>NC_045621.1:43992500-46471169 GCF_009829155.1 Mustela erminea | reverse complement strand
AGAGAAGCATTACATTTCCATTTCCATTCCATATCTAGGACTGGTTCTAGTTCCTAGGTATTTCTACTCATGACTTGAGCTAACTTTGTATCTTTAGCACAATGTTTTATAAGTACAAGCTAAAAGTCTGGCTTATACACCTGACTTTTCCTGTGTACATTGTAGGAAGAAAATACATTTTCCAGTAAGTTGTTGCCCTTAGAATTATTTTGTTTCTTATCATTTTCATGGGATTTATAGTCAGAAGATCAAAAGTATTTCTTTAATTGTAGGACTGAGGGGGTTATGGCCAGATCCATCCCCTACAGGTGATTCATCCCTGTTCTGCCCTTGCTGTCCTTCCCATACCACCTTCCCCTGAGATGGGACTTGCTCTGGCCCCCAGTCTGTTGCTGCTCTGAAACCTGTTACCATGGCATTCAGAGACACAGATGACCCAAGGATCACAGGATCCATTTCCACCTAGAAGCAGTGGCTGGCTCCTGTAACAGAACAAACGATTTTAGATGTGGAGGAGACCGTGAGGAGGGGTCTGAGCAAGTGGTTGCCATGTGCAGTTGTGCCTGGTGAGAGCAGCTGGGCCCAGTTTGTTGCGTGCAAGTCCCTTGAGGCTTTCTCACTCTCAGGAGCATTTTTCTTTAGGCTGAGGTGAGACATGTCTCCAAAGTCTCTCCCTGTCCCTCACTTCTCTTAGCTCTGGGAGCTGGGAGCTGGGCAGAACTTGTACCCTCCTGTACCACTCTCCAGATATGTAAAGACAGCCTTAGGTAGCTTCTAATTCCCAGGGGCTTTGAAGAGTTTGTGTAAGGCTGCCTATTCTCTGTAATCAACAGTCCCTCACAGGGAAATGAACAACAAAGAAGTCTGAACTGCAGACCTCTTGCTGATAACATGGTCTAATAAAACAGCGAAGAAAATAATTCTTGTGACCCTGCCTTTGCTGATTTGTAGTAGCAGATGCTGCTTAATAGTACCTCTTTGTTTCCCTCTCCAAACAGAAGTATCCACAGAAAAAGTAAGGAGCTTCATACAATACAGAGCTGTCCCCCCTCCTGCAGCTGACCATCAGGAGCACTTAAACCTATGTCTACCTGTAATTTCTAAACCTGTTAAAACACACCTTTTTTGGTAAGTGGTGTAAGAAATATATGCTGTTTTTACATGTGGTCACCTCCCGACTTAATATAGTTGCTTCTTTTTCCAGTCTGTCAGTACAGTCCCCCCGACTCCGAATGCTGGTGTTTCCTGGCTCCGTGCTCCCTCTTCTGTTATTGGTGTCTTGGATAGCCTACAAGGAACAGATCATAGATAGTCTGTGCACATACGAACATGTCTCTCTAACACAGCCAGCTGCATATTGATGTAACACAGCTGCCCCTCACTCATGAGTTGACTGAGACTGGCTGTATGGTTGAGGGAGGGACGCTCATTCACTTCCGAGTCATGGGTCCAGGGCTGAGACCTTGTATCTAAGGGTCTGCTGACTGGATTCTACGTAATCTCTTCTTACATAAACCAGACTCCTACTGTGTTACCTAGGGCATTCAGCATCAGTTTCTTCAAAGTGGATCAAGAACTTAAGACACAGAGCAATTAGAATGTCAGATTCCTTGAGGTTTTTAAGAATTTTTCACCTAACTGACATAATTTTTTTAGAGCAGCCTGCCCTTACTGAGAATCTCAGTTTGATAAGTTTAATATTTGTAGAAGCATTTTAGTCTTCTTTCCTTATTTTGCATTCTTAAATCATGTTACATTAAAAAGCAGGACTGGCATAAACAGGTTTGGGAGCAAGTGTGGACCATCACAGGTGGGAGCTGGAGTTCCAGGCCTGCGGGAGGCAGGTGCACGAGTGGAAGGTGGCACCCTTTCTCAGTTTGCTGGTGGGTGGAGACCTGCTTAGTCGGCAGGTCCATTATGAGACTTGGTGTCCCAGCATTGTTTGCTTACCCAGCCCCCTGCTACAGACAACACAGACGTCCAGTCTTTCGCTCCTGCCAAAAAGCCACAGTGTGTTTGTTTCTCAGCACCTATGTGAGCACATGTGGGAGAGGTTCCAAGAAGCAGGAATTACAGATTCCAAAAATATTTGTATTTTAAGTTACAATATATGATGAGATGGCTTTCCAAAGAGATCACATCAGTTATTCTGCCAGCCACACCAGTTTTCCTGTATCTTTTCTGACGCTCATCCAACTTCATTTTTGCCAAACAGAAACATAATGTAGGATCTCCTCCCACTTGAAATATGCATTTTCTTTTGTACAACTCAAACATTCCCTAGCCTTTTGTGAAAGATGTTTGTATCTTTCACCCTTTTGTGGTTTATTAATGGGTTTTGGAGTCCTCGGAAGGAATGCTGTGCACTAAACTTGGTCACTTCTTTCCTGGAAGCCTTTGAGACAGCTCCCCATGCCACGCACTCCTGAGCAATTGTGGCAGAGGAGACCCTCATGACAGACACAGTACCCATTCTGTTCCTTCCCCTAATCTAAATTTATTTATTTTAAACAAGAGATTTGTAGTAAGTTGATTTGGGACGGTTTAAAAAGACTGATAATGAAGTTTATTAAGAAAAACCTTTTTGTCAGATTCCATTTTTGCTTTGGATTGGAAAGCCAACTCTGTAGCACCATTGTTGAAATAAGAGTTTTCTGTAGAATTTTAGAATTTCTACTGTCCACCTTAAAAGCGTAAAAAGAAACAAGTGACATTAAGTTCAATAACATATTTTGTTTATCCCAATCCAGAGCATTGTTTCTTCATGTGATCAGTACAGAGTCATCAGCAAGGTGTTTTTCATTGTGTTTTTTTCCCTACGAAGTCTTCAACATCTGGTGTATATTTCAGACCCAAAGCATGCACCAGCTGGGACTAGCCATGTCTCGAGTATCAGTCGCCACATGTCACTAGTATTGGCTGGCCAGCGTGGCTAAGAGGCAGTTTTCCTTTCATTTCTATGGAAATCCATTAACTCATTGTCCCATTTGCTATTTAAAGAGTTACAAGGTGTGGGAGTGCCTGGATGGCTCAGTTGGTTGAACATCCTGCTCTTGGTTTTTGTTCTGGTCGTGATCTCGGGGTCATGAGATCAAGCCCTATAACAACAGGCTCTGCACTCAGCAGGGAGTCAGCTTGGAGTTCTCTCTCTCCCTCTGCTCCCCGGCTCTTGGGTGCTCTCTTGCATACTCTCTCTAAAATAAACAATAAATCTTTCTAAAAAAAAATAAAAAGTTCCAATGTGTGTTTATCTGACACATGCTCTTGAATTAGGCTCTATATAAATGCTATTCTGTCCTCATCTGTATAAAGATACAATGATTATTTCAGTATTCATGAAATTAGTGGAGTGCTACATTAAATATATTTGTTCAGTGGAATTAAATGTTAATATTCTCATATAGTGAGATGGCTGGCTACTGTAAGGCAGTTTTATCTTCCTTAATCTTTGTAACAATTTACAGAGTCCCCAAGGGTTTACAAATGGGAAACTTGTAGAAGTTGAGAGCTTAAATGACTTGCCAAGGTGACCCAAATAGGATCCAAGCAAGACTCTGAACTTGTCTTGACCACAGGTATGGTGTTCTGCACACATTCTGTCCTCACTGTGGATGCCTGTGATGACTTAGCTGACACAGGTGGAAGAAAAAGACATGGAAATCTAGTAGCAGGGTCCCTGAAGAACACTCTGGTCCCCTTCCTATCACTTTCTATAGAGAAATCAGAGCGGTGTGGAGACAGCAGCCCAAGGCCATTCGCTTCCCGCCTGACTGGAATGGGACAGCTGTACTTTAGGGAACAAGGCTTCCAAGTTGGATGTCCTACAGCAATAAATAGCCTTTCTGAGCCAAGAAAGGAACCTAGTTTTGATGTGGTCGGTATTAGAAAGTCCTCCTAGTCAACCTGCCACTACAGTTTATAGCCAGGGAGGAATAAGTTGAATCCTAAAATGAGTTTATGTTTTTGAGCTCTCAGAATGGGATGAAAGCATACTCTTCTTTGCCCAGACCCAACCACCACAATCAGTGTGGGACAGCAGACTGTGCAAAACATTCCCATCCCTCAGTGCCTGCCTCTTACAGGATCGCACGGCCTCTGAGCAAGGATCAGACCTGACAGCCCCCCTGGCCTCGGAGGTGTTCTCTGGTCCATTGTCCTCCCTGACCCCCCTCAGCAAGGTTCCACTCCACGGAGTCCCGTCAGGTCATTAGCTAAAGCAAAGAGGGTAAGTAGCCCAAATCACACACCTTTATCTGTGTTTAGCCATTGACAGGGTGTTGTTGGCTGTCGCCACCAGGGTGCTGTGAGGACAGCATCCTTGTCTAGGTTTCCCTTTACTCACACGGGAAAGCTTTTTTCCAAAAGTAGACATCTAAAAGTGAGATTATTGGGGCGCCTGGCTGGCTCAGTCGGTGGAGTGTGCGACTCTTGATCTCAGGATTGTAAGTTTGAGCTCTGTATTGGGTGTAGAGTTTACTTAAAATCTTCCAGGGGCACCTGGGTGGCTTAGTCGTTAAGTGTCTGACTTCGACTCAGGTCATAATCCAAGGGCCCTGGGATCAAGCCCCACATCAGGCTCCCTGCTCGGCGGGAAGCCTGCTTCTCCCTCTCCCATTCCCCCTGCTTCTGCTCCCTTACTCGCTGTGTCTCTCTGTCAAATAAATAAAATTTTTACAAATAAAATAAAATAAAATCTTCCAAAAAAAAAAAAAGAAGTGGGATTGCTATCTCATGGTGTTTGCATCTTCAGCCTTAGAAGGCTCTGTGAGTGGTATAAAGTAAGGATCTACACTTTTCCTCATCTAGATAGCCAGTTCTCACGGAGGCATCAATTGTAATTTGTCCACAAGTTCATCTCTGATAGAAGTGTCTGTTAGGATGTCTGCGTCGTGCCTCCCATCTGCTCCACTGTTCTCTGTCCTACATCACACTGAATTACTATAGCTGTGAAAGCTTGGTATTGGGGAGGGCAAGTTCTCCCTACCTTATTTTCCTCAGCTGTAATTGGCTGTTCTTGGCCTTTGATCTTTTGTATAAGATTTGTTGAATAAATATAATTGCATATGTAAATATTCTAAAAATTTTTTATAGAAATATTATTACACAATACAGTATTATAAAAATGGTAGATAGAGGGGTGCCTGGGTGGCTCAGTGGGTTGAAGCCTCTGCCTTCGGCTCGGGTCGTGGTCCCAGGGTCCTGGGATTGAGCCCCACATTGGACTCTCTGCTCAGCGGGGAGCCTGCTTCCTCCTCTCTCTCTGCCTACTTGTGATCTCTGTCAAAGAAATAAATAAAATCTTTTAAAAATGGTAGATAGTAATATTACCTAAATAAAAATTGCATTAAATGTTGCAAAATTCCATATGTACACATACCTGCACATCCCCTTTTGAGGTTTACGCTGCAGTTGCATGAATTTCTAGTCTGATTAGGGGAGAAGTACAGTCTTTATGATGAAGTCTTCCTAGATAGGTGAATGTGGCATTTCTCCATTTATTTTTAGGTCTTTTCTGTATTTTGAAAAAGGTTTTTAGAACCTTCTCTATAAATCCTGTTATTTTCTTACTAGATTGACTTCTGATGTTCTCATGTTGCTGGTGTTTTGGAACATGTTTGATTCTGTGTACTGATCCTGTTTCCAGGAAACTTTGAGCTCTAATAGTGTATCCATAGCTCCTCCTGGCTCTTGTACTTGGACAGTTGTTTCCAGTTTTTCAGTTTCTTCTTGCCTTCCTGCCCTGACTCGCATCTCAAGCCTAGGTTAGAATAGAGAAATTGCCCAGTAGCAACCCTGTTGGTCTTTGCGATCCTAAAGTGAATGCTTCTCATGAGAGTTTCTGGTAGGCGCCTAACATTTAGCTAGGGAGATGTCTGTGTATTTTTCCGTTTTATGAGGAATGGGCAGATTATATCAGATTCTTCATTTGAATATTATGAGGTGATAAAAATCATTCTTGCCCTGGTGTAATAATGTGGTAAATTACTTTGTCTTGTCTTTTCTTTTTTAAGTAGGCTCCAAAGTGGGGCTTGAACTCACGACCCTGAGATCAAGACCTGAGCTGAGATCAAGAGTCGGACGCTCAACCAACTGAGCCACCCAGGTGCCCACCCCTACTTAATCTTTCCAATATTACACCACCTTGCATGATTGGAATAAAATGGACATTATAGTTATATATTATTTTGACTTTCTAGAACAGTTTGATAGATTATGAAGCAATACATTCTTTTCTCCTGTTATCCTTGTCTAGGAAATACTAAATTCCTCCTAGCTTTGTAAGTGAATTGGGAAGGTAATTTCTTAGGGCTTCCTTATGAAAGCAGGTGGGCCTCTCTGCTGAGATCTTTATATTTGTTTCTTTGAAAATTTAGGAGGATTGGTTATATAAACTCCATTTCTAACTCTGAAGTTGCCTATTTCCTCTGTTTTCAAAGTGTGTGTGTGTGTGTGTGTGTGTATGCATGTGTGTATGTGAGTGTTCAAGTTTTGTGGTTTTTGTTTTTGTTTTTTCAAGATTTTATTTATTTGAAAGAGAGAGTGTGCACAAACAGGCAGGGAAGGGTAGAGGGAGCAGCAGACTCCACTGAGCAGGCAGTCCCCATCCATCCCAGAACGCTGGGATCTTGACCTGATCCAAAGGCAGACACTTGAGCCACCCAGGTGCCCTCAAGTTTTTGATAATGCTTGTCTTAGTAGAATTCTTGTATGATTTTTCAGAGTCTCTGCTGTGGCCGTAGTTTTGACCCCCTTGAATTCTTAGTATTGCCTGTTTGTACCTGTTCTTTTTTTTCCCCCACTGGTCACTATCTGCCCAGAGATCTAACTGATCTTTCTAAAGACTCCTTTGTAAGTTTTATTATCTCTTGTATGTCTCATTAATTAATCTCATAATTTCATTAATTTCTTGTCTGTATTTAAACTTTCTTTAGATTTATTTTGTTCTTCTAATTTCAGGAGAGGATGATTAAATTTTTACTTTTCCCTCTTCACTAATATTATGGCTTAAGGCTATAAACTTGTGTCCAAGCAACACTCTGGCTTAATTCCGCAAGTTTGGATAAGGAACTGCTTATGGTTTAGTTCTAAATATTTTCAGATTTCTTCTTTGACCCATGAGTTATTTAGAAGCAACTTTTTAAATTTCCAGGCTTCTTAAAATTCTAAGTTGACTCCTAATTGATTGTTTTGTATTTAGAGAATGTTATGCTGTTAATTGTTTTTGTTTTGTGCTAGCTGCTGGCCAGATTTTATAAAAATTCTATTAGGATTGAGAGGAATAGGTCATTTCTAATAATTGGGTGAAGGATTACATAATCCAATGAAGTAGATTCATTAACTACATTGTTTTAACTTTCTGTACAGTTTCAATCTTCATAATCTGTGAGCTGAGTTTGCCTTTGTCTGTAATCCTAGATATGTCAACTTCTAGTGACCTTCCTGTTCTTATATTATATATTTTGTAGCTGTATTATTTGATATGTACATTATTGTACTTGGAACCGACTTGGGTTTTTTAATCTTGACCTTCTTAGTTCTTACTCTACAGCCTACTTTATATGAAATTAATATGGCTAGCTCAACTTTCATCAGTTAGGACTTGCCTGGACTATTTTTCCATCCCTTGACTTTCAGCCTCTGTGTCCACATGGTTTAGGTGGCTGAAGTAGCTTTTAGCTTGGTTTTGTATTTACATTAGATTATTACCACATCTGGATTCATTTCTTCCATATTTTATGCTTCATTTGCCTTGCTCATCTTTTACTTCTCCTGCTTCCTATTCTGTTCTCTTTTTTCATTTCTTTCAGTTAATAATTACTAATACAAAGTAATGTAACTGATAAGTAATCATGTATAATGTAGTGAATACCTCTGAATCTACTACACCATTAGTAAATCCACTAAGTTAGATCTCATCCAAGATCTAGAACATTGCCAGGAACTTCTGTTTGAATAGGAGTTTAGATTTTTTTTATTTGAAAGTTAAAAATTGTGCTTTCACTAGATTATTTTTAAGTTTGTTTTATTAATTCAACAAGGTCTAAAATTAGTATTTCTAACCTTTTCTCAAATAATGATCTGAAATATTCCAACTTCAGTTTCTTCCTTTCATCTTATATTTGGTTGCTGCTTACTATTTTAATTACATTTTGTATTTTAATTTCCTCCCGATTTTATTGTTTAGTATGTGGTCAGCGCGTGTTTCACTTTATCTGGGTTACTGGTTTCTTCGTCAGTATTCTTCCTGGCAGGACTCTCTGGCTCTCGCTTCCTCCTTCCCAGAGCCTGTCCCTTCAGTGGTTACTCCAGCAGCTATCCATCTGTAGCAATAGCTTGCTCATAGTCTAAATGTCTTTAAATGACAGAAAGGGTTCTGAATTGACAGGTACTTGCTTCAGCATAGTTTACAGGTGTTGGTTTGTTGGCCTCTGGCAGGTGTGCAATCTCCTGGTGTTCCTCCGTAGGTAAGCTGCCTCTTCTCTAGTCTCTTTTAGGTTCTACTCTTGTCTTTGGCATGTTTCGGGGTGAATTATTTTAAAGGGTGTTGCCAGCTACCTGCTCAATTTCTTGCATGGGGGAAGGAGGTTATCATTACATCCTAGAATTTTCCCTATTTTTCCAATACTGCTTCTCTGTTCCTTGTGATGGCTTCTTTCGGAACTTCTATTAGACTATGTTGGACTTTCTCATTCTCTTATCTATAGTTTTTTTTTTTAAAGACTTTATTAATTTGAGAGACCGCAAGCATATGCGAGGTAGTATGGGGAACAGAGGGAGAGGAGAGAGAATCTCAAGCAAAAGCTGAGATCATGACCTGAGCCAAAACCAAAAGCCAGATGCATAACTAACTGACTGAGCCACCCAGGCTCCGCTCGTATCAGTAGCTCTTAACCCTTTGCATTTATTCTATCTCTTGACAGTTTTTAAAGGCCACCTTTCTGTTTTACATCTCTAATCACTAGGATTTTTTTTACAGTCTCAATCTGATAGTTCTGTCGTCTGAAGTTCTTGAGTCTAATCCAACTTCAGTCGTTGTCGTTTCTGAATTTTGGACTTACAGCCTCTCTGCATTGTGGATAGATGTGTGGATATGACTTGTAGCCTGGTATGAGGTTTATTTTCTGCTGTGTGGGATTGCTTTCTGTGTTGCTAATTCCTAGATTTGGGCTGGTGGGGTCCTAGAAAAATGGGAGTTGTAAGGACTTGAGCCCTAAATCTTTATTGAGTATTAGTCCATGGTTGCTGATACACAAGAGGAGCTCTCACCACCTGGTAAAGCAGATTAGAAAGTCTCTATGCTGGTGGGTTTGTTTTCTTCTTTTTTTCCCCCCCAAATGGCCTACCTTCTGTTGAGAGTTCTTTTGAGGGCCATGGTTCTGTGGGGCTGGGGATGCTGTTCTAAATTTTAACTTGAGCAAGCCCACCTCTTCTCCCATGTATATCCCCCTTGAGAGCTAAAAACCCAAATGTCACAGACTGATGTTCCCTTTTTGAGGTACCCATAGGGGGTTTCCTCACACATTATCTGGTGTGACTGTTGCTGGACCCAGCGCTCTCAAAATCTGCCTCTACAAACTATTTAATGCACTGAAGCTTGCTGGGAAGAAAAGCTGGTCATAATGATCAGCAAAGAAGCATCCTGGGATGGTCTGTACCACAAATTCAACATCTGATTTTACAGTGTCTTTTTACATCTCTTAAGGGCTTCTGTGCAGCAGCTACCATGTGAGCCTTCTGACTGTGGTGATTGCCAAGCTTCACTGGAAGTTTCTTGACAGTTGACCTGCCAACTGTTTGGGAATCCCTCCCCTCTTCCTCTCTCTCAACCCTCCCCGCCCCCCCAACCCCCGCCACACACATATACACACAGTACTGACTTTAAAAACAAAACAAAAAAACAACACATGTGTGAGTTGCTGGTTGGTTAGTCTCCATGGAAGGACTACCTGCAAACACTAATAACCATAGTAAGGGATGCTGAAGAGCTTGGTGCTTCAGGAGGTTCTTCCAAGTGTAAGGATATGCCATCTGTCCAGGTCCCACCCTAGGGACTTGGGGCAGTGCTTTGACGATGATGTCCTTGGCTCTACAGGGTGGATTTTTGACTGCCTCACATAGTTTCTCTTCTGCAGTGATGTCATGAGGGGCTCCTGCTGGTTGGGCTGGGCTTCTCCCCTGACCTTAAGCTTGCACATGCAGTTTCCGACTTGACCTCTGCACTTGGCCATCCAGTGGGCATCTCACATCACATCCCCAAGGCAGCTTTTTGCATCACACTCCTCCCTTTCCAGTCTGGTCTTCCTTTAGTCTCCCAATCTCAGTGCAGGCAGCCAAGAACCTCCCTGACATTCGTTTTCTTTCTTTTTCTTTTCTTTTCTTTTTTTAAAGATTTTATTTATTTGACAGAGCAAGAGAAGGAACACAAGCAGGGGTAGTGGGAGAGGGAGAAGCAAGCTTCCCACTTAGCAGGGCGCCTGATGCGGGACTCCTAGGACCCTGGGATCATGACCTGCGTGGAAGCCAGAGGCTTAATGACTGAGCCCCTAGGCTCCCGACTGACTGAGCCACCCAGGTGCCCCTCCCCGCCATTCTTAACTCCTATCAGGCTCTGCCTTCAGTTAGTGAGGAACTTCTTGGTGCTACCTTCCAAATCTGGCCACCTAGTTCATGTACCATTGCCAACCACAACTGAAAGCTAGTGTCACCTTCACACTGAACAACTACAGTGGCCCAACCCCCTCCCCCCAACACTTTGTGTTCCACTGAAAAAAGCACATCTGGTCGCTCTTTCTCCCACTCCAAATTCCGGTCATCCTCCCCACCTCAGCAACACCTGTATGAGAGCTGCCAGCTGTGCTGACCCGGCTGTGGGCTTCCTGCTGAAGCCGGCCTCTTCTGCCCACAATCCCGTGCTCTTGCCCTGTGGGGCACACACGTAATGTATGTAGGACTCTGCTCAGGACACTTCCATCAGAGGTACAAGCTGATGTCTACAGGTTACTGTGCTGGGCCCGCCCTTGATTTAAAAAAAAACAAACAGTGCAGTTATTTATTATGCAAGGGTCACAGACCTGATCAGCCATCTCCTCGTCTAGGGTGGAAGCCCCTGGAGGGGAGGTGATTCTCCTGCTGGCTCTTGGGCTGGGCACGTAGTAGGCATACCTGTTCTTACCTCAGTGCGGACAGCATGCACTATGGACATAAGGAGGGTGGTCAGCGAGTGGGGCTACTTGTGGAGGTGATGAGCTACACCAGGAGCTGAACCCCCCCGGGAGCACCCGGAAGGAAGCTGCTCCGAACTTCTGGGGCACGGACTTGGGTTCGGTTGGAGCCGCTTCAGCGTCCATCCGTGCACCAGGAGGAGGCGGCAGTTAATTTCCTTTGTGTTGTCCTTCGCGGTCTCGTTTCTTTTTCGGGTGGGGAGGCAGGCGGTATTGCCAGTGACTGGGCCGGCCGGTGCGGGTCTCCGCGCCGCGCTCCGGAGGTGGTGGGGGTTGGGGGGTGCATTTCTCAAGTCTCCGACCCCACCACCCACTCTGGAAGCCACGGAGCCCTTCCGGAGTTGGGTCCAGACCCTGACCGCTCGCCCCGGCCCGGCGGGACGGGGGCCGCGCGTGGGGACCCCACGGGGGGCGGCGGGGGCGGGGCGTGGGCGCGGCGGCGGCGGCGGGGGCGGGGCGAGGCGGGGCGAGGCGGGGCGAGGCGGGGCGGCCGCCGCCTGACGTGTCTCGGCGGGATTGGAGCCGCCGCCCTATATAGCCGCGGGGGCCCGGTCGCCGGTCTCGGAGCGCGGCCCGGCTTCTCCGCGGCGGGCGGCGGGACGGCGGTACGGACGGGCCGACCCCGAGCAGTGAGCGCTGGCCGCAGGGGGGCGGGGGCGGGCGCTAGCGCGGAGGGGGCGCGCGGGGAAGTTGGGGCGCGGGGCGGGAGGGGCGCGGGCTGCCGACGTGGAGCGCCGGGCGGGGGAGGGGCCGCGGTCGCCTTCCCCACAACTCTCCCCCGCTGCCGCCAACCGGGCGTCCCCCCTTCCCAAGCGCTCCCTCCCTTTCCGCCGCCCGGCCGGACCCGGGGGGCGGCTACGTGTCAGCACTGCGCATGGGCCGCGGCGCCGGCTTGGGAAGAGTGAGAAACTTTCCCGAGTCGCTGGCGCCGGCCCGCGCGCCCCCACCGCACGCACACACCCGCGCCTCCCGCGGAGGCAACCCCTCAGGGTCCCGCTTCCTCCGCACCCCCGCCCCCCGCCAGCCCCCTAGTCCGGTGCGGGGGAGGGGCGGCAGACCTGGGGCCCGGGCCGGTGACGTGGGCGTCCGGCCGCGGAGCTGCTCCCTCCACCCACCCCCCCCGCACCCCCCTCCGGCCCGGGATGGGAGGGGGGGTGCCGGGGGTGCAGTGCGGGTGCCGAAGGGCAGGGCCGGGCCTGGGACAGTGGCAGGGCCGGTGCAGGCCCAGCCGCACCTCCACCTGCTGCCAGTCTACGTGGTCGGTGGGCCTGCTCCCCTGGAGGGCTGCCGCACAACTTGGACCCACCCCAGGGTCCGCGCACGAAAAATACATTACGGAAAAATACCGAATTTGGATGAGAGGCGGGGAGGCCGAGTGCGTTACTGCCCCTTTAAGCCTGTCCCCGCCCGCGGGCTCGCGTGGCCTGTGGGAGGGCCTGCTGAGGTGGCATCTGCGAAAGTTCCTCCTGCGGGACGGGTGCCGACTTCGGAACTCGCCGGAGCCGCTCACCTGGCCCTCGTGGGGCCTCGCGCTCTCGCCTTGGAGCTTTGGGAACTTCTAGCCCGCGGGGAATTTGGGTTTGTTCTCAAGCTTGGTTTGTGGGTCTTGAGAAGTACTTTTGGGGGGGAAATTCCTTTGCAGGTTTAGTGTGGGGATAAAAGTAAATTTAATTTTGGAAGAAGAGGACGGGAGTTCTGGGTTTCCACCAGAGGTTCTTGATGTCATCCATGTTCAGTCCTGTCTAGTTTTGTGAAGCGAGGAGATTGTCATTAGGTGGCTGAACTAAAGTTCTTTCCCTGCTTTTACTTCTTTGCAAAGACTTTTCCTTTTGAAAATATAATTGGCAGAATGGCACCAGGGAATCAACAAGTGTTTATAATAGAGAAAGAAAATTCTTCTTTTAAAGACTTTTCCTGTTGTCTGTGTGTTAGGATCAGGCTTCAGATGTAGTCTGCAGATGTCATTGGGACTTTGAGTTTCTCCCACATGATAGGAGTGCCTGACAGTTCTCCCTGATGGAAGAGAAGAGTCTGTGCTTCTGTCTGCCTGCCTTTCTTTGGGTCTAGTTCTGTTTGCTGCTTAGTTATATTTTGAGAGGTGTTCCCCCGCGCACCCCTCCTAACATTTACACTCTGAGAAATAAGACTTAAAGTCCACATTGAGAGTAGTTTGAGATTTGCTTTGAGTGAGTGGATCTCAGTGCTTCCTGCAGGGAGAGTACTTGAGAGCAACCAAAATGAGGAAGGGATTGGAGCAGTCTTGGGAAGAACTGGAGGAGAAAGGGCTTCACATGTCTGAAGCACTCTTGTAGAGAAGAGTGGACTTGTTCTCTGTGGCAAGAGTGGAGCAAGAAGTTGTAGATCTTGGCACTACATGAGGCAGACTATTCTGACAGCTGTGCAGAGGTGAAGCAGGGCTCCCTTGGAAAGCCGCACAGGTCCTCTCTGGTGGTAGTCAAAGATTGCTGTCAAGTGGTGCCTGAGGTCCCTTTCCAGCTCGATTTGAGCAGTTTATTAGATTAAGTGAGGAACTGTGATAGCATGTTTGGCCTCTATTCTTTGATAATGGAGCTTGTGTAAGGTCCCCTGAGAACTTAAGATAGTAGTGATCACTGGTGAGGTCGTCCAAGGACTCGATGGAGTGGGAGTCATCTTGCTGGGTGTTGTCTGTGAAGGCAGAACGAGGGCTGGTAGGGAGCAGGTTTGGGTGGGCATAAGGCTGTGGGGGACAGTTTCTTAGGTGCTGCTTTGTGGAAGTAGAGGCAGGCAGGCAGTCATGCTGAGAGCATGTTAGGAGGGCTGCCATTGGCCTTTTATACAGTCTCAGCCCAGAGCCTCAGGTAGAGGGAGGTCTGCATTTACATATGTGTTTAAAGTAGATTCTAAAAACATGGGGTTTTGAGAAGTTTATAAGAAAATGAGAAACTATTTGATATAAGAGCTCTGATGTTAACTCTGCTACTTGTTGCGATCCATTCATTTCCACCTGTGATAAACTGCCACTGGAAATCTGGGGACTAGAGACCTTGCGTATCTTGTCAGACAAGTCTGGACTTTCTGGAGATCCACTCTTTTCTGCTGCTCAAGGGCCTGTGCACACTTGGGGTCATTAGAGGCTCTGGGATAGGCTCTCCCTCTGACACATTAGTAGGTTTAGTAGGGTTGGTGACCCTTTCTTGAGCCTCTTGGACTAAGGAGTTTCGTAGAAGAGTTGGCTGGAATTGACTGCTGAAAGGTGTGTGAGCTATCTCAGAAGAGACTTTTAGGAATTGGTCTTATCTTAGGTGACACTAGATGCAGGGTGGAAATTGCTCCTGGGAGGAGGGGGGGTGGGATGGAGAGTTACTGTATTTTATAGGCTTACCCGTGGTTATCACTGGGCACTGAAGATTTGCCCTTGTCCAGAAGGGCAGGAGGGAGGCTGGTCAGTGGAAACCCAGAGGAGAGGGTATGAACATGGTCATGTGGAGAAGCTGTCTGTCCGTCTGTCTCTCATTAGGGAGTAGATGGCTGTAGGTTTTAGGAAGTGACATAGCGTGACCTGGAGTGGGAGGCTGTTGAGATGCAAGGTCAGCAGGTAAAAGGGCAGGTACAGCCCAAGTACGAGTTCTGAGCAAGGAGGGCAGGGTGGACACATGGGTCCTGGGTTTGCTGCTGGCACTTTGACCTAGAACACCTCCATCTTGTGCCTAGCCTAGCTAAATGTGCACAGGCTAGACACTTGGAACCCCAGGGATTCCAAGTGCTCTATACCTTATCGAAATCCATCTATGGATGTGCTACTCTGACACTTTGATTTCACAGCAAAGTCCTAATCTTTAGAACTTGTGGGCTAGCATTGTTGGAGGGAGATTCTCAGAGTTGTCCTGGTCAATATATCTTCATTTTTCTCTATCCATCTTGGTACAGAGGGGTGTCTGGTGGGACTCGGGCCCCAAAGAGGCCAGAACCTCTCTGGTTTATACTTTGCCTGTGTGACTCAAACCCTGCATTCAGAGATTTGTGGGGTTTTTTGTTTGTTTGTTCGGGTTTTTGTTTGTTTTTTGTTTTTTTTGTTTTAAGTCCTGAAACGCTGCTGGATAATGAGACCCTCTTAAATCCAGAGTCTGCTGATACACCCCTGATTGCCGCGACCTGTCTTCTAGCTTCTGATTTACGTGTCGCCGTATTGGCAAGAATTTGGCAATGTTATTCTCCATTTAGGTAGTCGGTGTTCTTATTACTGTTGTGGATTCTCCCATTTTGGACACCTACCTTACCCCCATCGTAAAATCCACCTCCTTGCACTTTACTGAGTGTGTGTGGGGTTTGTGTAAAGCGGCAGGTAACCTACTGGGAAACCTCCCTCTCCCGAAGTCCCCAAGGCAAGATGGCCCACACCCTCTTGCTTCACAGAGTAGTTCTTGGTCCTCCCCAGACAGCCTTTGAAGGCTCCTTCCAACCCTGCTATTTTATGGCTGGTTTCTAAATCCCCAGTGGATTAGAAGGGACCGAAGGACTTTTACAGGAGAACAGGGAGAACAAAGTAACTACAAACCCATAGCGAGCTCATAAAGGCAGTAGCTCTCAGTCACCCTAAAGAGCTCGGGACCCCAAGGTCCACATTCTGTACTGCATGGGAGCACAGGTTCACCGAGTCTTTGTCTTTGTGGCACAGCAGTCAGAGATTAAGGGGAATACAGGAGAAATTACGCAACCATGCAGGAGAACCATCAATTGTGTAAGGATTTTACTTCAAAATGGTCAAATTTAAAAGTTTTGACATTAAGGAATCACTCCCTCAGGTCCATGGGGAAAAGTTGCCCTCTCAAAGTTTTGGATGGTTTAGATTTTATTCTGATAGGTTTTGTTTGAAGCTAGTAGCCTGGGGGCAGAGCATCCTTTTTTCCCCCAAGAAACTTGTCTAAATATTAGTATTAGTAAGCAAAGTATAAATAACGTTTTGCTTTCTTTTGGTTGGGAGGTAAAAGGATCTGGGTTATAGAATGCAGATAAGTAACTTCCCTCTGGTTTTCTTCTTGTTGGCCCTCCCTTCCTGTCCCACACAGCAAAAACTGGCAGGCTGACATAGGCGGCCTCAGGACGGACTCTCTGGCTACTGACCGTTTTGCTGGTAAGTGTTACTGTCCTTTCTGAAGGTTTCTTGTCCCTGGGCTGCATGTGTACCTTCTTTCATTACGTTTCTAGTGGCTCCTGAGAGACTTGCTGTAACGACAGGAGCCATGTCCACGTGTACCCTTCAGGTGCATCATCTGGCTTCCACCTAATTTTAAACCTCAAATGTAAATGTGAATTACATTTGATCAGGATTATCTGAATTTGGGTCGTGCATCTCTTGAGGAATGCAGGGCTTAATTTTCTTGAACTTGGAACAAGGTCTCACGGAGCTGTGAAAATTAGGCAAAAGCTCTCTCTTATTACATCACTTACCTCTCTTATGCTTTGCCATGGTGGTGGAGAAAGACACTTGGAGCATAATGACATGAAAGAGTGGGTTTCTCCTCATCACAGTAGCTTGGAGCTCACCTAGAGTTGAAGGGAGGAAGTGAACACACCTGCCTGGATGAGCCCGAGTCCTACTGCATACCCCGGCCCTCAGGCGTGGGGTCTGGAGGCAGAGACTGCTTGGTGCCTTCCATGAACTGAGGAACTGTGTGCCCTTGGGCCAGGTCCCACCTGCTCTGAGTCCACTCTGACCCGTGAGAGCTAGGACATCCAGACAAGAACCAGCCAGCCCCTGTCAGGCACTTCACCGCCCACTCCTTGCTGTTATAGTGTCACCAGTGGGTGATGAGAGACTGCTCTTTGTGCCTTGGGGCCTGTGGACATTGCTAGAGTGTGCGGTGCTCTGGGCCTTGCTGACCGGGCCCGCTATCCTTGCAGAGGTGGGCTGATTGCTTCTTGTAGCCACTGTCCTGTGGTGTATTTTATAAGCATCAGGAGGCACGTGGATGAACAAAATAACTGAGATGGCTGTTAGGAAAAACTTCCAGAGGTTGATCTGCAGGCTGTCTCTATAGCCCCAGAGATCATGGGACTAGAGCTGTCAGCTGGGGCCTCTGGCTCCTCACATAGAGGATAACCTTTGAGGAGAGAGTTGTCCAAGGACCATCCTTCATTTGCATTTTTCCTTTCCTCATTTACTGAAAGTTTGGGTATCCTCTTGTATCAGAGGTTGTAAGTGAAGAAAATGGTGTGGTTTGCTGGTGAAACAGGATGAAGCCTTTGGCTAAAACTCTGTGCGTCACAGTTTGGCTGTGCCTTGACACTCTCGTCTCTGCAACCCTCCCTCCCGCTTCAGTGGCTCACCCGGATTGTGCGTAGGCGCGAGATCAACCATGAGCTCCGTTGCAGTTTTGACCCAAGAGAGCTTTGCTGAACACCGAAGTGGGCTGGTTCCGCAACAGATGAAAGGTGAACGCCCTTTTGTCCTCATCTTCCCATTTGGAGACACCGCTGCTTCCAAATCTTTGTCAGACCTTTAGGGCCTTTGAGAAGTGCCTTTTGGGACTGGAGGAGCTGCGGGGTGGAGCCTGGCCTCTCACCTCTTCCCTGCTCCCTCTGGTACTGCCTGCGTGGCCCTTCTGTGCAGGGTGGAATTGGGCAGACTGACAGATACTTCTGGGTGCAGGAAGTTTTGAAGTGTGGACCACTTCCTTTCGGGAAAGCCAGTGATTTTGATCCTCGGTCATTAAAATGAGATTGTTTTTCAAAATTGCTGTCCCAAGTGTGCTGAACTAAAATCCTTCAAAATCTGGTATATATTTACAAAAACAGGATAGCTTGATTTGAATGCTAAAGGTTCATCTATAATCTTTCAGCTGTGTGTAGAATTATTTAAAATTTTCAGGTGAGAGAGTAGATTAACTGAATCAACAGTCAGTTGTTAAGTGTAATTAAAATAAAAAACTCACTTCGTGCATCCCACTGGCTGTGTTACAAGTGCTCATTTCTAGGGCAGTGGAGGCCCACATCGTGCAGAGTGCCTGCCAGACGTACTCTCTTTACCTGATGCACCAGCCCTGTAGAGTCTGCATTTCTAGATGAGGGAAGCAAGGCTCTGACGGGCTCCAGCTGCTTGTCAGCGCCAGGCCTTTACTGGTGTCCTGGGATAGCAGAGCTGCGCAGCTAGAAGTGGTGAACCCCGAGATGGACGCAGGCCTGTCTGATTCCAAAGGTCATCTCCCTGCTCTGTGGCACATCCATTCACAGTGGGTTTTATTGAGCCCTGCCATTGCTGGGGCATTTGGGGTGATCCAAAACAGTCCCTCTCCTGTTTTCACAGAGCTGTGGTTAATGGGACACAAAACCGTGAATGATCAGGGCACTGGGGGGAATGGAAGCACTTACTGCTTTTGTTGCTCTTTGCAGGGGGCGGGGGTCAGAGATGGCAGCTCCCACAAGGGTGATTTTTAGCACCGTGTACTCTGGTGGGCAGTCGGCTGGAGTCTGCCTCAGAGGCAGTCCCCACAGGCAGTGCTGAGCAGCAGCGTTATCTTGTTCTGCGAACTGAAGGTCTGGTTATGTGCCAGGCATTGTCATAGTTGTGATTTTTTTAAGTACAGGATCAGCAGGGTCTGGGGCTGAAATTCTTTGTGGTAAGGTCTGTTTTCAAGGGGCTCACCCCGTTCAGAGAGGAGTGGAGCCCCCAGTGTCTGAACTGACCGCTCATAAGGAAGGCTACTTCTCCAGGCCAAATGCTGAACCTGAGGGCACGCTGGGCCTAGGGACCTCCTGGGATGCTTCCCATCGCTGAATGAAGGGATTGGGGTACAGGGTGTCACTCAAGAAATTAATGTTGTTTCTCTTCTATTTTGACATTAAAACTCTCCAAGTGTTTTTTTGTCTAATGTTGAAAGCACTGTATTTCTTTTTAATCCATGTTGGCCGGTCCAGTTGCTACTTTAAATTCAGAAGAGGAGAGCGACCCCCCAACCTACAAAGATGCCTTTCCTCCACTCCCGGAGAAATCAGCTTGCTTGGAAAATGCCCAGGAGCCTGCTGGCGCCTGGAGTAACAAGATCCGGCCCATCAAAGCTTCTGTCATCACTCAGGTAGAAACTCCTTTCTTTTCTTTACCTGCTCCTCCAAGCAGGAAGTGGAAGCCTCTGATGGAATGGGTTCTGAACACACACGAATGAGCGGGCTTTGGGGCATGTAAGGGGAGAGGCTTTCGGAGTAGATCCGACCCCACTGCTTGTGAGCCGTCCATGCTCATGCTTACCGTCTGGTCCCGGCACTCGAGGAACAGGTCCGTTGTTTCTTAGGTCCACTGCAACCGTCTCTGCTCCCAGTTGCTGGAAGGGGCTTTCCACGTCACCAGCCCCAACAAGAACTTGTCCGTCTTCTCTGCTTTCTCTCCCACCATGTCAAAGCAAGTCTTTTCCTTTTGGCGTACGTGACCCCATTTTCTTGGTTTTCTTTGATCTCGTTACCCCATCTCTCTGTTACCTTAGCATGGGATATTGGCAGGCAAAGTACTTCTCTCTGTGTGTACTCGTGTTGGGTCGTGGTTGCCGATCACCTACCACCCACTTGCTGAGAAGTCCCCTTCACTGAACCTGAGACTCTTAACCAATTGTATCCTGGATCTTTCCATTCTGGTGGCTGTCTAAGATGGGACTGGTGTGTCCTCGGTCTTCCTGATCATGTTAACTGCACCATGTTCTACATAGGGGTTCAGACCCAAGAACAGGAGTCATTTTGGTTCCTCCTGCTTCCACCCTTGCCTCTGCTCACTCCCTCCTCCACAGAACAGCTGGAGCGAAGCTGGATCATCGGTCAGCTTGTATCCTCCTGCCTGAACCCTGCTTCGTTGCCTTCTCCTCTTGCTGTAGAAGAGGCATAGGGACCTGGCCCTTTCCTTTCTTCCTGCTTGGACTGCACCCCACTGTGCTCATACTGCTCCCCGCCTGCCCCTATTCGTTGCCCTCACCCTTTTGCTCTTGCTGACCTCTGAGTGTGGTGGTTCTCTGTGTCCCCCTGTCTTCCAGCCTCTCTCCCTTCCTTGTCTCTTCCCTCCACTGCACTCGGCTGCCACCTGATGCTTCTTTGCTGTCTGTCTCAGGGAGTCGTTCTCTTTGCTGGAACGCCTGCCTCCTGCCCTTTGGTGCTTTCTGACTGCCTCTCCACTCCAGTCTCTCTAGCCTAGGAGCAGGGATACATAGAGATGAGTGAACTCGTGCTTCTTACTCTGCATATTCAGTGCCTAAACCCTTACACGCCCTCCCATCTCTTGATGTCTTCACCTTCCCTTTTTGACCTTTGCTGAGTAGGTGTTCCATGTACCCCTGGAGGAGAGAAAATACAAGGACATGAACCAGTTTGGAGAAGGTGAACAAGCAAAAATCTGCTTGGAGATCATGCAGAGGACTGGTGCCCATCTGGAGCTGTCTCTTGCCAAAGACCAGGGCCTCTCCATCATGGTGTCAGGGAAGCTGGACGCCGTCATGAAAGCCCGGAAGGACATTGTCGCTAGACTGCAGACTCAGGTGGGTCTCGCCAGCCCCGTCCTCCTGCTGGGTGTACTCCAGTTCTGTGCCACTGGCTCCCAACACATACGGCTCTGGTTTCATCAGACCCTTCCCTCCCAGGTCTTCAAGTCCAGAGTTCAGAGGTAGTGCAACAATGTTCGGGACCTCTCAGCATTTTTAGCTGAAAAAAACACTAAATCAGTGACAGAAGGGGGGACACCAACCATTTTTGCTATTTGGGCAAATAGACTGAAAGATAAAGGCTTGTCCCAGAGGCCAAGACATTCGAGAAGCCAGGACTGCAGGATGGTAGAATGAGGACACCACCACAAGTCACTCATTCCCAGGGCGAGGTTCAAGAGTCACCCCATTGCTGCTTAAATATGCATTTCCAGATCCTATCTCGGGAGAGTACAAGTTCAAATGTTACTTGTTTTCAACCAGTTCCCATAGTCCTTAGCAGTCTAATAGCACTACTTGAAATTTACTGGGGGACTGTTGTAATAAAGTAAGTAAACCTGTGATGCGTTTCTCCACACGGTATCATTTAAAGATCAAGGTAAACGCAGAGAATCTTACTCAGATGTCAATGATGGGTGCCTGGGTGGCGCAGTTGGTTGAGCATCGACTCCTGATTTTAGCTCAGGGTGTGATCTTGAGGTCCTAAGATCAAGCCCCATGTTGGGCTCTCTGGTTGGCGCAGAGTCCGCTTGGGATTTTCTCTCCCTCCGCCCGTCCCCTGGCACACATACGTGCACGTGCTCTCTCTCATTCCATCACTCTCTAAAATAAGTGACTTTTTTAAAGTTAAAAAAATGTTTCATTGAATAGGTACAGCTTTAGTTGGGTTTACTTAGAAACGGAGGTCCAGGAGGTGCCTGTCTAGTTCAGTCAGTATACTGAGTACAACTTTTGATCTTGGGGTTGGAAGTTTGAGCCCTCCATTGGGTAGAGATACTTTAAAATACAGCCTCCAAAAAAAAAAGTGGGGGTCCTCCCCAGAGTCTGTGAGCTGACTGGGGAGCAGCTCTAGAATATGGTGGCTAGAAGGTAGGGCACTGTGGGTCTGGAGCCAGGGGCTCAGCAGGGAGGACAGGATTTGCCCTGTACTGTCCAAGCTCTCCCTCGGCCACACAGGGCCTTGGGATAGTCCCTAACCCCCACAGTAGCTTCAGGGAATGAAATGATTAAGTGGAAGTAGTTGAAAATATGTGTCAATTGCTTCATATTGTGGCTAGTGCATAGCAGTAAGCTCTCAGGCTTTTGCTGTTTACTCGTTTGTGAATATTTGAGTATTTTGTGACTGAAAACTAGGCAGGGAGGAGACCCAAACCACTCCACTCCTCTCTGCACCCCCACACATCTGCTGCCATTACTTTAAAGCAGATTGCAGATATGTTATTCACTTGTAAATCATTCCATGTGCCCCCACTTTTTTTTAAAGATTCTTATTTATTTGAGAGAGTGAGAAAGAGCACAGAGGGAGAGGGAGAAGCAGACTCACTACTGAGCAGGGAGTCCAGTTGTGGGACTGGATCAGGACTCAGGGCCCTGAGATCATGACCTGAACCAACTCAGCCACCCAGGTGCCCCTATTTTTTTTTTTTTTTTCTTAAATAATCTATTGGGCTGTTAACTCACTTATTAAAATTAATTTTAATTTCTGGACATAAACCCATATTTAACATCGTCTGTGTATGAACTTTCCTCATTATCTCCAGATGTCTTTCTGTGTTGACGTGTTTATTTTATTTATTATTATTTTTTTTAATCTGCATTTCTTTTTTTTTTTTTTTTTTGAGTTGACGTGTTTAAATCAGCATCCAAACAAGGCCTGCCTGCTGTGTGTGTTGGGGCTTATGCCCTCTTCCGTTCCTCAGCAGTGCCCTCCCCTCCTTTTCTTAAAGCCTTTGATTTTGGGGGACAAGCAGGTGTTTGCTTTGTCTCACTGTCCCTCACTGTTGCCTGTGAAGTGGTGGTTATATCCCGGTGGTTACTTTCACATTCAACTTACTTGTCTGGCAAGAAAACTTGTGGTTGGTCCTGTGTAGTTGTTGTTGATTCCCAGATGGATCCCTAGACTCAAGAGTCTTCAGCAAATCCATCCATGAATAAAGTTCTTGATTATTCTTGATTATTCTCCACAGTTCACTGCGGTGTGGATGGCAGCTTTCTGGCCCCCTGCCCCACACTGGTTGCTGTCCTTGTGACGAGCTTGCCTCCACCGGCTGCTCAGTCAGTGTTGGGACTGCATTGGCGCTGCAGCATCTCTGCTGGGGATCCGTGAATCCTTCTCTGTGTCATTACAGAGTTTTGATATATTGATTAGTTGTTAAGGTGAGGTTGCATCATCTTTGGACAGTGGGACCCCGTTTGGGTTGGCACCCTGCAGCTTTCTGGGATGACCATTCATGTCTCCTAGCTCCTAATCTCTAATATGGAGAGTGCCGGGCTGATCATGGCCACAGACCTAATGTGGAACTCTTCACCTGTCGCATGAGTTCAAACTGATAGTTGTAATCAAGATGAAAGATGGAGTTTTTTAAAGGTTTTTACTTTTTTAACATTTTATTTATTTGAGAGAGAGTGAGCATGAGAGGGGGAAGGGCAGAAGGAGAAACAAACGAACAGGGAGCCTGATGCAGGGCTCAATCCTGGAACTCCAGGATCATGACCTGAGTTGAAGGCAGTCGCTCAACCAACTGAGCCACCCAGGTGCCCCCGAAAGATGGAATTTTAAAATCACTAGAAGGAACGCATGCTGTCATCTTGAGATATAGTTAGGTTGGTACAAAGAGCGGTGTAATAAGGTCCAGTCAGAGACAGCCTCTGCACCCTGTCCTTCCCTCCACTGCCAGCTGGCCATTCATCGTCTTTGATGGACCCTTATTCAGGTTGGAGAGTAGAAGCAGAAGATGACTTGCCATAGTAAGCCCTGTTCTGCACCTTGTCTTTTCCTACATTATTTTCTGGAGGTTTCTACGTATCAGCAAATAGTGGCTCCGCTCCTTCCTTTGTACAACTGCGAGATGCTCACCAGATGTGGTGGGATTTATTCAAGCCTTCCTGTTGATGGGTATTTGGGTGCCTTCCCTACTTAATCTTTTACACATCATGTCTCAATAAAAACCTTGCGTGTGTGGGATTTCCTATTTCATCCGTTGTGTCTCAAGATCCATTTCCTAGCAGTGAGATGGCTGGGTCAGAGAGCAACACACATAAGTAATTGTGCAGTAGTTGTGGGCCTGTCCCTCAGGTGCTGCCCATTGTCTGTACTCTCCAGGGCCTCCCCCACCACCTTGCCACACCCATCAAAAGCTTGGGCTTTTGTCAGTCTGGAAGGTAGCTGAGTATACTTTTATTTTGGATTTTTCAAATAAACAAGATTGAGTGTCTTTTTAATATTTAAGGACTCTGGGTTTTGTTTTGTGCACTGTCTTCGGACAGTGGTGGAGGCCTCTACCTTTTCCATCAGAGGTAGAGGCCTCCACCTTGCTTGGTGTAGTTGGGTCCTTAAAAACTCTGTACCTTACAGACGACGTTTCCCACTTCGCTATTTGTTTTTTGATCTTGGTGTGTTTGCTGTATGACTTTTTATTCTATTGCAGTCAAATTCCATTACTCTTTTTGTTCTTTTGAGTCCTTATTAGGAAAATTTTTTTTCACTTCCAGGTTGTAAGAAATCTCATCTTTTCTCTGGTGCCTGGAAGGGGGGCTCTTCGTTTCAGTTCCTGATGAGTTTGGGATTTCTCTGGAACAGTGCAAGGTGCAGACCCACTTTAATCCTTCTCCAGAATCTGTTAGGTTGCCAACACCAGTTTTAAGTTTCCCCCACCCTGATTTGATTGGCTCTTTTTACGAAGTGTGCTCTGTTCTTTGTGTGGGTTTTTGGTTCTAAAGTGTTGGTCTGCTTCTCTGTGCACTAGTGTTCTGTTCTAAGGGAAGTAGTCTTATATTTAGTAGTTGTCACCATTCCTCCTGTACTGTCCTTTTGCAGGTTTTTCCTGTCCCATTCTTTGTTGTTCCACCATACAGACTTCATAATCTACTTTTTTTTTTTTTAAGATTTTATTTATTTATTCGACAGAGATCACAAGTAGGCAGAGGCAGGCAGAGAGAGAGAGAGGAGGAAGCAGCTCCCTGCTGAGCAGAGAGCCCGACATGGGGCTCAATCCCAGGATCCTGGGATCATGACCCGAGCTGAAGGCAGAGGCCTTAACCCACTGAGCCACCCAGGCGCCCCCATAATCTACTTTTTGATCAGAACTGCATTAGATCTCTTGAGTGTTTTGTGATTTCTCATGCACATGTCCCACCTCTTTTGTAGGGTTGTATCTAGCTACTTTGTCTTTGTCTCTTTTTCCCTGTTGGGATGGCCATCCTTTCCCATTATATCTTCCAAGTGGTTACTGTTAGTTTAAGTTAAAGTTGTTGATACTGGATTATAGTTCTCTTCTCCCTGTTACACACCTCAGAAGTTTTAAAAAGTTGTGCATTCCCAGAGGTGCCGGCCTGTGTTCTTTCTTGTCCCATCTTTGTGCCTCCTTTGCTTCCTTGGGTGTCCTTCCATGGGGCCATGTTCCATGTGGGTCCACCCTCAGCAGGCTCTCCCCTCAAGCACAGCTCTGAGTACAGGCTGAGCTGGGTGTGTATGTCGCATTAAAAAACTAACGTTTTTATTTTCTTTACACATTTTTAATCATGACTAGATTTAAATTCTGTGGAGGCAGTCACTGGATTCTTCTTATGTGTAACACTGATTACCTAATATCGAACCACTTTGGGAGTAAACGTTACTCGAACAGAATATATGAGTTGCTGGTCTTTCTGCGCTAGTTGGGAAGTGAGGACCTCTGTGAAACAATTTAACATTTTTGTTTTGAGTGTAAAGTGGTCTGCTATAAGCTTATCCCCCTGACTGGCCTGTGAGTCTGCTTCACCGGTGCTGGGAGTTATGACACTTCCTTTCTTAAGTCTTCTTGGCAGCTACTGACTGCACAGAGTCAGGAAGACTAGGAGTCCCTGTCCTCCTTGCTCTCTGTCACCTCAGAAAGTTGCTTGATTTGTAGCATTTGGATTCACTGGATGAACGCTTTGGATTATTTCTATTTTATTTCCTCAGACAGGTTATCTATTTTAAACTCGTGGTAAAAGAGATAGAAGAAAGAGTTTATTATGGGTTACAGGCTTATGGTTGGGGGGAAAAATAGCCTGGGCCTCCAGTAACAAATCAGTATGGTTAGTCAATATGTACCTACTTTCCTGTCTTGTCCTAGGATGGTGTTAGCAATCATCAAAGTGGAAAATAAGACAGATTAGCATTCCTGAATATTCCTGTTCTTATGATGGCTTAGTGGGCCAAGAAGATGTTGAAATAATTACCCCTAAATAATTAAGACAACTGAAGGTGTGACGTGGGACCATGGGAATGTATCACACTTGAACTTTTCCTAGCCTTGGGGTCAGGTTAAGCTTCCCCAAGAACATGATGTTAACTCGAGACTGTTCTGAGGGACGGGTTGGGGGCTGGCTAGGCAGGAATGGCATTTCAGCTGTAGAAAATATTGTGGAGAAATAGGCTTTTTTGTAACCTACAGACATCAGCGTTCTTTGGTTCTCTTCCTGTTGTAGGCCTCAGCGACTGTAGCCATTCCCAAAGAACACCACCGCTTTGTTATTGGCAAAAATGGAGAGAAACTGCAAGACTTGGAGCTCAAAACTGCAACCAAAATCCAGATCCCACGCCCAGACGATGCCAGCAATCAAATCAGGATCACCGGTACCAAAGAAGGCATCGAGAAAGCTCGCCATGAAGTCCTACTCATCTCTGCTGAGCAGGTGGGGCCAGCTGAGAGGTTGGGGTGTGTGCACTGGCCTTAGCCCCAGAGCCACACCCTCATGGTTCTGTCCTTCCCAGGACAAACGTGCTGTTGAGAGGCTGGAAGTGGAGAAGGCGTTCCACCCCTTCATCGCCGGGCCATATAACCGACTTGTTGGCGAGATCATGCAGGAGACAGGGACACGCATCAACATCCCCCCACCCAGTGTCAACCGGACAGAAATCGTCTTCACGGGAGAGAAGGAGCAGTTGGCTCAGGCTGTGGCTCGCATCAAGAAGATCTACGAGGAGAAGGTAGCGGTTGGGAAGAGCATGTAGGGTGGTCACACAGAGGTGTAGCTTAGGCCCAGCTCTACCCCTAGCCTCTTGTGTCTAGACGAGTTCGATTTCCAGTCAGTTAGGACGGGGTGCTGCTGGGCAGGGAAGAGAGGCTGGAGCTCTGAGCTGGATGGCCAGGCTGCGGCAAGCCTGCAGCACGTTGCTGGCCGTGTCTCTGAGCTAGTGGTTTAGCCTCACCCTGGTGGGCTGTGAAGTCCCAACCTTTTTCTCAGAGGTGTGGATGGAACTTGGGGTCAGTCTGGGCGGGACTTAAATTCTCAGGTGATTGTCATGGGGAGAAAACCGAGTCCTCCTTGTTCAGTGGAGTTTCTGGGGAGTGGGCTTTTCCCCGTCTTCCCTTGCTGGGGCTCACAGAGTATAGTCTAGGGCTCTGCGCTTGCTCCCTCCCTTTTTGGTGACAGCGTTCTGTCCCCACCTATTCCTCCCTGGCCCTTCCCTCTGATGCCCTTATGGTGCTCTTCCTTAGAAAAAGAAGACCACAACCATCGCCGTGGAGGTGAAGAAATCCCAGCACAAGTATGTCATCGGGCCGAAGGGCAATTCCTTACAGGAGATCCTGGAAAGAACGGGAGTTTCTGTGGAGATCCCACCGTCAGACAGCATCTCGGAGACTGTGATACTTCGAGGCGAGCCTGAAAAGCTAGGGCAGGCACTGACTGAAGTCTATGCCAAGGTAACTGCCTTCAGGAGTGGATCCTAGCTACTTCTTGTGGGGCCAGCTTCTCAACTCGCGTTTCCGGGCCCCGGGAGCAGGGACTGTGTCGGGCAGGGAGCACGAGCATGGAGCCCAGACTGCACAGCCCACCACTCTGCTTCCTGGTTTCCTAGGCCAACAGTTTTACTGTGTCGTCTGTCTCTGCTCCTTCCTGGCTGCACCGGTTCATCATCGGCAAAAAAGGGCAGAATCTGGCCAAAATCACTCAGCAGATGCCCAAGGTGAGGAGGCATTGGGAATTTGTTACTCTGAGTTCTTGCTTTTGTCCTTCCCCTTCTGACATTTGTTTTCTTGCTGTTTATTCTGGGGATGGCCCTGGAGATGGTGGCACATTGTGTGTGTGACAGTTTCCACGGTTAGCTGAGGAGGAGCAAAATAAATTTTTAAAAATACTCTGTCATTCTTTTGGTTTTTTTACCCAGAGACTGTATCTTGTTTGGTTTCATGACTACCTTAGCAGACGTCTCCCTTTTCTGTCACAGCACAGTAACTTGCGCACAGTTCCATCTGTGCTCTTGGAAGAGCACACGTGTGCGCAGCTCGTTTGAGGCTTGGAGTGACGGCCTCTTCATGCTTTCCATCTTTGTCCTTGACGTCTTCCCACTTTTCCAGAGATCACCGCAGCTCCCAGTGAACGTGCACAGGATGGCTTGCCAGAGAACATATCCCCT
Organism: Mustela erminea; assembly: GCF_009829155.1. Classification (NCBI taxonomy): domain Eukaryota; kingdom Metazoa; phylum Chordata; class Mammalia; order Carnivora; family Mustelidae; genus Mustela; species Mustela erminea. Next base: position 46,442,910 of record NC_045621.1, on the reverse strand, counting down.
CTGCTGTCCTCCTGTTCACACTAGTTTCCAACTGACTTCTTAGTCCTTTTGCTTTCCTAACCTCTGAGCCCTGGTTCACACAGATGCAGTGGCTTCGTGGGGCTGCTCTCTCCTACTGCCCTTGTACCCTGTTGCCTTCTTGCCTGGTTTGTTGTAAATGAGGACAGAGCTGCCTTGCCTGTGGACCATCCCTGGGCAGCTGTACATGAGTTAAAATTCCATCCCTGTTGTTCATCTCATTTCTTACTTGAGCAGAGAAGAGTGGCCCTGGGGGTGCCTGGGTGGCTCAGTCAGTTGGACGTCCAGCTATTAATTTCAGCTCAGGTCGTGATCTCAGGGTGGTGGGATCAAGCCCCTCGTTGGACTCTGTGCTAAGCTGTTTGAGACTTTCTCTTCCTCTTCCTCTGCCCCGCCCCCTCACTTGTGCACATGCAGGAACACACATGGTCTCTCTCGCTCGGCTCAGTTGGTTGGACGGCTGCCTTCGGCTCAGGTCATGATCCCGGAGTCCCGGGATCGAGTCCCGCATCGGGCTCCCAGCTCCATGGGGAGTCTGCTTCTCCCTCTGACCTTCTCCTAGCTCATGCTCTCTCTCACTGTCTCTCTCTCAAATAAATAAATAAAATCTTTAAAAAAAAAAAAAAAATTAAATAAAAGAAGAATGGGCCCATAACAGTAAAAGTGTTGCCGGGAATGATGGGGGCAGTTGGTACTGATGTGCTTTCAGTCTGTGGTTTTGCTGTTAGGTACATCGTGGAGGATATCACTGTTCCCATATCTGGTGACAGGAAGAGGATTAGGCCATGATATTTAGACCAGAGTAATAGGCATCCCCCAAAATCCCCCTTCAGTGTTCCAGGGGAGTTTGTGGACATATGTTTACATAAAGCAATTGGGATTGGCCGCTGCCTCAGCAAAGCTCCACAGGTTCTGAGAGGGTACTGCCACTGTGCCATCCTGACCATCTCTTTCCTGATTCTGCTGTGGTAGGTGCATATCGAGTTCACAGAGGGTGAGGACAAGATCACCTTGGAAGGCCCCACAGAGGATGTAAACGTGGCCCAGGAACAGATCGAAGCTATGGTCAAAGACTTGGTAAGGTGCCCCTTTGCATGTTCTGGGTGCTGCTGAACCAGGGGCATAGCCAGTATATCATCGTTTGCCTGTCACACATCATGTAGGTGGGTAGGCCTGGGGACATCTGGGGTGAGCACTAGGCTCTGAAATAGAAGCTGGCAAAGTCCAGGAAGGTCACAGATAGGTCTTTCAAGGGGGCCAGAAGGACAGTCTTGGAATAATGACCGAAGGTGACAAAGGCAAGAGCTGTCAGCTCGTAGACTTGGGCTCTGGTGATGTGTCTGACCATGGCATACGCCATGGCCTCGAGAGCTTGTCTCTGAACTCGTTCTGTTTTCCTGCAGATTAACCGGATGGACTACGTGGAGATCAACGTGGACCACAAGTTCCACAGACACCTCATCGGGAAGAGCGGGGCCAACAGTGAGTGGGGCTGATGGCATGGAGGGCAACCGTGGTGGAAGAAAGTCGTGCTTTCTGACCGGGTGTCCTAGTCTTCTCCTCCGGCTGTAGTTGGTCTGCAGACCTGGGACCTCAACCAGCCTAGTCAGAGGCCACGGTGAAGGTGCACCTAAGCCCAATGGGGTGACATCTGGGCTTCGCAATCCCCATGGACTCAGTGGGGCACAGGGCCCTGGTGGGGCCACCCCAGGAGTAGGAAAGGTCGGGGCTCATGGGCGTGCCTTTTGGTACACGTACTAAGGCTGTAGCCCCGGTGAGCTTGCTCAGACTAGGGGTGTGCATGCAGTTTGCAGGAAGTGGGCTGAGTGAACACTCTGCCCGGATGGAGACTGTTTTCTGAAATCCCACACCTGGGCGCAGCTTGCCTGTGAGGCCACCCCCGACATCGCAGTGTGCTCCTGGTTCTGCGCCTCATCGGCAGCCGATGATGAGAGGGCAGCGCACAGCCTGGGTCCTTCCTGCGGTTGCAGGGAACCCACCTGTGCAGACAGGATGCCCTGCAAGTGTGTCCCCTTCGGTTTTTGCCTGATGTCATCCAGTTTGTGTTCGTAATTAGTGTGAGCTTGTCAGCTCTGCTCTATTTGATGTCAGTCCTGTGTGCCCGGGGACTTTTCACAATGGTAGTGACAGTCCACGGACACAGAGTCCATGGAAGCTCCCTGTGGTGTTTCCTTGCACATGTTCCTCAAGCCATGCACACACTGTAAATTGGTTTTGTTTGTTTTTGTTTTGATTAACGGTATAGTATCTTTTTTTTAAAGAACATAAGGAAGTGCAGTTCTGACATTCATTTCTGTTGTCTGCTCTCTAGGAGTGTGAGACCACCAGCGTGGTTCACGTTATGTCTGGTCTGTTTTTGCTTTCATCCCGTACCCCCACTCTTTACTTTTCATGGTCTGAAGTCTCCAGTCTGGCTTCTGAGTCCTTGGCTCTGGTTGTCTCTGCATATGCTCATGATGCTCCTCGGTGGTCCCTATGGAACTTGGGCAAAGTGCTGGTCTTGTTTCCTGTGATAAGGCCTCCCCAGGGTGTGGGAGCATGGGTCTCTAACCATAGACACTGGCCTTTGTCCAAAGTAGGTGACAGAACTCCATGTGTTTTGCAGAGACAGGGAAGCACTCAATTTGGATCTGAGCTGATGGGGTACTTTCTCTAGGCAGCAATGTTTGGCCTCCATGGAGCCCTAAAGTGGTCATTGGGGTACTCTTGTTTTTAGTTATGTAAAGCCTTCCGATTTTTAGTGGTTTCTATTTTTGGTTTTTTGAGAGTAATTTTGTGACTTAAGAACAGTGGTTCTTGATTCCACATTAGAAACACCTGGGATCTTTATCAGTGCAACAGAATAGAGAGCCCAGACATGGACTGTCGGCTATATGGCCAACTAATCTTCGACAAAGCAGGAAAGAATGTCCAATGGAAAAGAGACAGTCTCTTCAACAAATGGTTTTGGGATAATTGGACAGCCACATGCAGAAGAATGAAACTGGACCATCTCCTTACACCACACACAAAAATAGACTCAAAATGATGAAAGACCTAAATGTGAGGCAGGCACCCATTAAAATCCCTGAGGAGAACACAGGCAGCGACCTCTTTAACATTGACCGAGGTGACTTCTTACTAGACACATCTCCAAAGGCAAAAATGAACTTTTGGGACTCGTTAAGACAAAAAGCTTCTGCCCAGGAAAGGAAAAAAAAGGGGGGAAAAAGCTTCTGCCCAAATAGAAAATAGTTGACAAAACCAAAAGATGACCAACAGAATGGGAGAAGATATTTATAAATGCCATATCAGATAAGGTATCCAAAAATCTATAAAGAACTTAAACTCAGCACCAAAATAAACCAGTCAGGAAATGGGCAGAGCACGAACACACATTTCTCCAAAGAAGACATACAAGATGGCTGGGGTTCCTGGGTGGCTCAGTGAGTTAAGCCTCTGCCTTCGGCTCAGGTCATCATCTCAGGATCCTGGGACCCAGCACCACATCGGGCTCCCTGCTCAATGAAGAGTCTGCTTCTCCCTCTCCCTCTGCCTTGGCCGCCATTCGGGCTCACACTCTCTCTCCCTCAAAGAAATAAAATCTTAAAAAAGACAACATACAAATAGCCAGCAGACACATGAAAAGATGCTCAACATTATGTGGCATCAGAGAAATAAAAATCAAAACCACAGTGACCTCATACCAGTTAGAAGAACAGATGCTGGGGAGGATTCAGAGAAAGAGGAACCCTGTTACACTGTTGGTGGGAATGCAAACTGGTGCAGCTGCTGTGGAAAACAGGATGGAGGTTCCTCAAGAACTATTACAGAGCTACTCTACAACCCAGCAATTGAACTACTTGGGTTTTTATCCAAAGGATACAAACATAGTCCTCTGAAGGGGCACCTGCATCCCAATGTCTAGAGCAGCAGTGTCCTCAACAGCCAAACTATGAAAAGAGCCCAGATGTCCATCAACAGATGAATGAAGAAAAAGTTGTGTGTGTATATACACACACGCATACACATGCACAGAATGGAATATTACTCAGCCATCAAAAAAGTGAAATTTGCCATTTGCAACGATGTGAATGAAACTAGAGGGTATTATTCTAAGTGAAATAAGACAGTTGAAGAAAGACAATTGTATGATCTTACTCATATGTGGAACTTAAGAAACAAAACAGGATCGTAGAAGAAGGAGGGAAAAATAAAGTCACCATAACAGACCCCTAATCGTAGGAAACAAATTAAGGGTTGTCACTGGGGAGGAGGGTGGGCGAATGGAGTAACTGCGTGATGCATGTAGGAGGACCCGTGATGGAATGAGCACTGGCTGTTGCATAAGACTGATGAATCACTGAACTCTACCTCTGAAATTAATAACATAGAATGTGTTAATTAATTGAGTTTAAATTTAAAAAAGCTTTCTAATGTTTCAGGACGCTCCTGGTGAAAATAGTAGTTATCAGTGAATGTAACTTTTCTGATACCACATAATCAAATGTGTCAACTACATATTTTAGTAAACAAAAAAAGAAAGCAGCTTTGGTCTTTAAAGTATTCTAAAGCCCCAGCCATAGCCCAGAGCAGCGAACCCTCATGGCCGGAGTGGTCCCAGCCATCAGTCACATGATGCTGTCAGGGTGATGCCGACTTGGTTGGTGCAGGTGCAGACCACAGCTCGTCTGAGAGAACGGAGAGTTCTTGGTATGGTGGCTTCATCTCCCTCTTTGCAGGACGGCTGATGAGGTAGTTTGGCCCTATTCTGCCAGGTTGTAGTCACTGACAGAACTTAGTTGATTCTGAGTCCAAAATGTGTTTCCTTTTGTATTCTTAAGTAAACAGAATCAAAGACCAGTATAAGGTGTCCGTGCGCATCCCTCCTGACAGTGAGAAGAGCAACCTGATTCGCATCGAGGGGGACCCACAGGGTGTACAGCAGGCCAAGCGGGAGCTGCTGGAGCTCGCCTCTCGGATGGTAAGACCTGCAGTTGGGTCCTGCCCGGGAGGAGCCCATGGACCTGTGTCAGGGCCTCTGTGGACTAGCATTGTTCTCACCTGCAGTGCTGCAGAAGGGGAATCACCTGCTTGGGAGTGGCTCTGCGGCAGGGGTTTCCACCTTGGCCAAACCCAAGTCTCTGATGCTTGAGGGACCAATTCTGAAAAGCACCCAAGTGACTCCCACATGCAGCTAAGGTTGAAAATTCCTGCTGTGTGGTTGTCTGCAACTCTGAGGGTTGGAGGAGAGTGGGGCATGAGTTCTGTTCCTGGGGCTAAGCTGCCAGCACTGGTGTGTTTTTCTGGAATGTGTGAATCAGATGCAGATAACCATGTAGCAGTGATTCTCCAGTCTGGCTGCATGTAGGGGTCACTGGGGTGCCTTTCAGAATCCAGAGTTACCTACTGGGTGAGTGATCGTAGCTTAGCACAGACACGTGCAGAACGTCAGTAAAGCCTCAGGCAGGGCAGTGCATGTGGCTCATTGGGGCAGGGAGTGAGTCCCCCACCTCCACTTGCACTGGTGCCCAAGCCTGGAGCCCCCTGAGGCCCACTTCTAACAGTAGACTTTCCCCTGTCCTCAGCTGCAAACCAGCATGTGCGGCCTTCGTCTGGCCAGGGCCCCTTGGTCTGGGGTGTCTTGTGCCTGTGTTGGACTCCTGAACCCTTGTTTCTCTGTCAGCCTGATGCCAGTCTGATCCAGAATCTCCCCTGAGTTCTTTCAGATGGTTGACTGGTAGTGTGTTTTCCTTTATTCTGGCTCTGCTGCTGCTTTTGTATTTATTGTGACATTTTAGTGAGACCTGGGGGATGATGAGAACTATGCAAGTTCATTATTCTTTCTTAATAATGATCTGCACAGAGCAGCGCTCTGAACCACGCTGTGTTCAGGAAGGATCCCTGCCCATCCTGCAGAGTGTGACACCTCATGGTCTCTTGTTCTTGTCAACACAGAGGCTCTGAGCCGCTGTGGTGATGAAGGCCACCTGCTGAATCACACCTCCTTGCAGAGAACAACGCGCAACCCTGTTGTTGGAGAGAGCAGGTGTCCTCTAGTGCTGGTGACTCCCAGGGATGCCACAGGCGGGTGCTGTGCTCCCCGGGCTCCCAGGAGCCTCCTGCTCTAGTGTCATCTCCTTGCATTGTGTTTTTAGGAAAATGAGCGCACCAAGGATCTGATCATTGAGCAGAGATTCCATCGCACAATCATCGGGCAGAAGGGTGAACGGATCCGTGAAATTCGTGACAAATTCCCGGAGGTAAAGGTTTCCCAGTGGCATTCTTCAGCCCTCCAGGAGTGATTGATTGGCCCTTAAAGAGAGTCAGTGTTTTAGAATCTAGTCTTTACTAATAACTGAACTTGAATTTGTGATGATTTGTTCCAGGTTATCATCAACTTTCCAGACCCAGCACAAAAAAGTGATATTGTTCAACTCCGAGGGCCGAAGAATGAGGTGGAAAAATGCACAAAATACATGCAGAAGATGGTGGCAGATCTGGTAGGGGATGTTTCCCATCCTTTGTTGTGATGGCGCTGCTGGTGGCAGAGAGACCCGGGGGTGTGTCCCATCAGAACCCCTGCTTCAGGGGGCATTGACTTGGTCTGCCCTCGACGGGGGCGGGGGGGCACCGTCCATCTTAACTGTAGGTGTTTAGACTGGCCGACAACTGTTAGGAACTTCAGTGTTACATGAGGTTCAAGGCGGGTGCCAGGCTCCTTGTTTCCTTGAGGGACCTCCAGAAATCTGGATAAACTTGGAGCGCCTGGGTGGCCCAGCTGGTTAAGCGACTGCCTTCGGCTCAGGTCATGATCCTGGAGTCCCGGGATCGATTCTCGAATTGGGCTCCCTGCTGAGCCGGTAGTCTGCTTCTCCCTCTGACCCACCCCTGCTTATTTTCTCTCTCTCTCTCTTTCTCTCTCAAATAAATAAAATCTTTTAAAAAATAGAAGGAGAAGAACAAAGGTGGATAAACTGTCCCATCCAGTGAGGAAAGACATTGCATAGGCAGTATGAGAAGCCATTTACTGATTTACTATTTGTTTAAGCTGGAATGGAAACCAGCAGTTTAAAGTACGGAAGGGGGTTATTGATGGGAAGGCTGCAGATGGGCTCATGCTTCTGTGTTTCTCATGGGGCTTGCACTGAGCTCACCACTGCCTCAGGTTGCTGATGGGGGTGTTTCCAGCACAGAACTCGTTCACACTGCCACGGCGTGGTGCAGGCTAGGAGTAGCAGGGTCTGTGTGCTCTGGACTTGCTTCTCTCATCCTGGTGTCCAGGATTCCCTTCTCTACCCAGAATGTCTGTTGAGGGTGCCCGACACATTGCTTCTGGGTTATGGAACTTGCACTGACCACGTGGCGGGTTCTGTGGAGAGCTTCTTTTTATAAAGGGGGCATTGCATCAGTCAGCTATGGCTTGCCAGGTTAGCTCGTCCCCCAGCTAAAGGTCAGAGGTCCTAGTGGGAGACAGGCAGGATCCAAGTTGTGTGTTTTCTAATAGCAAATCCTGTCATTTAATACTCCCTCACAGATGAAGGGATACGTCACTGTCCAGCATGATGGCTAATGGTGCAACCTCTTTTGTTTTTAAGGTGGAAAATAGCTATTCAATTTCTGTTCCGATCTTCAAACAATTTCACAAGAACATCATTGGGAAAGGAGGTGCAAACATTAAAAAGGTGATCAGCCAGCTTGTCTCCTGAATCTTGGCTCCCAAAGCCCTGTGCCATTATGGCTTAAACTTTCTGGCCCTGGGGTCCGGGTGTCTCAACTGGGAGGTCCCTTCTCATGGTCCCGTCTCCTTGTAGATTCGGGAAGAAAGCAACACTAAGATCGACCTTCCAGCAGAGAATAGCAATTCAGAGACCATTGTCATCACAGGCAAGCGAGCCAACTGTGAGGCCGCCCGGAGCCGCATCCTGTCCATCCAGAAAGACCTGGTAATGGGGTGTTGTGTGTCAGGGCATGCGCCAGGGTCCCCATGGTCTCGTGTCATCAGCTCTCCCCACGCAGTGCAGGCCCATGGCCAGGCTCCTGCCACTCACCTGGGGCTGTGCTTATCATGAGACTTGAGCAGTAGCACTGGATTTGAGTGCTTGGAGAGCATCCTGTCCTGAAGGCATAACAATCTTTTTTTTTTTTTTTTTTTTTTTTTTTTCAATTTTTGGAAAATTAACATTAAGAAGCTGCATGTTTGAAGTATGCAGTTTGATAAATTTTGACCTATGTTATACATGCATGGACTCTCCACAGTCAGCATAATGAGCCTATCCAGCACCCCGGAGATGTCCCTGTGTCCCTCTCCAGCACCTCCCTCTGTCCGGCCAGCCCCCCCAGCCCCCACCCCCACCTGTCCAGCCCTTCGTTGGCTTTCAGTCACGGGCATTGTGGGGTTTGCTGCACGCTGGTACAAAGGAGATCATGGTGTTTGCTCCCACAGCTCAAGCTATGCTCACTTGGAGCAGCTGGGGTGAGATGTATCCGTGTTGTCCCGTCGGTTTGATTTTGTTGCTGGGTGATAGGTCCCTGCATGCCCAGATCTTACTTGTTGCTTAAGATTGGTAGCTTTTCTTTCAAGGGGTTTTTACTTTATCTAGGTTGTCAAGGTTTTTAGCATAAAGTTTTTCATAATTTTCCTGTGCTGTGCTGGTGTCTTTCACGTTCCTGATATTCCTGTAACTTACATCATTATAAAATTACCTTCTTTTACCCCTGATAGTAGTCTTTGTCCTGAAATCTATATTTTCTCATCAAAGTGGGTTTCTTTTAGGCAGCTTGCTTTTAGAGAGTGAGGGTGGGAGGAGCAGTGGGCGAGGGATAAACAGACTGTGCTAAGTACAGAGTCCATCACAGGGCACGAGTTCATGACCCTGAGGTCATGACCTGAGCCAAAATCAAAAGTCAGCCCTTAACCGACTAAGTCATCCAGGCTCCTCAGTGTCTGCCTTTTCAATGCAGATGTTTACATTTAATTCCATGGTTAATCTGTGTATCATGTATTATGTTACATATTTTATTACACGTTTAGTGAATGTGATTAAATATCAGTTTTTTCATTTTTAGAATTGTGGAAAATACACATAACAAAATTTACCACCTTCGTGTACAGGCTGGGGCATGAGCGCATTCACACAGCTGTGTCCCAACATCATCTGCCTCACTTTCTCACCGCCCCACATAGAAGCTGTACCTGCAGGCCTTGCCCCTGGTCATGGTGGCCTGACCAAGCTCTCTTGCGTTTGTTTTCTGTTTGTCCTGTCTACTTTGTTCTCTTTTTCTGTCTGCTTTTGGACTTAAGAGAATTCTCTTATTCCTCTCATCTCCTCTTCTGGCTTATTGCATAGAACTTTCCTTTTTGTGGTGGTTGTAGGGTTTTTAGTGCACATGCACTTGGGTCCTGTCTCCAGGTGACCTTGTGCCCGTTGCAGTGCAGCCTGAGAAGCTGCAAGACCCCTTTTATCACCTGAGCCCCCATGGCCATGTCCCCGGCCCCACGACACTGTGCTGTTTCACACTGGCTTCCTGCATTCAGGATTAAGTAGTAGGTCGGGTCCTACGGTCAGAGTGTTCAGTTTGGGGATGAAGTGCCAGACCATCTTCCAGTGAGCCTGTGCCTTCCTGTGCTCCCCGTAGCAGACCTCAGACTGGAGGTTTTCTTCAGGACTTAGAACAATGCTTCAGGACCTTCATGGCATTTCTGAGGACATATCGGAGGTCCTCCTTGGCCTTACTCCTCTGCACAGACTTCCTCTGACTGTATTTAGGGGTGTATCACAAGCATAAGCCTTGTGCAAGTTACAACGTGTCTGGGTGTGCTTTTTTCATGTTGCTTGGAGTTCACTGAGCTTCTGGGATCCAAAGACTTTAGTGTTATCAAATGTGGAGAACCTGGGGTCATTATTGATTTATTGATTTTTTTTAGAGAGTATGTGCAGGAGCAAAGGGAGAGGGAGAGAGAGAATCTCAAGCAGACTCCCTGGCGAGTATAGAGCCTGTGGGGCTTGATCTCATGACCCTGAGGTCATGACCTGAGCCAAAATGAAGAGTCAGATGCTCAACTGACTGTGCCCCCAGGTGCCTCTGGAGTCATTATTAAGTAGTTTTTTTCTGTCCTTCCCGTTAGGGACTCCAGTTACTTAGAGCTAGGCAGGCTGGAGGTGGTCTTATGATTCACTGGTATGTTATGTATGTGGGTGGAAAGGAGAAGTGGTATTTTCCCCCATTAGTTTCTTTAAATTCATTAATTTTCTGTAATGTCTAATCTGCCTGTAATCCCATCTAGTGTGTTTTTCATTTTAGACATTTTCACTTGTAGAAGTTGAGGTGGAATAGTTTGTTTTTATACTTGACATGCCCAGTGTTTCCTTTGTTTTTGTTTTTACCATGTGTGCAGTTGTGAAAATGCTTGTTGTCATGTTCCCAACCCACTGGTTCTAAAGTCTCTATCACTTCTGGGCTATTTTCTGTTCTTTCCTCATGGAGGAGTTTCTCCTGTTTTTTTTGAATGTCTGGTATTTTTCTGTTGGCTGCCAGAAGTTAGGGAGTCTACTTGGATGGATGCTGGATATTTTTGCATTCCTACCAATGTGTTTGAGTTTTGTTAATGTACTTTAATGAATTACTTTTCTCCTTTTTGGAGTTGCTCTTAAGACACATGCCTGGTCTTGGGTGTTCCAAGTCCTGGGGTGAGGCCTCCTATACCCAGTGTCCTACAGCGTAGACAGTGCTGTGCACCTACAGTCCCTTCCCCCTGGTGATGGCAGCATGGGAGCAATCACCAGTTCACGGGGTTTCCACCAGTCCTAGTCTGCCCAGACTGTCAGCTCTGTGTCCTCTATGCGGGGACTCAGCCAGGGGACCGTTGTCCTGCTCACCTTTCTTGCTTCCCATCTCCAGTGTCTTAAACCCCATTGTTTCTCATGGGAGGTAAATCTGGAGGCAGAGTTTTAATAGGAAAAGCTGACAATCTGGGCATCTTGGTTGTGTCTCTGCTTTATGGTGTCGTATGGAGACATTCCTTCTTCGCCATGTGAACAGCTTAGACCCCATCCTTCACATCCTCACATATGGACCCACACTCACAAGGGCTCCAGACCCCTCTGCAGTGGGCATACCGCCATGTGTCCCACACCTCACAGACTGTGTCATTTCAGGCCAACATAGCCGAGCTGGAGGTCTCAATTCCGGCCAAGCTGCACAACTCCCTCATCGGCACAAAGGGCCGCTTGATCCGCTCCATCATGGAGGAGTGTGGTGGGGTGCACATCCACTTCCCGGTGGAGGGCTCGGGAAGTGACACGGTTGTCATCAGGGGCCCTGCCTCGGACGTGGAGAAGGCCAGGAAGCAGCTCCTGCACTTGGCTGAGGAGAAGGTGAGCTTCACGCCCAGGAGTGGCGGCACTGCATCTCTCCCTTGCTAAAAATCCTCACCCCATTGTGGCAGGTCAGAATATTGCTTCAGACGCCTTTTTTTATCTTTGATTTTGCCACTGCTGAACAAAGGGCCTTCGTAGGTCCAATGCCTACTTAAACAATATGGAGAATTTGCTGTTTGCCTTAGTGGTTTTTTGGTTTGGGGTTTTTTTTTTTTTTTTTTTTTTTTTTTAAGTTTTTATTTAAGATTGAGCGAGCACAAGCAAGGGGAGCAGCAGAGGAAGCAGGAGAAGCAGGCTTTCCCACTGAGCAGAGAGCCCGATTCGGGGCTCGATCCCTTAACTCTGGGATCATGACCTGCTGAAGGCAGACGCTTAACCAGACTGAGCTACCCAGGGGCCCCTGGGTTTTTTTTTAAAGTATGGTTTATAGACAATAACACATGCCTTTCTTAGCATATACTTGAGTTTTGATGAGCATAAGCAGTCAGGTGACCCCCACTGCAATGAAAATGTTTTGGCATCACCCCTAAAATTCTGTGTTGGGTCACCTTTGCCCCTTTGTGGAGCCCATGTTGGGTATGTTTCTGGACCGTGCTGTGCTCCTGCGCCTCCGGAAGGAGGGTGGCTGGCAGAGCCCTCCAGCTTTGCACTTTGTCACACTGCTCTGGCCATCGTGCATCTTTGCCTTTCTCTGTGCATTTGGAATCCGCTTAACAGTTTCTAGGGGGAGGTCCTGCTTGGATTTGGATGGGACTATGTTGAATCTAAGGATCAAATTGGGAAGAACTGACAGCTCAGGAGTTTGGAGTTTTTCAGGCTGCATTCTTAAGTTTTAAGTCTTTGATTTTTCATTGGTGCTTTGTAGTTTTTAGCATGTGGATCTCATTTATATATTATTCAATTTAAATCCTCACTATTTTGCTTTTTAGCATTGTTGTAATGGTACTTTTTAATTCATCTTAATGTCCAGTTACTGTAGCATATAGAAATATATCTGATAGTTTTATATTGGTTTTGTTTTATGCATTTGGCTTAAAGTTCAGTTACCAGTTCCAGTAACACTTTTTTATGGATTCTTGTGAGCTTTCTGTGTAACACACATCATCTGTGAACAGTGGAATTCCTCCCTGCTGGATCCGTATGACTATAGGTGTGGTCTTCCTGTGTCGCTTGAGCCTGCAGTACGGTGTCGAGGAGCAGTGGTGAGAGGGGATGGCCATGCTTCATGGGTGAACTTTGTGGGGAGGGCTCAGTCCCTCACCAGTGAGTGGGAAGTGACCTAGGGGTCTCCCGAAGGTGCTGTCAGGTTGAAGAAGTTCCCTTCTGTTAAAAGTTTGCTGAGAGCTGCTACGGGAATTGGGAGTGGGACTTTGTAGGAGGCTTTCTCTATCTGTTGACACGAGAGTGAGGTTTCTCTTTTTTTTAAGCATACGTATTAGATTTTTTTAGGGTCTTTGTGGGGTTTTTTGTTCTTTGAAGTTTAACCAACCTTGCTTTTCTGGGATGAGCCCTACTTGGTTTAGGTGTACTACCCTTTATCATTTTGCTGGGTTGGGCTCACCTACCTCGTTGCTCATTGACTTTTTAGTAACGCTGCTATTTGCCAGTGTCTGGGTCAGAAGACTAGAAGATTTTCTTGGAGGTGTAGGAGAAACCAGCATTTAAAAGATAATGAAGTTTGTTTGCATATTACTATTTAGCATGCTGGCAGACCTTCTTTTCTTCTGTGTTTCTTCATGCTTGTGTGCCAGGTTCCAGAATACAGGGAAGGCGAGGAAACAGCATTGTGTGTGTCCGAGTCAGCCTAGAGGTGCACGTGGGCTCCTGGTGAATCTGCCAGAGGGGCTGGCGTCCTCAGCAAGGTCATCATGTTGGGGCCTTCACTGGCGCCTGGTTTCTTTTTTTTTTAAGATTTTAAAGATTTTATTTATTTATTTGAAGATTTTATTTATTTATTTGACAGACAGAGATCACAAGTAGGCAGAGAGGCAGGCAGAGAGAGAGGAGGAAGCAGGCTCCCCGCTGAGCAGAAAACCCGATGTGGGGCTCGATCCCAGGACCCTGGGATCATGACCTGAGCCGAAGGCAGAGGCTTAACCCACTGAGCCACCCAGATGCTCCTCGAGCCTGGCTTCTTGGTGTCATGTGAGGGCCTTGGTCGGCTTAGGTGGCTCTAAGACTGAGACTGGGCCTTGCTGTTGGTGTGTGGGCTCCCCTGTAGCCCAAGCAGAGGAGGGCCTAGACGGGGAGCACTCTTTTGGACTTTCAGGAGGAATAAGAGTGCCGTGCCTGGGAGTGGGGCTGGCGGTCCCGTGGGCTTACCTGATGTGCAAGTGCGCCCCTTGTCCCCTAGCACCCCGAGGCCGTACTTGCCTAGTCCCCTCTAGGTGGAGAGTGGCTTACAGGCTTGGGTCACTGCTGGTAAATGGCAGGACTGGGGCTAGGAACGCACATGCTCCAAGCCATCTCAGTGTCTGGATGGCTGAGGGGCCGTCAGTACTCCTGTCTGGGTATCCATCCCTTGGTTTTGGTGAGGCTTGATAGCCACGGGGCTTTGTTCTCAAGGCCCTCTTACTCACCTGCTCGGGGCACCATGCAGGTAGCATCAGGCCAGTGTATCTGGGGTTGGTTTCCACAGCAAACCAAGAGTTTTACCGTCGACATCCGCGCAAAGCCAGAATACCACAAGTTCCTTATTGGCAAAGGGGGTGGCAAAATCCGCAAGGTACGTGACAACACGGGAGCCCGCATCATATTCCCAACGGCTGAGGACAAGGACCAGGACCTGATCACCATCATAGGGAAGGAGGATGCTGTCAGGGAGGCCCAGAGGGAGCTGGAGGCCCTCATCCAGAACCTGGTAAGGTCCAGTGGGAGTTGCACTTTGGTTGTCCTGTCAGGCGTGGTTGGCAGGGTCATTTACTTTTGCCCTCCCTCCGTGGTGCAGGATAATGTGGTGGAAGACTGCATGCTGGTGGACCCCAAGCACCACCGCCATTTTGTCATCCGAAGAGGCCAGGTCTTGCGGGAGATTGCCGAAGAGTATGGTGGGGTGATGGTCAGCTTCCCACGCTCGGGCACACAGAGCGATAAGGTCACCCTCAAGGGTGCCAAGGACTGTGTGGAGGCGGCCAAGAAGCGCATTCAGGAGATCATCGAGGACCTGGTAGGTGCCTGGGAAGGCGATGGGGCTCTTAGCCCCAACAACCAGGGCCAAGGCGAGTGGCTAGGGGCTCCCTGAGCCCTGAAGTGGGCTCCTCTGGTGAGGCTGGGGCTCTCAGCCTCTGGCCTTCATCCTGACAGTCGGTGAAAATACCTCTCCTAACAACAGCTTTTTTAAAACATGGGATGAAGTACAGTCTGTACAAGGAGCCAGCCTCTCGTCTCCAAAGGGAAGAAAAGAGATGGAAGGGGAGGGCCTGTCAGAGCAGATCCACGCAGAAACATGTCCCTGCTGGTGCTCTCCTGCTGCGGCCTGGAAAGTATTTCCCCAACCAGCAGTCCCCATGCCTCCTCATGGAGTCATAGCCACAGCATTCGCTGTCACTGGCTCACGTAGCCACCCTTCAGGGACAGTGCGTGATGTTGCAGGAGGCCAGGGACTCTGGGTCAGACACAGGACCGTGGTGCTCCTGGCTCTGGGCGGCAGCAAGCCTCATGCCATTTTGTACATACGGGTCATCAGTACTTTCTTGTGTCTGGGAAATATGTCAGAAAGAGGTGTCCCGTTTGGTCCTGGCCCCCGGCCCTCCTCTCTCCACCCTGTTGTATAAGGAGCAGTTGAGGTGTCTGTGCTGGACTGAGTGGAGGCTGGTGAGGATGTGCACTGACCCTAACCAGTTAATGTCTGTCTTTATTTTTTCCTTTCTTGCTGTGCCCCGCACCCTCCACCCTCAGGAAGCCCAGGTGACCATAGAATGTGCCATACCCCAGAAGTTCCATCGATCTGTCATGGGCCCCAAAGGTTCCAGAATCCAGCAGATTACCCGGGATTATAATGTTCAGATTAAGTTCCCAGACAGAGAGGAGAACCCAGGTGGGTCCCAGCGGTGAGCTCCATGCTGAGTGGGGAAGCAGGGGGCGCGTGAATGGGCCTCATCTGGGGATTCCAAGGCTTCTCTAGGAGGTGGGTGCAGGGTGACAGGGGCCCTCCCAACATCCCGAGGCTTGCAGCAGGTGACGAGGCAGAGGAGGGCAAAACGCCTGCGGCCTCTGAAGCAGGAAAGCCCCCCACCCCCACCCCGCTGAGTTTGGTTTTGGGGCTTCACACAGGTCCCAGATGACATGTGTGATGGGGCTGCTTGTGCTTTGTCCACTGCAGCTGCCTCTTCCCCAGCACCCCTACTTGGCAGGTTTTGTCCCTTGAATGACAGGCAGCCCCTGGCTGTCCTTCTGCCACAGCCCCTCAGCTCAGAGTCATCCTTGTTGCTTGGTTCCACGTGGGGCGGTAGGTGGTCACAAGGTGACCTGCACAACGAGGGGTCTCAGAGCTGACTCTCCCAAGACCTGTCTCCCACTCGGGTTGTGACCAAGCGTCTTTGTTGACCGGTCTCAGTGGATGTGTCTGGTCCAGTTAGTGACCATGCAGCTTCCTGGTTCCCCTTTGTATGCTCTGTCCTCTACAGAGCTGGTCACGGCCACTGAAGCACCTCTCTTTCCCTTAGAGGATGGCCTATTTTGAGTACATGTGGAGGAAAATTGCGTAGGATAAAGATGGATTTTCTATACTCAGTATCCAAATTCATTTTGTTTTCTCTTGCTCCCCCTTTTATGCATACAGTCATTTTTTCTAAGTCGTTTGAGTGTACTTTTCAAATGTTATCTTTGGGGCACCTTCCTGAGAATCAGAACTTTTTTAAAAAATATTTATTTATTTGGCAGACAGAGATTACAAGTAGGCAGAGAGACAGGCAGAGAGAGAGAGAGAGGAAGGGAAGCAGGCTCCCTGCTGAGCAGAGAGCCCAGTGCGGGGCTCGATCTCAGGACCCTGAGATCATGACCTGAGCTGAAGGCAGAGGCTTTAACCCACTGAGCCACCCAGGCACCCCGTCAGAACTTCTTTTAAACATCATTTGTGATAACTGGGGGACAGATGGGGGACATCCATCATCAGAATCACATGATCTGACAGTGTGTAGCAGTGTTATCGAATTTAGTTAGTGTTCAAACTTTCCAACTTTGGAAAGTGTCTGTGGAGTCCAATCCCCCCCCCCAACACACACAGAGTACAGGACTGCGGTTCTTTAGTGTTTAGGTGCACAGCTGCCTGTCGCCACCATCTGGTTTCTTTGTCACGGGTCCCATCCCTTCCTTCTTGCTCGCTTACTTCCTGGTATAAGAAGCTGGTGCAGGTTCCCACCTTCCTCCCAGCCTGTGGTGCAGACCCCTACCCACGGCCGTGTCCTAGCCCTGGGGCTTGGTTTCTAGTGTTCTGGCCCTTCAGACACAGTGGGTGCCTTCTCCATACCTCCCACCCACCAGTTTCTGAGGTCACCAGCTCCACCCAAGGCAAGGAGGTGAGCTCACAGCCTCCTGGGAAGCGTGGCACGTGTGGGTCAGCATGTGTCAGGGGCTTCCCACGTGTTTGCGTGGAGGATGCTGAGTCAGTACTGTGAGCTGCTCCTGCCATCTCCCCAGTTCACAGCGTGGAGCCGCCAGTCCAAGAGAACGGCGATGATGCTGGAGATGGGAGAGACATCAAGGAGGCTGACCCTGGCTCCCCCAGGCGGTGTGACATCATCATCATCTCCGGCCGGAAAGAAAAGTGTGAGGCAGCCAAGGAAGCCCTCGAGGTGGGTGCGGCCTGATGCTGGCTGCGCTCATGGTCACGGTGCCTGACCCGAGCCCCAGCCGTGCCTGCCCCAATCCCCTCAGCTCCCGCTACCAGTGGTGCCCGCTACACCAGTCTGGGGCCCAGAGACCAGCGCCTGGGGGCTGTCAGTGGGCACGGAGCTAGCAGGTTCAGTTGACAGCAGGGGAAATGCATCTGTGTCTGAGCCTCACCAGTCCCCCTCTGTAAGCTTCAAGTGGCTCTGTTTTTCCTGGACTCAGTTCTGTTTTTGTTTCTGTAAGCAGCTTGTCACATTTAATAGCATAAGCTGGGGGTGAGGATCTGAAAGTGTGCTCTCTTGGCACTAATTTTTAAAAAGTGGATTCTGTAGTTTTGTTTTTGGGTGTTTGTCGTTTTTGTTTTTGTTTTGAGAGAGAGAGAGAACGCTCGCCCAAGCAAGCAGAGGGCAGGGCAGGGGGAGAGGGAGACTCCCAAGCAAAGCCCCCAAGCATGGAGCCTGATGGGGGCTCGATGCCAGGACCCTGAGATAATGATCTGAGCCAAAATCCAGAGTCAGATGCTTAACTGACCACCACCTAGGCATCCCTGGATTCCATGTTCTCTTTTTGTGTCTTCTTTTGAGTTAAAAGCCTGGATATTGGTCTCAGTTTAGGCAGAACAGCATAGAAGGTTCCAGGAAGCTCCCTGTAGTTCTCACGTGGTCGCTCTGCTCCCTGCTGGCTCTCAGGCCTGCCCCATCCATGTTTCCTGCAGGCGCTGGTTCCTGTCACCATCGAAGTGGAGGTGCCCTTTGACCTGCACCGGTACATCATTGGGCAGAAGGGGAGTGGGATCCGAAAGATGATGGACGAATTTGAGGTACCCCGATTTGCAGTCTTTTCCTCCCGAGTGTCTCTGGCAGTCCAGCCCCTTGGCAGTGCGCCTTCTTCCTGCTCTTACTGCAGCGGCGGGCCACCCCTGTCTTGGTCCAGGACCCCATCTGCATTGGGTACCCTCCTGTGTCTGTGCAGGTGAACATCCATGTGCCGGCACCGGAGCTGCAGTCTGACGTCATTGCCATTACCGGTCTCGCCGCGAATTTGGACCGGGCCAAGGCTGGCTTGCTGGAGCGTGTGAGGGAGCTGCAGGCTGAGCAGGAGGACCGGGTGGGTTTCCACTGGGCCTCAAGGGCATCCACCAGAGCTGCAGTACTCAGCCTTCATCATCATTTTGGAGGGTCACTAGCACCCTGGCCACTTGGCAGCCAGTTTAGCCAGGTGGCCAGAGGAGCTGGCCAACCCTGTTCCAGTTTGTGTCCGGGACCTTTCTTCAGGGGCAGTGTTGGCGGGCATAGCACTTTTCTCTTCCCTGTTACAGCGGCAGAGTTAGATTCCTGCTAGTCTTTTTTTTTTTTTTTTTTTTTTCCAAAGTAAATGTGCCATTTGTGGTGCCTCTAGCCACATAGGACAGGTAAGGTTAGTGAGGCCTGGGAGCCGTTGCTGCGAAAGATCCCCAAACATGAGTGGTGTGGTCCATGGTGGGTGTCTGCGGGCCCATGTGGACCTTCTCACTGCAGGGTTTCCCTGCTTTGGGGAGGGTTCAAGACCCACCTCCCCTTTGTAGAGCTGCCGTTGGAAGGGTTTCTTGAGTGGTGCACAGGGAGGCTGGGTGTTGTCCCCTCCTGAAGCCTTGGTGCAGATCCTTGGGTTGTGGGCTTTGAGGACTTCCTGGAGTCAGGTTGGGTCAGGGCACACAGACCTCTAAAACCTGAGTATGCTTCCAACGGTCACACCCCTGGCCATGGATGTCCCAGGCTGGCTGGTTCTCATTTCCTTCTGGCCTGCTTTTATACCCTAGCCTTGGAAAACACCCTCCAATCCGACCCAGAACATTTTTATACTTACTTATCAGATCCCTGTTAAACCAATTAAAAAGTTGAGCTCAGAGCTCGCCACTTGCCGTGCCAGCCTTGTTGATGCTCAAGGAGTCCTTTCTGAATCTGTGAGCTTGCTTACGGGCAGGTCCTTGAGCTGGTGGGGCAGGGTGACACAGAGGCTAATAGGAAAGCCATGTCTTGTTTTTGTCACTGGGGATACGTTTGGGGTTCAAGACAGAAAGTCGGGGTGGCAGTAGCACATGGTTGCACATGATGGTGATGGTCGGCCTTGAACTCCTACACTCTTGTCTCATCTGTAGGCTTTAAGGAGCTTTAAGCTGAGTGTCACTGTGGACCCTAAATACCATCCCAAAATTATTGGGAGAAAAGGGGCAGTGATTACCCAAATCCGCTTGGAACATGATGTGAACATTCAGTTTCCTGATAAGGACGATGGAAGCCAGGTAAGAATGACTGCTTAGGTCAGACTCTGTTGCCGAAGCATTTTGGGGCGGGTAGACTTCTGTAACCTCATCCTGACCTGGGAGCAGTGAGCAGGCGAGCTTAGGATGTGCCCAGGTGGGTGGGGATAGGGCAGAGTGCAGAGTGACAGGTCTCTGAGGATCGGATTTTGGCTTGGGCTTTGGGCACTATCTCGGTCTGTGCCTGCCTGCATCGCCGCGTGGACCTTCTCCCCTGCCCACCTGGTCATCAGCTGGGTCCCTCCCACACAATCGTCCCCACAGGTGCAGTCCTTCAAGGAGCACCCTCCCCGCACCCATCACTCCCCTGCCTGTGTTCTTCTTGGCTCGAACAGGGGTCCCTTCCAGCACAGCTTCGCAAACAGTGGGAGCCTAGTCTCTGTCTCTCCTCCAGTAGCATGCAGCAGAGCACCCAGAAATGGTCTGCTAGAATCTTCCAGCCAGCAAATCCCAGCATGCCTATGTAGATAGACTCTGACCTTTCAACCGTGCGTCCAAGCACTGTGGCAGGCCATCCATCTGTACCTTCCTTCTCTCCCTGGCCCAAGTCTCTGAGCTGCAGCCTGAGTTCAGAAAGGCAGGCAGGCCTATAGGGCCTTAGCCCGTGCCCCGTCTCTTGTCTGCCTCCGGCCAGGTCCTCCCTTCCCCCAGATGCATCCTTTGATCTGCCTCTGCATTTCTAACAAACGTGTTTACACTGCTATTCTTTTTTATTCTTTGTGGTGGTGGTAGTGTTGTTTAAGTGAGCCATATGCCCAGTGTGGGGTTGAATTCATGACCCCGAGGTCAAGAGTCACCTGCTCTTCAACTGAGCCAGCCAGATATCCCTTTAACTTTAATTTTCAATGTTTTAATTTTTTTTTCTAAGATTTTATTTATGTACTTGAGAGGGAGAGAGAGTGTGAATGAGAGCCGAGAAGCAGGCAGAGGGAGAAGCAGACTCCCACTGAGCAGGGAGCTGGACGTGGATCTCCATCCCAGGACTCTGAGATCGTGACCTGAGCCACCCAGGCGCCTGTAGTTTGTAATGTTTTTAATTCTGAGAATTCAGCTCTTTTAAACTCCTCACCTTGGGACGCCTGGGTGGCTCAGTCAGTTTGGTGTCTGTGTTCGGCTCAGGTGGTGATCAGGCTCATGATCGAGTCCGCCATCAGGCTCCTTGCTCAGTGGGAAGCCTGCTTCACCATTTGCCTGCTGTTTCCTCTGCTTGTGCTCTCTGACAAATCAATAAATAAAATCTTAAAAAAGAAAAAAGAAGAAATTATCCCTCATCTTCACTGTGTTTATCTTCTTCAACTTTGCTATGTAAATATCACAGTCATTATTTGGTGTTCAGACCACAGTGGCTAATATTCCACAAGCTGAAGGGGATCAGTGGCTGCGTTTTCTTCATAGGCAGCTTTTTCCTGGGAGGCTCATGCTTCCGTTGGCGAAGGGTTCTGGTCTTTGTCTGTCTGGGGAGGTGCTTGTTGGCGGGTGGTGGACTCTGGGCACCGTGGCAGTGGGGGAGGGGGACTGGCTGCTGCTCTGCTGTTTCCTGGGGTCCTTGTGGCCTCTTTTGGGTAGATCTTGAAGTTCCTGCTCTTCTTCTTTGTTTCCCAAAGTGTTCTCTGGTCCTTTGTGTTGTGTTGCTCTTTTGTACATGTAGTGTGTTCTGTCACCTTAAAGAATGTGGCTCACGGGGTGAGGTGATTCTATGCTCACGTGTTCGTAACGCCTTGAGTCGTGTGTCTGCGCTGCCCGCGCTCTACGAGGGTGGCCTCGCCTGTCTGTGTGCATGTGGGAGGCCTGAAGGCTGGGCCGGGGTGAGCTGTGGCTATGGAGTACTGGCCACGGTGTTTGGAACCTTATTTCCAGGTCATTTTGTCTCCAGCGAGATGCCTCCAGATGCAGGGCCCGGGGTCACTGACACTGTGCCCCCACCTGCAGCTCTCTTTGTGTGCAGGTGCCCTTTCTTTTCCCATATGTGTCTTCTTGGTGGGGCCGGGGGTGGGAGGGGAGTGGGCAGGAGCTAGTAGGCATTGTTGACCTGTTGTTTTAAATCAGCACCTGACATTCTTTTCTAGCTTTTTTCTGTTCTGAGTGGGTCAGTGTTTACCCTGAAGGTGAGGCCTGCCTCGTTCAGCCAGAGCTGCCTCTTGTCACCTCCAGAACTGCACCTGCTGTGTTAGGACTCCCAGCCTGGAATTTCTAGGGTTTCTCATCTTCTGACTGGTTGTTCTTTCTCAGCCCCAGGACCAAATTACTATCACAGGGTATGAAAAGAATACAGAAGCTGCCCGGGACGCCATATTGAAAATTGTGGGTGAACTTGAACAAATGGTTTCTGAGGATGTCCCGCTGGACCACCGTGTTCACGCCCGTATCATTGGCGCCCGTGGAAAAGCCATCCGCAAAATCATGGATGAATTCAAGGTGAGTCCCTAGCCCAGTCGTTAAGGGGCATCATCAAGTCCTGGACGTGTGGTGGGTGCAATGGAATACATGCTTCCCATGGCCTAGTTGAGGGCCTCAAGGCTTCCTGCCTCAGCTGCTGACCACACTTAGGGTTTGAAAGTCTGACACTCACGTGCCTGTCCCTAAGTTGGTGAGGTGGCACAGGGGGCACAGCCAGGTGCCCTTGGTAGTGTTGGGCAGTGTCCTACCCTGACTACAGGAGGGGCAGCCCCACAGGGCACAAGCGACTTCTGTGTCTGTCGTGTCATGCTTAGTTCTGATGTACAGGACCCTCTTGAAAACAAGGTTAACTTGGGGAAAGTTCACTAGAAGTCCACCATTCCCAGCCACGCAGAACCATGAGCCTCTGGTCCAGAGATCCTAGGCGGAGGGTTCCCAGCTGCCTCAGCTGCTATATATGCTCCTTCCAGGTGGACATTCGCTTCCCACAGAGTGGGGCCCCAGACCCCAACTGCGTCACCGTGACGGGGCTCCCAGAGAACGTGGAAGAAGCCATCGATCACATCCTCAACCTAGAGGAGGAATACGTGAGTTGTGTCTGGGCAGGAGGCCTGTACCCAGGACACCTTGCCTCTGACTGGCGTGGGGTGACAGCAAGGCTGTGTGCATTTGCTCCCGGGGCATGTCAGGGACAGGGTCTCCCCTGAGCGAGTCTTGATTACTGGAGACTAAGCAAGCATGGTCGTTGTGCATGCCTGCTGCAGACTGACCACCCCCCACATACACCTGTGCCCACAGTTGGCTGACGTGGTCGACAGCGAGGCCCTGCAGCTGTACATGAAGCCGCCAGCCCATGAGGAGTCCAAAGCGCCATCGAAGGGCTTTGTGGTCCGGGACGCCCCCTGGACTGCAAATAGCAGCGAGAAGGTTAGATGCTCTTCTTTGTGCCCTGGGAGTGGGAGCACTGGCAAGCTAGGCTGCTCAGGCGGGATCCCCTTACTGAAGCTGTGCACTCTTTCCCCTACAGGCCCCTGACATGAGCAGCTCCGAAGAGTTTCCCAGCTTTGGGGCTCAGGTGGCCCCCAAGACCCTCCCGTGGGGCCCCAAACGATAATGATCAGAAAGCAGAAACCTCTCCAGCCTGCTGACCCAAACCCCACCACACATGGTTTGTTTCAATCTGACTCAGCAGCTGGACCCTCCATAAATTGTTGACGCTTCCCCCTCCCCGAGGTCTCGCAGTGAAGCTGGGCGCGCCAGCCCCCTGTGTGCGCTCAGGATCTGCTTCCTGACACCTTTTGCTCTGGGACGGCGTTCCGCTGTTGTGCACACTAACAGAGGTAATTGGACATTTCCCTACAAGCCTCCTGGCTCATCCAGCATGTCAGTAAGGCTCTGGCCTCCACTCTGAGAGCTCCACAGCTGTGGCTGAGTCTACTTCCTGTGTCATGACCTCAGGAAATAAATTTCCTTGACTTTATAAAAGCCAAAATGTTTGCCCTCTTCCTTTCCCACCTCCTTTCCTCCCTCTGCCTGCCGTTCAGTCCCTCCTTGTCAAATGCAGTCCACCTTCTTCCAGCTGCCAAAAAGTCCACTTAGCCCAGACCACAGGGTGGGGAAGAAGACCCAGTTTGCATACGGGGATCCGCCCGGACCCAAAGGAGAGCTGCGGTGGAGCCTGAGGGGACCAGAGAGGCAAAAGGGTGACCTGGGTTCTCAGGCGGTCTTGGCTTTGCACACTCTGGGGTCTGAAAGCACCGAGTGTCTCCACCACGTGGCACTGGAGACCCCAAGTCTGGTGAGCAAAGCCTGAAGGCAAGGCCGCACGTCTCCATATAGGTCTACCGTGGCTGGCACAGTGGCCTGGTGTAGCCTGGGCACGGGGAGAAGGGAGGCCTGTGGAGCAGTGGTGGAGACTGTCCACTCCTCCCTCGTGCCCGCCCATCCCCCCAGGCGCCAGGTATGAAGTCGCCTCCTTTCTACCTCAGAGCCAGCGTGGCATGGTCCCACGCTTAGGAGAGAGCCAGCTGTGGCGCTCGGCCTCTTGGTTTAGAGGTTTCTAGTGGCGGCATGTTGGCTGCAGCACCAGGTCTCCCCTAGGTTGTCCTCTGACACAAGCCCAGGCGCTGGGTGTGGGCTTCCCGGGGGTTGGTCTGGAGAGGCCGGCTTTGTGGTCCCGGGGTACAGAGAGGTGAGGACCAACAAAGGAGGCTCTCCTCTGTCTCAGGCGTGCAGTGGGTAACTGTGACTGTTGGACCACGGGCCTTGGCGAGCAGGGGCGCGCCTGGCTCTGCAGCTGCCTGTTGAGGGTCTGCTCGGAGAGGAAGGGGACCCCAGGCAGCACGGAGGCGCCTGTGTGCCGTGTCGTGTGGGACCGAGGAAGGGCCCTCCCCATCCCTGCCTCTGCCTTGTCTCATCCCACCCTGAGATACTGGTGTTCCTAAGGGCTGGACATGTGTCCTGCACACATACAGTCTGTGCCGCCCCCACACCCTCACCCTTCTCTCTCGAGCTCCATTAATAGAAGCTCGGTGACCTGCTGACTCTACAATTCTGAGTAGATGGAGTGTCACTTGACAAGTGCACCTTGAGCCGCCTTTGCAAGCCTCTGTCCATGTGGTAGCCTGAGGTGTGCCCACCTCCAGGAGCGATGGCCTCGGGTGGGAGAGAACACGCACTTGAGCGGACAGGCTGGGGGACCCAGAGTAGGTCCAGTGAGGACAGGGAGGGAGGAGGGGAGGTGCTACCTTACCTTTCCAGGAGTACCCCCTCCATCTCTTGGGGGGCCTGGTTGGGAAAGGGCACCTTTTCTCCAGCTGCGTGAGGTTTGGGGCCTTTCCTGCTGGTCATCTTGTTTCCCTCCACTGGCCCCTCCGACCCTCACGGCATCTACCCAAACCCCTCTTCCCTCCATCTTTTCTATAGCATCCTTCCACAGTGCCCACCCTGCCCTTCCCTAGAGGTAAATTTTAAATTTTCACAACAGGTTTTTTGCACATCTGCATTTATTGCTAAATGTTGTAGATGCAAACCCCCTCTCTCCCCCAAAACTGTATTTGGGATCTTGTGTGCTCTGTTTTTGGTGGTTGTTACTAAAGATTGCTTGGTGACCCCGCCCAGGCCTGGTCTCCTGCAGCCACCCCTGCAGCTGGGACAGCCCTGGGCAGGGTGGGGTGTGCGTGTCCATTTCCTTTGTTGAATGTCTTCCATATCATGTGTTTCCATAGCTATGATCCATCCCTTGGCCTTAATTTTGGAACCTGGAGATTATATGCAAACATGTGTAAAGGCTTATGAATATGGATGACACTGGAATTTTATAAATTCTAAAATAAAACATGAAACCAGATAGAGTGTGCTACAACTCATTTTGTCATGCAGTATGTCCTGTGAAACCAGGGATGTCTTCAGCATGCTCTTAAGTGGTAACTGGAGATGCACAGATAGTTCTAGTGTCTGGTGTGTTTCTCCCAGCTGGCATGTGGGAGATGGGTCAGCAGTGCCCTGAGAGCAGAGAGGCAAAGCGCTGGGAGGGAAGCAAGCAGTGGTCCCTGAGCAGGGGTGAGGCAGGCCAGCACAGCTGGTCCACACCAGCACAGCAGTCCACACCAGTGGAGCTACCTGCCCTGGGGCCGGGAGGGAGAGGCCAGGGAGCAGCTCCAGCTATTGCTACAGTCAGCTGGCCTTGGGGGCCCCCAGCCAGCACCCAGGAGGTAAGGTGCCTGAGCAGAGACCCAGGGTCACTGAGGTCACAGCACTTGGGGCCAGGAAGGGGCAGGAGGTGAGCTGTGGCTTCTGAGGGCATTGAGCCTGTAATAGCTCTGGGGCCTCGGGAGTCCCTGCCCTCCAGCTGTGGCTACCGACTTGAGGTGACCCCCGTGACCTCAGAAGGGACTGGTGAGGCCTGGCCAACTCCTGGTGTTGTAAGCTGTGAGCCCAGACTCTTCTCCAAGCCCAGGAAGCTGGTGTCCTTTGCTCCATTTGTACCAGAGAGAGCCTGTCTCCAGGAAAGGGTGCAAGAAGGAGTGACTAGACTGAGCATGGTCTGTCACGGGCTATGGCAGAGTGCTAGGCCAGGTGCCATGCCACTGGCAGACGGGGGAAGGCGACACGGGAGGACTAGGGGTTGGGGAGGGGCTCGCTCACCTCATTCTCAGCCAGTGCCTGCTTGGCCAGGTAGTACTCCCGCTTCACCTTGACCTCCACAGACTCGGGAATGTCGGGTATCAGGAGGTCAAGGACCCGGCTAATGGAGAACACCACGTGCTGGGAGCAGGACATGGTATAAGCAGTGGGAGAGGGTGCCCACCCTTGGTAGAACAGATGCCTCTACTCGCCTGAACAGGGCCAGGTGTGGCCATCTGCTCCCCAGGTGTGGGCTGAGCTGCAGAAGAGCAGTGTAGCAGAGGAAACCCCCAGAGGCGGCAGGAGCCACAGCTACAGACACCTGTCCCAGACACAGTCCCAGGTTCCGAGGCCCTGTAGAGCCTCTTGGCACACTTGCAGCACCCAGAGACAGAGGCCAGGCAGGGACTGACTGGTTCCAAGATGGGGAGAAGACAGTGTGCAGGAGAGCTGTGATGGGACCAGGTGGTGGTGCATGTGCACCCCACACCTGCACGCCACATGGTGGATCAGGCGTTCTGGGGGCGGGGGGCAGTGGGAGAAGCCAGCTGGGGAACTGGGAGCCTGGCTCACCTCAAACACGATGACGAAGGCCAGGCGGATGGCCAGAAGATTCCAGTAGGTCGGAGAATACTGCCCATCATCTTCCCTGAAAGCCTGGTACCTGCAAGAGATCAGGAAGTCAGTGTGGGCAGCTGGGGCTCTGTCTTTTCCTTCCCTGACCCTGATTCTGGACCCAGCTTACCTGAGGACACCTAGAGGAGCAAGTACTCTGACAGGACCTTTAGCTTTCAGTGTTGGGGTCCCAAAGGGAAGGATAGACGGGCTGGATTATCCCACTCCCCTGAAGCCTAAACTGGGTCCCATGGTGGCAAATGTCCTGTTGTCCAGCGGATGTGCTAATACAGTAAATCTGTGCTGCTGTGGGTAGGGTCACCCTACTTAACACCGAGAAAATGTGCCATTCCATGAGACCAGCAGCAAACTCTACTCACACTTGCCCACCCAGCACAGCTCTCCTGACTGAACAGGCTCATTACTTCTGGTTTGTCATCTTGCCATCCTTGGACTGCTTCTTGTACTTCTGACAAGATGTGACATTCTGCTTTGTGACATAAACTTACATGCTGCACTCGATGGAAAGCACTACCAGGACCAATGTTATAGGGGGGAAAATCTCGAATATTAAACAGTAATTGAGGGGGAAACCGTCAATGAATGTCATAAACTTTCAGTGGCTAAACTAGACACGACACAATAGAGACTGGGAATGCAGACAATTCTTTGTAATCACCCTGAGTGCTCTACAGAGAGCCAGAAGATGTCAAAGATATTCACCGTGCCTTTGAGAGACATGAAGGGAAGACAGAGGTACTCCAACATGGCAGGAGTTCCAGAAGCTAAGAATGCAGACTAGAGAAGCTCTGTTTGAAACAATGAAAGGGAGAGGTTTCCGGAACTAAGGAAAGACATCACCTTTTAGATCAAAAGCATGTACTGAGTTTCAGTGAGAAACTTAAGGAGACTCTACCAGTGCCTCCTACAAGAAAACCAGGTCACAAGAGAGTAATAGTCCCAAAGAGCTGAGGGAAAATAAGTCAACCTAGAATTGTATGCCTGGGGTCACCTGGGTGGCTCAGTGGGTTAAGCCTCAGCCTTCGGCTCAGGTCATGATCTCAGGGTCCTGGGATTGAGCCCCGAATTGGGCTCTCTGCTCAGCAGGGAGCCTACTTCCCCCTCTCTGCCTGCTTCTCTGCCTACTTGTGATTTCTCTGTGTGTCAAATAAATAAATATTTTTTTAAAAAATTGTATGCCTGCTATTTGAAAGACAGAGAATTCCCAGCATTAAAACCAACTTATGTATGCCAACCACACACACCATTCCTGAAAGGGCTATTCCAGGATCTACCACAGAAAGAATAAAAATGAACTCAGAGGGAAGGCAACGCTGAATAAACAGTAGTCACAGAAGGTACTAAAATATACCAAACAGATGTGATTAACAAATTACTAAAAATGCTTTTTTAAAAAAATTTTATTTATTTATTTGATGGAGATCACAAGTAGGCAAAGGCAAGCAGAGAGAGAGGAGGAAGCAGGCTCACCATGGAGCAGAGAGCCGGATGTGGGGGTCTATCCCAGGACCCTGGTATCACGACCTGAGCTGAAGGCAGAGGCTTAACACACTGAGCCACCCAGGTGCCCCCAAAATGTTTTTTTTTTAATAGTAAAACTAAAACTGTGTAACAATAACAGTGCAGTGGTGGGGGTTCAGTCGGCTGTAAAGTGTGTGAAGACCCTTGTCACACATGGGAAAGGAGGCGAGTGAGTCCCTACATTCTTGGTCAGGAACACTTACATAGTTAATCAGAATGCTAAAAATGCAAGGGTGACTTCTAAAATAATAAAAATGGACACCATCAGTTCCAAATAAGCAAGAGGCCGGAGCTCCAGGACCGGGGTCCAGGAGCCACCGGCCCGACTGCACCCCACCCCAGCCCCCGGCACCCGGTCCCCAGCATCCCCCCACCCATTCCCACCTGCACGTGCGGTTGTGCGCAGCCGCGAAGGCGGGCGGGGCGCTCGCCAGCGTGAAGTTGACGAAGCCATGGAGGTCGCCGGCGCGGGTTCCCCGGTAGTAGGCACGGGGCAGGAAGTCTGACGTGAAGGCCAGCAGAAAGGCCTGGGCGGGGCCGGCGGGTCAGCGGGAGTTGGTCTGCGCGGCCCCGCCCAGCCCCGCCCCAGCCCAGCCCGGGCGCTCACGTTGCTGACCACTGCCAGGTGCGCGATGCCCGCCAGGATGTGGGACCAGATGCCGATGTCCTGCGCGCGCTCGGCCACCGGGCGCCGGTGCTGGCAGACGAATTTGCGCGCGTCCAGGCGGATCTCCACCCAGTTGTTGAGCAGCGCGAAGAGGGGTGCGAGCGGGCACGCGGCCACGAAGATGGTGACGAAGCCGAACTGCAGCACTGCAAACAACACCGGCGGTCACCGCCGCCCCCTCACCCCCCCCCCGGGGCCCACACAGTGTGACCCCGTCTGCCCTCAGAAGCCTTCCACAGCCGCCACCACCACCGCCCCCCTTGGGGAGGCTCTGGCCACACCTCCAGAGACCCCTCCCCCCGGAAGCCTCCCCTGGCTGCTCGCACAGCGCCGCAGGACTTTCTGGCCTGGCTTGGGCCTCCCCGTACTCCCTGAAGTCAGGGACTCTGGAACTCTCCTCCCCAGTGCTCAGAAACCCTGTTTGCCTCATGCAGCCATGGAACCTGCTTATGATTTTAGGGCTGGCTTCTCCATTCACGCCTTCAGGGGATTTTTAGGGAATAGCTTCTTCTTTTTTTTAAGTATTCTCTACACCCAGTGTGGGGCTCGAACTCACAACCCTGAGATCAAAACTTGTGTGCTTCACTGACTGAGCCAGCCAGGCCCCCGGGAATGGCTTCTTGAAAGGGATTTCTGAGTCTTATGTGAAATTATGAAGGGGAGTATGGGGTCCCATTTCTTGTCTGGTGGAGTAGGGATATGGGAGGTCAACCCCACTCCATGTCATCATGGAAACACATGTCTCTCCCTCAAGAACCATGCAACTCCCTTTTGTCCATAGATTGGTGGATAACACTCTACCACCCCTTCCGCTTTGGCTAGCGGAGCACTCAGACCAGTATGTGGTCCAGATACCCACTTTAGGTTAGGAGTGTGGGAGATCGATTCCCCTCCGTTGTCTCTGAGGAGGACCCTGCACTTGCAGGGACCAGTGCCTGTAGTGGACACACGCCTGCCCTTCAAAAGGGCTTCATCCTGCGTGGGGAGTGAGCTGCATGCATGGGTACCAGCTGACAAGGATGCATTGGAGTCTAGCAGAGTGTGGGCATCAAGATCTCTGGGGAAAATCACCTCCTAGGTGTCCCCACATCTGGAGCCGGCCTTTGTCCTCACCCCCAGGGCCTGTCTCCGCAGCATTCTGCTTCTCTTCTCACTCCCGCCATATGGCTCTGGCACATGCTTGCCAGTGCCCCATCCAAGGCCCCCAGGCCCTCTTCTGGACCCCTGTGCCCTCAACGCTGTCCCGTCCCATTCTTGGCCATCCTCTCTCAGGCCCTCTTCCCTCCAACCCCCACAATCTCCTTTCCAGAGCCTTTGGGGGCCTGGCTCCATGGGGGACCCTCTGTCCCCACAGGTAGATGTACACAGATGCCCAAGGCCAAGGCCATGGTCACTAACGTGGATCCTACCCATTTCCAGGTACTCTTGAAATAGGCCTTCGCAGGGCAGAAGCTCGTAATCAGCCTCCCAGGGTTCCTGGCCAGCTGCCTCCCGAGGCCTGGCCTTCCTCTTCTTGGAACGCAGACGGAACTTCTGCCACCAACTCTGTAGCTTCCTGGAGGTGGAAACACCCAGGGAAATGGGTCTTTTTCTTCCAGGGTAAGCCCTGCATGCTCCACAATTCAAAGGCAGCATCAGGGGAGGGTCTGAGCCATAGGGAGGGCAGGGGTGAAGAGAGCATCTACATCTCAGGGGTGGGGGGCATCCCCTCCCCCGCACCCCTGCAGTGTCCTCCGTAAAATCAACACTGCTCCTGATAGCTTTTGGGGGGAATGAGTTCCCCTCGGGAACTGCAGAGAAGGGGCCAAGAGCTATGTGAAGGTTTGGAGGGGGCAAATGAGGGCAGTTTCTGTGCCGGGATTGTGGGGGGCATATATGTCGCTCTGCCATATGCTGGGGGTGGTGGGTCATGTGTGCCTGTTGCTTTGCCGCACTGTCACTTGTCCAGGCCCTGTCCGCTCCAGGCACCAAGCTATGCCCTGCCCTTATAATCCTGAGTTCTGCTTCACTGCTCCAACCTCACAGAGAAGCAAGACTGCACCGAGGCAGGGGGTTGGGGGTTGGTGTTGGTCAAGGGTTGGATTGGTCAAGGTCCCATAGCTACATCTTCATGGTGCCCCAGAAAAGCCAAGCTGGGAGCTGCTAGTGGGGGAAGACCAGGTATGCAGGGGGGATGGGAGGGTGTCCAGGTTGGCTCCAGCCCGGTAAGGGGACCCAGTTTCTTTAAGGTGGGCCCCAGTGGGGCCATGGCGGTGGCACTGGGGAGATGGAGGCACCTGAAGCCTGGGCCCTCCCTTGCTCCTCCCTGGTGCTGCCCTTGAGGCTGGGATTGACTCACGGGACAAGGATCTCCTGCACGTTGTTGATGATTTGCTTTCCCACCATGATAACCAGAAGCTCTTGTGCCAGCTCGATGAGGCAGCCTCCTGCCGCACACTACAGAAGCAGGGTTTCAGGTTAGCTCGGGGGAAGGACTGTCCTCCTACCTGCCCATCCTTCTTTACGCCTCAAAGGTAGCCCCCTGCCATGCTGTCACTTCCCTTTCAGACATGCCATGGCACACTGAAGATTGCAAAGACTCTCCCTCCCTTTCCCTGGGCTCACCCAAGCTCCCCACAGACTCCCCCTGATTGTGCAGAGGGGTGATGGGGTGCTGACATATAGCCCCAGATTTCCATTGGGGACCCTCACAGGGTTATGTGGGGCTGATCCTAGCCTGTGGCTAAAAGGAGGACTCAGGCCCCACTAACTGGTGACGCAAATTAAGTGATAATTGGACTGGGGCTTTTAAGGGAGCTCCTGAGACAGCATGCCTTGCACAGGGGTACTGAGCTGGGAGTGCTGGGCCAGCTGCAGGCATCTTCCCCACCAGGTAAGGCAACCCTGAGAACACAGCCCAAGCTGGGAGAGCAGTACAACGTTATTTAAACACCTGGATCCAGCCATACCTGAGCCCACAGAGCCCTGAATATTTTCAATACCAAAGCCAGTGACACTCCCTTTTTTTGCTTAAGCCAGTTTGAGTTAGCAGCTTTTTCACTGGTCACTGAATGCTGCCTAGCTGATACAGTATGTCACACACAGTCATGCCCCTGAGTTAGGGTCCCCACTACCCTGTCCCTAAGAAGCCCCTCCCATCTCATGTGAAACTGAGGTGGCCCCTTTGCAGTCAGTAGTTGGGGTGGGTCACTGCCCAGACCTGTGGAGAGGAGGGAGAACTTTTCAGATAGGAGAAGAGGTGATGATCCCAGCAGGGGCTGTCAACGTCCCGCCCATGTCCCCTGACCCAGCACAGCGGCCTTTGGGGACCTTCACGCAGCCCCTTGGCTCAGGCATGCTTGGCCATCCACTGCTGAGGAACCAGGTGCGCAAGGACCATCTGGAAGGTTTTTCTACAATGTCCCAGAGGGTCCAGGGCAGAGTCATGCCCGGGGTCTCATGGCAGTGACCCCCTCACTCAAGTATTCACAGGCGTACTCCCTTCTGCCTGCTCCCCTGGCCTCTCACGTGCTCCCTGGGATGACACCCAGAACAATTACTTGCACCAAGTCTTTCTCTTGGGGTCTGCTTGGGGGACCCATGTGACAGCAGGCCTGTCCTGCACCCTGCAAGTTGGCTTAACTTGCACTTTGTGAAAAAGTGGGTTCCTGCTTGGCTCTCACAGCAGCTGGTGTTCACGGGGCAGGGCCCAGCCATGGGGAGCAGCCAAGCCCGTCCTAGTCACCAGCCCCCAGCCCAGGAGGGTCACCAGACTCTGTACCCCCAACCCCTCACAGGGGCTCGAGTCCATCACTGGGGCAGGAACCGGGCTCAGGTGTGCTTCAGGGCATGTGGAAATAGGGGCATGGATAGGACACGTGGGCCTGGGGGTGGAAGTGGTACGGGAGTGCTTCGGGTCTCTGGTGGCTCAGGACATAGGCCTCGGGGTCCCCACCCCCACCGGCAGGTGCTGGCCTCCCCACATACTCACCTCCTCATTGCGGACCCCAAACAAGGTGTGATAGTTGCCCGGGTATCCCACAAACCTGGAGGAGAATTGAGGTCCTGAGGCCAAGAGTGAGGAGGGGCTGCTGCCCTTTGACCTACTGAGTACCACGGCCCCCACCTGACCAGAGGAGGCACAATGTGGCCCCTGAAGCCCAGTTTGCTGGGTGAGCCCACTTAGGGCTCTGGTGCCAACCTCCTGCCTTCCCTGGGTGTCTGGACGGTGTCCCAGCACCCACACGGGGGGCCGGGGGGAACTGTGGCCAGAGGGAGCGGCACTGACCTGCCCTTGAAGAAGGCGATGTAGATGGGGGAGGAGTAGAAGTTGACAAACTGGAAGATGAACACCTTGAGGGTGAAGGCATCCTCAAACTTGGTCTGGGTGCGGTGCATTTCTAGGGCACAGGGGGAGGGGCCTTAGTCCCCCCATGTGAGGCCACCTCACCCTGGGTCCCAGGACTGATAAGAGGCTGGGGGGTGGCCAGTGGAGGGGCCAGGGGTGGAGCAAACAGGATGAGTTGGAGGGGACAGCACAGGAACACCGTGGGCCACTCCCACAGGGCCCTGCCACTGCTGTCCCCACACCCAGAGCCTCTGCCTGGGACATCCATCCCCACTCCCCGGAGGGCCACCCCACCCTCGCTTGCTCCGTAGCACTCTTCCCCCCTTCCCCTGTGGGCCCTGAGCTTTCTGCCCCTGTCCCAGACCAGGCTGGAAGCAGACAGGAGTCTGTGGAATGGACAGATTGTTTATTAACATTTGTCCCAGGAAATGTGGGGCAGGGGGTGGGGGAGGCTGCTAGAAAGGGCATGAGATGGGGGGGCAGGAAGAGGAGGGAGGGGGCTGTGGACAAGTCCGCCCCTACCCCCACCCCCAGAGGGACAGCTCAGCCGTGAGGGTCTCCTGCTCTCCCCCGAAAGCTGCCCCGGGGAGGGCCCGCCACGCCCCCACCCCCCCGCCCCGCCTCACTTAGATGGAAGGACTCTACTCATGGGAGAGGGGTGTTTTCTGCCGCCAGGGCTGGGTGAGTCCCTGGGTCAGTGCCCTGCGGCCTCGGCCACTCACCCCATCTCGTCAGGATGTGAGCCAGGGCCACGTAGATCTTGGAGAGGATGAGGATGAAGACCAGGTTCACCACGGACCCTGTGAAGCTGGCAATGCGTGAGGCCTGATGGGAGTAGGTGGGTCAGAGCAGAGAGGGGAAGGGGTGGTCCAGAGCCTTCCACCCACCAGCTGGGCAGGTGGAGACTCACCCAAGCTGCGAGGACGGTGTTGTTCAACCGGGACATGAGGATGGCCATGATGGCCCGGTACAGGATGATGGACACGAGGCACATGATGACCACAGCCACCTGTAGGGCAGCCAGACACCTGAGCCCCCAGCAGGAGCCCGTGCTCTGTGCCCCTTCCTGTCGGAGGGCAGAGTCAAGGAGGGAGGGGAGGAAGGTCCTTCAGACTAGAGGGCGAGCTTCATCTGGGTATCAAGGGGCCACTGTGCATTATCCTTGGCCCTAGGTACTGGAGACCCATCCCACCTACCCTCACTCTACCCCCTCACCAACCAAACAGTGGGGTTTGCTAATGTCTTGGAAGGGGTGGGAGGCTGGTCCTGTCAGGAAGCCTCATCAGCTAGAAGGCAAGGAGGGGGTGTTGGAGCCCTGTGCCGGGATCACTCCCCCCCACCACCCATCCCTGGCTTGAAGGCTGCCACAGGACCTGCGTCCATGGGGGAATCTTCCCAGAGCCTGCGCCCGCCTCTTGCAGCCTGGCCCCCAAGCTGGGCCCCAGGCTTGACCCCTCTCTGGAGCCCAGGCAGCCAGGGCCCTTTCTGGGGGCTGTGAGAGTCTTCTGGGTCGTGGGGAGGCAGTAGGCTCCCGGCATCCAGGGGAGAAGGGGTGACAAAGGTGCCCCACATGGTCAGGAGGAGGGAGATGACGGGGAAGGGAGGCCAGTGTGGGGAGACTCACCATCATCACCACCACCACGGATCCCGCCAGCACTCGGCGCAGGCGGCTCCTCTCCGGGAAGTAGGGCTCGTCCTCCCCAGTGATGGGGTTCAGGGCCGTCATGGGAGCCGAGGCAGCAAACTGGGGCCTAGGCCTCTCCTGGAAGGGAGCCAACGTTCAGCAGCGGCCTGCATACCTGGGAGGGCCGCAGCTGCCGGGGCACCCACCTCGATGTCTTCGTAGTCGGAGCAGCCCCAGCGGTAGGCCAGCGTAGCGCTCATGCGTTTCCAGTGCTCCAGGAGCAGCACAGCCCACAGCGCCATGAACATGCTGAAGAAGACGGTGCCTCCGTGGTCGAAGAGCCGGCTGGCCTGCGGGGGGCACGGGCAGGGTATCTGGCTTGCCCAGGGTCTGAGGCCCCTTCATTCCCAGGGAGATCTCCCTTTGGGAAGGGCCATGCCAACTCAGAAGTAGGTGGCTGGTTCCCTGGGGCCCAGGGCCCCCAATGGGGGTGGAACGTTGTCCCAGGGCAGCCTACAGCCTGAGGGACTGTCAGAGCTGGGGACAGACTTACACGCAGAGGTCATGCTGTAACGGGCTGAGACTTTGGGGGACACTGCCTAGGAGCAAGTGTATTTGGCACATAGGATGGACATGAAATTCTAGGGACCAGAGGGTGGCTTGTAGTGTCTTGAACTATGGGCCTCAAAGCTGATCTCCACCTGGACTCAGAATGTAGCCTGATTTGGAGTGAAGGCCTTTGCATACGGAGTTAAGGTAAGGCCTTCCAGATGACAGCGCCCTGCTCGGAACCCTAAGCCCAGTGACAGATCCTCGCGTGAGCAGGGGGACAGAGCCTACATGGGGAAAAGCCAGGGAAGTTGGGGGCAGAGGTTGACACAAGCTGGAGGGACACAAGCCAGCTCACTCCAGATTCCCGCAACTCCCACACACTAGGAGAGGGGCACAGAACAGCTTCTCTAAGAAGCCCAACCCTGTGCACCTCGATCCTGGACTCTGGCCTCCAGGACAGTGAGAAAACAGGGGTCTATTGTTTTAAAGACCTCAGTTATGATCATTCGTGACAGCGGCCTTAGGAAGCTGATTCAAATGGGGTCCCAGAAGTCTGTCAAAAGTGTGTCTGGTCCGTGGGTCCACCTTAGCACCAGGGCTCCAGGCCCAGTGTGCCGGGGGGAGGCAGGCAAGGCCATGAGGCCACTGTTTTCATGGAAAAGCTGCCATGCCCAGGCGGTGTGTTGGGCTCCGGGACTGCGGGCAGCCTTCAGCCGCCTGCTCAGTTTGTTTGTGCCCTGAGAGCTTCGGGGCTTGCCTGCCTGCCAGGTCTTCCCACTGAACTTGACTGAACAACAAGAATAGGAAAGCTGAAGGACCGCACGATCCTGGTGGGAACATTGTCACAGTGGCTGACTAGCTCACAGGGCAAGTGGGAGTCTGCCTTCGGTGGTGACAGGGCTGGGGCTCTAGACAGGGCACGGCCAAAGCCAGCTCACCCATGCGGCTCCGTACCTGGACCAGGCTACAGGAGCTGGACAGCAGCCAGAACGGGCAGTCGAGGCAGAGCGGGCACATCTCAAAATTATCCGCGCTACTGCACAGCTCCTGCCTTCGGGGCACAAGGGCAGGTTGCAGGAGCCATGGGGGGGACAGGCCCCCGTCAGTCCCACCCCTCACCCTCTCCCTTTCCACCATGGCCTTTGCCAGGCTCAGTCTTTCTTTAAAAAGTAGTTTTGGAATACATGCCAAGATAATTTTTGAGTTAACTTTCTTAAGTTTTAGCTCCATTATGAAGTAAAACCAAGCCAAGTCATTTACTTATAAGAAACGCTTATACTATTATAAGAAGCAAGGGCGAATACCAATAAAATTAGCCCAGGAGCCCGCCTGTCCCCCTGTGTCAGTCTGGGAGCCCGCCTGCCCATCCATCAGCCTTCCAGCCAGGTCTACAGGAGGGCAAGGATGTGCTCAGTGCTCACCTTCGTCCCCAGCTCTGCAAAGGGCCTGGCACCTGTGGGCCCCCCAAACACCACGCCCTCAGGAAACATGGGACGAGTGCTGGGAGCTGAGAGGAGAGGACACTTACGTGGGCACATCTGAGAACACCATGAAGCAGCCCACCAGGAACACCAGAGTGCCCACCGCCGCTGCTGGCAGGAGCCAGCCCGTGTAGAACCCTGCAGGGACAGCACTGGGGTTGGCCATCAGGACCAGGATGAGGGACCCTGGGAGTTGGCTGTCAGGGCCCTGGGAGGGCCTGGGTGTAGCCAGTGCTGAGTTAGGCACTGGGTGGGGGTCTGCTCAGCCACGCTTGTCCCTTGGGCGCCCCCACCCAGCCAGCAGAACCTGAGACCTTCTGGGACCTTCTGGGAGAAAGCCAGCAAGGCATGGTGCTCAGGAATGTCCCCTGGCTGCTCTGAGCCCAGCTCCTCCTTCCTGTCCTCTGTCCTGGCCTCTGGACCCCCTACCATTGACTTCAGCATCAGGGCTCCTGCACGTCCCTTTCCTAAGACCCATTTGGCTTCAACCACCATGCCCGGAATGGACATCCCGTCTGTGAGAGGCACACAGCCCACTGCATTCCGATCTGGGAGACAGGTAGGGTCCATTTTGAATGTTTCCCTCGCAGCCCCCTCTAACATGGCCACGTTCCTCGGTTGCCCCCATCCCTCCAGCGGACACCCCGCTAATCTCCCATGGGTCTAGCCCAGCCCCTGGTCTGGTGTCCCGCCTCCAGTCCCACCCTGCAGCAGCCAGAGTGACACCTGGCCCAGAAGCCCAATGAAAAGCCTGTTCTGCCCTGTGTTGCCTTGCAGCCTAGCTTTGCTTCCCATGGCCCCGGCTTCTCCTGGCCCCGAGATGGAGCCCCACAGTCCTCCCCACATGGGCGGCCTCTGCCTTGTCTGGGTCCACAGTGGCTGTGTCACATGCGGGCGGGGTCCCTGCATAGGCGCAGCACCCTAGCACCGCTGGTCGTGTGAGTCCGGAGGAAGGACTGCCCTGATCCGCAGCTGCTCTGATCTGTGCTTGGGGATGAGAAGGGGCTTCAGAATGGGGCAGGTGAGGGTGCTGCACTGGGAGTGGGTATAGAGCTGAGTCTGTGAGGGGAGCAGGAAGTCCTGGGCTGCCCAGGGCAGAGGGTCATTCTGCAGGATCCAACTTGCCCACAGCGAGGGACAGGGTGGCTGACCCTGGGCCCTGGGCAGGGGTGACCACCACCATTTGGGAGGGCCTGCAGTGGCTTCAGGCCTCACAGGCCACGTGTGGTGGGCTGGGGACACTGGGGGCTGAATTGGGAGGGCCCTGCCTGCAGAAGGGGGCTGCCCATCCCTCACTGGGGCAGTAGGAGGCCCCCAGAGGAGCCACAGGTATATGGCGGGGGCTGGCAGTGGCTGGGTGGGCGTAGGGCTGGGAATTGGGAAACATTTTCCTCTGGTGTCAGTGTGGCTCCCCTCAAGGGGGCAAAGGTCAGCAGCCTGAAGCCTGAGCTAGGGGGTGCGGGAGGTCCAGTGGGGCAGTGGGGCAGGACTGACCGAGCCAGGCGAAGTAGAGGGCCACCTTCTCCCCGAAGTAGCTGCGCACGTGGTCCAGAGGCTGGCACTTGTACCACTTGTGCCAGCGAGCCCAGTACTGGAACAGGATCTGCCTCTGGGTGAGGCCTGAAGCCTGTGTGCCCTCCGGGGGATTCCTAAATGGGCCCTGTGGACAAGAAGCCGTCCAGTGGGGAGATCCAGGTGGCCCTCCCCGAGGTGGGGGGGCCCGAGAGCTACTCAAGGGAGGAGAGCATGATGCTGAGGGACTAGGCAGCCAGGAAGGCCTAGTCTGAATGGAGTCCCTCAGCCAAGGTTCCTGGGGTCCAAGACTAGGGCAGGGAAGGGGGAAGCAGTCTCAGAGCGGTATGGTCCCTGGTGAACATGGGGAGGTGGGGCCAGCTGTGCCTCCCAGGGAAGGAAGGGACTGTCAGTGGTGGGGGAGGCACCAGGCCTTCCCAGCCAAGTCCCCACTGTCACACAGTGGTGGGTACTGGCCTGGCCCAGCCCGCAGGCACCACCACCCCTCTGTGCAGCTCTGAGGACTCATGGTGGGTCCTGTGCATGAGGACCCAGCCCCACACGCTAGACGTTGTGTCGAGGACACTGGTCAGGCTGACAGGTGCCCCTCGCCAGCACTGGCCTGGTTTACCCAGCTCTGTGAGGGGCACAGGAGACCTCACTGTCTTCCCTAAGATGGAAGCTACCACAAGGCAAGGGGGTGGCCTCTGGCCCCCATGGCTACAGACAGGCCACTGTGGGGCTGGATCATGTCACCAGCGTGTTGTCAATCCCCGGCATGGCCACCCATCTGCTCATGGCTGTCTAGCACGGGGGGCAGGGCCCCGGGGTCCTCCTCGGCCAGGAACTCAGCCTCACACCCAGGCCAGAACCCCCCGCCCCAACAACCAAGCCCCTGCTCTCACATCATGCAGGGGGAAGGCCGCGGTGAAGACGCCCTCTGCCAGCAGCTGGTCAATCCCAAACAGGCCTTTCTTCTCGTGGCCATATGGGGTCTTGGCCAGGATGGCAAACAGCTGGGGAGATGGAACCTGTTACCTGTCTTGTGAAAGCAGGGCAAGACTGTCCCGGCCCGCTTGCCTCCCTGCTGACGGTGCCCATACGGTGTGGTCACAGTTCTTGCTCATGTAGCCGCCCACACACACCCTGTGGTTAGAAATGGGGGGACCCTGGCCAGAGTCACTGGACTCACAGGGGTCCAGTCCGGATCTGAACCCAGGCCCTGGCTGCACACAGCTGGCTCCCAGTCCGTACTCTGGGCAGAAGACAGCTTCTACCGGGGTTCCTGTGTCGGGGGTGGGCACTGCCCTTGACCTGGGCAGCCCACAAGGCCCTGTGTCCTTTAGCAGTCAGCAGGGGGCTCTCCTAGGCAGGCCTATCCCTGGTCTTCCCCTCCGAGGCCACTGGAACAGTCCTCCCTGAGCGGCTGGTCTCAGGGATGCTGTGGCTGCGGGTCCACTCTGGCCCTCGGTCCCCTTCCCCGCCAACCAGCAGGACCCATGCCCATCTGGGGGCCTGGGGGTCATGGAGGGGTGCTGAGCAGGGCCCGCAGGGTGTAGTGAGCTGGAGGGCAGCCCGGAAGCCTCCAGCACTCAGCTCTGAGGGGCCCCTGGCCCAGGGCTTTGGCACTGTGATCACAGAAGAGCTTTCCTGTGTCCACAGAGGCCTCTGTCCTCAGCTCAGGGCCACACCGGGGATGCCCACTCACAATTTGGTGCCTCTTGGTGCTGGTGAAGAAGGTGTCCTGGTTGTCACTCCCAAGGAACCTGTGGGGTGTGGAAGCACAGAAGTCCAGCCCCTGCAGCAGCACACGCCCGGGAGTGCGTGCGGGGGGCGCACACGCACGGCCTCATCCCATGCCCAGGAGAACAGCCACCGTCCTGCCAGCAGCATTGACTCCAATTGGTCCCTTTCCTTTTCCAGAGGCAGAGGTCACAGAAGGTTCTTCAGACAGCACAGAAACCCCACACACAGCGGGCAAGTCGGTGGGGGAGGATTCCATGTGTCCCCGAGGCCCTGAGCGCAGGACCAACGGGCTCGTGGGTTGTGTCTGGTGGTGGCCTGTGTGGACGGACGATTGACCCCAGGATCTTGGGAAGTACCATGGGTGGAGGCAGGCTGGTTTCCCCCAGGCCTGGAAGGAGGTGTTCTCAACTTGGGCAGTGAGACTCCCTGGAGTCCTCAGAGCTGGTCACTGACATGGGTCCCCACTCGCCCCTGATGCTGGCCTTGTCCACAGGCAGGCTGTGTCTGTGTGGGCAGCTGGGGCTGTACCATGCATGTGGACAGGCCCCGTTCAGTTTTTGCCTCCGAAGTGAGGTGCCTGGGCCTGAAGACCCTGCCCCCCACCGCAGACCTGTAGCTGAGAAGGAGACACACCTGTGTGCCCGGCCAACTCTGGGGGATGTTTGTCCCCCAGCAGCCCTGTCCTGCCCTGACCAAGGTAGTTGGTGCTTGCCCGCTGAGAGGCATGTCCCTGGTTGGAAGCCCCAGGGAGGGAGTGAGACCGTGGAGGGGGCACCTTGTCTGAGCTCAGTCCCACAGCCTCGCATTTGCCGTGCAGCGGGGTCTTGCCACGGGAGAAGCCCCAGCCTCACCTTGACAACTTGCTCACTTTGAACTGGCAGGAGTAATACTCGGGGGGCACACCAGGCACGTCCTCCTGCAGGATGTTGGGGATGCCCAGCCACGCCAGCAGGCCCGCTGACCAGTTGGAGGCCTGGTTGGGCAGCTCCTGGAAGGCAGGGGTGTTTGGCTCCCACTCCCGAACAGACGCGATGGGGAGACCGGCACTGTGCCGTGGAGTAGGGGTGTAGGGGGGTGCCGAGTGCCATCTGCCCTCCCTCGCCATCCCCCTGCCGTGCTGTGGGCCCTGCGGGGAGAGACCAGGCAGCTCCTGCCCCTCTCCAGGCCTCAGGCTCCAGGGCTGCCTTGCTGG
Source organism: Mustela erminea (assembly GCF_009829155.1). Lineage (NCBI taxonomy): Eukaryota > Metazoa > Chordata > Mammalia > Carnivora > Mustelidae > Mustela > Mustela erminea. Next base: position 46,401,603 of record NC_045621.1, on the reverse strand, counting down.
GCTGTTGGAGGCCCAGAGCCCCTTGGGGCGGGAAGAGACAGGAGGGCAGTCCTGCCTGTCAATGCCCGTATCACCAGGGGCAGAGAGGGCTGGCAGGGTGGACAGCACTGAGGCCCCCAGGAGGTCATCCTCGGGTCACCTGGCAGGTGCTCCCCCCTCTGCCCTGTGTCCCCTAGGCTGGGGCTGGCCCTCCATGGCGGAGGGGGAGGGGTGGTCTGGGTCTGGAGGAGGCACACGCCCCAGCTCCCTGAGCCCACCTGGCTGCCCAGTAAGCCTTCTTGGGGTGCAGGGATGGGGGCTGGAAGGGACTCTCAAGGACCCTGAGTGGGGAGCCTGCGGGGTTGTTGGCACTGTGCGGGACACCCCCCTACCTGCAGGGGCAGCTTGAGGCGCAGGTCCTCTGCGTAGTAGCAAAGCACGGCCCAGGGGGCGCTGAGGAGGATGTAATGCACAGTGCCTGGCCCGTCCTGCATGGTGCGCTGCGGGGACAGGGGTTCCCTGAGAGCCTGAGGGGGTGCGCGTGTGTGTGTCCACTCACACTCCTGGGGAAGACGGAGGTCTCTGCAGCTGTGGCAACGGCTCCCCAGCCCCAGCCGTAAAGCCGTTGGATAAAGGGCAGCTTGCTTGTGCGAGCACCTCCAGATGCTTAGCTGGCCGTGAGCCCGGCCGTCGGGAAGTCAGTGCATCGGCCATGGGGGACAGGGAAGGGGATGTGGGGGCCTGCGCCAGCCATGGCCTCTGGAACCAGTGGGCCCCCACAGGTGGTTTGCTCAGGACCCCCCCCACACACTCTCCTGACCTAAGGGGGCCGTCAAGTCAGTGTTCAGTTTACAGTTAGTCAATTACGGGCTTGGCCTTCGACAAGCCACTGGGCGTCTGTGTTATGCATGGACATGGAGCAGTGTACACACGTGTGTCAGTGGGCGAGCATGACTCTTCACGTGTGTGTGCAGACATGTGGCAGGTGCTCCTGGAGTCATGAGACCGGGACTTGGGACGCCTCTGCCCCACACAGGCTGGTTTCCAAAACCCCTCTCTTCCCTAAATGTGCATGCCCAGGCCCCGCCCAGGGCCCCTGGAGCAGACATGCTGGGCAGGGTGGGCAACTCCAGCGGGAGGAGCCATGTGCTGACACCTGCCCTCTAGACTGCCCCCTGCTGTTGCCTGTGTCTGTTCTCCTGCAACCCCCACTAAATTAGGGAAGCCCGCCCTTCCCAGTGATGGTTCTGCAAACTCATGGGGCCATGCTGAGGAGCCACAGGTCCCAAAAGCTTTTTCAATGATCAAGGGGGGCATCTTTTCATCCCCACCCACAGGACTGTCAAGTAATCCAAACTTGAAGGGGAGGGGGTGTCAGCTCTTGACCCCCAGTCCCCTGGCTATATGTCTACCGGTGGCTGTGGCCCTGTGGAGGGGTGTTGGTGGGGGGGTGGGAGGGAGGTGAGCACAGTACATGTCAATTCCCGCAAGGATGCCGTCGTCAAGAGGGGTTCATCCCCCGGGAGTTCTCTGAGCAAGGACGCTGGCCCTACAGTGGCCGCACCATGTACAGGGGCACATCTCAGAGGGATGACCCGGGGCGGAGGGCAGTGGGAAGGGTGGGTGGAGGACCCGAGGGGCGAGGCCTCAGGGACCAGGTGATGTGAGGGGTGTGGGGCAGGCAGCAAGTCTGGCGAGGCTTCAGGGCTGTGTACTCTACCGGCCCAGACCCCCTAGGCAGCCGCACGCCTTCTGTCACTGAACTTGTGCTCAGCGGGGCTGCTGTCACAGAGGATACAGTTGGGGCAAGGGGCTGCTTTAGCGGATGCGTTCTGTAAGCGCAGCTAGTCCTCATCACGAGGGTTCCACCTAGACACACTTACACAGAAAAATGGGGAGGGCGGCTCCCAAGTATTCAGGAGGGTCTGAAAGTCTCTGGCTCCAGGCACAAACTGGGTGTGCGAGGGCCTATGGTCAGTAGTCCACAGGCACGGGGAGCTTGCCAAGGTTGGGGCACCCAGCAGGACTTTGGTGCGGGTTTTGTTCCGGGACTCTGGACCCCATGCCCTCGGGCCTTGTTGGGACGGTCATAGGTCATCCAACAGATGCAGAGCCCACCACTGACCCCAGTACCTGGTCCACACACAGCCCAGCTGCACGGAGGTTCTCCAGAAAGGTCTCCCTCCAGGCTGCGTGTGTGTCTGTCTTGTCCCTGATGGTGCTGTCCTGCTGCTCACCCAGCTTCAGGTCTTCCTCCCAAACAAGGACAAAGTCTGCTAGGAACCAGCAGGGACAGAAGTCAGGGCTGGCATCCCAGCTGGGATGCTCAGCTTCTGGGAGACATGGGGAGAAGGAGCCAAGCTTGAGGACCCTTGACCTGCTGTTCTATGTCTCCTTCCCAGCTCTCGCTCTGGTCCTGGTCAGGGCTGGGAGGGCTCGAGGACAGAACTTGCTGATGGGAGGGGCCATCGAGGGGCTGGAGCCTACTCTGGGCTCTACGGGTTAGTCCCCACACCCCACAGGGGCTTCAAGGACTTTTAGTGCAAGTCACCCTCAGAATTCCCTCCCTGCCATAGAGAACTGTAATGGCGGGAAAAATGTGGGAAGCCCCTGCTTTTCTGGCAGATGTGCAAGAAGGAGTCAGCACAGCACAAGGGGTAAATAAATAGGTAAATATCAGAGAAAAACTATTACTATTTACAGATAACAAGACCTTGTAAATAGAAAAACCCAGGGGCACCTGGGTAGTTCAGTAGGTTAAGCCTCTGCCTTTGGCTCAGGTCCTGATCTCAGGGTCCTGGGATCAACTCCTGCATCAGGCTCTCTACTCAGCAGGGAACCTGCTTCCCTTCCTCTCTCTCTCTGCCTGCCTCTCTGCTTCCTTGTGATCTCTCTTTCTGTCAAATAAATAAATAAAATCTTAAAAAAAAGAGAAAAATCTAAAGGAATTCGCTATGAAATTATTACAACTAATAGCAGATTTTGCAAAGTTGCAGGACACAAGATCAACATATGGAAATCAGTTGGGTTTCTGTACATTAGCAATAAGCTCAAAATGAAAGGAGGAAAACCACTTCCATTTGTAACAGCATCCCAAATAAAGTATTTATAAATATACTCAACAAGAACTTCGTAAGACTTATACTTCAAAAACCACCAAACATGGTTAGAATAAATTGAGAAGCTAAATATATGCAAAGACACACCATGTGCATGAATCAGAAAATTAGTATTATAACGATAGCATCGTTCCTGAAATTAATCTACAGATTCAACAGAATCCTCATCAAAACCCCAGCTGTTTTTTTTTTTTGTGCGTGTGTGTGGGGGGGAGGGGGGGTTTGCTTGTTTTTGTTTTGTTTTGTTTTTCAGAAAGTGACAAGTCTAAAATTCATTTGGAGATACAGGAGATCCAGAATGAACAAAACAATGTTGAAAAAGAATAGAATTGTAAGACTCACACTTTTGGACTTCAAAACTTACTATGAAGCTAGAATAACCAAGACAGTGAGGTACTGGTAGAAGGACAGGCGTACAGACCAATGAAATATATTTGAGGTTCTGAAAATAAACCTGTATATTTATGACTAATCCATTTTCTTTTAAAAGGGGGCACTACAATTCAATAGGAAAAAAATAGCGTTTTCAGCAAATGGTGTGGGGACAAGTGAATACCCAGATTGGAAAGAATGAATTTGGACCCCTACCTCACGCCATACACAAAAATTAACTCAAAGTGGAGTTAAGATCCTAAGATAAAGACCACAGACCTAAGAACCAAAATGCTAAAGCTCTTGGGGGGAAACAGTTGTATGTCTTCATGACCTGGTTTAGGCGAGGGTGTGTTAGCTAGAGATTAGCAAGAAGAGAGAAGACTGAAGGACTTCTGCAAAATTAAAAAGCGATGTGCTTCAAAAACACCACCAAGAAAGTGAAAAGTAACCCACGGAATGGGAGAAAATATTAACAAATCATATATCTAATAAGGAACCTGTATCCAATATACATAAAAAATTTTTTCAACTCAACACTAGAAAGACAAAATAGCCCAATTTAAATATGGGCAAAGATTTTGAATAGCCTTTTTTCAACAGAGACAGACAAGTGGCCAATAAGCCCGTGAAAGGATGCGGGTGTTATCATCCATGAGGGACTGAGGGATCAGAAGTTACCCTACGGCTCTGCCGTCCCACAGTCCCCTCCAAGACAAGGGCCCCATGAAATCTGGGGCATGAATGTCCCCTGCTGCTGTGTTAGTCACACGATCCATGGAATGGGGGCCGCCAAGATATCCATGGCCAGATCTTTCGGGGAGACGCCTACATGGGGTCGCCGGCTCACCAGGTGCCTCTAGGCTTCATTTCCAGGATCGGCCACCCTGCTCCCAGAAGTGGCCACACAGGGTCCTTCCCGCCAGCAACACCCGACCGTCCCAGTTTCCTCACAGCCTCGCTGATGCTTGTTAGTTTCTGTTTTATTTTATTATTTGTAATAGTTGCTGTCCTGCGGGCCATTAGGTGAGGGTGTGTGCTCGCTGGGGCTGTGGGCACGGCAGCAGGTGGCAGCGGGGAGCCCGGGCAGGGGACAGGGGCGGGCTTGCCTTCGGGGGGCGGCCCCGGTCCCTCAGGAAGGACCCCCGGCCTGCCAGTTCCAGCTCCTGGGCGCACTTTGCTCACCCCCAAGCCCTCCCCTGGGCACCCTGGGCACAGCACTTGACACGGGGGCGGGTGCAGGAGAAAGTGCTGGGTGGGGGAGGGGCTGCCTGGATACCAGGAATGGTGACCGGCTGCTACCTGTGGGCGTCCCATCTGTGTCTCCACCCCCAGGACTAACATGGGCACAGCTGTCAGACACTGGGAGGGGCTCACCTACTCGGGGCTTGGAAGGGCTCCCCACCCTGCCGGCGGCCTCCTGGTGTCCATTCAGCTGGAAGTAAAGGAAGGGGCATGACGGCATTCTGACCCTGACGACTCCTCCACCTCCTTCTCCTCCCACGGGTGCTCCCCTACGGGTGCTGCCCCCTGCCTCCCCTCAGGGACAGAGGCATGAGCAGAGAATACAGCCACCGGGTGTGGGCAGAGCGTCTCCCAGACACAGGTATGTCCAGGGCTGAGGTCAGCCTCATGCCTCCTCTGGCCTCCTGAAGGTCGCATGGGCCTCCAAGCACCTGGTTGGGCTGTGCGCAAGGGTCAGGCTTGTAGGTAGCATGGGCAAGACCCAGGTACCCATGACTGAAGGCCTCCAGCAGCTGCGGGAGAGCCAGGCAGTCCGCCAGGTGGCTCTGCGCCCAGACCCAAGGTGGTCATGGCGCCCAGAGTGTTTCTAAAAGGTCCAGATGACCCCCAGGCAAGTAACCAAACACCGTGGATATAACTGACGTACTCATCCCTCCTCTGGGGCAGGGGGTGTCGGGAGTTTGTCCCCTCCCGGGCCACTTCCACACTTTGCACACGTCAGAATGTGGCATCTTAAGGAACGTTCTGTGTTTAAGCTTCAGGATATGATACATATCCCTCTCTAGCTTTCCGTCCCATGGGTGGGACTTGGCCTGGCCCAGCCTGTGCCTGGCCTCTTGCCTAGCCTGTCCCTGAGGTTGTCTGCATGTCCCTCAGAGCCGGGGAGCTGGGTGATGACCTGGGAGCCTCCCCCTTCCGGTCACCAGGGCAGATCCTGGGCACAAGAGGGCCGGCATCAGGTGAGGGCTGTGGGAAGACACAGTGGCCGTGGGCACTGGGTCCATGCCCACCAGCTGGGATCCCAGGTGGGGTCATTGTCTCCCGGGCCCCTGAGTCTCATAAGAGGTGAGGGCCCAGGCAGAGAGAGACCTCCTGAACTGTGGGCCTGGGTCTCCAGGAAGGGAGGCGAGGGGCTGCCTCCCGAGCTTTACCTGTGAGGTGCTGGCTGTGCTCCCGTATGAATCCTCGTTCTTGGCAATGGGGACCATGTCGATCAGGATGGTGCTGTCCTCCTCCCGGGCCAGCCTCCGTGGCATTCCGGTCCTGCACCCACAACCCCAGGGGGGCCCGTGAGACATGGTCCACTGACTACCATGCAGCCCATGTGAACCCACGTCATTGGGGAGGGCACAGGCCAGAGCAGTGGCCCAGGGTAGGTTCAAGGCTGAGCTGTCCCACCTGGAAGCACAGGACGGTCCCCCACGTGGGCTTCCAGGTCTAGGAGCAGACCAAGAAGAAGGAGGGAGTGTCTGGAAGGCTTGGCCCTGCATCTGTGTGTCTGTCCACCTGTCCAGTGTGTGTGCCTGCCTCCCTATCAGCCCTGCCCAGGGTGGTGGGATCTGAGGGGGCCCAGAGGGGTGGGCTCAGAGACCCCCTCTTCTTTCTGCTCCCCTGCAGGAGGAGCAGAGGACACCCTTCTATTGAGACAAGGCCTTGGACCTGCCGGGGAGGCTGGCCTGGCCACGCTGACCCTGTGTCCCCCCGACCCAACCTCTGGGTCCCCCTGTGGGGAGGTCAGATGCTACTGTTCCTGTGGACAGGTTGGCAAAGTGGGGCAAAGAGTGAGAGGAGCCCTGTGTCCCAGAAGGGGGGGGTTTGAGTGGGGGCTGGCCATCTGTCCCAGCACAAGCGATGAGGGCTGTCACCAGCCACAGAGGCTGGGAGGGTGTGAGGCTGGAGCTACAGGAGGCTGGAGGGGACAGCTCATTGAGGGCTGGAGAGGCAGAGAAGTGAGCCTGCAGCTCCTGATTGTCTTCCACGTTCCAGACAGCCTGGAGCCAGGGGTTGGCCTTATGACACGGTCCCTGGTATGGGGCCAGTGTGTGTCATGGGGCAGTCCCGGAGAAAGTCTGGAGAATTTGAAGTCAGCTAGCTGCCTTTGGTGCTGCTGACCACCCCTCACCATGTGTCCCTTCTGGGTTGTCCGTGCAAAGAGGATGGGGACAGAGGAGGTCCCAGCCACAAAGGCCATAGAAGTGAACAGCTTCATGTTGGCCCACCGAGCAGGTGGGAAAATTGTAGTTCCCTAGCATTGGAGGTGCCCTGCCCAAAGCTCCACTGAGTGCCTGGCCTTTCTCATCCACCCCCAGGGCCAGGCAGGCCTCTGACAGCAGGGTGAACCTTAGATAGAGCTTCAGGGCACTGAGTACCCTGATGGCTGGGGGTCCTCATGCAGCCTCCCCGGAGTCCCTCTCCCCACCTCCCTCCCTGTGGCCCTTGCATCATGGAATGGGTTCCCACCTGGCACGGCAGCTTCTGGAAGAGGCTTCTGAGGTCATGGACAATCTTCCAGCACCAGCCTGGTCTGGGCAGTGGAGTCTGGGCCAGACCCATAGACAGAGAACTGGGAGGGACCTCGTCCTTGTGGTCCTGCCCAGGTGGGGCTGTCCACTCAGGTGTCCTTACCTTGCCTAGCAAATGGGCAGGAGAGGGGCCTGGCATAGCTGCCTGGCAGGGGGCAAGGTCTCCCAGCTCCTGGAACAGGATCTGCCTTTGTTTGAGAAGGGGGTGTGGGGCTATGGGTCTGCAAACAGAGGCAGCCCATTTTCCTAGAGCCTCTCCCTGTCTCACATGCAAATGCCACCATCCTCCCCTAAAGGACGCAGCTCATCTTTCTCCCCTGATTTACTTAGGAATGTCCCTGTCCTGCTGCTGTGGAGGGACAGGGAGTGGTGGCGTCCAGCTGGGGCGGCCACGGAGGGGTTGGCCGCCATCTCCACCTGGTGGGCCTCTGTCCGGAGACTCTGAGGGCCTGGCTTGCACAGCCAGTTCTGCCATTTCCTGGGTGTGACCTCAGGGTCCATATGTGAAAGGGGGTGCCGCCCTGCTCACTGCAGGGAGGGGTCCCAGCCACCAGGTCCTTCTTGGGTCTAGGCCTGTCTCCCAGGAGCCCACTCCGTGGGCTCTCTTGTGCAGGAGCCCACTCTCTTGTGGCTCTCTTGTGCAAAACCCAGAGTCCCACCGTCGTCCAGGCTACATCTCTGACCCCCATCCCCCTCCCAGGAGACCCTGCGCCATGGGTCCTGGGTTGCGGCCCAACCACAGTGGGTATCCCTGAGCTGGAGGATCCACACTGGGCTCACTGTCTGGGATCCCTGAGCTGGGTTCCTGTGTACCAGCTGCCCTGGGGATGCCCCAGAGCCGGGAACTGGGGTGAAGCAGGCGAGGGAGGAGGGGTATCCACTGCGGGGCCTCAGCCTGGCCCCACAGGGCCTCCGGACGGGAAGGTGTGGCCCAGAGTTTTTCTAGCCAAAGACAACTTGACGTTCTGCTCTGGCCACACTTCCAGGGGCCTGGGAAGAGGTCAGCTTTCAGGGGTTCCCAGCACTCTGCTTGTGGTGGCCCCAGGGACGTCGGCCAGAGAAGAGCGGCAGATTGGCGCTGGGGGTCACCGCTCACCAAAGCTGGAGCTGTGGGGGGCCAGGTGCACGCAGGACGCTGGAAACAGCACTCATCCCGGGGTGGTGTTGAAATGCCTATTTTATATAATGTTTCATGTTTTGACATTTTTTTCAAGTTGCATTACTCTTGCTGTTTTTAAAAATAAGGAAAAAAAAAAAAAGCCAGCAAGTGACAATGGGCACAGGTGTGTTGTTGGGTCCCAGGTTTGGGGAAGAGCCCAGGCCCCGGATCTGCTACACCAACCTTTTTTTTTTTTTAAAAAAAGATTTTATTTATTTATTTGACAGAGATCACAAGCAGGCAAAGAGGCAGGCAGAGAGAGAGGAGGAAGCAGGCTCCCCGCTGAGCAGAGAGCCCAATGCGGGGCTCGATCCCAGGACCCTGAGATCATGACCTGAGCTGAAGTCAGAGGCTTTAACCCACTGAGCCACCCAGGCGCCCCAACACCAGCCTTTTTTGACAGTAACTTCCTATATCCATTTGTGGAATATGGAATTACTTAGGAATACATTGGCGGAAGTGTGGAAAAGCCTTTTTTTTCTTTTTTTAAAAAGATTATTTATTTATTTATTTGAGAGCGAGAGCGAGAGCGAGAGAGAGAGAGAGAGAGAGAGAGAGAGTATGAGAAGGGGGAGGGTCAGAGGGAGAAGCAGACTCCCTGCCAAGCAGGGAGCCCGATGCAGGACTCGATCCCCGGACTTCAGGATCATGACCCGAGCCAAAGGCAGTCGCTCAACCAAATGAGCCACCCAGGCACCCCGGAAAAGCCTTTTTTGACAATAACTTCCTATATCCATTTGTGGAATATGGAATTACTTAGGAATACATTGGCAGAAGTGTGGAAAAGCCTCCAGCTGTGGTGACCGAATCACTCTTCCTCACGTGTGTGGCCACCAGGTCCAGGTTCCAGGCCCCGTGTCAGTGGCATCGACCCTTCCTCTCAGGAAAGCAGGTGCTGTGGGCTGAGCATGGGCCCCTGTCCACTCCGGCCACAAGGCAGCCTGGAAAGGGACAAGATCCCACAGATGGGGGAAGTACTAGCATGCCTTCTCCCCAGGGATCGGCACGTGGCTGGTTCAAACACGGTCACTGGGCTGCATGGTGCTGGTAGAGACCGTCCGTGGGGGGCACTGCTGCTCCCTGGACACTGACCAGCCCTGTACCCAGTCTGATGGGTGCCCTTCGTGCCATCCCCTCACTCAACCCCTGCCCTCAGGCCCCACCCTGCCCCCCAAGATCCTTTCCTGATTCCATCTCTCTCTCAAATATCCCCTCAGACAGAGCAAACACCCTCCTCCAGGTGGCCACCTGGCCCATCCCCAGCCCGCCTGCTGCCATTCTTGCTGCTGGCCTCTTGTCTCAATAGGTGTCTATGTCCTGATTCCTCCCCCCACTCCCCGCCCCTCCTCAGGGTATGTTCCCTGCTAGGAAAGCCTCCTCCCCTGCAGCCGCTCAGCCCCACCACAGCTAGCTCCCGACAGGGGATCTTCCTGCCAAGTGCCCCACGCCCACTGGTTGGGGTTCCCGGGCCTCCTTTGTGGGTCCCCCTGCCTGGGGTGCTCTGAGGTTTCCCTCTTCCTACCCTCTGCTCAACCTCCTCCTCTCTGAAGCCCCCTCAGCCTCCTTCCCCAGCTGACTGGGGTCTGCCCCTCATCAGGGTCACCCCATCCCCTGCTGCCCCTGAGCTTGCCCACAGGCTTCGCTCTCTTCTGAAGGGCAAGTTACCTTCTAACTAAACAATTGTGTGGCTGTCCCAGGGCAGAGATTTTTAAAAAATCTTTAAAAAAAGGGGGGGACTTGTTTTGTTCGTTGATGTATCCCAAGTGCCTCACAGGACATGGAGCCCCCCTACAGCCAGGCTGTCCCACACTTCATTCTTCATTCCGCCTCCTCTGCCCCTCCTTCCCCCGCCTCCCCCCAGCCCAGGGTCTTTTTCTTGGGGTTGTTTCAGGCCTCAGGAAGAGGGCTGTTCCCTCCTGGCTGTTCTTGGTGGTCCCTCGAGCCCTCCTGTCTGTGTGTACCCCTGTGGAGCCCTCACAGCCCTCTCCCATGGACCCGTGGTCTCTGCGGCTGTGGCCTCCTCAGGGTTCCGAGTGGGCACCGTGGCTGCTTCCTGCCGAGGAGCATGTCTTGGGGAGCCCAGGGCTAAACTATTTGAGGCTCAATAGGTGCTCCCAGGGTCCCTCCCAGAGCGCAGCGCCTGCCTGCGGCACCCTCCTGGACACCTCGCGTGGGGAGGTTTCTACCCAGCTAATTTGGGGTAGGCGCACAGGGAGGGCCTATCACAGTGCGTGCTTCTCGGAGAGGGGTAGGAGGTGGTGGGGGGTGGCTCAGCACTCTGGCCTCCCTGACGCGGCTCCTCTTGCCTTGGGCTTGTTTCCACCAGGGTTCTTGGATGAGGCCTTTGCTGGTTGTACCCACATGAGCATCTTTGTTTGCTGTCTGCTCTACTCAAGGCCTTCCCTGTGCGACGGGAATCCCACTGCCATGTAAACGAACCCATCAAGAGCAGGTCTCAGGGTCCTGCTTTGGGAAGCCCACAGCCCCTCCTCTGAGGTTCCCGTTCACACTGGTGTTTGTGGCCCTCTGGACTTGGCTCTGCAGGGGATGTCCTGCCCACTGCCCCGCCTGGTGCCCGGTGCCCTGAGACCCCCTAACCCAGTCTGCAGCCTTCGGGAGCCGGCAGGTAACATCCTCTCTTGGCTCTTGTCCAAGGGTGTTCAAGGTTCAGTATATGCAGATGGCACACGACTGGGACAGTGCTGGGTTCAGGACACCCTGCCCCACCCCCTCCATCCCCAAAGTCTCCTGTGTCTATGAACGCACAGATGCTCTGGGCAAGCGTCCCCGTCTCATCCCCACGAGGATGGGCCTGCTGAGGCCTTTCTCCTGCTGGTCTGTTTGCTCGAGGCTCTTTGGGTTTCTTTCCCTACCTTCGGGGAAACACCTGTTCCATTAGCAGCAACTGTCAGCATCTGGTGATCACCCCCTTTCCTTGCTTGTGCCATGGCAGGCACGCGCAGGCAGAGTCCCTGCCGCCACCGGCCACACTCTGCCTCCCAAATTAAAAATCAATGACCTCATGGCTGAGGTCCCTCCCATGCCGGGGCCAGAACGCCATCCCAGCTCCGCAGAGGGCTCTGTGGGCCCTGCTCCTGCTGAGTGTGCCTCCGTGGTTCTGGAAGGTCTCGGCCTTGCGCTAGGGTGCAGGGCTTCTGGGAATAACACTTTCAGCAAGGTCGTGCCAATCCTGAATCCTTGGGTCTCAATTTTCTTCTGCGACCTCAAGGCCATCATCCCAAGGCCCCTTCCGGGAGCGTGCCCTCCCACCCCGGGGCCAGAGGTCTGCTTCCCCGAGGCAGGTGCTCCTGGCTTCAGGCCACATGGTTTGTTCTGGCGGAGATAAGACTCGGGAACTGGACGTGAGCTTGAACTGCAAGCCAACTGTTGCCACATCTACAACTCCTGGCAGTGATCACCTGGCCACCTGGGGCCCTCTGACCTGCTTGGGCTGTTCATGAGGATGGAGGGGGCAGGGCTTTCCCCGGCGAGGTGGTGACTGCACCAGAGGCGAGTGCTAGATTTCATTTTGTTTGAACACATTTAAATTTGAATGGAAGCAGCCACACGTGGTGGTGGGCAGCCTGTACTGGAAGGCACCGCTCTAGAAGGGACCCATGGTGACCCCTCGATTCAGTCCTCCTTCTGCAGAAGAGAAACTGGAGACCCCAAGACAGGCTGAGGTCCTGCGGCATTGAATTCAGACCGAGGTGAGTCTTCTGAGAAACAATCCGGCACAAGGACAGGGTAGGACTGGGAAGCGACATTAGGAGCTGTCAAGAGGTAAGCTCTTTAGAGCTGGTCTGGAGCAAAGCCCTGGCCTTGGAGAGCCTGCGGTCCGCAAGGGGCCTGGCGCGTGGCAATGGATGTCAAGGGGCCCAGCGGATTGCAGCACAAGGGACCCTGTTATCCTGTGCCCATGGTTTTGTTCTGAAATACGTATGATTAGAAAAACCCTGGCATCACCTGGCAAGACCAAACAGCTCTGGACTGCCAGGCCAGCCCCTGAGGGCCCCCACCCCGGGCAGCACCCTCACACCCTACTGGCCTGCCCTTCTCAGGAAGAGGAAATAGAGGTGGCGGGAGTGCCATGGGCACACCAACACCAGGTGGCGGCGTGCTGGCCACGGGCGTCCCGAAGCAGGGCGGCGTCACACACGGCGGTTATCACTCAGTGCCTTTTTATTGCCATTGGGTTTGTGACTGCTGATAGAGTGCCGGCTTGAGGAGCAACGGGCGGATAAAAACCATGGCTGGGCAGTTCTTGTGATGAGAGGGACCCGGCAGGAGCCAGGAGGACTCAGAACCTGACGAAGGTGGCATCGATCTGCCGCACAGAAGGCAGGGCCAGCATGATCTTGCGCCGGTACTGCGGATCCTTCTGCAGGGGGTTCCGCTCCAGGTACACCGTCTCCAGGTTTCTGGCCGCTTTGAGCTCATCCAGGTCGCTCCAGCTCTCCAGCAGATTGTCGTTCATCTGGGGGACCGCACACACATTAGGGAAGTCTCATGGATGGAACAGCCCCAGCCTCCCGCCCCCACGTCTGAGCAGAAGTCCAGCGATAGGGCCTGGCCCTCCCTACCCAGAAGCCAGCATGGCATCTTCCCTGGCTCCTGAGGGAGCCCTCTGTCACCTCTTCACCCCTGGCCTCCTCATTTCCCCATGGGGAATGCTCTCGCTCCCACCTGGAGCTGGGGCTGCGTCACCAGACGGACGGATCCAAGGTAAGACTGGCAGAGAAAAGACAGAGCAACACTGCTCCCAAGCCCTGCCCCATCTCTAGGCAAAGCGTTCAAACAGGTTTGACTCTACTTCCTACAAACGAACTTGGGGTTGTTCCCAAGGCCTGACTCCATGCTCTGGCCATAACCCAGCCAGCATGGCAGCGGCCATGGCAGCCAAATGGCCCATCCGTCCCATCAGTTGCCACTGGCCTGCCCTACTGGGATCCCCACTGCAGGCGTCTGAGAGGGAAATGCCCCGCCTCTGGCCTCCCACTGCCCAGGCGCTGTCCCCAGGATACAAACTGGATGAGGGCTCAAAGCACGTTACGGTCCACCCTCCTGACTGCCAAGAGCCAGGAAGAATTCTCTGACTCTCAAACCACCATCAAGACGAGGGCATGGCAGGCCCCTGGGTTCAGATGCCCGTCAGAGCATGGGCCTCTGACGCTCAGTCCACACCTGTCCGTGGATCATCGTGGCTCCTCCTCGGGCGGCAGGGCAGGGGGCTCCAAGAGGCGAGCCACCCTGGTTTCTACCAGTTCTCCAAGAATACAGCAGAGGGACAAGTGACAACAAGATGGCAGAAGTGTCCCTGAAGGCAAGAGGCAGTTAGCACCTGGCTGAAGGGGGAGGCAAGGGCTTGGACAGGCACACAGCCAGCGACCGGCTCCCAGAGGAATCGAAGCCCTGACCTGTACTATCTGCTGATCTCAGGAGAGAAGAGACCCCACAGGGCTGATTTCATGCCAGCAGCCCCTGGCCCCTGACGACAGAGCTGGGAGGGGGCGCATGGCGGGCTCAGACGACCCAGGGAAGTTGGCTCCAGCCTGTCACTGCTCACGAGGGTTTTGGGTGACAGGAACTTTAAATAAGGGCAAACTGAGAGCTTCTGGGAGTGTATGCATCATGACCAAGGGGGTGTGACACCAGCTTCGTGCCCTGCTGGCCTCACCCCCAGGTTCAATTGTGCCTGTTCTAGAACTCACACATGGAGGGATGGTTGCCCCAGGGTCCCCTGTGCACAGAGGCAGAAAGCAAGAGCGCTCCTCCCGACTGACAGGGAGCAGACCTGTCCTCTGTGAACCTGGGGTGGCAGAGGCTACAGGGTGGTCCATTTCAGCTCCACTTACAGAGAAGTGGTGATGACAAAAGCTGCCCACACGTGCAATGAGAAGGAAGTGGAGCCATTCCAGGATCCCCCAGGCCCCTCGGGCAGGGACGCCAGAGAGGAGCTCAGGCACTCGACAGGCAGGACAAAGGATCCTTGAAAGACCTTCCCAATCTCAATGCTCTGAGGTCACCTTAGTCAGCCTGGAATTCTGTGATGCTGCCTTGGGTCTGGCACATGGCAGGCTAGCATCTGGACAGATGGCGTGAGAAGCCTCTAGTACTGTTCTGTGAGTGGGGGTTCGACAGCCTATGACACGAGGCGGCGGTGAAGGTGGGCAGACTGTGGAGACTTTGTGGGACTCTGGCTTTCACTCTGAGGTGCGATGGCAGCCCTTGGAGGGTTGTGGACTATAAAAGGATCACATCAGGAAGCTGGGGTCATAGTGCTGGTTGGGGGGGATGGAGGCTGGGGCCACGGAGCTAGCAGCAGAGGGCAGAGAGGCTGGATTCTGGGTAGAAGGGAGAGGGAAGAGGTCGGCTTGTGTATGATGTGTAAGAGAAAAAGAAATAAAGGAAGGTTCCAAGAATTTTGGCCCGAAGAACTGGGAGGCTGGTACTGACATTGAACTGAGCAGAGGGGAGCACAGGGGGCGCTCCTGGACACCAGGCTGGACGTGCTGCTCGGGCCGGGTGGCAGGTGGTCAACTGACAATGCCCCATGCTGAGCATGCTATCGTGGCCGAACCTCAGGAGCCCAGGGTAGAGCCCGGGCTGGGAACACGAGTGTGTGTGTTGGGGGCATACGAGGGGTATTGTTTAGACCGGAGAGGCTCACTGGGGAGAGGGAGGAGAGAAAAAGTCAAGACTAAACCCCAGGTTCTCCAGAGATCTGTGGGAAGAAACAAACTGAAAACCAGCAAAGAAGACTGACAAGTGACCAGGGTGACAGCAGAACCGAGAGTGAGATCCTGGAAGCCACACGAAGAACATGTTTCAGGAAGAACTGATACAACATGTCTGCTGAGGTCAGCAGCAGGTGAGGGGAGCAAGGGCCACTGAATCCGCTCTGTGGCTGCTGTGGGGAGCTCATCTTGGTGCGTCCAGGTGGCAGAGCTGCTGGGCCATGCTGGGGGCACCTGCCACTCCTAGGGGATGGGGAGCGCTGGCTGGACTGTGTCTGAGGGAGGGTGGTGAGGACATGGCTGATGGAGCCAGGTGAGGCGGCCAGAGATAGTGGAGGGAGGCGGGGATCCTGGCCAAGGGCAGAGGGTGAGAGGTGTTGCAGCACATTCATGGCTGGGGCGGGGCACTGCTGGCAGGGAGCCCCTGACTGAAGGGGAGGCAACCTCAAAGAACCACCTAGTATGCTGCGATGGGAGGCTGGATTGTGGGGTCTCTCTTCAGCCAGGATGGCTACCGAGGGCAGAGGAAACAGACCCGGAGAAGAGCAGCTGAGCTCGGACCTGAAGGCAGGAAGACTTGGGGGAGTAGATGTGATGGGCTCACCTGAGGGTGAGGGGGCAAGGGCAGCATGATGTCAGGTCCCTGGGGACCCTGCCACATGGACACTGAAACAAGGATTATGTGTGGCAGGAGCTGTGCTGGAGCACAAGTGGGGTTCTGACATCAAGGGAAGGAGGGGCTGAGGCCACAGGGGCCATGCACTGGGCGGTCTTTAAGAAGGAGGAGGAGGAAGAATGGTCTGGAGCTGGTAACGAGAATAGGACCCCACACAGCCCACCTCCAGGCCCAGAGAGTAATCTGTACTAAACACTGAGGGTTTGGTCTCTCACCACTACTTTTCCTTAAGCACAGATCACATTTTCCTACTTTCATATATAGTGATTTTGGATCAAACACTAGACATTGTGGATAATACACTACAGAGACTGGATTCTTCAAAGAGGGTTGATTTTTTGTTCTAACAAGCAACTTAATAACTGGATGATCACCCTGAGGGTGCGTGGGCTTGGGGTCATACTTTGTTGGGGCCCCTCTAACTTGGGGGGGACCAGCCTCCTCTGGAGTGCGGCTTCAGACTTTATTAGGGTGGATTTGAAGTAGGTCTAATCTGAGCCTGTGGTCCTTAATGCTCAGGATGGGCCTTTCTGGAGTCTAGCTGGATGGATGCCAAGAGTGTTGGCAAGATCCCTCCACCTGGGCAGGGCTGAGCTGCCCTACACCCCCAGCAGTGCAGCTGGGTAAGCCTTGAGGGGGATGGCCTAGTGCCCAGATGGCTTAGCCCCTCAGCCATGGACTGACAGGAGATCCCCACATGGACCTCTGGGGCGCCTTCTCTGCACAGGTGCCCCCTCTCCAGGGCCGTGTCTTGCCATAAACTTTGCTCTCTGCTTCTTCAGCTCAACTGAACTGCCACACCATCCCGGGGATGCAGCCTGCACACTGTCCACAAAGACAGAGCCAAACCATCTTTGTACTTGCCCAAGGCTGGAGGGCTGGTCTGTGACTAGTTCACAGCCATGGCCAGACGACTGTCTCTAACGACTTCCTGTGATGACACCTCCTTCCAGACCCACCTGTGTAAGGTACCCTACTTTCATAGAACTTCTTGTGGGCCTCATGTGTCACCGGCTTTGGGAAAGCTAGATTTCCAGAACCTGGGTCTTGGCCCTGGTGGAGGGACTGAAGCTGTGTCATGAGGGCTTGGACACCGAGAAGGCCCTCTCCTGTCAGCCTGAGCGAGCACCTTCCCTGGAAAGGGACACGGATACAACTCTTTTAGGACAAATTCTTAAGTGTTATTCTACTATGCCTAAGCCTATACACTTGTACAACCTGAGCCGCCCACAAGGTCAAGTGCAAAGTGAGATGCCATGGCCGTGCCGGGGAGGCCATTTAAGAGAAAGAGAGCACTGAATGGGAGAATCACTAAGTGGTGCCTGTACCAGCTGCACTTGGGCCTTAAAACACGCAGAAAGTAGATTCATTTCACAAAAGCAGCAGGACATTGTTTAGAAGAAATAAGTTCTTCTGTGGCATTGTCTGCTTCAAAACCTCTTCCTGCCATCACGGTGGCTGATTTTGGCATCCGCTCCGGGCCAGGTGGCTCTGGAGCGCTCATGTCTTCTTCTGTTTCACTATCCAGCTCCTATCTGCCACACCACATGCTTCCGATCTCACACAGCAGCACTAATGCCAGCCTGTCCTCGTCTGCCGTGGGGGCTGTCTTTGTAAACTCCAGACCTCATCACTCAGGATGAACCACAGCCTGGCCTCAGGACAGTTTTCTTCCAGATACGGTGAGTGCGGAACTGAAAGTTTTATTGCCACTGGTGGGACACTGTAACAACGTCTTTGATACAGATGACTTTTAGAGAGTCTTATCCTTGTATTTTTCCAAAATGGAACACAAAACCATACATTGTTTCCATACATACTCCAGGGTCTCCCGAGCCCCAGGAAGGGGAGCAATGTTCACGGAGGGAAAACTGATCACCTTCATGTTTCTAAGTTCTTCATGATGGGAATGTAAAGGAGCAGGGTTGGGGTGGGACCCTTTCCTTCCTAGAGTATCTCCCAGGAGATACAATTTTTAGACTCTTTTAATCTAGAACATTTTCCACCTTCTACTCACAATTTTCTCTGTTAAGTGAAATTGACTTAAGAAATCCAGTTAACTGCCTTGTAGAAGAATGTCACTCATTGATTCATCCACCTGTTTTCTTACGGTGTCATCTAGCTTCTTGTTCTAGCCCCTGTAGTTCCTGCAAATTTCAAGTTAGGTCTAAATGCTCGGTTAGAGTAGATTAGACATTTTTGGCAAATATGCTTTACAGATGAACCAAATTGGGAGACACTTAGCATCAGGTTGTCCCACTATCAGGGGTGGTAAATTTGATCACATGGTTAAGTTGGGGAGCACACTTCCCTTTTGCAATTAGCAAATTCTATGTGGGGTGACACATGGCAGACATCCAACTCTCCAGTGACGAGTGTTGCTTGAATCCACTACTGGAATTATGCTATAGAATGTGTCCTGTTTGATGTTTTCCCAGTAGATTCCTGATGGTGCTCAAGTCCCAAACTTCACGGGATGTATTTCTTTGCTTTATGATGTTTTTTTCGGCTGGTATTTATACAGAAAACATACACTTGATTTCCCCCAAACTCAGTAATATCTTAAAAAAAGGTGTGGGAGAATTCTCAAAACTCAGTTCATACACCACTAGTGGCACATCAAAATCACTTATTTGCTTGAGAATCTGTAGGCTGTTTCAACAAAGGGGATGCATGCCTTGTGTGCTGCTGGTGTCAAAAGAGGTTTCTGTTACTTCCTGTAATGGTAGGGACTGAAGAGAGAGCCACAGAGAGCCTCCATGAGAGAGGCCCACCTTTTCAAAACCTATCACGGAGGGTCAATCCCGCTGCTTCTGCTGTGGTGTGTCTGTCAGTGAGGCCCACACACACTCACAGGCAGGGGTCCTGTTGTCGATTGCCTCCCGTGGCTTCTACTGAGATTTTTTCTCCCTGTTATGAGTCATGCTTTCCTGCTTCTTTGCACACTGAATACTGTGGAGGTGACATAGAGTCTGAGTTTTGTCGGCCTCCTTTAGAAAGTGGTGTTCCAGGGGTACACAGGTGGCTTGGCTGGTAAAGCAACTACCTTCAGCTCAGGTCATGATCCTGGAGTCCTGGGATCGAGTCCCACATCAGGCTCTGTGCTCAGCAGGGAGTCTGCTTCTCTCTTTAACCTCTCCCCTCTCATGCTCTCTCTTGCTCTCACTTTCAAATAAAATAAATACAATCTTAAAAATCAGTGTTCTGGCAGAGCCTCTTGGTCCCGTGGAGGCTTGGTCACAGGCCCCAGCAGAGTGTCTAACCCACCCCTGATGCAGGGCTGTGTGGAGTGTCGCCGGAGCTTCTGGCATGTTTGGCATGTCCCTCCACTCTGGCAGGTTGGAATGCGGTTGCTTCCATGTGCTGCGTGGCATCTGGAACCTCCACCTGCCTCTAGTCCACGCAGCTGTCCACTGCACGCACACACATGCAGCCGAGCTGTCGGCTAAGAAAGCCCCGGGCTGATCACTGGGGTCTGGTTCCTGTGCAGCAGTCTCCCAGCTGTGCACCTGCCTGTGTGTTTCTCACGGGCCCCTGGGAACCCCAGCTCCGATGGCTGCCTCCCTTGTCCAGGGAAACAGCCGCTGCGTCTGTGCCCAGTTGTCCGTGGAATGTGCCCTCAGCTGAGGCCCAGGGTGTGACCATGGTGCTCGTCCCGAGCCCACAGCCTGCAGACATCAACCACCTACGTCTGGCCATGTCTATAGCTGTTTATGCCGAGCTGACAGGCAGAGGGCCCTACCCCCATGCCTAAAACGGCCTCCAAATCCAAATTCAACATGACAGGTTACACTTGCTTATATCTGTATTTATTTTCTTGTATATGAAGTGTTAGGAAGGATTTGACTCACGTTAGTACATTTATTTATCCTGGAACATATTTAAAATAGTCTGAAAACAACAATACCAACATTGGCACTAGTGAGTGGCATTCAAGCTCTTCTTGGAGTTATTTCACATACACCATAGACAAAGCTCTGGTTCCAACGTCACTTAAATAATTCTTTCCTTTGTGTGGTTGTCGTACTAATTTGAAATATTGTTAGTCATTTGTTTCAAGTCATTTGGAATTGTAAATTAAAAACACTTAGAAAAATGTGCAAAGCATTCTAAAAAACCAAAATGCGCAAACAGATGTCCTCAGAGAAGTCGCAGTGGGTTGCTCGCCCTCCACCGGCCCCTCTGGCCCCACAGGCGACCATTCATGCAGGTTAACGTTTCTGGTGTTTGCCTTCAGACTCCATCTATGTGCCCACACTATCACTTATTTAGGGCAGCACGCCATGTGGCTGGGGCCTGTCCACGCGGACCTCTGGGAGCCGTGATGATCTGGTGAGGGCAAGGCTATCAAGGCAGCTCCCAACTCCACTGTTGTTTTGTGCTCGGCTTCAAACGCCTCCCTGCCCATGATCTTTGCCTCTCCCCCCAGAGGTCACCAGTTTCTGCTGATTCACTATTGGCATTTCCCTTGACTCATTCCTTTCTTTCCAATCTGCCGCGGCCACCTAGGGCCAGGTCTGCTCATGTGGCCATAGTGGCCGGGGAGGCAGTGTGGAGGGTCCCGGGCCTCTGCCAGCCTCTGCAGTCCTGCTGGCATGAAGCACACTTCAGCAGCCGCCCCTGAAATACACCTGTTTCTCCTTTTCCTCCTGGCAGAAGAATGCTCATTGGTGAGATGTAGGAAATACAGTATTAAAAAAAAAATAAGAATCACACCTAGTTGAGACTTCCCACACGAGGAAGAGCACTGTCGATCTGCTCTTTCTTCTGCCTGTTCTGGAGGCCGTCAACTGCAGCGAGAAGGGGCTGGCCTAAGTTGTCCCTCTCATTCTCTTAGAATACACTTTTCTACACATTTGCTTTTCAGTTATGAAAGAAATACACACTTGTTATGGAAGACTTGGAGAAACCAAAGAGTATAAAGGGAAACAGGAAAACCAGCTACACGTTTACAATCCAGAGACAAGGGCTTCTCGTATCTGCATCCATACTTCTGGTCCTTTCTCTATGCATGTGGCCACAGGCAGAGTTTAATAACACGTGGATCTCCTCCAAAATACTCTGCACATTCCTTTTTCATCAACACTATATCATGAGCATTTTTTTGTAGTTAAATCTCTTTCGCAAACATCATTTGAAGGCCTTGCTTCATAGCAGCATATTTCATCACAGGAATATACCATAATTTATTATTCCCTGTGGTAGAAAAACTGAATAATACAAACCTAAAGTTTCAGAAGAAAATCTGGGCAACTGCTTTTATAAGGTCTGGGTTTATAATCTCTTCTAAATGGTCACTAAACCCTAAAAGCAAGGAAAAGACAGATTTGTCTTTCTTTTTTGTAATCTTATCTTTTTCTTTTTTATAATGAACACATAGACTTTCTCATTAGAAAATACAAAGCCATTGCCAATGTAGAACAAGGAATCCTGACATTTATGTGTTTTTGTAAATAAATCTGCGACTTTCTCATTTTGCTGGGGTCTTGGGGCTCTGAAGCCCCCACAGAACCCGTGTGGTGCCGAGAGTCCTGCCAGCATCCCCGGGGCACTGGCTGCAGCACAGACTGCCGCCCACCTGACAGCCCAAACACCGCAGCTCACTGTCTTTGTGTATTTTAAAAATTGATGAAATAGAAAATGTTTTATGTATTTACAAGCAGCTGTTACTTCTTACTCTGTGACTTGCTTGTTTATGCTCTACCCCATTTAAAAAAAAAATTTATTTACATATATTTTAGAAAGAGCAGGAGTAAGCAAGCAAGCACAACGGGGGAAGGACAAGAAAGGGAGAGGCAGGGAGAGAATCCCAAGCAGGCTCCGTGCTGAGCATGGAGCCCAATGTGGGGCTTCATCTTACGGCTCGTGAGATCATGACCTGAGCTGAAGTCACGAGTTGGATGCTTAACTGACAGAGCCACCCAGGTGCCCCTTTACCCTCCTCTTCTAGTGGCACCTCCATATGAGCTGTTTTCAATACATGGATATTAAAGCCTTTAGCGCACATATTTGCACAAGCATGTTTTCCAATGTTACTTACAGATGGTCTCTGCCCAACTAACCAACTTCCCCTCCTAAGTTCCTTCCTCTCATCCAGCCAGCTGTATGCTAGGCACTGCTCTAAGGGCCGCTGAAGTGAAGAGTGAGCAACACATTCCTCTGCCTCACAGAGCTCACACACTGCAGTGGGTGAGTGAGACAGGAAAATGAAATTAAAGAAAGAAATAGGACTTCAAATGATAGAATAAACAGAGCTGGATTTGCCTTTTTGTCATAAGCCAAAAGGACAAAGAACAAGAAACCACATTTTGCATATGTTGGACAACAGGCAAGACAGGACGGCGACTCCTGAGAGCAGGAAAACAAGGGAGGTGAGCTCTCTCCTCCCCGGCCTTCTGCCTGGAGTCCTCTGCAGACCACAGAGGGGCCCAAGCACAGCCTGGTGGCCTTCTGAGCGGAGGCAGAGAATGCAGTTTGGGGAGGCAGAGGTAGCTGGAATTCCTGGAGAGGAGTGAGCTCTGCAGGGAAAAAGCTCCAGAAGAGCACCTGGTGTCCCCTGGAATCTCGGACTGATATCGGGAGTGTGGATCGGCCCCAGAGCAGCCGCCAGAAGCCACGAGCTGGGCAAGGCCTGAGCTCACGCAGGGAAAGGATGTGTTTGTGCTCCCACCAACCATAGGCAGAGACCTCACTAAATGCCCGGGCATTCGCTAGACACCCAAGGGTCACAAAGCTAGAAACAGAGCAGAGAAGCCTTAGAGGACAGGCTTCTTAGACTCACACTAATAAAGCTAAAAACAAGTCTTGAAAGGACCATGGGGTGACTCAACAATCTGCTAGATAAAAAGTTCAATATGCTTTAAAGGAAAACAACAAAAATCCAGAGAGTCAATAACTGAACATCTCTCTTTTTTTAAAAAGAATTTTATTTTTACATAATCTCTACGTTTAACGTGGGGCTTGAACTTGCAACCCCAAGGGTGGCATGCTCTACTGACTGAGCCAGCCAGGTGCCCCAGTAATTTACCATCCTAATGGCCAGCACCCAATACAAAAATTATTAGCCATTTGAAAAAGGAAGACTTTAAGGGAAACACACATAAGAGGAGAAACAGAAGCTACAAAAAGACAACCAAATTTTCTTCAGAGTTGAAAAATATAACATCTGAAATAAAAAGTTGAGTACATGAGGTTACAGCACATGAACGTCATGGAAGAAAAGATCATGACATCGCAGACACAGGAGAAGAAGTCATACAAATGAGAGCACACAACATAAAAGCCAGAGGCCCAGCTGCCAAGCGCTCGACAACATACACGTCACTGGGGGTTTTAGGAAGAAGCTGGGGGAAGGAGAGGCAGAAACGCTGTTTGAGGAAATTATTTTCAAAAGTTTTCTGCATTTGACTTTGAAAACTATACACCCATAGATCCAAAAAGCTCAACAGCACATGACAGGCAAGTGGCAAGAAAGAAAAGTGATAAAAAGAACATAAAATAGCAGCTAGAGGGAGGAAGATGTACTGCACATGAGGGAACAAGGACAGGAACAATGAACCACTTCCCATCAGAAACAGCGAGAACCGGGGCCCAATAGGGTAAGTTCTCAGCGTTGTAAGACAGCCTCCCACCAAGCTGCCACACCAGGACCATGCACCTGTAACTCTACCCTCCAAGAATTAAAGCAAAGAGACTTTTCCAGATCAATCAAAGCAGAAATAATTAGTTTACAGCATGCTGCCCAATAAAAAATGTTAAAATTCTTCAGGTGGAAGGTAAATGCCACAGTGCGAACTATACAAAACACTAAAAAATGCCATAAATGGTAAAACAAGTCAGTTTTCTTGTTATTAAATTTCCTTTGGGGCAGCTGGGTGGCTCAGTCTGTTAAGCATATGACTCTTGATTTTGGCTCACGTCATGATCTCAGGGTCATGAGATCGAGCCCCATGTTGAGCTCTGCACTCAGTGTAGAGCCTGCCTGGGATTTTCTCTCTCCCTCTGCCCTTCCCCACCCATCTGGGTGCTCTCTCTCTTAAAAAATAAATAAATAAATAAATTTCCTTAAAAGATAACTGATACAGTGACCTATCATGGGGTTATAGTCTATTAAAAGTAAAACATAAGATAATGTTAGCTGTTGGAGAGGAAAGGAAGCGTGTTCCTTCTTCTGTTATTTGTGATGTGGTGTAATATTACTTGAGGGCAGACTGTGATAAATTAAAAATACACTTTGTGATTCCTAAAACAGTCACTAAAAACAAAACACATAGATAAAAGCAAATATGCCCACAGTGGAAATAAAATGGACTATCCCCAAAATAACATCATTTTTCCCAATCCGAAAGAAGGTAGGAAAAGAGAGAAAAAGGAACAAATAAAACACAAACAGCAAGATGGCTGACTTAAACCCACATGGCACAGGATGCAAGTAAATGCAATTATATTAAATATAAGTAGGATAAACACCTCGCTTGAAAGGCAGAGATGGGGGATGCCTGGGTGGCTCAGTCGGTTAAGCGGCTGCCTTCGGCTCAGGTCATGATCCCAGGGTCCTGGGATCGAGTCCCGCATCGGGCTCCTTGCTCAGCAGGGAGCCTGCTTCTCCCTCTGCCTCGGCCTGCCACTCTGCCTTGCTTTCTCTGACAAATAAGTAAAATCTTAAAAAAAAAAAAAAAAAGTTAAAAAAAAAGGGAAGAAAGAAAGGCAGAGAGGGGTCAGACTAGGTAAAAAAAACAAAACCCCTGTGTGGTC
Organism: Mustela erminea; assembly: GCF_009829155.1. NCBI lineage: Eukaryota > Metazoa > Chordata > Mammalia > Carnivora > Mustelidae > Mustela > Mustela erminea. The sequence continues at coordinate 46,377,040 of NC_045621.1, read as the reverse complement.
TATAACAGATACATTTTACTTATTATGAAGACAGAGGTTGAGTAAATGGATGAAGAAAGATTCCCATGGAAACAGTAATCAGGAGAAAGACAGAATGGCCAGATTAACAGAGTAGACCTCAGGACAAGAACAGAGGGCGGTGAGGAAAAGGGACATTCCATATGATGAAAAGACAATGTTTCAAAAAGACATTATAATCCTACGTCTGTGCAACTAATAAAAGCCTTCAAAATACAAGAAGCAAAAGCTGACGGTGCTGACAGGAGAAAGCAAATCCACAGTCATGACTGGATATTTCAACATCCTTCTGTTGGTAATTGGCAGAACAAATAGAACATCAAGAAACAGAATTTGGATGATTAAAAATTTATGAGGACTGGCTTCCCACATCTTTCAGAGACTGGTTACCAACTAGGCACCCCCACATGTGGTATGAGCATGGCAGGGCTAGGGAGCTCCCAGTCTGCGGGCTCCCCTCTGGAACGCACAATCCCGCTTGTTTCACAGGGCTACTGGGATCAGGAGATCAGAAGAGAGCATTTAGACACGGTCAAGTGCTGTAAGCTTGGCCTCACTTAACTGTCTCCATCTGGGGTCTAAGCAGCAGATGCCCTGGGTGTCACAGGGGCGGGGACTATCCAACTTTGAGCAACTGCCAGCCTGCCTGCCTCCCTGATGGTGGGGTGCCCCGCCGGCCCCTACCTGTGGTCTCAGTGCCCCAGGTCCCACGCTCTTGTCCCTTGGTAGGTCACGGAGAAGGGACCACATGTTTTAGAAACACGGCTTCAGGATCATCTAGAGTCTCTGTCACCCAGGCCCTCTGCCACAGGGCTCCTCATTTGACCTTGGGTTTCTCGGTATGGTTCCCTGGCCTCTCCAGAGCCAAATCCCTTTGCTCTGATCCAAGCAGCCTATCCCCAGCTGTGCCTTCCTGTAGGGGTAGGCTGCACACTATACCCACTGGGCTCATGGTGGCTGGCTGGTGTCCCCAGCCTGTGACCCTTTTCTTTCCTACCTCTAATTCTGGGTCTGGTGTCCCCAGATTTGCTCTGGCATCACAACCTGACACTACCTAAGACCCAGTGTTATTAACAAGGGGCTTGGGACATTCTCACAGCAGGGTACCTATGTTCAAGGCACACCCAGATGATCTTTTAAGATGAAGAAAGAAAACCACACAGGTTGTGAGCAGGGTCAGCAGCGTGGCTGGACGAGGAAGGATCATGCCCGAGACTCAGCACAAATCCTGGTCGGACTGAGTACAACTGGGACAACACTCGGCTCATAGCATCACAGGGTCAGATGTGTGCAGGGATCCCAGCGGGGACACCAGCCTGGGGACAGGCAGTACAGACGCCCATGGGCTCTCACACAGAGGGCCTCGTCTCAGGGATCATTTGGCAATGCGTGTAGAGGAGTCCAGAAGTTAAGACTTCCTACATCCTGTTTCTCTCCCTACTGCTTCTTACTCGCTCTGCGATTTGACTCCCCAAACAACATATCAGAGAAGATTCGGCAAAGTCCCAGGAGGACGGGCTGCATAAGCCCACCGCCTTCTCCTTCTGTAGGGCATGTCCGCATTGAATGCATGAGCTCCTGGGCTGGGTTTGGCAATTCCAGGGTCTCTCCATCTGGAGTAATGTGGGGCTGGAGACTCGGCTCCCAGGTGATGCCGACCCACAGACAAAGCCCACACAAAACCTGGTGACAGTGCCAACCCACCTCACCCTCCTGGGGGCTCTGGGGAAGACGCTCCTGCCCTCACTCACAGCACACTGCTCCAAGGTACCATTTCAGCAGAAGCAACATCAACCCCAGCATGTATCCACTTACCCAGAACTCCTGCAGCTCTGTTAGATGGCTGACGTTTTCAATTTTTTTGATTCTATTTGATGCAATGTCCAACATCGTGAGTTTGTTCTAAAATAAGGAGATAAGATTTTTCCTGGATTATCTCAGTTCAACAATGGTTGTATGACTGCGCACATTGCGTCAGGGGCCCAGCTTAGAGCTGCAGGGCGAGCCACCTTCTCCACCCTCACGGCACAGGAGTGTCCTAACAGGATGGAGATGCAGGCCACCCATTTTGCTCCCACATGGAACCCTCAGAGCCACTGTGCAGAGTGCTCATCAATCACTCCTGGTACCTGATGCTCCCAGCCCCAGACTCCCAGAGCCCTGCATGCCAGGGTCCCCATCCTGGCGAGACGCATGGTCCTGGAAGAGCACAGTGACACCTTCCTGGAAGCAGGGCAGGCCTGGGGCTCAGGGTGAGGGGTGAGGGGGCTCTGTTGCATGGGGGCATCTGGGTGGGCTCTGAAGAAGAGGTGATACTTATAGCCACATCTACTCAGTCTATCTTGAGGACATGTACAATACCACAAAAATAATAATCAGGGGCACCTGGGTGGCTCAGCAGGTTAAAGCCTCTGCCTTCGGCTCAGGTCATGATCCCAGGGTCCTGGGATCAAGTCCCATGTTGGGCTCTCTGCTCAGCAGGGAGCCTGCTTCCCTTCCTCTCTATGCCTACCTCTCTGCCTACTTGTGATCTCTGACAAATAAATAAATAAATAAAATCTTTATAAAAAAAGTAATCCTCAGAATAGTATTTTTATCTTCACTTAGAGATGAGGAGCCTGGGGCTCACTGGGGGAGGAAACTACCCAGGTAAGAGCCAAGGTGGGAGAGAGGGCACTAGTGGCCCCAGCCCGTTCTCCCAGAGGATGCCCTTCTTCTAGGAAGAGGCCGCCAGGAGGAAGGGGCAAGGAGGAAGGCCCAGGTGTGGAGAGAGAGTGGGTCGGGCACCGACCTGGAATTTACAGCTGATAGGAGAGAGCGGAAGGAGTGCTTGGCCTGCTGGAGCGGTGGCTGGAGTGACTGAGCACCCTCTCTCTGCAGGCCAGAAACTGTGTCTCCTGTTTCCAGCCTGCGCCCCACGATCCCCTCTCCTAGGAGCGCTCAGCAGGTGCTGTCTTTCACATCACCTAAGCCTCAGGCGTATTTTTTTTTAAAGCTCAGCTTCAAGATTTAACAGAGTTGAATAACACTATAGTAAAAATGAAAACTGTTAAAGCTTGCATTGCTTGCTAAACTAGGTTTAATCAAACTAACGAGCATTTTTTTCTTAAAATCAAAAGGGAAACATTTAGAAGTTGGTTGACAACCTTCTTGTGTACCCATTTCTGACTGTGAATCCCTTCTTACATTTTCTGCTGTGTTCCTGGGATTCTGATTCCAAACCTTCCCAAGTTTTAAGGGAAAGTTACCAATTGTCTCAATAAAACAAAAACAAATCCGTGAACACACTCGTCAGCCCATAGCCAGCAGCCATGCCGACTCAGAGGGGCTCTGGCTCCGGTGTCTGACTCATTGAGGGCACGCCCTTTGCCCCCACCATGTCACCTAGCAAGAGTGTTGGCCAGTCACCTTCCAGGCAGCCACAGGGTCCATGCCGTGTCACATGCCACTGGGCATGGGCACGTAGATGAGGAGTTCCTCTGTGTAGCTTGTGTTGGGCTCACCATGCGCGCCCGGGCTGTGGTTTGAGTGCAGCGTGGCAGGAGGCTCCTGCCTGGGGGATGAGGTCTGTAGCAAAAAGGGACTTAGGGGGTCTCGGCAGAAGAGGGTGGGTGGCAGGCAGTGCCAGGCTGGGATTGCCCCCGCAGGGACCTCCAGCCCTCTGAGCCTGTCCTGCAGTGCCTAGTGTCACCGGGTATACGTGCAGAGACGCAGGCAGGCTTCAGTCGCAGTGCGGACTCTGCACGAAGGCTCGGTCCCGGGGACGTTGTGGCTGGCAGGACTGGGCCCGGGACCCTGAGAAGAGGGACTCGGTTATGCGCTCGACACTGTCCTGTGTTTTTCTGGGGAGCTGGACAGTGTTTTGAAAGCTCATCTGAAAGCAAACCAGTAGAGAATTGCTTCCCCCCACAAAAAAAGGGAGGGGGGTAGGTACTGGGCGGGGTGGGGGTGAGCAAGTTCAGCAGACAGGGTGTCCATTGTGCAGTGACACACCACGGACAGCACAGGGAAGGGGCCGCGTGGGGTGGGGTGCCCTGAATGCTGAGGTGGCATCACAGGTGGTACTGGGATGAGGATTTGCCATTTGGGAAAAACATATATTACTTCCTTACTTCCCAAACAAAAATAAATTCCAGATCAATTAAGAGAAAAAACTTAAATGAATGTTTGACTTCCAATTGAATGAAGCCCTAGGGAGATTGTCACATTGGCCCAATGATAAATGTTCTAATAACTAATTACCTTTAAAGTCACAACTGCTTTTTTCTTTTCCTCTGTTTTGTTCAGAGCCCTAACGATGATCTGGCATTGAACCCAGACCACAGTGTAGCATGTCTACCGGTAAAATTCTCCACTTTTGCTTCTTTCCCATTTGCTGGGGACCTGCGCTCCGTTGCCCATGCCGCAGACAGCACCCTGTCCCCAGGCTCCGTAGAGTCCAGCCTCTCCCACCTGGGCCTCCACCCTCCATCCTGCACGGCCCCAGTGTGCGCCCGGTGGATTTGCTGGGCTATAAGCTCTCAGTCTGACTGCAAAGTAAAGGAAGGTGTCTACGCTTATCATGGGCCAACTGTAACTCCTCAGAAATTCTAGGTAGTGCTAAAATGAAATTTGGAATGTGGTTTTCCCTCTAAAACATGGCTAACGGTGACTAGACCCAGGGGCTGAAGCACAGAAGCCAAAGAAGCCTTTACTAAGACTGAAATGCTAGGTTTAGAATAACAAAAGTAACTATATGGTTACCTTTGCTGGCAATAAACAAAACAGGAAAAAAAAAAAAACCCAGTAAAATTGAAAGAGAAAAAGTATTTTATTTGTTTCGACTACCGCAGGGAGGAAAAGCAGGCTTGCCTACAGGAAGCTGAGAAAGGCAGTGGCCAGTGCCGCTGGCCCTCCTGGCTCAGCACATCTAAGGCTGTCCTATGTGGGGCAAGAGCAGGGCTATCCCTGGGAGGTGGACAGGCCCTCCTCATCCCTGCGAGGGTGGCTGAAAAGCAGGGAGGAGGAGAAGGGACATGCAGGAAGTCAGTTCCAAGCTGAGATCTCTTGGCCCCTGTGGTCTGGAAAGCCATGGGTCAGGAAGTGCAGTGGCCAGGATGGGGAGGGACGGACAGCTGCCGACACCTGCCAGCCCTCTCAGGCTGGGGGCCCTGGGAAGAGGCCGAGGTACTGCTGGGGACCGCAGTGTGCAGCACTGGCTCCCCACTCACCCGGGGGAGAGCGGAGACTACATGAACTTCATGCGTGTCCCAGCGTGAGTGGGGATGGTCTTGAACATAGACCCCTAGAGGTTACGAGTCTTCTTTAGAACAGGACTCACCCACACCGCCCCGGACACACGAGCACATGTCTTACATTGTTCTCCAGGCCCTCGATGACCTCGATGCCGTTGTGGCTCAGGTACAGCTCTCGAAGGTTCACCAGGCTCTGCAGACCCTCCATCTTGGTCAGCCGGTTGCTCTGCAAGACGGAGGGCCAACAGCCTCAGAAAAGCAGAGGGGAGGGAACAAATTGGCTCTTAGCGCGGGAGACCGCTCCTCTTGGAGAGGCCTAATGCTAGGGCACTGCATTCCGAGTGTGCCAGAAGGGAGTGAACGTAGTGAGCGCACTCCAGATTTCAAGTCTATCGCACTGGCTAAAATGCTGTCTGAGAGCTGGAGGCCTTTAGGTGAATTACTCACTTCTTTAGATATGCCTGGAAAGGTCTACCCCCATAATTTAGTCATTAAAAAATGTCAAATCCATTGAATTTTAAAATAAATTACTTTGCACTTCTTTTAATACACATTGTAATGCAAAGTATATGGTCCTTTTTAAGAAAAAAGTCTGTAGAACGTCTACTTTGCAAAAAGTACAACTGGTTTTGGGGAGACCCGCCATGCCCAGCACACACTGTGGCACCTCACCTTGAGGGCCTGGCGTACTCAGGGGCTTGCCAACTTGCAAACACAGGGCTCTGCTCTCTGTGTGGGTGTGGAAGCTTCCACCATGGAGCCAGATGCTTCAGGAAGCCTTAGCACAAGCTCAGCCTTCTTGAGACGACCCTGTAGCTAGAAGCCACCCAGGGAAGGACCTTTTATGTGTATGGATGTGGAGTCTCTGAAAGCTAACATTTCAGTGGCTCCCTGATGGTGAAGGGAGCGCTGATTCCGGACACGGCAGAAGACGAGTGTGCGGGGTGCCGGGCAGTTATGCCCCAGCCGGGGCTCGGCCACAGGGGTGCGAAGGCGGGTCAGTACCTGCATACTGAGCACCGTCAAGTTGGTAAGTGCATCCAGGTTCTGAAGTTTAGTGATCTTGTTTTTCCCCAAAAACAAACTCTCCAGACTGGTTAACGTGTCAATATTTTCAATTGCCTGTGAAAAAGATAGGGTCACAGTGAATATTGTGTGGCCAACCAGCTGGAGCAGGGTGGGCGAGGGGCCCGGGCAAGGAGACACAGCCATCTGGACTGTGGCGCTGGATGGGGGCAAGTTATCTGTCGACTCTGGAAATTCTCCACTGAAATCTCACTTAAAAGGTGGCTTGTTCAAGGTCTCATCTCCCAGGCTTACCCCAAGCCTCATGAGCCCGAGGTCAGGGGGCATCCACAGGTGAGCAGCCTCCCATCAACCGCTGAAGCTCGGAGCTCACACGATATCATTATTCCATGGAGGGTTCGTTAAAATGCATTCCGGGAACCTTGGTCTCCATAGAAGCAGCCCTGACCTCAGGATGCCACCCAAGATTCCTGGGAGAAGGCACCCCCATTCCATGGCTCTCTGTCCCCCATCTCAGGATCCACAACCCTCCCTCCCTACCAGAATCCTGTGCTCCTCTACTCAACCATCAATCTCAGTGCCTTGCAGAGAGCAGGTGGCCCAGGACGTGCTAACTGACTGTACCTACTTCCCTCCCGAGTTCACTGCCAGCTTTTGGGCACACGCTAATCCACCAGCAGGGCAGAAGGCAGGTGCATCCCACCCTGCACACCACAGCAGGACTGGAGAATGAGGATTCAGGGGCGGGGCTTCCTGAACTGCCTACGCTGATGTACGATGAGCCACCATTCTCCAGAAACGCTGCAGAGAGAGATACTTGATAAAATGCTGACATCTGGACCACTCTTCACTCTTTAGTTTTAAACAGGCTACTTTGCTACATGGGCCACATGACTGCTCACAACTGTCCCAGGAGGTCCTCCTGGGTTTGCACCCTGCCCAGCTCTCAAGGGCCAAGCTGGGTTGAGTACAGTGTGCTGTGAATGTCCAAGAGCTAGATGGAGGGCTGTTTGCAGCAGAGGTGGGGGAGACAACTGTCTTCACTGGGATGTCAGGTGGTCTTCTGGCTAGCAGAGATCCTCATCACTGTCCTGGTGACCCTTCCTCTTTGCTGGCTAACAGCTGCCACCACCTCCCCACTCCCCCGCCAATGCCAGTCCTTCTATGACTCCTGCGTTTCTACGAGGGGCTCTTCCCAGTAGCTATCGTCAGATGGGTAAAGGCCTGCTCCTACGGACACCAACCTCTTTACTGAAGCCTCTTCTGTCTCCTCTGCCCAGTGCTCCCAGAGGTCAGACAGAACGTGGCAGGATGTAAGGTTGCCATGGGGTGTGTCCAAGTTGTATGCAGCTGCCCAGGGAGAATGGGCCAACCAAGTTACTGAGTCGCAACATGCTTCCTACAGCCCGCGTGCAGGTCAGGTCACTATGAGCCACCACTCTGCCATGTCTGGGACACTGTCATCTCAGAGAGGCCACCAAAGAACACAACCTCAGCATATGAAAACCAAAGTGCTTCACTTGGGTGGAATGTAACTGGGATGCTTTGCTAAGGTTTAAGCTGTGATCTGGATGAAAAACAGATGAAATTTCTATGCAGAGAAAGGGCTAGACCACATTCTTATTAACACTGATCTGAAATTAACATTCTCTTCCTGGGAAATCAAACCCCACCATATGGAGCACGTAGCCAAGCACACACCCCAGCACCCACCACTGCCAGTCCCCAAGGCCAGGCCCCTGGCCACATGCCTGCACCTACCCGGATGCGGTTGGAGCCCAGCTCCAGCATCTGCAGCTGGTGTAAGGTGCTTATGTTCTCAATCTTACTGATTTTATTGTTAACCAGGAAGAGCTTCTTCAGTCGTGTTAGCTTGTCGACTCCTTCAATGTTTCTCAGCAGATTGAAAGAAATATCTAGAATCCTGAGAACAAGCAAAACATTTCAGTTTTAAAAGAGCTCAGGTGGCATGAGGCTCAGAATGCAAGTAAGCTGGAAGCAGCCCCCCCACCAGGTGGCCACATACCACCCCAGCTGCCTGCCAGGCTCTCGGCAGGACCCTGTGGCAGAGGTGGCTCCCAGGGCTGGGAGCTGGGGCCCAGGGGTGGTTCTAGGGAGACGGAGCAAGCCCCACAGTCGTCCCCCAGACTTATGACTCACTCCAACTGTGTCAGCGCCTCCAGATTCTCAATCTTCTTGATTTGGTTGTCATAAAGATCCAGCTCTCGCAGACTCTGCAACTCCTCCAGATTTTCAATGTATTTAATTAAATTTTGACGGAGGCAGAGAGTCTGAGGGATGAAAAAGGACAGTTGACACAGGCAACAGGGAGGCCATGAGATGCCAATTGTGTCACAGCACCAGCTTTCCAGGGCAGGGGATGCATTTTTCATGCTCCCATTGTCTTCTAGAAATGTGCCAACAATGGAGACGATAGACAGACACCCAAAGAGGGGCTGGAGGCAGGCCTTGCACTGAGCAGACCTCCTTGGTGAGGGAGGCACTGGTTAGGGTTGGGTGTGCATGCTGTTTCCTAGCAGAGCAAACTGGCACTGAGCTCAATTTTGAACAAACTGAACTGAATGAGGTAAGGACTATAGTCTGGGTGTGCCTAACTGCAGGCAGGCTCTGCACCAGCTCACTGTCTGGCCTAGGGGAGCGGCCGTCGACCTCCTGGATAGCACTGTAGACCCCGCCATATTTAGGATACAAAGTGCCGATGGCAGTTCAGGACATGGGCAGGCAGAACCAACCCCCAGTTAGACATGTGCCTGCACCCCTTGGGTGGGATGGGCTCCGGGGTGTCAGCATCCCCTCCAGAGGAAGGACAGAGTTGCCCTCACCTTCACTTTCTTCAGCACGTCGAACCCCTCAATCTTCCCAATGCGGTAGTGATTCAGATCAACGTCCTGAAATGAAGAAGAAATCGAGCTGCCAAGCAGCACCTAAAGACCTGCTTCCTGGACGTGGGTGCAGGGGAGGGTGAGGAGACACTGTCAAGCCTGTAGACAGGCCACAGTGACACAGAGGACGGCTGCAAGATGCTCGCTGGCAATCTGACATAAAAATGAGCAGCAAGTAAAGTCCGTTTTCCCCCCAGGCCTGAGTGCAAACATGGGCCCAGGCAGCTGCTGCCAGCTGTGGGCTTGGGGTGTGGGGGTGCCCAGGTGAGGCTTCCTATAGTCTCCCGCCTGCCCGGAGCTGTCAGCGTTCAGTGTGCTTCCGATGTTGGGGAGATTGAGGCCCTGCCATGGACAATGCAATCACCAGACCTACTCGTGTCATTCAGATGACAAGGGCGGTTCATCGGCCACCCAATCCTCTGGTTCCAGACCTGGAGTTTCAATCACTGGTATTAGAAACAACCAGGACACAAGGAATCTGACCCAACCGAGCGGGGCACAGACGCCCTTGCCTAAGAAATCACTTACTAATCTGGAACCTCCATAAAAGACACCCTGACAGTCAGAGTGGTCCATCATCATGGCCCTGAAGGTTGCGGCCAGCAGGGGGCATTACCTCTGCATCTCTGTCCAGGCTGATGGTTTCCATATCCACAGGCAGCTCTTGTCCTTCTGAAAAAATGAGAAGGAAAAACAAAGCCCATTCAGAACCCTAGCGTCCGTGGCCCTGGGACTTGGGCTGCCTGGCTCAGAGCAAAATCACGCCCAGCAGAAGCCACGTGGTGGCACACGGAGGCTCTGGATGGTGCGGTAGGGTTAATGCACTGCTCCAGTCACAGTCGCCTTTCAAGTATTCAGATGTTCCTGAACTCGGCTACCAGCAAAGGTCTCCAAACTTCTATGTGTGCCACTAAACTTGCCTGGGAAGGACATGTAGCCTGAAACTGTTTGCAGGAAGGAGGGGAGAGGCCGACAGAGCCTCAGGTGAGCCCAGTGGGTGGTAGGGGAGTGGCCCAGAGCTGCCCAGCTGGCAGCAGCCGGCCCTCTCCTTTCTCGTCCGTGGCAATAAATTAGACCACATGAACACTGCTCATGCTGGGCATGTCAGATGTTCTAGGATGTGCCTTTTATTGCTTTGGAAAGTGGCCTCGAATCTATAAACACTCATCTCTGCAAAGAGGACACCAAAACAAAGGACAGCTTGACAGAGGGACTGGAGAGCCCTGACCGATTTAAACATACTTCTCCGCCGGAGGCACGAGCAGCTCCTGGCAGAGACCCCCCTGCCCAGTGCTGGGGGAGAGCTGTGCAATGCGCTCAGGCCCTGGCCCAATGGCCTGCCATCAGCCGCTTCCTGGTCTTCGTTTCTCCTGAACTGATGGATGTGTGCATGTCTAAAAACAGCTCAGTGCTTGAAAACAGTAACAGCGATCCTTGGATTTCATCCATGTCTGACAATTTCTCCCCTCAGTCTGCTTGTCTTAGCATCTGAATGAGGTCATATATTGTGACTGGATGACACTTCTCTAATGTCCCTTCTGGCTCTCTGAGGAAACTGGGCCGCCTGGCTTGACACGCTCATGGTGGGAGCATGTGGCCCCCGCTCTCCTGGAAAGTGGCTGTCCCCACTGCTGTTTTTGCCTGGTTCCTACTGCTGCCTGCCCCCTTACCGCAAAGCAATATCTGCTTCTGCTGTGGAATGGGCCTGCAGCCCTCAGACCTCATGCTCCTGGCATCTCCCAAGGACCAGGGCTTCACTCTGTCTGCTGGCCAGCCTGGCCCTTGACTGGAGGCAGCCGAGAGGAGCACTTGACCAGCTTAACCACTCAGCACTGGCTGGCACTGGCTAATTCAGTCTTCTCACGATGCCTTCTCCATAACAACAAACAATGGCCAGTCAAAAAAATATGTCGTGGCTACAGTTTATTATTTACTGGAATTATTTGCTATAACTTTACAAGGTATCAACCAACATAGGAATGAAATAAAAAGGAGTTGGGCAAAACCAAGAGATATACTCAAATTACTCCTCGCCCCCAGATGGCACAAACCCAAAATCCGTGAACTGTGGAAGCTGTAAGGAGAGAGGCAGCACAATGAAGGCAGGTGTCCAAGCCATCCAGCGTCCACAACAGGACACTGTGAGAGGGCAAGGCACCACTGAAGACAACTGAGCATGGCCGGTGGGCAGAGACCAGGCCTGGGCTCCATAGGACAGGTGGTCACACAGCTTAAGGTGGCTGTGTCTGTAGCACGCCCAGCACTCAGGGCAGGCCCCTCCGAACAGCTTAACTTCTGCAATATTACCAGCCTAGAATGTTTCCCCAAATCTATCATGTATTCATCTTTTTCTTTTTTTAAAAAAACAAGTTAAGGAAAATAAGTGAAAGGTAACAGTTGACACCTTTGAATTTTATTTGAACTTAGGACTTAAGTAAATACAGGTGGGAGCACCGAGTCCCGATTTCTCTTAAGGACTTAGAAGACTACAAATTTCCAGAGGGTTTTTTTTTTTTTTTTTTTAAATATTTCATTTATTTATTTGAGAGTAAGCACATGCAAGAGCAGGGGGTAGTGGGAGAGAAAGAAGCAGGCTCCCTGATGAGCAGGGAGCCTGATGTGGGACTTGATCCCAGGACCCTGGGATCATAACCTGAGCCAAAGGCTGCAGCTTACCGACTGAGACACCCAAGTGCTCGCCCCCCACCCCCATTTTTAACATTTTCCAGAGTGCTTTTAATTAGCTAGTCATCTGGAACAAAGAATGCTGGGTTCGGATAAGCTGGGTTCAAATCTAGCTGCTCTACTCTGTCACCGTGAGCCCCAGGACAGGGCCCCACCAACTCTCCAGTCCTCCATGGGCGCTGGTTGTTCGGATGGGAGAGCAGGTGATGCTCCCACCCGCTTGGTCTTTCCGTGACTCAGTTAGACATAACGAAAGCTTCCATCCGTCACTCCCATGTACTTATTCCACCCACGCCGCTTCCAGAATATCTACTCTGGAGCTCCAAAGTAAATGTGGATGATACTTTTGTGGTAATCTCCCTTTGCCTTAAAATTAGGTTGCCATAGTTACCAATCATCTTCACTGGCACAGAGCACCATGTTATTTTAAAAATTAGGAATTTTTTTTAAGAATTTGTGGGTTTTATCACCATAAGGGTAGAGCATGACTATTACTACCTTACAAGTCCGTACATTGCATATAAATCTAGACAATGCAGAAGGTACAGCACCCTCTCAACCTGCTGTTCAGAGACCTTCAACTGCAGTTTGGTGTGTTTTCTCTTTAATGCATGTTAAAACTTAGATATTATTAACCACTTTAACAGTAAGACTTCGACATGCATACTGTTGGGAAACGTGCTGCTGTTTCCTACTAATGTATCCTGCATATCTTTCTGTCTGTTCATATGCCCTCTCTCATTCTTTTCAATGTAAATCAATTTTTCTAACCAAACCAACAAAGATCACGGTTGGGGAGGGTGAAAAACCACCACTATTGACTGAGAACTTACTTTTCTCATCTCTAAATTAATTTTGTTGCTGTTTTTAATCACTAAAACAGGAGGCTACTGAGATATTTTCTGCATGAAACAATTTTCCTAACATCTTAGCAATTTAGGAGTCAAACCTCAGGCCTTTCATATGGTGAAACATGACTTAGAAATGGCTTCTCTAGGGCGCCTGGGTGACTCAGTAGGTTAAGCAGCTGCCTTTGACTCAGGTCATAATCACTGGGTCCTGGGATTGAGTCCCGCATTGGGCTCCCTGCTCAGCGGAGAGCCTGCTTCCCTCTCCCTCTGCCTACTGCTCTGCTTACTTGTGCTCTCTACCTCTCTGTCAAATAAATAAATAAAATATTAAAAAAAAAGGAAAAGAAAAAAAATGATTTCTCTAAAATACTAAAGGTGCTATTCTGAAATTAATTTACATGACAAGGATAGGAAACAAAAGCATCATCAGCAAAAATATTTTTTTTCAAATCTTGTATTCTGAATATATGGTTAATAAAACAGTTTTCTGATTCTGTCTCAGATGACACGCCAGTACTAATAATGTTATTAGTAGTAGCATTTGCTTCAGTGGAACTAAAAAAAAAAAATTAAAAAAGCATCCTGCTTGCAAGTGGTATAAATGAGTCAGCCCACGAAGGGAGTGCCTCAGGGGGCGCAATGCTCCGAGCACATGGCCACCGGCCCCCCGCAGGCCTCTACTGCCACACCAGCAGATCAAGAACCAGCCAAATGAATGCCCCTCCTGAGCAGCAGTCCTCCCACTGCCCTCGCCTCCACACGACACAACGCGGTGTGGTGGGGTTGGGCAGATCACATGCAACACGGCCGCACCCTCCCCCCTTAGAGAGTTTAAGGCTCTTAACTCGGCCTGGTACCTTCTGGGTCCTCTTCCCCCTGCTCCTCTCCATCCTTTAGGCTGTGCTCACTGAGGTCCGCCACTATACCGCTGCTCTGCTTCTTCCCTTCCTCATCGCCAGACTCTTCAGATTCGACTCGCCTGTCAACTAAGCCCACACACATCAATAAGAACTCACAGCCACTTTATGTGACTCTCTGAAGAACATTTAACAGACGGACATCCAGCTATAAGTCAAAAAGACTTCATTGAGAAACATTTGTTGAAGTCAGCTCAACAAACACGAGTGTCTTTCCTGTCTTGGGCACCATCTGCGGCGTATAGTGGTGGGGACAACTTGTGTGGGGGAGGGCAGAGCAGGGAGGACACATGGGGACTAAGATGAGTAACAGACTATTCCTGCCCTCAAGGAAATTGTGAAGAATTCCCAGATGTTGTAAAAGCCCTGGATCATTTGTGACCAAGTGGACTAACGGGTGACACAGTGAAGCACCTTCTGTGTGGCTCACTTTTGGCCTGGATGTCCATGTAGCGGGGACCATCGTGACCCTTCCACCACATACCTTCATCCATGCTCCACTATCCATTTGGCCAAGAAAACCAGCCCAGTTCACAGGCCCACGTTCTGAAAGAAATCAAGACTAACTCAAATCAGACTGTGGGCAGAGGGAAGGCTGTAATGAAAAAGGAGAAGATGGCCAATAGTGCAAAATGCCCCACATAAAGATCACCGATGCCAAACATCTGCACACAGTGATACCAGCCAACAGCTTTGAAAGGTTGGGAAATAAATATTTTTTGAATTAATAAATAAGGCAAGACTAAATATGGCAGACTGGTAAAAATCCTTTGGTAAGACTGTCAAATAATTTTCCTTTTTCCAGCTTTTTTCATGATCTCCCTTGGAAGTCTCTCATGAAGCGCTGAAACAGTAATAAGTTACTGGGAGTTATCAACAATACTGAAAGTATTTTCTTTCCTGGTTACAGTTTGTCCACAAAGGGGTATACTCTTTGAGGAAAGGAACTTTTATTTCTTCTCTGTGTCCCCTCCTGGGCCTAGAAAAGTAGCACCCAGGGAATCAGGCTGCATAAAACCAAGTTCTTATGAAATCAACCTGCCAAACCTCTGAATCCACTCCGTCTTCCCAACCCTGGCAACTGCCTGGGCTCCTGCCTGGCATTCTAACTGGTCTCTCTGGGACTTTTCTGGCTCTGTCTCATCTATTCTGCATTGTCAGAGAATCTGATGTGATTGTAAAATCCAAATCTGATCTTTGACTCCAACAAAAGTTTTTTTTTTACTTTTTATTTTTTAAAAGATTTTATTTATTTATCTGACAAGAGAGCAAGAGAGCACGAGAGCGCGAGAGCGCAAGAGCGCAAGAGTGCAAGCGAGCACAAATAGGTAGAGCAGCGGCAGGCAGGTAGAGGGAAAGGGAGAGGGAGAGGCAGTCTCTCTATTAAGCAAGAAGCCCGGATCCCAGAACTCTAGGATCATGACCTGAGCTGAAGGTAGATGCTTAACTGACTAAGCCACCTAGGTGCCCCGACTCCAAAAGTTTTTGGACTGCCAGTGACTCCTGTTGAAATTTCGCCTTGTCCATATAAACACAGTGCTGGTAGGCTATTTGGTTTTCCAAGCCCCACTCTCATCTGTATAAGGGGCTAGGATAGGACCCACAGACCACAGGTGTTGTCAGGACTAAAGCACAAAAGCAGTCAGCATGTGCATGATATGGAGTAAACACTTGGTAATTAGCTATTACCAGGCACAGGGCACTCTGTGGTCAAGGCTAAGAGAGAGCAAATTCTAGCAGGTGTGGTATGGCTGTGACCAGGGTGGCAGGGACTTAGCTAATGAAGGGCAGCCAAAGTGAAATGTGGAACACTATCTTTAAGGCAGCAGAGGGTCTGGAGCATGAGACAGTAGATCCAACTATAAGGCAACTTTGGGATAGTGGGAACAATGGTCTGGCTCAAAGTACAGAATGGAAGAGGTGGGAATGGAAGAGGTATTGAAGATCTGGAGAGATTAAGGATATAGAGGCATCAGAACTTGTTGATTAATTTGGATGGGTGGGAGCAGGAGAGAGAGAATCACCCGGGTTTTGTATTTGTCGTTTACCAAGACATGGAAAAAGGTGAAGAGGAAGGAGTAGATTGGGAGGACCGTGTCGAGAAGAGGTGCTTTTTTGCTCAACAAGATCCAAGACCCTTCACCAAGGTACTCCACGACCTTCTCTTGCTACCCTCCTTCAATAGTACGGTCGCTCTTGGTCAAATCTCCTTTCAAACAGACCACCTTCTTTCACAGCCCTTTGCTTTAGTCTTTTTCTGGCCTGAAATGATATTTGATTTTTCCGCAACCTGGTGATGTGTAGTTATCCTTCAAGCTTCAGGTCAGAGTTGGATTTGGTTAGGCAGCCATCACTCCAAACATGTCAGCTCTTCTTTGCACTCCACCTCCCATCCTTCTTCCAGAGCACTTTACACATAAGACAGTGACTGAACTTCCTCCCTCCCGCAAACCAGCGGAGACCAAAGCATGTAAGCACTTGAAGACAAGACTGACTCTCCAACTGGTGGGTGTATGTATAACTATATGCACATATAATATGCAAATGACTGTTTTCAACAAAACTAAAGAGTTGAATTTAGTCTTTTCAGAACTATGACACCTTTGAAAGCAGGCTTCCGTTGTTTAACAGTTCAATCTCTCGGCTCCTTTCCATCCCTTCCCCACAACCCATTCTCTTACGAGAGGATTCTTCTCCACCTCCACCACGTTCACCTATAAGCCGACTCAGGCAGGTCCCACGGCGCCCCGCGCCTCAGTTTCCCTGATAGCTGCCCCGGGAGACATACCCGCGGCGGACCAGGCTCCTAGGTTCGGTGCGAGGCTCCCACCAGGAGGTGGGCGCCCGGGCACCGGGACCACCGCGTCGTCAGTACCCGCCCGCCCGCCCGCCTGCGCCGCTACTCCCAGCCAGCCTTGGGTTTGGCGCCTCTGGGCCGCTCGAGCCTTCCTGACCACTGCAGCCTCCGCCCGGGGTCCCCGGGTCCCAGGCCGCCCCTGACCCGCCGAGCCGGCTGCCAGCTGTCAGGGCGCGCTGCGGAGCTCAGGCCACGGTCAGAGGCGGGACGGCCCGTTTCTCTCAGGCAAGGCCGGTGTGGGCCGCTGCCCCCCCGCCCGCTGGGCCCTTGGGCCGCCGCCCCACGGAGCCGCTCACCCTCCATCATCTCCTGCGACTGTTGCTGGCCCGCGCCGCGTTCCGCCGCCATGTTGGCTGCTCTTCCCCTTTCCGGAATCTGTCGCCTCAGGCCCCTCAGCCAATCAGGGGTCCCGACTTGGTGCTGGCTCAGCCAATGGAATCCCACCCAGGGTTTGAACCCCGACGCGCCTGCGCAGCCTCAGCACTTCATGGGAATTGTAGTTCAACGGAGAGGCCATGTGGTCCTCAGCCACAGGAGTATTCCGCCTCACCTCCCCGGGACAGGTAATGTGAGAGCGCCCCGGAGGCTTCTGGAGGCGAGGAGCGGGTAAGAAGACAGGGGCGGTCGGGGCCGCATGCACAGAGCCGTGGCTGCAGGGAAGCGGAGAGAAGAATCTGGGAGATGCTGAGGGCTCGTGGGCTCGTGGAGGGTCTCTGCGCGGGGCTGCAAAGTGCGGGCCAGTCGGGTGCGTGCCGGCTCCTCCAGGTCTCAGCGGCTGCGTCTGTGCACTGGCCAACTTCGTCCCGACGTCGCCGCGCGGACTTGGCCCGTGAGAAGGGACCGTCTCCAGTTAACGTTCAGCGGTGGGCGCCCGCGCTCGTGCTGGGGCCGGGGCACCGGGGACCAGCCCCTCCCGCAGGTGCGGGAACAGCTTATCTTGGTCCAGGAGCCAGTCCAGTCGACCCAGTCCAGCGGGCCGTAGCCTCCGTCGATCCCTCGGCCCTGCGGGCTTGTCTGACCCGTGAGGGAGCCTCCTTTCGCCCCCCGCCTTCGAGGCCTCAGAGAGGGGACCCTGGTGTATTCCGAGACTGGAGGAAACGGAGTCACTTAAATCCCGCGGGCGGATGCGCCGTATGTTTTTTGGTCCCTCCGAGGCGCCGTAAGGCGGGGGGGGGGGGGCGGTGCGTCCCTAGCAACCGTGAGCGCGGGCTTCTCGGTTCGGGAGCACTGAGTCCCGCCCCCAGGTGCTAGTGGTTGGCTTGGAGGACCTGTCAATCGACACGAGTTGTTCTACGATTGGCCGGTGGGCGAGAGGGGAGGCGAGGCTCTCTTCGCGCGGTGAAACAAACTTGGCCGGGGGACTCCGGAAGGCCCCAGGTGAGGTACCTGCGCTGGGGAGAGCGGGTCCGGGCTCCAGGGGCTCCTGGCGCGGCCGGAGGACGAGCTCCTGCCGAGTTCTGCGTCCCCGCGCCCCCTCTGTGCGGCTCCGGCCGCTGGTGGCCCGCCACCGCCTTGAGACCGTTCGAGGCGCCCTGGCCCGGGGGGACCGGGCCGCACCTGCCCTCCCGGGCCGCGCCGGGGCCTACGCCCCCCGGCGCCCCGTCCGCCCCCGAGCTGGCCGCGTGCGCTTTGCGGACGTCCGGTTGCCTGCCGTCCTCTCACTGCTCGCTGTGGCGCCGGCGGGTCTCCGGGCGCGCTTTGCGGCCGGCGTCTCGCCGGCGGCCCCCTGCATACCCGGCCTTCTTCGTCCTGTCTTCGCGGCTCTCTTCCCGGACGACCGCGGTGCCTGAGCGCGGAGCCCAGGGTGCTGTCTGGACGCCTTGCAGCCCCTTCCTTTCCGCACCTCATCACCCAGTAACTGCCCGTCCTGTGCGGAATTCTGCCTTCTGTGTCCCCGCGCCGTCTTTCCGCCGCTGCTGTGATTCAAGACCGCCTGTTTCTCGCCTGCGTCGCTGTACCCGGTCCGCCACGCCCCTGCCCCTATCTTCGGTAGGATGCGGATCTGGTCGCGTCACTCCCAAGCACAGACCCTTTTAAAGTCGGTATTTGGGAAAATGTCCAAAGGGCAGGGCAGGCGTAGGAGAACCTGGGAGTTAGGCCTGATTTCTTCAGGCCCGTCCCCACGTACTCCTCCCCGAGGGTGCTGTGGCAGTCTTGGTCTTAGGGTGCCTCTGGCTGTCCGCCAGAAAGGCTTCTTCACTCCCCTTTCGGTGCTCTGCTCGGCTGGTGCCTCCTCCAGGAAGCCCTTGTTGACCTTTGGGGTCTGCGAAATGCCTCTTGCTCACATTCTCCAACCCAGCAGCCATCATCCTAGCTAGTCTTTAGGATGCCTTCAGGCGAGAAAGAGACACAGCCCCAGAAAGGCTCTGGGGGGAGGGGGGAGTAGTTATTGGCCCCCAAAGTCCAGAGCAAGGCAGATTTTAGGGTAGGTTTATCCTCAAAACGACATCCTCGCCGTCTCGTGCTTTGCTGCCCATTGTGTTGGCTTCATTCTGAGGCTGGTTCTGCTCCTGATATTCCAGCAGTGGTGGGAGTAGCTGGAGCTTTTTGCTCCCTAGCTCCGTGAGGAAAAGTTGGTTGCCTCCCAGAGTTCACCCCTAAGCTCAGAGTACTTTCCCAGAAGCTCCCTGCAAATCTCTCCTTGCTTCTGTTTGGTCTGAGGGCAGTCACTCATGCCTTCTGAAATAAAAACTAGCAATAGTAGTAGGATCACACGGAGATACCACCTGGGGCTCCTGGGTTCAACATCCTGTATCTTCTGCTCAGAGTAGGTACAAAAAACCCAAAACCCAGGAAAATTATTCTAAAAATTTAGGGCTGGACTGGCAGGAGTTTCTGGTTAGTCTTTGAATTAAGCCTGTGAAAAAGGAGTGATGTAATGTTGTGTGAAGCCAGGCTTGGTATTCTCAGAGGCCGGCCTGTGCCTGTGGAGCTGGAGGTGCTCGGTGGCTCTGCCGAGGTGCTGTGGGCCTTGGTGCCACATGGCATGGATGTGGTGTGCAACACTGACTAGCCCGGGGCCGGCCACAGAGGGCACAGAAGCCACAAAGGGATTTGGCTTTCTTGGAGCCACTTGATTTGTCGGCTTTGGACACCATTTATCTAACCCCCGCCCCGCCATGCAAGACCAAGCATTTTGGCCCCTACCCTCCCTTCCCTTTCTTACCTTCTCTCCCTCTTCTTGTTACCTTTACAAAGCCAACTTTTATAATACTTACTATGTATTCTAGAGTTTTATTAGTAAATTTACAATGTAGTCTAAAGAGAGGTTTTTGTTATTTTTTTACAAGTCAGAGTTTTCTCACATTCACAGTGTAGTCTGAAGCTATCATCAAGTCTCTGTGCTTTGTCAGTCGGTTGGAATAGAGATGGAACAGAAATGAAAATGTGATCATGTTGTTCTTTATTTTAGAAATAGTCCCCTTAGATACTTAGAGAAGGGAAGCAACAGGTTCTGTTAGTTTGTTATCTAATTTCTCTTTTATTTCTTACTCTTTTGGTTCCTAATCAGCTGTTGCTCTTACGATCCCACACTGGATATATGTATGTGTAGGAAACATCTCTTAACTTTTTAGCATATGCTGCTTGACCATTCAAAAGGATAAATGCGACATTAGTCATAAATCATAACAGTGAAGTGAACACATTTAAGCCCAACCCCCAAATTAGGAACTGAAAGACCTTAGGCCATTGTATGGCCCTCCATTCCATCTTGCTGCTGGACCCTCAGAGGAAATCTGCCGGAAGTTTGGGTTTTTCCACATTTGTGTGTACCCTTCAACAATATATGTAGATGGGGGGTGATGTAGAAAGGGAATTTTACTCTTTCACTTACTATATTGTGAGATTTATCCTCATTGCGTGTATAGAATTTGTCTACACTGTTATGAGTCATAGTATGAATATGCCAGAATCTTAAATCTGTTTTCTTGTTGATGAGTGTTCAGGTTTATTCTTTTTTTTTTTTTTTTTTAAGATTTTATTTATTTATTTGACAGAGAGAGATCACAAGTAGACAGAGAGGCAGGCAGAGAGAGAGAGGGAAGCAGGCTCCCTGCTGAGTAGAGAGCCCGATGCGGGCCTCGATTCCAGGACCTTGAGATCATGACCTGAGCCGAAGGCAGCGGCTTAACCCACTGAGTCACCCAGGTGCCCCTCAGGTTTATTCTTTTCTTCCTTTTTTCTTTTGCCATTGAGGGCAATGTTGCCCCGAACATTCTTGAGTGTGATTTGCTATTTACGTGCAAGGATCCTATAGAATATAAGTCTAAGAGTGGGTTAATGTGTGACTTAAACTGTTTTCTGAAGAGGTTACATTAGTTTGTTAGTGTTGCCATTAATCCTGATCTCTATCAATATTTGATATTAAAATTATTAGGTTTTGCTGGCTTAGTAGGTGTAAAATGGTCATAATTGTGCTAATAAAGCTAAGCCCCTTGTTACAGGTTTACTGTCCACTAAGGCTTCCTCTTTTGTGAAATTCTTGTTGTCATTTTTTCCATGGAGCTGTGTGTCTTTTACTGTATTATTATTTTTTAAATTTTAAATTATTGGCCTTTTGAACTCTCTTGAATATGAATTTCCTGGTTATATATGTGGCAAATATATTTTCCCAGTTTGGGGTTTCTATCATTTTGTTTGTGGTATTTTTGGTGAACGGACATTCTGAACTTTAATGATAAATTTATTAGTCTTACAGTTAGAGCTTTTTGTGTCTTGTTGAAGAAAACCTTTCTTGCCCAAAGTCTACTGAAGGTCTTTCTAATTATCTATGAAAGTTTTGACTTTCACAAGGTTAGTCTTTGATGTCTTGGACATGGCTTTTCGCATGTTGCATGTTGATCACTCTCCTGTTACTGTTTCTTGGAGGCACATGGAGTTGTACCTCACTGGAGGTACATGGCTTCCCCATGGGCCTGCGGCCAGTGCTGGGCACCACTCCCTGTCAAGTGTCCGGGGTTCTTTCCCACACTGGGCCGGGGGTGGCCACTGTCTGTTCCTTTGATCAGTTTGGTTATTCCTGCCCAGACAGACCCACACCATGGCTTCCTGTTGGGTTTTCACATCTGGGAGGCTGGTCTGTGGTTTTGCTCCTCACTCTTACCTCTCCACTCTCTTCCTCTTACCTCTTACTCTCCACTCTCTCTCCAGCTAGCTGTTCAGTTCTCCCTGTCTTTATTTCTTAACTTCTCTCTCCCAGCTCTATGTTCTTGTTTCCCTGCATTGCATTCTGGGTTATTTATTCTCATAAATCTACTGATCCTCTGACTTTCTTTTCAGCCCTGACTACCTGCTTCATCATTCATTAACATTACACATTAACTGTATTGAGATAATTTACAGACACTAAAAGGATGGTCAGTGCCTAGTTCAGGAAGCATTGAGATAGTCCCACAGCTGCAGGATCATGAGGAGAGCTTTCCCATTGCCCTCCAAAGCCCCTCTGCTCCCCAGCGCAGGCCCCCCCGCCCCGCTGCCCCTGCTGCCCCTGCCCCAGTCTGGCTGTGCTCTGCTTTTTGCCTGGCTAGGTCAGGTCTATCTCCCTGCTGAGCTTCAGGCCAGGGGGTGTTCTTCTGCACAGCTTCAGGGCTCTAAGGGTCATCCAAACCATTGCTGTCTCCCTGTGTCTTCTTTCCTATTGCTGAGTATAGGGGTCTTTTGTGTGGCTACGCTTTGATTTGCTTATCTGTTCTTCCTGGGAGGGACATTTGGATTGTTTCCAGTTTGGGGCTGTTCTGAATCTCTCTTCTGGGCAGATACTTCATGCAAGCCCTGTATCCTGGGATGACTGGCATCCTGCTTCCTGGGGCCCGTGTGTGCACATCGTGTCTTCCTGCCAATACTCTGCGAGTGTTCTAGCTGCTCCCACCCTGACGAACGCTCTGTGTTTCCACTCTTAGGCATTTTAGTCGCCCTAGTGCTGGCATATGACGGCTCGTGACAGTTGAACTTGGCATTTCCCACATTACTAATAATAGTGAACGTTTTTCTCATGTGCTTCTTTGTAATTTGTATGCCTTCTTTGGTGAAGTGTCTATTTAAACCCTTTATCCTCCACCCCCTTAAAAAAAAAAATCTCTGGTTGTTAGTCTTTTTTTTTTTTTTTTTTAAAGAATTTATTTATTTATTTGACAGACAGAGATCCCAAGTAGGCAGAGAGGCAGGCGCAGAGAGAGAGAGAGGAGGAAGCAGGCTCCCTGTCCAGCAGAGAGCCCGATGCGGGACTCAATCCCAGGACCTGAGATCATGACCTGAGAGGCCCAACCCACTGAGCCACCCAGGCGCCCTTTGGTTGTTAGTCTTATGACTGCTTAGGATTTTTCTATGTATGTGATCCTGTCGTGTATGAATTGGACAGCTTTATGCCGTTCTTTCCGGTATATGTGCCTTTTATTTCTTTCTCTTGCCTCTGTTTACTAGCTGTTCCCCCTAAGACAGTGCTGAAGAGAAGAGGCTAGTCGGGCTTCCTCACCCTGCTCCGGACCTTGGAAGGCCAGCATCACGGGCTGTGGGTTCTTCGTGTGTGCCCCTGGGCAGGTGGAGGATGTTTCTTCCTCCTCACTTGTGAGTGTTTGTTCCTGTGACGGGGTGTTGGATTTTGTCCAGTGGTTTTTTGATATCAGTTGATATGATTGTGTGATTTTTTTCCTCCTTTTTTTTTCTTTAGCCTTTTGATATGGTGAATTACATTAACTGATTTCCAAATGTTAAGCAATTTTTTATTGCTATGATAAAGCCCCTCTTGGTTATAGTGAATTAATTCTCTTTTTTACATATTGCCTTAGTGGGTTTGCTAACATCTTGTTGAGGATTTTTGCATCTCTGTTCACAAGAGTTATTGGTCTATGGTTTCCTTTCCTAGCAATGTTTTTGTCTGGTGTGGTATCAGTGTGATGCTAGCTTCAAACACTGGGTTGGATGTGCTCTGCCTGTTTTTAATTTCTGGAGGAGTTTGTGTAGTATTGAAGTTATTTCCTTCTTAAACATTTGATAGAATTTACCAGTGAAGCCATCTGGGCCTAGAGATCTTTGATGGAAAGTTTAAATAACAAATTCATTTTTTTAAAGACTGAAATGCAAAAATTTAATTTCTAAAAAGCTGGTTTGATTCTTTCAATATGTAGTTGTTTCTGAGAAAGTCTTGTTCTGCTCCCTTCCGTGACTCCCGTCTCGTATTTTAAACATAGACGCAGGCATTTGTAGTAAATGGATGTTCTCACGTGTCTGAGTCCGCTTGAGTTTTCTGTAGACCCTCACCAAAGGGGGCTTGTTTCCTTGTCTGTGTCACTGGAAGGGAGCTTATTTGTTGGTTTTGCTTTTGGAAACCCATATTTAGGATGCTTTGCTTCTGGGAAGATTGCTTTTGCCAGGGCCTGGGCTGCTGAGCTGGGACCACAATTCCCCTGCTCAGGGCGCGTGGCTTCTCTGAGGGGGGCTCCCTCCTTGTGAGGGGGACTGCAGCTCACGGGCGTCTTTATGATCTCACGGGTGAGTCTCACACTCAGGTAGCTCAGAGATACCACAGACTGATACCCTGATGAGCTCTAGCTGCTCTCAAGTAGTTATCCAGACCATTGTATTTTCTCTTTTTTTTCCCCAGGACTTTTGTCTTTCGTTTTTTAAATTCACCTGGAACTAATGTTTGTATGCGGCAAGTCACAGGGATGCATCATCATCCCGGGCTGATTATCTAATTCTTTTGAAAATTGGCAGCTCCTGGGCGACTCAGGACTCAGTGTTAGTGGTTTGTTTTCCCAGCTTAGGTCCTGGGGTCCTCATGAGAGTGCTAGGCGGTGTGTGTTACCGCTATTTACATTTTGCTTAGAAGGGGGCCGAGGCAGGTAGGCCAGGGGGCTGTCCAGGGCCTCGCTGTTCTGGGGCGTGCTGTTAATTCCCCATGGAGCTTCACTGAGTGCCAAGCTCCTTAACAGACGTTGGTCTGTTTCTGAAGCTGATTGGGTTTGTTCTCCTGTTTGTTCCTCTGCTGTGCCGATCTCCATTTGGGTAGCTCTTTGGCATGTTTTGATATTAACATCCTTCCACACTAGTGATAGTGGGGCCTTCAGTTTTCTGTCCTGGGGACTCCTGCTCCACCACGTTCAGGAGCTTGGCGCTGAGGCGAGTGTTGGCCAGGCCCTGACAGCTGAGGGGCTTGGGGTGTGAGCATACCAGAGACCCCATACAGAGACCCCAATTACAAACTGGGCTCACACACTGTTAACTGTGGAAGTCATTGCCCTCCTGTGCTGCTGGCAAGTCTTCATGATGACCTGAGGCCAGGGCAGAACTGGTGGGCTGGGCCTCCTTGGAGTTCCATGCTACAATGGGGTGTGGGAAGGGCCAGCCCCCCTTTTCTTTAGACAGCAGGTCTGTCCTGTGCAGGTGCCCCCGCCTGCTTATTGAAACTTGCTCTTCTTACAAAGGAAGCTCCTTGGCCAGTCTTTGGGCCTGTGTATACCTATGAAGGAACCCTGATGGGAGAAGAGGCCGGTGTAGGTCTCAGAAGTGGCTTCCACATGCTCAGAAGGTGACCATGGAGAGGGCACCTGGGCTCAGGATGGGCACGTTGCCCTGGCTCCTCACTTTATCCAGGCCCCTGGCCCAGGCCTCTAGCACTGTCTGGAGGAAACTGATGCAGACATGAGATTTTTCTGTATTTTTTTCCTTACAACTGTTGGCAAATCTACAGGTACTTAGAAAATACAGTTAAACACACAAATCCCTGGTACCAGGCCTGTCTCCGGATTCTCTGCTGTGGCTTTGTGTCGCTCATTTGTCAGCAGTCCCGTGGATGGTTCTCAGGGCCACTGGTTGGAACCCCTGGATTCGGGGAAACTTGGGGCTATGCAGAGCCACACGGGCCCCTTCCCATTGTGCTCTGTTCTTTCCCTCTGTTTCCTTCTCTCTCCCATCGCTTCCTCTGCATTGCTCCAAAATGGCTCCAGAATGACTTTGGTCACTGGCCTTGCACTGGAGGTCCTGGCCTACATGGCACGGGGGGCGTGGGAGCCTTTTGGGACTGAGCTGCATTCAGCCTGCCGAAGGATTAGTTGCTTAAACTGCTTTCCTGTTGTTGTGTTGCTGATGCCAATCGGGTTCACTTTGTTTTCTAGCTGACAGTTGCTCCCCTGGCCAGTGGGCTCCCGATGGAGGACAGAGGCTCCCCTGAAAGCCCGGCTGTGCAGACTGCCACTGAGCCCAGCGAGTCCCTATCCTCGGCCCACAGACACCTGAGCAGGAGGAATGGGCTTTCGAAACTCTGCCAGAGCAGGATGGGCCTCTCCGGTAACCCCCTCCTGGGTGTCTTGGGTGTCAGTGTTGAAGATGAAAGTGACAAGTCCTTCTAGGCTCTGGTTGGGTGTGCAGTTCTCACTGTGTGTGGGGTGATGCCTGCAGGCCTCTCCTGGGCTGTGTGGGTGCTGCTGGGGTTCTTATGCCAAGACCTTGCTTCAGAGTGTGTGCGGGCACTATTGTGGACAGGGCTGCAGTGCAAGTGAAATACAGTTTTGCTGATTTAGTCAGTAACTATTTGAGGACTGTGTTGCAGCCTCATGCTTTCCTCCCGGATGTAGATGACTTGCTCGAGGGCAGCCAGCTACCTGGTGCAGGAGGCTGTGCCCGGGCTGGGCTGAGATGTCGAGGCTCCTGCTGCCCACTCACTCACTTGTTTCTCCCAAGTCAACCTCTGCCTCCAGAGCTTAGCTGGCTCGTTGTCTGAGGGGGTGCCTAAGGAGACAGCAGGTGCAGGCCTGCAGCTGGGTGGACCTAGAGCGCAGGGAAGTCAGTTAGAACAGTGAGAAGGTCTGGACCCAGAGGAAAGGGGCTGCTGGGGAAGGGAGGAGGAGGGATGGAGCCTAGCTCACACACCAATCTAGGAGCCCAGGGTGGGAGTGTTTTGAGGGAAACTTGCTGGGTTGTCCTGGAGCTAGAGATTCTGCTGGGAGGGCTGGGCAGGTCTGGGAGGTAGGCAGCTGCCCCAGGAGCATGGGCTTCCTGGTCTCTGCATGGGGAGCGGGGACAGAACCAAGGTCACAATGCCTGTCCCATGGTGTGAGGAGGGTCAAGCTGAGCTTGGGGCAGCTGGGAAAGAGAAGGGCTAAGCAGCTGGCCAGGTGTTTCCAGGCCCAGACAATGGTCCAGGGTGAGCCTGTGAAAAGAAAAGGGGAAAGGAGAGAAGAGTTGTTATTGTCTGGATTTTGAGCTGCTAGAAGGATGGAGTTGCCGTTTACTGAGATGGGCAAGGAGAGAGGCAGGGCAGGGGTGCCACGTGTGGTGTGGACAGCACCTTTCCACATGGAGTGTGTTAGAAGCCAGCGAGGAGTGGGTGGGACGGAGTGGAAGGGGTGAGACTGCGAACGGGCTTCTGTGGTGGTGAGAAGTCAGAAAGGTGGTGGGGAGAGGGAACCCCACCCAGGGCAGGTGGTTTAGGAGGTGGGGACTGACCCCCTGGCCCACTGCTGCTGAGGGCTGGAGTAGGGTGAGTGCTGAGAATTGGCTGTGGGCTTGAGCATCTCAGGCCACTGGACGTATTGCTGAGAGGTTTTCTGGAGGGGTGGGGAGTGAACCTGACCTGTGAATAAGGGAATGGAGGGAGGGGCGGAGACAGCAGGCAGCTCTTGGATTTGGGAGGCTTTCCAGGAACAAGTGCAAGGATGGGTGGCTGGAGGGGGTGTTGGTCTGTAAGGACAGACACAGGACAGCACCTCTTGGCAGGGGGGTTGGTGGGAAGGGACCTCAGAGGGCGTTTACACAGAAACACTGAGCTTGGGCCATTGTGTTTCCTGTAGGATGTGACTCTGGCCGGACAGTACCCGGGGGTGTTTAGCTGGATTCGGGGCTGTTCCGACGGATGCTGGAGTGTGGAGCTTGAGCTCTGCACCCTCTGGAGGAGTTGAGAGCAGGAGCTGTGGGGTTCGATGTGTTTGAGAGGCAGGCTCCGGGCAGCCTTGTGAGTTCTAAAGCTCCCTTTCCTTTCCTTTCCTTCCCAGAAGACAAATGGAACTCCTATTGTCTGTCGTCTTTGGCTGCCCAGAGCATCTGCACCAGCAAACTACATTGCCTTGTGCCGCCGGAGCAGACCGACCTGGCCGGGTCCCTGGGCAGTGCGTCCTGCTGCTCCCTGCTGCGGGGCTTGTCCTCAGGGTGGTCCACACCCCTGTTTCCGACCCCCGTGTGCAACCCGAACAAGGCAGTGTTCACCGTGGATGCCAAGACCACAGAGGTACTGGCTGCGGTTTGTGAACCCTGCTATGTGAGTGTGGTCTGTGCCTTCAACCTGTAACCTCAGACAGGGAAACTGGAGTGTGTTAAGTACAGTTAGAGAAGCTGCATAAGAGACCTGAGTATGAATTAGTCAAAACAAATTGAATCCTCCTGTCAAGGTAGAGATTCAAGGACGGGGCTGAGCCGCATGACTGCCTTGTGCTCTGCCTTGGCTCAGTGACGATGAGAATGGGTACTCACCATCTGAGGTGACCGTGTTCGCCTGACTGGCATTTACATACAAATAACTGAAATCATTAGGTGATTAGTGTGATCTAATGTGATCTAATGATCTAAATCATTAGGTGATTAGATCATTAGTGTGGCGTGAGTCCCCGTGTCTTCCACGTGGCATTGGTCGCATGGTGAGCCCGTCCTGGAGGGGGAGGGAAATGTGGTTTCAGTCGTGGCGCTGGCATTTCTTGTTTCCCTGTGGTGAAGACCCGGGGAGTCTGGGGTGTCGCAGCCGCGAGCCTGTCCACTGCAGGACGCTGGGGGCAGATGGGTCTCCAGGTTTGGGCTGGTGGCACTGCTGCTGATGCGCGTGTCTTCTCCTCTCTGTGATTCCAGATCCTGGTTGCCAACGACAAGGCTTGTCAGCTCCTGGGGCACAGCAGCCATGACCTGATCGGCCAGAAGCTCACGCAGTTCTTCCTGAGGCCGGATTCCGATGTGGTGAAGGCCCTCAGCGAAGAGCACATGGAGGCCGATGGCCGAGCCGCTGTTGTGTTCGGTACAGTGGTGAGTGGGTCTTCCCCAGGGGCGGTGCTGGGGTGAGGAGCAGCTGGGGTGGCGGGTGGAGCATCACAGGAGTGGAAGCGGGTAGCTGTGGGCCTTGTGAGGGGGCGGTCCCGCCTGACAAGGGAGGAGGCTCAGCGGTTTGCAAACCTGTGGGAGGCCGCAGGGTCGCGATGATCTTCCATCTGCACCCCTGACTCTCCGGTTTGGTTGGTTTGGTGTTTGTTGGCGGGGCTGGCATGGCTGGAAAGGTCTCCCTGGGACTTGGGTCCTCCTGGTGTGATGCATTCCGTGGGATGTTGACTGCACGTGAGGTGCTGAGTCCCCAGCCCAGGCCCCGGAGGACGTTAGATGTGGTCCGCTGCTCTGTCCTGGGGACTGGCCACAGGCTGACACTGCTGCCATGTGTTGGTGTCTGTTTCGTGAAGAAATGATGCAGACAGTTGTCCTACTGTGTTGCGAGGAGGCTGGTGAGGAAACCCTGTCTTCTGGGAGAGCGTCCTCATGGAGATTAAGGGTCCATGTCAGAAGCCATGTGTGGCCTTGGGCTCAGGTGTCAGAGGTCGCAGACACCTCCAGGCCTGGACTCTGGGGAAGGCCTGGGGCAAGGCTGTGTGCTCCCGCAGGTGGACGTCGTGAGCCGCAGTGGGGAGAGGATCCCGGTGTCCGTGTGGATGAAGAAGGTGAAGCAGGAGCACAGCCTGTGCTGCGTGGTCGTACTAGAGCCTGTGGAGCGGGTGTCGGCCTGGGTTGCTTTCCAGAGCGATGTGAGTGTGCCTTCCACATCCCCGCCACATGGAGCTGACCAGGTGTCGCCTCTTGTGGCCTCAGCCCCCTCTGAGGCCTTCTGTGCGCCCCTGGGGCTTCTGGAAGGCGGGCCCCCATGGTAGCCCTCCCTCTCTGTGTGCCCTCGGGCATGGGTGCACTCTCCCTGGCCGTGGCCTCCTCATCTGTAAAGTGAGATGGAACCGGAACCTAGGTGTGCCTTAGCAGGTCAGTGAGGTAGCAGGTGCGGGACCATCAGAATGGTGACTCGCCTCCGGAGGCCGGTAATTTGGGTGCCTCCAGCGGTAGGAGAAGGAGGGCCTGAGGAAAGTTTGTGCCCGCCTCTGGCCCTTCTGCCATGGGAGGGCTGCTAACGGTCTTGCTTTCAACCTGAAGGCATGGCGTTCAGTGGTGTTTGAAGGTGAAATGCCAGGAGTTTTTACCATAATGCTTAACAATGCTGGTTTTTCCTCCAAGGGCACCATAACATCCTGCGACAGCCCGTTCGCTCTCCTGCACGGGTACGCATCTGGGGAGGATGTGCTTGGGCAGCCCATCACAGACCTGATCCCTTCTGTGCAGCTCCCTACCCCTGGCGAGCCTGTCCCCCAGGTAGGACTCTTGCGGACCCCTGACTGCCACACCTGGCAGCTGTACCTGGGGCCATGTGGTCCCTGGAGTCTGTTTATTCAGTGACCTGAGAGTTCTTAGGCCAGAATTTGTGGCCTGGGGACACAGGCTGGTAATTCTGACAGCAGGAGCATCCTGCGTATACACACAGTGGCACCAGGTCCGAGGGCTGCTCTCTGGGCTCTGGGGCCTTGACCGAGGGTCACAGCCTGTGCTGCTCTCCAACTGGGCACCCTGTCTCCTTGGTCCTCCTGCTGGAGCCTGGAGCTGGGTTCTCCTGCTGTGGTCTGTCTTTACTGGGAAGTCTGGGGTTCTTGAAAAGCAGGGAGAACTGGCTGAGGGCAGGGTGACAGGCAGATGGGGGGTGGCAGTTCTGGGGACAGTGGAGGTTTGGTGTCGTTGGGGGTAGGTTCTGTTACTCACTGAATCTTCCCAGTTCCCAGGTGTCCCATTTCCTACTAGTGTTTGCCCTTCACACAAATGACCTTCACTGAGGTAAATTCCGCTGATGTCACACCCCAGTGATTTGCAGCATCTGACTGGACGCTTGATTTTTGCCTAAAGTCACCTCTGTTGCTGCAAGGAATTGGAGGTGCTTTCAGGATGTCCATAGGCACTCCCTTGTTCTCTGGCCTTCCAGAGGCTGAGAGCTGAGCGCTGGGAGCCAGTTGTCTGCTTCCTGGTTCTTCGGCCAGCCACAGGCCGAGATCTTGAACCCCGGGAGCCAGTTCTCTGCTTTTTTTGAGCTTCCAGCCCAGTGGGAACTCTCACCCCATCCTCAGTCCTTATTGTCTGTGCCCTTCTTCTGTCCCCAAGCTGGTGGGGGTGTCCATTGGCACAGCCATCTTGGGAGCCTGTATGGCAGTGTCTGCCCCATGCAAACTGGGCGAACCTCAGAGTGCCCTCTGCACGCATCGGAGAGAAGTGTGTGCCAGAAGGCACATGTGAGCTTGTTCTCAGCAGCACATTTGTGATAACCTCAAATGGGAGCTCTCAACACCCCAGCAGCAAGTGGAGACTGGCACTGCACCCCTCATCCCTTATAGAGCTCTCTGGGGCCTGCCTGCAGCTGTGGCTTGGGGAGCCTAATGTCTCCGTGTCCTGACTCTCTTCTGGGCACAGCACAAGGGGAGCAGAAGCTCCCAGCACATGGGCCCCATCAAATCTCCTGTCCTCCAGGGTGGCTCCTAAAAGGGGCAGGTGGGATTGGGTGAGGGGTAGACACATAGCCCTGGGCTGGTATGCCTCGGGAATCCCAAATGGGAGCACACTCTCAAAGCTTTTGGTTAGGATGAGGCTGTGGTCAGGATTTACTCGAAACTGGGTCCATTCCAAGTATTTAAGGCAGGGTAACAGGGCAAGGATGTGGTTTTGTGGGGATAGAGGTGCTGAGGAGGCACAGACAGGGGACGGTCGGTGACTGCAGGAAGCGGTTGGCCCTCAGACTGGAGGATAGTGAGCGGTGGGGGCCATCTGTGGAGGTGGGACCCTGGCGCTGCTGGGGGTCCAAGGCAGAGGGCGGGAGACACCTGCCAGCCCTCCTTCCCTGCAGGGTTGGCACAGACAGGAGTCCAGTCCGTGTGCATTTCTTGATTGTCCTGTCATGTGCTGCCCTCAGGCCTTTCTGGAATGAGGAACAGTTGCTAGACTGCGTTGCTCTTGCCGCAGACACAGCTCCTGGTCAGGGCTCTGCTTTCCCTGGGGCAGAGGTGGGGTGCAGGGAGACTGCGGAAGGAGGAGCAGTGTGGGGAATAAGCTTTTCTGGGCTTGCTTCCCGTGACCTGTGGATGGGTTCACGTCTAAAGCTGCAGACTCAAAGCTTGGGCCATGAGAGATGCTGCCATCAGCTCAGGGGTGTTGTTTCTTCCAGAATCTCAAGATTCAGAGGTCTGTCGGGAGAGCCAAGGATGGCACCACCTTCCCTCTGAGCTTAAAACTGAAATCTCAGTCCAGCAGTGAGACGGCGGAAGATGGTCGCATGGTCCCCGAGTGGAGTTACTCAGCGTCCATCTGGGTCTTCTCCACCATCAGCGGCCTCATCACCCTCCTGCCTGACGGGACCATCTATGGCATCAACCACAGCTTTGCTCTGATGCTATTTGGTTATGGGAAGACTGAGCTCCTGGGCAAGGTGGGCCCTCCCTGGGTGGCCTGTGCTCCCCTGCGGGGGGATGGCCTGTTTTCACAGTGAGGACATGTGCTTGTCACAGACCATGTACCACCATGCCTACTGGTCTGGCCCACTGGCTTTCCCTCGGCCATGCTGGGTGCCATTCTCCCTAAAGGCTCTCATTTCCCTGGACGCCACATTGAGCATGCAGTGACCCTTGGGACTGTGTCCAGAGCCTTGTCTCCCTGTGCTGTCCCTGAAGGGGGAGGGGCTGTGGCCTGGAAACCTGCCCTGAACGAGGTCCAGTAACTAAGTTACTGGATGAGGGTGTTTGTCACAGCCATGCACCTGGAGGTTGGGGCTTGTCCATACCTCCTCTGCCCCCACAGCCATCCTGAAGTGCCTGTCATGTGGTCAGGGTCAGAGGAAGCTGTGTCTACAGACTTCTTCCTTGGCTCGAGCTTTCTCTAAATTTCTTGTATGCGGGGCAGAAGTCTCTGCACAACGAGAGCCAGGCCTGTTTCTATAGGAGACTGGGCCGAGCAGACTGACTCCATTGCTGCAGACAACTGTAAGCTTGGAGCCTTGACCATGACAATCTGGTATTTAGGTCACGAACTGACCTTCTGGGCTGAGCTGAGCAGGATAGCTCACCCAGCTCCATGTAGAGTCAGCTGGGGCTGGCGTCCTCCCGAGGCGTGTCTGCTCTTGGGCTGGCAGCCTGGGGCTGTTGCTGGGGCTGGTGTCACTTGATGGCCGAGCTCCAAGGCCGGGTGAGCATCTCCGGCAGCCATGGCCTGCCCCTCCGCACATGTTCCCTGGGTCCTCCTGGCTCCTGGGAAGGGGACGCGCACCCCCTACTCAATCGCAGGCGGGTCCTGGGGGGAAGGAGAGGTTGCTGAGTGGTGCATCCATTTTGACGTCCTGCGGTCCCCGTGTCCACACGCCTGGCTGGCCTGCCTCTTGGATGCCTATAGCCTTTCCCTGAATACCTTGTTCTCCAAGTGTTCTGCAAATGAAGGGAGGGAATCCCTTCTTGTTTTCCTCAGTGGGGCTGACCTCAGGCCTCGTGACAGTCAGCCAAAGATTTAAACTCTTTTGCGGCTCCAGAAACGGGTCCTTCTCTGTTTTCTAATAAAAATATTAAGGAGCAAGTAGGCTAAGATTTAGTTAACTGAAGACAAACTCAGTTTGATTGAAGTTAATGAAAACGCATTTAGTGTGATTTTTTGACAAGTAATTGCTGCAGGAATGTTGGGGGTGCTGGGTCCTTCCAGGGAGTGTGCTTGTGGGGAAGGCACCCTGCCTCGGAGGTTAGACTGTTCCACGTTCACACAGCTATAGGCGCCTGTCCAGGAGTAGGGGTCACACGTGGATTCAGAGAAGGCATGTGTCCTTGCAGTTTTGGACTTGGGACTCTCGTGCTGAGGCCATGACCAGCATAGCAAAGGTGCCTGCTGGACCTCAGGGGCCAATTTCATGTGCCCAAGGTCCTTTTGTCCTTAATGCTGGGCCCTTGTTTCTCCCTGCGAGCCACATAAGTTTGCAAACGTGGCCCTCAGGGGTCAGGGCAGCGTGGGGTAAAAATCAGACATCTGCTTGGGAGACATGGTGGTGTGGGTATAACTAGCTTCCAAGTTGTTGATTTTGTTGATTTTGTCTTTTTCATAAGAAAAAGGAGGGAAAAGGTGGGGGGGGGGGGAAGTCCTGAATTCCATATTGGGTGTCTGAGGGGCTTTGCGGGTCTGGGAAAAGGAACACAACCTGGAGTCTTTCCTAACTTTGTCCAGAGACTTGCTCAAGTTGTTTGTATTCTCTCCCCAGATTAGATGGGGGACAGTCCTATGGTCTGGGTTCTGCAATGTCCTTTGTTTTCTAGAATATCACTTTCCTGATTCCCGGCTTCTACCATGGCATGGGCCTCGCGTGTGACACTTCCTTCCCATTGCCAGACCTGGCCGACCAGAGTGGGCCTGGGGAGACAAGCGTGGGCCCCCGGCAGAGCCGGAACTGGGCTGGCACAGGCGTGGGTAAGGCCAGCCTCCCTCACACAGGTGCACACAGCTCCATGCTTCCGAGGGATTGGGAGCGGTGGGCTCGGGGCAGGGGCCTGCTGGGCGGGTGGAGAGTGGAAGCGAGTGGCTGCCAGGCTGTCATGGTTTGAAAGTCCTCTGTCACTCGTGGGCTTTCCGTGTTCCCAGGGGATGGGACCAGTATGCGAGCACAGAGAGGGTCCCGGGGGATTTCCTGTCACCAAGTGCCTGGCTCTAGGACAGAGGAAGCTTGTGGAGATTATTTGACGAGTAGATCTGTGTAGCCTTACATAGCCTATCAAAGCAACCCTTAAGTAGTCCTAGCCAGATATGCTCGTTATGATTAGCCCTGTGTACTTTTAATTTAGCATTTTATGGTGCTTCAAGTCTCCATGACATGAACATTGTAGGGGACAGTGTGGGCACATGGCTCCCGCCCTGAAGGTTCCCTCTGTGACTTTGAGGCACCTGGGAGGATGGACCACTCCAGGTATGCATGGAGCCCGTGCCTGTGCTCCTGGGAAGGCACTGGGACCTCCTGTAACCCTGTTGGTGCTCACCTTTCTGTGAACAAGGAGCCAAGAGGAGCTGCTCCCCAGTTCTGCTTCAGGAGTGCTCCTAGCTGGCAGGGCCCCCCTCTGCCAGTGCCCTCTCCCTGGGCCCTGCCCTTGCAGCAGGCCTAGCCAGGCTGTGGGGGTGGGGTGGGGTGTGTGTGGTCTCAGTGGGAGGGAGGGGAAGCAGGAAATGAAACAGGTCCTGGAGAGCATCAGGCAATCCGGAGTCCCCAGGGCGCTCTCCCGAGGCCCTGTCAGAGGGTGGCGATATTGGGACGCCACTGAATGGGGCAGGCTCAGAGCACCCTTGGAACACATTGCTTACCTGCCATCACCACAGGATGGACTTGCTGTTTGAATGAACACACACATGGGCGTGATACAGTCCCTGAGGGGAAAGAGGGGCCACATGAAGTCTTATCTGTCTCTGGACTGTGCTCTGTGGGAGATGGTTTCAGCCAGGTCCCCACACCCCAGGCTGGGAGGGGTGGTGTCCATGCTCCACGGGTTGCTTTTGAGGCTTTAGAGGTTAGATAGCAATGTTTTGTTTTATTAAATTGAGTTAAATTAATTTTTTCCAAAGATTTTATTTGAGAGAAAGAGAGCACGAGCAGGGGGAGCAGCAGAGAGACAAGCAGACTCCCCACTGAGCAGGGACCCCCGCCGTGGGGCTCAATCCCAGGACCCTGGGACACACAGGGATAGCCTGGAAGTAGAGGTGACCAGTGGTCAGGAGGAAGAGTACAGCAGTGGGAGGACGTGCCGTCTCAGGGCCCAGGGGACTGAAGGGGCCCCTTGGGAAGGTGACTTTTAGAGAAAAACCAG
Source organism: Mustela erminea (assembly GCF_009829155.1). Lineage (NCBI taxonomy): Eukaryota > Metazoa > Chordata > Mammalia > Carnivora > Mustelidae > Mustela > Mustela erminea. The sequence continues at coordinate 46,341,632 of NC_045621.1, read as the reverse complement.
AGGAGGCAGGAGAGGCATTCTGGGGATAGTGAGAACTTCCGGGTGTGGCAGGGAGACCAGAGGGCCAGGCCCCAGAGGCTCTGGGGAGAGTAGCAGCAGGCAGGCCATGACTGTGGGACTCATGGTGGGGACATTGATGTTTACTTGGAGCTCGTGGCAGATGAAGGGACTGCTCAAGCTGTGGTGTTGGTGGGATTCTGCTCACTAAAGGTAGGGCCCAGGTGATGGTAGCAAGGGGAGCAGGGGCTGCTGGCCCCCATGGTATGCTGCAGGGTCATGAGAGGCGATTGGTCTGGGACACACTGTGGACATGGGCTTGCTGGAGTTTCTGAGATCAAGTCGGGGGCCCCCCCATTGCTCATATGTCACGGGGAGGAGGGGAGATGTGTTTAGCAGATGTGCTATGGATGGCCACAGTCTCTTCTGCTGTTGCCACTAGATCTAAGAGCTCCCAGTGCATCTGTTGGAGGGCACGTTTTGCCAGGAGGGGAGACCCTAGAGCCAGTGGGAAGAAGCCAAGAAGACTTTACTGGGACCTGGGCCCAAGCAGACTCTGGAGGTCACCTCCCTTCTTCCCTCCCATGTCTGCCCACTCCAGGGTAAGTTGTCTGTGGGAGGCACGGGGTGTTGAGGGTGAAGGCCGGCAGGGAGCAGTGACAGAGCCCCTAGCAGCCACGCTCACAGCCTTTGGACACCTGCTGGGTGCCACTTCTGTATTCCCTGGTGTGGTGTGCAGTGGCCGCTGGGAGACCGTCCCAGTCTGTGCCCAAGGAGACGTGAAGGTAGGTTCCAGGGAACTGATAGAAGCCTAATGTTCTCGTGTTAATAATCATTTGTATCTGTTCTCTTTGTGTATTTTGAATCACAAAGTATTCCATGGAGAGTAGAAAGTGCAGAAACTGCAGCTGAGCAGAAATAGGGGCTTCCTGCTCCTCCCTGGTGAGAGACCGCAGCCCGTGGTAGACGGTGTTTTTTGTGGTTTTCAACTCGTTTTCTCTCTTAAAAATCTCTGAGGCCCAGTATACACTAACCTGCCACCCATGGTCCTTTTCACATGTGCCCTCACTGCCCTGAGGCACGATGGAGGTCACAGGAACCTGTCCTTGAACTTGACCTAGGCAGTCCCTTCTTTCTGGCTCCTTTGGCTCATAGTTTGGTTGGTGAGATTTATCCACATTATTGTTTTTCATTTTTCTTGAAATTATTTAAAAAATCTACAATGCCTGGATATGTGGGTTTTTTTTTTTTTTAAGTATAGCAGTAATAGTGAGAAGTGCAAGGTTTGGTGCCTGGCTCCCCACAGGGGCCTCTGCCAGCCGTAGTACCCTGCCTCACCGTGGCCCTGGCCCTGAATTGTCCATGTGCATTCTTGCGTGGCTGCTTGCTCCTGCAGCACAGATGGGACCGCAGTGCACTCGCGTTGGGAATGTGTGCGCATCACCTCTTGTTGAGCACATGGCTCACAGGTTTACATGGATATTTGCCTGCTGACACGTGTTATGGTGCTTTCCTGCTGTCTTTGGAGACCTCAGGCTTTCTGCCCCTTGCCCATGGGACAAGCTCTCTGTGCTGCGTGCCCATCTGCAGAGGATGGGGTCCCACTCCCCTGCCCAGAGGGTGCTCACTGCTTCAAGATGGGGCTCCTGTGTGCTCTGCCCTGACCGCCACTCTGCACGCTGCTGTGTGCCTGCTGAGACAGCACCAACGTGTCCCACCAGATGAGCCAAGTCCTCGTTCCTCTTGGGTGGGGCACGATGTGGTTAAGTTCTGCACCAGCTCCGCGTCACTGTCAGAAGCCCTGGTGCTGGCTCCCTGGTCACTCATGTGGTTGCTGATTACCTCATTCACTCCCTCATTTGTCATTCATTCATTTCCTCCCTTATTCCCTCCCTCATTCATTTATTCACTCATTCATTTTCTCCCTTATTCCCTCCTTCCTTCCCTCTTTCCCTGACTCACGCACACACTCATTCACTCCCACATTCTCTCATTCAATCCCTAATTCACTCACTCCCTCATTCATTCACGTAAAGCTCATTCATTCATTCAATCCCCATTTCACGCATTCACTTATGCACATGTTCATTCACTACCTCATTCATTTACTCCCTTATTCACTTGCTTATTCATTTATTCACTCCCACCTGTTCATTCACTCCATTCCTTCACCATCCACATGTACATGCTCATTCACTTCCTCATTCAGTCATATTCACATGTTCACTCACATACTCATATACTCACTCATTCACTTATTCCTTTACTCCCTCATTCATTCACTCACTGATGTGCTCACTCCCTCACTCACTCCCTCATTCACTCACTCACTGCTAGCTCATTTACCTACTAATTCATTCATCCTCTTATTCACTCACTTATTCCCTTGCGTACTCATTCATCACTCACGCAACAAACATTGCAAAAGACTTGAAGGCTCATCCCTAAGACATAGTTCTTTAGCAGAAAATGAGCTGGCCCAGTAAACCTAGTGAGACTGGCAGGTGGGAAGGCAGGTCAGAAGCATGATGTAAGTGGTGTCTTATGTCCAGGGGACTGGGGTAGTGCTAGCTCCTGATTCTTCCCCAGTTCTCCCAGGAGACCTGGGAGTTCAGCCTTACTGCTTGTAGCCAGTTGGTAATGAAGTCAAGATTGTTAGACTGTAGGTCAGGTGTTGTGACCTTGAGTGAATCGCCTCTCAGACAAGCTCAAGGGGGTCTCAGGTCCTCATGGCACCTCTGCTTAGGCAGTTGAGTAGAGTGGAGGAGGGAGGAGGAGAGGAACCTCCCCTGTACTTAAAGTCTCTCCCAGAAGCCTACTTATTGCTTCTAGTCTTTACCCTGGCCAGAATTTAGTGATGCTCCCGGCTCTGGGGAGGTATAGGGATGGGATGTGGGGGCAGTGTCACCTATGGCCTGCCTGACCCCACACACCCATCTCAGAGGGTCAGCCTGCCCACCCTGGGTCCTGATGCCGCATGCCCACCTCGGAGGGGCAGTCCGAACTGCTCTGGGGCCCGACCCCGCGTGCCTACCTTGGGGCTTTTCTGCACTGCCCAGGGTCTGACCCCACGTGCCCACCTCGGAGGGCTTCTCCACACTGTCCTGGGGCCTAACCCCCATGTGCCCACATCAGGGGGCTTCTCTGCACTCCCTGGGCCTGACTCTGTGTGCCCACTGCAGAGGGGTGGGCTGCATTGCTTAGAGAGGGGAGTGAAACCTTTCTGCCTCATCTTCTGACCTTACAAAAGATGTGCTGTTCCCTGGGGACTGGCATATGGCTGGTCATTTCCTGAGGTGGCGTGGGGCAAATGGATAGAGATAGAGAGATATAGCAAGAGACATAGATGATTTTTGCCTGACCTCTGCATGCCCTTGTCCCACCTCTCAGTTTTCCCAGAAAACTGCTGTTGCCCCTCAGTGCCTGGCTCATAGCTCCCTCCTCTGTGGAACTTGACTGTGTGTTGGGTCCTTCTCCCCTGTGCCTCTTTACAAACCTCTGGTCACCAGCACTTCTGCCTCTGGTGAGGCTGGGCATGGCCACATTCTGTGGGTCTTGGTGCTGGCATTGGGCCTGGGGCTGACCCCAGGCAGGAGCTCAGTGGATCTGTCATGTGGGGCAACCATGGCCGGGCCTGCTGCAAGGGGCGGGGGGGTCTCCACCTAGCGCCCTGGGCTCTGCGATTGCCCTTTGGCCTCTCCCTCAGTGGCCTCCCTGCTAAGCATGCTTGTGAGCTTGTGTCCCAGCTCTTAGGAACCAGTCAGCCCTTGCCCTGCATGAGGCCTTGCCCTTGCAGCCCCCTCCTTCTTGTGCCAGACTCTGTTTCCTGTCGGCTGTGACCCTGATGGCATTTGTAGCCAGTCACATGTCACCATTGCATGGTGCAAAGAATGCACAATCTCTTTCCTTTCTGCCCGCACCCCCAGACCCCCTGTGGGTGGGCCAAGGCCAGCTGCACAGCTGTCAGGAGCCCCATGCACCCCGAAATGAGAATGCTGAGCAAAGCCCTGAGCACATGGTCCTGGGTGCTCAGTGCTCAGCATCTGGGCCAAATCATCGCCAAATGGTGACTTATCTGTGAGTTGGTCTTAGTTTATGGTGTTAAATGCTTTGTGCTGGTCTCTAATACAGGGCGATCCATGTGATCTCTCCTCTTGATTCTTCCGTGGCCCCTAAGTAACTACGTCATCCATGTTATAATTCTCAGAGTGGAAAGCATCCTAGAAGGAGGCCCACCAGCCCAGGAATGGTCCTCACCTGAGGACCAGCGAGATATCCCAGAAGGAAGCCCACCAGCCCAGGAATGGTCTTCACCCAAGGACCAGCGAGATATCCCAGAAGGAAGCCTACCAGCCCAGGAAAGGTCCTCACCCGAGGACCAGCGAGACATCCCAGAAGGAATCCCACCAGGCCAGGAATGGTCCTCATGGGAGGACCAGCGAGCCATCCCAGAAGGAAGCCCATCGGCCCTTACTCAACAGTCATCACCCAAAGACCAGCCGAATCCTCTCTTGGAGAAAGAGGAATCTGCAGCCCCAGAGAGCCTGAGACAGGATCTTGTGGAAAGAAGTGGGTCTGACCCAGTTGACACATGGATGTCTGCTTCCTGTGAAGCATCTGAGGACAGGAGGGGGCAAGCTAAAATGAGTAGGCTGTATCAGGAGGCACAGCCAGAGTGGACAAGTTCGAGCAGTGCCCATCATTCAAACTGTTGGGTTGATTCCCTCACGTCCAAGCCCTATGCCGCAGGCAAGCTGGCAGGGGAGGGCCTCCTGCTGCCCTGCCCTGGATATGGGGGTGAGCAGAGCACGCAGTCAGGAAGCCCCCCAGGGACAGCGCAACTCCCGTTCTCCACACCTGCCCTAGATGAGCTGTGGGTGGCTGTGGAGAATGACCGAGAGGAGCTACAGACTTGCTTGATTAAGGAGCAGCTGTCCAAGTTGAGCCTTGTGGGACCGCTGGGTGTCTCCTACACCGAGCTGGCCCCAGCAGATCACCCCCGATGCTCTGCCTCTGTGTCCTTTTGTGACCTGGGAAGCAGAGGCTTGTCTAGCCGAGCGGGCAGCTCCTCAGCCTGCTATGCTCTGGCCACGGACCTCCCTGGTGTCCTAGACACAGTACAGGCCCAGGAGGCTGATGGGAATTCTTTTTCCTGGAACCTCAAGGAGCTCTTTCTCGATGAATGGACAGATCGAACTTCCTCCAATTGTTCCTGCACCACGACGGAGCTTGTGGGGACGCCGTCTCCTTCGCCGGTGGGCTCTGATGCAGACCTGAGTGGTCTGCACCGGCGGGGATCTGATGTTCTGGATGACCGAGAACTGCTGCTCCTGACCGGCACTTACTTCGATCTTGGGGAGGCTCGGCAGTTTCACGAGAGCCATCTGGTGCCGGATCCGGTAGAGCCCTCTGAGATGTGTCTGGTGTCCTCGGAACACTATGCAGTCAGTGGCAGAGAGAGCCATGCCTGTATCCTTCCCACACTGGGGGCTGGCCCCGTAGATGTGTGTCCAGCAGAGGAGCCCAGGCTGAGCTTCCAGGTCACCTCAACGCCTGTGAGAACGGACAGCCCAGCAACATCTGGGGCCACCTGCGTGCGCCAGGAGATCCAGGAGGGGACCTATGCCGGCAGCTGCCACCACCGGGACGGAGCTCAGCTGAGTATGTGCTGGGGGGCTTGCCCTGGAGACCCCATGGGAGGCTGCCACGGAAGCATGGCGTGGCCGGGGCGGGGCCTTCCTTGTCCTGTGCTCTGATGCCGCTACAACCCCCCCACCAATAGTTTCAGCTGCAGTGTGAGGGTTTTGTAGTGATAGGTCATCTCTTAAAAAATTAGGGATTAGAGTTATAAGTGCATGGGAAGGGCACAGCCTGAGGTCCCAGCTGCTTCTGTGTCCCTCCTTGGAAGCCACTGTGTGTACCATGGTCAACCAGGGTGGCCCCTCGTGTGCTGCTGGGCTTTAAGCTGCTGCCGCCAGGTGCATTCTGCTCCAGGAGGGGCGTCAGGATCATGTCCCTTTACTTGCCTCTTGGAGCTGATTGATTATCTTTGCTGTACTTTTCTCCATATTTCCCTAACTTCTTAGCAGATCCGTGTCACGTTAGCCAAGTTGTGTCCTTACTGCTGACTTTAGGCTTTCCCCCTAAACTTTAAAAAGTTATGCAAATATTGTATGTTATTTGTACAAAGACTAGAAAATGACACCAAAAAGAACATAAAATCCCCTGTAAATGCCCCCTAAAGATAACCCCATGTTTGTTCTGGTGTATATGTTGGAGGCTGTGACAATACCCATGCATGTGCAGGAAATGGCCTCGTATGAATGTTCATCTGTGGCCATGGTCAAGGCCGTCCACAGACCTGGCAGCAGAAGGCAGACATGGTGCGGGGTAGGGGGTGGTGTCCAATGCGGGTTTCCAGGCTTTTCCCTTGTCCAAGTGTGGGTGTCCCCGCCCCACCCTGCGTGGGTGCTGTGGGGGACTGTGCATCCTTGGCCGGGCCGGGCTGCCGCTGCTGTGCTGACCTCCCCTGCCCTCCAGGTGTGCAGTTTGAGGTGAAGCGGGTGGAGCTCCAGGGCTCCTCGACCCTGTTCTGCTGCTGGCTCGTGAAAGACCTGCTGCACAGCCACTGGGACTCAGCCACGCGCACGCGCCTGCTCCTGGCCAGCCTGCCCAGCTCCAGCCACTCCATGTGCGAGCTTTCTGGACCCAGCGTAGGGGAGGTGGGGGTCTGTGCTCAGCTCCTGCCTCGTACCTACTGCGTGGTGTGGGAAGGGGTCCTGCCTGGCCTTTCTGTCTTTCTTTCCTCTGCTTCCTCTGGGATGGGAGGAGGATCCTTCTAGGGCTTTTCCCCTGTGCTTGCTGGTGTTCCGGGTGAGTCTGAAGCCATACGTGAGATTTGAAACCTCAGTTTGCCCTGTGTGCTGGGTGGGGTCTTGGTGTGTGCGCCAGTTTGGGTGGACTAGGAGAGCACTTCTCAGGCCAGCCCCCCTAGGACACAGGAGGAGCAGGGTGCGGGAATAGGGGACTGGTGACATGGCTCTGCTTGCTCTTCCCTGTTTTCCTCTGGTCACATGTGGCCCCTCAGGCATCCCATTTCATCTACAGATGCTCAAAAGCAAGCCCTGGTTTGAGGAGCCTCCGAAGGCTATGGAGCTGGAGGGACTGGCGGCCTGTGAGGGTGCATACTCCCACAAGTACAGCACGCTGAGCCCGCTGGGCAGCGGTGCCTTTGGCTTCGTCTGGACTGCAGTGGACAAGGAAGCCAACAAGGAGGTACTCGGGCTCTTGGGCCGCATTCAGTAGTGGGGACCCTGCTCAGAAGCAGCCATGGCCTCAGTGCCTCTGTGTCCAAACTCTTGGATTGCCGTGACAGGAGTCCTCTGTGGAGCACCCAGCACACGGGCCAGCCCAGGTGGGGCTCTGGCCTTGGAGGGCCCTTCTGCCAGTGCACGTAATCATGCCCAGCCGTCCTGCTCACCACTTCAGATGCATGCTGAAGTGTCCTTTCACTGTGTCCTTTCACACTGTGTCCTTTCACTCAGAGGCTGATGTTGGGGGTAGATTTTCAGGCGGAGACCTAGCTGCCCTCCTCTCAAGTCCTGTTGGGATTGCACTTGTAATTGAGCGTTTTGAGATTTGAGGGAGTTAATGTGGTGGCACTCTTGCTTGTCACTGCAAATACTGTGACACTACCCAACTGTTCCTGTGCTGCCTGCTGAGTTCGGGGTGCCATGCGTGCGTGGGGTCCTTTGACCGCGTGGGGTCTGATCACTTACTGCTGGCCTTTACCCGCTGAGTGTCCGTGTTAACGCTTTTCCTTCCTGCACCCGTCTGCCTGGTTCTGACATGTTTCCTGTGGGTCCTTCGATGTTCTAGGTGAGTGGCTAGTCTCCTGCAGGGAGGCCAGCTCTGTCTTTCCTTCTATGTGGTCTGTAGCCCCCCGGCCTCTGGGACCCACAGGGCCGTTTTCAGGAGCACGCGAGCTGTCGGCTCTTCTGCCCGGTCATCGTCAGCTGCTTTGGCTCCTTTCTAAAGATTTTATTTATTTATTTGAGAGAGAGGAGAGAGAGAGAACGCATGCAGAGGGAGAGGCAGACTCCCTGCTGAGCAGGGAGCCCGATGCAGGGCTTGATCCTGGGACCCTGGGATCATGACCTGAGCTGAAGGCAGATTCTTAACTGACTGAGCCAACCAGGCGCCCCTGTTCTGTTCTTGATGGAGACCTTCTGCTGGGGATATTTCATTTTATTTTCAGCTCACTGAAATTTTTCTTGAAGAATGAGTATTGAGTTCTATCAGATGTCTTTTCAGCCTCTGTTGAAATGATCATACTCTCATTTTCTTTATTAATATAATGAATAACACTAATCAACTTATACCCATAGAACCAATCCTTGGTTATAATATTCTTTTAATCCTTGGTTATAATAATTCTTTTGGTTTGCTAATATTTTTACTTGGGATTTTTTAAAATTTATATTTCGTGCATCAGTTTTCTTTCTTCTTCTTTTTTTTTTCTGTCAAAGTTGCAAGAGGCTGGTAGAGTTGGAAGCCTTTTTGCACATTAGCACGTAAAATGATATATCTGCGGCTGCTTCTGTTCCCTTGGTTGGTCTGATTCTTTTTTTTTTAAATTTTTTTATTTATTTGACAGATCACAAGTAGGCAGAGTGGCAGGCAGAGAGAGATGGGGAAGCAGGCTCCCTGCTGAGCAGAGAGTCTGATGAGGGTCTCGATCCCAGGACCCTGAGATCATGACCCGAGCTGAAGGCAGAGACTTAAACCAATGAACCACCTAGGTGCCCCTGGCTGGTCTGATTCTTGTGTCCATGCTCTCTCATCTTTGCTAGACTTGTTAAAGAATTGTCTGCTTTATTCATCAAATATGTGTTTTGTTTTCTTATACTTTCTGTGAGTTAATTTGGCTATATTTCCAGCGTATTGGGTTGAACATGGTTGTTGGACTGTTACTAAGTAACAGGGCGCTTCCAGGGTACGTCTTCTGAGCCCACGTTGGTCGCCTTCCCGAGGCCGTGGTGTATGCTGCTCTTGCTGTCACGTGTTTATAGGGTGTTTAACTCTCAAGTTTTTGTTGCTGTCTCTAATCTCTGTGAGGCAGCTCCATTCTTGATTGAGTCAGGAACCTGAAAGACTATAGGGTTTCTGTAGACCTCTAGACCTCAAGGAAGAAGAAAGAAACCTAGGAGCTCTTCTCTTCGTTTGAAAAGAAACACACGAGTCTTTTTGCATCTCAGAGCCCAGAGATGCCAGCTTCAGTGTTACGAGGCCCGCAGATGATTCTGGAAAGCTGTCCATCAGAACATGGCCCCGTAAGGGTGAGGCCCACCGTTGGGGGACAGAGTACAGTTCTGGACGCTCAGTCCGTGGGGCAGTTGGTGGCACTGCTATCCTCACAAAGCAGTTGTGGTGACCCACGACCTGAGTGTCTCTCCCAAGTGTGTAGATCTTTATATTTCTCTCAGCATGTTCTGTGGTTTTTGGTGAGTTTCTGAAACCTGCATTATTTCCGTATCTGATTTCTTGCCTTTCTTGTGTCTAGTTTTCTTTTTTTTTTTTTTAAAGATTTTATTTATTTATTTGACAGACAGAGATTACAAGTAGGCAGAGAGGCAGGCAGAGAGAGAGAGAGGAGGAAGCAGGCTCCCTGGCTGAGCAGAGAGCCCGATGCGGGGCTTGATCCCAGGACCCTGGGATCACGACCTGAGCTGAAGGCAGAGGCTTTAACCCACTGAGCCACCCAGGTGCCCCTCTTGTGTCTAGTTTTCGTTTGCTGGAATATTGGTTACTAATAACATGTGAGTGTCACATGTCATGTCCTCACACGTATTCTGACTGGTTTGTTCCCCTCATGTGTTCGTGGCGATCCACACGGTTTCTCTCTGAGAACGTGACCTCTGCTCTGTGGCCTCTAGCATGCTTGTGAAGAGCAACCTGGTGTTTTTCTTTCTGAGTTTTTTTCTTTTAATCTTTGGAGTTCAGAAATTTACCTAGGATGTATTTCTGTGTGTGTGTGTGTTCTTTATTCTTGCTTGGCACTTGGTAATACTTTGATCTGAATGTTTAAAGCTTTCTTTACCTCAAGAGGATTTATTCTTTTGTTCTGTTAATCCTTTTCCTTCTTTCTAGCTCTGTACTTTGTCCCCGAAGCCTCCTGTAGTTGTGTTCTGAGGCTCCCAGCAGCAGCCTTCCTTTGCCCCTCCTTGAACCCCGCAGTGGGGTGGGCAGCAGGCCTCTCTGCCTCCAGCCTTGGCTTCTGCACCCCCTACCTGTCCACGCTCCCGGGTGCCAGGACGTTGGCCTTGCTTCCCTCGTCCTCTTGCCTTCTCTCACGTGCCTCCTTGGCCTTTGGAATCAGGGAGCCCTCTCTTGGCACCATCTTCAGGATTTGACCGCTTGTCAGCACTGATGGCTGGCGCTGAGCCATCCCCTTTGTTGCGTGGTCACCGTGAGGCCTGACTGGGCGCTGCGGATGCTCATCTCTGCCTCTCCCACCTCTGCGTGCCCCCTCCCACTGCCCGGCTGCCCCTCCGGCGGGCCCCTTGTCCCTGCTCACCCGAGCTCAGCGCACACGTGTTGGCTGTCCACACCGTGGATGGTGAGCTCATCGGGCTGGACTCGTGGGTCATCTTATGGGGTCTCCAGCGGAAGCGTGGGGTGGGCCTGACCTGCAGTTCCTGCTTACCGTGTGCCCCCGGGCCCCGTGGCCATTCTTCCCCAACAACCAGTGCTCTGCTGAGTGGCTTATGGTGCTCGTCTCCCTGATATGCGGCCTTTCAGCACTGTGACATCCCTGTGTCCTGTGATGCGTTTGCTTGTGTTGCTTTGTCTGTTGGTTTTGTTGGGCTCCCCTCAGCTCCCAGACGATGAGGTTGATGGCCTCGGTCTGTTTTCCAGTTCTCCGACCTCCTCTTTCATTTCCTCTATCAGGGCTCTACCTCTCAGTTGTGACCTGGGGGTGATGGGGTTTCTGAGGGGCCCCTGCCCCTAGGTCTCTGGCCCAGTTCATGGCCACTCCACCATGCGCTTCCGTCTCCTCAGCCTCACCCTTCCATTCCTTGTGCTGTGTGTGGGGGCGGGGGGGGGGCGCTCCTGGGTTTCTTCTCTCCCTTCCCTGGGATTCAGGGGGAGGCCCACTCAAGGTTTGTGTCTGCGGAGCTGGTGGCGGGCGCCACACTCAATGGAGTGCCAGAGACACGCTGGCAGCCACTTTTCCCCTATCTTCCTCATAGGTGGTGGTGAAGTTTATTAAGAAGGAGAAGGTTTTGGAGGATTGTTGGATCGAGGATCCCAAACTTGGGAAAGTTACTTTGGAGATTGCGATTCTGTCCAGGGTGGACCACGCCAATATCATCAAGGTGAGGTGCCGTTTGTCATTTAGTGGTACCCTGACGTCACTCCCACGAACCGTTGTTAAATATGTTGTCCTGAGGGCACCTCAGCAGGCCCAGACCTGACTTTGTCTTTTTCCAGGTTTTGGATGTATTTGAAAACCAAGGGTTCTTTCAGCTGGTGATGGAGAAGCACGGCTCTGGTCTGGACCTCTTTGCCTTCATTGACCTCCATCCCAACCTTGATGAGCCCCTGGCGAGTTACATCTTCCGACAAGTGAGCAGGCTGGAGCCATGCTGGGGAGATCATGGGCTTGGGCTGCGGTCCCGGGGCTGCCGATGTGATGGCTCACATGTACTTCTTTCTGTGAGCTGGGATCTAGCCTCCAGATTTTGGATTTTATGGAGTAAGATCTATATTAAGATACATGGGGGAGCCCAGATGCTGTCCTGGACTGATGAGAGAAGTATGTTTAATGACTAAAACTTACTTATATTCATACAGTATCCACACCAGTTGCAAAACTTAGGCAATGAAGCGATCAGGTTAGGCTTCGAGGTCTGTGCATCTGATTTGAGTCCTCTTCTCTCAGCAAGAAACCATTGCTAAGTTGTATGCAAGGATCATTACAGGGCTGATGAGGGAAGGCTGTGCGTTCAGTCCAAAAGAGCCTCTGAGGCACCCACTGTGTATGGGATGGTCTTGTGCTTAGTGGATGAGAGCAGTCCTGCTGTCCAGCTAAGTGAGGTAATCAGGAAAGGTTGAGATTCTAGCAACCTTGTTTCACAATGTTTATTTTGGTCTCTTTCATGTTTGCTTATGTGTTGATCTTGTCCAGTTATTATTTTGTTGGCATGGGAGAGTGACGAGCAAAATAGAAAGGCATCCTGGAGATAAAGAGGCTGGGAAGTGGGTGGAGAGGAGACAGTTGTTCCTGTGAGTTTTTAGGAGAAGGTTAGGTGTCCCAGACTATTCCTAGCTCCCTGGAAACAATGGAGAACTACCTGGAAAGGGGATATTCATATATACTGTTCCCATACTTGCTCACCAGTTGTTTCCTGGTGAGGACTTGATATCTAATGCCAGTTTGCGTTAAGTTGACATTTCTTACTCAGAGCTATAAATTCCTAGAAGCTATTGGATTTCTTATATTAAGTTTCCCAGACACCTATCTATCAATTTCAGGCATCATGGTTCTGCTCAAAGACTGTCCCCTTTCTCCCTCTTTCTGTGTTGCAAGATTATATACCCGCCTATTGTAATGCATGGTAAAAATTTGTTTCTGAAATCTTCACGGCAGGCAGACTGTAAGATGTAACAAGAGTTACTTGTTGAAAGCTGCTTTCTCTGAGTTGTTAATTCTGGGGCCATTGATTTGGTAATTATAGGGTCCTATACTTTCTAAAAAAGTCTATTCCAAGTAGTCCCTCTGTAAATTTATATATGTAAGTACTATTATATGTAAGTAGGGATTCACAATTTTATAGAAAAATATCATTATATGCCAGTGTCTACAAACGGTGCCAGTGACCAGCCCCAGGTCCAATGTGTCTGGCCATTCACAGACCAGCTCTACTGGGTGCCAGGGGTACCTGAGGGCCTGCGGGAGGAAGGGCTTCTCTGTCTGGACTCAGGTTCTCTTCAGATCTTTGTGGTGAATCCCTTGCTGCCAATTAATAAGCTTCCGTGAAATTTTCACGTTCATCGTAGTTTCTCTTCTCAGCTGGACCCTGGCATGTATGTGTGCGTGTGTGTGTTTATGTACATACATGTGAGTGTCTGGGTGTGCACACGTGTGTATCTGTGCATGCATGGTTGTGTAGATCAGTATGAGGGTACGTTTTTGTTTGCATATATGTGCATGTAAATGTGTATTTGTTTACTAGTTGTAAGTTAATTAATGGGGCACAGTTAACCCACCATTAACTATAGCCTCTGATTCAAGGGTATTCACTTGTAAACACAAAATTGTCTCTAATCAAAATGACCATGTCCGTGAAGACACTATGTTGATTGGTATGATTGGTGTCCAAATTGTGAATACAGTCAGAAATTTTACTCATCTCATTTAAACTTAACCGGAAGCTTCCTTATGTTCATCTCTGTCATCAGACGTTGTGTAGGCCTCTCTGGTCTGGGCAGACAGCAGTTGTCACTGTTCCCTTCCAGAGTGGGGACTATTGCACTTGGCTTGCTGGAACAAAGCCCACTTCCAGGGGAATCACTTTACATGCCTATGGACGAGAACCCCATGCATGCTGGGGCTCAAGTGGCTGATGCCAGGGACTGCCCTCCGAGAAACCGCTAGAGATCAGAGGCAGGGGTTTGGAGACGTGGCTTCCACTCTCAACTCTGCCCCTCAATGTGGCATGAACTCTGGGCAGGACACTTTCCTTCCGTGTGAACCAAAGGTGTCATGCTCAGTCTTTCTCTAGGGCCGTCTCCCATTTCACAACCAAACCACACTCATGGAAGCACCCACCACATGTCTTTGTAGCTTTTGCTTGTGGTCCATGTGTCCTTCCTCCTGAGATTGTCACTCTGTGTGTTGAGGGGTGAGTGACGCTTGTCCGTAGCACATGGAGAGAACCCGAAAATCACGTATTTGTGCTGGGGGACAAGTGGGGTGTTTGTGGGAGGGCATGAAGTGTCAGTTACGCCAGACGAAGTCCTATTTCATAGCTAACGTTAATGTGTTGTATACTTAACAATGTGCTGAGTGTCTTTACTGCTACTAATGAGAATAATGAAATTTTAAGGAAGAATCCCACCCTGGTGCATGCTGTTGCTGGGGGTGTAGCCCGCCCGGACCTGCATCATGGCGGCTGAGCTGGATTGGGTCTGCATATCCAGGATTCTTTCCTGCCACTAGTTCATGAGGAATTAGATAAGAGGTGTTTTTCTTTGTTGTTTTGTCCTGTTTTCAAGTTAGTCCTTATCTTAGACGCCTGTTGTCCTTGAATTGCCTGGTTGCAGCTAGTGGCGGCAGTGGGCTACCTGCGCTCCAAGAACGTCATTCACCGGGACATCAAGGATGAGAACATTGTCATTGCCGAGGACTTCACAATCAAGCTCATCGACTTCGGCTCTGCCGCCTACTTGGAGAAGGGCAGGCTGTTTCATACATTCTGTGGGACGATCGAGTACTGCGCCCCTGAAGTCCTCATGGGAAACCCGTACGTACGGTGCCAGGCTGCGGCCAGACCTCACATCTTCTGGGGATACCACAGGACTGCTTGGTGTTTAGGTGGGAGAACAGTTTCCGCTGGTGCCTCTTCATGACACAGGCTGTGGAGTGTTGATAAAGGTCTTGGTCCCAAGTGGGCTGACCGGCAAACTATGGTGGGCTAAGGGGAGGTAGGCCATGGCCACTGCTCTTTGTAGTGTTACATTCTCAACTCTTATGTGTGTTTGGAGTTTTATGTAATTGGATCTTTGAGAATAAGATGAAAGATCAGGATAGGAGGCCCAAAAGTTGAGACTCTTCAAGTAGGAGGAAAGGGTCTTTCTTCAGCTGGGTTTAGTCATGGCGATGACAGGCACAATAGCCAATTCCAGTAACAGGTGGCTGGGCTGGCAGCCCGTGACATCCAGCATCAAAGGCACAAGTGCAGAGGACCCACGTCGGCCTGGACCTAGTTGGCCTTCCTGCTCCCACCAGGGGGACAGCTTGTCCCTGCCCCAGAGCCTGCAGGCTGCTGGGGACCCTGGGCGATGCTCAGGAAACCCTTCTCCTGTTGTCTCTATGTGCACCCAGAACCACCAATAGGACATATTGAAGGGGGTAGTCCCGGAAGGGCCTTGGGAGTTTCTCTAAAGATGTAATTTGATCAGCCTGGTGCCCACAGCATGCTGTTGGCTGCTGTCTTGTCCTGTGGTGGCCATTGGAGTTGGAGAGGGCCACCTGTCCTGTCCACAGGACCCTAACATGTGCTGTGTGGCTTGTCTGTTCCCCACCCCACCCCCTGCACCCAGACTGGGATGCCCCCATGGGGGAGCGCAGGGTGATGGTGCCTCTCAGTGCTGCTCAGAGACCTCTGGTCCTCCCCAGGGTGTCCCCACCTTCTGGAGCACCTGCCCTGACGTCTCTCTAAACAACATGAAAACAAAGTACTGAAGGAGGTTTTCTTGCCCTCGCTCCTACGGCCTCTTGTCTTGCACGTTCCTCATATCTATCCTGACCGCCCCCCATCCTGGTCTCCGGCCTCATGATGTCCTGGGCCCTCTCCTTGCTCACAAGTGTCTCTTAGCCATGCTGTCTGACTCCGTGGTCTCTGATCTCTGGGCCAGAGCTGAGTGACCAGCCAGCTCCCGGGCAGCTCAGCTGCAGTGCCCCACTTCTCTATAAAGTGAAGTTGCCATTTCTTGGGCAGCTGTGGGGCTTAGGGTAAGAGCGCTGCCATCTCACAGGTGCCAGTGCACGGGAGCTGGGTGAGGTCCATCCTTACAGTGACAAAAGATGGCAGCAGGGCCCCATTGTACCCTGGTCCCCAGCCGGTTGCCCAGTTGGCCCAGCCTGGACCCCTCTGCCGCCTCCTTCACCCTCTCTAGGTTGCTGCTGTTGCCTTGACCCTCCTTCTACTCCTTTGAGGACTGGAGCCTACCCTCTGCTGTGCCTTCTCTCCACCTCCTCCAGGAACCACCCCTATCAGGAGGCGCTCTGCTCTCACGTGCTATACACCCTCTTATCTGGTGGTGGGCATCTCTCAGCTGCCTGGATATGAAGCCTTGCTTTTGTTTCCTCCCCAGCATGTGGCTGGAGCATGGCTGGCTGGGGTGGAGGTGCTGGGATGGAGGGTGTAGTTGAGAAGGGCCACAGAACCCGCTGGGGGCCACTGTCAGGGCCACGTGTGGGGCGAGCCGAGCCCCAGTATGGCCCGAATGCCACCGCCACCTCCCCCTTGCAGATACAAGGGGCCGGAGCTGGAGATGTGGTCTCTGGGGGTCACGCTATACACGCTGATCTTTGAGGAGAACCCTTTCTGTGAGCTGGAGGAGACCATGGAGGCCACGATCCACCCCCCATACCTGGTGTCGGAAGGTAAGGGCGCCTGGTCCCCCGCCTTGAGCACAGCGACTCTGTCCATGCTGATAGCCTCGTCGCTTTCTTTCTAGTCGTCAAACACTAATCTGAACAGAAGGGTAACTTCAATGTGACTAAATCCTCACGATAATTTTTTTTTTAAGATTTTATTTATTTATTTATTTATTTGAGAGAGAGAGAGAGAGAGAAAGCACGTGAGCAGAAGTGAGGAGAGGAGCAGAGACTGAGAGGGAGAAGCAGGCTCCTTGCTGAGCAGGGAGTCTGATGTGGGGCTCGATCCTAGGACCCTGGGATCGTGACTTGAGTCAAAGGCAGACACTTAACGCAGCCACCCACGTGCCCCTGGTCTCTCTTCTTACAAGGACACTACTCCCATCACGGAGCCTACCTTCATGACTTCATGTGACGCTGACCACTTCCCAGGCGCCATTGGGGGTTAGGGCTTCACCTAGGGGTGGGGGCAGGTGTGGAGACAGTTCAGTCCCTAGCAGCCTAGAAGAGGGTTTTTGCACCTTTGCTAAAGTTCGGGTTCCCATGAACCGTGCTTCCTGCAACATGCTGTTTCATGCACAAAATCGTTCCATATACTCTTTCACTGCATTCTCAAGATACTTCTGTGGGATGGTGAGGTCAGAGCAGCCTGGTTGAGGAGACACCCACATTGTTACAGGAAATGGGACTCAAATCTAGACCCAAGGCTGAGGCTCTTAGAGCCCATGCCGCCTCCCGGGGTGACAGTGCAGGGCTTGCCTGTGGCCGCCTCCCTCTCCTCTGAGCACACGAACCTCATGTCATTGGAGGCTCTGCATGGCCAGCAGGCTGAGCTCTGGAAGCTCCGCATGGAGGTTAGGTGAGCAGGGTATGGGAGGTCCTGAACTCAACGCTTTCATTTCAGAGGGGACAAGCATGTCCTGTGGCTGGTCTCCACAAGTAGCTGGGCCCGTGTGCCCGAACCCCCAGTTTCTTGTCAGTGGAGGTTCCCAGGCCACTTCTTGTCTAGTCGGAGGTACTCGTGGTGGGCAGACCTGGGACCCACTGCTCTGAGACCTGTTCTTCTTGAGCCCAAGCCCGGACCCACCATTGGTCTTCTGGCCACATGCCTAGGGTGGGTCTTTATGTCTCCAGATCTCATGAACCTCATGTCCGGGCTGCTGCAGCCTGTCCCCGAGCAGCGCACCACCCTGGAGAAGCTGGTGACAGATCCCTGGGTGACACAGCCTGTGAATCTTGCTAACTACACCTGGGATGAGGTGTGTCACATGAACAAGCCAGGTAAGATACATGACATGTGCAAAGAAGGTAAGGAAGATTTTCCCAAGTGATCTTCCTGGGTCTGGGGAGGAGGCAGCTCCCTCCTCCATGCTGTCCTGGACACAAATGTCAGGGCCTGTAGCTGGCTTGTTACCTGTGGAACAAATGGGGCTTGATTCTGTTCCAGAGGTCCTTGAACATCACTGGGTCCATAGAAGGTGGGTGAGCACCCAGGGGAGCCCCTGACAAGGAGGCACGCAGAGGAGGGGCTCGGGGCGGGGGCCAGAGGGTTTGAGAGCAGCCAGAGGTGGCCTAAGCCAGCAGAAGGGGAGGGTAAGGCTGCAGACAGCGAGTGACATGCTCTTAGGGGACCCAAGGGGCCCTGGCTCTTCCAATGAGGCTCCTGGCTGCAGAGGTGGATGGCAGTAGGCCGGTGTGTCTGGCTGCCGCTGCTCAGGGTGGGTGGACCCCGCTGGTGTTGGGGGGTCCAGGCATAGACTCCCCGCAGCACCCTGATGGGGGCTGGGGACACTGCAGCAGTGTCAGGCGAGTTCTCAAGGGCCCTGCCAATGTCTTTTGTTCCTAGAAATTCTATCAGAGAGAAGCAAGTGTCTTAGAATCTTGTGTTAACACCGATACAATGTCATCTTCTTTCTCAGAAAGCGGAGCGCTGTCCGGTGTGAGCCTGGAGACAGAGAGCAGGTGTGCCAGGGAGGTGGCATGGGCGCTGGAGCCCTGAGGGGCCTTATGCCCTGTGGGAGACCCCTGAGGAGCCAACTCCAGTTCTCCGCTGCTCTTCTTCATTCGCTCGGGATCAAGGTGTTTTCAAGCCCCATCCAGGCAAAGAAAGTAAATTCGCAAGCATTAGGCCCAATTCACTTTATAAAAACTCCCGTGCAAGTTTGAGAAGTGCTAGGACAAAAGCCAGTGGTGTTACCAGATTTTAGGTTTATAAATAGACTTGGAATTCATTTTTCACATGACCTTGGAAAAGCATTCTAGTGTTCGGTTGAGTTTTGCACTGTTAAAGGGCTTTTATTTGTGAACTTCAGAGTCTTTAATCTTTCTGATTTTGTATATATGCATGTGTGTTTGTTTCCCCTGACTCGACATGTGCTCATCTCATGTGTGGAGTTTGTAGAACTGATTAGCCAGATGACCAGACTATTTCATTAACTTATTTTTTTGAACACTTCCAAATTAAAGTAATTTTGTAGTGAACCATGACTATGACTGTCTGAACTGTTCCACGATACTGGTGTGGGAAGCGTTTCATTTACGTTTGTGTACCCGCACTTGCCCTCACTGGAGAGGGTTCAGCCTCCATCAGCTTGAGGGCCCCTCCCCTGGTTTGGCCCCGAGCCCTGCAGCTTGTTCAGTCTAAGGAGGCTGGGTGGGGACCAGCTGTCCTTAGGCACTTCCCTTCTCCTCTGCTCAACTGCTCCAGCCCACTCTCCGTCTGGGTCCTGCTGCTCACCCTGACGCCCTCCCCACAACCCTCTGGATATCCAGCCCTACGTCTGTGCTGGACATCCACCCCTGTCTCCTTCCCATCTGGTTCAGGTGCCTGGGGGTCTCTAGCACACTTAGATGTCTCCTCCCTTCCAGGCTCCAACCCATACTGTCTGAAACAGGATCAAGAAGCTCAAGGAGCAGTTGCAAAGCAGCCTTTATTTGATCTGTGTTGGAGGGGAGGGAGTGGTTAGAAGTAAAAGGGAAACCTTTCATTCTTTTCCTTGCTAAGAAGAAGAGAAGAAAAAACCCAGACACCCCCCACCCCCTCTCCACCACGCCCTCACTCTCCGCAGGTTGAAGACTCTGGCGGAGTCCTCAGGAAAATGCTCATGGGCCATGCAGCTTTGGTCAAGTTCTGTGCTCGTTTTCTGCTGTTGGTTTGGGGAGCACTCGGCTGTCTCTCAATATCTCAGGACGCCCAGATAGCAGTTGAGTTAACTCCCGACCTTGAGGTGAGGGGCTACCACCCTGCCCTTCCTTTGGAACTCATTGCACGAGTCCCTGCCCTCCGAGAGACTGGCTGATATAGCAGGGGGAGAGGCTGCAGAGGCGTGGATTTCAGGAGCACATTTTGTGAAGTGCGTAGTAAGAAGTGACGTTTACTTTTCAGAATTCAAGTTAATTTCATGATATCCTAAGAACTCTTCTCCAGAGTGAAAAAACTCAAAAAAAAAAAAAAAGTGTTTTCCTTGTAGTATTTACAATGCTTGTAACACCTTTAACAAGTTACAGATGTACAACGCCCTACCCAGGCCAAGTGCTGGCTCTCCGGGGACGGGCTTACAAGAAATAGTTCTCCAAATCCATCCCACGGGGTGACAGTAGGTCCGGCGCCCTGAGGGTGTTCCCCGCGGAAAGCCGCAGGCGGCAGGTCTCCGTACGCGCCCGCTGGGAGCCCAGATGGCGGCAGTTTCCGCGCCTCACTCCCGGCGCCGGTTTCCGGTTTAGGCTCGCGGACGGGCTCCATCCCGGGGTCGGATGGCTCACGAGGGGATCCTTAAAGTTTCGAGTGTAAAGCACAAGTTTATTCCGAGGTGTCGACAGCTGGACATTTGAAGAAGAAAGCTGGAGTGACAATCGGCGAACAAACCAGCCTCCCCGGCGGCCGCGGGGCGGGAACTCTCCAGTTTCCGATTCCGAGTCTCGGGGCGGGGCCGGCGCAGTGCCGGGAGCGCCCACCAGGGGGAGGCAGCCAACGAGCGGGGAGGGAGCCCCGCGTACCCGCGTACCCGCGCTCCGACGTGCCAGACCGCCCGCACCGGTGCGGAGCGGGTGCGAGGGAGGGCGCTGCGCTTTTGCCGTGCGGGGCGGAGAGCCCTGGAGGACGAAAAAGCCGGGCGGCGCCGGCAGGAGGAGCAGGGGCGGGGCCGCGGCGGAACGCGCCTTCCGCGCGCACGCGCTTGCCAGCGGGAGGGCGAAATGCGAACCGCCGAGGGCGGAAGCGCTTGCCGGGGGAAGAGCGGAAGTGCGGACCGGCGAGTCGCCTCTTGCAGGCCATGGCGGCGCTCGGCCGGCAGGTGAGGTGGCGCTCGGTGCTGGGGCTCTGCGCGGTTGCGGAGGAGCCGCCGCCGGGTGTTTTTTCTGGCAAGCGGAGCCTTCCCGGCGGCTGGGTGGAGGGAGCGGCGGGCGCGCCGATAGGACGGGAGCGCGAGAGCGTGGAGCGCTCGGGCGCTTGGCGTGGGCGTCTGACCGGTCCTGTGGCGCGGGGTCCTGTGGAGCGGGATCCTGTGACGCGGGGTGTGTGGAGCTGGTTCCTGTGGCTCCGGGTCCTGTGACGCGGGGTGTGTGGAGCTGGGTCCTGTGGGGCGGGGTCGGGAGTGTGCGGACGCGCGTGAGGTCCCGGGCTTCAGGGTGGGAACCAGCTCGCACCCTCGCTGTTGGCCTGGGAGTGATTGCCCGCTGTCGTACGTGGGACATAGCGACAGAGAACCAGGGCTTGAGGGCTTCTCGGAGATTCGCAATCTCTGCAGAAAAGCAGGCTTCCGGGAGTGCGGCTCCAGGGTGGTCTCTCCTGCCTGGTTTTACCGCCACATCATCTCCTACGTTCCTCCTGCAGAAGCCTCTCTGCTTCCTGAGTGTTGAGCCGGGACTTGGGTTTAGGGTGCGACCCCTTTTGTGAACGGTCACATGCATACTGATGCACTTTGGTTTCTGTCTTCCTGCTCCTCTATTTTCAATTCAATCTGCTGCACCAGGCGCTGCCCCTTAGAGGGTAGAGGAAAAGGACCGGCACACACCCAAACGCCCTTTACCGCTGGCCTTGGGATAGTTCTCTTCTGCTCCTCCCTGCTATGTCCCCTCTGTTAGGGTTCCAGGAGCTGGTAGAGACTTGTTTGGCTGTCATGATGCTCTGTTCTCTGTACGAACGCTGCCTTCTCTGCAGGCTTTTCATGCTCAGATTGGAGTTTGCAGGTTGTTGTAACGCTTGCTATTGTTCTGTGGGACCAAGGTACTAAATAACATGGCTCCAGAATCCCGTGGTCTCCTCTGCATTGGAGTGGTGAGGAGCTGATCCCCGTTTGGTGCTGTGTCTCACAGGTCTTCGACTGGCACCGCCTGGTCCCCCTCACCTGGGCCCATGTTGCTAGGCAGACCCATCGAGGAGAACAGAAAAGGACGTGTCCATGTTTATTGTATAAACTGACCACAGCCTCCAGTGGAGGGGGCCTTGAGAAGTTATCCCATGTGGAATCCAGAACGTACGTGCAGGAACCAGCGTGCAGGATGCGTTTCACTCGGTACTCCCTTGAGAAGCGGAGGACTCCCGTGGCTCCAGGATTTGTGGAGCAAGAGAAGGTCATCAGTTCCCTCCTGGACATGGGTTTCAGTGACGTCCACATTAACGGATTGCTCCATCTGTGGCCAAGTACACACACTCAACAGTTGCTGGACATCATTTCAGAATTAATACTCTTGGGTTTGAACCCAGAGCCTGTGTACATGGCCTTGAAGCAAAGTCCTCAGTTGTTGAAACTGCCTATACTGCACATGAAGAAGCGCTCCGGCTATCTGCGAAAGCTTGGTCTTGGAGAAGGTACAAGAAGGCCCTGATTTTATGTCCAGTGCTGAGGAGTTGGGGTTGGGGGGCAAGTAACCCAGATGGGATGGGCTAGGGGAGGGTTCTGGGGGAAGTTCTTGAGAGTAATGTGTGGTTTGGCTTGGAGGTGAGAAGCAGTGACCTCTGCAGATGGCACTGCCAGAGGGAATGGGGGCACTTGTCTGGTTTGCTCAATGTGGGGGCTCTAGCTTCTGGAACACTGAATGGGTGGTGAGCCTGTGGTATGTGCTTGTGCTCAGCAGGTTAGAGGTCAGTGTGTGGCAGTAACGTTCACGTACCTATGCAGTCATTGATATTTACCTTAGCTTGAAGTGTTGTCTGTACAACGTAAAGCCAAAGGCTTTCTATAAGGTCCCTTGTAAAGATTTGGGTTCCAGTGGAACCCGAGATTGTCCCAGACTCCTAAGAAACAGAGAAGTGACTATTCCCCCAATAAGATTCACATCTCAAGGATTCTAGGATTTCATTGGATCCCCGGGTAGGCCTTGAGGAGAAGGGGGCTGGGAGCCCATGAGGGTCCCAGGGATCCTTATGCACGTTGACCCCAGGAGGGCCACTGTATTGTTTCATTTTTTGATCCCTACTGATAAGATATTGTTGGTGGGCGGGGGGAGATACTGTTGTTTGGCGATGTATTTCAGAGGCTTTCAGAAGATAAGGAAGAACATAGCCTTATGTGGTTCTCTTGACAGATTGCCTGTTGCAGTATAATCTAAAAGGCTAAATTTAATAGTTATATGCTGTGATTACATGTTACGAAGTTTAGCAAAGCCTTCTGCTGCAGAGGGAAAATCCAAACTCCTGAAAGTCATTCTAGAGACATTTTAGCAAGACAATGAGTAGCTCATCTGTTAGAAAGATTGTTAATACCAGTTTAAATAAGTGATTTTAAGTTTCCAGGTGCTGAATTTTGCCCAGCTATCCATGGGAAGACCATAGGCCCCAATTTCCCTTCGGTAGTCTCAGTTACCCTAATCCGTTAATAGGACCTCTTTTGCTCAGTGTTGCCCTAATGTGGATAAAAGATATGGTCACCCCACTAATTAGGGCATCAATGTTTGTGGCTGTGCCTCATGAGTATTCTCGTTATTATTGTATTAATAATTATTATCGTGTTAGGGTCTGTAATCAAAGGAGCAAGACTGATATAAAGTGAATGTCAAACAAAGAATCAAACTGGTCGGTTTGATTAATGATGCTTGGCATGAAATAAAACTTTGCTTGACCTTCGCTTTGTATTAGTCTCGCTCCTTTGATTACGGACCCTAACAATCGTGGAACTCCCTTTTCATTGAGTTCGGGCTCCCAGATCTTAGGAACATTGGTTGTTCGCTTCAGTGACTATTTTATTGTGGAACGAAGTGTCAACCTGCAGCCCCCATGTGGGGGAATCTACTGTCTCCTTCTACTGTCTGCTCCTTCCAGTAGATCCCCTGGGAAATTCTTTAGATGAAGAGGGCAAGGGGAGGAAGCCAAGAATAAGAGGTTTATGCATTCAGCTGGGAGGCCAGTAAGAGGCCTCCTTTTTATAGCAGGGAGGGGGTCAGTGAGGAGATGTGTTCTTCTGGTCCCTCCCACTGCCATGTGCTCCTGGTCAGGCATTGGAAACCGCCACTAACGGGGAGGAGTGCATCCTTCTTCTCTTTTCAAATGCTGGCTTAGATGTGGCGAGCCCCTTGTTTTTCTGTAATATCCTAAAATTATATACTTATCTTTTTTTATGTTCTGCAGGGAAACTAAAGACGGTGCTTCTCTGTTGCCCTGAAATCTTCACCATGCATCAGAGGGACATTGACAGCATTGTTGGTGTTCTCAAGGAGAAATGTCTTTTCACGGTACAACAGGTGACCAAGATTTTACACAGATGCCCCTATGTTCTTCGGGAGGACCCCGGTGAACTGGAATACAAATTCCAGGTGAGGATGACCGGTAGGGGATTTGGGAAGTAACAACATGTTAGTTGAAGTGAGGGTCATTTCCATGAAAGAGAAGCCACAGGCACCCCGAGGGCCAGTGGATGAGCTGAAAAGCTTAGATCCTCTTTGCATATACCAGCCAGAGAGAACCTAGCTCTGGTCTTTCACTTCTTTACAGAAAACCTACCCTGCAGCTTTTCTGCTGTTAATAATGAACGACCCAGTCCTATTCCTAGGGTCCAAATGGGGTCTCTCTTGGAAGTAGCTAATTTAAAAAGAGCTAAAAATCTTCCTTTCTTTAGAACATATTCTGCATATTGATTTTGGAAGCATAATTTTGACAGTTGTCCTAATTTTGGGGTAACAATTATGACAACTTAGGTCAAATTGCTAGATGTTTGCTGAATTTTTTGCCTGTTCTTTCAGTACTCATATTTTTTTTTCTGAGAAACAACTGAATTTATCCCTCTTGCCCCTTTATTTTCTGCTAAGTTTTTCTCAATATGAATTTGAAAATGCTTTGAAAACTGTTAGCCATCACACAAACGCAGGGCATCATAGAGAGTCCTGGCACCGCTGGTTGGGCAGCTTTTTTGTGAGTACTTTGGATAGCTTGCATTGATTACAGACAGTGGCAGGACAGGTTGTAGGTTACTGTGCCCGGGACTCCTCTAACTGTGTCTGTCTTCCCAGTATGCCTATTTTAGGATGGGGGTTAAACACTCAGACATGGTGCGGACCGACTTCCTGCAATACTCCATAACCAAGATCAAGCAGAGACACGTGTTCCTCGAGCGCCTAGGACGGTACCAAACCCCTGATAAGAAGGGTCAGACACAGATTCCCAATCCTCTTCTGAAGGACATTCTCAGAGTCTCAGAAGCTGAGTTTCTGGCCAGGACAGCCTGTTCCTCCACTGAGGAGTTTGAAGTTTTTAAGAAGCTCTTTGCTCGGGAGGAGGAAGAGGGGTCTAAGAGCCACATGCCTTACAGCAAAAGCTTAAGTCTGGATGAGGATGAGGATGAGGACGAGGAAGAGGAGGAGGTCGAAGAGTGACGGGAGGATGGAGGTTGGGAATGAAGAGCCCAGCAATACCAAAGAGTATTATGAATTTCTCAAAGTTTTCGAGAGTTTTACTTGGACCTTGTCATGTTATTTTTCCTTCTAAAACTGGTCTTCTGGTGAAACATATTATAAATCACCTGAGAAGTGGGTCAGACTAAACAGGAGCTGTCTTGGTTTGATCTGTTGTTAGGTTTCTGTGGGGGGCCCTCTTCCTTCCTGTGTGGAAGACAGACTGAGCTGTTAAAATCAGGGGACTCAATACCTCAACATTTGGTTTTGTTTTTTTCCTCTCTTGATATGTGATAACTTCATGACAGTGTGGGGAATAGGGTTCTTGACTCTGGTTCAAGTGTCATTTTACATTTCCTTACAGTGATAAAGATGAAATTATGAGTAGGCACTGAGGTTTTAATACATCACAGCACTTTATTTTATGCAAACAAGTAGCAGGTTTTCCCCCAAAACACTTGTGTTTTTAATCCACAAATACTACTTCATAATTGTGTTCAGTGTATAGCATTGTCAAGGAAGGTGGTTAGTGATGGTTTCATTTTGCACAGCTGCTTAATACCAGCTGAGTGTTCGGGTACTTTTCTCTTTCTCTGGGACGAATGGGCCCTGGCTCTGACCTTTCAGGGAAGTTGGCTTTGCTCCTGGCTTGTGGGCTGTCTGCAGGCCCACAGTTTCTGGTTGCTAGTGAGTGCTGCCCTGGAGTGTGGCAGAACGGGAGGGGGCTGGGGGGAGCGGTGTCATCCGGTCAACTCCCCATCGCCCATCTCACAGAGGCAGCTTCTGAGACCGGAGGAGAAGAGCACTTGCACAGGGTCTTTGAGCGGGGTGGGGCCTTGTGTCCTTCAGGGAGCTCCTAGGACACTGTGGTGGTGGGAGTCCCCTCGGGAAACCGGGGGAGCTGAGGGGTGATTTAAAGAGTTGGGTCGGGGGTGGGTTTTGATGTTAGTTGTCTCTGAGGTAGAGGCCCAGCCCTCATGGCATGGGCTCTATGAGGGAGGACTGGTGCACCCCAGAATGTCCTGGGCATCCCTTCCTTGAGGGGAGCTGGCACATGGTTGTTGATACAGAAAGCATTTTTGGTAATGTGACCAAAATCCAGGACTTGACAGCATTTTAACAACTAGGTAAAACCGCTTGGCCTTATTTTCCCTGCAGAGACTGAGTAAGAGTCTTGTCAGGCAGCAGTTTCCACCTGGAGTGATCTTGACCCCAGGGAGCATCCAGCAACATCTGAGGACGTTTTTGGTTGTTAGGACTGAGGGAGGGTGCCATTGGGGTCCAGCGGCTGGGGGCTGGGTTGCCGTGAACCGTCCTGTGGTGCATAGGGCAGCCTCAGACAGGGCTGTGCAGCCTGAAACATCAGCAATGCTGAGGCCTAGGAGCTGCCTGATGGCCTGGTGCAGCAGAATACAGTTGTATGGGTTTGTGGGAATGTCCGATTGGAAGCAGGCTGACACTGCTTATGTTTCTTTTGTTTAAAAGAAAGTAAATAACTGAGTTTTTAAGTTCCTTTCCTGTGTTTACCAGAATGCTGCTGGGAGATGTGAGCTGTGTTTACTGTGGGGACTCAGCACTGAGGTGTGGATGCTTTTGTTTTTTTTCTGGGCTTATATTCCAGCATGATGGCAAAAAGAAAGACATTTTCTGCAAAGAAAAGTAGCTCAGTGAATCCCCGTGTGTGGGAGTGAGATGTGGTGGCAGGAGGCAGCCATGGGAAGAGCCCCGGCTGAGAGAGGTGCCTGTTGGGCTTGCTGGCAGGAGAGCTGTGGTGTTGGCACAGGTCTCCTCACCCACCTCTGTGACAGCCCACATGCAATGGGAAGGAAGGCTTTGTCTTTACTGGTTTTCTTGGCCATGGGCAAAATTACTAAAAATGAAGACATTTCACTCTGCCACTGTTTTCACTTACTCTTCCATTTTGTGGCGTCCCCAACCGACCGACACTTTCTGTGGAACCTCAGATGGGTTCTTATGTTCCGTCAGGGGACTCAGAATTATAAATTTGCATGATTAGCGTGGCTAACTTAGTAACTCATGATTGCTCCTTTCATTTTGATAAAGAAATGAATTTTTATGCACCTGAAAATTTTGATTGCATTAATAGTAATTTCCTTGGGTAGAGTTTGACTGTATGTTTGAGGAAGACGCTGGAGTTTTTGAAGGGATTTTGTGAAAAAAAAAAGCAGTGTCTCATTTAGAATGTTTCCAGGATGAATTGTAATTCCTTTGCATCACGAAGTCTTTTTACTAGATAATCTAATTTGTAAAACATCAAGAGGAGTTAATCATAAGACAACACAGCACCAAGCTCAGGATTCAGTAGACTATTTCTTGTAGAAACAAAATGTTTCTAAGTTAAAAACTGGAACACATCAGTGTTCTCATGGCTGAGGGGTTGAGGTCATTAACATCATAGTAGAGCTTCATCTATTTTTCCAGTGATAACACTTGATCTTGCCACTTGCTAGCGATGCTGTAGCTTACATAGATACACAGTGACTGGTCCTGGCGACACAGCAAAAGTCAGCAGTACACATGCATGGCCTTGGTGTTCTCTTGATTCGCCCAGTGCCGGTGCTCCGGACTGAGCACGGCCGTCTTCTCCGGGTGGGCCTGGGACGCCGGGGGCGCTATATGTACAGTAGAGACTTCTTGAAATGACGGTTCCTCCTCTCTGAAAACAAATTGTGTAAAACACAGATATGTGCACACAAAATTTTAATAAAAAGCCTAAAATATACTCTTAACTCTTCCAACAATGTTTTTATAAAAGATGAGAAGGCGTGCCCTCTGTGGCTGTAGGGCTCACTTGGGACAGAGTACGTGGCAGATGCGTGGGGGCTTGAGTCAGCTGCTACGATGCTCTGCAGACCCGAGGTGGGGTTGGCTTGCATGGCTTGCGCCTCCTCTGCAGGGAGAAGCCAGAGCGGTCAGAAGTGTGTGGGGAAGCCCCTGCAGCAAGCCAGGGCCACATTCTGCTGAAGAGGAAAATGTGTGAAAGACCACGCTAGCCGGCAGCCTGGACGAGTGCCACTCGAGTCGAGGACTGAAGCAGTCTTGAGCTGGGTCGGGACTGGCCTGCCCCGGTCGTCCATCTCCGTGGTGTTAAGACTCTGCACGTGTTGGGGTGTCACGTTGTGCTTCTGTGAGGCTCGGGGCTCTTGGTGCCATGCCATGCCACTTGTCATCGGTGTGGGGGTGGGCAGCTTTCTCTGCATAAGGCTGAGGCCTGGGTGACTCGATAGACCAGGGCTTGGCCAAGTGTGGCCAGGAAATTTGCCCCCTCATTTAGTAAATGTGGTTTCACTGGAACAGCCACACCTTTAGGGTCACTTGTCTGTGACTGTGGTTGTGCCACCAGTGCCAAGCTGAGTAGTTGCCCCAGAGACAGGTTGGTCCACAAAACCTAAAACAGTCACTGAGAAAAAGTTGAAGACTAAAAGTGTTTAAACTCCATCTTAGTATGAATGAACACTTTGTCTTTTATAATCTACTGGTCCATGTGATGGGGCTGTAGTCCACCACATACCAGCACAAAGAATTTGCTGGAGGAGAGTTGGGTGGGGCGCCTAGAACTTGGCTTCCCTTTCTGTCTGGCCTTACCACCAACCCTTCCTGGCACCACTGTCTCTGCTGTGGAAGCCGGAAGGCAGTTCCTCTCAGTTTGATTGTTAGGTCTCAGGCGGAAAATTGCCCTCTGACTTTGGAATCTGAGAACTGTTTCCTGGATGCTGCAGGAGCCTTGCTGGCTGGCAGCCCTGCTCATCCAGGGCCCAGGTGCACATGGCAGTTGCTCCCTGGCCATGGTGCAGACTGTCCCTGTAGGAGACGGCAGCCAGGGCTACAACACAGGCTTGTTTCATGCATTGTAGGACTGGGAGGTGATTTGGCCCAGAGGGTCTCCCTGGTGTGGCCTTGAAGAGAGGTGGGCTGGACCCTGCCTGGCCTTGGCCGTCCATCTTCTAAAGAGAAGCCGCAGAGGGGACAGATGCGAGCCAGGGCATGGTCTTTCAGGGTGTCCTTTCAGTCCAATTTTAGACCCCGCCTTCCTGGGCTTTAGGAGCTCATGAGGTTGATGGAGTGTAACAAGAACGTCCCGAAACCCTTAAAGAAAAAAGAGACCGGGGCATGAGGGGAATGACACCCATTCCTCTTTAAAATGCAGCTTCAGTTTCTCTGAGCAGCCCTCGGTCCCTGCCCCCAGAGGACCCAATGTTCCTGCCTCTAGTGTGGCCGTGGACAGGAGGGAGATGTGCTGAGAGCAGGGACTACGTGGCCCAGGGCCGGGGACATTGGGGGAGCATTGCTGCCGTTAATGCTAAAAGCTTCAGGCTGCTCCCTTCCAGCTGGCCATGTCCTTGGATCCTTTCCCTGAAGACTGGGGCTGCCCCCTGTTCCTCTGGGTTGAAACGAATTCCAGTTTATTTGCATTTGCTCCATTGTTTCAAGAATGGGTATTCTAAAAGCTAGTATTTGATAATTTGGTAGTTGAGGTTTTCTGATTTGTTTTTATAGAAATGGATTTGCTGAGTTGGAAAAATAAAGGTATTGCTGTTTCAGGTGTCTTACCGTGATAGAAATATTTGAAACCCAAATTGTGTTTGTGTGTTCTTAATCCTAGTAGTGAATTGTTTATGAGCTGTGGAGCATGTTTTGGATTTGTGTGTCTTGGGAGCATAAGGTGGGAGGGGAAGTAATGCCTTTGAGGAGGCAGGAACTGAACATAGACTTTTGGAAAAATCTGCCAGGGGCTATTTGCCAAGCCCACGCCCCGCAGATCCCAGCCTCAGCTTTCCCCGCTTGGCTGGTGCGGATGTTCTTCGTGTGATGTCAGCCTACATCTGTGAAGCTCTTTTGCTTCAGCTTCTTTGTAAAGGTTCTGAGTAACATTTCTTCCTCATCTCCTCAGCCCCATAAGACAGTGTAGCCTGTTCCTGAAGCTGCTTGTTCCCCAGGGTGCCTCACTGCCCTCTCAGCACCAGGAACATGGACTACTTTGAGGCTCATTTATGGAGTGGAAGGCGGAAGCTGCCTTAGGCCAGCTCAGTTCCCCCCTTGTTCCCCGTGACCTCATGCTGACAAGAAACTGTGCTCAAGGGGGCACCTACGTGGCTCAGTGGGTTAAGCCTCTGCCTTCAGCTCAGGTCATGGTCTCAGGGTCCTGGGATTGAGTCCCACATGGGGCTTTCTGCTCAGCAGGGAGCCTGCTTCCTCCTCTCTCTCTGCCTGCCTCTCTGTCTACTTGTGATCTCTCTGTCAAATAAATAAATAAAATCTTAAAAAAAAGAAAGAAAGAAACTGCGCTCAATGTGAGACTGAGTACAGGTGTAGGTGGGTCGCCATGATTCAACCCAGTATCTCCCTGACTGTAATGAAGACTTTGACAGAGTTTATTGGGGTGGGAGGGGGTAAGGGTTGGAGGGTGTTGAGTTGCCAGAAGACTTTGGAAAATGCCAGATTAAGCAGGAATAGAGTTAAAAAGTTTCTTTCATTTCAGGATTCCAGTGTTTAGGGTTCCTGTGTCCGTTGGGAATTCTCTAGTGGGAGAGTCTTCAGGATTTCTCCAAAGTTATGTGATCAAGGCCCCACACCCCATTTTTTCTTTCGATAGATAGCCATTCTCAGGGTCTGGGAGGCCCTCCCTTGAACCCCCACACTCCTATATCTGGGCATCCCGGGCCCCACCCACTGTCCTCTCCCATTCCTCCCCTGCTGCCACCCCTTCTAGATGCCCTTCTCAGTCCCACCTCCATGAGTACTCAACCCCTGTGCCCACTTCCAGCTGTTGCTGCTGATGGGAAAGGGGTTTCTCCGTTTGCTTGGAGTCAGTGGGATTCATCCTTACCTCCAGATGGCCTTATTTCCACTTGGAAATGCATCTGTGTCTGGTTTATGTCTATTGGGAGGCCTTAGGTATTTTTTTTCTCTCCCATTTTAACCCCCTCAGGGAATTCTGAAACTCCTGGTCTGGGAGTTTGTAATAAAGAGGGCACAGCTGAGCTCCCCAGGTGGACAGCAGCCCTCCTGGAGGTCACATGCTAGGACAGCCGCTCTAGCTTTCCCGCAGCTCTGCCAGCCATGGTGGGGAACGTACCTGTACTCTAAGATTTCTTCAGTGTTGGACTGTTACTGTGTTTCCTGAAATAGAGAAAGGTGGCTTATGAAAAAGATATACCTGGAACCAAGGCTGCCTGCTGGTGTCCAGTCTTTGCCTCACATATATTACATTTTGGAGAGCACCATCAGTGAGACACTGATGCAGAGATTAGCATTTTAGTCTATGTGTGTCCCCTTGGCTGGCTGTAAGTCACGGGAATGAAAGCGGGGTGTAGAAGAAGGAAAGTGGAAGAGACAGGTACTGCGCTAGGTCAAGCAGGTGTTGAATTGCATTCCCGGGCACTCAGGAATGCAAGCCCTAGGGGGTGTGGCTCCCAGGCTCTGTGAGGAGTGACTGGGGTGAGGAGTCTGCTGTTGGGAAGGCCCCCAACGCATTCATGCAGCACATTATGTAATAATTCCTGTGACTCCCTTGAGCCCTCTGGCGAAAGAACCTGGCTGTGAGTGAGTAAAAAATAGAGATATACTATATATACAGTTATATACTTGCATCTGTCAGTAATGTTCCGTGCTTCCCAATTCTAGCACCGGAGTGACCCCGAGCACCCACCATGTGAGCCCCTCCCAGTGTGCACCATGTGATCCCCTCCTAGCACCTAGCGTGTGACCTCCCCTCAGCATCCACTGTGTGATTCCCTCCCAGCACCTACCGTGTGATCCCCTCCTGGCACCCACCATGTGACCTCCCCCTGGCACCCACCATGTGATCCCCTCCCAGCACCCACTGTGTGCCTTCCCCCAGCACCCACTCTGCGATCCCCTCCCAGCACCTACTGTGTGACCCACCACCCATGACCCACCGTGTGACTCCCCCAGCACCCACCATGCTCAGCTGTACTAATCTGTATGTATTCAGATGTACAGGTATGTGCTATGCAGGGCTACAGATTTGCACAGACAAGACAGCCTGGCTTGGCCCACAGGACTTTGGCTCCCCGCAGTGTTCAGTCCCGAGCCCCCCTTGCCCTGCTACCCTGTGAACTACAGGCCAGACACACTGTGGGCCTCCGCCCCAAGATGGCACCTGTTTGGGGTTTTCTTGACGCTTGTGCTTTCACAGCTCTCTTTGAAGCAGATGTCCTGATGCACTTTGTAGACTCTTTTGTACCTGTGTCACAAGAAAGTTGTGTAAAGCTGGAAACTAGAGCAGAGTGTTGCCCAGCTGCTTCAGCTAGGCTACTTGCATCCACCAGTCACTGTGCAGGTGTTTGACGGAAAGGCTATTAGTTTCCTACTAAAACTTTACCTCGTAGGGATGTGTTAAAATGTCCAACATGAAAGTCATGTAATTCAAAAAAAATTAACTTCACTAAGGTATGATTTACATAAGATACATCCATTTTGAGGAGTGTAGACAAAATATGATATTAAGAGATAAAATAAGAGATTTCGAGGACATGTCCCTCTTGAGGCAGTTCACTCAGCGGTGAAGACTTGAGACAGTGCAAGGTCATTCCTGAGTCCTAAGGGTAATTCTTGGAGAAGTTGGAGAGCCCTGGAGATGCAGGTGTTTGATGTGTACAGTGCAGACTTCTAGCCCCTCCTCCCATTTATTAACTAGTCTCCTTTGAGTGTGTCTCTGGAACTTAGACCTCAGTTTTGTGTGGAATGGGAATTACTCATACTACTTCTCTCATAAATTTGTAGATGGTAATGAACAGGGAAGTGTTTCTGTTCTTGCTAAAGCTCTCAAATGTCAGAGCTGTTGAAAAGAAAGATCCAGGGAGTTTGATGGGCAAAGCTCCAACTCATGCTCAGTCTGGGACAGCCCATGGGATTTTAGGCCTTTGGTGAGACTTCTGCTTTTGGTCTTCAGGGAGTAACAGGATTTGGAATTAACCCCCCAGTTTGAACAACCAGAGAATTGGGCAAAATATTAAAAGCAGTTCTTTTCAGATGTTAGAAAGCAGTGCGAGATTATAATTCTTGAGAGAAGGGAAACAAATGAAATGACCTCTGTGATCTCCCTAGAGTTTGGTCCAGAAGCACTTTTTGGATTACATTGCAGGGTGGTTGAGCGGGGGAGGTGGGGTGGAAGGCAAGCAAGGGTCACAGTGAGCTGAGGAGGCAGAAGCAGCTAGAGTGTGTAGGGCACTTGTGGGGAGGGAGCTATGCAGAGGAAGAGCTCCTAAGGCCAGTACAGGGATCCCTTTGAAGATGAAACTGTGCATACATAGGGGAGAACCCTGTGAGGCTGGGCAAGGAGAACTATGGAGAAGCTAAACAGCTGAGTTACTGCAGGCCATTCACGAACTAGAAACTCCAGAAAGGCCATGGCTTAGAAGTGGAGCAAAATTAACCCAGAATTAAGGTTAAACCACCCTAAAAGGCTTCCAAAGGACCAGACTAAAACTAACCATCTTGGAGAACAAAATGAAACATTTTGGGAAATAAACATAAAACTTAGCATTCAGGACCAAAAGGTTAAAAAGTCCAGCATCCAACAAAAAAATGACAAGATATTCAAAGGCTCATACAAAGCCTCAAGAAAGTGTGACCCATAGGCAGCAAACAGTAATTAAATAGACACCCAGAGGTGAGAGCAATGGCAGGAACAGCAGACAAGGCCCTTAAAACATGTGTTAAAGATTTGGTCCCACCTGTTCAGTGATCTGAAGGAAAATAGAAACAATGAGAAGAGAAATGGAGGATGCAAGAAAGGACTAAGTGGAATTTCTAGAGATGATAACACCCAGAGTGTGAGATGAAGGTCTCGCGGAATGGAGTTAGTGGTGGGTTATAAAGGCAGTGCAGAGGACAGACCACAGGATGCGAAGGCCCCACTGTGGAATCAAGGCACAACTAAGTAGAGAGAAGGGTGGCCTCAGTCTAACACCTGCATGACTGGAGTTGCAAGACAGGAGAGAAATGAATGGATGGGAGGAAAAATGCCTGAAGAACTAATGGCCCAAATTTTCCAGAGTTGATGAAAACCAAGACCCCAGAGACAGAAGCTTAACAAAGTCTTGTGAGCAAAAACACGTACACATCCACAGCAGAGTGCCTCAGTTAGTTTCCCAGCAATGGTAGTAAAGAGACATCAGAGCAGCCACGGGGCCGGGGCATACATGCTCGCAGGTGAGAATGAGCACAGCTATGCCAAGGCAGAAAACGGGCATTCCCGAGTGCTAAGAAAAAACAGTTCTCAGCCAGGAATTCTATACTCGGCAAATATATCCTTCAAAAATGAAGGTGAAACAGAACCCTTTACAGACAAACCAGAGCAGAGAGGGTTAATCACTGGCAGACCTGCACTATACGAAAAGTCACAGTGAGTTCTGGAGGCAAAGGCCAGTAGTACCCAGGGGCATCTCAGGTCTGTAAAAGAGTGCCAGGTGCTGGGAATGGTAAACACGGACTAATAAAAGACGTTCTACTCAGCAGTGTTTACAAAGATAAACACTGCTCTTTGGGGAGCAAACATACCATATCATATGGGTCATAGACTATGAGTGAGTAGTGCATCTGGCTACGAGAGCTGGGTGCATGAGGGGAAGTGGAGCCCGCTACTGCAGGGTCCCTTCCAGGACGCTGAGGTCAGAGAGCAACAGCAAATGGATATTGTGGGGGGTTGAAAGTATACTGCAAATCCCACAGCAGCCACTAGAAAGTTAAACCAGACAAGTATAACCAGTGAACCAACAATGCTGGCAAATTAGAAGGCTAAGGAAGAATTAATCGCAAAGTAGGCAGGGAAAGAGAAATAAAGGAAAAATGGTCAGATAGGACACATAGAAAGCACCCAGCAATGTGATGGATTTAAACCCAATCACATCATCATTATAGTAACAGGTAATGGTACAGACAATCCAGTAAAAATCAGAGATGTCAGATATAAAGCAAGACCCAACTTTGTGCCAAATACAAGAGAGTGATGTTCAGACCCATATGCGTTAAAGTGAAAGTATGAAAAGCTGTTGACAGGGGCTGGGCTCTTGTCATCAGGCTTGGTGGTCCTAGTGGATCACTAACTAGCAAGCACCGGGGTCACTGGCACAGTTGGAATATGGGGGGCACTGTGAATTAGGGCTGCCATTCCACAGAACCCAAATTCAGATGGTCTGTGCACATGGATCCTCAGAGCCTAGTGCAGATCAGGATGTATTTTCCTGTACTGTGTTAAGTCTGGCTTCATGTCCAAGTTTAAATCAAGCCTTCTACCTGGCTTTCCTACATCCCAGTCAGAGTGACCTTCAGACACAATCGAACAGCCCACTCCTCTGTTCAGTATCCTCAGTAGCTCCCATTTCAAAAGAACATATGCTGGAATCCTTCCAAGGGCCTCCAAAGCCCTGCTGGGCTCTTCCTGCCCTACCCAACCACTGCTCCCCCTTGGTCTCCTCCAGCCCCTCTGGCCTCCTTGCTACTCCTCAGACAAGCAGACATGCTCCTGATCTTGGGCCTTGGCAGCTGATAATTTGACTTTCTGGAAGGTTCTTCCTTCAGATATCCCCTCCATGTCTGTTCAATGTTTCCGTGAGAGTTCCCGACACCCTTTTGAATGCTGCAGCTGGCCTTCCCTGTCCCCAACCCTGGCTCTCCTCCGCCCACCTATTCATCTCTTCCTTTTCCCCAGCCCTGACCACTTTCTAGAACACTGCATAACGTCCTTCTGCTCCCTGTGTTCTGCCTCCCATGTCCAGGTGTATAGATTGCAAGGGCAGAGCTTTGGCCAGTTCTGCTCACTGCCGTGTACTGAGTGTCTAGAGCTGTGCCTGGTACACAGTAGGGGCTGATAAAAATATGCTGACTGAATATATTGGAAGTGTGAACCACAGAGTCACAGAGTGTTAATAAAGAAGGTCCTACATGGTGAACTAGGCAAGCTTTCCCTGTACAGCCCACTTTACTGATGGGGAAACTGAGGCATGAATGTCATGACTTAATGGCAGGGTGGAGACTCAAGTTCTCCTGTGCTGTTGTTGCTCTTTCCAGGGGACTCTGAGGCAGAGAGGAGAGGAATGTCATTTGCTGGCATTGATGTACTCGTGGCCCTGCTATCCACTGGAGAGGGACTGATGCCATTTGAGGCTGTGGGAAAGGAAGGCCCCAGGGCTCAGCCAGGAGACTGGCGTTCCCTGCATAGGTTCAGGGCCTCAGCTTCCTGATTCATCTGCTGGAGGGAATGGGTACAAGCCCTTATATCACCATGACCCCTAGAGCTCCTCAGTTCTCGTGAGTGTGGGTGAACTGGACTTCATGAAGGCACTTCTCTGGAAGTCAAGAACTTCCCACGAATGTGGTGAAATCAGGAAAGAAACTTACATGTGGTGACAGGCGCCTCCTTCCCAGACCGGCACGGCCTTTGTCTCTGAGAAGAGCCGAGTGCAGGGCTGGGGCACCTTTTTACAGGCTGCACAAAGGAAAAGGGGCTTACAGGGGCGCCATGCTGAGCAAGTGCTCCTCCTGCACCCCAGGAGGGTGCCCTTCCTGCAACTGCAGGGTACTTGAGTCCCGGAAGTCCCCAGGCTGTTTTCCCTTAGGGCTGGGAGGAGTCTGACAGGCCACAGGATGGTGCAGCTGGTATGGGGACTTCTGTCCACCCACCTCCCATCTTCAGTCCCACGTTCTTAGGGAGGCCTGTGGCTCTTTCTGTCTTACCACCATGTCTGGCCCCCAAAGCAAAGAGCCCCCAGCACCCACCTCTGGCTATGGGGCGCTCCATGTCCCTTGCTTTCTGGCTGCCCCCAGACCCTCTGCTTGTCTGGGCAGCTTCGGGGCGGTGAGAGGCCGAGTGACTCACTGCCTCTGAATATCCCTACCTGGGCATTCAGAAGTCTGGGGCACTGAGGCTGGGCCCCTGTCCTGGCATCTTGAGGTTTGAGGTCCTTGTGGCAAACCCATTCTAGTAGGCCTAGCACAGCCTGTTGTGACAGGTGTCTTGAGGCATAGGCCCCTGTGGTCCCCATAGGAGAAAGTGGTCCCCAACTTACCAAGCTCACAGCGTCTGCCTTTGAACCCTGGGTTGCAGTCACAGCTGTGGGTGTCCATACCTGGCACGCAGGTGCCTCCATTCTGACAGGGATTTTCTGAACAGTTCCCAGGGGTGTCTGTGAACAGGCCATGAGCAGTTAGTTGTCAGGACCCCAGAAGGCAGCCTATTAGCATTCCCATTTCTCTGTGCGCCTCTCTTCCTCTTGTTAAAGAATTTCAAAGCAGTTCACAGAAACCATTTCACCTATAAATACAGCAAGTATCTAATGCGTACAGACTTGACAAACTTTTATATAAGCACAACTCTGTCATTGTGAAATCAGCAGTAGCTCCTTAGTACCATAAGAAATTGCAATCCTTGTTCAGGTTTCCCTGATCATCTTAAAAATGTCATTTCCAGTGGTCTGATCTCATTAGGATTCTTAAGTACCCACTGCCATAGTTTGATGTGTCTCTCTTTTAATCTGTAACTTTTCATTTTCCTTCCCTCTGCATTTATTCCTCTCGCCCCCCTTATTAAAGAAACCAGGTCATTTGTCCTAGAGAATCCCCCTCCTGGATTTAACCTAATGCTTTCTTGTAGCATTAACTCATCCCCAATCTCCACGTTTTCTGTAAATTGAGAAATTTTTTGTAAATTGAGCCCCTCAGAGAGAGGGGCTTGATAGGATTCAGGTTCAAGCAGTCTTTGCAAGACCGCTTCACCCTTCAGCCACTCCAGGAGGCGGGACAGGTCTCCAGTTCCAGTTTTAGTGATGTGAGAACTGATTGTGAGTTTAGCATTGGCAGCCTGATTAATCCAGGAGGAAATTCTGATAGGCTCTGCACCGGATGGCTTGAGCGGTCACAGAGATCTTGAGTCTAGGTCACAGATCCATCATCTAACCCAGCCTGTCACTCTTCTGTCTCTTTAGCCAGAAAGTCTTCTATGAAGACCTTTTTTCCCTTGCCCACCACCTGGTCACCCTGAATTATAATCCATCCAGGCAAGGCCAGACAAATGCTTCATTCCTGTCCTTTATTTGTACACTTGGAAAGTAAGCATTGGTCCCCAGCCAGCTCTAGGGACCAGCACGTTGTGCTTTCTTTCAGCGTTATCATGAACTCAGATTCTTACATATTTGATGGGGGTCAGTTGGCTGCTGCAATTAGTCTTTTTGATGCCCCAGGTAGCCATCCTAAGCCTGTGGGGGTCTTCCAGGTTGACTCCTGTGCCCTTTAGACAAGATCCCTATTGTTTTTGAAAAGCTTGATTGTTTTACAAGTATGTCCTGGGCACATTTTGTCCAATTCTTCTTCAGGCTTTGAATCAGCCACTTCTCAAAGACCTCTGGTTCCTTTTATTGGACATCTAGAGCCCATAGTCTGGGTGCCTGAGGTGCTCACTGCTCCTGGGGGTGGGGGGGTCCCGTGCTTGGGGACTTTTTAGTAGAACTAGGAACTTAGATTTAAGAATAAATATAAGCAAATTGTGAGTTTATATCAATAGTTAAGGGAAACACAGCCCTTTACTTCCTTGATTTTTAAAAAAATTAAAAAAAAATTTTTAAAAAGATTTTATTTGAGAGAGAATGAGCATTGGAGGGGAGGGGCAGAAAGAGAAGCAGACTCCCCTCTCAGCAAGGAGCCCCACGTGGGGCCCGATCCCAGGAAGCTGAGATTATTGAGCGTCTGAAGGCAGATGCTCAACCGACTGGGCCACCCAGGCACCCTTTAACTTCCTTGATTTTATATTGTGTCTCTTTACACTGAAAATCTTTGTGACATTGATGCAATTATTTTCATTACCCACAATGTACTTGTAACAGTTCTTAAAAATTACCAGCATTACTACAAGCATTAAGAGCCTTGAGTGCCACTTTAAATTTCTTGCAATCCTTGTAATAAGTTATTAGAATATATCCCTCTAGGAATGAATGACTAGAAGGCTATTTTTAAAATCACTTGAGATACCTTTTTCCTGTGTGGTTATGCCATCAACAGGATAAATGAGTTTATTGCAGTTTGTTTTCAATTTTTAGGTGTTGCTTTTTATGAATGTGTCATAAAAAATTTTCTCCTTGGTTCTAAAATCTAAAATACAGAGATACATTCAGAGAAGTCTAGCATCCATCTCCATACTTTTACTTCCTTGTTCTTTCCTTCCTCATATAACCATTTTTTATTAGTTTTACTTCTTTTAAATACAAGAAAATAGGTATATTTATATTTCCCCTTCACCACTTTCCTATACAAAGGGGATACCCTAAACACTGTTCAGCACATGACATTTTAAAAACCATTTTGTTGAGGTAGAACTTAAATACCATATAATTCACCCATTTTAAGTTCTTAACATATTCAAAGATATGTGCACCCATTACAGTAGTCAATTTTGCAATGTTTTTTTTTTTTTTATCATTCTGGAAAGAAGCTGCCTACTCTTTAGCTGTCACTCTCCATACCCTCACGCCCACCCTCAGTGCCAAGCAACCACTTATCTACTTCCTGTCACTGTAGATTTCCCTATTCTGGACTTCCATAAGAATGGAATCATATGGAGTCCTTTGTGACTAGCTTCTTCTACTTATGATGTTTTCAAGGTTCATCTTCTCTTACAGCCTGTGTCAGTACTTCATATGGTGGGATAATGTTCCATTGTGTGGATAGACCATGTTTTGTTTATCCATTCATCAGTTGGAGGACATTTTGGTTGTTTCCATCTTTTGGCAATGGTGCATGATGCTATTACGAACATTCATGTACAAGTCCCTGTGTGGGCATCTGTTTTCATTTCTCTTGGGTATATACATACCTAGGAGTATATACCTAGGAATTTTCTGGCTCATATGATAACTCTGTGTTTAATTCTTTGAGGAATGACCAGACTCTTGTTTACCCCAAAGCAGTTGTACCACTCTGCATTCCTGCCAGCAGTGTTTGTAGCTCTAGCTTCTACACATCCTCACTGTGCTCGCTGCATCTCTTCATTCCAGCCATCCTAGCTGCTATGAAGTGGCATCTCACTGTGGTCTTGATTAGCATTTCCCTGATGACTGATGATGTCAGTCATCTTTTTCATGGGCTTCTTGGCCATTTGTGTATTCTCCTTGGAGAAACAAGTGTTCGGATACTTTGCCTATTTCTTAATTGGGTTATTTTCCTTTTATTCAGTCACATGAGTTACTTATATATTTTACATACAAATGTCTTTCAGGTATATGATTTGCAGATATTTTCTCTCATTCTCTGGGTTGCCTTCTCACTCCCTGATGGCATCCTTTGAAGCACAAAAAGCTTTAAACAGTGTCTTTTTTTCCCCCTCTTTTGTTGCTCATGCTTTTGGTATCATATCTAAAATCTTTTGCCACACTCAAGGTCATGAAGATTTACACATGTCTTTTCCTAAGAGTTTTATAGTTTTAGTTGTTAGATTTAGGTATTTGATCTGTTTTGAGTTTATTTTGTATATGGTGTGAGGTAGGGGTCTGACTTCATTTCTTTTGCATGTAGATATCCAGTCTTCCCTTCCTCCATTGAATGGTCCTGGCCCCTTGTTGAGATCAGTTGACCACAGATGTATGGGTTTATTTCTTGACTCAATTCTATTCCATTTATCCTAAGTCCGTCCTTCTGCCAGTTTCTCACTGACCTGATTACCATTGCTTTGGAGTAAGTTTTGACAATAGGGGGTCAAATAGGACATGGAATTTAGACACTATAAACAATTGTCCAGAGATATTTTATGACAACCTTACAGAACATGGCAGTGTGCAGGGGTATTTAGAACCTGTGAGCCTGGGCCAGCAGTCCTCACTCTTTGTAACTGGGACACCAGGCTGCAGAGCCTGACTGATAATTTGTTCCACTCGTGGGCAGCTGAGGCCTGAAGCCTGCAGTTCCTGCAGCAGTGGGGTTTCTCCCAGGGCACTGCCCACTATAGCCTCACCCTGTGAAGTCAGCCCCCCTAAGTCTGAGTTTGTTGTAACATGCATGCCCGTTAAAGTAAAAACAAAAACAAAAACAAACAAATAAAACAGAGATGGCTGTTTTGAACAGGGTAGGAGACAGGGATATGGCTGCAGTCTGGAGTGGTGGCAGTGGGTGGCTCCTATGTGACAATAAGTTACAGAGTAAAGAGGTTTAAGTTCTGCCCTTGCCTGCTGTTGGCAAAGAATGGAAACTACCTGCCTCTCTCTGGTGTCCAGGGGATAAAACCAGGAGGGTTCCAAAGCCCTTCTGGGGTGAGGATTGGGAAAAACATGAAGAATTTGACTAGTCTTAGTGTCCACTCCAGATCTCCATGGTGGCAGGTTATATATAATCTTGGGAACCCTCCTCCTCTCCATGAGCTACCATGAGCTGTGGCATTCCAAAGGTCCGGCCTTAACCTGGGGGTTGCTTGATGAGAAAACGCCAGTCAAGAGTGTTAATTGTGCTCTTTGGGTGTCTAGGGCTCTCTGGAGATCCTCCTTTCCATGAGAAAGAAAAGTCTAATAGCTCCCAGAGAAAACAGGCAGATATCCTACAAGGAAACAAGAGCAAGACTGACATGCATGGAGAGCAACACCGGACAGAAGATGACAAGGGAAGTGTTTGAAGAACTGAAGGTAGAGGAACTCTGAACCTCAAATTTTATACCCACTCCAATTGCCCTTCAAACGTGAGAGCTACTAAGTATTTTCAGGCAGATAGGGCCTCAAACATTTGGCCATGTAAAGTACCAATAAGTACTTTGATGGGACTTAATAAGATGATTGTAAACTTTTATAGATGACCAAGAGCAGGTGACACTGAGGTCAAAGGGACGGCAAACCTCCCTAAACATAGTGCCATTGAAACCCCTGGTGTTGGCTCTAGGAAGTCCAAACAGTGGATCAGAGCAGTGGACCTAGAGCCTTTGGTCAATACCAATGAAAGATGCTCGATTGTATCAGCATCCAAGAGACACAAATCCAGATCCCAAGGGGCACCCTTCACACCCATGCTGCTGACAGGATCTGGAAACCCAGCAAGATCAGGTCTGGAGAGACTGGATTAACCACATCTCTTAATCATGGCTGGACAAATGTCAACTGATGTCCCCACTTAGAAAACAATTTAGTGTCTTCTTGTGACTGGGGCTTTCATACACCCTATGCCCTAGTATCTATATTGCACATGTGCCAGAAGACATATGTAAGAAGAACAGAGCGGCCCAGGGACCATCTGAGCTGAGCAGACGAGGCTGTGGTGAGGTTACTGGCAAACCAGATGCTCAGTTGGGAATAAGCGAGCTGCGTCCACACAGCAGCACTGATCAGCTTCACTGTAGACATGCAGCGAGAACACAGGTCAGGGAGGCTGTAAACAGCCAGGCTCTCACCTTGTAACAAGAAACCTACAGTTGTTCAGGCACATGTGGATACGTAGCAAGAGCGCTCCTCCTCACTGCCCACCCTACAGCAGAGCAAAGGGACCATAAACATGAAATCCAGGCTCGAGGTGAACAGGGGGACAACAGCAAGATACGAGTTCCTATTCATGTTCTAGTTCATGGGTTCCAGATCTAAAGGCCATCATCTTATCAAAAGCTAACTTACTTAAAAAAAAAAATGCTAACTTAACTAAACTAAATAAAAGGTGCTGTCATAGACCCATATCAGATGTAACAGGAACAAAAAACCATGATTCACTGGGTGCACCTGGGGGCTGTTAATGATTTTTTTCCCCCTGCTTATCACCTAAAATCACTTTTGCCCATCCTCTGGTTAGCCTGCATCCCTTATGTTAGCAAACACTTCAGACTACAGGGACATCTGGGGCCAGTCTGGTACCACCTTGAACCTCTCCTTCAGAAGGCACCCAGGAGAGGTCATTCACATCCCACTAGTTCCTGAGTTTT
The DNA here is from genome assembly GCF_009829155.1 of Mustela erminea. Lineage (NCBI taxonomy): Eukaryota > Metazoa > Chordata > Mammalia > Carnivora > Mustelidae > Mustela > Mustela erminea. The sequence continues at coordinate 46,298,508 of NC_045621.1, read as the reverse complement.
ATGAAATGAAATGTCTAATATTGGGGAGGGCTAACAACACAAACTGTACAATGAAACATGTGCTTTTCTCACTTATGAGGCAATGGCAACATGCGTGTCTTTACTCTGAACCCCACCTTAACTAACAGAATCATTCCCTGGCTCCATCCGACTCTTGCTGCTTGCTAGGGCCAGCCCTGGCTCCAGGCCTTGCACCACGAGGGGAGCCTGCTGGCTGTGACTTTGTTGAGGCCACTGTCTGCCACCACACTCTCCAGCGCAGGTTCTCCTGATGCCTCTGTCCTTGGGTAGCCTGGGGCAGGTCTGCAGGTGGCATGTATCTTCAGATGGGCCATCCTGGGCACTTGGCTCACCCTTAGCGAGTATCCTGCCTTCCTTGTGGTCTGCTTGCTATGCGAGCAGAGTCTGAACCACTGGGTCCTAGAAGAACTGTCCCTGGAAGGCCAGAGCCCCCAGGGTTAGAGCGAGGAGGGAAGGTAGAGCCAGAGTCTGAGTTGGTGTAAGGAACACATGCCCAAAGGGGAAATGCTGCACCCTGCAGGGGTGGGTCTCCCCAGACAGGCCCATGCCCCATGTGCCCAGCAAGGCCCTGCTGGCCCTGTACACCGAGCATGGGTCTGTCTGGCCACCTTTGTATGGAACACAGTCAGTGGCTGCCCCTCCATGTCCACCATGTCCTGCCGCACATCTCCTCTGTGGAGAGGTACGGGGTGAGCTCAGCTTTACGTGGAGGGAAGGAAGGGCCATCTCTGCAATGGAGGGCCAGTCCCTCCAAGGCAGTCCTGGATAGTCTGGGGGGCTCTGCTTTCCAGGCTTGTTCCTTGTCTGTAAAAGCGTCGTCTGGTTCACCCCACCCTTTCCAGAATGACGAGCTTGGTTGCTCCTTGGGCAGCTCTCAGTCTGCCCCTTCTTCACTATGGGTGCCCCCACCGCCCCCACCTACAGCCCTTAAGGCCCCCCTAGGATGGTCAGCTCTGGAAGTCCACACCTGCTGACTTACTTTCCCCATCCTTGTCAATGCGGTGTTCAGGAAACTGGAGGGCCAGGCTGACCTGTTCAGGCACCTGCTTTGCGTCTTCCTCCATGTTTTCAAGCTGCACCAGAGCCGTGGGTTCTAGGAGAAATCAAAATGTTCCAGTGTGCTGACCCCAAAGCTTGCTGCCTCATGCCCAGGATTGTTCTTGGGCTGCCTTCTAGAGCTGCTTCTCTCCCTGGGGCTATAGAGATTGCTATGGTAAGGGCTCGGTGTGGCCCATTCATTTGCTGAACATCCCCACCATTGGGGCAGAGTCCCCTGGGCCCCAGAGCTGCCTTCAGCAGGATAGCTTTTCTTCAGGTGGGGGCCAGCCCCAACCCTCCTGCTGAAACTCAGAGCTGCTTTGGTGAAGGTCACTGGTGGCCTGAGCTGGGGCGAAATGTCCTATCTGATCCAATGGCCCCATCCTTCCAGGTGGCTGATACTGTGCTATCCTTCTTAAGGTCAAATTCCACTCTGCTCCCTCCACCCCTGCTTCTTGGGGCTGTGGTACCTCTTCCCTTTACATCTACCCTCAGGCAGACCTTGTACTTGGCCAACCCTAAATGCAAGTCAGCTTCTCTGTGGGGTCCCTGCCTGCGCGCTTGGGCTTTTTATGATTGCTTCTGTGGCTTTAGGAGGGTGTCTGGGTCACAGCCCAGCCTGCGTAGCTTCCTAGACACCTCTTCCTGGTCATCATGTCTGGTGAACCCTTCTGCTCCTTCTCTGCTGGTCGCAGGGGCTTCACTGCTCCCACCTGCTCATCACTGTCCCTTTTCTTCTCTGGCCTGGAAATGTTTGTGCTGGTTGAGAATTCTCACTAAACTGGTAATTAGGTTCTGTGCCAGGGAATTCTGTGAGAACAGGACCTGGTTTACTGGGGAGGATGAGGCCTGGGCTGCCCTGCCTAGGGTTCTAAGGGCCTTGAGGGCAGGGACAGCCCATGGGCATGCAGCTTCTGGCCTGTTGTGCCACAGTCTTGGGGAATACCTTCTAGCCCAACCACTCCTGCTAAACCACGTGGGAAGGGGCTAGGCCATCTCAACCCAGCGCTCATGCCCTGCGGTGCTAGGGCTAGGCAGAGTGGCCCTCTGGTCTGCCACAGGTGGTCCATTAGTTCAGGTTGAGCAGGATCTGAACCTGGGACACAGTCTCTTATGTGACGGAGAGGTGCAGTCTATAGACTGTAACATGCGTGCGAATCACTTGGCTTCTTATTAAACACAGATTCCAACTGCACAGCTCTGGGTGGGATCCTGCCCATCTAGAAGCCCCGTGGGTGAGGCTTGTGCTGCTGGTCCGAGGACCTCACTTTGAGTAGCAAGGAGTTAGATGGTACTGCGTTCTCTAGCTTCCTGCTCGCTAAGCTACACTGGGACTCCCGGCTTGGCAAGTCCAGCTTCTGCGCCTCAAACCTCCTCCTGACCCTGAGCCCTGCCAACGGCCTGCACTTCAAACCATTCTGGCATATCGGGATGGCCCCTGTGAGCCTGTGCAGATGCAAGGGCCTACGTTTTGCTGCGTCCCTGTTGGAGGTGGTATCGGGTGCTTGGGGTGGTCTTTAAGCCCAGGTGCTAGGGGCCTCATCCCTCATCATGCTGGGGACATGGGCCTGAGGAGGTGGCAGTGAGGCCCCTGAGGCTGGCCGAGGCACTCACGCGATCTCACGGTGACCGATTTGCCAGGCGAGCCCCCAAACTTGGCACTCACTCGCCCTCTGCCGTCCACCAGCTCTGAGAACCTGCCAAGGGAGTCACCATGGGTCACCGCCACAGAGTGCGTGCCTGGGGCCACGCGCTCTGGGGGGATGGCCGAGGCTGCACCTGGGGGCCGGGGTCTGGGTTTCAGGCGCGTCGCGGTCACTGAGCAGGCGCAGCTCTGGCAGGCGTGCGAGCGGGGGTCTGTTTCTGAGCACTCGGGGATGCAGTCCCTCCCTGTGCCAGCGTCTGTCAGCGCCGTCCCTCGAGGCTGCAGGTGGGTGGGAGGAGTGGGTGGCTGCATGAGGCTGGTCCCGCCAGGCCTCTTAGAGGGGAGCACTGGAGACGGTGTGTGTGGCCCCGAGGCCTCTTGCTGGCTTTGGGGACCTCGTGGGTTTGTCGCTTTCTAGCAAGCCCAAGCCCTGCTCCCTGCCCACCCCTGCCTCCCATCCCAGGAGTCAGAGGGCCGGGATCTCCACCTGCAGGGCATGGCCAGCCACTCGGACCTGACAGGACACCCCCACATGCCCAGAGAGTGAGGATTAGGCTTCTCTGTGGGTCCTTGTCTCCTAACTGTGCCCCCAGCCCTCCCTTGGGCAGCTATGGCTGCAGCTGCATAGGATCTGACCCTCTTGCATGGTGCCTGTGTATCTGCTCTTGAGGATTCTCTTCTGCCCCAGCCACTATCTGCCTCCCTGCACACTCGTTTCACCCCATTGCGCTCTCCGCAGTGTCCGTCTAGATGCACCCTCTCCCTACAGCACCTTCTCTGGGCTCCAGCATGGCAACAGGGTCATGCAGGACCTGCTAGGACTCCTTGGGCCTCCAGTGCACTGGAGAGCAAACTACATCCTTAGTGTGGCCTGAGGCTCTGTGCTCCTCAGCTGTTTCCTCCCTTTGTGTGTCCACGTGGGTCTCCCTTCCTACCTCTCCCAGGCTACCCCTCCCCATGCCCATCCTGACCCTCTCTCCCATCTTTCTGTCCAGAGGCTCCTTGTGGGTCAGGCCTGGCTGCGAGGCCACTCCCTGGGGACAGGGTGAGGAGGGATATGCTTATGTTTACAAATTCCTAGTGCATGGACCCTGCACTGACCGTGAATTCCTTCCCCACTGATTTTCATACCCCCAAATTCTCCCATGTGAACACAGTCCTGCTTTGTGGTTGTCTGATGTTCCTGGGGTGGTGTCGCCCATGAGGGTCCTGGGGCTGAGCTGTCTCCTGGGCAAGGATGCCACACCCCAAGGAGGGCAGCCCAGCCTGCTGTTCTGGGGGCCCACAGTGAGCACGAGGGGCTGGGCCACCTTCATGGCCCCGTCAGTCCTGAACAGACCGCAGGGCCTGGCCTGCATGCCGTCCCTGCCCCACCATCGCTGGCAGGGCCATACTTACAGGTGATGATGTAGAGGTGAGCAGGCTCACTGTGCAGTTGGTCACCCTCAGCACTCTGCACGGCGGTCACCGATAGCTGGTAGCGCCGTCCTGGCAGCAGGTCCCGCACCGTGTAGGACGTCAGCCTCCCGTTGGGGACGTAGCGGCTCTTGGTGCTCTGGCTGGTGGTCACGTTGATGACATACGCCTCCAGCAAGGTACTGGGAGTGGGGATGTCCCAGACCACATGGGCAGAGGTGGCTGTGACTCTGGCGGCTGTCAGGTTGGCTGGTGGCAGGGGCCCTGATAGGCATGGAGCAGGGAAGGGAGGTGAAAGGGGCCACCACCAAGTTTAAAGATCTGACACGACTGCTGAAGTCTCCTAGAAGCCCCGTGTGGTCATGATGGACAACCTTACAGTCCTAAAGGGTGGTGTAGAGGGGTGTTTGCAGCAGCACCTCCTTCTGCCCGAGAGACTCCCCAGCATGCTGCCAGGAAGAAGCCACGGAGGCCCCAGGCCTGTGCAGCCTATCAGTGTCTTCTCCTTTTGATTGCCTAAGCCTGGCCATGTGCACCCTCCTCTGGGGTGTGGGAGGGGGCCAGGCAGGCAGGGAGTGGGCCAGGGTCCCAGCACTCAGGGTCAGTGCCAGGACTTAAGCCGGCCCTCACCACACTCCCCCACCCCGCCATGGGCTGTCCATGTGCCTACCCTAGCTGGGCTGTCCTGGAACCTGGAACCTAGACTCTGCCCAGATCTTTCCTCCTTACCACACACCCCCTTTGTTCACAGGTCCCTCTGGTGTGGACAACATGACACACTGGCCCCCTCCATGTTGGGGTGGGAGGGGTGGTGAGGGCCAGGCCTCCTCCCCACCAGATACCCTGAAGACCAGAGAGTGGACACTGTGGGCATTCACCCACATGCCCTCTGGCCTTTCACCCAGGAGCCTTTGGGTGCTGGATAAACACCCAAGCAGAGGACTTCCTGGGACACCTGCCCTTCCTGGCACCTGTGGAAGGGACCTGTGGGGTGCCAGGGCCACTTTGGTAGGATTTGGCTGGAGGGAGGTGAGAGCTTGCAAAGGTCCCACAAGACCTGAGGTTGTGTACTCACGAGTCCACACGTGCAGTGGGGTCGAGGCCAGGCTCTCAGTGGGAGGCTCCTGTCCCCCAAGCCCACTGAGGGCAGTCACCTGGATGGTGTATCTCCTTCCTGGCAGCAGGGACCTGTGGGCGGGAGGGCAGGGAGAGGCTCCACTGCCAGACTGTAACTGCTTCCACACAGGTGGGCCTAGCTGTGGGTGATCCTGCAGGTGGCCTCCTGAATGACCAGATTTGTGGCCTGAGACCTGTGGGTTCCTCACATGGGAACTACTCCCTGATCTGTCTCTGTCTAGTACAGGGCAAGGATCAAGAATGGCTCACACCTGCCCAGGATGGCTGTGGTACAGAGGCCGGTGTTCAGGCAGGAGAGGCCAGAAAAGGGCACTTGGAGATTACTATGCAGAAGAGGGTCAAGGAGCAGACCTCACTGCCCTCCTGCAGGGCCCTTGGCAGGAGTTCCCAGTAGAGTTCCCAGCACCCTCGTGCATGAGAGGACCTCGCTGCCCCCACAGCTCTGTGCAGTGTGGTTCATGCTAAGTACCCATTTCCTCCTGGTACCCTGAATTGACAACAGGTGGGGGTGCCCCATAATCAGCCCCCGATAAAAACCCTGGGTGCTGCATCTCTCACAGGCTCCCCTGAAGACAGCACTTCACACATCGTCATGCCTGCTGGTGGCCTGTGTGACTCCATGGAGAAGGGCCCTGGAAGCTCACCCCTGGCCCACCGACTTCTCCCTTCCTGTGCGTTGCACTGTTTCTCTCTTGTGAGTCCCAGCTCGGAGCACAGCCTCTGCTGAGTTTGGGGGGGGGGGCCCTAGTGGGTGTCCTGAAGACCCTGACTCAGTCACCAGGGCCTCATGTGTGTTTTTGTCACACCAGTCCTTGGAAGTGGGCAGTCCCCACAGAGCAGACCTGGGCGTCTGCGGTCAGAGGCACAGCTGACTAGGTGGGGGTTTCTTCAACTGGCAGGTACAGATACCCCAGCCAGTCTCCCTCCCCCACTCTCCTGTCTTCCAGCGCCGCCCTCCAGCAGGTGTCAGAAGCCTCCCTGGCTGGCGAACCCGAGTGGGTTGAGGCTGTGAAGTCTGAGCCTTCACTGTGGGGCCATTCCAGCATTTACTTCAATCCTCAGCCAGTCTCAATGACTGATGTTCATGTGAATTGTATTTACTTTGTAGTTTTGTTGTATTTGTAATAAGTAAACACAAGATGTTTACATGCCTACTTTAAGGTTCTAACGTACAATTTGAACAATATAAAAATTTAAGACAAGTGTAGGGGTGCCCTGTGTCTCCCTTTCAGAGGGGCCTGCGTGACTCCGGCTAGGATAGCCCTGTACCACTCTCTGGGTGGCTTGGTCTCATTATCTGTGTGGGAGGCATGAACCCCAAGTTTTAGAGTGTCCCTGTTTTGTTGGGCACTTTCAAACACCTGTCTGGTAGCACCTGTGACGGGGAGAGGCAGGACTAAGGGCTGAAACAAAGGGGGTCTCTGCTTGTTAGGGCTGAGCAGGTGCTTGTGAAACACAGGAGGCGCACACACACCCCTGCTTCTCAAGGCGGGCGGGGAAGGTGGGGAACAGCAGGGGAGGGGCACAGAGGGAGAAAGGAGGAAGTCCTAGAGCCCCGAGGGAAGGGAAGACCGGCCCCCTGCTCTTACCCAAATGTGAACCTGTCCACAGTCTTGTCCATATCAGTGGATTGGTCCTCCTGGGCCTCAGGATGCTGGATGGACACACGGACGCCACTGACAGTGGCATGACGGATCCTGTGCAGAGCCCACTGCACTGAGATGGTGCTGGCTGTCACATTGGTGACCTCGAGGCCCTCAACTGGGCGGGGTCCTGGGGGGCAACAGGCCCCTTAGCTGGTGGTGGCACCTCCTCACTCTGGGTGAGGGCAGGTGCTTGAGACCATGAGACAGGACTTAGGAAGTGTGCTGGGTGGGGGGTCACCGAGAGGGGTCCAAGTGAGGCGCTGACCCATCTGGGCTTGCGGGCTGCGGCCTTCAGCCATAGAGGGACTAGGGTCAACCAGATAGGCTCCTGCCTGGGGTAGGGGTACAGGCAGCTTCACCAGGGGACTGCGGTCTTGAGGCCATGGGGTGGGGCCCTTGGGACACATGAACCATGGGACCTCCTTTTTCTTTCCCCTGGCTGTTCTGGTTGCACTGACACTGAATATTTGGGCGATGCTGCAGCCTACTGAGGATAAGAGCTAGGGAAATCTTGGGCTACTATGGGGAAGGGTCTGGGTAGACCACAGGAGCCAGGAGGGGAGCCCTTCTTTCCTGGCAGCGCAGTGCTCAGTCCGGTGGGCAGCATCCCTCCTGCCCACCCTGGTCTCCTGGGGAGACCCCACTCTCACTCTGATGGTGGAGGGGTAGGGATGCCATTTTTTCCTAAAGCCAAGCTCAGGCAGAGCCCACTCTGCCCCACAAGCTCGCTCTGGTCCTCCTGCTGGTCTAGGTGCATTCTCAGTGCCTCTTAGCTGGCCTTCCCATCACACACCTCTCCTGAGTTTCTCATCTCATCCCTTGCTTGGACTTCAGTGTCCTCAGGGTCAGTGTCTGGCTCAGGCTGGCAGGTGATACCCGGGCACCTTCCTCCTTCCATGAAGTTTCTGTCCATGCCTCTGAGCAACCTGGCCTCCCTCCTTTCCTGGGCATGAGTCCCCATTGGTGGATCCTGGCTGTCTGGCTTCACAGTGCTCTTGGGGATGGCCCTGCCTGCCTGCTTTGACCTGCGCTAGTACCTGGTGTGGTGGGAGCAGAGCCGCTGTGTGCTGGCTATGCTCTGAACCCCTACCAGCTGCCCTCATGGACCCTCCATGCTGCCCAGGGGACCACTGCCCCATGCATGGTCCTTCCTCCAGCCTCCAGCACCCCCTTCCACAGTCTCCCATGCCTACCTGGCCTCTACCTACCATAGGTTTCTCTCTGTGGAGGACCAGGCCCTCCCCTGTAGATCCCAGAAGCAGATGGGTCAGGTAAGGCCCCCAAGGCCTCCCTAGACTATGCTTCCCCCTCCTGTGCAGCTGCACCCCCAGAGGCATCTGCCCTGGCAGCCCCCTTCTCTAGAACTGCCACCAATACACTCTGTCCCCACCCCCTCAGAGTTGCTGTTTCCCTCCTCAGCATGTTGGGGTGACCTCCTGGGTGCCTTGCTTGTCCCTTTGGCACCCCCCCAGCATGGGCTGGCCCCTGGAAGGTGCCTTCTTGGGGAGCCCCCCAACTTCTCTCATGGCCTCACTCCTAAGGCATGGCGCTTTGGGGCCCTGGCCAGTGTGCCTCTCCTGGTGGCCCCAGGCACATCCAGGTGGGCACTCACGTGTGCGGGTCAGCAGCAGCACTGGCCTGCTGATGTCATTCTTGTTGTTGGCATTGCGCTTGACCGAGAACACAGAGATGTTGTAGGCTCTGCCGGCTGCAAGGGCGTGCAGCTGGTGCGAGGAGCGGCTCCGGTCCACAAAGTCTGTGCGGCGGTAGGCACCATCTGAGGATGTGTAGGTAACTGCGTAGCCATCGAGCATCTGCCTGGCGGCCCGACCTTCAGGTGGATGCCAGGAGATGGAGACCCCACTCTCTTCCACTTGCTCCACCTTGAGGGCCGTTGGTGGGAAGAGCTCTTCAGGGTTTCCGTCAAGAACAAGGGAGGGGTAGTCAGCTGTCAGCCACAGAAACCCTGGCCCCCAGCCAGGCATCTCACCTGGTGGCTCTTGGGCCTGTCCTCCCAGGGTGGAGGTGGGCAACTGCTGGTGGGGAGCCTGCTCCTGTTGCCACAATGGGCCGTTTTACCTGGTCTCTGGCCAGTGCCTCCTGGAGGGCCTCATGAGTGTGTGCGCAGGTGACTGCCTTTGCCCTCCATGGCGATGTGTGTGTGTGTGTGTGTGTGTGTGTGTCTCAGGTGTGTGTGTGCCTGTGACTGTATTTATGGCTCCTGGGCAGTTCTATACCCCTTCCTGCTGCTTGGGCAGAGCCCACTAAGCGACTGCCTAGACACTTTGCCCTGGGGGTGCTCAGAACTTTGACCTGTCCCCTGAGGGGTCTGTGCCCTCTGAGGGAGGAGGGAGGTCCACCCACTGCGCTGGCACCTTTGCCACCTCACCTTTGGCACAATCCTTGCCCGTGTAGCCCACTTTGCAGGTGCAGCTGTGGGACCCATTGCTGGCCAAGCAGTAGCCGCGGCCCCCACAAGGGCTGGAGAAGCAGGGGTCACTCACTGGGGAAGAGGAAAGGAGCAGTGAACACTGGTGGGACCCTTGCTGTTAGGGGCAACAGGTCCTTCCTGTGTGGGTGTGTTTGTGGGGTGGATGTGGCTGGAACCATCACAGGAAGCGATCTGAAGAGGTGAGGGAGGGGCTGCTCTCTGAGGGGAAATGCAGGGCTTGCGGAGGTCTCACCGGGAGGCTGGGCACGTCATCCCACCACTACTCCCAAGCCAAGGTAGCCTGGTAGGTGGTGACTCAGGGTGGGGTGAGCACAGGGCTGGCCTCTTCTGGGGAACAACTGGCAGCCAGGGCAGCCTCCCTCTGCACTGTGGCTGTGGGCATCGAGAGGACCTGAGCTCCCCAGGCCAGGGCCAGGACCCGCAGGTTCCCAGTGAAGCAGCAGAGCCCCCTTATCACTGTCATGGCCACTAACTGTGTTCTAGGTGCGCCCGTACCCACCCCAAGCTTGTACAGTGAGACTCCTTGGCCACAAATGGCCCCCATGGTGCTTATGCCAGGGCTACCAGCACCCACAGTCCCTGGGCCTAAGACCTCACCCCCAGCAGAAACTTCACCAGCCCAGCAGCCTTGCACAGCCCACACAGCCACACAGCGCCGTGCTGCCAGCCAAGCCCAGCATCAGGGCTAGAACAGGACCTGCCCCTGGGACACTACACACCCATCCTAGGAGGAGAGCTGAGACCAGCAAATTGAAGAGACAGTTGCAGAGCGTTGCAAGTCTTATAAAGAAGGAAAATGAGCAGAGAATTCCCAGGTGTAAGGAGAGGTGGGCACTGGGACGCCGGGGCTGCAGCGAGTTCCGCCCACCCAGGCTGGCCATGGAGCCAGCCTTGTCTTTTGGGGTGAAGTGGGGCCATTGGAGGGACAAGTGCAAGAGGTGGGTAGCTAGCATCAGGGGACCCAGCAGAGGCCTGAGTAAGGGGCCTCTGGAGGAACTGGGGCTTGGCCTCTGCCTCCCTACCTGTCTCACAGTGGTAGCCGAAGAAGCCTTCTGGGCAGACGCACAGGTAGGCCCCGCCACCGTTCTCACACCGGCCTCCGTGCTGGCAGGGGCTGGAGTGGCAGCCATCCACCTCTGGAGAACACCCAGAGAGTTGGCCAGAGCCGCCAGGGGGTGTCTGGGGGAGGGAGGAGAGGATAGCGGGAAGAAGGGAAGGGGGATCGAGGAGAGATGCCAAGGACAGATGCTGGGGCGGGGGGGGGGGGTTTGCTGGGGAAATCCCCCTTAGCCTTGGAGCGCCCTTCCCAGGGTCCCTTCCCCTGGGGGGCCTGTCCAGCTGGGCCAGGGGCCCAGCCATTTCCCTCTGCTCGCTGAGCGGCCCAGGGTCTACGCTTGTTGAAAACAGGGCGTCCAGGGCATCACGAATATGGGTGAGGGCCCAGCCACTCAGGGGACCCACCCAAGCACAGCGCCTACCTGTCTCGCAGTGGACTCCAGTGAAGCCTGCAGGGCACTGGCAGACAAAGGCCCCTGGGAGGTCCCTGCAGGAGCCTCCATTTCTGCAGGGTTGTGCTTGGCACTCATCTGTCTCTGCAGAGACAGGGGCACTTGTTTGTCTCTGCAGAGACAGGACAGGAGGCTGCAAGTCCCTACACAGACTCCAGAGAGGTGGGACACAGGTCCCACATGGCCGTACACAGGGCTGCATGGCCCTGCGTGGGCTCTATGTGGACCTCCAGGGGCCTTCACAGCCACCAGGATTTCATGTGTGCTCTGAGGCTTTAGCCTGACGCCCACCCTCTCCACTGTCCACCTGATAAGGGCCCTACCCCCAGGTCACTCCCGCATTTCACTGTCCAGGCTTCTCAGGGGCCTGGGCACATTCTAGGTCTGGCTCTCCCTGGAGCAGGGTCTCTGTCTCAGGGCTTAGAGCCCTACCCAGGTGTGCGGGGTACAGGGCTCACCCACCAGTGTACCACACAGGCCTCCTCTCCCTCTGCTGGATTGGAGCACAGGGCCAGGAGTCAGGGTATGACTCTCTCCACCCCACCTCCTCTAGCCCTGGGGCAGAGGCTGCAGAAGGCAAGAGGAGGTCAAGGTCAGCTTCCTCAGCTGGGCTGTCAGTCTCCCTGGGGAGATGGAGGCTGAGATGTTTGTAAAGAGTGCGGGCTGTGCTGGGCCAGGCAGTCCGGGGGAGGGGTGGGTTGGAGTAGCGCCCTGCCCCTTACTGGAGCACAAATGGCCTCCTTTCTGTGCTGTGAAGCAGGAGCCCCCATGCAGGCATGGGATGCACACTCATAAGCTTCTGAGAGGGGAGCCCCAGTGTATAGGCACCAGGAGAGACCCCAAGAATAAAGCGGTGTTGTGACTGGAGGCACATTTACTGGATGTAAATTAGCTTTGTTCTGAGGAGCCGGACACAATTGTCAGCACTCCTCAGCGCCCGGAGAGACCGAAAGACCCTGGAGAGGAAGGGTTGATGCTCATTATGACCTCGAGGGCTCTCATAGAGCGTGCAGGACTTTACTCTGTGGCTGGCAGGTGGCCAGGCCCCATCTTGCCAATTCACATGCAGCTACCACATATGAGCCCAGTACCTCTGGGGACAAGGATACTTTAGGATATTTGCCACAGGCTTGTTTTGCATTTTAAACTGGGAATTGGGCTCCGGAATTCCAAGTGTTCAATTTAGAAAAGTTGAATTTTAATGCTTAAAATGTAACAAAATAAATGGTAGTAAGTAAGACACCCAGGAGCTAGAGTGCTTACTATCTCGTCAGGTCACATGCACTTCCATGTCCCTTGTGATGCGGATTTTGGGGCTTATGATGTCTTTGCCTCTTTAGTATTTCAAATTTCATGAATTACCTGAACAATGTATGGTTTTGTTTTTGCTATTTATGAATTTTATTAAAAGGATATAGTGATAAATGTATTCTCCTCTCACTGAAAATGATATTAATGAGCTATCTCCATGCTGTCGGCAGGGGGTGGGGGTTCTCTGTGTGAACACAACAGTAATAGTCAGCATCCACAGTGGGAGTCTCTTGTACTCTGTCTATTCTCGATTGCTGGCATTTGGGTTTGTTTTAGACTTTTTTTGTTATTATTTTTTTAAAAAATGCTTTTATTTCCTTTCATAGCTCCTGGTATAAATGTGCCCATTTTCTTAGATTTAAACCTAGAAGTGGAATCTCTGGGACACAGTTTCTATGCATGGTCAAATTGATAGGCCCTTTTCAAAGTGTTTCTTTTTTTTTTTTTTTTTAATTTTTTATCTTTTATAAACATATATTTTTATCCCCAGGGGTACAGGTCTGTGAATCACCAGGTTTACACACTTAACTCAAAGTGTTTCTATCAATTTATGCTTCCTCCAGCAATTTATAAGCAATCCTGTTGATCCACATTACCACCAGTAGATGGCTTTCTAGACTTTTGCAGTTTTGTCAACTGAATGCACATCCCTGTGCTTTTGATTTGCATTTCACTGATTACTAATATTTCTCTTGGCTATTTTTTGTTGGCTTTATTATCTCCTCTTCCATGAAAGGCCTCCTCAGTGTTTTGCTGATTTTCTTACTGGGTTTTCTTTTCTTATTGATTCATAGAAGTTCTTTATATATTCTTGAAACCAGTCTCATATGTATGTATGTATATGTGTGTGTATGTGTATGTGTATGTGTATATATATACATATATATGTATATATATATAATTTCTTATATAGTCAAGTTTTGTGCATTTTTTTCTTTTATAGTTAGTGCATTTTTTGTGGCTTAAGAAATCTTTCCTTATCCCAAGGCCAAAAAGATACCACATAAAATTTTGTAGTTTTAGGGGTGCCTGGGTGGCTCAGTGGGTTAAGCCTCTGCCTTCGGCTCAGGTCATGATCCCAGGGTCCTGGGATGGAGCCCCGCATCCGGCTCTGTGCTCAGTGGGGAGCCTGCTTCCTCCTCCTCTCTCTCTCTGCCTGCCTCACTGAATACTTGTGATCTCTTTCTGTCAAATAAATAAATAAAATCTTTAATAAAAAATTTTTGTAGTTTTAGAAAAACATTTAAGTCCTTAATTAATCTGGAATGAATTCTTGTGTGTGGTGAAGAGTAGGGAACAATGTGATATTTTTCTAAATGCATAACCATTTTATTCCAGCTGTTGTGAAGATTTTCTCATATGCTTTTATAGAAGTTTATAGTTTTAGCTTTTATATTATGTCTATAATTCATTTCACATACATAAACATTTATCATATTTGGTGTTATTATATATAACATTGTTCATTTTATCTTATTTTCCAAGTGTTCACTGCCAGACTGTGAAAATATTAAGGTTTTGTATATTGCCCCTGTCACTTGAATTTGCTTATTTATTCCATAGCTTTTTTGGTAGAATTTCTTTGGATTTCCCATGTGCACGACAATGTCATCTTTCTTCCAGTAGATGTGACTTTTATTTCCTTTTTGTGGCCCTGTCGGGGACCTCCAGGACAATGCTGGAAGGAATCAGTGAAATGGACACACTGCCTTGTTACTTATCACAGCAGTACGCCTCTCACAGTGAAGTACTTTATTACCTACTGCTGTTTCGTTGATACCCTTCATCAGGTTACAGACAGTCCCTTCTGTCTACTCTTAGTTTATTAATAGTTTTAAGTAGTAGTTGAATATTTTCAAATGATTTTTCTGCATCTGTTGAAATGATTATATGGTTTTCTCCTTCATATCCTAATATGGTGAATTACACTTACTGATTTTCAAGTGTTAAACCAACCTGTACTCTTAAGATAAACTCCACTGGGTCATGATGTATTATCCTTTTTATGTAACAATGTGTTTGATTTAGTAATATTTTGTTAGGATTTTTATGTCCATGTTCATGAGGAATATTAGTTTGTAATTTCATTTCTTTTTCTTTCTTTTTGTGGAGTGCAGTGCAGAGCTTGAACTCACAACCCTGAGATCAAGACCTGAGCTGAGATCAAGAGTTGGATGCTTAACACAATGAGCCACCCAGGCACTCCTAATTTTATTTTATTTTATAACATCTCTGTCTTGTTTTAGTATCAAGACAATACTGATCTCACACAATGAATCAAGAGCTCTTCTTCCTTTATTTGAAGAAGCTTATGTGGGGTTAGTATTCTTTTCTTCAGTGTTTGATACAATTCATCAGTGAGGCAATCCAGTCCTGCCATTTTCTTTGCAGAAAGGTTTTTAATTACATATTAAAATTCTTTAATGATATAGGGCTATTCATATTTTCTATTTATTGTTCTGTCATTTCTGGTAATTTCTCTCTTTTAAGGTATTTATTCCTTTTCTTTAAGTTGTCAGATATATTGGCCTCAACTTGTTCACAGTATCTCTTCCTTGTCCTTTAAATGTTTGCAGGATCCTTAGTGACATCTTCTCTTTCATTCTGATATTGCTAATTTTTCTTTTTTATTCTTGATCAGTATAACTAGAGGTTTATAAATTTTATTGAGCTTTTCAAGGAACCAGCTTTTGGTTTCATTGATTTTCTCTGAATATGTCTTTTATAATTATATTTTCTAATTGTTGTTGATATTTTAAAATGCAATTTTATTATAATAACCTATATCCACTAAACATACTACATTTTCTATCATTTTCAGTAAGTTACTTATAGATTAAGACAACCATACTGCTTATAGATTAAAGCTTGCTTATAGATTAAAGACAACAAATACTGATATTTTTACTCCCTACCTTCATATTTTCATGATTTTAGTATCTTTTTCTTACTTTATTGCATTGGCTACACTTCCAATATAATATTGATGAGGCTTAGTGACAGTGGGCATCCTTGTCTCCATTTTTTTTTTAAGAGATGGAGAGAGAGAGGTGGGGGTGTAGGGGGAGAGTGAGAGAGAGAGAATCTTGAGCAAGCTCCATGCTCCAGTATGGAGCCTGACACAGGGCTTGATCTCACAACCCTGAAATCATGACCTGATCTGAAATCAAAAGCTGCACACTTATCTGACTGAGCCACCCAGGTTCCTTTCGCTGTCCCCAGTATTAAGAGGAATGTCTTTCTATTTAGGATAATGTTCATTTGAGGTTTGAGTAGAGGCACAGTAAAAGTACCTCAGAAGCTAATTTCCATTTTCCTGTTGGTAGCTCAGTGTGACTGAGTCAGATCAACAGAAGCACAGGTTTTGAATTCCAAATCCTACCTCTATCAAGGATCAGGAGACTCATTGTTCCACAGCTCTCTTGATGTAACCTGTATTCTGTATCTATACATGTGTAAAGTTAGTGCTTGGCCACACATAGTGTGACGGGTCTGGCTATGCCCAGCCTAAGCACACTGCTCTGTGGGATGATACATACTTCGGGGGTTATGCAGGCTCTGCTACGTCTCTCTTTTAAGTTTTTCCTCCAATAAGTCCTATATATTTTATACCGCATGTTATTAGAGGTATGTATGTGCATGTGTGTGTATGTGTGATGTGATTTTTATCTGGTAAGAAGTACTTTTTTATTCCTTATTTGGTAAGAGTTTATTTCATGAATGGGTATAAATTTTGTCAAATACTTGTTACACATTTATTGAGATACTTATATGCTTTTTCCCCTCCAGTTGGTTATTATAGCAGGTTTTCCTGATATCAAACTAATCTTGCAACAATCAAGCTTGATAATGGAATATATAGTCTTTATAGACTGTTGAATTTCTGCATCAATGTTCATATGTTTAACAGATCCATCATTTTACTTTTACCAGCTACCCATATCTGGTGTTGGTATCAAGGTTATACTGGCCTCGCAGAATAGATTGGCACATATTCTTTATTTTCTACTCTCTGGAAGGTCCTGCATAATGCTGCAATAATCTTTTTCTCTGCAATTTGGTAGAAGTTACCTATAACATTGGTCTTGGAGTTTCTTTGTGGGAAAATGCTTCTGCTTCAATTCCTTTAGACATTTATAGGATTATGTAGGCTTTCTAAATATCCTTGAGTCATTTTTGGTAAGTTATATTTTTCTGTGAGTATTATTTCCATTTCTCCTAAGGTTCCAAATCTACTTGTATAGACTAGTTGATAGTATTCTCATCTTCTTAATCTCTGCTATATCTGTGGCTATGTCATCTTTTTCATTTATAAGGATTTTTATTTGTGCTCTTTGTTTTTGTTGATCAGTTGATATAAGTTTGTTCATTTTCATAAGCTCTTCAACGAACTAGTTTTGGTGATCTCTTCTTTATACTTTGGATTTAACATTTCATTAATTATGCCTCTTACTTGTATTGCCTTTTTCTTTCTACTTTTTTTGTATCATTTGTTGTTCTTTTCTTAACTTCTAAATCCCAACATTTAGCTCACTAATTTCTGAACTTTTCTAACTATGTACTTAAAGTTCCCACAAAGCATAGTTTTTGCTGCATCAGACAGGTTTCTACATAGAAAATGGTCATTAATACTCATTTTAAATTTTCTTACTGTCCATATTTCTTCTTTGATCTATAAGCCATTTCAGAGTATCTTTAAAAATATCTAAACATGGAGATTTAAAATTTATCTTCTTGTCCTTAGTAACTCAATTTGTTCTGTGTGTTCAGAGAATGAATTAGTTCAAATTGTTAGTTGTATTATTTGAATCTTCTTTTTGCAGATTTTTTTTGGGAGGGGGCTTCTTAACCTGAATTGAGAGAGGTGGTTCAAAATCTCATAGTATTATGGTAAATTGTCAGTTTCTTCCTATTAATTGTTGTTTTATATATATTGACACTATTGTATGAGATGCTCGAATGTCTGCAATGATCTTCTTGGTGATTTGGAACCAATTATCATTGAAAGAGACCTTCTCATCCTTAATGATGCTTTACATTTTAAGAGAGTATATTTGAACTGATATTAGTGTAGCTAAACCTGCTTTATTTTGATCTGTATTCACCTGATTTTTTTTTCCATATTTTACTTTGTCTTTTTAAGTTTATGATTTAAGAGTATCTCTTCTAAGAGTGTATAGCTTTTTTTTTCTTCTAGACTTATTGATTTATTTTAGAGAGAGAGGAGAGGGGGCAGAGGAAGAGGTAAAGAGAAAATCTTATGCAGACTCTATGCTGAACACTGAGCCTGATGTGGGGCTCAGTCTAATGACCCTGAAATCACAAACTGAGCCAAAACCAAGAGTTGGATGCTTAACCAACTGAGCCACCCAGGTGTCCCTAGCTTGTTTTGTTTTGTAATAAATCTGGCAATCTGTCTTTTATCTGGAGAACTTAGCTCATTCATTTTGTTTGTTTGTCTGTATTTTTTTCTATCATAATCTTAACTCTGCCCTTTTTCTGCTTTTTTCCTCTCTCCTGTTAAGGAGTGAAAAACTTTCCTATAATATTTGATAATCTTCCCTTCTCTTACTCCTTACAGAATGTTCTAGGTTTATCTTACTATTTGAATACTATCTTAAAAAAAAAAAAAGACCTTTTTTGGGTAAGTCTTGAAGCTGTGTTTGCAAGAGGGTATTATTTTTGAATAATAGTTTGAATAAAAATTTTTAGGTCTAAATTTAAATTTATTTACTTCCATATTTATCTTGCTTGGTATTTGCTGAGCTTCTTAAATTTGTGGGTTGATGTATTTACTCATTTTTAGAAAATACTCAGTCATTATCTCTTCAAATATTTCTTTTGCCTATTCTGCCCTCTCTCTGGGACTCCAGTTATGTGCTTGTTTGTTTGATATTTACCACAGATTTCATGTGCTCCCTTTTTAAAAAAAATCATAAGTAATTCCTAATGCATTTCTTTTTTCCAATCTTTGGTTTGAATAATTGTTGACATGCCCTTGAGTTCTGTGACTTTTTCTTTTGTAGTATCCATTCTATTGGTAAGCCTATCCAATTTACTCTTCATTTTAGATGTTGTATTTTTTATTGTATTTTTGAAAGTTTTCTTTCCTCTGCTCAAATTTTCTGTTCTCTCATTCATTTTGCTTCTCTTTAACATATTGATAATGGTTATTTTAAAGTCCATGTCTGCTAATTCAAACATGTGGTTCATCTGCAGGTCTGTTTCTATTGACTGTTTCTTCTTGAGGTTATATGTCATAATTTCTTGCCTCTTAGACATACTATACACAAGAACAGAGAGACCAAAGTAGAAAATACCTATCCCTAGGATTGCCACACTCTGCTGTGAGTCAGAAAATTAGCCTGAGCAGCTGATCTCTGATATTATCCCAGAGGTGAGCTGGGCTGGGCCTGGTGCACAGGGCTCATTAATGCCAATCCATGATTGATTTTAGATGCCTGAAGGTTGGAACAGACCACTCCCTCCGGGGTAGACCTGGGAATCTCAGCCTTATGAGGGTATGAAATTTCTCTGCTTTCCAGACCAGCCACTGTCTTCCCATGCACTTAATAAAAATCCTGTGGAGGAGAATTGGTGAATGCTGAGCACTTGCTCTGCATCTATATGACTCCTGATTCCAACCCATCATGCTTGCTCACATAATCATTGAAGGATTAGTTGGATTTCCCCAGGTCCTCAAAGTGCTCTGTCCACACTGGATTTGCTCCTGGGCTGACAGCAGTCCCCAGTCTTTCTCACCCAGAAAGGGCTCATCTCTACTTCTTTGCATACTGATATGCATATCTGATAGGTTAAATGATATCATTTTACAGGTTCTCTGGTTCCTAGAAATTACAGTGAGAGTGATGGTGTTTTGTGACTGTCTCTATGCTCACTGAATGGATCTCCTCGGTATTTAAAGTCTACCATTTCATTATCTTATATCTGATGGCACTGTTGAGAAGTCTGGTGCCAATGGGATTATCGTTCTTTTGAAGACTCTTGTTCTTTTTTTCTCTAGATAGTTTAAGAATTTTTTTCTGATTGTCTCTGATTCTTAAATTTTGCTATAATGTGCTAATGTTCCTCTTTTCTCCTGTTTGATGTTCGGGGGCCCTTTCAGCCTGTGGTGGTTCATTTGTTATTCTGGGAACTGAGCTCCATAGTGGCTCCAACATTTCATTGTGTTTTTATTTTTCTCTTTCTTGGACTCCTGTTATCTCAGTGTTGACACTTCTGCCCTCCACAGTGCCTACATCTCATTCTCACAGACCTCCCCGCTTCTCTGTGGGAAGAGTCCTCAAACTGGTCTTTTAGCTCATTAACTTAGCCTTCATCTGTATCCATTTATAAATTATGTCTGTTATTTCAACTATTACAGATTCTCAGTCCTCAGCCTCAGCTGCTTCATCTGCAGGGTGGGCATATGGGTTGGATGCCCTGCTCTGAGGACAGGGGAGACCTAAGTGAACAGTCCAGAGTGGAGCTGGCACTAGTCCTCACCACCCTCCCCATAGGGTCATGGCCTCTCTTTGCAGGAAGGTGGGGGAGGGCCAGGGTCAGAACTGTGGTTCCTGTGCTCCTGAGTGGCCCCAGTAGGAGGGTATGGACCCCACTGGCTCTGCCCGCCTGCCCGCCCACCCTGCCCCAGAAGGCCTGCAGATCACCGTGGCACTGTGGAGGTTCGCTCCAGACTCCCTGTGGCTGGCAGACTCGGACGTAGTTGGGGGAGCTCAGGCTGTAGCCTTGGTCACACTCGTACAGGGCCACGGATCCCAGCCGAGTGCCATTGAAGCGCAGCGTGGCATGTTTCACCTCTGCTGGGGTGCCGCAATCCACCTCTGCAGGGACACAGAAGCCTTGTCCTGCACTGTGGGGCACCTGCCTGAGGCCCCTCCCTTTGCTTTGCCCTCTGCTCTACCAGGCCACTGGGCCTAGAACCCCTGTTCCCTGCACAGCCCTCCCAGGTAAAAGTGCCTTGACTTCCAGGAGTGGCTGCCCATGGTTTTCTCCTTTCCCCTCCCTCCTTTCAGCTCCATCTGGCCCTGCTCTGCTCTTCTGGGATTAGGAAGAAATCCCATACCTTCCACCCTAACCCCCAGCCCCCAGCCCTCTCACCCGCCTGGCATCGGCGTCCCATGTACCCTGCTCGACAGCGGCAGGAGAAATCTGTGCCCAGGTCCTCACAGGTACCCCCATTCATGCAGGGGCTCCGGAAGCAGGGGGAGGGGGCTGCAAGGACAGAGGGGGTCATCATCGCTGTGTCCTCCCCAAAGACCTTTAGGCTTCATGGGAGCTCTGCCTCCCACTCCTCCAAAGCAGGGCCACCCCTGCCCACTGGAAGCAGCTGCAGCCCCCAGGTGCCCTGGCTGTGCTGCCCCCGGCTGGTCTAGCCCGCTGGCTTCTGCCCATACCTTACCTATCTCACAGTGCCGCCCAGAGAAGCCTGGGGGACAGTCACACTTGTATTTGCCAATGTAGTGGAAGCAGGTGCCACCATTGTGACAGGGGCCTGAGGCACAGGAGTCCGGCTTCCCTGGAAACAAAAGGCCCCTATGGGAGTCAGGTGTCATGCATCCATACCCAGAGCCCCTCCCCCAATCTCCAATATTCCAGGGGGGTGCTCCTGACAAGCAGACGCATGGTGGCTGGGGCAGGGCTTGGCTTCCCCCATCCAGGCTGACTCCAGCTGGCATGGAGCCGCACCGATCTCGCAGTGCCTCCCGGTGAAGCGGTAGGGGCAGCTGCAGTGGTACTCGCTGCCTGCCTCCCTGCACGTGCCCCCGTTCCGGCAGGGCCCCGAGCTGCACAGGCGTGGTCGGGCTGTGTGGACAAGGATGGGGAGAGACAGAAGAGGGTGAACAGGGCCAGCTCCTGGCCATGCAGCACCCATGACACCCTACTCATGTATTCTCAACCTGTAGGCCCCATGGGCCCACCCATCTTCTCTTCTCTGTCCCAGGCCCTGGTGACCCGTGGCCCCTTCCTGGTGGAGAACTGGCCTGCATGGCAGGGAACGCAGCTGCAGCTCATAGGACTAGAATCCACTGCAGTCTAATTTTTGTTTTCAGCACCTCTAGTGGCACCAGTGTATTTTCTCTGGGTCCTAACACCCTCCCACGGCTCTTAGGGGCTCACAGGTGGTGCCTGTGCTGCAGACATCTGCATATTTAAAGGTCTGCCCTCCACCCTGAAGAATGGCGCCTTCAGAGGCCCACAGAGGAATTTAGCCCCTCAGCTTCCTCAACATTCTTGGGAGCAACTTGCAGCAGGAAAGGGGCCTGCCTGCTGTCCTCAGCCCTTCTCTCCTCACCATCCTACACCCTACAGGGCCTCACAGACTGCATGCCCAAGTTCCAGCCACCTCCCCAAAAGCTGCCACCACCCCATGCCCCATTTTGGATGCCTTTGTTGAAGATGAAGGTCCTCAGCCACATGTGCAGAGAACCAAGACAAAGAAGGCTTCTCTTTGGAAACACCCTCTTCCTCCTGTAGGCGTGGCAGAAGCTGAGGGGTGACAGGGACCTGCCTTCAGGGCCACCATGAGAACAGAAGATACTTCCAGGTAAAGCCACTGAGGCCTCTGTTCTCGGGACAAGCGAGGGCAGCAAGAGGCCCAGAGAGGTGTGTGTGGTCCAGGTGCTGAGCTCCATGAGGCAGGTATGAGCCTGGGCTCTGAGGAAAACCAAGTAGTGACCAGGGGGCCACAGAGCAGAACCACTAACTGAACAAGCAGCACTCGGGGCAGGGGAAGCCGTGCAGAACCAACACACGGAAGCTGGGCAACACATGACCCACTAGAACAGCAATTGAGAGTGGGTGGGGCCCTCTCTGCCCTGTCTGCGCTCCTAACCCTGCCCTCCCAGCCCCGCCCTGCCCTCCCTTGCCCTCCCCCACCGCCCACCTTTCTCACAGTGCCTGCCATGGAACCCTCGGGGGCACTCGCAAGTGTAGGAGTCCTCGTGGGCATCACAGGAACCTCCGTTGAAGCAGGGGTCTGAGTCGCAGGGTGATGGCAGTGCTGCAGGGGCAGAGGGTGGTCACCCTGCCATCCCAGCTGGAACCAAGGGCACTTAAAATATACTCTTTGTGGAGAAGGGTCTTAATTCTTTACATCAGACTCTAAGGCCCTTCCCTGGAAATTCTTTTATTCTCGATTTTTCCAGAATTCACCCTACCTCTCCTATGAGCTAGGATTGAGCTATGGCACACAGATGTTTCCGTGCCAGCACCTCCATCGTCTTCATTATCCAGTATGCAAGCCGTTAGTTATTTGTACACTCACAAACACAGTGGTATTTAGTTACATACTGAATCAGATAGGCGTGAAGTAGTTTAATAGCTAAGCTAGGGACTTAGGGAGAGCTTGTAGGCATCCAGAGGTGCTTTTCCAGCTGTGAGTTCCCGCAGCTGAGGGGGTAAACAGCCAGGCCCCTATTAGAGAGGGCGACACCAGGAAAGGTGCACCCACCCAAGGGACTACTTGTGGGCCAGTAGAGAAGCCCTGGCCTCTGCCTGCTCTGCCCCCACTTTTTCCTTCTACCACCCCTTCCCTGGTTTCTAGGCAGGCCTGTGCCTGTACCTCCCACTCACAGTGGCTGACGTTGTGGTCCGTGTGGCAGACGCAAAGGTAGCTCCCACCATACTCCATGCAGTAGCCCCCGTCGGGACACTGTGTGTTCATGTTGCAGGGAGTGGCTGTGACTTCTGCAGGGAAAGGAGAAGCCCATTCGTTTTCCCAGGGACTTCTCTTTGAGAAGGATCAGGCGGCCCCACCAGGATGGCCCAGTTCAGGCACTGGTGGGTGGGCTCCCTCCTGGGTTGGGAGTGGGGGATCATGGAACCACTAGTTAAGGGTCTGGATCGATAGTTTGGGCCCAGACCCAAGACACCAGCTATACTCTGGTTTGGGGGATTTTCAGGGGGCAGGGCAGGAAGTGTGCCCCGCTGCAGCGCTGGGCACTTACCAAATTCACAGAGGAGCCCAAAGAAGCCTGGGGGGCACTGGCAGAGGGTGGTGTTGGCCCCTAGGCATCTGCCACCATTACGGCACTCACAGTGGTCAGGGGTTCCTGTTGTAGACCAAGGGGGAGCCTCCAATGTGAGGATGCTGGAGGACTGGGGCCCCCTCTTGCTCCTGACCCTGCCCGGCTCCTGTAGCTACTTTCCCATGAACACTGCTGTGCAGACACACATGCACACACACTTTTTCTTTCCCCCACCCACTTGTGGGTGTTTGAACACACCCCTGTCTGTGGGTAGTACACACAGGAGGACCCTCTCCTGGACTGTAGCCCTGGCAGCCCCAGCCCACTCACTCTCCCTGCAGTCGGGGCCCGTGAAGCCCTGGGGGCATTCGCACACATAGCCCTCATCTGCATCCACACAGGTGCCCCCATTCTGGCAAGGGGCCGAGAAGCAGGGATCCGGCACTGGGTGGTTTCCTGCAAGAAAGACAGAGGTCACCAGAGGCTGCACAGAGAGCATGGGGGTAATAGGGCCAAGGATCCCCTCGTCCAGACCCACAGCACTCAGTTCTCAGTGCAAGTGGGATTTAAGCCCAAGGCCCACTTTCTGGAAACTGGTTTCTAGCTGCCTCTTACCATCTGAGCCCCCTCTGTGGAGCAGAAGTCGAAGCTAGAGTATGGAGAGCCCACGGTGTGCACCAAAGGGCGCAGCTGAGACCAGGGGGCTCCAAATGCTTCTAATCAAGCATAACATGGTTGGAATTTGCCAGATACAGTTTTTGTTGATTTCTAGTTTAACTACTCTAATCAGAGAACACAGTCCTTTTCAACTGATTGAGCTTTATTTTATGTCCTACAGGATGGTCTGTCATGGTGAGCACACTGTGAGCACTGGGAAAGGAATTGTCACTTAGATCAGGTGGGCTGATGGTGCTGTTTGCATCTTTGAGGTCCCTGCTGATTCCTGCGAATCACTGAGAGTGGCAGGTTAGAGCCACTGCCTGTAGTTACAGATTAGTCAATTTTTCCTTGTTTTCCCTTCCCCTATGATTTTGGTGTATGTTCATAGGTGCAAGTACATTAGAATTGCTCTGCCTTTTTGATGACTTGACACCTTTGTCGTAAAAGACCCCTCTGTTCCTGGCAGTATTCCTTTTCCTAGAGTTTAATCCTATGAATATAACCACTCCCAACTTCTCTTGATCAGTGTTTGTCAACTTGTTCTTTTTCATTGTTTGGGTGGTTGATTTCTTCATGTGGTTCAGAATTTATCTTTTTAAATAATTTATGGCAAAATTGACTTTTGGTCGATGTACATTTCTATGAATTTTAACACATGTATAGATTTGTGTTGCCCCTACCACAATCGGGACACAGAACATTCCATTACCCCAAATACATCCTTGTTCTATCTTCAGGGTCATAGACTTCCTCCCCTCCTGAAGCCCAGGCAACTACTGATCTGTTCATCACTACAGCTTTGTTGCTTTAAGAATGCCAGAAGTGGAAGATTACTCATGAACAGTATGTAATCTTTTGAGATTGGCTTCTTTCACTCAGCAAAAGGCCTCCAAGATCTGTCTCAGTTGCGTGATCAGCAATCATGTATCCCACGAACAGCAAAGGACATTTGGGTTCTCAGGTTTTGGTGGTTGTAAATAGACATGCTATAAACATTTGTGTATTTTGTGTGAATGTAAGTTGTCATTTCTTTAGGGTTAATAGCTAGGAATGAGATTGCTGGATCATATTATAAGTGTATGTTTAACTTTATGAAAAGCTGCCAAGTTGTTTTCATGGTGGCTAAACATTTGGCATCACCACCAAAAATACGTGAGAGTTCCCACAGTTCTGTGTCCTCACCAGTCAGCGCTTTTTATTTTAGCTATTCTGATAGGTTTGTGTGGTATCTCATCGTGGCTTTAATTTGCAACTCACCAATGACTAACGATAATGACAAATGACTGCATTTATTCAACTGCTCATTTGCCTTCCAGATACCCTTTTTGGTTAGATGTCTTGTTTAGATCTTTTGTCCATGTTTTGGTTGGTTTCTCACAGTTGAGCGTGGAGAGTTCTTTCAGAACTTTCTGTTCTGTTTCAGAACTCATCTGTTCCAGATACCAGCCTTTTGTCAGACTGAGTGCTTTGAGCACCTCTCGAAGCACGCAGCCTGTCTTCTTGTTCTCTAGACTGTGACTTTCATAGAGCAGCCTGTGTCACTCTGATGAGGCCCACTTCTCTTTTTCTTTGCTGGAGCGTACTCTCCGTGTCTTATCTAAGCATCTAAGCATTGTTCATGTAACTGCGGGTCACACAGATTTTTCTCCAGTGTTTTCTTCTAAGAATGTTATGGTTTTATGTTTTCCATTCAGGTCTATGATTCATTCTGACCTAATCTTGTACAAGGTGTGAGGTTGAAGCTGAAGTTCAGTTTCTACAGAAGAGTGTCTAATTGTTCCAATACCATTTGTTGAAAAGATCATCCTTTCCCCACTGAATTGCTTCCATGCCTTTAAAAACACCTTGGCCATACTTGTATAGGTCTACTTCTGGATCATCTCTTCTGTTCCACAGATGTATGTGTTAGTCCCTTTGCCAATACCACAGGATCTTGATCACTGCCGCTTTATAGTAAGTCTTAACACTAAGTAGTATGATGCCTCAAAATGTATTCTTTTTCAAAATTGTGTTGGTTATCCCAATTCCTTTGCCTTTCCATATAAATTTTAGAACCAGTGTATTCAAAGCTACAGAAAACTCTGCTGGGCCTTTGATTGGAATTCTGTTAAGTCTATCAATCAGTTTGGGGAGACCTGACATATTTACTGTGTTGAGTCTTCTAATCCATGAACATGGATGTCCTTTCATTTATTCAGATCAGCATACAAGTCCCATACATGTTTTCTTAGATTTATACCAAAGTCTTTCAGTTTGGGGGAAGCTATTGTAAATGGTATTGTTTTTAATATTTTGGATCAGATTACAATGCCCAATGTAGGGAATTCAAGAGTTCATAGATGACTGTAGGGTTGCAGCCTGAGATCCCCCCTCTCTGCAACCTCCCCATAGTTTCCAGTGCTCTAGGGCTGCCCTTTTTGTCCTTTGGCAAGAGAGCTGGGGCTTTTATTGCCCCACACTACTACTTTCTTCCTGTGAGTGCACTCATGTCTGAGCCAAGTGGTGGGTGGACAGAGAAAAAGAAAATGATGGAAGTTGCCCAGTCTTGCGGAGCTGTAGGACTTCCAATTGGAGAGGAAGTTTCCTCCTGTCAGTTTGGGCCCCCTAGAGAATCCCCCCCACCTTTGCCGCTATTGTTGGTTCTGCTTCTCACGCCCAATGAGTGGCTGCTCTTGGAGCTCTTTCCATCCATCTGATGCTCACTTCTGGTCTGGGAGCTGCTTTGAGTCCAGGCGGGGGGGACACCAGAGGGAAAAAGTCATGAACTCACCACTGGTTCTGTGGTGCTTTGAAGCTTGGTCCTCTTCCCCAATCCACCTGCTACTATTTATTTTTCAGAGTCCTCAGATAGCTACTCCATGCATTCTGTCCAGGGTTTCTGGCTGCATTCAGTGGGAGACACAAGGTAGATTGTACTTACTCCATCTTATCCAAAATCAGAAACCCATTCCAATTTTCAAATTATTTTCAAATTATCTGTTTTTATATTTATAGCCGGTTTCTTGTAGATAGTAGCATCTTGCTTTTCAATTCAATTTCAATTCAATTCAATGTCTGCCTTTTCATTGGTGTGTTTAACCAATTAACATAATTATCAATATGATTAAACCTACCATCTTGCTCTTGGCTCTCATTTGTCCCAATTACTCTTTATTCCTATTTTCTTCTTTTCCTGCCTTCTGGATAAAGTGTTTTTAGGATTCCATTTTATTTCTAATACTGGTTTGTTGGCTGTAACTATTATTATTATTTTTTCTTTTTCCCCTGAGTTTATAATGTATATCTTTAACTTATTGTAGTCTACCTTCAAGCAGTATTACACCACTTCATATATAATGCAAGGCCATTACTAAATTATTTCCATCTTTCCCTTCCTATCCTTTATGCCAGACATTGATAAACTATGGCTTGCAGACCAAATCTGGCCTGCCATCCATTAAAAAAAAAAGTTTCATTGGGAAACAACCATGTCCATTCATTTATGTATGTCTATGGCTGGCTGCTTTTCCGTTGCACTGGTAGAGTTGAGTATCTGTGACCACATGGCACATAAAGCCAAAAATACTAATATCTGGTTCTTCACAGAAAAAGCTCACGTACTCTGCTTAAGTACATTTAAGTACTTAAGTACATTAAGTACATTATATCTCATTTAAGCTATTGAGGTCATACATTTTATTTCTATAAATGTTATAAAACCCATAACATATTTTTTGTGTTAAAATTATCTTTAAAGAGATTAAAAAGTAAGAAGAAAAGTATTTTACAGGCATACCTTGGAGATGTGGTGGGTTCAGTTCCAGACCACTATAATACAGCGGATATGGCAATAAAGTGAGTCAAATGAATTTTCTGGTTTTCCGGTGCTTATAAAAGTTATGTTAACACTACACTGCAGTCTATTAAGTGTGTAATAGCATCATGTCTACGAAAATGTACACATCTTAATTAAAAAATACTTTGTAAAAAAATGATAACCAACACCTGAGACTTAGTGAGTCATAATCACTGACCACAGATCACCATAACAAATATCACCATAATTTAAAATACTGAAATATTGCGGATATGACACAGAGACACAGTGAATGAATGCTATTGGAAGGATGAACCTGTTGGGCTTGCTTGGTGCAGGGTTGCCACAAAGCTTTGATTTGTACAGAACACAGTGTCAGTGAAGGGCAATAAAATGAGGTGCGCCTGTGCATTTACACAGGCATTTACTGTTTCTAGAGCTCTTCATTTATTTGTGTAGATCTGGATTTTCTTCTGGTGCCATTTTTCTTCAGTCTAAGGAATTTCCTTTAATGTTTCTTATAAATAAGATATGCTGGTGATGAATAATTATCTGTTTCTGCTGTCTGAAAAATACCTTAATTTCACCTTAATTTTTGAAAGATGATTTTCCTGTGTATAGACTACTAGGTTGACAGCACACTGTCTCTGGGCATGTGTTGTTTCTGATGAGAAACCTGTTAGATTCTTATTTCTCTGTATGTACTGTGTCTTGTCTTTTTTCTCTGGCTGCTTTTCAGGTGTTCTCTTTGTTATTGGTTTTCAGCAATTTGACTATGAGGTGCTTCATGTGATTTTCTTCATGCTTTTCTTGGATGTGTGGGGTTTTAATTTTCATCAAATTTAGAACATATTTGGATCTTACTTCTTCATTCATTTTCTGTGCTCCTCTGGTCCCCTCCCTCCTCCTGGGACTCTACCCGTACATACACCAGACTGCCAAGCAACCCCACAGGTTGCTGAGGATATGGTCCTGGGTATAATCTCTCCTTCCTGTGCTGCTTGTTGGGCTGTTTCTTTCTTCACATTCACTGATCTTCCCTTCTGCAATGTCTAACCTGTTGTTAATATAGTCAGTATATTTTTTAAATTGAGATTTAATGTTTTTTTTTTAATCTCCTAGAAGCTTATTTTCTTCTATCTTCTACTTCTCACTGTGTCTTTTTTCCTCAGTGGTCTTGAGCACATGGAGCATGTTCACAGTGGATGATTAAACATGCATATCTGGGCAAATAATTTCATCATCATCTCTGCCACCTTTTTCTATTGATCTGCTTTTCTCCTGGCTATGGTTCATATATTCTTGATTCTTGGTATGCTTGATAATTTTTGGTTGGGTATTTGGAGGTCCTGGATTTTGTTATATTCCTTTAAAGAGTATAGGATTTGATTCTGGCATATGGTTCAATTACTTGGGATTGTTTTGATTCTTTCAAATTTTCCTTTAATATTTCCTAGGACAGGTCAGATTAGTCTTTATTCTAGTGTTTATTTTTCCATACCAGCAAGATGATACCCCAGTAAAGACTCTCTCCACCTTGGCCATGGGCATGAGGAGCTCTGTATGCACTCTGGCTGTAGAAAAGTGAGTCATCCCCCCACCACCCGCCCCATGCTGAGAGAAGAGGCAAGGGGTCCCTCTGCAGATTCTTCTTGCACTCTCCCCAGCCACTCTTAGTAACTCCATCCTTTCTGGAAGTCTCCCCACCAATTGCAGCTACCAAACTAGAATCCCTGTCTCCATGACCCAGAGACTCAGAGGAACTGCTAGAGCCTGGATCTGCTTGCTGCACAGTGGCCTGGAAATTCCCACGGGCAGACTATAGGGTGCCCTTCCTTTCAGTCCCTCCTCGCCGGGGTAGCAACCCTGTGATGCCTGTGGTCCAATGGCAGAAAACAGTCATTTCATATATTTTAACTGCTTTTCTAGTTTTGATAGTGAGGGAAATTCTCAGAGCAGTCAATCTTTTTTTGCCAGAAGCAGAAGAATGGGTACTTTTTTTTTTTTTTCCAATTATCTCTAATTTTTGTCCACCTTCCTGTTGAATCTGGGTAGAATGTCCAGACTGCCACCTTGTAATGGGACTAATAAGCTTTTACTAAGGGTGGAAGTGTCAGTTCTATTGTTTCATATTGGTTGCATTTGTTTGTATCATTCTTTCTGCACAACAGGTGGTTTCTTTGCAAATCTTTTGAAATCACTGATCCGTTTTCTAACATGAGCTTAGTTAAATACACAGATATTAAATATTTAGATAACAATCTGGGCAAGGTGAACTGTGACCCATCATAGGGATTTTAAGCAACCAAACAGGTAAGGTTGCTGTGCTCCCCCTTCCCCTCTGCATGGCAGAGCCTCACCCTCTCCTCAGGACACGGGCTGTCCTGTGTGTGGCCCTCTGACCAAAGGCTGATGGAGAGCATAGCATCCATCTGTATCTTACTTATGGGTAAATTTTAATCTCCTTCTTAAGTTTTTAGGCTCGAACTAAATCTGACAAGCTTCTCATGAGCTTCTCCCAGGGGGAGCAGCTGCTCAAGCTGTGACCTTTGCTTTGCTGGCACAGTGGCCGAGCGAGGCCTTTGGCGGTCAGGGCGATGTCAGATGCTAACCTGAATTTATTCTGTGGGTTGTAAAATCGAGTTGGCCTCTTAACTGATCTACCAAGTCATAACCAGCATTTAAAACAACATGAAGTAGCAACTAGCAAATTTCATCACATGTAATAAAGGTCAGTTTTCTTGCCAACTGCTGTGGCTTGTTCCCTTGCATGGTGAGGGGTCTGGAGTAGGAAAAAAGGATGTTAATAAGCCAAGAATCTCCTGAGCAGGAAGAAAGGCCATGAGAGGGTGGCCATCTTGCCCTGCATCTCATAGATGGCTACCGGGACTGGAGGGGACTAGAGGGGGCAGGAGGCACACTCAGCCCTGCACCACCCATGGTGGCAGAGTTGGGACCAGCATGGAAGCTCAGGGGACAGACTGGTACAGGCGGGCTGGGGAAAGTACCCCCCAGGACAGTGGTGGGGCTGAGCTGGACAGTGAGGGAAAGGGGCCAGGAGGCTGCGAGGGACTACTGTTCTGGGAGCTGCCGGCATGGGCTGTTACCTGTCTCACAGCGAGGTCCCTCGAAGGGCTCTGCGCACAGGCAGGTGAAGTTCCCCACGAGGTTGACACACGAGCCCCCGTTGAGGCACGGGCTGGAGGCACACTCATCCACATCTGGGGGCAGCGGAGGTGGGAACTTGGCTCAAGCCAGCCTTTGCTCCCGAGCACTAGCCTCTCCCACCCCCCAGGGCTGGACCCTCACCCGTCTCACAGGCCACACCCGTGTAGCCAGGCAGGCATAGGCACACCGCTGAGCCCTCCTCCACCTGGCACTGGCCACCATTCTTACATTCTCTGGTGTCACATGGAGACAGTGCTGCAAGGACAGAGCAGTGGAAGGTGTCGGACCTCCGGCTGGGCCCCTGGGAATTTCTGCTAAACCCCATTCTGGAGGGCATCAGGCTGTTGGGGGGGCCTGGCTGGATAGTCCCCACTCAGCAGCCCAGCAACTGGCCACATGGGGTCTGTTTCAGCCCATCCCCGATGGTAGGAGGCTGTGTGCATGCTGGTTGGGGACACAGGGCTTAGTGTTCTCAGCTGCCAGCACAGAGCGGGGTTCCTCTGGGTGGGGCAGAGTGACACAGCCTGTGATGGGTTCTTGAAGGTGATGCACGTGCAGATGTGCAGGAGGGGCCTGAATGGCTCTGAGGTGATGGGTTGTGGGCAGGCAGGTGATGTGTTGCATGGTCTGGTACAAAGGCACTCAGCCCCCATCAGGTGGGAACCCACTGAGGTGGAGCTCGCCTCTGGCCACCTTCACCCAGCATGCCGGCCCCTCAGACTCCCTGGTGGCTCCTGCCCCGTGAGCCCTGGCAACTGAGCTGGCAGGGAGGGGAGTGAGAGGGACACTGCCTTCCCTCAGCTATGTCACATGTCCTGATGACAGCGCATGCCCCAAACAACTCAGTATAGGAGCCAAGGCAATCGTTAGACCATGAGGCCCTCCCTAGACTTGTGGGGGCCAGTGGGAGGGAGGACAGGGGACGTGTGGAGGTGCTTTGGTGGCCACAGTGCTAGTTGACTCCTGTCTCCGGGGTCCTGACCCCACCAAAGAGCAGTGCTGGGCGCCTGTGGGGAGGAGGGGCTCCAGATGAACAGCACACATGTCCCTGCTGTTGTGTGCTCTGGGGGCTCAGGTGGGTCCTGAGACCAGCGAGCCTCCATGGGGACCTGGGACCTGTTGCTGTCATCAGAGTGACCGCAAGGAGGCCAAGGCGCAGGGCTACTGGCTATGGCCCCGGGTCCTCCTAGGGGCCTTGCTGGGCACACATGTTTATATACACTGGGGTCCCAGACTTTAAAACATTTCTTGTGGCTCTAAGTCACTCTTAGAAATAGCTCTTCTAGATTGAGACATTCTTGTACAATTGTTATGTGTACACACTTGATTTAACCATGTGTTATATGTGTTCCTAAATAATGGTTATACATCAGTAAGTATATTTAGGGGAATGGCTGTGGGTCCAGCTCAGTGGGGATTAGAGGTCATGGTGCTTTGATTTTAAGGGACTCTATTTTTTGGGCTCCCCTAGCAGCTTCCCACAGTGAGACTAGGGGCAGCAGTGGGAGTTCCATCTTCCTTTACCAGGTGGGCAAAGAGCCAGGATGTGGGGGCCCCAGAGAGGGCTGGGCGAAGGGCAGGAAGTGGAGGCTGGATCTGCCAGCATTGCTTAAAAAGACCCCCGCTCAGAAGGGGGTGGCAGAGTGGGGTACAGCTGCAGTCTGGAAGCAAGGGAGGTCTCAAGAAGGACCCCAACCTATGTCAAGTCTGTGAGACCCCAGGAGCTGGAGAGAAACAGCCAGCAAGCCAGTCCAGAGCTGAGGGGCAGTGATGACTCCAATCGTACCTGGGTGGCTGTTGGGCAGGCCCCGCAGCCAAGCTGGAACTGGACACTGGCCTGTTCCAAGGTGCCATCCCTGGTCTGAACATCAGGGCCCAGGAGGCGTGAGTGCCATGGTCAGTGTTCCTGCTGTACTCATGAGATGGGGCTTTCCTCTGGAGTCTGGGCTCTGTCCCCAGTGGGCCCACTGCCATGCCCTCTGTCGATGCTGACTCAGGGCTCCCATGAGGCTGACCCCCGGTCAGGCAGGACCGTTCTGGTCATTCTTCCACCAATGGGGCCAGAGGACCTGGGCATGCTCCTCTTACGTGTCTCACAGGTGGGTCCCCCGAAGCTGGCCGGGCACTGGCAGCTGAAGCTGTTGACACCATGTGTGCAGGTCCCGCCATTTTGACACGGATGGGAAGCACATTCATTCACATCTGAAAAACGGGGCAGCTGGGGCCTCAGTGGACGAAGCCAGGTTGGGGAAGATCTGCTCGGACCCCTTCTGGGCCTTACTTCCAGGGGGTTGGCTTCAAAGGGGCAGATGCACCCCCAGCCCACACACTCACCATCAGGGAGCCACAGCGTTTATGTACTCCCACCATCCTCGCTACCCCATCCTCCCACCCCACAGCACCCACACCATGGAGACAGAGACCCTGGACCTTTGGCCCTGAGGCCACTGGCTGTGCTGGCAGTATAGACTCACCCAGGTGACACCGCCTCCCCGTGAAGCCTGAGAGGCAGGAGCAGGTGTAGGAAGGGTTGCCCGTGACACAGTCGTCGATGCACTTGCCACCGTTAAGGCACGGGCGCAGGGCCAGGCACACGGAGGCTGTGGACACAGGAAGGAACGAGCCGTCCCTTCCCTCCCTGGACCCAAAGGGCCCATCTAGGAGGAATGGCTGTGCGGTCTGCTGGCAGCCCAGCATCCGCAGTTAACTTCCCAGTTCTTCCCAGGATGCCCAGGGTGCCTGCCATCTACTGCCTGCCCGCATGTCCTGCTGACACCTGGATGCCCAAGCTGGGACGTTGGCATCCCCTGCACCCGTCATACCCACAGCACCATCTTCTTTTTTCTTTTTTCTTTTTTTTTTTAATGTTTTTATTTGTTTATTTTTCAGAGAGAGAGAGAGAGAGAGAGCAGCACAAGCAGGAGGAGCCGCAGACAGAGGAACAGGGAGCCTGATGTGGGT
Source organism: Mustela erminea (assembly GCF_009829155.1). NCBI lineage: Eukaryota > Metazoa > Chordata > Mammalia > Carnivora > Mustelidae > Mustela > Mustela erminea. The sequence continues at coordinate 46,264,758 of NC_045621.1, read as the reverse complement.
CTCAATCCCAGGTCTCTAAGATCATGACCTGAGCTGAAGGCAGACGCTGGACCGACTGAGCCCCCCAGGCTCCCCTCCATAGCACCTTCTTATGACTTTAATCCATCGACTTCCAGATTTTTCTGAGGAACTAAGAAGACAAAGACCCAAGGGTGCCCAGCAACACAGGAAGACAGGAGTGTGCCTCATGGAACGAACATCCACAGATGTGGAAGAGGAGGGACCCCGTGGGAGCCAGAGGTGGGTCGGAGGCCCTCAGACCCTCCAAGGGGGGGATGCAGTCTGATCTCAGCACTGCCGCCAACTATTGCAGAAATGTAGGCCCAGCTGCCCCTCCAGATCTTCCCATGGAAACAAGAGGGCCCCCCTCAGAGCTCTGGAAGGTGGGATTTCTCATATCACAGCCTCCTGGCCAGAGAGGGCCTCCAGCAGTTCCTGGGGCCCACCTAACCCCGTGCCTGGGCCCTTCAGGACCAGCCACCCTCAGAGGCCAGCTCAGGGGGCCCTCCCCCTCTGGAGAAGTAAGGCTAGTGACATTGGCAGGGAGGGAGCACAAATTGGCAGGTAACTAGAGCACCCCAATGTCTCGGATTTCCTGTTGCTAGGGGGAGCCCGGGAGATCTGGCCTAATCAAGGGGAGCAATAGGGGACACTCCTGAAAGTACCCTGGAGCCCAGAACACCATCAGGGCAAAGGGAGTCTTTTGGATTGTTTCTGCTCCTCGTGCATGCACTTCTACTCACGTAGCCACACTGTCACTTAACCAGTCGTGGTTTGGCGACCCTGTAGAGTGTGCTCTCTGCATGGGCCCAGTTTTGGGACCTGCCTTTCTCAAGAGATAGACTTCCAGGTGTGGATGCACTCGGGGCCTCTTATGTGGGACTCGGCCCTCCCTTGCCAAGCAAAGCCAGCGTGTAGGCTCTATCTCCCGGGCTTGCAGTGTGGCCGTGGGGAAGCAAGGCGGCTCCAGCGGGCTTCTGTGTGCACTAGTTCGGAAGGCCCAGCAATGCCTCCTCATCTACTCCCCACTAGAAGTCTTAGATAGCAGGGGAAGCACATCCACATGGGAAAGGGATCCCCGGGGGACTGGCCAGACCCTCCTCTGAAGATCCTGTTTCTCAGGGTCTCACAGCCTGCAACCTTTCTAGAAAAGGGGCATGGGCCTGCCCACACCTAGACCCACACCTGTACCTACACCTGCACCCACATGTATAGCCACACCTGCTCATGCCAGTCCCCACCTGTACCCACACCTGTCACCCACTGCTCAGGCTTGCGTCCACACTACACTGATGCCAGCTCACGGCAGCCCACATCCGCACTTTGCCTTGATCCTCAGCAACCCAAGCCCCTGGCTCTTGGGCTCCTTGGTTCGAGTTCCCCCATCCCCTAAGCTCAGACTTGGGCTGAGGCGTATTTGGTGCTCCAATGTGGGGGTGGTGCCCAGGTTCCCCAGGCATCTCTTGCTGGAGCATCTTCCCTGGTCCTTGGTGAGCCTTTCTGCCCACCAGCACGTGCCTGCCCCGCAGGCCCTGGGCCCTGAGAAGTGTGCGTCTGCCCCCCTGGCCAGTCCCGATTGGCTGCACCTGCCCTGGGTTAGCTCTCAGAGACTGGTGTTCTGAGAAGCCCTCGGCCTCCTTGTGGGTGGGAGGTGAGTCTGCTAGGACCCTCTAAGATACCAGCCTCACTGTGGCCTTTGTGGGGCCTGTGGTTAGCTCTCCACCGAGTGGCTAAATCAATCCCCTCATCTCTGTTTATAAGCATCATGTTTCAGAAGCTTCTGTGCCTCCTCCAGGGCCCCCCCAGAGGAAGGGGCCAGGATGCATCTTTCTGCCCTGGGGGGGACCCTCCCCCTATCTATGGGGGGGACCCTCCCCCTATCTACTGTACCTTATGAGCTTTCAACTCCCTCCACTCAGTAGATGCCTGGGGTGTGTGACAAGTGTCAAATCCCAGGAAACAGCAAGCCCACGCAAATGTGGGGAAATGGGTGAAAAAAATATCTGACTTCTAGGTGGTCCTGGGGACACAGGAGACCTGGGTGGTGCTCCTCCCCCACCAAGAACACAGGCTGGGAGAGAATGAGGGGAAAGCGTTGACTCCTGGCCCCAAGAAGGGGCGGCCCCAACTCCTCCACTTTGCACCACAAACCTCGGTCTCCCTGGCCCCGGAGCCAGAGCCGAGGTAGGGAAGCCTCCCCAGGAGGAGACAGGGCTCAAGGGGCAAGCTACTACCTGCCCACATTCATGGCTGGGGGAGAGGGGTGGGGGAGGCCAAGCCCTCCTGGCCAGCAGCCTGCCCCGTCCCCAGCCTCCCGCTCCCTCCTCCCCCCTAGGGTCCCACCCCCTCCTCTCATCCCCCCACTCCCTGAGCCCCCCCAACCCACAGCCCTGAGCCGCTGGCTCCATCCTCTTACTTGTATGGCTGCAGCCCCCCACGCGCACCTGGGCATCATCGATTCTGAACGCCCAGCGCCCGGGCACGCCCACGTTGGTGGTGGTCTCCACCTCCGCTATGTCAGCTGTGCGGGAGCCGGGGATGCTGAAGTAGCGCCGCCCATCACCCGCATTGAAACCGGCCTGGGGGTGGGGTGGGGGATGGAGAGTCGGGGGGGCAGGCATGGGTTGGTCTGCAGGTCTCCCTAAAATTCCTGAGACCTCCCTCCCTGCGGTGGCCATGGTCAAAGAGATCATGTGGAAGATGGCCTTGTAGTCCTGGAGTTTTATGGGTTTGGGTGTACCCTACCACCCTCCACGTTGTTACTGTTCTGAGCAGCAGCCTCCCAACTGGGCCACAGATCCTGGCCACCGACACAGTTGGGCCCCAGCATGCTGCCCTCACACACCTGCAGGGACTTCCTCCCTGGCCTCTTGGCTTCCGTGGAGACCAGGGGCAGGTGTGACCTCAGAAGAAAGTAGATGGCTAGGAAGGAGATGAGGGTATTCCCATCCTGAGGGAGCACTCGATGGCCTTGGGGACTTGCACTTGACCACTCCCTTGACACCTGTGATTTCCTGCTGGCCACAGTTCTGTGGGCCACAGGGCAGGGCAGGGCAGACCCCAGGACAGGTAGCATGCATAGAACCATGGTCCCATGTGCCTTGGCTGCAACTGGCTCTGGGAGGCCAGGGCAATGCAGGGCAGAACAGAAGTGCCTTTGACCTGAGGATGTTTCTGAATCTGGCCTGGGGTTAGCATCAGAAGGCCTCACACTGGCGTCTGCACAGTACTGGGTGTGTGTAGGGGGGTCTGTCTAGACAGACAGACAGGACAGTCGTGGCAGTGGGGAGCCGGGCCCCTACCTGGGCTGCGATGCCCCCCAGGCCCGTGGTGTCACCCCCGCTGCTGGCGTGTGTGCCTGTGGTCCACGTGATGGACTCGTAGTTGAAGATGGTGAAGGAGAACTTGCCGTCAGTGATAAGCACAGTCTGGAACGTGTTGACCTGTCAAGGAGGGAGGCCTGAACCGGGTTCTGGGCTCCCCCATCCATGCTGCAAGTCCCTGCCCCCTTCAGCATGCCTTTACACAATGTCCTCATCCACTGACCCTTTCTCTGTCTTCCTAACTAGCTGGTCAGCCATCTGCCGTCGAGCTGATGGCCTCGTCCTCATCCTCCACTGTGTCCCTAGATCCTGAGGCCCTGGCATAGGTCAGGGCCCCTAAGAATGGTTAGCTGGTGAGTGAGACACACTGAGGTGTCACCAGGGCCCACAGACTCCAGGTGCAGACACTGCGCCCTGTGGTGGCTGGGGCACAAAAGTTAGCGTTAACTGGGTAAAATCCCCAAAATTGCTTCGTGTGAAACAAAAAATGTAAAGAGGGAAAGATAAAAAGAGGAAACAAGGAAAAGCAGGGGTTTTTTTGGTTTGTTTGTTTTTCATGGATTTCTCTTCCACGAAGATATTATTGAATGGTATATACATGAGATGTTATTTCAGACTAGGGAAGGGGTGGGATTAAGAATGATCTTGGGACAAATAGGAAACTGTCTTAAAAAGAAGAAATTTAGAGCTTTATATCACTCATGAAAATAAATACCACATCAAGTAAGGTTGTGAACAGAACCATCAAAGCCCTAGAGGAAAATATAGGCGAGTGCTTGGAGCCACGTCGAGGGAAGACTTTAAGTGTAACATTTGTTAACTGCAAAACCCAAAAAGGAGATTTATATATTTGACTACAAAAGCTTCTGCATATAAAAAAGTGCCATAAGATCAAACAGAGTGGCCACACAGCAAAGTGAAAAATGTATTTATAACAGAGGGGGCAGGTGAAATTATTGATATTCTAAATTGAAGCAGAACTTCCATGGGCCAGGAAGAAAAAGACAACAGAAAATTGGCAAAGTTTATGTGAACAGAGGCATTACCACAGAAGACACCTCGTTGATAATACAGGACAAATTCAGCAGCACTAGAAGCTGAGAGGTGAAGCGTAATAGAGAAAGGGCTTCCGTGTCTGCTGGAGCGGCTGGCAAGGGTGCAGCATGCTGGGTCCCCCGGCTGGGCACGGGGAGACCCGGGCTTACACATCTGGCTTGTTCGTGCCTGGGGGGGGGGGGGGCGCACAGGCTTGAGGGGCAATCAGGCCTCTGTGGGCAGCAACCTTCCCGCTGGAGACTCATGCCAGACAACAGCTCCCAATCTAGCAGGGCCTGGCAGTGCCCACCGCGGGACACCTTGCCATCGGTGCCACCCGGCACTGTGATGGTCTGTAGGTGTGGGACAGTGGGACAGCACTGGTCTGTCCTTTCCCTTACATAACCATGAACAGCAGGAAGACTGAGTGCTCCCCTTCGGGAACACAGACCTGCTGCTAGCACTCTGAAGATAACCAGGACCAGTGGCTGTGAAAGTGGAGTGGCGGTGAGCTGAAGAAGGGCAAGCCAGCGGCTGGTGTGGCCAGAGGTAGGGTCCAGTGCGCGAGGAGACCCAGACCCTGCATGGAGCTTCACGCTCTCTCCCTGCCAAGCAGCTGGCTCTAGGAGGCTCCCAGGTTACAGACCAGCCCCCAAACCCAGAACTCTGACCCTTTCCAGGGATGCATGTGTTGCCCGATAATTTGTAGCCCCCATATCTGGGCCTGCCAGCCTGCAAACTGGAGAAGTTAGGGTTTACTCTGTTGGCATAGGAGGGGCTCTGTTCCTCCTCCTCCCAGGGGGCTGCAGAAGTGCCAGGGATTTCCACGTGGGAGAAGGAGGAAAATGCCCTACTCCTGCTGAGAAAAAAACCAAAACAAAACAGTGAGTTCTAGCCGGCTCTATTTGTTAAAGTGTGTGTCAGAATGCAATAGATATTTGATGGGATTGATCTCTTGTTAGCAGACTTACTGATTCTGTTTTCTTTTTGTTACAAAGATGTTTTTCTTACAAATTGATAAGAAAAACAAGTGAAGCTGACAAAATATTAGTGGACTGTGCATGAATAAATTCCATGAAAAGTGTCAATATTTATTTGTAGTAATGTTTATAGGAAAAGCCAGTCTTCCCCTATTCACTGTCATACTGCTTTTAAGAAATTCAACAGTGAACATCTCAGACCCTCAGCGTCCCTGGTTGATGTGCTTGCTGGCATTCTCTTTGTCATCTTGGCTGCTGGAGAACTCAGGGTTTGTGCGGGACTCTTGGGTCCCTGCCTGCAGGCACTGTCTCCCACTCACACTGTTTACCTGAGTCACCATTGCTAGGGGCCCCGGCTGCACCTCCAGGTTCCCACTGGGCACCCCTACACTCTGAGTGAAAGCCTCAATTGCCCCCACCCTCTGCCCAGGCATGTGTATGATGGGAAGCCCGGCCCTGCCGTTGACTGCTCTGCCTCTCCCCTGCAGCCCAGGGTCCCAACACAGCTGTCCCTCGGGCTGCTGTGTTGAGACCCTGAACCATCCCATTCTCCCCGCTCTGGAGCCCCATATGTCTTGCAGAACAGTCTCCATGAGAGTTCCTGCTCCCAGGTTGTGCTGTGCTGGGCACTTCTCAGTGCTTGGCATCGAGAGTGTGCCCCACAGGAAAGACGTGCCCCTGCTGCCTTTGTTGTTTGGCATTATCACAGAATAGAGGATAAAACAGAATAAACTTCCCACTTAGCCTATTGAGCATTGAACCATTCCAGATGGAAATCCTTCTGACACATGCGATCTGCATCTCTCTAGTGTGTGAACTACTGTGTCAGGGCATTTGGCATTTTCCTATAGAGGCAAGTGTTTTCTGGGAGGGCTGGGAAGGTCAAGGCTCTGTCCTAATTCAGCCTGGCTCTGTGACCCTGGGAGAGTGACTTCCATCCCTGAGCTGGGTGTTCCTGTCTCAGGCAGGGACCAGTGATTATGTCTGGCCCACCTCAGCCAGGTGCAGCCCCTGGGGGGAGACCCTGGACCCCAGACGGACGTCCTCCCTATCCCAGGACAGAAAACTCACAGGGGAAGAGGAGCTGCCTCCGAAGAAGGTCACACGGTACCAGGTGGCTATGAAAACCCAGGTGGCGGAGAAGTCCAGGAGCTCAGGGAAGTATCGCCTGACATCCTCTGTGGCTCTGCGCAGCGTGGCTGGGTCAGTGGCCTCCCGGTAGTACACATCACCTGCACGTCGATTGTCCACATCTGCCCAGAAGGCTGCCACTACGCAGCGGTCCTTGGCGATGGGAAATGCCACTGGGGTGAACTGAGAGACCTCCTTCAGGAAGGAGATGATCCCATTATTGTTCACCTGTCAGAAAGTCAGAGAGGGGACCAATGGGCACCTAGGGCTGGCAGGTGGGCCTGATGGCCTCCCCTGCCTCACCCACCAGGCACCCTCCAAGGGTGACCTGGCCTTGGGCAAGGCATCCCCAGGATGGCTTGACAGTTCCCGGTCCCTGATATGGGACCCCTTGGCCTGGTCCAGCCCCTTGCAGACAGGCTGTGTGCTTTGGGACAGGCTCTGGTCTGTTTTCTGTACCTGATGCCCAGTAGAATGCCCAGACCTGGGTTGCTGTTGTGGGGTTGGGGAGCTCCCACTGGGGCCTTGGCTTTGGACAAATGGGGTGCTCAGGGCCTGGGTCCCACTTGAATCAGGGACCTTGAGAGGGCACAGCAGAGTTCCAGCCTCCGAGTCAGTATGGACAGGTGTGTAGGAAGCATGTAAGGTAGGGGGAGGAAATAGCACCCACAGAGCAGAGCTGGGGATGGGCAGGAGCCAGTGTGGCCAGGGGAGGCTGGAAGGGCCTTGATTGCTGGGGTGGGGGTGGGGTGGTCTGTTCTCAGGACTCCAGATGGTGGGGAGCCCCAGAATGCTCCTAAGAAGAAGAAGGGGAGCAGCATCTCCGCAGTAATACACAATGGGTCACCATGCTGATCCTGCCACTCAGTTAGCTGTGCAACCTTGAGGCAAGTTAGCCTGGCCTTTCTGTGTTCCAGATGTTTACCTGTGAGATGGGGATAACACTAGTACTTGCCTCCAGGATGCAGGGCAGTCTTGAATGAATTAATGATCATAAAGCTGGGCTCTACACTATCATGATTTGCTCCTGGCAAGACTGTGGTCAAAGCTGTGCTTTTAGAAGAGACCTTCTGGACTTCCCCTTTAGGTGAGATCCTGCTCTATAATCCAGACCAATACAAAAGACTGATAAGCACACCTCCCTTCTGAAAGGCACAAAAGAGCAAACAAGCAAGTGAGGGAGTTTCAGTGTTTGTGCTCCAAATTGAGGACAGGGAAGGACTGGAGGTGAGCCTGGCACTCAAAGCTCCTTTTTTCCTGAGGGCATCTGCAGATTCACAAGCAACAGATGCAAAGAAGACCTGCAGTTTCAGCAGCCTCATGGAGGGAAAGGGAGAGAAACGTCAAAGCTCAGAACTCACTCAAGGTTGGGGATAAACCCCCATATTAGGCAGGGTGAGCTTGAAGTACACAGTCCCTGTGCAGTCTCATACTCTGCTGTCCCCTCACCTAAGCAATCCAGGGCCCCTCACACCCGGACTTGGTTTATGGTGGCTCCCAAAGGGTAGCATTCCAAGGTTCCAGGCAGAAGCAAATAGAACCCTCTCTGGCAGAAGATAGCAGCATCTTAGACCTCAAGCTATTCATAGAAGTAATTTTTCAAATACAAAACCCAGGACACAATCAAAGATAATCCAGCACACAAGGAAGCAAGATGCCACTAACAGGAATTAAGTCGAAATGAGAGAAACATTGCCTATCAGAATTATCAAAGGCTATAAAATAGCTAAGTTTACCATGTTCCAAGAAAACACAAACTTTAAATTTTGTCAAGAGAATAGCTAAAAGAATCTTGGAAAAGAAGAACAAAGTTGGAGGATTTACACTTCCTGCTTTCAAAACTTACCTCAAAACTATAGTAGTCAAAAACGGTGTGGCACTGGCATAAAGATAGAAAGACAGACAAACAGAATAGAATGGGATGCCCAGAAATAAACCATCACATATACAGTCAAAGGGTTTTCATCAAGGATGTCAAGAGCAATAGAGATAGGACTGGCTTTTCAACACATGGTGCTGGGAAAAATGGACATCCACATGCAAAAGAATGAAGTTGGACTCTTAACATAGAATAAAAGCTTCATGACATTGGTTTTGGCAATGATTTCTTGGATACAACACTAAAGGAACATATGACAAAAGAAAAAAAAAACACAAACTGGAATTCATCAAAATTAAAAATATTTTTTTCAGTGGCGCCTGGGTGGCTCAGTGGGTTGAAGCCTCTGCTTTCGGCTCGGGTCATGATCTCAGGGTCCTGGGATCGAGCCCCACATCAGGCTCTCTGCTCAGCAGGGAGCCTGCTTCCTCCTCTCTCTCTGCCTGCCTCTCTGCCTACTTGGGATCTCTCTCTGTCAAATAAATAAATAAAATCTTTTAAAAAAATATTTTTTTCATCAAAAGACACTATTAGCAGAGTAAAAAGGCAACCCACAGAATGGGAGCAGATATTTGCAAATCATAGATTTAATAAGGGATTCTTATCCTAAATATATAGAGAACTCCTACAACTAAACAACAACAAAAAGCAACCTGATTAAAAAATGGGCAAAAGACATCAATAAATATTTCTCTGAAGAATACATACAAATGGCCAATAAGCCCAGGAAAAGATGCTCAACATAACTAATCATTAGGGAGAAGCAAACACAAGCCACAATGAGCTACCACCTCACACCCATCAGGATGGCTACTATCAAAAAAATAGGAAAAAAACAAGTGTTCTTTTCCAAAGATATAGAAAAACTGGAATGCTTGTGTACGGCTAGTGGAAATGTAAAATGACAGAGTCACTGTGGGGAACAGATGGCTGTTTCTTAAAAAAATGCAAATAGATTACCATATGATCCAGAAATTCTACTCTTGGGTAAATATCTGTATTAGTCTGCTAGGGCTGCCATAACAGAATATCAGACTGACTGGCTTAAACAACAGAATTTGTTTTCTTGTAGTTCTAGAGCTAGACATACAAGGTAAAGGGACCATCAAAGTTGTTTTCTAGTGAGGTCTCTTCCTGGCTTTATATGGCTTCCTCTATGCTGTGTCGCCACATGGCCTTTCCTCTGTGTGCACATGAGGAGCGAAAGAGCTCTCTGGTGTTTCTACCTCTTTATCAGATTAGGGTCCCACCCATACAACCTCATATAACTTTAATTACCTCTGTAAAGGCTCTATCTCGAAATACAATCATGTTGTGGTGGTAGGAATTCAACAGCTGAATTTTGAGTGGCACACCACTCATCCACAACAATACCCAAAATAATTGAAGGTAAGGCCTTCAAAAGATATTTGTACACCCATATTCATAGCAGTATTATGCATGACAGCCCAAAGAAATCCAAGTTCCAACACTGCATGAACGAGGAAACAAATGTGGTCTATCTATACAATGGAGTATGATTCAGCCTTAAAAAGAAGGAAATTCTGACATGTGCTACAAGGTGAATGAAACTTGAGGGCATTACGCCCAGTGCAGTAAACCAGTCACAAAGAGACAAATGCTATGATTTCACATATATGAGGGACCTAGAGTAGTCAAATTAATAGAAAGTAGAATGGGGGTGGCCAGGGGCTGGGGGAGGGGAAAAGTAGGAGTGTCTGATGGGGACAGAATTCACATTCACAAGACAAAAAGAGTCTGAAGGTGAAAGATGGTGATGACTGCACAACATAAATATCCTTAATACCACTGAACTGTACACTTAAAAGTGGTTAAGGGCGCCTGGGTGGTTCAGTGGGTAAGCCTCTGCCTTCGGCTCAGGTCATGATCTCAGGGTCCTGGGATCAAGTCCTGCATTGGGCTCTCTGCTTGACAAAGAGCCTGCTTCCTCCTCTCTCTCTACCTGCCTCTCTGCCTACTTGTGATCTCTGTCTGTCAAATAAATAAATAAAATCTTAAAAAAAAAGTGGTTAAGATGATCAGTTTTATATTATGTGTATTGCCCATAATACAAAAAATACGATTTGAAAAAGGGCTGGGGGGCCACCTGACTGGCTGGCAGTAGAGCATGTGACTCTTGATCTCAGGGTCATGAATTTGAACCCCACGTTGGATGTGGAGATTACTTTAAATGAAATAAATATTGTTTTAAAAAGGGCTGGGATAAAAAAAAAATCAGGGATGGAAGTTATCTTTTATTATTTTTTTAATTTTTAAAAAAGATTTCATCTATTTGACAGAGAGAGTGAGAGAGGGAACACAAGCAGGGGAAGTGGGAGAGGGAGAAGCAGGCTTCCTGCTGAGCAGGAAGCCCAATGTGAGGCTAATCCCAGGACCCTGGGATCATGACCTGAGCCGAAGGCAGACACTTAATGAATGAGCCACCCAGGTGCCCCAGAATTATCTTTTAAAAAGGCCATTTTAAAGAACTAAATAGAAATTCTAGCACTTAAACTAAGTAAATAACAAATTAAGAACTAAGTAGATGGATTTAAGAACAGATTTGAAGCAATTGAAGAAAGAATAAATGAACTGGAACTAGAAGATAGGTCAGAAGAAACTATCCGGAATTTAGAACAGAGACAGAAAGACGGAGAGTAGAGAAGAAAAAATAAGACTTATGTGAAGTAGTAGGATGATCAGATAAATGTATGGTTTGTAGTATCAAAGGGTAAGGAGCTACAAAGGCAATGACTGAGAATTTCTAGAACCAATGAAAGACATCAGGCCACATATTCAATAGTCCAGTGATTCCCTAGCTGGAAAAATAAAAATAAAGCAATGACTAATAACTGCTAGAGATGCAGAAAATGAATGACAAGGAGACAATTGTAAAAGGAGAAAACATATAAATTACCATCAAGGATCTTACAGGTAGAGTGACAGTTGATTTCTCACAAGCAATGATGGGAACTAGAAATCAGTGGGATCATATCTTTAATATGGTGAAAGAAAATAACTGCTAACATAAACTTATAACCAGATAAAATATCCTTTATTACTGAAGGCAAAATAAATATAATTCAGATAAATAGTAAGTAAGTAAATAGTATCTAAACAGCAGACACACATGAAAAAAAAATTCAAGCTAAAGCGAAATGTAAAGTCAGAGAAGCAGGAAGGAAAAAGGGCAAAGAAGGTGCTATGGACTGAATGTCTGTGTCTCCCCAAAATTCTTATGTTGAAACCTGACCCCCCCACTGTGATGGCATTGGGGGAGACCTGTGGGAGGAGATTAGGCCATGAGGGTGGAACCCTCATGGGGGAGACTATAAAAGAGAGCCCTTAGAAAAGAGAGCCCAGAGATCTCCTCTCTCCTTCTGATGTATGAGGACACAGCAGGAAGATGGCTTTTAACCAGGAAGTGTTTGTTCACCAGTCACTAAATCTGCCAGCCCCTTGATCTTGGACTTCCCCATCTTCAGAACTGTGAAAACTAAATGTTTGTTATTTAAACTACCCAGTCTATGGCACTTTTGATACAGCAGCCTGAACAGATTAAAACAGAAAGTATGAGAATAAATCTAAATGAATACTAACCATATAAAGACATAATATAAATAAAACTTTGTGGAATTGTGTAAAAAATCTGTAGGTTTAAAATTAATGATAATATCCTATAAATTGGAAGAGAATTTAAGTGTTCCAAGCTCACTGTATTTTCCAAGAATAGGATAAAAGCATTAGTTAATTTATTAGTTAATTTATTAGTGAATATTGATAAATAAAAATGAATTTTGTACTACCTAGGATAATCACCAAAAGAATAGAAACAGTGTATATAGTCCTAACTAATAAAGGGGATATGACTGAATGATTTAAATTTTTGGCATATAGGATGGCAAGAAGGAGAGAGAAGGAAAGATAAAGTAAGCAGAACACGTAGCACAGAAGATAGTAAACCCAAACACACCTCCATTGGTAGCACATTAAATGAAAATGAATTAGATATTCAGGTTAAAATATATACCCTCCAAATGCTAACGAATGGAAACTTATGGTTTATAGTTATATTATTATCAGACAAAGCAGATCATAAAGCAAAAAGTAAGCTAGAGACAAAGAGGACCACTTCATAATAATAAAGGAAGATATAACAATTTTGCATTTTTATATATCTAATAGCAAGGTCTCAACATACATAAGTGAAAAACTGACAAAAGGAAATAGGTCAATTCATAATCATAGTAGAACATTTTAACATACCTTCTCTAGTAAAGTAGGCTAGGCAGACACAATAATCTGTCAGAATACAGAAAATTTGAGCAATGCAAATGGTAAGTGACCTAGTATATAACACAAATAGAATATTATTTTAGGGGCACCTATGTGGCTCAGTGGCTTAAGCCTCTGCCTTTGGCTCAGGTCATGATCTTAGGGTACTGAGATCAAGCCCCGCATCGGGCTTTCTGCTCAACAAGAAGCCCGCTTCCCCATCTCTCTTTGCCTGCCTCTTTGCCTACTTGTGAACTCATTCTCTCTCTCTGTCAAATAAATAAATAAAATCTTAAAAAAAAGTTTTTTAAAAATATTTACCATATACTGGTCACATAACAAGTGTCAACAAATTTCAAGTGATTACAAAAAATACGGAGTTTGTCTTCTGGCTACAGTGCAATTATACTAAAATATTAACCCCAAAAGGTAGGAAATTTCTGTGTGCATGGAAATTAAGAAATATAAATAACTTTGGATTGAAAGACGGGCGCCTGGGTGGCTCAGTGGGTTAAAGCCTCTGCCTTCGGCTCAGGTCATGATCCCAAGATCCTGGGATTGAGCCCCGTATTGGGCTCTCTGCTCAGCGGGGAGCCTGTTTCTCCCCCCTTCTCTCTGCCTGCCTCTCTGCCTACTTGTGGTCTCTGTCTGTCAAATAAATAAATAAAATATTTTAAAAAAAAGACAAAAAAAGGGCTATTTAGCAAAAACTTGTGAGAGTGTGGTGCAAGCAGAAATTAAAGGGGAATTTGTAGCTTTACATGGTTATCTCAGTATGTATACTTTGTGAATAAACCAAAAAGTTAGTAAATACTCCACATATTGTAAACAAACCAACACCAAACCAAACCAAACCAAAACAAAAATGGGAAGAGAAAAATAAAAAATTAAGAGCACAAGTTAATGAACTAGAAAACAAACACTGAAAAGAAAATCAGCAAAACCAAAACTTGTTTTTTTTAAACTACTAGTAAAATAGATAAATTTCTGGTGGAATTGGTTAAGTAAATAAGAGAAGGCATCAATTGCCATTATCAGGACTGAAAAAGAATATATGACTTTATACTCTGACATTGTTAAAAAAGATAAGGTGATATTATAAATACTTATAATAAGAATAAATTCAAAATTTCAAGATTTTAGATAAAATGGAAATATTTCTAGACAAATGCAGCTTACCAAAACTGGGTTAAGAAGAAATAAAGGAGGAAGGGATGTTAACATAATAGAGTAATGACTTTCTGGAAGAGGAAGGACAAGGGCTTCCACGGACTGGGTCAGGAGAAACTGAGAAGACTCACCAGGATCTGGGGAGATAATGTTCTCCATAAGTGGGGGTGCTGGGTGAGTAAGACGTGGGGAGTGAGGATGCCCACTGTTTTACCTGTTAATAAAGCTGAGCAGTGAGCGGTGCTCAGTGATCAGAGCTTTGATTGTTGTTATAATGACAATGTGGCAGTGACCCTTCAAGGCCCCAGTAAAAAAGCAGAAGGGCCCTGATGACTAAGTCAAAAGATTCTGAAAGCTGAAAGAAATGGTTTCAGCAATGAGGATGTAAAGGGTTTTGTTTGCTTTCTTGTTTGTTTTTTTTTAGGATTTAGAGTTTTGAGGGTACCAGAAACATTGAAAGTCCACTTGGTTGAGCTGTGTGAGTGGCAAATGCAAAGCCTTCCTTATTAGTGCAGTCAGTGTTTGTGTCCCTTGATCTTTGCTCCCTCCTCTATCCTGACTTCAGCTGCTTTACCAAAAAAGCCAAGTATGGTAGGGGACTTGAGAGAGGTAAAGGACTCAAACTTTTACAACTCTGTTGGTTACAGGCACCCAAGTTGCCATCCTACCTGGTTCAATTAGGGGAAGGTAGTGCCAGGTGCAGAGGTGGCTGAAGGCTCAGAGGATTGTGGAGGAAAGTTTTGGTGACATGTATGCAACAGAAAGTAAGGGGTTCCCAGGAAAATTAAATAAATGGCATTCACCCTAGAAAGAAAGTGAACCTACCTCTGTTTGCAGAGGATATGACCTATTATATCAAAAATCTCAAAGAATCCACTAAAACAACAACAACAACAACAACTATTTGAAGCAATCAGTGAGTTCAGCAGGTTGCCGAATATAAGATAAATATATAAGTATTAATTTTATGTCTACATGTACAATGAATGACCCAAAAGTGAAGTCAAGAAAACAATTCCATTTATAATGGCATCAAAAGAATAAAATGTGTATAAATTTAACCAAGGAGGAACAAAACTTGTGCCCTAAAAATTACAGAATATCATTGAAAGAAATTAAGATCTAAATAAATGGAAAAACATCTCATACTCATGAATCAGATGCCATAACACTGTTAATGTTAAGATGGTGATATTCTCAACTGAGTCCTAAAAATCAATTTCTTATACACCAGCAATGAACAAGGGAGGGGCATTTGAAATTAAAAACAATTCCATTTATGTTAACACTACCCCAAATGAAATACTTAGCTATACACTTAATGGAATCTGTACGAGGAAAACTACAAAACTCTAATGAAAAAGACCTTAGAAAAACTAAATAAATGGAGAGAAAATTTCATGTTTGTGGATAAGAAGATTCAATGTTTCAAGATGTCAGTTCTACTTGATCTATATATTCAATGCAATCCCACTCAAAATACCAGCACATTAGCTGGTGGAAATCAATCAAGTGATTCTAAAGTTTATATGGAGAGGCAAAAAGACCCAGAATAGCCAAAACAGTACTGAAGGAGGAGACCAAAGATGGAGGACTGACACTACCTGACTCAGCTACGTAATCAAGAAAGGGCGGCACTGGTGGTAGAATAGACAAAGGACCAATGGAACAGAATAGAGAGCCCGGAATTAAACCCCTGGGTCAGTATAGTCACCTGGTCTTTGACAGAGGAACTAAGGCAATACAGTGGACAAAGATTATCGTCTCAACAAATGATGCTGGCACAAATGGGTATCTCCACACACACACATGCACAAAATGAATCTAGATGCAGACCTTACACGGCTCACAAAATTTAACTCAAAATGGATCATAGACCTAAATACAAAGCACAAAGCCATAAAACTCTTAGAAGTTTAGGTAGGAGAAATCTAAATGACCCTTTGTTTGGTGATGAATTTTTAGATATAACACCACAGCCATGATCCATGAAAGAAATACCTAATTAGCTTGACTTCACTGAAATTAAAAACTTCTGCTCCATGGAAGATAGTATCAAGACAGTGAGAAGACAAGTCACAAAATGGACTTATGGGAGAAAATATTTGCAAACAATATATCTTATAGAGACTGTTAGCCCAAAATACACAAAGAACTCTTAAAATTCAACAATAAAAAAACCCACAAAACAACCTGATCAAAATATGGGCCAAAGACCTTAACAAACACCTCATCAAAGAAAATATACAGATGGCAAATAAGCACATGAAAAGAAACTCTGCATCATATGTCACCAGGGAAATTCAAATTAAAAAAATAATGAGACATCACTATTCACCTATTAGAATGGCCAAAATCCAGAACACTGACACCATTAAATGTGGCTGAGGATGTGGAGCAACAGGAACTCTCATTCACTGCTGGTGGGAATGCAAAATGGTACAGCCCCTTTGGAAGACAATTTGACAGTTTCTCACAAAAGAAAACATATGCTTACCTTAGCATCCAGCAGTTGCACTTCTTGGTATTTAACCAAGGGAGTGGAAAACTTAGGCCTGTACAACAACATGCAAACAGATGCTTATAGCAACTTTATTCATAATCGCCCAAACTTGGAGACAACCAAGATGTCCTTCAATAGGTGAATGGGTAAATTGTGGTCCATCCAGACAATGAAATATTACTTGGTGTTAAAAAGAAATGAGCTTTCGGGGTGCCTTGGTGGCTCAGTGTGTTAAAACCTCTGCCTTCGGCTCAGGTCATGATCCCAGGGCCCTGGGATCGAGCCCTACATCTGGCTCTTTGCTCCGCGGGAAGCCTGCTCCCCCGCCCCCCCGTCTGCCTCTCTGCCCACTTGTGATCTCTCTCTCTGTGTCAAATAAATAAAATCTTTTTTTAAAAAAAAATATTTTATTTATTTATTTGACAGAAATCACAAGTAGGCAGAGAGGCAGGCAGAGAGAGGGGAGGAAGCAGACTCCCCGTGGAGCAAAGAGCCAGATGTAGGGCTCGATCCCAGGGCCCTGGGATCATGACCAGAGCCGAAGGCAGAGGCTTTAACCCGCTGAGCCACCCAGGCACCCCCAAATAAATAAAATCTAAAAAAAAAAAAAAAGAAAAAAGAAAGAAGCTCTCAAATCATGAAAAGACATGGAAGAACCTTAAATGCATATTATTAAGGGAACGAAGCCAATCAGAAAAGTACAGAATAGGCAAATTAATAGAAACAGAAAGTAGATTAGGGATTGCCTAGGTCAGAGCAGAATTGGAGGGCTGGAGAATGACAACTGAGGGGTATAGGGTTTCTTTCAGAGGTAAGGAGAATGTCCTAAAATTGTGGTGATGAATTACCATTCTAAATACACAAAAAGCCACTGAGTTTTAAGAGAGTAAATTGTATGGCATATGAATTATATCTCAGTAAAGGGGAAGGAGGGAGAGAGGGAGGGAACGAGTGAGGCTGGGGTGCGGGCATCAGCCTGGAGCTAAAGTCTACATAAGAGGGTGACCTTCCCTGTGCACATCACCCCACTCCCTGGGGTCCCCAAGGTGGAGAGCATGGTCTCCTAACTCAACGTGCAGTGCTCTTGTTGGAAAAGACAAGGTTGCAGTGGGGGACAGGAAGTTTAAGAGACCTCATGGGTGGGGTCTGAGTGTGTCATTGTTGCCTGTCGTTCTGCCAAGAAGTATTGGGACTTCTCCTTTTGGGGGAGTCCAGGAGTTAACAGTCTCACAAGGCCTCTCCAGGGCAACAGCACCCCCTGCCTGAGGCAGGACCCAATGGAGAGCTTGCAGAAGCCAGGGTGATGCATGGGAACCTCATGACTCTGGCCCAATATCTCCATTTGGGGTGGGTCAACTTGAACTTGACCAGTAACCAGAGAAGTTCCCAGCAGGGTGGGTGGCCAAATGGAAATGGCACAGAAGCTAAGTTGTCTCAGTTTTACATGAAAAATGGCAATTACCCATTTGGGGGACCTCATCTTTCACTCCAGGGCCCCAAGTAAAGCCGCTGGCTCAGGGGGTCCTCCGGTCACAGAGCATCCCCTGAGCAGCCCCTGAAAGCCTGTTTGGTTTGCTGATGGCCTAGCCAAGCTGGAGCCTAATGCCGTTCCCAGGAGCCATGGCCCCATCTCCAACGGGGAAGCCTGTGGAAAGGTCAGGCGGTGCTTTGGGTGGAATGAGAAGCAGTCACCCTGGCCCAGGAGGGATCCTTGACTAGATGTGCCAGGGTTTCACTGACCTCCAGGTTGCGACAAATGGTCTAGTGGAGGGTCAGCAGACTGTTCCGTGAAGGGCCAGATAGTAACTATGTTTGGCTTTGGGGACCACATACGGTCTCCATCACATATTCTTCTTTGCTCTTTTGTTTTTGTTTTTATAGCCCTTTAAAAATACCAACAACATTCTTAGCTCCAGGGCCATACACAAACAGACCTTGGGCCAGCTCTTGGGCTGTCCTGTGCAGACCCCCGGTCAGGTTTTGTAAGAAAAGCTCTGCAGGGACGAGGGGGCACTGCTCACACCCTGCCCGTGGCTGTTCAGAGCTCAATGTAGAGACAACCCTACCACCAGTCAGCCTGCTGGCTCCCCTCTGCCATCGGCCTGCAGCCTAGAAGGCACAGCCAGGCCAACCTGATTGATGATGCTGTGTTTTGGGGCCTGTGAGCCTGGGCGCACCCTTCGTGCACCCTGAAGCCAGCAGGGACAGTCTGGGTTGCTCCTGAGGGGCCCACAGGGAGGGGCATTCTCCGATGGGACTGATGGAGAGCAGGCCACTGATGGAGACCTCTCCCTGGCAGAGGCTGGCCGGGGGAATCCCTCCTTACACCAGAGATGGCACCATGGCCCCTGCTGGTGCCTGGTGGAAGGAAAGGCCTCAGTGCTGCCAATACAGAAACTACACCGCCAACACCTTTGTCTGCGTGGAAGCTGGCCCACTTTCCATCTTGCCCGGAGAGACTACCGACCACTCCCAGGCCCTGCGTGGGGGTCTCACTTTTCTCGGTGCCGATGCTGACCACCCGCTCCACTGTATCACTACAGTGACTCTTCTGGGTCATTTGTGCCTGACAGAGATGCTCCCTCTATGTTGTGGGCCGTCATGCCCTGGTACAAGGGTCTGGTGACCGTTGCATATTCCCCACCATCCACTGGCATCTGACATTGCCAAGCCCTGGGTCAGCCTCCCCAGACTCGCCCAAGAGACCTCTGCCTTTGCTGCCTGTGGGCCTGGTCTGCCACCTGCCCTGTGCTGGGTCCACACCCCTGTTTGTGCACAAGAAAGATGGAGAAGCCCCTGGCACTCAGCCAGTCACAAATGATTTTGCTGTGCCTGACACAAAAATGTGTTAATGCCCAGAGGCCGCGACCTTGTTTTGGTCTTTCCAACACAAGGTCATTCTTGGCCTTGGGTTCCACTTGGGGTGCTGAACAAGACTGTGAGTGCTCCAGTCCATGGCCCATAGACCTCAGCCAGCCCACACAGCAGTGATCCAAACCAAGTTAGCACCAGATCTCACGCCAGAGGGGATCTGTGCCCCTTAGGTAGGGTATTTTTGTGTGGGGGCGGGTGAGCCATGGAATGTCCGTCAGTGGGGCTGGGGATTAGGGGGTCAACCATCCCTCTCTGCCTGAGACCAAGGGGGCTCCCGAGCCTTTCAGGGCTGAGACCCCGAAGCTTCCCAGTAAAGCAGGGTGAGAGGCTCACCCTAATGGGGGTCACTGCTTTGGGCCACTTACAGCCTCTGTAGTTATCAGTGGTGGCATCTCTGAACTACTCCTGTGCATCACAGTGGACAAGAGCCTGGCCTTGGGTAACATCCTGGCTGAAATAAGACCCAGTGTCCTCTCTGGGACTAATGTCCAGCAGGCTGCACCTGCAGCTGGGGGCAAGGTGGAGGCCCTGCTGTGTCAATTGCCATTGCTGCTCGGAGCCCAGTGGATAGCAGCCTCAGTTACATGCACTGTGATCCCAATCACATCAGTGTGGTCCTGGCCTTTGTGGTCCAACCAATTGGAGGGACTGACGGAGTGGCAGACCTATATGAAAATGTGAGTTTGGCCAAGAACAAGTGGGGCCAAGGAGGTGGGTTGTGGGGAGAGGCAGTCTGCCCTGGGTCCTGAGTGCCTTGAGTGTTTTTGCTGGGTATGCCAAGAATGCAAGGCTCTGCTTTCCCTGGGCCGTACCTCAGGGTTGTGTTTGCAGAGATCAGCCCTGAGGGATGAAGTGTTGTGTCCCTTGTGGACAGAAGGCAGGTTTCCCTAAGCTCAGTGTTTCTTGGCTGTGACACAAACTCACAGTGGGGGCCCCTCTTGTTCCCCGTGGGATGTGGGGAGCAAGAGGCCCTGATGCAGACAATGGGGTTTTGCTGCCTGTTGCACCATAAGGAGCAGCATCTATGCTTCCATAAAGACCAGAAGTCTGGGGTCTCCGGCCAGCACCCCCAAGTCCGTAACAGGCTGACATGAGCCAGGGAGGAGAGCCAGCAAATCCCAGACCGCCACAGTTTCATGTTATAACAACCTTGAAATTGTACATAAAACGGAAATTTTCCTAGAAAAATACAACTTATCAAATGTGAGGAGAAAACCCATTTAAAAAAAATATAATTATTGAAGGCATTGAATCAGCACAAACTCCCCCAGGGAAACTCAAGTACCAGTGAGTTCCAGCAAACATGTAAGGGGTAACTCCAGAAATACATCAGCCCTTCTAACTAGAAGAATTCATTTCACAAGACTGGCACAATCGTGATACTCAGACCAAAGCCAGGGCATGGATGAACAGCAGGGCAGTCTCACTGATGCCAAAAGTTGCCACAATCTTCAATAAACTAGCAAATTAAGCCAGCAATATATAAATAGGAGAAACAATTCGTCACTACCAAGTTGGATTTTTAAAAAATGATTTATTTTAGAGAGACAGAGAGAATGAGAGAGAGAATGCAAACAGAGGGAGGGGCAGAGGGAGGGGGAGAGAGAAAGTCTGAAGCAGACGCCAGGCTGAGCACGGACCCCGCCACAGGACTGGGTCTCCTGATACTGAGATCCTGACCTGAACCAAAACCAAGCGTCAGGCGTTCAACCAACTGAGCTACCCAAGTGCTCCCTGAAGTTGGATTTTTTAAAAAATATTTTATTTATGTATTTGTCAGAGAGAGAGAGCGAGCATAAGCAGAGGGAGCAGCAGCAGAGGCAGAGGGAGAAACAGATTCCCGGTTGAGCAAGGAGCTGGATCTGGGACTCGATTTGAGCATGCTGGGATCATGACCTGAGCTGAAGACAGACGCTTCACCAACTGAGTCACACAGGCATCCCGCCAGTTTGTATTTTTTGAGGAATACAAGCTAAGCTTTACATTAGAAAACCAATTGATTCGGGGCGCCTGGATGGCTCAATTCGTTAAGCCTCTGCCTTCGGCTCAGGTCGTGATCTCAGGGTCCTGGGATCAAGCCCCACATCAGGCTCTCTGCTCAGCAGGGAGCCTGCTTCCCTCTCTCTCTGCTTGCCTCTCTGCCTACCTGTGATCTCTCTCTCTGTCAGATTAAAAAAAAAAAAAGAAAACCCATTGATTTAATCAATTTAAATGATTAACAGATTAAGGGAGAAAAGCACATGATCATCTTACTAGGTATAGAGATGGCGTTTGATAAAAGTCAACATCCACTTGTGATAAAAACTCTCAGAATACTAGGAATATAAGGGAACACCTTTAATATGATCAAGGGTGTCTTCAAAATAAACAAGAGCAAACAAGGTGTTTCAAGGTAAAATACGGAAGTTTCTTTTTGAGATTGGGAGCAAGATAAAGATCGTGTTAACACCATTTCCACTGGACAATTCAATGGAGACCTGAGTCCACACAGCAAGGCAAGAAAAACGAAACAAAAAATAAAAAATACGTTACAGAGAGGAACCTGCTGCCTTGAATTCTGTGCAACATGAATGCGGTTGTAGAAAATCCAAAAGAATCCCCACATAATTTAGTAAAACTATTAAGAGGCTTGGTTGTTAAATGTAAAATTAGGAAACGTAAAAAAATCAACCATGAATCTACATACCAGCAGTAAATAGAAATTCAAGACACCATTAACAACAGTATAAAAATAATAAGTACTTCAGAATCAATCTAACAGAAGATGCTCAAAGCTTCTCTGCAGTCAATTCTAAAGCTTGACTGAGAGCATTAAAGACGATGCAAATCAGTCTAGAGGCATGCCATGTTTCCAGATTGCATGACCCAGTGTTGTAAAGATACCCGTTCACCTACACGCCCCCATATATTCAAAGCAGTCTCAAAAAAATCCCGACAAGTATGTGTATGCATGTAACCTGATAAGCCAGTTCCAAATTTTATATGAAAACGCAATGCCAAGAATGACCCAGACCTTCTCAAGAAGAACAGGACAGACGGACAAACACTAAGATCACCCACAGTGCCCCGGACTTGGACAGCCCGGAGACAACCTCCCCGCCCTGCAAAACACTCGTTCCCACAGCAGGGGCGCTGTGAGGCAGCACGTGTCTCCTTTCCCTGCCCCTTTGATCGCTCCCCAAATACAGAGCCCAGCTCCAGGGGGTGTGTGACACCTCATCATGAATGACAAAGCAATTCAGCAATGACACTGTTGGAGAAAGTCAGTGTTGGACACTGACTTTTGGGGGTGATTTTTACAATAAGGCACAAAACCCTCTAATCATAAACACAAAGAAGGACACATATTATATTAAAATTAAGAACACCTATTCATTAAGAGGGTGAAATAAGGCATAGAACGGAAAGAGAAATTTAAAGTGTTTGTGACCTGGGTTTGTTAAGAACTCACACAGATAAAAAGGAAAAAGGTAACATAGACAAGAGGGGAAAGACTTCACAAACGAGAAAATCCAATGGTCAGCGAATATATACAAGATATGTTCAGTCTCACTGATAAAAAGGAAGTTAAAACCTTGTTAACACATCAGTACACAACGACCAGACGGTAAACATGCTGGTGGGGTGTCGTGCGGCAGGAACACCCGCGGGCCGACATGTCTAATCAGCTGAAGACAGGTGCACCCCCATGGCCCAGCGGTCTCAGTATGTACAAATGTGTGTGAAGGGTGCCCAGATACATGGTCCAGAATTTTCATACGCAGCATTGTTAAGAAGAGCCTAAAACTAGAAACTCCAGATGTCCACCACAGTCAAACAATTGTGGTCTCTCCAGATAATTAAATGGCAAAGGTGAACTAAGACAATACCCCAAGTGGGTGACCCTAAACATGCCTGGAGCAAAGGCAGCAGGTGCAAGAGAATGGCCTCCCTGAACTTCCATCAGACAGAGTGTCCAAACGGTCTTCTTGGGGATGCATGCAGGGAGCGGGGGGAAGAGGGGCTAGGGCAGCACCACAAGGAGCACACAGGGGCTGGGGGCTGCTATAACGGGGTGGGCCCACTGAGACTTGCACCGCATTTGTCCCTTTGCGGCACATGTCATGGGTCCCCTCTTCTGCATGTGTTCAGGAAGAGAGTTAAGGGTGAGAAGTCACAGGCTTTCGGAAAAGGCGCCCGTGGATGGGAGGGGTAGAGTCCACGGCAGCAGGCAGTGAGAGCCCATGGGTTTCAGCTGGAGCTGCAGGCGGCCATGGTCACCTGCCAGGGTGGACAGAGCCTATACTGCCCTCCCTGCGTCCCTCAGCTGGCCTGTCCCCCGCTGTGGCTCCTGCAGACCACTGAGTTCTCCTCCCTCTTGGAAGTCAAGCTCGGCACCCAGGTGTGTGTGGTGCGTGCAGAGGCCTCCAGCTTGCCCTCACCCCAGACTGCTGCTGCCCTCCCCCCATCCCCCACCCCTGGGCTGTGGGCCTGGAGCCCAGGGGTCCAGGCAGGAGGCAGAACAAGCCGGCCCTGTTTCCCTGCCAGGACAGGGCTGGGCCAGGACCACAGCCGAGAAGGTGGTGGGGGCCCCGGGCTGAACAAGCAGGCTGCTGGCAGGCACTCTCACCTGGGCAGGAACCACACTGGACTTTCTTTCTCCAGATGGGAACATCTGCATGGTGGGGGTCCAGCGCAAGCTGGACCGGAGGGTTGGGTCAGCAGACTCAGAGCAGGGAGCTGGGGGGTGAGGGGCTCCATGCAGCAGCCCCTCTCTACCCCTCAGCAGGGTTCCTCTCCTGCTTCAGGGCAGAGCAAATGTCACTTGGCAAAACACTGATTTTATTATTATTTTTCTATGTGCAGTAGTACTTTATAAAACATGTGATGAAGATATGGAGGCCGAGGAGGGAGGATTGGACCTGGAATCCCCCTCAGATACCCCCCTGTGACAGGCAAGTGTCTTAGCTGAACGAGGTAGATTTCATCCCCATGTGGGACTTACAGAAGTGGGGGTCCACCTGCATGCCATTTAGCCACTGGCTTCCTAGAAACTTGACCATGGGCCTGGCCTGGGTGTTTGCTGGGCCCTCGGGCCTGGTACAGCCACCCTGACTAGGCTGGCCATGAGGACCTGAGGCCCGTGTGGGGGACTCCCCCAGCCCTTTGGGACTGTCATGGAAATACAGGGAGACCCCAGGAGCAGAGAGAAAGGAGGACCCTCTGATTTGCCCTCCCAGCCCCTTCCTATAGATTCCACTGGCCGGGGCCTCGCTCTGGTCATCACGTGGTCTCCCCAAGCCAGGCCTCTCCCACACGGGCTGCCTCGTTAATGTGCAGGCACCTGCTGCTGGAACGAGGCCGTTCCCGAGGTGTCCCAACCCCGGGGTGGGACTTGCACACTGGCTGTCTCATGAGGCCTGTGTGGCAGCAGGAACTGAGTGCAGGGGTGGGCTGCCGGCAGCTGTGGCCCTCCACCTCCTGCCTGTCACCTTCTCTCCCAGAGCCCTGCAGTCAGTCCACAAGGGGGCGTCCCATCCCCTCCGAGCAGGCTGATGGTCCTGGGAAGGAAACAGCTGCTCAGGTCCCCAGGGTGGCCCAGAAGCCATCGCATGCAACAGGAAGTTTCAGTGGCTCTGTGACCTGTGGGGTGGCAGGAGGGGCATGTGCCCGCATGCATGTGTGGCCGTGTATGGAACATGTGTATGAGTGGGAGTGTGTGATGAGTGTGTATGAGTGTATGTGGATAAGTGTGTATCTCTATGAGAGTGTGGGTATGTGTGTGATTGTGTGATGAGTGTATATGTGTACAAGTATGTGTATATGTACGTATATGATTGTGTTTCTGTGTATGAGTATGTGTATAAGTGTGTATGAGTGTGTGATTTTATGAGTGTACATGTGTATGAATATGTGTATGTGTATACAAGTGTTTATATATGTGTATGTGCTGAGTGTGTGCGTGCATGTGGCGGTATGTGTGAGTACATGAATGTATTAGTGTGTACGTGCGTATGTATATATGTGTGTGTAAGGGTATGTGTGTATGCATTTCAGGTGTACATGTATGTGTGTAAGTGTATCAGGGTGTTACGTGTATGAGTGTGTGTGGGTGGGCAAGTGTATGTGTGTGAGTGTGTATATATGTATATGAGTGTATGTGTGAGTGTATGTGTGTGTGTGTGTGCTTGCACGTGTGCAGTGTGGTGTTGGGCAGGCCATAGGGCACCCCCACTTCCTGCAGGCCCAGGCCAGCCCCGCACTGGTTCAGGAAAGGCACAGAGGGATAGCACTGGCGGCATTTCCGACTTGGATAAAACCAGGAAAGAGCGGAAATGTCCTGGAGAGTCTCTCCGAGGCAACTTCCAGCCCAAAGTATGTGACGTGTGTCTGGATGGTCCCTGAGCCAGGAGCTCAGGGGCTTGCAGTGCCACCCTTGCAGGATGGAGCGGCTGTTCTGTGCATGGCCAGGCAGGCCTGGAGGGCGGCCAGGGACCCCGAGGCCACAGCACCCCAGCTCTGCAAACATCACATCCAAAAGGGCGGGGCCTTGGTTCCTGCTTTGACTTCTCTGCCAAGAATAAAACAATAAAGCCCCTGAGGCCTTTTATAAGCTTGTTTTGAAAAATGTAGGCATGTTTTTTATTTCCTGGCAGCTTTCTGGGTAATTAGGATTCCTCCCACGGCACAGCTGGGGGCTGGAGTCCGGCCTGCAGGGCAGCGAGTGGGCAGGGCCCCCGGGGCTCACAGGCCAGGTCGGGTCTGAGCCCTGGAGAGCCCGAGCCTGCTGCGAGCACCCGGCTGGGGAAGGAGGGGAGGCTGGCTCTTGGCTGAGCTGGGGCAGAGCTAGAGTCGGCTTTAGGAAATAGCGCCCAGGGCTACTGGGGGCGGGGTGGGGAAGGAGGGGGACCCTTGCAGGCAGATGGGGAGGGGAGGGAGCTGCCTCAGGGCCCACTTCCTGGGCCCGGGCACCTGGGTGGAGGGCTTCCCAGGGAGGGTGGGAAAGAAGAGCTCTGGGCTAGAGGAGTAGCCGCTCCCTTCCTCCCTCCCAGGCCAAGCCCTCGGCTGGGAGCCCCAGGCTGTACTTCCTGCGGTGTCCTCCCCCTTCACCCTCCTCCACAGTCGTCCTCCGGAGGCTGCCTGCGGCCACCCTCTCCTCTGCCCTCAGCTAGCTGCCCGTGGCCGCCACCCACAGGCGCTGCCTCTCTGGTGTCCCAGCACCTGTGCCTCACGTCCTGTCCCTGATGCTGTCATCTCTCTTTTTCCTGGTATAGATGGCAGCTCCCGCCCCACGCCCCCGCCCTGACAAAGCCTCTTCCTTGCCTCTCCTTGGGTACCCCACAACCAGGTGTCCCTTCGGGCCTAGAGCCCAGCTCCCCAATGGCCCCTGGACATGCCTCCCTATAGAATACAGGGCCACAGCACCTGGGCACTGGTTTCCTTCCTCTGTGCCCATCACCTGCCTGAGCTGTGGCCTCCCTGTCTCTTCTGAGACCTTGCTGCCCCTCAGCCTGGTCCACTCCTTGGACAGAGGCCCTTCCTTTTAGCCATTCTACATCCCTGCAACCACGTGGGGTCCACTGCCCTCCTATAGCCCCCACAGTGGAGATGAACCCCGCATGCAAACCCGGCGTGTCCCCTGCTCTCCACATACACCCAGACTCTCACCCTGCTCTTCCCCCTTCTGTGGACAGCAGTCACACTTTTGGGCCCCAGCCTCATCCCAAACCCCGACTGAACAAGTGTCTGAAGCTGGCTGTGCCCATGCTCCTGCTGACCAGAGGAGCCTGCAGGGGTCCGAGGGGCTGTGCCCGCTCTGGTCTACCCCCGGGCCAGCTCAGAGGACGGTGTGGTCCCAGGCTGCCCTGCTGCATGAAGGGTTTGGGCTAAAGGACCCAAGCCTGGGTCCTGTCCTTGCCCCACTCCTTCTGCCTGCACTCAGCTTGTGTAGTCAGACTTCTGTCTCTGCTGAGTCCTGGGGCTGGGGAGCAGGGCAGTGGCTATGCACACAGTAGGTGTTTAATGAACGACTTGTCCCACTTTGTAAAGAACCAGTTTATGGACAATGAGACTCTAAGTCTGCAGCCCCCAGCCTCAGAGACAAAGGATGGGGAGAAACCAGCTGGTGCCTTCCCCCAGTTGCCTGCTTACCGACCCATAGGAGCGGCCTCCCTGGGGGCCAGGAGAGGACGGTGCCCACGAGGATGCCTTTCTGTGTGTCAGGGGGCAGTAGGGAGATGCATTCCTTCAGACCCAGTCAGCCCACTTGGAGCAATGTATTGCAAGGAAAGGACAGGACAGGAGACCCGTGTAAATGAGAGGAGAGGTGGCACCTGTGCCCTTGTCATTAATTCATGGGGGCCACTGAGACTACCCACTCAGTCAACAGTCAATAGAGCAACTGATTCAATCTAGATCAATTCTGATCTAGTCACATGATGGAATATTAGACTGTCACCAGAAAGCATGTTTCTACAAATTTAAGGCATGGGAAGTGCTCATGACATAAAATAGTGAAAGAAATATGGGAAACAGGAATTGTGTGAAGCAGCAGCCCCAAGGTCTGTCTTGTGGACCCTAGGTATGCTCAAAAATGGGTCAAGAATTTCAGCAAAATGTTAAAAGTAGTATTTTTGGGTGGTGGGATTGTGGATGTCTCATCGCACTGACCAGAATGCTAACAACAGACATTGGCTGAGCAGCTTCCAGTTGTGGCCACCTTCTGGAAGCCGGAACAGTACAGTGAACAAAATAGACAGAAATGACTTTGTTTTAGAGAGGAGGAGGGGCAAAGGGAGGGGAGAAGCTCAAGCGGACTCCACGCTGAGCACATGGGGGTGCAACCTCACGCCCCTGAGATCATGACCTGAGCTGAGACCAAGAGTCAGATGCCTAACTTGTGGAGCCCCTCCTCAGGCGCCCCCAGGAATGACTTTAATATGAAAACCAAAACATGGCTGCTAGCTCTTGCCTCAGTGTGGGGGCTTGGCAGAGGGTTTGGAACGAGAGCATGAACAAGTCGATGCGGGAGGAATGCACCAGGTTCTGACCGTGAGCTGTGGAGGGACAGGCTTTGGTGGGCTGGTCCCTTCCAGCTCCCCAGTTCTGGCCTCGTGCCATCCCTGATAGCTAAGGGGCGGGGAGCCCCGAGCTGTTCCCAGAGGGCTGGGCTGGCCTCCCGGGGGCCGGGTGTGTGTCCAGGTGCTCCAGGCAGCACACACAGAAGGCTGAACATTCAGGCGTTCACTCTGGTTTGATAGACAGAAAAACTGTAAAAACACCACAAGGAGAGTCCTCCCACTCTATTCCTACCTACCTGCCGCTCGGATGTGACTGGGTGCGGGCTCTCCCCTCATCTGTCTGTCTGTCTGCACACAATGTTTCCTGAGCTGCTTGAGAGCAAGGGGCAGACACGATTCCCTCTGCCCACAACCAAAGACTCCCTCTGCTGGAAGCGCACACCCCAGGTCAGAAAGTGAAGTCTGACACGCTGCCGCTGCTGTCTACACTCCTTCCCCTCATTCCCATATGACATCCCTTGTGGACTTCTACCAGTGCAAGCTCCCTGCTTCCCTCTTTATCTAATGGATGAAAACCTGTTCCTACCAGTCTTTTCAGCTGATTGTCCCCATATGGCCAGAGAGCCCTCTGAAGCCCTCTGTGTCCTCCTGCCACATCCTGATCATTCGTGGAGCACGTCTTATTTCTCAGGAGCTTGATTCCCAGGCTCCTTCTGCACTTTCCCTGCCTGGGGCGTATCGTCTCCATAGAGCCCTAGTTCCTTCCAGGAAGACTGACGTTTGGCAAGCAGAAGCCGAGCACCAGGAGAGTCTGGTGCTCTGGGGTAGTGTAGCTTTCATTTCCCTGAGTGGAGAGAGCCAGGAAATGCGTCCACTGTGCGTACACGTGCATGTGCATGCACGCGCGCGCACACACACACACGTGCCATGTCCACTGCCTCCTTTCAGAATACATAAATACATGTTGTGAGTTTGTCCTGACACGGCTTGCAGGACACAGGTCCACAGGTGGAAGGCAGACACCAAGCAAGGAAACAACAATGGTGGGGTCAGGGGCAAGCACAGGGGACACAGTGGGGGAGGGGAGTGGGGCCCTCTTCAAGACCTGCAAGTTTGGGGAAGAGCCCTGGCTGCAGGAATGGTGAACGCCACCCCTGAGTGGGGCCTGCTCTGTGTGGCTGGAGCAGAGGGGGCTGGAAGGTGTTCTGGGGGCCAAACCACCCAGCCTTGAGGCTGGGGGCTGAAAGGAGAGGCAGGATCTCATTCATGTTTGTCAGTGCTCCTATGGACAGGCTCCAAGGGCAGGACCAGGAGACAAAGACCAGCAAGGAGGCACCTACACGCACCCTGCACCCTGGCGAGTGGGGACCGTGGCCAGACCCAGGGCTGTGACGGTGCCGACACTGGGAAGTGGAATGTGTTTCCAAGGCTCCGACAATGAGGGGACGAGGGAAAGGAAGGAGGCATTGGAAGGTGATGGTGGGTCCAGGGAGGAAGCAGGATCTCTGTTTGGGTTCCACTGAGTTTGAGATGGAAGGGTGAGGAGGCAGCTGGACAGGGTGATCCAAAAGGCCCTGGGATCTGCCTTCTGAGCCTCAGTTTCCCCATTTGCCCTCTGATCGTCCAGGCACAGGCACAGGAGGCACCAGCCAGGATCACACGCTATGGGGCAAACACCTTCCCCTCTCTCATGTAGCTTTGATCATAACCTGCCTCCCACCGGCTGCCCTGCCCTCCACGACCACAGTGCCCCCGAGGTCCTGCCGGCAGGTGTCTGGGCACTGCTCCCTCAGGAATCCCACTGTCTTTCTCACTGAAGAAAGAGAGGGCACAGCCTGCCCACTGCATCCATGCTGACAAGTGTTACTCCAATATTCTTTTTGTTTCAGGAAAAGGCTTTTATGGAGATACATGTTTGGTTAGCTGCTGTAATGTTCGTTTCTGATGAAATGATTTATTTTCCTAGCAGATCTTTCCACCTTAGAGCCGTTTCTCCCGGCTATTTTGGCAAGGGTAGACATTTTTGGTAGGCTATTAAGAGGGTCGACCATTTTAATAATATTTTCACCTGCGACTTTGATGGGAAGGCTGAGCCTGGCCCAGATGTTTATGGTACATTTTGATAGTGTTCTGTGAGAATAGTATCCCCAGCTCTCCCACGGCTAAGAGTCAAGGGCCTCATCTGGCCCCTGCAGATGCTGAGCACGACTCTGCACTGTCCACCATGTACCACTGCAAGTTCATCCTGTCCCGGGGGACCCTCAGCAGAGTGACTTCTACACAGAGAATGTGTGCCCCTCCCACCACTGCCATCAGCAAATGCTGCTGCCCAGGTGCGGAAGCCTTCCTGCACAGGTGCAGGGAGAGGCTGCTGCCAGGCTGTGCTGTGGCTGCTGGTGGAGGAAGAGCATGACATTGGCGGAGGCCACTGGGACAGAGCTGGGTGAGGATGTCCATAGTGCAAAAGATGTGAGTGGGGGTGGGGGTGGCCTTGAAGGTGGTGGGGAGGAGAGAGCTGATGGAACAGGTGGCTGCACAGACAGGGGGTATGCAGAGGGTGGTGCTCGTGTGGGTGGATGGCAGGGCAGACAGTGGCAGTGGTATTGAAAGTGGCTGAGGCCATGGCTGGTGTGACAGTGTTGGAGGTAATAGGAAGTACCATCAGGCTGGCCCAATACTTTTCTAGCGTTGATTCAGAGGATAGTGGGTGCCAGTGCCCAGGGGTCCTCATAGTAAAGGCACCAAGCAGGGATGAGTTGTAATGTTTTATGCCCTCTGTGGCCCAGGGTCCCTCCCTGGGAGCAGCACACAGAACCAGCCCTCCAGCCTCGTCCTTCAGCCGGAGCAGCTCCTGCTGTCCTGAGTCCCTGGCCCCAGAGCTCCCTCTCCAAGTCCTTTTTGGGACCTATGGGCCTGAGTGACCAGCTCCTGGACTCAGGACCAAGGGAGAAAGGGAGACAACGGCCAGAGGAGACACTGCCCCCAGCTGCTGCGAGACACAGGAGGTGGTCTGCAGAGAAGCAGGCCCTGCCCTGATTGCTGGGCATGGGTCCCAGATTCCTGGCAGTGGGCCTCAGGTGTCAACTCAGGGCGGGGCCTGACCAGGAGGGAGGGTGAGACCGTCTCAGGCCCAGTGAGGAACTGAAAGGGTCAGGTGCCTCACTCGGGAAACTGAGGCCCCAGGAAGCACGTGGCTACTGCCACACTTATGTTTCTGAAAGAAGCAGGACAGGGCCGGACTCCCCCCACCGTGCTGGGGACCAGTCGCTGGGCAGACGCGATCTGCGCGGGGTGCCCAAGCTCCTGGCGGGTGAGGCCGGGCCGGGGCTCGCCACGCTCCCCTCGCCCAGGTGGCCCGACTGCAGTTCGAACCCCACCCCCGCCCGCCTCTCCCGCGGGCCGCTGTCCGGCCTTGGCCGCGGGAGGGAGGAAGCGCTGTCCTCATTCCACCTCTGGCCGCCGTGGTGCCAAGTTGCTGGCGGCGGCGGCGGGAGTCGCGGCAGCAGGCAGCGGCGGGGCGCAGCGCCCTCCCCGGCGCCCCCGCGGCTCGAGGTTACTCACGTAGAGTCCGGAGTGTTCGGCGCCGAAGAACGGGAAGGGCACGGAGAGCGGCTGCAGACCCGAGCCGCCGTCGTCCTGCTTGGGGGTGACAGCGTCGCCGCGCTCGGCGCCGAAAGGGTAGAAGTCGGCGAGGGCCACCGCGCCGCAAACCCCGCGCACGCCTAGCCCCAGGGCCGCGGCCAAGAGCAGTGCCCAGGCGGCGCCGCGCTGCATCGCCGAGGATGGGCGGCCGGGACGCAGCTGAGCACAGCGGGGCTGGAGCGGGGGCGCAGCGAGGACAGCGCGGGGACAGCGCGGGGACAGCGCGGGGACGCAGCGGGGACGCAGCGGAGCCGGAGCGGGGACGCAGCGGGGACAGCGCGGGGGCGCAGCGGGGACCGCGCGGCGACAGAGCGGGGACGCAGAGAGGACAGCGCGGGGACGCAGCGAGTACAGCGCGGGGGCGCAGCGGGGGCGCAGCGGGGACGGACGGCTTGGCAGCTTGTGCTGGGCCGGAGCGGGGCCGGGCGGGGTGCGAGGAGCGCGGCGCGCGGCGCGCAGTCGGTGGGGTTCCGCGCGCTCCGCCGAGCTGCGCTCAGGTCGCGGCTCCGCGAAGGAAGGCGCAGTGCGGGACCGCGCTCAGGGCTGGCCCCGCCCCAGGGGCCGCGATTTAAATATCCAGCCAGGCGGTCACCGGACCTGGGCGGGGACTGGGCGGGGTCATGCAAATAACACCGCTCTTAAAGCGCCAGGCCTCTGGGAGGGTGGGGCGCCCGCGCTGGCTTTGAGGCGCAGCTCTCTGGTTCTCGGCAAAGGCTTTGCCTAGGTGAGAGCTTCGCGGACCAGCGTCCTGTGGCGGGGATCATCCTCCTCCTCCGTGGGTCCACAGTCGCCAGACTAGGGCGGGCCCAATGGAAGCACCTTGCCCAAACAGCAATTCTGAGACACACCCTAAATCCTACCTGAGATGTTACGTCTGGGTCTCTGTCCTGCTAGGGGACCCTGTCACCCCCTGCAGACAGTGGTCAGTTGAGGCCACTCCGGCTTAACAGTGCCTGGTTACCCTTGTGGAAGTGGCTAGAGGCCAGCCCCCTGCAGCTCCCAAACTCTGGGCCTGTGGACACTTACTTGCTCCTGGCCCTGGAGGTGAGGTTTCCCTCTGTTTTTGCGAGGGCCCCGGCCTGGGGGACTTCAGGGCATTAGACAAGGTGTGCCCTGCACAGCCACATCAGGAGAAATTCCTGGGGAGGTTTCCCAACTGGTTCAGGATCCTAAGGTAACCTCACGGCAAGAGACTCTTCAGCAGACTCCTGGGTTTAGTGGCTGTCAGTGGGGAAGACAGGTCCACGTGGGCCTGGGGGCAAGTGGGTAGATGCTCTTGGGCTTGATGGATGGAGCCCACAGCCCAGATTCCATGTTCCAAGTTCGTGGCCATCCCAGCTCTTCTTCTGTCCCTGGAACCACTGACCTCACACCTTGTTCTGAACGTTTGTCCCTCCTCAGGCTCAGTGCAGGACTCTCTCCCATCCTCCCTGCCCTCAGAATCTGGCGTTGGGAGATGTGTGACTGTGAGCCAAGCCCGAAGTGCCTGAAGACAACGGGGACCCACCAAGAATAAGTGGAAAGAGCCAGCACTACCACTGAATTTCTGGGAGCTTTTATGTCTGGCTCTGTATTTTTCTGTGTGTCCTAGAATGTCTTCAGTGAGCAACTGTTGTTTTGCAGTTAGCCAGGAACATTAGTGTGACTTTGAAGAAACAGTGGACAGGTCCTCAGAGTGTGACGATTTGACTCTGTGGGTTACAGATGTAGGCTAGAATCAGGGAAGAATTTAAGGAGGCACCACCCAGACAACAAGGTCCCCCAAAACTGCTCCCTAGTTCCACTGAGCTCGGCTGCGAGAGGGCCAGCCCCGAGGCCAGGCTCCTGCCTTGGGGACGCCCCAGGACAGCAGGACAACTGTATGCTTCCAATGAAGGATAAGAAAGATCAAGGCCTCCCTTGGGTGGCCTTGGAGGACAAAAGTCAGAAATGACATCTGATGGCCAGGGCTGTGTGGGGAACAGAATCCCAAGATCACACGGCTCTCTGCAGGAACCCAGAGAGGAAGGGCACGTTCCCACTTGCTCATGTTCGCTTAGTCACACACACACGCATGCACACTCTCACACACACGGACACGACACTCAAACACCCACACACCCACACTCCATCACAAGTGCTCACACACACCTGCTCACAGACCCAGCAGCTGCCCACCTGCCCATGGGCACCTCTTCTGCTCCCCCTCCTGAGCACACGCATCCAGGGAACCTAGTCAAGGCCCATTTCTGGGCTAGACTTGGGGGAAGGAGGGCTGTTCCAGAGCCCAGCATACCCATGGGCATACAGTGCCCACTAGATGCATTCAGAAAAGGACTGTTTCTTCAGACATGGCGGGACAAGGGGTCCCAACCAGGCCACACAAACATGTCCCCTGGGTGGCTTGGTGAGGCCATGCTTAGGCCTGGGCGCCACCCCAGAAAGCAGGTGCCTGTGGCTCCAGGTCGGAGCCAGCCACAGGCAGACCCTTGGGTCGTGGTCCCCAATGAGGTCTTATCTACCTGGGGCCCATGCCTGGCTGTCTGGGCCAATTTGTACCTGGTCTGGGAGACGGGGGGTTAACATGAGGAACCACCACTGCTGGACAGTACATTAAAAAAAAAAACAACCCAAAACAACCAAAACCCAAAACAAAACGAATTCCCCACCCAGCCCCAACAACTCCACAGGCAAAAAAAAGGGAAAAAAAATTTTTTTTTCAGGTGCTAAAAATATTATCAGGAAATACTTTTCAGCAATGTGCTGTTTTAGGTTCCCCTCTGGACTCAAGGGCGCCTTTGTCTCTGCCACAGAAAGTCCACATTTATCAAAACCAAAGTCGTTTTTATCAAGCAGGCTCATGTTCCTGCGGCCAGGAAATCTGAGCCTCCCCAACAGGCCTGTGACAGCTTAGTTCAGGGCCTGGGTATGTGTGCAATTTCGATGGGGGAGCCCTGGAGCCGACCCTGGGATACCCCAGGACTAGGGCTCCATACAGGGCAAGGTAGGGAGTGTCCTTCCCCAGAACGCACCTGGTGGGGTCCCTGCAGGGCTGGGGTCAGGGACCCTGGGTGGGGCTGCGTGTGGGGCGGGGCTGCACGTGGGGCGGAGCTGCACGTGGGGCGGAGCCTGATGGTCTGCCCCTCCCATAGCTCCCTCTCCAGGAGTTCCCAGACCTATGTGAAACAAGAAACACATAACCCTAACCCCAGGTAACCCCCGTCCCCACCAGCTCCGGGAACAAGGCTAGGAGGTTCTAGGGCCATTGGGTCCAGCTCTCGTGGAAGCCCGCCCGGCCTTGTTATTACACGGTGAGGCTGGATGGGGTCTTGGCACAGCTGGTCCACTGAGGCAGAGACGGGCACACCTAGCTCAGGATGACAGCATTCCTCACACGAAGGGACTGTCCTTGAGTCCTGGGCCCACTCGGCTTCTGCCCGAACGTGCGGCAAGGAGGCACGGCCTCCATGGAGCCCCCACGCAGCTGGACACCCACAACGGGATGGCCGCTATTGGTCTTAGGGAAATGACCAGAACAGGCTTCCACATTTACTCCCTGGGATGTTCACTGCTGCTTCATTTGGTCAAACAACAGAGAGGAATTAGAAACACTTTGAGCCAGAGAATCGCAGGGACAGGCCAAAAATGGTTACAGGTTGGCTCACGTTGGGGCTCTGTCTTCGGGTGATGAGAGACCGCTGGGTGCTGATGAGAGACCGCTGGGTGCGGGTAGGCGCCCTGCAGCCTCACCCTCCTGCCCCTGGCGCAGGGGCAAAGCCTCCACTTCCGGACTGTGCTGCAGCCTCCAGGGACAGCCGCCACAGGAAGGCTCCTGTGGGGCCCAGGGACTGGCTTTTTGCTGGGAGGTTCGGCAGCAGGTGAAATCATGCTTCGGTGGCATTTTTAATGGTATGGGACAAAGCTCAGAGTAAAACGTTGACTACGAGTCTTTCGAAAGAGTATTCGTTGCAGCGTCTACTGTGTCTTTGGCCCCCCAGCCACCGGCCTGTACATGTGCCAGTAGAAAAAACTCAAATTTTAGGATCTGCACTGATGGCTTATGGGTGGTGGTTTTCTTATTATATGTTTTTTGTAAAATTTTTATTTGCGGGGCACCCGGGTGGCTCACTTGGTTGGACCTTCTCCTCAGGTCATGATTTCAGGGTCCTGGGATCAGCCCCATATTGGGCTTCCTGCTCAGTGGGCGGGGGGGCTGCTTCTCCCTCTGCCACGCCCCCTGCGTGTGTTTTCTCACACTCTCTCTGACAAATAAATAGAATCTTCAAAAAATTTTTTTATTTGCAGTTATTTAAAAAATATGAATGTTTTAGAAGCCGGAATATCAGTGACCCTGATTCCAGCTGGCCTCCTTGGTCCTGTGGCCCATTTCCTGCTCCAGCTGTGGCGGGAGGCTCTGCCTCCCTCAAAGGCCGGGATTTGTCCCCTCAGGGTGCCCCCTCACCCTCTCCTGCCTGCTCTGCGCCATGGGAATCATGACCTTCCTTGGGCCCCCAGAGTGGCGCTTTCTCTGTGGCTCTCCGGCTCCCCCCACTTCGTCTGCCCCCACCATGCTGTGGGCACTGGGCCTGTTTGCTGACTCCTGAGAAGGCTGTTGCCCCAGATGCCTGGCGGTGCCCCCGTGAGAGCTATGGCGTGCTGGTGCCACCCCCCATTGCCGAGAGCTCTTGATGATGCCGATCTGGGCCATACTTCACAGAGGATTCCCCATGCCGCTGTGGGGTGGAGTTGCTCCATTTGACGGGACTGAGGCCAGAGAGCCCGTCCAGGATCACACAGCTGAAGGGGGTGGAGCTAGGGTCAGTCCAGGGCTGATGACCCCCAGACGGATACTGGGGCTGCCGGGCTCCTCCAGGCTGGAGGCCTCCACACACCTCGGCCAAGGAAGAAGCTGGGAGCCTTTCCCCTCACCATCCAGGGAGGGCATGAACAGCCATCCAGCCCTGGTTCCCGTGCGCTCTGCCTGGCCCCTGCCCCAGGATCTCACCTCCAGGAGGGTGGGGTGGGTGGTGCGTGTGAGGACAGGAGGAGGCCCAGCCAGGCTCCAGCACCCCAGGAACTGGGCCTCACTTGCTTGGTGTCCCCAGCCCGTCTCTGTCCTCCAGCAACAGGACGCTGGGCCGGCAGCCTCACTGACCACATGGGTGTGGGGCCTCTGGGCATCACCTGGCCTCTTGCTGACTGTCCTGTGGCCTTGGTCCAGAAGCAAAGCCTTGTGGAGTCCCCATCTCCTCATGTGTCAACTGGTGCCCCAGGGAGATGCTGGGAAAACAGAGCCTGGTTCCTGGTTCCACGGGAATTTTCAGTGTCCTACTACTGGGAGGCTTAAGAAAACACCAATTTACTTCCATTAGGAAAATCTTTTTTCCCCCAAGTATATGACTTTATGTTGAATAAATAGAAATAACATCTCTTACATGGATTGAACTATTCATTAAAATATGCAGATCTTGGAGGTCTCACAGGTGCTTTGAACATCCCTCCTGTGCATGTGGGGAGAGCATGGACTTCGCCACAGAGAATTCCAGTCGGGTTATGGGGAGCTTTCATTTTATTTATTTTTTAATTTTTTAAAAACATTTTATTTATTTATTTGACAGAGACACAGTGAGAGAGGGAATACAAGCAGGGAGAGTGGGAGAGGGAGAAGCAGGCTCCATGCAGAGCAGGGAGCCTGATGTGGGGCTCATCCCATGACCCGGGATTCACAACCTAAGCAGAAGGCGGATGCCCAACGACTGAACCCCCAGGTGCCCCAAGGGAAGCCTCCCTTTTAATACCGGGGAGCCACCCTGACCCATCTGGTGTCTGCAATGCACCTCCCTCTCACCCATGAGCATCTTTGTAGCTCTTCTGGGCTGGGAGCTATGGTCCAGAGAGATGACCCATGTGACAGCTGTGGGTGCCACAGGCAGGCAGAGAGGAAAGTGCCCCCACACACCCGCATCTCCAGCCTCTTGTCCCTTCCTCACACCCCCATCCCTTGGGTCCTTCTGCTGGGGGTGGGGGCTTGGGGGTCCATCTGCTACCTGAGGGCCGCCCCTTCCCTCTCATGGCCCCACTCTTGCCCATTCTGCAGAACACTCTCCAGCAGTCAGTGTGCGGCCGCCTGCTCCCCTCCCCCACCTGTGATCCACCCTGATGGGTGAGTATCACATGCAGATACCAGTGCTAAAACCTTCTTTGCCCACAGTGGCCATTGTTAATTGTCCCCCAGCTCCTCCCCTCTGAGCCTGAGCTGAACTTCAGAATCCTTTTCAACCCAATCCCCAATAATCAGGCAGAGCAGAGAGCAGACCGAAGCCCGTTGCCAGTCTCCCTCCAGCCACTGCTTTTGTACCCTTTATGCCCCGTGGTAACTCCATCCCCGGGCAGAAAGCAAAGCCCGACCAGCAGCCTGCTTTAAGCCTGAGGTCAACCCGGCAACACACAGCTGGTGATGGCCCATCTGGGCCACGGCTACAAAGCCCGAACTCCCTTGGCTGTGCCCACGCCCCGGAGGGCAGCCAGCACCTGTGGCTGCAGACCCCACTGCCCAGCCATGGCCCCACATCCTCTATGAGAGAAGCCGCTGGGACCAGTGTGAATGGGGCAATGAGTGAAAATGCCAACAGGCCACTCCACAGAGGATCAAGATGGCTGCCTCGGTCTCCCAGCAAGTCGGGCTGGGTTCCCACAAGAATTTTCCCAGAGTTTATAGGCTGGAAAAGTGGGAGGCTCTGTAACAGCCTGAACTCTCACAGGCTGGGGCTTCTCGTGGCCCGTGAGTCACGGGGACTGGCTTCTGAGTCATTTCCAGCCACCTGCCGCTGGGTCGGGCCTGCTGTTCCTGGATATAGAAGGTCCCGTGGCCTCTGGATGTGGGGAAGTGGTGGCTGGGCCTCGCAGGACATTATGTTTTTGGCTCCAGTTGGTGGAAATACTTTCCATGTGTTTCCCCGTGTTTATAGAGCCAAGGGCACGGAATGCAGCCTATGGCCACGGAGGCCGGCCTGCCGGGGCCTGGCTCCCAGGGTTGGCCCAGACCAGTGTGTCTGAGCAGAAGCAGGGCCAGACAGGTGCGGGCTATGGGTGGCTCCCTGCGGCGGAGGACTGTCCTGGAGCACAGTGTCCTGTGGGCCAGGAGGAGCGCTATGCTGGGGGAGCGGCAGAGCGTTGGTGACACAGGCCCCCTGGGGCGGGAGTGGTGGGCTCAGGGCTGGGGCTGCCCGCACCACACTCTGTGAATAGCACAAGGCCCCGGTTTTCCTGGAGGGAGCTTCGAGGGGCCTGACTGCCCATCACGGCTGTGGTGGGCAGGCTGCCTGGGGCCATTCTGCAGCCGGGCTCACTTTCTGGCCCAGGCGGCCTGGCTGAGGCGGGCTTGTTGACGCCGAGGCACCTCCTGGTCCAGCTGCTTCTTCAGACTGGCCACCTGGGGGCGGGACAGGAGCTCAGGTGCGGGGGCAGGCCCTGCTGGCAGGGCCCCCAAGCACGGGGTTTTGCAGAGCTCTGTGGCTCCTGAGAAGAGGAGCCATGTGTGGAGAGAAACATTGGATGGTGGACAGGCTCA
Source organism: Mustela erminea (assembly GCF_009829155.1). Lineage (NCBI taxonomy): Eukaryota > Metazoa > Chordata > Mammalia > Carnivora > Mustelidae > Mustela > Mustela erminea. Next base: position 46,225,398 of record NC_045621.1, on the reverse strand, counting down.
CCAGCTGCTAGACAGGGACAACGCCCAAGTGTGCGGGTCCTCAGGACAGAGGCAGTTGTGTGCAGTGGACAAAAAACTCTTCCCTTCAGGCCATGAAAGTACTCAGAATGATAAGGAAATTCGTGTTCCTTGGCTTCTTGGTTTGGGACATGGGCTCGTGGGTTCAGGACACTAATTTGGGGGTGACACTGGGTGTCACTTTACTTTTCTGGGTCTCAGTTCCCTCAGGTGTCAAATAAGGGTTTTGACCCCATGGCTCTGAGGTCTCTGATGGCTCAGGGCCTGAGGGTCAGCTCCAGCAGGTGCGTGTGGGGGGTTGGGGAGACAGAGTAGGTCCATGCCCAAGGCCACATACACCACTGTTCTTGCCTCCTGACTCTGACCTCTGATCCAGGAACTGTCATCACTACTCGCCTTAAGGGCACAAAGAAGGTGGCGACCTGTCCCGGGATCCTCGCTCTGGCCCTCGGTGAGCCGTGGGAGTGACAGGATGGAAGGGTGAGAGTCCCAGGGTTGGTTGGATCCCCCAGTGGCGGTTTGGGATCCCGCTGCTGGAGGGCCTTCGGCTGGGGATGCTGGCCCATCTGCACCCCTTCCTCCACCTGGACACGGAGGTCTGGGCCCATGTACTCCTCCAGGCCTGTCACTGGCTGTGGGTGGGGTCCCAGCACCACAGGGCCTATGTAGCCTGCAGCCAGACCCCAGGATGTGGCTCGGCCTCTGGGGCCAGGTCTTGCTGCTGCTGGGCTGCCAGCTCCCAGAGCCGTGGGTCTCAGGCCGGTTCCCGCTCCACTCTCTGGACCTGCTGCCCTCCTATCTGCGTGTTGCACGGAATCTCCCCAGGCAGGTGTCCTGCCTTCCCCTTGGGGCTGCTAGCCCTTCCTCCAGTCCCCAGCTGGCTGCACTACCGTCTGCAGGGCACAGGCCCCAACCTGGCACTGGCAAGCAGGTCTAGAGGTGAGCATATGTTCACACTCCGGGGTTTTAATGGCATCCTAGTTTCTGCCTGGCTGGACCGGTGGGTCCTGCTAGTGTCACAGGCCGACTCTCTCCCTTTGCTCCTCTTGCCCAGTCATTGTGCAGAGGGAGGGGGTCTGCCCAGCAGGGGAAGATGCCCCCAGCATGCAGAGGGGCAGCCCCAGGACTTGCCCACAGGTCTGCCCTGACCCTGTGTTTCACGTGCTCTTCTGGTCCATGCCTCGCTCACGAGGTCCCCTGACCATGCTCCCAATCCCATGGGGCCTCACAGAGAAGACCAGGAGGGGTCCCTCGAGCCCCCGCTGCTGGTTCCTCCTCTGCCTATGACTTGAGCTGTGACCCTGGTAGACCCCATTGTCGTCTGGGGCTATGTCTTCTCATCTCTGTGGTATGGGAACGGTCCAGCCTGTTCTTCCCATCTGCATAGGCAAGTTTGTGGGGTGGTGGTGGTGTGCAGCACTCTTCTGAGACCCAGACACTCCTGGACTCGACTCCCCATCCTCTCCCCCGTCCCCAGGCTGGAGTGCAGGAAGATACTCTGGCCCGCTAACCTGCAGCTGCTGGTTCGGCCTCAGGGCCCTGTCCCTGTCCTGCCTCGGTCGTTCCTTCTTGGCTCCTGGCCGGGCTGTGTCCCCTTCCTTCCTCAGCGTGTCCTGCTCCATCTGCAAGAGCCCAGACAGCAGAGCTTGCGGTGGCCTCCTGGCAGGTGTGTGGGGTCAGGCCAGCCTTCACTGTGGGGATAACATACAGGGCTCTGGAAAGGGCTCTGTGTCTCCTGAGAGCAGGCTGGGGAGGGGGAAGGTCCTGCACCGGGGAGAGGGCTGAAGAAGGAGAACAGGGGGGCCTCCTGCACCTGGCAAGGTGCAGGGCCCCCCCCGGCATCCCCTGCCCCACGGAGCCTCAGTCCCCTGCACTCAGGTTCCCCCAGCCAGCTCCCAGGCCCTGGACACTCACTGATCCTGTCCCAGCAAGCCTGTGTGCCCACCATCTGTCTTCCCTGGAGGTGCAGTTTGCCCACGCAGAACCCCCTCTTGGTGACCCTCCCCCTACGCCAGGCCCAGGGCCCCGGGGTTAAATATCATATGGAGGAGGAGGCAGACACTTCCAATGGGAAGGCTCGTAGGGGCTCCTTTTGTCTGTGGCAGGTGATCCTCGTGGAGGAAGAACTGCCGCCCCAGGTCATGCCTTGTGGGTGCCTGACATGGACGGTCTCGTCCCCGGAAGTCCCTGGGTGGGCAAAAGGCCAGTCCGCAGCTGGGGTAGGATCAGAACCCAGGGTCTGCTCTATGAACCAGGCCCCCTCCACTACCCTGCTTCGGCCGCCCTGTGGGTCCCTGTGCGGGGTGGGGGTGGGGTGTCTCCGAGGGCCTCCAGGCTGGCCCTCCCTTCTGTGTCCTCCTGACCCACGCTTCTGCCCTGGGGGCTGGTCCCGCAGAGCACGGGAGACCTGGTGGCCTGGCCCACTGGGAAAGTTTGCAGTCAGTGATAGGAGGGTAGCGTCACAAAAATAAGGACTCCTTTCTTCTTCAGCGGTCAGAAAAACAAAGAGTCCACTTCCACTGAAAAGGGAAGTCCTGTTTCTTTAAAAATCCAGCTACGCTCCTGGAATCATATGTTAAAAAGAGAAAAGTGAAATCCAAAATAAATAAACGGCCACATCCGGGTTTCCCCTCCTGAGACACCAATAAAGGGTTTATGGGTTTGGGGGCCCCTCACAGCTGACCTCCTGGAACTCATTAGCTGTTCCTCCCCTCCCCGACCTGGGCTGCAGGGGCCCCCCAGCTGGCTCTGGTGCCCTGGGCAATACCACTGCGGCCAGGCCACTGCTCCCAGCAAAGGCCATGGAGGCTCCCTCAGCCCAGCGGCTCAGCGGCTGGCCCGCCCTCCAGGACAAGCAGGATTCCTGGGACTACAGGGGCTGGTCAACCTTCATTCCTGGGAGGGCAGGTGGCTCTGCAGGGACAGGCTGGCCAGCGGCTTCCAGTGACTGTCCGGACCTGTAGGCCTCCGGGCCTGCATCCTGCCCCTGATCCCGTTCCCAGGGCCACTGAGCTGACCACATGTCCCACTTGTCCCTAAGTCCATGTCAGCTGGACAGCGTGTATCCGGTGGCCAGGGCCTGCCCCAGGAGAGATGTTCGTGTGTGCCTGGGAACACATGGAGGGGCCGACACTCTCCTGGCGGTTCTGGGCCCACAGTGCCCTCGCCCGGTGGGGCGTGTTGCTCAGTGCTTATCTGAGAGCTGCCGGAGACCAGGGCCGGAGACTGCATTGGGCCTGGGCTGGCCCTTGAAGGCAGCTGTCATTCTCACAGGGACTTGGCTGCTCCTTACTCGAGAAGCAGCCCTGTCTCCTGACCCTGCTGTGGCTGGTGGCCTGTCTTTCACTCCTCAGTGGTGTCCACACCTTTTGCTGTATCCTCTGTCCTCCAAAGTCTGCGAGCTTGGGAACCCCAGCACCTGTCATTCAATCCATGGGCTAGCACTCGGTGTGGTGAGGCCACGCCATTCCCTGGCCCAGATGAGAGTGCCTCGCATAAAGCTGGTCTATGCAGGCCTTGGTGAGCAGAGGAAGCAGTGGCCAGCTCGGGGATCTCTCGATTCCCAGGGGGCCTCTGAGAGATGGTGGCCAGAAGCTGCTGCCCAGAGCAGCCATGAGCAAGGAACGCCCTCCCTTCTGGGTCTGGTTCTCTCTACGCAGGTGAGCCCACATTGGCACAGCTCCCCCACACCTTTGCCGGGGCCAGTGCCACGGAACACTGCAGCGCCGCTCCCTGTTCTCCTCCTTTGTGCCCACTCGTAGGGACGGGCAATGAGGGTCTCTGTCCAGATCCGGCCCAGACATGGTCCTTGAGGCCCCTGGTCATGGTCTGGGTGGTGTCCAGGGCAGCAGGACACGTGCATATCCTCATCTCAGCGAAGCCTTGGGAAGGCCACCCTACTCTGGGGACCGCGGCCGAGGCCCTCAGCCACTCCTGACGCTGGGACTACTGCTTTCCCACTTTGTGGATGGGGTCACTGAGCGCCTCAGGCCCCAGGTCGTCAGTCCAGTAAAGGCTGTCCCCAACCTCCCCTATTTCCTCCATATTCCCCACTCTAGTCCCTGTCCTGCCTGTCTCTGGAGCAGGCTTTGAGGACATCAGAATCCCAGGGCTCACAACATGGCTGGTGCCCTCCGTGGCAGGCAGCAGAGCTGGCAGATCTCACACTCACATCCCTGTTCTTGTTTCTGGGGGGCTGAGGCAGCCCTTCCAGGACAAGGGAGCTGCCCCTTGGACGACAGGAATGCCATTTCCTTTCTCTCGGCACCAGGAAAGTGCTCTGGCAAACTCCACCTCCAATTTCAACCTGAATGGCTTCGCTTTGGCCTGTTTTGTACATGGAGACCAGATCCATTCACAGCCGGGGACAGTGTGACTGTCAGAATCCCTGGCCAGTGGGCCCCTGGGATGGGCCCTGCCCCTCAGCCTCGCTGCTGTTCCCTTTCTTGCTGCAGGACTGGGGGCCTCTGGTCGCTCTGCCCTACCTTGCCCCGTGTGGAGACTGCTGGGGTGGCAAGACCGGCGTCCCCCTTCACCACGGGTGCGTACCCCACCGGTTGCCCTGGTGCAGTCGGTGGGGCCCTGACCGGCGGCCATTTCCAACACGGACAGCAGAACCCTGGGCTCCAGGGGTCGGCAGTGAGCCAGGCCACAAGGCTCCCCGCAGGGCTCTGGCTCAGATACTGGGACAAACCGGGGCCATTTGCTATGACCTGTGGTGCCTCCCCAAGGAGAGCAGAAGTAGCCGGGGTATCACCAACAGGGAGGGGAGTGTTGTGGGTCACCCTCCAGTGCCAGTGCGGCGCCTCCCGCAGCCTGCGGCGGCCGGGACCCCCCAACCGGACGCCCCTTTCCCCGCCTCCTGGAGCCGCGGGCCCGCCCACCAGCCCCGCGCCCGCGCGCAGCTCCGCGAGCTCCCCCTGCAGGCGGGCCGGCTCTTGCGCGGCGTCTGCTCTCGCGGGGCGCGCCTCCCTGTGCGCTGCGCCGTGCAACCCGCTCTCTCGCCTCAGGCTGCGGCTGCTGAGAGCCTAGGCCTGGCATCCAGGCTCCACTGTCTCCCCCTGAGCTGCGCGTCCACAATCATCCCTCTGTCGTAGGGGCGCTTACTGTGGGCAGGCCTCGGGCCTGTGACCCCTCCCGCCTCAGCTTCCGTGTGCTCTGGAGGTTGATGGTTGTCTGGGCGGCTCTGGGTATGAACACCTTCCTCAGGCATCTCCCAGAGCCTCCCTTCAGGCCCCCCAGGCGGGTGATTGCCTAAAGGGAATGCCCTGCCCTCTGGGGTCACTCACCTGTGGCAAGGGCTCCTTCGTGCCCCCTGCCTCCGGGCATCTGTGCTCCAGGCAGGTGACCTGCTCTTCCAGCAGCTTCCCTCTCTGGGCCAGGCCCTGGCCGTGACTTTTGCTTTCATCCAGGGCTCTGTGCAGGACGTCCAGTTGCTCCTAGGGAGAGGAAGGCATAGGGTCTCCTGGAAACATGGCTCCCTGGGAAGGAGAAGCCCAGGGCATCTGCTTGGGCCGCAGGTCACTGGGAAGAGGCAAGAACAGGTCAAATACAACGTGCACCCATCAGGTAGTTTAGGACAGAACTGCGGTGGGGAGGGGGCCGGGGTGCAGGACTTGCTGCGAGGCTCCAGTTGGCAGGTCCTCTGCTGCCAGTCAGAGTGGCCTCAGAGGACACACCTGGCATCCCCCGCCCCCTGCTTCCAGCCCTTGGAATGAACGTGACAGTCCCCCTGAGCTCATGGAGGCTGTGGTGCTCAGCCCCCCTACCCCACTTTCCCCACCTCCTGCCTCTACCAGCACGTGTTCCCCTCCCCCCGCCCTTCCAACCCTGCCCAGGAGTGCCGGCCCAGGACACCTACCCCTGCCCCACAGACACCAATAGCCAGGCCCCTGGGATGGCCACAGCCCCTTCTCCTCCATCCACAGCATTTGTCCCAAATGCTGGCATGACTGTGGCCCTGCTCCTGGAAGAGGTGGTTTCAGAGGAAGGAGGGGAGCGACCCCCTGGCAGACCTCATGGGTGACCCTCTTGGGCGACCCCATGGGCAGAGTTGGATGTACTTCCTTTGGTCTCATGCTGTAGTACTTTAGAAAATGGACAGTGGGGAGGCCAGTGCTTATGCCTAAAATGGCAGGGTTTCACCCTTCCCTGCGAATTTGGAAACTACCATTTTCTGTCTGTGCACATTTCTAGGAGAAAAGCAGAGTTTTCCTTTAAATATGGCTTAAATATTTCATGGTATTTTAAAGAGGCCCAAACCACTTATGTGAAGCATTGTGCTTCTCTTGTAATGACTCAGCTGTTACGGAATCCAAATTAGCCATTATAATTGAACGGCGAAACCCTTCATGCACATTGCCCGGTGCGCCACGAGTTCTCCTTCCTCCCATGGCTTGGGTTCTGAGTCCTGGTGTTGCTCGAGATGTGGTTTAGGCCAGTGCGCCTGCACACCCAGGTTCAGTCTGAGGGTTCAAGTAGCCACAGGAAAGTGGGAGCTGTAGCCCCACGCAGGTCCTGCCCTCTGGGGGCCCTCGGGCCAGTCCCAGGAGAGCCCGGTGCCAGGCAGCGCTCAGATGTAAGGGGAACTTGGTTCCCCGGACTCTGGGCTCCGCCCCATTTGCCTGCCAGTTTGTCCATCCTGGTGTAAACCCCTTCTGCTTTGACCATTCCAGCCTTATCACCAGCTTTACTGTTGTTTTTCAAAATTTCCGTTAAAAATATCAAATGCCTATTCTTCTCCGTATACTTTGCAATCATGGTGCCCTGTTTCCCTCCAAACATACCATTAAAAAAAAAAAAAAAAAAAAAAGACAAAACCAAACCAACAGAGCAAAGAACCAACAAACAACCTACAAATCAGGAACATACACACAGATCCAGTCAGAAGCTGATCGAAAGACCCTAACTGCCTCAGAGCCTCACGCTCTCCCCAGTAAGATCTGTTGCAGCAGCAGGAAGAGGCACACACGTCATCATTCTTTTAAATAATCCTTGCTTTAAGAAGTAAAAATGAAAACTCCTAGAAAACCAGTAAAAAGAAAAAGCATTCACGCCAGAAGTCCGTGGCATGCCCACCATGCTACAGGTGGGGAAAATGGGATAACCTGGAATGCTCTGCCGAGAGACAAAGCCCGCACATAAACCTGTCACCTACTCGTTTTAGGAAAGGAGAGAGATCACAACACTATTAATAGAAGCCACAATGAACAACTGTAAGTAAAAATGAGAGGAGAGATAAAGCTGATTCTTTGAAAAGACCAATAAAACAGACAAATGGCTGGTGGGTAGAATTAAGAGAAACAAACAGGAATCTCCAACGGCGTGAAACAGATGTGGCCACAGATACAAATACTGCAGAACCTCGGGTGTCCAACAGTTCCAGCTCCAGGTAGGACTCGATACGAATAAAATGTGGAATAGACAAAACATGTGGGGCCTCGACGGTGCAGTTGAAAATAGGAGCAAGAGGCCCGAAGATGGTAAAGGTCGGAGCAGGCAGGGGACGGAGTGACTGCAGGCAAGGGAAGGGGAGGAGCAGGCCCATCCCATGCACCCTTTCAGGGAAGCTGAGTTGGGCTGGGCAGTGACATAGTTGACAGAAAAAGGTGGAAGGCCCACCAGTTCATTGTATGAAGAGAAAATCATCGGAACACCCAAACTTGAAGAAATTGGACACCCTGCAGGGCTCAGGGCATCACATCCGGCCAGGGGGACCCTGCCCACCTGTGTGGCCCGCCCTGCCCCATCTGTCAGCCCAGGAGCTGCTGGAACTGGACGGATGCTCGGCTGGGCCCCGGGACCAGGGTTCTGGAGAAGAGGGGGTACGTGAGCAGACCACAGGGTGGCTCTGGACAGTTTGAGTGGCACTAGTGCCACGAGGACCCCAAGAGCCCCTCTCTCCTGGGAAGCTGTGACCCGCCTCTGACGGGGGTGGGACTCCACTGGTCGCCTCTCCCAGGGGCGTCCGTGCCCCCTGCCACACTTGCTTGGAGGTCACCAGCTGCCTGCAGGACCCCCGCATGGGGTGTGGGGGGTGTGTCCTGATGCTCTGGGCCCGGCTCTGCATGGTTGATCTGTTGAATTCCCAGGGTAGCCCTGGAAACGGGGAGTGGTTTGCTCTCAAACAAGAATCTTACTGTTTGCATAGCACAGCCTACCATTTAATTAGAAAAATATGTTTTTAATCAACTTTCTCTTAACAAACACATTGGCTCATGTGAAACAGGGGAGAACCCAGTCCATGAAAGTGAAAGCAGTCATGTTGGATGCAGACCTTGCTCTAGCCCACGCTGGCAGCCCGGCCACCTGAGTGGCAGAGGGTGGCGGGGGTGGGGAGTATGGCCACTGGCCGGAGCCCTGCTTGGATCTGCTGTTTGTCAAAAGGGCCTGGGGCCTCTGGGCCTCCAGTGGGTCTGAATTCCCCTCCCACTTGCCCACCTCAACTGCCTGCAGGTTACAAAAGTTGGAAAAAGCTTCCTCAGGGTTGGAGAGCAGAGACTTTGGGGGTTCCCACAACTTGGAGGCAGATGGAATGAAGTGGCCTAAAAATAGGAGAATTACCAGAATTCTAGGAACAACTTGACACAATGCTGGTAGATTTTAGTACCTACACGTCACTGAAAAATGGAGTAAATCTTAAGGAGAAAAAATCCACAGAGAGATTTGTTCAGAGAAGATCTGAACAACATCCAACCCATCTGCATCCATGTGAGGAAGCCTCACAGGGCAACCTGCCAGAACCCCAGGGACGCTGACACAGAGAGAACCCGGGCTGCAGGGGAGACCTCAAGGCCTCTAGTCCCCTGGCAGGCAGGTGCTGGTGGGGAGGAACCCAGGACACCCCCCACCACAGCCAGCTGTGCCCCTGAGAACAGGGCCTTCACCTCCCAGTCTCTGGAGTGGGAAAGTTCTGGAATCTCTCCGTGCTGCCTCCTTCTCAGTCCTGCCAGCTCCCCATGGACCCCACAGCCCCCGGGCTCCTCTTTCTGTCTTTTAGTGTCAGCCTGAAATATCTGGACAGGGACATGTAAAGTCCCAGGTGGGTCCTCCCCACTCCCGACTTGGAACAAGACCAGATCCCCTTCTTTGAAGCCATGCAGAAGGAAAACATCTCGACAGTAGCAACCAACTGTGGCTCAAGAGACAAGTCAATCTGAGGGAGTGAATCTGAGGGTCTTGAATGAAAAGAGAACGGAGTTAATGCAGGAAATGGGAACAGGTATCTGAAGATGTGTACCGAAGACCTCAAGAAGGGGATGCCATGCTGGGAGCCGGAGTGGGAATAATCAAGATGAAAAACACAAGGACCGACCCAGGGTGGTGAGGACAGGGATTGGATAAGACACGGCAGTCAGATCAGCTAACCTGGGTGAAGACTGTGAGTTCTCCGGGACATGGGTGGGGGGTCAGGGACAAGAAGGTGCCAGCAGCAAAAGGGCAAGGCCCAGAGAGCAGGGCTGAGCTGCAGGGAATTTTGGGACAAAAAAATGGGGAGGAGGAGAAGAGATGTTTTTTAAGTGGAAATCACATGCCTCAGCTAAAGACAGATTTGATTTTGCAGAGAGCTCCACAGGCCCAGGCTCAGACAACAGAGGGAGCAAGTCAATGTTTTGGCACATTTTTGAATTTCAGAGATAAACGGGCCTTCTGGCTCCCACTCTGGAGGGAACAGTTCAAACAGCCCCCAACACACTTACCTTCCTTGAACCCATCTGAGAATGAGGTCACAGTGCAAACACTGGATGAAATCCAAGTAGACTCGGGCCCTCCCAGAGAGCTGGGCTGCGAGCGAGCTTACCCAAGTCCCCTGCACAGGCGACAAGCCCGTGGACGTGGGGCACTGACTGCCAGTGCCTGGTGTCATGGGCAGAGCTACCTACCGCCTGGACCTGCGGCCACCAGATCACCTGTGAGCGCGTTAGGTCATGTCGCAGATGTGATCATCCAGGTGGGCCTGACTGACCCCAGGAGCCCCGCAGGCTGGTGGCAGGGGGCTGCAGTGGGGTTCGGGTGTGAGGGTCCTGCGGCCAGTGCCATGTTTTGAGAGCCCCTAAGAAGGCCCAGGCCCGGGGCCGGAGTTGCCTCCCGAAGCCACTCTGTCCTCAGATGGGGGGAAGGCTGCCAAGAGCCTGTGGGGGCTTCTGCCAAGAGCCTCAAGTGAGGGCACAGCCCGGCCCATCCCGGGGTGTGGAGTCCTGCCGGCAGGGCCTTCTGGCCTGCAGGACTGGGAGCCATAGATGGGTGCGCCCTCCGTCTGTGGTAATGTTTGTGGAGCGGGCAAAAGGCATACATGGTTGGGCTGCTGTGAGTAGAAAGCCTTTGGTGTCTGTGGAGGGCAGGGGGTTCAGGCTCAGGGCCAGGCCCTTCATGGACCCCCACTGGGCACCTAGAAGGAAGGTGGAGGCAGGCAGTCTGGAGCAGGACAGGGCCCCTGCAGAGAGATAGTCTCCATAAGCCTCTAGGCACAGGTGCAGAAGCCTAGCAGCTGGGGGGAGGGCTGCCAGAAGGGGTCCCCCTGCCCAGTACAGGGTAGCATCTGCTGTCATGCGTACTGTTGCAACAGTCCCCCACCTCCACAAAAGGCCAAGGGGAGCAAATAACCCTAAGAAAGGGATGGAATGGAAGTCATGAGGAAGCATTAAATCAGCAAGTGTCCTATCAGCAATCAGAGAGAACCAGAGTGTGGAAATTACTGCAAAACTTGTAAGTGGGGTAAATTCCCTTGGAAAAGGCAAAGACTCCATCCAGAGGGGCTCAGAGCCAAGGCCGGGCTGAGGAAATGACTGAAAACCTACAGGGGTGGGGAGGGCAGAGCCAGGACTCAGGGCAGGGCAGAGGAGCCCTGTGGGAGGAGGCGGACGCAGTGGAACTCCAGGCAAACAGCATTTAGTGGCACTCGGTCCTTCAGGTGCTAAGTCCGAGCGGCCGAGAAACTTCAAATTCTGAAGAGCATGCCATAGAAATCTATAAACCCAAGACTCTTAGAAATGAAAGATGTTCCCCCACCCAACTGTAGTGGTAAAATTCAACACATCACTCCTAGCTTTGATGAACTCTGGAGATGGATCCGATGTGGAGTATCATATTTAAGATGTATTTCAAAGTGTGTAACGTGCAAACAGAAAACGTTATTTTCAAGTGTGCACAGAAGACACACATGTGAATGCAGCCTCAGCCCACCTGCTCCAGTCACTCGGGCCCTGGCGTCACTCGGGTATCTTTCCAGTCTGGCCACAAGCCCAGCCAGACCCCCGGGCCTCACCACTGCCCCTCCAAGCCCTCCCCAGCAGTGGTGGCCAGAGGGCCTCTGAACCTCAAGACTCCAGGTGTCCTCACAGATTCCAGGCTGGGTCTCAGTCCCAGTCTCCCGAGCTCCCCGGTGCTTTTTCTGCAGGTCCACCTCTGCCCCCTGTCCCTCGCCCCACAGGAGGCCCCTCCTCAAGGGCTCTGGGCCCCACAGTGGACCGAGGACTCTGAGGACCACCAGGCTCTGCACCTGCTCTCTGAGCCCTCTGAGGGGCGGGCTGCCTTCAGGGCCCTGAGGGCCTGGCCAGCCCACCACTCCCGCATACCAGCCAAGCCACCTCGCCTTCCAAGATCTGGCAGTGCCAGGACTCTGGGTCTGTGGGGCTGAGACTGCCCGTCCTGCCCCCCCAGGTCCCGATCGGCCCCTCTCCTCTGCTGCTCCCATCAGCGTCATCTTTCCAGGGCAGGGCCAGGGACCTGATTCCCCGAGATACCTCTGGGGAGCCTGTGTTCTCTCCCCTCATGTGCTGGTCCCTGTGCCCCCAAGGGCCTCAAAGAGTTTTCTGGAAATGGTAGGCTGGAGCTTCAACCGCCCAGACCCCACTGCTCCCCAGCCTAGTCTTGCAGGGTGGGCTGGGGTGGGGTACTCTGGCCCACTCCCAGCATTATTTTGACTTGTGACTTTGTGTGGGGTGCAGGGCTCCCCTGTCCAGCCAGACCTCCCCCACCTCCAGCCCAGCATCCTTCCTTGAAAGCAGGGTCCCCAAGGCCACCTTCACAGCACAAAGCCTGTATGTGGGGACATTTACCCCAATTCATCTTATGTGACCTCCTACGTCTGAGTGACACAGTAAGCCTGTCCTGCAGCGGCATAAGTGTGACCCCACAGAAGGCTCCGAGGCTGGGCCGGTGTCACTGTAGGCCTGCCGGCATGGCCACAGAGAGAAGGAGGGGCTGGGGAAGCTGGGGCTCCGCCATGGGGGCAAGTCTTTCCCTACCCAGGTCTATTTCCCCAGTCTGTAAAATAAGGGTAGGGACCACCTCCACAACAGTTCTACCAGGGACCCTAATGAGCTCTGCGGGGCCGCCATGTCCCTCGAGGCCACCTGCTCTGTCCCAGCTGTGCCTCTGCCCATAGGGATCCCCGTCCCTCAGAAGCCTTCCCAGTCTCCTCTTGCCCTCTGATCCCCCTGGCCAAGGGCCCCACCTGCAGCCTCCGCTTCTCCCAGCTGGCCGCCCGCATGCTCGCCAGGTGCTCCAGCTCCAGCCTTCCGAGCGCCTCCTCTCGCAGGGCCCGCGCCGCCTGTGCACTGCTCCTCTCACGGTCCGCCTGGCGCCGAGCTGTGTGGCAGAGGCTTGCCTGGCTCCCAGGCTCTGAGGGGTGGCCACATGTGGGACTGCCCCTGCCCATTTCACAGGCCAGGAGACTGAGGCTGGGTGAGTTTGAGTGTCTGGCACCTGGAAGGGGTTGCTGGAGAGGCCCCCCCTCTGACTACTCCCTGCTGGCGGGTCTGGGGTCCTGGCTCCCTCTGCCTACTTCTCTTTCTCTCCCCCTTCTTTCCTTCCACAGACATTCCTCCTTTGAGACTGTGCTAGGCCCTGGGCCCACCTTCCAGGCAGACCTGTTAATGGGGGGGAGGGGCAAAGGACAGTAATGCAGTTGGGGTGACTAGCAGGGCAGGGTACTCTCTGAGGGGACAGGGACAGGGATCAGAGACCTGATGCGGAGATGGGCCTCATGACTGTCAGTGAAAGAGGGTCCCTCCACAGTCTGTGCAAAGGCCCTGAGGTAGGGTCTGTAAGAGGCCAGTGTGGCAGGAGGGCATGGAGGCCCCGTGGGGTCTCTGGACTTTATTCCTCTGTGATGGGGAGGCTGCTGTTGAGAAAACAGCCAGCCAGCTGGCCCGTGCCAGCCACATCCCAGGGAGGCACACAGGTCTGGTGTGGCCCCCATGGGCCAGGCCTGAGCAGCTCCCAGGACTGCACACACCCAGCAGCAGGGGTGAGGCACCCAGGAACCCCTGAGGTGGTGGTGGGCCCCACATAGCACTCCCTGAGGGCAGGGTGAGGGAAGGGAGCTCACCTCCCTCAGCCTCTGCCAGCGCCGTCTGCAGCTGCCCCACACGGCTCTGGGCTCGGGCGCTCTCGCTCTCTGCCTTGCTCAGCCGGCCGCTCAGGCTTACTGCCTGGAAGTGCCAGTCATCCTAGGTGGAAGAACCCAGATCAGAGGGCAGCCTGGGAGGGAAGGGAGGGCCGAGGGGTAGGGTGGGAGGCTTGGGGGGTTCGGCGCGCTGACCTGTGGGCATCAGAGTGACTCCCATTTGGAGGAAGAGAGGAGCTGGGCCATTTGGGGCAATTGGTCTGTGGGACACCATGGTATTTACTGCTATTTCTCAGGCCAAAGAAAGGACAGTGTGAACACTGAGGGGCTCAGGGACCCACAGGGCCCCTCCAGGGTCTCAGCAGGCCTGAGGTGGATGGACAGATGGATAGCAGAGCGATGAGCAGCTTCCTTCCATTTTAGGGGCCCCAGGACATGTCCTCTCCACCCCCTTACTCGTTCCTTCTGGGTGTCCCGCAGCTGCTGCGCCAGGTCCCACAGGGCGTCCCGCACGGAGGCTATGTCCACCTCTGGGCTGGGGTCCCCGGGTGCAGGGGAGGGCCATCGCGGCGGTGAGCGGGACCGGCCAGGGAGGCTGGCCCTCTGCTGCGCGGAGCGAGCCTGGATGCCATCTGAACCTGCAAGACGGGGTCAGCTGAGGGAACGGGGTGGGGATGCAGTGACAGCCCCCTTCCTCAGGGAGTTGTGGGGGTCATGGGGTTCTAGGCCCCTCACGGTGTGGGGCGTGAGGCCTGTGGGGGCTGTGTCCTAAGTGGGTGCCGAGCAAGGACAGGAGCCCACACGAAGCCACCGAGGACACTGACCTTTACTGGGGGAGCCCGAGGGCCTCTGTCCCTGGAGCCCCAGGCCACGGCAAAGCGTCGACCACAGCCGGCTCAGCTGGCCCTCCGCATCCCGCCTGGCACCCTCAGCCTGAGCGAGCTCCTGCTCCAGCCTGTGGATCTGGCCGCAGGCCTCATCCAGGCGAGCCCGCAGCCCCTCCACCGCCCCGCGGGCCTGCTGCAGCCTCCTGGTCGTGGTGCGAAGCTCGGCCCGGAGAGCGTGCTCGGCACCCTGGCTCTGGCAGAGACGTGCCTCCAGCCGCTGCTTCTGGGCCTCCGCTCCAGATTCTACCTCCGCCAGCCTCTGCTGCAGCCTCAGGACCTGTGGGAAGGATGTGAGGCCATCCCAGAGTCCCCTGCCCTCGCAGCCCTGCCCCAGGCCTCTCGTCCTGACCTCTCCTGAGGGAGTCCCTCAGACCCTCCCCATCAGCATGTCACAGCGAGGGGCCCTTGACCCACCTCCCAGTCCATGTTTGGCAGTGGGGACCCCCCGAGCCCAGGTGGGGAAGGACACCCCATGACCATGGAGAACATCCTGGCAGACACGGGAAAACCCCAGCAGGTCTGACAGCTGTGACCCTAGGCTGTCCCCTCCTGTGGCCTGCCCCAGTTCCACTTGTAGCCAGCTCCGTGCTTGTGGCCTGTGGGGGCATGGGCTGGGTCAGCGTCCTCCTGAGCCCAGGGCATGGGAGCCTCAGGGTGTCTCACACAATGACACGGGCTTCCAAGTGCCAACAGAGTGGGCTCATCGAGGGCTTCCCAGCCCCTATAGCCTCGCCTAGCCCGTGGAGCACGGGGGTCGAGAGGGGGAGGCTCTGGGCTTGGGTGGCCTGCTCCCCTGCCTCTCTTGGCCTGGGCCACTCTTCCTCCCTTCTCGAGTTACTCCAGCCCCCTGGGTACCCCCTCCCCACGGGTCCTCTGCTGGGCCTGTTCCCCTCTCTTCTCTGGTGGCCTGGGCTAGGAGCAGAGGGACCCTCCCTGACCCACTGCCCATCTGTAGCAGCCCATTCCGTCATTCCCGGTTAGACTGCCCTGTCTGCTACTGCAGACCGTGCTCACGGCCTGATCTGTGCCCCATGCCCTTGGGATGTGTACCTTCAGCCACATGACGTGCCCTGTAAACACTTTTGAGTGATGGCAGGACTGACAGCAGCACTGTCACCTCTAGGGAAGTGACAGGCTTAGAGGCCACAGAGCCTGCACCAGACTGTAATTCCTAGGGTGGAGGCCTGGGCTGGGGGCAGGGCGGGGCCTTGTCTCGTTTCCTATCTGGGTGGTCAAAGTGCCAATGACTCCATTCCCCGGTGGAGGTGAGGAGCTACAGGTCACACCATGGTCACACAGGTCGTGGGAAGGGAGTCCATGTTTTCTGGTCAATGAAGCCACTGTCTGCATGACTCTGGGTCTGAACTGGGGGATCCTGGGCAGGCCAGGCTGTGAGCAGGGGTAGGTACGAGGCCACCTGGCCTCCGGCAGCACACAGAGCCAGGCCTGGACAGAGGGCCTTTCCAGCTGCTGTAGGGGCAGGAGGACACGGGCCTGCAGGGAGGGAGCAGGTGGGAGAGTGTGTGCATGTGAGCACATGGTCAGGGCCGGGGAGACACACGTGGGCAGGTGTGGGTGTGGGTGTATACTCTGAATCCTGAGGCTCTTTAAGAAATGGACATTTTAGGGGTCCCTGACTGTCTTCCAGCTCAGAATGCTCCTGTCACCTGGGTGAGGCTGTCCCTTTCTAAAACACAAGAATGCTAGGAGACGCAGGGGTCACCACTTCCATGGTGTTGGGTCAGTCAGAGCCCCTGTCCCTTCACCCTGGCTGCATCCAGCCTCGCTGGGAAGTGCGATAGATGAGCATGTGGACTCATGGAGTGCACGTGGGCAAGAGCCAGGCCGGGTGGCCCTGGACCCCAGCCCTTCAGGCAGCACTGGTGCCTCCTCTGCCGGCTGCTCAGCTCTCCTACCTCCCTCCGGGCACCATCGTGGGCTGCCTCAGCCTCCGTGGCCAGCCTCTGCATCTGCAGCACCTCCTGCTGACTCTGTTGCTGCTGCTGCTGCTGCTGTTGAGCGCCCTGTGCGCCCCGGACCTGAAGTTGGATCACCTCTTGGCTCTTTCTCCGGTTCTCAGCCTCCAGCATGCTCACCTGTGAGTGAGCATGGGATTGCCAGGGCCCTCCTGGACCCCTGCCTCTGTTCACATGTCCTGGGGCATCACCTTCCTTTGATGCAGCGCCCACACTCTAGGTGTTGGAGGTGGGGTGCCCTCGGAGCCAGGACACCATGTGGGCGGGAATGGGCTGAGGTCGGTGTCAGAGGTGCTGCTTTGGTCTCCTCACCGGCTCTCACTCACAGAGAGCCTCATTCCACTACCTCTCTGAGCCTCCGTGGGCTCACATGAAAAGGAAGGTACTAGAACCTACCTTACAGGAGGACTGTGGGGGTGGAAGGAGGGAGGCGAAGGAGATGCCTAGTCTGGAGGGAGCACAGGGCATCTCACAACCCGCTCCAAGTCTGAGGAAGTCTGACAGGGCCGCAGAGGCTTGAAAAGGGCTCCAGCCTCAAGGGGCATCTTGGGCTCTTGTCTGAGCCATTGTGGGCCACCCCCTCCGTCCCGCCCCGCCATGAACTCAGCACAAGTGGCTCTTGAATTTGGAAGCCGAGGTGGATAGATGAAACAGCACAGCTGCTTTCGGAGCCCAAGGTGGCCATGCAGGGAGGAAGCCATGGGGGAGCCTGGGGACGCCCCAGCTGACAGCCAGCCTGGCAGTGGGGCCCATGAGTCTGTCGCTGCAGGCCGGCTGGGCCCTGCCCGCAAGGCCCCACTGTGGAGTGTTCTTGGCACGTGCCCTCTGCGCCCTGGCTGAGTTCCTGATCCATAGGGTCCATGAGCATCCAAGTGCTTGTTCTCAGCCATTAGGTCCATACCCCCTGGGGCACACGAAACCAGGAGCCCCATGGGTCTCAGTAGGGCCCTCTGGCAAGCGGCTTCCAGCATGGGGGCAGAATATTCCAGAGCCACAGGAAGCAAAGCCTTGTCCTGGAGCCCCTGCTCCAGCCAGTGTGTGCCCTGGGGCCTGGGGGTGGGGGTGGGGACACCTCTGTAGGCACAGGGCTGCGGGATGGTGGCCCTCACCTGTCTGCCCAGCTCCTGGAGTTCCCGGTGTGCATCTGCCTGGGCCTGCTCCACCTCCCTCAGACTGGCCCGCAGCTCACAGGCCTCCTTCTGGGCCACGGCCCGGGCCTCCTCCAGGACCAGCACCTTCTGCTCCCCTTCCTCCTTGGACCTCTGGAAACTGAGCCATGGGTCACAGGCAGGGGCTCCCACATCGCATCCCGCACAGAGACTTCTTGTCACCCACCCCACTCTGGCTTGATGCCTCTCCTGTGGCTTGTTTCTCCAGGGTCCCAGGGCCCAGCCTCCTTGGGGCTGCCTCCCTATCACCTTTGGGGTAGATGAGGGCTGAACGCCCAACTGGCTCTGACCCTTTCCATGTCTCCGGACCCTCCCCCTGCGATGTTCCTCTCTCCAGCCACATTCCCAGAGACCCAATGTCCAGCAGAAGCCCCACACCTCTGCCACCCCACTGCGAGGGCTGCGGTGCCAGCCTCGCTGTCCTCAGAGCCCCGGACCAGGCCCCTCAGCCTCAGTCTGCTCTCCAGTCCTTGGCAGTCTCCTGCTGGCCACGTGGGACCTGTCTGGCATCGAGGGTGGGACCGCTGTGTTGGTATCTCGACCTTCCCCTCCCCAGGGGTCAGCCCTTCAGACAGGTAGCTGGCACCCTGGTCAGCTCAGTGAGTCCACCCCACCACCATCTGGCCTACAGGAGATCGGGAGATGGTCCCACATCCCACATCCTTTGTTCCCGGGATGAGCCTTGGGGCCGCGCAGGCTCCAAGGGGAGGTACCTGGCCTTCTCCTTCTCAGCCCTGCATATGGTGGCCCGCAGCTCAGCATTGGAGCGCTGCAGCACGTCCTTCTCGCGGGCCTCATCTCCCAGGGCCCGCTGGGCCTCCAGGACCTCCCTGCGAAGTCCCTCCCGGCTCTCCTCGCTGTCCTGAAGCTCTTGGCGCAGCGCAGCCAGCCCGTCCCTGGCTTCATCCAGCTGGGCCTGCAGCCTCTCAGCCTAAGGGAGGAGCACGGGCTGTATGGCCCGCTGGGGGCAGGCAGCAGGGGCTAGGGGCTAGGGGCCAGGCTCTGGCCTTGTGTTTCCAAGGGCTTAAAGGAGAAGCAGATGACCTATATTTGCCCACCCGGGGGGGTCACCTCACCTAATGCTGTGAGGCCACGGGGCGGTTCACGAGAGCTGATCCCTGAGCCCCGCGGGAGGTGACTCTCTGACCCTCCTGGCCTTGGTGTTGCCCCGCCCCTCCCTGGGCTCCAGGGATGCTGGTCACTGGTCAGCCCACATATCCTCCCACATCCAGGTCCAGTAGCCTGCTTGATGGCCTGCCCCACCTGCTGTCCCCTTCAGTGATGGTGTGGCATAGGGCCACTGTCCACCCCGATGTGGGCAGCAGGGCCAGGGGCCTGGGCTCCCGATCCCTGCATGGTTGTGGGCACACCCTCCCCCTCGGCTGTCATTTCCCTATCTTACGGGAGGCCGGGGGAGGCTGGGTCTCTGGGTAGTGGCACTTAGAAGGTCCTCTGGGGCCAGGCTGTCCAACGACATGGGCAGCAGGCACTGTCTGTCGCATGAGTGCTCTATGCATAGTGCCCCACAGAAACACGGACACCCTAAATGCAAGGGGTGGGGGGCGGCAGGGCTCCAGGTGGGTGGGTTCTGGGGCCAGCGGGAGCCATGTGCCACACAGCCACCCCAGTCTCAGGGCTCAGCCGCCCAGACTCTAGCTTCTGCAAGCAGACCCAAGGATTGGGAGACGCTGTAGGTGTGAGTCCTTGTCCCCTGTCCCTGTCAGACCCATTCCAGGCCCAGAAGGGGACCCCCATCGCACTGTCCTCCCCACACCAGGACCCTCCACACCCTCCTGGGGCTTCTAGGCAGGGCCTGCTGATTGTGGTGTTCTATGTGAGGCCAGAGCTTGGTAGGACCAGGAGCTGCTTTCATGCTGCTCTGGGACACGGGGTGCCTCATGTCAGCACCACGCCCTCCCCCAAGCCCTGGAGGGGGTCCTGGAGGAGAGTGCAGACCCAGGGAAGGGCCAGTCCACCCTTCAGCACGTAGGCCATGGGGTCAGAGATCGCCAGGTTGGGCCAGGACCTCTTGTCTCCTGCCTCTCTGGCCTGCGCTCCAGCCCTGGGCAGGACCCTCTAAAGAGTGCTCCGTGCAGGCCGGGCTGGCCCTGAGGAGGAGGTGGACGAGGCCGGCAGCGAGCCGAGAGAAGGGAAGCCACAAGAATTCTGAGCAATGTCAAGGCACTGGTTTGCCAAATGCAAACCCCACTTTGCTGGCTGTTCCAGCGGGACATTGCCCAGGCCCCCGGCCAGCCTGGCTCCTGTGTCCATTCGCGGTTATTGTTGTTCTGTTTTGGGGAAGGGCCTGAGCCCCTCCTCTGCTCCCCCTCCACCCCCACATATGGGAGCCACAACCGTGTGGAGCGGTTTCCGCAGAGCTCAGCAAAAATCCACCAGGAAGGTCAAGGACCAGCGAAAGGCCCTATCCATCTTACGAGAAACTGTTTTCATTTCCCAGGGCGAGGAGATGAAAACAAGCACAACAAAGCAGGAGAAGGGTCCCTCCCCCTGCGCGCCCGCCTGCCCCCCTCATGAGAACAGCGGCCTCGGTCGGGAGTTTTACAGTCAAATCACTTAATGTGATTATAATAATTATTTCTTTACTAGAAATCGTATAAACAGCGTCTTTTGAAACCTCCTGCAGGGAGGGGGCTCCAGGATTCTGCATGGCCAGAGGGAAAACAGGGGAGGGGCTGTGATGGGGATCAGGCCCGTGTATGTGTGTGAGCACACGCATGTGCGCTCTGCGCACACACGTGTATGGATGCAGCACGGGTGAGGGTGAGGCCTGTGCCTCTGCACACGTGTGTGAACGTGCGTGCCTAGGTCCACGTGCGTGACGGGTGCGTGTAGGCGTGCGTGGTAGCGTGTACGGCTCATTGCACATTTGTGTGAGCTCTGCGGTATCCTTATGTGTTTCCCTGGAAGGGTTGTGTCCGCACATGAGTGCATGTGTATATGCACGTGCGTATTGTCATGTGTGTGCCCGTGTGTGCATGGGGGTGTGCGTAAATACGAACTGTGCTATGTATTCACGTGTGTGTGCATGCACACGCGTGTGGGGCTCTAGGCAGGCCCCTGAGAAGCCTGGACCGTCCTTCAGTTTAAAGGCTGTGGAAACGTTATGGTTTCCATGGCAACTGGGCCAGCCTGGCGCCTGGGAGGCTCTTCAGGCCGCTGCTCCCTGGCTTGTTGCTCCTGCCCCCTCGCCTCAGCCTCCTGCTCCTCCACTCCCTTCCAAGGGGCCCTTTTCTTTTCTGGGGGCCCCTTTCCTTTCTGGGGGCCCCTCTCATTCTGGGGTTCCCTTTCCTTTCTGGGGGCTCTTTCTCTTTCTGGGACTTTTCTCTCTTTTCTGGGGTTCCCTCTCCTTTCTGGGGACCCCCTCTCTGGGAACCCAAACTTCTCAGGAGGCCTGTGCTTTCTTCTTTCACTTCTCCGGAACAAATGTGCCCCCAGTCTCTCAGCCCCTCCCCTGCAGCCCCTAGTTTTAAAATCTCATTTTGCTTCCCCGTGTGGTCGCTGACCGGGCCTGACTTTGAAATCTGTTGAAAGGAGACCTTTCTCTTTGGGGGCCAAAGTAAACAGCCTGTCATGTTAAATCATGCTCTCTCCCTCCCCCTCCCTCTACTGCTGGGGCCTGCCCCTGGGGGGCTGGGGGAGGGCTGAGGAGCCCCTTTCCTTTCTGCTGCTTGGTCTGAGCTTGTGCTCCCCTGAGCTCCCGGTCAGCGTGCTTGCTGCCTGCGGCCTTGGCTCCTTGCCCAGGGAGAGCACAAACCCTACCCTCCCACGGCCCCACCTGGGCTATAGCTTACCCTCCCCCTGCCCAAATCCCTGTGCCCTCCTGCCCTCCCCTCTTCCAGGCTCCCCAGGTCCTGTCACAGCTCCCTCAGAAACACCTCCCCGATTTGCTTGCCTGCTGTGTTGAAGCTTGGCCTGCCTTGCCCAGGACTCTCCCCACCACAGGACACTGTCACGTGGCTCCTGGGGGCCTTGTGTTGACCTCGACTCCTTGGCCAGGTCCATGCATGGCCGCCCCTGGAAACCCCACAAACCACCCACACTTCTGCCCCTCCATCCCAGTCACCCCCAGGCAGCATCACCCCACCTGATATCCGGTCCCATGGGATCTATACCCCATGCTGCCTGTCGGCGGGGCCTGGCCGGCACCACCTCACCAAGGCTGTTCCCAGGGCTGGTAGGATGGAGGGGTCTCTGGGCCGAGGGTCCAGCTTTCCCTTCCCTGCTCCCTGGGTCACACCTGCCTGTCGGGAAGGCCTTCTCTCCCCACTCCCGGCCTCCCGGCTCTCCTGGAACTGCCTCTGCCCCTCCCCGCTGACACCCCCTCACTTCTCTTCTGGCGTTGCTTCGCTCTGCTGCCATCTCCCGAAGACTCTCGCCCAAAGCCGTGGCCTCTCTCTGATGGGCAGAGATGGCATCCTCAAACTGGGCTTGCAGGGCCTTCAGCTCCGCTGTCGTGGCACTGACGGTGGCCTGGAGGGAGCAGCAAGCTGGCCACGGCATCCACGGGCAGCCCGAGGCTTGCCAGCTGGTGGTCAGCTGAAGCCCATGCGGGCAGCCAGACGCTCTCCTCACACAGGCCGTCCCAGGTGGCTGGGGACCAGAGCCCGGCCTGGGACTCCAGGTCAATGTCCTCACGCCAACAGTTGCCAATGCTCCCGATGCCAGGTACCCAGGAGACAGGGTGAGGAAGCCCCAGAGGGGTCTCCCCACAGGGAGGGGTTGACCCTGCCACCCACGTCTTTCCTCTGGGGTCTCCAGCCCAAGGCCAGAGCAGGGTCGGCTGCAGTGGCCTAGTCAGGGACTCAAGCACTGACCTCTCTCATCCCTAAAATGCTGTTGTTGGGCCCACCCCGCTGAGGGGCCAAGAACAGCCATTTGGCAGCGAGAGGGCCCTGCCCTCAAATATCACCAACTTCAGGAGGCCTGGGGCTGGCAGTAGGCTCAGCGTTCATGCCCAGGAACTCAGGACCTCCACCCTCGCTGGCTGGCCGGGCATGGGAGAAGCCCCCTGGGTCCCATGGCCCCATGGCTGGGGCATCCTCTGTGGTCAGTGCAGGGGCTCACCCTTCCCAGACAAAGGGCCTCTAGTCCTACTCTGTGGGACCCTGCCTGCCAGCGTAGGGCCAGAAAGGCAGACCCCAGCTCAGAAGACATGGCAGTGGTGGGGAAAGGGGAGGCCCTGTCCCTGAGTCTGGGTGAACACAGGGCCCCTTCAGCCTTGGTTTCCTGAACTTTCACATAGGTGGGGGCCTTAGGGGACACCCACGTCACTGTCAGCCTAAACATGTAGTCACCACAGATGCATCCAGAAAGTGGCTGCTGGACCACTCCCGTAGAGACCATGCAGCCCACTCAGGCGGCCCGAATATCCATCTGGGACTTAGCTCGCTCCGAATCTGCCCTCCTGGGGCCTCAGGTCTCAGGAGGGTCCTGTCCAGTGCTCACTGGTGGGGCCACCCAGGCTAAGGGTGGGACAGAGCATGGCAGGGGCTCCAGGGAGGGAGGCTCCTGGATAGGACTTTCCTGGGTGCCAGGAGCCCCTCCAGGCAGCTCTTCTCCGAGTGACCGTGTCAGGCAACCATGGGGTGAGGGGAGGAGAGTGAAGAGACACTCTGGTGGAGGCCCCCCCCATGGCACACAGCTGTGGGTGTCCCACCCATGGGGTGGAGGCACAGGGCCCCCAAGGTCATGGCCCCCACTCCAAGTCCTAGTTGCTGCTGCATGCCCTGACCCCTGACATGGGCTCCAGGTGGAGTCCAGGGTCCCAGGTGACCCAGTTGGTTGCCCGAGGCAGCCTCAATGCAGTGGTGGGCCAGTCCCTACAGGGTCTCTCCCACACCTCATCCCTCAGGGATGCCTCTCTTCTGGCTCAGCTTGGGACTCTCTGTGGGCGTCCTTCCCAGTGAAGGTCTGCCTCGGGCACAGTGCTGGACTTCCCAGGTTGGGTTTCTCCTTTGGAGGCATCTAACAAGCAGGGCCCAGAGACCTCACACTTGTTTACTGCAGTTCCATTCCAAGGGAAGCTCAGGTGCACAGACGGACAGAGCTGGATGTCTGTGGGGCTAGCTGGGGCCCAGGTCTGGGTTCTGCCCTTCTCTGTTGCTGGCTTGCCTGTGGCCCCAGGCCCTCCTCTCTCTGGCTTCTTCCTGGCCCACTGCTGGGGAGCAGGGACCGATTCTCACAGCCCCCACCCACTCCCAACTTTGGTTCTTTTGGTCTTTCCTTCCCATTAAGACAGTGTTTCCTCCCAGAAGGAGACCTGGATATTTCCCAGGGGACATTCAGGCTCAGGGGGCCGGGATGGAAGGGGCTGTGTCCCCAGGACCAAGCAGGAAGAGGGTACATCTGGGGATCCCTCTGTGCCCGCCAGGCTGGGTGCTCAGGGTCTTGCTTGGGCCCCCAGGGCTCACCTCGGCTTGTTCATGCCGGCTCTGGGCCTCCTGCCGCACCTGCTCCAGCTCCTGCATGGACCTGAAGAGCTCTTCCCTCAGTAGCCTCCCCTCTTCTTCTTTCAGGGACAGGGCCTAGAGGGATTTGAGGGACATGGTGCTTGTGAGTCTCAGAGGCCTCTTTAAGGAGAGGCTGCAGCAGAAGAGTGGGTGGTAAAGCCTCTGCCAGGATGTGGTGTGTTCCTGATTGCACACCCCTGCTTGGGGAGGAGCATCACCCCAGAGGCATCCCTTGTCCCCAGTGGAGTCAATGGGGCCTTTTCGCTCTGTGTAACATGGCCCAACCTCTGTGCCTCTGCTCAGTCAGCTCTCCACACACTGGCTGACTGATCAGGTGGATGGATGATCAGACACAGAGATGGATGGTGGATATGGATGAACAGATGAGTATGTGCATAGAAGGAAGGATGTGATAGATAGATAGATGGTCAAGTGAGTGGTTAGATAGATGGACAGCCATATGAATGTATGGGTGGATAGTTGGGTGCAAGGATAGTTGGATGGGTATTTAAGCAAATTGATGGATAGATGTGCAGTTAGGTGTGTGAATGGAAAATTAGGCATGTGGATAGATGGCCATGTATGTGGGACATCAGCTGGGTGTATAGATAGAAGGATGGCAAGTCAGGTGAATGGATGGATGATGGACAGATAAATGGAGGGACAGTAAAGTACATGGATGGATAGATGGGTGGATGGATTGGTAGATGGATGGGTGGATGGATGCATGGATGCATGGATTGGTGGGTAGATGGATGGATTGATGGGTGGGTGGATGGATAGATGAATTGGTGGATGAATGAATGGATGGGTGGGTGGGTGGATGGATGCATGAATGCATGGATTGATAAATGGGTGGAGAGGTGGATGGGTGGGTGGGTGGATGGATGATTGATGGGTGGATAGATTGGTGGGTGGATGGATGGGTGGATGGATGGATGATGGGAGGGTGGATGTGTGGATGCATGCATGGATTGGTGGGTGAATGGATAGATGGATTGGTGTGTGGATGTGTGAACAGATTAGTGGGTGGATGGATTAGTGGATGGATGGATGGATAGATGATGGGTGTGTGGAAGGATTGATGGGTAGAAGGGTGGATGAGTGAATGGATGGGTGTATTGATGACGGATGGGTGGATGGAAGGATGGATTGATGGGTTGGATGGATTGATGGGTGGATGGATGGATGGATGATGGATGGGTGGATGGAAGGCTGGATTGATAAGTGGGTGGGTGGATGGATGGATGGATGGATGGGTGGATGAATGGATGGGTTGTTGGATGGATGAGCAGGGGGGTGGATGTCTGTCCACCAGAACTTCTGTGGAAGACCATAGTTGCAATAACAGTGACCTAGAAAGGTTGCCCTCATAGCCCTCTTGCTGGTTGAGAGAAGGCATGGTGATGTGGATGTGCATGTTTCCTGCTGCCTCATAGTCCCCTGTCACCTGTTGCATCTCATGTTCCAGCTGGAGGAGACTCTCATCCCTCTCACGCTTCAGGCTCTGAATCTCATCCTTCAGAGCCTCCCTCTTGGCTGCATTCTTTGCCACCAGCTTCTTCTCCTGTTCCAACTGGCGAGCTGCCAATTCCTTCTCCTCTGTCAGAGACAGACTCAGGTTCTCCTGGGCCAACACAAAAAGACAGGCTGTGATGGCTGCATAGGTCAGGACATGTGAGACCAGCAGGTCCTAAGTGGGACCTGGTTCATGGGACAGACAGCAGGGCAGGACAGGTCCCCAGAGATTGGCCACTCCTGCCATATCACATTTGTCTCACATGGTGACACCAAAGCAGGACCTGAGTCTCTCCTTCTGCCCTCCCACATTTATGTAGTGGTTCATAAGCCCCTCCAGAGCCTCCACATTCATAAGATGTATAACACGTCAAGCATGACACGCAGGGAAACCTCCCACCAGCTACTGGCCCTCAGACTGCAGCCAGGTCAGCTTGCACGAGGTCTAGTCTCTTTGGCACACAGCCCCCAGGCTCTGGGTGGCTCAGGCTCACTTGAACTTGGAAGAGTCCTCCTCTGGCCCTAGCCATGGCATGGCTAGGGCACCTCTGTCTCCTGGCTGGTCTCCTAGGCTCCTGCCCCCAGCTGTCTGCTGCATTTTAGGACATGGTAGACCCCAGGGAAGTGACCAGGCAGCTGGGCAGCCCAACAGAAAAAGACCTTCTCCCTCTGGAGCCGAGCCAGGTCCTCATGGTGGGCCAGTGCCTGACTCTCCAGGGCCAGCTGCCCCTCCCGCTCTTGCTGCGCCACTTGCCGCTGAAGCTTCTCCATGTCCCACTGTAGCTTTGTCTCCTGGACCTCCCAGGAACTTTTCAGCTGCTGCATTTCCACTGTGAAGTGACAGGTGCATCAGGGGCTGGTCACGAGGCCCCCACAGCATGGAACCTCCGTGGCCCTTACGAACCCCCTGTGGAGTGCCAACCCCATGGAGGGACAGCCACCTGCTCTGAGGAGGCTGCCAGAGCCAGGGGACAAAGCACTCCCTGCCTCACTGTGTGCGTCCTAAGTTCTCACCTTGTACTTGCTATGGCCAGGCCACCCCAGGCAGGGCAGGCTGACCAGGGAGCATAGGGGAGGGGCAGGGACCCAACTTTCTGATCTTGTGGCCCATAGCTCAGTTTGGTGTCTGGGCCCATCCCTGGAAGCAGGTGGGGTGGGTGCCCATCCCTCCCAGACAAGAGTGGCAGGAGCTGTCCAGCCCTGTGGGCTCCAGACCTGTGTCTGCTTCCCTTTGGGGCACTGGGGAGTGGAAGCAGCATATCTGGGGACTGAGATCCTCTGACAGGGGGAGAAGATCAGAGAGAGCCCCCACGGGGAGCACCTTGCAGGGCCTGCTGAGCGAGCCGCATGCTCTGGGCCTCTCCCTCCAACTGTTCCCTCTGTGCCTGTAGCTGCCTGGACAGCTGCTGGGTCTCAAAGAGGCTGTTCTCCAGAGAGTCCCTCTCGGCCCTGCAGAAAGTCATCAGACAGTGGGGCCTGTCACCCAGGCAGTCCTGTTGATGAGGGATGGTGCAGAGCTCATTTCTGAGACAGTGGGACAGTGCCCACCAGGCCAGTTTCACAAATCACAAGAAAAACAGAATAAACATCTCATTCATTTTAAATCTCTAGAACCAAAGTAGGCCCTGCACAAAATAATCTTTCAGATATATTAAAAAGCTAAGTGAAACAAAACAAAACAAGCAGCAAATAAACAACTCAGAACAATATAAATAGTAGAGGGGCACTGGTGGCTCAGTCGGTTAAGCATCCAACTCTTGATTTCAGCTCAGGCCATGAGCTCAGGATTGTGAGATCAAGCCCCAAGAGTCTCAGCCTCCTGGAGCAGAGGCCCGGCAAGACCAGCCAGCGTGCAGGCAGGGGCCAGGCAGAGACCCCACCCATCTCTCTGGCCAGCAAGTGGCCCAGCACCCTGTGAACTGAGAATGTGTCTGTGGGGCTGCTGCCTCATCAGGGCCCTGCTGTGGGGGCTGTAAGACCTTGAACCCTGGGGTCCTCCGTCACTGTCATGCAGCCCACAGCAGGAGAATCAAGCTACAGCAGGACTCCACGCCCCTGCTGGTTGTTGGCATCACCTGGAGCTTGTTAAGGCTGCCATGGTCACACCCTCCAGCCCACAGTGCCTGTCTGATAAACACACCCTGTGCCTGCTGGGGGTCACGTGTGCCCGGGACAGGTGGCTTGATGAGCCCCCAGCAGCCTTGTCAGTAGAAGCTCAGACTGCTCACTGTGAAGTGCAGTTTAACGAGCAGTGGGTTCTGTCTGGGGGCCACTGGGTTGGCAGGTGCTGGGACCCTGGGCCCAGTGGTCAGGGCTGGGCTTGAAGAGGGGATCCTGGGCTCCTGAGGCCTCTGCCCAGCCTCTGCCAGAGATCCGGGCCCGAGATGTTGGCAGGTGATGGACCTCTAACCCCTGCTCTTCTGAGTACCCGTGGGGCCTGGGAGGGGGCAGCAGGCAGGGATCTCCACTCCTGCTGACCCAGAGTAGAGTTTGTTAAGTTTTCTGTTCCAATTTCTCTATCAGCTTTCATTTGCAAAAGAGGTTTGTTTGTGAAGATGTTTAAGGACCTGGGACTCGAAGGGTTCTTGTGACCCCCAGATTCTGGAATTCCAAGAGGAAACCTTTCTACAAAAATACTTAGATGTTCTCAAGAGAGCCTGCAAGTTTGGGGTCAGAAAGCCACCAGCTTTTGGATTTCCATAGAGACCTTGGAACTAGCTCCGCCCATGGGGCAATAGCCAACAGGCACCTCGTTCTCACCTCCAAGTGCCTGTTTCAATCCTTCTGCAAGTGACTCCTGATGGTCTTTGAAGCTCATCTTGGTCTCAACCTCATGGTTCCCTGGGGCTGACACTGCCCCTGGCTTCAGGGGTGGGCACGGGACTCCATCCTGCCAACCTGAGCCTTGCAACTCCTGGGATTGTTTTAGAACATCTAATCGTTCATGATGACCAATGGCACAGATTTTGGATTTTGTGGGGAGAAGGGCACTATGTCTGCTGGAGGAGGGAGTCTGGAGTGCCCATTGACCATTTACCACCTCTTACCCTGAGCCTCCCTGAAAGCAAAATTCCCTGAGTTAAGTAGCACTGAGCAGGGAGAGACAGGATCCTGATAGCACTGTGGAAGCACCTGGATCCAGCCTTGCCTGAAGCCATGTGTACCCTGAACTTCTTAGATTTATGAGCAAGACATCCCATGATTTCCTTCTGCTGGTCTGAACTGGGTTTATGGTTACTTGGAATCTGGCCAGTAGAGCCACTTTGCTCAGGAGGGCTATCCCAGGGTTCTCACTAGATTCACTTCTAGATGCTCCTCTTATCCAGGCACTGTGCTTGCCTCTCGCTCTCTCCCACATAGACAGACTTGCTCTGATCTATAGTCTTGGAGTATGTGCCTGTCCGCTGTCACAATGGAGGCCCTTCAAGGATAAGGCTGTGTGGACACCAGTTGTTGGAAGGACCCCGGGTACCTGAGGTCAGCTGCCTCCTCAGCTGTGAGCTGGACCTGCCTCTCCAAGGCCTCCTGTTTGGCCAGCAGCTGGGTCCGCTCATCAGACAAAACCTCCTTCTCTTGCAGGGCCCTCTGCAGAGAGTCCATCTGGGCCTCCTGGTCCTGCAGGCTCTGGGCCAGCTGCTCTTCCAGGGCCTGTTTCTTGCATGTGACCTAGGGGAGAAGGCAGGGACAGTCTGGCAGAAAGTAGGAGGGTGAGGGAAGGGTGAGAAAAGAAGCAATTTTGTGCAGAATGGCACAGAGGAAGAGGGGGAGAAGAGGGGTGAGGAGAGTGGACAGAAGACAGGCTGGACCTCAGAAGGGCACGTGTGTGTTTTCACAGAAGAGGGGCCTCCTCTCCTGAAGCAAAGGCAGAGAAGTCCCTGATCTGAGCATTCCCAGGGGAGAGCCTGCCCCTGATCTAAATGGTAGCCTTGGTTGGCCCACAAGTGTCCAGGGAGCAGAAAACATGAAACAGCAATGGCAGGAGAAGGTGGCAGAGGACAAGGTTGCTGTAGACAAACACTTCCATCAAGAACATCACAAGACTCTAGACAGGATTGGACACAGGGATCTGTACAAGGCCTCAGAGAGCTACCAGGGCAGTGGGGACTGAAGGAACTGAGACCTAGAGGAAGGGACACAGAGGACTGAAGCCACCACTTGGCATCTCTTCTGTCCTCAGAATTTGTTCATCTAGAAGTTTTGGCCTCCATTTCTCAGTTTCTAAAACTGAGAGTTTCTGACGGGACTATGGCCTCAGGAGAACAAAAACTCAAGATCAGAACCATCATAGCAGAGGGGCCATAACAAACAGCCCAACTTTCAGTTGCACCCACACAGGGCCTCACCCTGGTAGTGGAATGGAATCAGAACTAGATCATCCCTCATACAAGCTGAAGCCCAGGTCTGAGTCACTAACACCAGGGACTGAGGTGATCATTTACTTTACTGCCCGCCAGAACCAGAAGTAAGTCTTCCTGGAAGAATAGAGTTACCAAGATCCTCAAGTTATTTCTACAATTTTTGACCCATGATATTTGGCATTTAATCAATATTACCAGGCATATCAGGAGATAGGATCATATAGCAAAAAACAAAACAAAAGAAAACAAAAAAACACATGTAAGAACATAAAATAAATACCGATGTCTTCCTGGCCTCTTGGGTACTCAGATATTGGAGTTGTCAGACACAGAGTTTAAAGTAGCTGTGATTCAACGTTTGAGAAGATGGATGGCAAGATGTGGAATTTCACAACAGAACTAGAAACTAGAAACAATTTAATTTTAAAATATAGTGACTGAAATTAATAAATATATGGATTCAATGCCAGCTTAGACAGAAAAGAGGACTACTCCTCTGGAAGATAGACAAAAGAATGTATTCAGACTGAATCATGAAGAGAGAAATGGATGAAAAACACAGGAAAGAGTATGACAGACACATGGGACAAGATAAGAAGGTCCAACATGTGTACAATTGAAGTTGCAGTAGGAGAGGAGAGGGAGAATTTGAACAGGTATTACACAAGAATATCCCAAATCCAGTAAAATCCATCAAGCCACAGATTTAAAATGAACCATAATCCTCCAATAGGATAAATACAAAGAAATTATCACAGACACAGAGCATAGTAAAGTTTCTGAATACCAGAAATAAGAAAGACACCTTTTAAAACCAGAGGAGAAGGGGCACCTGGGTGGCTTAGTGGGTTAAAGCCTCTGCCTTTGGCTCGGGTCATGATCCCAGGTCCTGGGATCAAGCCCCACATCAGGTTGTCTGCTCAGAAGGGAGCCTGCCAACCCCCTCTCTCTGCCTGCCTCTCTGCCTACTTGTGATCTCTGTCAAATAAATAAATAAAATCTTAAAAAAAACCAAAAACCAAAAACAAAACCAGAGGGGAAAACACACGTTACTTTAAAATGAGTAACAAGAAGACTGACATCTGATTTCCAGGCAGCAACAAGAAAAGTCAGAAGACAGTGGGATGAATTCATCAAAATGCTAATGGCAATAATGGCTATCCTAGTATTATTCTATGACCTATTAAAAAATCCTTCAAACATTGAGACCAGAACTTTCTGCTTCTGATAATGGTGAAGGAGGTGGTTGAAGACCAGCCCTCCCACCTGGGGCAGCTGGAAAATTTTGCAGTGTACCTGCAACATAAGAAACTGTATGAGGGCCCAAGAGCTGCCAAAGCAGTCAAGACCCAAGCAGGGGTCCGTCCAGCTGAGCCCGACACTGTACCACAGATCTCCCTCGTGGTACTGGCCAGCTCCTAAGTAGTTCAAGGCTCCTTTGCAGCCTTGAATAAGGCCTTACCTAAAGGCTGGGGACTTGACTTATGGTTTCAGCAGGCTTACAAGACCAGGGAGACCTAACCTTGAGTTCAAAGCTACCGAAGCAGTTGGGGAGGTAAAGATATCAGAGAGGAGGGGAGACTCAGATTCTGTATTGTTTTTAAAAATGGTATTCCTTTTTTCTAAAAATAAAATAACTCCAAACAAGTATGGGGCCAACGGACTATGAATCTGAATGAGAAGTGGGAGCCAAGGATCTGAGAGGTCACATAGAACTTCGGGCAGTCTTAACAGAATTGGGAAAACAAAATCTGGAGGGAGAGCTCACCAGAAGGTAGAAGCTTTGGTCAGTACCCGGAATGTCCACTGAGGGGCCTGGGAGAACTGTGTTGTACCCACGTGCACACCAGAAACAGGAAACCGCTGCTCTTCACAGAGGCCATGATTATGAACATGGAAACCTTAGAGCTCACCAGTGAACTTGGTGAGGTCACTTGACTCAAATTTCATAGGTGAGACTGCACTTCTCTACACTAGTAATGAATAGTAGGAAAATAAAATTAAAACAGCAAAGCAATTCACAATATCAACTTTAAGAATCAATTTAATCAAATGTGGGCAAGACATTTACACCAAGCACAAAACACAGCTGAGAGAATTAAGAGAGATACCACACCTTTACGGAGGGACACCGTGATGTCGTGAAGGTGTCCAGGCTTCTGAAATTGACCTGTAAAGTCAGCACAATCTTAATCGAGATTCTAGCAAGCTTTACGGGGGTGGGGGAGCGGGGAATGACAGAAATTTGCAAGCTGATTCTGAAATGTACATGGATATGTAAAAAATTTAGAACAGTCAAAGCCATTTTGAAAAAGAAGAGTAAAGTTGTGCCTGGAGGGCTCAGCTGGTTAAGCATCTGCTTTCGGTTCAGGTCATGATCCCAGGTTCCTAGGATCGGGTCCTGCTCAGTGGGGGGTCTGCTTCTCCCTCTCCCTCTGCCTATTGCCCCAACTGTGCTCTCTCTTGCTATCTCTCTCTCTCTCTCTCTCTCAAATAAGTAAGTAAAATCTTAAAAAGAAAAAGAAGAATAAGATTGGAGGACCCACGCTACTTAATTTCAAGCTTTATTGAGAAGTACAGTAACCTAGACTGTGTGGTCTGGGGGAAAGAATGAGCAGATTGCACAGGTCAACAATCTGATCTGTGCCTCTAGGTGCAGACATATGTTCAATTTACTTTCAACAAGTCACTAAGGTAATTCAGGGGAGAAAGGACAGTCTTTAAAAACTGGTGCCGGGACAGCTGGACATTTTTATGAAAAATAACGGACTGCAGGTCTTACTTTACATGACACTCCAGGGGCTCACACATTTTGGGGGCATCAGAATCACCTGGAAGTCTCCTTACAATCCAGATTTCTGCTGCCAGCCCTGCAGTTTCTGGCTCAGTCGCTTTTGAGCAGGGCATTTTGAGAATCTGCATTTCTACCTTGTTCCCAGGTGCTGCTGCTGCTGCCCTAGGGAGCACACTTGGAGAACCATTGCCATACTCACAGACCCCTATGTTAGAGTTGGGTAAAGACACAAGTGAGCATTTGGTTGTCCTTGGGCTACATAAAAGTGTCTGAGACAGTACCTAAGAAATGCTAACCACACATTTTTTTAAACTTGGCAAATTAAATTTTACCAAAGTTAAAAACAACAGTAAGAAAATGTCTAGGCAAGTCACAAAGGTGAGTAAACTATTCCAGGTACATCTGACAAGGCACTCGCGTTCAAGATACATCAAAAGTTCTTATATGTCCATAACCAAACACCCAGTAAGAACAGGCACAAAAGTTGAACAGACACTTGACAAAATACGGTATGCAACCTTCCAGCGAGCATAAGAACATGTGCTCAGATCATCTGTTATCTAGGACATGTCAGTTCAAACCACCATGGTATATAACTTCACACACACACACACACAGAAGAGCTGAAAAGCAGAAATGGGTGATGCTAAGTGTGGACGAGGCTGCGAAGCCACTGAAAGCCCGCCCCGCCCCCGACAGGTCCGTTGCTGGCAGTGGAGAAAGCAATGCAGCCAGTTCAGAAAATCACTGGCCCGTTTCTTATTCGGTTTGACACCCACCTACCCAACGGCCACATTCCCCTCCCTATACATGTTTGCAACTCATACACCTATGTCCATGGCCGCCTTGTGCATCAAAACCCAGACTGCAAAGAGCCCAAATGCCCAGCGGCCAGGTAATGGGAAAGCGAATGTGGTTTATTTCTATGTGAAGTGTTACCAGGCAGTCAAAACCCCGAGCTCTCACCACTACTAAGTGCGATGGCACCCCCTGACATTGTGCGGAGACACGGCCCCAGCTCTGCGGCTCCCTTTACCAGAAGCTCTCGGACAGGCGAAACCGTGCATGGGTGGGGTGCGTAGCACAAAGACTGCCTGGGACGGGGTGGACCTGAGGCCCTGGGGAGACCATCCTCCTCTCCTCGGTGCCAGCCATGCCGTGCACACAGTGGTCACAACTCGTGGACCTGCGCGGTGGCTCTTGAGTGTAAATCACACTCCAGTGACAGGAGGAGGGAAGAGACGGGCTGGAAAGGATGGGACAGAGCCTGAGGGACAGAAGGACTGGGAGCTGAGTCCCAAAGCGCCCAAGACAGCTGGTGGCCCCAGGTGCCCAAGACTATGGGCTCAACGTTCCACATGGGGCAACAGGCTGGGATTGGAGGAAAGCGAAGTGCTCCAGGGTCACTCCCCACATAGCCTGCCTTCCTCCAAAGGCCGAGGTCTGGGGAGAGTGGGGGAATGAACACATGAGCAAAGACTCAGACAGAACAGCGAGCACAGAGAGGTCCAGGGAGGAGAGAAACAGGACAGAGGAGAAAGCAGTGACACTCCTGACCCCCAAGTGTGTGGAAGTCACGAGACAGAGCCTTTCGGTCCTCGGAGGGAGTCCTAGGACAGGCCCTGGACACGGGGGACAGGCTCCACGTACAGATTCTCTGCATATCACGCCCCCCATCTCCTTCCCACCAACCCCCGACCCCCGCACCGGGAAGCCGGTGTCAGAGCAGACTTTGAGTCTGGCCACAGTGGTTAGCGGTTAGCTTTGGTGGCAGAAGGCACTTCAGCAACCATCCTGAGCCAGTGTGGCTTTAAAAAGGTGACCTGTGGCCTTCCATGCCCCAGAGAGCCGGGCAGGGCAGCCCTGCTGGGTGGGAGTGGGGCCTGGGAGCCTGGAGGACACCTCACCTGGTCCACCTGCTCCTGCAGCTGAGCCTTCTGCTGCTGGAAGCGGGCAACCTGCCCCAGCTGCTGCTCTAGCTGCTGCTCCAGCTGCTGCTCCAGGCGCCCGCAGGCCCGCTGCAGGCCCCCGCGCTCCGTCTGCATCAGCTCCAGCTGCTGCTCCACCCGTACCAGCCGCTCCTGCGCTCCGGCCTGCTCCCGCTCCAGTGCCTTCTGCTGCTCCCGCAGCTGGTCCCGTTCCTGCTCCAGCTGCCATGGTGGCAGGGGGGATGGTGAGGGGTGTTGCAGGCAGGGAGGCAGATGTGTTCCATATGCCAGCACCCTCAGTCCTGTGGGCTGAGCACCCTGCCCGGCCTGTGCGGGACCTGGCAGTCTCCTGTACCCCAGTATGCCTCCTCTCCGGACCCCTGCTCTCTCGGCAGGAATGGAGAAGGGGAGGAGATGGCAGGGGGTGGGGGGCTTGCTTCTCACCTGCAGGACCAGGTGGCTCAGGTTGCCTTTGTCGTGAGCCAGTGCCTCCGTCAGGGCCGCCATCCTGGCCAGGGAGTCCCTTTGCTCTGCTCCCTCTGACTTCAGCCGGGTCACAAGCAGTTCCAGGTCAGTGCTGCTGGACTCGGCCTATAGGGGAACAGCGCAGCCACTCTGATGAGACTTCAGATCTGCAAGCAGACCTTCTGCCCAGGCGGAGCTGTGGTACCAGGAGGGGAAGGAGCTCTGGGCAGGACAGGGTGGCGAGGCCTCTGAGGTGGGCACTGGCCCCCTGGGTCCTCAGGCTGCAGCCAGATGTGGTGGGGTAGCCCCATGAGATGCACGGAGAGGCAGGTGTGGCCAGTGGCCAGGCAGGACAGGCCTGCGCCCACCAGCTGGGGACCCAGGAGGCTGTTGGTGGCTTTGGGAACTCTGGTGATGGACTGAGGGCTCTGGAGGGTGAGAAGACAAGTGAGTGGGAGGGGGCAGGCCAGCGTAGACAGTGGGGGAGAGCGGGCAGGGTGGGTACCCGTGCCAGGGCTTTGCGCAGGCCCTCCCTCTCGCTCTCCAGAACATCCCTCTGTAGCCGGGCTGAGTTCAGTGCCTCCTGGGCTGACACCAGCTCCTTCCTGAGCCCCGAGACCTTCTCCTCCAGCTGCTCCAGGCGCCCTTGACTGCGGTCCAGAAACCAGAAGACAGAGACTGTGAGGTTACCTCAGGGCAAGGAAGGGGCCACAATGGGCAGGATGATGACCTGCAGATCCCTCCGAGCCCAGGGAGCCCCAGAGGAGCATGCACGGCCTTGCAGGGCCCAGAAACTCATTAGTCCTGTTTCAGGCCTGGGTGGGTGGTCTTGGTCCATACCTTGACAGCCCTGGGTGAGGAGTGTGTGTGTGTGTGTTTGTGTGTGTGTGTGTGCACTCACAGCGCACTCTGGTCCTGGGGGTGGGGAGTAGACCTTGCTGGGAGGTTGGAGCAGGGGTGAGGGGGTGTGGGTGATGCCCAGCTTGGGGGAATCTGGAGAACCCTTTGCCGCTGCTGTCCCATCAGGTGCCCCCACTCCCAGCCTGGTGAGGACATGGCCCTCTTTGTGGCTGGGGACACAGAGGCTGAGAGGTGTGGCAGCCACTCTGCCCGGCACACCTGGTCTCTAGCTCCCTGCGGCCCCGCTCGGCCTGTTGCATCAGCTCTTCCTTCCGCTCTGCCCACAGCAGGAGGCCCCTCTGCAGCTCCTTGGTCTGGGCCTCCAGCCTCTGCTTCTCTGCGTCTGAAATGGCCGCCTTCCCCCTCATCTCGTCCACCGCAGTCTCCAGAGCCCTTTTCTCTCTGGTGGCAGGGGAGGCGGAAGGTTGGGGCAGCCCCAAGACTGGATCTGGGGAAGGGGAGCCGAGGGACGTCCCCTAGGTAGAGTCAAACTTAGGGGAGTCCCAGGAGCATGGCAGGGCCAGGACGCCAGGCCAGGGGGCCACTGAGGGCAGCACGCTGGGGAAGCATGATGGGGGACAGAAGAGACCCAACCAGCTCCGGCTCTGACAGGCCGGTCCCCTCCTGGAGGTCTTCTCTGAGCCCTGAAAGCACTCAAGAGTCCTGCTCCCTGGTGTGTGCCGAGCTCAGCTCTCTGCCACACAAAGGCCAAGTTCAGCTAGTCCTTGCAGAGCTCAGCGGGAAGGAAGGGACTGCTCATCTGCTGGCACCCTGTTCACCTTGTCCCACAGGAGCCCCGCGCCCTGGAGGTGTAGCAGCCTTGTGCAAAGCCGTGCTCACAGGCTGACCCACCCCGGGGTCCTCTCAGCATGCCACCCCTCAGCCAGGAATCTGGACCTCAGCTGCTCCCCCTCGGGCTCTGGCCCCTGGAGCACCCAGTCCCGAAGCCTCCCTTTCCCCAGTGCCCGTGGGATCTGGCCCCTCTGCCCTACATGCTCAGGTGCCCACCCACGCAGGACCCCCTGTCTGGCTGCTGCAGCTTGCCCCCTAGCAGCCAGACCAGTGCTTCTAAGCCATGGGTGTAGGAGGCAGTGCCCCCTGCTAATAGCCGCCTGGCCCCTACTGCCCTCTGCTCCACGGGGAGAGGGTCCCTCAGCCTCACCCTGCTCATCACAAGGCTCTGTGTTCCCCCACCTTGGCTCCTGTCTGCCCCCGGGAAGGCCTCCCCTCGTCAGAGGAAAGCGTCAGCCCTCCAGGTACCCTCCTCCTCCACCACTCCATGCCACACCCCATGTCAGGCTGAGCCCTTGCCCTTGTCTTTCCGGGCAAGCGCCCTGTTCCTCCAGCCCAAGCCTGCTGGCCTCCCACATCCCAGCTCAGGCAGCCTGTGGCTTTGAGAAGTCCCACCTAGCCCCTCACTCAGGACTAGGTGTCCCAGGAGAGTCTTGTCCTGTACTTCCCAAATCCCACCAATCCCAGGGCAGTAAGATGCCCACAGAAGCCTCCAGAAAGCCTCATGGCGAACTGTACCATAGGTCGCTAGATCCAGGAGGGTTCTCAAGCGACCCCAATGCATGTGGAGGGAAGGGAGTTCGGGGGGATTTATGAACCATTTCTGAAGGATGGACAGACCCTTGGGAGGAGTCCTGGGAGTCAGACAGGAGGCGGGAGGCGTGAAGCGGGAGAGAGTGTGGAAGTGGAGCACAGAGGCAGTCTGAGGGGGGCAGGGCATACGCTGAGTCCGGGCTCTGGGAAGGTGTGTCCTGGGCAGAGGCAGCCTAGGTGGGCCCAGCTGAGGGCAAGGAGACTCAGAGCAGGTGGGTGGCCCTGGGGCTGAGGGGACAAGGGAGGGGGCCTCGCCAGGAGCAGTTTTGGTCCTAGAGGTGGGGCCCCCTCTTTTCCTCCTGCTGGCAGCACCCCTGGGCTGGCATTGCCTGCCCTGCCCCACTCAGCCCTCCCATCACCTTCGCAGGAGCTCGCTGGTTGCCCGGCAGTGCTGTGCCTCCCGGCTCTGCATCTCTAGTTGGCGCAGGAGGTCCTCGCGGTCCCGCCCCTGCTCCTGCGCCCGCTCCTGGAGGAGCCTCCTGGAGGCCTGCAGCTCCTGCTGGCTCTCGGACAGCTGCTCCCGGAGACTGGTGGCCACCGCCTGTGACAACTCCAGCTGCAGGCGCAGCTCCTGCCCGGGACGGGGGTGCGGCGTGAGCCCCTCGCTGACCCTTGACCAGACTCTCCCCAGAAGGATGCCCTCAGGACCAGAGCCAAACCTCCCTGGCCTCGAAGATGCACCGGCTGTGTCCAGACCCTTCCCCGGAGCCACTTCCTTCTTAAAGGCCCCCAGCTCCCTGTGCTGGCACCCAGGCTGCCCTCCCTGTGGCCCCCAGGGATCCAGCTCTGGAGGAGCCACAGCAGGCCTGTAATGGCACTTTGGCCCTGGTGGGGATCCGGGCACAGCTTTGCCCCTGTGGGCCGTGGGTGCCCACCTGTTCTAGTCGCTGCCGCCTCTCAATGGCTCTCTGCACAGCCTGCAGTGCTGGCTCCGGGGTGTCCAGGGGGTGGGCCCGCAGTGGGGACATGCCCCGGTAGGGGGACGCAGAGCGTGTGGGCCACCCCTGCTGGCCCCGTGCCTCCTCGGTGCCCGTCCCGCCGCTCCGTGCCAGCTCTGGGCCCCCGGCATCCGCCTGGGCCACCTTCAGGGTGCGGAGAGGAGAGGACGGAGGTAGGGAGCTCAGGGCTATGGCCACGTGGGGACCCTCCAGATCCCGTGTGTGGTCAGTCCTCAGGACCCCAGCGCCTCAGCTGCTCTCCCGTGGGAAGGACCGAGGGCCTGCACCTCTGTGATGCTCTTCAGAACGTGCTGCAGGGACTGAACTTCCTCCTCCAAGGCATCCAGCTGGGCTCCAGGGCTCCGGGCCTGCCATGGCCAGAGCAGCTGCCTCAGCAGGGCTGGGCCCGCACCCCCACCCTGGGCTGGCCCCCTGCAGAGAGCCGCTTTCCCAGCCCTGCGCACCAGCTTCTGAACCTGTGTCCTGAGGGAAGAGATGGTGGTCTCCTTCTTTGAGTTTTCCTCTGTGAGCTTCTCCACCAGCAGGGTCTGCTCGGAGAGTCTGGAGAAAAGGTGGGGCTGGGGAAAGGGTTGTCGAGCAGAGAACAAAGCCCAGCATGTGGACACGGGGGCGCCCACAGACGTGTAGGCTGTGTCCAGACTCCCCTGTGGTGCAGCCTACACCCCGGCTTTGGGCGAGTTGGCCTTGGTCCCTTGTCTGGGCAGGAACTTCTCATCTGCTCCAGAGCCATCAGTGGCCCCTGCCGTCTCTGCAGAATCAGAGTTCAGCATTCCAGGCCCCCACCGAGACCATGACTAGCTCTCCAGCATCATAGCCAGTGGCCCCCTGAGGCCATGCCCCTGTCCTTACGGCCGTTGGTCCAGCTGCTTCCTCTGCCGGGAGCACCTCAGCCACCGAAAGTCCAACAAGTTATGTCACTATCCCTTCCTTCCCAGGAGCCACCTCCTTCTCAGAGGTGGTCCCCCAGAGGGGTCCCCCTTCCCGTGGCCCTGCATCTTTGGTGCAGGTCCTGGGGTACAGCCGCTGCAGGCTGCACCGGGCTACCATGCTCCTTTGGGGCTGGTCTGGGGTTCTTGGACTCAGCTGGCTCCCTGAGGGCAGACCTGCAGGTGTCTGTGGCCAGGCGGTCCTCGGTTCTGAGGAACTGAGCTTGGATTCAGCAGGTTAGGCCTCCCCTGGGGCACTGCCTCCCCACTGTCTGCTGGAGCTGCTCTCCTGAAATTTCTGAGCTGCTGATATAGCTCTGTGTCCAAAACCTCGTGGGCTTGCTCTGAGCCTCGCAGACCCCCAGGAGAGGCCCTGGTCTCTTCTGCACCAGGAGTATACCTGGGCCCCTCTGTCTCCCTCAGCTTCTTAAATGCTCTACCTCCAAGTGGGTACCCACCTCTGCAGGGATGTGTTCTCTGCCGGAGAAGTCCCTTCTGGGAGCCAGCCAGGAGGACACAGTCCAGATGTGCCCCTGCCACATTCCCAGAAACCCTCAAAGTTCGGGTGTTCCAGCTCGGCCTCTGGGGCATGGTTCGGGATGCAGGAGCTCACCTTGGGGACCATCCCTCTGGTGCCAGCAGCATGCCAGGTGCCCTGATGTGGGAGTACTGGGTCCGGGTCAGGAGGCGAAGCAGCACGGGCCATGTGCGTGAGCCTTGGACCCGCTGCTGCTCAAGGTGGGGAGGGGTAGGTGTCCCACCTCTAAGCCTGCTGCCCCCAGCACCCACCTCGCCTGGAGCGCCACCTTCTCTGCGTCCCAGCGGCCCTGCAGCTGGAGCATCTCCCGCACCTTGTCCCGTAGCTGCCGCTCCAGCCGTGCAGCCCGCTGGGCCCCTGGCTCCAGGCTGCCTGGCCCGCTGCCAGCAGACAGCCGCAGGTGGGAGTCAAGGTTCAGGCAGGCCGTTTGCAGGCGCCAGGCCGTCCTAGCTGCCTCTGCTCGCATGTCCGTGAGACCCCTGCGAGGCAAGGGCGGCACCCCCAGTTGAGCCTCAGGACCCAAGGTCATGAGCCGCCCAGATGGACAGGAGCCGGTCATGTGGGCCCTTCTTTCTGCCCACAGCAGACCTCTCCCCTGACATCCTCAGAAACCCCCAGCACAAGGCCTGGATTGTGGCCACATCCCAGCCAGGGAAGGGGAGCAGGGGCGGCTAGGCCAGGCCAGATAGGACGGCCTCTCTGACCTGCTGAGCCTGTCTCCTGCTGATATGCACTTCAAGGATCCCAGAGCAGAGGGATCTGAGGGGCCCTAACACTCTGCCTAGGGATACCCTCTCTGCAGCATCTCCCAGCTGGCCTGCCCCCTTGCCTTCTCTCCCCTTGCACCCCTGCCTACCTCACTCTGTCTGTGCTTCTCCCCTATCGCCCACCTCTCCTGTCCATTCCTCTGCACCCACAAGGTCAACCTGATGCCCCATGTCCCCCACCCTGGTGGGCCCAGTGCCCGTACCTCTCTGTGGTCGCACGCAGGTCAGCCAGCTGTATGCGGAGCGTGGTGACCTGTCTCCACAGGGGGAGGAGTTCCTGGGGCCCCCCTGAGCGTGTGCGTGTGCTCTGAAAACAAGAGGCTGGGTCTGCTTCAGGAGTGGTTGGCGTGAGGAGCCCTGCAACCCCTCCCCACAAGCCCCTCTTCCAGATGCCAAGCTGGGTTGGCAGCCACGGCAGGGAGCAGACCCAGCGCTGCCGTGGTCCTGCAGCTCCCTTTCCCATGGGCTTACTTTCTCAAATAATGCAAATCCCTTGCTTCCCAGGGTGTGGTGCTCACTCCCCCACCCTGAGGACCTGGACTGGGCAGGTGACCATAGCTGGGTCCTGCCCAGGACCAGGACTCACCCAGCCTGGTCTCCCTGCAGCCCTCCGCAACTGGGTCACCTCCTTCCCCCAGTGCAGGGAGGGGAGCTTCCCTTCCTCCCCCAGCACCAAGAGAGCAGCTCTGGGGGAGCCATAACATGTCCAGCTGTGGGGCTTGGTCCTCGAAGGTGCCAGGGACCCAGAAGCCTCTACCACTTGGAGCTCACAAAGGGGAAGTTGGAGAAGCTGCCCGCTGAGACAGGGCTAAGTGAATTGGGGTAGTAATGGGGAAGCAGGAAGCCACTGCAGGACTGTAGGGGTGGGAGAGGGGACAGAGCTGGGGGCCATAACGGGATGGAGCCATGTACGTCCAGTGGGGTCTGCCTTCCAGGGAACGGAGCTGAAGCCCAGGGGTCCTGAGTCTCCACACCACCTTCCCTGGCCCCAAACTCAGCTGTGTCCTGAGTGCTGACCTCCTGCACTCCCAGCGGGCTCAGCACGTGCCCAGCGCTGCCCCCGCGCTCCCTCTGCCCTCCCTGCTTATTATAGGCGCCCCTGGAATGCTGCTTTCCAACAAAGCGCCTTCACTTCCTCCAGCTCTCAGGACACACACACCCTCTCTCCTTCATGA
Source organism: Mustela erminea (assembly GCF_009829155.1). Lineage (NCBI taxonomy): Eukaryota > Metazoa > Chordata > Mammalia > Carnivora > Mustelidae > Mustela > Mustela erminea. The sequence goes on along the minus strand of NC_045621.1, from coordinate 46,183,597 downwards.
AGGCTTTGCCATCCCCTGTCCTGATCCCACATCCCAGCCCCCCCACCCCACTGAGCCCAGGAACACTTGGCTGTGTGCCCCCAAGTCCTCTCTGTGCTTGCCCTGCTCCACCAGCCCCCCATCGTGATCATCAAAGAGCAGGGATTAGACCTGCCCCCTGGAGGAGCGGATGCCTGGCCTGGCTGCCCAGGAACTTCAATTAACTATGTTAGATTCCAGACTTCACAGCTTCCGGAATGCAAGGCCGGGCTGGCCAATGTGGGGAGGAACAGTCACGCCAGGAACCAGCGAGGTCAGGAACGCGAGAGCAGCACAGGCAACCTCCTGCCAAGCTCAGTAACTCAAACACGTTTCCTTGACCACAGCGGCTCCAGGGATGGTGAGAGAAGCCTGGGGCCCCTCCAAAGGGGGAGTCTGCCCACACTCAGGAGTGAGATCTCAAAGCTGCTTTCCAAGTTGGGGTGCCAGCGAGGACTGACCAGAACCCATGTGCCCACATACACACGCGAGCACACATACAGCCCTGCCTGCAGGGTGCCGTAAGGAGGTACCGTGGATGGAATGTCTGCATGCCCTAAAATCTGAATGTTGAAACCTAATCCCCAGTGGGACGGGGTTGGGGTGGGGCCTTCAGCTTCCACCCTCATGATAGAGTTAGTGCCCTTGTGAAAGGGGCCCTGGGGAGCTCTCTTGCCCCCTCCACTGTGCGTGGGTTTGTGTGTGTTCATAGTGAGAAGGAGCTGTTCCCTGTCTGCACGCTGAATGGCCTCACACCTTGACCTCGGACTTCCTGTCTCTAGAACTGTGAGAATTAATGTTAGCATGACATAAGTTCCAGTCTGTGGTTCTGTGACAGCAGCCTGATGGTAAGATGCGGAGTAAAAGTATCTTCCCTGTGGATATGGGGTCCCAAGTCAGCCTATATGCAGTTTTCAGTCTGAATTCATACAACCTGGGGTTTAAAAAGGACTCAGGCTGAAAATTTACTTCACTGGGCCCCAAAGACTGTCAGATCCCCTACGCACCTGTCAGAAGCAAACAAAAATCCCTTCTGAAAGATGCCACCTCCTTTCCAGGTTCCAAAGAACTTTCACAAAGTTCTAAGAAAAATAAACAGCTCTTGGTTTAAAATTTAAAAACAAAAAAAAAAAATCTCTAAAGACACAAGGAAACAGAGCACTATGGTCAAGAGCCAGAAGAAACAATAGAATCAGACCTTAAGGAACTTGAGATGTTGGAACATCAAACACAATGGAGAACATACCTATTTTCAGGATGCCTCAGCAAGTAAACAAGAGGCTTGAACATGTGAGTTAAGAGTAAGATATTTGGGAAAGAATCAACCAGAATTCTTAAAGATGAAAACCAGGATATTTGGAATTTAAACAAAGCAGACAGGGATTGACAGCGCTTGGACACCAGAGACAGACATGCTGACCAGGTAGGTGTATTTGAAGACACTGTCTCGACTACAAACACAAAGAAGACATGCCAGGTTCAGAAGGCTGAGGGAGTCGGGGGTCCTGAGAGCAGTGGGTCTGTTTGGAGTCGGGAGGAGCGAGGATGCGCACAGGCAACACTCAGAGATGCGAGGGCTGCTTTCCGAAAGTAACAAAGACACAGCAGATGAGTCCGAAGCAGAATAAACAGAAAGAAGTCTGCAGAGACACACCCTAGTAAAACCGCAGGACCACAAAGTCAAAGCCAGGATCTTAAAGCTGCCAGGTGGGAGGACAGATACCCTCAAAGGCCCTGGGGGCCAACCTCCTGCCAGAGGACAAAGAAAGGGTCTTTAAAATACTGAGAGAGAACACCTGCTGACCAGCGAGACTTCCTCTCACGTCCGAGGGGGGAGATGAAGACCCTCGACCTGCCAGTCCAAGCTGAACTAGAGACCTGTCTTCTAGGACGTTCATCTCCGCTCGGTGGGCCCAAGTCCAGCCGCAGGAAGAGGTGGAAGCAGGGATGTGGGGCTGCCTCTCACAGGCCTCCTGCCACATGCAGGAGCCCTGCTGTCAGCCACAACCCTGTGGTGACTGACAAGGCCCTCTCAGTGACACGTGTAAAGGCACACTCTCCCTCTGTTGCTCCTCCCCGTCCACGCAGCAGGAGGTCCACCTAGCCTTCCATGGAACAACAGCCACAGACGGCTGGGCACAGGGGATAAGCCCTCCTGTGTGGCAGCTGTGGCCCGGGCCTGCAGGGGCCCAGACAGCTGTCCTTTCCACCTGACGCTGGTTGGACAGTGTAGGACGGCCCCATGAGGTGGGCTCTTCTGAGGGACATCTGTGTGGGGTCAGCCTGGGGGGTGTCTGAGAGGAATCCTGCCAGTGGCGTCTGGAGAGGACAGTAGGAAGGCCATGGGGATACCTGACCCTCCCTTAGGGATGACCACAGCTGCGGAGGCCCACCTTGTCCCAGGCTGGGCCCCTTTCAGGGGACTGTGTCCAAGGACAGACCAGAGCAGAGGTGTGAATGCCTCTTTTCACTCAGGGGCCACAGCCTAGCCATGGGAAGACCTGGACCAGGGAGGAGAGTGGGGTTTCATCTTTCCCAAGCATCTCCCCCAGCTCACACCAGGGGTCTTGCTGTTAGAGAACAACCCTGAGGCTGTGGCCTGGGGCATTGTGTCCTGAACCCCTGCAGGGCTTAGGGCTTCAGAAGACTGTGATCAGGCAAGCCCTGGGAGGGCCCTGCTGGCACTGGCCGTGGGCTAGGAGCAATGGCGTGGCTCCTGACTCCTCTGAGCGTCCCCGACCCTGCAGTCCAAGCAGGAGTCAGGCCTTGAGAGAGAGAGTCAGGCCTCTCTCTCAAGAATGGGGAAGGCTGTGCAAGAGCCAGGACCCTGTGCCCTCATTCTACTTTCCGAGTCTGATCTTGAGGTCCCGCCTATTCTCAAGTGAGGGCCTCCCTCCTCCGGTGCCCCCACTCTGTAGACTGCTGTGGCCAAGCTGGGTGGGGAACATGGGATAGCAGGAGGTCAGTGGCCTTGCCTTCCAGGAGTAACCACAGCGAGAACCAATTCACCCTCTCCTGGCCCCCTCTGCATCCTCCCTGCCACCAGCCACAAACACTGGAGCCCTTGTCCCCCACCCACGGGCACAGTGGGAGAGCACCTGTCTCCCAGTCCAGCGCTGGGCCTCCCTCAGCTCCAGCTCGCCCCGAAGATGGAGCATGCCGTCCGCCGTCCTGGCCAGCTCCTCGGCCAGCCTGTCATTGGCCTTCTTCACCTGTTCCAGCTGTTCCCGCAGAAGGGCGTTCACCTGGGAGAGCCCCGTGCTCCTGGATGGGCCAAAACCACAGCAGCGTGACAGTGGGCAAGTGGCTTCTCCTTTGAAAGGCTCTCTGAGAGCCCAGCCCTACGCTTCCTGGGCCCAGCTGACCCAGCTCGGGTGTGAAGGTCCCCAGGCCACACCTAAGAGGCACAGACCACCTGCCACGGGTCCCCTACGGCTCCCCAAAGGGTGCCAGTATCTGAGTGCCCCCGGCACCCTCCTCCATCTCTGAGATGCCTACTCTCTCTCCTCCCGTGCTGAGCACTCCTGGTTGTGCTCCATGAGTGTGGCTGGCTCCGTTGCAGGGGCCGTGAGTCCTGAGACACACGAGAGGGGTGGCACTGGGAGCTGAGGGCACCAGGCCTGGGAGGAGGGCACAGGGCAGTGGAGAGAGGGAGTCTACACGCCCTGGGACGGGGGCAGCCCCCCTGTGACCAATCGGGTTCTTTTTCCACTGAAGCCGGCTGTGTAGGTTGGAGTGTCTCTCTGAGATCCAGCACTTCCGGGCAGGCTGCAAGGCCACAAAAGGGACCTTCTGAGTTCCTCTTTGCAACCTGGGCGTCCTCTCCTCCTGGGCTGTGACCCCTCCCCCCTCCCCCGCTGTTTTTGAAAACTGGTTTTCAAAATGCTTCTCAGCACTTTCCTTCCATTTCCAGAGTCCCTGAGGATGAAGCAAGTAACGGGAAGTATTCCATAAATGTTCTAACCTCCCCCAGGTCTGGATTTGCCGCTGGGCTCAGGGGTGTAACCCCTCCTGTCTGTCTTCCCTGCAGTGTGGAGATCTGCCCTTCCCTTCTGGGAATGGGGTCCTGGAGCTTGGGGGTCAGGGCTGCTTCTGGAGAGCTGGCGTTACCACCGGGAGGGTAGGGCACGGCACGCTCTGGCCGCTGGTGAACAGAGGAGTCCCTGACCATGCAGCCGAGGGGACCTGGGAGGTAGGACCAGAATGTGAAGAAGGGGTTCTTGAGGGCAGCCCCCATGGGCACCCCGGGACTGGCTGCGCTAACAGGGGCCACAGTTAGCTCAGGGGCCTGCCTGCAGAGCGGGCCAGGGCACTAGCCTTGGCGTCATCAGGGGCCTGGAGGGGGCATGCTCAGGAGCACAGGTTCTGTGAGACCCTCAGACCTGTGGGACCTGCACCCCACACCTGAGGCCACAGCCTGTGGGACCCCTCCCCACCCTGCTCTGCCCACTCCTTCCACTGCCTCTGAGGCCTGCAGCCAACGTGTCCAGGCAAATTTGACTTGGAGTCACTTTAGGAAGAGACTGGCCAAAGGCCTCAAGGCATAGTGGGGTCTGCCACCTCTAGGGGTGATGGCCTAGCTCCCAATAGCCTTGACTGCCTCACACATCCCGACTCACCTCTGCTCAGCAGCCTCCAGACGGCCCAAGGCCTCCTCCAGGTCCACGCTGTGCTCCAGCTCCGACCTCCGCAGCCGAGCTTCCATGCTCTCCAGGCGGGCCTGTAGCTGGAGAGGAACAGAAACCCCCACCTGGCCAGTGGCTCCCCAGCCCCCAGGCAGGGCGGCTGTGGATAAAGCCCTCCCCAAGGTGGGAGAAGGGGTGTCCCTCCGGCTGCCAGCAGGGGCCTGCTGAGGCTCAGGCCCCTCCCCATAAGGAGGCCGAGGGACAGGCATTAGCCTCTGACCCTATGCCCAGTGCTTATGGCTGGCTGAGGAGGGGTCTCCAGGGCCTGTTTCGTAAGGGGCAGGATAGCTGAACTGGGGTCACTCTCCATTGAGAGAGCCGAAGATAGGGGTCCCGCCCCTGCATCTGCACCCCTCCCCCACCCCGTGCTGGAATCTGCCTTCCCATTGTCTCCTCTCGCAGGTGAGCAGGAGCATGGCCACCACCACAAGTGGGCTTCGTCCCCCCGCAGGCCTGGTGGAGAGGGGGGTCGTCTGAGCTGGACCAGGCCTGCCTCAGAGCCTGTGTCCTTCCTGGCTCCCTGCTGGGGCCTGAGCAGATGGGGAGCCTGGAGATCCAAGGGGAACAGGAGGTGCCAGGGGTTGCCCCCAGCTGTGCCGACCCAGAGCACACTTGGGGTGTTTGGGGAGGGGAACTCAGGTCCAGTAGGCAGGCTGGAGGCCTGAGCAGGGGCTGGGGGTGCCCACAGAGCAGGCACACTGGCCACCCTGACCCCCGCCCCACCCTGTCCATCTGCTCGGGGGTGACGCTGGGGAGGCCTGGCCCCTTCAGGCGCCTGCACAAGGGGGAGGCTGGACGCCCATGGGATCCGGCCATGTGCGCTGAGCTGCGGGGTCTGGGAGTTCAGCTCTGACTCATGAGGCTTACTAATCTGTCCGCAGGATTTCTGGCTTCTCTTCCTACCCCCGGTTCCCAACATCTCCCCACCCTGTGCTAGGAAGGTCCCCCACCCCCACAACTGGGCCCAGGCCACAGACAGCCCCGGAGGGCTGGAGCTTGCTGATGTCCTCCTGGCCCTGACAGGGATGAGGACACCGACCCTCGTGGTCCTGCCTGAGGGGTGCAGTAGGGGTGAGGCAGCGGGGAGAGCGGGTGTTTAGTGTGGGGGCTGGCGATGCCCTTGGGTAGCTGGCACGGGTCACTGGTCATGCTCGGAAGGGCCAGCCCTGGTTCAGTCTCGGCTCCAACGCAGGCAGCACGGCCCTTGGCAAGTCTGGCTGCTCTGAGGAAAGTGGGGTCATCTATCCTGCCACGTAGTGCAAGGAGGACTCTGAAGACAGCAAGGGTAGGGTGGGCCAGACGCATAGGAGGCCCTGAGCACCCCACACGGGGACCGGGCATCCTAGCCCAGTCCCACTCAGGAGCCATGGGGCTTGGAGGGGCAGACCTGGAAAGAGGCTCAGGCCTGGCAGGCTTCCTCAGCTTTCTAGTATGGGTTCGCACCTGAACAACAGGAGCACCCCCGACCCCACACTTTATAACCACATGGCCTCTTGCTGCGGTGGAAGGCACTATAGGTGCCCTGGGGACCAAGGACTGAGGACCCCCTGGTCACAGCTGTCCTCTGAGGTCTGTGGTGGCCTTGATTGTCAGGAAAAGGTCAGGGGGGCAAAGCCAATTCTCTACAGGCTCTGTCTGAGGGATGGGGCCCATTCCTAGCAGACCCCAAGAGTGAGGTACTGGGGCCAAAGGCTCAGGATGACCAGGTTGCCCCCACAAAGCCCCCAGGCAGCCAGGACACAAGTCCACACTTCAGAGACCAGGGGAGAGGAGCACTAGGAGGAAGAGGGGCCTGGACACCCGCCTATTCTCACCCTCCCCTCTCCAGCCTGTTTTCCGGTCTGTGGCTTGGGGTTTGGTTTAGATGTGCTGTGGCTGAGGTCCCCTGTCACTGTGTCCTAAGACTCAACAATGGTCCCGGCCCTCTGACCACCAGTCTCAGGAGGTGACCGCCCTGCCACAGGCCAGGCTGCTGCCTTCTGCTTGTGCCCACATACCCGAGATACATGCTTACCCGCTCACTGAGCGCATGGTACCTGCCGGCCAGCTCGTCCTGCTCAGAGCCTGCCTGGGTCAGCAGGTTCTCCAGCCTGGACAGCTCCTCCTGCAGGAGCTCGTTCTCCTCTTGCACACGGGCCGCGATGGCCAGAGGCTCCTGTGTCCCTGGACGGGTAGCACCAGTGTCAGCCTGGGTGGCCGAACCAGGATCCCCCTATCTCCTCAGCCACCACACCCTGTCCAGTGGGCCTCTGGGCCCCTCACTGGGCTCCCACAGCTGGTCTGCCCTGCTCGTCCAGGAGGGTCCCAGGTCTGACCTGGGGACCCTGGTTGGGGTATGTGGGCTTCATGTTCCAGACCTCCCTCCCTCTCCTGCTGGAGGACTGGCCACCGACGGCTGCCCTACCTCTCATCCACATCTCTAACCCCAACACAGTCCCAAACCAATTAGAGTGGAGGGTGTGGGAGTGGCCTGGACTCTGGGGACTCCCTTCCCCTGTGAAGCAGTGAGAACTACTGATTTGGGGTAACCAAATCACATCTGAATAGTGAGCTGCTTTTCTAAGCACACAGTGGGCTTTCTTCTTCCTTGGCACACACCTTTTGTGAGTGACTGGTTCCGTCAGGAGGCTGGATAGACCCTGACTACAGAAAGGGGTCTAAGGACACACAAATGAGGGAGTCACTTGCACTAGTAAGGGCCAAGTGGCCTGATCAGCTGGGTGGCCTGCTGCGGGGACCCATCTGGGGGCCAGTCCCTCAGCTGCAAAGCCTCTTCTTGCAGCAGGGAATGGGGGGAGGGCTGGGTGAGCAGAGGGCTGGGCGGGCTGGGGGGACTAGCTCAGTGTCTGTGTTTCCTGGATTTTGACCTTCAGGATTTTCGCTCATCTAATGAAACAAATACGATGAAATCCAGATGGCTGGTCACAAATGTGTCACAAACAGAAATGCAGCGCTGGAGAGTCCTTGTGGCTTCGTGGTAAACACGCTGTGGGTCTTGACATAGGACCCTTGTGGTGACCCCTGTGGGAGGGTGTGGTTCTGTGCCCCATCACACCGCAAGATGACAGGCCTGGAGGGGCCATAGGGGACACTATGGGGCAGGTAAGGAAGCTGATGGCCCTGTGGCTCCCCTGGTGCCCACCCTCACCTCCGTCGTCACCCCTACCACCGTCCATCACCTTGATGTGGTTCGTCCCCCAGGCTGCCAGCCACGATCTCACGGATTCGGGCGGGCAGAGGCGTGGGCAAAGCCCTCCAGCCTGCCCCACGAACGGTCAGTGTCCGGGCTTCTCTGGTGGCCATGGGACTCAAGACAGTGTCCTCCAGCCTCTGAAAAACAGTCATGCAGACACACTGGAGGCTGGCAGCCTCCTGGACAGCTGCCAAACACCTTCCCACAAGCTCACTGGGGTTAGTGGGGCCACCGCAGGGCTCCCCGGCCCCCAGCAGCAGTGCCCCGGAAAGGACTGCCTGAGGCTATCTCCCAGAGTACATGCCTTGGTTTCTCTACCTGCAGGGTGGGACAGCACCCTGCCTGCCTGGGATGTGTCCTGAGCCCTGGGGGCCAGGAGGACACATAGCCTAGCTGCTCACGAGTGCCCTGCTCTCTGGTCCTGCTCCATCCCTTGGGGGCCGGGCTGAGTGTTCATACTGGGCCCCTCCAGAGAAACTGGGAGGCAGTTGCCCTTGCTTCGGTTATGGGACCCGATCTGGCATCCCCCTGTGGCACAGTCTCACCACTTTGGCTGTGGGGGTTTCTGAGAGGGACTGGCAACTTGTAAGAACCTAGACCCACCCATCCACCTCCCTGCCCTCCAGGAAGGGCACGAGGAGGCCCTGGGAGAGAGCAGGACAGGAACCAAGGGAGGGGCTGTGGGAGGAGAGTGATGACAGCCTTCCTTCCTGGCCTGTCCAGAGTAGCTGACCTGCTGTGGAAGAGGTTTCAGGAGGCCTGGAAGCAGGCAGGAAATCCTAGGGTCCTGGATACCCAGAGGCTGGGGCTGAGGGACCCTGGGCTCTGCTGGTGCATTGCTTTGGCCCTGGGGATTCTCTGCCTCATTAGGTGAGCAGAGCTGGGGGAGGGCCACGGGCGTCGCCCTCCAAACCCCAGGCCGGACAGGCCCTTCTTGCCGGGTCTAACTGCAGCACTGGCCCTGGGAAGGACATCCAGGGGCTTGCACCCTCTCTGGACATGTAAGTCTTCCCAGGGGATCCTGGAGACAGATGTCTGCTCCCAGTGACTCTCCAGGGCTGTAAACCGGGCTCCTCCTGTCACCCCCTACCCAGTCCCAGATGTGCTCAAAGTCACCCCTCCTCTAGCTTTCAGGATCCCTCTCCTTGTGGTTCCTCAGAGCCTGCTCGCCCACCCTGTGGCTCTCCAGATCTCCCTCCCAGCCCGGGGTCCCAAGGAGTGACCTCCTACTGCCGGTCCCCTCCCTCCTCTGATTTCCTCCTAGCTCTCTCTGAAGACCTTCTCCAGGTTCAGACCCCTTCACCTGGTTCTGTCTCTCAGCCCCTGGCTGGTTGGGGTTCCCTTGGTTCCCTGGTTCTGGGCCTACCCTTGTTCTGCCCACTGCACTGCCCTGGTATTTCTGCCCACATGCCTCCAATTCTCCACGGACACAAGGCATGTTCCACTTGAACCAGACTGCCAAGAGTCACCCCCAGACCTGGGCTCCTGCATGACACTTGGTAGGGCCCCGTTCTGATCCCCAACAGCAGCCCAGTTCCTGGACCATCACTGAGCAAATACCACTCACTGACTGCCACTGCCCTCCCCCTGGAGAGAGAACCCTAGTCATGGCCCACCTGGGACCCAGCCCTTCTTCAGGCTGGAGTCTTGCTTTGCAGGAGGATGTTTGAGTTTGACTCAGCAGGGGGCCTTGGGAAGGCGCCATCCCCCCACATCTCCCCCAGATGACCCCCTTCAATATTACCCGGGGTGGGAGGTGAGCAGCTTGCATTGGGGGCCTGGGAGGACGTGCCTGCTACCCTTTCTGGGCCAAGCAAGGCACGGGTGCCAAGACCATCAACCGCCTCTAATGTCTTCCCGGGAGGCAAGGCGGCTGAAGGGGCTCAGCCTTTGTCTGCCCTGAACCCTGTATTTGCACTCGGGGGAAACTGAGGCTCAGCGGGGTAGCGGCCCCGCTGTAGGAACAATGAACTCCAGAAAGCTCTCCCTCCGAGGCCCGGAATGGCTCTGCCCCTTCGCCCTCCCCCACCCTCCCCGCTCCCTCGGGCATCCGAGGCGCCACCCGCTAACGGGAAGGCAGCAGCGCCGCATAAACTTGACTCATTCCTAACATTTACAGAGGGTCACTTATTAGCCGAGACGTCCCAAGAGGCGCTGGGGGCGTAATGGGTTCCAGCTGTGGCCGGGTGCCTGCGATGGGCCGTGGCCCAGCTGGAGCCGAGGGGGCGCGGCGGGGGGCGCGCGGAGGGGAGGGACCGTGGGGTGTTGAGGGCGGGGAAGGGGCAAGCCCGGAACGGGGAGTGGGAGGGGCAGGAGGGGAGGGCGGCGGGGCAGGGGGAGGATCGGGAGGGGGCGGGTCCGGGAGGGGAAAGGGAAGAGCCAGGAGGGGGCGGGGCCAGGAGAGACGCCTGGTCTCCATCCGGGGCGGATCGCGGGGCCTCACGGACCTGGGGGCAGGACCTCGCTGCTCCCTGCCTGTTCCGGGCAGCCTTGAGTCTGGCCCGCAGAGGCTGCTCACTCCGCCCCGGGACCCTCCTCCCCAGCTGGCTATTTGTGGCTTGGCTCCGGTGACTGGGCGTCAGCGTGTCCCGGCAGTGCACAGGGAGACTTCGGGCTACCCCACTCCTGCCCGGTCCCGTACTCTCAGCCCGTCGGAGGGCTGGACGTCGGTTTCCCCAAAGACCTCAGACTCATAGTTGAACCCAGCCGTTACCCTTCCTCCTGCCCCCAGCGCCCTCCTCAGCTCAACTTGCACTAAAGGCGAGCTCCCAGCCCCTGTGTGGCCCTGTCCATGGAAGCAGATCCCCGCGTAGGGGGCCAGGCACCCCTTGGTCACGGTCACCGCTCCGCTCCCCACTGCTCCGTTCTCCACTGCAGCTGTGTGGAGGGGATAGCCTGCACGCGTAGGAACCTGGGCTCCCCTATCTATCCCCCACCTGGATCAGAGTAGGATTCCCCATGAGAATCGGGCTGGGGTCCCTGCCCTACCACAGCCAGCGAAAGCTGTGACCCTCGGTGTGTCTTCTGCCTCAGCTCCTCTTTTGTGAAGTGGGAGGGGGCATCCTAGAGCCCTGGGGGTGCTGCAGCTCTGTGGAGGGTGCCGTGTGGAGTCTGCGGGACAGGAGGCCTCTCCAGAGGGCAGATGACCTTGTAGGTCAGGAATGGAAATCACGAAGAGCAAGGTCACTACTTCCTCTTGCTGGGGCAGCATCAGTAAGTCCCTGAGTGTCCCCTCTGGACGTCCAGGCTGCTAGGGACACGGGGACACAGACAGCCTATGACCCAGGCGGAGAGAAGGATGGGTTCACAAGAGGAGCCTGGCATCTTCAAGATGGAGAAGGTGAGGTTCCCTGTACCCGACTGAGGGGGATCTTTGGGTGCCCCAGAGTGAACCACCCCAGGGGCGGTTAGGGAGGGGCACCAGAACCTCTCATTAAAATCACCCTGGTAGACAGCGTCCTGAGGACGATCCCAGCTCAGCCAGGTTAAAGCTGCAGCGTCCTAAGGCAGCAGCAGACCTAGGGAGGGAGTGAGACTCCAGGGGCTGTCCTGGGCGGCTCTTCGCGTGGACCCGCCCGCCGCTGCCAGGGCCAGGAGGCCGAGCTCCCACAGTGCCGCCGTGTGGCCGCTAGAGGCACTGCAAGAGGCTGCGCCTGTCCCAGCCCTTGAGCTAGGAGGCTGGGGCAGGGGGACGTGCAAGGGTGCAGGGCTCACTGGCCCCGCTGAGAAGCCACGAGAAGTGAAGGTCATGATGGTCGGGAGCCCTTATGAGTGGAGTGAGGCAGGGAACTCACCACTGAGGATTTCTTAGCGAACATTGTCACACCCACTCTTGTCTACTTTATGGGTGAGGGGGCTCCCCCAAGATCATGCACTCACGAAAGGCAGAGTTAGGACTGAGCCACCTGTGTTGGTCCTGGCACCTTCCTGGTGGCTGGAGACTGGGTCTCAGCAGGCATGCTGGCCTCAGGTGTCCTCCCCAGTGTGGCACGTCCCTGAGCCCAGGCAGATGGGCTCTCGAGGCCCCCGCCCCTGTTCTCCTCCCTGTTTGCCCGCTCCAGCCCTCCCACACCTGTGGGCGCCACAGGCCTTTCCGCATCCCTTGGCAGCAGGCTTTGGCCCTCGCCAGGAGCGCGCACAGCTGGGAGAACATATCCGAGGACAGGGCCTGCAGCCAAGGCCAGCGACCGGACGTCTGCTTGCCATCTTTCCGTGGCTTGGCCTGCGGCAGAGAGGGCCCTAGCTGGGGTGAATGCCTGCCAGGTTCCGTTTCCTGAGGAAAAAGAGCTTCTCTGTGTCTGGGTTAGCACCTGGCCACTGACTGCTGTGTCTCAGCACTGGCCAGTGTAGATTTCTACGCATTTGTAGAGCCCTCTGGGGCACTGGGTATCACCCCAGGAGCAGGGCCGTGCTTTTATGGGGGGCCGTTTGGTCCTCAACTCATAATAAATGGAAGATGCGGGCCAGACACTGAACAGGCATCTGGGGGAGAGGGGGGACAACTTGTCATTTATCTCTGTGTCCCCAGCATGATCAACGCTTGGCACAGGTCACCATGTGAATGGCGGAACACCCAGCCTAAGGAGCAAATCACCAATTACGAACAATTTAGGAACTCTTGGAAGGGCAAGGGCCCTGTTGGTCTTGTTTGCTCCTGTGTTTGCAGTGCCCACACAGACCTCCTAGAGGAAGTGGCAGGCGAGCTGTCCAACAGCTAGTGGGGACACAGATCAGGTGTCCAGGTAGAGGGAAGAGTGGAAGCAAAGGGAGGGTTCTCAAAGTCTGTGTGGGGCCTGGGGGAGGAGGGCGCAGAGAACACTGTGGAAAGCTTGAATGCCTGCCCCCTTGGTAGCTGTGCCACCACAGTCCCCTTGGACCCTGGGTGGCGGCAGGAAGGGCAGTGTGTCTGAACAAGGACGGGGATGTGGCCCATCTGATCAGCATAGCTGGTTGATCTAACCAGGTCTGCTGTGACCTTGGCTGCATCAGGGCAAATGGACGGAAGATTCAAGATGGGCCGGTGCCTCGGTCCCTGGCTGGCTTGGAAGGAGGACAGACCATGGCCCTTGGCAAGTGACTAATGGGGGCTTGCCACTCTGTGATGCTTTCAAGCCATCCCAGCTCCTGTCCCATGGGTGGGCCCCCTCAGCTTCCCTCCCACCCCATCCTGTCCTATCCCACCTCATCTTCTGTCATGCTCCTAACACATGGCTCCAGCAAGCCTGCCCTCTCCTTATGCATCAGTGATTTTTCTCTCTCTTTCAGACCTTTCTTATAGACTCAAACTGTTTTAATTTATACCACTCTTAAAAAAAAAGTGTTGCTCCTACATGCCCCATGAGGGGACCTTGCAGTCAGGGTCACCCGTGATCTACATGCTGCTAATCCCAGTGGTCCGTGGTCTCCACTTCCTTGATCTGTTAGCAGCAGGTGGGTCCCACCTCCTCCCTGAAACACTGTCTTCCTGACACCACCCCTTCCAGCTGTCCTCACGACATCGGTCTTGGTCTCCTTGGCTGGTTCCTTCTTGCCTCCCTCATCTTTGAGTGGAGAGTGCTCCAGCTCCTCTTTCTATGTACACACACACACCCGGCTACTCACTTGCCAACAACCCCAAATGTCTATTTCCAGCATGGAGCTCCTCCCTGAGGTCAGCTCCGTACATCCACTCACCTCCCTGCTCTCCCCACTTGGATGCCAGTAGGCTTGTCCTCGCCAAGATGTTCCAAACAAAACCTCTGAGCACAGTGTAGTCAAACGAGGTGTTAAAAAAACAATATGAAAACCCCCATGTGTTTGGAAATCAGGGTGTTTATACTTCTAGAGAACCCATGGATAAAATCAAATGGAAATTAGGAAACAGTTTGAACTGGATAATGACAAAAATTATTATGACAAAATGTATGGAAGGTAGCAAATGCATTGTTTAGAAAGAAAAGCAGACCTTAAAAAAAAAAAAACAACCAAAAGGTAGTGGGAAATGATACAGTTGCTGTGGTAAACAGTGGGGGTGGTTTCCTCACATTAAACCAGGAGTTACTGGGGGACCCAGCAACCCCATATCTGGGTGTATCCCAAAAGGAGTGAAGGCGGGACTGGAAGGGAGATTTGCACATCAACGATCCAGCAGCGTATTCACACAACCCAGCCGTCTGTGAACAAGTGAGTGGAGACATAAAAATTGGTCCAGCCGCACAGTGGAGCACAATCCAGGCTTACAAAGGAAGGACGCTGTGACCACGGCGAGCGCATGGATTCCACCCCCCCGACCAGGGACACTGCGCAGAGTGAAATGGATCAGGCCCAGAAGGAGAGTTAGTGTCTGACCCCACCTCCGAGGTCCTGAGAGGAGCCAAATTTATGGAGGCAGGGAGCAGAAGGCGGGTGCCAGAGGCTGAGGTGGGGTGGGGAGTCTGTGTTTCATGGGGACAGAGTTTACGTTTGAGAAGGTGAGAAAGTTCTGGAGATGCTGGCGGTGATGGCTGCACATGTGTGAATGGGCTCAATGCCGCTGAACCGCACACTTAAAAAAACGGTGAAAATGGTAAATTCTATGCCTAGATACATCTATATTTACCATAATATTTTAAGAAGTTAAAAAAACCTTTTTTTAAGATATTATTTATTTATTTCCCTGAGAGAGAGAAAGAGAGAGAGCATGCACGCGCACGTGTGCGGAGAGAGAGACGGAGGGAGTGAGACTGGAAGAAGGAGAGAGATTCTTAAGCAGAGTCTACACTGAGCACAGAACCCAATGCCAGCCCCGATCCCACAACCACAGGATCATGACCCAAGCTGAAACCAACAGTCAGACACTTAACCGACTGAGCCACCCAGGCGCACGGTTAAAAAAAAAAATCTTTTTTTTTTAAAGACACCTGCAAATTAATGAGATAAGCACGCATCTCAAAAAGTCAGATGAACAACAATCCCAAAGAACTGAAAAGCAAAGGATAATAAGTCTATACATTAATGGACCAGAAGGCAAAAATACTGGAAAGAGGATCAACCAATGGCTGAAATCAGAAAAGGAAACGTGGTATCGCTCAGGGTGACCGACCCCTCTTGGTCTGCCCCGGGTCCCCTCAATGTCACATGGGAAGCCCCGGCTCTCCAGCCCCTCAGTTCCAGGGGCCGGTGGCCACCTGCTTCAGGTCCTCAGTCATCAGAACAACAACAAGAACCTACTGGAAATAACTTCTGTCAGTAAGTCTGGAAATTCAGATATTGTGGACAAATTCCCAGGAAATTATCATTAATCAGAACCTATACCCAAAAGAAAGAGCATCTGTTTCGGTAGTTCTTAAAGGGACTGAACCCAGAATCCAGAGCCCTCTGGTGTTGGCCCCCTGCCCAGGCTCTCCCGTCTCTCTCCTCTGGGCCCGGATGCCCCAAGAACCCAGCTCTGAGGAGGAGGCCCCAGAGCGCCTGGCTCAGGCTGCAAGGGGCGCTTCTCTAGGCACCGGGGTACTTTCAGGCCCATTCCCCCGCGAGGCCCCCATCCACAAACCGCCCCTTCCCAGGCCCCTAAGTTTCTCCATTTGCAGCTGGCGGGGCTGGAGGAGCCCCGTGGGCCTGCCTCCCCGTCTGGACAGGCCTATCTGAGCATCTCTTGGCGCCAGCCTGCCTGTTCACCCCCTGGGGTGTCGGCACCCGGATCTCCATCACCACGATGCAAATAACAGGTTTGGCTGGGTGGGCGGTGTGGACCTCGGGTACGACTCCTTGTGACTTCCAGGTGACAGTTTCCCACAGGTAGTGGGGACTTGTGGGACAGTCTTGTCTGCCAGGCACCTGCGCCCAGTGCCAGACAATGGCTCCAGCCCGCGTTTCTCCCTCAGACCCCGGTAACCATAGCAACGTGCTTCAACCCTCAAGCCTACGTTTTCCTGGAATCCAGAGGGGATGATAGACCCCTCCCCCCTGACAGCTGATGGGAGGGTGCGATGCCTGGCTGAAGGAGTCTGGAAACTGTGATGTGCAAGCCTGACCTCCCTCTGCCGGTCCTTCTCTCCAGCCAGAGAATTGAGAGTCTTGGGAGCCAGACAAAGTCACCAGGCCCGGCCCTTGTTTTGTGTTGCTGTATCGCCCAACTCAAGGATCCTGTCCCATCATGTCGTACCCTATGTGGGTACCATGTGTGTGTGCACGGGGGTGTGCATGTGCATGTGCATGTGGAGGGTGGTTGCACCGTGTTATGTAATCACGTGGCACCAACCATGGGCAATCACTCTTCTCTGACCACGTCAACCCCACGTCAACCTCCTACAGCACACTCTGAGATTCTAAGAACCGGGTTAATTAATGACTGAGTCAGCCAGGGCACCGAGGGTTCACTGGCATCCCCAAGAGGTCAGTCAGGGTGGGGACGGCCTGGCCCAGGTGGCCGGAGCCAGGTGATGGCAGTGGGGGGCAGCTGAGGAGAGGGGATGGTGGTGCTGGGCACTGGATTGACTCTGGGAAGTAGGGGAACGAAGGAGAGAGGGGCAGGGGGAGAGTTCGCGGTCCCCACTGTTGTTGCACATGGGAAAGTTCTGGAAGTCACAGAATAGATCCTGGGATGAACCCTATCTGCCCAGCAATGGCGGCTCCCACACTCTGCCAGGAAGAAATCTGGGAATGAGATCCCAGCATGTGCGACCCTGGTGTGGAAGGGTAGTCCGTCACTCCCCACCCACAGTGCGCATGCTGTGACCCTGAGGCTCGAGAAGGGGGCCGGTGGCCTGAGCTCATGCAGGCATGAACGGGGAGGCCAGGTGCTTGACTCAGGTCTTCCCACGCCCAGGCCACTCTCTCCCCAGGCCCCTCTCCTGAGCTGAGGCTGCCCTGGTGTATGTGTGCGTGCACACGCGAGTGTGCGTGCTCGTGCTGACCACGTGAGTGCTTGAGGGCCTCTTGGAGCTGGGGAGGTGTGGCTTCTCCATGCACCCTCCCAAGGTGCCCTCGGAGACTACACCCAGGAGGGTGCTAGAGGGCGGGTGCCCCACTGACCTGGATCACGGTGTCCAGCCCCAGCGGAGACCGCTCTGCAGTGGCATCCCCGTGGCCAGGCTCGCTGGAGGCAGAGCTCATCTCGGATGGGAGCACAGGACTCGGGAGAGAGCCGGGGCTTGGCTGCCTGGTGAGTGTCCTCCTGGTGCCCTGGCCAGGCTGGGACCTGCCCCAGTGCACCCAGCCCCACACCTGTGCAGCACCTGGCTCCTCCGGTTGGTCGGTCTGGGTGTCCAGCTGCCCCCTCTGGGCTGGCGACCAAGCAGCCAACTAAGACAGAGGCGTTGCTGGGGCAACCGCGACGCTGAGGATTGAGTTTCCCTGGAAACAGGAGTGCAGGCCCTGTTGCCATGGGGACTAAGGAACGCTGTTGTCTGCAAGCGGTCTCCTGGACACCGGAGACGCCCTGAGTGAAGCTGTTCACCTGAAACACCACAGCCAGAAGGGGCTGGCTCTCCCCGAGGCCTCCCCCTCCCCCGCCCTTGTGGGGAAGGGCTCCTGGCCTTCCAGGGGCATTCTCCCTGGGAGGAATTGTGTGCTTGGGGCCACACATCAGCTTTCTCCTAAGGGAAAATCAGAAGCTATGTCTGTCTTTCTGTTTCTTTCTTTCTTTCTTTCTTTCTTTCTTTCTTTCTTTCTTTCTTTCTTTCTTTTCTTTCTCTCTCCCTTCCTTCCTTTCTTTCTAAGATTTTATTTATTTATTTATTTGACAGAGAGAGAGAGAGAGTGAACATAAACAGGGGGAGCCAGAGAGGGAGAAGCAGGTTCCCACCAGGCAGGGAGCCCAATGTGGGGCTTGATCCCAGGACCCTGAGATCATGACCTGAGCCAAAGGCAGATGCTTAACGACTGAGCCACCCAGGAGCCCCTATGGATTTCTTTTCTAACATCTAGAAAAGAACTTTCAGGTCAGTAGTGAGAATGTGTCCAGCAGATGGGTAGACTGATGCCTGGAGAGGAGAAACCACCTGCCCGAGGGCCAAAGGAGACCCCCATCATCCTAACCTTGCACTTGGACGCTTCCCTCTGGAGCTCGGTCTCAGGGTAATCTATTCCACAGGTGACTTGTGCCACACTCGTTGTAACCCTGTCACTGAAAACTTTCCAGAGCCACATAAAGGACCAGCAGGGACACCCAGAGCTCACCCACTGGGGTGATAGGACCTAGGCCCAGGAGCAAGTGAGGGACAGGCACATACCTGTGTGCCTCCCAGCCTGGGCCTCCTGGGGCCTCTGGACTGAGTCTGGCACTGGGCATCAAGGCAGACCGGTGTCCCCTCCCCACGCCTCATTCCAAGCTGGGTCTCTCCCAGCAGAGAGGGACAGCTGCTGGAGATGGGCCCAGCAGCCGGGAATGACTGCCCCTCGAATGAGAGGAGACCAATATGGGACTCTGGGGATGTCCCGGGGACCCCCAGAGCCTGGGCTCCTCTGAGGCCACTCAAGAAGATGGGAGTCAGCCTGCCTGGGCAAGGCCAGAAGGGACCTGGCAGTGAGGGGGGATGCTCGGTGGGAGGGCTGCTGAGGGACTTCGAGGGACCAATCTGTCTCCTCAAGATGGAAATCCAAGACCGGGTCACCTGTGCTTAAAGGAAGCTGTCCTTGAGAAGCACGGGATCTTTGTTCCGGAATCCTCAGGGCCTCTGCTGGCTGCCCCCCAGAAGGACAGCCACCGGAGTGCCTCATGCAGGCACAGGCCAGGCTCCCCGGCTGGACGTAGTCCCACTGGGCCTGCAGGGCTGGCATGGGGCTCATTGGATAGGCAAGTGGACGGGCCCTAGCCAGTCCTTTTGTCCCAGGCCCCTCTGGACAAGCATAACCTTCAGCTTCTGAAGGTAAAAGCCGAGATCCAGATTCAGAGCCCAGGGGACCCATGCTGTAGCTTAGGTAACTTCCAGCACCCTAGACTGCCTATAGGACCCTCCCCCCAGAATCTGAGCCCAGGGGTTTCGGAGAGATGTGAGGCAGGTGTCCTCAGGGAGGCAAAGGGAGCGGCAGCATTGCTCAGGGGCTGGGCCTCCTCTGACCCCGACGAGGTGGGCTCTGCGGGCATAGAGGGTAAGGCCTGCCTCCAGTGAGTCTTCCCACCCGGGGAGCTCAGTGTGGGACATCCCTGTGGTGGTGGCATGAGGGGGCTGTGGAGGCCGGCGTCATTATCCGCCATCTCTCTCAGGAAACCAGGAGAGTTGCGGCTCCGTGGTTGGAGGGACAGCCTGTCGTGCCTCTTGCCCCTACTCCCCAACCCAACATTCACCTCGGCTTATTCTCCCCCTTAAACACTCGGGCCACACAGAGAAGCCCGGCACAGGTCAGCCTTCGCCCACACCCCTGTACCCTTTCCTCTAGGGAGATGCCCAGCCCCTCGGGGCTTCCACAGGCTCCGTGGCCTCACTGCTTGGTGTCCATGCTTGTGGCTCCTGGTCCTGGGCTGTCAATGGACGAGAAGGAGAACCTTCAGGACCAGGCAGCCCTGGGCCCAGGCATGGCTCCTGGGGAATGTTCTGGAGTGGATGGAGGGTGTGATAGAGGTCCTTAGCATGCAGATAGCACCTCTGTGGGATGAGCAGGGGCAGGGCTCAGAAAAGACCACAACTGGTCCTAACCCAGAGCAAGAGAATGGCCTCAACTTTTTCTGTCGGTTGCCGGCCCTGGGAGCACCAGAATTTGCCACATCTGATTCAGACCCTCTCCAAGAGGGGAAGGGACCTCAAAACTCGCACCAAAGTGCTGGCTTCCTGGTGTGAAGGCCAATCCTTGGTCACATCTCTTATATTCGCTCTGACAGGCGTGACAGGGATGGGTGTGGCCGGGCCTGCCGTGGATGGGACACGTTGCCCTGATTTGTCCTCTGAAGATGGGTCACACGCAGGGCAACCCCGGAGGAGAGGAACGGCCTGCCTCTGTCCTAGCCCCGCAGGGCCTCCTAGCAGCCAGGCCACCCTAATTGGCTCCAGGATCTGTCCAGGTGTCAGTCTGCTCTCCAGTGACTCTGTCCCCTGAGGACCTGCCCGCCTCCCCCCTCCCTGAGAGCCAGCTGTCCTCGGTGACAGTCCATCGGGACGGTGGGTGATCACTCAGGAGAGGAGTGACTCCTGCCAGCAGCTGTGGTTCAACTACCTAGGGTCACGGCCTCCATCGGGTGTGTCCCTTGCAGGTGCTGGACAGGAAGCAGGCTGCATACTCTGCACTTACGTTAAATATAGACTCCTTCTGGACACTCAGGCTCGGGCACCGCCCAGAGCTCCGGACTTCTGCCCGTGGGGGGAGTGCCCCAGGCTACTGGTCACTGTCAGTGTGTCTGTACCCCTGAACCAGGGGACAGAGGTAGCAGCTATGTAACTGAGTGGTTGGATTTGAGACCCTCGGAACCCCTCTCCCCACAGCCTCTGCCAGCCCCCTTCTTGGGCTGTGGCAGCCCCAGCCTCCTTCCTGCCTTGCAAAGCTTCATGGCTTAGCTCGGCTCCCGGTTGCCTCTGCCACTAGCTGAGGATGGCCACCTCTTGGGTGACAGTGCTGGCCCACACCTGCTTCTCCTTGGGGGACCCCGAGTGTCCACAAAGAGCCGGACAGCAGCCTACAGATGAACCCTCACACCCCAGCCACCAGCACACATGCATCTTCCACAGGAAGGTCTGCCTATTTCCTCCCCAGCGCCTCTTCAGTGCCCTCCGTCCCTCCTGGGCCAGCACCCCTGTCAGCTGCCCTGTGGGCAGTCACCTCCTGTGTGCAGTCCCACGTGTCCCTTGCTTGATGGTGTGGTGCAGGTAGAAGGGTGTGATGGGCTTTATGCCAGAGCTGGGCACCCCTGTGCTGGTCTCTGCAAGAGGAGGCAGTTGGCTGGGTAGCCAACCCCCAGCCCCAGGCTCCCGGGCAGGTAGTACAGACCAGGGGAGGGAAGACCGCTCTGGGGCTGGTGGGAGAGGCCACCTTCGAAGAAGCAGACCCGCGGGGCTCCTGGGCAATGATGGGCCGGGGGGTCAGGATGGATGACGGCCCATGGGACCTAGGGGACGAGGGGAGGTGATGGGCAGTGATGGGCAGGGGGGTCAGAAGACGGCCGCTGGGATCGGGGGGACGAGGAGCGGTGATTTAAGTCCTGTGCTCTGTGCCTTTCATGTCTGGTGACTCTGCAGAAGATCCCTTCAAGAAATCACCAGAAACCGAGGGGCAGCATAAGCCCACAGGCTGCTGGTGCTCAGACGGTTGGGCTGTGACGCCCAGTGACAGGGATGTAGCTGCGTGGGAGCCCTGAGGAAGCCGAGGGCCAGAGCCATTTCCTCGTTCTCACCACGTGAGAAATCCCTGAAGGAAGCCTGGGCGGGGATGCGGGCTGTGATCCATTTGGGGGCTGGGGACCCCTCCTCCTAGGGCCTGGCTCCCTTCCCTGTAAGCCCCCCCACCACTTTGGGATTGTCCCTCCTGCCTGGACTGTTCCCCTGCCAAGCGAGGGCCCCGTGCGGAAGCGTGGGGCCCGGCCTTCTCTGAGCCCTCCTTCCCACTCTGTGGGTTTGCTCCTTGCCCCTGATGTCCAGCACACAAATGATCCAGCAGCTTGGGCTGGCCGGTTGGTCAGACCGCAGCTTGGGGATGGCTGTGAGGAGCTTGTTTCTCTCTCCCGCTGTGGTTTCTAGTTTGCTGGCTCCTGCCTCGTCTCCCTGGGCTCAGCTTCCTGAGTGACCGTGGACCCTGGTGCCTGACGGCTCTGGGGTCCGTGCCCTGAGGCCCCTTCACCACAGCCCCACCTCGGGAGTGCAGGCCCCCCTCCTGGGGCCAGGCCTTGACCCCGTTGGCGCTATGGCTCTTCCCACCCCTAGCCACTGGGGTCCACGTGGGCTACACCCTGTCCCCCTAACCCACCCCAGCTGCTTCCCGGTCTCTGTGCTTCCCATAGGGCTTCGTCCTCAATCCCCAGCCCGTGCCACAAGCCTGCAGCCTGGACTGGAGGCTGGAGGCAGCTGGGAAAGGAAGCAGGGCCTTCTAAGCAGGACTCCAGGGAAAAGCGGCAGGCTGGGGCCGTGGGTGACACCCCATTTCCCTGCTGCTGCTGCAACCTTCCTGGGGTGAGTAAGGAGGAGGAGGACCAGGTGGGGCAGACACACAGGCCAGGGCCGATAGGCTTGGATGTTCCACAGAAGCAACGAATGCGCACTCACAGCTGCAACCCATGCCAGTCAGACGTGCATGTCAGATTCTGGCCACCCTGACTGCGTGTCCTGGATGTGGTTGGGCCACAGACCAGCATCCAGCTGAGATGGGGCTGCCCATGACCACCAGGCCACTGCTGACAGTGGGGCTTCAGGGACCCCGGGAGCCAGGCCTAGGTGTGTCTAGTTTGGCATGCACTGCTGTTCCAACCTTAGGCCCACAGAAGCCACATGTGGGAGGGACCCTCTGGTGCTGGAACGCTCACTTCAGCAGCTCCTGCGTCCATGGCACACGGGAACTGCCCGGCCCACCAGGGGCATAGTGCAGAAAGGGCTGCTGGTTTCTGGGCAGCTGGTGGCTGCAGAGGTGTGGGTCACCATCAGAGCGTGGCCGTGTCTTGGTGGCCTATCCTGTGCAGTTTCTCTGTTTCTCTGCCGAGGGCTTTGCTCCCAGGCCGGCCAGCAGCTCGCCCGGCGGCTCCCCCAGGGTCTCTTGGAGAGCAGCTTCTGGAGAGCAGCTCTGGGGTCCGTGCCCGTATGTCTTCTCTTGAGGTCTGACAATTCTGTATGAACCCCTGAGTGGAAGCAGCTTCCAGCCAGTGCTCTGGGCATATGGGCTGAGTGAGAACGGGAGGGCCTGGAGAGAGAGGCCTGCCCCTGGGCCCAGAGGAAGGGGTCCCCCTGGGACTCCGTGGCTGATTCAGACCTTGCTGACCCTTTTGGGAGATCACACTTGGCAGCTCAGGCAGCGTCTGTTTTTGCGTGGGCTGGCCCAGAGCTGTGGCTGATAGATATGGTCTGGGCAGGAAGGCCTGGGATGTCTGAGTGGCAGCCCATGCTCTCCGAGGGGGCTAGTGAGCATGCGGGCCTCGGAGGTCACATGGGGTCTGCTGCCAGACTCCCATGGTCCACTTTGTGGGCTGCATGTGGGTCCCCCTCTTGTAGCACAACCAGGAGCTCCAGAAGTACAGGATCAGGACGCTTGCACTGATCTCCCTCAGGACACGGAAGCTGCATGAACCTGTGCTGGGGGTGGCATGTCCACCAGCTGGCAAACTCCTTTGCTGACTGCCCACCACGCGGACCCCCGTGACCCTCCCGGGCCCCTCACTGCCCCACCCTGGGGTCTGCGGGGTGGTGGTCCTGGGTTCTGTGACCTGCAGCCCCTGAACTCCATGGCTCCTCTGTGGTCAGACACTGCCCAGTGGGCCAGGGCTGCTCTTGCGTCTTCTCTCCCAGCCCTGCCCTTGCAAGAGATCAGGTGCGAGCGGTCTGTGAGAAGTCCAAGGGCATACACAGAACTGCCGTGGGGCCTAGGGCCTGAGCCCCAAGGAGGGGGGTATGTGGAACACATGTCACAGGGAGTGGTAGTGGAGGCAGTGAGGGCAAGCTGACCAGCAGTGGAGGGGAAAGCAGACAACTGGCCTTGGACACTTTGGTGTCACTCTCCCCGAGGAGGGGGCTCCCAGGACCAGGGGTGGGGTGCACAACATTGGGGCCGCCCCTGAGTCGGGGAGGTCCCTGCAGCGCCGTGCCTAGTGGGGCCACCTGCTCTCCTGGGGGAATTCAGGATTGCCCTGAGGTCCAAGGAAGCTGGAGAAATGTGATATCACGGGTTGCAGATGGTGGAGCCAAGGCACAGACAGGGCCAGAGTCAGGAGCGCGGGACCCAGGTCCTCCACAGCAATGCCCCTCCCTATAGGTCAGAGTCCCATGAAAATGGAAGGGCCACGCGGAGTGTGCGGTGGGGAGCAGAACACGGTATGGATGGGGTGGGAGGCCGGCCAAGGGCATCAGCATCCTTGACACTGAGCAGCTGCCCTGGGAGAGGGACTGACGTGCTCTGGACAACCCCAGAGGACAGGACCAGGCCAGGTCTGAGGGAGGAAACTCGTCTTTTCTTTGATGGTGCTATGGGCTGCACTGTGAGGTGGTGAGCTCTTTGTCCTGGGAGGTATGAAAGAGAAAGCCAGGCCCTGGGGGTTCCAAGGACCAAGAAGTGAGCACCTTGGATCTGGGTTCTTTTTTTTTTTTTTTTTTAAATATTTTATTTATTTATTTGACAGAGATCACAAGTAGGCAGAGAGGCAGGCAGAGAGAGAGGAGGCAGCAGGCTCCCTGTGGAGCAGAGAGCCTGATGTGGGGCTCGATCCCAGGACCCTGGGATCATGACCCGAGCTGAAGGCAGAGGCTTTAACCCAATGAGCCACCCAGGTGCCCCTTGCATCTGGGTTCTGCTTGCAGCTCTGTGTATCTGAGGCCCAAGTGTGGGTGGAGGAGAGGGCTCACCCTGAGGGCTGCAGGGCTGCGTCTCTGGGAAACCTCATTAGGGGCTATCTCCAAGTTTACTGTTTGCAGACACTGGGCGCGGGGTGGGGGGGTGGGGGGGTGGGAGGTGTGTGCATATAGGGCTGGCCCAGTAGGGCCAAGGGTCAGCGGGGGCGGCTCCCTGGTGACTGGTTGGGACTTGCCCACCTGAGCTGGGAGACAGGCTGGGCCGGGCAGGGCTCCCAGTGCCGTGCTGAAGCGGCCAGTAGGGCGAGACTTTCCACCCGGTAAGGAGCCCAGGAGATGTCCCCTAGAGCTGCAGACCCAGGTGGGTACAGGCTTCCTTAAGGTTGAGCTAGGGCCTGGGGTTGGGGTTTGGAAGTGTGGCGCTGCAGGGAGAGGAGGCAGGATTCTCACCCGGGTGGTGGGTGGGCAGGTGACGCCCCCAGTTGGAGGCTCCCCACTTCTGGCCAGGCATAGGTGCCTCAGTGGAATATGAGGTTGTTGGGGGAGTGCAGACCCCCTAGCCTGCCATTCAGGCTCCTCAGAGGCAGCTGCAGCGGGCTGTCCCTCCGGGGGCCTGGGGAGGCTACCACCAGCTCTCACCTTTGTCATCTGAGCAAGGAGGCTGTCCTGTGTCCCTCCCCCAGGCTGGTGGGAGACTGCATGTCACAGAGTTTCTGTGGCCGCTGCACAGGGATGGGGGGGCCACCAGGAATGGCCTGTGGGAGGTGGTCAAGCCATGGGAGGAGCGCAGCCTGACTGTGGTATTTCTCCAGGGCTCTCTGGAACTGCTAAGAGGCACTCTGTGTGACAGGAGGGAGGAGCCAGAGCTGAGTTGTGACCCGGCCCCTCCCCCTGCCCTAGGCTCCCAGTGACATTCCTAATTGTTGGGGACTGACTCACCCCCACTTCAAAGGCCGGGCCTGGCTCAGCTATTTAACCCAGTGGCAGCTCCGGAATTCTGCTCTGCGGAGAGCTGGGGCCCCACCCGCAGACCTGCTCCTCTCCGGGGCCTGCATACATCCTTGGGTCCTTGGTCCCTGGCTGCCCCTGTGCCCTGGCCCCAGCCATGGCCGTGCAGGTGTCTCTGTGGCACCACTACCTGCAGGCCATCCGCTCGAGGGGGGCGCCCCGGGCGCAGGACTACCAGCGAGCAGAGAACGTGCTGCTAGTGGTGCTGGAGCGCGTGCACGAGCTGGACCCCCGCTTCCTCGTGGACTACTCCCGGGACCTGGAGGCCTTCCAGTTCTCCCTGCGCTCCTCCGAGGACCCAGTGCGCATGGAGGTACCCCTGTGGGTGGATGCCGAGGTCCTCCTGGTTGAAGAGGTAGGGGCCGCCGAGGCAGGGGATGGCCCCATGTCCTGCCGCCTGGGTGTCCCCAGGGAAGGGGCCAACCTGGAGCAGTGGACAGCCGAAGATGTCTCCAGCATCTCCTCGGAGGAGAGTGGCACCTGCTGCAGCCACATTGTGCCCAGCAAGGTCTTGCGTGTCCTCAAGGACCTTCTGGTGGCGGCCATCGTGCACTGCAAACACCAGAGCCTCATCGCACCAGGTAGCCACCAAGCGACTGTTGGAACACGCATGATGGCAGTGTGTGTGTGTGTGTGTGTATGCGTGTGTGCCCGTGCGTGCACAGATGGGGTCTCTCAGTGTGTGTGTTGGGGCACATGTGTGATGGCTGTGTGTGCGTGTATGCGTGTGCGTGCACAGACGGGGTCTCTTGGGGTGTCGGGGCACACGTGTGATGGCAGTGTGTATGTGTGCACGTGTGCGCGTACATGCATAGATGGGGTCTCTCAGTGTACACACTGAGAGGGCACACGAGTCGAGGGACATTGCTCTGAGGTCCTTTCTAGCTCCAGACACTTCTGAGAAGACAGGTCATGTGTTTCCATGTCACCTGATGACTTTGGTGGCCACAGTGGACAGGCTGTTACTAGTGAAACAGCTGGAAACGACGTCTGCCAGGGCACCGTCTTCCCGCTGACCTGCTAGATGAGGGTCCGGCCACAGGTCTGGGCGAGTGGTCCTGTTACCAGCTCTGGTTCAGCCCGCTGTCCTTACAGATGTCCCTGAGTGCAATCCCTGGTCACATCGCACTGGGAAGAGTATGTGTGTGCATGTGTGTAGGTATGGGTTACGGACGCATGTCTGAGTGTGTGCACATGTGTAGGTGGAAGTGTGTGTACGAGTGAGTGAGAGTGTGTGCAGGATTGTGGATACGTGTGTGAGTATGTGCACATGTGCATGCAAAAGTGGGCGCACATGAGAGTGTGTGTGGAAGTGTGTGTACACACACACAGTTTTGTTTCCGTGCATGGACCGGTTGCTACTTGGTGTCCTGGGCCCTGAGCAGGCTCCATGCTGGAGTCTGGCCTTAGTGTCTTGTCTGGGTGCCCACATGGTGTGACTCGGGGTGGTGAGCCCCTAGGGGGTGCAGGGCTCCTGGCTGGACCACAGATGGCGGGTTTCCCTCCAGTAGGGGCCGCTTGGACTGTGAGAGTCCCGGGAAGAGGCAGGTGCAGAGATCCGGACAGCAGGGCCTCCTCCCGGGGACCGGAGCAAATATATTGGGTTGTCCTGGCAGGGACTGGGAACCAAAACAGAATGCCCAGCCTCCCTTGGGAAGGACAGGCCCACGGTGGTGGCTGGTCCTCATGTCTGCTGTGATGCCAGAGTGAGATAGTCAGCCCATCTCGGGGAGAGTGACCCGCCCTGGGCTGTTCAGAGTGGCTCCTGGGTGGACTTCCAGCCCCAAGAGGGGACAACTTCCAGCTCTGGCCCCTCCCAGGCCTGCCTGGTGACCTGGGGCCAGTGGCCACCTTCTCGGGGCAGTCGGAGCCTGTCATTAGGCCTGCCCAGCTTCCAGCCCCTTCCACATCTTCTCTGCTCATCATCTGAACCTCTCAATTACCGCAGGGACTTGTCTGTCTGCCTCTGTGACAGAACATAGCCACTCCCACCTGGCCTTAGCCCCTGCCGGCCCTGGGCCCGTCTGGGAGCAGACCCACCTGCTGGGGTGTGCCAAGCCTGGGCCATTTGGGCGCACTCTGAGCTGCCCATCTTCACTATCCCTGGGTCTCCACCGTCCTCAGTTCCTGGCTGAGAGAGCAGAGGCGCCTGGGACCACACCCGCCTGAGTTGCGCACGCAGGGAAATTCCAGGCATTGCTTCCTGACACGTACCTTAAAAGGGAAACACAGCAGCTCCCTCCAGGTGACAAGGTCCAGGATGCTCCCACCCAGGGCAGAAACCGGTGAGACCAGCCTAGGGGCTAAGGCAGGGTGTGGCCATGACCTGGCTGGGGCTGCAGGTGTGGCTGCCTTCCAAGCCAAGCCGCCTGCCTCCACCGCTGGAAGGTGTGACCAGCAGTAGATAAGGAAATAAAGCCACCACCTGCAGCTCAAACCCTGAATTGGGAGGGGCCAGGGATCACCCAACTCCTTTCTTCCTTTAACTAACAAGGAAACTGGGGCTCCTGGAGGGGGATAGAGTGGCCCAGGGGGCAGGACCAGGACCTGCTCTGGGCTAGGTCCCCAGAAGTGGCCCCAGAACTACCGTATAGGAGACTTGGGGGAAGGGTCTGCCTAATGGGGGAGCAGGCTCCTTCATACAGGACCCCCAGTGCTGCGAGGGGCGGTGGTGGGCTGTGTGCAGTGGAATAGTTTGGGAATGCAGCTCCTGCGCTCAGTCCCGTAGAGACCTTTCTCCTAGGCACATACTGGGGACCTCCTTTGGTACATGTCTCCCAGAAGGTTGGTCCCTGACCTCTAACCAGCACCCTCGCTAGGCAGCGCCAGGGGAGGGAAGGGGCGACCGCTCTGAATCCAGTGTTGGCTGGTGTTGGTCAGGGCTGGAGATGCGAGGGTTCCCCACACTGTTCAGCTCCCCTTTCTCCCTCTGTGGTATCAATATGTTTTGGTGGGCGGTGGCGGGGGCAGAGGGACAACGGACATGGAAGTCCAGAGGGCCCCGGGTCACACCAGAGTGCCCCTACTGTCCTTGGAATGTCCCCTCCTGGCTGGTTTGGGGCCTCTGGGTCAGGGGAGTGGGCGCTGGGCTGTGTCCGCCATGAAGGATGTGGGAGCATCTTTACTCCCATGTGCAGTCTGGGATGCGGTTCTGGGGACCCAGGGTGTGGAGTAGAATGAGGGAGGGCAGGCTCATTCATTGTCAGCCCTCGGATTCAGACCCTCCTGGGAACTGGGCACTAAGCATGTCCAACATCAGGCCTTCAGGGACACGTGTGCTACTCCTGGGCTACACGTGTGCTACATCCCAGGCCGTCCTGCACCTCCTCAGACCCTTCCAAGAGGTGTGAAGGGCAGCCTGAGATGGGGACTCCGGGACATGGCGGTCGTTGCAGGGTCTCTGAACGCAGACAGCCTGAGGGAGGAGGAGCTCCATCTGTCCCTGCTGGTTTCCAGTGGCTGGAGAACAGTGTGCTTCCACGTCGTGCCTGTGGTGCGAAGAAGGCAGAGGGTACCCGCCCTGGAGGGGACCCAGCTGACGCATGGGTTCCCTGAAGGCAGCTTGAAAAGGATCGTCAGCCAAAAGGTGGCGCTGGTACCAGCCAGTGCTCAGCACTGGAGGTAGGACACGCCTCCTGGGGTCTGGGGGTCCTGGGGAGCTGGCAGGAAGGGGGCTGCCCCACCACTGTTCCCCTCACTCTGAGCCGGAAGGTCTGCGGTGATGTCCCCCCCCTGCCCTAGCCATCCATACCAATGTCACTGGGATCTCTGAGGGGCGGGGGGATGTGGGATCTGGCCGGGATGCTCACTCCTTACCGCCAGCTTCAGCTCCTTGCAGCTGCAGGGAGTGGTGAGGGGGGAGCTGTGCCCCCACCCCACATGAGGAGTGGGCAGGGCAGGCTGTGAGGAGAGACGGGGAGAAACTGGGAAACGCAGGAGGCCGCCTGGAAGGGGACCCTCGCGACCCGGACTGACACCTTTGTTTCAGGTGGGAAAGCGGCAAAGGACAGAGACTTATCTGGGTCACGCAGGGTCCTGGGGCGGCTGGGAGGGGTCCCCGCACAGTGAGGGTGACCAGAGGAATTTGCTAGCATCCTCCCAGATGGGATATGGTGTGTCCCCCACCCATGGGGTTAGCTGCGTGTCCCCTCCCCCACCAGCCTCCTGTGGACCTCCAGTCTCCATCCCCCAGTGAGGTGCTGAGGCCCCTTCCTCAGACGCACCTGCAGGAAAGGGAGGCCCTGAGTTGGTGTCTGTGAGATAGAAAGAGAGAGTCGGGGGTGGGGGGCACGTGGTGGAGGCTGAGATGCCCTTGAGACCCCCAAGCCAAGGGCAGGGACTGAGCCCCCTCCAGCTCCGAAATGGCTTCCACAGCATCTTGCAGGCAGGGGTGGTGTGATTTGAGGGGGGTGACCCGCCCACCAGTTCCTACGCCGGGTGCTGCTTCTGGGAATAGGGCACCTGGTTGAAGTAAGGCAGGGGGGTGGGTGTTGCTCTTACAGGTAATTCTTGGAAGTCGATGATGTTCATGGAGCTGGCTATGCCCTCCTGTGGCCTTCTGCCCCCAAAGAAAGGCTCCCCTGAGCGCCTCTGAGCCCCTCACCCTGAGCAGGGCTTTGTCCGGTCTTGCGGGAAGGAAGGGAGGGTAGGCTGGGCAGTCACGCATGCAGGCCAGCAGGGAACGGTCCTTCCCCTGTCCCTCCATTCAGACTCTGAGTGTGCAGGCAGTCGGCTGTCCAGTACTGAGACTCCACAGAGGGGGGCCCTTGGGGGGGACCTCAGATTCTACCCCTTTGGCGGCTCAGCAAGTCCACAGTGAGTGCCACGGGGGTACAGTGCCCCAAGCTCTTGCGTGGCCGCCCGGGGAAGGCTGGACTTGCCAATGGGGCATGGAGTGGACGTGCGAGCCCAAGGACCAGAACTGCCTGTCCACCCTGGGCAGGTCAGAGCGGCACCTTCCTGTCCACACAAAAGGGCCAAGATGGCCTGGAGGCTCCTTTCACCTCTCCATGTTGTGGGGCCTACATGTCTCTCCAAGAACACTGGCCTTTCCCATTTGACTGCCCAACACGTACAGGTCTGGGAACCATGGGGAGGGTGTGCTGGGTGCAGCCACTGGTCCTGTCATGGCCTGGACCGGCGTGCGGGTCCTCTCGCGGGGAGGCCACAGAAGCTGGGGGCTTTTCTTCCTGGGGCGAAGTGGTGGGGGCAGGCTGCTCAGACTCCTGGCTGGGGCCACAACGCTAACCATCTGTGGTGTGCCTTTCCCGGCTCCCAGGGTCTCCACTGACTACTTGCTCACCAGACTGCTAGGTGCACTGGGCTCCTTCCCGGGCCACCGCCTGGACAGCCTCTCCATCCTGGACCGGGTCAACCACGAGAGCTGGCGTGATGGTGGCCAGAGCCCTGGCCTGACCTTCGGCCATCTGAAGGTGCATGGGCCAGGGGCGGGGGGCTCTTGGGTGCAAGGGCCCCTGGCAGCTGTGAAGGTCACTGGCCAGGTATTCCCCCTCTGAGAGGAAGCAGCCCTGTCTGCAGCTCTCAGCTGCTCACTGAGCTGCTGGGACTTGGCTGGAGCTGTGTCCTCCTTGGCCTGTGTGGGGTCTGCCCGTGGTGAGCTGTGTTGGGGTCGGGGGAGCAGTGTAAGGCTGGTCTTCAGGGGGGCTGGGGGTGTGGGCTGGCCTGTCACAGGAGCTCCCTCTGACCCATTCACCATCCCTTGCAGGCCTCCATCCCACCTCTGAGGGGTTGCCATCTTCTGGTGGGGGGGGGGGCCTTGGGGTCTGGGGCAGTGGCTCCTGAGCCCCACAGTGAGCGAAGGATGATGGGGGCTGGTGGGAGGAGGGGTAGTGAGGGCACAGAGAGGTAGCTGCAGTGGTGTGGCAGGGGAGGGGCCTCTGGCTGAGGGCCTCAGGGAGAGGGAGAGTAGAGGGTGCCTGGTGCAGTCAGGAAGCTCCATTCTTAGGGCTTTTTCACACACACACACACACACACACACACACAGGCACCAGGACAATGCCCAAGGATAGGGTTCTTCTGCTCAGGCTGCCTTGCACAGTAGGCGATCATGATCATCCGAGGGGAGTGGGGCAGGAGGCAAAGGGCCAGAGGAGCTGAAGGGTCCTGGGATGGGAGCTGGTTGGGGGCGGGGTACCTCGCCCTGGGGGAGTTGGGGAGGGGCCAGAATAGAGACTGTAGGTGGGAAGGAGCTGAGCCCACCCTGGGACCTCCAGGAGAGGCAGTGAGTGTAGGGGAAGGTGCTGGTGGGGCAGAGGGCTGCAGAGTCATGGAGTGTGGGGGAGGGGTACTGACGGGACAGGGGGCTGATGGGAGGGGGGGTAGGTTTGGACGAGGGGTGTGGGTTGCAGGGGCCAGGTGTGAGGCTGGTGGGGAAGGCGGGCGGGGTGGGCTGCCCTGGGCTGGAGCAGGCCACATGCTCCGGTGGGCTCTGACCCCTAGTCCTGCCTCAGACTGTGCTGCTGTGGGCCGCAGTGCTCTTCCCGGAGCCAGAGGACTGGGCAGAGCTGCAGGGCGCCGTGTACCGGCTGTTGGTGGTGCTGCTCTGCTGTCTGGCCACCAGGAACCTGCCGGACTTCCTCCACCCCGAGCGGAACCTGCTTGCGGACACTGGGCTGGACCTTAACGCCCTGTACCAGCACGTGGAACACTTCGCCAGCCAGCCAGAGCCGTCCCTGCGCATCCACGTGACCCACCTGGGCCGCAGCCCCCCGCCACGCCTCGGCAGTGGGGTCAAGGCGCTCCTGCAGCTGCCTGCCAGCAACCCGGCCTACTGGGCCACCGCCTACTTTGACGTCCTGCTGGACAAGGTGGGCGTGGCAGGATGAGGGGGTCTCAGGCAGGCCCAGGGGGACATGCAGGTGGGCACAGAGCTGGAAGGCCGGGCAGGTCGGTCCTCTGGTCGGCAAGATTGGGGCATCTGGAGGCCAGACAGGCCATGAGGGCCCCTGCCCACTAGTGCCCCTGGAGGCCAGGTTTGAGCCAGCCTCCGTTACCCACCAGAACTGCCCCTAAAGCCACACATGACGAGAGCTCGAGAGCTCGAGCCCCACCTGCCTACCCTGGGACTCTGTTCCTGGTGAATGGGTGTGGCTGTCCCCGGACCTCACAGGGACAGTTTCCTGCTGCCTCCCTGCACTCAGGAGTCCCACGCTGTGTCCCTAGGAGTTACCTCCTATGGCCTGTTCAGGGTTTACTTGGCCACTCTCCCAGCTGCCCTTCTTAGAGCCCCCAAAGTGCCGTCAGCTCTGCTAAGCCTTCCCTTCCCCTGCTCCCACTGAGCTCATTCCTGTTCCTTTCCCCCAGGGCTGACCCCCACCCTCACCTAAAAAGCCAACACAATCTCCTTCCAGGACCCATGGGGGCTGGAGGGATGAAAGCAAGAGGGGAGTTGCCTCCTCAGCCCTCTCCAAGCACCTGGTGGGGCCTTCTGTGTGTCAGGCCCACCTGGGGAGGATACCTGTGTGTGAAGAAGGACACCTGAAGGAGAGGGCCCTGGGTGGGGGAGGACCGTGCAGGTTGGGGAGGACCAGGCAGAGACCCAGAGGCAGGAAGTGCTGGTGGTGAAGGACCATGTGTTGTCCCACACTGTGTCTAGGCTCCTGTGATGGGTCCCCCAGACAGCTCCATGACCCCACTGTGCCCTGTTCCATCTGCAGTTCCAGGTCTTCAATATCCAGGATAAGGACCGGATCTCAGCCATGCAGAGCATCTTCCGGAAGACCAGGACTCTGGACAACGAGGAGTGCTGAGCAATCCCCTAATCGGTCTTTACTGCCCACGGCCTGGCCCCACGGCCCCACAGAGGATGGAAGGCCATTTGCAGAGGAGAATGGGCTTCACCTGGAGGCAGGTGGTGGGTAGTAGAGATGTCCATAGGGACCACCTGTCTGGGGATGGCCTGGTGGGGGTCTGAGCATGCCGGGCAGCAGGCCCCCAGGAGCAGCAGCCTGACCCCCCAGGGCCCGGGATGAAGGCGCCTTGTGCTTCATCAGATGGGTATTGATCCATTCTGTGTGATGTTATCAGACTCTCAGAACCGGGCGTCTGCATGAGACCTGGAGCTCAACGGCTTGTGCCCACCTATGTCACATGCTGCTTTGTGGCCACGAAATACTGTATATCTGACCTTGAATAAAGGAATGCACTGGATACAGTGGGGATGGCACCTACCACTTTCTGTACATCTGCATGGAGAATATTTCCCCGGGAGACATAGAAGTGAAAGAAGCTAGTGGACAGACAGTTTCCAACTTTGTTCATTTCCTGTAAATGATCACCCTCTTCCCCAAATGTCCCCACCTTCTAATTCATCGAAGGAACTGAAGCCAACAGGGGACACCTGCAGGTCCCACTGCCTACCTGTGCCAGTCTCATCATGGGGGTGGTCCCCCTCTCCTGTGTAAGATGGTATCTCCGGGCATCTGACACCATCCCCTCCATCTGTCCTCAGTGCTCCATTTCCCCACGCCACATTCTCTCATCAGCCCATAACAGCCAGTGTGCAGCCCCTTCCCCACTGAGCTCTCACGTGAGAACCTATGTTTTCTACTTTCTACCCTCTTTGCCTCTCAGTTATATTCATTTCTCAGTTGCTGAGCTGTCTCCCAGAGGCAAGCTGCTGAGCTTGCTCCCATGGCAAGTGCATGGAGCAGCATCTTCCCCAGCTTCCTCCAAAGCTTCAATGGCCATGGGCCAGAAGAGCCACACACGGAGGACAGGAAATGCCAGGTCCTTTGAAGGCCATGGGATTCAGGGCCTGAGCTGACATTCATACAGGGGGATACAAAATGCCATTAGAGAGGGGGCTTGCAGAGCACAGAAGCTTGGTCCAATCAGATTCACAGTGGGTACAAAGGCCCACCCTATAATCATTTCCTCAGTATCTGAGTATGTATCAGGATGTCTGTTAGTGGTAGGAAAGGCCAAGGGAAAGACTTCAAAAGCACTTCTATGCTCATGGCCAAAATAGTCTAGCAAAACGTTCTGTATCCCAGGGGCAATAATGACTTAGCATCATCCTGAAAGACCCTATTTTACCAGTACAACCTTAGCAAAAATCAGATGAATAAAAAATGAGATACTTAGATATAATCCAGCAAAATATGTAAAATATCTATGTGAGGAAAACTACAAAACTCTGATGAACAAAATCAAAGAAGAGGTAAACAAATGGGTATTCCATGTTCATGGATAGGAAGACTCAACATCTGATGCCTTGTAGGACACTTTGACTCCAAAGACGAAGATGTCAGTTCTCCCCAACTTGCCCTATACATTCCACGCAATCCCAATCCTGGCTAGCTATTTAGTGGCTGTTGACAAACTGATTCTAAAGGTATAGAGAGAGACCAAAGACCCTCTCAGAATAGCCAATATGATACTGAAGGAGGAAAACGGAGTTGGAGGACTGATGGTACTGTTTTCAAGACTTCCTGAAAGATTTCCTTTCAAGGCTACAGGCATCACGACAGTGCCATATTGGCAGAAACAACAGACAGATGGGTCAGTGGAATGGAATATAGATCCCAGACATAGACCCATACAAATATAATGAACTGATCTTTGACAAAGGAGTGAGGGCAATATAGTGCAGCAAAAAGTCCCTGTGACAACCGGACATGCACATTCAAAATGATGAACCTAGACACAGACCTATGTCCTTTCCAAAGATTAACTGAAAGTATATCAGGGACACAAATGTAAAGCAAAAACCTATAAAACTCCTGGAAGATAACATAGGAGACCCTCTAGATGACCTTGGGTGTGGTGATGATGTTTTAGCTACAACACCAAAGGCACAATCCATGAGAGAAATAATCGGTTAGCTGAACTTCATTGAAATGAAAATCTCCTGCTCTGCAAAAGATGATGTCAAGAGAGTAAGACAAGCCACAGAGTGGGAGAAAATGTTTGCAAAAGGCATGTCTGACAAATGATTATTATCCAGAATATGTATTTTTTTTTAAAATATTAAAACACAGCAAGAAAGCAAACAACCTGATTGAAAAATGGGCCAAAGACCTGAGCACACACCTCGCTCAGGAAGACACACAGATGGTGAAGAAGTACATGAAACGAGTGCCCACAGGAACACACAAACGAAAACGACAACGGGAAACCTCTCCACGCCGATGAGAATGGTTGAAGTCTGGAGCACTGCTGACATCAAACGCCGGCAAGGATGTGGAACAGTAGGAACTTGTGTCTGTTGCTCAGGGGAACACAAAATGGCAGCCACTTGGAAGGGAGTTTGATGGTTCCTCACAAAACTAAACACACTATTACCACGCGATCCAGCAATTGCATTCCTTGGTATTTACCCAAAAGAGCTTAAAACTCATGTTTGCGCAAAACCTGCAATGAATGTTTACAGCAGCTACATTAACAAGTAATCACCCAAACTTGGAAGCAGCTAAGATGTCCTTCAGTGGGTGAATGGATAAACGGACTGGTCCACCAGACACCGGGATATCGCTCAGTGCTAGAGAGAAATGTGCTGTCAACCTACGGAAAGACGTAGAGGAACTTAAACGCTTATGACCAAGTGAAGAAGCCAATCTGAGAAGGCAACATTCTGCATTCTGGGAAAGACAATATTACAGAGACAGTAAGATCAGTGGTTCCAGGGGCGAGGAGAGAGGGAAGGAGGGATGAACAGGTGAAGAATGGAGGATTTTTAGGGCAGGGAAAATACTCGGTATGAAACAATGCAGATGGATATGTGTTGTTACACATGTGTCCAGACCTGCAGAGGGCACAACACCGAGAGTGAGCCGTAAAGTGAATGATGGATTTGGGGTGATGGTGACGTGTCCATGCGGTTTCCCCAGTTACAACACATGCACTGTCTGCTGAGGGACGTTGGTGATGGGAGGAGGGCATTTATGGGATATCTCCATGCCTTCCTCTCAATATTGCTATATATCCAAAACTCCTATAAAAATAGTCTTTAAAAAATAAAATACATTCAAAATGTGGCGAACAACACGTGGCCTGTAGCCAAGGTGCTCTGGTGGGTGGTCTGGACTGCGTGGAAGGCGTCGGCACAGGCTCCTGGTGGCCGAGCTGTAGAACATGTGCCCTCCAAGTCCTGTGCAGGAGGGAGTTAGAGATGGTTTCTGTTCACCTGGAAGAGGCAACAGTGTGAAATCCTGGTCTTGCCCCAGGCTGAGGTAGGCCCGCCTGCTCTGTGTCACGATGCAGGCCTCGTGGGCCTTCATCACCCAGACGGGTCCTGTAGACTATCCTGCTGGCTTGAGACATCGATGACATCATACTGATAAGGCCTCCGGGGAGCACTGACTGGCAAGAGCTTCTGATGCCTTGTAGGACACTTTTACTCCAAAGGCTGGGAGACAAATGTTACCGTCTCAGGGTTGTGTCAGAGCTAAAGGTCGAAGAGGCTCCGTGGTCTGGGCATGCCAAGACATTGCTTCGGAGGAATAGCAGGGGTTTTTAGGCCGAGCTCCCCTCCTGTGATGAGTGAGGGCAGGGTCAAGCCCCCCCCACACTGGCCTTTGTAGGTCGCATGCACCTCACTGGGAATGTCTGCACAGCGGGTGACTTGAGGCTGTTGGTTCTGAGTAGGGCTGGATTGGGGATGGACTTGTGCTACAGCACAAGCATGGCTCTGAGGGTGCCCCTGGGGGAGTGGGACAGCACATAGTGTCTCTGAAACCCCGACGTGCAAACCTGCAGCAGAGAACAGCTCATCAGAACGCAGTGGCTGTAGTGGGCCACGGTGGAGAAGGAGCCTCTGGCCACGGGACCTTTGGTAGCTACGGGACCTGAGCTGCCCTTCACGAGCCAAGGGTTACAGAGAGGCTTGCCTGTGCAGCGATACAGGATTATAATAATAATAAAAGGCATGAAGATTGGAAAAGGAGTGAGACTCATATTCACAGACAAATTGCTTGTCTACGTAGAAAAACCCCAAGGAATCCACAAAGAAACTGCTAGACTTTGTGAATTTGGCCAGGTTAGAAGACAGGTGAACAGAGAGAAAAGTTAATTGTCCTTGTATACATTAAGAATAAACAACTGGAAAGAAAATTTTTAAAATACCATTTACGATAGGGTCAGAATTGTCCAACACCCAGGAATACATGTAATGCAGGATACGTAAGTCCTGTGCACGAAAACATCGCTGAGTATAATTTAAAAGACCCAAATTAATGTTCATGAATAGGAATTTATATTTTGATGATGTCCATTGTCCTTAACTTGATTCATAGATTTATTTCAATTCTTATCAAAATTCCGACAAGCTGTTCTGAAGAGAGAGACAAGATGATTCTCAATTTACGTGGAAATTCAAGGCATCTAGGATAAAAAAAGCAATCTTTGAAAGGGAGAGCAGAATCGGAAGGCTGGCACAACTTGCTTTCAAGACTCCGTGAAGCTGCAGTGTGGGCGGCTGTCTGGGCCTGGATGGAGGCAGCGCCCCAGGGAGGAGAGGCCAGAGCACATCTGTGAGGATGATCAAAGGACGAGAGGCCACGTCCATCAGGTGGCTCAGGAAAGCCTGTTTAAGAAACGTTGCCAGAACACGGGCTGTTGGAGTGGATAAAAGCGAAACTGCCCCCTTTCCACCCCATGCACAAAATTAATATAAAGTGTGTCCTGAACCTCAACACAAAAGCTGATACCATAAAGTTTCCAGAAGAAAACAGCAGAGATCTTTGGAAGCTCTACATCATCAAAAGTGTCCAGACAGTTTACCAATGGCACAGACCACGAGAGAAGACATGTAACCAGGAACTCACGGAGGGAAAAGACCTGCTCTTTGGAAGACATGATTAAGAAAATGACGGGGCGCCTGGGTGGCTCAGTGGGTTAAAGCCTCTGCCTTCGGCTCAGGTCATGATCCCAGGGTCCTGGGATCGAGCTCCGCATCAGGTTCTCTGCTCCCTGGAGAGCCTGCTTCCTCCTCTCTCTTCCTGCCTGCCTTTCTGCCTACTTGTGATCTGTCTGTCAAATAAATAAATAAAATCTTAAAAAAAAAAAAAAAAAAGGAGAGAAAATGACTAGGTAAACCGGGGAATAGGGGAAAATACGCATCACGCGCAGTGCCGGGACTTAGAAAATCATGGCCATACATTTACAATGAAAAGATGAAAATCAAGTAAAAGGAGCAAAATACTTAGGCCAACAAGTCAGAAAAGACCTACAGATGGCCAGTCCCCACCCGGAAAGATGGTCCATGTCATGAGGCATCAGAGGAATGCAAGTTAATACCAGATCAGACACAATCTCACCCCCGCTAGAAAAGAAGACACCCCAGGTGTCGGCGGGGACGGAGCAGCTGGGACTCGCTGGCACGGCCGGTGGGGATGGCAAGGATCACAAGCCCCAGGGAGCGTCGTGGCATCTTCTAGCGCTAAAGCTGGACCTCCTGTGCCACCCCAGGACGCTCCAGGCCGTGCACACGTAGGTCCATTAAAGCAGGTGACCAACAGATGCCAGGACCATGGAACAGCCCCGAAAGGGAGACAAAACATGTCCCTGCGTCCCGCAGCAGCATGTGTGACTGTCAGTGCCACACAGAAGCAGCAGACACACGAGAGAATGTGCTGAGTGACTCCGTGGATATGACACGCAAACACCTGCAGGACTGGCCTAATCAGATGGGGGTAGGGGACGCTGCCTGGTGGGGACACGGGGGAACTGCGCTGGATTCTCCTCCCCATGTCTGCTCAGGAAGAGCCAACCCGGACAGGGCTGCTGTCAGCACGAAGGTGGCCCACAGGGCCCTGTCCGGTTCTCTCTGGAAGAGCCGCCCTCCACCCAGTCTTCGACTTGGGGGTTTCAGACCCTCGGGCCCTCTCTGCTCCTGCACCTCTGTGCTCACAGCCGTGAGCACACGGGGTGGGTCGCGTCCATTGGCTCAAGGGTCTCCCCAGCGCACACAACTGTGCCCGGCCTGCACCTGTGTGAGTGATGGGGGCCAAGCCAGGCCAACCCAGGTCCTGCAGGTGGGACATGGGGCCCACTGGGCTCTGGATGTCTGCCTCAACCTGGGAGAGGCCCTGCCTGGCCCCCGACCTGGGGATCTTAGGACGGTGAGGAGTTGGAGTATGGCTGTGGCTGTGACTGGGCCAAGGTGTATTCTGAGATTCCTAGAAAGGGGGAGGAAGGGAGCCAGGCACAGGCAGAAACCCCAAGTGAGGGGGCAGTTAAGGGACAGAGGACCAGAGGGGCCAAGCTGAGGGGGTGAGGGGCTGGGCCGGGGGCCACCTTGGCTGTCCAGCTGAGGCCCCCAGACTTCTGGCACCTGCCAACCTACACGCATGTGTCGTGACCTTTAGCCCTCCCAGCTTTTGTCCTGGCCCTGTGCCTGGGGTGTGATGGTGCCATAACATGTGTGACTCGAGTCACGAGTCAGCCCGGGAGGCGTATGTGCAGTTGTCCTTTGCAGGTGTGAGATCTGGGGCTACGGTGTACAGTGACAGGTCCCCAATCTGTCTTCCAGCCCCGGGGGGGCCCCAGGCAAGGCTCTGTCCCCCAGCAATCCCCAAGCCAAGGAGCCTTTGGCAGCCATGGTGACTCCCTGCCAGATATCTCTGCCACCCACCCTCCATGCAGTGAGGACGGTGCCTAGTGATTCTTTATTGAGTATTCTGGGTGGGCCAGGGACCTGGGGGCTGTGTCTCTCATGGGAGGTACTGTGGGACCTGAGCCCACATAGTCCCCTTCCGGGAGGTGCCCCTTGGAGAGGAGAAGGATGTCTGGGGCTCCCGTGTGCCTCGCCTCTGTGGCCTGGCCAAGTGGCGAGGTCTGTGTGCTCCGGGTCTCCCACCCCCACCCCTCTGGGAGGATGGGCCACAGGCCTCCAGGTCACATCTTGCTCCGAGGGCAGTGCTTCAGGGCCTCCTGCAGGGCGTGGATGACACGGTCCACATTCTCCCGGGTGGCATTGCAGCCCAGCAGGCCGATGCGAAGCACCTGTTGTGGGGGCGGGACGTGCAGATGTCAGGCAGGCCCTGAACCAGGTCCTCCAGCGGGGACGCCCCTGTCCCAGTCACACAAGGAGCCCCTGGCCCTCTGGCCATGCAAAGCTCAGGAGGAGCGGCTAGGATGGTGGTCAGTTAATGAGCACTCAGGATTGCCTGCTTGGAGGGCACAGCCGGACCCCGGCCCGGGGCCTCTAGCCTGGTCGGTCCACCCGCAGCAGAGGAAGGCCATTCTGGGTGGGATTGGGAGTGCTGCACCCCACGACATCACTGAGCTGGGGTGAAAGGGGGCAGGAGCTGTCCCTCTGCCCGGATTCCCCCTAGGGACCCCATGACTGCCAGCCTCAGCTGGGGCCTGGTGTGCAGTTGTGGGTGCTCCATGTGGGGGGTGGGGAAGGCAGCTTCTGTGGCAGGTGGCAAGCAGCCGCTGTCGCCTTACCTTCCCCAGTGAGGGCCCAAGGCCGCCCGTGATCTCGATGTCAAAATGCTCCATGACATAGTTGACGATGTCTCTCCAATTATAGCCAGCGGGTGCAGCCACCGTGGTGACAGTGGGCAGCCGGATGGCCTGCAGGATATGCCTGACTCAGCCACCTTCCCCACGGTGTGTGGCCAGCACCAGTGGATCTGGCCCAGCCAGCCCTGGTCTCAGGGTCTGGAGGGGCTGGGCAGAGATGGGGATGGGCAGGGAGTGGGGGAGCAGGAGCCCGAGGACAGTGAGGTCACCACCTCCCCAGCAGCCCGAGCACGCTGGGTGTGTCCGTGTGTCTGTTCCCTCCGACAGGTCACGACCTCCCTGGGGCTAAGGAGCTTCAGTTTCCTAAGAAGCCTGGGCTGACTGGCTGGTGACCCTACCCACCCCACCCCCGCCTGGGGACTGCCAGGGCTCTGGAGGCCGAC
Organism: Mustela erminea; assembly: GCF_009829155.1. Lineage (NCBI taxonomy): Eukaryota > Metazoa > Chordata > Mammalia > Carnivora > Mustelidae > Mustela > Mustela erminea. The sequence goes on along the minus strand of NC_045621.1, from coordinate 46,142,451 downwards.
GGGCGTGTTCTGGCTCAGCGATCACCCACAACTACTTCAAGCTGGGAGGCTCTCAGGGAGAGTGGGGGCGTCAAAGTGTTCTAAAATCCAGAGGCCAGGGAGCTGTGGCTGTGACAATGACTGCCTGGGTGACCACAGGATGCTGTGTCCATTCAGCAGGGACTGGGCAGAAGCTCTCCCCTCCCCCCCACACCCCCTGCCCTCCGCCCTCTGCCCTCTGCCCTCCGCCCTCCTTACTGGATCCTTCACGAAGAGCTGCAGACCCAGTCCCTGCAGGCGCTCGTGTAGGTATGCAGTGACCTCCCGGTGCTGCCGCCAGCTGCTCTCCAGGCCCTGGGAGGGCAGAGGGTACCCAGTGGGTAGGGCCGGGGAGGGTGGGGGGGGGACACGTCCCTCGATGGTGAGAGTGGAAGAAACTGGCTGTCATCCATGGCTGGGGGGTGGGAGGGCAGCTTCAGACCATAGGGGGCTCCTGGGCCCCTCGCTTGGCCTGGACTCCGATCCCCATTGACACCCCTTGAGTCCCCAGTCTGGTGGCCTGGTTCTGCCCCAGTGACCAGACCTGGAGCCTTCTCAGGGGTGGACATAGTCTGGGTCTGGGGGACTTGGGAGGGGCCTGGCCAGTGGACGGACCTTGCAGCTCCTGGACAATGTGAGGTGGGAGCCCCTTGCTGTGGGTGTGGAAGTGGCCATGGGGCAGGAAGGGGCTTCCAAGCTCCCCACTGTATCCTGTCTTCCCAGCACATGGACCCCCACAATCCCTAGTCCATCTCAGCCATACACCCCCGAGCCCTTGGCTAGCCTGGGTGTAGGGACGACCCAGCTTCTAGAACACCTCAACTTCTCCTCGCCCAGCTCCGGGGTGCAGCTCTGTGAGCAGACCCAGAAGGGCAGACCTCGGCATGAGGCCCGCCACAGCTCCAGTGCTCATTCCCGCTCCTGGGCTGGTGGCAGGCCGTGGCCCCTGGGAGATATTGGATGAGAAAGGCCTTTGTGCTGGGGGCAGTGTCTTCTGTCCTGTGTCCTGCAGAGCCAATACGCCCGGGGCCATGAGAGTGTGGTCGTGGCACTGGACAAAGTCACCACCCCCCCCACCCCCCCACCCCCAGTCACACATGCCTGTCCCTGCTCTGCCCCTGCCCCACCCCGGGAGCTGGCAGTGGCTCTAGGACAGCGCCGACCCTGCTGGAGTCAGTCCCTCTGACACTCAGGACCACCAGCCAACTCCAGTCCCTCAAAGCCCCTCACGCTCAGCTGGGCCCTCATTGGAGCACCTCACTAAGCAGCCCAGGGTGCAAACGATGGTCCCCACCTGCCCCATCACTGCGTCTGACCCCAGGGCTCTGTCCTCCTCTGCCCCCTCTGCTCGCAGCCAGCCCTCCCGTCCCTCTCCCAGTGCTCCTTCTTGGAGCCCGACCTGTCCAGCTCAGAGCCACTGTCCTGCGAAGCTCTTCTCTCTGCTTCACCATACACTCAACCCTTGCTTCTCTGCAGGAAGCCCTCCCATCTGTTTCCACAGAAGGGCTTGGGGGTCCAGAGAAGGGGCCTCCCTGGGGCAGCCAGCCTCATCACAGGAGCTCCTGGAAGCTGCTGCCCCAAGGTCCTGCCCCTGCCCCTGCTCCACACTGTTCTCTGCCCCGTGCCCCCCTCACCTGTTCTGCGATGAGGGCCAGGCTCTCTCTCAGGCTGAACAGGCTGATGACTGGGGTGGTGTGATGGTATCTGGAAGACAGGATGGTGCTTGGTCTGCTGTCACTGGGCGGGGGACAAGTCAGGCTCTCTGACAATGGGCCCAGCCCCCTTCCCAGGGGGCTGCTGCCCAGTTTGGGGCATGACAGACTCCGAGCTAGAGTAACAGCTGGGTCTGGGAAGAGCAAGGCTCCGAGCAAGGACACTGGCCAGATCGCCTAGGACTGGCTCCCCCTCCACCTGGCCTTTCTTAGCCCCAGTGGCCCCAGAGTACGGCACAGTTCCTGGTGCCCCTTAGCCCCACGTGTGTCATAAGGGATCTTGGGTTGTAGCCAAAGTCTCTTCACAAGGAGCCCTCAGCTCAGCTCCTCTTTTTGAGAGGTGGGTAAACTGAGACCCAGGAATGGGAAGATGTGGCTGGGCCAGGTCCAAAGGGCCCAGAGGTGCACAGGGACTCTGAGAGGAGAGGGCCTGGTGGAAGGTGATGGGGGTCATGCTGCTGGACCTGAGCCCCCAGGCCCAGCGGCATCGCTGGCCTGACCCTGGTGAATTCTGGGGCTCCAGCTGGGGTCTGGGCTTAGAGGCCGGTGTGAACAACTGGTGAGAGGCTGGGTGGTGAGGGGCCACCAGACGTGCGCCCTGCCGCGGTCCTCACATCCTGGGTTGGTCATCACAGCCCCAGATGTTGGCAAGCCACTTCATGTCCAGGTAGAAGGAGACAGGCTTCGTCTTCCGACTGTAGATCTTATTTCTGGGAAGGAAGGACCAGCCTGAGTGCATGCCTGTCTGGATGGAGTGCTGGGAGCAGTCCTGTCAGACTCTCCTATTTTGCAGAAGTGAGCCAGAGGTGCAGGGCCCCCCAGGACCCCTGTGGTTGTGCTCTGGCCCAGGGGGACTCTGTGCCTCCCCAGACCCTGTGCCTTCCTGGGCCAGGCACAGCTGGGGACTTCAGCTCTCAGGCCCTCTGGTAATGCAGCAGGCCTCAAAGCCTTAAATACATCAATTATCCAAATAGGTGTGAACAGATGGGCCTCTAGCTGAGCTCTGAGCCCCGCTCGGACCCATCCACCTCCGTGGCCCTCCCACAGGCAGCTTAGTCTTCCCACACCCATGTGCAACCCCTGACCACATCTAAGATAGTCTCTGAGCTGGTAAATGGTCGAGGGCTGCCTACGGTAATCATCTTCTGGGGCCAATCCCCTGTCCCTGACCGACCTGGCTCAGGGTCTGGACACTGGGGACGTGGGAGACACTGGGGCTGTCGGATAAAGTGGGTCCATGCCCACCCCATGAAGCATCAGCTCCTGGATGCTGAGCTGGGGGTGGGGGGGGGCACAGGGCATGGCCACGGAGCTCCCAGTCCTTGGCTTGAAACTGGGGAGCTTCTAGAACGCCAGGCCCTGCATCCTCACACACCATGATGAGAATCTTCTGAGGCTACTAGGCTCATACCCGTGATCCTCACTGTGCCCCGGCTACCACTGCCCTGTGAGCTCAGAGCTTCATTGCACCTGTCCAGGGCATGCACCTGTCCCAGCTGGGCAGTGAGCAGCGGTGTGTCTGAGCATGGCCCAAGGAACCCCTCCCTCCCTTGTTCTGATCTTCCCTCCTCAGGGGCCAATGGCCTCACTGCCCATCCAGCCCCAGGTGGGAGGTCCCAGGGTCACTCACTTGGCCTTTTCACTGAAGGAGAGGAGCGAAGTCCCTGGAGGCGAGTTCAGGACCTTCTGGGAGCCTGAGTACAGGACGTCAATGCCTGTGGAGAGGAGGGGCGCGTGCTCCTGGGGGGCCGAGCTCCACCCAGGGCGGGCTCATTGCAGGTGCCGTCTGAAGCAAGGTGGACGGTCTTGTCGGACTCAGCCCTTGACCTCTGCGACCCGACGCTGTGTCCAGGGAGATGGAGTTAAATTTTAGGCCGCCTGTTGACAGTGGACTGGGTAGAGGAGAAGCCCACGCAGGTGGCGTCAGGGGTGAGTGGGCATGTGGGGGTGGCCAAGGGGATGGGGAAACAGGTTTTCTTGCTCCATCTCAAAGTAAGAGCCTTCTGACTTCTGCGAAAACCGAATTTGATGTGAGAGGCCGTGAGTCTGAGCATCGCGTGGCCTGGCAGGGACAACTGAGGACTGATGTGGGCTATTGGCTCACATGGACAGCCAGCACTGTCCATGGTTTACTCCTGAAAGTGCAAAGCTGGAAAGAACCCAAAGGTCTGCCACCTGGAGAGGAGGAGCTGTGGTACGTTCAGGGAGTCAGAGGACACTGATGGACAGACATGCCAAAAGACATGACTAAAGCTTGCCGGCCTGAAACTGAGGTCCGCAGCCTCCGCTGAGGACGGGCTGGAGGGTTAGGGCAGAAGTACGGAGCGTGTCCTGGGTTCACCCCGGCTTCTCTGGGAACCTGGGCTGGAGCCTCCTCTCTCCTACGGTGGGCTGTCCGGCCTGGGGGGCACAGTGTGGGCATCCTGGACAGCCCTGCCTCCTGCACTGCGTCCCCAGGGCCCCCTTCCTGAGCCCTTCCTTGCAGAGCAGCGATCTGAGGGTCAGCCCAGAAATCTCGCCCTCGCCTGCCTGGAGCTCCCTGATGGAGATGGTTCTGGGGGAAGTGTGGCTGACCAAGCTGGGTGGGTGGCCGAAGACAGGCACCACCCATGTGGATCAGGACTTTCCTCTGGGGGGAAATGCTGGGCCTAGAAGGCTTCTCTGCAAACAGTGCTGGCTGGACATGACGCACTGGTGGGGTGCCGCCCGATGGGGAAACTGAGGCCCAGCCTGGCTGACAGGCACCCCGGCACTTCTCCCACGCATACCTGAGGGGCTCTGAGCACCTCTCCAGATGCTGGAGGGGCTTCTCCCTCCCACTTGCTCCCCACATCGGGACCTGACAGCCCAGTGGAAACAATGGGGTGTTGATTAGCTGGTGGAGGGGGAGAAGATGAAGTTTCCCTGGGGCCCTAACCCACAGTGTGGGCTGACGACGAGCTTGCGGGCACAGAGGGGCCTGCAGGCTCCGGGACCCCAGCAGCAGTGGTACAGGTACGTGGCTTACCTTGCTGGTCCATGTAGATGGGGGCCCCACCCAGAGATGCCACTGAATCGACCAGGAGCAGGCAGTTGTACCTGGGCGTGCAAGGCAGCAGAGTGAAGCCCGGGACATTTCGGACTCTCTGGGGTATGGGGAGGGGCCTCGAGGACCCCCAGAAGGCCAGCAAGAAAGCTCAGCAGCCTTTGGCCTCCTCCAGGGTACACCCCCCTGGATTGCCAGACCCCCAGGACCAGCTCTGTGTGGGAACCAGGGTGAGCAGAGGGACGGAGCAGGTGTCCATGAGGGGACCCCGGGGAGTGTGGCGGGCCCGGCTGGCCTGCACATAGGACCCCTCACTCAGGTGTGTTTGAGGGCCACCCCACTGAACTGTGGTCCTGCCGGACCACTGGGGCTCTGAGTGGGGCTGGGGGACCAGAGCACACGAGGCTGGGCTTTCTTTCTGCCAGGGAAGGACACCCAGGGAGGACAGGGTTCAGAAACAGCTGAAAGCTTTGACTCTCCTCCATTTCCATGTTTTCTCAGGAACTTAAAAAAAAAAAAAATTGGCATGAGGCGGCCTGGCCAGCTCAGTCGGTGGAGCGTGCAACTCTTGACCTTGGGATCATGAGTTTGAGCCCCACGTTGGGCGCAGAGGGGACAGGTGGATGTCCTGGGGGGTGATAGCCCAAGCTTGGTTTACTAGACAAGACCCCAGGGTATAGGCTGTCCTGGCTGGGGTGGTACCAGGTAGCCCCCTCTCCCCCAGGGTGCACAGCAGCCCTGCCAGGGCAATCCTGTCTGGCTGAGTAGAGCTTCTCTTCTTGCACCCTGTGGTCAACTCTCTGGGATGGGCCTGCCGGTCCCACCTGACGACACCCTAGGTCCTGCCCATCCCAAGCAGGGGTGGGGAGGCTGCAGGAAGGTAGTGGAGGTAGGAGGCCGCTCTGGGGCCCTCGGATCTCAGGACAAGGTTGGGGCAGGCCCAGAAGCTCCTGGGACCCAGGAAGCAGAGGCAGTCTCAAGCCCTTCCCAGCCACGGGGACTGGCTAGCAGAGGGCACACCTGGCCTGGAGCACCTGGGTCCTCCTCTCTGGTGGGCAGAGGACCCCCGAGGGGCCTTATGCCCTGTGACAGAGGCTGGAGAGGGTGTAGAAGATCAGAATGGGATCTGGGTCTTGTCTGCGGCCTCCCAGACTGGAGGGACCTGCCAGCGGTCCCAGCCCCAGCGGACTCCCACGCGCTTGGCTCTGCCCCCAGCGCCATGGACAGGCTTACCTGTGGCAGAGCTCCCCATAACCGTCGAGGGGCTGCAGCACGCCGCTGGATGACTCCCCCTGGGTCAGAAACAGCAGCACTGGCTTGTGCCGGGCCAGGCCCTGCGAGGGACAGAGGTGACTGTCATGGGCAGAGCCAGCAGGCTTGGACTCCCTCGGGGCCCAGAAAGATTTTTGCTGGGGATGGCATGTCAGAATCCACCCCCCACACTCTCCTTTCCTCCCCATGGACGGTAGAGATCTGGGCATCGCCAGCAAGCCTCGTCCCCTATCTGTGTCCCTCCCTGCGCTGAGCCAGAGCCTGGGCTCTGGGGAGATGGGCTTGTCCAGGAAGACAAGGACTTTCTTCCAGAGACCAAAGAAGAATGGCACCAGTCTCCCACCTCGTCCTGTTGAGGCTGCTGGGAGGTCCGCTGAGTCCCCAGGGTCTTAGCTGGTTGGGATGGACCTTTCCTGAAGGGATGTCCTGAGCATCAGGGCATGTCCTGCCCGCCATATCCTGCCTTCAGCCCACAGGACCAGGATCCTGACTCAGTTTCCCTGCCAGGCAGAACCATCCCTATCCCTTTCCAACGGCTCCCAAGTACTGGAGTGCTCCTCCTGTCCTGGTCCCCCGGTGCTGGGAAGAGCTGAGGGTCTGCCACCAGCCCTGGTGTCCTAGCCCTGAGCCCCCTTTGTGGGCTGGCACCTCTCCTCCCTGGGGCCCCACCTCTTCCAGCTCCTGCAGTGTGTAGTGGCCTCCGGGGTCCTTGATCATTGGGTGCACTCGGGCTCCTGGGGGAGGGCAAGGGCAGAGTGAGTGGCGAGTGCCCGGCCCCCCAGTATTGGAGACAGGGTCTGTGCTGAGGCAGCAGGCCCTGTGTGTGCAGGAACCCACTCACACCAGCCCAAAGAAGAAGCCAGAGGGACGTGGTAGGTGGGTGTGAAAGTGTGGGGCCAGCTGCACTGCTTCTTCCTGGGGTGAGCCTCCCCAAGCCCAGCCAGGCTCCTCACCCAGGAAGCAAGCAGACATTTGCACAGGCCCGGGGACCCCATGCCTTCCCAGCAACATTTGGGGACCGAATGGAGGAGGAATGGGTGAGTGGGGGCTCTGGGAAGGCAGGCCCCTGCTCCCTCTCTCGGACCCTCGCAACCCCCACAGTGCCCCCCCCACATAGCCAACCCCCAGAGAGCCATAGGTGGGCAGGAGGAGGTCCCAGGACCCCCAACCCCATGGGGGACCCCAAGGCCGAGGTGCGGGCTGTGGGCAGAGCCTCTGGAGCGCAGTGCTGAGCCCACCAGGGCCTGGCCTCTGCCCCTTGACACCTCCCTCTGAAAGCCAGTGTGTACACTCAGGGGACCAGGTGAAAGGTGGGGACCCCTTGGGCCACTGGGGGTTGTCCATTAATGAGGACCGAGTGCAGCCATGTGTGGAGCTGACCATGCAGGAGCTGCGAGATGCTTCCAAACACCGAGGTCAATCATTAAACCCACGGCACACTCCTGCTTTTGATTCTTGTCTCTCCAGAACATTGTACTTGGGAGATGAAAACCTTGTCCGTGCTGCTCCAGAAACAGGGTTGTTTCTGAGATATTGGTACTGGGAGAGGGTTTCAGCCTCTGGCACCTTGTCCTGTCACAGGGTGGAGGTAATGCTTGGGAGCCCGGGAGAGCTGCAGGGGCTCTCAGATTTGTGCTGAAATCCGTAGCTTCCCCCAGCGCTGTCTCCCTGCGGGCTCCGGAAACCGCTGTCCTCAAGCTCTGGGAGCCTGGGAGGTGGGAGTCTCTCAAGCACTCCGATGCCCGCTAGGAGAAGGCAGCCGCTGGCCCGCTGGGAGGTGGAGGCACGAGGGGGATGGGTACGCCTGGGGAGGGGCCACGATGGCTCAGTGGGGTGGGTGGGCTGGGTCTGCCAGCTTCACCTGGGAGGCAGGCTGGAGGTCGTGGGGAAGGGGGAGGCAAGGACCCACACCGCACCCTGTGCCCCACATGTTACCGATGCGCTCCCCGATGTCCGCAGCCCGCTGCCCCCAGATGCCGTTGGCCCCGACCAGGAAGGAGTCCCCCGGCTCCAGGAGGTTGAAGAGGGCGGCCTCCAGGGCACAGTGCCCTGAGCCGCTGATGGCCAGCGTGAGGGGGTTCTTGGTCTGGAACACGTACTGGATGCCCTGCTTGATCTCGTCCATTATCTGGGGACAGAGGGGACATGGGTCAGGCCCTCCTCCCCTCCCTCGCCCAGCTGAGGAGGAGGCTTGGGAACTGGCCGCTGCCCCCTGCTCGGCCTACCTGGAACATCTCCTTGTGCATGTGTCCGATCATCTGCAGCCCCCCAGCCGCCAGCACGCGCGGGGCCAAGTTTGAAGGGCCGGGCCCCAGTAGAAGCCGGTTGGGGATGGACAGGGGCTTGAGCAGGGCCTTCGGTGGGGGCACCAGCAGCTGGTGGGAGGCCATGGTGCGCACCTGGCCCGCTGCCTGGGGCCCCAGTGCCGCAGTGGCCCTGGCCAGTGCTCGGAACATGTCCCAGGGCACCTCGAGCTGGTGTCTGGAGGCGAGGCCAGTCGATGGGCTCCCACTAGAGCTTTGGACTTTCGTTGTTTGCCGTTGTGACCTGACCCGCTATCGACGTGTTTCCCGCATGTCAGGGCCTGACAGGCGGGGTGTTGAACCCTTGCTAGGGAGGAGGAGCCTCCGGAGTCCAGTCAATGAGAAACAGAGCTTGGCGCATTGCCCTCTGCCCTCCCCGCCCCCTCCCCAGCTCCTCTCAGCTGTCAGGTGCCCAGCCCCAGCCAAATGTATCCTGCCGGGCTCAGTGGACCCCAAAGGTTTTTTTTAAAGGACCAGTGAGCAGCTATTTCTGGCTTGGCAGAGCTCCTCGGTCCTGCTGTGGTAGTGCAAAAGTGACGACAATGGGGTTGCTGAGTGCCAATAAAACTTTATTTATAAGACCAAAAGGTGGGCTCAATTTGGCCCAGGGGCCATAGTTTGCCGAGCTAAGGGAAAGGCTCAGTTTAGAAAATACGTATGCCCTGTGCATATAGACGCACGCGTACACACACACACACACACACACACACACACACACACACACACTGAGGACATGTTCCTTCCTCATCCTTCTAGAAATAAGTATTCCCTGTGCCTCTTCTTTCCCAAGGGCCCTGAGGTTTGGTGTTCAATCCCGTAACCAAGGGCACGCTTGCTTACAGAGCTGTCTCCAATTTGCTAAGCTGACAGGTGGGTAGAATAAATGCAGGTCACGAAGCAGGAAAAGGGTCCAGACCCAGCCAAGCCAGGGACATGGGCACAGAGAAGCTGCTCCTGTCCTGGAAAGGAGGAGAAGCCCGTGTCGCCAGCAGCCAGGAGAAGGAGGCGCCCAACTGGCTGTTCACTGCGCAGCACCTGCTTACATTCTTGGGGGGCCTGGCTGGAGCAGGGACGGGACTTCCTGCGTTTAGGGCCCCAACCCCGTGGCCTTAGTAACCAGGGGAGCATCAGGGCTTCCTGCAGCATTCTTCATGGTCACCAAGGAGGCAGCACCCTCCCCCTGGGCCTGGCATGGGACCTTCCCACATGACAGCTCAATTCCCAGCTCAGCAAAATCCCTTCATTCAGCTCTTGTTGCTGGGTCTGGGTTTGTCTGGCAGCGTAGGGGTGCAGGGACCGGAAGAGCCTTAGCCGGGCTGGACGGGCATGGTCTGGGCCCCTGGGGACCTCCACAGCCTTGCGGAAGTGGTGGTGCTCTGTCCATCTGATGGCTGAAGAAACAGGCGGAGGGAATGGGCCTCACAGGCTACGCAGAGGGCAGCCCAGCTTAGCCCCAGGGCCCAGCCCCGGCCCCAGGGAAGATGCGGTTCTAGCTGGCCAAGGGCATGCACGCCATGACCGTTAGCCTCAGCTGCCCCAGCATAACAAGGCCCAGTGGGAGCTCCCTCCTTCCTCCTCCCCTCCTCTTCCTCTTCTCCCCCTTCCTTCCTTCCCTCCTCCAACCTCCCTCTTTTCCTCCCTCCCTACCTCCCCTCCTTCCCTCCTTCCAGAGCCCTTGCTTTGGACCAGGACCAGGGCTCTGCCGGCTGCCCCCACTGATGCGGTGTCATCAAGAAGAAAACCAGAAGCCTAACAGGTGAGGGAGGAGGGTGGGCCAGAGGAGTCCCAGGTCTGCATGGCCTCCAGGTTGCTGAGAGCCTGGAAGGAAGGGGAAGCTCAGGGGGCTGCCAGGGGGAGGTCAAGGGGGAGTGCGAGGCACGGGAGCTGGGCCTGGAGAATGGAGAAGTGGGCCCATGCCAGGGCCCGGAGTACAGGAAGTACCCAGAGGAATCCGCAGGGGCCAGGGAACAAAGCGGGGCAATTTCCCCAGCTAGAGACCCATGTGTGGGGCACCTGGGCAGAGCTCCCCTAAGGGAGCTGACGGACTTGAGTCCTGCCCCACCATGGCCTGTGGGGCCTGGTGCTGGACTGGGGACATCTGTGTGACCCCAGGCCTCTGGAGTCACAGTGTGGAGTCAGCCAGGCCCAGCCCTGGTGAACCCTTCCTCCAACCAGAGCTGATCACCATGGGCACTTCCTGCCTGTGAGAAACCAGGGCCCAACTCTCCCCAAGGACCAGCCCCCTCACTCAGCTGCCAACCCGGCTCCTTGTCTAGAGCCCCATGGGCCCTGGGCTGCTTCCTTCAGTGACAACCTTCCCAGCTGGGGGGCTGCACCCCACCCCCCAGGCACACGGACCCTTCACTCCAGGCTAACAAGTGCATCTGTGCCTTTGCATGTGCTGTTCCCTTTGCCTTTAATGCTTGTCCCTTTCTTCAGCTTGGCCTGCTGTCCTCTCAGGGCTATGGCCAAGCCTCCTGTCTAGAAAGTCCTCTCAACTGTGCGGAGCTCCTTGGATGCCCTTCCATCATGTCACATGCCACATGGGTCACGCTGTTTATGGTCTGCCCCCCGCCCCTCAGGGCAGGACCCACTCCAGGCAGCACCACATGTGTGGCACGGCACGTGGGAGGGCGGGAGAAGCCGGGGCCCAGGGTTGGATGTCCAGTTCTGGCAGGTGGGTGTGCGTGTGCCGCCCAGGGAAGCCAGGGAGGGGTGTGGGCCTTGTTCCCAAACAGGAAGATGCCCTGTGTTCGCATACCCGGGAGGAGGCTGTTGCAATCCCGAGAGGCGTTTCCTCAGGCCAAGAGCCGATTGGGAGCCGAGGAAGCCTTCGAGGACAGCCAGCGGAGGGGCAGGTACCCGACCTCTGTCTCTGGAGTCCCAGAGATAAAGGCCACCTGGGCAGGTGGGCCAGTCAGGTTTAAGCCTGGATACTAAGGACAGTGGCAGTCCCTGCTCCCCGGGGGTGGGTGTCCCATGCTTCCTGTGCATCCACCAGGGCTCTGGGTGGGGCATGAAGTCCTCCGCCTTGCTCCTGGGCCAGCTCCCTGCAGACTCAAGGGGGTCTTCCTTCTCCATTCAGCTGTGGGCCCCTCGACCACCACCTGCCATGATACAGTTGGTTTTTTAAATTTAACTCCTGGTTTTCCATAACTGATGTGAAAAGGACAAATGACTGCTTTGCCCATGGGCCTGACACCTGCCGAACCCCAGTGCAGTGTCAGGAAGGCAGGGTACGGGCTGTCTGTCCCCTTGGTGCTCCAGCAAACGATGAGCTCGTCTGTGGGTGGCACAGGTCCATTGCCCCTCTGCCAACAGCCCGCTCCTGCCGGGTATCCAGGGGTGCTCTGTTTTAAATCTACAACTAGAGCCAGGCTGTTGTGGAAAGGCCAAGAGAGGGCCTCATACCCCCCTTTCCACCGACAGCCTGCCTTGTCCCAGATCCGTGGGGGAGGGAGGGATTGGCCAGGAACCTGCCATCTCAGTCTGCCTGGCCTGCCTGGTGCCATGCAGCTCCAGCTCAGGGTGTCCAGGCCACAAGCAAGTAGCAGGGTGGGGTCTCTGCCCCATGGGTGTTGTGTAGAACCTATCCCACTGAGGGGTCCCTGAAGAGCATGGTGTCCCTGGATAAGTGCTTAGTGGCCATGGGCAAACGTTCCTGACATCATCTGTCATCATCAGTGCCCCTGTTGCCTGCTGAGCTGCCCCTGGGGGCTCAGGGAGTCCTGGGGTGTGGGATACAAGGGTCTGCATGTGAAATGCCTGGCCCCAGGCAAGCAGCAGCTCGGAGCACACCCCAGGGCAGCTGTCACACCACTCGGGTGCTGACCGTGGCCTTTGGTTGCCGCTGCTTCTGTCCTACGCAGCCCCGTGGGCCGGGCACTGAGCAGGCAGCGGGGAGGCTGGCCCCGGCCACGCCGTAGGACCCATGGCTGCTCGGTCACCATGGAGTGTGTGCTGGATGAGACTGAGCGGCTCCACCGACAGTGACTCTGCGTCCCTGGGCCACCCAAGATGCCTGCTCAGTGCATCTCGGGCCTCGTTGGGGCTCTGCCCCTTCCCATCCGGGGCTCCCCGGGAAGCTGTTCTTTCATCATGTGACAGTTATGGCAAAGCAGGGAGGATGCGGGCTGGCATCTGTCCCAGCCCGGAACCTGGGCCTGCCTGTGATGTGGGGGCTGTGGCCAGACTGCGTCCAAGGGCCTCCTCATGCCCCCCCAAACTCCCGCGTCCCAGCCCCTCCCTGTGGGGCAGCTGCAAGACCGGCTTGGCTGGATTTACCAACAACAGAAACATTTAAGGAGTTTCATATTTCACGCCTGAGAGATGTTGTTCGCTGGCATTTGGATTTAAATACTGCTTTTAACAGAAGAGCAACCTGGGCCAGGATTACCCAAGTGCCCCACCCCCTCACACCCCAAAACCTGGGAGAGCGGCGTTTTGCATCCCCACAGAGAAAAGGCGAGAGCTGGCTCAGGCTGGCTTTCACGTACGTGGAGCAAGCAGGCCCAGGCATCCTGGAGCCCGAACTGGATGGGTCCCTCACAAGCCTTAATTCCAAAATCCAGCTGGAGGATTGTCGAAACCCTGCACACGAGATTTTCTGGAAAAGTCTGATGGAACTCTGGCACCTAGATGCGCATGCCTGCCCTGCCCCCCAGCTCCCACAGTACGGACACCAGCCCCCTCTGGCCGTTCTCCTGCAAGCGGCAGGTGGCATCCTAAATGTGTGGTGAAGTGAGGGTGCCACCCTCGGGCATCCCCAGGTCTCAAGACTCCTCCTGAGGGATGAGGGCCTGGCTCCTCATCCCCTCTGCTGAGAGTTCGTCCAGCTGGTCCTCATGGAGGTGGTGAACTCAGGCCCCAGGGAGGGGATGCTGGCCCAGGCCCCATAGTGGGACCGGCCGGACCAGCTGAACACACATGCATTACATCGGGGAGTTCCTAAGGCCTGGGAGTTCCTCGGGGGTCTTGTGGGCACCTGCTGAACCGCAGGCAGGTCTGCTGAGCATACACACAGCCCTCGCCGGTCTCCCCTTCCTTCAGGACCTGCTGCCTTGTGCCTGGCCCCGAGGCAGGCATCTCTTCCACAGCTTCTCCTGGCTCCTGCCCTTCCCACACCCCAAGGGTTTGACACTTCAGCTCAGCAAACATACAGAAGGGGAAGCGATCCTTGGCTATATCTCTTATGTCCGGGCCTGGCTGGCAGAGGCTGGGGCACCCCCGACCCAAACTGCTTCGTAGAAACACAGCCCAGCGCTTATGGGAAGAGGCTCTGACGGACCCCTCACAGCTGTGAGGACTGGCCCTCTGGCCCTGAACTTTCGTCCTGTTCCCACAGCCCTTCTACATCTGACCCTCAATGAGAACTTCATGAACACCCATTCCTCTGAACTCGGTCATTTTCTAGAGGGAGACTGCGTGTGGACAATGTTGGAGGAGCTGAATGGACAGATTCTTCTTGGGCCTGGGCCCTGGTCCTGATCCAGGCTCGGACGCCCTCAGAGCTCTGTCTCCCTCAGAGCCTCAGGGCTCTGTCTGTGGTGGGGGGTGTGGGCCCTTGCCCTCCCCTGCAGCTCTGCAGATGATCGCCCTGAACCCCTTATCTGGATGCTCCCCAAACCCAGTGGGCCCTGCTGTTCTGGGGAAATGAATCCCATGCGTTCCTGAGATATACTTTTACAGATGAGTTTAAGATAAATGTCTTTATGCACACACTGTAAATAATTTCGAAAAGGAACAAAATAAACTTAAAACAAATTAAATGCCTAGAAACCCTCTATTTACACGAGGCCATTTCATAACAGGAGGAGGTCACTTTCTTGTGCCCATTTTGCCAGATGTTTGCCCGGGTCATGGCAATCACTTGGTGTAGACTGGTGTTTGAGCAGAGTCAGTGCCATTCTTGGGTCCCTGACAGAAGGACACAACAGGCCAGAGCCACAGGTTATCACTGCTCTTCTAAGTGCTCCCAGACACTCGGAATTTGCCCTCCGTTCCAATTCCTTTTTTTAAAGATTTAATTTTTTAAAAATCCCTCTACATCCAACATGGGTTCGAACTCATAACACCGAGATCAAGAGTCGAATGCTCTACTGACGGAGCCAGCCAGGCGCCCCTCAAAGCGTTTGAGCTTTGACATACAGCAAGCTATGGCCTCCTTCATCAGCTTGGCCTGGGAGCAGATGTGTTTGGTTTAGCCCCAGCTTCAATAGAGTATTTTCCACGGTGTTTCTACAGCAGATTTCTTTTCATCGGCTTTGCCTGACATTGGGAGCTGTTGTCACCCGCTGTGCAGAAAAGGGTCAACAAGCAGGCCCCACTGCTCTCCTGGGGAGCCCTCAGTAGGAGTTCCCGGCAGAGTTCCCTGCACCCTCGTTCATGAGAGGACCTCGCTGCCCCCACACCTCTGTGAAACCTGGTTCATGCTAAGCACGCATTTCCTTCTGGGTACCCCCAATCGTCAGCAGGTGGGGTGCCCCATGCCTAGCCCCCAATAAAAACCCTGGGTGCTGCATCTCTCACAGGCTCCCCTGAAGACAGCACCTCACACATCGCCATGCCTGCTGGTGGCCTGTGTGACTCCAGGGGGAAGGGCCCTGGAAGCTCACCCCTGGTCCCCCCACTTCTCCCTTCCTGCGTGTTGCACTGTTTCTCTGTTGTGAATCCCAGCTGGGAGCACAGCCTCAGCTGAGTTTGGGGAGGGGGCGCTAGTGAGTCACCGAGCCGGGTGGCCCTGGGTACCCTGGCCAGGGTGCACAGTTGGCTTTATAAAACTGAGGAAATTGAACGGTCCGTGAGCAGACCCACATTCCTGTGCCTCATTTGTGTCCCATTCTGGGAGAGGTGCGGACATTTGGTTCGTTAATTCATGCTTTCGTTTAAGCATCTTTTCTGTGTCAACTGTATGAGGCCAGACTTCTCAGTGGACCCACAGCAGGGGAAGGTTCAGAGCGGGTATGTCTGGGGTCGGAGGTCACCCAGCTCCAAAAGCCTGTGCTTGGACGCCACCTCCCAGGGAGTGGCCGGCCTAGGGGCAGGACAGAGAAGGTGGGACCGCTGGGCACCGCCCCGCGGGGAAACAGTGACCCCCAGTGGCCAGATGGAGCCCCCGCGGGAGCTGCTACTTCTCCCTCTGAACAAAGCTTTCTTTTTCTTCTGCAGGTGAAAGCCGCCCAGGTCGCTTGCTGCGGGTAGGGCAGAGGTGGGGATAGGGGTCTTCGGGCAAGGCTGCCAGCAGGCAGGAGGTCCCGGGAGGTAGCTGGATACTCACTGTGCTGCACGAGGAATTTTGAGCTTGGCTGTGCTCTGGGCATGAGCAAGGACACATCAATCTCCTGTACCCCCTGTCTGTGGGGCCCCTTGGGGGCAGTGAGGGGGACACAGGGAAGTACAGGGTCATTATCTTTACATTAACTTCAGTGGGAGTCCCGATGGAAATCCCCAGGCGCCGGGGCGGAGGACCGTCACCCACCTTTGTCTCTTTGACCTGGGCCCTCATCTAATTTCGCTGGACAGTTTTTTTCTTTTTAAGAGTTTATTGATTTATTTATTTAAGAGATAGAAAGAGAGCACAAGCAGGGGGAGAGAAAGAGGGAGAGGGAGAAGCAGGCTCCCCCCTGAGAAGGGAGCCCGATACGGGGCTCGATCCTGGGACCCCAAACCATGACCTGAGGCAAAGACACACCCTTGACTGACTGAGCCCCCAGGTGCCCCTTGTGGAGGGTTTTAAAGCAAATCCTACACTGCATCAGTTCACCCCCACCTTGCGGAGTGAGTGCATCTAAACAAACAAACATTTTCTGAAACTCATCCCTCGGTTGCATCTGGCTCGCCCAAGGTGTCTAGACAATGTCTCTCCAAAGGTAATTTGTTCAAGCTGGATGCAGATGAAGTCCCGGTGCTGTGATGAGAGCAAGCCCGCGCTCTCATATGCACATACATGTGCATGTGTACGTATGTGTGTACCTCTGTGTACACGTATGCATGTCTGTATGAACCTGTGTAGGGATCCCACCCCACCCCCTTTTATTTTTCCGCATCACTGACGTCTTAAAGAACCCAGGTCTTGGGGTGCCTGGGGGGCTCAGTCAGTCAAGTGTCTGCCTTTAGCTCAGGTCATGATCCCAGGGTCTTAGGATCGAGCCCCACATTGGGCTCCCCACTCAGCAGGGAGTCTGCTTCTCCCTCTCATCCTCCCCCTGCTTGTGTTCTCTCTCTCACTCAAATAAATAAACAAATTCTTTAGAAGGAAAAAAGAACCCAAGTCTTGGCTCGGGAGTATTCTTCCTTCAGGGCTCAGCACTGCCCTCTGTCCCCTGGGCCTGGAGGTATCTGCGGACCTCTGCCAGCTTCATTCCATCCTGGTTCTGTTTCCATCTTTTATAGATTTCACCCCAGGATTGGGACCCGGCGGGTCTGGGGGCTTTCTGACGCACGGCTCTGGACATGCGGGTCAGGAGGTGTACCCTCGGTGATGCTGAGGTGAGGGGGTTGTGGGGACAACCTGTCACCCTTTATTTTCCAACTGTGTCATAGAACAGACAGTTTTGAGGGCAAGGGGGACACCTGGGACAGGTGAATGAAGGGGCTGCTAATTCTATTTGAGTCGGGGCATGAGATCCTTAAAGGGTCCCAGAGTCTTCTGGCCCAGGAGAGGTAACTGAGCCCACCAGGGGGAGGTGATTGCCCAGAGGCCCTGGAGTGAGGGGCAGCTCAGCTCAAAGACGGAGGCCAGCTCTTTGCCCCGGCCACCTGGCCAGCCTCTGCTGCCCCGGGCACAGACCTCCTGTCCCTGGAACCTCTGCGCAGAGGGGAGGGGGGCCGAGGGTGCAGGCAGCAGGGACACTTCCCCCAGGGTGTGAGGCTTGGGGCCCAAGGCCAGGTGTGGTTTCCTGGCGGGAAAGGTCAAAGCACTACAAGAAGTGTCACCCCAGAGCAGGAGACATCCCCCTCTTCAGAACAGAGCCCTCCCTCCAGGCTTAGACTTTCACTCTGTCACCCTGGAAGACCTGAGGGTCAGCTCCTGGCCCTCCTTGTCCCCTTGCCTCTGCTCTGCTTTGGCGGGGGGCCTGGGAGCTTCTGCACACCCCTCTGGGCTGCCCCTGCCCCTCAGATCCAGTGTGGGCGGAGGGGTGCTCTGCAGTTAAGAGCATCTTGCTGGCCTCTCCGTGGGCACCCGCTCCGAGGGAGCCATTGCCAGTGGGCTACTGAGCTCCTGAGACTCCAGACATGGCCCAGGAGGTGGCAGCCAAGGCCCAGGGAGACATCAGGGAGATGTCGGGACCCCTGACAGGAAGCTTGCTCTCCCCACCTGGCCGGAAGCACAGGTCACAGGGAGTGCTGGGTGTCCTGGGACAACCTCTTCTGCCAGATCCAGCTGAGGCGGGGGCTGAATCCCAGAGCCCAGGTGGGAAGTAGGTTCCCGTGTATTCTCGAAGTCCAGGAGGTAGCGAGTGGGCCCTCAGTGCACCCTGTCCTTGTACTTTACAGAACTTAACTCAGGCAATCTTTGACTCCCCTGGAGGGAAGTCTGGTGTTATTCTCATTTACGGATGAGGAGACTGAGGCATGAGGCGGGTCATCAGCCTGGAAATCTCTACCGGGCCACCAGGCCACCATAGGATTCCATCAGTGGTGACCAGTGGGCCTCTTTGCCTGGGCCCCAGGTGGGAATGCAGATAGAAAGCTTTGGTCTGTTCTGAGGTAGGTGCTGGCCGTCAGGGACCTGGCTGGTATCTCCCTAGGAGGCGGGAAGTTCTGCTCTGCTGGGCCAGGGTGTGGGGCCCCCCAGAGAGAGAGACTGGGCCAGGCAGAGGCTGCTCCTGGAGGCAGATGGGGGCCTTGTGCTGTTTGTGGCTGATGCAGAGCGCTTACCTGTCACTTCTCATTGTGTTCTGGGCTCTCCCTCTTTTTCTCCTTGCTCCCAGACAGTGGCTTAGACTACGAGGTCACTGGGATCTCGTTCCCAGCTGCTCTAGCAGAGGCAGCATGCTAGTTAGGGCTCGCACAGGCCATGCCCCAGTCCCTGAACACCCCGCTGGACCCCTGCCTCTGCTCCACTATTGCCTGGGGTGCCCCTCCACACGGCCCCTCCAGCGCTTGCACCTGGGGTGGGGGCATGCGGACCCCTCTTGAGGAGGCCCAAAGCCCTGGGGAGAGCAACCAGCTCACTCTAGCTCCCGGTGAAGTTTCGCAAACAGCACCGTCACCGTCCCTGGGACTTGCACTGGGCTCCTGGCTCCCGCACACATCCTCTCGAATAGCCAATGAGAGAGGAACTGATCCCCAAACTCCTTCCTCCAAGGTCAGACTCTCTCCTGCCAAGATCTAAGAAAAGATTTAATTTCAGTCACTTTTGCTGCCAGTTTCGATTTTGCGATGTCATCCTCTGCCCTCTGAGGCTGAATTCTGCCCTCCGTGTGCCGTGTTTCCCGGGCTGAGGCAGAACTGAAGACCCCCCCTGGGGGCCTCTTTCCTCTCAGCCTCCCCGGGGAGGCTGTGGAGCATGCACGTGCCGTTCTGGTGTGCAGAAGGGGTCCCGAATGATTGCCTGAGTCCTTAGGAAGATGACAGGCACATTATCCTGTGGGAAGAAACACAGATTTGGGCAGGGGGGACTCAGACGGGAAGATCCCAACACAAGCATGTGAAGGAGAATGGATGACCCCTGAGAAGGAGAACCGTGTGCGTCGGGGATGTGGCCTTAGGCTGTCACGGGGTGCCTCCAGGGGAGGGGGCTTCTGGTGGCCCGCGTGCAGCTGGCCACGCCCGTGCTCACGACCCTCACAACCAGCGACACAATGTTGGTTGGATGAACGTGGACATGCACGCAGGGACGGCCCCTGGGCCTGAGATACTCGCATGATACCAGAGGGGCAGGAAGTCTGTTCACACTTCAGTGGAACAGAAGCCAAACACCTTTGCCAACGCAGCCGCCCCCCACAGAAATCAGTGCAGGGAAACCAGATGCCTCCACCGCCATCCGGTGAGGCTCAGGCCCCGGGGAATTCCATGGAGTCTCCCACAGTAGTCTCAGTGCAGCCATGAAAGTGACCCCTGATTTTACAGGGTCACTGTGTGTCAGTGTCACCAGGGCTGCCTCTGGTGGGTGACATCCGTCTGGTTGTCCCTCGTGCCATCACAAGGTCCTCAGAGGAGGGAGACAGAAGGAGAGCAGACACGCAGAGAAGGCAGGGACATCGTGGTGACCGTGTGTCAGGCCACACAACAGAGGCAGGAGCTGCAAGAGGACCATGTGGCCCTGGAGCTGAAAGGGAGGTTTCTCCCGGAGCCTCTGGAGGGACTCCGCCAACCCCCAAACTCTGTGGGGAGTCCTTACACCAGCCCCGTGGCTCAGGAGCAGTCAGCAGAAACGAAGGATTCCAGCGCGTGCTCAGACACGGGTCCTGGCACGGGGCACTGGCCCTGTAGCCCCGCCTGACTCGGGGTGCGGCCCCCAAGCCGAGGCCGCCCTCGTCATCCTGAGTCCTCACGAGCCGTTTCGCAGCGTCATCCTTCTTCATGGTTTTTCAATATTTGGTTCTTCATTTTCTGAAACATCAAAGTTAATACCTTCTTTTATAAACAGCCAAACACACGGAAGCCTGGACTGAAGCTCTAGAGAGAATTCGATATTGGGGGTGCAGGTCCATGATCTTTCACCGATGTCATAAACCTTTCTTCCTTGCTGAATTTTTTTTTTTTTTTTTTGGTCCTTTAACTCTGTCACGGGTCATTTTTGTCATGGTCTTATTCCATGGCAACATGGGCTGTGCTCATCCAGTGTGGCTTCTGGAGCCCCTGTGCCCCCAGACAAGTCTTCTGCCCTCATGACCGGCTTGCTTATCAGAATTCCTGCTTCCGAACCCTGGCCCGCGGGGTGCTGGGATTTCACCAGGACATAACCATGCAGCTATCAGCACCATGTGAGAAAATCTTGGCGATTCACATTTTCTTGGAAAGTTGTCCACTTTTTTAGTGGACAACTCCTCACATTTTGTATAAATATTTAACGTGTTTTTTTTCTATAGCTCTATCTCCTCCTTTTCAAGTCACGCATCCTTTTGCTCTCCGTCAGAACCGCGTTTCTTTTCTGTTCCATCACTTCAGGGTTTAGCTCCTTCCTTTGACTCCCCGCGGCTGAGGTTTATTGTTGTTGCTTATTATCTGAGCTCAGAAGCTGAATAGAGAGGTCCATTGTTTTCAGTCTTTCTCGAAGCTTCTTGCCTCTGCCTCTTGGAATGTGGCCGTGCCCCCCCGCTGGCAATAGGGACCGTCTCCCTCATCTCCAAGTACAGCGTGGCTTCCCTTTTTCTTCCTCCTTAAACCAAACACATGTTTAGTTTCCCATTGCTTGGTGTGCTGGTGTTTTGTCCTTGGACTATCCTTCTCTGGCTCGTTTTCCTTTTTATTACCTTGGACTCAGGAAAAGACGGGGTGTACGATTTCTTCTTTGATTGGCTGGTATTTGTGGGAGGGGCCTGAGGTCTAATTAAAATGATGTCAGTGTCCATGGGCCGTTGTGAAGGGCCGGCATGCATTGGGGGCGGTCCCCTCGGGAAACTCGCTAGCACACTGAAGTGGGGTATCGCAGAGTCCACGGGGGGCATCTACTCAAGGTGGCTGTGACGGAGGGCCCACGGAGCAGGGCTGAAGCCTAGAAGTCAGCTGCACTCAAGATCCTCGCCGGTGCTGGAGGGCACAGGGAGGGGACCGGAGTAGGCCGTGGAGGGGCCAAAGCCTTCCACAAGCGTGGCAACCCACCAGGGGTGCTCTGAAAAGGGAGGAACTGGGGAAACCTGCTCCTACCTGCACCCTGGCCTCTCCTCCTGCCTTCTCATCTCCTGCTGGAGCCTCCCACTGCCTGAAACCAGTCCAGACCAGGAGAGGCCAGCCTCCAGGGACAGAGTAGACAGAGGCTGATGGGGAGGGGAAGCCAGGTCTGGAGGGGGTCCCACTCTGCAGATTCCCAGGCATTGCCACGGCACAATGTCCCCCCTGCCGTCACTGTAAGTCCTTGTGGAAGGTGATTCTGGCCATCAGCCCTGGGCAGCAGCTGGCTGTGTGCTGGACAGCCTCTGCACACAGAACCCCACGCAGCCTCTAGTCCCCAGTGCTTTCCCCCAGCTTTATGTGCAGGCTGACCTAGAGTCCCTCCAGGAGTCACTGGGGAACGTTCCATCTTCTTCCTTTCCACCCTCACTCCAGCTCAGGGGGGCAGTGGGAGGGTCCGGACTTAGCCCCCATCTAACAAAGAGCACGTTAAGGACATAGAGACAGTCCCTCCTGTTCCCTCACCCTAGGTGTCCCAGACCCAGCCCAGAACTTGTAGGGTCTTTGTGGATGTGCGGAGGAGGGCAAACCATGGCAGGGTCTTCAGGGGTGAAGGACAGCTCCATGAGGGGACTCTGATTGACTTTTAAGGAGCCAGTGACTTCCTTCTGGCTGGGTCACCGCAGGAGCCCCCAGAAGCTGCTGCTCTGTGGTCCCAGTCCCCCACAATGGGCTCTGGCCTCAGCTCAGCTGCTGACCTGCCAGCTCCTGTTATCCAGACACTGAGTCAGCAACTGGCCGGTGAGCAGAGCCCCACAGAGCTGTCCACACGCAGTGCAGATCCCCTCTGGGCCTCCTAGGCCAGAAGCTCGGGGCCTGCCAGTCTCTACCCTGCTCTGCTCTGTCCCACCCACGGCTCCAGGTTCCCCAGTCTGAGGCCCAGCAAGCAGCTCTCCTGCAGGTCCTTTCACTCCTTCATAAAGGAGTACAGAATATCGGTGGTACCTCCTGGGTGATTCAGCAGTGACGTGACATTAGGTACTGATGAGAGGCAGGTGTGTTCTTACAAAGAGATTCCCCGGCCTCATCCCAGCCCCGCCGGCTCTCCCGGGAGGGACTGGGAGGCTGCTGCCAACCAGGGCTTCCGTTAATTAAAGCCTGGCCTGGGAACCCCGAACCTGCTTTCCCCCTCCCAGGGTCTGCCTCACCCTCTATGGCCCTTGAGAAGCTCCTAGAGTCTAGATGTGAGTTTTTAGCCAAGGTTCTGACTGAGACTGACTTCATGTACCCTGATCCTCTGGGGCCTTTTCAAGTCTCTTAGCCTCAGTTTCCTCATGCACAAAATGGGGTTGAAAACTGCCTCCCTGTGCAAGAGAGCATGTGTAAACCAAGCTCAGTTATTCAAAGGTAAGAACTTTGGAAGTTCTGCTTTCTGATGCAGGGGCTGGGAGGCCAGGGTTCCTGGTGAGAATCCGGAGCAGGGCTTTGGAGGCTGGGCCTGAGGCTCTCTGCTGGCTGTGCCTCTGTGGTCCCACATGCCCAATGTCAGGCAGCCCTCAGCTCACCCTGGTCTGCAGTCCCAGACCCTAGGACCTGAGTCTGTGGTCAGCTCCAGGGCCCCAGGTCTACCAAGCCTCCTGAGCCAGCACCTGGGGCTCTGTGGGGCCTCTCTCCACTGCACCCAGACCCATAGCACCCCATCTCTGCAGCCCCATGAGCTGCAGAAAAACCTGTCCACAGCATTACTGAGGTCCCTGAATGCTCTGCACACGGTCTGGCCTCCCCTAGGGAGTGTGGGCCCTGACAGCCTGGTTCTCAGCTTACACAATGCCTGTTGACTCCTTTGTTTTACTTTTCTCCAAACCCAAACAAGGGCATTGTCCCCACTCTAAACACGAGGACATGAGGCTCTTAAGAGTTGGAACAGATGAGAACTCAGGATGGGAACGTTCCACCCAGTGGTGGAGGCAGAAAGGCTGCATGGAGGAGGTATCCTAGGAGGGCTTAGGAAAGGAGGAATTCTCAGCGCTAAGGGAAGGCTGCAGAAGCTAAAAGAGAAAGTGTGACCTATAGAGTGGGAGAGGCCTGCAGTGGTGCTGCTGGGCAGGAGTCTGGAGGGAGAAAGTGAGGGCCAGGTGGGCAAGGGAGCTTCCGCCAGTTAGAGGAGCTCTATGGCCACAGGATCCAAGTCCAGGGAAACTGTCCTACCGAGGCTGCCCATAGGGCCTGGACCTGTAAGAGTGAGCTGAGCAAAGTTGGGGAGAAAAGGGTCCTTGCTGGGCTGGGTGGATCCTACCCAGACACCAGCTGCATGGCCTTGGAGCAAGTCTTCCCCTGGCTTTCCATCATGGCCTCAGCTTCCCTATCTGGAAGAGGTAGCTGAGGGCCTTCCAGCACAGGTCTGGAAGCCAGTGGCAATGCAGGTCGAGCCCAGAGTCTCCGCGGCTCCGGACCCCAGCAGCAGGAGAGCCCCAGGAAGGACAGCTGCCCGCAGGTGCGCCGGGGTCCACGGGGACCGCTGATCCCGGCTCTGCAGTGCAGGCTGGACACGCCCCGCTCAGCCCGGTTGCTGTGGCAGCCTGGTCCCCCCAGCGGCAGCGGCAGCGCGGAGCCTGAACCGGGCTGCCCGGGTTGCTGAGGCAACCAGGGGCTCCTCCTCTGGGCGAGGCCTGCACAGGGCTGGGCCTCCAGGGCCCGGCTCCTGTTCCTTAGGCGCTGGCGGCAGATCACCGGTGGTCCCTGCACAGCCCGGTGCAGGCCGGGGTTCGAGGCCTCGCAGCATCTTCTGAATTGCACTTGTCCCCTCAGACACCCCCGCGTCCCCCGCTCCCAGGACTCCCACCCAAGGGGAAGGGTAGCCAAGGTCTCCCTCTTTGGGGCAGGGACAGCTGTCTCAGCACTTCCCCAGCTGTCCAATGCCGCTTCTTTTCGGGTCACCTGTCTTGTCACTCTGCTTTCTATTTATTATTATTATTATTATTATTATTATTATATATTTCTAGTGTTCTGCAGCTTTGGTTTTATTTTTCTTATTCGGGGTCATGTTGATTTTCCACTGAGCGTTTCTATCTGCATTTCTGGAAAATTCTAAGCCAATATCTATTCACATATTTTTTTCAATGTCTTTCTATTCCTCCTTCTGGAATTTCAAGAATCTTTCCCAAGCTCAGGTCACAGGCTAGCACCTGGTTTCCCCATGAACCCCACACCCCTCCTCTGCTTTTCTGCTATGTGCCGGCCTGACCCAGACTCCCCGGACCCTCAGGGCAGGAAGCTTGTGGCTCACTTTTCTTTCCAGTTTGTTCAGACAAGGGTGACCCTAGTGGGACAGTCACTTTCCTGACCTGGTCCTTCCATCCTGGTGCCTACAGAGCTCTCCCAGCAGACGGGGAACCTCCTTCCCCACTTTATTCTCCATGTCCCCTCTGTACCTGCCAAGTTGCTGTCCAGACATTACAATCCCTGCTCATCCTGAGTGGCTCGACTTGGCTGTGGCCATCACCATAGTTTTGAATTTCCTCTTGGCACATGGCACTTAGGGGGATGATCTTTTCCGTTTGCAAGCTTGGCTTGTGTATTTTGAATTTAGTGATAGATTTTTCCACAGTTTATTTTTATTTACTTAAACCATTTGAAATTACCATTTTTTCATGTAGGTCAAAAATAGCTGAACATTAGCGATTTCATGATGAAACCTAATATTTGGAGTGCCTGGGGGTCTTTCCAGATTGTTTGGCTATACAGAAGTCTACAGCTCAGATAGGATTCTAAAAACTTTTTATTTCTAATATTTATTAATATTGTCAATTCAGAATGATAAAAAAGAAAGTAAAAATGAAAATGGGTCTTAATCTCCATTTTTAGAGACATTGAAATAAAAGAATACACCCGACTAAGATTAGAAAATTCAACCTGGGCATACAGAAAAACAATATATAAATTTTTAATAGTGAAGGCCTCCCCAGCCCCCTTCCCCAATGGCAGCCCCAGCCTTGGCAAACACTGTCTCCAGTTTTTCGTGCTTCGTTTCAGGAAAACAAAGGCAGGGGCAGATTTGATGCACACGCTTCTGTGCCCCTTTTAAATAATTTAACATCCTGGTGATCTTTGCATAGCCACACATAACTTTTGAGATTCACTGATTTTTAGTAGCTTCAGAACACTGTGTCCCGTATTTACCCCAATTCGTTCAGCCAGTACCCATGGGGGAACACCTGGATTATCTCTAGCTTTGGGGACCAATCTTTGTGTGTAGAAACTGCAAGCCCAGGCTTACTGAACCCAGGATAGGAGCAGTTTTGGGGCACCTGGCTTGCTCAGTTTGTAGAGCATGCAATTCTTGATCTGGGGGTGGTGAATTCGAGCCCCATATTAAAAAGGACAGGAGGACTTTAAATGAGGAACCATTTTGACAAACTACCCTGCTGAAAAATAGTGCCTCTGGCCCTGGCCATTGCCACATTGTGGAGGGGCACTTTTCCCCACAGCCTGGTCTCGCTGGATCTCGCCTGGCATTTTGCATGGTCTGATAGGTCAACAAAAAAACTCACTATTTGAATCTGCATTCCTTTAAAGGTGATGACCTTTGCTTGGTGAACCATTGTTTCTCTGTAAAGTGTCCCTTCATAGTATGTGGCCATTTCTCTGGTGGTTACTTATATTTTTGCTATTAGTTCGCATAGGCTTTTTATAGTTCTAGAAATTTCCCTCCACCTTCCCATGTTCTGAAATATTTTTTCTGTATGAGGTTGGTGTTTCAATCTTGCTTAGGATGTTTGGGCCATATAGATGCCTAGTTTTTCTGCGGTCCATCGGGTTTCTCTAGTGTTTTCAAGTTATGGGTCCTGATTTCTCCATACCGAGATACTGAATATATCCAATCACACTTCATTCTACTTTCCTAAAGTTTCATTTTTTTTTTTTCCACAGATAAATGTTTACTCCATCAGAAATTTTTCTTGATGCCGTGTCAGGTGGTAGCTTTGTGTGTCTCTCACAGTGACCTATACCTGTTACTATTTTCCCCACATTATTTGACATGACACCATAAACTTTTGATCTATTTCTTTCAGAATTTAGAATTTTTAGCGTTTCATCACATGTTTTAAGGTCTAACAGGGCAAATCTTCCTCCTTTGTCTCCTTTTAAACAAATTTCCTGGCTGGTCTTGCATGTTTGCTTTTTCCATGTAAACTTTTGGTGCTATTTTAATTAAGACGGCATCAAATGTGTACTTTTAATTTAGGGAAAACTGAATTTTTAACAATATTGCCTCTTCCTTTCCAAAAGTATGCTGTGCTTTTCCATTCCTTTACCTCTTTTTGGTGGATTCTAGTTTTTCTGTTGACTTCTTTACAAATAAGAAACATGCACATTTCTTGTTGTTTCTGGATGTTTTACATTTCTTAGTGTTTTTGTGCTCAGACTCCTCCGTAAGAGGCTCCAGCCAGTTACTGTCTGCTTTACGGAAGCTGTTGTCCTCTCCATGATGATGCTTCCTAGGGCCCCTAACTTCCTACTTCCTAACTACCCCTTCCTACTGCCCCTAACTCACTGCTTTTCCCCAATCCCTAAAGTTTTCTATGTAGAAAATCATGTTATCTGCAAATAATGATAATGTTGTTTCTTCCTTTCCAATATTTTTACCTTTTTCCCTCTCATTTGTCATTGCAGTGGCTGACACTTCTCAGAGGAATGGAGGTGACCGACAGTGCAAATCGCTCATTATCACAGGAGTCCTCTTGGTGTCCCTCCTTGTGGCACGTGGTCCGTTTGGGGCTCACCGCGTGTCCAGCCCTGCTGTTGGCATTTCACGTGTGAGGTCGGTCCTGCTCTTATCCCTTCTGAGGAGCCCGTGATGGACTTAGGGGGTAAATGAACTTGCCCTGGGGTCGCACAGCTGATGGAGACTGGAGCCCACAAAAAGGGCAAAAGAAAGGGAATCCTCATATGGGTTGCAAGAACATAGGGGAGTGCGTGGGTGTGAGCTAAGATGTGAAGGATCTGGTTGTTAGCCCCGTCTTGTTGCTGGAGGGAGAGGCCCTGATTTCCACCATCATCCAGTGGAGAGTTAGAGAATAGAGAAAGAGAAAGACTTGCAGAGGATAAGAAGGGCTAGGATGGTAGGTGTCCTAAGGTCAGAAAAATATTAAAACTGAGAGGAGAAAATATTTGAAAAACAAGGGAGGTTAATTTTCCAGAATAAAAAAAAAAAATCAACCCAGATTATAAGCTTACAGGAAAATCCACACCTTTAGAAAGTTCTAGAAGCATCCTGGGAGAAAGAATATGGAACAAGAAGCCAGTGGACATGGGAGTTCTCAACAGCATACAAGGAGACCACGAAGTAATTTTTTTTTTTTTTTTGTAATGGAAGGAAATAAACTTTGTACCTAGAATTTTATATCCAGCCAAGTGGAAAGTATAATAAAGGAATTCTCAGGAATCTAAGACCTCAGAATGTTTTTCACCCCAAATCCCACATCAAAATACTTTGTATTTCCTAAACAACAAAAATGCAGGAGAATCTTTCAGAAGGATGGAAAATAAGACCAAGTCCCCCCAAATGAGTATTAATTATTTTAAATGAAATCAAGGACCAAAGAAAAGGAAAAGTATATTCACAATAACTCAGTCTGTAGTCCTAGACAGGATCAGTGCCTGGGAGTAAAGAATATGTGACCAGGCTGAGAACTTGAATGTTAGGGAGAAGATATGACTACAAAGGGCACATAGCTTACATTAAAATGGTGTTAAATTCAGGACACTTGCCATAGAATAAAAATAAGAACAAGGATAATCCAGCAGAAGTATATTCACTGTACTCAATGAGAAATGGAAGTAGGATAGCAAAACTAAGTCTCAA
This sequence comes from Mustela erminea, assembly GCF_009829155.1. Taxonomy (NCBI): domain Eukaryota; kingdom Metazoa; phylum Chordata; class Mammalia; order Carnivora; family Mustelidae; genus Mustela; species Mustela erminea. Next base: position 46,114,479 of record NC_045621.1, on the reverse strand, counting down.
TATAACAGTAATTACTATAAATGTATGTGCATTAAATTCCAATCAAAAGGAGGAAACCAAAAAAGAGGTACAAACTGATTAGATTTTAAAATTCTAACAATGGTAACTTAAAAGAAAAACGTTCGGGGTGCCTGGGTGCCTCACTCGGTTAAGCGTAAGCCTTGGGCTTGATCCCAGGGTCCTTAGATTGAGCCCCATGTCCAGCTCCCTGTTCAGGAGCCTGCTTATTCCTCTCCCTCTGCCCCTCCTCTTTCTGCTCTCTGTCAAATAAATAAATAAAATCTTAAAAGAAAAAAAAAGAGAGAGAAACACTTAAAAAAAAAAAAAGATACAGAAAGTTTAGAATAAAACGTTGGCAAAAGACATACCAGGCGAATATGAACCAAAGGAAACTGGATAGACATCTTAATACATGACATTCAAATTTAAAACAAAAAACAAAAGCAAAAACAAAGGACACCATGTGCACGTTAATGAAATGGGCCACAGAATGAACATGCACATGCACCAAAATCATTTCAATACCTATAAAGATGTCTCAATGCAGATCACGCAGCATTTGCCAGAATGGAAAGGAGAGAGAGAGATTTCAACAAATGTAACTGGAGATTTTATTTCTAAAAATAATAATTTAATAGCTCAGGCAGACACAAACCTAGCAGAAATCTCCAAATCCTGATCAACATAATAATCTTAAACTCTTAAACATATACAGAGCTCTACACCCATCAAAAAGAAGATAAGCTTTTGAGCACATGTAGAATATTCACAGAGAGAGACCAGGTGTTAAGACCTAAAGGTGTTAGGACTTAAGGAAGCCTTGATAAGTTTCTGAGGCGAAATTCCAGCAAACTGGGCTGCTAGGTTTGATTTGTGCTTCACCCCATGCTCTAAGAAACCACCCTAAATGGACCTCCTTACTGTCACTGGGCGCCCCTGCCTTCCAGCTGCCCTTTGGGCTCAGCCAAAGGGAGCACTCCCAGATCCAGGAAGGAGGGAGCGTGAGGCCCAGAGGCTGGTTGCTCTGATCCCTCCGGATGAGGGCTCAGCTGAGGCCTTGGCTCCTTCCAGGCCCTTTCTCTCCCTCCCTTGCCCCCTCCTCCTTAGGCCACAGTGTCACCCTAGTGTTACTCAGTCCTGTGGTTTCCCTACTCCTACCTACTGGTTTGTAAATAGTCTTTTTATCAAACACTCCTCAAGTTACCCAGTTGGAGTGTGCCATCTGCTTCCTGCCAGGATCCTGACTGAACACAGACTGTTCTCAGACAATAGCATGATTAAATTAGAAATTGGTAACAAGTTATAATAAAAAATACCAAAGCAAGCAAGCAAGCAAGAAACGCTGTTAGCAAGTAAGTAACATTATTAAAGAAGGCATGGGTTTGTAACTCATGAGTTTAAAAGAGATCATTAGGGACATTAAGGAATATTTAGCTCTGAATGATAATGAAACACTGTATGTCCCAATTTGTGAGACCCAGTAAGTCAGTGCTGGGGGAGGAATTCTGCAGTTTTAAATATATCTATCAGAAAATTAAATAGTTCAAAAATAAATGAGCCTAAGCACTTAGCTCAAGATGGAGCAACGTATTAGATCCAAAGAACCAGGAAGGAAGGAAATAATAGATAAGGGCAGGAGTAACTGAAATAAAGGGAAAGATGAGAAGATGAACAAAACTAAAAGTTGGTCCTTAGGAAATATTAAAAAGGAAAAATAAGGCAAATAAATAAAGTGTAGAATAAAAAGTAGAAATAATTACAGAAGCAATTAATAGAAAAAGGAATATATGCTAGTAATTTTAAAAGTTCGATAAAATTGATTAGTTCCTAGAAACATGTAAAATTTGGCTCCAGAAATAGAGAACTCGACCAGATCAATAAATATGATGAAAATGGAAATGATAAAGTTACCCCCCCCCCCATAGTTTTATTGTTTCTACCAAAAGCTTGTAAAAACTACGTAGGTAGTTCAAGGAAATAGAAAGGGAGGAATTGTCTGGGGGCCTTTGGGGGGCAGGGTGAGAGGGTGGTCTCCTTTGCAGAGTGGGCATGTGTCTATGCCCTTGTTACTTTGGGGGCATACGCCACACAGATGCTGCAGATCGAGGTGAAACCCCCCTCCCTCACTGGGTTGCATGAGGATTAGGGCAGCTCCTGGCAGGTGTCAGGCGCTGGGGGAGGCGGAGCCATGGGGATGCAGAGAACACTGAGGAGGAGAGCTGGGGTGGAAAGGGATCCCGGCGCCCCGCTTTCACGATGGCATGACGTCACTGCACCCACCGCAGTTCCGGTGGGTGAGCTGGCCAGGGGCTTTGTCAAAGTTTCTACTCCTGGGGGGGGGGGCGAGTGGTGGTTGCAGGCAGCAGAGATGTCTGTCAGTCATTCACAGTGGCCCAAAAAGCGGCTGGGGAGGCTGACGAATGCTGGGTTTGCCCGTGTGGCACTAGAGCAGCGTGTGACTCGGTTCTGGGAAGTGAAGGTGGGGAGAAAGGCTGTGGGGACAGTGGGGGCTGATGACCTGCAGAAGTGGGGCGGACGGAGGGTGGGGGCTACACCCAAGGCATGATGGGAGGAGAGGCGGCAGAAGAGATGTCATCCCCGCTGGAAGAGCGGTCTGCGATGCTCTGGTCCCCTCTAGTGCTCTGACCAAGACTCCAGATGCGGCTCAAAATTCACCTGTTACAGAGTCAGGGTCCCTCCCTGCCCGACCCAGAGCCCCTCCCCGGTGCAAGGAGCCCACCGGGGCTTTGTCCCTCTGCGATTAAGCGTTTGTGCTGCCAGCCTCTCGGGTGGGCGGGCAGGTGGAGATTTCACTGGAAAGGGGTCAGGGTTGGGGAAGGCCCAGCGCAGGATCCGTGGCAGGTTCTGGTGGGCGGGGGACTCGGGGCTGAGCGCCGCGGGGTCACTGCGAGGGAGATCCGGGACTGCGCCCGGCGGAGGGGGCGCCGCGTCTGAGCCCCGTGTGGGTTCGCCCCTCTGCACCTAGCAAACCGCTGTGTCGGCGGTGATGTCACAGCTCGGCTCCGGCCCCCTCCGGCCCCAGCCCCCTCCCCGAGGCGGCCGCGACGCCCGTCCTTCTACCCGCGCGACAAACCAGCTGGCGGCTGGGGCTCTGGGCGCAGCGCGTAGCCAACCAGCGCGGCGGGAGGGGCGCGGGGCGGGCCGGGCCGGGGGCGCGCAGCCCGTCACGCGGTGCCGCCGTCACAGCACCAGGCTCAGACTGGGAGCAGCAGCAGCTCCGCGCTCGGGGACCCGCGCCCATGCCCGTGCCCATGCCGGGCCGCCAGTGACGCCGGGGAGGTAAGGCGGCCGCCCGCCTGGCCTCTGGCACCTGCGCTCAGCTTCCCGCGCTTGCATCGACTGAGCGCGGTGTGGGGAGCTCACGCCCGGAGCCGAGTCCTTGTCGCCATCGAGGCGCCGGCGCCGCGCGCGCGGCCCCTTCCCTTCCCCCGACCCTCCCCCGTCCCCGAGAACAATGGGGCAAATTGAGGGGTGTCCCCTTTTCATTCGCGTCCTGGCAGGGCCCTCGGGAAAGGTTCCCATCGCTGCGGCCTCTGCTGTGGCGGGATTGTCGCTGGGAGGGGCAGGGTCGCCGCGGGGAGGGTGCGCGCCGCCGGTGGCCTCTCGAGACGCCCCCTCCCCTGCTTCCGCGCTCTAGTCCTTTCCTGGAGAGGGGCCACCGAGCTAGACCGGCGGGCAGTGGAGAAGGGGAGAGCGCGCGGATGAGGGCGCCGGGGAGAGCGCGGGGCATCTGCCCGAGTCCCCGGGGTGGGGGAGGGCGGATGCTGGAGCCCGGAGCATAACAGGCGGGCGGGGCGGGCGGGGGCTGCGGCGGGAGGCCAGCTTCGTGCGCACCTCCGGGACTGCCCTTCACCATCCCCCAGCCATGTCCTCCTCCCGAGAGACCCTAGCTCCCTTCTAGAAAGGCCTGGGAGGGGCCGTCAGCGGAGGAGGCCTGTGTCTACGCAGCCAGCGCCCGAGTAACAGGTGTGGCCCGGCGGCGGGCGGGGAGGGGGCTGCGGGACCGCCCGACTCGGATGACAGGGACGAGTATGCCGCGACGACCCCTGGACTCCCCTTTTAGGCTGCGGCTCACCCTCTCTCCTTCCACCCCAAACAAGCGGCGCTGGCTGTGCGCTGGGGAAAGGGTGGCAGCGGCATCCAGGCGCCGAGGGAGGGTCTGCAGTCGGCTGGGCGCTAGGTGGGCGGCGGGGGCGGGGGGAGGACAGCGGGCCGCAGGGGCGAGGGGGAGGGGAGGGAGGGAATGCCAAGTCATGGGGCCTGCTGGGCGCGGGCGCGACGTCGCCCCGGCGCGGACCCGATGCGCGCCCTCGTTCCCAGGAATAGCGACTTCCCCTGAGAGACTAGTGCCCCCTCCTCAAATGGCAGCCCCCTCCAAGGGGTACCCGCATTGCTGGGTTTAAAGGCCTGTTAGGGTATCGCACCGGATCTTGCGGCTGCGGGAGTAGGTGTGGAGAGGTCCCTGACGCGCAGGGCTGCCCAGGTCCTAACCCTGGGGAGGACTCTTCAAGACCCAGAACGCAGGCTCCCGCAGAGCTGTGCCACCGACCCGCCCTCCCTGCCCCACTCTCGGTCTGGCTGAAGGGGGGCTCTACCAGGGCAGCAGTGCCCATCTGCCTCGACTCGGCCTGAGAAGGCAGCTGCAGGTTTGCCGGGGAGCTCTGGGGTCCAGAGTGGGGGGTTGGGGCTCTACCTGCGGCGGCCATTTTGCAGGTGTGGTTGGCCACCCGCCTTACTGGGGCTGTAGGGTGAGGGTGGTCAGGTGTAGAGCAGCTGTGTCCCCTGCTGTGGGGTGCGGTGTCTGCGGTGGAGGGTGAGGGATGCTGCTAGAGCCCGCCCGTCTGCTTTCTGTTGGAGTGAAGATCCAAGAAGGGTTGATGGTGGCAAGGAAGCGACTGGCTGCGGAGGGGGACAGTCAGCCTCTATCTGGGTGGGAAGTCTGGGGAGGGTATTGGGTTCTAGATAGGGAGCAGATGAGCAACTCTGTCCCACATTAAGGGAGGATCTGAAGACAGGTCGACCTGTGGGGTGTGGTCCAGGGGACAGAGATGGGGATCAGCTTTGGAGTCAGGGCTCCCCAACCCAAGATTCTCAGTGGGGAGGGGCTGTGAGGAGGGCCTGCTGAATGTCTGCTTTGTGCCCCCTTCCCCCACACTGGGGTGCCCCCACAGACTGACACCCCCCCCCCCTCCAGGGGCCTCACCAGCCAGATGGAGACTGAGCAGAGCTAGAATTGATCCAGACTCCTAGGACAGAGGGCCCTGTCACCCTGCCTGGTCTCCCTTCAGGGCCCCCTGGTGTCACCACTGCTGACCCAGGCTAAAGATGGCCTTTGAAAGTAGAGGAAGAAGGTCCTCCTGTGGGTTCTGTGGAGGGAGAGATGGGATTGGGGGATGCACAGGGGTGGGGGAACAGAGACAGGTAGGAGGTGCTGATGGGAGCAACATAGCTTCAGAAGACTCTGAGGGGCCTGGGGGGTCTGCGTAGTCTCACTCAATTTGCATAGGCCAGCCATGGCAGGGGAGCAGGGTGTGGCAGGGGGAGGGGATGTTCTGATGGGGGTCTGCTACCACCTGACTGGGGACCGAGGAGGGGCTACCAGCTTTGGGAACCACGCCCTGGCCTTTAAGGATCAGAACACAGCCCTCCATGCCTGAGACCCCTACTTCTAAGAGTGGCGAGGGCTCTGAGCAGTCACCCCTGGGGTGGAGACTGGTGGGATAGGGGTCAGCAGCAGCTAGTGACCCACAGGATGAGCCCATGCTCACCCTCCTGCCCAGTCCTGGATGCTTCCTGGAGCACTGTCCCATTTAGTGTTCTTAGATCAAAGGAGTGGACCCCCACCACCCCCCACCTCTACTGCCCTCCTCTCCCCATCCACATCCAGGAGCATCACACAGCTCGGTTGGGGCTGGACCACACCCTGCCCCAAACCTCTTGGCTTGGCTGGGGTGCCCAGGCCAGAGCCCGGCAGGTGGGTCTGTTCCATTAGCTGTGGGCCTCACCCCACAGGCAGGGCTGGGGAAGCAGGCAGAGGGTAAGGGTCGGGGTTGTGGGCATGTGATTCATTGCCCCACCTGACCGAGCAGGTTTGCAGTTTAACTCCTGAACACCATGAGGATTCTGGCTTGGGACGCTACCCCCAGCTCAGGGACTCAGCAAAGGGGTCATTGCACTGAGAGTGGAGGGGACGCTGGAAGAGTGGAGGGCACAGCAGAGGCTGAGCCCCCTGACCCCTCTGGGTTCCTATCCAGCCCTTCCTGTGTGCCTCTGTGGTTATGTCCCCGGCCCCCAGCCAGCTTTCTCTGTGGTTTTGTAATCTGAGCCCCTTGTGAGCCCCTTACCAGCCCCGAGGCCTCACTAGATGCCACCCTGGGATGGATCAGGATTTACCGGCTGCCTGGGTGGCTGGGCATCTGAGAGGAGGGGCTGTTGCTCTGGAGAGCCTCAGCCCCCTGCGTTTAATCTCCTAATAATCCTGGCCTGCAGTGTGGCTGCCCCCCCATTCAGAAGGGGTGGGGACGTGCCGGGGTGCCAGGAGGGCCAGCCAGTCCCCCCGCCCCCAACCCAGACCTCCTGCTCTTCCCTTTCAGCTGGCCTCATATCGGTCACCCGGGGCACACCCACACACAAGCAGTCCCTTACACTCAGTCTCACACACTCCCCCACGCACACTCAGACTCTTACCCCTCCAGTCTCACACACACTCATACGCATAGTCACACACGCACGCACACTCATATCCACTCACCCAGCCTCACCCTCTCTCGCACTTACAACTAGCTTACACATACAGCCACACACCCACACACGTGCTCTTTCACACACACACACACACACACACACACACAACCCCCATATACTCTAAGTTTTACACACTGACACGCGCGCACACACTTCCATGCGCACCCCCCTCCACACGTGCCCTCATTGTCTTTGTTCCCACCTCATCCTCTTCCCTCTCTGGAGCCTTCCACCCAGCCTCCACAGGAAGTCCCTGCACCCCCCAGATTCCACCACCTTGAAGCTGCCCGCAGCCCCCAAGGTGTTCCTCCAGCCCTGGTGGGCAGTGGCCTGGGGGAAGAAAGTCAACATTTATTGGCTGCAGAATTGGGAGACTTCCTGGGGTGCTCCTATGATCCCAGCCAGGCAGGTGGTGCCCCCCACGGCTTCTCAGATCTGTAGGCAAAGGCTCCCTAGACCCCAGACTTTCTGTGGCCTCAGCACCCCCTACTCCAACCCTCAGCCTGCCCTCCACCCTGCTGTACCCCCCACTCCTCCACCCCACCCCTCTATCCCATTCTCAACCTGCCCCCAACCTGCCCCTTACCCTACTCCTTTACCTCACCCTACTCCTGCCCCCCCTCCCACCCCTACCCTACTCCTGTACCCCACCTCACTCCTCTGCCCCATTCCTCTACCCCAACTCACTCCTCTCCCTTACTCCTGTACCCCCACTTCCAGTCTGCCCCCCACCCCACCCCTTCACCTCATCACACCCCTCCAGCCCACCCTCTCCCCCTAGCCCCGACCTGCCCCCTACCCTACCTTCCAGCCTGCTCGCTGCCTTACTCCTCTACTCCACACATGTCCACCCCACACCGGCACCTACCCCTGCTCCTTCACCTCCACCCACCCCCACTCCCTCCCACTCTTCCACCCCTTGACCAAATCCTCTGCCCCACCTGCCCCTTCAAATACCCGATCTACCCCTCCATCCTCCCTGCCCCCGCCCACCCCAGCCAGTGCAGGGCCTCACACACAGCGGCTGCCACCCTGGGCGTGCGCAGGTTGTTGTCTGTGTGTCTTCACATCTCCCATTCAGGGCCCAGCAGGTCCTGGGGCAGGTGCCTCTCCTGAAATGCAGTGCTAGGGATGGGTGGGAAGGGCCCGCGGGCCTCTGCAGGCCCCTCTCCCTAGAGTCTGGCCTTCGGCCTTTAGGAGGGAGGCTGATGGTGCCCAAGAAGAACTTGGAGGGGTGTCAGGAGCCCTTTCCCTGCTCTTGGGTCTCAGCCCTGCCAGGAGAGTTCAGGTGGGCCTCAGTTTCCTTCCCCATCTGTCATCAGCTCGGCCGGGATGGTAAGGGGCAGGGCAAGGCCATCAGTGTCCAAGGCCTATGGGTCTACGGGGACCAGGTTTCTGAGGGGCCTTCGTGGGACTGGGGCCTGGGGTGACTCAGCTGCTCCGTGTCACCTGGTCCTCACTCTCCGCCACATGGCCACAGGTCCCTGGTGCCCGGAGGATGAGAGGATGAGCAGGGACGTGGTCACCGGACCCAGACCCGAGGAGAGAACTTAGGGCCTGCTCTTCTTTGCGTGAGCTCTGACCTTAGGCAAGACAGCCCTCTGGAACATTTGATTTCCCCAGCTCTCCGTCATGCGCTCTCTTCTGCCAAGTCCCCTCTTTCCTGGCACCCACACCTGGGAGCCTCTTCCAGCCTGTGTCCCCCCCAGCTGCCGCCTGCTGTCCCCATCCCCGGGCCGGATGGCTCTGTTTCTTGGACACGGAGCTTCTCCTTTCTTGGCTTCCTGTGCGACTTCCTGGAAATGGGGCTGAGTCCTTGCCTGTGGGATGGGGTCCCGGCTCGGTCGTCGCCCTGGGTCTGTGGTATGTCTGGCGGCACGTCTCGGTGTCGATGTCCCGGCCTGTGGGCCCACGCGTTACGAGCAGCCATCCACCCCTTACGCTTTCTGTTTTCTTCCTTGATGTTAGGCCCTGGTTGTCTTGTCTTGGTCTTGTTTTTTTCCTCTCGTATGTCGTGTCTCCTTGTTTATGTCCTATTTTCTGGGCAATTTCTGGGCTTCCTTTTTGAGTTCTTTTTGGGATCATGTGTTTCAGCACTTACGTGTCCATCTCTAAGAGCTCCCTCTTCCTTGTCCCTAACTGTTCCCATTTCACAGCGTCCTCTTCCTGTTTCGGAAGCACACGATCCTCCTGAAACATTCTGAGTGTTCCTAGAGGTGTTTCCTGTTCATTTGCTTGTTTCTTCTTCTGCTCTATGGTTTATTTTGAGTTCCCTGCTGGTTCACTACAGTCTTCACCTTCAAGGCTTTTTCACTCTCCTGGTGTATGTGGCAAGCCCTGAGGGCCCCTTCCTGCTGGGGATGCCTGTGGCGGAGGAGTGGGGGGTTGAGCACGCCACCCCTGGTTTCCCCAGGTCAGAGTGGGCTTCTGGCTGGAGCCCAGGATGGGGGTGAGGGGGCTCTGCTTTAGGTCTGGAGGGCTGGGTGCGAGGTCCACGTAGTCCCGTCCCGCTCCTCCAGGACACGGGGTGCCAATGTCCACACTGGCGCTCTTACTCTCACCACACGTCTTCTCCCGTGTCTGGGGAGCCCGGGCCTGGGGGTGTGGCAACCATGCCCTCTGTGGGGGTGGGCGGCTAGGAGCTGATGGAGGTCCCATGGGTCCATGTGGTGGTTCTGCAGACTCACACCTGGGTCGTCTTCTGTAGCCTTGCATCCTGGAACGCCTTCCCTTCTTGGGCCCCACTGAGCCCACAAGCCTAGAACCCCGGGAGGGCCCTGCTATCATGCCGATCCCCTACGGGCTGTTTCTGGGCCACCCCCAACCCCAGCCTCCAGAAGGTTTGTTAGGGGTCTGAGGTCATTGGCGAGGCCTCTCTCCTGCCCTTCACCACTCTCTCTTGCCCCCCACCAGCAAGCTCTGCCCTCTGTTTCATGGGCCTCAAAAGCGAGCCTGCAGGGGCCCCGGGGTGGGCCTGGCATGGGCTCTAATGTACATCTCTTGTAAGACTAAGAAAGATGAGTTCTGTTTTTCCCCAACTCTCGAGGGAAAGTCAGTGTTTCAGGAAGAGGTGCCGTGTGGGTGCTCTGTTCCAGGCGGTGCTGCTGGCCTGGGGGGTAGATGGGCGCCAGGTGAGGGACGCTGGGGAAGCCTCAGTGCTTGATGTGGGTTTGCACCGGGGGCCTGTCCTGGGTCTCAGGCCGCCTTTGCCCATCCATGTGTCCGTAGAGGTTTGGCTTTTCCTTGAGCTTCCTGCCCATACTCCGTGTTTACGCAGAAATGTGAAGTCGTCAGTATTCACTGAGGGGCCAGCCCCATCCCCTGTGTCCCCTGTGACCTGCCCACAGCGGGTCCTCAGCACATCTACACCGAGTGAATGGGCTCAACCCCCTCCTTCCTTGGAGGCCCTGCCTCATGGCTCCGGGTCTCCCTCCCCCGTGGTCCTTACCGAGGGTCACTTCCTCATCCACGTGCATGACCACTGTCGCCTGGCTCCCTTGTTCTCTCTGTCCTTGCTGCACGTCTCACGGTTGCAGGCTGGGCCTTTTCACCCTCAGACATGGATGGCACCCCACATAGGGCCGGCAGGGCACAGACCCTCATGGCTCAGGAACCCTTTGAACAGCTCCTTGGGCTCTGGCACACTCCCTGTCCCGTCCTTCTCCTCCGCTGGCTCTGAGCCCACGATTGGCTGACCCTCACCCCTGCGCGTGCCCTCCCCAGCTCGGTGGGCAGTCCTCCGTGGCACCTGCGGCCACGTGACTCTGCACCCCCGGGACCATTTCACACTTGCTCGTGTCCTCTCAGACTTCACACCCAGTGCTGTTGAGAGAGGCTGGCCCTTCTTGCCGCTCTCCGGTACACGGCATGTCCGACACCATGACCCCCAGCGTCCCACCTCAGACCCTCTGCCTGCAGCCCGGCCCCAGGCAGCGAGGCCTGGCCCTGTCCCCTGAAAATCAGCCCTGCTGCTTGGTCCCCTCTGTGGCAAGACTTCTTAAAAGAAGTTAAGTCTTTAAAAAAGGTTATTATGTAGTAGGACACATGAAAAAGAATCTAGAATATTTCCACAAATGGCCATGTGTGCACGGTCAGCTTCAAAGAGGAAGCATTTCCAGCACACTCCCCGGTCCCTGGCATTTTGAGTGACCACTCCCCTAACCCTCACAGAAGGAGGAGGGGGCTCTGGTGTGACCCCACCTTGCAGACTTGGTGGAGGTCCACATCAAGGTCTTGGCAGTCCCTGGGGCCTCAGAGTCCCGACTTGACCTGCAGGTTCTCACCACCCGGACTTTAGCCCTCAGCATGTGCAGAATTTTGTCATTGACCCCTGGGCTCCAGGTAGAGTCCCTTCTGTGTGTGAAGCCCCGTGTGGGCTGCATATTGCTGGGCAAGTGACATTGGCTGTTTGTAAGTTTCCCAAGGACTATGGATGGCTCTCCTTCACTCACTGTCCCATCTGGATGACTGTGGTGTGACTGAGTCACACTGTTCAGTCTCCAGTCAGTGGACAGTCAGGCTTTCCCATCTCCTTCCCCTTTCCTTCTCTTTCTCTTTTCTGCTGCAGATACTGGGGACATTTCTCCTGTGATCTCGTACATGTAGAGTTGCCCAGTGGCTGGTGCCAGAGTCTGCAATGTTAGCAGACATCTCCATGTTGTTTCCAAAGTGGTTGTGCTCATGAGGTTTTCCCAAGTGTGCTGTGATGTTCCCGTTTCCCTGTCCTTACATTTCATGTTGCCACATGTTTTAATTTTGTGATCTGATGTATTTTTTTAAAAGATTTTTTTTATTAGAGAGAGAGAGCAAGTGCGTGCATGCACAAGTGGGGGAAGGGGCAGGCAAAGAGAGGGAAACAGGCTCCCTGCTGAGCACAGATCCTGACGTGGGGCTAGATCCCAGGACCCTGAGATCATGACCTGAGCCGAAGGCAGATGCTTAACAGGCTGAGCCACCCTGGTGCCCCTGATGGATATGGTTTTGAGCCACACTTTCATCATTATCCATTGTGGTTGAGCTTCTTGTCCTGTAAATTGCCTGTTCATAACTTTTGGCTATTTTTTTGGTGTTCTTTTTTGTTGTTGTTTGATTTTTGTGTGTTCTTTGTGTGTTCTGCATATGAACCCTTGTCAGTTAGATGTGCTGCATACATCTCCAGGGGGTGAACTCTTCTTCACCTATTAATGGTATCTTGATGTCTGGACTTTTCCTTTTGGTACCTTCTGTGGGTTGAATCCTCGAAGGAGAATATGGAGATACCACTTTTCTTCATTATTTTATCTTCCAAAACTGTTGTTCACATTTAGGTCTTGAGTATGCATGGGATTTGATTTGGTATAGAGGAGGAATCTAATTTTGTGTTTTTCCATATGGCTAGCCAGTTGTCTTCATCTGTCTGGGTTGCTGTAACAGAATACCAGAGACCGGGTGGCTTGTAAACAGACAGTGATTTCTCGTAATTCTGAGACTGGAAGTCCAAGATCAGGGTGCCGGCAGGGCCAGATTCTGGCAAGAGCCTACTTCTAGTTTGCAGATAGCTAACTCTGCATTGGAGAGAGGAAGCATGCTCTCTTGGGACCTTTATAAGAGCACTAATCCCATTCATAAGGCCCACCCTCTGAGCTCATTTATGCCTGACCATATAGCAGTGTCTCCCACTTCCTCATCCCTTCCCACTGAGGGTAGGGTTTGGGTTAGGAATATGGGGTCCCAAAATTCAGGCCATCACCGGTTTTCTCAGTAGCATAGCTTCAGTACTCCTTTCCCTTCCCACAGACCTGCAAAGCCCCCTTTGCCCACTCTCAGAAGGACTGTGTCTGTGTAAGTCTCTTTTGGGATCCCTTCTGTTACACGGGTGGTGACTTACCTTGTCCTGGCCACCCCATCTTAGTTACTGTACTTTTATGTTAAGTCTTGATTCCACGAGGACACGTTGTCTTCTATCCTCTTGTGTTTCTTTAGATGGGTCATTAGTATTCATAGCATCAACACTTTCATAAAAAATCTGGTTGAGATTTCATTTGACCATACATTGAATTTTTTATTCCTTTGAGTGAAAATAAACATTTTAAAGATATCAAAATTTTTCCATGTGTAGGTTATAGTTCATTTATTTAGGTTTTCTATATTTTTGTGAAGGCTAAAAATTTCCTCATAAAAGTTATATGCATCTGTTGTGACATTTATTATGATAAAGGTACTATATGCTTTGGATTATCTTTTAAATGCACCTTAAAATATTTTTTTAACTATTTATCTCTCATGTATTCCAACCTGGTTTGTTTCTAGCAACTTTGTGTCACCTTCCTACTAAGTCAAATAATTTATCTGTGGATCCTCTTGATTTCTGTGTAGATAAGCAAATAGTCTGCACGTGATGACAAATTGGGTTTCTTCATTTCCAATCCATATTTTGTTATTGTTGTTTTTTTTTCCCGCCTTATCACTCTGGCTAGCACCACTGTTCCAATGTGAAATAGAAGTGATGACAGGCGTCCTAAACTTGTTTCTGAATTTAAAGAAAGTGTTCCTAATATTTTATGAGTAGTTATGATATTTGGGTAGGCTTTTAGTAGGTGCCTGTTATGAGAGTAAAGATTTCTTTTATTTCTCATTATTGCCAAGAGTTTTATTATAAACAGATTTTGAGAATTATTGAATGCCTTTTCAGCAACTATTGAGAACCTCATTTGGTTATTTCTCCTTTAATCTGATATGTGGTGAATTTTATGAATAGAGGTCTTATGTTAAACCACATATATATATCCATATTGATATTTTTAGAATAAGTTTACTGTATTAACCTTTTTATTTGCTGCTGGGCCTTCTTGCTAATGTTTTGGACTTTTATATCTATGTTCATTAGATATAAAAGGGGAGGGGGAGGGGGAGAGGGAAAAGCAGACTCCTCTTCTGAGCAGGGAGCCTGACACAGGGCTCCATCCCAGGATCCTGAGATCATGACCTGAGCTGAAGGCAGATGCTTAATGGACTGAGCCACCCAGGTGCCCCAATTTTTTTTTTAATTGGGTTCTAGACATTTCTACATTGTGGAGTATCTGAATTATGCTTTCTTTCCAGAAAGCATGTTGGGCTTTGTTTTGGCAGGTAGTAAATTACTTGAGCTCATTTGATCCTTGAAGTCCTGATTTTAAGAGTTTCACTGGAAGCAGATGTCAGAGGGATGGTTAAGCCCACTACTCAAGTGTGATTTCTTTGGGATATCCACTGAATGTCTGGAATGGAGGATCAAGAGAACTATTATGGTACAGATACCCTTCTTATTTTATGTGAGCTTTGGGAATCCCTGTGTCTTCCTTGCCTGCACTACATGGGGATGGACGCATCCTCTACAAAGACTCAAGGCACTCCTATGCAATATCTTGACCTTTGCTGCTTAGCCACTCTTTCCCTTTCAGAAGTCTGACCCACAATTTCCAGCTGCCTCAAACTACCCAAACTCTAGTCTCCATCTCCTCAACTCATCAGAGCTGCTGAGCTATTTACGTCCTACCGTCCAAACCATGAGGTCTGGAAATTGCCTTTGGGCAGATTTGGAGTGATTTTAGGGTTTCCCTTGTGTGTTTCCCTTCTCTCAGGGATCACAGTTCTGCATGGCCTGCTGTCCAGTGTCCAAAGACAGTTATTTTCATACATTTTGCCCAGGTTTGCTAGTTTATTCTTTATAGGGGGAGTTTAAGCGTGGTCCTGTAACTCCCATCATGGCTGAACATGGAAATGCCCCAAGTGTTGCTAGTAGTCTTTTCATTATCATTCACTACTAAGTTTATTTATATCTCCATCATGATTTCTTCTTTGTGTATTAATTATTTAGAAGTTTATTTTTAATTTTTCTAAATACAGGGTTTTTAATGGTCTTTTATTGATTTTTAATTATCTTCAAATTACAAGATGCATTTGGTACAGAGTCTTTGACATTTATTAGGAGTTGTTTTCTGACCTACAAAATGGTAGAATATTGTAGATGTTCCATATGTGTTAGAAAAGAATGCATTTCTCTAATTTACAAGAAGAAGAGAGCACATGTGTTCATTAGTTCATGATTATCATGTTTAGACCATCTATATCCTTGTTAATTATGTCTGTTTGGGCTGTCAATTAGTGAGCAATGTGTTAAAACTTCTGCCATGATGAATTAGTGAATTCTTTCATGGTGCATGACTCTTAATCTTGGTTTTATGTTTTTATCGTGTTGTCTCTGTGGGACCATTCTGAGTCATTTTTTCCAATATGTTTTCCAGTTCATTAATTCTCTGCTCAGCTTCATTTAATTTACTGATTAATACATCTGCTAAGTTTTAAAGTTTGAATGGTCACATTTTTGTTTCTGAACGTTCTACATGGTTCTCCCCTCCATATTTTACAGCATTATTTCTCATTCCTGTTTATTTCTCTAAACATTTTAGGCATGCATATTTTATGATCTGTATCTGATGATTTCAGTATCTGAAATCCTTGATAGTCCAAGATCAGGATATAATTCTAGTTCTGTTTTCTTTTCCTTTTCCCAACTCTTGCTCACAGTGAATTGCTTCTGTGGTATTTGGTAATATGTAATTGTGAGCTCTTCTTTGACTGATCTTCATCTGTAGGGACCTAAGAAGAGGAAGCTGTTTCTAAGGAGGATTTGTATTTGTGTTTGTGATGATGTCCTAAAGTTGCAAACAGCCAAGACACACTCTGAGCTGACTTCTCAAACTCGGGTTTCACTGATCATGCAGGTATTGCAAATTTGAAACACAAAGCTGCATGAAGACAGGTCTGTGGCCTCGAGTTCTCAGGAACACTGGCTTTTTAACCACCTGGGGCTGAGATCACTCAGAATAAGTCCCCTGTGTTCCTCTGATGACAGATGGCTTTCTCCCAGCCTTCCATGCTCCAGGGTTCTAGCTTTAAAGGATTGAACTCTTTGTGGTGGTTTGGTTCCAGTTCCAACCTTGAACTTGAGGCCATGCCTCGGTCCTCCATTCAGTGTGTGAGATCCGCTTCACCACGGTTCTGGTGTCAACATATGCCTGCAGCTTTCTTCCTGGTGGGCTTGCCTCTTGGATTCAGCAATTCCTGCTGCTTTCTCTCCCCTTCCTCAGACATTCTCTTATTTTATTCTGAAGTTTGTTATTTATCCTAAGTTTCTCAGTGATTTCTAATGGGAGGGAGTTCCGTCCACCATGTTGCCAAAAGTGGAGATCTCTCATTCACCTGTTTTTCTGTTGGTTTCATATATGTTAATTTTAATGAGCAAACTGAAGGTCTTTTTATTTATTTACTTATTTACCCGAACCATTTGGTAATTATTTATTTATTTTTTTTTAAGTTTTATTTATTTGAGACACAGCGAGAGAGGAAACACAAGCAGGGCGAGTGGGAAAGGGAGAAGCAGGCTTCCCGCTGAGCAGGGAGCCTGATGTGGGGCTTGATCCCAAGACTCTAGGATCATGACCTGAGCCAAAGGTAGCCGCTTAATGACTGAGCCACCTAGGTGCCTCCATTTGGTAATTTTTAAAAATAATCTTTAAATATGAGCACAGTTTTGAAGAGTCAGATCTATCTACAAAACTTATTTAGGAAATCAGCAGGTTTCCCTCTCCATCCCCAACCTCTTCCAGCTCTCTTAGCTGTTTTGTGCTATTTGATGCTTTTGGCTCTATCTTGCTAAGTAATGTGCTTATTCTGCCAGTTTTGGGGGACCTGTTTAAGAAGTTGCATAAGTACGATTATAAAAAGTGTACCCACTTTTGTCTTTGGGCCATCTTTTCTCAGTGTTCTGTCTGTGAGGTTCATGCATTTATCTTCTCTTCCTCCTGAAATGGCACTAAAATAACGGTAAAGGTAAATGAAAGAGACCGAAGCCCTTCTGGAAGGGTGGAAGACAGAGAAATCATGGCAACGCATTTGGGAAAATGAAAAGCAGAATCCTCGTTCTAACTGATAGCAGATTCAGGAAGGTGAATGCCGAGGAGGCTGGTGGGGAATTGGGAAGTGACCTGTGGTGTCCCCACAAGGCTCGGAATCTGGGTCTCCCACTGCCTCTGGCAGTGAGGGCAGGATTCTAGAGGGCCTGTCCAGAGTTCCAGACTTCTCTCCCACTCCTCCATCTCCTTCTCCCCTTTTCTATCCAGCCTATTGATCTCTTCCATTGCCATGACTTAGTGTTCACAAGTGATGCATTCATTTTTCTTGCCTGACCCCTCTTCAGATGCAGACATCCAACCATCTCCCTGAGTTTTCCATGTCTCTCCAACCCCCTGGTGCTGCTGACACTAGGGTTCAGGGATCAACAGGAGACAGCCCTGCTCTGGCAGAGCCCCGGTTGCTGGCTCACATCCACTGGGCTGGTCTCCGGGCAAATGAGGGTCAGCCTGGCGAACCTGCAGCTTGCAGAGGGACACTGGGCCTGAATCTACCCGAGAACCATGTGAAGGCCCCCTGACCCCTGCAGGCTTGTGAGTCCTGCTTTAGCTGCCTCCCACAGTTTTGATATGTTATATCTGCATTAGTGTTCAGTTCAAAGTATTTTCTAATGTCTGATGAAATGTTTTTCTTTGTCCCATAGGTTATTTAGAATCCTATTGCTTAATGTCCAAGCAGTTGGGGGATTTTTTAGGGTTTTATTGTTGTTGTTTTTGTTTTTTTGGTATTGATGTCTAGCTCAATTCTACTGTGGTCAGAGAACATACACATCAGGATTTTAATTTTAAGTTGAAATTTGTTAGAATTTGATTTATGACTAGTATATGACCAATTTTAGTACATCTTTATGTGAAATTTGTCTATCTATCTATTTAGTAGGCTTCATGCCCAGAGTGGAGCCCAGCATGGGGCTTGAACTCACAACCTGGAGATCAAGACCTGAGAGCTGAGATCAAGAGTCAGTCACATAACCAGCTGTCACATAACCAGCTGAGCCACACAAGTGCCCCTTTATGTGCACTTTAAAAGAACGTGTATGATGTATAGTTTCCCTTCTCAGTATCTGATAGAAGAAGCAAACAAAAAATGTTTATCTTTTTATTTTCAACCTTGTTTATTTAACCTTCAACCGTTTATTTAAAGGTGTCTCCTGGGGGTGCCTGGGTGGCACAGTCAGTTAAGTGTCCTACTCTTGATTTTGGCTCAGGTCATGATCCCACTTGGTGAGATGGACCCCATGTCAGGCTCTATGCTCAGCAGGGACTCTGCTCGAGATTCTCTCTTTCCCTCTGCCCCTCCCCCCCATGCAGGCTTGTGTGCGCACACACTCTCTCTCAAATAAAGAACATTTTTTTTTTTTTTAAAGTTGTCTCTTGGCAACAGAATAGAATTTTTTTAAAATCTGTTTTGATGGTTATGATGTTTTGCCGGGAGTGTTCAAGCCATACTAATGGGTTTTTATCTACAGTTTTAAGTCTTCATCTTCCATTCAACCTAGGTTTTTTTGCTGTTGTTCTGTTTTTCCTCCTTGGTTACCTTCTATTGGATTAATAAAATGATGTACAGGGGCACCTGGGCTGCTCATTCATTGGGCGTCTGCCTTCCGCTCAGGTCATGAACCCAAGGTCCTAGGATCGAGCCCCATATCAGGCTCCATACTTGGTGGGAAACCTGCTTCTCCCTCTCCCACTCCCCTGCTTGTGTCCTCTCTCACTGTGTCTCTCTCTGGTAAATAAATGTTAAAATAAAATAAAATAAAATAAAATAAAATAAAATGATGTACATTTTTTTCTGTTCTTGCTACTAACTTGTTGGTTACACATTTTTTTCCTGCTTTTTTGATGATTACCTTAGCAGTTGAAACATGTATCCTGGAAAGTCTAATATAAATTGTTGCTTTTCCACTTATCTGATGATGCTGAAACCTGACCTTGTCTTATGGCTTTCATCATTGCTGTTGAGAGGTCAGTTGTCATTCCAATTTTTGTTCCTTTAGAGGTTATCTGTCTCTTTTTTTCTGGCTGCTTTTAGGACTCTTCCTCTTTGGCACAGTCTTATTATGATGTGCCTTTGTGTAGCGTTCTTTGTATTTATCCTACTTTGTGTTTGCAAGACTTCTTGAATCTGTGGGTTGATGTACTTTAGCAATTTTAGACAATGGTCATTATCTTCTTCTTCTTTTGACAATTTTATTTGTTTATTTGATAGAGGGAGACAGTGAGAGCGGGAACACAAGTAAGGGCAGTGGGAGAGGGAGAAGCAGGCTTCCCGCTGAGCAGGGAGCCTGATGTGGGGCTTGATCTCAGGACTCTGGGATCATAACCTGAGCCAAAGGCAGACACTTTGTGACTGAGCCACTAGGCTCCCCTGTCATTATCTTCTTAAGTATTGCCTTTCTCCTATTCCATTTCTTCTTTTAGCTTGCAGTTACTTGCATGTTAGGCCATTTCACTGTGTCCTATATTACTCTGACTCTATTTCCTATATTTTCCATTCATTTTTTCCCTGTTCTTTAATTCCTCCAGTTCACGAACACTGCTTTCAGCTGTGTCTAATTTCTTGAGTTCTTAATGTCAGTTATTGTGTTTTCAGTTCTAGAATTTTCACTAGAAATTCTTTTTCATAGTTTTAGATCTTGAAAAAGTCTCCATTTTTCGATTTATTTTCTCTGTCCTTTTCTCTTTTTTTTGAATATACAAGCCATGGTTATTATAAAGTCCTTCTTTGATAACTCCTAGATCTGGATCATGGTAGATATGGTTTTTTTTTTTTTTTCTTTTTGTGGTTTTTTCTCCCCCCAATTTGTTTTGAATCCTATAGGCCTGTCTTTTTTGGTGCCCTGTGACTTTTGATTTAATGTCAGATCTTGCTTATTGTAACACAGAAGAGGCTCTGGATGAGGATAGAGTGGACAGTCATCCCTAATTCAGGCAAAGACTTAGTTGACTGAGTCAGGGAAGCATCGCAGTTTTGCTAAGCTTTGCTCTCCCTGTGGTTCTGCTTTTAGACTCTGTGCCTTTCAGGGCTTTCAAATCAGGCCCTGGTATGATTACTGGAGCCCCTCCTCCCATTGGCTCTTGAATGCTAATCCTTGTCTCCTTAGCACCTGACAATGCAGAAGACTCTTCTTTGATTTGCAGAGGATTTCTGTTTGGATTTTTAAACTCCTGACCCTCATACCTTTGCACTTAAGAGGAGAACTGGCTGAGTGAAGCTCCCTACTTCTTTCTCCTGGGATTTTGACCTCTCAAGTTTGCTTCTCTTGACCAAAAACTCAGTGGGTTTCTCCATCCCTCAGCAACAGCTCTCTGCCTGGGAAGACTCCAGATTCCCAGCCTCTTGCCCCGTGCCCAGAATGCAAATGCATTTAGGGAGAAAGTGCTGTGGCGTGTTGGAATGTTGTCTCCTGTCCCAGCAGCCCCCGTCTCTGGAATCTTGGCCTGCTAGTCTGAGTGGCTTCTGTAGCTCTTTGATTCACATTGTGAGATTTTACCCAGCTTCTCTAGCCAGAAACAGTGGGAGGGAGCATGGTTGTGTCTCCAGCCCTTCTGCCTGGAAGGGCTCTGCTTTCCCTACTCTGCGCTCACACCCGCTGTCCACCCTGGAGCCATAGCATAGTGTCCATGTATTCTTGTAATCCTCTCAGAGGTGAGGTTCTAGCTCTTTTTAAATATGAGAGAGCCAGTTGCTCCAATGCCAGTCTCACCCAGTTCCCTGAAATGCTGCCTTATCATCCATTAGGTGTGTCTGTCTGTCCGCCTGTGGTCATGCTTCATCTTTTCTGTTCGTTTCTATTCATCTGTCATTGCTGGACTTTGGAAGTCATGACAGCTTTATAGTAAATCTGATAGCTGGTAGGGTATGTTCTTTGTTCTTATTTTTCACTGGTCTTTTTGGAACTCTTGCATAATTCCACTGAAAATCCTGTTGGAATATTTTGCTTACTGGACTAGCACTGAATTAACATATCTAAATTTGGGAAGAACTGAAAATTGTGCAATATTGAATTGAACATCTGCTTTCATAAATATTTTCTTTATTTCTAATTATTTCCTATTTCAGCACTGAGCATTGCTCACTCAACAGATATAGCCTCCTTTTTTCCTTTTTTTTTTGAAGACATGAAGGCATGTTGCTAAATGCTAGAATTTCAATTTACATCCACACCAGGAATTCATGACCTTGCTCTTGCCCTTCCCACCCCAGCTGGAATAGCCTAATACTTTTCTCCATCTGGAGTGTGGGGAGATTTTGCTGCCTAAGGAAATGCAGATTCCCAGGGAGCCACATCCCTCCAATCCCCTCCTTGGTGACCATATTTGGAGGTGAGAGGGTGAGACTGTTAAAAAAAACCCCTTAACTTATAGTGTGTGGGTAAAAGTGTGTGCTGTGGCTGCAGGGGTTCTGGCATGTGGCTGGTGTGTCTGCAGCCCCCAGTTTTGCCCCCACCCACCTGGGCTTTGGCTCATGTCTTGCACTTGTCGGCCCTCAGTGGCCAGCTGCTCTAGGGCATCCCTCTCTCCCTGTGGCCTTTGGATGGCTGTGCTTGCCCACGGGGTGGTTCTGCTCCACGTCTAGCCTGTGCTGGGGGGGTCCCGACCCTGGGTGGGGCCTGGGAGTTTAAAGCCTGAAGTCTGCATTGATCCCAGCCCCTGTGGGGCTCCCTCCATCTTTGTCAGGATCCTTCTGCTCTTGAGAGTCTCAAGCCCTCTCCCCTAAGCCTTTGCTCTCCTTGGATGCCTCTAGTGATGGGGGTTCACAGCTGAATGGGCACTTCGGTTCATTTTAGGTGGCAACTGGTCTTCATGTCAGGCTGAGTTCTCTTTTCTGGAGCTCCTGGCCATTTCTGGATGGCCCACATCTCTCTGCCTGAGCTTGTCCTCCTCCATGTTCCCAAGGGCCCTGTCCTACAAGCCCCCAAGCCCCCTTGGGTGGCCGGCTACATCATCAGGCTAGAAGCTTGTTGGCGGCCTGTGGGAAAGGGCTTTCAGAGTGGCCAGAGCAGCACCGTAATTTCGCAGGGAGCTTTTGCTGGCTTTCCTCAGGGTCCCGGGCCCTGAGAGGTGGAATCGCTTTGGGGTCATCAAATGGCCTCAACCCTGTCATTTCACAGATGGGTAAACCAAGGCTCAGGGGTTAAATCACACGGCAGAGACAAAGGCAGGAACGGGACTGGGTCCCTGGTCCCTGGCTTGCACCTCCTCCACGTGAGGTCGATGCCAGGAATGCCCCCGGCGGCTGCAGCCTGAGTTGGGAGCTGTGGGACATAGTACTGAAATGCAGCGTCTGTCCACTTGCTTAGGACCGTCTGTCCTATCGTTTGGATTTGCTGAGCTAACCATTTCCTTTCCTGCTCATCTGGACATCAGGTTATTGCTGGATCCAGCTGCCAGTGAGAGCCCCAGGATGTAGGGTATGGGAGGACATTCTGGAACCCTGTCCTATTTGAAAACACCCTTGACAGGTTTAAAGGCCCAGCCTATGTCAGGGTCAGGCTTTTGGGGGGATGATCTCCGTCCCATGACTGCTGTCCCCACTGCTGGTGGGAACCCACACACCGCTCGTTCCCACAGGGGAATGGAGATCGGTGTGTCCACCAGGTCCCTGGCCAGTGGGTTGGGCCAGGGCACAGGAGTGCGAGTCAGAGGGTGGTGGGCTTCTGTGGCTCCCGCTGAGTGCACCTGGCACGGCCCCCAGTGCTGAGCTGCCTGACCCTCTTCATCCTGGGCCTCAGGGTCGGGACGCTGCCTCGTTGTGGCAGGGACACCACAGGGCCCCAGGTGCTCTGAAGAGGCCTGGCCTCAGAGATGTGTTTGGCAGCATTTTTTTGTGGAAACAGATGCTTGAAGATGGTTCTGTTCCTGGGACCCCCTAGAAGCTTCCTTGGGAAAACAAGGCTGGACTCTGGCCCTGCCAGGACCTGTGTCTGTCCACTGATCCCAGCTGCTGGCCTCACAGTGGCCCCGCAGCCTTGGCATGGAGTCAGAAGGAGAGGGACTGGGTCGGGGGCTGGGTAAGGGGCCATGTCGCATCTCCCTGTCAGCCGCCTGCCAGACGGGGCGGCTCAGCCTCAGCCTCAGGAGACTCACCCATGTATCATTCATTGGGTCTTCAGCAGCTCTAGCTTTGGTGCAAACAAGATTTTTCTGTCGCTTTGTGGTTCCTTTGAATATTTGCCTGCCCACCAGGTGGGGCCGGAGGCTCTGCGTTGCCCCAGCACCATGGGACTGTCCCCCAGTGCCTGTTACTGTACTCCTGCCCACAGGGACACTTGGCCCTGCCTTGGAGCCCGGGGCAGCTCTGTGCTGTGCCTCCCTCCCTGCCCCTCCCTGGCCTCCCCAGGGTCCCCCTGGCTGCTTCCCTTCCCTGCCATCCCGCATGCCCCAGCAGGGACCCCCACCATTCCCCATGCTCCAGCAAAGACTGGCCCCCCCTTACTGTCCCCACTGCTCCTCAGCAGTTTGGATGTGTTTCTCTATAATCTCTGGGGTCTGTGTGAGATGCCCATGCCATTCCCATTCTCCACCGTTTGTGGTCTGTAGTTCTCTCTGGAAGCTACCAGAACCTTTCCGTTAGCCTCAGTTTGCTTGGTGTGTGACTTTCTCCTGCCAGCGGGGTGAGTGGTGATGCTTGAGTTTGGAGACTCGTGACTGGCGGTCCTGGGAGGTTTCTTTGAGTTCTCTCTCAGTGGCTCTTTTTCCCTGATCCTCAAATCTTATCTCTTTCCTTTCATGGAAAATTACTTAATTCCAACCTTTTGGTTTACTTTCAAAGTTTATGTTTTCATATTTTTAATTTCCAAAACCTCTCATATTCATTAGAGAGCCCTTTTGAAAATAGCATTCTCCACCCATTCTTGGGCATAGCAATTTTTCTCTCTGAGAATATTAATTACAAGGAATTTAAAAAATACTTTTCTTCTCTTTCCTGCACTGTTCCTTGCTGCTTGCTCCTTTCCTGGTGGTTTCAGCGTCTGTATTTCTTGCTGGAGGGTGAGGTCCTGACAGGTCTCCCCAGCCATGAACTCCGCATGGGGATTTCAGGACTAGGCATCTTGGGGGTGCCTCAACCCTGTCCTTTCAGCTGGTGCTCCATGCCTGCCCTCATCTGGGCCGCGGGTCCCCAGGCTGGGCAGGGCTCTCTCCTGCCAGGTGGTGGGGGAGGTCCAGGCCCTGGATGGCCACAGGGGAGGGTGGGGCCCTGGGGGTCTTCCCTAGACTGCCAGGAGCTCTGAAACATGATTCCACAGTCTCCCAGTCTGGAGGCCGAAAGTCAGAGGTCAGGTGTGGACAGGGGTCTTCCTTCTGGGCTTTGTCTGCTGTCACCTTAGCCATTCCTTGTCTTGTAGAAGCATCGCCTGGATCTTTGCCTCTGTTTTCACCTGACATTCTCCTGGTATGTGTCTGTCCAGTTGTTCTCTTTCGTAAGGACTCCATGTTGAGTCCGGGGCTTACCAGATTCCTGCATGACCTCATCTTTACCAGTCACATCTGCAAGGACCCCGTCTCCAAATAAGGTCACATTCTGAGGTCCTGGGGTTTAGGACTTCAACATAGGGATTTTGAGGGGACAAAATTCAACCCATGGCAGGTTTAATGCTGGCTTTCCATCAACACCCATTTTTGGTCCCACCCGGATGCCACTTTCAGAGGCGCCAGGAGCCTTTCTGGGTCCCACTGAGTGCATTGGCTTGTTTCTTGTTAGGCTCCGGATTTCCAGGCTTCCTAAGCCAGGCTGTACTTGTGGTGTTTCTTATCCATAGCCACCCCCGCTGCAGCCCCCTGTCCCTCTGGATTGGCACCACACGCAGGACTCCTTTAGTGGGATTTTGGAAGGGAGAAGTTTGCTGGCCCCCAGAAGTAGCTGTTCTGCCTTTCTGTATTGTTTCTAATTCATGTCTCCCTTTTTCTCAAGGTCTCCACGCTCACTCGGGCTCCCAGCACTGCTAAGGGTGACCCACAAAGGCCGGCACGATGGCCGGGGCCTCGGTGAAGGTGGCGGTACGCGTCCGCCCCTTCAATTCTCGGGAGATGAGCCGAGACTCCAAGTGCATCATCCAGATGTCCGGAAGTACCACCAGTGAGTACTGGTTATGGGTGGCCACGGGCGGCTCGTCGCTGGGGCCTGGGCAGCCCCCCACCCCGGCTCCCTCATCGACACATGGGGTACCGATTCCCTGAGCTAGTGGCAACAGATGACCACCAGTGGGGGTGGGGGTGGCTCCTACAACAGTTCTGAAGGCCAGTGTCTAAAGTCAAGGTGTTGACAGGGTCTTGCTGCCTCTGACCTTTTAGACCAGACTCCTTCCTGCCTCCTGCGGCTCCAGCTGGTTTGACTGTCTGGACCTGTGGCCTTCAGTGGCCAGTGGTCTTCACAGGTGGAGGGCGGGTGGGCTAGGTCGGGGCTGGGCCCTCAGGAGGACACTTGCTGTCAGCACTGGGCCTTGTGGATAGAGTGGACGGTCACTGAAACCAGTCCTCCACGGTATGTGACCGAACTAGCATTTAAATAACGACTTGAAACACAAAAAGAGAACAGAATGCTGATCCCCGGATGTAGGACCCACCCTGATCTGGTGTGATCTCACTGTGACAGCTAATTCCATCTCCAAAGACCCCGTTTCCAAAGAAGGTCACCTTCTGAGGCTCAGGATAACGTGAATTGGGGGCCCACTTCCCACCAGCACGTGAGGTTCTGGATCTCATCTCGCTTCAGCTGCCCCCTACTTATACATGTCAGTTCATTCCAGCCTGTTCTTTTCCCTTGTTTATGACTGTAAGTCGTCTCGAACATTCCTGAGGAGAGGAGGCCTGCAGTCCCCATGCTAACAGGCGGGAGTTAGGGAGGGAATGACAGTGTGGTGCTCAGGAAGGCAGGTGGGCCCTGAGAGCTTCGTTAACACACAGGCTGCTGGAGGGAAACAGCACCCACTCCCTGCCTGGTCTTTGCTCCCTGGCCTTGAACTTGTGGATCATGTTGTCCCCTCATGCAGACGAGTGGACAGATTCTTTCAACCCAAGCAGCACCCAGGCCAAGAAGTGGAGCATGGCCAGACCCCGGGAGACCCTCCTGCCCCCCGTGCACCTTTGCTTCTAACACAGAAGTTGGGGGGACTTGTTTTGGTCCCATGAAAACTGAGGCAGTGTCTGGGTTATGTCTCCAGCTGACTAACAGTCTGTCCCCAGGCCTGTGACTTAAAAATTCCGGGCTCAGCCAAGTGGTTTGCCCCTGGGGTCCCTCAAGCAGTGACCGCGACTATCACCACCATAGGCTCAGGGGCCACAAGCCATACCATGTGCTGGCTCTCATTTCCCCCAGAAGCTGTGGGATGGATGGCCGGCCTCACCCCCCACACCAGCTCTCCAGGTGTTTAGGAAGGGGCTGGCCAAGGGGAGAGGCACTCAGAGTAGAAGGCAGCTGCCTCCCTAGGCCTATTGAGGGGGTGAGGATTCAGGGGTCTCTAGAATGTTCTGGGTACCTTAGGCTCTGTGGGAGGGTGTGGGGGTGGGGAGGTGGTCTTTTCAGACTCCTTCATCCCGGGTGGGCAGGTTGTGGAGGTCCTGCTCAGAACTCGCTCAGGGGCCACTGGGCACAGTGTGGCCATGTGCATCTGAGGTTTTGTCACAGTGCTTAGGAATGGTGTTGCCTCCACTGGGTCCTTGGAAGCAGACCCTGATGTGAGGATTTGGGTGCCAAAGGTTTATTAAAGAGGGGGTCCCAGGCTATGTGGGAGAGAACGTGGACCTGGGGAGAAGCTGTGGAGGATGCTGATACATGGGTGGCTGCCCCAGACAGCAGGGGTTGGGTCACTGGGACCCTCTGGCATAGAGAATGTATCTCCACGTTGTCCTCCCCTGAGGCTGGCTGCTTGTCCAGCATCTTCCCCAGCATGAGCCAAGGGTTGGTCTAGGGGCTTGGTTTCCTTATGAGCTAAGCAGGTGCTCAGGGGGTATGACTCATGCCTAAAGGTTGGAAGCCAAGGCCTGCACAGGAACTGTGAACTCTGGGTAGGATCCATGACATCCTGGGTGAGAACAGTGACCCCTGGATACAAACCATGACCCTGGGTGAGAACAGTTACCCCAGGTTGGAACTGTGACCCCTAGTGAGAACCATGACCTCTGATGAGAAATATGACTACTGGTGGGAACTGCGACTCCTTATGGGAACTGCGACCTCTGGTGGGAACTGTGACCCCTGGTTGGAGCTGTGACCTCTGGTGGGAACTGTGACCCCTGGTGGGAATCATGACCTCTGATGGGAACTGTGACCCCTGTTGAGAACCATGACCTCTGGTGGGAACTGTGACCCCTGGTGGAAACTGTGACTTCTGATGCGAAGTAACCGCAGGCTGGGAACCATGACCTTTGCTGGGAGCTGTGACCCTGGGTGGGCAGAGGACATGTGCCCAAGGAGCCGACAGGGTCTGCCATGTCACTGTCAGATAATCCCAGACATCAAGAATGACGGTGGGGACCCCTGTTCCCTCCTGGACCAGGCCCTGGCAGCACCACCCTCACCTCAGACAGTAGCTGGGAGTCTGGGCAGGAGCGGCTCACAGGTGACCACACCCTCTGGGAGCTGGCAGGATATAGAACAACACATCAGAGTCAGACCCGTCTCCCATGGAGCTTGGGAGTGGTCTCAGATAGGGTGGGACAGGTGCCAGGGAAGCAGACAGCTGGAGGAGATGATGAGCTGTGGGGTGGAAAGCTCTGACTGGCCTCTGGCCTGAAAGACAGAGACGCAGAGACACAGACAGACAGAGATGAAAGAAGTGTCAGAAGAATGGATAATTGAGACAGTCACTCGGGAAGCTGTATTCATCTGGGAGAAAACAGAGCAGTGATGGTACTGGTAGAAAGTGCTAGAAGCCATGTCAGAAGTGTGGGTGAAGGCTAGGGGAGCCCAGAGGAGAGGGACACCCTCCAGCCCTCAGTGCAGGAGAGCTTATCTGTGGAATGAGGTCAGCGGCCAGGATGGGTTTTCTTCCTGGCGACGCTGGGGCAGAGTTGTGGGGGGTCCCCCAGCCAGGCTGAGGTGGGCCTGCATGGAGCTGTTTGGGCGGCAGCTCACAGCCACGTTGTCAGTGTAGGTGGGGCCCGTGAGAAGGGGCGGGGATGCTGCTCTGTGTGGAGGCTATGCAAGGCCTTAGGGCCAGCTCGTGTTTTCAGCAGGGAGCACTTGCCCAGCAATATGGAGACTCTGGGGAGCGGAACGCGTGGCCATTCTGGCCACGCATTGGCTCATCAGGGCCCCGTGCCAGGCCGTGAGTGTCAGGGTGGGAGGCCATCCTGCCTTCCCCATTCACCCCCTGGGATGTTGACACAGTTCTTGGATCTCAGATCCAGGTGCTCACAGGAGATGCCGGGTCCCTGAATGGGCCTCTCGAAGCCATGCTGACACATACACATTAGAAACATTCACTGCTAAACATCCTTTGTCCTCCTGTGTTTATCACCTGAATGAACAATGCCCTTCCCTTGAATGGGCCAGATCTGCTGGTTTTGTGAGCCAGGCAAACTGCATGGCAAACGCTTCTGTCTGCCCCTTGGCAGGCCAGTGGAGGTTACCGAGGGGTGCAGACATCCTGTGTGTCTCCCCACGTTCCCACTGTGCAAGACAGCAGACGTGGGGACATCTGGCAGGGTTTCCCGTCTTCTGAGTCCTTCTGGTCCCACAGAGGAAGGCTCTGGATGGGGGTCTTTCCGCCCCTGCATCGCTGAGGCCCTGTAGGCAAGGCTGGGCCTGCGTTTCCTGCCTCCTGTGTCCCCCATGGGCCAGCCAGCACCCCGAGGCCCTCTGCACTGGGGGGAAGTCCGTTTCCGGGGACAGATGAACGGAGACAGAAGTGATTTTGCCAAGGTGTCCATAGGTTTGGTTACCTCTGAGACTCTGAGAGAATGTGCTCCTGACCTGTCTTTTGCTTGTGGCGGCTGCAACAGGCCTGGGCTGGCCTCGTCCTCACGTGGGCTTTTCCCTGTGTATGTCTGTCTGTCTATCTCTGGTGGACCCTACTTCTTATATACAGACCGCCCTAATCAGCACGATCTCATCATTACTAATCTCATCTGCCAGGACTGTATGTCCAAAGAAGGTCACGTGCTGAGGTTCCCAGTGGATGTGAATTTGGGGAGGACACTCCTCACCCAGGACAGTGCCTCTGGAGCAGAGGGGACAGACCAAGGCCACAGGGCCAATACATCCAGGGCCTGCCCCCAGCCCAACCAGGCTCCACAGGCCCATGCTCAGCCTGGCCTTCCTACCTCCAGCCCTCCTCTTGGATCCTGGCAAGCTGGTCCCAGTGTGATTTCAGGCAGTGACCACCATTCTGGAGCATTCCAGACCCTTCTCCTCTGCTCTAGGGGTCTTTCTCCCAAAGGCCCTTGTCAATCAGCAGCCCTCTGCACAGACCCAGGTGTTGCAAACGCCTAACTCATCTAAGCCTCTATTTGCTGTCACTGTTCTAGAATGTCCTAGGCTTCAGATAGAGTGAGCCTGGGAATGGAAGGCCACAGAAGGGAGCTCGGTGGTGGCACCACTGCAGGCCTATTCACGGTGTTCACAGAGGAGCCCTGGAGGCCGGGAGCTGGGGCACCAGCCTCAGCTCAGGGGGCAGTTGCCTGTCTCTCCTGCCAGCCCCATCCAGGGAGGGCTACACAGCCCGGAGCCATCTTCTCCCCTGGAATTGCTCCCTTAGAATTCTTCTCCCTTAGAATTGTAGTGGGTGTCCTGCTCACGGAGTCGCAGTGGTGGCTGTGTGTGTTGTCCCTGTCGTCCGGCATGGATGAGGACAGTTCCCGAGGCATGGATGGGGAGACCAAGGCTCTGTGATGTGTGTCATCATGTGTGGCTGCATGGCAAGAGCAGGGTGGACATGAGGCCCCTTCACGTCATCAGTAAACATTTGCTGGGCACGGACCTTAGGAGGCTGCCCTCTGGAACCCCAGGGCAGCAGGACTGAGGCTCTTAGTGCCCTTGGGTGACACACCAGTGGGGAGGCAGACAATGCACACATCAGTTCCCAATGGAGCCAGACCAGCAGGGACAAAGGCAGTGTCTTGCAGCATTAAGAAGGGGTGCAGTGCCGGGGGTGGGGGGAGGGGGCACTGGGAGCCACATCTGGTGGAGGGAGCTTGTCCCAGTGGGTCGGGAGACGGGAGGAGGTGAGTGCTCCTGTGCACGAGGAATGCTGGCTCCCAGGGTTTGGACTCTCTGTTCCCTGAGAGCCCAGTAGTGTTCTGTCTGGTCTGTTGCAGTGAGCCGTCTCCCCAGTCCTGCGAGTGTGCCATGGTGGGCATCTGGTAAACCAGCTCGCCCGTGTGTGGGCTTACATGAACACACATGCACACACACACTCTTGTGTGTGCACATACATGTGCAACATGCTCTCACATGCACACATGTGCACACATGTACACATGTGCACCACTCACATGTACACACGCATGTGTGTACACATGCACACATGCTCTCTCACACACTCACATGCACACACACTTTCGTGCACACACTGACATTCTTGCACGTGCACACACTGGCTTCCATCAGTCCCTCCCTGCCTCCCTTCCCTGTCCAAGCTGGGGCCCCCACCAGCCACATCTCCATCCCTGGCAGGTGCCTGTCCCTTGGGTGCCCTCTATTGTGCACTCTCTGGAGGGGCCCTGCCCACCCCACCCCCCACCCGCCCACCGCCCTGGCCTGGCAGGAGCACGCCCCAGGAGGACCCTTCCTTCCTCCTTAGTGCCACACAAGGAGAAACTCAAGCCCCTGAAGGGAGGGCCTTGCTCTAGCAGAGCAGCCCTGTCTCAGCGTGCCTGGCGAGGGTTTGGAGGTGAGGAGCCGGGCCCAGGTGGATCCTGGCTTCCAGTCTCACTGCATCTGGAGCTCACATCCCATCTGTAAAGGTCCCAAGAGCCCATGGGACCCCCCCAGGAGGGAATGGGGAGAGGTGACAGGCAGTCTTGAGTGCTGGAAGACCTCTGCCTGATGGTCCTCGTGGCCGACTCTCCTGTGGCCAGCTCCTGCCCTTTGTCCCTCACTGTTGGCTGTCTCCAGTCACTCGGTATTGAGCACAGCTGTGCTCTGTTCCTGGGAGCCCTCCACCACCGCCGCAGGGAGCCCGCAGTCCAGGAGAGGTACATGGCAAATTCCCCAGAACCGGGCAAGGGTCACACGGGACAAAGGGAAGCAGGCGGGACAGGGTGGAGGGCCATCGGGGGCCTGGCCCGGGCTTGGGTTAGGAGGTGCTGTGATTGTTGTTTCCGTGGCGCTGGCATTATCTGTGCTTGGGGTTCCAGTGGCTGCGTCCCCAGGTCCCCTCAGGAATTGAAAGCAGGGCGGCTTTCTGTCCTCGGCCTTGCTCCTGGAGGCAGCATGGATGTGAGCTACGCTTGGCTCCAAGGACAGCACTGTGACGGTCAGTCACCTGCTCCATCTGCTTGTTTCTCAAATGTGCTGGGTGATCTCCCAGAACTCCTCCAACCTGGGGTCTGGGGCCCAAAACTGAGTCATCCCTGGGGACAGGTTACAGGCAAAGCCCGTGCCGGGAGTGGGGCACTCGGGCCGAGCAAATGGCTGCGACGCCTGCCTATAGGGCAGTTGCAGGTTTGGATGGTGGCCCAGCAGGCAGTGGGTGGGTGGCCTGATGGGGTTAGGGGCCTCGGTGGCTCCTGCCTGACCCCCAGATGCATGTGGCCTGTGGCTCTGGCACATGGGAAACACTGGAGTGGGGTTCCTTGCCGGCCTGGGGCAAAGCAGCCTGGGGTGGGGGCCTGCCAGTTTCTGTGGTCGGCACAGCTGGTGGCTGATGGCACCACCATACTTTTGTGGCTTCTTTCCTGGCTTGAAGAAATGACATTCTGGGTGTGGTACCTCTGGCCAGCATCATGTGCCACTCACTGGGGGCGGGGACCCTGCAGAAGATGGTGCCAGGGAAGCCCGTGAGAGCAGGCCCGCAAGGCACCAGCGGCATGCGGCAGGAGGGCCCAGCTGTGTGACCTGCAATGGAATCCTGTGGTACACGGATGAGCCACGTGGTAATGAGCCACACAGGGAGAAGAGCTCGACCCTGCCCATGGTCTCCAGCCTCTGTGTGTGTCTCGGACGCGTGTGTGCAGAGCAGAGGGGTGGGGTGGGGAGAAGGGCTGGACCGAGGCATGGAGGTGGGCTGTGGGGTCTCCCGCTGACCCAGCATCTGCAGGAAGGAACCCATCTGGGTGCCATGAGGAGGCATATATGGGCAGCAG
Organism: Mustela erminea; assembly: GCF_009829155.1. Taxonomy (NCBI): domain Eukaryota; kingdom Metazoa; phylum Chordata; class Mammalia; order Carnivora; family Mustelidae; genus Mustela; species Mustela erminea. The sequence goes on along the minus strand of NC_045621.1, from coordinate 46,082,536 downwards.
GGTCCACCTGACGGAGGGAAGGGGCACACATGGCCTGTCTGACTGGAATTGGAGCCCTGGTCCTGTCCCCCTGGTGGACTGGCTTGTCTGGCCAGAGGCCTCCCTCTCTTGGGGTACCTGTCTGGGGGGTATATACCACATGCTGATGGCCTGTCCCCCCAGCAGAGGGTTAACTGCCATGCCTGTCCCCCTCTGCAGCCATCATTAACCCCAAACAGCCCAAGGAGACCCCCAAAAGCTTCAGCTTCGACTACTCCTACTGGTCACACACCTCGGTAAGCCCAGGGCTGGGGTTCGCGGGACGTGGGGGGTGGGCTGCAGCTGTGTGGATGTTTGACCTGTCCTCTGACCTCTCTGAGATGTCTGTGTCTCTAAACAGGGCTGCCGCTGGGGCAGGGGAAGGAGGGACAGGTTTGAGACCCAGGGCGGGGCGGGGAGGGGGCTACTTTCCCAAGATGTATGTGGAAGGTCACCCTCAGTGGTGACATGCGTTGTTAGGGTAACCCCCTGGGACCTGCATAAAGCAGTCCTGTTAGGAGAGCATTCCACATGGTAGCCCAGTCCCTGGGCTCCCTGGGCCTTCCATCCCGCCCTCCCAGTCCCAAGGCTGCTGGCCATGCCTTCATTTTGAGCATTCTGTCTCCTGTTCCTGCCTCTGACCCTGGTACAGCCCATTCACTCTGCAGAAATGACCTCTGGCCAGCGCCTTCCAGCCCCTCTCCCGGGGAGTGCACCCTGCTGGTCAGGGTTAGGACCCCTGTGCAGGGAGTGTGCAGGGGTGGGGGTACAGGGGTGCATCCGGCCTCCTACAGCTGTGTGGCCTCCTGTCTTCCAGCCCGAGGATATCAACTACGCCTCCCAGAAGCAGGTATATCGGGACATCGGAGAGGAGATGCTGCAGCACGCCTTCGAGGGCTACAATGTGTGCATATTCGCCTACGGGCAGACCGGGGCCGGCAAGTCCTACACCATGATGGGCAAGCAGGAGAAGGACCAGCAGGGCATCATCCCACAGGCACGCAGGGGTCAGGGAAGGTGGCACAGGGCCTCATAAGGGCAAACCAGATGGGCCTGCACCCACTGAGGCAGAAGGACCCGACAGGGTGCCCTGGGAGAGTAGCCACAGGAGGACAGGATCCAGGAGGGAAGGTAAACCGGGAGGGCAGAGGGCATGGTGGAGCAGCAAGGGGCAGAGCTTCCCTGAAGAGGCTGGAGCCCTAGACCCTAGCGCAGGGCTCTGTGAGGCCTGGTCGTCTGGGCAGAGAGAGATGCTTGGATGAGGGGGGGCCTTTGGGTAACTTAAGGCTGAGACAGATGCCTCAGTACTGTTGGGACCCTGGCCTCTACCCCACCAGCTCCCCTGGGCAGGCTTCTGGATCTGCGCTGGTTAGCGCTTGACCTGGCCTGGGCAGGGGAGAATGCCAGGTAGTCTATAGCATAAGACACCCTTGCCCACCCAGTGTAGACAAGGACGGCACGCAGAAAGTGGGAAAGGATCGGATATCATCCAAAAGGACTCCAGGACTTAAGCAGAAGACAGCTGCTCTTAGGGTGCAGGCCTTCTCAGTGCATTTGAGATGGACTACTGGGGAGCAGGAGAGGCCTGGAGAGCACCTGGGGGCAGGCCTGTAGGAACAGCCCCATTGTCCCCATCGTCTGACGCTGTGTCCTCCGCCCCGCAGCTCTGTGAGGACCTGTTCTCCCGAATCAACGACACGACCAATGACAACATGTCCTACTCCGTGGAGGTAGGGCTCCCTGAGTGTCTGTGACTCCAGCACGGAGGGGGAGGTGGTCCAGGTGGTCCCCTGCTCAGTGAGTGTTGATTAAGTAGCGCTCTGTGCCAGGTGTGAGGACAGGTGTCTCCGCGCTGCACAGCCTGGTTCTGCTGTGGCTGCAGTGCCCTTGGGGTGTTCCCACTGGACGGGCCCCCAGGATGGGGGGTGGGCAGGAGGGGGAGGCCAGCTGGAGTGGATGGGCTGACAGCCCAGCTCCTGCACTCACATGGGCTGGGGGTCCTTTGCATGCCTCCCCCTACCCAGCAGGTGGCCCCGTACCCCTATCTTAAGAGTCCCTGATGACAGCCCTGTATCCCCACCTTGGGGGGTGGTTCCCTGCTGGTGGCCCCCACGCCCCCAGCTCCCTGTCTGGGGGTCCCTGAGGGAATGTCTCTGCCCTGCAGGTCAGCTACATGGAGATTTACTGTGAGCGCGTCCGCGACCTCCTGAATCCCAAGAACAAGGGCAACCTGCGTGTGAGGGAGCACCCACTGCTGGGGCCATATGTGGAGGACCTCTCCAAGCTGGCCGTCACCTCTTACAATGACATCCAGGACCTCATGGACTCAGGGAACAAGGCCAGGTGCGTGCCGGGTGGCTGGTCTGTCGTCCCGGTGCCTGCTGCTGCATGCCCCTGTGGAAGGCCTGGTCCCTGGGGCACCTCTCAGTCTGTCCAAGACCTCCCCACTCTCTGCCATGGCGGGGTGGGCCCCGGGGGCCTGAGGCCACGGAGGGCACATGCCAGCCTGGGAGGGGTCTCCAGATCCCCACCCGTCCCCTATGCAAGGACTGTTCCTCTGGGGGTGGGGTGTTGGTTTGCTCCCTGGGGGGCACTGGTGTCATCTGTGGTGGCTCCCCAGGGGCCCTCCCCGTGGGCAGCTGCCCTGTCAGGCTCCATGGTCAGGAGGGCCAATCTTGCCTTCTCTGAGGGCGAATGGCTCTCCAGATAGGGCACAGGGTAGAGGCTCTCAGCGAAGGGCCGAAGGGAAGGCATCGCAGGGCACAGGCCGTCTGTCTCCCTGGCTTCACTGTGCTGGGGGTCTGCCCCGCAGTCATGGCCCAGTTCCCCTCTCTGCTGCCCGGGGCCTCCAGGAGGGTGAGGGGCCTCTAGCCATCGCGGCCCTGTGAGTGTGCTGTTCTGAAGAGGCCTCTCCCTGCTGGGGGCTTTCAGATGGTGAGCCTGGTCCAGTGGACGCCCTATGGTCTCTACACCTCAGCAGCATGGGGCGCAGCTCCTCGACTCCCCACAGGCTGCCTTGGGCTCTGACCCCGGGGCCTGCTTCTGGCCCTCCCCAGACTGCAACAGAGATGGGCGCCCTCTTTCCCTCCTGGGTGGGGCTTTTCTGTGTTGTGTGAGGGTTGTCTGGGCTCTGTGGAGCCCCTGTCAACAGCATCTGGCTGCTACTGGTGGCCAGGTGTGTGGGGCCCTGCTCGTGCCGTGATAGGAGGCAGCGCCAGCATGTGGCTGGGCAGAGCAACCCGGGGAGCCAAGGGGAGCAGGCCCAGCTGGGTCATCAGCCACTCTCACTCCCTACCACGGGATGACAGGTAACCCTGTGTGGCTTCTGTTCCCCCCAGGACCGTGGCAGCCACAAACATGAACGAAACCAGCAGCCGCTCCCACGCGGTCTTCAACATCATTTTCACCCAGAAGCGCCACGACGCAGAGACCGACATCACCACGGAGAAAGTGAGTGTGGCCTTGGCAGACGGCAGCCGTCTGGGCAGGGGGCGGGGGTCAGTCCCGTCAGGCAGAACGAGGAGGCCAGGGCAACTGCCGACCCACAGGGCATGCGCCGTGTCCCCCCCGCTGGGTGCCAGGCCCTCACAACTGCCAGCCTGGTGGCTGGGCCTGCAAGGCCACCTTATCTCGATGTTTGGCCCCACCTAGCATCTACCCCAGTCCGCCTCCTGCCTGGTAGTTGTGGTGGAGACGGGGGCCCAGGAGGGCTGGCCCCAGAGCTGCACCGCAGTGGGTGCTGGCGGCCCTTGAGGGCCAGGGGCCGTGGGTGGGATGAGCGCCTGTCACAGGGGTGACCGTGGGGCCTGACCAACGGGCGGGAGCGGGGGCCCTGGCATCCATAGGCACAAAGCTGAGGCTGTGCTGGCCGGCGCCACCCCGCTTGCGGCTCCAGATGCCTTTCCCACACATCTTGGCCTGCATGGTGGCCCCGGACAGACACCTTGTCCAGACATGTGGTCTCTGTGTTCCCCAAGGGGCAGCCTAGCTGGCTCACAGCTTCTTCCTGTCCCTTGGTGGCTCTGTTTCTGGGTGTCAGGTTTCCTCCGTGTTAATCTCCCCTGACCCATGGTCCAGGCCTTCTCCTGGGGGTGTCCCAGTCCCCTCCTGACTGGCAGCACCCCAGGGACTACAGGGTGTCTAGGAGAAGTTAGCCCCACTTAGGCCCCAGTCATGCCAGGGTCACCTCAGCCTGGTGCCCTCCTTGCAGAGAGTCACGATGGCCCAGTGGGGCCAGAGTGTGGAACTGGAACAGGGTGGACTGGGCTGGGGGCCACCTGCTGTGACACCCTCCCACCCCCTGCCACCCAGCATGGGCTCTGGGCACCAAGAGGGTATCTGGCTTTTAAAGTCTGGGCAAATCCTGTCTGCATCTGCAGTGACCATAGATCGGGAGGGCCTGGGTTTTTCTGGAACCCATGTGGCAGTATAGCCCAGGCCGTGGCAGTGTCGCCTCCTCCCCACCACCGCCCGGTCACTGGGCCAGCCAACTATGCCCCTGTGAGGCAGCTGAGCCGCTGGGGCTCTGGAATTGGATTCAGATCCCACCATAGACAATGAGCCCATCTGTGGAAACAGGTGACAGGACACCCTGGGGAGCTCTGTGGGGAATTCCGTGCCAACAGATGAAGAGCACCCTGTGTGCTGAGAGCAGCACAGTGGCAGCAGCAGACATTTTAGGGGCCAGGGGTGCACAGCCTCTCAGGGATGTGGGCTTTGACCTCAGGCAGAGCCTCGGACAAGCTGTGAAGGGAGGGAAAGTGCAGGGTCAGAGATCATCAGGCCCAGGGAAGGGCTTGGCCATGTCCCCACAGTGGCCTTGCGGCCTCTCCTGCATCTGACACAGTTGCTGTTTCAGGTGAGCAAGATCAGCCTGGTGGACCTGGCCGGGAGTGAGCGGGCCGACTCCACAGGAGCCAAGGGCACGCGTCTCAAGGTAGGGGCTGGACTGGCGTGTCTGTGACTCTGCACCTCGCTCACCTGGCGGCCGTGTCTTTGAGGCTGGCTTGCTCTGGGGTGGGCTGGGCAGGAGGGCTCTTCTTTGGGCTGGAGGGAGTTGGGGCCACATATAGGGCAAGCCCAGGCAGGGAGAGCAGGGGGCACAGGAGGAGGTGAGAGGAGGCCAGGAGTTAGAGGGCTGCACCCGGCACACTGGCTAGGGGCCAACAAGGACAGAGACCCCAGCAGGAAAGCTGGGCCTTTTGCGGGCCCTCACAGTGACTTGGGTACCGGTGTGTGGCTTTTGTTCCAGAACACAGGCTGTGAGGCAGACAGTCTCTTGTCAAAGCAGTCTTCAGTGTCGGGAAGGAGAGCCTTCATGTTCCAGCCTCCCTTTGGTGCCACAATACCCAAATTGTGGGTGGGAAGAGGCTCTGGAAATTGTACCAGCTGGGCCCCAGGGCTGGTGTGAGATGTTACGAGGAACCCCAGGGAGCCTGGAAGAAGCAGGGCAAGTGTACTCCCCTGGCCAGGGTGGGCCTTTGCCTGGCTTCTTGCCAGAGCCCCCTGTGCTCCAAGGAGTCCTGGATGAACAGTCAGGGCTTGGCGGCCTTAGCCCCTTGTCTCATGGCATGAGGCCCCAGGGGATCACTCTGGAACGAGAGGGTCCTGAGGCTTCCTGATGTCCTGACTATCTTCTCCCCACACAGGAGGGAGCCAACATCAATAAGTCCTTGACTACGCTGGGGAAGGTGATCTCTGCTCTGGCTGAAATGGTGAGCTACCTTTGGGTTTCTAGAACGGGACAGATGGGATGGGTTGTGGCTCCCTGTCCTTCCTTCTGGAAGGATGCTGGGAGCTTGTCATACCTGTGCCAAGTGCTATCTCTATCAGGGTGCCTGGGGTTCAAGGGAAATCTCGGAGATGTGAAGGGTGTGTGTCCCTAGGCTACAGATGGTGTCGAAATTTCCCCACCAGTACTGGCCATTCACCAAGACACCTAGGTTTTTGTCCAGAGAAGGACAATTCTTACAAGGCCCCAACCTTTTTCTTAAATAGTTGGGGTGAGGGAAGAGCTGCTGGGTAACAGCAGACTGAGAGATCGCTCTGTTGTTTGGCCTGTCAGGACCAGGGTGGCCAGCGATGGCCAGGTGGTGAGTGATGGGCCTTTCGCAGGCTCTCATGGTGACTTGGCTCACCTAGTGGGTTCCTTTGCTCTCTGGAGCCCACTCGTCCTTCCCTCCCCACACACCCTGGGTCCCCAGCCTCACTCCAGGTCCTCAGATTCTATCTTTCTTTTCCAGGACTCTGGGCCCAATAAGGTAAGCTGCTTTCTTCAGTTTTAGGGGGAGGAGTCTTCAGCCATTGCACTGGGGTCTAGAAGCAAGGAGTGCCTTTAGTCCTAGTTCTGTGAAGGTCTTGGCAGTAAAAGTACCTTTTGTTTGTGCACCTAGCAGACAAATACAGTGAGCCCAACTCTGAGCGAAGCTGTGTATTAGAACAACACAGCCCTGCAGGGACCACAGCACGATGGGCGACATAGATGATAGACATAGAAACAGAATTATGAATTGGTATAAATCTCACAAAGAAAAAAAATGGACTGTGAGCATGACCCATACACAAGGTAGCCTTTAGTCAGTATGGCCACATAAGCTTTATAGGACAGGTAGCTTTAGGGCTAAGACCTGAGGAGTGGGGAAGAGCCACCCGGGTAGAGGGGTACTCAGCTGTGCCATGTAGTTGGAAAGCCCAGTGTGAGAGTGCTGAAATGGAAAAATGTTGATTTATGTAAGGAATTGCGTGGGAAGAAATGTGAGGAACCATGTGGGGAAGCATGAGGAATTACGTAAGGAAATGAGAGGAAGAGTGTGACCAACTATGTGGGGAACTGTATGAGGAAAGGTGTTAGGAACTGTGAGGAAACACGGGAGGAACTAAGCAAGGATCTGAGAGGAACTATCTGTAGGAACAGTGTGAGTATTTGTGAGGAACTATGTGAATGATTTTGTGAGAAACTATGGGAAATGTGTGTGGAATTGTGAACAGTGTGAAGAATTATGAAGTATTGTGTAAGAAACTGTGAAAACTGAGGAACTGTGAGAGGAAGTATCTGAAATGGGTTGGGACAAATGTGGGAATTGTATGAAGAATTGTGAGGAACTACGTGGGCAACTGTGAAATACTGTGCATAGGACTGTGTAAGGGATGTGAGGAAGTGTGAGAAATGGGTAAAATGCACATGGAACTGTAAAGGACTGTATCGGGGACCACAGAAAATTGGAATTGTGTATGGCACTCTGTGAAGAATTGTAACTGTGACAAAATGCATATGAAAGTGTATGAAGAACTATGAGTAATTGTGTGGACTGTTTGAGGAACTATGGAGAATGGTATGGGGAGCTAAATGGGTAACTGTGTGAGGAAACCAAGGAACTGTGTGGGAACTGTGAGGAACCTTGTGAAGACTATGTGAGGAACTCTGAGGGAATGTGAGAGGAAGTGTATGAGATGGTGTGGGAATTGTGTGTGGGAACTGTGAGGAACTGTGGAACTGTGTGGAGAACTAGGCAGGAAACGTGAAGAATTGTGAGCACCTGTGGAGGTATAGGAAATAGTTGGAATGGTGTGGGAAAATATGTGGTAATTGTGTGTGGGGAGAACCTTGAGGAACTGTGTGTGGACCTGTGAGCAACAAAGAGTGACTATGTGAGGAGCTGTGTGGGGAACTGTCTAGGGCAAGTGTGAGGTGCTAGTAGGGGGAACCATGCAAGAGGTCTGGCATTGTATCAAGTATTGTGAGGAACTGTGTGGAATGTGTGAGGAACCACTGAATGGAACTGAAATGGGAAAGGAAGTATGTGAAACGGTGTGGGGAACTGTGTCTGTGAATTTGGAGGAGTTCTATGTGGAACTGTATGAAATACTGGTGACTTATGAAAGGAATTGTAAAGGATTATGTGAGGAAGTGTATAGAGAGAACTGTGTGGAATTTTATGAGGAACTCAGTGAGGAACCTGTGGGAACTGTGAGGAACTATGAGATAAACTGTGTGGCAAACTGAGGTACTAGGAGGAACTGCGACAAAATGTGTCAAGAACTGTGAGAAAATGAGAGGAACTCTTTGAGGACCAAAAAGAAACTGTGTGAGAACAGTATGAGGCAACTTTCTGTGGAAGTGTGTAAGGAAGTGTGTAGGGAACTGTGTAAGATTGTGTGGAACTGTGAGACGAAGTGTGTGAAACTGTATGAGGGAACTGTGGTGAATTGTATGTAGCTGTGAGGAACTGAGTGGGAAACTATGAAGAAACTATGTGGGGTAACTGTATGGGGAACAGTTTGAGGAACTATGAGGAATAGTTTGAGGAAATACATGAGGAACTGCATGATTTTGAGGATTTCCATGAAGAATTGTAAGGAACTGTGGGAGAAACTATGTGAGGAATTGTGAGAGGAACTCTGTGTAAAGAATCGAGGCACTTTGCAGAACTGTAACAAGTGTGTGAAACTGTGTGGGTGGACTGTGTGGAATTGTGTGATTGACTTTTGAGGAAATTTTTGGAGAACTGTGACGAACTCTGGACCAATAGGGGGAAATTTGTGGGGAAGTATGAGGAACTGGGTAGAACTGTGTGGGGAACTATGTGGAGAATTGTGAGGAAACATATGTGAACCCTGTGAGAAACTGTGGAACTGTGAGAGGAAGTATGTGAAATGGTGTGGGGGAAGTATGGGAGTTGTGAGGGAACTATATGGAAAACTATGTGAGGGACAGTGCGCAGTCCCTCACACAGTTCTTCTCAGTTTTACAGAGTTCCCCACACAGTCTCAGTGCAGTTCTTCACACTGTTCCTGGCACAGTTATACACACACACTTCCCACATAGTCAGTGGGAAAAGGAATGTGAGGAACTGTGAGAAACTTTCTGGGGAAATGCATGCAGAACTGTGTAATTGACTATGTCAGGGATTTGTGTGGAAAAGTATTAGAAACTTTGAGGGAATCTGTGTGAAAGTGTGTGGAAAATTGTGTAGGATTTGTGTGAAAATATGTGTGTGGAACTGTTTGTGGCACTGTGCGGACTGTTGGTAATTGTGAAGAACGGTATGAACTATGAGAAAGTGTGTGGAACTGGGTGAGAAACTATGAAGAATAGTGAGGAATTCTATGTGGACTTTGTGGAACTATGAGAGGAAAAAATTGTGTGGGGGAGCTGGGTGAGGAACTATGAGAGGATCTGAGATGAAAACCATGTAAAGCACCAGGTGACTCCTGTGGAGAACTGTGAGGAATTGTGAGGAACTCTAAGGAAATAGATGTAGACTGTATGAAGAATTGTGAGGAACTCTGTGTGCACTGCGTAAGGAAACATGTGGAATGTTATGGGGAAACTAAGTGAGTAGCTATGTGAGGAAACTGAGGAACTGTGAAGAATTGTGAGAAGAACTGTTTGAAGAACTGTGTGGGAAGTATGCGTGGAAATGTGTTAGGGGTGGTGTGAAGGATTATGTCAGGAACTAAGAGGAATTATGTGAGGATCTGAGAGGAACTCTATGAGAAGAGCTGTTTGAGAAACCATGTGGAACTGTATATAGAGTTGTGCAGTACTGTGTGTGGAACTGGAAGAATTGTGAGGGACTGTGTGAGGAATTATGTAAAGTCTGTGTGAGGAAATGTGGGGCAAGTGTGAGAAACTAGATGAGGAACTGAGGAACTGTTGGGAACTGTATGAATTGTGAGAAACTATGTGGAACTGTGAGAGGAAGAATGCAAAATGGTGTGGGGACAGTGTGAAAGTGCTGAGGACGTTTTCAGGAATTATGAGGGATTGTGGGATTATGGGTGGAAGTGTCAGGAGCTGCCTCAGGACTGTGTAGGGAACACTTTAAAAAACAGAATTATGTGAGTGACTTTGAGGGGGATCTATGTTAGGAGCTGCGAGGAGCCCTTTGGGGAAATGTGTGAAGAACTGGTGAAAGACTATGTCAGGGACTATAAGGAATAGAGTGGAACTATGCGAGGATCTCAGAGATCTTTGTGAGGATCTAGGTGGAACTATGCAAAGAACGATATAAGGAACCAAGAGAGAGGAACTGTGTCATGAACTGTGGGAGGCATTGTGTGACAAATGGTGCAGAATTGTATGGTGGACCTGAAACTGTGCAGGGTGCTGTGGGGAACTGCGTGAGGGAGGAAGGGACTGTGAAAGAACATGTGAGGCACTGTGGGAACTGTGTGAAGTGCTGTGGGAGGAGTTGCAGTAGAAACTTCTTCAGGATTGAATGTGAAAGGTTTTGAGGCTCAGGGCCTAGAGCAGGGAGCATGGAGGCATGTAGATGATGAGGCCAGAGAAGGACAGGGGCCTGATCCATTGTCAGGAACTAGCTGACTGTGGTTGGATGGGGAGCAGCGGAGGGGTTTCCAGCACCACTCACAGTCTGATCTAATCTGGCATGTGCTGCTCAGGCTGTTGCCTGGAGAATGGGGACCCAGGTGGCCTGGTGTGGTGGTCAGGAGAATGGAAGTCAGTGTCGCAAAAATCTGGGTATGAGGTGACGGAGGCTGGGAAGGCAGAGGAGAAGGGAGAGCAGCGGCTAGTTCTGGGAGGGGCAGGAGCATGACTGAACAAAGCTGATGGTGGATGGACAGAGCAGTGGAAATGAAGGTGACTCCTGGTCATCGTGGAAGGGACTGCGTGATTGTGGGGCATTTACTGTGGAAACAAGGACTATGACAGATGTGGCAGAGGATTGAGCCTCGGGAATGAAGTAACCCAAAGGTCACATAGAAGTACAGTTTTCACCCACCAAGTGTCAATGGAGAGAAAAAGGCCGTCCGTCAGTCCTGAGGAGCTGTGAGGAGAGGGACACTCAGGCCTCACCGACAGCGAAGCCAGCGCAGGATTTCGGGAAGCCATCCTGACCTCGTGTCTCAGGAGCTTTCACAAGTTATGTTCTCTGAGAGCCAAGGGAGCGCCCATTGGAAATCATCCTGAGGAACAATGACGGAAGAGCTTCTGCCCAGAGAAGTGACTCAGCCCTCATGGAAGCCCCTATGTGCGTTGCCCTGGGTGGGGAGTCTGGGGGGCAGGCGCCATGTCTGCTGGCCCCTGCGGGTGCTCAACAAATACTTTTAAGCAACTCCACAAGAACTAGGCAACACTGGAAGCTGAGTATCCATGATCAGTGGACCCTTCGGTCAGTCCATTAGTCGTGTCTGTAAGGAGCAATGGTTCCTAGCAGCCAGCAGAGGCTGCTTCATCCTGAGGGGAGAGGTGGGGGAGCAGGTTCTAATGAAGGAGTCTGTGCCTGGACTGCAGAGGAGGGAAGGGGAGTTCCATGTGGATAGAGAGAGGTGAGGTGGGACCTTTTCTTTTTAGTCAGCAGAACCAACAGTGCTGCTTGAGGAGGGGCGATGGGCTCAGGTCTATTCTTCTGACAGAGTGGAGGGAAGGCAATGGCTCTGTCTGGCTGTGTGGCCCAGATGTGTGATGGGATGGGCTAGGGAGAACCTGAGGGGATGGGACAGCAAGTCTGGTTCTGGCCCTGAGTGTGGGCGGCTGGGGGTAGCACCGTATGGGGCAGGTGGGGAGAGGCCTTGAGGACTGGCCTAGCCCTGCCCTCCACAGCAGCCTTTGGCTTTGGGGACCCACCCCACAGACCCTTGGCTTTGCCCCCTCCATCTCCGTTCCCCTCCAGTGGGCTCAGGGTTGACCTGGAATGTTCTTTCCCCACAGAACAAGAAAAAGAAGAAGACAGATTTTATTCCATACAGAGATTCTGTGCTGACCTGGCTCCTCCGAGAAAACCTGGGTGAGGACTCTTTGGGTTCACCTCTCCCTAGGGTTCTAACTTCTGCCCTGAGCCATTGTCCTGCCTTCCCTCCCAAGAAGGGGTGCTGACCAGCAGGAGGCCTCTCCCTCTTTCTGGGCCTAGGCTGAGGCAAACCTGGGGGATCCTTCTGGAGGGCCAGGGCTGGTGGCCAGCAAAGGGCCAACGAGAGCAAGTGTGGGGAAGCAGGATGGCCCAGAGAACACATACACCTATGTTGGGGCTCCTGTTTCAAGCCTGTGACATCCAGACCAAGTGCTACTCCTTGCTGGGACTCAGTGATTCCGGGAGCCCTGCTTGCTTGCTGGGTTTTTGGTTGGTGGCATCTGTCACCCTGTCTCCCTGAGTTCTGAGCCCTTAAGACACAGATAGGGAGATGGAGCCTGAAGGATCCCAATACTGATCCCTTTCCTCCTAAAAATAACCTTGGGGGTCCTCCCTGGCTATGTTCACAGTTTGGGAGGCTGACGCCCAGGAAGGTAAACTGAGTCTTGGACTGACCTGGTGAGCGTAAGGCAGACCAGGTGGGCCCTATAGCCTTCCTTAGCTTCGTGGCCACGGTATAGGAGCCCTAGCTGGCTGACCCAGCACCCCAGAACCAGCTTGACTGATCTCTGCTCAGGCTAGTGATGGATGCCATGTCAGGCCTCCTGGAGGCTCCCGGGGACCCCCTAAGGGTGGATGGGAATGTCTTAGGAATGTGGTTCTTCACTGGGGACGTGGACCGGATGGACCCTTCTGCCAAGGGCCACAACCAGGCCCAGCTCCAGGGTAGGGCAGGGGGAACCCCCCCATGCAGTCCAGTCTGACACCCCTTGTGGCATTGCACCCCAAGCCCTTCACACTGTCACCTCGCAGTTTGTGTGGGGGCCACACCCTGGGAACATGGCTCCCAGGACACACGTCCCTGAGGGGAGCCCTGGCTGCTGACCAGCCCACAGCCCCTGCCCAGGGCTCCCCACATTCTGAGCCTTCGAGTGATCCATCAGCCTTAGAGCTGAAGCTGAAACGTCCATTCCTCACGCAGTGCACTACCGGACACCAGGCTCCGTGCCACCCTGGGCCAGGACTCGGACATGAAATATTTAAAAAAAAATATTCCGAACGAGAAAGATAAAAATGAAAGAAATTATTGCATCTGGAATTGAAATGAATGTTAAATTTCTAAAGAAATTGGGGCAGCTGGGTGGCTCAGTGGGTTAAGCCGCTGCCTTCTGCTCAGGTCATGATCTCAGGGTCCTAGGATCGAGTCCTGCATCGGGCTCTCTGCTCAGCAGGGAGCCTGCTTCCCTCAATCTCTCTCTCTGCCTACCTCTCTGCCTACTTGTGATCTCTGTCTGTCAAGTAAATAAATAAAATCTTTAAAAAAAATTTTTTTCTAAAGAAATTATCCCGATGTTGCAGGAAATGCTGTAAAGTCGCCCCAGTCCCCCCTTGTTATGGGGAGGGGGCCTGGCTGTTGTGAAGTAGCCACAAATGTGAGAAAAGCACACTCTAGGAGAAAAATGACTGGGCTCCCCTCTGCCGTTGTGCAGGCCAGATCCCCTGTTCACACAGTGGACCATAGCTTGGTTTACCCATCTGGGCCTTGGCTTCCCCAGCTGTAAAGGTAGGAGTAGACGGGGGAGAGAGGACCCCCCATGACCTGGCCTTCTTTCCACAGGCGGGAACTCGAGGACGGCGATGGTTGCGGCCCTGAGCCCCGCAGACATCAACTACGACGAGACCCTGAGCACACTGAGGTGTGTTCTGGAATGAGTGGGCCCTGGACCGGCCTGGCTCTGGAGGGCATGGATCCCTCTCTCCCTGAGTCAGAGGCACCACTTTGGGGGGGGGGTCACCTCATCTGGGGCTCCTTGAGGCTCCAGTGGCTACTGGGGGCACCTGGGTCTTCATGGGCCTGTTCCCTTCCCACCACCCGTGGGTCCGAGGGCCCAGGACCATGTACCAAACCAGGTCTTTAAGGAGCAAAGGCGCAAGGGTGTGTTCCAAGGGTCCCTCTGGCAGCAGGGCGGGCAGCTTAGGCACTGGCCCTGAAGGAGGCTGCTCAGCCGACTGGGTCACATGCCACCAACTGTAAAAGGATGAAGGGATGTGGGTCCCTATGTAGGTACTTGCACACGTCAGTGACACTTAGAGGAGTGCACGGGCAAAACACGCACACACGTGGGCGTCATCACATTCCCCCAGCTGTCAGACTTGCCCCTTCTGCCCCGGGGAGAACAGGTCCAGGTGCGAAGGCTCCGCCTCACAGAGAGGTACCCTCCATCCCTGCTCTTCCTGATGACTCAGTCCCGCCAAATGTGGGGCAGGGCTAGGTGACCCCCCCCCGTAGGGCTCTGGCCAATGGCCCCACTGGCTCCAGGTGGGGTGACCTGCTCTGTGTCCAGCCCCTGGGCCCCAGCTGCTGAGGTCCTCCCCACCATGGCTCTGCCCTGGGCAGGGCTCTGGGCCCCCTTGGGCCTGCCGGCCGCGGGCACAGCCCACAGCTCCCTTGGCCGTCCAGGTATGCCGACCGGGCCAAACAGATCCGCTGTAATGCCGTCATCAACGAGGACCCGAACAACAAGCTGATCCGTGAGCTGAAGGACGAGGTGACGCGGCTGCGGGACCTGCTGTACGCCCAGGGTCTCGGGGACATCACTGACAGTGAGTGTCTGGGCCGCCTGTCCTGGGCAGGGCGGGCAGGCCGAGGTGGCCTCCTGCCTCGGGACAGCCACCCGTTGGCTGGCTGGGGCCAGTCCGGCTGCCCTCATCGCGTGGACCTGAATCCCAGCCCAGCTCTGAGTCCCTGGGCAAGCCACCTCGGGGGGAGGCTGTGGTTTTGGCCTCGGCCAGGGTGGACAGCATGGTTTGGGTCTGGTGCTGGCCCAAGCAGGCCGCAGATGGTTTCCCTGGAAGCCACATTGGTGTACTGGGGGTGCTGGGGAGGCCGCGGGCCCTGGGTGTCCGCCGAAGACCCCCGCCGCCCAGCCTGGTGCCTGGCCTGCGATGGGTGGGCCTCAGGCCCTCTGGAGACAAACTTGTTCTTCTGTTTCTCTGTCTCTCCTCCCTCCCCCATGCCTCCCCTCCCCGTAGCCAACACTGTGCCCGGAGGACCCAAATGTGTGTATCCCCCTTGCTGCTCCCTGCTTCCCTGCTTCTGTCCCTGCTCCGCGGGGTGTAGGGCAGCACGGCGGGGAGGCAGCTGCCCAGCCCTCCTCTGCCATTCCCCCTTTCAGGGGCTGGGCAATAGGTCTCTCGGTAGATGCGGGCACCCTGCCTGGTGCACCTAGGCTCCTGGCTCAGCCCATGTCTGTACAGGAAACCAAGGCCACAGGGAGGCCTCAGTGGCTGAGCCTAGCCTGTTCTCCCAGAGGCCTGGGAAGCTCAGCCTGGTAGCTAGTGCCTGAGGGCGGGGAGCCCTGGGGGGCCTCAGGAGGCCGGGTCTGCCCCCTGGCTCCCAGCTCCAGACTCCCTCGGGCCCCACACACCACAAAGCCCCTTCCCTCAGAAGTGCCGAATGAGAATGCTGCCAGGGCCTCCCAGCCTGTGTCCCTCTGGCCTTGGGTCCGGTTCCCTGTGGCATGGGCCTGCGGTTTGGGGCCTCCCTGACCCAGGGGCACAGGACACCTTCGTTCTCCCTAGCGCCCCGTGCTGTCCTACGTTTGCCGCTGCTCTGCTGCGTGCCTGCTTCTGCTGGGGGTTGTCCTAACCCCAAGTCCCAGGTCTTGGGGGGGATGGAACCCTGGGGCAGCCAGAGCAGGCTCTCCAGGGTGGAGGAGCAGGGGCCCTTTCGGGGTCCCACAGTGCACCTCTCCTCCAAGGTGTCCTTGGGGCCAATCCCTGTGTTCAGTGGGGCCAGACAGCTAGCGCAGCATGGTCCCCGAAGCTCAGGGCCACATGGCCGGCCAGGCAGGTGATGGGTACGGGGGGGGGGGCATCCATCGCAGAGAGGATGAGGCCAAGTGTCAGGGCCCTGGGTGCAGGAGGGCCACAGGGCAGCGACAGCCAAGGGAAGGAGACCCAGTGGGTGTGAAGAGACTGCTAGAAGGCCACCGGTCTGGGCAGGGTGGGGAGGTAGAGAGGAGCTCGAGGGGGTTCCCTGCTGCCGCCGGGGTGCTGGGAGGGCTCTGGGGGCTGGGTCCTCCGGCGGGGAGGCCGCGGCAGCCCCGCATGTGCTTGTCCGGCGCTGGGCCCCCGGCTGCACCTGCTGCTGCTTTCTGTTTCCTGCCTCTCTTCACCCACCTCTGGCTTTTTCCCAACTTGGTCTTTCTTTTTTCTCCCTCCCGTATGTCTGCCCACCCTCCCCTCCCCTTCCTCCCGTAGACATGTCCGACCTTGAGAACAATAACCGTAACCGTGGCGGGGCGGAGTTGAGTCCAGCCCCTGACAATCTCTCCACAGTGACCAACGCCCTGGTGGGCATGAGCCCCTCGTCCTCGCTCTCGGCCCTGTCCAGCCGTGCCGCCTCCGTGTCCAGCCTGCACGAGCGCCTCTTGTTTGCCCCGGGCAGTGAGGAGGCCATCGAGAGGCTGAAGGTGAGGGCGTGGTCAGTGGGGGTGGGGAGGGGGCAGTGTCCCTTCCTGAGGGGCCTGGGATCCCTGAAGGGGTGTGCTGACAGTGCTGGGTAAGCTTGCCTGGAGGCACAGTGGGCTGGGCAGACCGGAGCAGAGCGCATGTGGGTCTGCCATCCAGCACCAAGAGGCTGCATGTGCTGAGAAGGGCAGATGGGTCCCAGGGGCTTCCGTGCTCCCTCCCTGTGCTCTGTGCTCACACATGTGGCCCTGTGGGGGTCCGGCTGGCTTTTAGTTGAGGGGCTTGTCATTCCTTTAGCAAATGACTGTGGGGTGCTGGGCTGTACGGGGCTGGGGCTGACTTAGTAGGCAGACACACAGAGGCCGGAATGCAGCTTGGTGGGGGGTGCCCGGTGTGTGGGGGACCCTGGGGTACAGGACCCCCTGGGGTGTGGGGCTGGGAAGGAAACCAGGAGCTGGGGCTGATGTTGGAAGTGCTTGTCGTCTGCGTCCCGGCAGTGGCCAAGGGACATCTGGGCCTCAGAACCAGTCTCAGTGTCCCCTGTGTCTCTCTGTGTCTCTGAGTGTTTCTCAGTGTCCCACACATCTGTCAATGTCCTGTGTGTCTCTCTGTGTCCCCACATGTCTCTCAATGTCCTGTGTGTCTCTCTGTGGCCCCACGTGTGTCTCAGTGTCCTACATGTCTCTCAGGGTCCTTACATGTATATGTGTTTCTTTTTCTCCAGGTTTATTTTGCCTTTTTTCTTAATTGTCTGGCTGTGTCCACAGAAGAGACTTGTGTCTGTGGATACATTAGTCCTTTGGCCCTTGGCATTTCAAGCATTGTGCTGGCTAGACAGACCTGGGAATTGGGGCCCCGGTGCCCTGCAGACCTTTGCCTGGCAGCCGGGCCTCTGTCTGCTCCCACCCCAGACCCTCAGCCTCACTCTGCTCTGTCCCACTGCCCAGGAGACGGAGAAGATCATCGCCGAGCTCAATGAGACATGGGAGGAGAAGCTGCGGCGCACGGAAGCCATCCGGATGGAGAGGTGGGCAGTGGGGAAACTGAGGACTCCAGCACCCAGCCCTGGGCTCCTGCTCCTGGGGGTGGCTGTGTCCCAGCGGGGGACAGGCTCGTGTCCTCTCATCAGAGACTTCCCCCGATGCCCCCATCGCTGATGGCCCCATTGACCTGATCCCTAGTCAGGTGACAGTTTTCTCCAGGCTATCATGGACTAATGGGGTGCCCCTGGGCCAAAGGGCCAGAGCCTCAACAACTCCTGCTCAGCCGATGGGTCAGTTGGGAGTGAGGCTCCTGCAGCCTCGAGGCTCAGGCTGACTCAGACACTGTCCCTTCAGGGAAGCCCTGCTGGCCGAGATGGGCGTGGCCATGAGGGAGGACGGCGGCACCCTGGGGGTGTTCTCTCCCAAAAAGGTAAGTGCCGGTTCTAGTACTGGAGTGTGGTCCTAACTCGGACAGGCCAGGGTTGGGACCCACCCCCGCTCAGCCCAGGAGGGTGCCGCTGGAAGGACGGGGGATGCAGACCTTCCGGAGCCTGTGCTAGCCAGGACGGTGGGCAGCACTGCCCTCTTGGAGCTCAGCCAGAGTGGGGTCTGGCTGTCCCAGCTGGGACTCTTCTTCTCCGTCCCAGCTGGCTCTGCAGACCTGGCGCTGTCAGTGGGGCCTCACGTGGAGCCAAGCGCCAACCCCTTTGGCAGTTCAGATGGCTGTAGCATGAGCATTTGGGGAAAAGTCTCTTTGATAATTCTAGGACCCAGGACCCCCATTCCCCCAAAGATTGCCAGACCCTTAGACCTCTTAGGAGCCAAGTTTCAAGTTGGGAAGCCTCCAAGGAGGTGGTGACAGCCTACTCTGACTGTAGCTCGTCTCTCTGGTCCTGTCTGCCCTAGAGCAGCTTTGTTGTGGCTGGCTTTCCCCCCAGGCGTTGTTTGGGATAGAGGGCTTCTGTGTTGCCAGGACCTGAAGCCAGAGGCATGTGGAGTGCCCTCTGTGCCGCTGGAGACACCATGGGAGGGAAGTGCACGTGCTGGGTGATCCATTCATCAGCCTGGTGGCCACTCCCTGGGTGCGGGGCTGGGCTCCTCAGGCTGCTTCTGCCCTGTGAGCTCCAGGCCATGGAGCTAAGGCCCGGAGACAGGAGGGGGCTGTGTGGGCAGGCTCTGCGCTTGAGGCAGGCTGGGGGGCAGGAGATAGGCTGTTTCATAGCCCTTTGGAATCGGCCTGTAGTTTTCACTTGGGATGGACTGTTCCTGGGCTCTCAGCCCCTGCCCCCTCCTGGAGGGCGTACCCCAGGGCTGGTGTACAGAGCTGTTGGGGCAGGTGGCCTCGGGACATCTGCACCCTGGAGGCTTGCTGTTGGTGGCAGAGGCAGTAGTATTCCCTCTTGGGTCGGTTGACCTTGGTCTGGGCACTGCCCTGGGGGCATCTGAGGATACCTCTTCCTTAGAGGGCATTCTTGGGACTCTGGCAAGCACCCCTCTTGTTGCTTAGGAGAAGGGGTGGCTGGGATGGTTGTCCCCAGTGTCCGATAACATGGGGACGGTCACAGTCCTGCAGACTGGTGGTGGGGCACTGGGGGACTTGGAGCTTGGTGTGGAGGCTGCTTATTCTAAGGTGCCCAGTGGGAAGCCAAGAAAGCTGTCCCAGCTTCCACTGGGTTGCAAGACCCCGGCCTGGGACATGGTGTGGGGTGGCATTCCTGAGTTCAGGAAGTATGTCGGGCCCCAGTGGGTGACGCATGTGGGGTTGCCCAGGAAGGGGCAAGTAACTGAGGGCAGTGCTCAGACAGGTTGGTCATCTTGGGTACACCCGTGGATGGGAGGGGGCATGACCTGGGGTGCAGGCGGATGGGGGTACCGAGCTGGGGGGGGCCTGAAGGGACTTTTTTCATAGCCTCTGCTCCTCGGCCTGCAGGTCAGATCCCTCCCCAGCAGCACCCTAATCCTTCTGGACTCACAGATCACTGGGGCTCTCAGCTCCTGGGTGCTTCAGTTTGAATGGAGTCCCATAGCTCCCTTTTAGGGTGGAGGAACGGACCCAGAGCCTGATGCCTTGGTCCCTGCGGGACCCAGCATGCACCTTATAGACCCAAGGCCCCCCCCAGCCCCCAGCACCTCCCTGGGCTCCCCCTGAGTGCCTCCCACGTAGGTTCTGAGCTCCCCGGGCCCCTCCTCAGGGAAGCCAGGCTGGGAGGACACTGTGTCCCCATGAGGCAACTTTGGGCTGGTGGTGGTCTGGCCCCCGAGGAGAGAGAGGTCAGGTGGGTGGTCAGTGCTGGGCCCCCATGCCTCCCCAGGAGAGGTGATCGGGCTCCTCTCTCCCCAGACACCACATCTGGTCAACCTGAACGAGGACCCACTGATGTCTGAGTGCCTCTTGTACTACATCAAGGACGGGATAACCAGGTGGGGCTCGCGGGAGTCAGGCTTCCCCCACAGAGGGGCTGCCGAGCCTGGTGTCTTCTGGAATGCTACTGTCTGCCCACGCTAACAAGCATGGACACAAGGCTGGGGCCACTCTGTGCCATGGGGCTCTCCAGGCCAGGCTATGTCTGGGGCATCCCCTGCGGCCCTGCTCACATGCACCCTGGGTATTTCCCGACGGAGTCCAGCCAGGCTCCCCTGTTGGCCCCGGGGATGGCGGCCTGGATGCACTGGGTCTGGCCAGTGCTCACTGCGCCCCCCTCCTCTGCAGAGTGGGCCGTGAGGATGCAGAGAGACGGCAGGACATTGTCCTGAGTGGGCATTTCATCAAGGAGGAGCACTGCATCTTCCGGAGCGACTCCCGAGGGGGCAGTGAAGGTATCTCGGCCCTGGGGAAGTGGTTCCAGGGAACTGGGGCTCTAAGTGCTGGGCTGTGGACCCAGGAGCCCCCTCCCCGCCCCCAGAGTGGGCTGGGGGTCTCCCTGGGCAGGAGGATAGTAAGCTGTGGGAATGAGCCTAGATCTAGTGTGGAGAGCTACATCTAGACCCCGCTTTCCTGTTGGGCTTGGACTGCCATCTCTCCACTACCCAGCTGGCCTGCCCACCTCTGTCCCCACTGCCTGTCTTGGACGTGGTCCTCTTGTGGAGGCCTTCGCTGTGTCCCTGTGCCATCACAGGCCCCACACTCCCCCAGCACCAGGTGTGCTCCCTGACAAGTGTCTGGCCCGCAGCCCACTGTGACCAGGACACTTCAGGGTCATTGCCTTAAGTGTTGGGACATTGGCTCTCCCAGAATGCTGTCCCCAAAGCCTGCCCTCCTCTGGATGGGTGGACTCTAAGCTCCAGGGGGCTCTCGGACTCCTGGGGACAGGCCAACCACTGTTTCCCATCCGTGCCCACCTGGAGACCCTGATGGCCCCCCGGTTCTCTGACTTGGGCACACGCGCCCCCTCCATCGGGCGTCTCCTTCCTCATCTGTGTGGGAGGTACGGCCCTCCTGTGTGGCCCAAACAAGGTATTGTCTGCCAGCTGTTGGGCTTTGCAGCTAGCAGGGAGGGGACAGGCCTGATGGGGGCCGCACCTGGGTGGCTGGGTGAGCCTCGCCTCGCATGTGGTCAGAGAGGGCACAACCACCCAGAATGATAGTCCCTCACAGTCTTCCTCTTAGCCTTCCCCTGTCTGTCCTATAGCCGTGGTGACCCTGGAGCCCTGTGAGGGTGCAGACACTTATGTCAATGGCAAGAAAGTCACGGAGCCCAGTATCCTGCGGTCAGGTATGGCTATGCTGCTGGCCTAGTGAACACATCTGTTCTGGCGGGCTCTGGGCACACACAGGTTGGCCCCTGTCATGCTCCAGCAGCTGGGGAGGCAGGTGGGCAGGGAAGGACCCTTGAGCCCACACTGCAGGAGGGGCCTGAGCACAGCCCCTGGGGGTGGAGGAATGTCCACGGACAGGGTACAGGGTCAGGATGGCCAGGGCAGTGGCCCCTGTCGTGTAGGGAAAGGACTGTCTGTTGGAAAAGTGCCAGGACTATTTAGCAGACATCCCTGGCTGCTGTATGGGGAGGCACAGAGGACGTGGATTTGGGGAGACAGCGAGGTCCTGGGCCATGGGGCGGGTGGCTGGCGGGTCCAGAGTGGGGACCTGGGGTGGCTCCCGGTAGCACCCCGGGGTGGGCCAGCCGGAGGAAGCGCGTGTGCTCCACTATCCCCTCCTCCTCCTTGCCCCCATCTCTGAAAGCCACCCCCAGGGCACAGCCCCCCGCCGCATTGCCGACCTGGCTTCTGTCCCCCAGGAAACCGCATCATCATGGGAAAGAGCCACGTGTTCCGGTTCAACCACCCTGAGCAGGCGAGGCAGGAGCGGGAGCGCACGCCCTGTGCGGAGACGCCCGCCGAGCCCGTGGACTGGGCCTTCGCGCAGCGAGAGCTGCTGGAGAAGCAGGGCATTGACATGAAGCAGGAGATGGAGCAGAGGTGAGGCCCAGGCCAGGGTCCCTGCACCCCTCCTGCTGCTCATCCCCCTGTGCGCGCTCACCCCAGCCCCCTCTTGCAGACTCCAGGAGCTGGAGGACCAGTACCGCCGGGAGCGGGAGGAGGCCACGTACCTGCTAGAGCAGCAGAGGCTGGTGAGGGCGGCTGCTGGGCCCTGGGTCATGGGCAGGGTGGGAAGCCAGGGTCCCCACTCAGCCAGCCGTCATTGTGGTGCAGGCCCTGGGGCCCACAGAGGGAGGCCCAGGCGGGAGGGCAGGGACGGGGTCCGGTCCCTGCATGGGTCCACAGGGCTTCTCCCGTGGCCAGGACTACGAGAGCAAGCTGGAGGCCCTGCAGAGGCAGATGGACTCCAGGTACTACCCCGAGGTGAACGAGGAGGAGGAGGAGCCTGAGGACGAAGGTGAGAGGCTCTCAGTGGATGGGGCGTTGGCCTTGGGCTGGGGAGCTGTCTTGGACAAGAGGAGCCCCCACGCTGCTCCACACCTTTCCCCTGGGGCCCCTGGCCCAACCTAAGGAGAGGCTTCCTTGTCGCTGGGAGGTGCCCATGGCAGCAGGATTGGGGAGTAAGGGCTGGGCTGTGGCAGGGAGGCAGCTGGGCTCTGGCACGCAGGCCAGTCTCGGCGGGAACAGCCTGGATGGTGGCGAGTTGGTGTGGGCAGGGTGCGGCTTCTGCTCTCTCATTCTGCCAGCATGAGGCTGCGCTCTTATCCGGGACCCGGTCACTGCTCCTCACCTCAGGACCCCCTTTCTGAGCGTTAACTCCAGGGGCCCACCTGCTGACCTCAGCCACCGTGGGCACGAGGGGGGCCACCGGTGGGGTAGAAGAAGCAGAAAAAGACCCGGGGTTCATGTCCAGCTTGGCCCGCAGTCAGCTGGTCAGTACCTTTGTGCAGACGTGACCTTGGCATGCCCTTGTGTGGAGCTATTTATCTGATGAGGCTTCTTCCCTCAGGGCAGGGGCACTGGGTGAGAGGGGCCGAGGCTGGGAGCCCAGACAGGCCCGTCCCCGTGTCCCCGCGTCCTTCCTTCTGTGGGCCTGAGGGGCAGAGACATGTGAGCCAGGGCAGGGCATCAGGCTGAGCCCCGGTTGGCCCTCCTGCCGTCCTCCCACGGGCACCTGCCCCTGCTGGGGCCCCCCACGTCTGTAAGGGCGCTGCCATGACCCTCTCTGAGCTTGACGGCCTCTCCGAGTGCTCTGGCTCTGGGTGGCCTCTCTGGGGCCCATTGGGCCTTTCAGGCCATTCCCTGGGGCAGACCTTCCCACCGGTTTCCTTCTTTCTGAGCTCCCAGAACAGTCAGTGTGACACTAGGGGTCCAGATACAGAACCCTGGGCCATGGCCAGAGTCGGGTATCGCGGCCTTTTTGCAACAATTGTGCACACCTCTCCCCACAGTCCAGTGGACCGAGAGAGAGTGTGAGCTGGCGCTTTGGGCCTTCCGCAAGTGGAAGTGGTACCAGTTCACGTCACTGCGGGACTTGCTGTGGGGCAACGCCATCTTCCTCAAGGAGGCCAATGCAATCAGTGTCGAGCTCAAGAAGAAGGTGGGCTCCTGCCTCACTGCCCGCTCGCCGTGGCCACACGCACAAGGGGGGACCCAGTGATGGGCAACCCTGCCCCCCTGGGGGAGGGCACAGCTGCCGCCCCTGACCTGGGGCCCTGAGAATGGGGGCGGGTAGGGAGGCCTGGGGACAGACCCAGGCAGGCTTGTGGCCTCAGGCTCAGGGAGCACTGGGGAGCAGGAGCAGCTTTCTCTCCGGCTGCCGTTCAGAAGGCTCCATTGCAGCCTAGAGGTGGGAAGGAAGCGCTCTGGGGCCTGGCCTCCATCCACTGAAGGGCTGACGGCCGCCACCCTCTCCCCTGCTGCAGGTCCAGTTCCAATTCGTCCTCCTCACAGACACTCTCTACTCCCCGCTGCCACCGGATCTGCTGCCCCCGGAGGCCGCCAAAGACCGGGAGACTCGTCCCTTCCCCCGCACCATTGTGGCCGTGGAGGTCCAGGACCAGAAGAATGGGGCCACCCACTATTGGACGCTGGAGAAGCTCAGGTGTGGGGGGGCACACCCTCTGAGCTCCTATGTCAAGGAGGGTGTTTCTCCTGCTGCAATGGCTTTTACAATCTGAAGGAAAAGTGCGGTTATAGAAGCTGCATTCTCCCTTTGCCGACGCAGTAGTGAGGTTCAGTGGGCTTTCGTGGAGGAAACGGGGGACGAGGCTCACAGTACTGCAGTGGGGGCTGCGTGGGGCCAGCACAGTCAAAGCAGGCCCCAAGAGGTGGGTGGGGAGTCTCCAGAGCCAAGCTGGGCTCTCAGAAGAGCTCAGCAGGGTGCCTCTCCACCTCAGGACCCAAGGGATCCCAGGCAGGATGGCACGGGATGGCAGGGGCTCGGAGGGACCTGGAGGGGTCGGACCGGGGGGTGCAGCTGTCGCTGTGAGAGCCATCTTTCACAGCCCTACCTCCATGCTCCCCACGTGCTCAGTGTAATGTGCGACTTGATCTGGAGAGAGGCTGAGTGAGACAGAGGTCGATGCCATCAGAGGAAAGTCTGATGCTGCTGTGGTCCCCTGGGTGTGGAGGCTCCACACAGAGGCAGGTCGTGCCGGTGGGAGGGCTCTGGGCGTCAGGAGGGAGAAGGAGCAGAGTTGGGCAAGGCCTCGGCGGGCAGGGCCATCCACGGGAACTGGCCACCTGGTGGGGTCTGGGCACAGGGCTGCCCAGGCTGCCATGGGCCTGACCATCGGGAGATTTCGGGCAAGGGTGCTGCTCTGGTGTGTGAGCGAGGTAAGGGCGGGTGGGCTGGTTTGTGTGCGACAGGTTGGCTCACCCATGAGTTGTTCGCGGGCTGACCCAGCTGGTGGGCCCCAGGTATGTCACGACGTCATCAACTATGGAGAACAGAAGATGTCATTAATCCATGCTCTCAGTCCTCCGCAGACCCAACCACACACACCCCTCCACACTCACTCTCGCACACCTTCCTCTCGTATGGCTTGTTCACACGTGGACACACGCAGGGACATGTGCTCTCCTGAATCGTGCGAGCCAGGGCCCATGCTCACGGCCCCTTCCCACCATCTTTGGGGCCATGCTGGGACTCGTGTGAGGATGAGCACCACGTTCCTGTCACTCCCGAGTTCTAGGGGGAAATGACTGCATTCTCTTTCTTCTATATGTGTTGGTTTTCCTGGGGATAATCATTTTGAAAATATTTTCTATGACTATATCCGATCACCAATCTGCCCTTTTTTCCCTTGGGTTCTAAGGGCCTGGCGACACGATCCCCCACCCCACAGGCAGGCCTTCTCGGTCCCCTTGCCTCCTGTTCCAGGCCTGGTCTGCCTACTCATGTCGCCTTATTGTCCCTGGGTCAGTGTCGAGGCCATTTAGCAGTGCCTCGCGTGCTCACTTGGAATTTGCTCATGGTTGACTGAGTTTGAGGAGTGAGGAGGCTCCGTCAGCAAATCACACTGAGCCTCAAGCTGCGGCCAGAGCTGGGCAGAGCCTGCTGGCCCGGCGGGAGGCATGGCCTGCCCCATGCTCCACCCATGGTGACCTCTGTTACCCCCGCCCCCCCCAACAGGCAGCGCCTGGACCTGATGCGGGAGATGTACGACCGGGCGGCGGAGGTGCCCTCCAGTGTCATCGAGGACTGTGACAACGTGGTGACTGGTGGAGACCCCTTCTACGACCGCTTTCCTTGGTTCCGGCTGGTGGGCAGGTGGGCACCTCCTTCCCTCCCTGGGCTGAGAGAGAGAGAGAGAGAGAGAGAAGGTGTTGGGGGCAGGGAATGGGCCTCCTCCCAAGGCCGAGACCCCTGGCTGGGGGACCCCAGCAAGAGGCCCTTTTCCACCCTGACTCGCCTGTCCTCATCCTTCCTGGGTCTGAGGCACCTCCCCAGCCATTCTTGTCCACAGGCCAGTGGGCCCTATAATTTGGGAGACCAGAAGGGGAGGGAGTCTCGGCATTGCCACCAGGGGCTATGGCCGCCAGGTTGCATGTGTCCATGGGTGTGAATGTGAGTCACCCGGTCCTCACACAACCTCAGCCACACCTGGCCAGGATCATGCCAGCGGGTGCTTTCCAGAACTTTCTGTAGCCTTCCACTGACCACACGTGCGGTTTCTCTCCAAGCCTGGGGACGGGGTGCACTTTGGTTCTCTTGTCTTTTGAAGCAACATTCCTGATGGTTTGTGTGTTTGGTTTTGAACAGAAGCCCCCCCCCCCCCGCCCCCCCGTCCGTCCCTGCGAGTAGCTGGTGTTAACTTCTCTCTGTCTTGTCGTACTAACCTCAGTTCAGTCATCTCTGGCTGCAACAGCTACCCTCTTCTCAACACATGCATGAGCGAGCGCATGGCTGCTCTCACCCCCTCCCCCACCTTCTCGAGCCCCGACTCCGACGCCACCGAGCCTGCCGAGGAGCAGAGCGTGGGGGAGGAGGAGGAGGAGGAGGAGGAGGAGGAGGAGGAGGAGGAGGACCTGGAGGACGACGTCTTTCCGGAGCACGCGCTGTGCGACGGCCGGGACCCGTTTTACGACCGGCCCCCCCTGTTCAGTTTAGTAGGAAGGTTGGTGAGGTCAAGGACGGCATGCTGGGAAGGAACCAGCTCTTTTACGCAGGAGCACTGCTGCGGGCACAATTCGACCGCCGCCAGGGCAGCTCCCCGGACCCCCAGGCCGAGGCAGGCCGCGGGGCTGGCCTCCCCGAGCAGAGTGCGTGAGGGAGCGAGAGGGCTCCTGGCCATCCTAGAGTATGCCCAGCGGGGACAGTTAGGGTCCCAGTCACGGAAGGGGCCATGCACCCAGAGCACGGCCTTCCAGCTCCAAGCAGGCAGAGCTCCTCCAGCAGACAGGCTGTAGAACCCTGGGAGGGAGTCCGTGGGGGCATCTGGGAGAGTGGGGGTTTGAGTCTCTGCACGCACCTCCTGCTGAGGCGGCTTCACTCCCCTCAGCCTCCTTCTGCTGTTGCCCCAGAGGGGGTGGCTCCCAGTTTGCTCTCCCTGCCACACCCTCTGGGAGAAGGAGCAGAAGCCAGAAGAGACCGTCCTGGAGGGCAGGAAGGAAGAGCTGGCGCTCAGGCAGGGGCCGGTCTACTTTGCAAGCCTGGGTCCCAGTGGATCCTGCCTCTCCTTGAGCCTTTCTCCGTCCAAAGGTGAGGACATTTCGTTCCTCCTCACCTCCAGCCTGTCCTGGAGAGACACGGCACACAGGGCCCACGCTTCTTGGGAAGTGCCCTTTACAGAGACGGCCCGTTACAGTTTCTGGACAGAAGAGGGAAGACAAGATCAGGAGATGGAGCAGAGGCCCCGGGGCACCCCAGACCTTGCCGGCAGATTGGGCAGATGCAGCTGCCATTAATGGTTTTATGACCGTGGAATGGGAGCAAAAGAGGTGAAGGAAAACTCTAGAAACCCAGCTGCAGTGGTAGGATGTTTGGCTCACAGGACAACTGCATTTAGATTTGAGGAACATTTGAAAAGCACAAGATGGTTTCAACGGTGACCTTCTCTGAGTCTGAGATTGTTTCCTTGGGCTAAGCCAGTGGGAGCCTTTGCAGGTCTTGACCTTGGAGCACCAGGCCTGGAAACTGAAGGCTGAGGCTGGCCCCAGATTAGGAAGTTCACATGGGGAGCCCTTGGGTACAGACCCCAGAACGAAAGCCGCCCCCCCCCGACTTCTCTTGGAAGGAAGCAGGCTCCCACGGGTGTATGTCACATTTATTCCGGTTTTCCGTGGGTGTGACATGTTGGCCTCCTGGATGCAAATGTGGGCTCTCTCCCTTGGAGATGCCCCACATCTGGGCCTCCCTGAGCCCGACAGGGGGCTGAAGCCCTGGGGGCCAGCTCCTCGCAGGCCTCTAGAAAGCCCTGGGTTGTGGGCCCGGGAGTCGCTCCACTGTCAGATAGGCGTGGGCTCAGGGTGCAGGGGAGCGAGGGCACCAGGAGAAACGGGGTGTGGGCTCTGCAGTCTCAGCCAGAAAGAGCTGGGTCCTTCCAACATTCTCCCCCCTCTGTGGATCTGAGATGTTACAAAACAAGCAAACCAAACGAAAGTCATCAGTGAGAGGCCAGCCCCCCACAGCGGGCGGTCTGTGAGGGGCTTCATTTGGAAAAGTCCCCATCTTTTCGGTTTGGCAAGAATTGGCTTCTCCCGCGTGGCAGCTGTGCAGGCCAGGCCCTGAGAAGGACCCCATCTTTGGTTCCCTTTAATCCTTCTGGTAGCTGCTGGCTCTCTCGCCAAAGCTTAAGCAGAATTGGGGTGCCCACTCTTGTCTCCCTTCGGAAAGGCTTTCCTGGCCCCAGCATGCGTCTCTGCACCTCACCAGCCTCGTGGTTAGCCCCGCCTCCTCCCCTCCCGCCACACGCAGCCCTGGCTCTGTGCTCTGCCGCCTCCTCTCTCTCTGGGCGGGTTTCAGCCTGCTTCAAGGTGCCCTCCCCCATGGATGAGCCCCCCCTCCTCCAGCGTGGGCCACCCACATCTGAACCCTGGGCTCCTCGCCCGTGGCCAGGGTTAGCCCCCCAGTGGCCTCTCCCTCTGGTGGTCTGGGGTGCCAGGTGAAGTGGGGAGGTGGGATGGGCTGACCCGGGCAGAGGAAGGGGGTCTGGGGACTCTGGTCTGGCCCCCACCACTGATAATCCTCCTGGCCAGGAGCACTGCTTTCAGAAGCTGGACGGCCGGGAGCTGCAGGGAGGAGGGTGAGGGGCTGGCTGCCAGAGACGGGGGGTGCAGGGAAGGAGGGCAGGGGAGTGGGAGGGGGACAACCCAAGGGAAGCATTCCAGACTCTGTGGAACAATGCTGACCTGTTTTGGGTCCACACTGTGCCCCCTGGGCTGGCGTGGCCAGTCCCTCAGCTCCCAGCTCAGTGCCTTGTGCACAGGGCCGATCAGCCCGAACTGTCACCGGTGAGGCTATGAGCCCCTCTGTGTGCAGTGGGTGAGCTCTGGCTGGCAGGGGCCCTTTGGGCTTCACTGGGCAGTTCTGGCCTTTGGTGGCTGAGGCTGATATCAGACTTTCTGGCACTTATGGGGCAGCGCAGGGGAGGCCAGTGTCTGGGCCGTGGGCTCCGTTTCCTCATGTCCTGGCTTCTGTGGGTCAGGCTAAGCTCTGCCTGGGCTGTGGGGTCTTTCAGGCTGCTGGCCCTGGGGATGGTGACTGCTGGGCTCCCAAGGTCCCTTCTGGGTGATGTGCTCACCACAATCTCATGATTAGATCCTGGGGATTCTGGGGAGGGGTCAGGAAGGAGAGCGGGCGCAGCATCCAGCACCAGATGCTCTCTTGCCTTCTGGGGGTGTCCCCCCCCACCCACGTGTGCCCCAGGGGAGCATGTGTACACGCATTCACTCATTGCTGGGTTAGGACCTTCAGAGCCGGGGAACGGGGTCGGCCATGGACCCCAGGGGTCTTTTTCATTAGGTAATCCCCCACTTCCCACCACAGGGTCCCTCAAGGCCCTAGCCCTGGGAGGCCCTGCCTCTGGGAGCACAGATAGGATGGGTCTTGTGTAAGGATCTGAACTCGGGCTTTGCTGTGCTCAGTGTCATAAGGGCTCAGAATTTCCTTCTCATCTGACAGAAGGAAATCCTAAAAGATCAGGAAAGAACTGATCTTCTAATTAGCAGGTGGGCACTGCACCTGCTGGAGCTGGAGAGCAGCCAGGCTTTGGGTTTAAACCCTAGCCCCGGCGCCTTCCTCTCTGTTCTTGAGCCTGATGTGCAGATCTGCAGAGGGGCACTAACGTCCTCGTTCACCAGCTCTGACGCACACCTGGGAGAGGAAGGTGCAGGCACCTGAGCTAAGATGCAGTGGGGGTCAGGGCAGCCCCGTGTCCACTACCAGGATGTGAGGAGTGGGCGTCTGGGAAGTGACAGGTGTAGGCAGGCTGCTGCCCTGGGGTGGATGGCCCTGTTGTCCGGGGTCAGCCCCCAGCCAGCTCAGGGTGCAGTGAACAGCTAGGACTCCATCACGGCTTTTTCATCACGATTTGGGCCTTGGGGTCATGAGTGGCCCAGCCCCCATCTGGTTTGTGGGAACCTCAGATCTGCACAGTGATGCAGGTTCTTGGGCCCACGGTTGGCAACGGGACAGAAAGAGTCCATTAGGGACGAGCACAGCAGGTTTTGTGACGCAAGGTCTCAAGGAGAGAACCGGGTCAGGGCCGGCCTGCCCCCGCCCTGACCTGGACTGGGCCCTGCCCTCCGCCTCCATCTCTCATCGTGTCCGTGCCAAGGTGGATGCTGGCCAGCCCTGGCCAGTTCCTGTCAGCGGGGTGCCCTAGGTTGCTGCAGCAAGGGGCTTCTGCTCCCTGGGCCTTGGGCTCCTCTGTGAGTGGGGCCAGCGCTGGCTTCTGCCAGCCGTGCCCATGCCTTGTCTTGGTGGGTGGTCAGGGGCAGCAGAGCCCCCACCCTGGTCATCCACCAACACTGCTGCTCCCTTGGAGCAGTCCTTCTCTGGGGTGTTCCCGGAGAGGGCTCTTTGCCGGGGAGGAGAGGGGCTCCAGGAAGCCATTGGGCGCAGACACTCGGGGTGACACTGAGCCCCTGAAACAGCACAGCCTTTCCCTTTCGCCGGCGCCTATCTCGGTCTGGGGGTGCCCAGCAAGTAAGGGAATGTTGGCAGAGACAGACCCACTGCTGAGTCAGACAAACATGGCTATAAGGGGTTACACGATGGGAGTGGTGGGAGCAGAGAGTGCCTGGGGTGTCCTGGGACCGGGAGGGTGCTGAATGGCGGGCTCTGCTAGCACCGAGGTGTGTGGAAGTCTGGTTGGAGCCCTGAGCCTTCTCTGGCTGCCGTGGGGGCCACAGGGGAAGCACAGGTGTGGCCAGCCCTCGGCGGGGACGTTTGGGGTGGAAGAAGAGCCAAGTGGTGCCCAGCTTTCTAAACCTCTGTGGATGGAGGAACCACAATGGAGTGGGGCGCCAGGGCCTGGAATTGGGGCCCTTGAGGAATGGCCTCCCCATGCCTACAGCCGTAGGGAGTCCTTTGGGAGCTCAGGTGTAGGGCGAGGCCGGTGGCTCAGCCTGGGTGGTGTCTGAGCTCTGAGCAAGCCGACAGGGGCAATGGTGGGGTGACATCTCTCTCCCTTCTCCTCCCGGCACCCACCTGGCCTGCGCACTGTGACCTTCCCTCCCCCACCTCCCCTTCACCCCCCACACCCACTGTTGCTCTTGCTTTTGTACCTCCTTGGTTCTCCCTGACTGAGGCCGTGGGCCTCCCTCCCCAACCTCTGGTCCTCCCCTTCTGGGTCCAAATCCTTCCCATCCTTGCCCAAGCTGGACCTCTCTCCTGGGAGCCCCCAGCTTCCCCAAGATTTTCCTGGGAGCTCAGGGCTGTTGAATGCCGTGCCCCGACCTGTCACTCTGTGCTTGGATGGGAGGGCAAGTTGGGGACAGGTCCTGTGGTGAAGGATGAGCAGAGCGGCGGGTTTTTGCCAGAGTTAGGCCACACTATGCCCGCCTGTCCTGTGCCTGGAGTCCCCCTGGGCAGGGTGCCCCTGACCAGGGAGGAGCTGCGCTCCACACCAGCCTGCACACCTGGCCCAATGGTCCAGGTATTCCAGGATTCTCATGGTCCTCTTGGCTATCTGAGTGACCTCTGCACATAGACTAGCTGGGAGCTGGGCAGACTCCTGGGTGACATGGCCACTACCCTGTCGGTCCTGCCACTCGCTGGGGGCACAGCTGAGCCGGTCGGATGGGAAGGGCCTTGGGTACTCTGTGAGTGGCTGATGGGGACTCACTGGGCAGTGCCGGGCAGTCTAGGGGGTCCTCAGGGCTCTGCTCAGCCCACTTCTCTGGCACAGAGGTGGGGGTGGTGTCCCGTTGGCCAACTCTGAGCTCCTGCCTGCTGTGTTTCTGGAAGGATCTGAGAAGGAATTGAGCTCTGTTCTGCCGTGGGAGCCCTCTGTGGGGTGCTGAGGCCAGGGGTCACTGGGAAAGGGGTGGGAAGCAGAGGGACTGCGGGCATCATTGCCAGTGTGAGGGTCATAGCTCGGCGTGGCCGGGTCCCCAGGTCCTCCTCCTCCTTGAAGCAGGCTGAAACCTCCCTCCTCAGCTCTCAGACAGCGGGTATGGCCCTGCGGGCTCAGCCCTGTGCCAGCCCCACTCGCACTTCCTCTCTGCCTGCCCCGCGCACGCCCTCCTCCTCCTCTGTCCCTGTGCCTCCTCCTGTCTCCTGCGCAGCCCACGGACTGCCCCCCTGCCTCACCCCACCTAGCACAGCCCCCGCCCGCCCTGCCTGCCCGTTGCCCTGGCTGCTTGGCTCCTCGCTCTGCTTCGCCGTGTTGTGTCGTGAGCCCGGGCCGTGCTGCCGCCAGCGCTGCTCCCAGCCCGCACCGGGAAGGCCCTGACCTTGGCCTCTGCTCCCCCAGGGCCTTCGTGTACCTGAGCAACTTGCTGTACCCCGTGCCCCTGGTGCACCGTGTGGCTGTCGTCAGTGAGAAGGGAGAGGTGAAGGGTTTCCTTCGCGTGGCCGTCCAGGCCACCTCAGGTGCGTGTGGGGCAGCCCTGGGTGGGAGGTCCCCGTGGGCACCACACCGTGGCCAGCACGCCGCTGGCCTCCTCTGTTTGTCCTGCCCCCAGGCTAGCATGCAGTCTGCCGGCGCTCAGGAGGGTCTCCGGGAGCAGCTCCTGCTTCCCAGCTCCAGGTTCTGTCCTTTCAGACTATCCTGGGTTGGGTCTGATGGGTCAGGGGCGGGGTGCTGATACTGTGCAGGTTGAGCCCACTGTACCTCAGGGGCCTCCTGTCTCCCATCGGGTAGCCCCAGGTGGACCCAGATCCCAGCGTGGGGCAGAGTACTGCTCTGTCCTAGCTCCCTGCCATGTCTGAGTCCAGCACAGGCGTGCAGACCCCGGACCATGGCCACCTCCACAGCAGTAGCTTTCAGAGCCTCTTTCCAGGCTCCCCACTGGGTCTGTCCTTCAGACCCCTTGGCCTCTCTGGAGCTGGCCTTTCCGCCCAGAGGCCATGGACCCTCCACAGTGGTCTGCAGGTCAAATCCCCTGGCTGCAGAGGCAGGTACCTCCTGCTGCTGAGCCCCCTCCGCCTGGCAGGGTCCCAGGACCCCGAGCCACAGAGTGAATGCCTTTGAGCCTGGGTGTGCTTCCCTGTAAGTGGCATCCCACGGGAAACTTCCCACCCAACAGACGTGTTGAAAGACCATTTCAGAACATAGCTGTGAACACGCTTATCTGAGTAGAAACCGCAGGCCTGAGGGCCTGTGCTCATGCTCTAATGGCCTTTATGGCCTTCGTGGCCCTTGGGCCCTCGGTCCCTGACCCGTGGTCTCGCCCTCTGGCCTTGCTCTGCCCCCTCCCCACGGCCTTGGCAGCCTGGATGCCCTGGGGAGTTCGATGGCAAAGCGTCTCTAGAACAAGATGAGGCCAGGCTGTGCAGAGCATGAGCCCCCCACCTGCGCAGCCCTGTGCCGCCCACCCCCACCGGGATGACCCAGCCACGAAAGGGGGCTCTGGTTGTACTTTTGGGACCCTTTTGCCAAATTCTCACTGGCCTACAGTTTCTAGGTGCTCTTCATAGTGTGTTCCAGTCGTGTCACTGCCGTGCCAAGACCTCTGGGACCCTGAGTAGGGGGAGGACAGAAACAGAGATACTCAGGACATCCAGGGCCATCCTCATTCCTCACAGGGAACCCTGTCCCTGTAATCCTGGGGGGGCTCTGTCCCCTGGACCTTAGCCCTCTGCAACCCAGGCTGAGCCTCAGTGAAGTCGGTCCCACTGAGCGGCCTGCTTTATGGGCCTGTGCTGTCTGTTTGGACACATGGGACTCTCCCTGTCTAACGCTATGGCGGACAAGCAGCTACTTCAAAAAGCTCCAGTGCTCACAGATTCCACCTGGCCTGCGAGGTTCTGCTTGTTGGACCCTCAAGCGCTAAACTCTGCTGTGCTCAGGTCCTAGACCAGCCCTGGGGCCCTGGGCAGCTGGGGTGGAGAGCACAGCAGGGCTGTCCCCTCCTGAAGGCCCCAGAAGAGGTGGTTGGAGCCCCTGGAGGGTCCGAGAGGCCTCCCAGGGTGGGGTCTAGCCAGAGTGGCTGGAGTCGGGGTTGGGGAGGGGATGGAAGCCAGGTGTCCCTGGGGCAGCCGGACAAGGGGTGGGAAACAACGGGAAATCCTGGACTCTGTGAAGGGAGGGGAGTGGGGGGCATGTGGGGAGCAGGTATGGAAGCTGAGTGAGGGCTGTGTGGGGGCTGTTGAGGGTCCAGATGGAGGACAGTGCAGGCCTGCAAAGGTGATGGCAGAGGGACAGTTGTGATTCTGGGGGTGAAGCTAGGAGGGCCCTGTGGTGTGGGCTCAGCTGGAGCATCTAAGTCTACGGTGGGTGGTGGTGGCCGGGACTCAGTAGAGGGGCAGGGGTCATAGCTCGGTTTTGAGAATGTGGAGTCTGTAGCCCCATCAGGGCTGGCTGTGCTGAGGAGGCGGCCCACTCCACAGGCTGGTGGGCTGTGTGCCCGGGACAGCACCCTGGGTGTTCTGGAACTGTGGTTGGGGACCACACTCGGGGACCCCCGTCCTGGGTCAGAGCCCGTCCCTGTTCCTGTGCCTTCCCCTGCCTGGCGGCTCCGACTAACTTTGCCAAGCCCTCCTGGGGACCAGCAGGGCCCTGACGGTGCACTTGTTCCCATTGTAGCTGACGAGGAGGCCCCTGACTATGGCTCTGGAGTCCGGCAGTCAGGGACGGCCAGAATCTCCTTTGACGACCAGCACTTTGAAAAGGTAGGCGCAAAGGTTGGCCTCCCTTCCGACACCAACGACCCTCTTCCTGCCTGACCCCAGAGGGCCCTGGCATGCCTGCACTGCTCGGGACCTGCCTGGCAGGCCCTGGGTCCTCCTTAGCCTGGTTCCTCTCTTCCCAGGCCCCATCCTCGGGGCCTCTCTTACTGTCTAACTTGTCCTGACCCATGGGGTCCATCTGTCTCCTCACTTTGCCCTCCCCTGGGTCTGTGCCTGCTTTCCCCACCGGCCTTTGGCTGTATGGGCCACCACACGCCAAGATGCCCCCACTGACCCGCCCTGACCCAGCTTGCTGTCCCGGACACTGTTTCCATCTTTGCCCTCCCCTGACACTGCAGCAAGAGCTAGAGGGGCCCCTCCACACAGTCCTGGGCTGGCCCTGCTCTGGTGCCAAAGGACAGGAACTGCCCCCTGCCGGGTCCTCACTGAAAGGAGATGGTGCTTTCCAGCTGTGCTCCCTGTTTTGCTCTCAGGCCCAGAGTAGAGGAGGGGAGGGTCCTGCCCAGTGCCCCCAGACTGGGCTCTGCTCACAGGAGGCTCCTCCCCTCTCCATCTTAAGGCTCTTTCCTAACCCATCCCCACCAGGCTGCCCAGCACTCCACCTGAACCATTCCCCACCTTCCCCTCTGCAGCCCACACAAACTGAGGCTGAGGGCGGTGGGCACCCACTAGGCAGGGGCGGGTCTAGATCACGGGTCTGCAAAGGCCCTGGCCTGGCTCTGGGGTCCTCAGTGGGCGGTGTGACCTCACCCTGAGCTTGTTCCCTCTGACTCTGGCCCCCAACCCACCCAGTTCCAGTCTGAATCCTGCCCAGTGGTGGGGATGTCCCGCTCGGGGACCTCCCAGGAAGAGCTGCGCATCGTGGAAGGTCAGGGCCAGGGTGCAGATGCCGGGCCCTCGGCCGACGAGGTCAACAATAACACCTGCTCAGGTAGGGGGCCACCCCACCCACCATGGTCCAGAGGGCCCACCCCCTCTTGGCTTAGCCCCCACTGCCAGGGTCCCCCAGGGAGGCCATAGGACGTTCCTGGGACAGCAGCCGTGTGGGCTCCTCACCTGATCCCGGGCTTTAAGCCCTGCGGAGGTCCCGCCACATTGCTCTGCCCTTGGCCCCCCACAGCTGTGTCTCCGGAAGGCCTTCTCCTGGACAGCCCCGAGAAGGCCCCCCTGGACGGGCCGCTGGACGCCGCCCTGGACCATCTACGCCTGGGCAACACCTTCACCTTCCGTGTGACCGTCCTGCAGGCGTCCAGCATCTCTGCTGAATACGCCGACATCTTCTGCCAGTTCAAGTGAGCCCCATGCCCCGTGCCGGCTGCGGGTCCCCACCCCACAGCCCCTGTGCCCAGCCAGTGCCTCCTCTCCTTTTACAGCTTCATCCATCGCCACGATGAGGCCTTCTCCACGGAGCCCCTCAAGAACACAGGGAGGGGCCCCCCACTCGGCTTCTACCATGTCCAAAACGTACGTCCTGAGGACCTCCTCTCCCCTCCACCGCAGCCGCCCCAAAGCTGAGCCCAGCGGCAGTCACTGTGCGTCATACCTTGTCCCGGTCCTGAACCCCGGCTGTGAGCTGGGGTGTGAGGGCACAGGGACTCAGGTGCCAGGTGGGGGCATGTGCTGTCACTGGGCAGTGGGGGCCTCAGTGGGCTTAAGACTGGGGCTGGGGCCCCTTGGGCAGGTATGAACATGAGCTGTCTAGGGTACCCAGCGTGGTGCTGGCTGGTGTGGGGAAGAAGCAGAGAGACAGAGCATACAGAGGGTCCCCGGGTGCTTGGGCACAGTCTGGAGAGGTCGGGGAAGCCCTAGGCAGGAAGTGTCCCCAGCCTGGCAGTCAGGAGAGCAGGGGCTTCTGAGTGGAGTCGGAAGAACAGGGCTCATGAGGCCGGAGGCCGGAGGCCGGAGAACAGGGCTCACCGGCCGCTGGCCATCACCTGGCCGTAATGGTGCCATTAAGGGCTGAGGCCTCGCGTGCACGCCAAGGAGTGTGAAACAGACATGGCCAGTACAGCTTGTGGGTGTGTGGCCTGAGTGGTCCCGTGCCCACACTCGAAAGGGCCCCCCAGACCAGCCCGTCCTGAGCCTCGGGTTCTCAGCCAGGGAAGCAAAGTCAGGCGTGAAGGTGTGCACACCTGGTGGGCTCATTTCCTGGGCACCCTGAACAGAGCCCACTTACTGGGCAACCTTAACAAAGCCATGGCCCCTCCACGTAGGAGGCCAGAAGCTTGAGATCAAAGCCTGGATAGGGTCGTTCTGTGGAGACTGTGAAGGAGACTCCGTGCCAGGCCTCTGCTGGACAGGCAGAAGCCCTCTTCTCCCTGTCCTCCCGTGGTCATGCCTTTGTGTCTGTCTGTGTGTCCTGATACCCCTTTCCATGAGGACACAGCTACATTGGCTTAGGGCTCCCCGGTGCCCTTGTTCTAACTTGGGATTACCTCTACAAAGATCCTATCTCTGAATACAGATCTGGGCATCAGAACTGCAACACAGGAATGGGGAGTATTGGGAACACAATTTAACCCATACCCCTCGATGAGCAGGCAAGGGCCCAAGAAGGGTCCCTGCAGGCCACAGAGGTGCCTCTGCCCCCTCTTGAGCTTCATGTTCTGAAAGGGCACTCTCGGGAGGTTGGCCTTTGTCAGGGCTGGAAGGACGAGGGAGGAGCATCACCCCCTTGTCGGCAGAGGTCGGGCCCAGCCAGGGTCTCCAGTCTGGCTCTCTGGGGAGGCCGAGCTGTTAACCTCTGCGACCCTCCTGCCCCTCCCCTGTGGCATGGCCTCACCCTCCCACCTGCCCTCCTTACCTGCCAGATCGCGGTAGAGGTGACCAAGTCCTTCATCGAGTATATCAAGAGCCAGCCCATCGTGTTCGAAGTCTTTGGTCACTACCAGCAGCACCCATTCCCACCCCTCTGCAAGGACGTGCTCAGGTCAGCACCCCCAGGTTGGGGTGGGTCGGAGGGCCCTTCTCAAGGGTGCAGGCCCTCTCCCTTCCTTACCAGTGAAGCTGCCCTGACCCAGGCAGGCTTCCGATGCCCACCTTCCCCATCGATAGGGCGGCCGGTCACCCAAGGTCAGCAGGATCCAGGAGAAATGAGAGACAGCCCTCCAGGACTGAGCAGCGAGGTTCTTAAAGAGGACTGCTGTCTAGACCTTGCCCTCGCGGCTGGGGGCTGTGTGTTGGGGCCAGGGAAACGGGGCCTGGGTGGGGGAATGGCCAGGGAGGTGCATGAGGCAGACCGCTCCTGTCGCCTGCAGAGAAAGCCACCCCGGGCCCAGCAGTTCCAGGCTCCTGGAGTGATTGGACCCCAGACAGCATGAGGGAACATCCTTCCATTTCCCTCATCTCCTATGACCTCCCCTGGGCTCTGTGGGTGGGCCAGGTGTCCCTTCTGCTTTTCCCAACCCCCACCTGGTGTGGGGAGAACCGCAGACAGGCTTTTGGGGCTAGGGGAGCCTCTTGCCACTCCCATTGCCCTCTCTGCTGTCCTGAGGGACCCGGAGCTATGCAGGGGGTCCAGAGTGTTGGAGAAAGAGAAAGGCCGTGAGGAGTGCTGGTACCCAGGTATCTGGCCCCACAAGGCTCATCTGTCCTTGGGGTGCTGAGGGAGGCTCTGTCCTGGAAGCCCTGGATGGAGAACCAGAGTCCGATCTCACCCAGTTCTCACGGGCTTGGTCTGGGGTCCCCACGGGCCTCCTCCCGCATCCAGACTGGTGAAGGCCTGAGCCTGGGGCCTTTCCTGGGACCTGGGAGGCAGACGGGGACCTGGAGCAGGCAGCGCTGTGAGCTCCTGCTGCTGCTCCTGCCCTTGGCTCCAGCTGTGGTTTGGGGGCCTGGAGACCTGCCCGCAGCTGCCTCACCCCGGTGCCTCTCTCTCCACAGCCCCCTGAGGCCCTCGCGCCGCCACTTCCCGAGGGTCATGCCGCTGTCCAAGCCAGGTACCCTGGGGCTCTCCTGCGTCCACCCCTGGGGGAGCGAGGGGCTCGTGCTGCCCTCATGTGTCCCCACACCTTGCCGGGATGTGGCAGGCTGGGTTTCCCACCCGTGGTGTCTCTCTCCTGTCACCCCCCAGTGCCTGCCACCAAGCTCAGCACACTGGCGCGGCCCTGCCCTGGGCCCTGTCACTGCAAGTACGACCTCCTGGTCTACTTCGAGATCTGCGAGCTGGAGGCCAATGGCGAGTGAGTACCCTCACCGGCTATGGCCAGGCTGCCCGGGCCATAGCCTCGGGCTGGTGTGCATGGCTGTCCTTGCCTGGCTGACTCTGTCCTCCCTGGACTGGACCGCCTCCTCTCGGCCAGAGGCGGGAGCTGCTTTTCCTGTTCCCACCCTTCATCTCCTCTGGGTGCACAGGTATGTGTTGGGGAGTGTGGGGGGTGGGGGGTTTGCCTCACGCATCTCTCTTTCGCAGTTACATTCCTGCAGTCGTGGACCACCGTGGTGGGATGCCATGCATGGGGACCTTCCTGCTTCACCAGGTGCGAGGTGCTCCCTGCCCCTGCCTGCCTGTGCTCCCCACCCTGGGGGCCCCAGGCCATCTGAACATGTCCTCTCTCCTGGCGCCGGGCAGGGCATCCAGAGACGGATTACCGTGACCCTGCTGCATGAGACAGGCAGCCACATCCGCTGGAAGGAAGTTCGAGAGCTGGTTGTGGGTGAGTGAGATGGGTGCGGGCTGCCTTAGGGGCTGGGGTGGGTTGGCAGGAAGACTCCTGTCCAGGCCAGATGCCTGAGCTCTAACCACAGCGCTGCCCCGAGTCTACGTGACTTTGGCCAAGTCGCTGAACCTCTCTGTGCCTCAGTCCCTTCCCTGGAGAGGAAAGCTCGGGCCACGGTGATGCTGCCCCATTTCTGTGGAGTCCCCTGCTGTCAGCCACGCTGGTGCGGATGGCAGAGCTGGGCCCTCCCATAGACCTGCAGGCACGAGGCTGAGGGCACTCACCCTCTGAAGCCTGTAGGGGAGCGCGCCGGTCCTTGCCTCTTCCTGCTGTCAGCGGTGTGTGGGGACTGCCTGGCCCTCCTCGGCTTAGGGACCTGTCAGGTGGCCTCTTCTTGGGAGGACCTAGATCAGGGCCCACCCCCTCCAGTATGACCACAGCTCAGCTAAGTACATCCACCAAAACCTTGGCTCCAAATAAAGTCACGTTCGCAGGTCCTGGGGGTCAGCATGACGCATCCTTTGTGGTGGTGGTGGGGGACACACAGGGAGAGGACACACAGTTCAACTCACAGTGGTTGCCATGGACCTCGGACATTTTCTTTTGCCAAGCTGTGAAGAGTTTGTTTTCCAGTTTCCCTTCAAGGGCTCAGAGGATTATCTGTCCTTCCCCTCCCCTAGAGCTGATGGGTCCCTCCGGAAGCCCCTTCCTGGGCCTTTCTGTGGTCAGGAGGGCTGCCGCTGGAGGGTCCTGTCCTGGGTCTCGTGGGGGGCCCTGAGGGCGTGGTTGCAGGGATGCCACTGCCAGAAGCCATATGCTGGGCCCCAAGGTGTAGGACTGTGGGCTTCTGGGGGCCCAAGACAAATGCTTTTATTTTAGCCATTTGGTATCTGTGTTCACACAAATCCTAAAAGGCTGGAGAGAGCTATTAAATCCTCCTCTGAGGTGTTTAGGGCAAGTTTAGGGAATCAACCTAAAGAAAGAGATGCAGCACGTACCCCGCCGGCACCCAGACCTCGTGCAGATGGGAGGGCTTGCCCCATGTGTGGGCAGAGGAGGGAAGGTGCTGGGAGGAGGGGGGAAAACTGTGAACACCAAGGCCCCACTCTGGGTTGAGGGCTCTGGGCGCTGTCTCTCTGGGCCTCCTAAACGAGATAGACCTGGGAAGGGGCGTCTCTGCCCGACAGGGGCCCCCAGGCATCACGCTTGCCAGCGGGGTGCCTGACCACACACATGGGCAGAGAGCTGCTGACGTCGTGCCCTAGGAGCCGAGGAGGTCGGGGGCCAGCCCTGGAACGAGTTTTTTAGCTCCAGTCAAGCCACGGGGCACTCCACCTCCCACTATGGGGGTCACACCCTCGGAGCACTTTTGGGGGGACCCCACCCCTGCCTCCTCCCAGAACCCAAATGCTGCAAGAAGATTCCAGGAGGTGGGGCAGGTAACTCCAGCATACATGGCCACAGACTCCTGGCCAGGGCCTCGGCTCCGCCTCACCCATGCGTACGGGGGACAAAAGACCAGTCTTCCTGCATGGCTTAATGGAGAAAATTCAGTGTCTGTTTCTTCCCTGACGAAGCGGAGTGTTCTGGTATCTAACACTACTGGGGCAAGAAACGACACACCAAACCACCAGCAGGATTCTTGACTCATACCCGTTGTGGCGCCTTCCCCAGACAGGACCGCCATCCCAGGGGGCGACTTAGGGGGCTCTGCAAGAGGTGTGCCCTGCAGAGAGATTAACAACCAGATGGTCCTTCCCCCCCTCCTTTCCTTTCCTCTCCTTTCCCTCCTTCATTCTCCCTTCCTTCTAGTATAAAGAGAAGAAGGAACATTTTTCCTTCTCTTGCTAAGATTTCCTTTCCTAACAAGGGCCTGTGCATTCTAGGCTGAGTGGTTAGAACCTCTCAGTTGGTTGCAAGAGAGACCAACGTGGAGAGAGAGAGTTATTTATGGCTGATAAACTAGACACTGAGATTGTGGGAGGACGGAGGGCAGGGTGGTGCGCTGAGTGCCGGCGCCCGGGATTGGCAGAGACGCTGCCGCGGCCTCGCTGTCGGGTGCTCCTGTGGGCCCATGGGGAGTCGGTTCCCTGACGCGGCCGCAAGATTCCGGCGTGCCGGTCCAGGCAGGGACCTAGCACCCGCCTGTCCTCCTGGGAGGTGACTGGACTGTGGCCTTTCCTGTAGGTCGAATCCGAAACACACCAGAAACTGATGAATCCCTGATTGACCCGAACATCTTGTCTCTCAACATCCTGTCCTCTGATTACATCCACCCGGCCCAGGATGACCGGTGAGTGCCCTCTGGGCAACAGTGGGTTCTGTTCCCAGCTCCCTGGAGACAGGGTCCAGGTCAGGACCCGGGGTGTGTCCTCAGCCCGCCACAACTGCAGTGGGCCTGGCTGTGTGAGGTCTTGGGCCTGTCCAGCCACAGAACTTTCGGGCCTTCCTTTCTGACACCTGCAGAACGGGTGCCGGGAGGGGAGGCCTGGCCTCCGAGTCCCTTGGTGTGTGTGTCTGCACGTTGTCCCATCACAGCTCACACATTCGTCCAGCCTGTTCATTTGGTCACCTGGCGGAAGGGCAGTGGGTGTTGAGGATGGCTGAGCTGGGTTCTGTCCTAGGAGTTTCGGGGGTGAGGGGGGACACCGGGGTTGCTGGGCAGACAAGTAGCCCCGAACGTCCCCAGCCACGCTGCTGTGGGTGGTCTGGGCCTCAGGCTGGGAGTTCTGGTGGCCATTCCAGGGTGCACAGGTCAGTGGTTTGGCCTCTGGGCACAGCTTGGCACCTGCTCCTTGTCACTGGGCTGCTCCTTTCCCAGCTTGCGGTTAATGGCCAAGACCTGGCAGCCGGGGCAGCCCCAGCTCCCCCTTTATGTGAGGGGGGCAGGTGGGGTGTGCCAACACCCCGGGGATGCCCTCGTTCACCCCCAAAACATCAGCCTTGCTGGGCTTGGCTGGGGGGTGTGAGGGGTGGCATCTGGGGACTGATGGGGGGTGGGTACCTCGTAGCTGTCGAGACCTGTCCTCTTGGTGGGGATGTGGGCTTGGCTGTGTCTGAGATGCTGCTCTCCAGGGGCTTGGGGAAATGACGAGAATGTTCCAGCATCCCAGACGGCTCTCCCATGGGCAGACCTGGCCTGCAGGCAGACGCTGAGAGCTGACCCCGGGAGCTCGCGCTCTGGCTGTCTTCACTGGTTCCTGTGGCAGTGTGTACAGGAAAAAAATGTCTTTGAGGGCTGGGAGTGCTTGGAGGGGACCGGGGATCCTGCACTTGCCAGGAACGCTAGGACCCATGAGGGTAAATGTCCTGAGGCGTCAGGTCCTGCCCTTCTGACTCCGGAGCCCCAGTGGAACCTGGCTTTGTTGTGGACACCCTGGGGAGTGGGCTGTAAGGGAAGCATCCCCCGTGCACGCAACTGGGGGGCCAGAAGTCAGAGACTCCCAGAGGGGCAGCTGTGACTCTGGTTCCAGCCCTGCCCAGAAACCTTCCCGAGGGAAGTCACCTGCACTCTTGTCCTGGGGTGCAGAACGCCGGGAGGTGTCACTATGAAGAGTGGGTTGGGAGTCCCTCCTGGCAGAGTGGGAAGCTGGGGGGCACTGTGGAGCAAGCCGGCTCAGGGGCTCCTCTGACCACAAGAATGCAATCCCATGAGGGCTGCCTGCAGGGATGTGGGAGTTAGGACCCCAGAGCGGAGGGCCACCCTGGAGGCTCTGCCTGCTGAGTGAGCTCAGCACTCCCTCTGCCTCAGACCCTTCCTTTGGCCTGGCAACTTCTAGATTCTTGGGGCAGAAAGGGAGTGGGGAGCAAAACCCAAGAGGGC
Source organism: Mustela erminea (assembly GCF_009829155.1). Classification (NCBI taxonomy): domain Eukaryota; kingdom Metazoa; phylum Chordata; class Mammalia; order Carnivora; family Mustelidae; genus Mustela; species Mustela erminea. The sequence goes on along the minus strand of NC_045621.1, from coordinate 46,039,589 downwards.
AGGGTTAAGTATTTTCCTTCCAAGCCTCCTGCCCCGTGTGGTCTCCCTACATGGGGGACCGTGTCTCTGAGGCTTCCCTCTGTGAGCTGCTGGGGAGGCCCTTGGGGGCCTCAGCTCTAGGCTGAGTCCCAGTAGTTAAGGGTGCTCTGGCTCCCGGCTGGACCTCAGGGCCTTAGCTAAGCAGGTCCAGCCCTGATCCTAGAGGCCTGAGGCCCCGTTACTGACGGAGCTTTGGTTCTGCTTCCTAGGGGCGGTGGGCAGTGAGGCTGGCTGACAGGCAGCTCTGGGGCCTGTCGGCCCTGTGTCTGAGGTCAGGGCTGCCCTGGTTCAAATGTAGAGGAAGACCCATCTGTGGGCTGGGATGATAGACCTTGTCCAGAGCTGCTTTGGCCTCAGGCTTGGCTCTTGCCCATGATGGTACAGCCCCAGGACCGCCGACCCCCCAGCCCTCCCCCAGGAAAATCTTGGGGACCGTCCCCACCTGGGGGCCCCAGGCAGATGCCATTTGGAGGCTCGGCGGGCCAAGCCGGCAGGTTCCCCTTCCCTGGGAACTTTCTCTTCCTGGACCCTGGCTGATGTTCTCAGAGCCCTGTAATGGGCCACTTGAGTGGACCCTTCCCCCCTGAAAGGCGCTGAAGCTCAGAGACCTCCGAGGCTTGGGCTGAGGGGTGCGAGCTATCAACCTGCTTTGCCACAGCCTCAGCCTCCTCCTGCTCCAAGGCCCTGTGCTTCGCGGCCTCCCCAGCTCAGACTGGGCCTGTCACCATGGACAGCTTCTTTCTGCGCTGCCCCTCCCCTTGCTGCCGCTGTCCCGCTGCCCTGCCGTCCCGCCGCCCCGCAGCCCTGCCCCGCCACCCCGCTGCCCTGCCCCGCCGGCCTCACTAACCTGTAATTGTTTGTGTTTTGCAGGCAGTTTCTTGATTCGGACATGCCTAGGTATCATTTGTGCCCCTTGGTTTTATTTTGGCCTCTTTCCTTCCCCAGCCCCACACCCTGACATTTATTTTCAGCTTTTTGGATTTCTTCTACACTTGCTCCCCTTTCCCTCCTGTTTCTCCATCTTCTTTGGTTTTATTTCCTTGGAATCCTTTTTTGATTTTCTTTGTTGCTTCCTCTCCTCACCCCACCCCTCCCTCCTGGCTGAGTTCCTTCTGCCCGTCCTCTTGATTTTGGCTGCTTCAGTAGTTTCCTGCCCCTCCGGAGACCCTGGCCGGCCTCCTGCTCCTGCCCCCAGCCTTGCCCGCCCCATGCTGACCCTGCCCCCGCCGGAGCCGGAGCAGGCGCCCCCCCGCATGCAGGCTGGCCCGCACCAGCCCCACCCCTTGTAAGGTGAAAGAGAAAAGAGGGAGAGAGGGGCTGTGGTGGGCCCAGGACGGGAGGGCAGACGAGAACCAGCCCTGCCAGGGACCTCCATGCTCCACACCTTCCAGCCTGAGCATCAGCCCCTCACCTGGCTGGGCTGGGGGCTCCAGCTCCGCTCTTGGCCTTGGCTGCCACACACCCTGGATGGCAGGGGGTGGGCAGTAAAGTAAGTTGTGAAGGGCCCAGCTGGTCTCTGTCCGAACCCCCCGAGGCAGGGGCTCCTGGGTGGGGGTTGCCTCCCCGACTTGAGTGAGGTCCCTGAGCAGGCCCACTGGGTGCCAGGATCAGTGAGGCCCCAGGGGCAGACAGCCTCAAAGTCCCTAATCAAGACCGTCCGTGAGACTCGAGTCTGTTCTGAGCAGAGGGTCAAGGTCATGTCCTTCTGGGTCCTGTGGACGGTGGTCAGAGTGCTGTGGGGGTGGTCCTGCAGGTCAGCTGTTTTGAAAGATGAATGAGCATTCAGAAGGCTTTCAGCAAATGTGTGAGCCTTTCAGCCGCCTGGGGGGCGGGGGGGTGCCTGTTCCTTCTGTGGGAGGAGCCCCAGGGTGGTGTGGGTGGCACCACAGGCCTGTGTCTGAGTCACGCTGTGAGGGTCACTGTGAACGGGCCCTGGGCCCCACGGGCTGTGGCTCCTGCTGGTGTGACCCCGAAAGCATGCGCACGCGTGTATCTGTGTGGTGGACACAGTTTGTGGACACTCTGTTTCCAGAGGTTGTTGTTCGCCCTCCCTGGGGTCCCTGTCAAGGGAACACATGTGGCGGTGGCTGCTTCTGAACAGGGAGCACAGACGTGCTCCCAGAGCAGGGAGGGGGCCTGGTAGGGACCTGGGCCGGCCAAGGCCGTCGTCCTGCTCTCAGAAAGCTCTGGGCCCGGAGCCCCTTGCTCGGACGCATCTGCTGGACAGGACCCATGTCAAGAGCTGTTTCCTTGATGAATAGAAGGTTCCAATCCCCTCAGTGTGATAGCTTGGCGCGGGAAGGGGAGGGATGTGCATGTTCTGTTCAAGTTTGCGTTTGTATAGCTAGCTCTGTAGGATAGAGGGGTGCTCACTGGTCCTCGACCCCCCAACTCCACACCTGCAACTTATGCCTCCAGGAAGCTCCTGGGTAAAATGGGGACAATACTGCACGGCCAGGAAGAGGTACCAAGGAAGGAATGGGCACTGATTTTCCTTTTTAGCTCCCCAATTTCATGAGGCCCTCACCCCTGCACCTGAGCAGAGAGTCCAGACCCCCAGTCCCAGATGAGGGCTCATCGGTCCCAGTGGGCTTGGCCTGAAAGAGGAGGCCCAGGGCATGTGAGGCAGTGGGGGTCAGAGCCCCTGCCTCCTTCACGGGGCCCAGCCCTGTGGGGGCAGGAACCACTGTGGGGATGGTCCTGGGAATGAGTGGACAGTGGGGTGTGGTCCAGGGAGGGTCTCGCCCTAGATGTGTGGACTGGGGCAGCCTGGCTGTGCCCTTGGCTGGCAGTGCCCTTGGCTGTCTTTGTGAGTATGGACAGGTGGCAGAAGCTTCTGGAGCCTCGTTTTCCTTTCCTCCTCAGAAAGGGGATAATTTAACCCCTGCTTGAAGTTGCTGTGGCAGAAATGAGGTGACAAAAATCTATTAGCTGGGAGGCTTCCACACAACTGTGTAAATGTGGGTCACGTGGTCATTCTGCCCCTCATCCCCTCACCTGTCAGTCCTCATTCCCTCACCCCCTCAGCCCCTCACCTCTTATCTCCTCATCCCTCACCCCTAGCTCCTCACCCTCATCCCCTCACCCGCTCATCCTCTTACCTAGCCACTTACCCCTCACCCCTTCATTCCCACACCTCCTGACCCCTCACCCTTTTATCCCCAGATCTCCTCACCCCACATCCCTCTTCTTCACCTCTCATTCCTGCACCCCATCCCTTTATCCCTTCACCCCTCATCCCCTTTTCCCCCTTATCCCCTTACCCCAACCACTCATTTCACCCCTTCCTTCCCTCATCCCCTCAGAACTCACTCTTCATTCCCTCATCCCCTCATCCCCTAATTCCCATCCCCACCCCTTCACCCCTTCATCCCCTACCCCTTTCATTCCCTCACCCATTAACCCCTTATCCCCTCACCCCTCCACCCCCTCACTCCCTCATCCCCTCAGTCCCTTCATTCTTCCACCTCTCACCCCATCCCCTCATTCCTTTATCCCCTCGCCCCCATCCTTTCACCGCTTCACCGCTTCATCCCTGACCCCCTTCATTCCCTCACCCCTTTGCTTCTCACCCCCTCCTTCCCTCACCCCCTCACCCCTTCACCTCCTCACCTCCTCACCTCCTCAGTCTCTCAATCCTCTTACTTCTCCATTCCCTCTGGGTCTGAGGACTCTCCAGCTGCACAGTGCATGAGGCCGCTAAGCCGTGCCCAGGACTGCAGTGGGCACAGCAGAATCCCTTTCCCCTTGCCTGCCCGTTAACCTACCGTGGCTGTGATGCTCGTCCCAAGTGCTGGGTACAAGTCACCACACAGTTGTCGGAAGGTGCATCAATGGGCTGTGTGCAGCTGGCATCCCGTGAGGAACGACCAGGTGCCGCTGTTGGGTGTGTGAGGCGGGGGATGACCCTCTGCCTGCCCCTGAGCTCCGCAGGGATACAGCGGGCACACAGTCCATTAGATCAGGCCAGGCCAACGCGGGGGGCTCCCATGTCACCCTCCAAGGGGACATGAAACACCCACAACTGTTGTGGTGGCCGGGACGGCCATTGAAGCTTGCTGGACAAGAATCAGCACGAAAAAAACATTTCACAGCCTATGACATATTCTTTGTCAACAGAACTTTGTAACGCGTTTTCAGGTTTCCCCTGTGGGTCCTCACTTGTCTGAGGATTGAACTCTAAGTCCTGGAGCTGAGTTGGGGGTGGTCCTGTTTCTGGCCCCCCGCTGTCCCAGCCCTGTGGCTGGGGGCGTCAACACAGACCCCCTCCCCACCCACCCCTGCTGGTCAGAGGGAGATATTGGCTGGCAGCTCCTGTAGGAGGCTCGGAGGAGGGGAGCCTCTGTCCTGATTCCTGCAGTCTACCACGGAAAGAGGAAGGGTCCTGCGGGAACTCCTAGGGCTCTTCCCTTGGGGAAGCAGAGCCCTGCCTGCTGCTGGGTGTCCTGGAGAAGGGCTCAGGCCTGGGAGCTGTGGGCAGGGCCTCCCTGGGTCAGGGACACTCGGGTCCCGGCATGACATGGATCTGGATCCAAAGGGTCGGCAGGGTGGGCCAAGACTGTGGTGAGGCGCCAGAGTGAGCCCAGGCGCTTTGCTCACAAGGCGACCTGCCCCCGTGTTTCTACCTCAGTGGGTCTCGGGTGGGGTCTGGGAATCTGCAGTACTTCTGACCCAGGGACCCCTCGTCTGGCTGGCACATTTCTCCTGAGAGTGTGTCTGCGGGACTGGCTGGGTGTCCAAGTGGGGGTTGAGGGAGGGGTGCTCCCTTCCTGGGGTGACTTGATGGAGAGGTCCCGAGAGTCCTGTGTCTGCTCCCGAGTGGGGGTCCTGGTGTAGTAGCCCTGACTCCGTCTGGCTGTCTCGGTGATGGGGGACAGTGATCCCCGGTCCCGTGCTATGTCCCGCAGCCTTGCACCCTCCAGGGCTGTGAAGGTCCCACGCAGGCAAGCTGGCTCTCGGCCACCCCTCCCCGCCACAAGCATTCCTGCTGGTGTCTGGTGAGACCTCCTTCTGCAGAGGCCCCGGGGGCTTGCGAGTGCTGCTGACAACCCTTCCTGTCTGGGGCTCCAGGTTCTGACCCCCCTGACTATGCGGATGCATGGCTGGCTGTAAGCCAGGGGCCGGTCTACAGGAGGGCTGCCTGGGGTTGAAGGCTGACCAGGGCTTTGAGAACAGCCTGTGAGCAGCGTCATGGCTGAGCCAGGTCAGACCCCAGCCATCTTGGTGCCTGGGGAACGGCTTAGTGGAAGGCGCCTCTTAAGCTGTGTACATGGGCCCAAGGGGGACCCCCACCCACTGCCCGGCCCCACCTCAACACACAAGACCCACAGGTTTAGGTTTTCAAGGGGTTTTGGATCTCAGCAAGAGCCACATCCCAACTTGACTGAGGCCCTCTTGGCCAAGAGCATCTCCGAGGGGCCTCAGTGAGTGAGCCTCGTGTGGAGGTGCGGCTCATTTCTCCTACTGGCCCCGGCCAGTTGTGGCAGAGTCCATTTGGTCCTGGGGTGAGGGCTGCTGCCAGGCCCTAATGTTTTGGCCGCCCTCACTGGGCTGGCTCCGGTTCTGTTGGTATGTCCCACCCAAGGGTGAAGGGCTCCTGACGAGATGGGGGTCCAGCTCTTGGTGTCTGACTAGGAGACTGCCCTAGGAGGGCCAGGTCTTCCCGAAGGACAAATAGAGAGTGCACACCAATGTAAGAGAGCCCTGCTGGTCCCCAGAGCACCAGCAGTGGGTCAGAAACCAGCAGCATCCTTTAATGACATTGAGGAAGGTGGACAGGGGACGGGCAGCGAGGGTTTGGGGCTGGCTGGCTGCCCCGGGTAGGAGGCCCTCAGGCTGGCCTTTCCCAGTGTGTGGTCAGGGCCTCTTGGAGGCAAGGACTAGTAACAAGAATTAGTAAGAATAATCCCATCTGGGCCCTGCCCTCAGCACCTCGGATGAGCTCCTTCAACCCATAGGACATCTCCATGAGGCAGGGATGGTGACTGCCAGTGGTTGGTCCAGGAAGCAGGGTACAGAGGTGTCTGGTGATGGCCAGAGGTCACACAGCTGTGCCACGGCATTTGTCTGGCCTGGGCTGCGTTGGACCTCTGGCTTTCCCCGAGGGCCTGGCCCACGGGGATTAGGGCGCTTGGGGGCCCCTGGGACGGAGGCGTCCCTCTAGGGGTCGGTCACGGGTCCACGGGTACCCGCCTGGTCCTGCTGGGCACGGACTCAAAGCTCTGGCTGCAGATGCGGGGACTGGGGGTCGGAGAGGGCCCCAGACGCTGCCCCGTGAGCCGCCCGGGCAGCTGGCGGATATGGCGCACTCCCCCGCTCACTGTGGGTTAGCTTGTACCCGGCCACGTGACGGGGCTCGTTCTGACGTGTCCATCTCTTCTGTGTGTACGTGTGTGTCCTGGCTGCCTCCACCTTTAGCATTTCATTCGGAAATGACACTAGGTACAGCTCACTTTTCTCTTCCGCACTCGCTTGGTCTGTCCTTTTCTGCTTTTCAATTTCCTTTCTCCCCGCGCTCTCTACCAGTCTGGTCACCCCGCTGTCCTCACGGCCCTTCCTCTGGATCGTTGTCCTTGGTGACGTGTGTGTGTGTGTGTGTGTGTGACAGCGGCCCTGCCCCATCCCGCTGCTTTTCCCCGTGTCCCTGGAGTGTGCCCTGGAGAGCCAGGAGGCTGCGGGCATGGGCTGCAAGCTGGCGTGCCCTTGCCCCTCCTGGTGGCCCTCTGTACTCTCAGGCTGGGCCAGCCTCTCCAGGGGGTGGTCTGGCTGTGCTGGGGCGTGTGCCGCTGTCTGTCCGCAGTCTGTGCTGAAGTGTGTCTCAGCTGTGTCTTTGAGGATGCTTGGATGGAAACGGGGCATGGCTGGGTGCTGAGTGGTGCTGGCCGGGGCTCGCGGAGTGGCCGCACTCTGGACTGAGGCAAATTCCTTACCTCACAGAGGATCCTCAGATGGGCACCCTGCCTAAATAAGAGTCTGGGAGCTCTGCCATTGGGCAATTGACAAGGAGAACTTGCTCCGGAGTGGAGACACTGAAGACTAACGTCTTGGCCCCCTGGGGACCCTTTATGCTGTCCTCAGAGGGCATTCTGGGCCACGGGCGTCTGCTCTGCTCACTTTCTTCTGGGGTTAGAGATGGGGACGGGGGAAGAGCCCACTGCCTGCTCAGTGCTAAATGGAGAGGAGCCTGGCTGTGGGGGGGTGTGTGGTGATGCCATCTGCCATGGGCCACCCCGGCTTCCACTCCAAGCATCCTCCCCCAAGGGGAGGAGGTGGGCCACAGGGTTTTGGCCAACCCGGGCAGGTTGACCCCTCCTTACTCAGACAGGGCAGGAGGGGGTGGTCTCCATTCTGCCCTCTCCCCATCTCTCACCCCTCTGTCTGCCTCCACCTCCCCTCTTCTCCTGCCCTCTCTTCCCCTTTTTTGCCATGTCCCAGCCCACGTGCCTCCCTCCCTCCCTTCCTTCTCAGCCCTCTCTGGCTCCCACTCCCATTCCTGCCTTAGAGCCAGCGCTGTGGGCTGCCCCGCCCGTCCATGCACAGGGGAAAACCCCTCCAGCTCGAGTAAGGAGGAGTCTGTTCTCCACACCGCCCGGGCTGCTCTCCCTGTGGCGGCCCTCGCGTCTCTGTCTGTGTTTGTCATCTGCATGTCCCCAACCCACAAGCCCAGCCTGTGGGCCGCCATGTTTTACCTTGTCTCTGCTTCCTTCCAGGACCTTCTACCAATTCGAGGCTGCGTGGGACAGCTCCATGCACAACTCTCTCCTGCTCAACCGGGTCACCCCGTACCGAGAGAAGATCTACATGACTGTCTCAGCTTACATCGAGGTGAGAGATTCCTGAAGTTGCTCACCAAGGGGCAGGGAGGGTGCTCAGTGGCCCTGGACAAGCCCAGATGCCCCTATGTCTTCTTTGAGGACTTGTCAAGTCCTCGTTTGATTCCCTTACTTTCCAAGGCGCCTCCCACTCACCGCAGGGTGCGGCTTTGCCCTGGGGCTTCAGGACGGCTCCTTCCAGGCTCCACGTGGGCTGGAAATAGGCGCCCCCAGTCTTGGGCTGCACCCTCCCTGTGAAGCACAGAGGTGGTGGGGCGGGGGAGAGGCTGAAAGCAGGGGTATTGCCAGGTGGGGGCACTATTGAGGAATAAGGAGGCTCGGGGGAGGTAAAGGCACCCCCTGCCCTCTGGGCCTGAAACTCCAGCTATGCCATGGGGACCCACTTTTCTGCCTCTTGGGATGCTGGTTTGTTGGGGAGACGCTGCCGGTCTGGCCCAGTAAGGCCCCGGTGCACACGGGCTTCGTCGGGGTGCTGTTGAGCTTCGGGAAAACAGAAGAGCCTGCTGCGTCAAGAGACGCAGCCTGTCGGCACCCGGGGAAGTCACGGAAAGGAGAACGTGGGTGCAGAGCTGGGATCTGTTTCGACCCTCACAGGCGTTTCGGGAGTGTGTCGCCTGATCCCATGGCCAGGCGGCTGGGGCCTGTGTCTAGGATCCTCGGGGTCCCCGGCACCAACGCCCAGCCACCTGCAGCCCAGGGAGGTGGGATCCTGGCTTTCTCCTAGGAGTCAGCTGCGGGGAGCAGAGACCTCCCGCCTGGGTCTGGTGCCATGCCAGGGGACCATGGAGGTCTGAGGCTGCTGACCAGTGGCTTATGCGCCCCCCAAAGATGGTTAGAGGGGCTCTGGTGCCTGGGTCCTGTGGGGATGCTCCTGTGCCTGAGCCCTTGCCCTGTACCCCATGGCAGATGGAGAACTGCACCCAGCCAGCGGTCATCACCAAGGACTTCTGCATGGTCTTCTACTCTCGGGACGCCAAGCTGCCTGCTTCGCGCTCCATCCGAAACCTGTTTGGCAGTGGGAGCCTGCGGGCCTCGGAGAGGTGAGCCTTCGGTGGAAGTGGTGGGGGGTTGCACAGGGAGCAGCTGGGAGAGGCGAGCCTGCAGTGGGGGTGGTGGGGGGCTGCATGGGGAGTGGCTGGGAGAGGTGAGCCTACAGTGGGGGTGGCGGGTGCTGGGGTGCTGCTGTGTGGACTCTCTATGGGGAGTGGCTGGGTGTGCCCGGCAGAGGCTCAAGTGACTGGCCAGCTGCAGACCATCCCAGATGAAAAGGTAGACCAGCCACTCTCCTAACCGTTCCCCTGCCCTGGGACCCTCTCGTGGGTGGTCTTAGGGCCCAGCTCCACCCCCATGGCTGGGAGACCTCCTCCCCCGGACCTCGGGGATCATGTCAGCAGGATGGGGGGGCTGGGTTGGGAAAAGGGCACTCTGGACAGAACCTCTTGCCTCCTGGAGGCTGGCAGCACCTGAGGGAGTAGAATGTCAGGCCCGGGACCAGCCATCCCCTCTTGCCCTCTGACCAGTCCTGCATTCCTGGGGTATGGGGGTGATGGACAGGACCGTCAAGGCAGTGAGGAGGGGGCTTTGTCCCAGAAGCGGAGACCCCCACAGGTGCTGGGCCTCCTGTGCTCACCTCCTTCCCACGCTGTCTTGTGGGCCCCAGTGTGCAGGACATCTGGGGCACAGACAGGAGGGTGGAGTGTGGGGTTCAGGACTTAGTGGCCTCAGGCTGGCTATGACCCAGGCATCCGGGGGTCACCCAGAGGGGATGGGCTACTGCCTGCCGGCTGGGCCTGCCTCCATGACAAGGTTGGCAGTGTGCACTCAGCAAAATGGGGCCTGGAGGGGTCTGGGATGTGGACTCCCCAACAAACCTATCCATATGGGCTGTAGCCCAGGGACCCCATGCAAGGCCACCCAGAAGGGCATGCAGTTGGACTTGTTTCCAGTGTGCATTGGACAGGCCCTTGCTGGGCCTGGTGTCCACACGTCCTCTCTCTGCTCCCCGCAGCAACCGCGTGACGGGCGTCTATGAGCTCAGCCTGTGCCACGTGGCCGATGCAGGCAGCCCAGGTAGGCCTCTGCCCTGCTCTCTCTGAAGGGGGTGGGGGCACTTTGTCAGGGAGTCGGGGTTCTCTGGGGTCACTCAGATCACCTCAGCTAAGCTGCAGTTCTGGGGGGCCCTCCCTTTTGAGACTCAAGTGCTAACATTTGAACTTGCGGGGTTGTCCCAAGAGGCCAGAGGACAGTGAGGGGAGAGGCAGCACTGGGGGCTGGATGACTTCTGTGGGCATGGCGCTCCCAGGGGGACCAGACTAAGCCCAAGGCCAAGAGCCAGGGCGGGAACGTGGTCAGCCCAGGGTCCCCTTTGTAGGGATGCAGCGGCGGCGAAGGCGAGTGCTGGATACATCTGTGGCCTATGTCCGGGGCGAGGAGAACCTGGCGGGCTGGCGGCCCCGGAGCGACAGCCTCATCCTGGACCACCAATGGGAGCTGGAGAAGCTGAGCCTGCTGCAGGAGGTGAGCTCGTGTGCTGTGGGCATGGACAGCCCAGGCCGCAGGTGCATGTGAGAAGCAGGGCGCTGGGAGGATGCTGCAGCAGGGGTAGACTGTCCCTCCACTCACTGTGAGCACAGACGTGGGGGACGCGGATGCTGGACAGAGGGTGGCCGGATGGCTGGGCTGAGTCCCATCAGCAGCACAGCCCATGGGGAGACAGTGGGTGGGCTCTCGGGTCCACATGACCCTGGGGTGCAGCGGCTGAGCCATGTCCCGCCTCCTGCAGGTGGAGAAGACCAGGCATTACCTGCTGCTGCGGGAGAAGCTGGAGACCACCCAGCGGCCCGGCCCCGAGGCACCATCCCCTGCCTCCAGTGAGGACTCCGGGTCCCACGGCTCATCCAGCCCCTCCTCCCCACTCTCTGCTGAGGGCCGGCCGTCCCCTGTGGAGGCTCCCAACGAGAGGCAACGGGAGCTGGCCGTCAAGGTAGCTCAGGCAGCACTGCCCTGACTGTGGTCCCTGCAGGGCTCTGGGGACTCAGCCTTGTCCTATTAGGGCAGGAGCTGGGACAAGGAGGGTCCATAGAGGCCCTTTGCCTGCCGCTCACTCCACATATGTTGGAATTTGGCAGCCTTTTACAGCTTCCTCCCCCAAGCAGTGATCTGCTTCCTTGAATACCTGTGCTGATGGGGAGCTCACCCCTCTCTCCAGAGCTGGCTCCTTGGGTAGCTTGATGGGCCACTGGGAAGACCTCTTAGGCTGGGCAATGCTGTCCCCCCAATCTTTGCCCTGGGCCCGGGGCCTGCTCCCAGAGGCTTCCCTGGCTCACTCATCACCTTGGAGGCTGGAGCCACTGTGTCCAGGCCTTCAGCCAGTCCTCCACATCCAGGGGCCATGCTGCAGTCGAGCCAGGTCTAGGGCACCACCCCCAACTGGACATTTGCTCTCGTTACAGTGTTTACGCCTCCTCACGCACACGTTCAACAGAGAGTACACCCACAGCCATGTCTGTGTCAGCGCGAGCGAGAGCAAGGTAGGCAGCAAGGGGCTGTCCGCAGGGCTTTCGTCTCCAAGAACAGTTCTCACCCCCGTCCAGAGAAGGAAATAAGGGTTTTCTTAGAAACATACTCTCACAGCCCAAAGGAGCACCTCCTAGCCAAGGGCCTGGTCTGGTCTGTGTGTGGGGTCCGTGGAGCCCTGGGGCCTTCAGGGCGAACCAGGGCTAGGCCCATCCAGGACCCTCCCTGCTGCCTCCAGCCCAGCCCTCAGCTGCCTCTGTCCTGGGTGCTTGGGCCCCAGCCCTGGAGCTGTCTTCCCCTACCAAAGGGGCCACTCATGCCGCCCCGCCCACCCTGGCACAGAGCCCACCATGCATAGCCCTCTTGCAGCCTGGCCTTCCTGCTTTGCACTAGCCTCACCCTCTGCCTGGAAGGGCCTTTCCCTGAGGCTCCTGGACTGCCCATCCTACAGTCGGGGCTCCAAGACTACACGGCGGCAGAGCCTTCTCTGACCCGGATGTGGTCCCTGCTCCCTCCTTGGAGTGCAGCTGTTACAAGTCCCTCCTGAGGCCAGACAGAGCCCACAGCCCGGGGAAGGGCAGGCCAGGGCCTCGTGGGGCTGGGAGAGGTTCAAGGGAGGCTGGGAAGGGGGTCTGGCCTGCCATTGGAGTGGGGGGTGCCCTAAATGGAGGTAAAACATGAGCCAAGGTGCAGGGATTAGCCACTGTGGGGGCGTCCACACCCCGTCTGCCCCATGAAAGCCTCGCTCTCTCCACAGCTCTCTGAGATGTCTGTCACCCTGCTCCGGGACCCCTCCATGTCACCTCTGGGCGCAGCCACGCTCACGCCCTCCTCCACCTGCCCCTCTCTGGTTGAAGGGCGGTACGGAGCCGCAGAGCTGAGGTGAGTGCAGACCCCGAAGAAGTTGGCAGGGCTACAAACCCGCTGAGGACGGTGTGGCTGCCGCTTTGGTGCAGAGCATGGGGATGGGGTGGGGCAACAGTGACCCGGGAAGGCCGCACATAGCTGGGCAGGGCAGGGCGGGGCGGGGGGGGGGGTGGTCCACCCTGCACCCTTGACCGGCATGGCCCCTAGCTGCTCTCCAGTTGTCTGACTCTCCCAAGGACGTTTTCGGCTGAAGCACTGATTTCTAGTGTCATGGGGACTAATGCTGAATGGATCAAATGGCACAAAACCAAAAACCCTTTCAGGGGGATGGGCTCACACAATACTCAGTAGGATAGAAGGTGAGCCCCGTGGCAGTGGCCGCAATGCCCGGCCATATGCCCGGCCGTCTGCCCCGTTCCCCCAGCCATGCTAGCACCGCCCACACCTGAGCCCTTACATTTTATATCCTTCAAGGTGTCCACATTTCATCCAAGCCCTCTGGGCCTCCCCAGAGATGGGCCTCCCTGGCCATGGGTCAGGCTTTTTGGACCCAGCAAGCCCCAGTGCGGAGGGCCCCTGAAGACATGACAGCCTGGGCTCCACGGGCCATCTGGGGAGAGGGACCGCTTTCACGAGGGCAGGGGACAGAAGGTGCCATGTGACAGGCGGGGCATCCTGGTGCAGCCCTGGAATCGGGTAGCCTGGGCCCTCCAGCCCCAGCTGTGGGTGCGTCTGGGTGGACAGATCCTGAGAGGTACTCATGGCAGCCTAAGGGGGTAACGCAGGGGGTGGGAGGAAGCCACCAAGATGGTGGCCTGGCCTGGCCAGGACGTCTCCTCGCAGGAAGGCAGAGGCTTGGCTTTGTTTTCCCAGGACCCCTCAGCCCTGCTCCCGGCCGGCCAGCCCAGAGGCCGAGCCTGTGGCAGAGGCAGATTCGAAGAAGCTTCCCTCCCCGGCTCGGGCAACAGAGGCAGAAAAGGAGCCCCAGCGCCTGCTGGTTCCTGACATCCAGGAGATCCGGGTCAGGTATGTGGGGGGCCCCCAAACAGGGGTGCTTCTGAGGCCCCACCCAGCCAGCTCTGTCCCCACAGCTCCATGCGAGGGAGACAGGCTGGGCACCGCAACCTTGGGCGGGGGTAGAGAAAGAGCAAGGAGGAGGCTGGACCAGGGCCAGGCCCGGGGCAGGGGACTTGATGGGTGCCCCTGCAGAACTCCGGTTTCCGTGCATCTGTGCGTCACTAGTCTGACACCTGTGTAGCCCCAAGAAGGCCACACTCTATGGGTCACGCTCACGTGACAGGGAATGACTGCTCGGGGCAGTGTCTGCTCTGTTTCACTTTCTCTGTTGTACAGATGGGGAAACTGAGGCTCAGAACTGGTGGTTCTGGTCTCCGACCACCCAGGTTGGGGTTCTGCCAGGCATCTCCCAGCACTTTGGCCCTGGCCGTTCTTGGGGGCCCCTGTCTGACCTTCCCAGTGGCCAGTACTGCCAGGGGCCCGGTGGTGGGTGGGGGGCCAGTGTGGGGACCCCCCTCCCCCCGGGCCAGGAGCGCAGGAGCCAGCAGCTGTCCCTGCCCTGCAGCCCCATCGTGTCGAAGAAGGGCTACCTGCACTTCCTGGAGCCTCACACGGCAGGCTGGGCCAAGCGCTTTGTGGTCGTACGACGTCCCTATGCCTACCTATACAACAGCGACAAGGACTCCGTGGAGAGGTTTGTGCTCAACCTGTCCACCGCCCAGGTGGAGTACAGCGAGGACCAGCAGGCCATGCTCAAGGTGCGGCCCAGGAGATGGGATGGGTTTCTGGGCAGGCTGAGGCCTGCAAGCCGCCAGCAGGGCTCAGGGAGGGGGCTGGCCCTCCCTAGCCACCTAGTTCCCGGCGGGCCCTATTCCGGCTAGCTGCCAGACCACAGCCCTAGTGTTCTGTCTCACACAGCATCCTTCTGCCTCTCATGTTGGGGGTCCCCTCTGCCCACCCATAGGGCTCCTCATCCCATGACAACCAGCCGTGATGGGCTGTGGTCCTTTGGGGCGGGGGAGCAGGCATTGACCCACTCCCATTCAGGAGAACTCAACACCCAGTCCCCTTCTCCTGGGGCCACCCAGCCCCATGGGACAGGTCATGTAGTGGGCCTGGGAGTCCGGCCTTCCTGTCCCCTGGCTCTTCTCCTCTCGGAGTCAGCAGTGGCACTGGATGTGTGTGCCGGGGACCTCAACCCCTTCCTCTGGGAGCCTCAGTGCCCGCTGGCTGATCTTTGATTCCCTGTGGTGGGCTTTGGGGACACAATCTCAGGCTGTTTCCCCACACTGTCCCCCACCACAAGGGCTCGGCCTTTAGCAGAGGAGGCCAGGCCCAGCAGCTAAGCCATGTCAAGGGGAAGGAACCTCGTTTGTGGGGGTAGACACGTCTTCGGGGGGCACAGAGCAGTGGCAAGGTTGCCCTGGGGCGTGCAAGAGATAGGGTGTCCTGACCGCAGACCCTTCTGTTAGGAGGCCACACCTGTCTGCGTCTGAATGGGCTGTGCAGGCCACGGAGAGTGGGGCAGCCTTCCTAGCTCTCTCCCGGGGGTCTTCTCTCCCGTGTCCTGCACCCCCCACCCCCGAGCTGCTCCAGCCGGGCCCCGGGAAGCACGACCCTGCATGCTGACTGGGATGGTGGGGAGGCCTCGCACCTTTTCACGGCCTCCTGCCTTCACAGACGCCCAACACGTTCGCTGTGTGCACGGAGCACCGCGGCATCCTGCTGCAGGCCAACAGTGACAAGGACATGCACGACTGGCTGTATGCCTTCAATCCTCTCCTGGCCGGCACCATACGGTATGGGCTCTCTTGGCAGTGCCTGCCCTGCTCCTTGGGCCTGAGGGAGCAGGTTTTGAAGACCTTAAAGCTTGTTTGGCTGTTGCTGCTGGTTAAGTGTTGTACTAGGGGGCCGTCCTTCTGTGGCTGGAAACATGACACACGGGCTCAGGTGAGCCCCACTCCCCTACACCCAGGCCTTCCAGAAGGCGGGGGCGCTGAGTCCCAGGGACAGGAGCTGGTCTCCGGGTGAGGGGAAGCAGAGGGGATGTCAGCCATGTGGAAGCTGGCATCCCGACTGTGGCATGTCTCCCGACCCTCCCGCAGGTCCAAGCTCTCCAGAAGGCGGTCTGCCCAGATGAGGGTGTGAGCCGGAGCCCTCCCGGACAGCCACAGGCCGGCCCCCCAAGCCCTCATCACCACCCGTCATGTCACCGCGCCAGCCTGCCCCTACCAGCCAGCCAGCGAGTCCCCTCTTGGGGACCGCGTCGGGCCCCGTGAGCGCCACCTCTGGCCCGGGGACCTGCACCATACGACCTGTCCTGCTCCCAGCAGAGGCCATGTTTGTTCTTTGGTCTTTCCGAGCGTGCCCTGGGTGGGAAGAGCTGGGAGGTGCTGGAAAGGCAGAGGGCACAAGCCACAGGGGCATCGCTGCCGTTCTAATATTTTTTTAAGCATAGACAGACTTATAATTAATATACATTAGTTAGTGACATTGAAACGGTCCACTCAGAAATTAACTATAAGACTGTGTTCTATTTATAAGTATTTATTTCTAATGCCTTCACATAGATCTGTAGGATTCAGATGGACCCTGTCCCCCGCTTGCTCCCACTCACATCCCCCAGGGCTCATAGGGAAAGCCATGGTGAACAGGTATCCGCACAGGCCAGGCGCCTCCTGGTTGGCACCATGGGGCACGCCTGGCCAGGCCCGAGCGGGGGCTTCTCCCCAGCCACATGGGGGGGAAGGCCTTCATCCCGGGTAGGGGGAGTGTGAGTGTCAGGGGACCTGGTGCCTGGATCCTGAGCTGCGCGGAGTGGGGCGTGTAGTCCTCCAGCAGGAGGTGGCATCCTATCACCCGGACAACAGCCTCGGAGATGCAGCTTTTCCCTGGGAGCATGTGGAGCAGAGGGAGACCGGGCAGACGGGCCCCTGGGCTATGGGGCTCTCCCAGCCGGGACTGCAGCTGGCGTCGTGTGTCCTGGCCGCCGACGTGCAGGTGGCTGGGGTTCAAGGTGGTCGGGCAGCCAGGGGCTTCAGGTGCTGCTTCTGCAGCTGCGGTGAGAAATGGGGTGAGCTCCAGGTCATTCCTGGGAAGAAAGTATATGACCTCCCCCTTTACCCCAAGAAAAGAGTTTCTGAGAGTCCCGGGGTCAGGTGAGGGCAGCCGGCCGGCCACTGTCCTCAGGGAGGTGCTCCTGTCCTGCACCCAGGGGCTGTCCTCGTGCTGTTGGGAGTACTTGTTCCAAGATCTACTTCCTTCTCTGTGCAGATGCCACACCCAAGGCCCAGCCCCCACAGGGCAAGGGTCGGCCCCAGGCTGAGAGTCTGGTCAGGCATCACACCCAGACCAGAAACACGTCAAAGAGACTGCGGGGCCGGGGGTCTTCAATGACCTGTTCCCACACCCAGTTGACCTCCTTCCAACTCAAGGAAAAACAGCAACCAAACCACAAAACCCCTGTCCCTGCCATGGCCCCCTGAGAGCAGGTTTCATTCAGAGTTCAAGGGGTTCCAGGCCCAAGTTCGCGGCCAGCCGGTCTGTCCACATTGTTCTCTGCTGTTCTCTGCCCTGCGGGGCGTGGCTCACAGACCCCTCACCTCTTCACCCAGTTTGGATTACTGTGTCACACCTGGTCAGGGGTTCCAAAGCCCGCCCCATCCAGCCCGGGCTGTCCCAGATAGACACCCACGTGACATGTGGACCCTATCCCCATTCTATGCACCGAGGCTGGGAGGGTGTATAGCTGCATTCCTCCAGGGATGTGTGGGGTCAGCTCCCACACCGGATGAGAAGGTTCTAGTTGGGGGCGCTCCTTGGGGAAAGTTATTCAGGCCCCTTCAGCGCCACCTTGGATGTGGGACTAGGCTGGTGGGCATCCGACCTGAGCGGCCACTGGCAGTGGGGTGTGGCCCACCAGCCGCCCCAGCCCGGCCAGAAGCAGAGAGGCCAGCGTGCCTTCTCCACCCCCAGCCGCAGGCAGTGCCTCAGTGGCCCCTTTTGCTCTCTGCTCCCCCCCACCACCAGTGCTTAGGAGGCACCCTTGGAGTAGTAGCTACTTCACTAGGACTCGTGTCCTGGAAGGCCACATCTGCAAGGCACAGGGCTCCGTAGCCTTCCTTGGAGGCGCTGGATGAGTGCTCCCATCCAGACTGAAATCACATGTCATCCAGAAACCAGATGTTCCCAGGCCGAGACGCAGAGAGCAGGGGTGCGGCATGGTCCAGAGCAGAACTTTTTCTGGCTTTTACGAGGGCCTGGAGGGCAGGTAGGAGGACCACAGAGGGCAGGGGCTGTGCTAAGGTGAGCTGGTTCCCAGGAGCCCCACGTGCCTGCAGGGAGCCCGGAGGTGCCCGGCCCTGGCCACAGCCCACTCAGGTCAGCCAGCCTGCAGCCGTGGCCTTGGATGGTCTGAGGCACTCGCACCCAGGACGCAGGTGTCTGAGGCCAGCCAACCTGCAGAGCACCTGCCTCGTGGGGCGGGCTGAAGGAAGGGGGCCTGCGCGAGGGTTTCTGGGAACCACCCCAAATTCGGGAGCCTCCACAGCCATGGAGGTTCCTCAAGGACTGTTTAATTTTGGCCTGATGCCCCTTGGCAGTTGCTGGAAGCCCTGGCCCTGTTGTCACAGCCAGACCCTCAGAGTGCTGGGGAGAGAAATCCGAGTCTGAAAAGCTGGTCTCTTCACGTCTGCCCTTGCCAGAAGCTACCCACATGTCATGTTAGGGGGCCAAGCATTTAGCAAACTGGGGTGTGGGCTTCACCTCTGTGACCCCAGGGGGCTGATCTGGGGGCCCCTGAGGGTCTGCCCATTGTGGGGTGCAGAGAGGAATGTCAGACCTGACAATTTCCCACTAAGTGGGAAGAGACGGTAAGATCCAGAAAGCCAAGTCTCTGGGAGGTTTTTTGTTTTATTGCTTAATGCCACTCATTTTGGTTTGAGGGACAGCCATCCTCCCCTAGAGAAGCTCTCTGCCTCCTCCAGGGGAGGGTGAGCCCAGGAAGGGGGGGTGCTGGGCTCCATTGTGTCCAGGCCAGTTCCCGGCGGGGGGGAGCTGAGAGGCTCCTGAGTTCTTTCCAAGTCATCACTCCTTCGGTGCCCGCATCCCATTCACCCATCGCACACACACACATATACTCCCGGGCCCCGGGGGCTGCAATGAGGGGCCCTCCCTGAGGGGCAGGTGTGGTGAACACTCGGGGAGAGTTCCTGAATGCTGCCGCTCCAGGTGTGAGCGGGGTCAAGCTGCTGGTCCTCTGTCAGCTCTCTCCCGCTCAGGACTCCAGAAGGCGCCCTCCTCTTATCCCTGGGATCAGCAGAGGCTGTGGCTTCCTGTGGGCCTGCGCTTCCTGCCACTCGCCGTCCCCTCAGCTTCCCCTAGCTTGTACATATGTGGTTGTGGCACACCCTGGGCCCCTGCCCTGTAACCACCATCCTGATGTAACGACTCTAGTTCCCTGACGTCCTAAACCCGAGTGTTAGGCTCTAGGCTCCTGTACTGTGTGTGTGCACTTAAGATTCTGTCCAATTAAGAAATAAATGTGGCTCCTTATGCAACACCAGACCTGCGGGCCTCCACAGTGGCTTTATTTGTGTGTGAAGTCTGTTGGATGAGGCTGGAAATGGCCGCTGGGCCAGATGTCCAGCATTGACCAGAGACAGCACCCACTGCTCACGGTGGGGAGGCAGGGTGTGGGGGTTGCCGAGAGCCCAAGGGGTGTGAGGGACAGGATGATGTTTATTATGAAAGTGCCCACCTGTGTCCCTTGGTCACTGGCCACACCCACCTGCATTGTTCACGCACCCTTGGGCGCGCCGGGCAGCCCCAAGCTTTCCATGTGGTCAGCATTACCCCATACCTGAACCAGACGAAGGTATTACAAGGAGATGAAACTACAGACCTTCAGGCTACATCCTCATAGAAAACAAATATGTTCAAATCTTTCACCAAAGGGAAGCTAATGATGCGTAAAAAGGAGAATACTGTCGTGACCGAGCGGAGTTTGTCCTGGGAAGGCAAGGTTGGTTCAAAAATGAATCTGGTGAGTCACATTAAATGAATTTAATTAATGAATCACATTAATGAATCACATTAAACAAACAAAAAATCACTCTCTCTGTAGATATAGAACAAGCAGCTGCCAAAATTTAATGCCCACAGCTAACTACGCCTTTAGCCAATAAGGTCGTAGAAAAGACCAATGAGACGATAAAAATGTACGTGATCAATCAGAAGAAATGAAAAGTAAGGGCACAAAGAGCAGTTGGGCAAGAAGAACATAAATACTCGGATAAGAGACTTCTGTGCAAATCGGTCCTTAGCGATGCCAACTGGAAACGGACCAAACATCCTGCTTCAGTCGGGAGAGACAACAGCGGTGTTTCGATAGAGAAATGTTCCACCAAGAACTGCTGACTGGAAATCCAAGGTATTTGGACAATGTCTACCTCGTCATGGGACCACACAGTACAGGGCAAATGAACGAGAACAGCTGACGTCGATCGGGTTTCTGGATGAGCCGAGGAGGACCCCAGGGGGCTGCGATTGAGAACCAAGATCCAGGGTGTGGGGGGCATTTGTGAGGACCCCAGGGCCCCTTGCGTGCGACTCTGGCAAGGTTGTTCTGATCTCAGGGTGAAGGTGTTCATGTTGCGGATGCTCAGTTGCAAATGTGGGTGGGCACACAGGGAAGAGGGGCAACCGTGGGTGGGTGTTTAAACTGCAAATATCGGAGCTTGTGAGGACCAGCCGCCAGCCTTCCGTCTGGTGAGGCCATCTTTGCTGATCTAAAGTGCTCTCCCGAGACCCGGGCACAGTCCTGCACGGTGAGGCAACTGGTGGCGGTGGTGGCAACACCCAACACGGAGCTTCTTCCTTCCTTCCCTCCTGACACCTGCATTCCCTTACAGTGTGCTCGCCACAGGGGACCTGGGCTTCATGCCTGCTTCATCCGCTCTCGCTGGCTAAGCCACATCTTCCGAGAACCCACCCGCGGGAAGGTAGCTCTCAACTCAGTTGGACTTTCGTTCTGTCCTCTTCCCTCTGCCTGGAACAACCGTGTGATCAATCAACGTGTCTGGATAATGTTACTTATTGGTTCATCAGGAGACATTATTCTGTGTGCTATTGGCTTGGAAACTACCATCACTCTAAATTATAATTCCCACGGTGGGCCTGTGTTAAATAAATTATTGGCAAAGACAGGGATCCGTCTTTGAGCATAAATTTGCCTCAAAACATCCAGAATGTGGTCAAGTTCATGTGAAAATGACCTCAGTTCTTCAACAAATAAACTGTAGGATAAGAGTAAAAGAAATCTGACCAAGAGACATCCAAGAGGCTCCTTATAGATTCTGATTTTCCTGAATGTCGAAAACATTAAGTCATCAACTCAGACTGTAGAGATCTTAGCAGCTACCATGCCTCATCCTAACGGAAAAAGCTGAATAAAACCAGAAGCAAGTTTTCTCACACCCATCAGAGAACTGAGGTCACCGGTCCGAACGTCACCCAGAATCGAAAGCAAGGAGCTCAGACAGCCCCATCTGAGAGCTGCTTGCGGGTGCAGAAGCCGTCGCGGCTGGGGTGTGTGGGAACACCGGGATGGCGGCATTGACTCCGCATTGCTGGAGGCTGAGTGTGGCCCAGCTGGAGGTGAGGAACTCCTGGGGCTCGGACTTAGGGGGCCCTCACACTCCCATGGCTTTTATCAGAAGGAGCCCACGAAGTTCTCACTGAAGAGAGAAGAAAAATCCCCTTATGTCTCTAACAGGAGGAACGGCAGTGTAGTCCTTTTAGAATATGCCCAGAGCTTTCTCCATGACAAAGTCTTAGGGGACGGGGGTCAGACTAGAAATAGAGGGGAACTTCCTCAACTCGGTAAAGAACATCTGTCAAAATCGTACAGCTGACGTCATACTTACTGGTGACAAACTGGAGGTTTCACCCCTTTGACTGAGCAGGGCAAGGAGGTCCTCTCACCAGTCCTATTCGACACCGTCCTAGAAATTCGAGGTGAAATAAGAGAAGAAGGGGCACGCAGATTGGGAAGGAAGAGAGAAAACTGTTTTTTGTTGCAGATGACAAGATCATCTGAAGAAAATCCTAAAGAATTGACCCCAAAACTCCTGGAACTAAGCAGAGATCCTAGCAAGGTCACAGGACTCAGAGACAATACACGAAAGTCACTTGCTTTCCTATTAACCAGCAATGAACAATTGGAATTCAAAATTAAAAAAAAAAAAATAGCAGGGGCGCCTCGGGGTCTCCGTGGGTTAAGCCTCTCCCTTTGGTCAGGTCATGATCCCAGTGTCCTGGGATCAAACCCCACATCAGGCTCCCTGCTTAGCGGGGAGCCTGCCTCCCACCTCCCCCTCCCCCCCCTTAGCCCCTCCCCCTCCCCCTTAGTCCCCTCCCCCTCACTCTTGCTCTCTCTCTCAAATAAATAAAATCTTAAAAAAAAATGGAATTGGATTGGGCGCCTGGGTGGCTCAGTGGGTTAAGCCGCTGCCTTCGGCTCAGGTCATGATCTCAGGGTCCTGGGATCAAGTCCCGCGTCGGGCTCTCTGCTCAGCGGGGAGCCTGCTTCCTCCTCTCTCTCTCTCTCTGCCTGCCTCTCTGCCTACTTGTGATCTCTCTCTGTCAAATAAATAAATAAAATCTTTAAAAAAAAAAAAAATGGAATTGGATGAAAATACATATGAAACAATTACAGGACAAGGGGCTTTATCAGGAGTATATATTAGAATATGTGAAAAATCATTAGAACTCAATCAGAAAAAGTTGGATAAAATACAGAGGAGCAGAATGTGGCCATATTCAGTCGCCGTTGGGGAGATGCAGTCGGGGGCCACAGGGAGAAATGAGCAGTGGGCAGAAGCCGTGCTTCAGGCTTCACGGCCCGAATGCTGAAGATACTGTGCATTACCAACACCCCCACCCTGGGCTCCTGGGCCATCGCCACCTTGGTGAACTAAGCCATCCCCTGCCCTTGGCCCGAGCACTGCGGCCGTGTGTCTGTGAATACTCGTGCATGAGTGTTCCCGACAGCTTGCTTCATGGTAGGCAGAAACCAAGAACACCTGAAGTTGGTCACCAGGAAAGTGGATGGACGAGCTACAGTTTGTCCACAAAACGGACCTCCATCCAGCAGTTAGAAAGAACAAGCGCAGCCCACAGGCCCACACGAGGCCGCCAGACTCAGCAGCGTGACCATTGCATGCGACAGCTTGTGAGAACACGGTGACAATAGACATCCAAGGAGCGGGCGCCCTGGCCGGCGGTGGGCTCAGCAGGAGGCCTGGGTGTGGACTGTCCCTCTCCGCAATGGCCTCAGTTTTCTGGCTCTGTCCCTCTTTTGCACAGCGCGGAAGGGGGCTCCTGGGGCCCGCTTTATCTAAGTTTTCGTTGAAAGTTACAAAGTATGTGGAATTATGAAATCAGTTCCCTGGATCTCCCAGCATAAGGCACTGCCGCACTCTAGCTGGGAGGCTCCCGTGTTCTCGGAGACACAGTTGTTGTGTCTGAAACCACATCCCTGTGTTCTCACAGGGCTGGGTGGAGAGGAAGGGGGTGACTGTGTGCTCTCTGAGGGAGCCCCCGCTTCTCTGCTTCCAGACTCCAGGTCTCCATGGCTTGCCCCTACCTCTGAGAGGGCCGAGGCTGTGGAGGAGGATGGGATGGATCTCCCCCCCCCATATCCCCCACCCCATACCCCGCCCCCGCCTCTGGGCTGGAGTCTGGATGGTTGTCTGCCTTCCAGGAGGAGCAGCAGGTGGATTTCATCTTGGGGTTAAACTCGCCCTTGTACCTCAGACACCTTCCCCACCTCTGGGAACGTTCTTGAGATCATGCTTCAGACCCTCTCTCCTGCACCTCAGTCCCCCACCTGCACAAAGTGGAGGGAGAGCCCTGGGGGCTGGAACAGTACAAACCAAGGGACTATCAGGGAGGCAGAGGGACAGGGGAGGTGAAAGATGGTTCTCCTGGAAAAGATGGAGCTCCCCTTAGGCTTCCTTGTAAACGTGCCCAGCCTGCTCCCAGTGGCCTGGGGTCCAGAGCAGGAGCACTGCTTGTATCACAGGGGCCTGCTGGGCCATCCTTCAAGGCTGCAGATGATAGGACCACTGGGGCATGGCCGGGACTTTTGCCACAGTCCGCCAGCTGTCGGGCCCTCTCAGGGGTCAGGCACTCTCAGGAACCCCTCCTCTTGGTGATGTCCTACTCTGCACCTTCTCCAGCAGCTGTGTTCAGCTGACTCCTTGGAAGGAAAGGCAGAGGATTTTGATGGGTGCTCCCACCTTCTCCTGAGGGGCAGGGGGGACAATAAGATGGGGAAGGGGTGCGGGGCAGAAGTCAGGGTCTGCTGCTGGCCGTGGGGGTCCTCCCGGTGGCACAGGTGAGGGTAGGAGGGGCAGAGGTATCTCCTGTACCCCTGGTGGTGTCTAGACAGTGGAGTCTTTGCCGTGCAGAGCCCAGCCACTGTGTTCAGAGCCCACATCCATGTCTCTACCTGGCCAACTGCAGGCCTCAGGCATTGGGACACGGGGGAGAGGGATGAGGCACCTGTCCCCCACAGCTGATCTCTGCACCTCACTGCGCCCACCGCCTCAGGCTGGCCCCCTGTGGCCCTTGGCTCTCCTGTACCCAGCGGCTCTCTCCCCTCCCCTCCCCTCCCCTCCTTTCCCTTCTCCTCCCTCCCCTGGCAGTGCCACACCTCTCCCAGCCTCTTTCCCTCTCTCCTCCCTCTCCTGGGGGACAGGGCTCAGGGCACAAGGCCCTCCTCAGCCTGGCAGCCCCTTCCCCTTGCAAGATCCCCCCAACACCCCTTCCCGGAGTGGCCTCTGTGCTGTCCTCAGCCATTTCCCTGGGCCCATATGACCCCTCCACCAGGGCTTGGCTGCCCTTGAGGACCCAGTGTAGCTGCTTGATGTCTGCTCTTCCCTGAGCAAACTGCTGTCACTGTGGTGTGCCACAAACCTCCAGGCCCTGAGACCATGGACCCCTAGGTTTGTGTCCCTGAAGCCCGGTCAGTGTTGGGGACAGTCTCTGACAGTATCTCTGCCCTCAAGAACCATGCCCCACAGGGTGTCCCCAGGAGGTCTGTGCACAGGGAATCACTGCTCACAGAGGGAGCAGGGAACGGGTCTTTTTTCCAAGGCCAATGCATTTGTGCGTCTGTCAGGAGACACTTGAGCTGCTCACCAGCCAGGCTTGCTTAGAGATGCATTTTTATTTGTCTTTACTGCCAGTCAGCAAAATTAACGTGTGTGGTGTGGTGGGGCCACCTCTGCAGGTTCAGCTCCCCGAGGCGTCCCCAGCAGCCAGGCCGGAGCACCCAGGGCTCCCTCCCTCCCTCGCATGGGAAGGCCCGGCCCAGCAGACAGCTGCCCACAGCACAGCAGAGCCGGAGATCCTCACCTGTTTGGGGGGGGTTGTGGGGGACAGAGCACAGGTGCAGGGAGCTGCCCAGCTGCGTCCCAGGAGCCAAGAGCCCCAGGGGCTGAGTCACGGAGCTCCAGTGGTGGCTTTGAAGCTCTGGCCCATGTCCAGCCCCTGCAGCTGGGCGGACAGGCACCTGGTGTGTCTCTTGCCCCGGGGAAGACGCCTGGCATTCACTGTGGAAGTTCCCGGTTCGGCTCCCAGGCCGGCAGCAGGTGTGGTGGGAAGTAGGGGCACAGGTGTGGCATTCGCAGGGCTGTCCGCCCAGGTGGCGTCTCCCACAGCTGCCCTGTCCTTGGGGCTGGGGCTGGGCCGGGCCCTGACACGTCAGCTCAGGCGTCCTGCTGGGCCCTGCTCCTCAGGGAGCCCCCAGGCCAATGGCCGGTCTGAACGTGTCCCTCTCCTTCTTCTTCGCCACCTTCGCCCTCTGCCAGGCAGCCAGGAGGCTGTCCAAGGCCCTGCTCTCGGAGGGCACCTACGCCAGCTTCGCCCGGGAGGTGGTGGGCGCCGCCCAGCTGGGGGCCTGCTGCCTGGAGATGCGGGTGTTGGTGGAGCTGGGCCCCTGGGCGGGGGGCTTCGGCCCCGACCTGCTGCTGACGCTGCTCTTCCTGCTCCTGCTGGTGCATGGGGCAACCTGTGATGGGGCAGCGGCCAACCCCACTGTGTCCCTGCAGGAACTGCTCCTGGCCGAGGCCTCTGTGCCCTGCACGCTGCTGGCGCTGGCGGCCCAGGGGCTGGGCATGCAGGCGGCCCGCGTGCTGACGCGGCGCTACTGGGCCTGGGAGCTCAGCGACCTGCATGTCCTCCAGAGCCTCATGGATGCACACTGCAGCTCAACACTGCGCACATCCGTGACCCATGGCACCCTGGTGGAAGGCGCCTGTGCCTTCTTCTTCCACCTGAGCCTCCTCCGCTTCCGGAACACTCTGCCTGTCTATAGGGTGCCTCTCACGGCCCTGCTGGTCACCTTCATGGCCTACACAGGTGAGACCTGGCTGCGCTCCCTGGGACATGTCAGAGCCTTTGCATCGTCTGGACACCCAGGACAGAGGTGGCTGCTGAGGGGGACCGCTGGCCCCTAGGGATGGTGGACAGCCCTCTTCTGGGAACTTGGTCGTGGCAGAATGGGGGCCAGTAGGACTGGACATAGTGCACTGCGGTGGGACCCTCAGCTCTGGTCAGCGCCTTCCTTCCCAGCTGCGCTGCTCCATGCTCCAAAATGTCCCTGTCTGTGTCAGGAGGTCTGCAGCTGGGGCAGGTGGGTTGCCCATGCCATTTCTTTAAGGCCCAGCCCACCCTCTGGTCTGGAAGCTCTGGAGTCCTCTGCTGCCCTTTCCAAGAGTCCCAGGTCCTGCTGTTTCTTCCTCCCCTCTCCGTCCCTTCCCAAGTGGCTCCAAATATCTCCAGAGAGGGCAGCATCCTCCCATCCTCCCGCATCCTCCTCCCATCCTCCCCCATCCTCCCATCCTCCCATCCTCCCCCATCCCCCACCCTCCCATCCTCCCCCATCCTCCCATTCCCTCATCCTCCCCCATCCCTCATCCTCCCATCCTCCCCCATCCTTCCACCCTCCCATCCTCCCCCATCCTCCCATTCCCTCATCCTCCCCCATCCCTCATCCTCCCATCCTCCCCCATCCCCCATCCTCCCATCCTCCCCCATCCTCCCATTCCCCCATCCTCGGCCATCCCCCCATCCTCCCATCCTCCCCCATCCTTCCATCCTCCCCCATCCTCCCATCCCCCCATCCTCCCCCAGCCCCCATCCTTCCATCCTCCCCCATCCCCCCATCCTCCCATCCTCCCCCATCCTTCCATCCTCCCATCCTCCCCCATCCTTCCATCCTCCCATCCTCCCCCATCCTCCCCATCCCCCATCCTCCCATCCTCCCCCATCCTTCCATCCTCCCCCATCCTCCCATCCCCCCGCCGTCCTCCCCATCCCCCCATCCTCCCATCCTCCCCCCATCCTCCTCTCCTCCTCCCATCCTCTTCCCATCCCCCCCACCTCCCATCTTCCCATCCTCCGATCCTCCCATTCTCCATGCCTATGCCTGGGCCCTGGGCCTCTGGGGTCGTTCAGCCGCCATGGACACCACCTGTCCTTCCCACCTTGCTGGAGAAGCAGAGAGCTGAGCTCAGTTGCAGGATGTCCAGGCTGCTGACCTCACGTTGCAGCTATCCCTGGACATGGGGATGGAGCTGGGCCAGAACTTAAGGCACCAGGTTGGGGCTGTTGTTAAATCCCCAGGGGACTCCACCATAGTTCTGTCTGTGGGATCTGCTCCACTAGGAGGGCTCTCCAGGCATGGATGCCTCCTCCACCCCAGAGGACTGGTGTGCTGGGAGGGACAGGAGGCTGGGAGTGGGCTCCCTGGGAAGGGTGTGCTGTGGGACGTGCCACAGGTCACTCAGTGGGTGCCTCATGCTTGCTCAGGCCTAGGGCTACAACTGGAAGCCCACGTGTGCATTTGGGGCAGGCTAGGCCCAGTAGGGAAGAAACCAGCACTGAGGGCTGACTTCCTGAGACACTGTCCACGTTCTGGCACAGAACAGACACTGTGTGCCCAGGAAGGTACCGCTAGAGCCCACGTACAGGTGAGGAAACTGAGGCACAGGTGAGCAGACACTTGCCAGCAAGGCTCTGTGTCCAGACTGCCTGGGCTCCAGCCCTAGGGAGACACGGGGAGCTCCTGATTCAGCCCTGCAGCCATCCAGGACACCGCTCCCAGAGCCTGGTCTCCACCACCAGCTTTAGGCCCTACACAGCCCACTCAAGGCCGCTGCTCCTTGGCAGTGGTCTACCCGGTCCAGGGCGAAGGGATGCTCGTGCTCTCTCCATGTCTCCGCGTCCTCCCCATCCCTCCTCCCTTCTCTTGCTTCCTCTCTGGGCTCAGCCCTTCACTGCTGTTGCTCCGTCTCTGCCCTTGTCTCTCTCCCCATCTCTCCATCTCTGTCTCTCTCTCTCCATCTCTGTCTCTGTCCCCCTTTCTCTCAAGAACAACCTCCCACAGGCGGGTGGCGGGGAAAGTGGTGGAGAGGAGAGTTCATCAGGGGCGAGTGGTTGGGATGGGTGGTAGACGTTCGTGGAAAAACTCTTGTCCTGGCTGCTCCCTGATCCTGTGGAGCTGGCCTTGGCTGACAGCCCTCCCACCTGTGTCCCCATCAGCACAAGGGTCGGGATGGGCTGAGCTCCAGGCCCCCGGCACAGGGCTCCATCCCAAGGAGAGGCGGCTGCCGACAGGGGTCCACAAGGAACGTCTGTGTTTCCTTCCACAGCAGGGCCTTTCACGTCTGCCTTCTTCAACCCTGCCCTGGCTGCCTCAGTCACCTTCCAGTGCTCGGGGTCTACCCTGCTGGAGTATGCCCAGGTGTACTGGTTGGGTCCTCTGACAGGTAAGGGTCACTGCAGACAGTTGGCAAGGCCATCTGTGGATGGTGGCTTGGGAGACACTTGAAGCATTCCTGGTGGACATGCCTGTGTTCCAGCTCACGGGTGGGGAGTCGATTCAGGGATGGCCGGCTCTGGGGTCCCTGATGTAGGTGAGGGAGATGGGGGGATCCTTTCAGTTCCTGTTAGGGACATCAGGGGTGGGGCCGAGTGGCCCATCTTGGTTTAGATGCGGTCATGAGGGGCTGGGACCAGGGAGGATGGGGGCGGGGCAGGGAGGGCAGCCTCATGGATGCGCCGGGGGGGCGTCTCACAGACCCTGAGCTGGGGCACCTGTGGCGGGAGCTACCGGAGCCTGTCCAGGCCACCCTGGCCTTGGGGTTTGCCAGCACCTGGTCTTAGCCCCTGGGGTCCCCGCTCACTCTTCACACTTAGTGGATGGGTCTGTGGGGTCCATGGAGCTCTGGAAGTTTCCTCAACTTCCCTCTGAGGGAGCACAGCCCCGGCCTCCCCAGGGACTCCCAGGCAGTCAGCAGTCCCTGGAGTGATAAGAAGGCTGGGGTTACGATTGGTAACTTCACGGTCCACTTGAGCGAGGTCTGAGACATAGCAGTCTCCCCCTGTGCCACACATCACCCCAGAGGTCCCTGAGTGCAGCCTGACTCGCCCCAGTGTCTCTACATCGTGGGTAGGAGGCATGCGCTCTCCACCCTCCCTGCGGGGGCACCACAAAGGTCACTGCGCACACTGGATGAGAACGCTGGGGTCTGAGAGTCCCACATAGCCCGGCCCCCCACAGCTCTGTGGGCCTGGGGCCTCCTGGGGTCCCAAGGCTTATTCCCCCGGTCAGGGACGTCCCCATCTCTCGTGCTCAGTCACGAATTCGACAGCAGGGTCCGCATGGCCCGAGGGGCGTAGACGACTCAGGAACTCCTGGACAGCTTCCTCTTGGGGGACATTTTCCGTTTCTGGTCCCGGGTGACTCCTCCTTGGCGGAGCACGGCTCCGGGGGCCCTGAGAAGTGGTCCTGGCCGCAATCTTGGAGACCTCAGTGTCGGAAATACGTGTCTCTCTGACCCAGCTTGGTGGCGTGTCAGGCCATATTAAAGTCAGGGTAGGGGTCCCTCTCCTGCATGTAGGGGCCTGTGGTCTCTGCATTTGTCTCCTGGCGCCTGTAGCCCCAAAGCACTCGACACGCAGTCCAGGTGAGCACTCAGACATGCGGGTGTGGGGGTCCTGCTCGCTCTAAGGGCTAACGGGGCCCCTCCCTGACCTCCGGGTCTCTGGCGGTGGCCATCAGTCCCCTGTCCTGTGGCTGCACCTCTCCCCTCTCTGCCTGTCCTCACGTGGCATCTGCTGTGAGTCTGTCTCTGCGGCTCCTCATGGTAGGACGCCAACCACACTGGGGTTCAGTCCACGCTTCTCCAGTGTGACCTCATCAGTTCAACCACTTAAGGATACAAAGATGCTGCTTCTTCTTTTTCTTTAAGATTTTATTTATTTATTTATTTGACAGAGAGAGAGAGAGAGAGAGATCACAAGTAGGCAGAGGCCGGGGGGAAGCAGGCTCCCTGCCCAGTAGAGAGCCTGACGCGGGGCTCCATCCCAGAACCCTGGGGTAATTACCCGAGCTGAAGCCAGAGGCTTTAACCCACTGAGCCACGCAGGCACCCCAAGATGTTGTTTTAAATAAGGTCACATTTGGAGGCTTGGGGAAGGACATGAATTCGGTGGGGGGGATGCCATTCAACCCAGTAGAGCCTCAGACTCCATAACTGCTGCTGTGAAGTCCAAAGCCACGAGGGTTTCCTCTGGAGGCCTCGTGGGGGGAGCGGGGAGGAGGCTGGAAGGGCAGCACCCTCCGTACTCATGCCCACTTTGTCCTGTCCAGGGAGGGGACTCCCATGCTGGGGTGCTCCTGCTGCCCCAAGGCCACAGCCTCTCTCTGCCTCCCTCCAGGGTTGGGATGGGAACTGCCATAGGAACAGGGCTCCGGGCCACTGAGCTTGTCACACACCGTACAGCATGCCCTGCAGGTCAGCATGGGGTGGGTCCACATCCAGGGTACCTGGGCTGTGCCTTGCTGGAACTTGGGGGTTCTGTGGAACGAAGCGGGTTGCCTTCCAGCCTTCTGCATTGCCGGCTGGGGATTCTGCTCCCTGGGTCCCATTCATGTGTTTGTTGTCTCCTTGCTTTTCAACCTCCCCTGTGGCATTGGTCTTTCCCCGCTGGTGGGCTGGTGCCCTTTACTGAATCCCTGTCCATTTGGAGAAGCTGGGCCACCGGTGATGAGGCACGGGAAGTGGGGGTGGCTTCCTGGGCTGTGACTCTCCATGGACACGTGTGCCCAGGAGACCCTGAGCTCGTCACTCACCTCCCTGGGCTGTCCCTCCTCCATAGCAGGAGTGGCCCCAGTGTCCCACTGAAGGTAAGAGAGGCACAGTGAGTGAAGCATGGACGTGTGTGGGCCCGGGACCATTCTTGGGAGCCAGGGTGGCTGGGACTCCATGGAGCCCAGTCCTGGCCAGGCCACCCCTGACCTTCTCAGGGCCCACACACTACATTTTGTGTCCTTAATGGGTTCACATGAAACTTCAAATGTGCTCCCCTCTCCTGCCATGGCCAACACCTTGCCTGTGACCGGGGCGGCCATTCGGGAATCCAGGATTCTCTGTCTTCAAGTTCTGGGAAGAACCTGGGGACCAGGGGCCAGGCCCTGCTCCTGCCCTCAGCCCCCCTGCTTTTCCCCTTCTTGGTCCTCACCTCCATCTTGCCCACACCCTCAAAACAGCCATCCCCACGGATGATAGGTCAGTCTCAGGAGGCAGTCCTGGGAGGAAGGAGGTCAAGCAGGCCATGCATGTGGCTCAGGACGTTGGTGCAGGGAATGCTGGGCCCGGGTCCCCAGAGGGCGGTCTGAAAGGACACGGGCTCCTGATGGGCCACCCCCTCTGCTGGGGAAGAGCCAGAGCAGACCAGGGCTCCCAGACAGAGACATGCAGGCTGGCCGAGGTCCCGATCTGTAGGATTCCCTGTCACACGGACAGTCTGGCGGAGAGGCCCCAGTGAGCCTCCTGGGCCAGTGGTCTGACCCTCGGTTTCTTGCAGGGATGGTGCTGGCGGTCCTACTGCACCATGGCCGCCTTCCTCGCCTTTTCCAGAGGAACCTGTTGTATAGTCAGAAGAACAAGTACCGGACTCCTAGAGGGAAGCTGGCCCCGGGGCCGAGAGACACCCCGATGCCTGCAGGGGGGTGCAGAAGCCGGGAGACCACACGTGAGGCGGGGCGGCAGCTACCAGGCTCTGGTTGAACCAGCATAGTTGACAGCGGCCCTGGTGGGACCCTGGGGCCCCTCTGAGCTGAGGGGGTCCAGACTCGCACCCCCCGTCTCCCTGGAAACCATTTGTCAATAAACCGCTCATGAAACCTGACTGTCTCCCTAGTCTGACAGAGGCTTCTGGAAGGGCAAGCAGGGGTGAGACCAGTCCACAAGGGAGTCACCTCCGTGTCCCACAGGGTGTCTCTTGCCTCTTTTTTTTTCAGAATTAGAACCAAAGGTAAAAGCCGGGAGGGTGGGCAAGAGGTCCAGGGTGCGTCCCCCGGGGCCTGAGAAGACCCGAGGGGAGAATTCGCATAGAAGGTGCTGGCTGTCCTGGACACATCCCAGATCCCACTGCTGGGAGAGGCTGGAGCAGCCTCCTCCCACTGAGGCTGCAGGGGAGTGGGCTGGACACCCACTAGCACCCCACCCTCGCAGCAGCTTGGCCGTGGCTCTGCAAAGCCAGGCAGAGCCCTGCCCATGACGGGGCCTCCTTGCTAGGCTGAGAAGAGCCATCTCCTCTCAAAGACCAGAGCTAACCTGGAAATTTCCACCCCTCAGCTAGGGGTTCCTGAAGCCCCATTCCGAAAGTGAGGCTGGCAGGGTCTCCAGCCCAAGGCTTCGCCCTCATCTCAGGCCAAAAAGGGCGAGAGACAGAAAACAGGGAGGTCCTGGGTGAGCTTTTCTCTCGTGAGGAGGCCATGACTTCCTGCACTAGTTTCCCAGGGGATGGGGGAGAAAGAACCCCCCACCCCACTTCCTGTGGCTGCCCCTTTACCCCCTTTAAATCCTCTCCCCTCCCACCCTTCGGTCTGGGCTCCAGGCTCCCCTGACCCTCCTCTGAGTGGCCACCCTGGGAGGGGTCAGTAGGGCCCCCGGGCTGATCCTGACCACCAGCCCAGTGTAGCTTCTGCAGGGCTTAATGGGGCTGCATGGAGTCTTCTAGAAGAAGGACCATGAGCACACAGGGGTGGTGCAGGGATGGGGACCAACCAGCTCCCCTCCAAGGGGATCTGTGTGGGATAGGAGGCTGGGGGGCCACAACAAATGTCGCAGCCCCAGGAAGGAGGAGAGGCTCCTCAGGGTACCCCAGACCAGAGGCCAATGGCACTTCCATCCCCATAGAATGTCCTTGCAGTCTCGGCACAAATACTTTCAGGTCAGAAGCTTCTGGTGCTCCCTCAGCAAATTCAACCAGTAAATTAGTACAAGACAAGTGAATGTGCAGACATTGCAATAAAGTATATCAGCAAATTATTAGAATTCTTGGAGTTCAGGATCTTTATTTTGGAAAGCATTGTAAAGTAAACTCCACAAGCTTGGAAGCATACATTAAATTTAAGGAACACTGCATTTGCTGGAAAAGAACACAGTTTTTAATACGAAGCTTTGATGAACTGACAACTTAAAAATTACCGAAAAAAAATAAAAAAAGTTTAACAGGAAGGATGCAAGAGTGGTTCAATGTTGGGCCGTTCGTTCTTTAATATAATTTACCCTATTAATCGACTGAGGAATGAAATCGTATAGTTATCTGCACTGACACTTAAAAGGCATCTGGAAAAAGAAAACATCCATTCCCTGTCCAAAAAGGAGGTGACAGATCATGTCTTAGTCACAGACAGCACGTATGACCAACACGGCATCTCGCTCGGTGGGAACAGACCACGGACATTCTGGCTGAGTCAGAAACACTGCCAGGCGCCCACATCCCATCGAGGGTCGGCGCCTGGGACACGAGCTGATGCAACTAGATGAGAGGGAACAATGAGAGGAGTCGCATTCCTGTTGGCAGATCACACAATAGTTACACAGGAAACAGACGAGGCAAAATCTGACAAGGGCTGTAAGAGATAGCTTGTTAATGTAGCAGAAGCCAACACTAACAGGCGAAAGACGTCCAGGAGGCTTCACACAGCCAGCAATGCGCAGAAAAGTAACAATGACAGCAAAGCTATAAAGTGCTTAGAAATTCATTTAATAAGGAAGGCACAAAGCCTGGGTCCAAAAAAAATTTTTAAACATTTCTGAAAGATTTGAAAATAGGGAAACTCATTCTTTGTTCTAAGATATCCCAGATATCCAGGATATCCCAATATCCTAAAGATGTCCATTCTCCCCAAGTTAATATATACATGTTAATGAAACAATAATAATAAAGTTATTAGCATATAATTATATAATATAGAATTATAAATATATAATAGTAATACTGTGAATTGTGTAAGACTGATGAATCACAGACCTGTACCCCTGAAACAAATAATACATTGTATGTTAATAAAAAAATAAATATCTGTATTCCCAGGAAAAAATAATGGAAAAAAATATAACAAATAATAAAACCAAAGTTGTTTTTATGCGAAACACCAGTTATTTTCCATCAAATGCAGTGTTAACTTACCTGTGAAAACTTGAAAACAGGATAAAGTTCTTTCTAAACTTGGGAGTAGGGGAGATCTTTCCAACCAGGACAGAATACCCAGAAACAAGGAAAAGCATTGATTCCTCTAACAATACCCTAATAAAAAGGAGACTGGCGTAGGGCGAGGCATTGTAACAAAGTCAAATGACAAATGCCAAACCAGGAAAAAACAGTTTGCAACCTTTGTCACAGACAAAGGGAAAAAATTAACATACAAAGAACTCTAAAATCTATTTTCAAAGGGGTGCCTGGGTGGCTCAGTGGGTTAAGCCTCTGCCTTCGGCTCAGGTCATGATCTCAGGGTCCTGGCATCGGGCTCTCTGCTCAGCAGGGAGCCTGGTCCCACCCCCCTGCCTGCCTTTCTTCCTACTTGTGATCTCTGTCTCTCTGTCAAATAAATAAATAAAATCTTTTTAAAAATTATTTTCAAAAACAGAAAGAAAATAAAAAAGTAAAACAACAGAGGGTTCACAGAAAAAGATACATGGGTGGACTTGGACACAAGGCTGCAGGCTCGAGATCGCTCATGGTGGAAGGAACGCAGGCTGTATCGGGTACCAGTTCTCCCTCCCAGGCGGCTACAGATATAAAGCACCGAAGTTTCTCTGCATGGAGATGTCAGGCCTCCGGGAGCACGCATGGTGGGCCTTGCAGAAGAGGTGAGAAGCTGCAGAGCAGCCTGAAGTCTGGCAGGAGGACACAGCATCTGAATTCTAACAAAATCTTGTCCTCAGCCTGGCCATCATTTAGGAGCTATAGACCCGACCCACCCCTTCCTCGAGGCCCAGCCCAGGTGACCGCACGCCCTGACCCACCTTTCCCCGGGGCCAAGCCTGGGAGCAGGCCTGGGCTGTTGAGGGAGGGGCAGGCTGCCTCTCTGTAGTGGAAGCTGGTCCCCAGCAGCTGAAGAGTGGCCCAGAGGGCTCCTGAGCATCCTTGAGAGGACAAACCAAAGTCCAGGTGGCCCTCAGCGCCTCCTGGCCCAAACTAGGAGTACAGTCCCAGCCCAGACCCCAGAGCTGGCATCTTGCCCAACCCTGTGGAGGCTGTGGCTTTTATGCAGGCCCTGAAGCCACTTGGGCAGCCCCGGGACTTGTAGGCAACTCTGGGCTGGACCCTGCAGGGCACAGTGGCACCAGCCCCGGGCCTGCCCCAGGGGACAGCCAGGGGGGCAGCTCTAGCCTGGGCGCATGTTAACACCTGAGGGTCACAGTGGCAGGGCCTCCCCAGCACCAGCCCCTAGTGCTGAGTGCAGGCCATGTCCCCTGCCACAGAGACCTTTCCTTGTCCACAGGGGCGGGCCCTCATGTTGAGCGTGAGCACACACCGGCCCTCCATGGCCGGGTCTCCCCACATTTCAGACAACCGACGTTTCACCCGCCTGTTCCAATCCTCTATCAGACCATTACTCTGAGAAGTACGTTCGGTCTGAAAAGATGAACTTGGCAGTGCACATCGGTGTAGAACCTACTCTCCTGCTGTCTTACTGCTCCCTGACCATCCAGCCACCAGTAAGCAGAGCCCAGTCCAGGGTCAGAGCCCATCCTGGGCAGGACCCCCTGCAGCCTCCTGGGGCCACCAGGCACCGATCTGCTAGTCAGCTCTGTGCCTGCAGTGCACCCCTCAGGGAACCCCGCAGCCATCTGCGGTCTTGGGCTGCCTCGTTGGCAGACATTGTGGGGACGTTGTGAGGCTCAAGGGTGTGAGGGGAGGGCGTCCAGCCTCTGCCCCTCTCTGCGAGGTGGCAAAGCTCCCACATGCCCTCAGCTCACCGGCCAGGGACCGGGTCACGCAAATGCGCTGAGATTCGCGCTTGCACTTCCAATCACCTTCTGACAATGGAAGGGAGCTCTTCTATGGGCACCAACATGTCCTACTTGGACGAGGCCCGTAAACACCATAGATGTCCAACAGTGTGCAATTCTATTCATGGACTGACTCAATTTTACCTTCTTTGGTCAGAGTTTTGGCCCCAGATGCAGCCCGATCACCTTGGAACTGCTGTCCACACACCGGGCAGCCCTTTGCTGGCCGAGAGCCGCTCACAGGGCCCATGCACGCACAGCAGGGGAACCTCGCCACTCCTCAGGGGCTCCCTGCTCACACATACGCGTACCTGTTGTCATTCCCACAGTAGCATGCACCTGTCCAGATATGCAAGTTAAATGTTCACCTGGTGGACTCCTCTGGTCACCGGGCTCCCGCTGCAGTGTTTCTGGGGCGTCCTGCAGGATGTTATGGGCATTTCGGGTTTCAAGATTCTGTCCTTCGGTCATTTGCCATCTCTATCACAACCCAGTAGCCTGGCTCTCAAATGGAAATGTTCTGGTCCGGTATCCCGGTGGTCGCCACACTGCCCTTGGCCATAGTCGGCCGTCCTCCACCCAGGGCTGACCCGGAGAATCTGTCCTTCTGCACTCCAGCTTCTAAGGGGGCAGTGATGACAGTGGCCATTCCCTTTTGGCCCACCAGGTGTCCTATATGCTTTCAAAGGAATAACTTCCGTGGGCTTGGGCCATCTTACTGGCCCCCACCAAGCACACCCAATAAGTGTTGGCACAAGGGGGCATCGACTTGCCTTCTGATTTTCCAGTATCCATGCGGCATCTGTCCCCACCGCACGCTCGGGGCGGCAGACACAAGCCGGTCACATCAACACTGCAGTACTCATCAGACGTTCACGTCAGTGCTAACTAACCCCACCTTCCATTCTCAGACCCCGCCCCACCCCGTCTACCTCCAGCTGCTGTTGACCCTGCATCAGTCGGTTCTGGAATCAGTGTGTGGGGTTCCCGGGCCCACGAGCCCCAAAAGTGAGTCCCTCTGAGGGGCCCCACCTTCCCCTGAGTCCACTGCTGAAGACGTAGGACCATGGCCAGGCCACTTCCTTTCTACTAA
The DNA here is from genome assembly GCF_009829155.1 of Mustela erminea. Lineage (NCBI taxonomy): Eukaryota > Metazoa > Chordata > Mammalia > Carnivora > Mustelidae > Mustela > Mustela erminea. The sequence continues at coordinate 46,002,843 of NC_045621.1, read as the reverse complement.
AACATCTTGATTTTTGCCTTCGGTGTCACTGCTATTAAGTGACCACTTACGGCTTCCACTGGAATCTTGCAGCTTGTAATTCTTGGACGATGTCCTCAAGCCACAAGTGACAGTTACGAGGGCTAGGGCATCATTCTGTCTGTAGGGAGTGAGTATTTTGTTGTTGCTAACACACGTAATCAAACAACCCAGCAACACAGTCAGGTTTTTATCCTCTAAAATAAATCCAATTTTTTTTTCTTTTTCAGTTTTATTGTTGTTATTAAGTGTACAATGTCCCAGAGACCTGATAAGATGATAATTCCAAGGTGGTGTTTTATAAATGTGTGTTCTACACGCGTGAATCTTAGTGAATAGTCTCCATCTTGGGTGGTTTCCAGACGACACCAGAACCTGCTCTCACTGCTGTTCTGTGGTCTCTCACACTGATCCAGAATCTGTGATACGTGGTCCCCAGGCAAAGCACGTCTGGTCGTTTCTCATTTGGACTTACTGCTGTGGTGAAGGGACTCTGCGATGGCTCGAGCGGAGGCTGGACAGAACTGGAATTCTGGGGACAGTGGTGTGCACGCGGGGCACCCTGTCCCTTCCCACAGTCCTGGTCCCAAGGACAGTTTCTGGGGGCACCCGGCCTTCAAGGCAGCGGACAGGAACTTGGATGTGGACTGATGGGTGCATTTGCTCCAGTCAGGAGACTGACAGTTTCAACCAACTAAATTTCAGTGAAAAAGCTGGGGAAACGCTGTCAGAGTGGGTCAACCTCGCCCTCGGCCTTCCTGGCGCGAGCATGTACGCAGCTGTGGGAAGCCTGCCCAGCGGCCCGGCCACCTCCCCCCTTAGCCCCAGGATCCAGCTCCTGGTGAGTCTTGTCCTCCATGGGCAGCCTCCTCCACCCTTGTTCCTGGGGGAACTCTTTCCCCGCCCCACTCAGACGGAACCCAGTGTCCCAGAGCACACTTCGGGGGTTCCCACAGGAATGAGGGGGCCCTGAGGGTGTCCAAAGGGGACCTGAGACCCGCCACGACCCCGAGGGCAAAAATGGGCTCACTCTCCTCCAGCCCACCTCCCCTAGCCTCCTGTGGGGACTCAGTCTCAACCTCACCAGGGAAGGGCCCCAGGCCGCCCTGAACAGAGGTCACAGGTCAAACCCGCCCCTCTTCAGCCAGGCCCACCTCAGGCAAACTGTGAAAGTCACCAAGTTTTCCAGGACCCCCGACCCGCTTCCCTGCTCTCAGGTCTGGTGCTTGTATCAGTAAACCATCTTCCTGGTCTTCGGCTGCAGCCTCCACACGGGTGGCTGTTTTATCCACGGAACCCCGCTGCATATTGTGGGTGGCCACCCCTCCCTTCCAGCTTTTCCTGTCCAGTGCACTGTGGCAGCACTGTCACAGGGCCCTCCAGACCCCACCACACTTCCCCAAGTCTGAGGCAGAGCCGCCCCGGCGTTTTAGCCTGGAGATGGTGAGCAGCTGGCCATCTTCTTGGATGGACCTCAGAGTCATAGACAGAGGGACGAGAGCCTGCAGTGCCTGGACCCACACGGCCTCCCAGGAAGCTCAGAGGCTGTTCCTCAGAGTCACTCAAAGGGAGAGCACGGGCAGGATGGGCCTGCCCTGTCCTCTGCTCATGTTAGCTGTTGGACAATTCCTCGAAACCCTGTGGGATGGCTAAAGGAACACCCACGAAAAGCCCCTCCTCACCATTGTCCATGGCTTGGGAGTCACCCAGGAGTCCTGGCCTCATCCCACAGACGGCGCTATGGCTCAGACCCCCAGGGCTGGACCAGGAAGAGGGCAGCTCCTCGGCCCTGTGATTTAGGGCTCGGGGCGGAGTTGGGGGTGGGGGGAAGGTGCCTGGGACAGGCACCAACACCAGGCCTCAAAGGCACACATGTAAGCTTTAAATATCTAGACAAGCATGTGAGTCTCCACCTGTGGTCATGTCTGATGTGGGAAAAAAAGGCAGAAGAAAAATTGTTAAATTTCCTTACTACCTACAGCCCACTGACAAGTCCTTGAAACGGGCAGAGTGACCTTCCCCTGGGAGCTCGCTGCCTCCCTGTGGACACCTTCCTAAGGGCACAGGCAATCTTAGCCTGACCCCAGGATCCTGTGAGTCTACTTTAACTATAGAAATTCCTTTGGAAACTTCCTTTATCACTACCTCCCAAGATACATGTTGGCCATCACCCCCAGGCATACGATCCACCAATTACTCAGTCTCATGACTGAGTTTTTACTAAGCAGTAATAAATGACATTTCCCAGCAATAGTTAGCTCCCTCAGGATCCTGGAAGCGTCGTTGCCAAAATACCTGGGAGGCTTATGCTCTCCCTAACCCCCTCCCAACTTTACGGTATATAATGGGCCCCTCCTCAGTACCCCGAGCAGCTCTTCCTGCCCACGGGTCCTGTCCCCAAGCTTTAATAAAACCACCTTTTCTCACCAAAGACATCTCAAGATTGCTTTCTTGGCCGTGGGCTTCAAACTCGAATGTCTTTCCTACATCTGTGTCCTAGTGTTAGGTGTGACCTTGGATCTGAGAGTCCTCAGGCTACAAGCAATACCATTGAGGCAGAGAGGAAAACAGGCTGGTAACCACGCCCCCTGAATCTGCACTGTTGCTGCCGGGTGCAAGGACCACCTTCCTGACTGCTGGACCAAGGGCCATCCTCCACAGGCTCACTGGGCTCCTGGGCAGAGGCCAACAGACAGTGGCAGGCAGGCTTCCAGAGGCTGCTGGGGGCTGAGAAGGGGACAGCTAGGGAGTAAAAATTGGAGGAGAGAGGGGTGTGGAAAGAAGTAGGAACCTCCTTGGTTAGCGAGTCCGGCGGCCAGCAGGGGGAGCTCGCCTGACCAGCACAGTTTGTCAATTGTAGACCAGCAAGTGACAATGCAAACTGACCAGAAAGAATACTAATAAAGGAAGAAAATAGTTTTATTCAAGCCCAGATTAGAACAGCTTCCCGGGAAACACGACCTTCACAGGGAAGAAAGGGCTCCAGAGAATGAACAGTTTTTACAAAGTTTATAGACCTTTTTACATAAGGAGCCACAAATCGACAGGTCAGAGGTACATTCTTGTAAAAGTTCAAAAAGATTATAGCTTAACATATAGGCAGGAATCATGAGTTTTAAGGTCAAGGAATGCAGGGAGTAGCAACATTGATCCCTATGTTAAGGACGAGATAGTTTTCCTTTAGGCCACTCATTTACAAAGCGAGTGTACAAAGTATGCTTGGCAAGCCATAAACCAGGTTTTTTGGTTTAAACAAAGTTATCTTGAGGCACCCGGGGGGTTCAGTCGAGAAGCGTCTGCCTATACCTTGGGGTGGGAAGTGGGGGCATGTTCCTGAGAAGAGACAGGACACACAGCAGGCCACTTCTCCAGAGAGTGCTTCCCTGAGGACAGTCGGTCCCATCTGCCTCCTTGCTGCCTGGGTCCCTTGCTTCCTCCCCATTGTCACACCCCTCTGCGCCTGCACAGGGTCACCCTAATTCCTGGAAGCCCCCGCTTGCCCTCCTTAGCCCTGCTACTGCACAGTGCTGCACTGAGGCCTCCTGTGGCTGGTGGTCATCACGGTCCCACACTCCCATGATGGTCTGGACACTCCATCCTAGTGCCGCAACCCATCATAGTTCCAGCCCCCACCACAGTGGCCCTGCAGGTGACAGGTGCAGCCTGGGGTGCAGCCCGGAGGCCCTGCTGCTCTCATTCTGCCTGTGTGGCCGGAGACGTACCCCCGAGGGCCTGCGGATTGGCCCTGCCAGGCAGATGGCTCTGAGGAGGCTGGAGCAGGTGGCAGGGGTGGGTGGGAGAGGGGAGAGGAGGAGGGTGGGGGGAAGGGGACAGGGGTCTGGGTCTCCCAATCTCCCTCTAGTCCCTTGAGGCTCTCAGGAGCATCCACATCTGCATCTTTGGGCCAAGTCTGGGGACCCCAGTCTCCAACATGAGCCCCTGGGGGCTGTCTCTTGCCTTGGCTTCTCTGTGGAGGTGTCTGTGCTGATCCTGTAGCTCCATTCCCAGGCAGGCCCTCGGGCTCTAGCCGGATGGGCACATCCTGACGGCCACAGCATTGTGGGGAGAGCCCCTCCCGTCCCCCACTAACAGAGGGGATCACCAGGCCTCTCAGCTCAGCCTGTGGGCGTCCCCGGGCCTGGCCCAGAGTGGAGGATGTGGCTGTGGGGTGGCGGCGGCTGCTGGCGCTGGGAGGTGTGATGTGTGTAGCAGAACAAGCGGCCCTGAGAAGCACCCCAAAGGTAGGGACTAGACCTCTTCGACCTGCTTCCGGAACACAACTGAACATTTATTACAAAGAAATGTCTTTTTTTTTTTTTTTAAGATTTTATTTATTTATTTGACAGAGAGAGAGATCACAAGGAGGCAGAGAGGCAGTGAGAGAGAGAGGAGGAAGCGGGCTCCCTGCTGAGCAGAGAGCCCCATGCGGGCCTCAATCCCAGGACCCTGGGACGATGACCTGAGCCGAAGGCAGAGGCTTTAACCCACTGAGCCACCCAGGTGCCCTGCAAAGGAATGTCTTTAAACTTAATTAGCGTCTGTGTCTCTGTAAACGTGCGTCCCACAACCCTGGGATCCAGGCTTCTGGATCCTGAGCTTCGGTCTGCAGTGGTGTTACAGGCCTGAAGAGAGACCTTGGAACTTTGATAGATTTTGGTGTCTAATCATGATCTATAGGTGACACAGAAAAATGTGTGTTTTTTTAAACACCCTTCTCAGTACTTGCCAAGGAGTGCTACCTGGGTGCTCGGAGAGTCCTTCCCTTCCTGAGCACCCTCAGGGGTGGAGTACAGAGGTTGGAGGTCAGCCTAGCATAAGTCAGGGTCATTCTGGAGCTTGAGGGCTGGGGTTGGGGAGGGGGCGCATGCCGCAAAGCAAGCAGCCCAAGGGTCCAAGCCAGCAGAGCAGGAAGAACAAAGATCTGGGGGTGATCCTTAAATTCCTTGCTTAAATTCTACTTGCTGAGCAATAGTCCCCAGCCCCAGGACTCATGAATTTGAAGCAGTATTGTGAGCAGGGAGGCTGCTTCTTGTGGGTGCCATGGTGGGGGAGGGGACTGTTTCCTTGTGGGGGGCCTGTGCCGCCTGCTGCAAGGCCGTGTGTGGGGCCCCTCCTGTGGGGCTCTCCTTAGCTGCCCCGCTGCAGACACCCAGGTCAGGGTGGTCACCTGCAGGTGTGCCCCGCGTCCATCCCTGGAAAGTCAAGGACAGGCGGGTGGTACCCCGCACAAATCAGTGACGTGCTGGGTGGTGGGGCAGGGTGCACTCGCCTGCTTGGCTGCAAGTTCGGCCACCAAGGCCACGTGCACTGGGAGGACACAGAGCACGAAAGTGGCCAGGTTGGCAGCCATGATGTGGAGGGCTCTGGGGATGTGGTCGGCCCCCTGAGGCGGTGCCCGCGGAGCCGAGGCTGAGGGTGAGCAGTGAGATGGAGACCCAAGGCAGGGAGAAGGCAAAGGTCTTGATGGCCCGGATGTGTCCCTGCCCGAAGTAGAAGTTCTCATCTGCAGGCGGCAGGGACATGACCAGGGCCACCGTCCCGGAGACCAGCAACCAGAGGCCAGGCCGGTGAAGGCGGCCCGGCAGGGGCTGCGCCAGGCCCAAGCCTGCAGGGGGAGCAGGAGGTGGTGTCACAGTCCGAGGGATGGCCACAGGGAGGCCTGTGCTCCGGTAGGGGTTGACGTGGTAGAAGTCCTGTGGGACCCTCACAGCGGGCCCTCGAATTCCCCCAGCTCCTGGCCCAGCGTGGGCAGGACTTTGGGTGGGCTCAGCAGCCGTAGGAAGTCGGTCGCTGCTGGGTTGGCCATGGAGACGCTGGTCTTCATCCACCTCTGCCGGCAGCTGCAGAACTCCCAGAGCCCGAGCCCACTGAGGGTCAGCCCTGGTGCCGGATGGGCAGATGGAGACCCTGGTAACCTGGGACGGCACGCGCCCAGCTGTGTCTGATCTGTACCCATTGGAGCTGTTCCCTGACAGGCGGTAGGAAGCTAGTGACCAGCTCCACCTGGGGGCAGGGAGGGAAACGCTGCTGTGGCTGGTCCCTCCTCCTTGACCTCCCCGCTCTCTCTCCCTCCCCCACCACTTCCAGTAACAGCCCCAAGGGCTCCCTGTCTTGATCCCAAGAGGTTCCACTGAGGCCACCCCCTCTGTTCCTCCCAGAGGGACCAGATGCCTGGATAAGCACAGTGGACCCCGCCACAGAAGGGGGCTCTGTGGGGGTTCCTCTCTGGGCTTCTCTACCAGCTCAGCCCAAGACCTTTGTGACTTTACTGTCCACTCTACTCCCCAACATCCTGTGGCCCTGTCTAAGGACCATCAGCCCATGGCCCATGGGGCAGGGCCCCCACACTCCTCTGGCAGGGGCCACAGGCCAGTCTACAGAGAGGGAGGACCCCCCCCGGCCCATCAGGAGAGCGGTGGGATCACCAGGCTGAGCCTGTCTTCTCTCCTGGCTCTGTTGGTCTTCCTGCTTCTGTGTCTGCGTGTCTCCCTCAACCCAGCCACCCCACTCGGCCCTCCCACTCACTGTCCACCCTCCTCCTTGGGGCCCTCCTTTCGCCTCCCTCCCACCAAAGGCTCTCCCCCAACCCCCATCTCCCCCATTCTCTCTCCTCCCCCTCCTCTCAGCCTCTGTCCCCCACCGCCCCCCCCCACTGTCTCTCCCTCTCTCTCCCCCAGCTCTATCTCTGTCCTTCCCACTGTCTCCCCATCTCTGTCCCCCCAGCTCTACCTCTGTCCCTCACTCCTTACCCCCCAACTATCTTACCTCAAACAGACGCTAACTGTCCCCCTAGCCCTTGCCCTACGCCTGCTTGTTCTTGGAGCGCAGTGCGGTCCTCAAGTGGGAAGCACGGGGCTCGATGCAAGCCAGCCTGGGGCCCTGCACCTGGGAGCCCTTTGCCCCAGTGGCTTCCACTGGGCCAGCAGGGAGAGGACAGGCCAGGGCTCACGGAGAGGACAGCAGGGGGCCACAGGCTTGGGGGGTACTCACCAGTCTGGGAGGCCTGGGGTCTTGGGGAGCTGGGCTGGGCCACTGTCCGCACAGCCAGACTGGAGCCCAAAGCCATGATCACAGGCTCTGTGCTCTCTGTGCACAGGTAAGGTCATGCGTCTGAGGGCATCTGGCAGGGGGGCACCCCTGCTCAGAGCCCCCTGCTCTGGTCCCTGTGTGCCTGGCTCCCGCTGTGTCTGCCTGCCATCTGTGACACCCTGCACCACGTTGCTTCCTGACCACAGCCCTGGGCCACCTCTGCAGCCATCTGGAGCCCGGGGCCAGAGAGCGAGGGCACTTCCAGCCTGCAGGGACTGGCCTCCCACACGGGGCAGAGCAGGGCCTGCATGCGGCTTCCAGGAGGCCAGTTTGGGCCAGGTGGTGCCCCCCAGCTCTACACATCCATGGTTGGCACTGGCTGGGGAGACCTTGGACAGGATACCTGCCTCCTTCAGGACTGGAGAACCCAGAGACCCTCAGCCGCATCCCCCTCCCCCACAGCCAAGGAGAGCTGCCGCTCAGGGTTCCAAGCACCCAGCCCGACAGGGTGGCAGGCTGTAGTGGACGCTGTGGGGTGCTGCCGGGGGCCCCCATAATGACCAAGGCACATGCTGCCTGCCCTTCCTGCCAGAGTTGACAGCCCAGCCCACATCCCCTCTGGACTTGCCCTCAGCAAGTAACACAGGGCCTCGGGGACCGTGTGTCCATGGCAACCTGTGTTCTTGGCTGCATCATCTCAGCGCAGGGCCCCCACGGGTACGGAAGCCTGTCCCTTGGCCCTCCCCGCTCTGCTAGCACCATTGAGGGTAGGATTCCCAAGCACACTCCTCGGGAAACCCCTGCATGCAAACCTCCCTCTCAGAGACTTCTGGAAGCCACCCCGATGCAGGAGTGTGAGCTTGCCCCAGCACCAGGGCGGCCCTGCCCTTGGCCGTGCCGGCAGCCCCAGGGAGAGGGTCCAGGCCTGGGGCTACAGAGGGTCTGCCGACCACCTGCAGGAGGAAGGGCATCAGAGGAAATTGAGAACTGGCCCCGGCTCGGGAGAGCCTGGAAAGAAGCAGAGGCATGTGGGGGAGCCCATCTTCCCATGAATCGGGGACACCTCACAGTGGAACAACATGGCCTGTGAAGCCATGATGGGGGTAAGCTGAGGGCGGTGCTAGGAGGACACTGGGAGGGACGGCCCGCCACACAGATGCAGCGATGGGCGCCAGCTCATCAGCCATCTTGTGTGCGGCAGGGGCTCTGAAAGGGTGGCGAGGACACCCCTGCTCTGAGAGGTGTGTGGTCCCGATCCTGTGGGGGGAGGGGTCTCTTGGTCGTCAGTGTCATTTCTGCCCTCCTATGTACCCTTCCGGGGAGGCAGGAGCTGGAAGACCCTTTCACTGCCAGCTCATGAGATGGACAGGCTGCTTCCCCCAGCGGGTTTCACGTGGTCAGACTTGGGGGGCCACTATCTGGATGGTCACTTGGGGAATGTGGGCAGTAGTTTCCTGAAGCACTGACCTTCTGGTCGGATGGACACTGTGTTCTGCTGCCTCCCTCCCTAGGGCCCCTGGGGTGCCCAAACCCTGCCATGCCCCTGCACAGGGGGCTGGGCAGCAGCCCCACACCTGCACCCGTTCCCCAAGACCCTGCAGAGCCCTTGCTGTGGTACTGCCTCTGGTTGATATACCCTGGCCTTGTAGAAGATAGACATGTGTTCTCAGGGAAGGTTTCTCTGGTGCACAGCAGCGGGTGGGTCCCCGATAACAGGAGGCCAAGCTCAGCTCTGCCCATGGGTTGCCAGCCTCCTCCCTCAGAATACTTTCTCCTGAGGCCAGCTGCAGCCAGGCTCCAACCCCCAGCAGAGACAGAGAGCCTTCACAGAGAAGCAAGCTGTCCCAGAGGAAACAGCCACAGACAAGGGACATTGGCCGGATGACACACAGACGATTAGGAATCAGGTGACATGGTCCCCCCAGGAGCACCTTCCTTCTGTGTGCAAATTCCTGGATATGTACAGCTGTGTCTCGTGCAGCTCTCTGGTTGGACACACCCCGGTCCTGGGCCCTTTTCTGGGTCCCTCCCCATCATGGCTCTGCTTTCCACAGCCATCCTGATCTGTCTGCTGCTTGGAGACCACAGATGCCACCACCTCCTGCTTCATCTGCTGGAGGTGAAGTCACCTCCCGTCACTTGCTGCTCACACTTCCTCTGGTTACTGCCTGGCCCTCACCAGCCTGTACACTCCAGACCCCCTCCAGATGACTATGGCATGGGACAGAACAGTGTCCCTAGCCAGATAAAATACCCTAGATGTAAGCCTAGCAGAAGGAGAATGAACTGGTGTCCTCCCGCATTCTGGGCCCTATACTCCTGTTGATGCAACCTCAAAGTGAGCCTGCTTTCAGATGCCTGTTGCTTGCTAATTAATGGTGAGCCCAGTCCTGACCAGTGTGCCCAACTGCCCCGTAAGCCATCTGAGCCAGAGTGGGGGGTGTTAGGGCAAAGGTATTCCATGTGGTCTGGCCCGGCCCAGAAGCCTCTCAGAGTGTGTGGGCCATGATTAGTGTCCAGAAGTCAGTTCTTTGGATGTTTAACATCTGTGATTTTTACCTTGGCTCCTTTTCTTGCTCCTTTGGGAATTTTGTGAAAGTCCAGCTGCCTGCACTTGCTGGGAGTCAGGAGCGGCATGAGGGACAGAGGGCACACCCATCCCCTTCCCCAGCCACAGACGGGGGCCAGCAAGGGGGAGCCGTGGGGGGCCCCTCTCAGGAGGCTGGTGTCCTAGGAGCATAGCCAGCTGCCTCCGCCACCCAGCAGCTCCAGCCCCACCACCAGAAGACCCCGAAGAGGTCTCCTCCCAGCGTCCCTGCCCTCCCAAGGACATCCCTGGCGAGCCTACAGCACGGGAGAACACCGGGGAGCTGGGCCAGTCCACATGGCTGCGTTCCCCCCAGCCCTGCTCCACCCGACAAGCCTGGCCATCTGTACGCCTTCTCAGCACAGAGTGCTGCCTGGCCCAGCCCTGGTGCACGTCGGGGGGGGGGGGGGGCAGGGTTGGCACTCCCTACCCAAGGTGACAAAGGGCAGGGGTCCCCAACGGTGGAGGGGACATCTGAGCCCCAGCATAGGACAGCCGTGGATTGAGTTGCATGGGCCCCCTGACAGCCCCATCCCCGAGCAGAGGTCCCCTAAGCGTGGACCTCCCTGAGCAGGGACTACTCCCCGCGGGGCCCCTGAGGAACTGCCTCAGCTGCAGGGGCCCAAAGCCGGGACATTTGGGCTCCAAGCACACAGACAGAAGAATAGGAAAGGGAGGCTCTTTGGTGCCTAGGGAGGCAGGTGGGCTGGGGTTTCGAAGCCAAGCCCCTCAGGCCAGCACCACAGGGGGCCCCTAGAAGGCCCTGGTAGTTCCAGCCTGAGTGGGGGTGCCCAGGCCCAAGCAGGGAGGCCAAGGAGGGGTTAAGGTACAGCTCACACAGGCCTGGGCACCCCCCCCTCCCCCCGCCTAGGGACCTCCAGGTCCTGCAGCCCCCAGGCAGGGTCCTCCAGCTTCCCTTAAGAAATCATGAAGGGAGCGTGCCCCCTCGACAGACCTTGGCCCCTTCCCCTCTGTCCCCCAGCCCACTGCCAGCCCATTGCATCTGTGCAGCCCCTACAGGGTGTCGAGCGGTCCTGATTCTTCCTTGGCAGGAGGAAAGCAGGCTGTGGGCCTTTAGTATGGCCCTTCCGAGAGCTGCCCATAGCCCCCAGGAGACCTGCAGATGGCTGGGAGTGGGCCAGGGGGTGGGAAGCAGATGGAGTGACCCAAGGAGAGCCCCTGGATGGAGAGTCCTTGAAAGCCACCTGGAAAGACACCCCAGCCTCCCACCATGAGAGTGTGGGGGACCCTTGACAGTCCAGGCCCAGCCCTGGGGGACAGCAGAAGGCTGCCCACTGAGGCGTCACAGCACAGAGCAAGCATACACTCCAGTACCCCAGGGGTACCAGACTCTGGGTGCTCCAGTGTTGGCCCTGTCCAAGATTGGCCTCACTTAGCCTTCAGGCCTCCTGCTCTGGTCCCAACCCTCTTCCGTCCCAGGGGTTGGGACAACTCTGCCTCAGGGTCCGTGCCCGCACCCCTTCCACCCTGCCAGGCTCCTGGAGCATGCCCAACAGCCACAGCGAGTTCAGGGATGCCCCAGCAGGCAGGACCTCCCAGAGAGCCTGGGACCTGGCCCATGTGTCCACAACTTGTTCTAAGCAAGGGTTACAGAGAGGGAGTTCTCATTCTTGTGGGCCTTGGCAATGGGCATCGAGGCCAGCGAAGATGCCTCCTGGAACTCCTTGGCCATGAAGTAGTAGCAGATGGCGTCCAGACAACAGTTGGCATCCGAGAGCTTGCCTGTGATGATGAGTGCATAGCAGATGGCAGAGGTGTTCAAGCTCGTGGCCACGACCACCATCAGCACCACGTGAATGGGTAGGAAGCAGACCACGAACACAGCCAGGTTCGCCCAGACCATGCGGGTGGCCCTTCGGGTCGCCTCTGCCTGGTCCGGGATGGCTGTCGGCCTCTGGCCCAGGGCGGTGACTACGCGCAGGGAGCAGAAGACCAGCACAGCCAGCGGCAGGAAGAAGCCCAGGAGGGAGAAGAACGTAGTGTTGGAGCTTTGCCGGGATGCATTCGAGAAGCAGAAGCCACCCTCCTGCACGCCAAGGGCCCAGCGCAGCCCCAGCAAGCCGGCCACCAGTGCCCAGAGCGCCGCACACACGGCCGCAGCCTGGCGAGGGGAGCGGAGTGTCCGCGCACGCAGTGGGTGCCGTACGGCCACATAGCGGTCCACGGCGATGGCCGTGACCAGGCTGATGCTCATGTACCTGTTGGCCAGGTAGACGCCCTGGGAGAGCTGGCAGAAGGGCGTGTCTGTGGTCCTCTCCTTCAGGGAGTGTAGGAAGAAGGGTATGGTGCAGAGCAGGCAGAAGTCGGCCACTGCCAGGTTGACCATGTAGACTCGGGTTTCAGTCCATCGCTGCATACGGCTGCAGAACACCCAGAGCGCCAGGCCGTTGAGCAGCAGCCCCAGACCCAGCAGCAGCCCCGTGTAGGTGGAGAGGACAGTCTTGACCAAGGGGGGCCAGGGGAGATCTTCGGGGACACAGGTGCTGTTGCTCATGGTCCCGCTGCTGAGGGCGAGAAGCAGAGGATAAGGATGGCAGGCAGGGAAGGGGGGCGTGGGGCTGGCAGGGCCCCAACCCACCTCCAGCCCACATCCAGGATCCAGACTCGCCTTCCCCAAGAAAATCATAGAAATCATCAGGAGCTGCGTGTCACCCTCCGGGCCAGACCCAAATCCCCATGCACTGGATTGATAGGGAAACCCGAAGCTCTCAGAGGCTGGGTCAGGGGGTGGGGGTGTGTGTGGCAGGGGGCAGGGTAACACAGCCAGGTGGCCCAGAGACAGAACCAGATCTCCTCCCCTCTCCCCAGCCTCCTGGCCTGTGACGCGTCTGGTGCTGGGCAGAAAGGAAGGTGGAGGAGCTCACAGTGGTCAGTGTGCCAGTGCTCAGGTCCCGAGGGCCTGAGCCCGCTGAGAGGGCCCCTCTGCCCCTCCCTGTACTTGGCCACAAGAGTTGCTGATCTGTGAGCCACCCTCACACCCCCGCTGTCTCCCACCCGGCTGCTCCTGTCGGCAGAGGGCCAGGTAGCAGGGCTGCGGCTCAGGATGACTCCCCGGAAAGCCCAGGACTCTGGTCTCCCTCCCATGCTGCTGCCCTACATCCTCTTCCCAGGGCACAGCCGCCATAGGCCCCAGACACAACCCTCTTGCCGAGGCTCTGCCTACCCCAGTCCTATGCGCCAGGGTCCCACTTGGAAGGGCCCCTTGAGTCTTCTGTGGTCAGAGCCTTGATGGCAGCCCTGCCCCTTCAGGCCCAGACCTGCAGGTCAGAGCAGGCCTCTGGGCAGCCCTGGGCATCCATCCCTGTCACCGTTAAGGCCACCATAAGACCTCACCCTCCACCACCCCATGCAGTCCCCTAACTCCCCGGACACACTCCAGAACACAGCCCCAGAGTCAGGGTAGACTTGGTCAGGGCTCTGACACCCACGGCATGGCCCATGATCTAGGAACTGGACTCTGGATTCACCCCAAGCTGGGCGGACCTCAGGCATTCCAGCAGAATGGGGCACTGGTGTCACACACGTGGGATCACGGGGCACCTGGATGGGTGGCCTGTGTGCCCAGTGTCTGGCACAGGGAACACTCCCCCCTACACCTTGGTTCCTTTGGCTGGGTGGCTGGGGGGACAGAGTGGGAGTGGCCACCCCTCCCCACATGAGTACCAGGACCTCTGGGGGCTCTCTGCTCTCCAGGATTGGTATGGAAGGGAGGGTTCCTGGGCGGGCTCTGCGTCCCTGCCTCTTCCCCACACAGGAAAGGGAGAAATATCCAGAACCATTAGGTTCATTGGTGCCTGGGGCTGGATGGGTGGGAAGGAAGCTCATTTCCTCACTGCAATCCCTTGGGGACCTCCAGGTCACAGTCCATTAGGGAAGCAGGAGCACAGATTTCAGCTGGAAACAGAAATATTCTGCCAAATTATCCCATTTCATCCCTTTTGAATTTGAAAATGGCACACTTGCCAGCAATTAAAGTTATATGAGCTCTTCACTGCATGTGAAGACTGCACACATTGCTAATGATACTCTCTCTTTTTTTTTTTTTCCTTAAAGGATTCTGGTTTTCTCTCTGTTCTGACACCCAGATTCAGAGGCCCCTCAGACCACAAGCCAGCCAGGCTCCATGGACCCCCCAGTGCCTACTGGAACCATCCATGGGGGTCCTTCCTCCTTGTCTGCCCTGCCCTCACAACTGCAGCTCACCCAGAAACACAGGTGACCTGCCAGGCGGGCTCTGGTCAGATCCCCCTGCAGACCAGGATCCTCAGAAGCTGCTGGGAACATGCCATGATTATGCAAAATCTGGGTCCTTCCATGCTGTGGGCCCTGCTCTGCCCACCTGCTCTGCGTCCAGGGCCAGTCCCTTGCACCTTGGCCAGCAGTGCATGCGCCCGTGGGCTGGGTGTCCTGCTGCACACACTTGGGAGCGTGGCTTACAAGTAAGCCTCAGTGTGCCCCAGGGAGAGGATGAAAACTTGGCAAGGTATTGAGGATACACACTGAGACTGGGGAGAGTTGCCCAGCTTCCGAGGCTCTCACTGTAAAAGCTCAGGAAATCCCGCCCCAGGGTCCAACCCAAGTGGCCTGGGGCCCCCAGAAGCCATCAGAGTCAGCACATGCCCCTGCCTGGGTCGGACCCTGACACAGGGATCTGTGCCCAAGGCAGGGACCCAGCAGGTCTTCTGCTCAGATAGGCAGGCTTGTCACCTCCAGTAGACACTGCCCTAGTGTCTGGGGCCCCAAGGGCACAGGGCAAGTGCTTGGTAGCCAGAGGCTCTGAGTTTCCTGCGCGGGGAGGCCGGGAGTGGGTAGCACCTCCAAGGTCCCACTTCCTTCCTGAGGCTGAGCTCAGTAAGCTTCCCCACCTGCGTGGAAAGGTGCCCTCAGTTCTGCGCTGACAGACCTTTGCAATGACCTGAAAGTAGCCCGGGTGGTGGCATTTGGGAGGCCCACACGCCCCGCGGCCTCCGCCAGCCCTCCCTGCTGTCTGGGAGGGGGTGCCATGGAGTAGGAAGTCAGGCAGAGGGTGGGGTGCAGACCCCAGGTGCCTGAGCGCTGTAGGGGCTTCTGGAGCCTGTACTGCACACAGGAAATCCTCTAGGATCCAGCTAGTTGTGTGTGAGTGAGATGGATGTGTGGCCAGACAGACCCCTATAGCAGGAATACGGCCCTCAGACACTTTCTCTTCTGGTTTCTCAGATCCTGGTCACAGCCCATAAAGTGGGTTTCAGAGTCTCAAACGAGGTAGGAGTTTTGGGCTGCCTGGGGTAGTTTCTGGGAAAGGAAGTGGGAGCCAGCACAGCCTTCCTAGACAGAGAACCAGCATGTTGGGTAAGAGGGAGCGTCCTGGAAACAGCCAGGAGAGCAAGGCCAGCCAGTCCTCCCTGCCCGCAGCTCCACAAAGTAAGCAGTTGGCCCAGGGCTGGGTCCCCAGGGGCTGCAGGGTGGTATTCCCTACCTCCATGGCCAGCATCCCAGCAGGAGGGCCACCTGTGCACCACCCCCCTCTCCTTGCACCACCCGCCCCCCACGCCCCTGGACAGGGGACTTCCTGCCGCTCTGCTCCTCCCTCCCCTCCCCCGGGTGTCCCCCCCGTCAAGCCCATCTCTTCAGAAGCCAGATCTCCAGACCAGGCCTCACCCCTGCCCCCTGCTCCTCCAGGCCTTCTGGCCCTGCCCTCACTTAGCCCCAGGCACCTGTGGGCCTCCGTGTGGGCCCTGCAGTCTATCCCAGCATCTCTCCTGGCACAGCTGTGAGGGACAAGGGAATGCTCCCATTCCCAGAGGTAGGAACTGAGACCCAGAGGAGGGAGGGGCTGGGCGGCACCCCCCCAGACCCTGCCACCAGAACTCTCTGCCCAGAGGCTCCTGAAGAGGGGTCTTGTCTCCACCCTCCCCCACCACAGTGGCCCCAGGCCCATCCCTCCAGGCCCAGCCTGACCGAGGTCCCAGCATGGCTCCTCCCTCTCTCCCTGCCTCTCTGTCCATCTCTGGCATCCCCAGCCATTTTGAGCACCCCACTGGGTCTGGTTTTCTAGAAAGAATTTCTCATGGATTAAAGTAGCAGGCTGTGTACTTTGTTCTAGCTCGTGGCAGGGACCTCCTGCTCTCAGCCACATCAATGCCTCAGCTAAGGGCACAAAGGAAGGCCCCCTGAAGCGTGCTGACCAGTTGGTTGTGGCCTGGAGGGGAGCACGGGGTGGGCTGGGGCCTCCGTGTGGACTGTGAGGTGGGCTCCCTCCCAGGGGCAGAGGCCCCCTGCACCCCCAGGGTTCACAAGGCTTGGGAGCACAGGGCTGGCTCCAGATTGCAGCCCAGGTCCATTCTCTTGCTGGTGGCAGCCTTGAACCACCAACACAGGCCTGGCAGAGCAGGACTTGCAAGCACCTCTCCCCCACCCCGTGGAGCCCCTGGGAGCCTCCCCCAGTCTGCCCTCCCTCCTGGCCACCACCTGCAGGACCCCCCAGGTCCCTCCCCTGCTTCACACCTGCAGAGCCCATGTGCTCCCCCTTCCTCCTGGTTCTCCACCCCTCTGGACACTTGGGGCTACTCCGCTGATGACAAAATGCGCATCCTTGCCATGTGCAGCTGGGCCTTCTAGGGAAGTGAACGTGGCCGCTGAGTCACTGCACAGAGCTCTGGGCTGCGGCCCAGGGGCGGGCCCAGGAAACGCTGCAGCCTCTGGGCACTCCCGCCCTCCCCAAGCTCCCCTCACTCCCCTCGCCTGCTGAGAATGATGCCCCCGACTGGGTCAAATGAGGAATCAAAGTGCCAAGGAAGAGGGCAAAGGGCCCTAAGGACACCGGGCAGTGCAGCCTTGACCCACCGAGGGTCAACTCCCCAAGCTAAAAGGTGCATCTGCTCTGACATCACTGCTCCCCCTTTGTGCCCACCCTTGGGGCCCCCGCCTGGGCGCCACAGGGGACGTGGCAGGGGGACGCAGGCCATCCATGTAGGTGTGCCCTCATGCAGAGTGGGGCATGCACTCCCATCGGCTCACTATTTCTGGGGGTTCACAGAAGGCAGACTAGGACAGGAGGCTTCTTGGAGGAGGCGGCACTTGAGCTGGGCGTGAATGGTGGAGGAGGTGGAGATGGAAGGGCTTTCTGAAAGGTGGAAGGGTGCCCATGGGGCAGGGAAGGAGCACGCTAGCCTGGAGGAGGAGGAGGAAGGGAGGCAGCTTCTCTCCCACAGCCTGAAGCCCACAGCAGGCAGGGGAGGTAGCCGGCCGCCTGCTCTGAGACATGACCCTTTCTGCGGGTGGACGGGAAGCATGAGAGGTGCTCCCCAGTGCTGGACAGGCCACCTTCAGAGCCGGACTGGTGGCTGGGTAGAGGCTGGTCTTTCACGACCTCCCCTCCCTGCCACATTGGAGCCTGAAGCAAAAGAATGCCAGTCCCACCGCCCGCCCTTAGCACAGGGCCAATTCATGTTCACGTTCATGGAGGGTTGGTGCTCTTGATTCCGTGTAGTCAAACATAGCATCAAAGCCCAGTTAGTCCCCATGACTGGGTGCTGGCAGCCTCTGAGATGTTCGGCCTGAGGCCAGGGCCACCCTTGCCGCACCCTGGCCCCAGCCCTGGCCCAGGCACCTGGTGTCTGGAAACTGAGGCCTCTGGAACCTTGACTCAGCCACAAGTCTAGACTATCTGCGGAGCTGAGCGAGAGAGGACCCAAGCTTCTGTCATCTCCCCACCATGGACACTTTCTGTTCTTCTCTTCCCAGAAACCTGGTCTGGGAAACCTCTTCCCCTCCCACCAGACTGGCCAGATGAGGGTGCCACAGGGGGAAACAGGGGATGGGGAAACCTGTGGGGGAGGGGTGCTGGGGACACCATGGGGTCGGGTCAGTCCCACCTGCCATCCATCTCCCGAGTGCCCCTCCCCTCCTCAGCAGGGGGGCCCTGGCCACCCCCTCCTGCTCTTCCTCACAGACCCTCCACCCCCATCCAACATCCTCTTGCCACGAGAGCTCCTCCTCACTCTTGGCAGACTAGTGTCCTTCTCACACACAGGAAACACTCCGGAACTCCTCCCCAGAATGGAACTGCTGTTGGCCTGTCCCTAAGTCACCCCCCCCTGCACTGTCCCCCATTAGGAGGGCTTCTTCTCTCCAGTGTCCCCTGGCCCTGTGGTCTTCCCTTAGCATTCAGACCCAGCTCAACTCCCCAGAGGGAGAGGACAGTCACAACTTCCTGGCTACATTGCCCCCCAGGCCTCTCCCTTCTGGCATCTACCCTGTACCCCAGGAAATGGCTGGGGTGCATGGAAGGCCAGGGATAAGTTGCCCCCAGCCTCCAGCCAAAGCCCCAGGCCCAGTCCTGTGGGGAACAGCTTCTGAGGGGGCTACTGGAGGATGGCTGCCCTGTTTCCAGAAGCCGGCACGCACATCTGTGGTGGCAGGAAGAGCCTTGCGGTCTGACACTCAGCTCTGACACTCCTTGGCCTCTAGACCTCTCATGCTATCTGTGACCTGAGAGTTGCACACGCCAGGGCTCGACACAGAGGCCACGGGTCTAGAACAGCACTCTGGAGCCCTGGAGTCCTGGGGTGGGCAGCCCTGGCTCTGGTCATCCAGTGCTCCTGATCCTGCTCTCTGCACTTCCCCTCAGCACCCCCTCGGAAATCTTCCCCCTGGAGCCCCTTGTTCCCTCTTCACCCTGTATCCAGGAGGGCACTGCTGGGCCGCCTGGGACCCCACAGTGCCAGTCAGAAGTTCTGGTCAAGCCAGGCACCCAGACAGCCCATCCACAGTCCTTTCCGGATGGAGATTGGCCCAAGCAAGGTGGGAGCGGGGGCTTTGCCAGAAGGGAGAAGCCACCATAGGACAAGGGACACTGGGCAACTGGGATATGAGGGCATCCTGAGCAGTCCTGAAAGGGTTCTGAGGTCCTAAGGGTTCCTGAGGGGTACTGAGGGGCCCTGAGGTGGTCCTGGGGTCCTGAGGGGGTCTTGAGGAGGTCATGAGGAGGTCCTGAGGGGTCCCCAGGTCCTGAAGAGGTCCTGGAGTCCTGAAGGGTCCTGAGATCCTGAGGGGTTCCCAGGTCCTGAGGCAGCCTGAGGTCCTGAGCTCTTGCAACTTTGGCTGAGTTGCTCCTGCTCCCACTGCAGGCATCCTTTGTCACATCACAGGGGTGGCTGGCATGGGAACAAGGGGATCTGAGGGGCCGATGGGGGGTTGCTATCCTGTCCCTCCCACTCCCAATGCCACAGCCTAGCAGACTCACCGGCTTAGCATGGGAGTGCCCTGGGCATTGCCCGTCCCTGTCCTTCCTTGCTTCGACCCCATCCCCTTCACCAGCAGCAGGGCGCAGCTTCCCGCAGCCTCTGCCCTCAGACACTTGGGACTAGGCTCTGGCAGCTGTCCACCCCTTCGCCTCCCACCCCCTCTGCTTGTGCTCAGCTGCGCCTTTCCCCCTAGCTGGAAGATGCCTCGGGGCATCTAGACACCTGCAGGTGACAGAAGTGTCCCCATCTGGCACACCCCATGCCCCATAGCCACATCCAGCAGGGGAGGCTGCTGCTCTGGGGAGACGGCAGCAGGTGCTGGCCCCATGGCTGACCCTAGGGCCCCCAGCTGCCCTGGGATGGCTCACTCACCCCTACAAAGCTGCTGCTGCCCTCCTCGGGGCTGGCTCCTCAAGGGGCTGTCCTCTGGTCTCTGCTGCTGCTCGGAGCCCCATGGGACCCTGCCAGATAGGGGTGGTGGGGTGGGGTGGTGCTGCTCCAGCTGCTTTTCACACTGTTGCTGACCCCCTGAACTCGCTCCCTTACTCTCACAGACCTCCTTCCCCTTTTTCTGCCCAAGGCGCTCTGTGGCTGTGAGGCTGGCCGCTGGCCCCATGCCAGGTCCTCCGCCTGCTCTCACGCCTGGGGATGCTGCCTTCCAGCACCACCCTACCTCCGTAGCCGGGGAGGCAGACATGGTGGTCCTGGAGCCCAGAGCCCGGCCGGGAGCTGTCCCCACTCACTGCGCCCACCCTCCCCAGGAAGCCTCCTCTTCCAGGTGGTCCTCCCAGCTCAAGCACCTGCCTGCCAAGACTTGCAGGGCTGGGCCCAGGCTGAGAGTGTGACGGGTGGAGAGCACGAGCTCACTCCACCTGGAAATCACCGTGAATGTCTACAGCTGACATGGAGGGAGCCTGAGAAGGGCAATCTCCCCGGAAAGGGCATGTGTCTTCAGGAGGGGTCCCACTGCCCACCTCCCAGGGCAGCCGGCCTCCTGCCTGGACTTCTCTGAGCCAGTCTGTGGGTGTGGGGTCCAAGGAGAGGCTTAATTTTCCAGCACCCGCAGAGATGCCCAGACAGGGGTCCTCAGCTTCCCCAGACCAACACTGCTGAGCACTTCCTGCTCGTCCATGTCATTCCCCCTACCGCTCCGAAGGACCACTTCCTCTGGAAGTTGGGCAGGACACCAATGGAGAGCAGAGAGGAACAGATTCACAGAAGAGGAACCATGAGCTAGAGAGGGTTCATTGGAGATCTGAAACAATGCTCAGCATATTCATGAAATGAGAAATAGAAATTAAAAGTGTCTTGCAGCACAATTTGTCCCTGTCAGATGAGGCTATATCCTGGCATCTGACAGCCATCTCTGGGGGAGATAGCCTTGGATGTTATCTGTTGGGATTTAACGTGATATGAACCCCATCGAAGGGAACCTAGAAATCGCACAAACTTAGAGATGCCTTGCCTGTTGACCCAATCATCGTGGTTCCAGGAATCTGTCCCACTCACAGACCAGCCCAGTGAGGAAGAGGAGACTGGAGAGGCTATTTCTTGCCGTGCGGTAGGGTAGCACAGCCTGACGTCAAAGGGCCCTGCATGCATGAAGTGCTTGCTGTTTACACTGCGGGGCACCAGGAGATTGTAAAAAGGAAAAAGAAATATTCTAGATGTTACTAAATGGTTTTCTCCAGGATAGATTGCTTAGTGAGAAAAATCACTGATGTGTCTTTATTGATTTACAGCATGCCAGCAGCTTGTCTTTACAAATGGAAGGATAAGCCATTAAATTTGTTTTAAATTAAATTATTACCTATAGGGAACAGGCAGAAAGGAGGTGAAGGGAGACTAGATAGAAACTAGACTTCTGTATACAGGAATATCCCTTGGTTTGTGGCTTTGGCTTTAGAGCTACATAAATATTTATGTAATTACTAAATTAAATTGAATTACATTTTTAAAGGAAATTTTATTTATTTATTTTTTTTAGATTTTAGATTTTATTTATTTGAGAGGGAGGGAGAGAAATCATGAGGGGGGAGAGGTTGGGGGAGAAGCAGACTCCCTGATGAGCAGAGTGCCCAATGTGGGGCTAAATCCCAGGACCCCGGGATCATGACCTGAGCTGAAGGCAGAGGCTTAACCCCCTGAGTCTTCGAGGTGCCCCAAAGGAAATTTTTAAACTTGAAAGCAAGATAAAACCAATAAACTTGCATTATCACCTGACAGCACAGTCCTAGCAAACTCTTCCAAGTGATTTTAAAATCCAGTATTTGACTATCACCTGTATAGTCCGACTACGAAAAGGATGTCAAAAACACTTCATTTTCTGTAATCATTTTTCACATAATGTTAAAACCCAGTTTCGTCTGTACATGTGCATAACGCAAGGATATTTTTTAAAATACATAAAAGCATCTTAAACCGTTTTCAGTAATCACACTGTTGATAATAATGTTGGTATTGTGATTTGGGGATTATTGTGTTGTGAATAAGTGTAAATGAATACTGACTCTGGGCATTGTTGAAGTTTCTGTGTGGGATAAATGAGATGCAGATGTATTTTCAAAAAGGTCCAGAGAGAAGCATGCAGATCGGAATCTGGGTGCATAGTATCAGTAGGTACTTGTACTGTGTCGTTTCTTGGAAAGGAAAGTTAGTATCTTAGTTCAGACTAAGTTCTGACTAAGTTCTGACTGACAAGACCTAAAAACCAGCACCCAGGCACCTAGATTTTGGTCTCTAGATACCACTTCTCTTGAAGAGAAAGAGGAGCTCCTGAAGGCAGTGGATGCTTGCAGGTCTGGCTTAAGAAATGTATAGAACTCCTGGGATAGTTGTTCATCCTAGAGAACAAAGCAGATCAAGACTCTTGGCCAAAGTCTAAAGGATTCAGGAGGTAACTCAAGTTCGCTCCCACTGGCCAAAGACAAGATGCTTTGCATGGCAAAAAGTAGCAGCATTTTCATGAATGGGGACACAAAAAAGTGCTTAAATCCATGAATTTGTAATTATACTTAACAACAGACAACCAATCCATTCCTGAAGAGGCTGGCCACAAAAACAAAAACAAAAACAAAAACAAAAACAACAAAAAAAACCCACTTGAACTTGATTAAACCCCTGGAGCTAGATCCCAGGGACAAGAGCAGAGAAGGCACAGAACAGGACCCATGACATTCCAGGGGTGCAAGCAGCAGACTCCGGTCTGTGGGCCACTGTGCAGGGCCGGGCATCAAAAACAAGAGTCACAAGGGGAGAGAAAGAGATGACTGAGAAATCTCTCACCTAAGAGACTCGACCATGGGGCGCCTGGGTGGCTCAGTGGGTCAAGCCTCTGCCTTCGGCTAAGGTCATGATCTCAGAGTCCTGGGATTGAGCCCCGAAATGGGGTCTCTGCTTGGCAAGGAGTCTGCTTCCCCCTCTATCTCTGCCTGCCTCTCTGCCTACTTGTGATCTCTCTGTCAAATAAATAGATAAAATATTTAAAAAAAAAAAAAAAAAAGGAGAGCGAGAGACTTGACCGCATGTCAGTTAGTGGAGGGAAGGGACCTTAAGTACATCCTGTTAAGCGGCCGGTGTCCACGGACACTTAGGGTGTTGGGCCAAATGGCAAGTCACAATCTAGTGTCATAGCAAAATCCAGAGACAGAAGAAAGGCAGCGGCTGCTCAGTGTTCCATTTTGCCCCACGGTTACACAAGGCAAGAGTCAGACGCCCTGTAGACGGGCAGGAGGACCATCTCACTCCTGAGGAGCCCTGAATATAAAGCTACCACCTGTGTATGGTGCGGGGGGCCAGGGTCAGTGGGGCAAGGCTGGGAGTGAAAAGCACTGAGTCAGAGTTGGAAAAAGAGCCTCAGCCAAGGACCCTGGGAAGCAAGTCTGACCATAGTGCGTGCCTACCAATGCAGGTGTTCGAGGAGCAGAGCCCATCAGCCAGGACCTGAGCCCTCACCCCAGGCCCACTCAGATGCTATGGGGTACACAGACCACAGGGCTGGGTCGGGGGTGCTGCTCCTGTGAGGCCTGAGGGCCACAGCTCTGTGACTGCTGTGGGCAGGTGGTGGAGAGCACACGCAGGGTTTGGGCCTCTACATGGACTTCTCAGGTCCCAATCTAAGAAAATTATTTTTAAAGGTGTATATGACCACGGGGGAGAGGTGAAGACTGACTGCATGTCTGATAAAACTAAAGTCGTGTTCATTCTGGCTCAGGTGGGGCAATGCTGTTTTGCGCGTGTGTTTTTTCGATCCTTATCTTTTATTCACACTGAAATTCTTGTAGATGACATGATATGATGTCTGGCATTTGTCAAAATATTCTAAGCTAGTAGATGGAGGTCAGGTGAAATAGGACCAGTCATGATTTGGTCATTGCTGGAGTTGGGGGTGAGGGCGCATGGAGTTCATTATTATTTTATTTGTATCTGTTTGAAAATTCCCACAATAAAAAGTTTAAGAAAAGGATGGCCAAATACCCACTACAAGTCCTTAAGAAGCAAGGAAAGGATCTCTGTGACTTTTCTTTCAACTCCATGGTAATGTAAAAGGGGGTCTTCTCAGTGGTCCTAAAATGATGAGAAATCCCTGCCAAACACAGGCAGGAGGGTCAGACGGTAGGAGAAACCACGGACCAGAAGATGCATGTCCAGGAGAGGACTCCTGACACACAGAGGGAGGCCGAGGGCGGCCCCAGAGGGACGGCAGTCCGCATGGGGCACACACACACACACACACTTACACGTGTGCAAAGCCATATGTGTATATGCACATATGCATGTATACAATCCTCTGTACATGCACACACCCACGGCACACACACAAACACACATGCACATACAAACACATAGACAAACATATACAATTACATACACATATACACTGTGGAACTGAATAAAGGAAAACTCTTTTAGAATGGAGTTGGGAGCCGCAAGAGAACCTCACCAGGCCCCCCACTCATGACCATTTGCAGACCCCACCAAAGGGACCAAGTTGCACGTGGATGGATACTACTTTATTACCCCACCAGCAGGAAGAAAGATTTCCTTCTGGCCCTGGCAACAGCCCTGCCAATGAGAGACAGTCACTGCCCAGCTAATGAGAGACAATCACGGTCCCCCGCAATGAGAGACATTCATGGCCCCGCCAATGAGAGACATTCACAGCCCAGCCAATGAAAGGCAGTCATGGCTCAGCCAATGAGAAGCCAGTATACTTCAACCCCCCCCTTCCCACCCCCTCACAAAAAAAAGCCTTCTCTCCTTCCTTGCTTGTCTGAAGGAGAACCGGCTTTGCTGATAAGGTGACTGTGTTCAGTTTTGAGGTTGACGCGACACGTACACATGCTGTGCCCCTGCACAGGAGGACGCCGGGCGCACACACTTCTCGGTGCTCGTGGGAGGGGCCCTAGGGTGGACAGGAGGCCAGTACGGCCCCCGCGGGGCTCAAGCCGTGGAGGGCACGGGCTGGGAACCGCCCAGCACCGCGGATGAAGCCCATTCCCTTGGGCTTGCTGCATCTGCTTCGCCTGGAGAGCTGCCTGCAGGGCTGAGTCCTTCTCAGAAGCAGAAGGCTGGGCTGCCTCCGCCAGCCCCGGGGCAACAGGATCCACCTCACAGGCTCCAAGCCTGCAGGGCACCGAGTGGGAAACGAAGGCCCAGGGGGGGCAGGGAGGGGCTTCAGGCCGCTAGGGGTGCACAGAGGAGAGCACCGGGATCTTCCCCAGAGCGAAGCTTAGGATGCAGCCCGCAGCCATGACCGAGGCCAGGGGAGGAGCAGCGGCGGTGAGGGGCTGGAGCCGACCCTCAGACACCGGTGGCCCCGGAGGGCAGGAGGGCCACATAGGCGGCGGTGTGGGAGTGAGGGTGATGGGAACGAGGAGAAAGGGGGGGCGCCGCGGTTGGGGTTGGGTCTTTGGCTAGAGTGAGCGGGCAGGGGATGGGCAGACTTGGGTTGGGCTGCCTTAGGGTAGGGTTAGAGCCAGGCCTTAAGGGGTCAACAAAGCAAAGCTTGAGTTTTTACTTGATTTGCTCACTTAAAAACTCTGGAGTTCAAAGTCCTTTTTCCAGAATCTTGTTTGCGTTGTGATCAGAGAAAAACTCCCTAAAGGCCCCATATACACGCGAAACCATATCAGATTTCTTTTTAGACTTAGAAATCAGGGTTTGGTTCAAACCAAAAAGCTGATCTGTGGCCCATCGTGCCTGGATTGAACACCTGCTTTGTACACAAACAGCCTGAAGGAAAATCATTTTGTCTTTGAGACACCGACTAGTGCCCCTATCCCTGCACTCCTTGACAACGAAAGTCCTGATTCCCACTGGTGTGCTCATCTATAGTCTTCCCAGCCTTTACAAGATGCTAAAAGTACAGCCTGGTAAAACTTCATTCTCCAGAGCCCTTTCTTCCCTATGCAGGCACATTTCCTGGCAGCCGTCCTAACCTGGGCTCAAATAAAACCCCCTTTCTTCTAAAGATTCTAAAGGTTTGTTCATTTTCCTCCCTCTCTCTCTCTCTCTCACCACCCCCCCCCCAACACACACTCACGCACAGTTTTTTGGTCCACGCTCTCTCACCTGCTCCCCCCTCACCTGGAGCACCCTACCTTGGCTTCTCACCTCCCCAGCTGCCCTCTTGCACACCCACCCACTGCTCCCTACACAGCTCCAACCATGCCTGCCTGTCCACTTGGATTTCCTCCAGCACATACTTGCTGAGCACACCCCTGCCAGGCCCTGGGCTGCTCCGGTCAGCCTCCTTCTCTAGTCAGTGGGAGTGAAGCTGCCATCAGGGTGGGGCAGTCACACTACAGGGTTGCAGCAGCTACACTGTCTGGTAGCCAGAGGCACGGTCTGAGTGAGAGGCCATACCTCCTTGGGGGCCCTGCTTGCTGAGCGTGCAATGACTCAGGTCGCAGGCTGTCCTGAAGGTGGTCCTCATGCAGACTCTAGCTCCTCACACGCCCTGTAGTGCCTGGGCCCTGAGGGCTGGGTCTCACCATGGTCAGTCCACTGACCCTGCAGGCACCTAACAGGCATTGTCGTACTTGACTTCCAGCAGCATGGGGCAGAGTTCTTCATTTTGAAGTGTTTTGATAAAGCATTAGACCCAAGTGTCCAGCCAGGTACACACTCACAAATTAAAGAGTGGAATCTCCAATGATCTTTGGGAGCCCCTGCATCTTGCCCAGATCCCGATACCCTCTCACAGCACCTCTCCACCCCCCACATCTAGCTCTGGAGCCACTGCCTTTCTACATCCAGTCAGTCATCAGTAAGTTACATCTGCATACTGTAAACCCAGTAGCAACCACTGAAAAAAGAGTTATAATAAATAAGCCAAGAGAGGAGATAAATGGAATATGAAACAAGACATTCAGTCCAAAAGAGGGAGAAAAAAGATACAAAGAAAAGATGAGATCAATAAATAGAAGACAAATGTGAGATGGTAGATTTAACCCAAACATATCAACATTTCCATTAAATGTAATTGGTCTAATGCTCCAATTAAAAGGCAAAGATTTTCAAACTGGGTTAAAAAAGCATAAAGTGGGGGCACCTGGGGGGCTCAGTGGTTTAAGCCTTCAGCTCAGGTTATGATCCCAGGGTCCTGGGATCAAGCCCTGCATGGGGCTCCCTGTTCAGCAGGGAGCCTGCTTCTCCCTCTCCAGCCTGCTTCTCCCCCTGCTTGTGCTCTCTCTGTCAAAGAAATAAATCAGATCTTAAAAAAAAAGCAAAAAGTGATAATGTATCTAACTGACACATACTTTAAACATAAAGGTAGGTTAAAAGTAAACAAAATGAAAGAATGGAAAAAGATAGAAAATGCAAACACTAATTTCAAGAAAGTTGGAATGGGTAAATTAATATCAAAGTTAACTTCAATACAGGGAATATTACCAGGGATAAAAAGGGACAATTCTTCGATAAAAGGATCAACTTGTCAAGAATGTCTAACAGTTCTGAATGTGTGTTACCTATAAAAGAGTCAAAATATGTGATGTAAATTAATAGAACTAGCAAATAAAGAGAGAAATCTACAATGTTGGGTTATTTTGACCTATCTCTCAGTAACTGAGAGAAAACTGATAAGTGTATAGCTGACTTGAACAACATCTGTCAGCTTATCCAAGCTGGTACTTAGAGAATGGTGTGCCCAACAACAGCAGATTATGTATTCTTTTCAAGTGCACATGTGAACATTCTCCAAAATAGGCCATATGCTAGGCCACAAAAAAGTCTCAATACATTTAAAAGGAATTAAATAATATAGAGTATATTCTCTAAATAAAACACAACTAAATTAGAAATAAATAACAAAAAGATACATAAGATATCTAAAGAGTTCCCAAATATTTGGAACTTAAACCCATAATTATAACTAACTCAAAGGTCAAATAAGTAATCAAAGGAAAACTAAGAATTATTTTGAACTAAATGATAATGAAAACAACTTATCAATATTTGCAAGATAAAGCTAATGATTGCAATGTTTTGAGGAAAATTTGTAGCTTTGAGTGCTTGTTTTAGAAGAGAAAAGTGTGTAAAGCCATTGATCTAAGATTCCACTTTGGGAATCTAGGAGAAATATAACAACAAATTAAACCCAAATAAGTAGAAGAAAGAAAATAAGAGAAAGTAGAAATTTAATATAGTACAAAAATAACCTATATAAAACCAATAAAATGAAAGTTGGTTTTTTTTTTTTTAAAGATTAGTTACACTGATAAGCCTCTGGCTAGACTGACCAAGGTAAAAAACACCCCACAAATTACTAATATCAGAAATGAGAGAGAAGGCATCAAGATCATAGAGACATTAGAAGAACAATTAACATTATTAGTAACTTCATGCAAATATATTTGACAACTCAGTTGAAATGCACAAATTTCTTAAAAGTCACAACTTGCCAGAATTTATACAAGAAATATGTCAATAGTCTTTATTTATTGTTGTAGTCTATATCTATTAAAGTTGTTGAATTCATAATGTAAAACCTTTCCACAAAGAAAACTCATGACCCAGATGTTGTCACTGGTGAATTCTATCAAACATTTAAGAATAAAATAATATCAACCCAAATACTTTCAGAAAATAAAGAAAACACTTATCAACTAATTTTCAAAGGCAAGCTTTAACCTCATTCCAAAACTGGACAAAGACATTACAAGAAAGGAAGAATAAAGATCAGATCATGCATGAACATGGATACAAAAAATCCTTAATAAAATATTAACCAACAGAATCCAGCAATATAAAAAATAAATAATACATCACAAACAAGTATCCCAGGAATGTCAAGGTTTAACATTTCAATGTCAGCCAATATAATTGACATTAATTAATCAAGTAATAAAATATTTATATAATCCTCTCAATAGATGCAAAAAAATCATTTGATAAAATTCAACATCTATTTATGATAAAAACTCTCAGCAAACTAGGAATAGAAGGAAATTGTCTGACAACTTGCCAGTGGTCTAACAAAGGGCATCTACAGAAAAAAAAATCACACCTAATGGTAAAAGACTGAATGCCTTCCCACTGTGATCAGAAACAAGGAAAGGGACTCTTGCCAGTTTTATTCAAAATGGTATTAGAGGTCTTAACCAGCAGAAATAAGGCAAGAAAAAAGGCATTCAGATAAGAAAGCAGCAGAACTTTCTGTTTTCACATATGACATAATTGTGTATGTAGAAGTTCCTAAGGAATTTACAAAAAAAAAAAAAAAAAAGGCGCTAAAACCTAAAAACCAAAACAATCCAACACCAAAACTATGAATAAGTGAATTAGCAAAGTTATAGGACACAAAATTAACATACAAAAATGTATTCCTATATACTAGCAGCAAACAACTGGAAAAGTGAAACCCCAAATACAGTATCTTTTGCAAGTGTCAAAAAAACAAAAGTAGTTAAGAAAAAGTGTAAGGGGCACCTGGGTGGCTCAGTGGTTTAAAGTCTCTGCCTTCAGCTCCAGGTCATGATCTCGGGGTCCTGGGATCAAGCCCCGAGTCAGGCTCTCTGCTCAGCGGGGAGCCTGCTTCCCTCTCTCTCTGCTTGCCTCTCTGCCTATTTGTGATCTTTCTGTCAAAAAAAATAAATAAAATAAAATAAAATAAAATAAAATAAAATAAAAAAGTGTAAAATGTATATGCTCAAAGCTCAAAATATTGCTGGGAGAAGTTGAAGAAGACCTCAAAAAATGGAGTGGTATACCATGCTCATGGATTGGAAGGGATCAGTTCTCCTCCTGTAAATCTATGTGATTGATCTAATTAATGACGCATCAAGCATCATTTCTACTGCTTTTGCCTCCTAACTATACCTCAACACTGACCTCTTCTCTCTGCCTCTACCACCTCTCATCTGTCCAGGACACCATCATCTCTCCCTTGATGTCTGCAACAGCCTTCTGCTTAGTCCCCTCCCTATCCAGAGACTTCAACCAGAGAGAAAGATGTCAAATATACACAAATCAGACCCTGCTTAAAACTGTGCAGTGGCTCCCTACCACCCAAGACATAAGACCCAAGCTCCTTAAGTGGACCTCAAGACCCTTACCTACCTTTCCAGCCTCAGCTCCTGCCACATTTGCTGAGCCTACTCTCCACACTGTAGGCACAGAGAGCTTCTTTCCATTCCCTGAGGGAGCCCAGCTCCTCTGCCAGCCCCAGCCCTCCACTGCTGGCCCCAGGCTGGTCAAAGATCACCCCCATGTGTCATCATCCATCCCTCACCACCAGGATTATCTGCATGACCTGTGTGCAGTCCTCCTGAATGGATCGTGCATGCCTCAAGGGCAGGGGTGCTGGGCCTCTTGGCCACATCCATAGCCCCCCACACATGCTCACAGAGGGGCTTCAAAATGAAGGCACGGGGGAGCAGGGTAGAGAGAGATGTGTTGATGCCGATGGGTCTTCTCATTGGGGCTTGGCGGATGAGGGATGAGAGCACATCAATCAGATACAGACACATACACACATACGTCCCAGTGCCCTGACATCATACTTGTCCAGGCCCCAGGAAAACACAGGGGGCCAGGATTGACCTGACAGAGTTAGCCCAGTCCCAGCCAGGGCTGTCTCCACGTATATTTGCTTTTTCTCCTGGGTGATTTGCGAAGGGACAGGCAGCTGAGGGTGGGCACAGGCCGAGCCCTGGCCCTGTGTGTTCGGGGAGGGTGGGGATAGGAGGGCGGGTGCTTTAGGCAACTGTGCACAAGCCTGGTGACTAACCCTCCATGCCTCATGCTCCCCAGGACCCGAGTGAGCAGGCTCCCAAACCAGATGCGAGACTGTGCTGTGCTGGTACAGCTGGCACCCATTGGGAATCAGAGGACTAGCCAGAGGGTCCTAGCCAGAGGGTCCTAGCCAGAGCCCCGCAGCTCAGGTCTCCTGGCAGGGGCTGGGCCCGAACTGCAGAGCTGAGTACTCCAGGGGGCTAGAGGGCCCAGTCTGCCCCCTAAAGCCCCTAAAGCTCATCCTCAAGACCGGCGAAGGATATCTCTTGGATAGAGCAGCCATGTCTGAGGCCTTGTGCTCGGGTCCAAGCCCCAAAGTGTCCCCAGGAAAAAAGTGACTCTTGCGTTCATTTCAAAGGGCAGCAAATCTAGCTTCCATCTGTTAAATATTAGAGGAGAAAAAAAAATCTAGGAAGACCAAATGACGCAGACATGGGACTCTAAGCAAGAAAGAAATGATGATTAATGGAGAGAGAGACAGAGAGACAGAGAGGAAGGGGCCTGGAGCATCTGAGAACCTTGCCCCAGCCTGGCTGGCCCAGGGCCCACTCACCCAGCTCCATCCCGCCTCTCACCCGGGAAGCCCTTCCCAGCCAGGCACCCCTCTGTGACTACCTCGCTCAGGGAAGTGGCATCTTGATACTCACCTCAGAATGCCTGCCACCCCTAAGGCTGACCCACGCCTGGGGGCAGGGGGGTGGCAGGCGAGGCCGATGAGAGTAAGACCCAGGACCGGGCAGGACACGGCTCCCATGGGGAGGGCACAGCTCGCCTGCCTGAAGCAGGAAGTGATAAGAAGGGAGCCTGAACAGGTGGTGTGGGGCAAAGTCTGCCAGGACGGCTGAAAGGGTATTGTTTGGCTGCACACACCCAGACCTGCCCGTCTGTGTTGGCGGGGGCC
The DNA here is from genome assembly GCF_009829155.1 of Mustela erminea. NCBI lineage: Eukaryota > Metazoa > Chordata > Mammalia > Carnivora > Mustelidae > Mustela > Mustela erminea. The sequence goes on along the minus strand of NC_045621.1, from coordinate 45,971,822 downwards.
ACCAGATGCAGCTACACAGCCCCCACGGGCAGGCGCACAGGACCAGGACTCCAGTGGGGCCTGGCTGCTGGACTCTCTTGGCATGGCTGACCACTGCTGCTGGGGTCCCTGGAGCTGCAGGCCAGGGCCACGGCGGGGCTCCAGTCCATACCGGTCAGCAGGGCCAAGTGGTGAGGCAGCCGTGGACCCACCCACATAGGGCTCTGTGGTCTGCAGCCTCAGCGCGGCCCGGTGCATCCTGTATGGGGCTTGGGAGTGGGGGGCAATGCCAGATTGCCAGATGTGAGAAGAGAGGCGGAGGCTGGAGGTTTCTGATGCATGGGAGGTCCCACCGTGCGGTGGAGGGGGCATGGGTCCACATTTCGTTGCTCCCTTTCTCAGAAGGATGAGCTGAGCTGGTACCCATCCTGCAGGCCAAGGACTCAAGGGCAAAGCAGAGAGCCAGAGCCTGGACATGGGACACACTGAGCATGGTCAGAGCCCAGGCTCAGCTTCCACAAAGACACAGAAGCCCAGAGAAAGCAAGCTACTTCTGGAGGTCATTGGGCCAGAAGGGGGGGCCAATGCAGGGAACCAGACAGCCACTGAGGATACCCTGGGGGTCAAGATCAGGGGATGGAGCCACATGAAGGAGTAGGGCGCAGATTGGGGGCTGCTGGGCAAGAGGCTGGCACCCTGCTGCCAGGGCCGGTCCCTAAGCCCAGCGTAGCTGAGGGCTGGCTGCCTCCTCCAGGCTGCCTTTCCACCAGTGGATGCCCTCTGTCCTCACTTGACCCCAGAGAATGGGTCACAGCGTCACAGCAAGGGCCACTTCCAATCCTGCCCCTATGCCACAGAGAGGCCAGCCCCCGCCTTCTGGAGGCATCCTGCTCATCTGTGGAGTGGGGTGGGGCAGTGAGCAGCACTTCTCTCTCAGGCCCTGTGCCACGGCACCCTACCCTCCTTGGGAAGGGTGGCACATTAGCTGGCTGCCCCGGGTGATGGTGACCCCACAGTGCTGGGGAGTCAGAGAGATGGGAGGTGAGGGAGAGAGGTCTGGCTGAGATCATGGCCTGCTGCGACCAACTGGGTAGGGGCCTGGGGGCCTGCAGGGCCTCCTCCTTCCACAAAAGGCAGCTCCTCAGGGTCTCGCCAGGCAGCAGGGGATGGGACAGGGGAAGTGGGTAAGCCCAGCATAAACAGGGAGGAGGATGTGAGCCGTAAGCTGTGCCAATTCTCTTTCCCAGGCCACCAACTCCTGCTCCTGTACCAGGGCACGTGCCCACCCCTACCAGCCCTCCAAACCTCTCAGCACCGCTGTCTGCCCCCCAAATCAGCCATGCCAGCCTCACAGGCCAGCTAGGCCCGTCCCAGAGGCCGTGGCAGCACACAAGTGGCTGGGCGGAGGGGCCCCCAGGGGACACAGCATCTAGTCTTCCCCTCCTCTGCAGCAAGAAGATGAGACTTGTCTGTAAACCACTCAGTACTCATGTTTATTTATAAAGTCATTTCCTAAAAAGTTTGCACATAAATAGTTATCAACAAGATCATCATACTCTGCTCTCGTCTGCTGTAAGGCCTCTCTCCAGAGCCAGGTGCAGGTACCATGAAGGGACATCGTGGAGGGTCAACGGCAAGCTCTGCGGCCTGAGCCATGAGGAACAGAGACGCCGTGTGTGTGGCTTCCCCTGCCCTCCCTGCGGCACCTGCTGCACCTCTGGCCCTGGGCCCCGTAGGATGGGCTCTTCGCCTGGACCCGTTAGCACGTGTAGTCATCCAGCTAAGGCCTGGCCACTGCAGCATCAAGGCTGGGGGCATCATGGGAGGGAGCCCCTTGGATACCCCAGTCGCTATAGCCGACACAGCGGGGGAGAGGGGTGTCACCTGGTTAGGTTTTCATAACTGCCATGAAGGAGGCCTGCAGGAGGAAAGATGGCCAAGGGCTGGGCAGCGGCTGCCCTGGATGGCAGCTGGGGCCTGCCCCCCTTGTGCACCGCCACAGCTACACTGACACAGCTGTTACTGCAGCTCCCGCCCCTTGGCCCTCCTGCCAAGAGACAAGTGTGCCCGTGTCCCCAGCCCCACACCTACCTCCTGGAGGAGCTGCCCCAGCCTCTCCTGGCTGTGGATGGAGCGCCTGCGGGATAGAAGACACAGTAGCCTGGCTGGCCCCCAGCCCGAGGAGCAGCTGCGCTCACCTCCTGCCGCCCCCGCCTCCTGCCACCCCCTGCACGCTGACATGCCCTGCCTGCTGCTGCTCTGCTGGAACAGGTCGGAGCTGGGATGGGTGGGCTAGAGGGGACGACAGGGAGGGGCACACACACGCTGAGGAATCCCCCCCAGCCCTAGAGCCCCACCTGTCTATCCTGGTGGCAATGGTCACCGTGAAGGCCCCTTCCGTGTCCGGCAGGTAGGTGGAGGGCACGATCCTGTAGGTCCCCGCCGACAGGTGGCAGAGCCGGCTTACTTCCTGGGCATAGCGATGCGGCACACAGCTCAGCACAGGCTCCTGAAGTAGCAGGCCGGGTGAACTGCGGCTCCCCCCGTCCACCGGAACCTGGGGGACGCACGGGCTCAGACAGGGGAGGCCTGTCCACTGGGCCGCCATGGCCAACAGGAACGGCTCTCCTTCCTCAGTTTGGCCTGTCTGAGGCTGGGCTGTGCGGGCTCAGGCAAGACAGGGGCACTCTGCCTGGATCTGGATCTCCCACATCACACACCTGCCCTTTCCCAGTGGGGAGACCCACCCAGCCTGCCAAGCTGGGCCCACCGCTCACCAAGGCCCCATAACCCTTGTTAGGTGTGCAGCCCTGCCTGGGGGACTACCACCATCACCACGGCCCAGGGCTCTGTCCCAGGACTCATCTGACCGGCTCCTGGCATTGGCACTTTTATCAAAGCTCCAGTTTTTATCGAAGCTCCCCCACAGATGCCCCAGGGGACAGCCTGGGGCAAGCAAGACTCCACAATGAGCCCCCCGCTCTTGGGGAGCACAGTGGCTCTGTCCTCCCAAAGGTACACAAGCTTCTCAGAGACCTGCCCTATATCCACAGCCCAGGCTACGTGTGCCTCCCCCCACCACACCAGCCATCGTCCCAGCCTATGCCCTCCTCGGGTACCCGCTGGCTCATCAAGCCCATCTTGAGGTGGAGCCCCCAGGAGGAGCACACGTGCGGGTTGTGAGCCACTTCATTGCCATGGCATCTGGGCCCGCAACCTCGGACCCTTACACTGTATCTGTCTCCCTTCCTCCAACCACAGGTCTGCTCAGCACAGCACAGCCAGAGCTGAGGTGCAGAAAGGAGATCTGGGGTAGCGTTTAAGATGTACAGGCCTGCCTGGGCCTCAACACCCGCTCCTCTTCACCCCATGACAGCTTTCTGACCCAAGAATTATCTAAGCCTTGCACTGGGTGGCATCTGTCCACGTGGGCCCCACACTGTCTTTTGTGGCCCCCTCCCTCCCTTTCCTGCTCCACCAGGCGAGCCTGTGCTAGGGTCCCCTCCTGGTCCCCAGAGGACGCCCTCTCCCTGGAAGAGTGGCCCCAGAAGGTTGGGGCACAGGGAAGAGTGGGGCTACGTGGCTTTGGGGCAGCTCCTGGTGGGGCACACCCTCGGGTCTCCTGGGCAGGAGGCAGAGCTCAGGGGAGCAGAACTGACCTCCTGACACTGCTGCTCTGAACTGGGGGAGCGGACGGGGGGCTATCTGAGCTGACCCAGGGCCCCAGTGAATTACAGACTTCAGGAAACTAGACATGGATCTTGCATGGGACCAGCCACCCGGCTGTGCCCACACAACCAAGTCCAGGCCACCGTCATGCCTGGCCACCCGTGGGGACACAGTCCCTCTGAGAGCCTCCCTGCCCCCCAGAGCAGGAGGAGCTTGCCTGGAAGACGTGGAAGCCAATGGGATGGCACTGGGCGTCCTGGCAGTGCTGGCGCAGAGTGATGCGGACGCAGCGGGGGCCTGGGCCCTCGGGGACTGACAGGGGGAAGCAGGGGTTGCTAGGGTAGGAGGCAAAGTTCCTGCTGCCCCCTGCCGTCTGGCCGCTTCTCCAGGAGCCCCGCAGCTGTACTGTCTCCCACTCGCCCTCAGGCAGGGCCTCCCCAGGGGCAGGGCTCCCAGCCGATGGCTTGATGGCACTGCCCGGGAAAGACACACGGGAGGGCGGCTGGCAGCGAGCTCCGGACCGTGGACACACACACCCCTCCCATGAAGCTGCCCGGGCCATGCTGCCCTTTTCTCCTAGAGCTCCTCCATGCCCCTCACCTGAGGGAGATTCTCCCGCTAGAGAAGACCCGCAGCAGAAACTGCCCTGGCACGTCCTTCAGGAAGGTGCTGGGCACAGCCAGGTAGTAGCCCGGTGTGAGTTCACAGCGGAGGTGGACCTCCCGGTCGTAGGCATGGCACAAGGTGCCAGCAACGGGGGGTGTGGACAGGACCCTGGGCAGGCTGACCCGCCGCTTCTCCACCTGCACAGAGGAGGGCTGTGGGCCACCATCCCGAGACAGGCCCCGCCACCTTCGCCCAGTGGAAGGGCCTCTCAAATGACTTCACGAAAGAGCACCTGGGCCTGTGGGTCCTTCCCAGCATGGCGGGGGCGGGCCCAGAGTGCTCCCCAGGCCAGGGCTCTCACTCAACCCAGGGGTCAGAGTCCCCCTGCTCTGGGAGACCGCAGACCAATCTAGATGGGGCTGGGCCCCGTTCCCTCCTGCCAGTCAGCCAACAGCTGCTTCTGCTTCATCTCCCTTTGTCTGACAGACACGGGCCGGGCTGGGCAGAGCTGGGTCTGTGGGAGCCCCAGCAGATAGGCGACTCGGGAGGATGAGGCAGGTAAGGCTCCTGGCGCTCACTCATGTCCCAGCACTCCCAGGCCCTGAGCAGGGAGCCAGGCCCAGGAGGAGTTACCTTCCAGATATGCAGGCCCACGGCCTGGTAGTCCTCGCTCAGGAAGCTGGCCGGGCTCCTCACGGCACACTCGCCCCTCGCCGGTGCCCGAGCCCGGCCTGCCCAGCCCGTGGCACGCACCCTGGGTCTCTGCAGGACGGCAACAAACACCTCGCTCGGTTCTGAGACCCGCAGCCAGTATTTGGGGTTGCTGGGAAAGCCGCTGTTGTTCCGACAGCCTCCTGCCGACTGCCCCTTGACCCAGGCCCCAGGCAGTTCCTGAGTGTGGCACAGCGCCTTTTCTAGGGGAGAACCAGCAGGCAGCAGCCTCAGGAAAGGGCTCCCACTCGGGCTTCCCTGCCACTCTCACCAGCACCAGCTACAGCACCCTGGAGGCAGGAACCCCGCAGTCTCCCACCACCTCAAGCCGCCTGGGATGGGAGGGGATGGAGCGCTCACTCCGCACACAGGGTGAGCAGAATAGGGCCCGGGGCGAGGGCTGTGCTGGGAGCCCCCAGAGGGATGCGGTGCTGCTCAGCCCTGACATCCAGAGGCAGGGAGGCTCAGAGAGCCTGTGCAGGTTGGCGTACCCCTACAAGGGCCTGTCCCAGGTTAGGCCTCCCCCTTACCTGAGTAGAGGCTCTGCAGGTAGCCAGCCTCCGTGATCGGGAAGCCAACGGTGACTTCATCAAACTCCCGGAGGAACTCCTCCTCCTCCACCCAGAACTCTCCTTCCTGCAGCTGGGACAGCAACTCGGACTCATCGGCTGGGTCTACCTGGCTCCACCCTTCGCCCCTGGAAGGCAGCTTCTTTCAGCGGCGGCCCGTCACCCCTGAGCTGACAGCACTGACGGGAGCTCCGTGACCTGCCAGTTTCTTGCCGGCCCAGCTCAGATTGGCTCTGCCCTGGCCATACCCCCCTCCCTCTCTGAGGCTCCTACCTCTGGACCTGTCTGTCCAGGGCTGATCCCCTAAGCAGGCTAGTGAAGGCTGTGCCTGAGCTGCTGCTAGCCTCAAAACGGCTCTTCACTACCGCTCGGGGCCCCAGACCCCTGCCTTCCCTGACAGCAGCACAGTCCCGGCCCTCAGCCACACTCACCCCTCTCTCCAGGGCCCCTGCCAGCACCGCCGGCCCCAGGGATTCTGAATACGCAGCAGCAGGAGGCTCTGGCCGGCCCGGCCCTGGAGCTCTCGAAGATCCGACACAATGAAGGCATGAAACTCCCCCAGCTCCCTGGCACCTGGGTGAGGAATGGCTGGGTTGTAGGCTGGAAGTCCCCAAACTGGGCACATGCACCGGTCTGTCTCCCTTCCCATGGGATACATTAGTCCACCTGACCGTGGCCATGGCAGCGCCTAGCTCCCAATGGACAGCTGGGGCTCCTTTCCTGACCACTGTGGACAAGTGAGCTTAGGAGTGGCCTGAGCCAGTGCAGAGCCCCGGCTGAGGACCTGGGTGTAGACTGTGGCTCGGCTGCCAAGGGCCCAGCTGGCCATTCCCTTCTTGGGGCCTCGGTCCCCGCTGGGATGGAGGAGCAAGGCTGGCCAGCTGACAAGGCAGTGCAAGGCGGGAACTCAAAGGTGCGGCTACAAGGGTTGTCAGCAACAGGTCTGGGGCAGGTCTGGGACCTCCAAGAAGAGCAATCTCCTCCTGGCCAGGCCAGCTAGCTGAGTGGGCAGGGGGGCACTGCATGGCCAGAGATTGTGGGACCAAACACTGCTGGGGGGCAGACTGGAGGCCCAGAAAGGAAACAACCCTATTTGCCCAGAGTCCCTTGGGTCATACCATATGGAAGTGGAGGAGCCAAACGGTGACTAGAGCCCCACCTGCGGAAGAGGGGTGGCAGTCCAGAAAGAAAAAGAAATTTCTGGAATGTCCTCAAAAAGCTTTCTTTAGGGGCACCTGGGTGGCTCCCTGGATTAAAGTCTCTGCCTTCGGCTCAGGTCATGATTGAGTCCTGGGATTGAGCCCTGCATCAGGTTCTTTGCTCAGCAGGGAGCATGCTTCCCTCTCTCTCTGTCTCTGCCTGCCTCTCTGCCTACTTGTGATCTGTCAAATAAATAAATAAAATCTTAAAAAAGAAAAGAAAAAGAAAAACCTTTCTTTAGAATGGCGCTGTAGCCACCACTCTGAGTGTCTGCCCAAATCCCCAGCGCCGAGACACCTCTGCGGGATCCAGCTGAGCGCCGGCAGCACCCCCTGCTTTGTCTGGAGGTTTCTGCAAAGCCTGGGGTGCTAAGAATGAGCCCTGCCCCAGCTTGGGGGCGCTGATGCCAAGCCTTAGGGAGAGTTCTGACGCCGCACCCTGCATAGTCAGCATGGCACCTGTGGGCCTCCCCCTGCCCCCTCACAGAGTGGTGGCAGCCTGACCTGTGCCCAGCCCAGTGGCATTCACTGTCCACACACACTGTTTATTTCAACGTCTGTGTCCTTGGGCCAAAAAACCCATTATGAGAATCATCCTAAACGTGCAGGCTGTTAAACACGGAAACATTCAGTAATTCTGTCCCTAATGTGAGAGACTGGAAAGCCCTGAAACAGGTGATGTTAAGGGGCAGAGTAAGAAGACACAGCAGCCCGGCTGACAGAATGAGACACCTGCAGTCCACACAGCGCCAGAGAAAGCAGAGGGAGCACGAGGTACAACACACAAGACTGTTTGTGGAAAAGCCCCGAGGGTCATGGAAAAGTCAAAACAGTTCCGTGTGCACAGTTTCTTCATTTTGAGAAACTTCCTTTAATGAGCACGGAAACCACTCAAACGAAAACCTGAGTCTGATTCTGCCAGGGTGCCATGGGCCAGAAATGCCACCACCCCGGGTTCTGGAGTTTCTGGTGGCGGCCGCCCTGGCAGAGGTTCCAGCCTCAACCTACTCCCGAAGTTGGGGAGAAAGAAAAAAATCAAGGGAAAAAGGGACCCTCCCTCTGGAGAAGGACAGGTGGCAGGGGAAGGTCACACACCAGACACCGGGTTTGAAAGACAAATGTCTTGTTTTCCACTCAGTCCTGACGGGGGCCCTGAGAACCAGCCCGTGTGCAGCTGTGGGGCACAGGGGCACAGGCCCATCCCACGGGCACCTGCCTGCTGCCTCACCTGCTCTGGGGCTGAGCACCGAGCAGCTTATCAGACACCGGTCCTTGAGGCTGAGCAACTGCCGACAAGTCCTGTGCTCCAAGCCGCCAGGCCTGTCCTGTTGGCCACTGGTTCTGACCAAGTCCTTCAGGCTCCACCTTTCTGCCAGGCCCCCAGTGAGGTCCACCAGGGCATCAGCCACCTGCCCCGCCCACAGGTGCTCGTAGGACCCGTAGACCCTGGGGAGACATAATCACAGGAAGTGAGCCTCTGGCACAGGGACACAGCGGCCTGCCTCACTTCCATCTGCAACACCCTCAAATCACCTGACCCTCCACTTCAGTAGCTTCTCTTTACTCCTGTCTCATCCTCACCAAGCACAGACATCATTGGACTCTCAAAGGCCACACTGCACAGTGGGCCCAGCCCTGCCCTATGGCCTCCAGCATGGACACAAGCGGGAGGCAGCATGAGGCGTGAGGCTGTGAACACGCACTGCTCCGCTTCTCCAGATCGAACCCCACCGTGGTCCTGGGATGGAGGCACTCGCACCCACATCACTGCAGGCCCGCCTTACTCCCTTTGTGCAAAGGTCTGCTTATCACAGCGGCCTCTTCCAGCGCCAGCTCGGCTGAGCAGTATATTCTAAGACGGCCATTTTCCCATTCAGACCTGAGGGGCACGGCCTCAGGCAGGATCTCGATAAGCAAGCACAGAGACCTGGGTGGCTTTACTCCTCCCTGACTTTGAAGCGAGGACAGGGAAAGAGGGAGTGGGTAGCAGGGGTGGGGTTGTGTGTGGGGGGGGCACAGAGATGGGCACTACAGGCCCTGTCTCAGAGTTTCTGTCTCTGGACAGGTCGGTCCCACTGCAGGCCTGGCTGTCAGGTTCTGGGGACTGAGGAGGGCACTGAGCCCAGGGAGAGCGGAAACGTGCTGCCTGGGAATGGCCTAAGGCAGCTGTGGCTCCCCAGCCCACCCCAGCCTGGCCCCTGCAGCCTTCAGCACGCGTACTTGGCATAGACCTTCTCCAATAGGGGAAGCCAGAACACATCCTCTCTCTGGCACCGGGAGAAGCAGAGTCTCCCTGCAAGACAAGGCAGACGGTCATCTATGGTCACCTCCAGCCAGTGTCCAAATTGCCAGATTCGACAAGTAAAGGAGCCACGGTACGTGTGGTCACGCCAGCTCGGCTGTCCTGGAGGGAAGACCTACCACGCACAGGGAAAGGCAAAAGGAGAGCGTGAGAGACAAACCATGCAGTGTTTCCCACGCACTGTCACAAGAGCCGCTCCACACTCCCCTGCTGCTCTGCCTGGGTCCTGACTTCGCTCCACAGCTGGATGTCCGTGTGGATGCAAAACCCAGTAGCCACATAGAAAACTAACAGACTTTCCAGTAAAACATCTTAGGACCACACTGCCGAGTGTCTCTAAAACCTTAAGGCCAACAATGATGTCTTACTGTCCCAAATAAGCTCTTGACCTGAATCCAAAACATGACTTTTACAGGCAATTCTCAGCAGAGCTGGCTGCAGATGGCGGTCACAGTGACACCCCAGCTGCAGGTGGGGCAGGGGCGGGGTCTCAGCAATTCTGCCAGCGCCTGGACCCAGTGCGTTCACTGCAGGCTTTGGAGTTCTGACCAAGAATAAGACACAGGTGGGCTCTGCACCTACACAAGCTTGTCTGGTCCTGCTCTGTCACTTACTGACTATGAACATGTTATCAACGGTTTTAGCGTTGTTTGCAAATGAGGGTCAAAGCCAGACAGGCCCTGAGCACAAAGGCCAGCAACTATGGTGTGATTAGCAGGGCCTTGGGACATGGGAGTAGCTCCAAAGGGGTCACTACTGTCAATGTTGCTGCTTTAATCAATAACGTCCAGGCAGGAGCCAAACAAAGCTGTGAGGCTCCTGAGAAGCACACTGAGCAGGCCTTTTATACCTGTGCTATCAGCCTAGCCTCTGTTTTAACCACCTTTTGCCAATTTATGTTCAAAACTGTTAAAAACAAAAAAATCAACTAGCTAGGGAAACATACTCCAAACCAAGGGCATAGGACCTGCCAGCTGAACCTTCCCTACTCTGGGTAGCTGTGCTCATCTTTGCATCCCAAGCGCACAGCTTGCATGAGAGCCGAGGGCTCAGAAGGGCAGAACAGACGGGAAAGCCCACGTGCTGGAACCCTGGGGACACCTCAGAGCCCCTGTGGCCTGAGCACAGAGCTGTCTCTTCGACCAGCTACACCAGACAGCCACAGCAGAGCCCACAGAGGAGAAGCTTCAGCTGCCCTGCCTCCACCTTCCTTCCTGCACACAGTGGACAGGAAGACAGCGGAAGAGCAGCCCTGCCCGCCCCAGATACCTGGTCCAGGAGCTGCTGGCTCTTCTGCAGAGCGGCACAGGCACACAGGAGCCAGCAGTCTCCTAGCAGCCCTTGCTTCACCTGTCCGTCCAGTGGGTTATCTGCAAATAGCCGGGGCGTGGCACAAATTTCCTGAAATAAAGAATATCACCCAGTTACATCATGCCTGAAGACTAGTCTCTAAAACTAAGAAGACAGGATCGAGGTGACAGGCCTGGGGAGGAGCTCTTCTGGTCACCCATATTGCCTAAGAGGGAAGGGGAAGCAGCTGGTCTCCCATAGCCCCTCCTGGCTTTAGATCACCCCATCTGGCTTAAGTCCTAGGGTCCTGTCTCTTTCTATCTACCTTCCTAAAATGGCAAAACTGCAACTCTAGATAAGTCCCACCATCTCCCTTCTCAAAACAGCTAACTTGCCCTAGAAAGTGGTTTCACTTTAAGTTCGTAATGGCAAATCTCAGACAGATCCTCCATACTGCTAGAATCCTGCTTAATTTCCCCAAACCCAGACTACTTTATACCTTCCCCTTTCCCCTCCTAACACTTCCATGCCCTCACCCTTTCCCACGGCCCTCTGAGCTGATGACCTTGCCAGAAGCTTCCTAGGAAGCAACCCCCGCCTGATCCCCTCTCCTGCCTTCTTTAGAGCCAGTGTTCCTCCCATGACCCCCTCCATCCTCCACTCCTGCAGGGAGAATTCCACCAGCATAAGGCAGAGAGAACCCCCATCTTCTGTAAGATACTGCCCCCCTCCGCATTATCTCCCCTTGAGTCTTCCCTTCTCTGACAGACTTCTTGTGAAAGAGCTGCCTTCCTTACTTCCTCCATCCTGCTCCCTAAGCATGGGCCCCTCCAGCCTCTAGACCAGTCACCTCTGTGTTGTCAAATCCAAAGGGCTCACTCTGTTCTCGTCTTTCCAGACACTTGGCAGCATCACAGAACAGTGGCTGTCCCCTTGCACTCCCCCACAGTCCCCTCTTGGTTCCCATGGTTCCATGTGTTCCTGGCTGTCCTTTCACCTCACCGCCTGCTGGCTCTCCAAGCTACCTGTCAGGACACCTGCTTGAACCCTCTAGGGAATGTTAGGGGCCCTCAAGGCTCAGTTCCAAGCCCTCTCTTCTTGTTCAGACCCACTTTCTCCTGAAGTACTGTTTGGGGCCCTTGGCCCTGTTATGGGCCCCATTCCCAGATGTCTGGGTCCTCTAGCCCAGAACTTCCTGAGCACCTAACTCTCAAGCCCACCTGCCTGTGGACAGCTCTGCTCACACCTGTGCGAGCAAAATGGAACGCCAAAGTTCCATTCCTAGCTATCCCCCACCTCCCAGTGTCTCCAGCACATCAAACAGGAGCACCATCTACCCAGGTGCCCAGGCTACAAATCTGGAAGTCGTTCTTGATCCTTGCTTCATCCTCACCCTCTACTTCCAATTGGTCACTAAGACTCATTAACCCCCTCCAAATTATTTCTCAAATCCATCCACTTCAAAGCCCCTGTCCTACCGGGTGCCATGCTACCCTGAGCCCCTGCACCTCTCTCTAGGACCACTGCATTCCTGCCCTGTCAGTCCACTTCCCAGCCAGCAGTAAAAGTGAGCTTCTTCAAACATAAACTCACTCAAATCCCTCCTCCACTAAAACCCTCTAAAGGCCTCCCTCTGTGCCTAAAATGCATTTTTAATTCCAATTCCACTGGCACTTTCGTGCTTCCTGAGCACCTCTGTGACCTGAGCCACGCTGCTCCGAGGGCTGGTGACAGACCCTGCAGCGGTCTCCACCAAGACCGTGTACTTGCCGGCAGGGGAGGCTTCTCCCCAGGTCTTACTTATCCCATGAACCATTTGTAAAGATGGTCTGCACTAGCGCACGCAGCACTAGGCCAGAGCGTCCCTCTCCATGGACAGCGTCAAGAGTTCCCATGCGGAAATGCCTGTGCGAACAGCCCTGCCTTTCCTAAGAGCAAGAGCACGGTCCATCCCAGCAAACGCGGGAAACAGAGCCCGGCCGCCTGTGGCCGGGAGAGCCGTGCGGCCCAGAGGCTCGACCGGCCGGACGCCCGTCAGAGAAGGGGGCCGGGCTGGCGTCTGCTGCACCGGACTTCTCGCCCTGCCCGAACGCCTTCGGAACCAAGATTCGCGCTGGCTCCCTCGCGGGGCACCCTCCCCCCACCCCGCTCCTAAGGGCCGCAGCGGCACCCCGCCTGAGGCAGCGCGCGGGGCCTGACTCAAGGTTCAAGGCCCGGCCCGAGGTTCGGGACCCAGCCCGAGGTTCGGGGCCCTGCGCGAGGTTTGAGACCCAGGCCGAGGTTCGGGGCGCGACCCGAGGTTCGGGGCCCGCGCCAGCCGCCCCACCTGCGGCCGCCTCCATGTGATGTCCTCGCGGAACTGGGCCAGCGGCGTGGAGAAGTTGGAGAAAAGCGAGGAGTCCGAAGCTGGGAAGTCGGCGTCCCGAAAGAGCTCCCTGGCTGGCGCCCGCATCCTGGGCGCCCCGGGTTCCCATGGGCTGCCCGCGCCCCCGGCGCCGAGCGCGGCCCCGGAAGTAAAGCGAGTCCGCCGCAAGCCCCGCGCGCTCCCGCTCAGTCGCCGCGGTTACCGCCGGACCACGTGACACCGCGGCCCAATCGCACTCAAACGGCGAAAGTGCCCTCCCCCGGAGAGGCGTGGCTCCCGAGCTCTGCAGTCGCGGGTCGGTGTAGTAGCCCCGGCTGCAGTTCTCTTTCCGGGGTGGATTCTGGGGGGTTGACTCGGCCGCTACTGATCCCCCGCGGGCCGACGGGCACCGTGTGGTCGAGCCGGTGCAGCTCGTTCCGGGGCGTTGGGGCCGCTTGGGGTCGCGAGCTCTTGGGCTGAAGGAACCTGAGAGACCTGTCTGCCGAGGTCGGGCCGCGGACTACAGGTCCCAGCATGCAGCACCGCCTCCCGGAATGCTCCTCTCCTGGCGGCGGCGGCGGAGGCGGCGGAGGCGGCGGAGGCGGAGGCGGCGGCGGCGGCGGCGGCGGCTGCGCGTCGGGCCGCCTGGTCAGGGAGGACTCCGTGAGAGGCTCACGGGGGAAGGCGGTGGCGAGCCGCTGCGGTGGCCAAGGGCTGGGCTCTCGGCTGCAGCTGGCCGGGGGGAGGGTCTGTCGGGCTTGGGACGCTGTCTTCTTAGCGGGGCAGACGACGAGTCGGCCGCAGATGGCAGGATATATGGCCCTATGGGCGGGACAGTGAGGGACCTGGACGTGCGGTTACGGCTGCGGGCAGGCAAGGACAGGGATCCCGGGCCCTGCCTCAGTATTTACACTCGCCGCGGGAACCGGCATTTCCCCATTCCTGGGAAGGATGGAAGGCAGGCCTCCGGAGGCTTGTCCGCCGGCCCCGCGAAGCCTGCTTCAGTGGCACCGGAGCCTTCCCAGAGGGCTGGGCAGGGGAGGAGGAAGCGACCTCAGCCCTTGTGGCAGCTCTCCGCTGCTACTGGGGTTACTCAGATCTTGCGTTCCAGGCTGCCTTTACCCAACCTCCAGATAGGAAGGGTAGTCTAGTCTGAGGGGTTCTGCTGTGGAGCAGGTAAGTCCCTGCTGCCAGGAGAGAGGCAACCAGGTTCCCGTGACAGTGGCAGCTCCTCCCTACGACGGTGTCACACTGTGGGAGCCCCACCCACCAGGCTATTTCAGAGGCCTGGAGGGCTCTGTTGAGCTTCTGGAAAACAACTAGGTATCTCAACTCCTGTCTCTGGAATGCTAGGACCTCATGACTGTCAACATTCCTATAGCAGTATCTCCTGCAGAAGATGCCGGTGACTCCTTGGGAGGCTGGTGGCTGCACTGGAGCCGAAGGGAATCTGGAAAGGCCTGGACTCGGCTTCATATTACGGTTCTGACGAAGTAAGTGACGTTTCCTACGTCACTGGTTGCTGGGTTGCTGGACTGTTCTCCCCAGGTAGCACACTGGGGAGAGTCCTAGAGGCTTGGGTGTCCAGTCCGCCATCTGGAGAGCAGGCAGCTTCCTGCGGACATGTGCCACACACGTGACCATTTCCTTTCCCGAGCCTGTGGGTGTTAACGGGTTCTATGGAATCTGAGCCCTGCCTCCTCCCCTCCAGCCCCCCAGGTTATCACTACTCTGGAGTTTTTGTGCTCCGTGACTTTGCTCACACTTATGCCCAGATGACTCCCTGTTGTTTTTCAAGGGATAGTCTCTGACTTCACCACTTGGGGCTGGGGGTTGTCTCTTCTGAACCCCCACATCTCTTCCTTGTTCAGTGAGCAGTAACCAGGCCCTGTATTCTCATGGGGACACAGAGAGTAGAAACCTGATTTAGCTGCTGCAGCTGAAGTCATCTGGGGAGTCCAGACCCCTCCCTAGCTCAGGGTCAGAAGTTTGAGAGAGGAGCATGTGCCCCAGCTCAGAGCAACAGGGCACAGGGAACAGCCCCACAATCTGCCCAGAGCACTCAATGGCACCTTCTTTTGTAGCCAGCTTTAGCTGCTGGCGTGTGGAGGGCTGGTGACAGAGACTGCTGCAGTCAGCTCGTGACCACAGGGGGACAACCCGGAAGACAAAGGCCTGGACACGGAGACTCCAGAGCAGAAAGAGCCCGGTGATGTCCCCGAGCCCCTGATCTTGTTGGTTCTAGGATCGTCCACCTTGGGATTATGATTTCATAGATAATAAATACAGTTTTACAGTTTGAGTAAATTTTGAGTTGAGTTTTTTGTTTCAGCTCTGTACACCTCGTCCAGAGGCCTGTATGCATTGATTACCACTGTGAGTCAAGTTGCCCCAAAACTTAGAAACTTAGACATTTATTAGGTCAAAGTTTCTGTGGGTTAGGAAATGTGGCGGCAGGTGGCTGGTTCTGGCTGAGGAGCATGGCAGGGGATGGCAGTCACAGTGTCGGCCAGAACTGAGCCAGCTGGACTGGCTGGGGCCGGAGACCTCCACTCCTTGTCATGTGGACCTTTGTGAACCTGCTTGAGTATTCTCACCACTTGGGGGTTCTCCCAGAGCAAGCGATCCCAGGGGAATGGAAAGCGGACGCTGCGGGGTGGTTTTAATTTTTTTTTTTTTTAAAGATTTTATTTATTTATTTGACAGAGAGAGATCACAAGTAGGCAGAGAGGCAGGCAGAGAGAGGAGGAAGCAGGCTCCCTGCTGAGCAGAGAGCCCAATGCGGGACTCGATCCCAGGACCCTGAGATCATGACCTGAGCCGAAGGCAGCGGCTTAACCCACTGAGCCACCCAGGCGCCCCTGGTTTTAATTTTTTAAAGGTTTTGTGTATTTATGTGAGAGACAGTGCACAAGCGAGAGCTCACAGGCAGGGGGAGCAACAGAGGGAGAGAGAGAAGCAGGCTCCCCAATAAGCAGGGAGCCTGATGTAGGACTCGATCCCAGGACCCTGGGATCATGACTGGGAGTGGAAGGCAGACACTTAACCGACTGAGCCACCAGGCGCCCCTCCAGGGTGTTTTATGACCCATCTCGGACGTCCTCCATTGTTTCCACCACGTTCCACCACGTTGAGTGCAGTCCACACTCAAGAGAGGGAGCGTGAGAAGCTGTGCACATGCGTTAAGGCCCCTGTAGGCCCTAAGGGGTGGGCTGGGAGCGTGGTTTGTGCAGGAACCAGATGAGCTGTGTGGGAGCCTGGGAAGGGTGGGGGTGGCTGCCCAGGGCTTTTACTTCAAGGGATCACGTGTTGTGAGGTGGGCTCGGAAGGAGGTCTTTGAGGCCAGGATGGAAGAGTGAGCCCAGGGGCCCAGGTTTTGAACCAGCGAAGGAGAAAGAGATTTAGTTTCTTTGAAGGTGCTTGGTGACTAGTCACATGAGTCAGAGAGAGGGCGGGTGCTGCAGGATGGTGGTGCCAAGTGAGGCAGCCCTGGAGGCCCTGTGGACTTGGAAGAACGACTGGCTTTGTGCCCTGTCAGTTTAGGAAGCTCATGGGACTCCTCTTGAAAGAATGGTCTTTGTTCAGGGACATGCCTTGACGTGGATCAGGGCAGGCATGCTCTCTGTCACATGGCCAGGCCAGGTCTGAATCACAGGGCAGTTTCTGGCCCACAAAACCATACGGGCCCTGGGTCACCGCCCCCCACCCCCGCCCCTGCCTCCCAGCAGCCAGAGAGGGGCCCAGTGTCCTGGTCCTGTGGGCAACAGGGTACACTCCAGGCAAGGCCTTCTCTCTGGGAATCTCCAAATGAGGGAAGGGTACAGGTGCGAGGCCCCCCTGGCTTAGCCAGGCCCACAGCCTATAGGAGCAGCCCCCACCATGCCAACTCTGCTGTCAGACCACTGGGATGACCCTCCCAAGGGCGGAGCCAGGGCCACAGAGAGCCTGGGACCCAGCCCCCACTGGCAGGACTGGGTCCTTGCAGGGTGCTGGATTGCTATGTGTGTGTGTGGGGGTGCTGCTGGGCGCCTCCAATGTTCTCCCTTCTGCAGGTATGTTGCTATAATGGCCTGTTCCCTGCAGGACGGGTGACTGGCCCAGTTCACAAGTTTCTGGGTTGAGTGGGCCCCACTTAGCCTTGATGCACAGCCCTACATTCACGGAGACCACCGAGATGCCAGCTGTGGGCTGCACCATGACAGCAGGGGGACGGGGCTGTCTCCTTGGGGAGAGGGGGGAGGAGGGTCTAGAGTGCAGAAGAATCGATGGGATATTGGTGACCCGGCGGCTGGGTGTGGTGGTGCTGGGGTTCCTGGCCCACCATCTCCAGTCCTCCCATGTCCCAAAGCAGGGCTCTGGGCCTGGGACTGGCCAGTGGTGCTGCCCTATCAGGCTGAGCCCATGCGCTATCGTAAGCAGAGCCTGGGCTCAGCCTGTGGTCTCAGTGGCTGCCTTGCTCCCACAACCCACTGCTTAGTCAGTCACCTGTCCTGGCAGACGCCTGAGTGGAGTCCCCGCCTTGTTCCCCCTCCTGGGCTGCATTTGTACCCGTACCTTCTGCTGCACCTGTGCAAGATGTCTGCGGCCCCTCGCGCCTGGCCATCCAAGACCAAATTCACCCCCCGCCACGCACCCCTGCTTTCACTCCAGGTTGAAACCCTAGGCTACAGGGCAGGATCTGGGGCCCTGAAGGCAGACTGAGGGGCGGTGGAGCACAAGGAAGACCTTTTGGCCCCCTCAGTCTTCCCCTGTCAGAGGACAGGCCATGCAAAGCCCCTGGCCCCCACCCCAGGGGAACCCAGTGCCCGCAGAAGATGAGTCGGGTGAACAGGCTGGGAAGTTGTTTGCAGAGTGGAGGTTTAATGGGACAGTCATGGTGACCCTGTTGCAGAGGTCCCCCAGTAAGCCCAGCTTGGACTGCCAGGGCCCCCAGGCCTCTCCCAGCATGGTGGGCCTAAAGAGAGCACCAGCCCCACCTGCCCTCTTCCCTGTGGGGTGTTACAGCCACAAGACAGACTGTCCTGTCCCACTTCCCCTGGGGCCCAGGACCCCGTGTTCCCTGAGGGGCTAAGGCTTTCTGGGGACCCCTCCCCAGGGAGGTCCACCCTCTCCTCAGTGTCCCCTGACCCTATGCTAAGGGCATGTCTGTGTCCTTGTCCTCTGCCAGGGGCCAACTGAGACTGCCGACCCCGGGGTGGGGTGCAGGGCTCCGCGGTGTGGAGGCGTGCTATGGGGACAGGGCAGCCTGGACGTCGCGGCAGATGTAAGGCACAGTGTGGCAGTAGCCGTGGGGACTGTGGGGCTATCACCCCAAGGGCAGTGCCCGGCGGTCAGTGTCAAGACAGGGAGGCATGGCGTGTGCTGGCTGCTGCGGGCCTGCAGTGCAAGAGAGCTGGGGGGACCAGGTCCACGGGCAGTGCCAGCCATGAGGAGGTCCCTGGGAGAGTCTGCAGGAGGCGGCATGGGCCCCAGGGAGCTCCCAGCCAGAGCCGAGGCACAGTCACGGCATGCCCGGGCCACGGAAGGCACAATCGTGGTGTCTGGGAGGTCAGGGCTAGGCAGACACGTTGACGTCCCTGAGAGAAATGGCACTGCTGGGGGCCTCGTCGCCAAGCAGCAGGGCTGGCGTGTCTGCGTCCACCTCCGAGTCCGCTCCGGCACTGGCCTGCTCCACGCTAGGCTCGGCACTGGGGCCCAGGCCCTGGGACAGGATCTGCTGGATGGTCCTGCGCAGGTTGGGGTGCAGCCGGCCCTGTGTCTGGTAGAACACCTCCAGGGCAAAGGACTTGAGTGCGCCGGTGCAGAGGTCCTCATACAGCGGGATGGTGTACATGCGGGACATCTGGGGAGGTGGGCACACCGTCGCCCTGGCCCTGCCCCAGCCCCGCTCCGCCCCCCACAGCCAGCCTGCCAGCCAGCTCCCAGCCCCAGCCGCACTCCCAATACCAGCCAGGTTCCTGTCCCCCCCACAGCCCCGCCCCACCGCCTGCCCAGACCTGCACTGCCCTCACTCATGCTGCCAAGGCGTCTCACCTCATACACCACTATGGGCCTTCTGCAGAGGCCTCACTTCCAGAGAGCTTGGACTCAGGGGCACTGATGGGGGACAACCCGTGTGGAACGGGGGTGGGGGTGTCTAGAGCCCCTGGAGGCCTGGGATCCTCAGACAGCCCTGGGACCAGGTCAAACATGGGACTGCCTACAGGCCTAGGGCCACGGAGGCCTAGATTTCCAGACTATTCTCCCAGCTCTCCCTCTAGAGGACTGATGGGGTCCAAGCTCCTCCCACCTGGTGTGCCACCGCCCCTCCCATGGCAGCCCAGACACTGCATGTCCCCCACCCGGTTGTCCTGGATGCCCAGGCTGTGGTGGCAGTGTGTGGGGGGGTGCTTGTGCAGGGGGCCCGCACCTGGCTCTCCAGGAACCGCCGGACCCGGTGCAGGTCGGGGTAGTAGTCGTTGCGGACCACGATCTGCAGCCAGCGGATGCGGATCTCAGCGTTCATCGAGTCCAGCAGGGACGAGTAGCACTTGGACAGGCTCATCACCACCTCTGCAGGGCCACAGGCAGGTCAGGGCTGGGCAGGCACACCCCACCCCACCCACCCTGGCAGCTGCAGGACCCACCCTGGGGCAGTGGGGACCCATCCAGGAGCCGGTCTAGGAATAGCGCTGTCTGGAAGGTCTTCCACTTGGAGATGTCGATGGCACTAGCTGAGGCGGCTGCCTGGTCCAGAGGCTCTGCGGTCCACAGCTGGAAGAGGGCCTCCACGGGCCGGGTCAGGCTGGATCCCTGAGACAGGTCCGGCTCGGCCAGTGGGGGGCCCGTGGCGTTGAGCCAGCGCTCGAACTCCAGCCCTACAGGGGAGAGAGCGTCCGGGGGTCCCCCTGGGTGTGAATGTCCCAAGGCCTGGGAGATAACATCCTGGGGTCCCCACCCACGCCAGGAGACCCCAGACGCCGAGGGTGTCGCTGGGTGTGGCTGTCCCAGGGCCTGGGAGCCTCAGGGAGAGGCAGCTAGGGCAGGCTGGGGTCAGCTCTGGCACCTGCCACATTGAGCCACAGGAGTGGCCTCTGTGAAGGAGCATGAGGGGGTGGTGCAGAAGAATCAGGTTGGTGAATATGGTACCCCTGTCCCTCCATGCCTCTCATGGATACCAAACAGTGAGGCACTTTAAACCCAACCTTGGCACCGGGGGTGTGGTGGGAGCAGTGATGGTAGGAGTCGGTGGGTATGGGGGGTGGTCTGCACCATACGGGGGGCTGGCCAGCAGCCAGCTGATAAACTGACAGTCTGCTCTAAAGCCCTGGGCCACTCTGGGGGCAGATGCTGTCCATCCCTCCCACCCCCAAAACTCTTGGTGTACTTATTAACCTTCCAGAGCAGAGCCACCTTGTCCAGACCACCAGCCACACCTCGTTGCTCTCCAGCAAATCTTGGCCTCTCCCTAGACGTCAGACCCCAGTCTCTGCTTTGGCCCCCAGCCCTTGGAGCCCCAGAGACATCTTTATGGGCATCACACAGGTGGGCCAGGCCTCAGACAGCTCCAACGCAAACCTCCCTCTACCCAAGCAACCGTACACCAAGCCCTTTGCACATACTGCCTAATTCAGTTTGCTTGACCTAAGAGGAGCCTCCTCAGGGAAGCCTCCTGGGCCCCAACAGGATAGGAAGCACAGGCTCCTCCGTACCCATGGTGTCCCAGTGTGAGGCTCATACACCATCTGGCTGAAGGAGGGACAGCTGAACTGAAGGGGCCTTTCCCTAGGCAGAAGCGGCAGCCTGTGCAGTAAATCTCTCTGCCATCCTCTCTGCTCCCCCGGTGGGCTAAGGGCCAGCTGGCCACAGACAGAGGGCAGGCAGTGGGCCTCACCTGCCCGGCAGTCCACGCTTTGCTCCTTCAGCTCTGGAAAGAAGCTCAGGAAAGAGTCCAACAGGTCCTGAGCTACCACGCTGGTGAACTTATACTTCTCCACGTAGGCCTACACAGGTGGAGCAGGGCTCAGCAGGCCTGGGGGCTGGGCACACCATCCCCCACTAGAGCAGGGTGGGCACAGAGGCACTGTGTGGCCGTATGGGCCTGGCCAAGTGGCTGAAACGGAGAGGGAGCTAGAGGGAGGAGGTGGTGTCCTGCCCTGCTGCACCCAGGACAGGAGGCAGCCCCGGGAGGTGGGGAGGGGCTCGGGGTGGGCGGAGGGCAGGACTGCTTACCCGGAGAAAGTCATCGAAGCGCTGGGGGTCTCCACAAAGCTGGGACAAGTAGTACACGAAGCAGTAGCCCTTCTCATAAGTAAACAGGTTCATCAGGTGGCTGGGGTTCACCCCTGCAAGGGGAACACCCATAGGTCTGGGCAGTGTTCCTACCCCAAACAGGTCTCCCAGGATGGTGAGGGGGCCCTGGGGGGGGGTCACATGCTGTGGAGCAGGAAGGGCTGAAGGCCCTCATGTACCTGGATGCCCAGGAGTGCAGTAGGGGGGCCTGCCCTGCCCGGAAAGCCTTGGCAGAACCCGAGGGCCTACATGACATGATGGTCAGTGCTCAGAGCCCAGGAGAGAGGGTGGCAGGCTGAGGGAGCCTAAGGGAGGCCTTCCTAGGGCTGGGGACACCTGGCCTGGCCTTGGCAGGGATTCAGCCAGAGACACTCTGGCCAGAGGAAGCAAGGGATGGCAGGGTAAAGCCCTACAGGGTGATGTCTGCAGGGCCTGAGGCGAGGCCTGGTGGGAGTGGGTACCTGGCTCCAGCTTGACCTGCAGCTTGCTCACTGGACTGTCCTCCCCAAGGAGTTTCATCTGCCTGTGCAGGGCATCCAGGCGGAAGGCCGTCTCCAGACAGGTGAAGGCAGCCCCTGGACGGGGGCAGGGGGACAGTGCAGGCAGCCTGAGCACCTGGGCAAGTCTGAGGCTACTTGCCCCAGTGGCTCCCCACCCTGAGCCCCATGGAGCAGACCCAAGGCCACCCTGCTGGACACACACATGCTGGGGTACAGGCTGGACTCTCAGCCCCTTGGTGGCACCAGCCTCCTGCTACCGGCCCTCCCTGCCCCCCACCCCACTACTGAGGGCTGGTCACAGGCAGTACCGTAGGTCTCGGTGGTGATTCGGCGCTGGGCGTAGGTGGCCAAGCCCTCGCTCAACCACATCTCCTCCCACGTGGCATTGGTGACGGCATTGCCGAACCAGCTGTGGGCCACCTCGTGGATGACATCGATGACCAGGAACTCATCACTCTCCAGGATGGAGGAGATGATGAATGTGAGGCAGGGGTTCTCCATAGCCACGATGGGGAAGGAGGGGGGCAGGAAGACAATGTCGTACCTGCTCGGGGTGGGAGGGTGGGCAGATGACCCAAGGCCGCTGTGGGCCTGGGTGGTGCGTGGCTCTTCCTCCCCAGTAGGCCCCAGTTCACCCCTTGGGAGGGCGGGACTTGCCCTCTGCCTCCCCGGGACATACCTGCCCCACAGGTACGGCCCGTACAGCCGCTCGGCTGCGCTCAGCCACTGCTCCACTGCACCCGACAGCTTGCTGGTGGCCGTGGGCAGGAGGCACGGCTCGGCCCATACCCGGCTCCTATCACAGGGCGGAGAGGGCAGGCAGAGGCTGACCGGCCCCCCAAACCCGCTCCCCGACCAGGTCTCCCCTCTCCTATGGGCCCAAATGCCCCGCCTCACTTGAGGGCTACCCACCCCCCCAGCCCCCCCGCCCCCCCCCCCCCCCCCCCGTAGGCCCTTCCCATGGCAACGGCCAAGACACATGCTGACTTGGGGGCTGGGATTCACCCATCACTGACTTGAAAAAACCCGCCCAGGCTGGAGGGTGCGTGGGGCTGTGGTGCGGCTCCAGCAGGGGGATAGGCCTGAGGGGGGCCCTGAGGAGGCTAAGAGCCCCCAGCTTCTGGGTTGGGGATGGGCAGGTGCGAGGGACCTGGCAGGGATGGGCTCTGGCTGAGGCAAGACAGGGCGGGGGGTGGGGCTGGTCCCCATGCTGCGGGGTCCCCCCGGGGCAGCCACAGATGCAGGCCCCGTGCCCCGCCCGTGGCAGGACTTCCCCAGAGCCTGGGCTCCCCCGGTGGCAGCCACTGCAGGAAGCGAGCAGCAGTGGCCCTACCTGGGCCCGATGTCTGCCGGCTGGAGGTCCCCGGCCACAAGGGCCACGAGGTAGGCGGGCACGGGGTGCTCCATGTGGAAGCGGTAGACGCCCTCCTCCTCCACGTAGGTGCTCTGCGTGGCGCTCATCAGCACCTGCACCCCCGACGGGGCCTGCGTGCGAGGAGCCCCCACCCATCAGGGCACCCTGCGTCCTGGATGGGGAACCCCACGCTCTGGTGGAAAGCCCTACAACCCAGGCCAGGGAACCCCAGATCACGACTAGAAACCCCACATCCTCCAACAGGGCATGCCCTATCCAGGACGGGCAATCCCATGCACCCTGTCAGGGTGACCTATGGCAACTCCACACCCCAGGTCAGGAAACCCCATATTCATTGCAGGGAGCCCCACATCCCCAATGGCGAGCCCCGCGACCTGGGCTGGACAGCCACATCCCCGTCAGGGCATCTCTCATCACAAAGAGTCCACACATTCTGCTGGCAACCCCTCTCTGACTGCCCCCTCCCACACTGGGCTCCTTCCTAGAGGGTGGTGAGGAGGCAGGCCAGGCTAGGGGATGCTGACCTTGACAACAGCCGAGTAGGTGCACTTGACCGCGGGCGTGTCGAAGCAGGGGAAGAAGGAGCGGTTGCACACGGAGTGGCCCTGGGTGAAGACGAAGGGCTTGGCGTTGCCATAAGTCAGCTCAGGGTCCAGCCACCAGATCTGCAGGCAGGCGGTGGGCAGGCATCAGCCAGGGCCACCCTTCCCACCACAGTGAGGCACCAGGGCCCCTGTCTCACGGAAAGGGGATGGGGATGCCAGGAACCCCCCTACCAACCATGCCTCACTCCAGGAAGCTGGGCAAGTTTCCAGGAAAGGGCAGGGCCTTATGAGTGGCCCCAAACCTGTGGTCCTGCTCAGGCTTCTTGGCCCAGAGCCTCTGGGGGCAGCAGATGGAGAGGAAGACAGCGAGGGCCCGGGAAGAGATGGCCTGCTTGGGCTCCTCCAGGGCCAACAGCCGTTCCTGGTCACCGTCACCTACCCAGCCCTTAGTGGACCTATAACGTGGCCAGCAGGAGGCTGGGCACCTAGGAGCCAGCCCAGGGGGTCTCCTGGCCCCAGCCCCTCGTCCAAGCTTCCGAAGGGAAACTGAAGCAGTGTCAAAGACACAAGTCCAAGTTCTTACAGGCCGGCAGCAAGGAAAGGGAGCCGAGAACGTGAACATGAGAGAAACTGGTGCTTCCTGATGACCCCACATACCGGAAGGGAGCTCCTGAGCCCAGGGCCACCACCAAGCATGGGATCAGGCACTTGGAAAGGATGGGCTGGGCAGGCCAGGAGTGGCCACGGGAGGACTGCTGGGGCCTATGTGTGGCCCCCTGAACTCTGTTCTCCCCACATTCCCCTGTACTGGCATGTGATCACTGGAGCAAACTAGATTGTTCCTTGTCTGCTCCAGTGACCAAGCACACAAGTCTCCACCCAGGAAGCACCCCCCACCCACCCTCTGCAAGTGATGAGCCCGTGGAATCCATGGCTGTGGACCCCCCCACAGTGGTTCATGCTGAGATCGCAGAAGCGGTGGACCACCAGACCCAGGAGGGGCCGCCACCCCCTCCCCTGCACCACCACCACAGACCACAGCCCCGGGTGGATTTCCAGACGGGGCAAGTCTGCCTATTTGGTTCCGGCCAGACTCCTGGCCAACGTTCACCAGTTTCTTTTGGAAACTTCCTTTCGGCTGCTTCGTCTCTGTCCCCTCACTTCGGGAAGCCGGCAGTTGTATGTTCTTTTCTGCTGACCCCTCATCTCCCACCTCAGGCTGCCCCATTTGTGCAGAAGGCCCGTCCAGGGAGCCTGTTCAAAACTGCAGAGTCCTGGCCCCTGACCCAGAACTGCCAGGGGCCCGCACCCAGGAATCTGCGTTAAGGAGACTCTGCAGCAGATCCTGCTTCAGGTGGTCCTTGGCTCATGCTGGGGATAGGCGCCCACAGTCCCCCAGACCCCTCTCCCACCACAGCCTCCCCTCCCACTAACCCCTCCCTTCCTTGGGCTATCTGCAGGCTGCGCCCAGCTCAGGCTCTCTGTTCCCACCACCAGCATCCACTTCTCAGCCCAGCCAGAGGGCCCAGCTAGCACTGCTCTCTCCTTAGCCTAGCTGAGACCAACGGGGGCCACAGTCCTCCCTGGGAGTGGGGGGCTGGCACAGACCCCCAGGTAGGCAAGGCCCGGCCCCGGAGGTGAGCCGCCAAATTCTTTCAGGGTGCAGGGTCCAAGGGGCTGGTGAAGGGGGAGGCTGCTGACTCTGGACGCCGCAGGGCAGGAAGAAAGCTGTTCTTGCTGGGGTGGGGGCAGGGTATGATGTTCAGGAATGGGATACAAGAGACAAACTGCCTCTGGAGGGGTGGGTCCCCACTCCCAGGAAGCTGCAGCCTCGCCTGGCACTGGGACAGGTTTAGGGATCTAGGCCTGAATCCTAGAACAAGCTAGAGAGAGGAAGAGCCTGAGCCCTGAGGTGTTCCTGCAGGATGGTGGGGGCCCGGGGTCAGAGGCCAGAGCCTCTGTCCTCTGCAAGTGACCCAGCTGGTGGGCCTAGTCCCCTAGTCCCCATGCCCACAGCTGCACTATCTGTGGGGACCATGATGCCCCTCTCTGCTCCAGTCACACAGGGATGACGGCTGCTCTCACTGGCCTGCCCCAATCTCCAGCGGCCTGGCATGGGTCCCGGCCCCACCGTTCTGCTGGTCATGGTCTTAAATGGACCAGACGCAAAGGCTGCAAGCTCCCAGATTGAGGTCAGGGAGAAGTATGTCTCTGTGTTCTCACTGCCATGCGGGAGACACATCTGCCACCCGTCAGAGCCCCAGATTACCTGCGCAGGCGGCAGGGGCCAACAAAGCAGACCAGCAAGCTGGCACACTTGGGGGAGCTCAGGGCAGGCACTGTGGTGGTGGGGCCTGCTGAGGGTTCCAGGGAATCACACTGGAAGCCCACAGGTGTGCATCTGGTCCAAGCTCTTCCCATCCGGATGTCACCTTGGTGGCTCCTGGCCAGATGCCACCACCCCACCTGTCCCTTTGCATGCTACAGGCAGTGACAGATGGAACCCCCAGGGCCTCCCAGAGCTGCGTGCACGCTGTATCCGTGGGGGGAGAGCGATGTCGCATGTGTGCTGTCCACATGGGAACCCAGGCAGGCTCCATGCTGCAGGAGTGAAAGGGCCTGCTCCGTCTTAAGGGTCTCATTGCGGCAGACCCGAGCCACCCGGGCTTTCTGGCAGAGCCTCTGGGGTGGTGGGTGGTGGGTGCCCAAAGCCCTGCAGAGCCCACGTGCGTATCTGCGGGGCACCCGGCCGCAGCCCCTGCCAGTCCTCACCCACAAGGCCCAAGGCACAGAGCCAAGCCGGACTCTGTGTGGCTCTGGCAGCTCAGTCTCTCACGCCACCTCCAGAGAGCAGATCAGCTGCCCCTGGGTGCTCTGAAGACCTATGTCACACGGAGGCCCTTGTACGTCTGACACCACCCACCGGCTGGCCCCTGGTGCCAGGCTCCAGCAGAGGTCTGGACTGGCTCGTACCCACTGGAAGCTGTCCTCATCCCAGGGCAGGGACAACCCTAGCACTAATGAAAGGAGAGGTCTCCCTGGGTGGCATGCTGTCCCTTGCCCCCCTCCACTAGGCCAGCACCAGGACTCTCACTGTTTCTAAGGTTCCTAAAAACTCCCCAGGCATCCGCTGGAAATCACTGTGGGCACCTGAACAGGACTCCAGGGCCAGGTGGAGGGTGCCAGGCCAGAGGCCGCAGGCTCCCTGGGGCCGGGCTGGCTCCGCCCTCTCTGCAGGTGCCCTAGGGGCAGACCGCTGGTTAGGGCCCCCTTGGCAGGCAGCGCGGGGAGAGGCCGCCTGGAGACCACCCTGAGCCCCGGCCCCGCGGACTCACGGCCGGGGCGTCGGTCGAGGTGTAGCGCAGGATGACCTGGAAGGGCTGGTGCGCTTGCAGCTCGGGCGGCAACGTGACAGTGAGCGAGGAGCCGTAGTCGGTGAACGGGTCCACCCTGAAGGCCAGCGGGCAGCAGGCGGGCTCAGCGCCGGGCGCCCCGGGGAAGGCGGGCAGTGGCGGCGGCGGCGCGGGCCCGGGCCCGGCGGCCGCGAACGCGAAGGCGCAGGGGGGCTCGGCGGCGGCGGCGGCGGGGGCGCGGCGGAAGGCGGCCGAGTGCAGGCGCAAGGCCGGGTGCGCGTCGAGCACGAGCGCGCGGGGCGCGGGCCGCAGCGCGCACAGCTCGAGCACCAAGCAGCCGGCCAGCTCGCGCGCCTCGGGCCGCAGCTCCAGGCCCAGCTGCAGGTGGCGGAGGCGGAAGAGCTGCGCGCTGGAGGCCGAGGCCACGTCCAGGGCGGGCGGCGGCTCCGGCGGCGGGCGAGCGGGCGCGGCCTCGGCGCCGGGCGCCTTGCAGCAGCAGCACTGCGCCGCCATAGCCGACCGCGCTAGGTGAAATCCATGGGCGGCGGCCGCGCCGGGCCGCGGAGAGCGGGCAAGGGGCGCCGGGCGGTGGCGGTGGCGGCGGCGGGGCGCGGGCACAACAGGAAGTCGCGCCGGGAGCCGCCCGGCCCGGCCCCGTGCCGTGCGCCGCCCCGCTCGGGCTCCGCTCGGCCGCCGCCGGGGGCGCTGTGCGCCGGGCCGGGCCGGGGGAGCCGGGGACGCCGAGCGCACGGGAGCGGGGCGGGGGCGGGGGCGGGCGGGGGCGGGCGGGGGCGGAGTGCTCGGGGGACCCGAAGTCAGGGACGCTCTGCTTGGGGGCAGGCCGGGGAGTGGGGAGCTGGAGGCGCCGTGCGTGGGAAACCTGGGAGCGGGGGACGGCATGTGCCGGTGCGCGGGCCATGTTGGGGGGTTCGCCGGGCTGGGAGCCGGGGGAGCTGTGTGCGGGGCACCAGGGCCAAAGTGAGAGGGGTGGGCCAGCAGACCGGGGGTCCTGGGCGCGGGTGCCGGTGTGTTGTGTTCTGGAGGACCAGGGCGCACGGGGGCTTGGGGGCACCAGCTGCCCAAGCGGCCTCCCAAGCCCTGTGCTCTTCTGCCGGGACTCCTCAGGGTTGCTGTGGGCGGGTTCCTGGGGGCAAGGGCTGCCTAGTGCAGTCTCTGCTTCTTCAAAGCCAGGAGGTGCATATACGCCCCCCCCCCCCCCCCCATGAGACCAGTGGTCTGTGTTGTGGCCCATGCTGGAGCTTGGGGGCCTTAGGGCTGTGCTGTCTGATAAGGTGGTTCTAGCCACGTGTGGCTGTTTAGATTGAAATGAAATACAATTTAGTTCCTCCCTGGCATAGCCGTGTTTCAAGGTCTCTACGCGTGTGTAGGGTACTGGCCAGTGGCAACTGTGATGGTCCCAGTGGATAGTCCATCTTCACAGAAAATGCTGCAGGGCCCTGAAGGCCTCCCCCTGTGGAGCAGGTGAGTGCTGGGGCCTTAGCGGGATCCACCCTGCTCCCCACCCCACGTTGCAGGGTCCTGTCCAGAGACCAGGGCCCAAAGGAGAGGGCTACACACTAGGGAGGCCTCCACCAGAAGCCATGGAACGAGAGGGGCCACCAAGATGGTGCTGTTACCATGATGAAAGACTTCAGATTTTTGGGGAAAAGGGGCTCTGGGGCCTGGAAGGGCATCCAGGAG
This sequence comes from Mustela erminea, assembly GCF_009829155.1. Classification (NCBI taxonomy): domain Eukaryota; kingdom Metazoa; phylum Chordata; class Mammalia; order Carnivora; family Mustelidae; genus Mustela; species Mustela erminea. The sequence goes on along the minus strand of NC_045621.1, from coordinate 45,943,408 downwards.
CCTCACACACCGCTCTCCTCTGCTTATCCCAGAGTAGCATTTAATTCTTCTGGACTCTGTCTCTGCCTATAACCCATGCGGTGGCGCCTGCCTTCCTCCCTGAGAGCAGGGGAGCGGTGGGAGCGATGGTTGGTGGGATGCAGGACCATGTCCACTGGTGTGGAGTACTTGCACTGAAGCATTGCTTTAATTTTCCCATGCATACTCTTAGCTGGGGTAACACAACCCCAGACTCCCCAGGATCCCCAGGGCTCCTGTAGTCACCTGGAAGAGGAGATCAATTCTATGTCTAAGACTTAAAAGAGGAGAGAGCAGGGGTCTGATTGGTCCTAAGTTCACATGGCCCAGCGCCTGCCCACATGGCATGGTCCTGAGGTGCTGGGCAGAGGGTTTTATATTGTACTCCCAGATTTAGGAGCTTCTCTGAGCCCCTTCCCCAGGCCAGTTGGCTGGGGCTGGAGGAGCATAAGGACTACATCAGGACCACAGGTAGGTATCCAGATGAGCCTACCCTCGTCCCCTCAGTCAGGTTGACCAACAACCGGTGCCCTCAGAAGCCATCAGGGGCTTCCTGTCTTCCCAGTACCCTGAACTTGGAGAAGCAGGGGTTACCTCTCATCCCTTCTCTGCTGGAGGGCCCTGCCTATCTCCCCAAGGTCAACTCTGCACACAGGACGGGTGGAGTGGGGCAGCCTAGCTGGTCCACAGCTGTTACGCCCCCCTTCTCCTGTGGGGGGGGGGTGCCTGCTACCCATTTATGAAAGGAACCAAAACAAGCCAGTTTTAGAGCATACAAAGCTGTTTTGTGGGACCAAAGTCAGCCCACTGAGGCACCTTGTGAACTGTGAGGCCCACAGGTACAGGGGTGTGGTTGTCCTCAGTCTCCACCCTGTCTCTGTCCTGCAGGGGACAGTGTCTTCAACACAGCCCCTTCCCTGTAGCCAGTCTGTTCCCCTGCAGCAGGAGGCAGCATTGCACTCCAGCCTTCTGGAAAGCCACTATCTAGGGGAGGGAGGTTGGGAGCAGCTCCAATGCACTTCTCCCCTCTCCCCACCCCGACCTGACCCAGGGAGACGAAGGCGGAATCAGGGCTATCAGACGCTGGGGCTTCTCCCATGGAAACTGTCTGCTGGTGATCAAATCCTGGCTGGCTTGGGTGGGCTGAAGTAGTAGACACTGCCTATGCCCAGCCTTCCCCTAATGCTCATGGACTGGCACCCCCCTCCAGGGGCACTGTGCCTGGGAGGGGACAGGTCCCTGGCCTTACCTGCTGGGAGGCGGACGTGGAGGCAGGCAGAGGTCCTCAGGAGAATGGGGCCTCTGGTGACAGTGTGTCAAACAGAACCAGTGGGTAAAACACTGATGCAGCCCACAGATGTCTTTCCCAGAGCCACATCAGCCAGCCAGCAGTGGGAGGGTGTCCCAGCAAAGATGCTGTGAGCGTGCTGGGTTAAAAACTTGGACTCAGGTCCTGGGAAACTGCTCGGCTCACCTCTAAGCCACTGTAGCCTTGCCTGCCGAGTGGAGACAGTGATGGCAGCTTCCTTATGGAAGGGGTTGGCGGCAACGCGATGTGAGCACTGAGGGGCCTGGAGAGAGGCAGCTGGCAAGTCCTGTAGAAGGTGGTAGAAGGTGGCTTGGCTGAGGTGAGCTGCAAAGGGGTCATGACAGGAGTAGCATTCGGGGGCAGGAGCTGGTGACTGGTGACACTGCGAGGGGCTGGATGTTGGCCTACAAATGTGTGGTATATGCTTGCAGCCAGGGACCGTCAGAGGGTGTCATTCCTGCCACAGTCAGGACCCAGGCGCAGGTCTAACGGTGGGGAGAAGGGGCCCCTTTCACAGCCATCCCAGTGTCTTACGAGCTGTGAGCCTCCCATCCCCATGACTCCGGGCTCTGCTGGGTCCGAGGTTTTGTTCCCAGCTACGATGCTTCTCCCCAGTGACACAGATGTCCCCCAAGATGGCAGGCTGAGACACCACTTGACCATTCCAGGCTCTTCAGGCCACGGAGGCAACATGCACATCAGGGGCTGCTGGACTGGGTGCAGTGACTGGTCCTGATTTGAAGGAGCAAGAGGGCTGGGACCAGGAGGAGTGTGCTGAGCTTGGGACGTTCTCCCGATGCCTCCCGTCCTCCCGGCTGAGGACGACATGAGGGAAGCCACAGCCCTAGGCAGGGCCACCCATGGCCCTTTGGAATGGAGCCTCGAGTCACCTCACCAGGAAAGACCAGGACCAGTGAGGTGCAGGCTGAGGAGAAGAACATAACATGAGTAGTGGGGATGGGAAACAATAAACACTAATTACGATATTTTATTAATTACCTTGATGTGCATAGGGAGAAATATATTAACCAGGGGCTGTATTATCTGTAATTCATATTGTAACCCGGTTTCCGTCCCCCCCAATCTTATTTAATTAAAGGTGTCGATGGTGATTACTTCTCTAGGACAGCCTGTAGATCCCAGGATGCAGGTGAGATGTGTCTGAAGCCACAGGCTCAGATGCACAGGTGGTGAGTGCAACTGTGACATGAGGCCAGGGCTCGGTGCTGTTATGGAAGCTGTGAGGTCAGTACGGCTGGAGGCAGGCACAGGTGCTGGGTTGTCGCCAGGCAGCCTCACATCCTGGCCTCTGTTGCAGCATTTCCAGGCCTGGGTCCCATGCTGGATTCTGATGGGACCAGGTGAGATTTGGGGCAAGCCCTATGGCTCCAACAGGTGGCAGGCACAGGCTTTGCCAGCAGAGCTGGTGTCCTCCTCCACATCAGAGTGACAGGCAACTAGGACTGGGGAGAGGAAAGGGGTCTCCCTGACTCCTGTACTTTCCTACCTTCTGACCTTGGCTCCCTGGCCTTGCTCTGTGTATTAAATACCTTTCTGCCTAAAATTCCTCACATGGTTTTGATTTTCTTGACCGAAGCCCTGTCTGGTAAAACTGCTGACTGAGGAAGGGACGCTTCCAGTCCCCTCTTCAGAGGACACAATCCCACAGTACTGTCAAACGGGCTCAAGCGGCATTTCAGGAAGAAGCAGAAAATGAAAATTCTGTGCCACAGGAAGGAGGACAAAGACCCCCTCTGGTCGGCGCTTCAACTACCTCCAATTCCATGCGCCCCGCACTCGGGGCTGGCTCCTCTCCAGGGACTGAAGGGCTAGGGCTCATTCTGGAGCTCATCTCCTCCCGTTCCAGAGCACGGTCCCGCGGGCTCCATGGACAGGCGGGGCAAGGACTGCAGAGCCTCCTCGTACTTCTGCAGCTGAGTCCAGAAACCCGGATTGGGCTCGGCCACTGGGCGGGCGCTCTTCACCGTCTGGGTACGAGAGGCAGAGGTTGAACGCAGCGCCCCAAGGTCGTCTGCGCCCCTATCCCCCCGCCAACCTGGGAGGCCAGCCCCATCTGGAAGGCCCGTCCCACCTGGACCGCCCGCCCCACCTGGAAGGCCCCCGCCAGGCTGAGGCCGCGGTGCCGCATGAGGTAAGCGGTGCAGACTGCGGCCGAGCGGCTGCGGCCGTTCTTGCAGTAGACCAGGCAGGCGCCGCCGGCGCGCACCGCGGCCTCCATGGCGGCGCAGGTGGGCTCCAGGTGAGCCAGCAGGTCCTCGGCCGGATCGTCGAACACGGGCACGCGCAGCTCGGCCACGCCGGGCGCGCACGGGCCGGGCTGCTGGCGCGAAACATTGACGCACAGGGTGACTCCCGCGCGTGCCAGCAGCTCCGGCGCGGCCGCGGCGCGTGCAGTCCCGAGGAACAGCGAGGGGGCGACGCGCACGAATGGCGGCGGCGCCGGCAAGGCCACCTCGGGGACCTCGCGGCGGTCGGCTGGTCCCGGGTCCATGACCCGCGCCCGGGTCGCGGCACGAGTTTAGGCGTTCGGGCGGCCCGTGGGGCACCCCCGGGGTCCTAAAGGTCTCTGAGGGTCCCACCCGCAGGGCCCTGGCCGCCTCCGCATTGGCCGGGCAGGGCGGGCTCGTCTTCTGATTGGATGCGGGTGGGGGTGGTGGCCATTGGCTGGGCTCGTGGGCGGGTGGGCGAGTGGGATTGGCTGTAGCGTGGCGGGCGGGGCCGGAACGTGGGGATGAATGGACGGTTCCTGGGGGACCCGGAGGCCCGGGAGCTGTAATCCCGCGCGGGAGCGCGGCGTTCTCTCCGGCTTGCTGGGCTGGGCAGGCCGCGACCTGGGCGGACCTGCGGGGCTGGGCTTCTAGAGCTGCAGTGCCTGACCCTGCTCCCGTGGTTGGGCGTTGGTCGTTGGGGGTAGGGGGTGGCTCACAGACGTGGGCACCTGTCCCGGAGCGGTCCGGCCGTGGAGGGGGCGGGCAGCAGGGCCCCGGCCGGGCTCGGGGAGGTGGGCTTCTCCTCCAGCTACCGTGCGGAGCACAGGGGTCCTGTCTGGTATCTTCCGTATCGTTTGGTTGGTAGGCTGCCTGGCTTCGCTTCCTCTTAGGAACTAATAATTGTAATGCCGGCCGAGGTGCCTTTTAGTACAGCTTTGTTTGTTCCCTTTTCTCTGCTTCCTAATTGCCCTTTGTAATTTCTGCATTTTATTTTCCCCTTTACTGTAAAACACGGTTCATATGAAATGAAACTGTTTGCTGTTAAATTTTCATCATTTCTTCAAATACCAGGGTTTTTATTTTTCTTAATTTTTGGTTCATCACTTTTTAAAAAACTAACATCATTTAGGGGCTCCTGGGTGGCTCAGTGGTTTGTCGTCTGCCTTCAGCTCAGGTCAGGATCTTCGCGTCCTGGAGTAGAGCACCGAATTGGTTTCCTGTTCTACCAGGAGTCTCCTCCCTCTCCCTCTGCCAGACACCACCGCCCCCTGCTGCTTGTGCGTGGTCTCTCAAATTAAAAGAAAAGAAAAGAAAAGAAAAGAAAAGAAAAGAAAAGAAAACACATCATTTAGGGGCGCCTGGCTGGCTCAGTGGGTTAAGGCCTCTGCCTTCGGCTCAGGTTGTGATCTCAAGGTGCTGGGATCGAGCCCTGCATCGGGCTCCCTGCTGGGTGGGGAGCTTGCTTCCTCCTCTCTCTCTGCCTGCCTCTCTGCCTACTTGTGATCTGTCAAATAAATAAATAAAATCTTTTAAAAATATATATTTAAAAAAAACCCCACATCATTTAATGTTGACATGAGTAAGAAGACTTATTCAGGTTTTTCTGATGGCCGGTGTCATTCAGGGATGTCTTTCCTGGATTGGTTTCAGTGAAAGTAGCTGTCTTGCAACCCTGTATACAATGATACTGCACTTTGTTTTATTCTAATAGTAAACTTTTTTCGTATTCATTTGTAACAAAGCATCACAAACTCAGTAGCTTAAAACAACAGAAGTTTATTTTCCCCTTTTTGTTTGGGTTTTCCAAATCTCCCTCTTCTTATCAGGACACTTAGTCATTTACTTCAAGACACATCCTAATCCAGTATGACCTCCTGGATTATTTTCAAATACTGTTTCCATATATGGTCATTCACAGGTACCAGGGTTTAGGATTTAAGCTTAATGTTTTGGGGGATGCCATTCCACCTGCAACAGGTGGTATGGTTTACCAAGTTTGTAGGACTTTACCATCTCTCTTTCTTGCTTAGATTTTGTTTATTTGACAGAGACAGCGAGAGAGGGAAAACAAGCTGGGGGAGTGGGAGAGGGAGAAACAGGCTTCCCACTGAGCAGGGAGCCTGAAGTGGGGCTTGATTCCAGGACCGCTTAACAGACTGCGCCGCACAGGTGTCCCTCTTTCTCTTTTCATAGCAAGGGGATTTTATTTTTAAAGATTTTATTTATTTTAGAGAGAAGGAGCAGGAATGGGGAGAGGAGTAGAGGAAGAAGCAGGCTCTGGGCTGAACAGAGCCCCATGTGGGGAACTCTCGATTCTACAATCCTGAGATCCTGACCTGAGCAGAAATCAAGAATCAAAGTCACCTAACCCACTGAGCCATCTAAGCACCCCCCCCCCCCCACAAAGGAATTTTAAAGACAGTCTTTGTGCTTTAAATTCCCAAACCCGCATTTGAAGGGAGTGTGGCAGGGAGATGGGACCTCAGGGGGAAAGATAAGAGATAGAGAGGGGATCCAGGAACCAAGGTGGGTATGAAAGAAGAGGTGAATTGGGAGGTAGAGTTCTGGAGGAAGCACCCCAGAACCCTAGACAGAATCTAGCCTCTGGGAAAGGACTGGGCATGGGCTTTGAGTATCCCTTTCCCCTTGCAGCCTGGGGCGAGGATTCCAGGCCCGGCGCCTGGAGAGAGCCCCACCCCTCTCAAAGCCTCCAGTGGCTTCAGTGGCAGAAAGCCCTTGAGCTGTTTCCCCCTGCTGCGCCTCCGCTTCCTAACCCGATTCCCTGCACTGCCCTCTCTCTGGAGAACTCCCGCGCCGCCTCTGAGACCCTATCCAGGACTCGTCCCTCCGCAGTCTTCCCCAGTGACGCTTTGGTCCACACAGCGAATCCTTGTCTCCGTGACCTGGAGCCCCTCGGTCGCCCTGTCGCAGCAGCGGACAGCTCCCGCTCCGTGTCTGCTACAGACTTGCACGGAACCGACGAAAATCGGCTTTGGAGTCCGGTAGAGCTCCATCAGAACTTGGCTCTGCGGCGTGCGGGCACGCGGCGCTGGGCGAGCGAATCTCCTTGTGCCTCGGTTTCCTCCGGTGTCCCACACGCACAGTCCCCGTGCTCGGTTCCCGGAGGCGTTGGAGCTTTTAGCGCTAACCCCCGGGGAGGCCCTGTCCCACAGCTTGCTCCCCGTGCTCTGCTGGACGTGGACGTTGGGGTTCGCGGTGGAGACTTGGCCGGCCGGTTCGCCGCGCCTCTTGCCGGGCTCAGAAGGAAGCCCAGCACGCGCGGGAGCTTGGGGGGGCTCGGCGGGGGAGGGCGCTCGGGGCCCTGTGAGGTCACAGAGGGACGCCCCTGGGCGGGGCCTGGGCGGGCCGGGCGCGGGGATTGGCGGAGGCCGAGAAGCGGTCTCCAGGGAAACCCGACGCTCTGGGCTGCGGGGCGTAGCGCCGGGCTGCTCTGAGCTGGCGGTTCTGGGCAGACCGGAACGCTGGGTGCCAGCTCTCCGAGCCTCGGTGCGGCCCCGCGGCAGGGGTGCGGTCGGGATCCCGGCGGGAGCGCGGGGAGCTCCGTGTTCCGGAGCTCATGGGGGGCGGCGGCGGAGGCCCGTGCCTGGCACCCGACGTCCCCTGGGACTGGCCCTCTGATCCCCGGCCCGGGGCCGGCAGGCTATTTGGGACCCGGCAGGCTTGAGAGGCTGTGAGTGTGAGGTCCGGCGAGGGCCGCGTCCCTGCACTTGTCGGCCCATCCTCGCGGGCTGGCTCCAGAGGCCTGTGGGGGAGGGGGCGCCCGCTGTTTGTGGCCCCTCTGGGGCCATTAGCAGGCATAATACTGAGCCCAACACAGGACCCTAAGAGGTCGTGGGAGGGTGGCTCCAACCGTCCTTAATGTGGTTCCCGCCGCCCGGGAGGGACCAGGAGCCCCTAGGGGCGCTGGCGAAGGTTTCTCCCGGAGTTTCCAAAAGGATGGGGCATCTAGGTTAGGGGGAGGGGGCTTTGTTTCTCTGAGGTGGATGGGGGCTCTGGGCCAGTCCCTGGACGTCGCCAGGAGCCCTGAGGGCGAATGTGGGTCTGTGGCTTTGCTTCCAGGTTCGAAGACGAGAGGCATGGAGAATAGTTATTCCTCAGCCTTCTATTTTGAAATCCCAGATGTTAACATCTATGAAAATCAGCTGGTGGGGAGGGACATCATGCCTGCTGCCACCCAGGACCAGGGAACCCTGGAGAGGTCCAGGACAATGGAGATGCTCTTTACCAAAAGGTGCGGGGTGGGGTGGGGGCTCCCACAGGGTGGTTCCTGCCTGACCCTGGGGGCCACTTAGCTGGGATCCAGCATTGGGGAAGGTGTTAAAAACCGCTAAAAGTTATTTTGCTCCTCAAAACTCCTCTCTGGAGAGATAGGAAAACCTTAACGTTGTATCAGCAACCCCTGAGGAAAATTACAACAGTTGATGAGGAGCCCCCTGCCTGATGTCCGCATACTCCTCCTAGCTCTCCCACTCTGCCTTTCTGTGTCACTTCCTCATGGCCTTAGGAATATCGGCTTTATACTGTGGCCTTCCCAAGTTGGCACAGCTTCTTCACAGTACGGTAACTGTGAGAAGGTCTACTTTGGGCCGGACACCACCCTCAGAGCCTTATCTTGGCCTTCTGTGAAACCCACCCTGTAATCCTATTGTATTTGTCCCCGGTTCAGACTGTGTCTCCCTGGCTCTTCCCCGGCGCCAGAATCCATGTTAAAGGCCTCATCCCCAATGTCATGGTGACTTGCATTTGTCAACAGAAGCCCAGCACACCCTCCCATGGATCAGCTGACCTCCATGCCCCCCACCCAGCCCTGGAGATGGAGGGAGTAGATTTAGATGAGGTCGTGGGGCCCCATGGTACGATTACTACCCTCATAAGAAAAGGAAGAAGCTAAAGCTTTCCCTCTTGGCCTCACCAGGACACAGTGAGCAGGTGCCGTCTGTGAGCTAGGAAGCTGGCCTTCACCGGGAATGGAGTCTGCAGGCACCCCCAGCCTCAGGGCCCCTTCCAGACTGAGAAACAAATGTGTGCGGTCCAAGGCCCCCAGTCTGTGGGGCTTTGCAATAGTCTGAGCGGACTGACAGAGCCCCCCTTTTGCAGAGGAGGCAAGTTGCTGAGTCACAAGAGGGGAAGGGACCAGTCTGGTGGCAGAACTGGGTGGCCAAGCCCTTGTTCACATTGCCAGCTGGCCGTCTCTGGGGACCCTGCTGCGGGCCTTGGAGCTGACTGGTTGTATTAATGATGTTCCTGATTGATCTTAAAATCATCTCCATTTGTTTTTTAAAGGAACATTTCCCTTGGTTCCTATTTGTTGAATTAAGCAACTAGGGTATCCAAGTGGGAGGAGAAGTGGTGTAGGAGTTTGCTGGGGCTGCGACAGGCTGCCACAGGCTGAGATCCTGAATACAGGAGACTTATTGTCTTTCAGTGTGGAAGCTGCAAGTCCAGGGTCAAGGTGCAGGCAGGGTGGTTTCTGTTGAGGGTGAGAGGGAGACTGTGCTCCAGGCCACTCTCCTTGGCTTGTAAGTGGCTGTCTTCTTCGTGTGTCTACATATCACCCTCTCTTCATGTGCTTCTTTATGTCCACACTTCCCCTTGGCTGAAGGCCAGTAGTCACACTGGCCCAGGCCCATCCTAGACTGTCCACCTGACAGTGGCAGAGGTCCATAGACCAGAGACATCAAGATGCAGCATCTCCAGAGAGCCCTTTTGACTTGAGAGGGAGGCAGAGAGGGAGGCCGTGTGTGTGTGATGGGGGGTAGGAGTAGGTCCTCTTTTAAGTCAGGATTTGTACTTTTAAATAGCAAGAGCAAAAAAGAAGCAACCTCACCTTGGTGCCCATTCTCGGCCCCATCCCTGTGGCCATCCGTCTGTCTGTCCTATGGGTCAGTTTGCTGCTCCTCTCCTTTGTTAGGCCATTCACGGGCCCATGCAAGTCTGCCAAGCGTCCACCTCCTGCCCGCTGTGCACCAGCTGCCGGCTCCTGAGAGAAGCCCCTGCCGGGAGCACTCTGGGCTGGTGGAGGGCACAAGGCTTGCCCTGCAAACAGGTGGAGCAGGGCGACTGTCAGCCTCCAGGTAGCAGAGCTGCGTGTGCCTCCAGGAAACTGGCAGCCATTTAGGCATGTGGAACAGACACAGGGTTGTGCACTTCCCGTGTGACCTGGGGTCATCACTGTACCCCCTGTACCTCATTTTCCCTTTCCGCAGAATGAGGGTAGCAATAGCATCTGCCCTGGGGGGGTGGTTGGGAGGAAGAACTGAGATGGCCTGGGGTTCTCGGCACCGTCATTCATCAGGCCTGTGTCATTGTGTCCCTCCCCTGCTCTTCACCTCCCTAGAGACGTCCCAGAGGCCCCGGAGGAGGAGGAGGAGGAGGAGTCTGAGGGTCCCTCCGGGCAGCAGGACCTGAAGGAGACCTACATCCAGCTGGTCCAAGGCGTGCAGGAGTGGCAGGACGGCTGTGTGTACAGAGGGGACTTCGGGCTGGACATGAAGCTAGGGCATGGTGAATTCTCTTGGCCCACGGGTGAGGTAACCGGCTCCCACTGCTGCTTCCCTCCTGGCCAGGCTCAGCCAGCCACTGCTGTCTCGCTTCTCCTTTCTTTCTCTTTCTTTTTTTCTTTTTTTAAGAGAGGGAGAGAGGGAGCAGGGTGGAGGGGCAAAGGGAGAGAGAGAATCTTAAGTAGACTCCATGCTCAGTGCAGAGCCAGACATGGGGTTGATCTCACAACCCTGAGAGCATGACCTGAGCTGAGAACAAGAGTCAGATGCTCAACTGACCAAGCCACGCAGGTGCCCCTGGTCTCTTCTCTTCTAAGAGGAACGTGAGGTGAACTTGCAGACCACTGGCAGGAAGGGTGCTAGGCTAACCTCTTTCTCACTGGAAAAGTGTCTAGAGAGAAACCTTATAGACTTTCAGGGTCCCTCTGGGGCTTTCTCCCAGGGAGTGGACAGAAATCCCACCCTGTGCACACACACCCAAGTGACCAGAGGGCTAAATGGCTGCCCCTTGCTGTTCTACACAAAGAGTATGCGAGTTAAGATTTTTTTTTTAAAGTTGGGTGGACTCTGATTTGCTCTTACAAAACCATGCAAATTAGATGGGTGCTGGTGGGAGAGGGACTGCCCCAGTCCTGTGCCTCTCTACGCGGCAAGTGTCTTTGGGCTGGACGGGCTCCCCAGGAACCATTACTGAGCTCACATTCAACCCCCAGGGAGACTAAAAAGGGCCTCTGTTGGCTATTGGAACTGAAAAGTCCATCCCTGGGGGTCATGTTGCCCTAGGCTTGGCTGGATCCACGGATTCCAATGACCCTGTTGGGCCACCTCTCCCCATCTTCATGTGGGAGGGTCCAGAGTGACCCTCCACCATCTGGTAAGCCCACGGGAGCTGCATCACACACTCCTGGGAGAGAGGAAAGGCCCACTCAAGGCACTGATCTGGCTTGGGTGTGGGTCCTGTGGCCAAAACCAAGTAAGGGCTCGGGTCAAAGGCTGGAGTCCTCAGGCTGGCCAGGCTTGGTACCATGTGCCTGGGGGCTGGGGTCAGTCCACCACCAACCGCATGGGTAGTCCTCTCCATGACCAGAGGAAAGAGAAGGGACAGCAAGCTGGCAACAGTTGCCACCGCGTTCCTCCAGAGTGGTCTGTGAGCACTGTTGGACCCAGCCCACTCCTGGTGTGGACAGAGGCTGTCAGCCATGCACCAGCAGCAGTCTGGGGGTTGGAAAGGGCTCAGAATGGGCATCACATTCTTTTTTTCCTCCCAAGACCCCTGTAAAGGGGTCTTGGCTCAGACAGACCCGCCCCTGACATCTGTGGGGCTCGGCACAGAACAGATAGAGGCCTGCACCCATGGCTCAGGATGGAGGCCTTTAAAAGCAAAGCCACTCCAGGGTTCCCAGCCAGGGTTCATAGCCTGCCCCTGGGGCCACACAGGGGAGCCCAAGGCTGCTGGCCTCCCCACTGCCTGGGCCAGCCTGCTGCCTGGGAGCCCAGGAGGATGGAGCTGAGCCTGGGTCAGAGCTCCTGCGTGCAGCCGGCTCCCACCCAAACCCTGTCCTGGCTACAGCCACACCTGTGCACATTCCCTGGCCTGGGCCAGGGTGGGAGGGAGGGAGCAATCGTGGCCACCAGGGCACCCACCCCCGAGCACCTGCTCTACACAGGTAAGGGACCACCTATAATGGACACTGTGCTCCCCGACTTGGAGGGAGCCTGTGGCTGGCATGGCTAGCACCACCCCTGGGGGCCGCTCTGCCGCCAGCCTGGAGGGCTTCCTGAAGGGTCCTGGGGGGTGGCAAGGAGTGGCCTCTCAGCCCTGCCAGTTCGGGGGCTTTCCACAGACTTACCGCGGGCAGTGTTATCGTGACCACCGCCATGGGCTGGGCACCTACCTGTGGCCCGACGGCTCCAGTTTCACCGGCATGTTTTACCTGAGCTACCGAGAAGGCTATGGCACCATGTTCCAGAAGACCAGGCTCTTCCAGGTGAGGGGCGGGGTGCCCTTTGTGCAGGGGAGGGTCGGGATGCCCTGTATTGGAGGGGGTGGCGAGGCTGCTCCATGTGCAGGGGAGGGGCAGGGTTACCCTTTGTGTGGGGGAGGGTTGGGGTCCTCCAGGCCCCTGGATCAAGGGATATTTAGGTTCTGGGGAATTTTATTTGTGTACCAAGTGGTAGCTTTGTTATTTGTGAAGATTAAAACAGTACCAGGAATAAGATACAATAATAGGGCTCATGAGAAGAAGACGAACCCAGCAAGAAGACAGGCCTCTCCCGGGTCCCGTTTTCCAGAGCAGGGCTGGATATCAGTCTCTGTGTGTCCTTTAGAGTCAACTGTAAATGCGCCATAAATGTTTAGTTTTTATACATAAACCAGATCATCTCACATACGGTGTCTTGAAACTTGTCAATGACATAACTTTCCTCCTCTTGCGTTCTCCCAGGAAAACCCATCCACGTTGGTTTACCCCTTCTCAGATGTAGAGCCCTGTGACTAGGACTGCCGTCAACACACAGGAAACTTCCATCCCCTGACATGACCCGTGCTCCTTTGGGACAGTCCCTCCTCCCGCCCGGCCCTCAGCCAGTCCTCTTGCTTCTGAAAGAATGTCCTGTTAACAAAATACAATATGTAGACCTTTCACTTAGCAAAGGGCATCAGAGATCCACCTGCGTTGCCGTGAGTCCAAAACTCGGTCCCCAGCGCTGAGTGCTCTGGCAGCGCCTGGCTCGGCCACCGTTGTCCCCCCAGCTGATGGGTGCTGGGCTAGTTTCCAGCTCTGAGCGGTTGTGAATCAACCTTCTACACACATTTATGTACCGTGTCTTGTGGTTGTGTGTAGCCCCGCCCTCTAGTCCCCCATGACCCTGAGATTCAGACATATTTGCATATGTCACAATTCCTTTCTTTTACTAGGAAGCAGTATTCCATGGTGTACATATGACATAGTCTTCATTGCTTCATGGAGAGCCACATGTTTGAGTTCTTTCCAGTTTTTGGTTCTTATGAATGAAGCTGCTAAGAACTGGATTACAAGTCCTCATGTGCCTGTCTTTTTTTGCATTTGCATAAATACCTGGGCGGGGATTGCTAGCCACTTGTTAGGTGTGTGGCGCATTTTACCAGACACCCCCCAGTGGTTTTCCAAAGTGGCTGTGCCACGTTCCGTTCCAGCCCGTCAGATGCTAATGTCCTTGCTCCACGTTCTGTCAACCCTTGGTGTGGTCTACTGGTCTACTGGCTTATCAAACTTTCTTTCCTAGTTCTTGCTCTTTATTATATCCCAGTTACAGAATCTTAGCTTAACCCAAGGTGACCAAGACTTTTTGTCCGTGTTCTCGCCTCCATGTTATGGTCTGGGTGCTGACGTTCAGGTCTGTGATCCATTTTGAGGTAACTTTTGCATTTCACGTGACACGGGGATTGGTTCTCCTCCCCTCCCCTGCCCCCACGTGCTGGTGTCCAGTTTTTCCTGGGCCGTCGGTTGAGAAGACTGTCCTTTTTCCACTGCTGGCCTTCGTGTCTTTGTCAGAAACCCAATGTGGGACACAGGTCTGGTTGTCTTTCTTCATGCAGTGTCAGGATTGGCCGGTGGGGGACGGGGTCTGCAGTCCCATCGCCTCCCTTTGTGTGATTTTGGAGAATATCAATGACCATTATTTCATGAGAGGCTGCATGAAGGTAACATTCTAAATCTACAATTCCTCCTCCTTTTATTAACCAGGATTCCTTGATTTATGACACCTTTCATCAGCTGTTTGGTTACTTGGAGGTAGTTTAATGGGAAAAGCAAAATGACCCCTGACCATTTCCCTTTCTTTGCCGGTTATCAGAGTTGTAAGGTGATTGCTGTCTAACGTTCTTCAGTGGTGATCCGTGGAGCTTAGGGAATGGGTTTCGTGTCTTTATAAACTCATGGATTTTAACAGATCTGGTTTCCCTCTGTACATCGCAGTCGCAAAGCTCTTCGAGGCCCGGTTGGTGCTCTTCGGCTCGCGGGAGCCCCTGGAGTTTGGCTCTTGCACTTGACACAACTCCAGCTGGCTTTGGTGGTTTTTTTGCATTTTGCTATGAGGAGTCCCCGGCTTTTTCCTCTGGTTTTTTACTCAATAGCCACGGTATTGTATTTGCATATCTTTCCTCTCGGTCTTAAAAATCTTCATTTCTAACCATTAACATTTCTTACCTGTTTTACATCATAAAATACATATGACAGTTTCAGAATAATAACATAGCATTGTGACCCCCACTATGACTCCTGAAAACAACTCAATGCTCGTTTGCCTTCCTTTTATCCCCACAGCTGACCCCTCAGCAATGTGGAACACAGTCATGGAACAGAATTCCTCCCTGCTCAGTTAATCCAACACCTGGATGTAGAGCTGCACTCACTTGTTTTGCTTTCATTTTTTAGGATCTGATTTTTAAAACCTTGCTTTAATCTTGTTTTGTACTTATGTTTTTACATTAGGTTTTTTAACCTGATATTTTTTTTTTTCTGAAGGCAAACCCAGCAAGTGTGGCCCACCCAGAGGAGCTGGGCATCCATCCCTTCTCTGCTCTCTAGTGTCCGCTCTTGTCATTGGTGATTGTTTCTACTGCTTTATTTTTGCATGTGCACACACGGGCCCGGGCGAGGTCCTCCCACTTAGGCGGTGGGACATGTGCTCTGCGAGCTTTCCATGGTTGCCTGCCGTTTCCCGTCATCCGGGCATCTTGTGTCCTTATAGCTGGTTGGGAAGGATTGACCAAAATGGGAGCTTTTCTCCCGTCTTTGTTGTGCCAAAGGGCCCAGTGGTGAAGGTCTCACTTGTTAATCATTCTGTGCTTTTGTTGGCGATCTTTTGGATACATTCATTCCTAGAAGGGCATTTTTTGATTGCAAATAAATGTGTATCAAAGACAAATTTTTAAGCCTGTGTTGTGTTGCATCCTGTAGACATGACTATTATTAGGATTATATTTTGTTAGCATTGTAGCTGTTAGTATTATTATGGTCTGCTGCTCTACAACCGTCGTGAATGTATGTGACCATAGCTTAGAGGACATTGGGATTATTTCCTTTTGATAGAATCCTAGAAGGGGAGCTCTTGGGTCAGCTCTTGGGGTATGAGCCTCTGGACTCCTCATAGATCTGCAGCAGCTGCTTTTCCAACTGTCTGCCTCCCTGAGCCTCTTGCTTTGCCCTGTCCCCAGTCTTAACCTGCCCATCCCATCTTGTGGCTCATGCCTCTTCAGTGACCGGGAGCTTCTAGTTTGCATGTGCACTGCCCTCCCCAAGCCACTTTCACAGACTATGGTGACACTTCCTGCCCTCTGGCTGCCCCGCAGATTCTTCCAGAAGTCCTCTGCCTTCCTCCTCCCCCGAAACTCCTGCACAGTGAAGTCATCCTCAACACATTTTGCTCATTCTTTTCTCATTTCTTTGGCCTGTTCTAGACTGCAAGCTCTTGTGGGCAGGGCCTTGTGTCACAGAGCGTTATATGCCACGTGCCCAGCCCTGGGGCTTGCAGCCGGAGAGCTCTGACACAGCAGCCCTGGTCTGTTTCACAGATGAGCGCACAGATCCTGGGAGGGACACAGATGCCCCCCGCTGGGTCAGGCCCCTGCAGCTTTGCCCAGGCTGTTTCCTTGGTCCTCCCAGTGACCTCCCACTGTCCTTCAGTGTCAGCACAGGGGGCACACAGCTCTCTGGGAAGGGGGGCTTCTCTCCGAGCTCCCTGTGCTGGAGCCCTTCTCCGAGTTTCCCTCTTGGGGGGGGGGTTGGCATTGTCTTTCATTCAAGACCCTCCTGGCCGTTCTGCTCCATACATCCCCCACGCAGCACAGACAACATCCCGCCCAGTGGGAGCACCCAGGGAGGTCCAGGAAGCACTGTGCTCTGCTGGGTTTGCTGAAAGGGAGGGTTAGCTTTCCCCTCCTCCCCCTCCTGTCCCCTTCTTCCTCTCCCTCCTCCCCCTCCTCTTCCTGCCTTCTCAGTTCATGCCCTCTGATGTCTCTCTGACCCAGTGCCCAGCAGCTCTGCCCCCCCCATGCTGCTGGGGTGCCTGGGCTGGGCCCCCCGGTGCAGCAAGGGGTTCCCTGAGATGAGCCCACACGTGATATCCCCCACATGCTTCTGCGTGGAGACCCCCGGGGGGTATCCCCACTTTCCCAGTGAGGCTGCCCCTGACCACCCCTGGCCCACAGCACCTTTCTCCACCAACATGTTCTGTGTTTACACATTTGCTTTTGGCCCCTGGGCCTGGTGCCTGCTAAGCCTCCACAAATATTTGTTGAATGAAAGCATACAATTCTTAGGATGGTTGAGTTTTTTGATTTGAAGAAGGCAGTTGCAGAGCAGACAGCCCCGCTGAGCTGTCTCTTTGGCGCCGGTGAACCCGGCTTGCAGGGGCTGTACAAAGCAGACCAGCGGTTCGGGCCGGGCATTGAGACCTATCCCGACGGCAGCCAGGACGTCGGGCTATGGTTTCGGGGGCAGCTCATCAAGCTCTGCACGGAGGTCCCCGGCAGCTTCTCCATACACAACTACCCCGAGTACTCGGGCTTCCTCACGCACGCTCCTGCTAGAATCAGCCTCTCAGGCGAGGAGAAGACGGAGTGGGGCCCGCTTGAGGAGCATGACCCCTTTTTCTATGACTATAAGCGATTTCTTCTGAATGACAACCTAACCCTGCCTCCAGAAATGTACATCTACTCGACTGACAATAGCCACCTGCCTATGACCACCTCTTTCCGCAAAGAATTAGATGCCCAGATCTTCCTTAATGATATCCCTCCGTTTGTTGAGGATGGAGAGCCCTGGTTTATAAAAAATGAGACCCCCTTGATGGTCAAAATCCAGAAGCAAGCTTACAAGTACAGGTAAGTCTTCACACCGTTCCTCCTCACTAGGCGCCCAGAAGACCAGCTCCTCCCCTCCTCTGACTGGCCTGTGCTCGGCGCCGGGACCCCTGGGAGGGGGGGTCCCTGGGGCCTGGCTGAGTAATTTGCAGGGCCATCTGTCCGGTTAAAGCAAATGTGCTTCTCCTGTTTGATGCAAGCAACCCAGTGATAGAGGGGGAGGGAACGCCATGCTGGGCCCGAGTGCTGGGACATGCTGGGTTTCGAGGAGAGGGCTGGGGCAGGCAGGTGCTGAGGCCATCGATGGTGGCACAGCAGACTGGTACTTGGGCTCCTGCTCACCAGCAATTGGCAGAAGGAGCTGTCAGGAAGTTGCTTGATGAGCACGGAGCCAGGGCGGCCCCTAGAATGTAGAGCCTGGCAAGGCGCTGTGGAAGAGGGTCAGCTCCTGAGCTTGTGGGGCTGAGTTCAAATCTGGGTTCTGGGACCCTATACATGTTTCCTCTGTGCCTGTTGGAACCAGCACACCAGCCTCTGCAGGTTGTGTGTGTGACCAGGTGTCCCATACTTTGGAATCTGCATGAAGTCCACGCAAAGAGAGGGGACTGCTGTCACCCTGAAGGATGAGTATGGCTCTGACCCGAGAGCCAAGGTCGGGGACCAGCACAGCAGTAGTCGGGGGGCTGGCCGAGCCTCGGGCTTCTTCAGAATGGCCGAGAAGGATGGCGCTGCTCTGTGTTGATCGCCAAAGATCCTCTTCCTCTCCATCCCAGCCCTGGAAAAGTTAGCAGCTACCTGATGGAAACTGATCTTTCTAAGTTAAAATTGTCAAGAGTATTTTCATTTGTTTACTTAACTTTGTCCTCTGATGTCACTAAACTATTTTAAAACTCATGTTTTGTGAGCACAAGTGGCTGACTACTTAGGGATTCATGCACCCCCCCCATCCCTTCCGCCGTCCCTCCCTCCCCCATCCATCTCTCCGCCCACCCACCGCTCCATCCACCTGTCCATCCGTCCATCCATCATGCAGACATCAGCTGAGCCAGTAATTGTTGGTAACTGGGCACAGAAGCTGCCATAAACCCATAGATTCTTGACTGTGGAGGAGGTTATGTGCACACAGGAGGCTTCAGTGTGTGCTGGTGAACAGGCCATGGGACTTGCATGTTACCTACTCAAATAGAAAAGCAAATGAGGGGTGCCTGGGTGGCTCAGTCGTCAAATATCTGCCTTCAGCTCAGGTCATGATCCCAGGGTCCTGGGATCAAGCTCCGCGTTTGGCTCCCTGCTCGGCGGGAAGCCTACTTTGCCCTCTCCCCCACTCCCCTGCTTGTGTTCCTTCTCTCACTGTCTCTCTCTCTGTCAAGTAAATAAATTTTCTTTTTAAAAAAGAAAAGAAAAGAAAAGAAAATGAGCAGAGGTGGGATGTGAGGGCTTGGTGCTGGGCCCCAGACCCATGTGTGTGCCCGACCTCCTTCCCGCCGGGGGCTGGTCCTGGGAGAGCCCCCTTCACACACACATGAAGTGGCCGATGACTTGGGGATGTACAGGGCCCATGATAAGCTTGAGCATCGCATCTGGGGGCCGCGGGTCACACTGCAGTCCTGTGTCTGCACTAACTGTGACTGCCCAGTGGGGTAACCCCCAAGGCGCATGGGGCCTGAGGAGTGGCCTGGAAGGGGAAGAAGAGGGCTTGGGGTTGAGCAGGGTGAGGAAGGAAGAGAAGGGGTATGGAAGGGAGGGTCCAGAGTGGGCGTCCAGAGCTGGGCCCTCGCCACTGAAGCCCGTTGTTTTGCCAGGAACAAGAAGGCTCACACCAGCTGGAACATGGGTGCCATCTTGGAGGGGGACCGGAGAAGCTTTGCACGTCGTGGGCCCAGGGAGAGGCTTGCCGAGGGCATGATCCTTAGGGCCAGGGAAGGGAACTATGACTGGATCTACGGGATCCTCAGGGATGGCCTTGCCAGTGCTGACGTGGCCGATGCCAAGGGCTACACCGTCCTCGCCGCAGCCGCCGTGAGTCTCCACGCGGGGTGTCCCCGGGACTGTGGACCAGTGGCAATCTGGGATCCTCTCCCTTCTGCGGGGCTACTGTCCTTCCAGCCCATAAGTGGGATGTACAGGGTCAGAGGACAGAAGGCTAGGGACCTTGTTAGTGCAGGCCTCACTCACCTGCTGTCCTCGTGAGGCTGGCTTCTTCCCTCTAGGTTCACTGTCACAACAACATCGTCAGCCTTCTGCTGGACAACGGGGCCGACGTGAACAAGTACACAGACGAGGGCCTCACGGCACTCAGCATGTGCTTCCTTCTCTACTACCCATCCCAGTGCTTCAAGCCCAACATCGCTGAAAGGACAGAGCCCAAGCCCCAGGTCAGCTCCTCGGCCTGGCCCCAGGTCTGCAGCACCCATCCCCCAATCTCTGTCCCCCATCCTCCATCCACTTGTCCTACTTTCCTGGCAGTGGTCCCCAGCCTCCCCATCTTTGTGCAGATCGGCTTCAGGTGGGGTGAAGGGACACTAAGGCCCAAGGGCAGGGAGCAGGAGGCAGGGACGGAGCCAGCACACCTGCTCGGGTGTCCCGAGCTCTTGTTGCAACACCAAGGGATCTGTGTCCCATCCTGGCCACATGCACAGTGGTCAGCTGGAGACCCTCCTGCAGGCCCAGGGAAGGAGACGTAGAGGGAGGGAGGAAAGGCTGGTAATTCGGGAGGGAAGTCCCCCTTTGCTGGGTGTGAAGAGTGCTGCCCAGAAGTCCCCGGTCAAGTGTTGGCGTGAACTCCTGCTTCAGATTGTTTGGGAAGCACCCCCGGCCATGGGACCATGGGGTCCCATGGTGGTCCTGTGTTTCACCTGTCCGGGAGCCCCACCACTGCCACAGGGGCTCTCTGTACGCCTCTGTTCCAGCACGGGTTCCCAGCAGGGTGGTGTCCGAGGGCCTGCACTCCGCAAGGCAGGGCAACCCCCAGGGCCGGTCTCCTGAGTACCAGCTACGGGACCGCATCTCCACACCCCTCAGGAAGCCCTGGACCCTGAGGGTCAGCCCTGTGAGGCCAGCAGGCCTGGGACTGACCTCTGCCCAGCAAGCCTTCCTTGGGGGCTGTAGCTTTCTCTCCTTGTGGTCAGGGCCCCTTCTGGGTGGGTGAGGGAACGGCACTAGAAAAGGTCCCTGGGTGGGACCCTTCTCTCACCTCATCCCTGTCTCCTGAATTTCTTCCTTGAGAAAAGGCTTCTACTGAGCAGTAGCCTATGCCCTGCGGTAGGCAGAGTGTCTCAGTTACCAGACCATGGCCCCTGCCCCTGCTTCTACTGGACAGGCCTTGGCTCCTGCCTTTAGTTCTCTGGGGGGGACCACACCAGGTCCTGAGGATTTCAGGGTGCGGGGTAGGTGTGGGGAGCAGGTGCATGCGGGAGGAGGCCAGAGAACCTCGGGTCCCGCTGCCCTGGGTGGGGAGGGGGAGCAGGTGTGGTGGAGGTGAGGAGGCCAGGTCTCACAGGGTCTTGTTGGCCTGGGTGAGGAGGAGGAGCAGGTGCATGGGGTTGGTTGGGGAGAGAAGGGAAGACCCCACAGGGTCCCACTGGCCTGGGTGGGTCTTCTGTGCAGGCAGCCAGGAGAGGTCTCCCAGGGAGGTGGGAGCTGAGGAGCCCGCAGGAAGTCAAAGGTGGAGGGTTTGAGAACCAGCTGCAGGGTCCCTTTGCTTTTATGACCCCATTCACTTGTATCTGGTTTGTGAGTACTCTCTCCTTCTTGGCCAGAGGTGGTTAATGTACAGGAACGACAACTTTGAAGTTTCAAGGTGACGGTGTGAACGGGGGTGGAGATCACTTTGGCCCCTGTGCGGTCACCCCTTCATTGGGAGTACTGTCCCCACAGCGTCTCCAGGGGGACGCTGGCTGTGGGGAAGCCTCATCCATTATTGGGGAGGCAGCAAGAGCCTCAGAAAGCCATTTATTCGTGCACTTAAAATACTTGTAAAAATCACTCCTCTACTTTTTTTTTAAATTTCTTACTCTGAAACACATGACATGTACACAACATAAGAGAAGGAATACATGTGCGAGCGTGTGGGGACGTCCCCGACTAGGCAGCTGCCAGCAGGTGGCCCCCCCACTGCGTCCCCAGCCTGCCACGCCCCCCCTTCCCTGCTGCGCGCAGTTCAGAGAGAATTCCATCCACATCAGCGGGTTTCAGCTGTCCCCTAAAGACACATTCTTAGCCCACCACAGAACCCCTCATTTCACCTGAAAAGTTAAACAGCAAGTTTTGAGTCCTCTGGGATCCCCTGGCACTCTCCCGCCCCCAGCGTTTCTGCCTCAGGGGTCTGGGGTGGGCCCAAGAATCTGCATTCTTGGCTGTGCTGATGGGCCCTGGGACCATGCTTAGAGAGCAGAGACTGTGAACTGGGCATGCAGGAGAGCATCTGCAGGCAGGAAGGTCACACAATCCCCATTGCCAGTCCTGTCATCAAAATGTCTCTAGGACTGGGACGCCTGGGTGGCTCAGTCCCTTGAGTTTCTGCCTTAGGCTCAGGTCATGATCTTGGTATCCTGGGATCGAGCCCTGCATTGGACTCCCTTGCTCAGCCAGGGGCCTGCTTCTCCCTCTGCCCCTCTCCTCGTTCATGCTCTCTCTCTCTCTCTCTCTCAAATGAATAAAATCTTTAAAAAAATAAATGTCACTAGGAGTGACATTAAAAAGAGGTAAAACAGGGGGAATTAATTTTAGTCATCTATTTTATTTAACCATGTGTATCCACAATTGATTCTCTCTGTGTGTAAAATCAGTATCAGGACAGGGCGACGTTCTGCTTTGTCTGCTCACGCGCACCCCGGATCTGGATGGGCTCCAGGTTGAGAGCTCCATTGCCACATGTGGCTGGTAGCTGCTGTATGGCTTGGGTCTCCTTGTGATGCCCCCAGATGTTTGCATCCATCCCTGGGTTTCGGCAAAGCATTTTAGTGGCTGTCGGCCGAGACGCCTGGAAGAGTGCCGTCCGCCGTGAGCGTCGGTCCTTGCTCGAGAAGTTGGCTTGCTGGGATGGGCCCTCTGACTTCATTCTGCCCTTGATTTTTTTTCTCTTTTTGTACTTTCCAAAGGAAGCTTCAAATATGCCAGGAACTCCCAACCATATCTTCCCATTCCCTGAAGTGGCCAAGGAATCCGTGTATTTAGAGGAATTGGTGCCCAGCCTGGGCAGCCAGGAGCAGAAGTCCACTGTGTCGGGCAGTGAGGAGGACCGCCTGTCTGCGGGCACCCAGCTCTCTCAGGAATCCCCCGAGCTGGGGAGCAACCCTCAGAAGTGGGACCCTCTGTCACCGCGGGACAGCATCAGTGACCTGGAGAAGGAGGTGGACGGTGTGGTCAGGAGTCTGGACGGGCACACGCAGGGCAGCCAGGAGACGAACTTCGAGTCCAGCATCTGTGTGCGCAACTACTCCATCATGCTGTCCCAGGACCTCCTGCAGAAGAGTGCCCGGGCCCACAGCATGCTGAAGACCTCCTCCTTCAGTGCCCCTGGCTCCACAAATGGTACCATGAGGAAGATGGCACAGGCCATGACCGAGTAGGTTTCTGGAGTGTGGGCATCAGGGCCAAGGGTCCCTTTCAGGGGTGGGTCACAGGCTCGTGGGCCAGCATCACTTCCCCAGCTCACACCTGATCCTGCAGGGGTGCCGTGGGGCCTGTCCTGCGCACGGCCTCCAAGGTGTCTGTGTGGTTCCGGGCAGGGGGCCTGGCTAGGAACTCGGGGACAGTGGCAGTGAGAATCCAGGGAGTGTGCTCTGGCTGCGGCGGGGCGGGGAGCACTGTGTAAGGCCCACACACAGGCACTGGTGCACACCTACAGACATGCTCACATATATTTGCCTGCACACACTCACTCCCCCTACACTGTGTGACACATTCACGTGTGCACTCACACACCCGCTTACACAACTCATCACACACGACCCCATCACACACTTGTCCCCATACACACACGCTCGAATGCCCTCGCCCCTGCCCTCTCAAAGTGTGTCCCCAGGTGTCCCAGACCCTGTCAGAGAGTCTGTGGGTGGAGGTGATGTCCTGATGTCCCAGACTCACACAGGGTTGGGAGCTCTCCAAGTGCCGGATTCTGATGCAGCCAGCACACATTTTTCATAAAAATATATTGTTTTGTTAATATGTAATGGGTTTATTGTTACTTTTAAAATGTATTAGTATTTAAATTTTTTTCTCAATTATACTACCGTAGATGTGGGCAGATAGAACCTGCATAAACAAAGCTCTCTGGGGTCCTCCAAAGGGGTAAGGCTAGAGAGGGGTCCCACAAGCAGCACATTTGCGAATGACTGCTCTAGACTCACCCTGCCTCTCCATTGCCTTCTTGTTTGCCCCACCTGTGCCGTGCGGGAGGTGGGGTCAGCAGGATGGACCAGACCCTCCATCTGCCTTCTCACTTGGCCATTTTTAATGCCTGTGTGGTTCCTCATCACCTTGACCTTCCTGCCCAGTGGGGCTGCCATCCCGGCCGGCCAGGTCCCGGCCAGGCTTCCCCACTGATGCTGGCTCTTTGCCCCTCGTCAGAGCTGTGTGTGTGTCAGTGTGTATCTGCACACCTATGGACATGTGTGTGGTGTGTTTGTAGTGTGGCCATGTGTGTGCATGTGTGCATGTCTGGGTACGATGTCATGCCCTATGTGTACAAGGTGCTCTATGTTGTCAGCTCCTGGCCACCCGGGAGAGAGGGCTGGTCCCCACCACACGCCCTGGCTCACAGATGACCCCAGCAAGCCTGGGTGGGCACCCAAGGCTGGAGCAGGGCAGGGCTACAGCTGGACTGGAGCTGGGCTGGCCAGCTCAGGGGGCGTTGGCAGTGGGGGGCTGTCCTGGCACCAGGCAGGGGCCGGAGGTCTTGGAAAGAACATTGAGGGGCTGTGAATGCTGGGGCTCCTGAGCTGCCTCTTCCAGGAAGTGCCGCTGCTGCCCCGGGGTGCCGTCCTGTGCCTGTCCCCTGGCCTTGACCCTCACACTAATCCTTGCAGACACAGGAACAGATGGCAGACCATCAAGCTTCTGCTGCACCGGGGCGCGGACCCCAACCTGTGCTGCGTGCCCATGCAGGCCCTGTTCTTTGCCGTCAAGGCGGGGGACGTGGCCGGGGTGAAGCTGCTGCTGGAGAACAGGGCCAGGACAGACATCCAGCTCCCTGTTGAGGTAGGACCCCCCGCCGCGGGGGTGTGGAGGGGTCCTGCAAGGCCGAGGGGATGGGCGGACGGGAGCTTATTAGTGGCAAGAAGTTAGAGCACTTGGTTTCGAAATGTCCTCATGGTACCGTTTCTTCTCTTGTGATGAGAACACAGAGGTGCTGGGGGGCGGGCCCCGGGGCAGAGTGAAACAGGGGGTGGGGGAGTTGTGGTGGGGGCCTGCAGGGTGGTGTGCCTGGGGGCAGGGGGTGTGCATGGGGCTGGTCGCAGGGGGCAGTGAGGCTGACAGATTTGTCTGGCTTCAGCTGCTGCTCGGTGTCCTGGCTTGGCGTCAGGTGGGTCTCTCCTCACCAGCCCCACTCCCCCGGCCCCCGGCCAGGCTGTGCACCCCTTCTCTTCTCTGTATGGAGGTGTCCTGAGTGCAGGACGGTAGCATGTCTGCGGGAGACATGGGATAATTTCAGGATAGCCATAGGCTTATGGATGGGACCCCACCGGCGAAGCTAAGGTTGCAGCCTATGAACGCCAGACAGATGTCGTTCGCGTGCTCTTCCATCCCACTTCCTGCTCAGGCATCTGACACTCCCGCGGTCCTCTCTGCAGGCACGGTTCCATGCTATTCTAAGCTTCGGGTGGACACTGAGCAGGCCAGAGAGCACCTGTGTGCGGCGGGCTGCTGTCCTCCCAACCTTTCTCCACGGGCACCAGCTGTTACCCTGAGACCCTGCTTTGGGGGTTCTGCCTGTGGGGAGCAGACAGCCCTCCACTTCGCCCCTGGTCTGTTGCGCGCTCCTGGCGGGATGCTCACACCTCCACGGGACCGGCCCAGAATGAGCAGAACCCGGAGATGGAGATGGTCCTCCCGCCAGTGTCTCAGCACGTGGCCAGGGGCTCTGTAGGTGGAGAAGGGGCAGGCCTGGGCAGGGTCTGGAGTCAAGAGCTGCTTGGCTATCCATGCCGAGGGCCCAGCAGGAAGGGCAGTGACTCTTCTCAGAGGAAGGTAGGGACAGTTAGTCTAAAGTGAAGATGGGGCTGCTGGCTGGCTGCAGGCCCGGCAAACAGGAACACCTTGTCACATTCCCACATATCACCACAAGGCAGTGCTGTGGGGTTCTGAGAGGGGTGGGGCCCTGGGGGTGCCGCTCACCTGGGAGCGGGCCCTCACCCCTACCCATGTTGCCTCTGCAGCTGAGGGCTCTCACCCCCCTGCACATCGCAGTTGCCCTTCCTGGGGAGGAGGGTGTCAAGATAACGGAGCTGCTGCTCCACGCTGTCACAGATGTGGATGCCATGGCCGCCGACCAGGACGACACGTACAAGCCTGGCAAGGTGCGCGTCCTGTCCCGCGGGGTGAGGGGGTGCTGTGGGCCCCGGGGGCTCTCCCCGTGCCCAATGCTGACTGCTCTATTCAGAACGTCACTTCTGTGTCACGGTCCCTGAGGAGGGCGATTACTGCTCTGTGGGCCCCCAGCCCACCCAGTCTGCCTCTCTGTCAGCATTCATGTGCTCACTGCGTGCAGAACCACAGTGGGGCAGGGGCCCTGCTCTTACCCTCCCTGGGGCCCGTGGGTGCTGGTGGGCTGGCCAGAGGGTTCCACGGGACAGTGCTCAGACCCGCCGTCAGTGAGCAGGGCCGCTGGCTTGTGCTCCTCTGTGAGAACGTGTCTGCATGGGAGGTCGCACCTGCAGGTCTCCAGGCTCAGCCTGGCGCTTGTGGGGGAGGCTTAGGGGCTGGCACATCCCCTCCCCACCCCCGTCTGTACGCAGCTAGACCTGTTGCCTTCAAGCCTGAAGCTCAGCAACGAACCAGGCCCGGCCAGCATCTACCACAGCAAGCCCGTGGCCCCACCGGTCGAGGCGGGCAGGACGGCTCTGCACGTGGCCTGTGAGCGGGAAGACAACGACAAGGTGAGCTGGGCGGAGAGCATGTGTGCATGTGCCTCTGTACACGTGTGCAAGCGACTTGGGTATGCCCAGGCAAGTGCATGCACAGGAATGTGTATGTGTGTGTTCTGTGTGTGCGTACCTGTGTGTGTGCACACGTGTCTCTGCAAATTATACTTGTAGGCCAGAGCACACCTGTCTGTGGGTACATATGTGTACAAGCTCTGTGTGTGTGCATGGGGATACATGTGCACCTGTGTGTCGGTGTGCGTGGGGAGCCCTGCCAGTCCCCATCTTGGCCTCGGGACCCTGGGGTGGCCTTGTTCCATAGAGCCCTGGGCCGTGCCTCCTGTCCACCTTGGGGATTAACCGTCAACAAGGTGGGTGCAGGAACCTGTCACAGGAGGCCGAGTGGCTGTGGAGGGCGTGGATGCAGCTGGTAACTAAGCCTTGGCTTTGTGCTACAGGCCAGTGCAGCCTGGATCAATAAGCCTCGGAGCACATAGTAAACTGGGCCTCAGTTTACCCACCCACAGAGTGGAAATCATAGCTGGCCTCTCGGGCCTGTGGCATGGGTGGTCTGCTGCCACACAGGGTTGCAATCGGGCACACCTGTCCTGTTGTGAGGGTGTGACGACCTGCATTAGGGTGGATGTGGGGTGGTGCTGTGGGGGTAGGTGGAGGCATCAACATGCCTCCCTGCCCCACAGTAGCCCTGGTCGAAGCCTTGTGAGCTCAGACCACCACTCTGAGCCATCATGTGTGTGTTCTGGCAGAGAGGAGAGCAGGGGGACACTTTCCCAGAAGCCCCTCAGCAGACTTGGCCTGGCCGGGGGTGGGCCCAAACCCGCTCACTGGGTTTGCACAACTGCAGGGGGAACTGGAGCCTGGAAGAGTCCTTGTGGGGGGAATCAAAGCTGCAAGGGCTTCCAGAGTGCTTCTGGGAGAAGAGGCAGGAGAGAAGGGGAAGCTGCGGGGTCCTAGGGAGAAGGACAGGGAGAGCAAGGATGGGCCCTTCCAGCTTGGAATGCACCCCTGTTGCTGAGGCCGGGCTTCTCCTGTGCTCTGGTGTTCTATACGGTCCCTGGGCCCTGGGGCAGGGCATGCTCCTCCGGCCATAGCTACCATGGGCCAGCCTGGCTCCGGGAGTCACACAGTCCCGACGCTCTCCTCCACTTTGCAAACAAGCCTTAAAGCAATTTGTGCATCCTGTGTCCTTCCTGTTTTGTGTTGGAAATGATGTATGTTGAGCAAACATTTTCCTGTTCGAGGATCTACCCAATCCCCCACCTGTCTGTGCATCCATCCAAAATTTAGAACTGTCTCCGTGTGCCATGCCAGGAGCCGGTGTGTGGGAAATACCAATTCAGCGACGAACTTGGTTTTATGGCATTTGAGTTAATGATCCGTCCCAGGTGCTCTTGGGAGTCAGGGCACCTCTTTAACCTGTGGCCCCGCCTTTCTCCCCCCACAGTGTGCCAGAGACATAGTCCGGCTACTCCTCTCCCACAAGGCAAACCCCAACGTGCTGTGGAGTGGCCACTCCCCACTCTCCCTGTCCATTGCCAGCGGAAATGACCTGGTGAGGTGTCCTACACCCACGGCTGGGGCCCCTGCAGGGTTCCTGCCTCAACGTGACCGCCTCCCTAGTCAGGCTTTTGCATTTGCTGTTGTTGGGGGTAGCATGAAGACAGCACAGGGTAAGGGGCATGGTGGTTCCCCTCCCTGGTGGATGGAGCACCTCAGAGAGAGAGGAGAATAGAAGGGAAGGTGGGTGGTGGGGATGACGGTTCAGCTGGGTGGACGCTCCCTCAGGGTAGGCGGATGACAACTGCTGCTTATCCCGGGCACTGACCCCTCAGGACACTGGGAGAGGAACCTTGGCCAGTTCCCGTCTTCTGCTGCCGCCAAGGATTATGTGTTCACCATCTGTGCATCCGCTTGTCCATCCATCCATTCCCTTGCCTGCCCCTCCCCATCTATCCATACATCTATCCATTTACCTACCTACCCACCCACCCATCCATCTGTTCACCTACCTACCCACACCTACCAATCAATACATTCTTCTAGACTTCCGCCCAGCCATCCAAACACACATCCACCCAACCCACCATTCCATCCATCCATCCACCCAACCAGCCAATGACACATCCATCCACCCATCCAACCACACAGCCATCCACTCACCAATCCACCCACCCATCCATCCATCCAACCACACGTCCATGCAGTCCATCTTTCCATCCATGCATCCATACAGCCAACAACACCTCCATCCAAACCATCCATCCATCCTTCTACCCATCCTCCCATCCAATCCATCTAATCTGTCCGTATGTCCATCCATACATCCATCCTTCCTTCCATCCGTTCTCCCATCCCTCCATCCATCCTTTCACCATCCGTCCATCCATTTGTCTTTCCTTCCATCCATCCATCCATCCATCCATCCGTCCATCCATTCTTCCACCATTCCTTCTTCATCCATCATCCTTCCTTCTTTCCTTCCTCCTTCCAGCAATCTATAATACACACACCCACTCATCCTTTCCTTTAACTGTTGTTTTTTTGAGTATCCACTTGGGCCAGGCAGACACCATTCTAGGCATTAAGTGTTAAATAAAATAAGGTCTGTGTGCTCAAGGATCCTACATTCTCCTGTGGGAGACAGACCATAATCCAGAGTGCCACAAAATTTTAGGTGGTGATAAGTGCTCTGAAGATAGTAATAGCTGGATAAGGAGTAGAGAATGATGGAGGGTGCACCGTTGTAGCAGGTGACCAGGGGCCGCTCTGGCCTGTGGTGAGGTGACATATCAGCACTGATGAAAAGGGAGGCACTGTGAGGAGGGTTGTGGGGGCTTCTGTGGTCCTTCTCTCTATCCTCCCTTCACGTGTACCTTGAGTCATATACTGAGCAAGTTAAGAGTGGCACCTGCTCTGTGTCTGGTCATGTAGGTGGGTGAGGCAGGGTAGAGAGCTGCCTTCTGGGGGACAGAAGCTCTTGAGGGAGCCTCACACCTGTGTGTCTCCTGCCCAGCCAAGATGCTGTCACTCCTGGCTTCCTGCTGGTACTTGGGCCAGTGGCTGGGGACACAGCAGGGAGCAAGTGAGATGTGTCCTACTCTGCATCTGGTCAGGTGACCACAGTGACTCAGGTGCCTGGGGGCAAAGGCAGACTGGTCCCAGGGAGGAGGGGCTGATGGGACACACACCAGGCAGTGTGCTGGCCCCTGGGGCTGGAAAACAAGATGTGAGCCGGGAGCAATTTAGAGCAAATGGACAGTGTGCAGAGAAAGTGCGAGCCCCATCCATCTGGGGTGGGTGTCGCAGCCATCTGTGGGGAGCCACCGTGTGCCCTCTCCCTGCCCCAACCTTGTCCCCTGAGCTGGGACAGCAACGGTACCTGCAGTGGGAGGGGATAGGAAGTGACCAGATGTGGCTGCCACTGTGCTCAGGATGGCAGAAACCTCTGGCTACTTCCTCCACGTACAAGGAGAGGGGGGTGGAAGGGGTGCTGACGGGCTTCTCTGTGTCCAGATTGTGAAGGAGCTTCTGTCCCATGGAGCTGACCCCAACCTGCTGCTGACCAAAGGCTTAGGCAGCGCCCTGTGTGTTGCCTGTGACCTCACCTACGAGCACCAGAGGAGCATGGATAGCAAGCTGGCCCTGGTGAGGGGCAAGGCTGGGGTAGGGGGTGGTGTGCAGGGCAGGGGGCCCTAGCATGTAGGGGTCTGGGCATGTATATAGGAACTCTTGGCTTAGGCTTCATTCCTGGCAGGTAGGGTTTCAAGTAATCTTGCTCGGTACTTAAGAAAGAACACAGAATTCCTGCCTTTTATGTTATATGGGCCTGAACATGTGACGTACAAACCCACTCAACAGGCCAAAGTCCTCTGGTTCATCTCAAGGAAGACGTAGGCCATCACTTTGGTTGGGTGGCAGGACCGTGGATTTTCTGAGTAGAGTGGGCATTGGCGAGGGATCCCGGTCAAGGACGTGCTGGAACGGCATTGGTTCTGCCCTGCGTAGGGGCCTGGAGGGGTGCCGGGCCCTGGGGCACGGTGTCCTGGCTGTGGACACGGCTTACTGGTAGCCTTGCTGTTTCTTCCGGGTGGGCTCAGTGTGACCAGGAGGGCACTCTGCTTTGTAGGTTCTGCATGCTGTGCTGTTGCCTCAGAGTCTCCATCTGTCCTCACAGTTGCTCTGGCCCCGCCAGGCCCCCAACATGGCCCCTTGTGCGTCTTCCCCCTCCTCACTCCCATGCTGGGGCCTGGGGTCTCCCACGGCAGTGCGGTATGGGCAGGCCCTCCCTGTGCTGTGCACTCGCCCCTTCCCGCACCCATCGGGGGGCAGCTTTATGTGGGCTGCTCGCTATCCCGGCTCCTTGAGGGCCATGGTCTGGTTCCCCGAGAGCTGGAGGCACCAGATGGGAGTTGAGAGTCTGGATTTCTGGAGGCTGTCACACTTGACAGTTCCACTTTAGGGAAAAAGAAGTAACCCTTTTCCTTGAGATCATGTTTCTGGATCTCATTTTAAGGATCCTCCCTTGATCCTGGTCTCCTGTCCTCTAAGCACCCAGAAGTGCCCCCACATGTGCTTCTGGGGCCTCTCAGTGGTTCTGGATCTGTGGGTGGGTAGGTCAGCTTTGCCCCAACCATGCCATCTGCCTCCATAATTATCTGCGAAGTGGAAGGACTCTCTTTCTTGACCGTTAAATCATCTTGTCTTTGACCTTAGGAGCCTTTCCCTGGGTCCCCTCAGCCTCTGATGCCTGCCTTGCTTTCTGGTTCATCAAGGGGACCCTCACACACCTGTGGGTTCCTGCCCCTGCCCCTGAATCACCCACCAGTTGGCTTTTCAGTGATTTAATTACATACAACTTACTCATTTACTACTATTTATCACGACAAAGGCATAAAAGTTCGGCAAACAGCATAGGAATGCCATATCCCCCCTCTCTTAGATGCACAGGTTCTTCACACCTTAGCCGCCCACCTCTCTACCTTCTGGGCTCCCTGACACTCCCCTGTGCCTGCCACCCAGCACTGTGCCAGCCCCAGCTGGGGTTGGCCTTCGTGCTGTCATACCAAGGAAGTCCGCATTTATTGGACGTGTGATAGGGATGTGGGACACTGGGTCTCCCCCAACCCTTGCCCTCCTGCCATTGGCAGCCCCCCATTCTCCTGACGTGGCTCATGGTCCGATAGCGTCCTTCAACCCCTCCAACTCTGACGTGAGCCTGGAGCTTGTCCTGCCAGCTGGCCTCTTGCTCTTGGGATGGTGGCTGTGTCTCTGAGGCCCAGATGATGACAGAGACTGTGCAAGAGCTGACTTCCTGTCTGTGCTTCCCCCAGGAAAATGCACCCCACCCCCAGGCCCAGCAACCGAAGCTAAATGCCCCGCCCGCGTGGGCTGTGGGGTACCCAGAGGTCTCCAACAAGAGAGGCATTTAGCCCCTCCGTTCTGGCTGCAAGCAGAGTCCACACATCTGGGGACAGGCTTGGGACTGCCCACTCATGGGCGCTGTGCTCCGCCGGCTGTTGGGGGACTGCTGAGCACCCCCCAGTGACAGCCTACTGGCATGTGGCCGGGAGGTAGGCCACGTGTGGTGTGGGCGGCCTTGGCGGGTGACAGCCTGGTTTTCGTCTGCTCGGACGAAAGCACTGAGCCCCGTGGTTCTGCAGTTGGGCTAAGATTCAAGCTGAGACTGTAAGACCCTGGAGCCTCTTACGGACCCTGCCCCCTCCTTCCTCAGGGTGGAGGTGGGTCCCTCTCTCGGGTGCTGTTTGCTGTGAATGAGCTCAGTGGGAAGAAGCCCGAAGTTGCTTGTGCTCCCGACCAACGCACTTTGTCCCCGCGTGCGCGCACAGGCACCCGCAGTCCCTGAGCTCCCCGGACGTTGGGGGGTGGTCGGAAGTGCTTGGTGGTTGCTGTCCTCTCGCTTTTGGTCTGGGGACTGGGACGATAACCAGCCTCAAGTTACAGACCCACGGCAAGTCCCTGGTGTGGTGGGGGGCGGGAGGGGACTCCCTGAGGAGTGGCCCAGCCTCGACCTACATTATGCTCCACCCTAACTTGTCATCTGTGGGGTCAGCACATCTATCCTGTCGTCTGTCTGTCTGTCTGCCGACTCTCCTTACACCTGAGAGGGTGGCTTCCCTGCCTTCCCAGTGAGGGCAATGACAGCCCTTGCTGGCTGCACCTGCTCTCTAGCGGGGGGCCCTATCATCGGGCTGTCCCCTGCCACCGCTGCGGTGCAAAGATTGGGAAGCCACAGGTGATGTGGGCCACAGCGTTGGGCACCCTGGTTCTGAATCCTGCCTCCTGGTGGCCCAGGCGTCTGCACACATGTGACTCAGGCTCTGCTCTAACACAGATTGATCGGCTCATTCATCATGGGGCTGACATCCTGAACCCCGTGACGCTCACACAGGGGGACAGGGTGGCTGTGGGCACGGCTGTTGACTACGGGTATTTCAAATTCTACCAGGTATGGCTCTGAGTGTCCCACTGGCGATGGGTGGAGAGGGGTGGGGCCCTGTGAGTCCCTTGAGCAAGGCTGGGCCACGGGCCCTTCCTGCCTCAGAGTGAAACCCAGCCTGGGCTGTACCCCTAGCACACCCTGCCACTGGAGCGCCTGTTGCCAGCTTTCCGAGCACCGCTCCGTACTGTCCTCACCCTGGGGAGGTGGGCTTCCCCTGTGCTGGTCCGGATCTGTGTCCCTCCCGTGCTGGGTGGCCAGGTGGTGGGCTGGAGCTGTGCGGTCCCTGGTGGTGACGGGATGCTCTGCCACAGGACCGGAAGATCGCCCACTGCCCCTTCCACATGCTGATGCCCGCCGAAAGGGAGCTGTTCCTGGCCCGCAAGAGGCTCCTGGAATATATGGGCTTCCAGCTGCGCCGCGCTGTATTTGCCAAGGAGAGTCAGTGGGATCCGAAGCTGCTGACCCTGAGCAAGAAAGGTAGGGGTCACAGACTGTGACGTTTGTCCTCATAGGCCATGGCACAGGGCTGACGTCCGAGACACGGAGAGTTTCTGGCTGAGCTGGTTAAGACTGCCACACCACCCTCCAGTGGGAAGCAGCAGGGACTTTGCTCCATGATAGCCCAGTGGCTCCAGGACCCTGCTTTGCTCTCTTGTGGGTGGGGTCATGGGGGCAGGCCCCACTGCTCCATGCGATGCCAGCAGTTGAGGGTAACCTCAGGACACTCTTGGCCTGGGGCAGCAGGCTCCCGATATGGGCTGATCAGCTCTGGAGCGGGAAGAAGAGGGACCCTCTATGCCCTCTGCTTGGAGAGCCACCTTCCGGGGGCTGAAATGGGGACCGTGCCCCTGCCTGGTGTTGCCTGGTTTGGGGGGGTGCGGCCCTGAGTCCAGAGGCCCCAAGTGGGCTGGCCAAGGGGCAACACACAGCAGAGCCAGCCCGAGGCAGTGGAGTTTCGAGTGAGAGAGTGGAAGGAGGGGCTGCAAGGTCATTAGACTTGGAAGGCAGGCTTATTTTTTTTTTTAAAGATTTTATTTATTTATTTGACAGAGATCACAAGTAGGCAGAGAGGCAGGCAGAGAGAGAGGGGGATGCAGGCTCCCTGCTGAGCAGAGAGCCCGATGTGGGGCTAGATCCCATCACCTGAGCTGAAGGCAGAGGCTTTAACCCACTGAGCCACCCAGGTGCCCTGGAAGATAGGTTTATGGATCCCCAGAATGATCTGGAAAAAAGTTAAGTGCATGCAGGGAATTTGCTTCTTAGATGTAGTAATGACAATTCTAACAAGAGCCGGACTCCTGGTACAAAGCCATCTGCTGAGAGCTGATCACACTTCCCTGGAGAGCAGGACATTGTGCGAGACCAGCCCCTTAGCATGCTGGTCAGCCATCTGTGTCCCCTCTCTACAGTGGGGTATCCCCAGGAAGTATAGAGTCACATACCCAGGACAGTGGTTTTTGCACTCACGTCACCAAGGGGACTGGGGTTGTGTCTGCCAGGAATCACACTGGTCACTGCTCTGGCCACGGTTGCATAGGACAGGCTCTCCCTCTGGATGGTGGCTGCTGCTTCTACCTAGCTCTGCCTCAGCTGCCAGACCCCTGTACCCCAACACAGCTTGACTCCTGCACCCTGGCTGTTCCACCTCTGAGCTCTGTCCCCTCTGCTCCCTGATTGCTTGCAGCCAGACCTTGGAATTCAAGAATGGTTTAACAAGAGCAAAATCAGTGTAATACACCACATTTTTAGACTGAAGAAGAAAACCACATGATCATTTCAACTGATGTAGAAAAAGCATTTGACAAAATCCAACACCCTTTCATGATAACATACAACAAACAAGGAAGAGAGGGGCACTCGCTTAACCTGATTAGGGTTCCTACACTGCTGTGATGTACCCACAGCATACATCAGACCCCACAGTGGGGGACAGGATGCTTTGCCCTACGATCAGGAAGAAGACTGGAATGTGTCCTCTCACCATTTCTGTTTGATGTTGTGCTGGAGTTGTTAGCCATCGTAACTAGGCAAGAAAAAGAAAGTCATTCAGATTGGAAAGGAAAGACTTACTGTCTCTCTTTGCAGAAATTATCCTGAAGATTGAAAATCCTGGGAATCCACTTTTTAAACTGCAACTAATATTCAACTAAATGTATAAATATTAAAATACAAAATATAAAATGATTACACTATTAAAACTAACAAATGCATTAAGCTAAGGTTGCAGGATATGAGATCAATATGCAAGCAAACAAAAAATGAGATGTAAAAAACTTTCATTTACAATAGCATCAATAAAAATAGAATACTTGGAAATACATTTAACAAAAGCCACGTGAAACTTGCACTCTCAAAACTAAAATATGTTGCTGAAGTTAAAGGAGGCCTCAGTAAATGGGAAGACATCCCCTTATCCGAATCCCACTGTCTCCTTTGTACAAATGGAGAAGCTGATTTTCACATTCATATGGAATCACAAAGGTCCCAGAATAACTTTAGCGATCTTGAAAGAAAAGAGCGAAGTGGAAAGACTCACACTTCCTAAATCGAGACTTACTGCGAAATGACAATAAAAAGAGTGTGGCACTGGCAAGAAGGCAGACATATGGACTGATGGACTGGAACGCAGGTCCCAGAAATAAATACATGTGCATGTCAGCTGATTTTCAACAAGGATGCCCACACTTTGAAATGAGGGCAAGAACAGACTTTTCAACAGATGGGACTGGGACAGTGGTTATCCAGACACCATAGAATGAAGTTTGACCCTACCTCACACCACATACAAAACTGAATTCAATTTGCATTGAAGACCTAACTGCAAGAGCTTCAACTATAGGTCTCTTCAGAGAGAATATAGGGACAAATCTTCAAATCCTCTGAGTTGGCAATGAATTCCTAGCTATGGCACTGAGAGCACGAGTGATGAAAGAAAAAAAAAATGGATAAATTGGATTTCATCAAAATTTAAAAACTTTCAGGCTTCAGAGGGCCCTATCGAGAAAATGAAAAGGTAATCCATGGTGTGGGAAGATATATCGAAAATCATATATCTCATAAGGGACTTGTATGTATGATAAATTTAAAAACTTTACAACTCCATAATAAAGACAAACAACTGAATTTAAAAATAGACAAGGACTATGGATAGAAATTTCTCTGAAGAAATATCTACAAATGGTGAACAGCTCATGAGAGGATGCTATCATCAGTTTCCAGTCCCGTACACACCAAACTGCCCTGAGCTGTAACTCCACATCCATGAAGATGGCAATAATCGGGAAGACAGTAACGGGTGCTGGCGAGGATGTGGGGAAAGCAGAGCACTCCCACCCGCAGGTGGGAGCAGAAAATGGTGCAGCCTCTTTGGAAAGCAGTCTGGCCATTCCTTAAATGTTCATCATAGAGTTATGATATGACCCAGCAATTCCGCTCCTAGGTATATGCTCTAGAGAAATGGGAACATATGTCCACATAAAACTCATGCTCACACGTTTGTAGCAACATTGAGAAAAGGCAAAGAATGGAAACAACCCAAGTATTTATCAAAGGATTATGGATAAGCAAATTGTGGCATACCCCTGCAATGGGATATGATTCATCCAGAAAAAGGAATGGACTGCCAGTGCGTGCTAGGATGTGGATAAACCTCAAAAAACATTGTTTTAAGCAAAAGAATCTAGTCACCAAAGACCCCACACATACCATTCTATTCACAGGAATTGTCCAGAATAGGCCGATCCGTAGAGACAAAGTTGGTCAGTGGTTGCCTAGGACCAGGGGGAAGGCAGTTGTCAGGGGCCAGGCTCCCATCGGAGAGATGGGCACCTTGTAAAGTTGAGGACGGTGATGTCTGCACACTGCAAATGTGCGACCCGCTGATCTGTGCACTTCACGTGTGTGGACGGGATGGAATGCGAGTGCTAGGTCATCAGAGCTGCAAGAGTCCCACTGCCTTAACACAAGGATGTGCTTTCCTTTCACCCTGCCCATGTCCTTCAAAAGAACTGACTGCAGAGCTGCCGCCCCTTCAGCCCCACTTCCGGTTCTGCGTGACCATCACCTCTCCTGGTAGCTTAGCTCTGGGGCCACGGGGTCCTCACAACAAGGGCTTTGACTTGGGGTGCAGTGTTGCAGAGCAGGCCCCTGGGCCCATGCTTGAGCCCCTGGGAGCAGCTGCAGTGTGGCCCCAGGTGCTGGTGGGCACAGGGAGGATGGGGGAGGAAGGAGCAGCTCCCGCCATCTCTCTTCTTGGGGCCAGCAGGTTTTTGGGAGGTTTCTGCCACATTAGAGGTTAGGTGGCCTTCCTGGGGGGGCTGACATGCTGTTTGAGGAGAGGAAGGTGGCGGATGGAGCAGAACCCGTGACTGTCATTGCGGGGGCCTCACTGGCCTTTGGTCCCCAGCCCACGTGTTTCCTGCTGCCAACTGCCTGACAGCCAGCCAGGAGTCTTCACTCCGGAGAGCATCGTGAGCTAGTCAAGGCCAAAGCCTGGCCTCTTAACTGAGCTGGCCGATGGCAGAGACGGATGCAGAAGCAGAGGGAAGCCCCCTCCCCAGAGGAGGATGCCCCAGTGCCCCAGCCCCTGTTCTGTGTCCTCCGACTTGCTTTGGGCTGTAGAAGGCGTGGGGTCCCCCCTGGTTCTCTGCAGTGCTGGGAGTGAGCCCACCACAGGAGAGAGGTTGAGGCGGGAGGCTCGGGGTTCCTACTGCCCGCGGGCATTTAGGCATGGCTAGGGGGACCCACGGAGCCCCCTGTGGTTCTCTGTCGCTGCAGTGGAGCTGACCCCCTACCAGAAGCTGAAGCGGAAAAGCACCAGCCCATCCAAGTCACTGCGCGCTGAGGAGCAGGAGCTGTAAGTGGCTAGTGGGGCTGTGGGATGGGCTGCATGGCCTAGCTGGACTGCCCCTGCCCAGGACAGCCGTGGGCGCGGGCCAAGATGAGGGTGGCAGATGGGGTCGCAGGGCCCTTGTGGAATGGCCCAGGGGGGTTTGAGCCCTGGCTCTGCTTCTTGAAGGCACTTCTGCCGTCACAGCAGCTGGGCTGCCCTGGGGCCCTGCAGCTCTCCCAGCCCCTTCCCCACTGGCCCCTCCCTGGGATCACAGCTCTGTTATTCAGCCTGCTATTCCAGAACAGTCTTTCTAAATAAATGGGCACCTCACTATCCCCGTGAGCATCATGGAAGTTGCCTGCGCAGGAAACCCTGGTGGGTGAGGTGGGGGTGCTGAGCGGGGACAGGCCAGGGGGTGGTGTCCACACTGGGGGCTCACCTTCCTCCTGATGCAGAGCATGTGGGAGGGCCTGTAGGGTCAGCTCCACCTGCACTGTGGCCCAAAAGGGTCCCCAACACTGCGGCATTGTGTTGTTCTGACCACGGTGTTGTGTTTCCGGTTTGAAAGAGCTGGACATCCCTGGACGGGGATTTCAGGTCCCCGTCCGCATGCGAGTGACCACCCAGCGAGTAGGATGGTGGGCCTGGCATCAGCACCTGTCTGTGGGGGACGGCAGGGCCCAGAGGGCGGGCACTCCCCCACCGACTGCCCCTGTGGCTTCCGTGGCTCCCATGCAGGATTCCCTTCTTCAAGTTCTGCTCCCAGTGCGGCCGCTCCGTGGGCGTGCGCCTGGTTCCTTGCACCCGCTGCTACGGGATCCTGACCTGCAGCAAGTCCTGCAAGACCAGGGCCTGGGGTGACTTCCACAAGCGGGACTGCGGCTCCCTGTCGGTCATCGGTGAGTCTGCACGCCCAGCAATGGGGGCTCCCGTGGGGGCTGCTGTGTCCCATGGGCCTGTGGAGTGGGGAGGGGGGGTGAGGTCTATATTATTCCCCAAAACCTCTTGGATTCCAGCTGCTTTCCAGAACTTTCAGGTGGGCCTGCTGTGCAGAGAGGGCAGGGCTGAGCACCCTCTCCCCTCCCCACCTCTAGGGGTCATGAGCCCCTAGCTCCCTGGACGTGGGCGTGGCCAAGGCCTTGCAGAACCGTGGCACCATCCCCGGGGGCTCCTCTGTACACGTGGGGGCCCTGGTGGGCACCAGTTTCCTTGGGACAGCGCCCTTGGCATTGGTACTGTTTCTGGAAGCTTCTTCCTAGCCCACCCTCCCAGTGTACCCTCCTTTGGACGATCTGGGGAGGGGCTGTGGGCACATGCATGGTGACTCAGGACCAGGGCTCCACTGCTCTGAAGGCAGCTGATGGGGAGCAAAGCTGTGTGCACAGCTGCCCCCTGGGACTTGACCAGGTAGGGAGAGGGGCAGGTGTTGCTTCACTCTTTCTCCGAGCCTGTCCTTGGTATGGACGAACAGAAAGGCTGGGCTGACTGCTGCCCTTGGGCCTGTGCCACTGGAACCCTTCCTCTCTGAGCTCTGACACTCCGTCGTCTCCAGGCCCATTCTGTGAATTGGGGCTTCTGTGGGGTGCACGTGAGCCTGGACAAGGCTCCCTTGGCCTGGAGAGCCTAATCTGGGAGTCCCCCCGCTTTGAAGAGACTGAGTCATCACCATGCATGCCACACAAGTGCAAGCACAAAGTCAAGCAGGGCTCGGGCGGGGCTCTTGTCTCTCTGAATGTAGTGGGGAGCCCGGGACTCGCAGAGCTGGGGGGACGCCCCAAAATGTGGCAAAGGGGCGTGAGGCTCCTCTGCACTCCTGCAGGGGCCTCTGCCTCCCCAGGGACAGCCCAGGCCCCTCACCTTCCTCCTCCTTGCCAGTTCCTCCTCCAGGGCCCCACCTGGAGGACTTGCACCAGAGGGCGGAAGAAACTCAATAACGGAGCGAGCAGCCCTGGATGCCTGAGGCCAGGGAGGGCCCAGCACAGGCCAGGTGGCCCTGATCCCCACCTGCGGGCACCCACAACCCAGGGTCGCCTCCAGGCTGCTGGCCCTGGGTTCTTCTGGCCTCATGCAGGCTGTCTGCACCTGCATGGCGAGGACCCCTCCTGATCTCAGAATAAAATGGTCCCTTGGGGTGTGTTTTTAACCCTCTGTGCCTTGCTCTGCCCGTCCCTGCCACGCCAAGCCCGGAGTTTCCGAGGGTCTTCCTGACTAATTGGTGCCTGGCATCTGTCAGTTGACGGGAAGCCTGGGTGGATGAGGTTCCAGACTGGAGCTCTAGAGATGACTATCAGAAGGTCACTCCTGCATCCCTGAGGAATGTTTGGGGACTTCTCAGGGGGTGTCCCTCTGTATTCCTGCTGGAAGGCTCCAGGCCCCCTGCTGGTGCCTAGAAGAGTTGCGGGGGGCGGGGACGCGTCCATTTCTTCTGGGTACATTTATGGAGTGTCTGTGTGTGTCAGGCAGGCTGGGGCTGAGACGGTGGGTAGGAGAATTGAAGTGATTGGGACAGAGGGGGTGTGGGTGTGACTGTGAGGAGCGCGCTGCACATCGGTGGTGGTGGTGGTGGTGGGTCTGCTTTCACAGAAAGGGTGGCAGGGAGGACTGAAGACTGGGGTGCCAGGCCGCAGAGCAAGAAGGTGGTGGGCATGGCCAGGGAGGAGGAGGGGGGCGGGGTGGGGCAAGTGGGAGAGGAAGTTGGGAAAGGGAAGGGGCTGAGCTGGGGCAGGGACCCCAACTAGGCCAGCTTTTTGCCGGTCAAGGCAGTCCCACCGACAGCCATGGATTTGCTTGATTTCCTGGTGCTCTCATGAAAGATGGGGCTCCTTTTGTGGGAAGCTTCCTGGGGGGCTCCCAGGCAAAGGGCTAAGGAGGGCACCTGAGCACAAGGAGAAAGGAGCCTGTGTATAGCTCTGCAGGTGTGTGTTGGCCAGTCCTGGCCCAGGCTGTGGCTGTTGGGGGGCCTTCCCAGGGAGGGGCCGGGGCCTGGCTGGGGGGAAGCCCATGGAGAGGTGTGGGGGGCTCCCACCTCCAGAGCGCTCCTAATGAGCACCTAATTTTGAACTTATTCAATTATGACATTTAGAGATATGTATCCACACAAAAGCAAGGAAAAATTGGATGCCAATTATCCCCAAACCCGGAAGTTTCCATTGCCAATACTTTGGTGTGTGTGCTGCCAATCCCATCTGTGTCTGTGTATACACACCACACACATCACACACGCTGTCCGTCACACCCTCCCACACCACCCGCCACACCACAGACACGCGCCACACAGCACATACCACGCGCGCGATGTGGGAGCGTGATTGTTCTATTCTAAA
The DNA here is from genome assembly GCF_009829155.1 of Mustela erminea. Lineage (NCBI taxonomy): Eukaryota > Metazoa > Chordata > Mammalia > Carnivora > Mustelidae > Mustela > Mustela erminea. The sequence goes on along the minus strand of NC_045621.1, from coordinate 45,902,767 downwards.
CTCAACCACCCATCTTTCTATGCTAGGATATATTTTTCTGCAACGTAATTTTCCCCAAATGAAAATAGTATTTTTATTCTGATGAGGCATGCAATCTACACCCATTGTTAAAAAAAAAGAAAAGGACACAATAAAATAAATGAAAACTGAAAATCCTCATTGTACAGCTCAGGAACGGATCCCCTGACCAGATTAAATTGTAATCTGTGCCCAGGTGCACGCCAAGTACATCACATGCCCCCATTCATGTGCACACATGTGTTTTCATGTGTCCATTTGTTTTTAATTAAACGGCGGCTCCTGTGACTTCAACCTGCCTTCCTGGGGCACTGTGTGTGTCCTACCATTTTCCTGGAGGAATGGAGGCACCGGCCCACTACCTGCCCCACGGGACATCTACTGTCTCAGGGCTCACTCGTGGATGGGGGCCGCACACACACACACACACACACACACACACACACACACACACCTCCCACCTAGTTTTCCTTTGGGCAGAATTCAGAGAGGTTGCTTTTTCAGGTTTTAGGAGCATTCCCATAATCATCTTAGCCTGCTTGCTGGTGAGGCCAGTGATCGTGGCACCCCCGGGACACCCAGTACGTAGGGAGCATTGCCAGGAGCTCCCACTTCCCGTCTTCTGGGGACTCACAGGAGCTGAAGGTCCTCTCCACACTCGGATGCGGGAATGTGGCATTGAGGTATTTCCTCGGGTCCCTTACTGGAGACGCCTGCCCTTCCAGCCTCCGGAGAGCGCTCTCCAAACCTTGCGGCCCTCCCTGCAGCCTGTTGCGGGGAGGACCTTCTCTCCCTTTGAACTTGGCTACATGGAGTTGTTCACACTGTTGTCAAATCCATCTGTCCTGTCCATCAGGGTCTGGTTTGATGGCAGATTTAGGAAGCAGTCCCCAGACTAAGATTATACAAGGTTCGATCAGATTTTAATCTTCATGCATTATTGTTTTACTTATAATTTTATAGTCAGCCCGGAATTACTGTGTAAGATCTGAGAGCCAGCTGGCAAGAACTCCCCACAGGGCTAATGGTGACTGAATCCCACTGCGGGGCAAGTCTCCTGGGGATGCTCCAGGCTGTGGCTCCTGCAGCCTCCAAATGCCCTGTCCCCACCATGGGACAGTCTTGCCAGGGCTCTGTGTCCCTGAGGAAGACGCTAGCTGTTACTCTGTGCTTCTTCAGATGACTTGATTTGGCCTGTTGGGTTCAGAAATGTCTTGTTGACACTTTGTAACTATTCTAATTGTTTAGTGTGATTGGGAGACATGTGGCGGCATCAGTGGCTTGAGGCTTCCAGGCAAGTCTGTGCTGTCCCTGTCCGGTCCAGTCTGATAGTTTCCTGAGCAGAGGCGTCCCCACTGGCTGTTCTCCTTGTCTCTCCTCACACCATCCCTGGGGGAAGTCTGCTCAGCTCTCCCCAACTGGGCCACTTCCAGAACCTCCTGTCCCCACCACCATGGCCCTCCTCTCTGTCCCTGGAGCCAGCAGAGGCCAGGCCATGCTGCTCCTGCACTCATTTGTGTCCCATCCAAGTCCCCTGCATGGCTGCTCTCCTGTACCCATAGCTCACTGTCCCCCTTAGGACTGCTCCAGCCCCCCCTTAGCCCCCAACTGGCCCTTGCCCCCCATCCTTGTGTCCCCTCCCCTCCTGTTCCCAGAAGGCCACTGCGGAGTCCTCTCCAGCTTCTGGGTCACAGGAGCATTGGGTTGTTACCTCTGACTGCCATGCTCTCAGCTCCTGAATATCATAGACAAGATAACTGGGTCCCTACCATGCGGGAGTCTGCGTTCTAGAAGGCAGAGCCATCCTGTGAGACAAATGCCTCCTTGCCAGACTCCAGCAGGACAGGAATGGTGCTTCCAGCAGTCTCTCCTGGGCTGCGAGGATGCCAGCTTGTGCAGGGCCCCTTGGGGCCAGAGAGGAGTGGCCCCACCAGGAGGGCACAGGCCCACCTCCCTGCAGGCATGCAGGTGGCGGGTGGGGAAGGGCAGAGGCCCCACCTCCCCTGTGCCCCTGGGGGTGCACAGGCCCCATCTTCCCTCCTCCCTGTGGGCCTGGGGTTTCCCTGGCGTCCACGGCACCGAACCTGGCCCCGGTTCTCTGGGTTGGAGCCTGTGGCTCTTTCTTCAGCGGGAAGAAGCCTGTGGCAGGCTTGTGTCTACGCGGGATGCTTCTAGCCGGTTTCTTGAAAGGATACAGGCGCTACATTTTCGGGATTGTACACCAAAGTTAATCATCCCTGCTTAAATCTTTTCCTTTGGACTTCCCTTAACTTACTGGTCTGGGTGCCTTTGTGTGTTTTCCCTTCCGTGTGAAGCGCCCCCACCTGCCCACCCACACCCATGGCCCCTCTGTCATCCAGAATATTCTGTTCCTCAGGAATCCCACCGCTTGTATCTTGGGAATGCCCAGACCCAGGCGCCTCTCCCCTGGGCCTTACAGGGCGCTGGGGCATTGGGGCAGGAAGGGGGTGGTGTGCACCTCATCACCCTGCTCTGTGCCAAGCTCTGTCAGGGGTGGGGGGAGGGCTGTAGGGAGGCTGGCCCAACAGGACAGTTGTGTCCTGCCTGAGGTCCGACCCCCCCACGGTGGTCCACGGAGACCCCAGCCAGAGCAGGGCGCAGCCAGCCTTTCGCAAGAGCAGTGGGCGCCTGGTCTGGTCTTCAGAATCTCCGTGACCACATTGTCTTTACTCCTCTTGGAGCCAAGGCCCAGTCCTGCCAGTGTGTGGACCAAGGGGTGCCTGTCTGGCCACCCGTCCTGGAGAAAGCTGCAGCACATAGCTCTCTCCTAGAAGGTTCTGTGATGCTGAGCCCCTCTCTCCCTGCTTCTGCTCTGCGAGCATGAGGTGTCCCTGAGGCTCTGGGGGGACCCGCCTTCCTTCTCCTCTGACCATAGTGTGTGCAGCCTGTTGGCTCCCTGCGAACTTGGAGTTGAGGTCACTTGGGCCCTGTTGCAGAGTCGGGGTCCCACCGTGCCCAGGTCAGGCCCCATGCCAAGCCACCCCCTGTCCCCATGCCTCTGCTTTGTGGGCTCCACTGTCATGGGGAGCTGGCCTCCCTGGGACTTGCGGGTGTGGGAGAACAGCAGTGGGGGTGTGCACTCAGAGGGGACAGGGCACAGGGCCTGGTGACTTGTGAGGGCCTAGTCACCTTGGATTGGGAACGCCTCAGCAGGCCTGGCACAGAGGTCCATCTGGGTGCTCCCCTGAGCCTCGGGACCGTGAGGGTAGGAGTGTAGGCCAGCCAGGCAGTGGTGTGGGAAGGATGGGTGCTCCAAGAAGAGCCTGCTGGGGCAGGAGCAGAGTGCAGCATGGAAACACCCAGCATGTGGGGGATACCTGTGGAGGATGGGCTGCAGAGAATGTGCCCTGTGTCTCCGGAGCTGTGGGAGAGCCCTCAGGGTGGTCGTGGTCAGCGAGGGAAGTTGTATTGGGGGTGGGGTGTGATCTCACGGCTGGTCCTGCTGTGGGGAATGCTTGTGGGAGGAGGGGGTGGCCTACAGAACAGGGAGCGGAGTGTGAGACTTCCTCCTGCTCTGCTGGACTGTGGAGGGAATGTGTGTGCGTGTGCATGTGTGTGCATGTGTCTGTGTGCATGTGTGTGCGCACGTACACGTGTCTCTGTGTGCATGTGTCTGTGCAAGTATGTGTGCATATGTCTGAGTGTCTGTGCATGTGTCTGTGTGTGCATGTGTCTGTGTGTGTGTGTGACCGCACGTATGTCTGTGTGTGCATGTGCGTGTTCATGTGTGTCTCTGTGTGCATGTTTGTGTGTGCAGGTATATCTTTGTGTCTGTACATGTGTCTGTGTGTATGTGCGCAGGTACCTGCATATGTGTCTCTGTGTGTGTATGTCTGTGCATGTGTGTGCATATGTCTGTGTGTCTGCGCATGTGCCTCTGTGTGCTTGTCTCTGTGTGCATGTGTGTGTCTCTGTGTGTGCATGTGTGTGTCTCTGTGTGTGCATGTGTATGTGCATGTGTGTCTCTGTGTGTGCATGTGTGTCTAGAGGGTAGTGCTGAGCAGGTGGAGTGCTGGGTTAACAGGGGGCTCACCCAGGCAGCTCCTGAGGCTAGGTTTGTTGAGGCTGTTCTGGGATTAGCCCACCCACCTCCTCTCTCCCTGCCACTCCCCCGCTTCCTCTGGCTTGGGAGTGTGCCCAGACAACCCCCTTGCTCACTCATCCCCTGACCCTTGCTCCTGACTTCCTGAACCTCTGGGCTCTACTTGGCCACTCACCTGAGCTCTTGGCACCCTCTCTCTGGTGGGGAAAGACATGCCCTGCTCCCTTCCCCGGTGCTAGGAGGCCACTGCCGGGTGCAGGTGAGCTGGGGCAGGTGGGGAGCAGGATGGCAGATGTGTGTGGGGTGCCCTCGGTGACCAGATGTGTGGCTTCACAGCTTGGAAGTGCCCACGGCTCCAGGGGACCTGGCCTACAATAGAGCCCGGCTCAGTGGGGGAACAGTGGGTCAGGAGGGCACTGGAGAGAGAGGGCCTGTCAGTGGGTGGGTGAGGGATGCTCTGGCTGGGGAGCCAGCACAGCGGCATCTGTGGCGGTGTGCTCCGGAGAGGGTGAGGCCCAGGAGGGGGAGCGAGGGCTTGATGGGCTCCACTTGGATCAGGGGAGCCCACAGGGCTGGGCAAGGATGAGGCATTTGAGAGGAAGCCCCATCCTCGGGGTGTGAGTGGAGGGCCAGGGCCGGGAGATGGAGGGGCTGGGCTGGTTGCTATGACCTCTCCCCGGAGAGTGGGCGGCACCCTGAGGGGTGGCCAGGTGAGGTCAAGGAAGCCTTGGGAGGAGATGCCCAGGTAGCCAGGAACAGAAGTGATCCAGGGCGTCTAAGAGAGGAGCAGCCCGAGATGAGCTCAGGATGGAGAGGGACGGTCCATCTGGAATGTTAGTGATGGACTCCAAGGGATTGGAACCCACAGTTGTCAGGGTTCCACCCAGAATCCAGTATTCTGTGACCATCAGAGAGACAGACAGTGGGGTGGCCTGGTGGGTCACAGGAAGGACACAGACAACACAGGGCCAGGAGCTGTGGGTTCCCTTCCTGCCACAGACTGGAGGCACCCCCCCACCCTGTCGTTGGGAGGCAGGCACTGCCCTGTCCCCTTCCTTGGGCCCCGGCTGCAGACTGACCACAAGCCAGTGTGTCTGGCTTAGTTTTGTTTGTGGTTTGGGTTCTTTTATTTTGAAAAACCCACCTCTCCTCACACTTGAAAAGCTTCACAGCCCCACAAAACCTGTATCTGGGCTAGTTTCACCTTGAACATCTTAAAAAATCCACAAAACAATACAAGGATCCCTGACCTACCACCACTTGGGTGGGACACCTGTCCACTCTGAGCTGTGCTCATCCCATGCCTGGTTTTTAAAGAACCGGAATGAGAGGCAGCCAGCCCTCCACTCCTGTCCCTTTAGATGGTTTCACTTTTCCTTCCTGTGTCCCTAAAAGGCATGTGGGACTGCTTTCTATTGTAAGATTTTACACTGCATAGCGCTTTGGAAAATCTCTTTCTGCATTCTGGTGACAAGGAAAATTGAGCACTTTTTCATATGTGACTAATGATTATTTATCCTATTTATTATTTAAAGATTTATTTATTTGAGAGAGAGAGAGCATGGAAGTGCGCACACACAAGCGGGAGGAGGGACAGAAGGAGAGAGAGAATCCCTGACTCGGGGCTCCGTCTCGACTGCATGACGCTGAGACCACGCCCTGAGCCGAAGTCCAGAGTCAGATGCTCAACTGACTGGGCCTCCGTGGCCGCCCCGCCATCCTCTTTATTATTTCTCCGGCATTTGGAGTCCCACGTCAGGGATTGGGCTCCATGGGAGTGGGATTGCGGTGCATGTTCTCGCCGGGATGGCTCTGTTCTCGACGGTGGGAGCCTCTGATGTGTGCCATGGCCGGTGCTTTCATGTCTGGTCCGTCTTGTGCAGGACAGAACATTGGAGTGGCCACGGATGCCCATGGTGTCCTTGCGGCTAGCGCCTCTGTGTCTCCGGGGACGCTTGCTGTGCCCTCGTGTCATAATGTCCCCTTGTCTTCTCTGTGCTTGAAGCGTGGCTTTCCACAGTTTGCTTCTTAGTCTGTCCCCAGTTCACATGTTGCTGGTGTGAGGTAGGGGACTGCTTGAGCTTCGCCATGTAGCTAGTCGAGGGTCCCCCATGGGTTATTTTATGTGCCCTTCTCGCCCACCCCCTGGCAAGCCCTTCATCTGCTCCCCTCCTCAGACTTGCCTTTTCCAGAATTTCCTCCAGAGGGACTCAGATAGGCCTGGTCTCTGTAGCCTGGGGGCTTCACTCAGGCTGCCAGCCTGTGCGTGAGGTGCAGGGGGCTTTCCTTTCTCTGAAACAACCAGCTCACTGGGCCCCTGACCTGCCTCCCTGCCACAGCTAGCCAAAGGCATGGAGCTCCTGCCAACCTGCCTCTTGTGCGGGCCCCACCTCCTGTGGGGTCCTCATTTTCTGTGGGAAGGGCCCTTGCTTTCTGTGGGGGGTCTCTACCTCTTGTGTGGTTCCTGCCTCCTGTGGGGTCCCCATGTCTGTGGGGTCCCTGTCTCCTTTGGGGGGGGTCCCCATCTCAGCTCTGGCTGATGCTTTTCCCAGTCTGCTGTTTTCTTTTAAACAATGGGCTTGTTCTAACCCGAGGGCATCCATCTCTCTGACACCACACAAACTTCTGTAGACCGTTTGCCCGCCAACCTGACGCTCTCCAGCTCTGGCTCTCAGTGGTGGGTGTCTTTGGGGCATGCTGTAATTTTTAATTTAAGTTCCCATCGCGGGTGATACGGGACTCCCTCTCCCAAGGGCTTACTCTGCCTGGGTCGGGGAGTCTTGCCTGATACCGGCTGAGGACCCGCGGGACTCCCGCTCTGGGGAGATGGTTTCTGGGCAGAGCCCCGCCTGACAGCAGCACGACCCCATACTCCGGAGCCCCGTGATGGCTACTGGCTTTGCGGCGTTCCTTGCCTTGTGCAGTGTGCAGCGCGCAGAGCTGTCTGCTGAGCTGTCCGCGGCGTGGGCTCATCGCTGTGAGCATCAAAACCAGACATTTCCTGGTGTATCCTCCCAGGGCTCATGCTTGATTGGGACAGTCTGTCTGGTTCCCACTGCTGCTGCTGTGTGGTTTGAGGCTCCTGAGAGGTTCCTGGCTGCCTCGCTTCTTTGCCTTCCCGGGTCGGGCCTGGAAATGGGTTTCTGCTAGAAACTCTGCAGAGTCCTGCTCGCATTTTCAGGCCCCACAAAGGAAGGAGGGAAGCATTTCCTTTCACAGAGGTTGCCCGTCACTGGGTCCTGTCCATCCGTGCCCCGTCACCAGCCTTACACCCACCCCCACCTTTGACAGATTGGACCCATGACTTGCCACCTATCTTGTTTCCAGCAGGAGCACAGGCCCCCAGTTCCAATCCTTCCACGTTCACTAGGAGATCTGTTGTCTACCCTGAACTAGAGCTAGCCCTTTAATTATATGTGCAGTTTCTGGCCGGAGGGCTTGTCTCCAGGTAAAGGAGCGCTGGTCTCCTGGAGGGAAGGAGGACATGGCTTCCCACGTGTGTGTGCATGTGGAGCCCCGCGCCGGCCTGCCCACTGGAGAGGCTGGCTGCTCTCGGCCGCCAGCAGAGGCTGGTCCTCGTGTCTGCGGCTTCCTGGCTGTCTCCAGGGGAATGAATTGGGACCCAGAGCCAGGGAGAGGCCTCTCCCTGACCTGGTCCCCACCTGCCCCTGGCTGGTGCTGGAAGCCCTTCTCATTTTGTCCTTCCCCCACAGGGAAAACAGAATTAGCTGTGTTCACAAAGAACTTTCAGAAGTCCTCAAAACACCTGGGCAAGAAGGCAAGCCAGAAGCCTGAGCCCCCAAAGCCACCAGGCCGGCCGAAAAACTACTCCACATACAACCAGGAATGAGTGTCTGGTGATCCACGTGTTCCGTGAACTCTGGAGGCTGTGTCCCAGCCCGCCCAGGGAGGGAGGTTGTCCCCCCACCCCCACCCACTGGGAGGAGTTGGACCACCCTGCCATCCCCTGGCTCTAGGGTGGGCAGGCTGGTGAGCCCCTGGTCGCTGCTGGGCCACAAGGAGCCGCAAGCCCTGGAAAAGCCTCATTTTTCCCTCCCAGGGCACGCCACCCCCAACCCCTGCACAGGCGAGTGGGGTCCTGGCCATAGACTCCTCGGCACATAGGCCCAGGGAGGAGAGGCTGTGCATGGCGTTTCCAGGCAGACTAGCATGGCCGCAGTTCCCAAATAAAGTGACCTTGCAGCAGCTCTTGCTTCTGGGCAGAGGGGCACCCTAGGGGGTAGGGTGGGGCTGGCAGCTTTGCCCTGAGTGCGGGCCCTGGGGACAGGCTGGACCATCAGGATGTCCAGACAGGCCTGGCATCAGAACCACGCGGTCCCCACGCTCTGGCCTCCTGGGTGTCTCGGAGGCTACTTGGAGGAACTGGAAGCTTCCCAGGGCCGGTGAAAGGATGGGAGTCCAGAGCAGAGAAGTAGACAGAAGGTGGGCTCTGGCCTCCTCCTTCTCCCAGACACCGTGTGGGCCCAGGGTGGGACGGGAAGACCCAGACCAGGGGTGCTGTCTGGGCGCAAGAACCCCTTCCACATGTCCTTAGTCATGTCCTGCTGTGTGAGGCCCGGGGGCACGCACCCGCCCAAGCTGTGCAGGAGGGGTCCGCAGCAGCCACACAAGCTCTCCAACCTTTTATTCGTACAAGGACTCAAGAGCATAGGACGCCAGTTGACACCGTGCAGCAGGACACAGCAGGCCTGGCTACCGCCTGGCTGGGGACTGTGCTGGGCCGCCCCAGCAGGGAGACATACAGTGTAGGCCCCCGACGGGACGGCCATGTGCAGCCACATGCTGCCATCCAGGCACGCAGGCAGCTACCACCCCAGAGACCCTGAGAGTCCAGCTGGCCCTCACCTACAGGGAAGGAGACCCCAGGCCCTGCCCCCCGGCCTGGCATGAGCAGGGTTACTGTGGGGTGGGAGTTCCTGTGAGAGTGTGCTGCCCAGTGGGGCACAGGCTGGGGGCCCTGGCCAGCGTGGGAGGTGAGGCAAAGCAGCGCTAAGTGGCCTTGTCGGGCCCTGGTGCTGGTTAGGACTGCTGTCCCTGGCCACAGTGGCTCAGCATCCCACAGACCCTCGAGGGTCCTCTTGCCTGAGCCCTTATCTGGCGGGGTCCAGCCCCCTCCCCAGGGCCCAGGGCAGCTAGGGCCAGGAAAGGAGGGGGGTCGGTCCTGAGCCTGGGGAGGGCCTGGACAGCCCGAGTGAGCAGGGGTGGCCCCCAGGTCCGGGAACCCCCAGCCCTTCCAAGCTCTGGGAGGAGGAGCTGAAAAGCAGCTCTGAGTGAACAGATGGAAAGCGTCTGTGAATGTCTGTACGTTTGGAAAAGCCCTTAACTATCAAAGCCCCCCAGGGCCCTACAGCTGGCGGGTCAGGAGGGACCCAGGTGGCCCTCTGGCTCGCAGGGTCAGACCCCCTGGCCGAGCTGAAGTTTCACCGGCCACCCAGATCCTCTGGCCAGGTGTAGCCTCCAGCACTGCCTGCATCACCCCAAGCATGGGGCCCTGGGTTGGTGGTGATGAGGCAGGAGCACGGGCAGGCAGGCCCTCTGCACAGTCATGGGGCCCTGTGTTCAAGGGGGTGCCCATGTCTGTGGAGGGCCTAGCCTGCTCTCCTGGGGAGGCCAGGATCAGCACCCCCAGCCCTGCACGCAGGTCTCCCAATGCCCAGAGGGGGTGAGGCTGTGCCCATGGCGGCCCCTGTGCACCCCAGGCCTTTGCAGCTAGTCCTTGGAGAGAATGAGGTCCGCATGGACAGTCAGCAAGGGTTCCAGCCCAGGTAGAACTCTCCTGGAGGCTGAGGGGCTCGGCAGATGTGTGTGTGTGTATGTGAGATCACGGGGGCCTGGCTGAGTTGGAAGGTTCATGCATAATCTCAGAGGTCCGCTCGCCCCTAAATGGCAAACACCCTGCTGCCCTCCCGGGGATCCTGAGGCGCCCAGGGCTGGACCTCGGTTTCTGACACCTGGAGCCCAAAGTTCTCCGTGGGAAGAGGCAGGAGAGGAAGGCACAGGCTCGCTCTCTCCAGCGGGATGCTGCTCAGGGAGCTGGGGGGAGAGGCGCAGGTGGGCAGGCGGGAGGTGGCCACCGGCATCCCCCAGGTCCCTGAAATACATGGCTTTTGGGGACATTGTTCCTGGCTGACCTGAGGGCCTCCTACAAAACTAAAAGCCAGGGTGGCCGGTGGAGCCAGGAGGGAGGGCCAGTGCCCTTGCCCCCCACCCTCTCCAGTGCAGTCACAGAGCCGGGGTCCCTCACTGTCCCTCCCTGTCCTGCCCTGGGGCCTCTAGGCCGTGGAGAATTAAATATCATCTGTTCTGCGTTTTGGCAAAGTCAGTTCTTGGCCTCGGTCCCTGGGGCCTGGGGCAGTTACCGCCACGTGGGGCTGGCAGCTGAGAGGACCAGGGTGAGGAGCAGCAGCAGCAGGGACACGCAGGGCTGGGGGCAGCTTGCAGCCGCCGTCTTCTGGCCCTCCCGTTCTGACAGGCCGGGGAGGGCATGAGTCAGGGTCGTCCGTGAGTTGGAGCTCTTCTTGCTGACCCTCCGGTCACAGAGGTCATCTGGGCAGCTATCACCACTGCCCGAGCCACTGCTGTCGTCACCTGGGGAGGAGAGGATGCTCCAGTAGGCCCGCCCTGCCATGGACCCTGAGCACCGGGGACCCAGAGCCCAGCCTCCCGACATGGGGGCCTCCCGTGTTCCACCTGGACCTGTCAAGGCCAGATGGACATCCTGGCCAGGCAGCTGTTCTTGGGGATATGGGTGTCTGTGTGTGTGTGTGTGGGGTGCCTGGTGTCCATGCCCAGGGAGCAGCAGCAACCAGAGCCACCATGTGGGCCCAGGGGCTGGGAGGGTCCCTGCTCTGTGCCCTTCCCACACACCACCCTGTGGCTCCCAGTTCCTGGGGCCCTGCCCTCACTGGCGTCCTGGAAGTCCACGTCGTTGCCACTGTAGGCGCCGCGAAGCCGATTGGTCATGACCTTCAGCTGCATGATCTGTTGGCGGACGGTCATGTCGGGTTTGGTGATGTCCACCTCCACCTCGGGGTTGTTGATCTGATTGGCCAGGCCATCGCCCATCACTTCTGGGAGGTACCTGGAATGGCCGAGGACAGGCCCTGGGTCACTGCCTGCTCCCTGCAATGGGGTGCTACTCCGGCATGCCCTCCCACTTCCTCTCCTCCTGTCCAGGTGCTGGCAAGCTTGAGACCCCCTGCAGCCTGTCAGGGGCTGCCAGGAGCCCACAGAGTGTGGTGTGGATGCACTGAGTGGGGCGCACACCACCGGGGGCTGGCCCAGGCCCTTGTCTAGGCTTCCCGTGTCCCACTGCGTGCCCGGCATCAGGCATGGCCCTGTGCACATAACACTTGGTGACATAGGCCAGATGAGGGGCCTGGGTGAGGCTTCTGAGGCCAGCTGGCCTATGGGCAGCTGGGCAGCACCCACCTGCCTTTGGCCATGCCGTTCCAGCAGCGGTCATCACTGGCGCTGCTCATGGCCAACTTCTCGCTGCACAACACACCAGGGAGGCTGATCCAGAAGTCTTGGGCATCCCGGAGCTGCACCTTGGCCTCCGAGACCTGCAGGGCAGCGGCCAGGCCATGGGGCACCCTGCTCAGCCTGCCCTCCCGTCCCCTGCCCACCCCAGGCCTGGCCGGCTGAGGGCTGCTCACCAGCTTCTCCAGTGCACCAGTGGGAGGCTTCTCCTGTAATACCAGCTTGCCCGGGTGCCGCTTCTCCTCGGGCCCAGAGCCCTGGGGGTTCACCTTGGGGTTCCCACAGCCCTGGATGACCTGGGGGAAGACCATGGGGGTCCTGGAGGGGCACAAGGCCAACTCTGGGCTGCCCCGCCATGCCCGCTGCACCTGCCTGCCCACACCTTGGCCGTGAGTATGTCCTTGTTGTCCTGGAGGGCGTTGATGGCTTCTGCCAGCCACAAATGCACGTTGCCGATGACACTCTCTGCTCCCGAGGGGCCCCAGAACTTGTCGGTGATGAGCACCATGGAATCTGGCCCAAGTGTGAAGACACGCACAGAGAGCGTTTTGTAAATATGCACGCTAGCTACCTCACGTCAACATGCTAGCTCATGCACGTGCTGACACACATGCATGCCGGCCCACAGGTGTCCGCTCACGAACACGTTAGCTCTTATGTGTGCTGGCAGGTGCACACAACATGTATATGGAACCTCACATGTGTGCTGGCACAAACTGCACTGGCCCACCATGTGCCCATGCCAGCTGATATGTGCTCAGACCACATCCTAACACGCACATGTGAGCACACGTCAGCACACACGTGTGGGTTAGCCACGCCAGCACACGTTAGGGCGTACACCGGCTGGCATCTGGGTCTGCTGGTGCACCTCCCGTCAGCCACGTCTGCGCACACATGCAAATGTGCACGAGTGTCAGCCCACTAGGTGTGCCACACGTGCATGTTAGTTCAGGCATGGGTGCCCTGCCCTAGGTCACAGGTGTGTTGTATGTGTGCACAGCGGGGCACTTGCTGGGGGGGGTGGGGAAGGGAAGGGAGGATGGGGAGCCGTGACCCCAGAGGGCTGCATGCCAGGTAGCAGTTGGAGTCATGCTCTGTTCCGAATGGCCTCCCCATCCCATGACTCCAGGCCCCTCCCCCTCCCAGGGCCATGGCCCACGCTCCAGAGGGCGGGCTGGCTGTGTCCCTGCACCTGCAGACCCCTTCTCTGGCGCGTGGCGGTGGGGATGGCTCACCCAGAAGGTTCCTCCACTCGGCATCGAGGTCGGCCTGGTTGGCCAGGCAACCCTTGAGCACGTTGCGGCAGTAGTCAGGGCAGGGCCGGGCGCCAGGGACCCCCAGACAAGGTGCGCAGTATGCCAGCTTCATGACAGCCCTCGTGCACTCTGGGCCCAGAGGCACCTGGGGAGGCAAGGCTGCCTGAGCCCCGCCTGACGGCTGGCCATGTCCAGCCCTCAAAGGAGCCCCAGGGTGGAGGGCTCGGGACAGAAGTCAGGAGGCTGCAGCTCAGCCCCAACCTGTCTTGGAGACCCTGTCTCATCTCAGAGGGTCAAGCAGGCTCCCAGGGGTCGGGCCATCCTCCTCACTGCAGCCATCCCAACGTGCGAGTCCCTGGAACAGCGCTGTTCCCGAGCCTCAAGAGAAGTGTGTGCGCCTCCCCTCCATGCTGATGAGGGGACAGGGGCTCGGCTGGGAAGGGGACTCGCTAAGGACCCAAGCTTGAGAGGGAGGTGGCTCACGCCCAGGGCTTTGTGGGTCTGACTCGGGCTGCCTCTTGGGGGAGGTACGCTCCTGGCCCTCAAGGCCTCAGGCCCAGCCTGTTCTGGTGTCCCGACGTTGCCCACCCCACTTCCCCGCTCCCGTCCACCCGACCCCTGCGGTTGGCTCAGCATCCAGCTCCCTGTTTTTCTCCCCGCCACCCCATCCTGCTTGGGACCCAGCCCAACAGAGGAGGGACTGCTGCCTACATCAGAGCTCTGTGCCCGGATGGCATGCAGGATGGAACCACTGCCTGCAAGCCTAGGGCAGAGGGATGGGGGTGGGGCTGGGAGGCGGGGCCGCTGTGCGCACCTGGGCCACCTTCCGTACCACGTCGCCGGCCACGCCCAGGCCCTGCACGAAGGCTCGAGCAGCCACGAAGGCGCGGGTGGCGCGCAGGCGCAGTTCGCGAGGGGCTTCCCCGAAGGGCCGCAGCGCGTCGGCCTGCTTGCCCAGGCAGTCCAGGTAGTCGTCGGGGAGGAGCAGCTGTGGGTGCAGCTGCCGGAAGAGGCGCTCCAGGAGGCGGGCCCAGAACTCTGCCAGCGTGTCCTCCAGGTGCAGGTTGGCGCCGCGGTAGTAGAGGCGCAACTCGGCGTACAGGTCCCGGAAGGCCCTGGAGCTCTGCGCGTACAGCTCGCCCAAGGTGCCAGGGAAGGCATCCTGCAGCGCCCGCTCCGACTCGTTCAGCAGGTGCTGGAAGTGATCTGGGCCGGGGGAAGTGGGTGTGAGGCCTCCCAGGGTCTCCTGGCCCCCTGCCCACTCCCCAAGACTCAGCGGAGCCAGATTCCTGGGGGCGGGTGGCTCTGCCCAGCATCCCCAATACTCTGGGAGAATGAGAGCCCAGGCTGTGGAGGCCGGAAGGGCCCTGGGTGCCCCTGGACTCTCAGACCTCCCCCCTCCTCAATGGCCTGGGGTGCAAAAGCCTGCCTGGGGGTCCCTCCCGGGCCTCAGGGCCTCCAAGTGGGACTCCAGTTGACATTTTGAGGCTGGGCACAGACACAGGGTGCTTCAGTGACCTACTGGGATCACCTGTAAGGTGGGTCCTGAGCTGGGAGTGGGATCCACCTCCATTCTGCCAGCTGCCCCCTGCACTGCCTCCAACCCCCATGTGTCTGGCTATCCTCCTCTTTCTCTTAGATGCTCTCCCTTGGGTTCCATAAACCTCAGCTCTTGTCCTTCCCCCAGAAGCTGGCCTGCCTGATGGCCCAGGGAGGGTCTCCTGCCACCTTTGGGATGTGCTCAGGACCTGGAAAGGTGTGCTGAAGCCCTCTGGGGGAGAGCAGGGCATAAGCCTGTGCAGCAGACCTCCATGGTTTTGGGGAAATGCCCCTGCACCCTAAGTGTCCCGAATGGGACCCCCAAGAGCTCCCACCTCTGGCAGGGATAAGCAGAGTCTGTAACCACACAGACCCTCCACTCAGACTTGTCTCTGAGAGTTATGGCCACCCTCCCCGCACAGGCCCTGGGACCCTGGGCAGGCTCCCCTACATCTACCCCCGTCCTCCAAGGCCTTGGGCTATTGGGCTAGCTGGGGCAAGAGATCCTCCATAGCACCACAGGTGGGAGTGGGCGGCTCCTGGCCAGGCTGTGGAAGGGTGAGCAGGGGTTCAGCGACTGAGATCATGGACCTCAATGCCTCTTGGGACTGCCTGGTGACTACAGACACAAACTCTCCCTCTTCTGTTCGCTCAGGCTCTGCCAGAGCACCTTCCCACTCCAGTTAGACTTTAGATCACTTCCTGGGGGCCCCACCCCAGCTCCCACCTCGTTCCCCTGAGGTGACCACTGTGGGCATCGTCATACCAGCCAGCTCCATGTTGTCTCGGGCACTTGCTCTCTGCCTGGACCTGGTGTGAGACCTGGTGAGAGTCTCCCAACCACCCAGCCGCTGCCCGGAGACAGGAAGGCCACACTCGGGGCCCCAACCACCTCTTGCTCCCATAGCAGGGCAGCCCCAGCCTCAGTCCCCGTCCCGGCTCTGCACCACCAGTGGCCGGGGCAAGGCCTGTCCCTGTCTGCTGGTGACAAGGAGGCACTTCTAGAGCAAGAAGGTCCCCACTGAGGGGCTGGGCCTGGTCTCCCCAAACAGACACGTGTACTGCTGTGCACACCACAGGATGCATGAGGAGGCTTGCACACAGCCTTCTGCTCCTGCCTCGCCCGGAAAGCTGCCCTCGTGCCCAGGTCCCCCCAGGCCCAGGGGCCTGCTCACCATCGAAGCTCTGCAGCTGGGTGGCAAACGTGGTCTGCAGGGCGCGTCCGCTGTCCAGGAGGGCGGCCTCTAGCTCAGCACGGCTGCGGTTGGCCAGCTTCTCCTCCATCTCGCTGGTACAGCAGGTGTAGCCCTGGGGGCAGACCCTCAGGTGCTCTCCTGTGGGGGAGGGGGTGCTGTGAGGGAGAGGAGGGACCCCAGAGGCTGGGCAGACCCTGGAATGGGACACAGCTCCAGCGGGGGCCTGGGTTGATCATGCAGTCCCCAGCACAGGACACAGGAGTGGGGCTGCCCTCTGTGTATGGCCTCCAGGCCCTTGGGGGCAAAGCCAGCAGGGGTGGCATAAAGCAGGGGTGCAGGAGGCTGAGCCCTAGGGCTGGAATGTCCACTGTCCTCCCAGCCCCTGAATGCCCCCCGCTGCCACCACACAGGTGAGGCAGACCATCCCGGGGGGCCTGGCACAGCTCAGGACATGTGTGCCCTAGCACAGAACGGCCTCCGGGCCCTGGGTCTGTGCAGAGGGGTGGACTGCCAGACTGCGGGCTCCCCAGGGCAAGCTTCCAGGCCTGCAGGGTGCCCTTGGCCTGGGCTGAGGATGGGGGGGAAGGGCTCCCCCCACCACGAAGGGCAGGGCAGGACCATGAGAGCCTCCTCCTACCCCCAGTCCAGAGGTGCACAGTCCCAGTGAGGGCTGCAGGCCTGAGTGGGGCTACTGACTGGGGGGGTGGGGTGCCTGGTGAGGAGTGGTCCTGCATGTGAGGGGCCTGGACATACCTGGGTCCCCATAATGTGTGCGCCCCTTCCTCTGTCACCAAAGCCCTCCTCACCCCTTAATCTCCCAGCAGTGCACCACCCACGCTCTTTCCCGGGGGCAGGGCCAGAGGCTCAGTGCACACAGCCCTGCGGACACACCCACTGTGGAGCTATGCAGAGAGGTGTGTGGGCCACACAGCAGGAGCCTTTGAAAATGTGGCGGGGCCAGTGTTAACAACCACGGCCATCCTGAGGCGGGTGCTGGGACCCCATCTTACAGACCACGAAACAGGCTGGTGGAGACTCGGGTTTCCTGTCCAGTTCATGCTATGCCGCGAGGAGCCAAGTAGCTCCGTCAGGCTGCCTGCTGTCAGGCCCCCAGACCCCTCCACACCCCTCCCCACCTTACTGGCGTGGTTCTGGCCCCAAGGCTGTGGAGGAGGCTGGGCCCCGAGTGGAGGCAGCAGTTTAACCTGAACAGGGTCTGTGGAAGGCTCACCCTGTGTACTGTTGTGGGGGGCTGGATCAGCCTGGGCAGAGCCCTGGGGGTCCCAAGGCTGACCCTAGGGCTGGGGGGCTCCCAGGTGACCCCTGGAGGAGGGTGAGCAGACCTGGCAGGAGGCCTGGAGGGCACAGGCAGCTTCCAGCAGAAGCTTGGCGTGGGGGGGTGGGTGGGAGACAAAGGTAATTATCCTGAGGCTGATATATCCTAAAGAGTCGGTGGGAACCACCAGGTCAGACTGGGCAGGAGTGTCTTGGTCTCCCACGCTCACTCACACAAGCCTGGGCTGGGTAAGCAGCGAACAAAACAGAGCGGCCGTGTACACGCCCTGTGCCCACCGTGTGCCCTGTGATGCTGCGCGGGCTGCAGGCCCCTGCACACTGGGTGGGACTGGAGGGAGGATGTCAGAGGTGCCTGGAGGAGACCACTCAGATACAGCGGGGGAGGGGAGGTTTGGGGGTGTGGAGGTGGAGGGAGAAGGCCAGTCTCTCCTTCTTCCCCTTCCCACATAGGCCCTGAGCAGTCCCACTCCCCAGGCCCCAGGTGCCCTCAGCTCTCAAACACCTGCACCCTGCAGTGGCTGCCCGTCTGGGGAACCACCACCCTTGCTCCCAGGGCCTGGAAGTGATGCTAGCCTGTGTGTCTGAGGGGGGGCTCTGGCCCCCACCTTGGGATAGGGCTGAGGGGGTGTGACAGTTGGGGGTCTGAGACCTGACCCCCGGGGTGAATTAGGGCTTTCAGGGCCACCTGGGGTCAAGGGTCGGAGCCTGGCTCCCCAGGGCCTGAGAGCAAGGAGGACCCACCCACATTCCTGCACCCCTTCTCATGAGGGCTGGGTGGGCAGATGCCTCCAGGCAGGAAGGGCTGGACCGAAGAACGCCTCCCATCCCTCTGTCTTGGGGCCTTTGCTGACTCGTGGTGTGGCCCTGGACCCTTGTCAGCAGGTGGCAGGACGCTGGGCAGGATGAGGGTCCTCTTTATGGGGCTCCCCGTGCACGAAATGGCAGAAAGCTGAGCTCCTGTCACAGCATCCTCTCTCAGGATCCTCTGCATACCAAGGTCTAGGCGGGCTGGGGGGTGAACTGGGGGCCTGCCCTGGGACGGGGGCAGGTGCCAGCCTGGGCTCTGCTGCACTGGGCACTCGGGCTGGCTGGGTGGGCACAGGCTGCCAAAGCGAGAAAGCACTGGAAGGCCATAGGGATGGACAACATCCATGACTGGCTGCCCTCCAGTACCCTGGGGCAGCTCCCTGAACCTGTTAGCACATGTGGACAGCAGAGAGACGGGGCTGCAGAGGAAACCTGGGGAGACACAGGGATCACCCCCCCACACACCCTGTGGGCAGACTCTGAGTGGGCCCCTGGGCACTGCCAGCATAGCTACCACTCTCACCCCAGCAACCTCAACCGAGCCTCCCCAGCCCTGCCTGGCCACCTCGTCCAGCCGCCCGGTGGCCCGCGCCGTTCCGGCTGCCCCAGCACAGCCCCCGTCCCTCCCTCCCTCCTCGGACACACGGGAGTGAAGACACGGAGCCAGAGCCCGGGCGCCGGCCTGAGGCCCCGGGCGGGCTGGGCCGAGGCGGCCCCCAAGCCGGCTGCAGGGCGGATGCAGAGGCTGGTGCAACAGTGACAGTCAGGATGCAGAGTTCTGTGCTTCCCTCCTGCCCACTCTCGCCCAGCTCGGCCTAGTGTGCATATCACTGATAACCCTGGACGTCAGCCAGATGGACGTGGGTTCTGCAGGGCACCCCCTGCACCCCCCCCAAAAAAAGCAAGCCTGCGCCTCCTGGTCTCCTGGTCAGAGCCAACTTTTGCCGGGGTGGTGGGCCGCCAGGAGCGAAAATGAGCTCCCTGCCCCTGGCAGTGTGCAAATCCCACTGGTGGCATTCTGTACTCTGTCATTCCAGACCCTCTGCTCCCAAACCCCCACCTCTCCTCTCCGCTCAATACCTGCAGAGGAAGGAAGGCTTGCCCAGGAGGGAGGGAATGCTCCCCCCAGCCCTGGGAGGCATCGGCGGGTCCACTCTTCCCACTGACCCCTCCCCCAGCTGGCCAGCGACCATCCCTCCTTTCTCCCTCAGTTGCTTTGCTGTTTTTGCAAAAGCTGGCCACAGCCTTCCCTAGTTTGTGGGACATTTCCTCCCATGAGTGATCTAATTTTGGGGGGAGAAGGGGGAGAGGGCGGTTCATTCCTCACGCGATTCCCTGTGGCACTGCTCCTCCAGGCCCTGCCCCTGAATTCCAAGATGCCCTCTGATCCTGTTCCTCAGGTTTAAGTTCTTACACCTACTTCCCTAACCCCATCAGCAATGGCTTCTCTTCCTCAGCAGCAGACCACCCATGTCCATCTTCTCCCCTCCAGACCCAGACTTGCTTGGGTCACCCCAGATCCTTGACTTCTCTTCACTAAGCCCCTACCAGTCTGGGGCTCCAAACATCTTTAGGGCCCACACCCTCCTGCCACCTGCTGAGCCACGGCTCCCACTGTCCTGTCTTAGCAGCCTCCCAAGAGCATCCCCACCCAGCAGCCACCCTTGCCAGCACTGTCACCCCAACGCTTTAGCCCAAGACCCTCACCCCAACAGTGCACATTCTGTTCAGTGCTGGACACAGACCTCATGTGTCCAGGCCACGCCTGGCAGCCACCTGTGGCTGGTGGCGCTAGAGCCCTCCCAAGGAGACTGCAGAGGGAAGGTGGCGCCATGCCAAGCCCATCTCTCCAGAAGCTTCTAAGGCTCACACAAGAGTATGCAGCCTGCTGCTCAACCTGTCTTTAAAGCGACATCCCAAAGACTGCACCAACCGACCCAGCCATCACTAGCACACTGATTCCCTGTCGACAGTTTGCCTGCACTGGCCGCATTGGGGCTGAGACACGGTTGTATGGACAGCCCCAGGTACCAGGACACACCATGTGAGAGGCCCAGGTCTGGAAGAGCAGGAAGGGCACTGCTTCCCCACCCCTCCTCTTTCCTTAGTTCTGGACCCTCCATCGGGCCTTGCTGGCAGGCCAGGGGTAGCCAGGTAGAGAAGGCTTTCCCAAGCAGTACTCTTTTTGGACCACTGCCCCCTGCCCACTCCTGTTCCCGGCTGCCATCCAGCCCCGGTGGCCACGGGGTCCCCCTGGCATGGCCACCAGCCTGCTGGGGGTGGGAGGCACTGAGCACACAGAGGAAGGTTCCTTGGTCATTGTCCCCACAGGAGCTCCAGGCCTTCCTCTCTCACCCTTCCGTCCAGAAGCTTCTGCCCCTGACTGGTTCCTGAAAGAGGGCCACACGTATCATCCGGGAAGGGTGGCCTCGGACCCCCCTTGCAGAGGACATTTCAACCTCAACCTCTTACCCTCCCTCCTAACACATCAACAGCAGCTGTAACCCCTCCTGCCTTCTCTGACCCAGCCTGCTTCTCTACCCCTCACCCACCACCCAAAGCCCCCCCCCCCCCGGCAAACGACAGCGTCACCAAGGAGCCCTCTGTCACTTCCACCACGCACTAGGACCCAAAGCCGAGGGGGCATCGCTGCCAACACTTCCTCCCTTGGTGGGTGGGAGGGGTCTGCCCCCAGGCCTGCAAGGGGCTGCTTCGCAGGTGGTGGAACAAAGGCTGGGTGCCTGGGTGCCCTGGACAGTCGCCGTTGGCCCCTGCAGAGTCCTGCGCTGTGGGGCAAGAGCCACAGCTAGCGGGCAGTGTGGAGATGCACAGGCACCCGGCAGCACCGTGGGGACTGGGCGCTGGTGCAGTGGGCGCCGCGGGCCCAGGGGGTGCGGGGGCTGCAGCAGGCAGGCAGGGAGGCAGAGAGCAGTAGGGGGGCCACGCGGGGGAGGGGAGGGCTGCGGCAGGCGGGGCAGGGTGGGGGTGGGGGAGGAGGGCAAGCGATTGGCGGGGAAGGGGCTTGCCGCAGAGGGCGCGGCAGCAGAGGGGACTCCTGGGGGCTGAGGCAAGCGAAGGGGAGGGGGATGGGTTAGACGGAAGAGGAAGGGGGGCTTGCTGCAGGAAGGGGGCTGCGGCAGGCGCTGGGAAGCACAGGAAGGGATGGGGGTGGGGAGGGGTGTTAGGATGCTGCAGGGCAACGGGCAGAGAGGGACCTGGGGAAGGGGAGGTGGGGAACTGGAGGGGAGAAGAGGTGGGGTGGTGCTGGGTGCGGTGGTGGTGATGGGGTGGGCATGGAGACTGGCAATGGGGCTCCTGATGGGAAGAGGTGGAGAAGGGGATGGGACGTGGAGGAGGGCCCCCATGCGCTTGTGGTGGGGATGAGGGTAGGCGCAGGATGGACAGAAAATGCGGCCAAGGCGGTGGTGATGGGGGACAGGGGTGGGGATGAGGATGTCGAGGTGGAGGGAGTGAAGGTAAGGGTGGCAAGCCTGAGGATGGGGATGCAGGTGGGGGAGGGAGATGGAGATGGCTTGGGGCAGACGGCTGGCTGGAGACCCAGCCTGGATCCCAGCCCCGCAGACGCCACCCGCGCTGTGGCCCGAGAGCCCTGCGTGGCGGTGGCGGCGGCTCCAGCGGCGGCGTCCCAGGCTGCGGTGGCGGTGACGCTCCGGGCGGCGCGCGACTCCGGGTGCGGGCGCGTGGGGGCCTGGGGACCCGGCCGGGGGAAGGAGCAGGAGCAGACCCGGCCGGAGGGTTCGGAGGAGGCGCGGGCGGACGGGAGCCGGGGAGGAGCTGCGGCCACCGCGGCCCCGGCAGCCCCGCCGCCGCACTGGCGCGCACGGCGAGGGCGGTGGCTCCAGGCGCGGGGACGCGCCTCCTCCCGCAGCCCCCGCCCCGCCGCACTCGGCACCGCCCCGTCTCCCAGGAACCCGCGGGCCGCCTGCCCGCGCCCCCTGCGTCCCGCAGCCCCCTCGCTCCCCGCGGCGCGGCCCCTCCCGGAGAGGGATCCCCAGCTCCAGCCGGGAAGACGGAATCGGCCCTTGCAGCACAGCCAGCGCAGGCCTGGGGCTCGTGGCTCAGGGGCCAGCGCCCACGCCAGGAGGCTGACAGGGGTCTTGTTGGGGCGGGGTGTCAGGTTTTTCCCTGGGGATGGAGAATGACAGCTGACCACCTGGGAACCCCTCTCCTGCCGACAGTGGCCAGATCCCCAATGCTGCCTGGGTACTCAAAGCCACCATCAGTTACCGCACATCCCCTACCTAACCTCCTCCAGCCCCCCAGTCTCTCACCTGGGTGACCTCAGCCACCATCCCCACTGCTGATGTCCTTCCCCTAGGAAACAGTAAACCCGGCCTGGGTACACAGTCCACCGGCCCAGCCCCTACCTTCTCCCTGGGTGCTGTCCCACACTGGTGCCTCTCCCTTCCTCCCAGAACACCAGGATACCTCTCACCAGTATCCTCTACTCCCTGGAGCCCTGCCCTGGTCCTGCTTGCCCCTGGCCACCACTCCCCCAGGAGAACACCACCCTTGCACCCACCCAGGCCAGGCTCCTCTCAGCAGCGTGGCTGTGCCCCTGTCAGCCAGCCAGCCCGTGGGGACATGTGCCTGGCAAGCAACTCTTGATCCAAGTCCTCTCTCTAAGGCCTCGGCATCTCCGAGCCCCAGAAGCAGGGGGGTTTCAGAGGTAACTCGCAAGGCTGCTCTCTGTGCTGCCTGCTTCCTGCTCGAGGACCTCCTGGGCAGGCCACCCTGCCAGTGGCCACCAGGCTTGGGGGTACCTTGGCAAGGCAGGGTGGTCACAGCTCTGGGTGAGAGGACGGGCCCCCTCCAAGTAGCCTCCCCAGAATTTAGCTTCAAGGTTCCCAGCTCATGTCATGGCCTCAGAACAAATCAGGATGAAGGTGACCCTGGCTTTGTGCTACCTAGGACCCTAGGTCTTGGCTGCAGGGCAGGGAACGCTTAGGGCCCAGGGTTGAGTGTCCCCGGAACCTCTCCCTTTGGGCCAAAGTTAGCCCTGCTTTCTCATCCTGGGCCCAAGTTGGGCTGCAGAGAGCATTCTGGTGGGTATGTGCACATGCCAGTCCCTGCTGGGGCTGGGCAGTGGTGGGACTCTGCCTACCCTCCCTTGGGGCCTGGGCCAGCCGAGGGGCCCCTATGACAAGTCCATAGGGAACAACCTGGAACAGCAGGAGGGAACAGAGCAGCTCAGAGACCCTCTCAGCTGTGCTCCTTGCGAAGACACAGCACAGGCCCATCCATCCACTCAGTGAGTAGCCCAACATTCAGAGGTGGCAGACTCTCAGCTGCGCCAGAACCCTGAGCACACCCTCCAACTGAGGGAGCTCGTGGGGGCACACTGTGACCTGGGTCCGCTCTCAGCTTAGGCCCCATAAATACTGGGGGCTAGAAAGACAGCTGGGAAGGGACAGAAGGCTCGGCTGGTCCCCTCTGACCCAACCACTTTCCACAAAGCTTGGTAGCCATGTCCAAAGTCACAGCCAAGCTCGGCCTGGCATCCCAGCCCGTTGCCCCTACCCAGCTCATGACCTGCCACTTCCACTAACTCCAGTTCTCGGTGCCCTTCCCTCTGGCTCAGCCCTTTTCCCATGCCCACTCTGCTTGGCCTCCGGGAAGCCTTCCCCACTCCCTCGGGGCCACTGCACCTGCTCAGGCCGGCCACCACCCTGGAGCCTTCCTCGGGTCCCAGCTGGCTGTCCTCCCAGGCAGCCGGAGTGCCACACTGCTTGCTGCTGGGAGCCTCCACTTCCCTTCTCTTGTCTCCCCGCCCAGCACCCAGGCCAGACCTGGGTCAATAAACAACTGGGCACGAGAGCCGTACAGAAGGACTCTTTGTCCAGTGCTGCCATTCAAGGCTTAACCCCAGCCAGGCCCCAGAGTGGCAGTCTCAGACTTCCCTGACCCGACCCCTCCCCAGGGGCCGCGGGACAGCCAGCGGGGTGAGTTTGCTCCCCACAAGGGCTCCCTTGTTCTGACGGAGACCCGGCCACCTTGGCGGGAGATGGAGGATGGGCCTCCCTTGCCCCCATGCGCTGTAAGACCGCCCCTGATTCCAGTCTCAGGGGGATCCCGGAGCGGGAGGGTGGAGGTGGACGTGGGAGCAGGCATGCTCCACCAGCCCGGCCCGCCTTTCCCTGGGGACCCCAGTCCCGTCCCTTGGCTGCTGGGTGGCTTCCTACAGCCTGGGCAGCACCTCTGCCCGCCCTACCCTGGCTGCCCCAGCGAGGGGCTGGAGACAGAGGCCAGGACACAGGTAAACAGCAATTTTAGATAACCTGCATTATTTTTTAGTATAAAAGAATCTGGCCCCGAAGAACTGAGAGCAAGGACGGGAAGGGAATCTTGCACACCCTGTTCAGAGTTGCCTTACTCCTAACAGTCAAAAGGTGGAAACAAGCTGAGTATCCACGGAGGGAGGGATACGTAAAAAAGTGTGGCCCGTCCACACGACGGGATATTCCAGGACCAAGTAGGACACCTGCTATGATGTGGATGAACCTCGACCCCGAAAACGTGCTGAGGGAGAGAAGCCAGACTCGAAACAACAAATCCGGTCTGACTCCACTGAGTCCCCTGCAGTGGTCAGACCCACAGTGACACACAGCAGAAGCATGGGCGCCAGGGGTCGGGGCGGCGGGGAGTCCGTACTTCATGGGGACAGAGTTCTAGATGGGGAAGATGAGAACATTCTGGAGACAGAGGCTGGTGACGGGTCCAGGACAGTGCGAATGCAAGTAATGACCCTCAACTGTACACAAAATCAGCGAAAATGCAAGTAATGACCCTCAACTGTACACAAAATCAGCGAAAATGATATATTTTTTATGCACATTTTATCATCAAAAAAGCAACCCCCCCCATATGTGTAACACATTTACACTAAATATGTGGGGCACACTTTCACTAAAATCTTATTTGTTGTTTTCTTCAAATTAAAATATTCAGGACAAACCTCCGCTGTAGGGTTACTCACTATCCCAAACACCAATTTAACTGGATAGCCGGTAGCTCTACCTGCTAAATCTGTCAGCCCCGGGGCACCTGGGTGGCTCAGTGGGTTAAGCCACTGCCTTCGGCTCGGGTCATGATCTCAGGGTCCTGGGATTGAGCCCCACATCAGGCTCTCCGCTCAGCAGGGAGCCTGTTTCTCCCTGTCTCTCTGCCTACTTGTGATCTCTGTCAAATAAATAAATAAAATCTTTAAAAAAAAAAAAAATCTGTCAGCCCTTCCGGGGATGTGGGGAGAGGCCTCATGGAAGCCACACTGATTCCCTCCCTGCAACGATGGGTCACATGTCCCCCACTGGGGTCCTCAGACCCACAGCCCCAGCCTCCTCAGAGAATACTGGACCTATCCCAATGAACAAGATACCATTCTACCCATCTTACAGATGGGAAAACTGAGGCTGGGAGAGGTTTTGTGACTTGCTCAATGTTTCAGACCTGCTGCCTAATGCCACTGGCCCATAGGCCTCCCTGCCTTCATCGAGGTGGGGAAAACAGGAGCCCTGGTGCCCACCGGTGGCCTGAGAGTCCCAGGTATGGACATGAGGCCTCTCCTGGAACATGAGGGCCCAAGGGGCCTTGCTGGAAGCAGGCCTGCCCATTTCTGCTGGGGGAGGGACACCTGGCTGGGTGCTCCTGCCAGCAGCACAGACCCACCACTACAGATAGTCCCCATCAGGCCCTGCTGAGCACACGGAGGGCTCCCAGACCGGGGTCAGTCCAATGGCCTCCCCAGAGGTGGAGCCCTGACTTCTCGTGGGTCCTGGGAGCGGGTGGGAATGTTGGGGGCCATCCCATTCCTTGGCTTTTCCTGCTCAGTTTCTCAGGGGCCAGTCAAGCTGTAAGCATGTCAGAGGAGGGTCAGGGCCTTCAGAAAGGGGGGAATTCAGGTCCCCCAGGCATCCAGCATCTTGGCCCTGCCCTGTCCAGCCCTGAGCAGCAGGAACAAGGGCACACAAAGAGGCACATATTTCTGGACAGAGGTGGGATGGTCCTGTCCAGGGCAATCCTGGAGCGGATGACCAAGGGACAGAATGAACTCCATCTCTAGACAGTGGCCACAGGGATGCTGAGAAGGCCCCACACCCTCTGGTGAGGAGTGGCCCCCTAATGCAGGCCGCCAGACTCCAGGCCCAGCTCCAGGCCAACCATGGGTGCAGGTCCTGCCGGCAACATCTCCTATCTCCCTCCAATCTTACCCAGGGCCTGCACTGATTTCTGGTGCCTCCACCCACAGTTCTCTTCTGAAAACTGGCTGCCATCCTCCAAGGCCACCCACAGTCCCTCATCATGGGCTACCCTCCAGGATGGGGCTGGCCAGCTCTCCCCACAGTGTTCAATTACCAGTGAGCAGGGCAGGCCAGGTGGGAGGCTGTGTGGGGGAAGGAAGCAGCAGTGGGTAACTGAGTGAGGGCAGAACACTCCCCTCGAGCCTAGACCTCTGCCGCTGGCTGGGGGTCCTCCGCTTCCCCATCATAGGCACCTCCCCTTCTGTGCTGCTAGAAGGCTGAACTTGGGGACAGAAGGCCTGTCTCCCTAGGGCCCTGCAGCACGGGCTCAGACTGGGCACAAGAGGGCACTGATTCTTACAACTGCCCCGTGTGGCAGGCACTGCCATCAGCCCTCTCTTACAGAAGAGCACTGCGGGGCTCAGAGAGGTTCAGGGGTTGGCTCAAGATCACACAGTAAGTGAACGTGGAGCTGGCACTTGAACCCCAGCAGACCTGGTTTTGGGTTCCTCTAGAGACCTGCCTCTTTCCTAACACGGTAGCCACTGGGAATGGTCACTGGATTCGAGGGACAGTGGCTCTGGGACCATGCTTGTTAGGCTAGCATGCCATCTCCCTCAGAGCCGGGCCCTCTGCCTCTTGTGTGGCATTGCTGACTTTCTGCAAAGAACCCGCTCCTCCCTTCCTCTTCTAGCTGTGGGCAGGGTGCTCTAGGACCTCCAACTGCAAGCTCTCAGCATCAGAGAAAGTGGGACCAGCGAACAGCCCAAGGCAGGGGTCCTGGAAGGGCAGCCCAGGAGGCTGGGCCCTGGGGTGTCCCATGGGGAGGGGTCTTTGCTCTACAGCCCCAGGTTGGGGGTGTGACTGTAACCCCCCTGCATCTGTCTGAATTCACTTGTTCGTTGTCTTAACTTCTGACTTATAAAGGAACACCTGTCGTTGTGGCTGTGGACCTATGGCTCACGGGAGACCCCCGATTCCTGTCTGGACCTTGAGCCTGTTGCACGGTCTGTGGCTAGGTTCGGCAGGTAGAACAGCCCCAGTGCGCAGGAGGAGCTCAGGGAGCACTTGCTCAGGGATGCAGAAAGACTCAGGTTTGAATGTCCCCATCACCCGCTCCGTCCTTGCCCCCGAAGCCTTTCCCAGGTGCAGTCTCTTCTCTGTGCCCTGAGCCTCTGAGACTATGTGCAGAAGCCTGCAGACCCCTCTACAGGTGTCCAGGAAGCAGAGGATTCTGCAGCGGATCACAAAGGCGAAGTGCCGCAGCGATCAGAGGATGAGAAAACCAAGGTGTGGTGGCGCGCGTTGCAGGCCTTCCTGAGATCCGCACAACTGGGCAGCATGTCCAAGACCTGCTGGGATCGCCAAGTGGCACGGAGCTGCCCATAGCAAATGGAAAGGGCTGCAAACGCATTGGCAGCTTCTCCTGGCAACCATGTCCCAGATTCCGGGGCCCTGCCATTGCCGTAAACACTGCATTTCGGTTAGAGGTGAGCACAGACACTCTGTCACTTTCTCGGCCACGTTCACCAACTCCTTGACTTCTTCCCCTGGGCCTCTCCATGCACACCAGTTACGAACCCTCACCTCCAATGACCTGCCTCCACACCTGTGTTCATCCACCCCACCACGCCCTCCTTCTACAGCCGACCCCACCACCCACCCTTCAGGGCTGTCCCGCCCTGGGCAAAGACGGTTGCCCTCGCCCCTGTGCTCCACAGGTCACTCCCTCCACCTTGCTCTGAGCTTTGCTTGAAGTGCTTCTCAGGAGGGCTGCTAGGATTTCTGGAAGCCAACTCCTAGCTGTTCAAGAGTGTCCGGCACTTCTCAGGGTCCCTGGCCACCCCAGCCCCACCCCCTAAGACTCTGGGACAACCAAAAATGCCACCTAGTAACTGCTCCTGGTCAGAAACACCACCTCGTCCTAGGCCTGGGGCTTTAGGGCTGTGTGTCTGGCCCATAGTGGCCCTCATGTCCCCCAGCACCCTTAGATGCACAGCGACAGGGAGGTGCCAGTCCCTGGGTCACTTGGAGGGAGGATGCCGAGACAGCTGCAGTTATCGGGCCTGTGGCGTGGGCAGCCCGTGGCAAGCCGGGGGAGGTCAGGGAGGGTGGAGCTGAATGACAGCCTCATCCTTTTAAAATAACTCTGTTAGTCCAGTGTGTCCCATGCTCCATGACAACCGGGGGTGCGAGCGATCATCTGAGCCAAGCCTGGCAGTGGGTGGCATCATCTCTCCCCAGGGCCCGGAGGGGCCCACAGGTGGGCAGGATGGATTCCCTTGGCCCTCAGAGCCAAGGATGGGCACTCAGGGCCCCGATGCCTGAGGACACACTCAGATGTCACACATAGCTCCCTATGGTGGCCCAAATGGCTCCACATGGCATCAGGCACCAAGGACACGCTCAGACACAGGGATGGGCCTGGATGGCTACTTGCAGGTTGGGAAGTGGGTCCTCAGGGTTGGCCTGAAGGTAGGCACTGGCCACTGAACCCCAGATTCTCTGCTGATGGGGAGGGAGCCTGGGAAGGCACCCAAGTCAGGGCCCAGCTGCCCACCAGGGAGGGAGTTGTGCTGGCCTGTCCCTCCAGGTGTTGGCAGCACTGGGGACTGACCAGCTGGGGTACAGATGAGGCTCAGATCTGGCCAGGGTCTGTAGGCTCTGGACTGCTGAGTTTGGGATGGGCTGAAGGCCCCAACTGAGTTTCTCACTAGCTTTTGATCTTCTGGGAGGCAGAGCCCATGGCTTTTCATCATGTGTTCCAGAGACCAACAGAGGGTGAGCATACATGGATGAATGGATGGCAGAGTGGGGGTCCTTGTCCCCCCACCCCACCTGGCCAGCCTCCCTTGTCCCTCACAGCAGGGCAGGGCAGGGCAGGGGGTTTCAGGCACTTGGTGCTCATCAGCACGACCAGCTCTGACCTCAGGAGGCCCTCCTGTAATCCCAGTGGTCACAAGGGCATTGACTGGGCCTCATGTGGGCCTGTAGGTTTCCTGGCCCCTTTCTCTACCGGGCCTTCCCCAGGCCTCCCTCCCCCCACCATGAAAACCAGGGCCCATCTCTCTTTGCACCTGCGGGTGCTCTGGGGCCTAAACCCCCAGCTCTCTGCACTCTGGCTGACCTCATCCTTGCACTTGGGACCACCTACCCAGCACCCATGGGACAGGGCCACACAGTGTCCCCTAGTGCCCCACTGAGGCGGGTGGGCATGGCCTCCTCCACTGTTTCCCCCACCGCCCCACTCCTCTCCTGAGGGGATCCCTCTCAGGTACCCACCATCACTCAGTACCCACACCAGATGCCACTTGAGGGACAGGATTCTGAGCTCTGGGGACTCCTTTCTGGGACCCAGTTTCCTCATCCACAAACTAAATGACTGGACCAGATGGTCCTCAGCCTGCCCTGCAGACACTGTGGGAGGGACCACCCAGCAACAGACTAGAGGAGGCCAAGGTGAGGTTGAAGGAAGCAGGGTCTTGGCACCTCAGTAGGTGGGATGGAGAGGCACAGAGCTGAGGCTCCTGTAGGGCCCCCCTTACCTGCCAGTTCCAGCCCACTTCCTCTATTCTGGTCCTTGGGTCCCCTGCAGGGCCCCAGGGGGAGCTCACAGCATAGTACCCCTTCCCCCTGCTGAGGGTCCCCTGCAAGGCCCCGGGGGAGCTCACAGCACAGCACCCCTTCCCTCTGCTGAGGGTCCCCTGCAAGCCCCTCTCCCCCACTCTGTGCTTAGGGAAGCTCTCCTCAGGGCTGTTAGCTGACCCTCCCCTAGCACCAACGCCCAGCACTGTGTCTGGTTTTCTGTCTTCCCACCCTTAGCCCCCACCTGGTGGGTCCCCAGACAGCCTGGTCTTCCCTGTGAGATACAGTGGGGATGGCAGGCAGGGCCCTGGGCCTCTTGGGGGCTGAGGTCAGGGCAGACGGCAAGGGAGCAGGATTGATGGAGCCCCTCGGGGCTGCCCTGTCACCCAGCCAAGCCTCCAGAACCCAGGGAGCACTTAATGCAAATGAGCAGCGCGCCTGGGCGGCCTTACCAGGAGGTGGCTGCGTGCAACTGGCTGCCCTCCACCTCCCTGCGGCTCCAAGCCCTGCTTGGCCTCCTGGCCCCTGGGCCCCACTTCCTCCCTCTGGCATTCCACCTGGGGGCTCACCTGCCCTGAATGCTCTGTCCCCTGCTTGGGGGGCCCTCCCACATGCAGGTGGGGACCCCGAGCCTGCCCAAGGAACACTGGTGTCACTGGGTAACAACCATGTCATCCAGGTGCCCCCAACCCCACGAAGGTGGAAAGGCTGGCCCCCTTTGTTGCCCGCCCTGGTTCTGGGACACGACACAAAGGCCACATGCTGGGAACTCATTCTGGCACTGAGTGTCAGAATGTGAGGCCCCCCCGGCCCTGACTGGGATAGAGAAGTTGAGGGTACAGGGCCAGGAGACGAGCCACAGACCCGGTGGCAGTCAGGGCCCAGACCCGTGGTCTCTAAGCGCTCCCACACCAGGGATGTGCCCCAAGAAGCTTGCGGGCGGGCAGGGGTACAGATCAGTCCAGGAGTTGGCCTGACACATTGCTGGGTCACCAGGGCCCCTGAGCCTGTGGCAGACATGGGTACGTGGGAGGCATGGCCCTCTCCTGAGGGGCCATGGTCACAACACACTCAGGGCCCAGGATCACCTAAGAGCATGGAGCAGATGTGTGGGGCCACCAGCAGCCATGGGCCACACCGTGGCCCCTGATACCCCTAACCCGCAGGATATGGGATGGTGCCCACATCTGAGTATGCAGTCTTTGCAGAGATCACTGCTTAAGACAAGATACCATGGGAGTCGGTGGGCCCCTAAGCTGACTGCTGTCTTCACTTCTGTAGGGTGAAGTCTGGAGGCTGCACAAGGAGAAGGCCTGCAAAGAGGAAGCCAGATACCTACTGGCGGAAAAACCAATGCCAACGATGGCCTGCCTACCCCCAGAGAAGCCCGGAGAGCTCGGAGCAGACTCTGCCTCTTGGCAGTGGGAGGAGGCAGCCCTGCTGCACCTGGATCCTGCGCTTCCAGCCTCCGAGCTGCCAGAAGAGAACCTTCTGCAGTGTAAGCTGCCGGTGGGTCTTCGCATGGCCCTGGGAAGCCTGTGCGCTCCCAGACCCCCGGCACCCAGCCCAGGCCTGGCACACGGGAGGTGCCTGTAATCATTTCCCGCTGAGACCTGCCCAGACTTGGGGAGCACCGCAGGGAGAGCCCCAGAATGTGGGTGGCTGGGGGATGCCCAGGGAAGTGGAGTGGCAGGGCCAAAACCCCCAGAGAGGACGGAGCCGGCCATGTGCCATGGGTGAGCACCAGGAGGACCCACTTGGTGGGAGGGTGTGTGCCAGGAAGGTGAGCCAGCCAGGAGCTCTTGGGAGGTGACCCCAAGGCCGCGGGATTCTTGCTGGGAGAGCACATGTGCACTCTCCCACCTAGAGCTTCCTGGCATCCACCCTCTGAAGACAGTGGAGGAGGCTGGTGGCCTGGAACCTGCCCTACAGTGCAGAGGACACAGATGGGAGGCCAGGCCTGGCCTCACCTCACACCTGGCTACTGTGTGGGAAGTAGTACTACCTGCAAAGGCGGGATAAAGCCTGGGGTGGGAGGAAACATCCCCCAATCTGTGCGCCCCACCCCCCACAGGAGACTTCCTGCAGCTCAGGGCACTTGCCCAGGCCTGTCTTAGACAAACAGCAGCAAGAAAGGCGGCCAGCCACTGTGTCAGTGAGAAGGCAGGCTCCAGGGTGGGTGGCCTCGGGCTGGAGCCCTCCCGCTGCTGGGCCCGTTTCTTCTCCTAGATGTGGGCAGTGAGCTGACCCCACAGGGCTGTGCGGACAGCTGCACGTGATCAGGGATGGCGCCAGTAAGGAGACAGTGACTGGCAAGGGCTGAACTAGGTGGCAGGGTCCAGTCCCTCTAGGCCCTGACACAGGCTGGAAACTCGTGTCTTGCTGTGAAACTATACTGCACCAAAGCAGGTCTTGGGAAGAAGACTCTGGGTTATGAGAGAGGTGCCCAGCCTCTCGCTGCCCAGGCATGTCCAGGCCTGAGAGTGGTGGATGCTGGTCCCATGCCTGACCTGATTCCTGGTGGCCAGGGGTGAGCCCCTCTCCTGGCCTGTCTCCTGTCCAGGGCCGGCTAGACAGACACCTGTGCCTGTGGGTGTGGATATCCCAGCTCGGGCCTGGACACGCCCACACCAGCCAACTGGGCTCTCCTCCTGGCTCTGACGCCCGGCCTGCTGCCAGGCCAGTGTGTCCCCAGTCCCTCTCCCAGGAGGCCTCTGTGGCCCCAAAGGCCTTCCAGTTCAGGCTTACACTGTTCCTTCATTACTGCCTGCATGGAACCAGACCAACATCTCCCATCTCCTAGGCTCATTTGCCCCTGGATCAGGCATTTGTCTGTGACTCCTGGGGGACCCGGCCTAGTGTGGTGCGGGGAACATACTGGCTGTTCCTTGCACTGGCCAGTAAGACACAGTCGGGCCACACTGTGTCCGCCCAGGGGTCACCTGATTCACGCCCTGGTGCCTAGGAACAGCCCTCGTTATCAGGGCAGGAGCAGCACACCACGAGGCCCACTGAAGAGCTGGTCTTCAGCAGACAGGCACGGAGGACCAGGCGGAGGACAAAGCCCAGCTACATGGAAGGCTGATTCACCCACAGCCCTGTCCTGATGGAGACAGGGAGGCCAGACCAAAGGCTCAGGGGGAGTTCAGCTCACACAGGTTCCTAGCCGGCCTCAGAAATGGAGCCAGGCCCCAGAGAGGCATCAGGAAAAGGCAGCTGATGATCGGCTGTGGCCTGGCCTGGGATTTCTATTCCTGGCCTCTGGACTGGAAGGGCTTGAGACCTCCAGAAAACTCAGGAACCCAGAACTGGGCAGCAGTGAATGCCACAGGCTTTGGGGTCAACAGACTGGGTTGCCATCCCTAGTGGCCTGTCTCAAGTGGCCTACGTGCGCTTAGCAAAGTTACGTGGCTTCCCTGGGCCTTGTTTTACTCATCCGTAAGTCAGGTCTAAGAACACCTGTCCTCATCTGATACATTAGGGAGACAGAAGCGGGAAGAGACGTGCACTGAGTCTTGGTCCTAAAAAGGGCTCTCAGCACTGGACGCCACTGACTGAGGGGGTCTGCCTGGGCCTGCAGAGATCTCGGGGCAGGGGTGAGGGGTAGAACATGCACCAGGGCCAGCAGGCAGTGCATGGGGCCAGCGTCCCTCCTGGGGACTTTCAGGGGGCTTGTGACTGTTACTCTGTCATGCATGAAGATGCAGAGGCAGAGAGGCCAAGTGGGGCAGGAAGCTGGCGCAACAGGACTGCCTTCTGAACCCAGGCCCGGGGAGGATGTCCCTCCTCTCGCAGGAGCACGGCAGCATGTCCGGCAAGGTGCTCAGACCGTTGCATCATGCGGGTGGCCCTTGCGAATCCTGGCTCCCTTGGGCCTCCCCACCACGTGCCTCCCCCCCGTCTCAAAGCTGGGGATGATGAAACCACAGGTCCTCGAACAGTGGAGGGCCAGAATGGCGGCACAACTGGGGGCCGAGGACGGCCTGGAGACTCAGGCCATGAGCCAGGTGGCTTGGGAGAGCCCCCAGCCCCCAGCTCAGGGACAGATGCTGGGTGGGTTCTCTTGGGCCCAGCCAGGAAGGCCCTCCCTGGGGTGTGGGGGGCAGGGCTGGGGCTTCTGAGGGCTCTCCCCTAGAATCCCTTGCCACCCCCGCAGTCAAAGCCGGTACACAGAAGCCATGGTTTCTGTCGATGGGCCCAAGTGTGGTCCCTGCTGTGGCTTCCACAGTCTACAGGAGGCCTCCCTTGCTGGCAGGGGGGCAGAGGGGTAGCTAACTGGTTCTCATTGCATGGACAGGCCCCTCTGGCCTCCAACCTCCAGTCCTGGATCCCTAGACTCCTCCCGCTTTGCCAAGGCCCTTGGTCAGCCCCAGCCCACCCTGCATGGCTCCGCAGAGAGCAGGACACAGGTGGGTCCCCAGACTGAGAACCTCCCCAGTGCCGGGAACTGGGCCAGGTTTTGTGGCTATGGCAGAGAAGTGTACAGACAGAGGTGGTCCCTGTCCCCAGCAGCCCAGGAAGGGTCAGAGCCATGCAAAGGACATCACTCGAGTGTCGGGAGGCCAGAGTGGTGCTGAGAGATGTCCAGAAGCCAGGAGCAAGCTGGGAACCAGGAGCAAGCTGGTCAGCACCGGTGGGCCTATATGCCTGTGTGAGCCAGCATGGG
Source organism: Mustela erminea (assembly GCF_009829155.1). Taxonomy (NCBI): domain Eukaryota; kingdom Metazoa; phylum Chordata; class Mammalia; order Carnivora; family Mustelidae; genus Mustela; species Mustela erminea. The sequence continues at coordinate 45,868,577 of NC_045621.1, read as the reverse complement.
GCTCGGCGTTTGCCCCACACCCGGCAGAGGGGCCCTGGGCAGGCTTGGACTAATGGCCCTCACTGGCTCTGAAGCACACTGGCCAGAGGGAGGGTTCCCCTGTGGCCTTACCGGGCTGCGAAACCCCCAGGACCACTTCTTCCCCTGTAAAACGACGACAGCTGTCATCACCAGATGCCAGGCCCAGCCGCCCAAAAACATCACAGGAAGTCCCACACGGGAGCCCTGGGAAACCCGGGTGCCCCGACATTCCCCACTCTCACAAGCTCACTGACATTTCTGGTCCCCCAACGGAGGCTGGAAACACAGCCCGAAGACCCAGGGCCCTCTCCTTGCCTCCCTGCCTCCCCACCCTCCCCCCCACCACCTGCGCCTGCTGAATCAGGGTGGGTTTTCACCAGGTGGCGACCCCAGGGCAGGGAGCTGGTGGCCTGGCGCCTGGGAGAGGAGACGGAGGCGAGGGCTCCCAGAGAGGCCGTGTGGCTCGGCCACCAGAGGGCGCCTGGCCCACAGAGGCCAGGCCCAGTCACAACAGGAGGGGACACAGGGCTTGCTGCTGCCCCGGGAGGTCACCCTGTATCCTTTGCTCCACGTGGCGCTGGCACTCATCTCAGTGCCTGGCCCTGTAGGGCCCTCTGGAGTTGCAGTGCTCTTGGGAGCTTTAGCTGCAGGGGGTCAGGGAGAGGAGCTCCTCTGAAGCCCTTGGCCCTAGGATGGAGAAAGCTTGGGGTGCCGGGAGGAAGGGGCCCTGGCAGGGAGGGCGGTGACCCTGCCCGGACCGCAGTCCCCAGCGTTCCAGGCCCAAGGGAGGGCGGCACTTGAGCCCTGACCAGCACGATGCTAAGACAGCTGCTGAGTAGCCATCCTCCTCCAGCTGGACAAACAGACAGCACCCCATGTGCACCCATCACACTCACAAACTGAGATGCACTTTGATTGCCCCGGGTCCCTACTCCACTGCGTCCAACTGAAGGGGAACAAAACCCAGCTCCCAGCCCCAGCCCAGCCCCACCTCTGCATCCCGTTTGCCCCACTGTCTCCCAGCAGTTGGCAGCTGCCCAGACTGACACTCTGTCTCTCGGCCTAACCAGGACAGAGGCCTGTGGATTCGAGTAAGTTTAGGATGGTCCCTAAGGATACAATGGCCAAGTGGCAGTGGATACAAGAAAGAGAGGCACAGGGGAAGGCTTCCATCCAAGATCTGGGGCTTGGTGGGAGCAGTGGCTCAGTGGACCTTGAGACCCAGGCATGGGGCAGGATCCAGCGGAAAGGCCAGGGACACCCAGGCAAAAGTTCCTGTTTGTGCGGGAGGAGGGGCAGTGGTGGGCAGAGGGCCCCGAGCTGGCCCCAGGCACCCAGGCATGTCCACCTGTCCCACCAGAGAGGCAGTCCTGATAGTAACAGGAACTCTCAGCAGAGGGAGACACAAGAAGGCCTGCTTTGGGGTCCCTGTGAGGGGGGGGGCTCTCCAGAACATTGGAGGATGGTCAGATATGTCAAAGGACCTCTCAAGGCAGCTCTCTCTGTGTCCGACCTTCTGGGGGTCAGGGGGCCAGAGCCCGGCTGCCTTTCTCCCACTCCCCAGAGAGGCACGGCCATGGGCCTCACAATGTTCACACCTCTGTCATTCAGAATTTCTGCAGCCGTGGTCATTCCTCGTCCCCCCGGGGTCACCATTTGAGCAGAGCTCTTACTTGCACATGCCTGCCCCTAGTTTGGGAGAAATCCCTCCCTGGAGGAATGCTGGTCTGCTCTGCTGCTGCTCCCTGATTCCAGGCACACCACACAGGACCCAGTGCGCTTCCCCACACGTTTGCAGTCTGAGGAGCCCGGGGGGTCAGGGTGGTCCTTTGGACACTGTACTCCACCCCCCACCCTCACATACCCTGGCTCCAAAGCTCCTCAGAGGCTCACAGGGAGAGGGTGAGCAGGACTGAGGGCAGCTGCAAGCCTGAGGATGCCTGGGAGGGTCGATGTTCTTACAAAGAAAAGACATGGCCCCTGGGCGGGATCCAAGGCGCCGACCACCTGCAGCTCGACTCCCCGCCAGAGGCAGCCCGGAGTGCCCCGCCAGCCAGCGGGCCAGCGAGCACAAGTTCCCCAGGCAGGAATCCGGGTTTACAGGCATTCCCGCTCCAGGTGGCAGAGGTCGTGCCTCACCCCCCACCCCAGGCACCGGGCTGGCACTCCACCTCTCAGGGGCCCCACTCCCGCCAGGGATGGGGGACCTCTAATTGAACCCAGCTAGGCTGCCGCTGCTGGGGATCCCACAGGAATCCTCAGGCCCCACTGGAGGCGGCTCCCGGAGAGGCCCTAACAGCCAACTGGGAGTCCCCAGCCCGAGACCGCCGTCAGCTGCGCCCGGACAGCCAGCCCCGCAGCCAGCCCAGTGCGCTCGGGGGCTCCGACTCTCGCCCCGCCACCGCGCAGGGCCGAGCCAATGGCCGAAGACGCCCAGCTCTAGCTGTGGCCCTGGAGGACGCTCCCCGCCGGGGACTGCCCGATCCACAGCCCCACGAGGACAGCTCAGCGGGGGAAGGGGCCGGTGTGCGTGCTGGCGGCTGGAGGGCGGCCGAACGGAGCGCAGGAGACCCGGGCGGCACTTGGAGGCGAGGGCCCGAGGGGTGCAGACAAGGCGGCGCGATCTGGGCGCAGGGCAGACCAAGGGAGAGCAGGAGTGCGCAGGAGAATCCCCAGACACGCCGGGGTCCGGGGCCCCCCGGGCCGCGCCCTCACTTACCCGAGATCTCCGCCTGGGGCACGTCGCTTAGGCTGAAGCCCTTGGCGCCATAGATCTGGCGGACTTCGCTGCAGCTCCGGCTCTTGCTGGCAGGGTCCCCGCGGGCGCAGGCGGCCAGCGCGGCGGCCGCGCAAAGCAGCCACCAACCTCGGGCCCGCAGCTCCATGGCGGGGCCGGGGCGCCCCGGCCGCACGCCCGCCCGCGCCTCTCTCGGATCCCGCCCGGGGCCGCGCAGCCCCCGCCGGCGAAGGGCAGAGCCAAGGTCCCGGCGCGTGCGGCTCGCGGTCCGCAGGAGGCGGCGGCCGAGAAGGCGGCGACAACAAAAGCCGGCGGCGCGGGGCGCGCGGGGCGCGAGGTCCGGCCGCTCGGTCGGGCGGCACAGAGAGCGGCGGGCGAGCGCGCAGTCCCGGCTCGGCGCCTCCCCTGCGGGCGGCCCGGCCCCTCGGCAGCTGGGGAGGGGGCGGGGTGGGGCGGGGAGAGCAGGGGCGGGGCGGGTAGGGGCGGGGCGCGCGGGGCGGGGAGCTGCGCGGCCGGGCGCGGCGCGGGGCGCGACGAGGGGCCCGCCAGGCGCTCTTCCAGCTCCGCGGGCCCTGGGCCCCGCCGGCTCGCGGGAAGCTGCGGACGGCCGGAGGGAGGCGGGGCCGCCGGGGAGAGCGCGGGCCGTGGCGGGGTCCCCGGGGGCGGGTCCCCCCAGTCCAGCGCCCGGGGCGGCGGCACCCCCCCACTCTGAGGGCGGGGGCGGGGGCGCTGAGGCAGGGCTTCCCCCGCCGGACATGACGTCACGCCTCCCGCACGCCTATCAGAGGCTTCCCCGCCCCCGGCCGAATAGGGCCTCCCTCCGGTCTTCTCCTCCCTCGCTCTCGCCCTGCCTCCGTGCGCCCTGGCTGCGCGTCCCGCTCATCCCCTCCCGCCGCGCCTCCTTCTTCTTTGCGCGCCGCCCCCTCCTCGCCTGCACCCCGTTACCAGCCCCTCGCCCCCTACGTCCACTGCAGTCGGCCCCCCCCACCGCTCCAGCTCGCACCTGAGGTTTTTGTGGGGGCGGATGGGGGGCTGTGCCCTGGAAACTAGCTGGGAGGCCGGACCCCACCCTTCCCAGCCCTTCAGACAGGCGGCCGAGGACTTAGTTATTGGAGACTGTCAGCGGGCTTTTGGTCCCTCCGCGTGGGTCCCGGAGAAACAAATGTGACCGAGGCAGAACGTCCCTATTGGCTTGGGGCGTTGGGCGGTGGCAGGTAGCCTCTCCGGCCAACAACACGTCAGGTAGCCTGGGAGGTGAGGAGAGCGTGCAGGTCAGAGGGCTTGACGGGCAGCTCCCGGCCGGGGCTGGTGGGGTTGACAGGCCCGGTGCAGGCTGGTGCAGTGAGTGGGCAGCGCCCCTAGCTGCAGAGGGAACCGGGCATGCGGGGGTTGGGTGGGGGGAATCTGTGAAGAGGGAGGTAAGAAGACCAGGGCGCTGGTGTCTGGAGGGCTTCTCTGTTTATTTCTTCCCGGGCTGCTGGGCCTCTCGCCTGGCCTCCTGCTCTCCCCACTGCCATGTAGGGCTAAGGCCTCAGAGACCACCAGGCCATGAACCTGGATGCCTAACTGGCAGAAATGGGAGGAAAGCAAATAATCCGGCACTCCTGGTGGTACCCCTGAGGAGGACCCTGAGATGACCAGCAGCGTGGCCCTGAGTGCCTGGACTTGGACCTCCCTGCTGGGAGCAGGCCCCTGGGGTGCCACCCACACCTCCCTGCCCATACCTCCCTGCCTGGCCTGCAGGCCATCAGCCGGGTGGGCTGTGAGCAGGGTCGGTGGACCGCCATCCCTCCCCTGCCTCCCTGAGGGACTGACTCAGCTGCCCCAGAAGGGACCTGGGGTCTCCTGCCCCACCTCCCAGAGAAGGCTGCTCCCTTCACCCAGAGACACTGAGTCATTGTATGGAGGGAGGCTGTGCGGACCCAACCCAAGTATACAGACCTCCTGCCCTCCCCACGCACCTGCTGCCTCATCATGTTGGTGACTCATAGAGCCCCACCCCCCCTACAGCGCGCACATACACACAGGCTTACTCCTTGCCCACGCCTGGCACAGCCGCCTGGACACCTCTCCCTGCCACACCACATGCCTGCCTGGCGGAGGCCACCCGTGGGAGGGTTAGGAGCACTGGCCCAGGGCCTGTCTATAGGAGCTCACCTCTGGCCATGGCCATGTGCTTCCAGGTCTGGCGGGAGCCAGGACTGAGGCTTCAGCCTCCTGGAGGGTCTTCCTGTCTTGTTTTGGTGATCACTGTTGCCACCTCTTAATCCAGCCAGACTGGGAAATTCCTCAGGGTGGGGTTGGTGTCCAGGGTATTGCTGGGTCTTCAGACAGCAGGGTGGCCAGAAGGTCCACGGGCTATGCTTCTGTGGCAGGTTTCCAGGATGGCCCAGCTGGGGCACCTCCAAGGTGTGGCACAGCTCCATCCCCTCGAGAAGGACTTCCGGCTCCCTGAATCGCTGCAGTTAGCCCGGGGGGCAAGGAGAGGAGCTGTGATGGGGCCTTTCTGTGGGGATGGCACGTGGCCAGGAGGGCCGTAGGTGGGGTGGTCCTCCTGGCTCTGAGGGGGCCGCACTTGCTGGAGAGCATTGATGACAAGGAACAGGGAGGCCGAGCACAGGGGGCAGCCGGCAAGTTGGTTGTAGACATGTGGCTGCTAGGTGGTCACTGCTGGAGGTGGCTCTCCTGAAGGCTGCCGATGTGGGGACGGGGGCTGCGGGGGCATGTTGCGGGGGAGGTCCTGGCTGCACCCCGGAATCCCTTGCCATCTTTCTGTCCAGTTGTCTGGCCCACAGAGCCTTCCTTGCCTCCCTCCCCCCACCAAGGGGCGTACTTGGGTTTTACAGACCTGAGCTCCATCCCGGGTCATCTGCTCGGAGCAGCTGCCTCACGTGCCGGCCAAGAGCTCCTGTTCCCAAGACAGGCTGCCTCAGTGGACCACCCTTCCTGCCAGATGAGGGACGCCCATCAGCCAGGCCTGGGCACAGCTTGGCACAAGCAGCTGGGGGCATGGGGACCAGGTCCGGGTCACTGGGGAGGGACCACCTGAGCCTGCCAGGTCCATGTCACCCTGTTCGCCAGCACCCCCATGCCGTTACCACAGCCTCCGTTGGCTGGGCAGGAGCTGCAGTGGGGATTAGGGGGGTGTGCCAGGGGATCCCTGGGGGTGAGGGTGAGGGCTGACAGAGCTGTGTGTGTCCCTTGGCCCAGCCACGGGGATGGGGCCACCCCTTCCTGCTTGGGGTGTTGGCCTATCCGCCGTGTGGGTGCACACGTATGGCAGCAAGGTGGAAGGTTCGAGTGGGCCATTTGTTTGCCCACTCATAAAAATGAAAATTGCCTGGGTCCTTGAGTTAGTGGCATGGGACAGACACTGGATTGGCCCTGCTGCCAAGCGAGGAGCTGGGAAGAAAGGGGCCATTTAGGGTCATCTCAGTGGGGCACCTGTGGGCTCCCCAACATTTCCTCTTCTGGAGGAGCGGCCTGAGTCCTGGAGGGCACGTGTTGCAGCTCAGGGTCCCTCTGCCCTCCGCTTCCTGCCTCTGCCCAGGAGGATCTGGGTACGTGGGGCCCCCGATTTCGACCTAGGGGTATGAGCCTGTTGGTGGTGCTACTGAGAAGCAACAGAGTTTTTTCTCTGTTGAGCCTCATGATGACTTTTGGTAACCCGAAAGCAAGTTTCCAAGTAGACCCAACAGTCAAAAGTCGCTTCTATACACATGTGCCTGCTCAGAATGTTACTGCTACCTGTGTACCCTGACAAGGGCCGAGTCCTGCTGGCGATAAGATGTGTGAGGTCAGAGGGCACAGGGCAGGGGTGACTGGGCTGGAGCACCCCTATCAATGGGGCCCCTGGGAGGTGGTGTGATGTCCTGGGCCAGAGCAGAGGACACAGGGTCCTGTAGCTCTGCAGGACGCTAGGGACCCTATTGGGGGAGGGACAGCCTGCTGGAAGCAGTGGGCACCGCAGGGTGTGGCTGATGGACAGGTGTGACCCTGGGTCTGGGTGAGGCTTGGGCGGGCAGGGCTTTCTGCAGCAGCACTCGGAGTCCCTAATGGACAGAAGCTCCGGCTAGCAGGCTCTGAGTGGCTCTGTAGGACCCTGGAGACAGGAGGCGAGCTGCTCTCTGGCCTCTGCTGCCCCGTCTCAGGATGGTGGCATTTGGGGAAAATGCTTTGAGTCTCTCATGTCAGCTCATTGAACTGTTCTCTTGTCCTTAGGAAGGACCTGGGCCCAAGACTCCCAGGGATGGCTTCAGTGTGCAGTCTCTGAAATGTGGCTTTGGTCTGGCCCTGCTGGACAATCAGTGGGACTCTAGAAGCCCTATCCCATCTACCCCCTCCTCTCCACCCCCCGCCACTAAGCCTAGGCCTGGTATGTACTCCAGAGAAGCTCAACTCTGAGTCTTAGCTGCACAGCACCCTTGCTTCCCAAGTTTGGCAGGCGGCCCTTTGGGGCAGCACCTGGGGGAAGTTTGCAGGATGCAGAAAATCTGGGTGCCATTATTCTGCAAAGGTGGTCCTACCCTTACCGAGCCCCGCCTCTCTCCAAACCCCAGCTGGGGCAGTGGACTTCAAGGCAAGGCTCCTTGGCAGCCTGCTGGGCCCAGCAAGCCCTTTGATCTGCCAGAAGTCTGGGCATGCCTCTCTTATCCACGGCCAGGGAAGGGAAAGCCGATGGCGGAGCAAGGCTGGGTCATCCACATGGGGCGGCGGCTGGCCGCACCTGAAGGAGGAGCTGCTGGGGGCGGTTTCTTAGGTCTGAGCACACACCCAGCTGGAGGACAAGGCCCACACACTCAGCTCTGGCCTGGGGCTGGTTGCGGTCTTCCCTGGGCTGCCTTCCCCTCCCTGGCTCCTAGAGGAAGGGGGAAGCCCAGTCCCGGGGTGCCCAGGCACAGGCTGACATGTTGGGACACAGCACCCATTTGCCTGGCACAGACATGTATGCCTGGCCCCCTTGGGCGCCTGGGCCTCGGAAGCTCGCTGCTTTCCTGCTGGGCTGCCAGTGCTTCCCTCCACACGCCTCCGCTGTCCTGGGCTCTGTGGCTTCTCACTGTGCCAGCCAGACCAGTTCCAATCACAGCCCGCCTGCAGAGCAAAGCTGGGGAGCTTGGTATGGCTCTGCATCAGGTCTGGCCCACTCCCAGCCTCATGGCTGGCCTGACCGTCCGTTAAACCAAACCAAATTCTTCGTCATTCTCCAGACATATGTGGATTACCCCCAGAACCTTCTCTCAATCTCAGGGCACGCCTGAGAGGTGGCCTCCAGCTGCAGAGGTTGGGAGCTGAGGGGCTGTGTGTCCTGCAGATGTGGCTCCTGAAAACTGGGGGCGGGAGGGGGGTCACTCTTTGCTGGGTGAGGCCACCCACTGTCCTTTTATCACCCTTCCCAGGGTGTGGGCAGGCCTGCCCCCAGGGCATGCGCAGTGTCCAGGTGACCTCTGAAAGCCCAGGGAAGGACTTCCCTCTGGATGAGCTGGCTGAAGACAGGGCGGCCCAGGCACCGGGCCCGGTCCTGCCCATACTGTGGCAGCCAGGGGTCCACCTCGAGGCCGGAGGAGGGCCTGGTTTCCGCTTGTCATTTTTAAAAAGGAACAAATCAGCATCTAAAACAAGCTACTAACTTGTTCTTCGGGAGTCATACCATTGTTTAAAACTGGGTGAGCTGGGTCTGGCCAGATGCTCCCTGGTGCTGGGCGTGTGACAGATCTCAGTGGCAGCTGTGTACCCCCTGCTGTTGGCCTCAGGGATGTCCAGCAGCATCTGGGTCTGGCGGGAAGTCCGGTGCCTCGGCACCTGCAGAGCATCCCACCACTCTCCACGGTGTCCAAGGACATGACCTCATGTGGTCAGCCCCAAGTGCTTTCTGAGATCCTGTAGATGTGGGACCTGTGGTCACCTCGTGGGCCTAGATGCCAAAACACGAGAGACTTGGTGACTCCACGAGGCCATGTGGCCACTGAGCTGTGCTCAAGGAACTGACCTCCCTTCCTGACCTTTGCTGCTCCTGATGAAGGGGCCCTGGGATACGGGGCTGTTGTCCCAGGGTCTTCCCCAGGGAGGCTGCCAGAGAGCGTGAGGGAGTCGAGGTGGGAGTCAGCCAGCCCTGGAGGAGCAGACAGCAGTAAGGTCCCGTCTCCGTTCCCTACAAAGGGCCAGGAGCCACAGGGGCGGGCGGGGAGGAGGAGATGGCTGTGGCTCCCGGGGCCTTGCTGGCAATTCCTGAGCAGGGGCAGGGAGGACCTGAGGAGGACCCAGGACCATCTTGGGCCCCACGAGGCTCAGAATAGTCTGCACTGTAGGAGGCTGGCTGGCGCAGGGCTGGGGTGTGGGGAGGAAATCTGGGGGCTCACAGCGAAGACCCTTCTTTGCAGAGGGGCCCTGCCAGACGAGGAAGATCTTGCCACCTTGGCACAGGTGAGGCCAAGTCCTGAGATGGACCCTGGGGTGAGACACTGATAAGTGGAGCTGAGAGAAGGTTCCAGCCCCCTGTGGCAGGTTGAGGGGAAGTGCTGGGTCTGCCTGTGTGTGTATCTGTACAGCAGTAAAATCCTGCTGGTGGGAGGGGGCATCTGATGCTGAGCTGCGAGCCCACCCCAGGGACACAGGGCTGAAGCGGGGAAGTGGGACCCCTGAGGCCTGTGGGATGGGGTGGTCTTTTCAAGATAGGGCCAGGCTACTGGCCTCAGAGGCAGGGGAGAGGGTGGGGATGGTCTGGCCAAGTGGGTGAGGGAAGTTGGGGGCCCCCAAGGATAGCAGGGATGTCTCCATGGATAAAGGAGGCAGGGAGCCAGAACCAGACACAGCTGAGGAGCTAGGGAAGAGGCCGGTGAGCACAGCCTGCCGCTGGAAAGTGCACCGTGGGGTCAGCTCAACCCACGTCCCCAGTCCCTGGTCAGTTCTGGTCCACTTTTGCTGGGGAGGAGCAGGTGCTGGGGGGAGGGTGGCCCTTCCCCAGAGGCAGCCCATGGCAGTGATGCTTACCTTTCAGTGAGGGTCTGGCAAAGCTGTTCCAGAGAAGGGGACAGACAGGGCAGCTCAGCCTTCCTGAGGGCCCTTGATCAAAGGGCTCCCCAGGGCTGATTTGAGGGCTGAGGCTGGTCTGATTTGAGGGCTGAGGCTGGTCTGGCTGGGAGCTGGGGTGCTGCCCCGCACCCCCCTGTGCCCTCAGCCTTGGCCCAGGGACCTCTCAGGGTGCTGGCCTTGCAGGGAGATTAGGGGGCTCTCTGGCAGGTGGGGGCTTTCTGAGGAGGCACGCTGCGGGGTGGGGGTGGGGGGTTCAGCCAGGGGAGGGTGGAGCCGGGGCAGGGGCAGGGCCTCCAGCAGCCCCTGACCCTGAAGACACAGCCCTTAGCCTCCCCAGAGCCCACCCCATCACTATCTCCAGCATGTGGGCGCCTGGCTGAGCCACCCGGGCACCACATGTGGTCTCCTGCTGCCTCTGCCTTCATGTTTTTATAGGAAAAATGGGCACAAAAATGGTCAGTTGTTCCCTGATTGGCCAAAAAAAACCCCAACAAAACCAAGGGGCTGACACTTCCCAATTTAAAAACTTACCGCATCGCTACGAAGCAAGTTGAAACAGCCTGATACCTGCTTAGAGGGAAATCTCTAGACCAAGGGACGAGAATGGAAAGTCGGAAACAAGGCCTGATACATTGATGGTCAACTGCTTTTCGACAAGGGGGCCAAGACCGTCCAACGAGAGGAAGACTCGTTCCTTCAACGGATGGTGCTGGGTCCCTACCTCACACCACACACAAAAATCAGAGGGACCTGCACGGAAGAGCCAAAATTATAAAAACTCCCGGAAGAAAACCCTGGGGGAATCTTTGCGGCCTTGGACTTGGCAAGAGTTTCTTAGCTACAACACCAGAGCCCAGGCAGCCTAGAAAAAGCTAGATACATTGGACTGTCAGCATTAAAAATTTCTGGGCAGGGAGAGAATGCAAAGACAGCCCACACGCGGGAGAAAATGTTTGCAGATCACAACCCTGAGAAAGATTTCATATTCAGGATCTAAAATGGACTCTTCTGGCTTCGCAACAGAAGGTCAAACAACCCTCTGAAAAATGGGCAGAGGACTGGAGCAGACATTTTTCCAAAGAAAATACGTAAATGGCCAAAACGCATGAAAAGAGGCTCCACGTCATCAGTCACCAGGGAAATGCAACTCCAGGCCCCAGTGAGATGCCCATCACCCCCCCAGGATGGCTGGGATCAGGTGGAAAATAGTGTTGGCCGGGGTGGGGGGGTGGGGTCTGGCACCCTTGTGCCCTGCTGACGGGAATGGGAAATGGGGCAGCTGCTGTGCGAAACAGTTTGGCAGTTCCTCGAAAAGGAAAGCATAGACTGATCGTTGGATCTAGCCATTCTGCTCCTGCATGTCTAAATGAAAGAATGGAAACCAGGTACTCAGACAAAAACTGGTGCACGAATGTTCACAGCAGCCTTAGTCACAGTAGTCAAAACTGGAAACAAGCACATGCCCATTGACTAATGAAAAGATAAGCAAAGTGTGACCCACCCACACAACAGAGTATTATTCAGCCACAAAAAGGGCTAAGGTTCTGACACACACAGCGGCATGAACGAATCCTGAAATCGTTAGGCTCCGTGAAGGAAACCAGACACAAAAGCCACGTCGTGCGTTCCACTTACAGGAAAGGTCCGGAGCGAGGCAGCCCACAGACACGGGAAGCAGCTGAGCGAGGCCCCGAGCTAGGGGGACAGGGAGGCAAGAAGTAAACCCAAATAGGTAAGGGGCTTCTTTCTTGGGGGATGAAAATGTTTTTGTTTTTGTTTTCTCTTTTTAAATTTACTGGAGAGAGAGACAGCATGGGCACGGAGAAGAGGGAGAGGCAGTCTCCCTGCTGAGCAGGAGCCCGATTTGGGGATTGATCCCAGGACCCTGAGATCATGACCTGAGCCTAAGGTAGACACGTAACGATGGAGGCCCCCAGGCAACCCCGGGGGTGATCATACAACACTTCGAATGAGCTCAGTGCATGAACATTTTCAAATGGTTAATTTCACGTTATGTGGATTTTACTTCAATAACAAAACAAAGCAGAACAAAGCTGGGCTGTCCTGAGTGTAAATTGAAGTCTTGAAGCCGGGTGGGACACCCACATTCTTGCCGAGGTCCCAATGTGTGCGTTCCAGAACGCGGACAGCCTGGGACTCGGAGCAGCCTGTCAGGGTTCCCCACTGCAGCTTCAGGCCCTGGTCGAATTGCACTTGTCACTGGGACGCTGGAGTCTGTCCCAGGAAGCCTGGGGTTGCAGGGATAGCAGGAGCCTCTGGTGGGCATGGTTGGGATGGGGGGAGAGGAAGTTCCCTGGGAAGAGCTGAGCTTCTCAAACTCAGTCGAGGGCCAGGGGTTCTGGGCTCTGCTTTTAGTTTCCCATCCACGTTCAATGGATTGCTACCTTTGCAATGTACAAGATCCACGCCCTCCCAGTGTCAAATTGCCACAGAGGCTTCCCCATGCGCACCCATCCCATTTCTCACCAGCTCAGAGAGGTCGTGGGCTACATACAGCAGACCAGAAATGTGGAGGGGAACTGGCCTAGGCGTCAATTACTCTGTTCACCTCCCCTGCAAGCCAGCTTCCCAGCCCAGGCGGGGCCATGGGGGAGTGCGGCTGCACCTGCCAAGCTCTGGCTTCTTCCCTGTCCCCAGCTCTGGCTCCTGAGCTCAGAACTCCCAGTAGGGCCTGGGGCAAGGGGACAGTCCCTTTTGCCCAGGCTGGCAGCACCCAAGGGCAGCATCCCTACCTGGATATTTGCCCCATGCCCTGTCCAGACCCAACAGCCTGGCCCCAGGATTTGTGTCTACCAGGAAGACTGCCAGTGACTGGCCCCCCAGAGCCTCTCTCTTAAGTGGGTGAGACACACCCTCAAGGCCGGGTTCAGAATGAGGCTCGAGTGGGAAGCGCAGACGTGTCCAGCTTCTAACAGAGAAGTGGGTCACCCGACGGTGTGCTCTCTGCTACTCTCATTACCTCAGGAAGACCCCCAGCCCCAGGCCCACTTCCTCTGGCCTGAAGTTCCTTCCTACCTTGTCTGCAGATTTTCCAGAAGGAGCTATTCTTGACAAGTGTTTGATTCTCCAGCTGCACCCTCAAGCGATCTGGAATTGGGCACTGTAATGTAATCATGAGATGCGAAACACACAGAGGCTTCACCTGCTGGCCATGCCCCACTCTAGTGCTCAGAAACACCCGGAGCGACCCTGGGGGCCTGCAGTGATGCCACATGTACTGATTAGCAGGAGCACTTGGAACCCTGGCGCTTCCATGTTGACACGCCTGACTGGACCTGTAGTGGGGCTGTCCCATCAGCTGGGACAGGGACCACTGGCAGCAACCCTGATTGGAGAGGGGGCGGGGCTAGAGGAGGAGGAGGTGAAAGTGGCCGAAGATGGCTGCTCTCAGCCACATTTGGTTTGTATGACCAACACACCAGCATTTAAAGTTTTCTAAAAACCTAAAAAAAGCCCCCAACAAAACTCCAAACTCTAGTAATTCATGTCTATGTGATTGTTCAAGCAAAATTCCGAATTCAGAAATATATGAACAATAAAGACAGAAAGTCCCTGTTCATGCTTTCAATTCATAGCCTCCCTCCAGTGTGATTGAGGTTAACACAGCAGATGTGACCTTCTAGAACTTTCTCTGGGCTTTTACGTGGGCACATCTGTTTGGGCTGAGCAGGCATACTGTTGGACTGTTGGGCAGCTTTCTTTTTTTTTTTTTAACTACACCCAAAGTCCTTGTGATCCTTCAGCATTTGTACCTGTGGATCACCTTGGTATTTGCAATGCATTGCCTACATTCTGCAAAATGGCTGCATTCTCCCTTGGTGAATCCACGCCTCTGCTCTAAAGTGTTGTTATTTTGAAAAAATGACATTAAAGCGGCACCAGGGGCTTTCTGTGAGCACACGTCACTGTTCCTACAGGACAGGTGCTCCGAAACATGTCCGCTGAGCTATGGGATGTGGGATAGTACTCTCAGCAGATACTGAGGATGGAGGAGTAGAGCGCGTTTCCTTCAGCCCATGGCCTGTCTGTGCAAGCATGCTGCCATTTCCCCCTTCATCGTTGGTCTTTGTCTTATTGATCCGGAGGAGCTCTCTGTGGATTAAAGATCGAGCTCTTGCCTGCAATCCATGCTGCAGACCTCCCTCCTCCCCACTCCTCCACGGGTGATAAGCCAGTAAATAGCTCCCAACATACACAGATCTATTTCTGGGCTCTTATCCTTGGATTTCTCTGTATATTTCTCTCTGGGCAGAGGCCATGCTGACTTGAACATGGTAGTTTTACAGGACGTATATTTCTTAGCTTTGAATGAATATTTCTTGCCTATTCATTCAAATGTTGTCCTCCACAAGAACTTTGGCTTCAACACGTCAAATCCCATGAATAACAGATGGGAATTGCCCTGAATTGGTAGATAAGTGCTTAGGAGAACTGATTTTTTTTCCCCCTCAAAATTGAGAATTCAATGTATTTCAAATTTCTCTTTTTATTCACTTTTTTATTGCTTTTCAGTAAAGTTTTATACTTTTCCTCATCTAGACTTAAATTTTTGGATTTATTTTTAGACGTTTTTGACTGCTAGGAACAGTATTTTTGACAACGTATTTCCATGGGTCATTGCTGTGTTCAAGACAGGTGGTGACTGTGGAACACTGATCTTCCAATCTGACTCACTATCTGACTAGAACACCCAACTAATTCAGTTCTTTTCTGTGTTTTAAGTTGGCTCCATGCCCACCATGGGGCTCGAACTCACGGCCCCAAGATCAGGAGACCCTCACTCTGTGGACTTAGCCAGCTGGGCGTCCCAATTATCTGACTAGTTTTAATAGGAATTCAGTTGACTGTCTTCTGATTTCTTGGTAGTGCCTACAATTAGCCGGAACTTGACCTTTTAATTTCCAAATATTTCTGTCTTTTCTTTCTTTTTTTTTTAAACATATTATTATCTCGCCTGAGATCTCCAGTAAAATATTGGTGGATGATGCAATGTTTTAAAATACTGACAATCATGAAGACACTTGTTTTTTTCCTACTGACTTCTTTTTAAAGTTTTACCGCTCATCATGATGTTGGCTGAAGGTTTCTAGAAAAAATCTTCATCAAGTTAGAGAAGTTCACTTCTATACTTTCCTTGCTAAGATGTTTGTTTTTAAAATTTTAGTGGGGAAGGACATGGAGTTTTTCCACTTCTGCTTTGATTATTGTATTTCTCTTCTCTCCTCTCACTGTCATGGATTGTATTCCTAGAGCTGCTGACGCTGAACCATCCCGCGCTCCAGGGTTAAGCCCGACTTGAAATGGAAACATCTTTAACAGCATCCTTGCTGTGGTTTGCTACGGTCAGCCTCCAAGCCCTTCAGTTCTGACCGTCTGGCTGACTTCTGCTTGGGGGGCTTCCATGTCCTTGGTCTGTGGGGCCAGTGCCCATGTCCCTATTATGGCCGGCTGTCGGGGCTGTATGTCCACCGTCTGGCAAGTTCTCTGTGGAGCCGGCGGCGTCCCATCCTCCCTCTAGGCTTTCCATGGCCTCTTAGACTCCTTCAGCATCACGCATGTTCCTGACAGCACCGTCTTGCTGCAGGCAACCTGGTGGCCTGGGCTTTCCCAGGGTGACCTGGAAATGGGTGGGGGGTCTCCATGTAGGCTTCCACACCCTCCACCTGCTGAGGAGGAGGGCTCCTTCCCCGGGGCCTGCCGTCCCTCCTCCCCCATCTTTAGACAGTGGGTCACTGTATAAGGCTGGATGACAGAGATGGCCCCTTGGGAGGCCTGGGTGCCACTCTGGGCACAGTTTTGGGGGCTCTCTGTGCCTGACAGGCTTCTGCTCCCTGGGTAGATCTGCACGATGGGGCACGTGGAGGGTATGAGCAAGCTCATCCCCTAGTCTGAGCAGGAATCACTGCTCAACATTGTGGACGCTTGGCTCCTGGGCCCGTAAATAGGCTTGGTGGCTGGTCGTGACACGAGGATGTGGGGCCCATCTGCAGATGGCACGGGGCCCTGCAAGGACCAGTCCCATCCTCCACTGAAGGCCACAGAAAACACGCTAATGCAGGATGTGGGGCCTCAGGGAGGAGTTCTGTAAGCTCCTGGCCATGTGTCTTGGGACTCCTGCTGCCTGTCCTGGGAGCCCAGCCAGGGTTCTTGGTCCCTCTTGAGCTCCGGTGCTTGGTGTTTGCCCATGGAGGAGACCATCCTTTATCCTTCAACCCTCAGTGCATTTTCCAGGGGACTTCTCACAAGGCAGGACTCAGTCCGGCATTGGCTGTGACCACAAGCCTTCTTCATGCTCCCTCCTTGGCCCACACAGCAGTCGGCAGCCCTCTCTATGTGCCCCCAAAATACTGAGCAGAGCCTGCCTGGGCCTTTTGGATGTGTGGGGGGCGTTGGCTGGTCTGTGTCTGTCCTGCACACTGGGCAGCGGGGGGCGGGGGGGGGGTGGTTCAGGCAATTGGCTGTCGGATTCCTGCAGGGTAGAGGGCAGGCCTCAGAGCCTAGGATCCCTGCACAGGCTGGGGTGTGTGGCCCGGCATCCTCGTCACCTGCCCTGGGGAGGGGTTCTTGGCAAGCCCCACCTGGCCACCTGTGGCCTGGGCTGGCTTCTCACTCCCTGCAGGGGTAGCACCTCGTTGACAGACAAAAGTAAGATAAATAGGAAGTCACCAAGCTGGGGAGGAGGCCCCGGGAGTGCCAGACACGGAGCAGATTCTTTAAGCCATGATTGTGATGGCTGTGGCAGGATCGGTGGCGCACAGGCCGTTTCCCTTGAAATGTACAGTGGTTTGTTTTTTGTTTTTTTTTTTCTTCTTTAAATTATAGGAGGAAGGAGCGCTTGGCACACTACAGCTTGGGACTTGCCAAGCCCAAACTATTTGAAAAAAAAAAAAAAAATCACGAGATTTTTTTACCCAAACTCTAAAAACCCTTTGATTCTGCTTGAAGTTCAAGGTCTGTGCAGATGGCCCTGAAGCTGAGCCTGGCCACTGGGCGGAGGCGGAGCCGCAGGCCAGCCCCCAAAGGTGACCGCAGTGTGGCCCTGGGAGGTGGGTGAGGTAGGGTTCCACCCCAGCGCCTGCCCCAGAGGCTCTCCAGAGAGGGAAACCAGAGGTCAGTGGCCGGTGCTCAGTGGGTTGCTCCCAGACGCCCTCACCCTCCTTCCCCATCCTGAGAGCACAGTCGTTTGCATTCAGAGGAGGGCGTGGGTGGTCCCAGGCCCCCACACGTCTAGGGCTCTCCCACATGGGGGTCTAGGGGGACAAGGCCCAGGGTTCCCCGGGTATAGGTTGGAGGGAACCGTCCACCCAAGACGCCCTCACTCTGACACCAGTGGCAAGTCTGTGGTCTCCAAGACCACCCTCAAGTCCTATTAGTCACCTGAACGATGCTCAGAACTCGCACTCAGGGAAAGGAGCAGCTGGGGGAGGGGTGCAGCGTAGAGCTCAGGACACACCGCACAAGATGCTTCCCTGTCCACGCGTGGAGTCAGCACGGTGTGCCCTCCAGGCATCAACGTGAGGTCAGCACGTACGGAGCACGCTGACGGAGCGCCCCTGTCCTGAGTCTTTACTGGGGCTCTGTGGCCCCATCACAGAGTGTGATTCTTGGATTGATTGACTGTGCAAGCAGCTGACCTCAGTCTCCAGCCCTTTTTGGAGTCAACTGATACTGACTTGAAGACCCCCACCCAGAAGTGCATGGTCACTGCCTGGTGTGCCCGAGGCCCCGGGGGAAACAAAGGCACTCCTACTGGGCTGGATATCCCGAGGGCTTGGAGAGCACCTCCCAGAAGCTGAGGGCGGACCTCGGTTGGGGCAAGGCAGAATTCTCCACTCCTTAGACCTGCCCCGTTAGACCAGCCTAGCTGCTTCTGCTGTCCCCAGACTGTGCTGTTCCCTGGCTCAAGCCCGGTGACCCAAGCCAGCTCTGAGGGCCGCCCTCCACTGGATTCCATGGAAGAGAGGGCGGAACCCGCAGGGTGTGCGTGCTAGGGGCTCCCGAGGGCCTGGGTTCTCTGGTGTGGGGTTGACCTGTCTTCTAGCCCAGCTCCACCTCACTGCAGAAGGCAGGCAGCATCCCCCAAGTCCTCATGGTCACCAGAGCCAACCGTCCCCCTGAGGGTCCCAGATGCATGACTGGGGTGAGTGCCGGGGCTCAGCCTCAGGAAAAGGACCAGGAGCCCCATCCTGAGTCACAGTGGGTCAGAGAAAGAAGAGGCCACTGGTTCCCTGTGCCCAGACCCCTCCCCCACTTCATGAGAAGGAAAGGGAACAGTGGAAGCAGATCGTTCTGGAATCTTCCAGGAGAGAGGCTCCTTCCACCCTGGGTGATTGATGACAGAGCTGGGGCTGCCTGCCAGGGATGGATGCAGGGAGAGGAGCCGGCTGCCAGGCATGGCTGCAGGGAGAGGTGCTGGCTGCCAGGCATGGCTGCAGGGGGCTCCCTGCCAAGTCTCAGTCCCACCCCTGCCTGCAGTGCAGGCCAGCTCCATCCCCACGTGGTGGACAGGACAGCTACACAGGAGGCTGGGGGCTGGCGGCTGGTGTAGCGTCCTGGACCAGCCGACCAGCCGGGCCTCCTCCTCCCTCCACCGCAGTGCCTCCTTCTGGGCACTGATAAGGGTTGGCTCCATCAATGGTTTGCAGACTTTATTTTTAGCAGGAAATGCTTAATTAAAAGAATAACTTACATGGACCCCCACCATGATCTAAAAAATGGACCAGGCTGAAGCTCGCTGTGCTGGGGAAGGGGTGGGGTCCCCACACTCCAGCCTTCCAGCCCACTGTGTCCATTAGGGCTCAGAGAGGTGAAGACAGGTGGACATTTGTACACATACTAGGAGATTTTTGGAGGCCCACCCACCCCGGGGGGTCTTCTCTGTTAGGGAGGTCAGCTGACTCCCTTCAGCCTTTCCTGAAACTCTTTGATTACCACTTAGTTGAATCCCTGGGGTCACGTAGACACGCATGACACTGAATGTTGCCCCAGAGACATCCTGGCTCCAGAGCACTGGGGATGCATCTGCAGGTGTCTCTGCTTACCTGGATCTCAGGATGGACCAGGGTTTGTCGGGCACTGCCCCCATGCCTGTGCAGGGCTCTGCCCAAGGTGGACTGGGACCCTTGCCCCACCTGAGCATGGTGGGGGGATCCGGCCTGATGAGAACACAATGATGGGGCAGAGAGAGAGAGGGACCGGTGAAGGTGCATGTGTATCCAGAGAATCTCTCTCTGGTGCAGAGGACCTGTCTGCTCAATTTGCTCTGGACGCCAAAGCCTGTGGCCCCTGCAGCTATCCTGGGGGTGAGGGATGGGGGTAAGACAAGGCTGCAGAGGCCTGTGTGGTGGTGCTCACCTTCAGGGTAAGGCCATTCATTCATCCCTTCATTCTGCATTGAAGGCACCTGCTCTGTGCCCTATGCTGCAAACCCAAAGGGCTCCCGAGTTGGAGCCCTGGCCTTCCCAGCAGCAGCTGCAGACCATTTCAGAACCTTTCCAACGAGCTGATGTTTCTGAATAAATAAGAAGTCCCTTGGCCAGCATTCAGGGATGCTATTGGCTGTGCAGAGCAGTGTCTCCTTCCTGCTGGGGCAGCTCCCAGGGTTTGCAGGGAGGGTTCTGGGAGGGGACGTCCTGCATTTGCAGACCTACAGCCGCATGGACTGGATGCACACACTGGCCTGTGTGCACACGCACCTGCTGTCCCACCCTCTCGATCATGCAGGGGGTGTGCTCTTCCCACTGTTGTACCCACGGCTTTTTATCTCAATCTGCCCGGTGATGTTCTCATTTCCCTAAATCTCCCCGTGAGTCCGTGCGCACGTGCGACCCCGCACACGCGCACCCCTACGCATTCGCGCGTCGTTGGACTTGCCCTTCTCGATGGACGTGTGGATTGTTCCCAGTCTTGTCCTCACGTCATTTCTCAGAAGTTGAGGTCCAGCTGAAGGGTCCTTCCTGACAAGGAGGGGGTCATTTTGGTCCCCTCCGCCCCCAGGGCTTTCAACAACTGACACCCCCACACCAAGGTGGGCGGTCTCTGCCTCCCTGGATTCCTGGCTCCCGCAGGCATCCACACACCAGTTCACTCGGCTGGTGGGGTGGGAGGGCCTCTGTGCGCTTCTGTCCAGGTCTTCCCTCGGGAGCGGAGCGGAGGGCCCCCTGCTCGGGGCTGTCGTGTTTCCTGTGGTGGGAGCACGGGCCTGCTCTGCGCAGGAGCCTGTGCCTGTTGGGTTGTCTATCTGAGCTGAGATGCTAGCCTTCTCATTACTTAGTCCCCGCTGTTCTTACCCTAGAGGTCAAGGTGGAGTGGCAGCGGTCTGGTTGCAGGGCCTCCGGGTCCCCTTCCCCACTCGGAGAATGGGTGAAGGACGGGTCTGTGTCAGCTGCTCCTCACCTCTGTCGATTTTTAAAAACTCTTTATTTTGGGGTGCCTGGGTGACTCAGTCCTTAAGCATTTGCCTTCAGCTCAAGTCATGTTCCCAGGGTCCTGGGATTGAGCCCCTCATCAGGCTCCCTGCTCAGGGGAGGACTGTTTCTCCCTCTCCCACTTCCCCTGCTTGTGTTCCTTCTCTCGCTGCATCTCTCTGTGTCAAATAAATAAATAAAATCTTAAAAAAAAAAAAAACAAACCCACCTCTTTATTTTGAAATAATTGTAGACTGACAGGAGAGTTTCCATGAACCCTTCAGCCCCCCTGCCCCCGCTGGTCACACGTTACATAACCACAGTGCATTTGTCCAAACTGACCTTTAGCCTAGGTATAGTCCTATTCACTAAACCCCAGACACAAGACAGGCCATGCCGGGCCTCCTGCCCCCACCCGCCGTGGTCCTCAGAGCAGACTTTTTATGCCACCCCCCACTCCCCAAGGCAGCAACCTTGCCTCTTCCTCAGTGCCCCAAACACCAGTGGGTCCATGTTCCCACTGCAGGGACACCTGCCTGCCCTCAGGCAGAGTCAGGTGCCCGGGTGGGCTCTCCTGCTCTACCTGTCCCCACAGACCCCAGCCGCTGCTGCCCTGAGCCACAGGGATGCTCTCCCTAGCCCCCTGTGCTGAATTCCCCCTCTGCCCCCCAGGATTCAGCCAGGCCTGGGGCAGGCGTGGCCCCCAAGGGCATGCTCCCCCTGGTGTCTGGACTCCTGGGCCTTCTACACAGCCACCCCTCTGCCTACAACCCCGAGTCCTTAGCACTTCTTAAAAATGTCGGGCATTTCCTGTGACGAGCCCTGCTGCCTGCTGTGGTGGGGGCTGGGGTGGGGTGGGGTGGGGAAATCATGTGGGTCTTGGGTCCCTGGAGGACCTGACTCTGTCAGATTTCGGTCTCCAGGGCTGTCTCCCCTGCTCACGACCCATGGCTCCCTTCCTTGGCTGGAACAGCAAATGGTAGTCACTGTGTGTGGCCAGCGTGAATCTCTTTACCTTGTTACGACATAAAACACAGGATCTGATAGAAAAGGGCAGTTTCATAGCCAAAGATCACATCAGAGATTAATGCAATGTTTTGTAAATCTGGTCTTGAAGGTTTGGGCCTTGGTATGTTTCCACGTGATATTGTTTCTACATCTTACTTGCACTACGCAGGGTCTCCGTGATGTTGTGTGTGGAGCGAAACTTGGGGACTTTCACTTGAAAACACTGTATGGAGCAGTCATTTCAGATAGACGCATGGTTCCCAAGCGCCCAGGACGCACCTCACTTGTGAAGGCTCCACACTGTAGGGAGAACTTGTTAACTTGTGAAGGAAACCACGGCAGGACTCATGTCCTCCCATGGTCCTGCCCTGGATGCTGGGGTCCGCTCCCAGCCAGTGCTTGTACCTCCCAGCTATGCGTCCTACCCTCCACCCTCAACCCTCTCCAAGCTCTGTCCCAGGGGGAATTCTGGCCGTGGCCTCCCCTCCCCCCAGGCCACATGCATACCCTCCAGGCCGGGGTCCAGGACTCACATCTCCTAGGGAACCAGATGCTGGGGCAGCCATGAAGGAGGCCAGGATCCTGAGGCGACATAGGACAGTGGATGAGGCCGGGGCGGGGGAGGGTGTGTGTGAGCAGAGAGGCCTGTGGGGAGGCTGTGAGACGCCCACAGGGTGGGCAGGAGAAGTGATGGTGGGCTCCGGTGGGCATGAGGATACCACACTGAGGCCTTGGCTGGGGGCAGAGTTCCAAAAGAGGGAAGGGTCACAGTGAGGGCACGATGGAATGAGGAGTCCGGGGTTCATGCTCCTGTCGAGGTCACCCAGGTGGGCAGCTGGAGCTCTGGGCCCGGCCAGGGGGTACTCAGCTTGGCAGAAAGGCTCCTGGATCCAGTGTCAAGCTCCTTTGGGCCAGAGGACAGGGGCTGTGGGGACCGTGGTTGTGAGAGGGGTCCCTCTGTTCCCTTGTCTGTTCAGTGAAGACATGTTGCAAAAAGGAATCATTGAGAACCAGAGGGCAGAGAGAGAGGTGAGTTGCCAGAGGCTGGGACCCAGAGGTCAGGACCCTGAGCCGGGGGTTGAGAGATGGCAGGCAGTGGACCGGGGAACCAAAGCTGCCATGAGTTTGGGGAGAAGAGAAAGGGAGCCCCACACTGGGGACTCGGAGCCCAACCCCCTGTATCCTGCCTGGGGAGGAGGACAGGCAGGAATCTCTGGGAAGACCCAGGGGGACACACAGAGCAGACCAGCCCGGGGGCCAGAGTCTGTGGGCACTGGCATCAGGGCAGGGCGAGCCTGGGGCAGGCAGTGGGCTGTGTGGGCAGGCACTGTCTGCTAACCATGGTGACTTGGCCTGTGCTTGGGGGACAGGGCTAGGGTCTTTGGGGACTCCATCCTCTCCAGCCTCGGTCTGCCTGCCTGTCCCATGGAGGGTTCCTGGGCTGGGAGAGGTAGAATCTGCTTCTACCAGTGGAGCCTCTGCCAGAGGGACCCCTATGCCCACTATGCCACCTATGCCCTCCATGACCTATGCCCACTCCCGCCCCCAATCTGGTGAAATGCTTGGGCCCAGTGTGGCCTCTGGGAGGGAGGGGGCAGGAAGACCATGCCCAGCTCCCTGTCCACAGGCCGCACTATGGGCCTGTGCCTCAGGGTCACTGACTGAGGTGGGGCTGGCGACCCCTGCTGTCCCCAGGGGGCTGGGTGGAGCCGACAGGTGGAGGTGCAGTGTGGGGTCCCGTGCCCGCCATCATGGCACCTCCTTGCTGGCTGGGCTGTGTCCCGACTTCAAGTGTGTGGCCAGGCTCCTGGGTGGTCAGGAACCCCACTGCCCCCTTCAGCTTCTCCCCCTGGGCCCCCTCTGGCTTCCCTGCATCTCGCTTGGGTTTTACTGGAGTGTGAGCTGTAGCTGGACAGGTGCGCAGACAGGCTTGTCCCGCGGGGCGAGTTTCGACAAGCAGGACGCATCCCCGAACCAACACCCACATCGGGAGGCCAGATACAACCAGGCCCCTTCCTGGGCACTGTGGCCCTGGCCCAAGAAAGGGGAGCGCTGTCTGGGGTGGGCTCACTTTGGGGGAGGTTCCAGCCCTGCGTGAGTGACATGCTCTGTCCCGTCCTTCTCCCCTGACACCAGGCTGGGTCTTGGCTGGGGCTCTGGGAGTTTCTTGCACCTGCGCTGAGAAGTCTGCCCTGAATTAATGCATTAAAACAACACCATTTTCTTCTTCCAGCTCCAGAGGTCAGACATCCAAAGTCAAGGTGTCAGCAGGGCCGGCTCCTTCCAGAGGCTCCAGAAGACAAGCCCTCTCCTGGCCTTTTCCAGCTTCTGCAGCCCGGTGGCCCCATCACTCTCCCGCTGCTCTCTGACACATCTCCTTCACTGACTCTGTGGCTTCACTCTTGTAAGGACCCACGTGATGATACCGGGCCCCCGGAGAACCCAGGACAGTGGCCCATCTTGGGATCCTCCCCTTGGCCCCACCTGCAAAGGCACTCTCTGCATGAGGGGGCCTGTGCTGCTGGGTCTGGAGCATTCACTGTGGTTGTCTCAGGCGGCATGATTCTGTCCCTCTCTGGGGCTGTCGCCAGCATCACTGCTGAGGACCTTCTCACCCCTGCAGGCAGACATGTGTGCTGCTGTCTGGTGGGGACACTCTGGGGCTGAGATTGCCCGGCCAAAGGCAGGTGTATGTTCAGCTTCCTGCTGGGACCTTTTGGGGGCTCAGGGTTGGGACTGCGGGACTGGGATGTGCTGCTGTCCATGCCTCTGTCCCCTCTGGGTGTCCCCCATCAGCTCTTCCAGAGCCCCTGGGTGAGCTTCCCGCCAGGTGCAACATGAGATGTCCAGATTGCAGGGGACAGCTCTATCCAGAGACCCCGGCTCAGTGTCATGTCCTGTCTATACAGGGAGGGGCTGTGGGCAGGGGTCTCAAAGACCCTTGGGAGACGCAGTCCGTGGAGCACAAACAGCAGGACCTGTGACTGTCCGTGCTTGTGTGGCCCCAGCACGGTCAGGGCTGGGGGCATCCCTGTCTGTGCACACGGGCACCCCTGAGGCAGGTGCACAGTCTCCCTGGCCACTCCCCAAAACAAGTACTTTCGGGCCTGTGCGTGCTCCTGAGAGGGTGCTTTCAGAAGCCAGGCCGGCAAACACCCCCACACCCCCAGGGGAGTGTGTGTGCCTCTCCCAGGCCCAGGCAGGGGCTCTGACCAGGGTGCAGAGCTGGCTCCTGGGAGGCAGGTCACCCCTCTCTTTAGGGGCAGGCGCTTTATCTGGCAGCAGGCAAATATTTGCCCAGAAGTGAGGCCTCCTTCTCCTGCCTGAATCCTTCTGCCCACGGCCTGGCTCCTTTGATGTCTGTGTCCCAGGTCCTGGCTGGGCTGGGCTCTGTCTGGGCAGGCACGACAGCCCCACCTTCTGGGTTGTGGGGCCGGAGGGCAGGGGCGTGGGTGCTGCAGCTGCAGGGGACCAGAGCAGGGCCTCCTGCTGCCTCCTGGCCTCAGGCTCCCCCTCTTCCAGTTCACACACTTCTCTCCTTTGATCCTGAATCCCTCCACCCACTGCCCTCAGTCCTCAGAGGGAGAGACTGGGGCCAGAGGAGGGACGTCTGGTGTAGCACATAGGCAGGGGGTATCTGGCTGCTGGTCTGGTGCCCTCCTGGCCTGGCCTGAAGGGACAGAGCCCCTGGTCCTTCCCTTAGTCCTTTTTTTCTTTCCTGGTCCAGGAGGCCAGCTGTCCCAGTGGCCACACAGCCTGTACTGTCGTGGGGCCTGGGCATCCCAGGAGGTGCTGCCTACCCCAGCCTGGTGCCCGGCTTTACAGACCACAGGTGCAGCCTTCGTGTCCAGGATTGCCCATCTGAACAGATGCCGGGAGACTGGCTGTCCCCCAAGCCAGGGACGAGCCTGCCTCCGAGCCGCAGGAGGGCACCAGTACTGCTGTCCACCCTGGTCAGGTCACCTCTCGCCTTCCAGACACATGCCTGGGGACCAAGCCCACCCTTGAAGCCACTGCCTAGGGAAAAGACACAGCCCTGCAGTTGGTTCACGCCCTGTGGCCATGTGGTGGCCCTGTGGTGGCTGGGTCCCTGGTGGGGCTGGAGGCCGTGGTGGCTGTGACCACTTTGCTGGAACGGGATGCTTGGAGGGCAGGAGTGAGGTCTCTGCAGAGTTCTCCCGCTGGCCCGATTCCCCTGGTGGCAAGCCCAGCTCTCAGTGGAGGTGGGGCTGCTGGTCCTGCTCTACCCCCACCATGCCCTGCATCAGGTGTTTGGGACGTGGGTCTGCATCTGCTGCCTGTTCTGTGCCTCCCTGCCTCCACACGCATGTTAGTGGTCCCATGTAAAATAACACATTTTGCACATCCAGAAGGACTTGGAAAGCACTGCATGAAAGTGAGGAATGGCACTGGAGACGAAGACGTCCAATTTGAAAACTTGCAAATTTTACAGGTGTGCTTTTCCAAAAGCACGTCAGCAGAACGGAAAGCCCACAGCTGCCTGTGGTGCAAGAGCAGGTCTTCATCTCCCAAGAGCCGATGACTCACCTCTCACCTCCCCACTGGGGGTGGCCATGGCAGAGACCACACGGAGGAACGCCCAGCTCTTGGGGCCAAAAATGCCACAGGCTTGTTTTGAATTAGAAACTTTATGGATATTCCAAACTGTAAGGATGGCGATTTCTATGATGAGAATTTTTTTGCAATTTCTAAATTTCCTGTATTTTTTTTTTTTTTTTAAAGATTTTATTTGTTGATTTGACAGACAGAGATCACAAGCAGACAGAGAGGCAGGCAGAGAGAGAGAGAGGGAAGCAGGCTCCCCGCTGAGCAGAGAGCCCCATGCGGGACTCGATCCCAGGACCCCGAGATCATGACCCGAGCCGAAGGCAGCGGCTCAACCCACTGAGCCACCCAGGCGCCCTGTATTTTCTTTTTTTAAAATAAGATTTATTTATTCATTTCAGAGAGAGAGAGAGCGTGCGAGCGAGCGCACGCATGAACGGATGGTGGGGGGTGGGGCAGAGGGAGGGAGAGACTCCCAAGCAGGCTCCCTGCTGAACGTGGAGCCCCAAGTGGGGTTTAAGCCCAGGACCCTGAGATCACGACCCGAGCTAAAACCCAGAGTCAGGTGCATACCTGACTGAGACACTCAGGCGCTCCTTCCTGTATAATCAGAAAAAGGAGGTATGAAATGCTG
The DNA here is from genome assembly GCF_009829155.1 of Mustela erminea. NCBI lineage: Eukaryota > Metazoa > Chordata > Mammalia > Carnivora > Mustelidae > Mustela > Mustela erminea. Next base: position 45,842,155 of record NC_045621.1, on the reverse strand, counting down.
AGGTGAGGGATGTCCCCCACCACCCCCTATCCCCAACCTGTGCAGCCAGGTGCCGGGCCCCGAGAGGGCCAGGAGAGTGTGGGGATCCCGCCTGCAGACTGCGTGCCATGCGTGCTGATGCGGATTGAGAGCCAGGGCCTCTCCCATGGGCCTGGGCCTCTTGAGTCCCACCCCACTCCCTGGAGGTGAGCCCCACTGTGATCTCCGATGTTCATGCTCCACAAACTGCTCAGACTGGCCACCAGCCCATCGTGTGGAGGGCCTGGTGTTTAAACCCCTCCTGCCTCTCATGTTCTCGGGGGGCCTTGGCCAAGTGGTGCCTGGGAGTCTACAGAGTGGTTGTGGCAACTGGATGACATGCCCAAGTGAACAGTGGACGTGGCCCTGGGCCTTAGGTCAGGGCTTCTCAGTGGATGCAGCCATGAGAAAATGCATGTGATTGCGGACAGAGCTCTGACTTGCTGCACTGAAAACGCCTGGGGCTGCTGGTTCTTTTCGGCAGAAGTTTGGGGGCCACGTGGCAATTCCATGGACTCATTGGAGACCCGGGCTCCTCTTGCCTTGCTACTCCACTGTGCTTAGCACAGCAGCTCATGGCAGCCTCATGGTTAAAAAATGGTTGCTGGGGCTCCCTCCTTCATGTCTGTATTCCAGGTGGGAGGAAGGGGAACGGCCCAGGGCAGTGGGGACGCTCAGAGCTGACTTGGCCTTCTCTCCTGGAAGCCCTCTAGTGCTTTCGTACTGTGGGTCCTTTGGGCTGCAGGGATGCTGGGAAAAAAGTTTTGGCATGTAACTGTGCCCCATACAATCAGAGTTCCATCCTGAGGATGGAGGCCTGGTGAGCAGCACATGCCACCACTGGTGTTATCAATGGGGAAGCACCCCTTACAGCACTGGGCATAGCGGGTAGCCAGAACTCCCAGGAATGGAGAGGGTGCAGCCTGCCTGGGAAGGGTGCTGGGAGGCCCTGGGCACTGGGGCTTTGCACAAAGTGGCTCCTTTAGTCCTTGAGCGATCCTGAAAGCTGACAGGCAGTGTCTGCTGCACCCCACGGGTAAGGTTCAGAGAGGTTGAGCAGTTTCCCTGAGTGACTCAGCAGCTAATTGTTGGGCTGGCCTCGCCCCAGCTGGCATGCAAGCATACCCAGCTCTTGCTCCAGCTGCTGCTTCAGCCCCTGCCTGCCCCCTCTGCCCACAGCTGACCATGGCTATGGAGAAGGCCTGCCAGCCGAGTCCCAGGCCTGTGGCTGCTCCCACCTCTCTGGGGACATGAAGGGATGGCTTGGGCAGGCTGCTTCCCTAAATCTGTTCCAGCCAGGACACGGGCCACCTTTTACCCTGCGTGTCTAGCGTGGATACCAGGAAGGAGGCTGGGGCTCAGGACCTCAGCATGTGTACTATCTTTTTCCTACACCCTACTAGGGACCCACCTCCCTCTGGAACCAGTGTCTTGCCCGAGTTCACAGACTCCAGAGACAGGGTGGCGATTGACAAGGGAAATGGTGCCAGAGTCCCTTGGGGACTGCTGGAGACGTGAGCATCCTGGGCTGGGAGGCTTGTAGGAAGATGTTTGGACACAATGGAGGGGCAGCGCCCACCTGGCCTGCTCGCCCCAGACCTCATGTGGTGCCAGTGGCGTGGACCCAGGGGGGCACCTTGATGCGGGTGGAGTCTGCTCCCTTGTTCCTGCTCCGTGATGTCCGTCTCCCTCAGCAGAGATGGCCCACCCCCGTGAGCCCCTGTTCTCTGGGCACTGGGCAATGCCAGGTGTCCACCTGCTGTGCCTGTCCCTTGCTGGACCACTGAAGGGGTGTGGCCTCCGTGAATGGCTCTGTACTTCAGTCCATCGCAAAGGGACTCAGACACGCTTCAGGCATTTGGAGACGAGAACTGGCTGCCGGACACCAGCAGGGCTGGCATTTTGGGGTGTCTATGGTGAGGCTTCCCCCTGACGAGGCACTTCTGTCCTGCTTCTGTGCATAACAGATGATGGGCTGTGGCTCCTAGGCCTCTTTCCTAAGCGCTGGCTGGACATGCCGAAGACCCGGCCCCATCCCTCTAGTCACACCCTATTTTTAGATGCTCCTCAGGAGATGGGGCTTCGGGGAGTGAATGTAGGCCATGGTGCTGGCATCCTCCCAGGGGTTCAGGCTGTACAGAGGAGGATTAGGGAACGATGCTGGGTAGCATTTCCTGGGCTCACTTTGAAGAAGTGAAAACAATGCACAGGCCGTGGGCAGAGGGCCGGCTGAGCCCGTCCAGCCACTACGGACTGAACGGGCCAGAGAGGAGTGCTCAGCCAGGACGGCCCCAGGGCCCTGCAGTGGGACCCACCCTGGCTGCGGGGAGATGCCACTGTCCAGTGCCCTCTTGAGAGGCCTGAGTGGGGGAGATGACTCTGCAGGCGGCTGTCCCTTCTCTGGCACCGCCCAGAGTTAGGTAGGGGAGGTTTTGCTGGCCCTGGGACACTTGCTCAGGCCTCTGTTAAGTAACTGATCTTTCCAGGTCCCATGGCGGGGAGGGGATTGCAAGGCAGCATCGTGCCCTCTCTGGGTCTGCCTACTTGCTCCCACTGCCAGCTGCCCCAAGGGCTGCTACAGCCCAGCCCCCCTCCCTCCCCTCGCCCTCCCCAACCACCCCCCCACCCATGCCCTTGCTCGGGGCTCTGCCAACCACCACACCCTGCACTGACGCATGTCACTAAGGTGGAGACCCTCCCGGGTCGGACCCAGGCCTGGATCGCACTGGGCAGGAAAGCGGTGTGGGAAGGGATGGGTGGGTCAGGCACTGGCACAGGGCAGGGGGCGGGGCCTGCCTACGTGGCCCCGCCCACCCCTGGCCCCGCCCCCAGCCTCCTCTCTCCTACCTGACCACCTGTGGGTGGGAAAAGGCAGTGTGCTGAGGTTTTAGCGGGTGAGGCCTAGGTGAAAGATCCCAGCTCCCTGCCTCTTGCTTGCTCACTGCAGGCATGAGATAGAGCAGAAGGAGAAATAAGAGAAAAAACCATTATCTTCATGAAATCTGCCCACCAGTGCAGCGCAGGCTTGTAGCTCTAGCCCTGGTCTGCTGGAGTCCTCAGTGTTCCCTGGAGGGGACACCTTGGGGTGGGGGTGCCTGCGGAGTGAGGGCACCTGTTCTGGTAGCAGGGGGGCAGCCCAGGCCATGTAACTGTTCCCCGGGCCCATCCCTCTCCCTGCAGGACCCCGAGTGTGCTCGTTCCTGGGGTAGCCCCTGCTTCTAGAGCTCAGCCTGGGGCTGAGCCTGTGTGGCCTGGGGGGCTGGGACCCACACCCTTCTCTCCCCTGAGACCTTGGGAGGCTCTGGGCTGCAAGGCTGAGCAGGTGGTGTCCACAGGCCAGAAGTGCACTGTGATCTTGATCCTGTGGGGGTGGTGGCACTCTTCGGGCTCCTAGAGAGACCCCACCACTCAGCTGGCTGGGGTTTGCTTGGCTCATTTCCCTGGGGTGGGGCAGGGACAGAGGTCCTCAGTCGTGGGTTCTAGGACCCCAGACCCCAGACTGGCTGCTTGGGTGCTAATGCCCAGGGCAGGAGGAGTCTGTGACTTGTCTCTGACATGTTTCAGTGTTCCCAAGCTTGATGGTCTGACCCCTTTGAGGACCCCTCCATGCGGTTTGGAGCTTCAGGATGAAATCTAAACTTCTCTTCCTTCACCTTGTCACTTCTGAAAACTCACCCCAAACCTACTGTCTGGAGTCAGCACATACAGCCTCAGGCCTCACGAAGGGAATGGAACCTCACGTTGCCTCTAGGTGTGGGCCTGAGCGGGGCCCTGTCATGCACAGCCCTGTGTTTGCCTATTGTCCGGAACTGGGCTAGCCTCTGTAGTGGTCAGGACAAAGGATCTTGCTGGAATGACAGAAATCCAGCTCCCAGATTGAGAATCTACCATCACTGCCTGCCTGGGTGAGCCGGGGGCCTGCTCCCCAAGTCCCTGTAGGTGCGCGACCTCAGGGCAGTTGGGGGCAGCACCCCGGACAGTGAGAATGTACCAGGGCCACAAGAGGGAAGCTGAGAATCCATGCCCTCACCTGGAATCCTGCTGCACTGGGCGAGGGCTTCCCCTGGGGTAGACTGGGTCACAGGCTCCTGGCAGAGTCCCCAGGTCAGCAACTGGGCTGTGGGAGCCACAGGGGGAGGTCTAGAGCTGGGAGAGGCTGTCAGAGAGGCAGGGGCCACAGTGAGAGGGGCTGGGACCAGTGCAGGGAGGCCTAGCAGGGAGCAGTCGTGGCAGCTATGCAGCTGGGAGGCTTTACTGTGGCTGGCGTGGGAGGCAGATGAAAGGGGCCTGAGTAGGGAGGCCACAGAGCCCTTGACTGTGTGGGCAAGACAGAGGGAGGTGCTGGCACTGTCCCTCTCCACAGCCCCCACGCCAGATGCCTGGGCCCAGATCACTTGGTGTCCCGTTCCCCCCATCTGCAGGACCGTGTCCACACTGCCCCATGGTTGCCCTTCCTGGTCTCCGGGGTCTGGGTTCTCTACCCTTGCCTGCTCCAGTCCCTGGGTTACAACGCTTAAATGCTCCTTTCCCTGCAGATAACCCATCACCCCCACCCGCTTGTACTTGAGGGGGGACCTGAGGTGCAGGTGCATTCTGTGTCCCCAGCCCCAGGCACCTGGGCAGCTTGTAGGCCACACCCTCACCTGGAATCCTGCCTTGATGAATGTGAGCTCCCACCTGGAGCAGATGGGGTCAAGGTGTTAGAATCAGGGCCTTGCCTGGAGGGAGCAGGGTGAGGGGAGGGTGCAGGGGGTAGGGCATGGAGAGGGAAGGGGCACAGGAGGGGAGGGGAGAGGAGCCAGGTTCCTCTGCAGTTCCGCAGTTCCGTGGTGTCCAGGGCAGAGATGGGTGGGAGGGAGCTACAGGGAGCAGCCGTGGCCTCTTCCGAGGAGACTGCCCTGCTGGGAACCACTGTCAAGCCCTCTGTGGGAGCACTGGGCCTGGGGTTGAAGTAGAGGGGGACTTCCCTTTCTCTCTGGACACCCCTGCTTCCCTTGGTCCAGGAGGGAGGCTGGGCCTTACATGAGGGGGGGGGTCCCTGCTAGGACCCTCACTGGAGCCTGCCTTCAGGGTCAGCTCTCGGGGACAGCCGAATCCAAATTTCTCTGCTGCTGTCCCCGAATGCCCACTACCCAAGTCCCCAGGGGCTGGTGCAGCTGGGTCCTCTCAACCACCCTGCATGACACGTTTATGGGATGGAGGGTACCATCAGGGCAGCCTTTCCCCACAGTGGTGCTGAGGTCAGAAGACCCTACACCCGGGTTGGGGTCCCTTGGAGGCAGCTCCCAGTCACCAAGGCTATAGAAGCCAGTGTCAGGGAGAGACGTGCAGAGCCCCCCTTAGCAGACCCTTGGCTCCTCAGTGTGGGTTCTAGAGCACACTGGGAACTCTGGAAGTCTTGTGCCCATCCCAGGTCCAGCATGGGCCCCGGTGGCCCCCAGATGTGGTAGGTGCAGGATTGTCTGAGCCCCTCTCCCCGGCATGCAACCTTCGCCCCAGGCTTCCACCTTCCTAACACAGCTCACATGGGGCCCTTGTGACCTCAGCGAGGTCCCTAAACTAAAAGGGAATCTCCAGTTTGGCTCTCAGAAGGGCTCAGCCATTCAAGACCAAACAGCGGAATCAAGTATGCTCTGTCCATGGGTGTCAGCTTCTAATGAGTAAGGCATGTGTTGCCCTTGGCAGCACCGCGTGGGGCAGGGTGGGGGTTTGTCCTCTCAGCCCAGTCCTGTGGTCTCTGATTGGGGCGGAGGGCACGAACAAAGATCCGGATGCTCTGTGGCACTCCTTGGGATGGCCACAGTCAGGCAGAAGCCTCCAGAAAGTCCCCCAGGTGCTCGGTCCTGCCCAGGACACTGGGAGGGAGGCCCGTTTCACCGTCCCTGACTTGTTCCCCTGAGCAAGCTGTTCCTCTGCCCGTGGGGTCCTTCCTCCCATGTCCAGTCACCAGGGGGGTGGGGCCCTTTACTCCTCCAGGACTAGGTGGTGCTTGCTCCTAAGCACCCTGTCCAGACACACCCAGGCATCTGCAGCTTCCTGTCCTCGGATGCATGTGGTCCCTTGGGGGCCCCCTCACCTGGACAGGCCCGCTCCTCCCCCAGGGCCTCCAGAACAGCCTGATGCCGAGGACCCCCATCAGTCCCACCCACACATCTGTCAGCTGGCTTCTGGGATCTCTCCCCAGATGCTGCTCCAGGTACTGGACCCAGTGGAGCCCTCCTTCCCTCCAGACCTAGCTCCTACCTTATGGAGTCCTGGTCACCTCTGTCTGCTCACGGCCCAGTCCTCCAAGCCTGTCCCTGCCCCAGGCTCTCTCCATGCTGCAGCCCAACAGGTCTTCCTGAATGCCAGTGGTCAGTCCTGTACCCGGGTCACCTTCAGGATAGAATCTGGTGTTGACCCTTCATAACATGGGCCAATGTGACCTGGTTTCCTGATGATCCCTACCCCACAATCAGGGGTTTTGTGTCTCACTCAGGCCCCCAACGGTCCTGCCTTTCCACTACCCATGGCTTGAGGAACCCCCACATTCCTTGTTGGAGGTTAGGTCAGTGGGGCCATGCTTCTGGATGCCTTGCTCAGGGCTGAGCTGGCCTACGGGACACTTGCGTCCTAGTCCTAGCTCTAAAGTCGCCACCAGAGATCCCTTGGCCAGCCTGCACTTCTCTGGAGGCTGTGGGGTGCTGTCCTGGGCAGATGGTGCTGGCTGCCCCGGGGGCTCGGTCTGTGCAAGGCCTGCAGCTCTGCCGGCTTTGGACCTGACTTTCCTCCCGGGAAGCACCTGCTTGTGGGCTGGGTGAGGGCGTGAAGGTGAGCTCAGCCAGTAGCAGGGGAAGGGACCCACGTCCCTTTGGCCACAGGCCTTCCCGTGATACCCCCGGAGCCTGATGAAGCCTCCTCTTGTGTGTTGGAAATGGGCACAGTGCCCAGGGCCCCGCAGCTGCAAGGTGACCCTCTGTCAAGAGGTGTCCCTCAGGGCTCTCCTGGGTGGATGGGCCACAGCCAGAAGCAGGGGGGTGGTTGCCTCAGGTCAGACTTCTCTGGACAAGCTTTCCCAGTGGAGAAGACTTCTGGGACCCTTCCAACTCTGGAGCTTTGGGACTGGGGACGCCGTGAATCAGCAGCTGTGAGGTGACTCAGGGATCATCCGATTTATGACTTGGCCGTCTGAGAAAGCATGACTCGACTGTTCTAAAGTCCTGTGATTCATCGATCTCGAAGAGCACAAGCTGGTGACATTATGGTTGTGGGATTCTATTAAGGTCGTGCTATTGTGTCTCCTATAGGACTGAAATGTGAATGCTCTGATGGAAATGCTGGGGTTATGTTTATCTGTGATTTCAAGGTATGTGGTTATTCTGGGGAAAGCAGAGCTGCTCAGAGACCTAACAGTGGTTTGTCACAGGTGACAAAGTGTTGCGGCTTAAGCTCTCACGGACAGGCAAGTGTTTCTCTTTCTGCTGCCGAAGAATGCAGAAGAGGACATAGTCCAGTGATTGGGGACCAAGGTTTTTGGTGCCAGAGGCAAGAGGGGCAGGCAGAGGAGCACGTCATTAGCAGTCGTGAGCCCAAGTTGAAAACACCAGGATGAACTCACTCGCTTTCCTTCTCTGCCTTAGGAACCTCACAGCTCCTGGGCCTGAGGAGGCTGAAAGGCAGCGGCTGATGTTGGGGGGCGTGTGCCGGTCAGTGTGGCACCCCCGCTGCGGGTGCATGGCAGGGACCCACGTCCAGCTTTGGGGTGGGGTCGGATGTGTTGGCCGGGGATGGTTTTCAGTAAGGGTGGTCTTGGCGATACTCTTTCTTGTGAAGCGTACGTTCAGCAGCTCTCAGGCGTGGTCACGGCCTTGTGCGACCTTCACCTCTGTGGGATTGCAGAACGTCTTTGTCACCCCAAAGAGAACCCCGCCAGCTGACAGCAGTCACTCTTGCTCCTCACCCTGGCCCCCCACAGCCAGCCGTCTCCTCTCTGTCTCTGCACGTGTGCCTGTTCTGGAACGTTCACATCAGTGCAGTCCTGCTACATGAGGCCTCTGGGTCAGGCTTTTCTCTGTGAGCGTGTGGAATATGCAGGAGATTGTTTCCCAAAATTGTACCCCCGGTCTTCTCCCAAGAGGTCTTCTGTCACCTCTCCCATCACGCCTGGGGTCTCTTTTCTGCTCTCCTGGGCTCTGGGCAGACCTTATCACCCACAGCCCCTGGTGGGAGCAATGGGGTGCCCCCCACCCTGTCCCCACCACTGCACCCCAGGGAAGAGACCCCGGCAGGCCTGTCTGCGGCTTGTGTGCACACTGTGTGGTGTACCCCAGGCCCTGTGGTCCCCAAGTCCCCCTCATCCCTCAAGGCCATCTGCTTCAGTCCCATACCAGCCTTCAGACCAAGAGGAAGGGAGGGAGTAGACATAACCAGGGGTCTTCTCTAGGCCGGTCTGGTCCTTCAAACTTACCAGCCCATAATCTGAGCCCATCCAGCTCAGCCTAGGACCCAGCTCAGCCCAGCCTGGCCCAGTCCAGCACAGTCCAGTCTAGCCCAGCCCAGCCCAGGTCAGCCCAGCTCAGCCCAGTGTAGCCCAGCCCAGCCCAGCCCAGCCCAGTTCAGTCCAGCTCAGCCCAATTTAGCCCAGCCCAGCCCAGCCCAGTTCAGCTCAGTCCAGCCCAACTCAGCCCGGCCCAGCTCAGCTCAACCCAGCCCAGCCTGCCCAGGTCCTGGACACCTCCTAAAGCACAGTGTGGGTTGTTATGGGTTGGAGCCAGTGGCATCTGGGGAAGTGTGTGTTGGAGGCAAGGCCCAAGGGAGGAGGACCCACAGGGCCACGAAGTTGTGGCTGGTAGGACTCCTTGGCCAGCTGTCCCCATGGTGGAGCCAGGGGGTGAGTTGAGGCAGTGGTTGTTAGGGTCCGTGATCAAAGGAACGAGACTGACACAAAGCGAAAAATCGAACAAAAGCTTTATTTCACACCAAGCATCGAAAATCAAACCGACCGGTTGGGGCCATCTCTTACGAAGAGGCGATGACAACAAGGACGCCACTCCCGATGACGACGAGACGATGATGACGAGGACGATAACGTCGCTCCAGTGAGGACACTCCCCGGACGAGGACGCTCCCCGGACGAGGCCGCTCCCTAGACGAGGCCGCTCGGGATGAGGCTGCTGGCGGCGAGGCCGTTCCCTGCTGGCGCCGCTGTCCATGGCCGTGGCTCGGTGGTGGTGAGGCCGCTCTCTGGCGGTAGGGGCGGTGTGGTTCCCAACAACTATCACTACCACGGCTATCTTGACGGCTATCCTAACGGCTCTCCCTAACGGTTGCTCGAACTCCTCCTCCTACACCTCCTACTCCCCCTACCCAGCCTCACAGACTAACCTTTATAGAGGTAGTTGAGCCCGGCCCACACACAGGTGGCCAATGGGATTTCAACTCACCACAGTAAATATATGTGCGCCCCACTGATTGGATGTCTCCATCTGGCCTGGCCTGCCCCTGTATCTGGGGTTTACAAGTAAGTTGCTCTGGCTAACCAGGCCCTTACAGGGGTGGGATGTGCAACAAGTACTGTGTCACTGGTCACAGGCCCCCCAAATCCGCACGTGCTCCCCAGTGCGTGGAGCCAGCCCCCCTGTTCAGTGACCCGATGTGGGTCATGGTTTGAGGTCAGTGCCATGGAAGTGAGCCAGTGCCGCTGTGGAGTCTGGCCCTCCTAAGTGCTGAGCATCAAGCACTTCCCAGCTCACTGCTGATGTCACAAACATTAGGGTAGATCAGTGTCCCCCCAGAACCTGGCCAGCCTCCAGGGCCACAGGTACTGTGCTGTGGAAAGGGACAGATGGCCCCCTGGGGAAGAAAGGGCCTGGGCCCATGTGGGTGCCACGTGGAGAAACTTGATTAGAGGCAGCCGTCGATGGGACTGACCTCTGGGCTTGCTTCTAGCTGGGACTCGGAGCCCACACCCCAGCAGGGCTGGGCTCCACACTGGGGCCAGAGCACGTGGAACAGGGCCGGCCACGTGGGCTGGGGCAGGCAGGGCTGCCAGACCTGGGCTCGTCCTGGGGAGCTCTCCAGCCCAGTCCCCTGCTGCTGGGGTGGCCCAGAGGACCCCCAACACAGCCTGTGTTCTGTGCTCCGGAAGAGCGCCGAAGCTGGGCAAGTGGGTGAGCTCCCTCCCTGCCCCCCTTTCTCTGTCCAGTGAGCCCAGCCGGCTGGGTCGAGTGGGTCCACTGGTGACCGCAGGCTCTGTCCTCAGGCACTCCTAGTGAGTCGGAGAGACATAAACAAGAGAGAAGAAAGAACACCAAGTGTGTTTAGTGGAACCTGCTGGGGCAGGAGAGGGAGCTCATCCTAATTTCCAGGGCCTTTTCCCAGGACTGTGGGCGTTCCTGGCATCTTTGTCGCCAAGGCTCCTTGACTTACAGTTCCTGAGTGAGTCTTGTTCCTGGCCACCAAGTCTCTCTCTCGGACACTGGCTTGCGGGCTGGCCGTACTCATGCCTGCTGCTTTGCGGCCCTGGGGACACCTGTACCTGGAAGGATGTCTGGCTGCCCTGGGCCCACCTGCTTCCCGGCCTCCCCTCAGCCCTGCAGTCTTCTGCTCTTCGGGTGACTGTGCTGTGAGCAGGAGCTGAGGGCTGGCGGCGCTGCCCGGAGACCAGGCCTTGGAGCCTCACCTCTTGGGGGGCCCGCGTCCCTCCTGGCGGCCAGTCACCTCCACCGTGGGACGGAGTGGGGCCTGCAGGGACCACATGGTCCCTCAGCTTCAACACCTGCACACGCCCTTCCACGGGCACGGTTTTTCTCCGTAGTAACCCTCTCACTGAAGAAACACATAGAAGAGCTCACAAATCCTAAATGTGCAGCTTGATGCTTTTAAAAGAGCGACAGCACCCAGGAGCCCGCCATCCAGACGAGGCACAGAACGTTAGCCCGGCCGCGGCCCCGCCTTGTCGCCTCTCAACAAGGCGCCAGGACTCTGACTTCTATTACCGTCGGGGGTTTTGTCTGGGTTTGGACTTTGCGTAAATGCGATCATACAGCGAGAACTCTTTGTGTCTGGTTTCTTGGGCTCTGACTCGTCCAGGTTATTACCCTCAGGAGTTCATTCTGCTTTCATCACTGTATCCAGCTGTGCCACCGTGATTGTTCTGTGGTTCATGGTGTAGGGGCCTGGTTAGCCAGAGGAACTTAGTTGCAAACCCCGGATATAGGGGCGGGCCAGGCCAGGTGGAGACATCCAATCAGTGGGGCGTGCATATATTTACTGTGGTGAGTTGAAATCCCATTGGCCACCTGAGTGTGGGCCAGGCTCAACCACCTCTATAAAGCTTAGTCTGTGAGGCTGGGCGGGTGGGGTAAGGGGGTAGGAGGAGGAGTCAGAATAGCCATTGGAGTAGTAGGAGGAGTTAGAATAGCAGTTAGAATAGCTGTTAGGATAGCCGTTGGAATAGCCATTAGGGTAGTCTTCAGGAGAGTCGGAGCGTCGTGGTCATCATGGTCTTTGGGAGCATCGTGTTCGTCCTGGTCATCGTAGTGGTAGGCAGCGGTACCGCAGCAAACGGCCTCGCCGCCAGCAGCCTCACCACCAGCAGCCTTGCCACAGCGAGGGGCCTCACCACCACTGAGCCGCGGCCCCGCCACCAGCGGCCTCGCGGCCCAGGGCCTCAGCCCCACTGCAAGTGGCCTCGCCGCCCCAGGCCGTGACGCTGCTGCCACAAGCGGCCTCACCGGAGTGTCATCGTTCTGGGGAGCGGCCCTGTCCGGGGGGGCTACCTCGTCAACAGCAGCCTCGTCCTGGGAGCGGCCTTGTCCGGAGTGGCCTCGTCCAGAGCAGCCTCATCTGGAGCGGCCTTCTTGGGAGTGACCTTGTTGGGGTCATCGTCGTCGTCTCTTTGTAAGAGATGGCCCCTGCCAGTCAGTTTGATTTTTGATGCTTGGCGTGAAATAAAGATTTGTTTTGATTTTCGCTTTGTGTCAGTCTCGTTCCTTTGATCATGGACCCTAACAGATGGCACTCGTGTCCAGTTCTGGCCACGGTGAAGGGCGCTGCCCCGCTTTCGTGCACGTGGCTCTTGGTGACCATACGCATGTACCTCTAGGAGTGGTGGGGAGATTGCAGCGGGGGAGGCTGTGCCTGCGTTGGGGGGGGCGGGGCATCTGGGAAGTCTCTGCACGTTCTATTCAATTTTGCTCTGAGCCTGAGCCTGCTCAGAAAATACAGTCTATTAATTAAAAATACACCATGGAGAAAAGAAGCAAGACTGACATAGAATTTATCATAATGTTTGTTAGGCCTAATATGGGATCATTTGTAAAAAGCGTGTGGGCGCTGAAGAAGAGGGTGTGGTCACTGGTCCTAGAGCACCAAGTAGGGTATGCAGGTGAAGAATTACGGAAAGTCGTGAAGCTTTATATGCTTGCATGTGTATTTTCAATTATATTATACTTCATTAGTGAAATATTTAATATTTTTACATGGCCAAAGGGTTTTTCTGGATAAAACTCAAGTGCAAAGGAATTGTTTTATTTAAATCCACAGTAGTTTCTGTGCAGAAGTATGCCTCTCAGCCACCCTGGGCGCCCTCCCAGCTCCCGACTCATCTCAGGCCCTGAGGGTGTTGGGCTGGTGGCTGTCAGACAGGGCTCCCTCCCCGAGGGCATTGCTGAGCCTCTTCCTCTCCCCAGGCCAGCCGCACCCCTGCTCTCAGGCCCAGGGCCCTCAATCGTGGGCCTCCTTGCTGACAGATGGGGCAGCGTTTGCTAGCTCTGAGCCTGTCGTATTGGTGCCTGGTGCTGATTTCCATCTGCTGCTTTGGGCCTCATTGACCTTCGGAGCAAAGGTACAATTTTAAGGTACAATTTTAAATCTGTGCGCATATCTGTTCCCATCACTTTTTCCTCACTCTGGTTTTAAAAAGGAGTCGTTTCCCCACATCATGATTTATGCAAAGTCACTGGGGTCAGTGCCTGCGATCTGAGGCTTATACATGGCCCTGGGAGACTGAGGCCCAGGGCCCTGGCTTTGCTCCTGGCCTGTGGGGACTCAACTCTGGTGCCAGGAGTGGGTGGGATCTGGGGTCGAGCTGCTTGGTGCTTTGGGCAAAGGCAGAGCTCCCGAGAGGCCATAATCCCTGGGACTCCTCCAGAGCTCCGTGTGTCCCACAGCCCTGCAAGCCCCTCGTGTCCCCGTGTGATCCAGCTGGCAGAAGAGCAGCAGTAGGTTTGGGGGCCCTGTGGGGGTCTGCCTGGCTGGGTAGGGCCAGGTGTGCACAGGGGGTGTGGCTTCTGGAAGCTCTCTGCTCAGGCTGGGGCTGGGGTTCCCTCCGCCTGGTCTGACCCCTGAGAGCTTCGCACTTCCCAGACTCGACCCCTGTCATCTGCCTGTCTTCCATTTCCAGAGAGGGAGAGTTTATGTTCCTGTCCTCACGGGAGGCTGAGCCCATGGCAGGGAGAGGCTGCTGCTGTCACTGGGGCTCTCCGTCCAGTCGTATATATCAGCAGGCCACCATCATCAGATGACTCGCTCACTGTGTTCCTGTTAGGAAGTGTGTGCCCAGGGACCCTTGCCTTGGTGGGATGGGAGGTCTTCCTCATGCTGCTGGTGAAGGGCCCACAGAGCTGCGAGGCCAAGGGCTGGAGGTCCACACCCAATCCTCCTGGCCACTGCTTGTCACGGCCCACGAGCCTTGGTATGTTCACAGGGTGGGGAGCTGCGTGCTCAGCGTCTGGTTGCTGCTGCCCAGACTGACCGTGTGCTTTGGGACCTCACCGTGTTGGCCCCCCTTCCATGCTCTGAGGATGGACAGAGACACACCGATGGGGAGAAGCATTTCTTCTTGCTCCTGGAAGCAAGTGGCAGGTGAGACTCTCTGTGCACATGGCCTACCATGGGCTCTACAGGCAAAAGCCCAGCCTCCCTCCTCTGTGTGATGCCCACCATGTCAAGTGTTGCCCTGTGGGGAAGCCCCCACCAGTGGGCCAACCAGACCCTTCTCTGCTGCAGCTGGCTTGGCCCTATGTACCCTCCCTGCACTTGGTGGGTCCCAGAGGCGGGGATGCCCTCTTTTGTCCTAGTCAGCAGCCAGTCCTCCATGTTTGATAAGGATTTGTTAAGTGAATCGGGAGAGGAGAACCCAGATCCCAAACAGGACAAGCCACAGACTGGAAAGAAATATTTGTAACACGTATAATGGACAAAACTTACATGGGAATTATATCAGGAGCTCCCATGACGCAGGGGCAAGCTAGGACAGGAGACAAGGCCGGATGCTGAACCCTGTGGGCTCACACCCAACCCCGTGGGGATCAGGTAGCTGCAGGCCGAGCTATGGTGTGTGACAGAGACATGGCCCCCAGGGTTGCAAAGACACAGTGTGAACCCCACAGGGGCACAATGGGAACTTGGCCACCTGTGAGCTTTGGGAGCTGGTTTCACATGGTGTCGCCTGGAAGGTGCACCCTTCACCCCACCCCCCGACTCGGCATCTTCATCTCAGCTCCTGACATGATCCTTAGCGAGATTCGTGTGTGCACGGCACCAACATACAGGGCCAGACGGTCCTCGTGGCCTCGTTCCTCCCTGCTGGGAATTGGAAATGGCCCGCATGGCCGCAGGAGAACGGAAACAGCCCTTGGTGTGGGAAGGGGTGCCGAGAAGCGGGGACTGGTCAGGGTCTCCCGGCCCTGATGTTCTCCAGGTGGCTGACGGCAGGCATCTCTCGGCACTGCCTGAGGATGCTGCAGATGTGTGGGGGAAACTGAGCCAAAGTGCCATGGATCTGAAGGCACAGGTGCGTCAGACCCCGTGCTGTGGGCGGGGGATGGGAGGCTCCCAGATAGCGTTGTCAGCCACTCCCCTCGGCGTAGCAAGCATGAGCAAACTTGGCATTGAGTTTGCAAACATCTAGTTGTGCATTTAAATATGTTTAAATATTACAATAAAGCCAACTTCAGTCAAGTCTAGAGCAATAGGAATTGTATTTTCCCTGCAAAGCTGTTCTGGGGGTTTCTCTCAGGGGCAGGGCTGGGGTCACTGGGGAAGGGACGCCCACACCCAGAAGGCTAGGCCCTCAGGCGTCCTCATGGTTTTTGGGCCCAGGGGCTGAGGAGGAGCGACCCAGCTATGGCCTCCCTGGGCCACTCAGCCAGGCCTGGGACTGGAGGTTCTGGATGGGATAGCCACCACCAGGCCATCCTTGGTACCCTGTGTCCGGGAGCCCTGTGTTTCCTGTCCTGGGACCCTGGCTGCCTCCTGAGGCTTTGGGGTCCTGGTGCAGGGCTGCGTGAGCGTCCAAGGACAGACTTGCTAGATGAATGCCTGCCATGGGCTGGGAGGCTGCCAGTGTGGGCTCCCCCAATGACAGCCTTCGATAACCAGGCTTCTGCCTCACTCCTCAGGAATGCAACTCGGCCTGTGAAGACCCGGCCTTGCTGTTGGGCCAGCATTATGGGACCCTCCGGGCCAGGCCTCTCCTCCCGCCTACCCCTCTGGCCCTGGGGCTGGGCTGGGGCGCCACTCTTGCACACACGTCCGAGCATGGGCTTCTGGACTGTGGGGAGCAGCTTCCATGGGACATGGCTCAGGGCCTGGCCCGTCTCCAGATGTCTGCTGGACAGGGCAGGCCGATGGCCTTGCAGTCACCGCTGCTGTCAGCCTGGAGCCTCGGGCCCAGAGTCATGCCCGTGACCATGAGGAGGGCCAGGGCAGAGCAGGGCCAACGGGGCCAAGCTGGCCAGAACACAGAAGCCCCCAGTTCAGGGGTAAGGAAATCCTGGAGGGTCCTGCAGCAAGCCTGTCCCAGGGGCTGCGATGTTTGCAGCCTGGAGGCCTGGACTTGGCCTGGTCCGAGCCCTGTGTGGGCCCCACAGGCGCTGAGAAACAAGAAGGGGGCATGGTGTGGGGGTGCCTGGCCTGGGCCAGGCCAGGAAGCTTCCTGAAGCAGGTCTTTGTCACAAGTCCTTGGCAGTGGGGCTGAGAGAGGCTCTCAGAGGATGGCAGAATGGGACCAGCACTCCGGGATGCCCCCAGCTATGCTGGGCGCCCAGGCAGAGTGCGTGTGTGTGTGCATGAGTATGCATGAGTGTGTGAGTGTGTGAGTGTGTGCACAGCTGAGTGTGTGGTGGTGAGGGTGGGGGACCTCGGCCATCGCCCCTTTCAGGAAGGCATGGGAGCTTAGCAAAAATAAACATGCAATTTCCCTCCATCCGAGTGTAAAGCCAGCACCAATCCACTCACACGTCCTTTAGTAAATCTTCTGGCTTTACAGATCGATTTTATTGTATTTCTCAAGCCATATGAGAGGCACTTAGTATTCTGTTAAAATGTAAGGGTATGTTCTATGAGTTCTTCTGTACATGTGATACATTTAACATGAAAAATGTGAATATGGGGGCTAGATTATCCTGTTCACAAGGATAGGGGAGAAGGTCGGACGTTTCCCGGGGGAGTAAAAGGTCCCTGCTTTCCCGGGCCCTGGACACACACCGCCTCCTCATTCTCCGGCTAGACGTGGGTGCTCCTTTCCTGGGCTGGGTGGGGAAACCCTCAGACCTACCTGGGCCTCTCTGCCTTCCCCCCAGGCCTCTGTCCCTTGCTGCAGGGTGTCCCACTGCAAGGTGAGACAGAAAATCCCACCAACCCAGGGCAGAGTGTGGATATGCAGGGGCTGCGGGGTGGGGTGGTGGTGGTGAAGGAATCACTGGTGTCACCAAAGCAAAGGGAGGCTCATGACAGGAGGGACCAGCTGGTGCATGCCCCGAATGCCAGTCCTGCGCTGGTCAGAGGCCCCCCTGATGTTTGCTGGGCTTGGACCCCTGTCCCTGGGCACATGGCCGCTGGGCTGGGAAGGCTTGGCAGAGGAACCTGGAGAGATGAGGGGAGAGAGAGAGAGAGAGACAGCATGTGTGTGATGTGTGTGGCCTCAGAGGTCTGGCTGTGAAGGTGAAGTGGGTGCAGACCCCTGGGACTCAGAGGGCAGGAGACTGACACTGGCTGGGAGGGCCACTTTGAGGGGATAGGGGGATCCATCCAAGAGGAGGTCTCAGTGTTTCCGGGGGGAGTTCAGAGCCAGGGGCAGCTCCGAGGGGCTGCTCCAGCCCTCCTGCCCCACTGCCCCACCCCCAGGCTGGCCCTCCACCTCTGGGTGAGTGAGCCCAGGACTTCAAAGGCCTGAGGAGTCTCCCAATGCACTCCCACGGCCTTGAGCACAGAGGTTCCTTGTTTCCCTGCACCAGGCCCTTCCTGCCCCCCTGCACATAGTAGTCAACAGGAAGTCTTTGGGGCTGCCAGGCCAGGGGACCCCCCAGCACCAACCACCCAGATCAGTCCCTGGCCTCACTTGGGTCCTGTGCCCTGCCCAGGACACCCTCAGGCTGCCTCTGGGCCAGAATTCATGGGAGTGACAGGCAGAGAAAGGAGGCCCTTCTAATTCCTGCAATGGCAGGGGCAGCAGTGGTTTCCAGAAGCTTCTACAGAGACCATCTGCTAAAGAACCAGAGAAGTGGGGACCACCTTTGCTCAGAAACAGCTGACAGGTAGAGGCCAAGCCAGGACTGGAGGACCAGGCCACAGTGGGGCGGAGGTCAGCTCTCCAGACAGGTGTCATCAGGACTGGTCCCCATCCCAGGAAATATAGCCCCCCCGCCCCGGGTCAAACTCACCCCTCCCGGCCCCCTTCCTGCATTGTCTTCAGCGTGTATCCTGGGCTTGACTGCTTCTCAGTAGCCAATCCCAGCAGCTTTACCATCAGAACAGGAAACAAAATCCTCCTCTGTGTCCCCACCATGTCCCCAGCCCTCACCCGCCCCTCCTGGCCTGGTTTTCTCACCTGTGGCCATGCTGACTTCCTTGCTATCCTTGAATGCTCCAAGCACAGTGTTGCCCCAGGGCCTTTGCACTTCTGCTTATCTGTCAGGAAGGCTATCCCTGGCACATGCACACACCCTTCACCTTCTCCTTGTCTCTGTTATAACGTTGTTCCTTCAGTCACACCCCACCCACAGGTAGCAGCGACTGAGAGCTTTGCTGTCTGTTCACCAGACTAGTGTAAAGACCCCAGGGAGGGCAGGTATCTTCCTGCATGTGCTGTGGGTCCCAGAAGACACTTGTTCAGAAGCTGACCCTCGCCCCTGCTCAGCCTATCCACACAAAGGGCTGAGCCCTCTCCTCCCATTAGCCATGGCTGGACCTGGGAGTTGCAGTTCTGTGGGCTTGGCGACACCCCAAAGGGACCTGTAGCCCTGGGAAGCAGGACAGGCCATGCAGCTGTGTCCTGAGAGCTGAAGGACTCTGTGTATGGGGTGCAGTGGCCTGGGGATCCCCAGTGTCCTGGGGGGCTGCTGGCTCCCACAGAGGGTGCGCAGAGCTGGCAGCCCTGGGAGGCTCAGAAGACTTTGTGGGGAAAGCATGTATCACAGTTGGAAATGACATGAAAATTCATCCCTCGCTTTTTAAATTTAGGCTTAACAAATCTCTCCTGAACCCACAGAGACCCCGGCTGGAAAGGAAAAAGGTGGTTCTCTGTCTTGGGGGCAGGGTCACGTTCCCTCCCTAATGGTGGGCCCTACTCAGGGGCATTGTCCTCCTCTCCTTGGCTTTGGGGCCAGACTGGTTTACAGATGAGGAGCCCAGGCCCAGCCCAAGGGTGAAGAAGGGCAGGCAGGGTGCGGTCTCAGTGCCCCTCCCCGCCCCCCTGACCCCAGGCACCAAGGGCCCTTTCTGGGACCTGGGGAGAGGTTCTGCTCTAGGAGGCCGGCCTCCGCTGCTGTGGGTGGCCCCACCGCTGTTCTTGGCCGTCTCCTGAGGGCTGCTCTGAGGCCCAGCAGGTGTGGCTGGGCGGACAGCTGGGCTGCCAGGGATGCCTGTGGGGTGAAGTCAGCTGCCTGTCCCTGGCTGCCGGCCGCACCCGGGGCTATTTTGGGAGCTTAGAGCCCAGCCACGGTGCTCCTGTCCCCTAAGCTCCTGAAAGTCTGCTCAGGAGTGTGGACAGCAGCCCTCCTGTCATGCATCTGTCCCATCCACAGAGCAGCTGGTCTCCTGACATGGTGGGATGGACTGCCTGGCATGGGGGAGGCTGGCCTCATGCTGGGCCCCCCAGAGGGGAGAGGTTAGCCGGGTTATCAGGGGCCACATCCCGGGCCAGTGGCTGCTTGGAGCCCTGAGCCTGTCCCCCCAGGATGTTCTAGAGCAAGGCCCACACCCTTCTGGCAGGGAGGGTCCCAGAGGGTTCCCCCTGTCTCTGTCTGTCCCTGGGGGAGGTGGGCAGGGTCAGGGAGGGCCTGCCACTCTGCAAAGCCAGTCCTGTCTCCTTTGCATTGCTTTGTACATGCATGAGCCCAGAAGAGCTTGTTTATTCATCCCTTATCACATGGACCCAATCACGATCAGACCTCTGTGTCCTGCCCTCGTCTGGGTGGAGCCACAAGGGAACGCTGAAAGCAAGGGGCCCTGGCTGACTCTGGCTAGGGTGAGGATGAGAGTCCTCAGGCAGGGCAGTGAGGAACCAGTTGGCTTGGGCCCACCCAAGTGGCCTTGGGGAGGACAGTGGGGACAGGCCTCTAACCCTGGGCATCACGGGCACACCTGCCTCACACCCATGGGCATCCCTGGGCCCACGCCACCTCCTCTGGGTTCCTGCCACAGCAGCCAACCACCCAGTTCCCAGGCAGGCAGAATTCTCCGGAGAGGGCAGAGGCCACCCTCTAGGCTGCTGGGGTGGGGGTCGTCTCCTGGGCATCTTCTGCTGGGATGAATACCCCAGCGCCCTCAGGGGGTGGTCCTGAGCCCAGGGAGGGCATGGTTGAGGGGCTCCCCGAGACTCCCTTTAGGGGTCAATGGTGCTCCAGGCAGAGTTGAGGAGCTGGGGACAAACCCAGGGGCCAGACCTTCATCTGGTGCCACAGCTTGCTTTATCATGGTACCGGGTCTACTAAGCCCCATGGGCCCCAGGTCCGTGGAGGACTCCGAGTTGGGGCTGGGGACAGAAGTGCCTACTGACCGTGCCTCCTCACTGCAGGTGAAGCCCCTCCTCCTGGCCCAGACGCCAGCCTGGGTAGAGGCCAGGGCTGTGGGATCTTTTTGGTGATTTAACATCTGGATAATTTAATGTGTTTTCAGTTCTACCTCATTGCTTTCCCTCCTCTCACAGCATGCAGGCCATTCTTCTGCTTCTTGGAACGTGTGTGTGCTCATATATGTGTGTGCTTATCGGTGTCTGTGTGTACTACATGCATGAACACACATGAATGCTTCAGTGTGTATGTGTGTGCCTGTGTGTACACATCTGTATGTGCTGTACATGCCTGTGTGTGCACATGCTTCTGTGTGTGCATGCCTTTGTGTGCATGTGTGTGTGCATGTGTGCATGTCTGTGTGTGTGCATGCCTGTGCGTGTGTGTGTGCATGCTTATTTGTGTGCCTATGCATGCCTGTGTGCATGTGTGCATGTACACGCTTGTGTGTGTGCATGCCTTTGTGTGCATGTGTGTGTGCATGTGTGCATGTCTGTGTGTGTGCATGCCTGTGCGCGTGTGTGTGCATGCTTATTTGTGTGCCTATGCATGCCTGTGTGCATGTGTGCATGTACACGCCTTGTGTGCATGCCTGTGTGTGCACACCTGTGAGTGCATGTTTGTGCATGCATGTGCATGTGTGTGCATGTACACAGCTGTGTGCATGTGTGTGCACAGCTGAGCATATGCATACCTATGCATGTGCATGCCTGTGTGTGCATGTGCTTGCCTGTGTGCGCAGGTACATGCCTATGTATGTGCATGTGCGTGTCTGTGTGTACGCCTGTGCATGTGCACGTCTGTGCCTGTGTGTGCACACCTGTGAGCACATACTTGTTTGTGCATGTGTGTGCATGTGCATGCGTGTCCATGTCTGTGTGCATGCTTATGTGTGAGCACATCTGTGCATGTATGCATGTGCATGCCTGTGTGCACACGTGTGTGTGTGTGTGCACTGGGGGCAGGTTCTGGTCCTCTGCCCCTTCTTTCCTCTTAAAGATTTAGCTCCCCTGGACTGGGCGCACCTGGAACACGAGCAGCAATGGGCTTCCATTCCCCCCAGTGGCTCTGTCCGTGAGGACCCCTGCCCCGGGTCCACATCTTGAGTCCTTCCTTCTGAGGGGGAGTGTCAGCTCTTACCAAGTAGCTATCCCCACCCAGGCTGTTTCCTGCCCTTCCTTCCTGGGGGCCAAGGCCCTCCCTGGCCCCTGGTGTAGCCGCCTGGGGGCTGTGGGAGCTTGCTGGTCTGAGCTCCTGGGCGCTCTTGGTCACGGTCCCCCGACCAAGCCAGAGTGGTCTGACTCCTGGGATGTGCGCTCTGCAGGCGGGGCTGGCCAGGTGGGCAGAGGCTTGTCCCAAAATATCCAGGGTCCATGCATGAGGGTCACGTGGTCTTGGGGAGGTGTGGGGAGGAAGCAGCTCATCCTCCACAGAGACATGAAGGAAACGTCTCAGCACAGACGCTTATTTCCCCACGGCTGCAGACTTTCCTCCCATCCCAAGGATGAGGCTGGAGGAGGGGTCATGTCTAGATTTGGTTCCTCTTCATGAGCCCAGGATGGGGGCTGGAAGCAGGAAGTCCGAAGCTGAGGGGTCCTGCTTCTGTGCGGTGAGGGTTTCTGGAGCTCCTTGTGGCCCTGCGTTCTGGCAGAAGGACCTCGGCCGCCAAGCCTATTGGCCCGGCAGGGCAATCTAGGGGCACACTGCCTGTCCTTTGGCCCCTGTCTAGGGGTGTGTGGTAAAGGGTGGGTTGCTCACGAGGGACAGAGTTCCTGGTGCCTGGGCAGCTTCTGGCAGTGCAGGGGCTAATGAGCTCAGGTTGGGATGGGGCCATTCTCTGTTCTCCAGGTGGGGTGATCCAAGGCCTTGGCTCCCAGGATGGCTGTGGTCTGGGCTGACTGTCATGTCCTCGGGCCTGGGGTTAGCCCTGCTGGGTCCTATGGGTGGAGGGTGACGTCTTGCAAGAGTGGGTTCTGAGTTCCTGTGTCAGTCCTGGCTTAGCGTTTGAACAAGCCTGTAAGGTGCTGAAGTGGTTTTGGAGCACCCGTAGTCTTCCAAAGCCGAGCAGAGAAGCAGAGGAGTGCAAGGGCTGGGAGGGGAGGCCCTTCTCTGTGGTGCTAGGGACCTGGGCACTGCCACAGCGCCAGGCCTCCCTCGGCCCCGACCCACTCCGTGGCCTGGCAGGACAAGCAAGAGCCTTGTCAGGGCTGCATGGCAGCCGGGCCGGCCCGAGCCCGTCCAAGCCACAGGGCGGAGAGGAGAAACCGGCAGAAGCCAGAGCCCAGCCAAGAAAGTCTCCTTTATGCTCAGGCCAACCCGAATCCGCAGACTTGAAATAACACAGTGAGGCTGTGGATTGTACTCCGGTGCCGCGGGCGCAGCCCAGAGACGCCAGTGCTCTGGGCCTCCCTGAAGCCCCTGCCCAGCCCAGAAGTCTTCGCGCTTGGGGAGGTGGGAGGGGCCTCCTGGTGCAGCCCCGTGGGAGAGGGAGGGGAGGCAGCCAGGAACCCAGGTCCTGTCCGGCTGGGGCCCTGACAGAACCCATGGTCCCATCTGCACTGCCCTTTGTCCCAGTGTGCAGACCAAGGGGGCAGAGCAGTAGCACTCTTGGGAGGGCCGGGCTCCAAAGAGACTTTGCCCAGTTCCCCAGGAGAGCGGAGGCAAGGGCAGATGAGGGCAGGTGGCCTTGGTAACTGTGGAGGTACAAAGAAGTTGCCTGGAGTTCTCCTTAAGCCTGTGAAAAGGGGGTTCCCAGGGTGTGCCAGGCAGGTGGAGGAGCCACACATGGCCTCTGTCTCCCCAGGGCTGGGGGCTTGTGCTCATCGTCAGCCTCACTGGGATGCCGCGTCCTGTCCGATTATAGGCTGGTGATCCTCAGAGTCTTGGGACAGCTGCCTTAGGTTGTAAGCCATTGCCTGACAACCATGGGCCAGTGTGCCCGAGATCCTGGCTTTGCTCTGCAAGTTGGTCGGAGGTGTCCCGAGGGACCTTGGGGCTGGTTCGGGCCAGCTGCAAAGTGTGAGGTCAACCCTGTTCTCTGGATCTATCAGCAGGGTCCCCTGGAAGACCCCAGTAAACACAGAACACAGGAGAGGTGACAAGAGCTCTTGGGGTACTAGGATGGCTAGGGGTCTGAGGCTGGGCTGCTGTGGCCTGGGATGGCTGAAGACTCAAGTCCAGCCAAGGTTACCAGCAAGGCCTCTGGGAGGTGCAGTCCCCCCACCTACCAGCTGGGCAGACCTGGGGGAGCTGCTCAGCCACTCCGGGGGAGTCTCTGCCTCAAAGGGTGCATGAGGTACCCCTGGGCTGCTGCTGCCCTTGGCCTCTCTCAGCCGGGCTGGGGGTGATGCAGACAGCGAAATTGGGTGGTAGGAGCCAGGCTCACAAAGTGTGAAAGGGAAGAAGCAGGAGGGCCTTTGGGGAGCAGGGAGGGTTTGGCCGTGGCCCAGAAGGATGATGGTCGGACAGGAAGACAGGCCGGCTCCCCACCAATGGTGCCAGCAGCTCCAGGCACCAGGAGCTTACTCTCAGGCTACCTGTCGCTGTGCGGGCCCCTGTGTTATTAAGGCAGACGTGCCGGTGTGGACAATGTGGGGCTGCATCCCAGCCTCCCCGCTGCGATGATGGTCTCTTTTCTGAAAGCAGAGGGAGCCAGCCAGGGTTTCCATGATGAGCATTCTCAAGGGAATTCTATTAAATGTGGCCAGCAAGGACGTGCCGCGGCCAGCCCTTTGTCGGGGACTGGGGATGGGGGCTAGGGAGGTGGTTTGGCTCGGAAGACTCAGCTGTTCCCTGAGAACAGGCGTTTTGAAATCTAAGTACCATGAAGTAAAAGAAAATCAATTTCCAATTACGTTTAAGCCCCAAGGTTACACCGAAGATAAGCTCCGGGAGCAGCATCACAGAAGCTGGAAGCAAGTCTCCCAGGTGCCTCCCCTGCTTCCCTGTGACCTTGGCCAGGAAACCCCTCCCCCGCGTGCCATGATGTCCGCAGCTGCTGGGTCACCAGTGTCCCTTTGTTCCCGCCAGACCCTAATGCTTCCTAAGTATGGGATGGACGTCCAGCCTGGGGGAGAATGCCAGGGAGGTGGGAAGAGGCCCTCCCGCCCTCAACCTCCCTGCAGGCAGGCAGCGGTGTGTGGGGCTTGGCAGGTCCGAGGTGGGTGGCAGTGACAGTGGTGTGACTCCAGGACACAGTCAGAGCTCAGAGTGTGGCCGGCCTTGGGGAAAACTCCATTTTGTTTGCCTCAGAAATCAGCATGTCCACAGGGGCGCCCCAGGGTCTGGGGTTCTTCAAGTTTCCTCTCATCAGATCAGCCTCACGTGAGTGCCAATGGCCTTTGGTCCCTCCTCTGTTGGGGAAATTCCTCCTGGGGGCCACCCCTGGTCCCCAGTTTGCACCTGTGTCAGCAAGTGGGGGCCCTGCTCTTCCTTGCCTCCCTGCTTTCCAAGCTCTTTAAAAACATGTGGTTTGCAATTCTCTGTCTGCCGTGGGCTGTCGGGACTTGTCGCCTTCGATGTGGAAGCACGTTCTCTATAATTTGGAGCAGAGAACACGGAGGGTTGAGGGGGTGGTCCCTGTCCCGCCTGAGCATGTGCCACAGACTGTGATGAGCACGGCTGTCATGGGCAGGTGGGCCCCTCCACGATGGGGGCTGATCGTGAGGCTGCAGTGACAGGAGGGCCCCATGCACACAGGCACGGACAGGTGAGCACGGCAGGTGCCCCCATGTTATCATATGCCCCCTTTAGCCAGTTTCAAACTGTGGGTGTAGCCTCCCTTTTTATCTTCTGGCGAGTCTTCCTTAGAGTCACTGCTGATGCACAACCAGCCGCAGCAACACACCCATCCAAGGTCAAGGAGTTTCACTCTACCCAGAGGTGGCGGGCATGTCCATATGTGGATCACCCGGAGATCGCCTGGGAGAGCTGAGTGACAGCCATGAGCAGTAGCCCGTAAAAGCCTGGCATTCTCTGGGACAGGGCGCCTCTGGTGACTGTGTGATTCGGGCACATCTTTTGTGAGTGAATATGCCGAGCTTCTCCCGCACCCCAGCCTCCCGCGGCTGTGCCCCCCATGGGCTCAGCCAGCTGTACCCCCACTTCACCTCCCTGCCCAGTGCCCCACCTGGAGCCTGCTCTGCCTTGAAGCCTCTGCCATCCCCCACCCCGACTAGGCCCCTGGGTTCTGCTCTGGCCAAAGAGAGCCCCACCCTGCCTGCATTCTCGAGCTCATGCCCCATGGTCATCCATCTGCTCCCGCCAAGTGGCCTTCTCTCCATCATGTCTGTCAGGTTACCCCCGCACACCCCCACACCTGACACGGTGTCAGGTCTCCACCTAGGCCACCCCAAGGAGGCCCGTATAATGTCTCATTTTACAGAAGAGGCCAGAAGGTTCTGAGGCTTGCCTGAGCTCACAGTGGCAAAGCCCCTGTGCTCGTGCACGCTGTGAGCAGGGAGCAGGGCCTGGTACTCAGGACAGGTTGGGGGTTCCTGCCCCACTGCAGGGCCCTTTAAGTACATAGGAGTCAACATTTTAAAAGAACGATTGGGTGCCTGGGTGGCTCAGTGGGTTAAGCCGCTGCCTTCGGCTCAGGTCATGATCTCAGGGTCCTGGGATCGAGTCCCGCATCGGGCTCTCTGCTCAGCAGGGAGCCTGCTTCCCTTCCTCTCTCTCTGCCTGCCTCTCTGCCTACTTGTGATCTCTCTCTGTCAAATAAATAAATAAAATCTTTAAAAAAAAAAAAAAAAAAAAAAGAACGATCTATTTCACTTTAAGTCCCTGAAAATGGCATGCTTCTGGTTCCCCTGCGCTGCTGCCTGGACAGTGCAAGGCCTTAGGGTCCACCTTGCAGGCCATCTCCTGAAGGGAGACCCCTGAGCCCCAGCTCTGATTCAGCACATGTCATATGTGATAGATCCACGGCTTTCCTTGGGGACCCCAGGAAGTGCTGGGTCCCAAGGGCACTCCAGGGTCCAGGGATGGACAGAGGGCTGAGTGGGGCCTACACCTCCTAGGTGGGGGTGTTTCATGGCAGGGCAGCCACGTTTGACCCATCAGAGTCAATCCCTCAATGTCATGCCAGGGGGTCTGGCTGAGGACCCTGCCCTTGGGGGAAGCAGAGCCCTTTGGGACAGTCCCAGGGCAGCTGGGGGTGCGGTCCCCCATCTGCCGGGACAGAAGGTGGTGACAGCTGCTCTTGTCCCTGTGACTGCCCCAGGCTACTGGCCCCTCGAAGGGCTGGGCAGGATGGCATTGCTGCCTTGGGTCTTAAACCCAGAGCCGCAGGCCTGAGCTTGTGACCCCCTGGTCCTCTGGGAGGGCAGGAGGATGGGGTCGGCTCTCATCTTGTGAGATCTCAGGGAGCTGACTCATGCCTTCTCATTACTCAAGGGGCCCCAGCTACACAACACCCACATCCCAGGCCCTGCCCCTGGGAAGTCATGGGGACCTTGTTCTACACCACCAAGGGCAGCGTGTCAACCCTAAAACAAGTGTGATGCTCTTGAAAGGGCAATAAGGAAGGGCCCTTGAGCGGGGGAAGCAGGTGCCAGGAGCTGTGCTGTGGGGGTGGGAGCCGTCCTGCTCGTGCAGCCCCCATACCCAGTCAGGGCCAGTGCTGAACTGGGCCTGGGTCTCCTGTAACTGCAAGATGGCGCTGGGGTCTCCGAAGTTCCCAGAGCCCTGTAGCAGAGGTTTCCGTTTTTTGGCTATGTGGGGCCCCACGAGTCTGACTTCCGTGGACCTGCCCACCTGGTTCAGCCGTGGAGTTGGTGGGGCTTGGGTGGGTGGGGAGTGACAGGCAGGGAAGACTGTGGTGGAGGAGGGGGCCGGGCAGGACCAGGGTGAAAGCTCTCTGCTCACCCTGCTTCTGCCCTTCCTCCAGCCAACTTCCCACTCAGGGCTTGGGGCGAGTGGCAGCTTCATGGACACGTGGGGTTGATTTTTGGATGCAAATCTTTTACTCAGGAGAGCTGGGGCATCCCCAAATCTGTCATCTAATAAGATGACTGCACAGCGAGGAAGCTTGACATTACGTTTGTCTTTAACTTGATGGGGCTTTTTCTCTGCCTCTGTTTCTCCATTTTAGGGAGATGCTGATGAAAACTCCTTTATGGACACCTGCGTGGGCTCTGCTCCTTGTTCACGCACAAAACCCAGGCCTGGGGGGTTCAGAAGATGCTCTGGCTAACAGTGCCACAATTCCCAAGGACCACCCCAGGCCATTACAAATATATACATATATCCCCCAGTTGTAAAAGTAACCCTTGCTAAAACTCCCCAGGGAAGGCAGAAGCACACGAGGCAGCCATCCAGGGCCCAACCTCGCCCTGCCCGTGGAACTGGAGCTTCCACACACCTGTGTCCAGGCTCTTGGCGTCCAGAGATGCACACGGACCCAGAGAGAGGCTGCCTCCCGCTCACGTCCTGTTCTGGTGGTCCTTCTGTGTCCTGCACCCACTGGGTGCTGCCCTTCTAGTGGCCATCTGGCCTCTGCTGGGGGTCACGCTTTTGCGGGAGCTCAATGTCACGAACCGGGGAGGAGGACACTGTGGGTGCCCATCTCCGTCCTCTCTTTGGGTTATGTGCTTATAACAAGTCCCTAACCCTGCACTTCATGGGCAGGGTGTGGGGGGGCACAGGCCCTTTGAAGACCTGGAAGATTTCGTGTTGTCCCTCCCAGAAGAGGGACTAAACCTCTTGCCCTCCAATCCGCCCCCCGCCCACCAGTGCCGGCTTCTGTGGCTGTAGTCTCCTTTTCCCAGTGCTGGGGAATAGGGGGGCATTTCCTGTCACTTCAGTTTCATCTTTAAAATGCCTGGAGAGGCTAAATATCCTTCCAGAAATTTCTGCCTTGCCTTGTACTGCTTAGGTCATAGTAGGAGTCTTTCCTGCACGCAGGGGTCCTGCCTTCCCTGGAATGTGGTGACCGCCAGGACTTCTGCAGCTGTCAGCCTGGGGTTTCTGTGGACACCCTGACTCTGTGGTCCTCGGGGCTGGGACAGCGCAGTGCAGGGCAGGGACTTGCTCCCAAGAGCCGCCACCTCTCTGCCCGCGGCCCCTCCCCTCCCCTTCCCTCCTCTGCCCTCCAGTTCCCTCCCCTTCCCTCCCCTGCCCTCCCCTCCCCTGTCCTCCCCTCCCCCTCCCTTCTTTCCTTTCCCTTCCATCCCCTCCCCTCCCCTCCCATCTCTTCCCGCGTCAGCACTTCTCTGCGCCCTGTTCAAAGCTGTTGTGGGTCCACCTCAGGCTCCTCGGGTCTGAGAAACACTCACCCTCACATTTATGCACTGGTTTGGCTGAACTTAAAATTTATGTTTGAAGTAATTTTCTTTAATCCTCTGAAAACATCTCTTTGTTGCTTCTGGTTCTCAGCCTTTTGTTGGGCAATCTGGTAATCTGGTGCCTGCATTCTCAGAGGTTAACAACCTTTTCTGAGAAGGTCTAGAACTTTCTTTCTCTTTGATGTTCTTACATTCCTTTTTAATGTGAATGTGCTTGTCCTCTGCTTGCCCTTTTCGTCTGAGACCTCGGCTTCCCTGAGGATGAAGACATTCCCACCGTCAAGGTCTGAGACAGTGGCTCCTTCCTTCTTCCTCTCTGCCTGTGCCACTCCTGCTCTGTAGACTCCGACCCTCTCCGTCTGTTTCCCGCCTCTCTGCCCTGTCCTGACTCCCTGGCTGCCTCTGCTTGCCCCGCTCTGTCTCCCACCTCAGCAGCGTGTCCTGGTGTTATAAAGTCCATCTGTCCAGCCGGCCAGGCAGCTGTTGTGAGTTCCCGACCCAGCATGATCACGCCTCCTGGGTCCTGCTCAGCACTCCTGTGTTCCCTCCTCTGGGATGGGGTTATGGCGGTTGGATAGCCAGCAAAGCCTTCTTTCCATCCCCACCCTGCCTCACTAGTCAATTCCAGACCGTTTGGTAGACAGTGATGCATGGGGTGGATTTTCCTGCAGCTTTATTCCCTCCCACCTGTTCATTTACACTGGAGCGGGGTGGTGGTATTGGTGGCGGTGGCAATGGGGGCAGCCGTGGTGGGGGGCATCAGCACTGGGGCTGCAAACGGGCACCAAGGGCAAGGCTACAGGCTGAGAGAGATAAGTGCGTGGGAATGGCGTGGATTCCTGGTTGTGCCTGGTGGGACCTTACCCCCTTGCCCTGGTTGGCCGTATCCCCAGAGCCTGGCTGCCAACCCTCCCTGTCTCTGGGGGCCAGCAGGTGCTGTCTGACGCTAGGGCTAAGCACTGGAGAGCTCTGGGAGCATTTGACGGGCATGTATTAATCGGATGTTTGTGGAAAGGAGGTGGTGGGGCTTTGACATCCATGGGAGGCATTTGCTGCGTCTGCGGCAGGAGGACCAAGGGCCAGGAGGGAGGCAGGGCTGGCTGGGAGGTCTCCAGACCCAGGGGCACCCTTGTCTGGGCTGGCAGGGGATCCAGTCAGGATACCTGCTGTCTCTCCTAGGGCTGGGCAGGGGCTGCTCCCTGCTGATGGCTGTTGGGGGCCAGGGAGGTCACAGACAGTCAGGCCAGCCCAGATGCTGCCCCCTCAGGCCTTGCAGATCTGCCTGCTGTGTAGAGTTCTCTCTCCAAAAGTGAACCCACTACCCTGGGAGGGGTTTGAAATGTTGTCATGTTTGTTGGAGTCAGAAGTAGGTTCAAGAATTACTTTTGGCCTCTGTCCTTAACCGTCAATACTGAGCCAACTGTGTTCCTTCTCATTTCTTCCAATCTTCTCATCTTGGACCCCTGAGTCATCATGGAAAGTTCCAGCACCCCCCACCCCATTTGTATCCACCACAGTGGCTCGGAGGATGAGGGACTCCTTGTCCCCAGCAGGTGTGGCCCAGGGTGTGGGGTGCTGAGTTACCAAACCCCCTTCTATCTGGATGCCAGCCGTGTTGGGGATGTCTTACCCTGTCTTAGTCCTGACATCCCCCATCTTCCCAAATGTTTCAGAGGGAGATTCTGATCAGCTGCAAGGCTCAGTGATGGAAGAGCTCCCATGAAGAGCCACACGGTGATTCCAGGGAACTTGGACCTATGCTAATGCCCTACAGGCTCCCTGGGAGGATGGAAGATGGGGTGCTCTGGAGGCCGCGGTTTTCCTGGGACGTAGGATTGCTTACAGCGCCATGCAGACGACAGTGGAAGCTGCCCCGGGCCCCAGGCTGCTGGTGCCGGGGGAAGAGTCGGGGGCTGGGGATTGAGTGGACTACTGTGGAGGAGGCTGGGACAGCTGGCACTCTGGGGACAGAAGAAAATGGTTACAAATTGTTTCATGTCATAAAGCAAGGACATGTACTTGGATTGAAGGACAAGCATTTACTGTTCTTGGTGTTTTTCTCTGAGTCTCCTAAGGAGGTGAGATTCTGAATTAAAATGATCTGGTTGACCAGCTGTACCGACCACTTGCAGTGGAGGTGGGACGACAGCACAGACCCAGAAGGATTTGTCCAGCTGGGTCTCAGCCACCCTCCAGCTGATGCAACTGAGAGGATGCCTTTGCACCTCAGCACCGAGGGGGTCGCCCGCCAGTCTAACCCAGGATAGGACGTGTCCATCATCCAAACACGTGGGCTGACTGCCCATGACAGCCGCTTCTGCAGGATCCAAGGGGGCATCTGGCCTTGGCTTGCATGCCTTCCCGGTCAGCAGAGTCACTACTTTACATGGGACCAGTCCCATTTGAGGTGGTGGTCCTCATGTTCCACAAAGGAGCCCAACCCACAGTAACACATGAGTGGTGAGGTCTGGTCCGATGGAGTCACGTGCCAGCAGAGTTTGAAGGCCTTCTTAAAGACGTATAGAGAAAGGGAGATCCCCAAGAATTAAAAAGAATTGTTGTGGGTGCCTGGGTGGCTCAGTGG
Source organism: Mustela erminea (assembly GCF_009829155.1). Taxonomy (NCBI): domain Eukaryota; kingdom Metazoa; phylum Chordata; class Mammalia; order Carnivora; family Mustelidae; genus Mustela; species Mustela erminea. The sequence continues at coordinate 45,811,274 of NC_045621.1, read as the reverse complement.
GTTGGGCCGCTGCCTTCGGCTCAGGTCATGATCTCAGGGTCCTGGGATTGAGTCCCGCATCGGGCTCTCTGCTCAGCAGGGAGCCTGCTTCCTCCTCTCTCTCTGCCTGCCTCTCTGCCTACTTGTGTTCTCTGTCAAATAAATAAATAAAATCTTTAAAAAAAAAAAAAAGAATTGTTGTAAAGAGCTGGGGGTATCTGATTGCTAACCAGACCTTTCCTCTGTGGCAGGGTCTCTGGGTTTAGCCATCATGAGCCTTCGGCTGACTGAAGGCAGCAAGTGACATCTCCTTAGCGCCATCTTTGCTCGATTTCAGAGGAACAGCAGTTCCCCTGCCAGCCCACTTTCACCACCCAAGAGCCTCAGGGAAGACGGCTGTGTTCTGCTGGGGATAGCTCCCAGCCTCTGGCTTCCCATTCTGGAGTGACGGGCTCGCCAGCATGTTTGGCCACCCGCCGGCATCCAGCCCACAAAGGAGCAGCCACGGCAGACGTGTGGCGGGAGAGACAGCTCTGCACAGAGTGAGCAGATTTCTGCAGAGGCAGTGACTGACATAGAACAGACGTGGCTTGTCTTCATCAAGGGCTTTGGAGAGAGACATGCAGCCTGGGATCAGAGTCTAACAAGATGCAAACAGTTCACACATGACCGTCAATGAGAGGCGCCTGACACGACGTCTTGCAAATGGTGGCTGTGACGACAAGGCTTGTCTCCAGGCCGGCTAACGGGAGCTGGGCGTGCGCAGACGGCCTCTGTGAGCCAGCTTCGTGCTCCTGCGATTCATTTTTTCCAAAGTGGCAGCATTGACTAAAATGATCTCAGTCGTAAGCTACTATTAACATGCCAGAGCCCCCACATTCTTTTTACAAAAATAATTTAAAACAAATGTGTCAGCCGTGGGAGCCCATGAGAATGTTTGCACATTCTGGTGTTGAAGCATGTGGAAGGTTCCGGTGCCATCCAGTTCTGGTTGCCTCGTGCTTATGTGCAATGCAGTCAACAGACAGTGTGCAGTTCCAGTTCTGGCACAGCTACCAAGACCATCACCTGCTTGTTTTCACTGGAGCCACCACCACCGCCTTCAGGTGTCCTGCTCTCAGACCTAACACGTGTCAGGGTTCTGTGGCTCTTCTGACAGATTGCTGAAAATGTGGTGGCTCGAAACAGCATGCATGGGTTATCTTATGGTTTTGGAGGATAGAGTCTTAAAATTAAGGTGTCCCCAAGGTTGTGTTCCTTCTGGAGGTTCTGAGAGTAAATCTGTTTCCTTGCCTTTTCTGGCTTCTGGAGCCTGCCACGGTCTTGGCTCGTGGCCCCTCCTCCATCTTCCAGTCTCTCTGTCACCTCAGCTTCCATCTTCATGACCCTTTCTCGGACTCTGACCCTCCCACCTCCTGCTTTCCCTTATAAGGATTCACATGATGACATTGGGCCCACCCAGATAATCTGGGATAATCTCCCCATCTCAAGATCCTTACCTCAATCACACCTACGAAGTCCTTTGCCATATAAGGTCACATATTCATAGCTTCTGGAGATCAGGGCGTGGATGTCTTTGTAGAAGCTGTTATTCTGCCAATCATGGTAGGTGTGGGTAGTGGGTATGCTGGAGTCTCATCCTTCTTACCATGGGGTTACAAAATGCTATGTGCATCTTGGTTCTGTGAGATCCCTGATCCTAAAATGCATCCTTGTGCCGTACACTGAAGTTAGGAAGAAAAATTGGTTTAGCCACATGAAAAGCAGCACAGAGGTTCCTGAAGAAACTAAAAATAGAACTACCACATGATCCATCAAACCGGCTTCTGGGTATGTATCTGAAAGAAATGAAACCACTATCTTGAAGAGCTAGCTGCATACTCCTGCTCATTTCAGCATCATTTACCATAGCCAAGATATGGAGATCACCTACATGTCTATCAACAGATTAACAGATAAAGAAATTATATAACATACACACATACACAGACACTGAAATAGTATTCAGTCATAAAAAGAAGAAAATCTTGTCATTTGTAAAAACGTGGCTGGACCTTGAGGGCTTCCTAATGCCCTAAATGAAGAAAGTCAGAGACAGATGAATATCATGTGATCTCACTTATGTGTAGGATCTGAAACACTGAATTCATAAAATCAGAGGACAGACTGGTCGTTGTCAGAGGCAGGATTTGGGGGGTGGGGAAAATGGGTGAAGGTGGTCAGGAAGTCCAAACTTGTAGTTATAAGAGAAATAAATCCTGGGGATGTAATGTGCAGCACGGTGACTGTAGTTAATAGTCCTGTATTGCATATTTGCAAGTTGCTAAGAAAATGGACCTTAAAAGTTCTCCTTTTGAGAAAAAAAAATTTATAACTGTGTGAGCTGGGGTTTTTTAACTAAATTTATTGTAGCAATCATACATATACATATATATATATACACATATACATATATGTAGTCATTGTGTTGTACACCTTAAACCCATATAAGGTTATATGTCAATTATATGTCAATAAAACTGGAAGAAAACAACAAAGAACTCAAATAACAAGCTGACTTTACAATTTGAGGATCTAGGAAAAGAGGAACAAAATAAACCCAAAGCTAGTAGACGGAGGGAGAAAATAAAGATCACAGCAGAGATAAATGAAGTAGAGTATAGGAAAATCATAGAGGAAATACATAATATCAAAAGTTAGGTTTTTGAAAAGATTTTTAAAAACCAGCCTTTAACTAGATGGCTTAAAAAGAACAGAGAGCTACTCTAGTCAAACATGAAAGTGGGGACACTGCTACTGATGGGACAGAAATGAAAGGGATGATAAGAAAGTCCTATGAAGAACTGGACACCAGCAGATTGGATAACTGATGTGAAGTGGACATATTTTTAGAAACACAAAACCTACTGAGACTAAATTACTAAGAAACAGAAACTCTTACTAGACCCATAACTAGTAGGGAGATTGAGTCAGTTAAAAAAAAAAACAAAAAAAAACAAAAAAAAACAAAACTCCTGACAGAGAAAAAGCCCTGGACTGGGTGGCTTCACTGGTGAATCCTGACAAACATTCAGAGAAGAAATAATACCAATCCTTCTTGAACTTTTCCCAAAAGCTGAAAAGGAGGGAATAAGTCTTCTTGTATAAGAGGGTCGTGTTACCCTGATACCAAAGCCAGGCAAGAAGACTATAATAAGGGAAACTATAAACCAATATTCCTGATGAACACTGATGCCAGAATCCCCAGGAAAACTCTAGCAAGCGAATTCATCAGCACATTAGAAGGATAAACCTCCTGGACCAAGCCAGCTTTGCTCCTGGAATGCAAGGATGGTTCAGCACACAAAACTCCAGCTGTTAATACACCACATTAATGGGATGAAGGGAGAAAACTCACACACTCATCTTAATCGGTGCAGAAAAAGCATTTGACAAAATTCAACACCTAGTCAACAAACTAGGACTAGGATGGAGGTGCCTCCACATATTCAAGCCATGTATCAGACCCACTCCAGCCACCACATCCAGTGGTGAAAAACAGAGAGCTTTTCTTTTAAGATCTGGAGCAAGACAAGGATGCCCATTTTTGCTGCTTCTGTTTAACAGAGTATCGGAAGTTTTAGCCAGAGCAAGTAGGCAAGAAAGAGTGAGAAATGAAAGATGTCCAAATTGAAAAGGAGGAAGTAAAATGATGTCTTCATGGATGATATGGTTTTATATGTCGAAAACCCTGAACGTTCCACAAAAAGCCTATCAGAGCTAATAAGCCAATTCAGCAAAGTAGCAGGATACACAGTCAGCACACAGAAATCATTTCCATATACTCATAATGAACAATCTGAAAAGGAAATTACAAAAACAACCCATTTATAATAGCATCAAAAAGAATAAAAACCCTTCTAGATAAACTTAACCAAGAACGTGAAAGAGTTGTATAATAAAAATTATAAAACCTTTCAGAAAGAAATTTAAAAAGACATAAATAAATGGAAACACATGCTACATTCATGTCCCAGAAGGCTTAAAATAAGTGGGATGCCAGTACTGCCCAGAGTGAGCCCCAGTTTTAAAGCAATATCCGTCAAAAACCTCAACGACTTCTTTACAGAAATAGAAAAACTCAATCTAAAGTTAGTATGGAATTTCAAGGAATGCAGATTAATCAAAACAACCTTGAAAAAGAAAGCTGAAAGACTCACACTTATTTGTTTCAAAATAGTGTGGTATTGGCATAAAGACAGAGTATAGACCAGTGGGATAGGACATAGACCAGAAATAAACTCTTTCGTGGTCAAATGAATTTTGACAAGGTCTTTGACAAGACCATTTAGTGGGGAATGGACAGTCTTTTTGGCAATTTGTGCTGGGAACACTGGCTATCCACCAAGGAGTGACACTGGACCCTTACCTCACATCATACATAGAAATTATCCCTCCTCATTCTGTGGGTAGGGCAGGCCTAGCTTCCCTGTGGTGTCTTCTCATGTGGCTGTGTCCAGACAGTGGTGAAGGCTGAACCCCTGAAATCCCAGCTGGGTTGGTATGTCCACACTGGTTCTGAACATAGGCCCGCCTGACACCTTGTCCTCATGGGATGGCTGGGTTCCCCTGAGTCTGCATGGTGGCCTCAGGGCACTAGGCTCCAGGAATGCGTGTTCTAAGAGCCCCGAGTGCAAGCTGCAAGACTTCCTATGACAAGCTTGGGAGTCCCAGGACATGTCTTGGGCCATCTCAGATTCCACGGACAGTACTTAGACCCCAACTGTCAGTGGGAGGAACAGTCACCCGAGACCCAGGGCCATCCTATGGGACCATGCGTCTCTCTGGGGTGTGGCAGCAAGGCGAGAGCTGGTCTCACACTTTGGAAAGCCAGTCTGGAGGTGCTGCTGTCACTAAGAAAGGAACAGAGCAGAGAGGGGGTGTCCAAGAAGCCAAGGAGAGCCCCCCACCATCCACGCCTGAAGCTTTCTCTCCTCCTGACATTTTGGCAAATTCCAGCTAATCCCTGCCTGTCGGCCTCTCTTCTGTCTGGTGCGGTGGTGGAAGGGTCTCAAGGCAGGGCCCCCTGAAGGGCATCATCAGGGTCCGGCTGGCTTTGGAGAGGCTCAGGTTACATTTTGGGGTGGGAGCCTGAGCTGCGGTGGCCACATCGCCAACTCACGTCGGGCTCTGGGTCTGGGGACGGACGACTGGAGGCTGGACTCGCTCTGTGCCCGTGCGCCGACGTCCCTGCTCAGCGCTGGCTATGGATTTCCTCTTGTGTGATCGGGCTTGTACTTTCTATATAATGTTGACCAGCTTTTATCATATTATTGTGTTTTTCCTGCTGTGACAAACTTGGGAAACGTGCTTCCTGTGATGCATGGAAGCCACACGGGGGCTTCGGAAATGGCGGGGAGCCGGCTGTGGCCGGCCGCGTGTCAGAGGGGCAAGTGAGGGGCAGGTGCCTCAGGCTGTGTGGGCAGCCATCTAAGGCAGCGGGGAGCACACTGGCTCTGCGGTCCGGGTCACCATGTCATGCCTTCTGTGTAAGACTGCGGCGGTGAGCTCTTGGATGTGACGTGGGCAGGGCCATTTGGTAAAACCAGTGTGTCCAGCAGTGTAGACAAGGGCAGGGAGGCCCAGACTCATGGCCTGGGGTGACAGGGTAGGGGTGTGGGCGGGGGGTCAGGACTGGAGTGAGTCAGCCCAGGGGAAGGGGGACTCTGAGGCCACCCCAAGCAGGGGCTGCTGGGGCCTCCTGGAACTGAGGCTGAGGGATGTTCGGCTATACCGGGTCCTGGCCTGTGGTGGCCTCTCATCACATGGGTCTGGGGTAACAGGCAGCTTCTGGCATCTGCCAGCCCTCTCTGAGACCGGCGGCCGTCCCCGCCATTCCACGTAGACCTCCTATGTCCTCAGTGGACTGGGTCTGGTGCTCACTAACACGGTCCTGACCCCTTTCCAAGGAAGAAGGAGCTCCCTGCCCTCACCCTCTGCTTCTGTTGTCCCTTCATGGATGAAGACGTGTGTCGGGGAGGTGGCAGCATCCCCAGTCGGGGGGGCGGCTCTGTGTGCCCCTCACTGGCTTATGGGGTTGACCAGAAAGCAGAGGTGATCAGAAGTGCTCCTTGGGCAGCACAGATGTCCTCCGGGGGCTCCCACAGCAGATGGAGGGTCCACCTGCTTGTGTCCTAGTTTTCTTGACCCACTGCACCTTCACTGAAGGAGACCCCACCCCCGATGTCCTGGGATCCTGACACACGTGCTCCGAGTTCTCCACATGCCCTGGGTGTCCATCCACAATGCTGACGCTGGACGCATGGTCCATGAACCAGGAGCTCGAGGCAGGATTCAGCGCCCCCTGCTCAGGTTTCTGGACAGGCCTGCACCTGGAAGGGGTTGGGGGAAGTTCCATGAGCATGACAGTGACATTTCAGACCTGGCTCCAGAGTCATTTCATGATCAGACATTAAGGCACTGCAGAGAAAGGAAGTGGTGTGTCCATGATGGGTTCCTGGTCCAGTCCACAACCCCGTGCCTCCATCAACTGGGATGGTTGGAACGTGGCCTCGCAGGACCCTATGAGGATCTCGGGACATGGCTCAGGGTCACGGAACTCTGCCCCCAATCCGCAGGCCATACCGTCCCCGGCCTCCATTTGCTTTTCCATTGGACGGAGGGTAAGGAGTCCCGGCCCCATGTCCCCAGGCTCCAAGGACCTCCAGGGGTGTGGCCCTGCTGTGGGTGCGTGGTGCTCATGGGAGGTTGGCTGGTGGCCTAGGGTGGGGACCTGCTCTTGGGTTCGGCCCCCTCCATCCAGGCCTGCCTTGTGAAGGAGTGCGCCCCATCCTTGAAGGCCACACCCGAGAGTGGACGTGAGGGGCGCCTGAGGCCTGCCGCGCCAGCTGGCATCCTGGGCCCCGCCCTCGTGCTGGAACACTGGTCCACTGTCACCTCGGCACTGGCCTCGCCCTGAGGGAAAGTCTCCTTCTTCCTGGGGTCAGGCAGCTCTGAAAGGTCACGTTTGCCTCTGGGTGTGGGTCCCCACCCTGCACACACAGAGTCCCATTCACCCTGTGCACAGCCCTGGGGGGGGTGCTGGCACCCTCCCGGGATGGGCCATTTCACTGCAGCCCCAGCCAGGGGAGCACCGACAAGGGGTCTGTTTACCCACACTGCGGTGAGATGGGTGCTGCCCGGGGACCCAGGGAGACGCCAAGGGGAGATCTCTGGCCTGCAGGCCCCAGCCATGTCACAGGCCCTTGCCAGCAGCCTTGGCTGGCACCGACGGAGCCTCCTGAACACTCACATATTAATTCAGGAGAGCCCGCAGACAGTACTTTCTGAGCCCCTGCACGTGTGTGCACTCCCACGGACGCCCTGGCAGTTGAGGGAAGGCTTTGCCCCGGGGGGAGATGCTCACTGCTCAGCACTCCAGGCCAACGGCTCTGTACCCTGCCCGGGGGGCTTAGCCATCTGCTCTGGGCCTGGTTGTCCTGGAGGGGAGGGTACGCCCCCAGCATCTTGACATCTATTGGCTTGACTGCGACAATGCTGGGGGTTACTTGTCCCCTTTGAGGCCACCTGGTAAGTCCCTTGGTCTGTCCCCCACTTGCCCCATACCTATGTGGCCTGGGGCTGGGGCTATGCTGACCGGTCATTGGAGCCTGTCTGAGGCGGGCTGTGCCAGACGCACCCGAGACTCCACGTGCCGGCTTGTCTAATCCTTACGATCTTTTGCCAAGCTGGAGCTTCCTGTTTTCTCAGGTAGCAGATGGGGAAACTGAGGCTCAGGTTGTGAGGTCTTTGCCCAGAGTCAGGCTGGGAGGGGTGGGGCAGTATAGACACGCCCACACACCAAGGCCCCAAGGCCCTTCCCGATGGCTCCCCTGAGGTGGGCGGGAGGTTCACACCATGGTGGGGGCCTGTGAGCCCCCCACCCTCTTGCAGGGCTCTTCCCCTCTGTGACCCCATCTGCCTCGAGCTTTGCCTGTTGGTGATGCTTCCTGCTGCTTTCCCCTGCCATGCCCTGTAAATGTCTTGGCCAGTAATACTGCACTGCCTGTCTTTGGAAGCCACCCTGAGGTTGGGTTAGAATGGGTCCTAACCCAAGGGAGTCCCACAGACTTTGGACTTAGAGGCAGGGGACCCTGCACACACCCTCCTCCAGCGTCCATCATCCTCTCTCCCCTGATGTAACCTCCATGACACTGCGATGTTCCCTGGTTCCGAGACTTCCGGGGGCCGCTGGGAGGGCTGCTGTGTGGGCTGTGTGTGGCTGGGTGCCGACCGGCACCCTCACAACGGCTCGCATGGGTCTCGATTTCCTCAGCTGTCCAGGATCAGCCTCCGGTGCCTTTGAACTCCTCAGTTCTGTGATTAGATTTGCTTCTGCGCTCTCGGGGCTGCTGGAGAAGCAGGGGGAGCTGGGCCAGAGCGGGGACGGGTGTCCGAGTCACAGAGTTCCACAAGCCAGGTGTCTCGCAGCAATGGAAGTTTGCCCGCTCCCAGCTCTGGAGGCCGGACATCTGACATGTAGGTGGAGGCCGGGCTGGGTCCCGCCAGAGGCTCTGGGGGGTTCCTTCCTGGGGACTCCAGGTGTCCCTGGGCCTGGGACCGCTTCACTCCTGTCTCTGGTTCCGTCTCCACATGTCTGTCTTTCAGATTTCCCTCTGCCTCTCTTTAAGGACAGCTAGCATTGGATTTGGGGCCTCCGTTCAACCCACTTCAACTGCCAACCTGTGCATGCCCATTTGGATGGGGACAGCACATGGCGTCCAGGGTGAATCTCGAGACCCTGGGGAGGTCTGGCCCGACTGGCGATCAGAACAGCCCTCGGCATGGTCCACACTGGGAGGAACCGTGCACAGTACTGTTACCTGAGCGGGGCCGAGCGGGAACACCACACTTTGAACACGATCAGAAAAGAAGAGAAGAGAGTGACTTTCACAGAAGGGGGAATACTATTCCCCGAGGCAGGGAAAGAAGACAGAGGGGTCTTCCTGTGAGGCAGATACAAATTGCACCCTGCTGGTGAAAATGCGGTAAGGACCTTAGGAGGATGACAAGCTGCAGCAGGCAGACAGACGTCCGGTGAGAAACAGCCAGAAGTCAGGTGACACAATTCGAGAGAGAATTAGGAACAGTGGCAGAAAATCACTTCCAATGCCAAGCCCCAGCTGGAAGAAACACAGCATGGTAAACGTGGCAAATGATGCTTGAAGAAACCCCAAAGGGAAAAGAAAGAAAAAATTAAAATTAAAAAAATAAAAAGAACATGACTTGAGAGAAATGACGACGTTGTTGGTGAGATGATCTTGGACACGCACAGGAAATATCCCTGAATCTAAGCAGCTACGGACAGGAGCTGTAACAGACCCGGAAACACCTCAAAAACACTCTTCTAAAACAGAAAGAGAAGGCTTTGGAAAGGACTAGTCTTTTAAGGACCCACAGACCCCAAACTGTCAACCCAGCACAAACAACACAAGATGTAGTCTGATACTTACTTGATTTGAAAGAAGAGGTATTTTAACAATGGAGCAAAGGCGCGTGTAAGTCACAGGGGAAATCGCTTTGTCGTCAGAGGGGTAGACGGCGAGCTGTGCTGGGAAGAGCGGAGGAACGGAGCCAGATTGTCATCTGGAGATCAGCACTGGCTTCGGGGTCCCCGCGCACACGCGGCTTGCTGGACACGCTGACCCCCGCAGCACCGTTCCAGGGAGCCAGGAAACGAGATTGCGGTACCTGAAGGCCATCCGGGCGGGGACGGGAGGAGAGGTTAAACTTCTAGCTGTGGAAGGAGATGTGAGTGTAGCCTCAGAGCAAGCAGGCAGGTGCATGGTGGGCAGGCCAGCCAGACTACTGAGAAGGTGGGAGGCCGGTGTGGGAGGCGGGCGCTGGGAGCTGTCGTCCGCCATCCTCGCAGGCAGGGCACTGGGGTGCTATCACAATGCTGGGGGTTGGGGCAAGGAGCTGACATATCTCCCACAAAACAGAGCTAATGCGCTTTAGAGAAGTAACTAACTGGGTCACTGGGTCTGGGTCTGAGCGCAGAGCTGTGTGACGCGAGCCTTGGGCACCTAGTTGTACAGATGACAGTGATGAAGCCATCAGGTCGCTCAGCTCGTGTCAGAAGGGCCCAAGCCCTAACCTGAAGAGAAGCCCACGGCCAAGGCTGGAACTATTGGAGCTCCAGGGAGTGTAGGAAACCCAGAAGATAGAAACCTACAAAATACATTCCAGTCCCAGGGCTCTCTGTGTTGGTTGTATAGTCATCTCCAGCTGGGCGACAGATGGCCTCTAGGCCTGGTAAGACTTCGAGGAAACACGGCCCACCTGATGAAGGTATGAGCCAGTGGCCACCCACCCATGCGGGGTGCTACGGAGGGGGTGCACTGGGGTCCTCCAGCCCTAAGCCCCTTGGTGACCCGCCTTCCTCCTACCCACCCGTCGTCTGTTTGTCCTAAAACACTAAGACAGTCTTTAAGGCTCTCTCAGGAGGTGGCCCATGTGTCATGGCTGGGCCGGCTGCGGCTCCACTGCGTAAACAACCTGGGGTAGAAGCCAAGGATCATGCTTACCTCTTCTATACCCATTTTAAGACACTCCCATTCCTTAGGATGGCCCTAAGGAAGATACTGAATTGGAGGGTCTCAGAAAAGACAGCAGCTTCCTTCTGGGCGGACAGCCCCGAGTAGACATGGCCAGTCCTTGGCGACAGGGGTAAGTGGGCTCCGTCTTGCCCCTTTGGCAGCCTGGGTGTCCCCCTCCCCCACCCAGTGGGATCCTAGGCGGCTCATTCCCACGCATGTGAGCGGAGGAAGGAGAGGGAGGGATGGGGGGGTATTCTCTGGGTGGTTCACCCACTTCTGCTCACACCACCTGGGACGGAACGGAGTCACAGGGCCATACCAGCGGCAAGGGAGCTGGAAGCTCAGTATTTACTCTGGGTGACGCTTGATTAGCAAGGGAGAAGGAGAGAATGCGCATTGGGCACACCCAGGATTCTCTGCAGCTGCAGGCTGTGCCTTCGCCATCAGAGGAGACGGTATGAAGACTGAGGATACGACTGTCTTCTTGTCCATCCATACTCAAGTTTCTCCCTGAGGAAGGATCAGATGCCCTGTGCTGTCCTGCTATTGACTGTGCCTTGTGACTTCTTCAGTCAACAAACCGTGGGTGGAAGAAAGGTATTCACTTCTGAGAGATGTTTACGAGTCAGAGTCTGGGGCCCCTGGGCCTCTTTCCTCTTCACCTTGGAGACTAGTCTTGTTTCTAGTGAAGGCAGCATCCCCAAGCTGGGTGCCAAGGAAGGTGATCAAGACCAGACCCTCTGCTGACCACTGGGGGACCCTGGCACCAGTGAGAAATCACTCTTGGCTGTGGCAGGCTGTTGGCCTCTGGATGTTGTGTTAAACGAGGCTTAACTCAGCCTTCCAGGGCTGGTCCGTGCGCTACGCCATTTCCGTGAGTGTTCATGAACGTGCGTGAACGTGCTTACCGAGTTGAGAGTGTAACTGATAGAAAGTTCAGAATTGTGCTTCTACCAGTTCATTGACTTCCGGGTTTTTCCCATTTCGTTCAAGGGCTTGTCCCCGCGTCTGTGGCTGGAGGACACACAGGTTTCCAGGTGCGTCACAATGATGCGTGTACAGACTGCAGTCTAGTTTTCGTTGTTTCACAGAGCGATGAGAAGATAATCTTTGTGCAGACATCTTTGAGTTCCTTATTATTTATTTAAGTTAATTTTTGGAGATAGGATCTCTGGGAGGGGGCGTAGAAATCATTTAAGTCTCTTCATACACATTTGCTGACTTGCTTTCTAGAAATGCTGTATTGATTTGTCCTCGCATTGGCAAAATTTTAGTGTGTGTCTTACCCCAAGCTCACCAGCACTATCATTTCTAAAAGTCTTAGCAAATCTGGTACATGAAACATGCTATTTTGCTCTTTTGTTTGTATTCATTGACTAACACTGAATTTAAATAGATTTTAAAACTATGTCTAATGACCATTTGGATTTTTTTATTGTTTTTTTTTGTTTGTTTTCTTTGTTCATTTGTTTCTATTAAAGTCTTAGTGTCATAACAAAGTAAGGAATTACATCTCAAATCAATGTATCGAAATAGTTGTATCTGTATCAATGGGCAGAGTGAATCACCTGCTTGTTCACAAGCCCCCTTGCCTTTCTCCTGAGGTGACAAATTTTTAATTTTTAAATTTTAATTTTTGCTTCAGGTTTCCATTTAAGTTCCAATTAGTTAATCTGTGGTGTGATACTAGTCTCAGAAGTAGAATTCAGGGGGCGCCTGGGTGGCTCAGTGGGTTAAAGCCTCTACCTTCGGCTCAGGTCAAGATCTCAGGGTCCTGGGATCAAGCCCCGCATCAGGCTCTCTGCTCAGTGGGGAGCCTGTTTCCCCCTCTCTCTCTGCCTGCCTCTCTGCCTACTTGTGATCTCTGTCTGTCAAATAAATAAATAAATCTTTAAAAAAAAAAAAAAAGAACAAAGAACAAAGAAGTAGAATTCAGGGATTCACTGAGATGACAATGCTTCCTCTTGGGACTCCTTTTAATTCTTGTTTGTCTGGTGATTACTTTGGACTCCCCATGACATGCCTGGCATCTGGAATGACAGACTCCCACGGCTGTTTTATGCGCCATCCCCTGCTGTCTGTCTCCTGTGACGGCAGCCGAGAATTCAGCCCCTCATGCCCTCTGATTGCAACATCCTTACATCTCTCTCATTGACCATCTTCTTTCCAATCATCACTGTTATTTCTTGAGTTCCCACTTTGTACGATGACGATCTTAGCTCCCCTGCCCTGCCGTCCAGCCCTTTCCACTCCTTCCAACTCCCAGCCTCTGTTGTCTGGTTTTGACTTTTCTCTTGTCAAGGTGGATGGCATTTGCATTCTGTCTTGAAATCATAATAAAGTCTCTTCTACTTTACCCACAACCTCAAAATCTAAACTCTAAAAACCAACACTGTTTATTGTGATTATGTAGATACTTAGCTTAAAGTCAAAACATTATTTCAGAGTTAAGATTCCATTTCCTTTAATGGTCTAGCTATTTGGTTTTCCTGGAATTATTAGTTGCCACCCCCCCCCCCCGCCACTGTCTTTACCACTCAGCATTTGTGCAAGGATCTCAAGGATGGTCCCGGATCTTTGAAATGCCCCTCCTTCATGATGTTTCCTCCTGGAGCCCATGTCTGCTCACTTCAGCTTAGGGTGCTGGTTGCTAGGTGGTCCCATGGCTGGAATCAGGACATTGTCACCTCTCCTCCCCGAGGGGCACCTGCTGTGTCAGGAACTTCTCTCTTTTGGTTGCACTTGACTCCTTCAGTTTTTGAGAATAATTCTTAGCACAAGCAAAGAAAAAAATAAACTTCATCACAATTAAAAAATTTACATGTGCTAAAGGACTCCAAAAGTGAAAAGACCACCTGCAGAGTGGGAGAAAATATTTGTAAATCACATATCTGATAAGGGTCTAGTATCTAGGATATATTCAACTTAACAATTCACAGATAAGCAACATGACTGGAAATGGCAAATGATCTAAACAGACATTTCTCCACGGAAGATGTGTGGATGGGCCATAAGGACCTAGAAGGATGCTAACACCGTCGGTCATTAGAGGAAAGCAAATTAAACCCACAGTGAGATGCCCCTCATGTCTGTGAGGTTGGTTAGTATCAAAACGTCAGATGCTAAGTATTGTTGAGGACGTGGAGAAATTGGGACCCTTGTGCCTGCTGCCAAGAGGCAAAATGGTGCAGTGACTTTGGGACACAGTCTGGTAGCTCCTCAAAAACCCAAATGTGGAATTCCCATGTGACCCAGAAACTCCATTCTTAGAAAGATAGCTGGGAGAGTTGGAAATATGTGTCCACACAGATCATGTACATGAACGTTCATGCCAGCATGATCCCAAGAACCCCAGAGTGGAAACAACCCAAATGGACACACACCAAGGGATGGATAAACAAGATGTGTATCCGGGCGATGGAATATTCTTCAGCTATAGAAAGGAAAGAAGGGCTGATGCACGCTACGGCATGGGTTGACCTTAAAAATGTGATGCTGGGTTAAAAAAAAAAAAAAAGACAGAATAGGCTACCTATTCTAAGATTGCATTGATTTGAATGTCCAGAACGGGGAAATCCATAGAAATGGAAAGGAGACTAGTGGTTGTCAGGGGCTGAGGGACAGAAGCCTGGGGGATTGCTGCTGTTGGTTATAGGGTTTCCGTCTGTGGTGATAAAAGGTTCCGGAATCAGAATGCTGATGGTTACATAACCTTGAGGATCGAACACTACAAGAGGGCTTCACAGTAGGCGAATTACCTTGATAAGAACGACAGGCATCCATCCCTGTGTGGTTTCCGGGAAATGTCTCTATTCTCCACCCATTCTGCTTATTGATCGGTTGCCACCCAGGGTATCCGTCCCAGAGTCTCTCCCTGGCTCGCGTTCCCCGGGACATCCTCGGAGTTTAGTACCAAGTGGTGGAACATACGCAGCTTCTACAACCTGGTTTTCAGCAGACGCTTGTTGAAACAGGAAAAAGTCACACTGCTAGTCTCAAAGTGCAATATGATTATCTTCAGCAAAACGTGTGTGGCCAGAGTCTGGGAATCCCACGGCCCACGCCAGGTAGATCATTCATGTCAGCACAAGGATGGGAGTGGTGTTGCTGGGGCTCGGGCGCATCCCAGGACACCTGGCGAGCCGGTGTCACCGGCAGGAGGAGGGTTTGAGGTGTGGATGTGGCGTCTAACGTGTTATATTCACACATGGTTGTCACAAGCATGGGGGCTGTCATCTTTTATTTCATTGTAGGGAATGAGTGGGGTGTGGGTTGATACGTGACGTACTATAATTCTCTCTTCTAAAGTAATAGAAAGTAGGCTCCCAGATGGTATTTCCTTGCAGAATAGGTGTTTCTGGGGTTGGATTATTCATAGGACATGGGAGGTGTCATGACCGGATATAGAATTCCAGGTCTGGTGTCAGTCCATCATGTTCTGGAGTCCAGCATTGCTGATGATGAGCTGGATGCTGGTCTGACTTCTCCTCTGGCTGATGGACCTATTCTCTGGATGCTTTTGGACATTTTCTTCCCCCCGGCCGTGTGGACATTTTCCTCGGC
Source organism: Mustela erminea (assembly GCF_009829155.1). Taxonomy (NCBI): domain Eukaryota; kingdom Metazoa; phylum Chordata; class Mammalia; order Carnivora; family Mustelidae; genus Mustela; species Mustela erminea. Next base: position 45,796,155 of record NC_045621.1, on the reverse strand, counting down.
CATCTCCGAGGGTTACTTGGGTGGGCTGCTGAACCCCTGTGAGCTGCGGGTGGTGTCACTCCACCTTCCGGGGGAGGACGGACCAGACAACGTTTCCTGAGTCTGCCTGGCCATGCTGTCGTGGCCTGGCCCGGTCACTGCTTGCCACTTTGGAGGTGACCCCACCTGGCCTCCCTAGCGATGGCCTTGTTGACCTGCCCTTGATCCTGTCTCTGGAGTTCCTGACTTCTGTAAAGCCCATCATGTGTCCATGGCCAGGGCTCTGGGGGTCTGTGCCCAGGGCTTGGGCTGTGGCCAGCTCTGTGCTCCCTGGAGCAGCAGCCACAAGAGTCCCGATGGGTGGCACTCTCCAGTTCCACGTTCAATCCCTGCAGTGGGCCGTCGTGGCCGATTCAGGATCCCCCCGGAGATCATTGAGCGAGGAACTGGGAAGAGATTCTCACAGTTGGTCCCCAACAGCTGCATCCAGCTGCTCCAGCCTCTGTGGCTCCACCCTCCCTCCCAGACCTCTGTGACCCTGTGCTGCTGCCACAGCAAGAAGCTCCCTGCCTACACTCTTCAGTATGCAGGTGGAGGGACCCTCACGCAGTCTGTCCCTCTGCCTGGCTCTCCCAGGTGCCCTTGATGTTCACGGGCCCCCTCACCTGCTCTGAACCCTCGGGGCAGGAGGAGACCTCACCTCTGTGTCCCCAGGGGCTGACACAACTGGGACCTACCGAAGACGGTCAGGCCTGTCCTCTCACACAACCACCTCCTCCTCCTTGTGATGAAATGGCGCCCTGGTGCCCTCTGTGTTGTTGCCATTGTGTTTGGTTGAAGGCAAATTCTGGGGTCATGACTCGAGTGGGGGCTGGAGGCCCGTGAGGCACTGACCCTTGGCACAAAACTAAGGGGGCATCAAAACCTCAGCATTCAAGACAAATGCGATTTCAATGCGGTATTTCAGAAGACCAGATGCAAAGCTTTGATGACAAAAAACAAACAAAAAACAACCCAAAAAAACCCCCCAAATTTTAACAAGACAGGATTTAGCCAGAGCGGCGTGCCAAGCCTCCTGGCTGCCAGCACAGGTAGACAGGCCAGGGGCACAGAGCCTGCCTTCCTTCAGCAGTGCCCAGGGCAGTCGAGAAAGGGGGTGGTTGGTGTGGCAGCACACCTCAGATGCCTCTGCCGGGAGAGGCGTGGGTCAGGGGAGCCGTGTACTCCAGGCGTGGGGCTGAGCCCCGGGAGCAGCTCCAAGGGGTTAGGGGTGGGCGGCACAGCTGCCTCGCCCAGGGTGCCCATCTCCTCGGGTTTTGTCCACCACGTGTGTTTCCAGGGACAACGCTGGATTATGGATGGTTGAGTAAGTCGGGAAGACAGCTTTTTTCTGTATCTCTGTCTGGTCTCCTGTCCTGCCTGTAAGGGGCTAAGAGCCATGAGCAAAGGAGGAGATATTCAGAGGTGATAAGCATGCTCTGCCTCGGAATGGTGGAACTGTCTCGTGTTTGTCTGAGTTAGCCCAGACTCCCCCGCACCCCAGGGCAGGAGGAAGGGGGTTTGACTCTCCATTCCGGCATTGGCCGCATATCGCCGTGGACCCCTCCTGCTGAAAACATCACTCGGGGCAAAGCAGACTCACGAGAGCCTTAGCCTCTGGCTCCTGCGCTCTCCCTCCGACCCTCAGGCTTCTCATTGCCACGTAACCAGAAAGCCTAAGTAGCAGGGACATGACATTCATGAGCAGAGGCTTGGATTCTGTGGATAAGGGAGACCAAGGGAATTCGAGGGAATAGGACACCTGGTGTGCGCACTGCTGATGCGCGGAGGCTGTGTGCAGCGACCCTGGAGGGGCCCACGGAGCCGGGGTGCTGCTGCCAGATGCCAGGTCAGAGCCCCTCCCATTGGGGGGAAGCGTTAGTCTGCAGGAGAGTTAGTTAGTCTGCCATGGGAAGCCACCCCAGGTGCAGCAGTTTGTCAGGGTGGCCGAGGAAACGAACCCAGAGTAAAATGTCAACACTTCCCCAAAGACTGGAGAAAATGTTATAAAAATAGCAAGAAAGTGTTAACAGAGGAGAGGACTCATTTTTGCTCGGATTGCTTCCTTGCACATCAGCGCTACTGGAGGCTTCGTAGACGTGGTTGGGGGTGATTATGTCCCAGCTTCGCCCTCCCACGTGCACGTCTCAGGGCCTTCCCGACCCCTACGGCGGCCCCAGATGGCACATGCAAGCGCTGGGGTCAGAGATTGCCCCGAGGAAGCCCGTGTCACCATGGGGACTATGACCCAGGAACCACAGGTGGACCCCGTGGTTCTCCAACTCATTCCTATTTTGTGACTTTTCTTCAGTGAAGCACATAAGATCTTTTCAAGTGAAAAGAGGCAGCTGCTGTTACTTTAAAATGAAAAAGCAAAATTGAACAAGGCCTGCCAGCATGTCCTCCTCTGCTTTACCGTCCTGCCGACACTGACCTAGTTTTATGATGGGGGGATTGGGAAGGCCAGCCTTGTTTTCTCTCCCATCACCCAAATGCCCAGCCAAGTGTTTTGGTAAACACCAGCTCTCCCTGCTGCCTTTCCCTCCAGGCACATTGCTGGCCTTACTAGTGTCTAATCTGTACCCATCAAGAATGTCACATTCCCAAGAACATCATTGAATAATGAAGATGTTGCGACAGGCTCCCACTCTCCTGGAGTCACGGAGCCACGGACATATGCCGGACTCCCTGCTGCTGCACCCACAGCCACTGCCTGTGCCATTAAGGGGCTTCACCTGCTGAGCCCCAACTGGGAGCTTGTGATGCCAAACGACCGTGACCCTGCAGGCCTCGTGGAGCCTTCCTTCCACGCCAGGGTCCATGGACACACTCTGAAAATGAGCAAGGCTTTCCACAGGGCTGGTGGCCTTTAGAGCTGTGGACGTGGGAGCCATGTGTGGCAAGCGCGTGGCTCAGCCATGGCTGCTGCCGGGGGGCAGGGGGCAGCAGGATGGGGAGGGAGCCTTGCCTGACTTCCTGGGGGCCATGCCACTCTGCCCGGGACACATGGGGCTCCCAAGGGGCTTGGCGGAAGCCACAGCCGCTGCTACACGTGTGAACGTGTCAGGCAGAAAGTCTAACACCAAGACGCTTATGGCTTCTGGTCTGGGGTAGCCCTGCTGCTGGGGCCACAGAGGGGGCGTGCTGAGCACATGGACCTCTCTTCACTGCTAAGGTCCAATCTGGGTGGGGAAAGCACATGCAATACAGCTGGTGTGCGACAGGACGACCCTGTGAGCTCCGTGATGGCAGTGTGGAAGGCATTCCCGTGCCCCCGACCCTGGGCACTCTGCTCTCAGTGTCTCAGGGCCCAGGTTACCAGCTCTGCCTTCCCTGGGGACACCAAGCTCTGCCTGAGGCACCTGCCCAGTCCCCTGCTGTCCTGGGATCCCGTTGGGGGTCCGGGGGGGACCAAGCCCTCGGCTGCTTCTGAGCCCCATCGGCCCGTGCGGCATGGCGGACAGGCATGGGCGCTGCTGGGGGTGCTGAGGATGTATCTTTGGGGTGGTGGGAGGGTCCATGCACTCCTGGCTGGAGCCTTCCCGGGCTCTTCGCAGCCCTGTTCTCCCCGTGAGTCTCCAGGCTGGGGTCTACTGCCCACTGTCTCTGAGCTCTCAGGTCTGAGAAGGTCCCTCCCTCTTTGTCTTATTTAAAACCCCTCCCACAGCACCGGCCGTGACCTGTCTTTAACTGGAGTCCTGCTCTCTTTGCCCCTTGGGGAAACTTTTCGAGGGAGCTCGAAGCTGCTCACCTCACTGGTGGAGAGCCCTGGGCTCTGAGAACCCAAGCAGCCTGCTTGAATTTACACACGTGAAAGCAATCTGGGTAATGGTCTCACAGGCCTGTATGTATATAAAAATTGGAGGCTGGGGTTTGGCCTGGCCACTCCATCCTGTGACCAACCTGCCATGGCCCCCAGACAAGGGTCGGCCGTGCCGCAAGGCCACCCAACTGATTCTAAATGCAAATGGACACCTCCCTGGTGAGGTCCCTTCTGGCTGATGACAGCTCCCCAGGAGCACGGGGCAGGGGCCCTACCAGATTTCTGAGGATGCACTAGGCGATGCAGCGTCCTTGCTTCTAGCTTGACCCTTGCTGCCTTTTGCCCATTTTCCCCCAGGCGGTGCCCAGGTCACCAGCTGATGTTTGCCACCCCTGGGTGTGTGTGGTCACATGGACACAGGCCTCGGGCAGTGCGTGTGTGGTGGGAGCCTGGACATTGAGCCTGAGAGCGCTGCCTCTGTGGCTGTCCTGACCCTGAGTTACAACGGATGTCATGGTGGCTTCAGGAAGGGGTTGCACCTGCCGCTGCTACTTTGGGCATGACTGGTGGTGACCTCCCCTTGGGGCCCCTGCACATGCTGGTCCCAGCTCTTGGGCACACACATTCATCACGCAGTGAGGAGCATGTGTTAGCCCCCCGCCTGCCCCCGGGGCAGCCTCCTAAGCAGGCATGCGTGTGCTTGTGTGTGTGGCCAATGGCTGCTGCTTTCGCTTAGCGACGGCCTTCAGAGGTTTTCCCATTGGGCTGGGGCTGTGCCCATCTTTTTCACGATTACTAACACTGTTACAGTAAACATTTGGGTTGTGCTTCCTTCAGCATCTGGGAAAGTCTGTCTGTTGGAGGGATTCTTAGATGTGGAATCTCTGGGGCAAATGCTCCTACCTCCACCCCATTCCTCATTCACAACACAAACATCCACATACTAAATCTGCCACATTAAGGGTATCTGTGGCCGACATCCAGCTTTAGATACCAGTGGGGCCATCCCCTGGGACCCCATCACTGGACGCTCTCTGGGGGCACGTCTACACAAAGCAGTGGCGGTTGAGGATAGGGGAGGATTGCTGTGGCTTTGAGACAGTGTGCCCCAGAAAGGGCTCCACTGAGAGGAGCTTTGTGAGGCTTCCTGCTTGTGAGATCCCAGCCACAGTGGCTCCCCCAGCAGCCCACCGCCAGGATGACTTGGATAGCTCGTGCAGGAGGCTTTGTACAGCTGGGGACTCATGGAGCTGGGTGGCTGCAGCAGGGAGGGGATGGGCACGCCTCCAGGAATCCAGACAGCCCAGCAGAAAGAAAAGTCTTATGGGGAAAGCAAGCGGGTCTGTGCAAGCCCACACCTTTCTCGAGCTGCAGGAAGGCACCTTCCATGTCCTAACTGAGTCAGAGGGGGTTTCCACTTACCCAGATGATCCAGGACGCTGACTCAGGGTGGCAGAAGGGCTGCTGAGCCCATCCTTACCCTCTCCCCACCATGGTGAACGGCTCCTTCACCTGGCCTCCATGCTGGAGAGTGGCAGAGAGCAGGGGGTCCCAGGGCAGTCTGAGCACCATGTAGCCAGACAGGGAGGCGACCGTGACCACAGTGGAGAGAGTCCTCAACTGTTGTGAGTGGTACAGGACCTTAAAGGACGCAGGGGATGCTCAGGGTTATCCAGTTCAACCCCACGCGTGCCAGAACAGCGGTGCGGAGAAGCTCCTCCTGTCCTGTGACACTCCCTACCCCTGCTCTCTGTCTCCTCAGTCCCCGGGCTGCTGCTGCATCCTCAGCCCATGGAGTTTGTTGGGTGCTGTTGGGATCCCCCCGTCCTGCGTTCAAGTCCTGGAGCTGTGGCACCTGCTGGACCTCTGCCAGGGACCACTGTCTGGTGCTGCAGTTGGCCAGAGTCAGAAAGCCATTCTTTCCGACCTTTCGTCCAGAGCTAGGTTTTTTGTTTGTTTGTTTGTTTTTGTTTTTGTCTTTTTTTAAATGAATAATTCTATACCACTTACCATTTAAACATTTTATTCAAAGCCTATTTAACACACGGTCACATTTGCTTTTTGTAACCAGCAAATATTTTCGTGATTCAGATAATACACTATTTTACAAATGGTAACTCTTTTTTACCAAAAAAAACAAAAACAAAAACAAACAAAAATAAAACCCCAAACACTCCGATGTTTAAGTGAGTTAAAGAACTGTCCTGACAATACCCTTTTATTTAATAACAGCCATATTGATGTCCATAAAATGCACTGTTTTGAAGTATACGATTCCCAGGTGTTGGGTGCTGACACAGAGTTGTGTGACCGTCGCTGTGGTTAATGAGTCCGGGAGCCCTTCCTGCCCTAGGAGGAGCTTGTCCTTACCAGCAGTCCCTCCCTACCCCACCCCCTCCAGCCTCCGCAGCTGTAAGCACATTCTGTCTCTGTAGATTTAATTATTCTGTATTTTTCACATAAACAGAGGCTACAGTATGTGGTCTTTTGTGTCTGGCTTCTTTCACGTACTGTAAAGTTTTTAAGGCTTACCTGTGTTGTACTGTGTATCAGAACTTCAAGCCTTTTTGTGATCAAATGATCTTCAGTGCAATGAATGTACCACATTTGGTTTATTCGTTCACCCACTGAGGGGCTTTTCTGTTTTCACCCTTTGGCTCCTAGGGGTGAGGGGCCACGAGAATCTGTGCACAGCTCCCGTGGGGACATGTTTCCGTTCCTCTTTGATGTGCACCAAGGAGTGGGATCCCTGAGATCCAGGGCTACTTTTATTTCACACTTCGAGCAAGTGCTGAACTGTTTTCCTAAGTGGTTGGCCACTTTTCTAATCCCACCAGCTGGGTCTGAGGGCTCCAATTTTCACATCCCTCTCAACAACTGTCATATTATTATTATTATTTTTTTAAAGAAAACGTTAGCCCTGCTAGTGGATAGAAAGTGGCATCTCCTTGAGGTTTTGATCTGTGTTTCTCTAATGACTAACGGTGTTGAGAACCTTTTCATTTGCTTGTTGGCCCTTTGTACGTCCTCTTTGGAGAAATGTCTATACAGACCTTTGCACATTTTAAATTTGGGTATCTTTTCTCTTAATTGTTGAGTGACAAGAGTTCTTATATTCTTGATGTAAGGCCCTCATTAGATGTACAATTTGCAAATATCTTCTCCCATTTTGGGAGTCTTCAGTTTCTTGATGATATCATGCATTACACAGAAGTTTTTAATTGTGATGGCATGCAACATATCTATTCTTTTCCTTCTTTGTTTGTGCTTTTAATATCATAGTTAAGGATACATTTCTTAACCTAAAATCAAGAAAATTTACCCTGTTGTTTTCTATTAATGTTTATAGCTTTAGCTCATGCATTTAGGTGTATTATCCATTTTGAGTTAATTTTTGTGTGTGATATTAATGGTCTTACTTTGTTCTTTGCGATGGGAATTTCCAGCTGTCCCAACGTCTATTTTTTTTAAAGCAACTGACCACACACTTAAGGATTTAATTCCAGATTTCAATTATACTCCATTTATTTATGTCTCTCCGTACCCTGGTATCATTGTCTTGATTACTATTGCTTTGTAATTTTTGAAACTGAAAGTGTGAGTCTTCTTTGTTCTTTTTTTTCAAAACTGTTTTGACTATTATTAGTCACTTGCATTTCTATATGAATTTCAGGACTGGCTTGTCAATTAAAAAATACAGATGGGATTTTGCTAAAGATCAAATTGAATCTGGATATCATTTGAGGAGTACCACCATTTTAGTAATCCATGAACATGGGATGTCTTTCCATTATTAGGTCTTCTTTAGATTTTTTTACAACGGCGTTGTGGTTTTCAGAGTATTGTGGTTTTCAGAGTATAAGTCTTGCACTTCTTTTGTTAAGATATATTCCTAAGTATTTAATTGTCTTTGATGCAATGAAAAATGGAATTTTAAAAATTCACTTTGGACTGGTTATTGGTAGTGTATGAAAACACAACTGGTTTCTTATGTTAACTTTGTGTCCTGTAGCCTGTTGAACTTGTTTATGAGCATTTGGGGAATGTTGAAGGGAATGGATGATGAATTCTGACAAATCCTTTTCTGTGTTTATCAAGATGATCTTGATTTTCCTCTTTTATTTGTTAATTTGTACAAAAACATATGAATGTCTGTATAATATCTATATAACACACAATGTGTGTATATACATCTAAAAGATTTACATACGTACATATATATTCATATACATTTTTCTATGTCTTTTAAGGCAATTTTATTAGATGTATACAAATTTGAATTTCCGTTTTCTTTTTTATTGCTATCTCTAGGGTTAATTTTCTTTCCATTTTCCCCCCTCTTAATTTGTTCTACTTTTTTTATTTTTTATTTTTTTTAAAGATTTTATTTGTTTATTTGACTGAGAGAGATCACAAGTAGACAGAGAAGCAGGCAGAGAGAGAAAGAGAGGGAGAAGCAGGCTTCCTGCTGAGCAGAGAGGCTGATTCAGGGCTCAATCCCAGGACCCTGAGATCATGACCTGAGCTGAAGGCAGAGGCTTAACCCACTGAGCCACCCAGGTGCCCCTGTTCTACTTTAAAAAAAAATTTTTTTTTTCCCCAATGGTTATCCTAAAATTGATATTAAAATCTGATATAAATCAGTGGTTTTTCTTCTTAGTCAATGTAAGGACCTTCAAAGTTTAATTCAACTTATTCTCATCTCAATTTGTTTGCTATAGTTTAGACATGTTTATCTGTAGGTATCTTTTCATAGTTCACATGATATTACTATTTTTGTTTCCTGTAGGTGATTTTAATTTTGATTTATTTGCATATTTTACTTTTCATTGCAATTTCTTTCTTTCTGCATTTCTTAGCTTTAATATCCCTTAGAATTTCCTTCAGTCTATGATTAGAGCACTGAAATCTATCAGTTTTTTTCTGAAATGTCTTTTCTCATTTTTATTTTCAGAGGGTGTGTTTTGCTCTGTGGAATTATAGGTGAGCAGTTTTTTGTTTTTGTTTTTCTCCCCAGGGCACTGAGGGAGTCCTGACATTGTGGCCTTGTCTTCTGGCACCTGCTGGCTCTGTTGTAACCGACTGGCAGTCCTGTTGGTGTTCTAAAGGTAATCTCTATTCTCTGGCTGAATTTAAGGCTTTTTCTTGTCTTTTCAGTGGTTCTGGTGTGGTGTGTGCCTAGATGTGTTTTCCTTTGTATTTATCATGCTTTGCAATACTTCCTGGTTCTGTCATTTAAATTCTTTCAGCGATTTGAAAAATTCTTGGCCTTTCTCCTCAAACATTGCTTTCACACATTCTCCCTGTCTTTTCTCAGGGGTTCTAAATTCATGCATATTAGACCCTCCTCCATGCCCTCTTCTTCTCTTATACTTTTAAAAAATGTCGCCTCCTCTATCCAGGTATTTTCTCCCCACCTCCCGCAGCTCACTAATCCTCTTAGTGTCTCACTGCCTATTAAACCCATCTAGTTATTCCTTTTCATTCACTGCACATTTCAGTTCTAGAATTTCTATTTGATTCTTTTAAAATACATCCAAATTCTTTGGTGAAAGTGTCCATCTTATCATCCATTGTCTTGAATATGTTAATCACAGTTATTTTAAATTTTGTCAAATCCAGTATCTAAACTGTCTATTGTTCTCTTTGTATTGTTTGTATTTTTCGGTTGGTTTGCTGTCAAATGATCTTGTCTTTTGATATGTCTGGTGATTTCTAATCAAATGCTGGACAGTGTGTTTTAAAAATTGATGTTTAATTTAAATTCTGGATGGTTCTAACTTTTTACAGACAGGTTTGCTTTCGTCGAGGCAAGCCTTTGAGTTTACTTCTGGTAGGTTTTCCTACTCCAGTCTGAATTGTTGACTGGGGTGGGCTTTCTTCTTTGAAAGGCTGATCTATTTCTTTCTGGTGCACTCATACTTCTCAAGTGTCCTTGCTGATGCCCTGGGTTGCTTACCTCTCTCTGCCCTGCTGTCCTCTTCATGGGGATGGATAACAACTTTGGTCCCTCTGATCCTATTTAAATTACTGGATAGAATCTACTGCTTAGATTCTGTTTGGCTCTGTTTGGGTGTCCTGGGGGATGGAGGCATGGAAAACTGGGGACATCTTTCCAAACGTCCCTTTCCTCTGGAATGTTGATTCCTAGCTCCTCGCCGTTCAGGAATTCTCTTCAATTGCTTCACATCATTGATTTCTGGCATGTTGTCCAGATTTTCCTAGTCATTTTCAGCAGAATGGTTAGTCTAAGAAAAATAGCCTGTCCTCCCTGGAAGTGGAAAATCAGTTCTTACTTGAATATAGTTGAGCGTAGTAATCCTTTCCTTTGTGGTTTGTACTTTTCAGTTGTTTGGTTTTATCAGAAAAATCTTTGCTATACCTGCATTATAAAAGTATTCTCCAATTTGTTTCTCCAAAACATTTCCAGAAACATTTATGGCTTTTCCTTTCATATTTGTCTTTAGCTCGTCTGAAATTGACTTCTAGTACGGCGTTGGGAGAGGACTGCCATGACTCAAAACATAAAGTTTCAGGAGGAGAGCGAGCTACAGTCTCTACTTTCTGCTGAGGTCCTTCCAGTCAGGCTGGGAGGATCCCGCTGTCCGGTAATTCTTTTGTTTTAAAAACGCTGATGGCCTCTGACGAAGTTGCACTCAGATGAAAACAAAAAACAAAAAACCAAAAACAGCACAAAGCTGACTCTCTCGGACACATTCCTCTCTGGATTAAAGAAGGGGGTTTCCTCTTGGCTCAGGAGACAAGGCAATCTACACAATCTGTAGAGCGCTTGTCACTCCTGCTGAGACCTGTTTCATTGGAAGGTGTCTTTCGGTCCCTGGCTGGTTTGTCACACCGAACCCAGAGGCGCAGAGGAGTGAGTGGCTCCCCCTGCAGGCGTGCGGGGGAGGAGCCTAGTGCTCTGCCAGCACTGGCCCAAGAGGGGCCTGGGTAGAATAGGGTCAGCTATGGGGATGCAGGAGAGAAAGCTGTTTCCACCCAACCCCGATGCTGGGAACGAGAAGGTTGTTTGCAGGCAGCCACAGGAACTGGACCCAGGCTCAGGGAAAGTGGGGGGGCTCGCTGAGCAGTGAGGACCCAGGGCCTGAGCACCCCAGAGCATTGTCCAGAAGGCTAGGGGTCTTTGCCATGCTGAGAAGGACCCTGAGGGCTTGGGAAGGGGCCTCCCGGCACCACATTCCTTCTCCTGTGACCAGTGTGGCCCTGCGGTTCCAGACCACAGCCTGGGACAGGCTGGGCAGAAGACTGAGCCATTCCAGGTCCTAGGACAGGGCTGCCCCAGGCATACTTGCGGACCTTTTCTCTGGGTCGCCCCACAGTGCTGAGAGGCAGAGAGCATCAGCAACTAGCCTAGAACTTTCTCCTTAGCTTCCTGAGGGCTATTGGAATCTGATGACTGGACTTCCCACAGCAGGTCATCCCCTTTCCCCTGCATGGGTATGAGGCAGGCTGGCCTTCTAGCTAACAGGTCCATGCTCGACGAAGGATATGACCCAAGTTTGTAGCCAGAATCAGGCTTCTGATTCTTTCTTACCCCTCCCCCACCCCCACTGGCCAAAATGGGAGCCCTGGTGTAGGCAAAGTGGGGTCTTGGAGAGCAGAGAGCCCAAGCCTGCTGCACAAAACCACCAGCATCAGAGCCATGGCTCACAGATCCTCCCCTGAAGGCCTGGAGCTTGGGGGCGTGAGAAGGAGGCCTCCCTCCTGAAGCCACACGTCCCTGCTCTGCTCTTGGGGAGTGGATGAGGGCGTGTGGGGTGGAGCTGGCTGGGCAGGGGCGGGGTGGGAAGGGCAGAGGCTCACTTCCTGATGCTGCCATCCCTTCTTATAATGGGTTGAACAGTATCCCCTAAATGTGCATCTACCCAGAACTTCAGAATGTGACCTTATTTGGAAATGGGGTCTCAGCAGAGCTAATTAGTTCAGTTAGGAGGAGGCCATGGGGTGGGCCCTAATCTGACCACTGACATCTTTACAAGAGAAGACGGAGGCAGACACACACAGGGAGAGTGCTGTGGGAACACAGGGCGGAGATGGGGTGGTGCCCCGACAAGCCAAGGAACACCAGGGATTGTCAGTGGTCCCCAGAAGCCGGGAGAGCCTGGAGGGCATTCTCCCTCACAGCCGCAGAGGGAACCAGGTCTGTGGACTCCTGGTCTCAGGCTTCCAGACCCTGAACTGTGTGAAACTTAAGTTTGGCTGCTCTAAGCCCCTCAGTGTGTGCTATTCTGTTACGGCTAACACTTACCTACACTGTGTGCCCCAGAAGAGGGTCAGGGCCATTGGCAGCTCACCAGGAACTCCCAAGGTCAGCGGGGGGGAGAGTGGCCTTGGGCTGATTAAGGGTTGGTGAGACTGGGATGCTGTTTCAAAAGTGAGAGCCTGGGGCTAGATGCTCTCTGATGTGTGCAGTGAGGCCAGTGTGGTAAGGGCCAGGTCAGGGAGGGTCAGGTCAGTGAGGTCAGGTCAGGAGGGTCAGGTCAGGGAGGGCCAGGCCAATGCAGATAGGGCTGACCACAGGCAGGGTTGCCACCTTCTCAGCAGAACACTGGCCGGTTCTCTGCAGAGGTGACTGCAAATGAGGTCATCCTCAGAAAACTCCAGAGGGAAGAATAGACATTGTTTTGAAATGCTGGGGTCCTTCGGCCTTTGGTGGAGAAGGGAGAGAGAGGATGGGAGCAAGACCTCATCCACGGTAACAGGTGACCCAAGGCCCTTCTGAGATCATTGAGCTGGGTCTTAACTGAGGGGTCGTAATGAAGGGCGCCCACAAACAAAAACTACCCAAATACAAGGTCGAAGACTCCATTAAAATGGTGGTGGTGCCACTGGGTTAGGCTTTGACTTTTCCTGTGACTTCTGGGTATTTTTTGTAATAATGATGTGCTGTGTCTCTTTGAAAATGAGTAAGTCCATTTTCTTTCTTTCTTTTTTTTTTTTTTAAGATTTTATTTATTTGACAGAGAGAGAGAAATCACAAGTAGGCAGAGAGGCAGGCAGAGAGAGAGAGGGGAGGAAGCAGGCTCCCTACGGAGCAGAGAGCCCAACACAGGGCTCAATCCCAGGACCCTGGGATCATGACCTGAGCCGAAGGCAGAGGCTTTAACCCACTGAGCCACCCAGGCGCCGCTGACCATTTTCTTTTTGAAGGGGTCCTGACAAGAGGGGATGAACACTGAAGGTTGTAGGTCACCGGTGCCCCGGTTACAGGGGAAGAGGGTATGCTGGTGGTGCTCATGGTGGGGGATGGTTCCACTCCCGTGGTGAGACATGCCCGAGCAGCCTGTGGGCAAGATGCAGTTATCTGTTGGCTTGGAGGCCCGTGATTCTTGGTTTCAGGTCAGCAGTTCCCAGAACAGTGCTCAGCTGACTGCAGACCGCATCAGGGCCTTTCATGTGTGCAGATCTGTGCCATGTGCATGGCTTAGAAAGGACCATTGGGGGAATCATGTAAATACTTATTTGTTAATTTATAAAAAATGAACTGTTAATGAACTCACCCCATGTCATCACAAATCATATACTTTTGATGAAAAATAATTATGTTTTCCAAAAAGAAAAAAAGAAAAGGAAAAACATGGCTTTAACTTTCTTCTGTTTTGCAGGTCTCGGTACAGCGTGGCTTTGCCCAGAGGACTTTCTGTGTCTGCTTCGGCATCCTGCTCTTGCTGCAGAGTGTCTGAATGGAGGCCTATGAAGATCTGGTCTCACACAGACGTGCGGTCTTCACGTGTTTGCGGGTGATGACTGCTCTCGCTCTGGATGCTGCTCCAATAGAATAGTGGAAGTCTCCCGCTGTGGCTCCTGGAGGTTCCCAGCTTCTACCTGTCAAGCAGGTGTCAGGTGGCCTGAGCCCGAAGACTGGCTGGTGAGGGAGCAGGAGCAGAAGGAAGGCAGCCCTGCTCTCCCCAACACCCCTTCCCTGCCTACCTGTGGACCCGTTCCCTGCAGCTCCCAGGGCAGTCTCCGCAGAGCCCTGCATCTCCATAGGTCCCTGTCGAGCACAGCAGTGGTTTCTCAGCTTCACAACAGCCCTACTGGGGCTGTTACTAAACCTTGAGCTGTCGCCAATTCACAAATTCTCTTCTCCCTCAGTGAGGGGCCACCCCAGGCCAGGAGTGTGGGGACTGCACTGAGGGCAGAACAGGCCAACTGGGCTGGAAACTGCAAGGAGAGTGGACTGGGGTGCTGTTGGGAGCCCCCCTGTGTGTGGATCTGTTTTCATCCCACTGAATTGTATCTTCTTTAGTCAGCTGGGCCAGCTTCTCCCCCTGCCTCTGGATTCAACCCCTCCCTTGCAGGGTTGCCTGATCCCGGGTTCCACCCTCACCTCGGCAGGGTCCACATCTGTTCTCCATCTGTGACGAGGGCAAGTGATTTAAGTGGTTCCTACCACTGTGGTTTCTGCGAGGTGCCCTTACTTGGTTTACTGTTAGGGGGCACACTTTACCCCAAGTGTCTTGAGGGCAGGTGGGAGTGAGCACCCTAACCACCCATGCCAACCTCTGGGGAAGGCCTGGCTGCCTCCCTGTGGCTGGAGGGCCTGAGGACGAGCCAGGAGAGCCAGACCCACACACTCTGAGCATGCCACTTGATGGGAAGGAACCCAGTTTACAGACTCTCACCCTGATGTCCTTCTACGACAAATTTTTTTGGCAGACACCAGGAGAACAAAACATGACTTCTGAAAGTGCTCCACGGCCTGAGAGAACCTGGTCAAATCTGTGTGTCTATGCTCTCAGCTGGTCTGTGGCCCACCCTTGTCACCCTGGACCACAGTTACCAAGAAGTAACTGGTCACTTCCAACTGTTTCAGGCTTATGACTTGAACCAGTAATGAATGGAAGTGCAGTAATTAGAACTACACCAGAGCAGGAGGTAAGGATATGCATGAAGCTTCAGAAAAGCAGGTCATTGTCTCCTCTAGGAGAACAAAGATTGGCCTTACCTGGAACCGGTCCATGAGATGCTGCACTCTGATGGAACAAGGACGATGGAACCAGCCCATGGGATTCCGCGGTCTAATGGGACAAGGACAATGGAACGGGTCCATGGAATGCTGCATTCTGATGGAAGGAGGATGATGGAACCTGTCCATGGGATGCTGCACTCTGATGGAAGGAGGACAATGGAATCAGCCCATGGGATGCTGCAGTCTAATGGAACAAGGATGATGGAACGGGTCCATGGAATGCTATGGTCTGATGGAACTAGGACGATGGAACGGGTCCATGGGATGCCGCAGTCTGATGGAACAAGGACGATGGAACCAGTTCATGGGATGCTGTGCTCTGATGGAATGAGGATGATGGAACTGGTCCATGGGGTGCTGTGCTCTGATGGAACGCGGATGATGGAGACTTTCCATGGGATGCCGCAGTCTGATGAAATGAGGGCGATGGAACAAGCCCATGGGATGCCGCAGTCTGATGGAACAAGGATGATGGAACCGGCCCATGGGAGGCCATAGTCTGATGGAACCTGTCCATGGGATGCCATGCTCTGATGGAACAAGGACAATGGAACCGGCCCAAGGGATGCTGTGGTCTGATGGAACAAAGATGATGGAACCGGCCCATGGGATGTTGCAGTCTGATGGAACGAGGACGATGCAACTGGCAAATGGGATGCCGCAGTCTGATGGAATGAGGATGATGGAACCGGCCCATGGGATGCCGCAGTCTGATGGAAGGAGGATGATGGAACAGGTCCATGGGAGGCCGCAGTCTGATGGAAGGAGGATAAATTGGGTCCATGGGAGGCTGCACTCTGGGCCCAGCCAGGGACCACATCAGTGCCCGCATGGGCACCAAGTGCCTCTTGACATATTCGGAGCCAGGACTCTAGGAAGGCTGGGGAGGGAGCTAAGGCCGGGCCAGGGCCTACCTCCCCAGGAAGGTCCCCTTGCTGGCTCAGCTTGGGTTCTTTTTTAATAAAAGTGGTGTAAGCACATGGAAGGAAAGAGAGATAGAAGGAAGGAAGGTTGGAAGGAGGGAAGGGGGTAAGGAAGGAGGAAGGAAAGAGGGAAGGAAGGAAGGAAGGAAGGAAGGAAGGAAGGAAGGAGGAAGGAGAGAAGGAAGGAAGGGACTAAAAGCAGGAACAATGCATGTGGACCCCCAGAGCGACCCCCTCAGCCCACGGCTTTAGTCTAGCCCCGCAGAGCCCATTGCTACCACCCGATCCACGTGTCTTTCAGAGAGATGTGGGTTTTCAGCAGGTACACTGCTGTGGTACTGTGCTGCTCTACGTCTAGACTTCTAGAGGTTTTCGAAATCTGTCGTATGGGGTCTCATTGTCTGTCTTACACACCCTGTGCCAGGCAGGTCTTGCACGCTCACACTCGCTGGTCTGAGATCTGCGCGTAATAGGTCATCATTTATAAACCAGATCCTCTGGAGAACATTTCCAGGACAACATTGCCCTTAGAAAAACACTACTTAAATGCAGGAAATGCCAACCCCTCAGCTTTCTTCTGCCTGAGAGGCTTTGGTGGCCGTGTTCTGGGTCAAAGGGCACATGCACTGGCGATTTTGGGCGGCAGCCAAGCCGTTAGGATGTGGCCACACCCACAGACCCGTGCATGGCATGTGTGAGGGGCCGTTCTCAGGGCCTCGGGCTGGCATTGCCCAGCTGGCCCCAGTGCCAGGAGCGTCGAGTGGTGCATTGCCACCAGACTCAAGTATCTCTAATTCTGTGTGAAGCTGAACGTTCTTTTTCATATTTACTGTCTCCGGGCTGAGTTTCAATTCTTGTTTTTTTTTCCTGGGCTAAGAAAGCCTCCCTCTGGGGCAGGACAATTTCATCAAGTTAATTATAGTGCCCAGTGACACAGCTTTCTGGGGTGAAGGCCTGAGGGGCCCGTTTGTGGCAGGACCCCCGAGTCCCCCAGGTGCGCTCCTCATGAACTTCCTTAGGTGGGGCCTCAGCAGTTTATCTGGAATGAAAGTGCTCAGGGTCAAGGGCCAGCATCTGCACCTTCTGCTTTGACCCCACAGCTGTGCCCACTCCTCTGGGGAACAGAGTCCTCCTTGGTGCCCCATGGGCCTTGCCTTATAGGCTCCACCTCACCCCAAGGGTGAACAGGAGATGCTCCCAACATCTACAGGGTGCTGCGTGTGAAGGGTCAGGGTCCAGTCACTGAGGCTGGGGGCCGCTCAGACCCTAGGAATACACAGTACTGGGTCACTGCAGCTCAGCTCCAGGAAGAGTGGGAGAGGGAGGAGGTCTCCCTCTGGCTTTCTCTGCCCCTCCCACCTACCCAGGTCCCACCTACCTGGATGGCTGGGTGAGACCCCCCACCCTCCCCGGTTTGCTCAGCGTCCCCTACCTGAGTGGGTGGTTCCCACCTCTGTCCCCGGCCCTGGCTTGTCCCTCTGTGCAGACTCAGACCACATGTGTCTTGCCCTTCTCTTGACCTCTTTGACCGCCGCCCTGCGTTGCCCTCTGCCTGCCCTGTCCTGTCAGCAGCTCCTGCTACCTGATGGGTATGAGTCACTGATGGTGTCCTCTGGAGCTGGGCTGTGCAGGAGGTCTGGCTGTCTCCTGTCCTGTCCTCTGCGGCAACCTGGGGCACAGAGTGTGCCCAGCTTGAGCTGGGCCAGGGTGAGGCCCACAGGGCAGCAGAAGGACCAGAAGGATCTGCCACGTAGAGTCTACACTCTGGTTTGGGGGAAGCGGGATCGTGGCTGGATGGGAGGGTTGTTACCCAGGGCCTCATGGGCACTGGGAGCTACCGAGGGGCGTGGGCTGAACACTGAGAGTGTGTGACCCCGTTTAAAGGTGGCAAAGCCACCAGGAGGAAGGACACGGCAGCCTGGTCTATGGAGGAGGAAACTGGGGCTACAGAGGTGAAGTCCCAGGGAGCCCCCCCTTCTGGCCCTGGGGAGTCCCCCACTTCCAGTCCCAAGGCATCACCCTCTTCCGACCCTGGGGAGTCCCCAGAGCCTGCAGGCCCATTTCAGCAGAAGCCAGGCGCTTTCCCTGTGGCCAAGGCAGCCTTTCTTTGGAATCACGGAGGGGGTTCTCTTAGGCTGGACCTCCCCCCCGGAGGGAGGGATGAGGGTGGAGGGCAGGAGAGAGGCAGTCAGCTCCTCTGCTCAGTGTTGAGCCCCTGGGCTCTATCCTCCAGACTGGGCACAGGGATGGTTCTAGAAGGCCTGGGGAGGGAGGGGGTGCCCCAGCAGGGGGCCCACACCCAGACCTGTGGGGGGAACGTGGCCTCTATAGCAGCCTACACCCCCCCCCACGGGAACCCGCCCCCCTCCACTGGAGGGCAGCCCTGCCCCCATTCATGAATTTGCATCAGGAGCCTGCTCTTCCCAGCCCTTCCCCTTGGGCTACCCCTCCCCAGAGACGGCACTTATCTCTGATGTTGAATAGGTTGCTATTGTGGGCAGGGCTGCAGAATTTTAATGACTTGCAAAATATAGTTAATTATGTAAAAAGACATCTTCTGCACATTTTCATGTAAATGAGACAAATTAATTGGCGTTGTAGTTGTGAGAAGGCCCTGGTCCCAGGAGGGGTGGAGCAGGGGTCCTTGATGTTTCTGAAGTGGGTGCTTGCCAGAGAGCAAGGTAAAGAGGAGAAGCAGAGAAGGGTAATTCTGACCCATCCAATTAATCCCACCCCAGGGCCACACGGGCTGTAACCCAAACCGTGAGAACGGGCTGCCCGCGGGTTCTCGCAGCTGCCGCCATGCTCACTGAGAAGCCGGGGGACCTTAAGGGTACTGGAAACATGGCCTGGGGGGTCACCAGGGCCCCAGGGAGGGGGTCAACTCTTCCATCACCCCACTGGTCCTCAGCCAAATTCTAGAAAGTGGCCGTAAGGGTTGGAGATAGCCTCACCACTGTGGATATGGGCAGTGTCCACTACGGCTCTAGGTCGGTCAGAACTTTCTGAGATGGAAAAAATCTGCCACTTCGCAGGAGTGGAATACATGCTTCTCCAGAAAAGAGACTCGAATGGCCCAGAGCACGTGAGATGTGCGTGACAAGACACTCGGCGTTGATGATCATCGGGGAAGTGCCAGCCTCATGCCCGAGAGGCTGGAATCAAGCAAACAGGCCAGCAGGGACTGGCGGGCATGTGGGGGGCTGTATGTGTCCTGTGGAAAAGCCTGTAGAAAGAAGTTCTGTAGCTCTCCAAAGGGAATTTGGCCCAGTGATTCTACTAGGGGTATCTGTCCAAAAGAATCGAAAGCAGGTATTTGCCCGCCCAGACTCAGAGCAGCATTACTCACAACAGCCGGTGGGTGGAGGCTGCCTGGTGTCCATGGTGGGTGAAGGGATAAAGAAGACCTGGTCTGTCCACATGGTGGGAGGCATGGTCCGTCCACATGGTGGGAGGTGTGGTCTATCTACATGGTGGGAGACGTGGTCCTTCCATGCAGTGGGAAACTTGGTCAGTCCACACAGTGGGAGATGTGGCCTGTCCACCTCATGGAAGATGTGGTCTGTCCATGCAGTGGGAGACATGGTCTGTCCACATGGTGGAGTTGTGGTCCTTCCACCTGGTGGGAGACGTGGTCCTTCCATGCAGTGGGAGACATGGTCAGTCCACACGGTGGGAGATGTGGCCTGTCCACCCAATGGGAGACACGTCCATCCACATGGCAGGAGACGGTTCATCCACACAGTGGGAGATGACCCAGACATAATGACTCAGGAAATTCTGTACCTGCCACAGCATCGATGGACCTGGAGGACGTCATAACCAGCGACTAAGCCAGACACAGAAGTACAGAAACTATGTGATTGCACTCATACGAGGTCCCTAGAGTGGCCAAATATGTAGACACAGAGAAAGATTAGAAAGTCCCAGGGACCAGAGGTGGGGAGCTGGAGTTGAATGGGCATATAGTTTCTGCTGGGGATGATGGGAAGGTTTGAGGTGTAGACAGTGGTGATGGTGGCATGGCAGGGAGAAGTATTTCATGCCACTGGTCTGAACACTCAGGACCGTGATCATGATTTTAAAAAATACCTGCCTCTTGGTCAACACTGGTGGAGACCACACATCCTGGCCTGTGCCCTTCCGTGCCTGTGAGGGGTGGACTCCTCGTCTGACGTCCCTGTGGAGGGTGTCTGGGTTTTTTCGGGGACTCTGTCCAGGGCAGCTGGGCGTTAGCCGCCAGGAGCAGCACTGACTGCTGGGGGGTCAAAGCCCTTCCTCCTGGCTCTGCTTCAGAAGCCACCAAGGGTCCTTTAACCGCATTCCCAGGCCTGAAACAAACCTGATCCGCCCCTATTGGCTCATCTTTCTAAGGCCCCCATGGCTCCCCCAGATGAGCTGGGGGAACCTGGGCCCCAGGACGCCTTGGCTCTCCCTGGGAAACGCCGTGGGAGAGCCGCCAACAATGGCCTTCTATCTCCCGGGAGAAACTCGACCCGAGGCTCCGCCATCTACCAGCGCCACATTCTTACAGGCCTGGCGGCCCAGCAAGCTGCACTTGGGAGGAAACCCGACCTTCCCTCGGCTGTTGCCCTGAGTCTCCCTGGCTTTGTAAATGAGAACAGGCCAACAACACCCACCCCCTCAATGCCTGACAGACAACAAGTCTCCCTGGATCTTTTCAGAGAGTGTCCGGAAGCTTCTGGGGGGGGCTGGTGGAGCCCTGAGGATCTGTGTGGTGGTTCGCCTAGGGCAAGCCACACCTGCTGCGGTCTCGGGTTTCCAGCCAGAGCTAAGGAGATGTGTTCCTGAGCAGCAGGCCTCGCTGCCACCCAAACTCACAGACCTGAGCCCTGGACAAAAGCCACAGCTGGCACCACGGCAACCAATGTGGATGGACGCAAAGAAACCCATCTCATTTCCCAGAGCCCCTGCCCCATGTACCCCACCCTGTGTGAAGGGCGCTTCCCTAGCTAAGATCCAGGCTGCTGGACACAGGGCCTTTCCCGAGGGGATGGCAGCTGCACCCCAGGACTGTCCTCTGTGCCCAGGTCCTGGCACCCAGCACCAGGCCCTGTGGCCAGGTCCCTGGAGGACCACATGGACCAGGACCCCCTGGGCATGGGCACTTGTGACTTGGCCTGTCCCAGCCCCTTCTGGTGTCCTTGGCTGGGGCCCCTACTGCGCTGGGCAGCTCCTGGGGGTGCTGAGAGACAACTGCAGCCCCGCCCCCAGCCTCAGCTGACTGTGGGCCCTGCAACCCTGGAGACCCGGCACAGCCTATCCGAGAGCCTGATGGACAGACTGTGGGGAAGGGGCACCTGCAGCTCTCCCTTCCTTTCAAAGACCCCAGACCCATACCCAGACCAGCTGGGGGCCACCTGAGCTCTTCAGGCCAAAGGGCTGCCAGGGCCAGGGCCGGCCACCTGGACCGAGGGTCCCCAGTGACAGGACTGCTCGGCCCACATGGGAGGGGTTTGCAAATCTAGACAGTCAATGGCCGTAACCGCACCAGTTTTCCTTTTGGCTGATGCTCCCAGTTGTGAAG
Source organism: Mustela erminea (assembly GCF_009829155.1). Taxonomy (NCBI): domain Eukaryota; kingdom Metazoa; phylum Chordata; class Mammalia; order Carnivora; family Mustelidae; genus Mustela; species Mustela erminea. The sequence goes on along the minus strand of NC_045621.1, from coordinate 45,774,910 downwards.
TCACCGGATCCACAAGTAGACTATAATAAAGGACTTTTACACATATAGAAGATGCTGGAAAGAAGTGCTGTTTCCGCAGCCCACGGCACGTGGAAACCCAAGGACATATCAGCTTGCTTAGTGAGGACAAGGACAGGGGGGCACGCTGAGTCGCCAAGGCCCATCTCTGCCTGAGATGCTCATTGGCCTCTCACCCTTTCTCATCTGTTGATGGTGGCCACAGGTCCAAGGGCATTTGAATGTTGACCAATGTACAAAATATCATTCCTTGCTAAAGGTTAGATTATTCCTGTTAAAGCAATTCTCACCAACACCGATTACCTTCTGTGCATTAATTAAAGGATTTCTTGAGGTAGTTTGGGTTTTGTCTCAAGCTTATGGAAAGTGGGCTTGCCACAGAGCTGGAGCCGTGGCCTCTGCACTCCTGCCCCACCCCCCCACCAAGGCCCTCTTGCCCCCTTAGTCCCTGTGGTCCTCCCTGGAGTCCCTTGACCTGGAGGGTGAGGTGGGACGGCTCCTCCTTAGACAGACCCATAGCTCAGGGGTGAGGTCGCAGGTCTGTGTTCTGCACCCACCTGGGACCCTCCAGAACCTATGCTGTGTCTGTCCATCTTGGTGTCACAGCCTAGTGTCTGGGAGGCACCCCAAGAAAGTGGAGAGGACAGGGGAGAGATGACTGAGAAACACATCTGGATGGGTGTTGGGATGTCCTGCCTGCTCCCATTCAGGGGAGGAGTGGCCTCTGAAAAGTCCCTGTGCTGCTCAGGCTGGGCCCCCTCTTCGAGGAAGGCCCCTGGGTTGCCCTGGGCACCAGTCCCAGCCCTGGCCTCCCCTAGAGGATAGCGGTGGAGGCATGGGAATGCCGGGTCCAATGGGTCCCTGCAGAGTGGGCTCTCCCCCGCTACTGCGCAGCTTGGTGGAAGTGAGAAGGCCAGTGAGCGAGCAGCTGTGTTGATGGGGCCTGCTGACTCACGGGGTGCTGCCTTCCCCGTGAGGCCCCTGTGAGAGCCCAAGTCTGCACCGGAGCGGGCCATGTTGTCTGGAAGGTGAGAGACTTTCCAGAGAGTGGCAAGGGCTCGCACGGGGATGAGCAAAACCAACTGAAATGAGGGGAAAGGAAAGTGGGGTGCAGACGTGGGGTGTGGACTTGTGTGGGGTTAAGGGGGAGTGTCTCCTGTCCTGAGCTCAGGACCCAGGATGACGATACAAGTCTTGGGGGAGGGTCAGCCCCTGAGCCTCCTACCAGCAGTCTTTGGCCTAAAGGGCCTGAGCTGCTCACCTACACAGGGCCACAGTGGGGCCCATACACGGGGAGACAGTCCCATGAAACAGCAAGAGAGGGCGCACAGGAGGAGTGCATGGTTGCTTTGAGCCCCAGCTTCAGACACAGGCCCTATAGAGTGTGCATTCAAGAGGCTGTGGAAGGGCCTGGATGCTGCCCCAGGGGCTGGGATGGAGGAAGGGGGGTGATCCGCCATCCAGGTCAGAAGCAGAGGCTCAGAGCCAGGCCCCAGGGCGTGACCGCTGCTAAGAGAGACATGTGTGCACAGCAACGCCAGGGCCCTGCAGGAGGGCACGGACGAAATCTAAGGCGACCCCTGGACTCCCTCTGGGGCCCTCTTGCCCCGCAGGGGCCCTCCTGCCCTGTGGAGGCTCCGTAAATGGCCGCTTCTTCGCTTCTTCTCTGTGGAGCATCTACATACATGTCGGGGCGTGATCTCCTGAGTGTAACCTGATGGTTTTCATCAGCTGCCCTACGATGCATTTATGTGGGTGCTCTCCATGCCACAGCATCATGGGGAATGGACTCACTCATTCGTGTTGGTCCCCACAGGGCCGTGGCACCCAGGTACCCTGATGTCCTGCTGTGGGTCCCTGTTCTTGGTCCGTTCCGGGGAGCAGCCTGTGTTGTGAGCTCTGCCCAGCCACCAGCCCCGCGGGATGTCTAGGCTGTGTCCCCTCACACGTCGTGTACACAGCTCGCGGTGTGTCAGTGATGGGCTTGGCTGGAAGCTGCCGCTGGTGTGTCCTGGGCTGCAAACTCTGCTCGGGGGAGCCCATGAGCACTGACCTTGGCCTGGGCTCTGGCCCAGACCATGGCCCAGCACGGTTGCTCTGGCCGCTTCTCCTGGCGCCTGTGAAGTCTGGCCTCTTTCCGGATGTTTCTGTGCCTTGGCCTTTCTCCCCCTGTGAGCTGTAGCCTCATGGTCTTCACCACTTTCTTTTCAGCAATTTGTCTTTTTCTCCATGACTCGCAGGAGCTTGTGTCCTCCAGGGGCAGATCTTCCACAATTGGCCTAGCTGCAATTCTCTCCACCTGCCGCCTGAGGAAATGTTCCCTTTTCCTTCGAAATACTCACTTGCAGGGATTTCTCGTCCCCCGGAGCCTGCTCATCTTCACAGGGGAAGAGTGGGATGCCTCCTCCCAAGGTCACAGGCCATACTCCCCTCTGACCCCCCTCACCTCACAGTCTAGAGAAGACAGGCCCCACCCCTTACCAGCCCGAGTCCATGGGGCTCTCCTCTGGTTCTGCACACACTGACCCCGCCCTTAGCCGGCGTCATCCTCCCGGGCTGCTTGCTCCTTCTGGACCCCTGGGACAGAGGGCTCTCAGCTCAGCCCACCCTGCGAGCCCACCCAGTGCTGGAGCTGCTTTCGGCCTCATCAGGATTGGAACGCAGGCCTCCCAGCTCCCTTGCAGGATGCTTGCCACCAAACCGCTCACAGAACTGAAACGAACTTTTCTGGAAGATTGAAAACACTGGAGGCCCATGCCAAGGTGATCCATCACCCAGACTAGGCCACGGGCCGGCAGAAAGAAGGGCGTTCAAGCACATGGCACGCCGCCATGGGCCAACCCACGTGTGACCCAGCTGTTAAGGGAGAGGCTGTGCAGATCCCGGCACTGGAAAGGGGCTTGGAGAAACGGCCACTGCAGTTCACGCTCCACACCCGGCCCACGGGGAGCTTGCCTGTGTTCCTGGACTCAGGAGCTGATTGGTCCTGCCCAGCTGGACCAGTGGCTGCGTCAGGGTCTGTTTGCCTCCACGGAAGAGTCCCCAGGGGGCTTGCTTGCCCCTCTGAAAATCCGTGGTTCCGTGGTCTGCTTTTGTTATCAAGGAATGACAGAGGATTCTAGAGTCGTCCATATGAAAGGTGAATAGCTAGACGATCTCACGCCTGAGCAGGCCACGGGAGGGTCGCCACAGGTGGGCTAAGCAGCATCTCCCCACCCCCTACCCCGTCGTGCTGTTGCGGTGACCCTCCGTCCCTGCATCTCTCTTTTTCTTTTTTTTAGGTGATGACACTGCGATCTGCCGTCTCAGCAAGTCTCAAGTTCGCGTTTTGGGCTGTGGTCAGGCTACTGCGCGTTGGATCTCCTTCCCCGTGGGTGGCTGTGGCTCCAGGCCCCGTGGTCGGCAGCTCCCGCAGGCCCCCCGTCCTCTGCCTGCGCTTCTGAGTTCGGCAGTCTCAGATTCCGCACGCGGGCAAGTTCACACCGCGTGTGCCTTTCCTGTCTGGCTTCTATCCCTCAGCACTGTGTTCTCCAGCTCCGTTCATGGCATCCAGAGGGCAGGATTTCCTTCCCTCACAGCTGGATGACACCACCCTGTTCCCACAGGCCCTGCCTTCTTTCCCCATCCACGCGCCCCTGCCCACCTCACAGCAGCTCTGCTCACAGGGACCAAGCCGCCCCAAAGGCTGCAGTGTCCCAGGGCCATGCAGACTCCTCTCCTGCGCCTTCCTCCAGACCCCATCCCTGTCTCCCTTTGACTTCCGCTTCTTGGCGTGTGACCTCTCTCTCCCTAGGCATCAGAGTGCAGGGCGCCGGACATGGAGGGCTACTCTGGCAGCGGCCACTTCTGGATCAGGCCAGGCAGTGTGGGCTGGGCAGCGGCAGAATGGAGAGGCTGTGGCTGAGCCAGCCCCGGGCCCAGAGCTGGAGGTGGTAGGTGAGGGCTGGAATGTTCAAATGGATGTCGGGGACATGGGTGAATTCCCCCTCCAATCCAGCAATGTCTGGCTCTTGCGTCAACCCGAGCGATGGGCTCTTTTCAGAACAAATACATCCCCAAAGTCGACGGGCAGGGGCCCTCTAGGGCTACCCAGAGATGCCCAGAAAGCTCCCCTTGCCAATGTTCTTGATTGCATTTGCTCAGACTGGATTCTCTCCGTCCCAGCAGCAAGGCAAGGGGGTTCCCTATCGCTGCACCCTAATCAAGCCCCAATCATATCTCATGGAGCTTTTCAATAATGACACTGTCCGCTTACCTGCCCACCTCCATAAACGGGCCAGCAGGAGCCCCGAAGAGGAAACTCTTGCCCACAGGCCTGGAGGCACAGACCTGGTGCAGGCTGCAGGGGCGCAGCAGGCTGGGCATGCTCTGTCCCCCCCCTACCCCAATCCTGTGGCACACATATGCCCACATGCAAGCCGGAAGCCACATTCCGGGGTGTGAGGAAAACGGGCCAAGAGTCACGTCTTTGCTGTGACTTTGCCGGCTGCCAGATCCTTCAGGAGCTCAGTTCAAGCTATTTCCTATCTCCCTTCCCTCCCCACGTGCACCTGCACTGCTCAACAACTCCCCACCGCAGGTCCCCAGAGCCTCGAGGATGGGGCGCCCCAGGTCCCCGCCTCTGCGGGGGCAGCTCTGTCCTGAGGTTGAATGAAATGCAAGGGACACAGGGCTGCTCAGGCCATGGACAGATGCTGTTTTCTGGGTTTGCTGTTATAAATTCAAAGGTGAACCTACCCTCTTTCCAAAGGGGAATTCCGTAGAGTCTCGCCATGGTTTTAGTGTCAATCAGTTGTTTTGAAATTGCTGGTAGGCTTTTGACTACACTTTCCCGAAGCAGATCGCACATACGGAGGAGCTCACGAAATGCAAGCATTCAACACAGTTAAGTTGACGAGGTGGGCATGTCTGTGTGAGCAGCCCCCAAGCCAAGATACAGAACATTTCCCGTCATCTGGCAGGCTCCCTCCCACCTCCTGAAGGTAACCCCCTTCCCAGAGAGGAGTCCCACCTACTTTAAAACTTCTCACAAATGGAATAACACCTGTACCATTTTGGGTGGGACTTCCATTGCACGAGACGAGAATCCTGCTCGGGTGTGGCTGGTGGTTGTGACTTTTCGTTGCTGAACCACCGAGCATGTAGGAGCAGACAGAGTCAGGCACGTGCTACCCAGGCGCACGCGAACGCTGAACAGTTTGGGGCCACCGGGATTGGTGTTCTGGCGCCCCGGGCTGACCTGCCACTTGGCGTACATACACACACACGTGTGCGGCGAACGTCCATGTACGTGAGTGCCCAACCGCAGAGTCAGAACGTGCAAACATTCAGCTTTACATGGATGCTGTCGCACTGTTTTCTAAAGCAGCTGGAATAGTTTTGCTTCCTTCAGCTCTGCACGGAGACCCCAGTTGCTCACCATCCCATTCCCAGATGGGTCCGTCCACTTGTCTGAGCCTCTCTACGGAGCTTGTGGGGAGCAGAGGCCGGGCACCTGTGTGCGGATACCGCCCGTGCAGTGTGCTAGGTGGGTCCGGCCAGCGCCGCTGGAGCTTGGAGCCATGTCTGCAAGCCCTGTGCCCTTGTTGTCACTCTCTAGTCCCCCTTTTCCCGACGGAGGGTTCTAGTTCTCTTTGGGATGCAAGGCCTCAGTCCCCTGTACATTTTGTGAACCCTTCCTCCACTCCGCACGTGGGCTTTTGCTCCTCCTAGTGTCTTGAAACCAAATGCGATGTTTGGAAGGAGCCAGGACAGCGGAATTGATGAGAAGGAAGTGGGGGTTCTGCAGCCAGAGGCAGCCCTGGGCCCCCAGGACCAGCTCCCCGGCCTGGGACCCCACCATCCCTGGGCCACGTGAAGATGGGTCAGACTGGTGGGAGCAGGACCGAGCAGAACCTACCTTGGGCAGGTCCTCTGGGGCGGGAGGAGCTGCTGTGCAGCCCCGGGGAAGGGAAGTGAACAGGTAGGGCTTGGAGAGAGGAGTGCGTCACAGTGCAGGCCTCCCTGTCACGGGCCATGGTCTTGGGTGAGTGGCTCCTCTCTGGACCACAGTCTCCCTGCCTGTCCAGCCAAGGCATTGATGTAGAAGGTGGCTGAGTGGTTCCAGGACCCCCGGCCCAACCTCCTCCTCTAGCGTCTCTCTGGCTGCTGACAGTGTGGCTTGGGGACCCTAGCCTCCATGAGGCTGATTCCAGCTCCACCTCTTGCTGGCCCTGCAGGCCCCTGACCCCTCCTCGCTTCATGTTCTGAGCTGTAGTATGTAGGTGACAAGGGTCCAGCCCAGGGCTCTCAGTGTTCATCCTGGCAGACAGGGGTCATGTCCTCAGGGTTTAGGAGCCACTGTGCTGGGGCTGACACCCAGCCTCTCAGTGTCTGCTATGTGTCCTTGGGGAGGTCACTCAGCCTCTCTGGACCCCAGCCCCTCACCTGTAAAAGGCGGGAAACAGTTACACAATCATGAGCAAGGCAGTCTGCACGGCCCCAGTGCCCGTGACACCGACAGCAGGGATAGGAGTCTCGTTCTCAACCCAGACTTCCCGGTGAGGCTGTCGAGCTTGGTGCTGATTGTAATGATCTGCTTGTAATTTTAGTGAAATGTTTTAGGAAATAACAGAAAACACAGAGGATGTTTGTGGAAGGGGTGTGACATCCTGGGACCTGCGCCCCACCTGCCTCCACACTGAATGAGGAATCGTGTGGCTCAGTCTTCAGATCTGGGTGGCGTAGGACCAAGAGTGGTTGTCTGCTCAGAGGTACACGGCTCTAGGAGATGGGGCTGGAGTGAGCCACAGGATAGGGATTGTGGGCATGGCCTGGTTGGCCAAGGGCAGATCTGGGATGTGTCCAGGTGACACTGGGGTCCATGGCTATGGGGACACGAGCAGTTGTGACTGGGGTGACCAAGGGCAGGGCTGGGGTATGCCCAGATGTGATGGGGTGACACTGGGGTCCATGGCTACGGGGACATGACCAGGTGTGGCCGGGGTGACCAGAACCAGATCCGCGGTGTGTCCAGGAGTGACAGGGTGAGCAGCCCCAGGCAGAGCAGCCCCTTCTCCAGGGTCTCCAGATTCCAGGCCTGGCTGTTCTGTGGGGTTCACAGTGCAGCCCATTCCTCTGGGAGGACATCTTGTATTCTCAGAGCCATACAACAGGCTTCTCAGTCTTTGCCAGTGTCCCGGTCACTCCCTTTTCCATTGTGCCACCAGTGGGGCCTTGGTTCATACCATCTGGTGTCCTGCATGGAGCCCGGGACCCTTCCCATGCAGCGCTGTCTTCTCCTGGCCTCTGAAAGGTGACTCAGCAATGCTCCTTGTCCTGGGCCTGGGCCTGCAGCAGGCATCTCTGTGGTTGGCCTAGGGGTGAGCCTGGGTGCTGGTTAGAGGTGCCCCGGACAGGGGATGGGAAACTGCACCTCCTATGCCCCGGGCAGAGGTGCAAGGAGCTGGGCAGGGGAGGTCAGAGCTGGGAAAGCACCTGGTGGGCCTGAGTTTCCTTGGAGTTGGTTCGGTGTCAAGGTCCCTTTTTTCTCTGCATGTGGTGAGATCCAGCCCCATCCGAACCATGCTCAGGAAAGGGGGAAAGGCTGTGGATCAGGGTGGAGGCCAGCACAGCCAGGACCATGGCCAGCCTCCCAGGGTCAGAGCCAGAGCTGCTGGGAAGATGCCTTCTGGTAGGTGCCCTACCAGCAGCCTGTGCCTCACTGTTTTGTCTAGTTATCCTAGGTGAGTTACTGTTTCAAAAGCCCGACTAAATAGTAGACATGTTGGGGGTAATATTGCTTTATTCCTGACTTTGCAAAACTACAACTTCGTCCCTGTCGTTACATACCAGCCTCACAGCTGAGCTTGTTGCGGACATCAGTTTACCCCAGTCCATCAAGTGCAGATCAATGCTTTGTCTAAGGACTCAAAAGCCAAGACTGATTTCATTAAACTCTGTCATAGGTCTTTCAAGACACAAAGCTGTAAACCTCGTGCTTGCCTCAAATATTCAGCATTTGATATTCAACAAACGTGTTGAATAAAAGATTAACAGTTAGGAATGGATTTGACTATAAGTAACAGAATAAAGAATAGTGGCTTATTAAAAAAAGGTGTTTTTGTCTTGTGAAAATAAGACAAAAGATAAATATTTTAAATATATAATATATAGTACGATACATAATATTATGTAATCTTATTAAATTATTAATATAAAAGTTAGGTACATTTAAATATAAATATAGAAATAAGATAGAGGAGCCATGCATGGTTGACTCAGCAATATCATCAAGGACTCTGGTTGTTTCTGTCCTATTTCTTCACTAGATTTACCATGTGGCATTTGTTCTCGGTGTTACAATCTAGTTGCTGTACCTCCAGGCATCACCTCTGAGTTCCAGGAAGGGAGAAGAGGAAGAAGAGGACAAAAGGGGTGTGTTGTTTCCTATTATCAGGAAAATAAAAGTTTCATCCAGAAGGGTTTCTGCTTATGTCTCATTAGTAGGAAACTGTCAAATGGCCACTCCTTCCCAAAAAGAGGTGCCTCTGGTCATCCAGGCCATGCCCACAAACCCTATCCTGTGGCTCACTCCAGCCCCATCTCCTAGAGCCGCCTATCTCTGAGCAGATAACAACTCTTGGTCCTACACCACCCGGATCTGAAGACTGAGCCATACGATCCCTCATTCAGTGTGGAGGCAGGTGGGGCAGAAGCCCCAGGATGTCACACCCCTTCCACAAACATCCTCTGTGTTTTCTGTTATTTCCTAAAATATTTCACTAAAGTTACAAACGGATCATTACATGGGCAGCCAAGTCACAGGGCTGCCCTCTTCTCTTCATGTGATCATTCATGGTAAGAAATATCACACTCCCAGAATCATTATCGCTTGTTCAGAGAGCATAATTATCCCAACAAACCATTGAATTTCTATGGATGATTTTCATATGTCTTCATGGGAAAATTAGTCTTTGATTTTATTTTTTTTGTGTTCTGCTTCGTTTGGTATCACAATTACATTTGATTTGAAATCATAGACTTATCCGTAACTGAACAGAGAGTCACTGGGAATTTTTTTTTTTTTTATGACTCAGTATTTTAAGAGAATCTGTCTTTATGGGTCTCTTACCTCTTCAGGATTTACCTGTGGTAAGTTACATATTTGAAAAAATCATTTAGTTTATGGAGATTTTAAGATTGTTTTCCACAGAGTAGCGCACAGCATTCTCTTACGGTTAAAGACCAGTCTCTTCTGTATCTGTGGGTAAACCTGTTATTTTTCCTAACAGTATTAATCTGTAATAGATATTAGATCAATAGATACTATAATAGATTAATAGGTAATAGATTAATCTATAATAAATTTCTGTTCTTTTCCATATATACCAGCCTTGCTGAGGTTTTATGTCTTTTGTTTGTTTGTTTGTTTGTTTGTTTGTTTAAATCTCTTGTTCTGTTTGTTTTTAAGGGGTCTACTCTTGGATTTGTGTGTCCATTCTACCCATGCCCCTTCGGTTTCTGTTTTATTAACACCTGCTCTTGTCTTTACTGGGAAGATTCTCCTACTTTCTCCTGATAAATTAGCTGTTCTCCTAAGCTGCCCACTTAATCACTCGACTTCTTTCTTGCTAGCTCTTGGCCCATTTAAGGCATGGATTTTCTCCTGATGACAGGGTCAGCCTTATGTCGTAAGTTCTGGTGTGGGGCCCTGTGGCTGCCATGACTTCATTGGTCTCTTACAAGGCTTTATTTTCTCTTTCAGCACAGAGTTAAGAGTTTTTGGAAAGCTCCCAGCTGGTTTGATATTTTCCAGTGCTCCCCTTTTTGGGATCAATTTCTGATTTTATTGCACTGTGATCAGAGAGCCTGGCCCAAGCAATTGAAACATTTTAAAAATATGTGATTTCCAAGATGTCCTTTTTGGCCCAGGATCTGATTTAATGCCCCAACTCAACTATCCCAGGAAGATATAATTAAATGATTCACAGGGGTTTGAAGCACTCCATGTGATGTGTTTGGAGGAGTGGTGTGAGCTGCAGAGCCAAGTGTGTTAGTCACACCGCTGAGCTAGAACATTTCCTTCATTGTTCTGTTGCTCCTGGTTTCTTCAAGGCTCAGGAGCTATTTTCTGCCGCTCCCCTCCACTGCTCCTGAGCTCCATCCCTTTGTCCTGGGACCTGTGCTAGGGGCCCCGGTGGGACGGGCTCAGCCACCTGAGGCAAGGTGGGGGTGCCACTGACTCAGTGTCCCCACGGCCAAATGGAAGAGCAATGGGAAAGAGTGGTCTGGAAGATGAACTCAGGTACCCCTGACCAAGATCACATGTGACCACTCGCAGCACAGAACAGGTGCTGGCTGTTGGCTGAACTACGATTTTCATATGAAGAAGCCCTTTGGATGCACTTCTCCACTTCTCCAGGCGGTCTTGCTCTGTTTTCTGATGACCATACTCGCACCTGTGTTCTTTCTTTATTGTGCGTCTACCTGGCTCATTCATTCATTCACTCTGGGGGCTGGGGCGCTATCCCCTCCGAGGCCCCCCTGCTCACCGGCTTTTGGGCCCATCCTGTGGGCGTGCTTTCTTCTCTTCCCGCAACAACAGGGACTTAGACACCATCACCATTCGGTGGTGGGTTGCCCTAATAGAGTTTTGCTTTGTCTGCTTTTTACCTTTTATTATGATCCCTGGTGCCCAACATTTCTGTGCTTTACTATTATTGCTGTTATAGTTCTTTGTTACATTGCTCAGGTTTTTCTTGCTTACTCTTCTTCTTTATTTGAAAATAAAACATTTTTCTTTGACCAGTGGCTACCTTAAGGTATCAATGCACATAGTTATGAAGATTTCTCAGCTAGCACTAATGCTACACCAGTAACTGTTTCACTCCCTGTAGAATTAGACATGTCAGCATACTTAATTTTCTCTTTTCTTGCCCTCACCATTTTGCTTGAATAATGTGGATGTTTTGAGCTCTGTTTTGTGAATATATTTCACACATTCTGCATTCTTTTCAATACTGTTTTGGCCCCTGTACTCTCTTCTACAACCACATTAATTATCTAAACATTAATGTCTGACCTACTGGTCTGGATATCCACCACCATACATTATGTTCTGTATCTTCTCTTACCAGTAATCTTAATTTTCATCCATTTCCTGTTGATCTGACCTTTCAACCTGAGCCATATTTTCCAGCATACTTTCTAAGTCCTGCTGTTCATGAACATACCTCTTTGTTGCTCACAGGTGAGCACTGGCTTGAGAGAAGAGAGAACTCGTGGGTCACCCATGCACTTTCCACTCCCCAAAAGTCCCAGGTGCTACCTGGCCAAATGGCTGTGTTTGGGGTCCTGAATGGGAACCGTAGTATTCAGATTTTCCCCTCCATCATTAGCCACCAAGGTTTCTCCACTGATGTGGATACCTACAGGACTTCTTCCTGATTCATGAAATGGGATCTCCTTGAGGTTACCTCTGTGTACCTTGATCAGCCCAGCATCTATATGAGGCCAGTGGCCATCCATTCACTTTGCTGTGCCACTGAAGTCATGTATCCTCGAGCTGTGGGTCGTGTCTGTGTGTGTTTCTCTCACCCTTCTCTCCTCATGCCCATGATCCTTGGAAAGGGTCTTTGTCTTTGCTTCATGAAACTTTTTCCTTCTATTTCCCTACCCACCTTTTGGGAAGTGCAGTGGGGAGCAACATAGCTTCTGAATATATCTTCTCTGTCTGCTTTCCCAGGTTGTTCTGTCTTGCTCAGGGCTTGTGAGCACAGGCTGAGGCCTAGGGTTAAGGTGATGGTTCTCCACTTGGCCAGAATCATGGCTCCCTTTTCTTACCCTGGCCCCCTCACCACAGACATATCAAGGCCCCTTCATCCACTGCTGTGATCTAGATCCTATGCAGCCCTCAAGCCCATTAGAAACATCTCTGCAGCTTAGAACCTCAATTCTGGACATGGTTGACCTTATTTCTTGCAGTAGTTCCAGCCCCATAGATTAAAGTTTGTGGTGTGAGTCCTGTGAATGTCTGATGAAGCTGTCCACAATGTTTCAGCTCACAGATGACCTTGGGGGATGATCTTGGGGGATGAGAGTCCAAGGGAGAATAGAAGGAGGTAAGGAAGAGGACTGCCAGGAAACTCAAGCAATATATGGTTCTTGGGAAGTGACTCTTGCCTGAGAAGTCTGTAGTCAGGACGTTCCACTTAATGTACTTAACAAAAAAGATAGAAATTCAGATAATGGCAAAACGCCTAATTTTCCTTAAGACAACAATTATACTCTCTGAACAAATAAGCACACAAAACGACACTGTCTTTTAAGTGTTGGAGCACAACCTAAAACAGAAATTAAAGAAGAAGGAATATTTGAGAGTGTCCTCATTTGCATGGTACGGGCCAGATGTAACTCACACAGGAAGTGCAGTCTGCTTAGTGTCAAGTATCAGAGGTGGGGTTTGGAAATTGAGAAAGAAAGTCTAAGAAAGCTGGGAGCCCTGTAGGGAGAGGCCAAATCTGCATTTAAGTTCTCCTCCATACTAGTGACACATGCAGGGGTTTTCTGGGAAGTCAGAGCTGGTGGAGGTGAGTGGAGGATTCAGTTGCAGCTCACCTACCATAGGAGCCAGAACTTGGAGTGTCAATCCTGTCAAGTTATGGGGGGGGGTAAAAATAGCAGGTTTTCCATTGAAATTCCAGAAGGATCACAACTGAAGAGCAAAGACTATGTCCTAGGACGAAGGGTTTTCCCTAAATCTACAGAAACAGTCAAAATAGAGTACCCCAAAAGAGTTTAAATGAAGTCTCCACAAGTTCAAAGTCATTACCTAGTAAACTAACTGCTTATTAGAATGAAAGTTAATGGTTTTCAGAGAAAAATAGTGGAACCCAGAGTCTGAACAATGTATGATCAATAGTATTCTGTAAAATAAGATTCCTAGATACATAAAGAAACAAGAAAATAAAAGCCAGAGACAAAAGAAAAAGCAATCAATATAAATATATCTTGATTCGTCCAAAGTGTTGGAATTAGGAGATGAAGTACTGCTATTAATATGTTCAAGGGATTATGGGAAAATTGGTCATAATGAGTGAATGGGTAGAGGAAATCTCAACAGAGAAAGGGAAAATATAAAAAGAACCAAATAGATATTTTAATACCAAAGTGTAAAGTATCTAAAATGAAAGATGCACTGGCAGTCTAACAAAAGATTAGAGGTGGCAGAAGAAAACATCAGTAAAGCTGGAGACAGATTTTTTTAAAAAAATGATCACATTTGAAAAATAAGAGAGAGAAATATTAAAGAACAAAACAAACAGTGCCTCAGTAACCAGTGGGTCCTCTGAGCTGCCTAACATACTTGTAACTGGAGTAACAGAAAGAAAGAAAATATAGAGTGGGATAGACAAAATATTTGGGGAGAAAAGAAAAGGCAGAAATTCCCCTAAATTTGTTGAAAAACACAGATTTTTAGATGCAAGATCAATCAGCTCTAAACTGGATGAAGGTAACGAAAATCACCTATAACCACACCACAGTGAAAGTGCTGAAAAGTAAAGATAAAGAAAATCTTGAATGCAGCCAGAGAATGAGCCTTGACCTCCTGGAGAAGACGGTATGAATGACAGCTGACTTCTTCTTGCAACCATGGTGGCCAGATGACGATGGAACCACATGTTCCAAAGAAAACATGTCAGCTCCCAATCTTCTAGGCACCAAATCAGGTGACACAAACAATTTCTTCAAAATCTGACTTACCAACAGTGACACTAGAAGACATAGAAAGTCTGGGTAGCCGTATACATATTAAAGAAATCGAATTTGCTCTCAAAAACCTTTCCACAAAGAAAATCCCAGGCCCAGATGCTTTCATTGTTAAATTTCATCCAATATCTGAAAAAATAATGATACCAACTTTACACAAACAGTTTCAGAATGTCAAGGTGGAAGGACACATTTAAATTCATTTTAGGAGAGCCAGGATGTCCCGAATGCCAAACCTGAAAAGAAATAACAAATACAGACCAAATCCTTACAAACACAGATGCAGAAATAACTTTTTTAAAATTAGAAAATCAAATGCAGGAATATATACAAAGAATAATATATTAGGACTCAGTCAGGTTTATCCCAGGAATGTGAGATTAGTTTGTCAGAAACCAATCAATGTAATTCAGCACATTAAGAGAAAAAGGGGGGGAAATGTGTTCACCTGAATCATTGCAGAAGGAGCATTTACTTATGATAAAAATTCTCACAGACTGGGGTGCCTGGGTGGCTCAGACGGTTAAACGTCTGACTCCTGGTTTTAGCTCAGGTCATGATCTCAGTGTGAGATGGAGCCCCATGTTGGACTCCATGTTGGGCATGGAGTCTGCTTGAGATCCTCTCTCTCTCTCTTTCTCCCTCTCAAAAAAAAAAAAAATCTCCTGGACTAACAACAGAAGGAGGTTTCCTTGAGCCAATAAAGGGCATTTCTGGAAACTTACAGGTAGCTTTGCATGAGCACCGCAACACTGAGTGGTCTGCCGCTAGTCTCAGCAGTCATGCAAGGATGTGTGTCTCTGCCTCTTCCATAAACACCATGCTGTCGGTTCCAGCTGGTGTTACAAGGCAAGGTCTAGAACGAAAGAAGTAAAACTGTCTCTATTCACGGTCATCATCAGTTTATGTGGGAGATCCTTTAAAAATCAACAAGAAGAAACTAGCTATAATAAGTGAATTTAGGAAACACACAGGATACAAAGTCAACATAAATAATCAACAGTATTTCTAAATACAGCAGCAGATACTTGAAAAAATAAAATTTAGAACACTTATGACAATAGTGTAAAAAAATACACGTACTTAGGAATAAATCTAACCACACACATGAAAACCTCTCTGCTAAAAACCTAAAATATTGCTGAGAAATTAAGGGAGAAGTAAATAAGTGAATAAGATACAGCTTGTTCCTGGATTATAAGACTCCATATTGTGAAAACGTTAATTCTCTCCAAATTGATTCCTTCCCCATCACAATCCTGAGTCATTTGATAGAAGTTCAGTCATAATTCTGAGAAGTTTGTGCAAATGTAAAGAATCCCAAATAGTCCAACAATCTATAGGCACGACAAAGTTGGATGGTTCACACTACCTGCTCTCCAGACTAAGTATAGGGATCGGGCAGGTGGGAAGTTGGTATAAATACAGACATTTACATTAATGGAGCAGAACAGAAGCCCAGCTACATGCACATGTGGCTGATTCATTTTTAAAATTGAGGTGAAATTCACATATCATAAAATTGATTGTTTTCCAAGTGCATTTAGCATATCTATACTGCGGTGAATGATGTTTAACTGATTTTTTTTTAAACCAAGGTGAGGAGGTGATTCAATCAGAAAAGGAAATTTTTTCCAACAAATAATTGGAACAGGCAGATAAACAGATGGAGATTAAAAAAAAAACTTCAGGTCTAAACTCATACCACACAGAAAATGTTAGAGATGGATCATAGACAAAACTAAAAAAGCAAGGGAAAACAGGAGATGGTTTCCTTAGGAAGGGCACAAAAACAATACACATCAAAGGAAAAACAGAAAAATTCAGCTCCATTAAGATTACAAACATCTGTTTGTGCAAAAACACTTGTTCAGAAAATACAATGCAAACCACAGACTAGGAGGAAGGATTCAGTGTGTCTAACATGGGACCTTTATCCTAAATATATAAAGACCCTACTAATCCCCAACAAAGATAAACACTCTTTGGCATCATCAGACATCATTAATCATCAGGGACATGGAGGAAAAACCACAGGGAGATAGCATTTCTTTCCCCCTCGGTGGCTGGAATGAAAAGTCCCTGGCCACACCCAGTATTGGCAAGAACCAGGAGTAGGTGGGACTCTTGAACACGGCAGTGGGGCCATGAAGTTGCACAGCCACTTGGGAGAACTCTTCGACCACTTCTTATAAAGCTCGATATATATCTACCCTCCCACGCAGAAACACCTTTTCTTGATATTGACCCAAGAGAAATGAAAAATACTTGTCTGGGGAAAGACTTGTAAAAACATGTTCATAGCAGCTCTGTTGATAATCGCTGAAAACCGAAAAGCGGCTCAAGTATTTTTCAACAGGTTTGGGTAAGGGAGTCAGTGTTGTCGGCACACGATGGAACCGGCCCTGGCAGTGAGAGGGGACGGGGATGTCATGGGAGAGCCTCGGATATTTAAGGGAAAGAAGCCAGACCCAAAATAAGACCTCCATATAATTAATTTCTGTGAAGTCCAAGAAGAGGCCAACCAAACAGACAGTGATAGACATCCAAACAGAGGCTGCCTGCAGGTTGGGTCTCGGCTCGGGGGGTGTGAAAGAACTTTGTGGAGCTCTGACATGCTCCATGTCGTGGCGCCGGGGGTGGTGGGAGTACGCAGCTGGACAACTCATCCGAGTTGTGCCTGAATGCGTGTGCACCCCGCCCTTCCCCAACAGCACTGAGGTCACCTGTTACATAGACTGTCCCGTAACTTGACCTGTTCCATTGATATCTTGAGATCGCTGCTCATGAACACCCACAGCGCTAGGTTCATGGCTCCAGCTCGGGCATCTGGGGTTGCCATGGTTGGTGTCCCCAGCTCCAAGAAGGCTGAGGTGAGCAGGGTGGGTATAGGCCCTCCTGATAGGTGCCTCACCCTCCTTCCAGGCTCACCTTTGCAGACCACCCAGTTGTGTTTGTGTCCATCCTGCCCATGGCCCCTACTGATTTGCCAGAAGCTGCAGACCTCATAAGAGCTGAGGGGGAGGGGTCCAGAGACGAGCCCCATGTCAGGCTTTGCTCAGAGGAGCAGTGGGGAGTCCTGTCACAAAGCCCTCTGCTGGACCACCGTGGCCAGGAATGGCTGGTGCCATCTTCCGTGGGACCCGTGGGACCCGTGACCCCAGCATGGAACTTGGTGGGGCGGTGGATTCAGTGGCACCATGTGGGCTCGGCCCCCAGGACAGGCCTGGGGATGCCACAGGCAGGGAAGTGGCAGCTGAGAGCCCTCAGACCAGCAATCTGAGACCTCAGTCCCCATAATTGAGGTCCTTTGGGGTCACAGGGCCTGGACGTGGCATGTGTCCCCAGCCTGCCTGGCCTGGCAGGAGCTGCCCCCTCCAGGCTGGCTATGGGGATAGCTAACCATGTCTTCCGGGGTTGGGGGTGCAGATGTCCCCTGGGCCCTGATGTCTGTGGCAGGCTTGAGCCGAGTTTGGGAGACACGGCTACATTACAGGAGAGGACGCTGTCCACCCTCATGTCTGGCACCACTGCCCTGCGTCCGGCTCAGCCCTGACTCCTCCAAGTGCGTGCACCATGGTCCTGGCTACCCCAGCCTGAGTGTGGGTGGGCAGGGCTGTTCTCCCTGGCGGCAAGGGTGGAGTGGGCAGGGGGCTTGGGTTCACAGTCCCTGAGACCTTGACTACAGGCCCTCTGAACACTGGGGTACAGTGGGGGTCTTGGGTGACCCTGCCTGGAGAGGCCAGTCCTACCTGGAGCTGGAGAGGACCCTCCACAGAAAGCAGTGGGTGATGCTGCCTGCAGAGTGAGGGTCACGTGGGGGCTCGTGGGGGCCTCTCTGGGGTGGCGGGTGGGGGCGTCAGGGCTATGTGTGTGGCGCTGACTCACACGACAGGGCCCGGCTGCCTGAAGACCTTCAGGGGCCTCATCAGGGACCTTCCCCCACCCTGTCTGCAGCTGGGCCTGGGGGGTGGGGGGGGCACAGAGCCCCAGGGCACAAAGCTGCCTCTGTGGCAGCGCCCGCCTGTGGGCAGCCGAGATAAGCCCCAGCGGCTGCTTCTGTTGTGTTGTCACACAGCAAAAATAGACTGCGTCTCGTTTCCCAGAAGGGCCCTGGTGTGGGTCTGGGCCAGGCTGCTGTCTGCCCTTGGCCTTGAGAGAAACAAGGCTGGCTGGGAAGTCAGGAGCAGGAGTGGGGCCCTCCCTCCTGCTGTCGCTGCCTCACACACGTCCCATCAGGGAGACCCACCCCTTCTGTCCTCCCTTGGGGTTTCAGGATATGAGGGCTGGGGGAGCCCCATACCCCATAGCCACCTCCACGGAGTCTCTCGGAGGGGGGTCTCTGTGAATGCTGAGCTGCAGGGCCCCTGAACCTGGAATGGGGTAGTTAGTGCTGTGGGAACAGGCCCCAGGCTAACCTGGCACTCAGGTCAGGCCCTCGAGGTGACCCTGGGCACAGGCTGGGGGCAACATGGCACACATGGCTGCTGGAACACGGCCAGTGTCCGGTCATAGGAATGGTCTACAGTTGCTGCGGCCTTGACCTTGGTGCTGTCCCTCTTTGCCTGAACACCACCGTCCACTGTCTCCCTACAGCTGGCCTTCCCACCCTGTCCACGCTGCTTCACACACATGCTGCGGGCTTGTGCCCCCACCAGGCTCAGAATGCATGACCCTGCATGTCCACCAGCTCCCGCCCCAGGCCTGCCCTAGCCTTAGCCCCCAGAATGCAAGGTGTGGGCCAGGAGGCGAGACCAGACAGGCCTGCGTCTCAGACATGGCAGCTCCCCTCACAGGGCTCTTACCCTGCTTGCCCAGACCAGGAGCTCTAGGAGGTTTTCCTGGGCAGTGGGCACAACTGGCGTGCTTGTGGCTGGACCTGGGAACCGTTGACGGAAGAGACTGCCTGCTGCTGGCTGGTGAGGGCCTGCCCTCAGGGCCCCCAGCAGAGCACACACTGCTCTCTCCGGGCCACAAGCCATCACCAGACCATCAAGGATCACCCCAAGTAGAGGAGTAGGTGGTGGGCTGCCATGCCTGGGAGCAGGTGTGACCACAGGGCAGGGGGACATGTGAATGGGACAGGCCTGGCCGCTTTGTCTGCACAGCAGCTCCCTGAAGCCTCCAGTGGGGAGGGGGCTGTCAGCCTGGTATTCTCCAAGAACAGCCTGCCTGCAGTGTGGGAGTTGTCCTCCCCCAGGCCCTGACACACTGTTTCACCAAGCGCCAACGGCATCCCTGCTGTGTACGCAGACTTGCTGAGGGACAGGGGCAGATAGCTTGCCCTCAGAGCTGGGACACGAGGTGCCCTCACCCCAGGTAGCAAGGCTGCCTCTGGGGCATGGGGGCTGGGCTTGGGGAGGCAGTGGGGAGTGCGGGTTTAGGAGGACAAGCTTGGGTGCTTTCCAAGAACTTAAGAGGTGAGCTGGGAGCTTTAGGGACAAGCCGACCCCAGGAAGCCTGCTGTGTGTGCATGTGTGTGCTTGTGTTTGTGTGCTTGTGGTGGTGGAGGGGGGACAGAGAGGTTCTAGGTGGGTACGAGCAGTCCTAATTCCAGAGGGTGACAGTACTGTGCTGTGGAGTTATCCTGGAGGGCTTCCTGGAAGAGGCACCCTGGGGAGGAAGGAAGGAGTCTAGGAGGGGATTTGACCACAGCTAGAAGCACACAAGGCAAACTGTGCAGCAAGACCCCAAGACTCAGGACCGTAGCGGAGTCTAGGGCTTGGAGCACTGTGGTGGGCCTTTTCCAGCAGGCCAGGCCAAGCAGGAAACTGAGGCAGCAGCAAGATGGACTGAGCCATGGGACAAGGGATGGGCTCAGGGGGTTGGGTCATCTCCAGGACTCTAGAAAATAAGCAAAGTGGGTGCTCCAGGTCTCCACCCCACTCCCAGGGTGTGGGTGCCCCTGGTGTGCTGTTCCTGAACCCTGCCGCTGAGCCCGAAGGGAAAGCCAGCCTGCAGGCAGCCACCCTGGAGGAGCAGGTCTGCGTGAGCACCACTGGGGTGCCAGAGAACATGGGCCTGCTACTTTCCCTCCTACACCTGAGTCCCATTTAGGCCCCATAGATGGGATGAAGGGTTGGGAGCTGCACCCCGTGGTTCAGGGGAGACCCTAGCGAGACTTGCAGCTGGAGGACAAGGTCAGAGACCAGCTCCCTCTTGGGGGCCACCACTCTGCTATCATCAAGTCCTTGAGACAGAGCTGCCTTGGGCCCCTCCCCAGGCAGTTCCAACAGCTTTGGTGGGAAGTTCTGGGAGCCTCCAGGTGTCAGGGCAGCTTCCCCCAGGGTAGTCTGGAATTCCCCTGACAGAGGGTTCCGATGCTGCGGGGCAGCGAGTAGGGCTAGGGCTGGGCCAGGTGGGGGGCTCACACCTGGCAGGATCCCAGACAGGGAGGGGGGACCCAGGCCCGGTTGGAGAGCCGACGTAGACACTGAGTTTGCCACGGTGGTCCTCCCGACACAAGACTCCGCTGGGCTTCAGGGTGAGCCGGGCAAGCTGGGCTGAGCGCTGGGCAGGAATGCACAGGTGCCGGGCTCCACCCCCTCGCGGGCACTGTCTCCGCCCACAGCCCCGCCCCGGTCTGCGGCCCAAGCCCCTAGAGGAAGTCCACGGAGAGAGAGGGAGGTGGGTGGGAGGCCTGACAGAGCCACGGGGTACGACCCCAGAGTGCTGCAACGTCCCCGGGGGGGGAACAGAGGCCCTTGACTAAGCAGACCCCACCCCGGGACTGCAGATCCCACCGCCCCACCCCCGCCCCTGTCTGTTTATGTCCCACTTACCTCCCGCAGCGCATTTTGGAGGTGGATGTAAAGAAAATTCTGATCTTTTTAAAATAGATTTCACAGAGGAGGTGGAGGAAGAGAAAGGAAGAGATGAATTCATCGAGCGTTTCCTTTTAAAATAGGCCAGCCGGAGCCCGGGGTGTCTCTGGGTGGCCGGTGGTTTCGCCACACCTTCCGTCCCAGACCCTGGGGTGGTCATTTCTCCTAAGCCTACGCACTATTTCTAGGCTTTTTGGCCACTTTCTGGAATAATATTTGTGGCTGGGTGTGTGTGGTCGGGAGGTGGTGAGCTACAGGGAACTTGTGACAGTAGAGCTCTG
Organism: Mustela erminea; assembly: GCF_009829155.1. NCBI lineage: Eukaryota > Metazoa > Chordata > Mammalia > Carnivora > Mustelidae > Mustela > Mustela erminea. The sequence goes on along the minus strand of NC_045621.1, from coordinate 45,754,038 downwards.
CCTGCAGTGTCCTCAGGGGAAGTGATTGGGAGAGGGGCAGGCCTGCAGGTACTGAGTGGGTGTGGCTGGAGATGGCCAGGGAGGGGCTGGCCAGCCTCTGTGAGGGGGGGGGTGTCTCAGTGCTTGTCAGGAGACCCATGACAGCCACTGTGGTCCACGCTGTCCCTCCCACACATTAGGCCCTCCCTGGGTCCCGGAACCTCCGGAGGAACGTGCCCCATGAAAGCTGTGACCTGTTTGCAGACCCTATACGTACAGATCCTACTTTACAAGGGTACTGATTCCCGGACTCAGTTAGGCTGGGGTTCAAGTGGGGGCTCCTTCTGGAGAATCCATTTTGGCTGGTGATTTTCCTCCCTGGGGACGCCCCACCGCCATGGTCTCCAAGCCATGACAGCTCCCTGTAGCACAGGGAGCCCACTATGGACATTGCAGAGCATGATGCAGCCCTCCCAAGGACCAGGCCCGTGGCAGAGGGAGCTTCTGGCAGCCCTGGGGAGTAGCTCCTTTCACCATGCTTCTGTGTCAGTGGGAGGTCAGCCAGCTAGCTGCCCCACTCCAGTCTAGTCTCTGCAGGAAGGCATTGTTTAGTGGTCTGTTTTGTGGGCCAGTGACAGACACCTTTCTCAAAACTTGCTCAAAGAAATAGGATGATCGATTGGATTCTAGGATTGTAAACTGTCAGGGGCTTCAGGCATAGCTGGATCCAGGAGGTTAGACAAGGTTATCAGAGCCACTTTCTCTCCCTTTCTTGCAGGTTGACTTTCCCTGTGTAGTTTTATTCTCAGGTAGACTGTCTCTCCAGTTCATAAAAAGCTCCAGACACAGAGCAACACTCTTTTCACCACACTTCTAAATCTCCCACAGGACTCATTGGCCAGTCTTGGTCACATGCCTGTCCCTGGACTGGTCCAGGAGTCAGCAGCTGGGCAGTGCTGATTGGCTGCCCTGGGTCACGAGCCCATGGCCACATTTACAGTCCCTCCAGGATCACTGGACTGGGGAGAGGGTCATTTTCAGAGGGAACTCTGGGGTGGAGGATGGGCATGCAGACACCACCACACACACTCCATGTGGCTGGGGGTGGCCAGCAAGCATCCATGGAGGAGAGTCTACACAGGTAAAGGCCCAATTAGGAAACCCTGGGGCCCCACCTGCCAGCCTCTGCCTTTGGAATGAAACGCTGTGGCCGCCAGGACCTGCACCTCGGCAAGCCCCAGCCAGCTTCAAAGGGGCCTGTCCCCCTTGCCAGCTTTGATCGCAGAAGGGGACTTGCTAAGAGTCACGATCCAAAGGAACGTGTAGGACTCCAGGTATGTGCAGATGCCGTCTCAGGGTGCGAATCAAGTTTCTCCCACCTCAGACGGCCAGAGTCACCATCTGAAGAGACTTGCGTGTACTTGAAAGCATTTTTCTTTTTAACATATTAGAAAGGCAGCAGCAAGAAGTCCTCCTGTGTCTTCTCTGGAAGCCATGGGGGATGAGAAAGCAGGACGCTGTCATGGATGCCAGCCGCGGTTTGCAGACACGAGGGTCAGAACAGTGTTGATCCGGGCGGATTAGGAAGGACTTCGGTGGCTGAGTTCCCGCACAGCCAAGGCGCTCTGTGTCTCTGGGCCCCCTTGTGTGTCTCTTATCCCTTCTTACTCCACACGCTGTGTGTTTGGGGGCAGGTGACCCCTGCAGGTCCCTCCAGCCTGAGATTTCAAGGTTCTAAGCTCTGGCACAAGAGGGCCTGTTGAGACCTTTGGATCAAATAGAATACACACTTTATAGTCATCTCTAAAAGCCAGCTTTCCAAATTCTGGAGTCTAGTCTGGGAGCAGAGAAAAGCAAGTGTTTCTTAAGCATGTATAACACAGGCATGTTTCCTAGGGAGGATGGCGAGGCCTGGCCACCCTTCTCGAGTGGCCTCAACAAGTGGTCAGCAGGGAGGGAAGGAGCGGTTCCTTTACGGATCTTGACTGTGGGGCCCACAGTTCTTGGGAGGCAGGGCCCAGGGAGGATGTGGAGAAAGGGGACACCTGGGGCACCTCATGCCAAGGCAGAGGTTCTTGGAAGTCAAGCATGGGGCTGTGACTGGGGTCAGGGATTTTGGCCCTGGAGGGCATGATGAACCCCTTCTCTGCTGCCTGGGGGATGCAGGGCAGTTGCAGCTGGGTCTTGATTTCACGGTGGTGTGGAAGTCAAGTTTGCAGCTACAGAGGGGAGGGGAGAAGGATGTCTGAGCCCTGCCAGGGGCTCAGGCCTGGAGGGACCGTGGGTCTATAGGTTTAGGTAACACCTAAGACATGTCCACAGTAGGCACTGTGGGGGACACTAGGGCAAGGAAGAGCTGCCATCATAGGGCCTGTGTCTCGGAGGGGACAGGCCTGGTACTGGGCACACGGTGACTGCCTAATGGGATTTGAGACTGAGGACCAGCAAGGGGACCCTGGGGCTGGGGGTCTTCTTGACGCAGGCTCCCTCTCAAGCATGGATGCATACTCATTTCTGGGCGCTCCCAAAACACACCTCTGATTCCAAGGCCTCCTCAAAGTAAAGTTGACTTCTTAGGGTCGTGAGACTAGCGAACAGCTAAGATTCCACCCCAGAATGTCTTAGCCCGTGGATTTGAAATTGTGCCCTTCTCCAAAAACAGGGCTGACTTGCTCCTGGGGAAAGGCCCGAGTTAGGGACATTCTGTGTCCTGCCTCCTAGGTGGCGGGGAAATCGTTCACATGCCTGTTTCAGAATTTGCTTTGAATAACTCTGGTTTTGAGACTCTGAGTTTAGAATATTTACTGGAGAGTGTGAGAAGACAGAAGGTTGGAATAAAAGAAGAAATGAGGTTTTGGAGGTTAAACTCAGTAATCAGTGGGAGACAAAAGAGAAGCTGACCTCGTCAGGAGCAGACAGTGTGGGGCAGAGATTGAGATCAGATACGATTCTCAGGGCCCTCAGGAAATAAGGCTCATTCTACTGTCCTTTCATCAGGGGGAGAGAGCACTCAAAGGGCTTTAAATTAAAATCAATTCCTGTTAAGTCTTTGGCTAATTTGGCCTGCAGTCCCTTTCAGCTCATTTGGAGGTACCATAGACAGGGAGCATTTTGGTTGGAGATCTGGAAGGACCCTTGGAAGTGACCTTGTCCTGCCTCCCTGCAAGGGTCGGGGGTGGGGGGACACACTTACCTTGCCCAGTGATGGACATGGCGGCTCTGCCCAGGGCATTTCCTGGGATGCTTTGGCCACATGGGCAACATCTGTTCCCATCCAGCAGGTCCCAACTCAGGCTTGTTCTGCCTCCTGGGACCCCAGCCCTCAGTGACCCCCCGGCATCTACATGCAGGGGGTTCCTGTTGTGAATGGCACCATGTCTGGCATGGGATTCACTTGGTCTGTCCCCTGCCCTCCGAATTAAGCTCAGGGATGAGTGAGGAGAGGCTCAGAGAAGAGCAGTGGTGGGCGGCCAGTCACCACTTAACGGCTGCTTGGTGGGTTAGAGTGTCCCCACCCTCAGATGACAGGATCCCGTCACAGTCCCTGCTGACTGTGCGTGTGGCTTTACTTGGTATTTGCAGACTTAACTGAGGGTCTCAATGTCTGATCATTGTGGGTTAGGGTAGGCTCCCAATCCAAGGACAAGTGTCCTTAGAAGAGAAGTGGAGGGAGATCTGAGACCCAGACACACACAGGGAGAGGCTGAGGTGACACTGTCACAGCCAAGGGAACAGGGCCCCAGAAGCCAGAGGAGGCAGGAGTACCAACCCCCAGAGCCCTGGGAAGGAGCACGGCCCTGCCGGCTCCTCGGTTCTGACTTCGGGCCTCCAGACCCGGTGTTTAGTCCACCAAGCCCGTGGTTGATTGTTGGAGCAGCCCCGGGACACTAACACGGGCCACTGCTCGGCTCGGAGTCTCCGGGGCACGTGGCTGTTGTGGAGACAGCTATGCCATAGGGCTTTGAAGGTTCCAGACAGGCATTTCCAATAATAGAACTTAACCAGCATCTTTGATGACAGAGGCGGGATCAGGCCTGGGCCTAAGGGGTTGACAGTGCTGTGCTGTTTCCCGACAGATGTCCCTGATCCTGCAGCTGGGACTGTGGTTGGGTCCCTGAACCCCAGGGCTGACCCTGCCGGGTGCACCTCTGTTTGCAGGGGTCTCTCCTTGATTTGAGCTGTGAGCACCAGATTCTCTCCAACCTAGAGCAGGTCCCAGACCCCAGACCCAGACAGGCACTCCACCTGGGCATGGACCCCAGGCAAGGTTGACTCCGATGGGGTGTCCAGGCCCTTCTAGCCACGACAGAGCAGAGCCTGAGGGGTGGAAGAAGTTGGCTGGATATCGCACCCCTGCCCGTGCTTGCTTCATCAGACTGGGTAATCCTTGGGTGCGAACCGCCTGTGTGCCTGGAGCTGCCCCGGCCCCAGCCACGGCTCACGGCCAGGCCCCCTGAGTCCTCGGGCCCCATGACTCAGGCCAAGCATCCACCATGTGCTGGAACTGGTGGAGGCTGGAACCCAGGACGAAGGCCCTGAGCTCACAGAGCCAGAGATCCAACAGCGGAGAGCAAAAATGCAGTGGCCCCAGGCATCAGCAAGCACTTAGAGGAAAGGCAAGTTGGGCAAGGGCCCTGGGGTCTCTGCCAGGAGACACATGCCATTCCAGGCCAGAGGCTTGCTGCCAGGAGCAGCTGTGACAGGGGCCCTCACGTTCTTTGGGACAGGGGCCCTCATGTTCTTTGGATCCTCAGGCACCCCAGGGTCGGGTGGGGACTCCCAGACCAGGCTAACGGTTCTGGTGTCCCTCTGCCCACTCCCTGTCAGCCTCCTGGGGGCCGTCGTGGTGCTGAGAAGGCACCCTGGGCCTGGAACACAAAGCCACAGTTCATCCCGTGAGTACGGGCCCCATGACAGGGAGGTCCCTGCCGTGCAGAGAGCGGGAGCCCCTGCCCGAGGCATGCTGCCAGTGGGGCCCCAGAGCAGATGGCACCCAGCGCTCAGCCCCACCCACACCCCGATCTGCAGCCTGGGGCTGTTCCCCACCTCTTCACTCCGTCGGCCTGTGGAGCCGCCAGCGTTTTCCCATGGCCCTCGGCTCTGGGCCACACGGCCGCCCACCCCCATCTGCCTCTCAGGTGTTTGTGCAGAGCTCTGAGGTCAGGGGCCACCTCTCACTCATTTCCGGAGGTCCTAGTCTGGGAACGCGGGGTGCCACAGGGCACGCTCCAGGCACGGTGGGGCGCCTCCTGCTGCTCCCTGGGCGGGTCGGGCCACTTGGAAACAGGGCATCTCATCCAGGGTTTTAAGGATATTCCAGTAGTGTCAGCGGCACATCTAGGCTCAGATCCTCCTGAGCGAGGCCCAGTGGCCACACGAGTGGCTTTCTGGGAGGCCAGCTCTAGGTGGTAACTTCTGCCTCGTGCTGAGGGCCGGATTGGGGGTTACACAGACCCCCTTGCTGGCCTTGCCTCAGCAGTTCCTCTGACCCCCAGTCTTGCCGTGTTCTAATCTCTCAGGTTTTCTGAACAGGGCAGTGTGAGTGGTACCCATTCTGGTCATTGACTCATCCAAGTGTTGTCAGCTGCTAATTACAATTAAATCTTTGATGAGCTGTTTCTTATCTTCCTAATTAAATAATTATGATTAATGGAGTGGAGGGCACCTAACTCTAAAATGCATCCCGGAAAGTTCTGTGCAGCTCAGGCCCCACTCAGGGTTGGGTGGTGGGGAGGCAGCCAATGGAGAGGCCAGCCTGCCACCCTGGGGGGTGGTGTGGGGGTGGAAGGAGAGAGGACAGAGCCACTGCCTTTTCCCAGAGTCGGCTCCAGCTGCTCAGCGTAAGCCTGGTCCTTGAACCAGACAGGAAGTGTGTGAGTGGGAGGCAGCCCTGGGGCACGCACCCTCCCATCCCCGAGCCTGGGGACCTGCTCCCAGCCCGCTGAGTGTCACCAACCACAGGGCTTCCCAGCTCCTGGGTGCTCTCCCTGCAGGCCCGGGGGTGGGGGGGGGGGCTCGTTCATGGGGCAGTGAGTCAGCCCACCCACTCTGCCCTGGACCCACATGTGCTCGGTAGGGAGGTGCAGGGACAGGGGGTGCCAGAATCGGCCACAGCGAGGACTAGCGGGGACCCGCGAGGCCTTGGTTGCCTTCTGTGTGTGGCGAGGGGCAGTGAGGAGACCTCTGAGGCTGCTCTGAGAGGGACAATGAAAGCAAAGGTCTCCGAGGGAGTGTGACCAGCCCGAGCCTGTGCTCAGATATTCGTGTGACCCCAGGGACAGCTGTGCGTGAGTCATGGTCTCCGGCTGGCTGACCCTCTCTGCTGCTGAGGGTCACGTCCTGCCTCTTCCCAGGCCTACCCCCTGCCTAGTGTCCCCCACTCCTGGAAGCTGAGTGCCGTCAGGACCTTCCTCATGCCAAATCTTCTTCTGTCCACGGCTCCTTTCTTCCCTGGAAATCTCCTTCGTGCAGAGACGGAGGAGGTCCGGGCTGTTCTGTCCTTACAAGTTCCCGAGTTGGAGGGAGGCCTGCCTGCTCTTTTGCCCAGCATCTCCGTCAGCATTTCACCCCCAAACTGGGATGACTCCCCCACTGGTCCTGCTCAGAGGAGGGGGTCCCAGGGAAGTGGGGTGGGGAGGGGGCCTCGTCTGGCTGGCCAGCCCTGTGGGAGGCAGGGAGGCCAGTGGTGTGACTGACAGGTAGGCACAGTGGCTCCCACAGCAGCGGGGGCAGGTCCCCTGAAGTTGCTCTGCCAGGAGTGTCAGCTTCCTTTCACTGTCGAGGGGCCCCCCTTCCCACCCCAGAGGTCAGTCGGTGGCGCCAGGGCTGTAGGCTGCTGTGCTAGAATGTTCCTGGATCCCCCGATGCCTGGGTCTGGAACAGCCCCTGGAGAAAACCCGCTCCAAGCCCGGGTCTGCAGCCGGTGTGGGAGGCCCGGGGAGGGGAAGCCGGGCAGCTGGTGAGGGGCTGAGCGGAAACAAGAGCCCTCTTCTCCTCCCGGGCTGGGCCCTGCTTGGCTCTGTCTCAACTCACAGACCAAATGTGAGACAGTCAACGCATTCAGTGGAGGACAAATGGCCCCAGCCACCACCCCCTGCTCAGAGATTGGTGGGGTGGGGGGGGCGTTGGGGGTCGGGGATGGGGGTGTCCTGAGAGGGCACACAGGTGGAGCCAGTGGGAGGGACCCTCTGGGCCAGGTCCGCTGAGCTGGGCAGGGAGGGGGTCCTCCTAGGGGGAGGGCCCAGCATGTGAAGGAGGGTGGGGCGCAGTGTAGCCCGGGGGGGGGGGCTCATCTGTGGGAGGGTACTCCCTGGCAGACCTAATTACTGTGCTCCAAAAAGGGGCTGTGATCCTAAAACAGGCCAAGAGTACAGTTCGGGGGGGGGGCAGGGGTTCTGGAAAAGGACCCCATCCTGGAGCTGCAGGCGGACCCTCAGTTGGCCCAGGGCCCTGCCCCCACGAGCCTGGACCGTCCCTTCCCCTGCAGCGGTCCAGCCTCTGAGCCTTGCAAGAGAACGTGCGGGGGTGGTGGACATGACCCTCCGTGGTCTGAGAGGATGGGAGCCAGACCTGGAGGGGGAAGTGGCGGCGCCGGAAATATCATGGGGCAGGGAGCCGTGGTGGCCTCTGGGCCCTGGATGCTGCAGGCCACAGCCAGCGGATATCCGGGGCTCTCGGTCCTACGGACATGCCGGGAAATGAACTCGGCTGCCTAGAAGCCAGTCTCCAGGTGACTGCCACCAGCCGACGCCTGGGACGTTGCCTGTGGGGCTCTGTCGTCTCCGAAGCGGGTAAGACCATGCCTGGATGGTGGCTTGTGGATGCCATGAGGTGGTCAGCAGGTATCACAGGAAGCCGCTAAGGTTGTGACCTTGTTATGTAACACAGACACGAATACATGTGGGCCCCAGATGGAGACACGCAAGAGCCGGTCTCTGCATTCGCTGGCCCACCACCCAGGCGACACGTCCGTCTGTGGGCCCCTCTGCTGCTATTGGCTGGAAGTGGCCGCTGGGTGTGACCGAGGTTGGGGATGCCCCAGGGAAGGCCCAGGCAGCCCAGCACCACGCTGGCTGTCTAGGGAGAGAGGTCCTGGGTCCTTCCCTTCACTCCTGCACTGCTGAGGAAGCCGGGCCCACCGCCTCTCGACCCCGGGGGAGCTGGGCCCTGCAGAGCAAGAGGCAGGCCCGTGGGGTGTGAGCCTGGTGTCCCAGGCGGGATGGTGGCTGGGGTGGGAAGACACCTCCCGGTGGCTGTGGCAGGCTACACACCTGTCCCAGCCTTCTCTGAGATGTGCTTCTGACACTGCCTTACGGTCTCACCCCATGCCTGTCTGACCGGCTGGGGACAGGCAGGGAGACAGGAACAGCCCTATGGGGACAAATGGCAGGCTGCCCCAAACCCGGACAAGCCCAGGGACCGAGTCCAGTTGGGACACAGCCCCACTTGCTCCAGGGAGGTGGGCGGAACATCCAGGAGAGGGCTTGCTGTTTAGGCCCATGGGGCAGCTAGGGCCAGAAGCTGGCTGGCGGCCCCCAGGAGACACAGGGAGGGTGCGGGAGTCTGTGGGGAGAATGGAGGGCCTGCGGGGAATGGGCAAAGCCCTGGCCTGGGGTGCTACTCACAGTGGCTCCTCCTTGTAGCTCCTGGATCCTTGCTGCTGGATGATGGGGCCCACCCTCCTGGGGAGGAGCAGGGATGGAGGCAGGAGGCAAGGCCCCTACAGAAGCTCTGGGTCTTTCCTCCTGCTTGTCCTGAAGCTGTGGTTGTGGTGGCCTGTTTCCAGGTGGCAAGAGACAGGAGCCCCGGGTGGCTACCTGCATGACCCCCACTCTAGCGGAGATCCTGAGGAGGACTGATGGGAGGCTGGGCCTGCCCTCAGGGCACCAAGCCCAGTATCGCCCTTGGGGGATTGTCCAGCTTCTAAAAGCTCAAAGAGGCATACCTCGGGGAGGCATGCCAAAAGCCAGCGTCTTCATACTTCTGAAGGGACAGAGGGTCTGGAGAGGGTGGCCCAGGGTCAGCCCCGGAGCCTCCAGGAGGAGCAGTCCCCAGCCCAGGGGGAACTACTATGGCCTGCCGCTGGCCACCAGCTCAGCCTTGTCCAGGCAGAACTGGGCACTCCTGGCTGCCACTGTTCAGATGGCCAGAGGAGGGGACCAGGCTGGATGCTAACCCCCGGGGCGGCTCCATGCCCTTCTTGCCACCATTGCTTGCCTTGGCTCCTGGAGCTCCCCTTGAACCCCATTTGTAGTCTCTCCAAGACAGTGGCTATGCTCCCCCAGGTAGGGTCCTCATCGACATGCTCCAGGGTAGATTTATTCTGGAATCTGTAAAGATTCTGCCTTCGGTGCCAACAAGTAAGTGAAACCACATGGGATGGTTTGAAGCTTCTAGAAGCTTCTGCACCATAATAAAAACAGATGAGCTAAGCCCCCGGAGAGCAGCAGGCACAGCGCTGGGACTAATTAGCCCCCAGCAGGAAGACATGGGGAGCCACAGTGGGGTCAAGGGATGAGGACAAGGGTCTAGGATCTGGGGAATAGGCCCTCAGAGGGAAGATCACAGAGAGCCAGAAATACTCTATTCTCAGCAGCCAGCTGTCATTCTAGCCCATTCCCCAAGCCCAGCTTCTAGGCCACCCCCAGGCAGCTCACCAGGGCTCTAGCTGCCCTGGCAGCCTCCCACTGCAGGCAGGCTTGTGTGCCGTGGGACACGCTCATGTGGGTCTCCCCATGGGAGAAGGGCACACAGGTGCCTCCCATAGCCACTGGCCAATTCCAGCCCCATCAATCCTCTCCCTCCTGCCTGTGCTACGTACAGTGCCTCCTGAGGGCCATGGCCCCACAGTCAAAGTGGGGTGACACAGACACCCCACTGTCTGGTGTCCACACAGTGCCAGTCCTGACACAGTGGGAGCTGGGCAGGTCAATAGACACTAGATTCATTCTCAAGACCACACTCTGCCTCTCGAAGAATGCAGTAGCCACCCCACACCGGTCACTACCCAAGCAGGTGGCACAACTGGGCTTGGGTCTGGCCTCTGGGCCACTGACAACCCTTTGCCCTCTGACTTAGAGAAATGGCCATGTTGTGAAGTGGACAGGTCACATGGCCCATTGGTGGGTCTAAGTTGTCCTGCCCCGCATTGAGGGGACAGCGAGGAGAGTTCCTCCTAGCTCTGGGGTCTGGCTTTTTCCTGAACCCTTCCAAGGGGGCCCCACTGTGAAAGGGCCTCACATTCTGCTCTTGCACAAAGAGGATGAGGGAGGTCTGCTCATGCCAGGAGGGGCTCTGTCCAACTAACTCTTCAGCTGCCTCCCTCCTCCCCCTTCTCACCTGTGCTTGCAAGAGAAGAAGTGACTTATATGTCTAGGACCCCAGAAGGGCTGGGCTGAGGTCAGTCAGGGCTCCTGGGCCCAGAGGGATCAAACCCCACCTCTTTCCCACTCCCTCCCTCCCTCCCTGTCCCCTCCCCTTCATTCTCCCTCCTGCCTTCCCCACTTCCTTCCCTTTCCCCCCTCCCCCACTTCTCTCTTCTTCTTCCTCTCCCCCCTTCACTCTTGCTCCCCCTCCCTCCTTCTCTCCTCCTCTCTAGCTGGGTCAGTGGCCTGTGCAGTGAGCTGTCCTCTCCGCCCTGTACCCACTCTGGCTTCCTCTACATCAGGGTAGCTTCTGCTCCTGGGCAGACAATCTGGCCATGGCCTGGTTCTTGCTGCTGGCCAAGGATGGTGGGGAGAGAAGTGCAAGGGCCATAGCAGCCTGGCCCCCGCTCCCCTCTTGGTCTCTGTCAAGCTCTGCAAAGAAGAGAGCTAAAGTTCACATAACAAGTGTCCAGTGGCATAGTCGCCATTCAGGGCCCTAAGGAAGCAGCCATAAGTTGCATGGTCCTTGGCCTGGAGGTGTGGGCAAAAGGGTTTGAAGCTCTGCACAATGCCCCTCGTATTAGGCAGGAGCTTGGGGCCACTTTCCATTGAGGGGCATAGGCAGAAGTGATCCGTGTCTGAAGCAAGTAGGCAGGGCCTGGCCTTTGTCTGTCTCTGCAGCAGCCATGGGCCATATGTTGAGGTGGTGGAGCCTTCATGAGCCTGGGTTCCAGCGTGGAGCAAAGCCACCCACAGAACCTACCCCCACTAGGATTGTAACCTGTGCAAAAAATATACCTTTTTCTATTCCCAGGATGCAAAGGTGATTCAAAAGTTGCAAAATAACAATGTGATATGTCACAACATTAAGAGAAAGGATAAAAACCATATGATCATTTAAGTATGTAGACAAAGCATTTGACAAAGCACAACATCCATTCCTGGTAAACCCTCAATAATTAGAGGGAACACACCACAACATAGTAGAGGCCACATGTGAAAGCTCATGTATATGAAAACCTGAGTATGCAAACAGCATACTCAGCAGGGAAAACTTTTCCCCTAAGTCTAGGAACAAGATGAGGATGTCCTCCCTCAACATTTCTATTCAATATAGTACTGGAAGTCCTAGCCACAGCAATCAGACAAGAAAAAGAAATAAAGGGCATCTAAATTGGTGAGGAAGAAGTAAAACTTATTCTTTGCAGATGACAAGACACTGTATACAGAAAACCCAAATTATATATATATATATATATATATATATATATATATATATATACACATATATATATATACACAACCCTAAAGTTCCATAAAAACTTACTAGAACTGATCAATGAATTCATTAAAGTTGCAGGATATAAAATCAATGTACATAAGTCTGTGGCATTCCTATACACGAAAAATGAAGCAACCAAACATGAAATTAAGGAACTATGATTACATCAAAAACAATAAAATATCTATGAATAAACTTAACCAAAGAAGTGAAAGACCTGTACTCTGAAAACTCTAAGACACCGATGAAAGAAATTTAAAGATGACACCAAGAAATGGAAAGACATCCCATGCTCATGGATCGGAAGAGCAAATATTGTTAAAATGTCTATACTACCCAAAGTAATCTACAGTTCAACACAGTCCCTATCAAAATAGCAACCAATATTTTACAGTACTAGAACAAACAATCTAAAATTTGCCCAGAGCCATAAAAGACCTCGAAAAGCCAAAGCGATCTTGAAAAAGGAAAACAAAACTGGAGTCATCACAATTCCAGACTTCAAGTTGTATTACAAAGCTGTAGTCATCAAAACAGTATGGTACTGACACAAAAACAGAAAAAACAGACACACAGAGCAAAGGAACAGAATAGAGAGTCTAGAAATAAACCCATGATTATATTATCAATTAATCTATACCAAAGGAGGCGACAATATCCAATGGGGGGAAAACAGTCTCTTCAGCTGACGCTGCTGGGAAAACTGACAGCAACATGCAAAAGAATGAAACCAGACTACTTTCTTTACCATACACAAAAATAAACTCAAAATGGATTAAAGATCTAAATGTGAGACCTAAAACCATAAAAATCCTCGAAGAGAAGAGATAGTAACCTTTTTGACATCGACCATAGGAATATTTTTCTAGATACAACTCCAGAGGCAAGACAAGTAGAAGCAAAAATGAACTAATGGAACTACATGAAAATACAGAGCTCCTGCACAGGGAAGGAAACAATCTAAAAACAAAACTAAAAGATAACCTAAGGGATGGAGAGGATATTTGGCAACGATCTAGCCCATAAAGGGTTAGTAGCCAAAGTATATAAAGAACTGATACAACTCAACACCAAACTAACAAATAATCTAGTTAAAAAATGAGCAGAAGTTGGGGCACCTGGGTGGCTCAGTCAGTTAAGCATTTGACTTTGGCTCAAGTCATGATCTCGGGTGCTGGGATCGAGTCCTGTATGAGACTCTGTGCTCAGTGGGGAGTTTGCTTGTCTGTCTCCGTCCCCCTGCTCATGCTCGCTTACTCTCTCTTCTCTCTCACTCTTTCGAATAAATAAAATCTTTTAAAAAATGGGTAGAAGATGTGAACAGACATTTTTCCAAAGAAGACATCCAGATGGCCAACAGATACATGAAAAGATGCTCAACATCCCTCATCATCAGGGAAATGCAAATGGAAACCACATGAAATACAACCTCACACCTGTCAGAATGGCTAGTATCAACACAAGAAGCAATGGGTGTTGGTGATGATGTGGAGAAAGGGGAACCCTTCATGGACTGTTGGTGGGAATTCAGACTGGTGTAGCCACTGTGGAAAAGAGTGTAGGGGTTCCTCACAAACAAAAATAGAGTTACTCTAGGACCCAGCATCACAATACTAGGTATTTACCCCCAAAATACAAAAATACTAATTTGAAGGGGCACACGCACTCCTCTGTTTATAGCAGCATTACCAACAATAGCAAAGGTGTGGAAGCAGGTGAGGATGGATGGATAAGGAAGATATGGTGCATACGCACATGATGGGCTATTCTCAGCCATCAAAAGAGTGCAATCTTACCATTTGCAATGACATGGATGGGGCTAGAGGGTATGAAGCTGGGTGAAATAAGTCAGTCAGAGAAAGACAAATACCATGTAATTTCATAAGTGTAACTTAAGGAATGAAACAGATGAACATGGGGTAATAAAAAAGAGAGAGGCAAACCACAGAACAGACTCTTAACTACAGAGAACAAACTGATGGTTACCAGAGAGGAGGGAGAAGGGGGGATGGCTGGAGTAGGGGATGGAGATTAAGAGCATGCTTATCATGATAAAGAAAGAAGAGAGGGAGGGAGGGAAGAGAAAGAAAGAAAGAAACAAAGGGAGGGAAGAAAGGAAAGAAGGAAGGAAGGAAGGAAAAAAAGAAAGAAAGAAATCCATCTTTGGTGGGCAAAGTGGCTGGGATCTCATGAGATAATCTGTTCCTGCAGCGTAACCCAGGGAAGCCTGACTAACCCTCAGAGTCTCCCTGCAGCTGGGGGAGATTGTCAGAAATCACAAAGTAAGTAACCCCACATGCTGGGATGGGAAGATGGGGGAGTGTCAAGTTTGGTGTGGGGATTCTGGGAGATTCCGCTCCTGGTATTGGCTCCTGAACGGGCAGATCTTGGGAAGAGATGTCCATGTGATTCGCACCCTGTCTGTGCAGGGAGTAAGGCCCCAAGTGTCGTGTGTGTGTGTGGAATTGCATTGGGACCCTGCTGTCCTTGGCTTGGGGAGCAGCCAAGTGGATGCCGAGGTCCCCAATCCAGATGTGGGGAGAAAGCGGTGTTTGGAGAGATTGAGATAGGACGGAAAATGTGACTCCTGTCCTCCGTGGCCTGTGTAGTGTGTGTGTGTGTTGGTGAAAGGGCTCACAATTACCCAGAGGCCCCATCCAATCCATCTGCAGCACTAGCCAGAGGTCAGTCTCCAGTCCCCAGGACAGCAGTGTGGCCCGCCTCCCCACTGCCCTGCTTGTGGGCCACCACAGCCTAAAGTGGTGAGGCGAGGGGCCCACACAGGAAGCTAGTTGACCAGCTCGCACACGCCACCTGAGCGGCCGGTTCCCAAGCAGTGCTCCACATGCATGTGTCCCTGCGGTCCCCCCTACTTGGGACTCGCAGCCCTCCCCGCACACACCCTGTCTAGCAGCTCGGGGCAAGGGGCATCTTCCTGGAGCACCTGCCCCTGGTGTGTGGTTCCCTGAGAGTGATACCGCAGAGCCAGGCCCCAGGAGAGCCCGCGGACATGGTTGTGTGGCCGCAGAGCTGAGGTCTGCAACAACACCTCGAGGGAGAGGTTGCCCTGGACAACATGGGCTAGAAGGAGGTTCGGGTCAGTGGCTTGCACCTGTGCAGCTGGACGCTCCCTCGAAGCACTGAGAATGGACTCCAGGTTCAAGAAAGAACCTAGTCCAGCTCCGCCTTCTTAGGCCATGAAGCCACAGCTCTGAGAACATGGGGAATGTCCAGTCTAACCCCAATTCATAAAAAACCCATCACACCAAAAAACAAAGGTAAGAATGTTAGGAAACACACTGATATTTTCACAATGCTGTCTGTGATGGGCAGTGTGCTGGGTTATTCTCTCCACGATTCTGCAGCTTCCAAGGTGTATAAGCAGTAAGACTTCTATAATTTAAAAAAAAAAAAGAGAGAAGTTACTTATTTTATTTATTTTTAATTATTTTATTTTTTAGAGAAAGAGAAGTTGGGGAGGCATATGGGGAGAGGGAGAGAGAGAACCTCAAGCAGACTCAATGCCCAGCACAGAGCCCAATGCAGGACTTACTCTCACAACCCTGAGATCATGACCTGAGCCAAATTAGGAGTCGGATGCTCAACCCACTGAGCCACACAGGTGCCCTGAATGTTACTTATTCTAAATGAGTTTATCAAGTTGTCCTACTTTAATTGCCTTGTCATTTTACAGGACATGTTTGGTCCGGTAATAATGGCATTGATTATAGTCACAAGATATTAAAAACAACCCAAATTTTCAATAACACAGGACTGAATATATGGCAAATCTAGCCACTAGAATAATATGGAGCCTCTTGAAATGACTGAAACTGGTCCAGCAGTGTAAGAGAGAATCTCATTTTCATACAAAAACCTTCATACAAAACCTTCTAAGGTGACATGCTCTGAAGTATCTCTCGATGGCGGATCAATAGTGACTTTCATCTTCTTTGTGTTGTTCAAAACATCCAAGTTTTCTATGAAAAAGCATATATTCCTTTCAGAATCAGGGGAGAGAAAAGCCCACTTCAGAAAAACAAAGAGATGTTTCCACAAGCATGCTGCGACCACTGGATGTCCACCTGGGAGAGAGGGAAGCTTCCCCACCTCAGGCAGACAATTTAAGTCAAAATGAACCCCACCACCTAATGCAAGAACTAAAGTCCCAGAACTCTTGGACAAAGAGATACGAGTAGACCTCCATGCCCTTGAATCGGGAATAATTCCTTAGATAAGACACCAAAAGCATGAGTGGCAAAAAGAAAAAAATAGATACATTGGATTTATCAAAATGTAAAACTTTTATTCTGCCAACACCCCCATCGAGAAAATGAAAAGACAACCCATAGAATGGAGGAAATGATTTTCGAATCTTGTATCTGAGAAAGGACTTGTGCCCAGGATACATAAGTAACTCTCACAACTCAACAGTAAAAAGATGAATAACTCAATTAAAAACTGGGCAAAGAATCAGAATAGACATTTTGCCAAAGAAGATGAACCTATGAGTAAAAACTGCATGAAGAGGTGCTGAACGTCACCAGCCATTAAAGAAATGCAAATCAAAACCACAGTGGGATGCCACTTCTTAGCCAACAGCATGCTGCAAAAATGACAGACAGTAACAAGTGTTGACAGGGATGTGACCGAATGGACCTGGAAGATATTGCTCATAGGAAGGTAAAATGTTGTAGTTGCTTTGGAAAATTTGCAAGTTCTTCCACATCCTAAACATAGGGTAATCATATGACCCAGAGTGTCCACTCCTAGGGATACACCCCCAAAAGTGAAAACATGTATCTCCCCGTAGACTTCCCCAGAATGTTTGTAGAAGCATTATTCATAATATCCAAAAAAGAGGAAACAACCCAGTTGTCCACCCACAAATGAATGGGTAAATAGAATGTGTATCAAATGTGTAAATAGAATGTGTATCAAACAACAAGTATTATTTGGTAAGAAAACAGGGATGATGTACGGACATATCTTCAACATGAACGAACCTTGAACATGTACAAAAGAAAGAAGACAGTCACAGATTGCACGACTTCATTGGTAGGTAACGTCCAAAATAAGCGAATCTATGGAGACAGAAGGTGTATTTGTAGGTGCAGTGTGTAGTATGTTGATGATATGTACAAATCAAGGCATAAAAGAGCAAAGAGACAAAGGGAGGGAAGGGAGGTGACACCCTCATGAGGCACTACTATGCTCCACATACAAGCCAGGGCTCCTGTTCGTCCTGGCTTCTTTAGGCCTTGGCACCCCTCTGAGGGTGCACATGACCACCTCATCTCATTCTTGTCTCAGTATCCAGAGAAGTAGGATCTCAAAATCCCAAATGGCTGAGCCTATGAAGCCCAGATTGGTCTGACCTGTCACCCCACTCGGCTTTTGTCCACTATTTCCACAGCTGTCCTGGTATCAGGATGAGGGAGGTGATGTCAGGGCCCATGCTTAGTACACAACATGGGTTCCTCCTGCCAGAATCACTGTAAGGAACATCTCAGGGCTCCAGAGAGAGCAGGCTGGGATTCAGGCTCCAGAAAGGCTGACTATGGCAGACCTAAGATCCTGGGGTCCCATATATCACCTTGCAGTTTCCAAGGCACCACTACAGCCCTTCAAAGCTCCCGGAGCCCCTTGATGCTCCCTTGTGCTATGGCATATGGCCTTGTTACTCTCATGGGCACTCATTACTGACCGCCTCTCTGGGCTGGGACAGAGACATTCAGAGACAGCTTTAGCCCTCACAAATCTTATGTCCAAGTAGGTTGGGGACAATGCTAAACATCTTTCATAGGCTAGAATGGTGAGGTGTTCCTAGTGCTCTGGGAGCACAGAGGAAGGGTGACTAGCTGCTTGGGAAGTCAGAGCAGGCTCCATCTACCAATCTGTTTACCTTTCTGTGCACTCATTCACTCATCTGTCCATCCATCCATCCATTGTCCATCCATACATCCATCCATCCATTTACCAATCCATTGTACATTCTACCAATCTATCCATCCATCCATCCATCCATCTTTCCATCCATCCATCCATCCATCCATCCATCCATCTATCCATTGTCCATCCATCCATCCATCCATCCATCCATCCACCAATCCATTGTACATTCTACCATCTATCCATCCATCCATCCATCCATCCATCCATCACTCCAACTATATCTGCACATGTCCTTCATCCAAAACTGTTTATAGAGCTCCTTTCACCCCTACTGCTCTTGATGCTGAGGATTCATCACAGAATAAGGCAAATTAAGTCAATTCTCTTCTAGATCTACCTTCTAGTGCATATAACATAAAGCAAACATGTAAAAACAATTCTACATGCACAAAATCACCATGAGGAAAATAAAACAGAATAACAAATGGGAAAATCTGGCAGCCAGGTATGGTTTCTCTGGGGAAGTGGTGTCTGAGCTGAGGTTCAGGTGAGGAGGAGCCATCCGTAGGAAAGTCTGAGGCAGCGGAGTTTCCAGGCGGAAGAGCTGACATATTCAGGGGCCAAAAGCGGGAATGGACTTAGCTTGTTTGTGGGACAGGACAAAGGTCAATGTGCCTGGCGCTTAGTGATTTTGAACAAAGGGGATGTTTTTGCTGAGTCTCAAAGAACAAGAGCTTGCCAGGCAGAGAAGCCATGGGGACAGCATACGTGGAAACCAGGAGGCATGAAGGGAACTGGGGTTGGTCCAGTAAGACCAGGCATTTCTAAACATTTTTCTTTCACATAGGGGAATACATAGCTGGGAAATCCCTGGGAAAGAAGATGGAGGTGTGGGGTAGTTAACCATATATAATACATGCTATAAAGCTTCTGGGATTAAACAGTGTGGTATTAGCTCATTTATAGACAAATAGACCAAGGAATAGAGTAGAAAACCCAGAAATGGGTCCAGCACATGTGAAATGTGGTCAGGGTGACTTCTCAAGTGAGTGGGGAAAGAGCTTTTAAATCAATGGCTTTGGGACACCTGGAGAGGCCCACTGGCCCTACTCCTCACAACAGATCCCAACAGATTGGAAAGGAGACCATGCAAGTGTTAGAAAAAACCGTGACTCCTTTTATAACCGAAATTGGAGAAAAGCTTTTATAACTGTGACTCCAAACCCAACAGCAATCAAATGAATATGAATACATTTGCCTACATATAATTAAATGTCTATATGGCCAAATACACCCTAAGCAAGGTCAAAAGACACGAAATATTTGCTACTAATACTACAGATGCAGGACCCCAATCGCTGACTCTCAAAGTTCCCAACAACAAAGACAAAGCCCAGTGACCTGTCAGAAAATGGGTGAAAGTTATTAGCACTTTGTGGAGATGAACAAGCACATAGGTCTTTTATTTTTTTTTTAAAGTATAACTTATTTCTTTCAGAGGGAGAGTGAGAACTTGGGCAGGAAGAGGGGCAGAGGGAGAGGGAGAAGCAGACTTCCTGCCAAGCAGGGAACCCGATGCCAGACCCAAAGCCAGGGCCCTGGGATCGTGACCTGAGCAGAAGACAGACGCATCACTGACTGACACACCTGGGTGCCAGGGCCGCTGATCACATTCTAGCCACCTCCAAGGGGTTAGGGTGCAGCCATGTGGGGGGGCACAAGGACAGCATGGGGGCCCGTGTATAATGGCATTCAATCAAAGTGGGGTGCTGGATGGTACAGAGAGGGTCTATGGCATGCATGGGCTTCTCGTGTCTTCTAAGGGAACTGGTGCCCCAATAAAGCCCCAAGGAATGGAAATGGCTGCTGGGGGGTGGGCAGGGAGGGGGTGTGGAGGGGGAACCCCTGCATGCAGCCCCTCTCACTCCAGAGCCCTGGGAATGCTTGGCTAGATAAGACCACAAAGAAGGTGTCCCTGGAAATGAACCTGGCTCCTAATCAGACAGGAGGCAAGAAATCTTCGTGTCACAGTAAAGTAGCAGTATTGAGAGTGTGGAATTGTAGCGAACTATATTCTAAGGCAAAAAAAACCCCAAAAAACAAAAAACAAAAAAACACCACCACAACCCCCCCAAACCAAAAACAAACAAACAAACAAAAAACCTTAAATTGTTCTTCTAAGAAAAAAGAATAACAGAAGGAGAAAAATAAGGAAATACTATCTCACCTGATGGGAAACAGGAAGACCATCACAAGACCTGATTCTCTCCAAGGCCGGGTGCAGAGAAGGTAAGAGCTGGCTTGGTCCGAGGGGTCACCCTGGCAACTGAGAAGCCGGCCAGGGGAATACAGTGGCCTCTGCTCGCCAGGCATCCAGCTGGAGGTGCTCTGCTGACTCTGCCATCCTTCCTCCTTCCTGGGGGCTTTGGGCCTCTGGGAAGAGGTGAACCAGGTGGCCAGACACTCAAGAGGGTGCAGGACCAATGGAAAAGACCCCACAGTGCTTCTTGGCTCAGGGTCCTCGTGGAGGCTGGAGCCTTAGGCTAGTCCTCCCCGCCTGCCCCAGAACCTAGACTGGTCTAGACAATAGGGGAACACCTCTGGGGCCCCTGCAAGGGGCAGGGGAGGCTGGGGGTGGGCGGGGAGGAGGAAGAAAGCAAAGCAGCTGATGCTTTCAGTAGGTCTGTGTTGAGACCTGCCTGACAACCACATACGCCCATTTTCCAGATGTGGAAACAGAGGACTGGGGTGACTCGGCCAAGGCTGAGACACTAGTGAGCTCATGGTAGGGGCACCTGGTCCACAGCATTCCCCGGGGAATGGGGGGCTGAGAGTGTGTAGACCCATGTTCACAACCTGCCCCCTCAGACCTGGGCGTCAGGGGCTCCCCAGCTTAGGGTCAGCTCCAGGCATGATCTGGGGGAATGGGACATTAGGAACTATCATATCCCTGGCAGCCCCGCCTGTGCTGCAGGCCAGCCCCTCCCAAACTCACAGAGGCTTCCCGAAGCTCAGCACGGGAGGGCGGAAATGATGACAGGTGCCACCGCCTCCGGGCTGCCTGTCACTGACCAGCTGCCTCCCGTCAGCATCCCCGCCCAGAACTCCTGTTCCAGCCCAGCCCCTCCCAGCAGGCCCCCTTCCCTGGGGGTGGGGCTCCCAACTCCAGCTGGAGTGGGGCTGACCCCAGGGGTCCGGGATGGACAAGAGCGCACTGGGAGCTGGGGGAAAAGGCTCAGGAATGAGATGAATTAGCTCCGGAAAAAGCAAGTGTTGTTGGGGCCAGCAAGGCCAGGGGGCGGAAGATCGCTCCTGGTGGGGATGTACCAGGGCTTCCTGGAGGACACTGTCTGGGGATGGGCAGGGTCTGCTTGGAGGGACCAGAGGTACAGACAGGAGGATAATGGGAGTGTCAGGCCAGCAAGAGCCTAGCTGGCTGGAGGCCAAGGAGAGGCTGGGCTTGAGGCTGGATGGTGGACCCGCGGCAGGTCATTCCTGGAGACCTTCTTGGGAGGCCAAGGAGCTGGGGCTGCACCAGCCCTGGTGTGGGGAGGGGGCCCTGAAGGTTCCGGGCTGGGAATGGCCAGATCGGACCTGGGGTGAGGACCATAGTGAGCTCAAGAAAAGGGAGGGGGCCTGGAGCAGGGGAAGGTTGAGGTGGGGACTATCCCCTGGACGTGCCTGGGCCTGTGAACATGGATGGGAAGAGAGAACATCCTCCCGTCACTGACCTCTGACTGATGGGGGCGTCCGTCTCTTATAAGTGAGGTCCCAGGAGGAGTGATAAGACCATCGAATCTCCCTGTCACACAGCCGTGGCCTGAATCCTGGGGGACCCAGCCCCGACGAAGCCCTGTGATAACTCCTCCCACCGGCTGGCGTGCTAACAGAGAGGCACACAGATCACCACAGTGTGAATTTAGCGTTTGAATATTTGGTAACAACTTCAGTGCCACGTGTTTCCTTTGCGATCCTTGCATCTTATGATGTGTGCAGAACACCCTTCTTCTGGGAAGAGCTGTCAGTCTCCCCGGCTGCCCTGGGGCCCTGGCACGTGGAGGGTCAGGAACGCTGTAAGAGGACACTCCCTGGGGACAGAAGGAGAGTCACCAGGAAGAGCTGAGCGCCCGAGTTGGAGGCCACGCCCTCGCCCATACCCAGCGCTGGCCTCCCTGGCTGGCGGGCACCCAGCAACTGGAGCCACTTTTAGCCCTGTTCAAGGCTGGGCATGGCTGGGGCCGGGCAGGCGTGGTGACCTCGTCAGGGGTCACCCCACACTCACAGGGGTCCAAGTGCAAGGAAAGGGCTTGAACTTGGCCAGGGCCGGTGGGGTTACAGGGACAGGGGTGGTGGTCTGACCCTGGGGGTGACATGTCCTCAGCTCTTGTCCTCTGCTGCTGTCCCAGGCCTGGTCCCCAGGAAGCAACCTTGAGGGGGTGCATGGGGGGCCTCCTGGTGACAGTTCCACTCTCACCATAGACTGGGGGGCCGGAGTAGGGAGGGAGAGGTTGCTGTGGGGTGTCTGCCTCCTCCCTGTCGCTGGTGGCACCCACCACCCCGCGTCTCCCCTTGCTCTTCGGTCTTGTCTGTTCCGAGGCTGGTGGGGACCCCCTGGGACCTCAAGGCTCATAGAGACCACAAACTCTAAGGCATCGTGGGAAAAACAAAGCTCAGCTGTGAAGGTCTTGGCAGTGGGGGGCCACCCAGAATTCCCTGTGCGTTAGAGAACTCCCAAGCATTTTGTATTCAGGGCTGACACCTGGCGTGACTCTTTTTGGCTGAAGGATTTGGCTTCCGTTTCCGGGGCATGGGGGGAGATGCTGGGACAATGGTCAATGGCCTGCCCATTCAGTGGCCTGGGTCCTGTGGGTCAGCACTTAAGAGTGGGCACTTAAGAATGACCCAGTCCTCCCTGGTTTGCCAAGTGTTTACCCCTCCGGTCTCTCCAGCCACACAGCTGCCCTAAGCGCTCGGCACTGCAGGGCGGGTCAGTGTGGTCGCCTGGTAAAGGGAGCAAGCTGGAGCCACAGGGGCCCCTCTTTCTTGGAGGTTGATACAGTAGCCGCTGACTCAGCCTCTCGCAGGCTCTCAGGGTAGTGGAGAGGGGTGGCGTGCGTGCACAGGCGTGGGCGTGTGACACTTCCTGGATAGCTCTGCCTCTGCTGGGCTGTGTGACTAGGGCAGGACATTTCACCCCCTGGGGCTGTGCATCCTCTCTGGGACCCATGACTGCCTCCTGGGCCCCACCAGGCAGATGCTAAGCGAGAGCACTGCACAAATCGTGGGCACAAAGCCTGTACACAGAGAATGCCTGCCTTGGGAGACAGCCCAGGTGCAGGCACACATCGGAGAAACCTGCATCCATGTCTCACACCTTCCACAGGTCATGGAACCAAAGGTTTTCTTCCCGCTTCAGGCCTGCTCCAGGCCTGCAGCGTCTCCACTGCCTGGGCGACCCAGGCCAGCTGCAGGGTGGAGCCCTTCCCTGTGACTGTGGGAGATATCCCACCCCAACCCAGGCCTGCGCTGTCCACACCAACCCCGCAGCCATGGGGTCGGGGGTCAGGCACCCTGCGAGCTCCCAGAGGCCACCACGGGGTCCCCAGGGTCTGGGGCTGGACCTGAGCTTTATTTCAGACCACCATCCTTCCGAGGCATGAGGGCGCTTTCTTGGGCTTGAGCGCCCCCTGCTGTTGGTGCCGGCAGAGAAGCTGATCCCAGGCTCCAGCCTCCCTCGGGCCCCTCGGTCCCTGGGCTTCCACACCCAGGAAGAATATCAAGAACAGGGGTGGAGGGAAGACCCTGCAGTCCTGGGATCTGAAATGGAGGGGAGATCTGTAGCACAGACGGGCCTCGGCACACGTCCCCACCATCAACAGGTGGGTCTAAGTGTGACATCAGTTCGCACCTGAATTGGGAAGGACCCGGCTGAGGACAACGTGCCAGCGTCTTATCAGATGGGGCCACCTCGGGACCACTGTTAGCCAGAAGCATGAGCTCTGCAGTGGCAGGGAAATGCACCCCGGTCTGCTGGGACTGGGGCTCATGCTTCGAATAAGGGACCTATGCCCTAGGGCAGCAGAGTGAGCAGTGGGGACACCCAGGGCCTTTCTCCACTCCTGCCCTCTCCTGTCCCTCCTTACCATCCCACTATGCAAGGACTGCCTCCCTCAAGGGCCATCTCCGTCTGTCCCTCCTTTGTGCAGCTGCTACCACATGACCCCCAGGCAGGGGGCGCCCAGGCTGGTGACCTGCCCCAAGGGTCTCTGGCTCCCGGGGTGATGGGTGAACTTCCTCAGGGGTGCTTTGTTTCTCCCAGCGATGTGCCTGCTGGGGACTATCTGTGACACCCAGGAGGTGCCTTGTCAGGCCTGACTCATGCTGGAGGAATGGCCGGCTCACCAGTCTGCCAAGCCAGGGTCTCCATCCCAATCCCTCGGCTCCCATCATTGCTCCATCTGAGCACCCACCCTCCCCAGGAAGGGGGCCACGGGTGGCAGAGGAGATGCAGGAACCCCTCTGAGCCGCCCCGCCCTCGCTGGCTCCCAGAGGGCTTGGATGTGGCAGGAAGACTAGCACATGGCTCTCCCAGACCATCCTCTTCCTGTCCTGAGTGCCAAGGGCATCCCGTCCTCCCTGAGAGGCTGCCTAGCTGGGACAAGAGGCAGAGTGGCCACGGGGTGTTTGGGAGCGTGGGGCTTTTCCAACAGAGACCGGCCCTGACCCCAGGGACTCCCAGGACGTGCCCTGGTGGCCCCGTTGGCAGCCATGGGCCAACCCCACCGTGCCCATCCCACCGTCCCCGTTAGCCAGTCCTCCGCCTGAGCAGAGTGAGACCTGCTCAGCTACCGCCTCTGATTCCCAGATGCCACGGGGACAGTTTCCATGGAGAACGTACCGCCTTCATTCTGATCCATCCACCACCCCTGCTGGAAGGGAAGCCCCTCTCCAATAGCCTGTGGTTTCAGAACCGGAGGGGGCTGGCTTGCTCCTGAGGCCCCTGCTCACCCGCAGTTCCCCACCTTGAGTGAATGAAGCCAGCAGATCCTTGTGGCTCCTGCCATCTGGCTGAGTCGCACCCCCTCCAGTCGGCCACCTTCCAGGTCTGCTTATCACGGCCTCCCTGGGGCACCTGCTTCTAGTCCCCCTCTGCATCCTACTTCCTCCTGCTGCCCTGAGGGGCCATCACGCTTCTGAGAATTTTTGGCCCCCAGCCTCTCAGGGCCTGACCCCTGACCTCCGGCAACTGCACTCTGTCTGCTCTCCCTCCCTAGACCCTGCTGCACCTGGGGGTGCCCATCATGGACGGGCTGCTCTACCTGGGAAACCAGACTGTTACGGCTCACTGGCAGCTTCCTGTCCATGGCCTCCTCCCCAGGCACCCCAGGCACTTCTGCTCAGCCAAGCTTTATGTCTCTCTCCTTGGGTCCACTGGGAAAAATCATTCCAACCATTTGCCCGGAAAAAATACCCACTGACTGTTGTGGTGGCTTCCCCCGTCATCCCTGTTGCTGTTAGCCCAGGTCACCCTGGAGCCAGTGGCCTCCGGGCCACCCCCTGAGGACCCAGAAATCCCTCTTCTGTAGGTTATCACAGACTCTGAGCCCCCCACCCCCCTGCTGCAGCCACTGCCCACTACGTCCACTTCACCATCTAATACGTGGGCAGGTGGGCTTTGGGGGAATCTAGACCCTCTAGAACCTTCCCTGCAAAGAGTTTAGGACAGAGGAAGATAGGTTAATGTTTGGCCATAGGAAGGAGACAGATGTCTACTTAGTAAGGAAGAGAAGAGTACGGGTCCGAGGTGAGTTGTTACCACACGACTGCAGAAAACATCTCTGTGCTTGTTTCTCTGTGCCCACGAGTGAAACTCTAGGCCTAGGAGTGAAAATGCTGGTCTCATTTCCTCACACTCTCACTGCTGTCTTGTAGACCCTGGAAATGAGCTCTGCTTGGGGGTGTCTGGAAGCTGGACTAGCAAGTCTTCATGCACTGGCCCAGAGAGGTAGTGGACGTGGTCCTGGCACTGGGACCCCTGGTGGAAAACCAGACCCTGGGCCCATCCCATGAGCATTTTGGGGAATATACATTTATGCCACATGGAATTCAAAGCTACCACTTAATGAGTCCGGGGCCAGTCCTGGGTGTCCGGCATGAACAGAGGCAGAGCCATGGGCCTGAGGCAGCTCTCAGGCCTGGCCCTGGGGCTTCCCACAGCACATAGCCTGTGGGCCTTCTGAATGTGAGCTCAGGCAGTGAGCCTTTACCCAGAAGAGGCGGGCTAGTGCCTCTAAGAACTGCACCTACTGAAACAACCTGAAAGGAAAGATAACATTTGAAATGAATAAATGAAGAGTGGATAAACTGAAATCCTAAGTAAAGAACAAGACTTTAGGAGGGAGGAAAACACACATCTAGAAAGGACTATGTAGGTATCTGGCATTTAAACCTCATGTGACACTTAAAAAGCAAAATAGATTAAAGTGAAGAGAGAATTCACGAAATGGAAGATAGAGTTGCCCCCCAACCACCCCCGCCAATTCCTGTTGAAATTTTAACTCCCAGAACTCCAGAAGGCAGCTGTGTTTTTACACAGGGTCTTTAAAGGGTCAGTAGGTGAAAATGAAGTCCTTTGTGGGGGTCCTACTCATGTAGGACTGGTGTCCTTATTGGGAGAGGGGATCAGGACACAGCCACACAGAGAGGGACACCCCCATGAGGACACAGGGACAGGATGGCCACCCACAAGCCCAGGAGAAAGGTCTCAGGCAGAGCCAGCCCTGCTGATTCCCTGGCCTGGTGCCTCCTGCACCCGAGCCTCCAGGGATGGAGCCCATTCATGTCTGCTCTTTCAGCTGCTGGGACTGTGGTACTTGACCATGGCAGGCCTGGCAGATGACCATGACAGAAGGCAAGGGACAAAGAGGACAAGCTGGAAGAAAGGAATACAGTCACAGGGCTAGAGAAACAGAGTCTGCAAAGCCCAGAGGGAGGTGCTGACAGCTGAGAGAAGGGAGGTGTGTGCTGAGGTGGTGCCCACAGGTCTCCAGGAACGGAAAATCAGGAATCCTCAGGTTCGAAAGGCACATAGGGCCCAGAGCAGAGCCCGTAAACCCGAGTTCCCCCAGGCTCACCCTGTGTGGGCACCGTGAACTGCCCGGAGCAGCCACGCCCTCACCTCTCAGCCTTTCTCCGCCTTCCTCGTCCACACACGGGTGAACAGAAGTGAGCACAGAGAGGCGCTGTGCGGCCGGGTGCAGGACCTTGGGAATCGGGCCTGTGGGCTGCACGGCCTCCTAGGAGAGCCCTGTGCTGTGGCTAATATGGCTCCCGGTAAGCACACGCTGACCGTCTGGGTCCACGACGCGGTTCTTGCTCTGCCTGTCTGTGGGCGGGTTTTCTCATTTCATCTCCAGATGAATAAACGCAGCAGGCGATTTCCACCCCGACCCACTGCGGGCCCCCTTGGGCCTGCAGCTTCTCCTTCCCGGGCCTGCTGTGGGCTCCCCTCACCTGCTCTTCTCCCCTCCCCAGCTGCCAGAGCAGGGGGCTCATGTCCCAGTGAGAAGGGGACCAGCCTTGCGTCTGTTACTGCTGTCGGGGTGTTGACAGCTCCTGGGCACACAGGCCCATCCCTGGCCACCCTCCTGAACCCTGGCCACTCTGAGGGGCACCCTGCTCAAACATGGGTTCTCTACTGTGTCCTGTGCCCCCAGACAGAGCAACAACATCCTAGACCCTCCCCTTCCAGGAGCTGGGTCTGCTTGCCAGCTCTCCCTCGGGCATTACCCTCCCCAGGACTCCATGGAACTCAATGGAACTTTCAAGTCTCCATTCCTTGGTTCCCCAAAAGCAGGCCCTGTGAAGGACCCCCTTCTCTGAAAGGCAGACCCCTCCAAGGCTAGCGACCTGAACTTCCCAGACACTGAGTTCTGGCTGGAAAGTCAGACATTGATTCATGGGTTGGGAGGGTGGGGGCAGCTAGGTTTGCTGTCACAGCCCCCCAGCCCCTGAGGGCAGTGGTGTGGGGCCTTCGGAGTACCGTGGGGCCCTGCGCAAATGCTTGGGGAAGGACAGCCCTGTGGAGGGCAGGGGTATGTATTAACTGTTTCAGTTTTGTAAGAAAAAAAACAAGTGTATATACATTACTGTGAGGAAATAGAACAAAATGAGGAAATTATCAGTAGGATGTGGGTTTATGGTTGATAGTTATTTTCTTTTAAAAATGTTTGTTTTATTTATTTATTCAATAATAAATATACGTGGTTTTCACAAGGGACGAAAACTATTTTCCCCCAAGGCGTCTGTTTGTAGACGAGGTGACTTCCCTGCTCAGCTCAATAGAGACGTGGGGGAAGGTGTGGGGCGAGCCAGGTGTCTTCCTGCCCCCGGCCCCACACCCACTGCAGCACTTCTCCCTGACAAGCCTCCTTGACAGGTGTCAGCTCTTCTGGAGAAGTCAGCCACAGCCGGCACCATCTGTTGGGGGGGGGGGGTTGGGGGGGTGCCACCATGTGGGCCTCCCCGGCCCCTGCTGCCCGGGCTCTCAGCCCTCACCCCCTCAGCAGCCGCCGCCTAGCCTGCCTCTAGGGTTCCGGAAACTCCAAGGGGTGGAGGGGAGCTCTGGCCCATGCTTGCAGCCGCCTCTCGGAGCACTTGGGGCTCCCTGTCTGGAGACCCAGCTTAGGACCTGGGTCAGGACCAGCTCCTCTGGCTGGAGGCCTCTGCACCCGGCCCACACTCAGTTAGGTCCCCATGACACGTGCTTATGATGCAGGGCCTTGGGCTAATCCTGAACCCTGAGGCCCGCACAGCCTCCCTCAGAAAGCTAAATGGAGCTGCCTTGGAGGGCACGGCTAGCCTCAGGGATGTGACTGTGTGGCGCTCCGGATCCGCAGCTCTCCAGGCCGTACATCCAGGGACGTCTCAGGCCGCAGGACTCTGCAGAACAATTCCTTCATCTTGCTTCTGTGATTTCATCCCGCTAGAAGGGGCACGTGCACAGTGCTTAGACAAGGGAGGGCTGCAGAGGTCTAACTCCAGGCTGAGACTCTGGAAACGTTCCTGCTGTGCTCGCTGCACCTTCCTGTGGGTCCTTCCCCATCTCCCACCTTTCCTGGACATCGCCGTCTGTGGTGTCTTGTAGGGGCTGTGAAACTTGACTCACTTGACCTCAGACCCGCGGTCTGTCCCTCACAAAGGGACTTCAGCCCTGTGATGAAACGAAGCCCATCGACCTCGGCCCCAACCCTGCCTTCAACCCCATCAGAGCAGGTCCTGTGATGCTCCCGTCCCCCATCTGAGCAGATTCTGTGATGCCCTGACCCCCCCTATTCTGAGCAGATTCTGTGATGCCCTCCCCATATCTGAGCAGACCCTCAGATGCTCCCCTCATCTGAGCAGGTCCTGCCCGTGCCCACGGCCCCCCTCTACCATCTGCGCACGTCAGGTGACGCGGCCAGCCCTCCCGTCATGCTGCCCGCTGTGCTCTGGCCCGAGGCTCAGTCTGACGGCATCTGTTTGGCTGGGGATGTGAGGTGTCAGGGAGGAGCAAGGCTGGTCATCTGCCCTGCATTCTCTCCCCTCCCCAGCCACCCGGTGAGCTGCCCCTGCCAGCTCAGCACATTGCCAGCTGAGGGCCTGCCCACAGGCCGTCAGGATCCCAGTGCTGCTCAGGGCCCCAGCCGAGGGCTCAGAGGCTGCTTCTTCCACCACGCTGTCCACTTGGTGGCCCACCCTGGTGCTGGCGTGTGAGGTGTGCACCCTGGCCCCATCCCTACCCTGTGTGGGGATCTCGGGACCAGAAGTGTCCACTCAGGGTCTGGCCTGCCATCTGGCCACACAGTCCCAGGCTCGGTGGTGCTGGGACAGCCTGCTTCTATGTGCTGATACCCTCCCTGAAGTGTGTGCAGACACAGGCCTCTATGTGTCCCATGTCCTACTACACAGCATTCCTGTCCTGTGGCGGCCAGCCTCACTCCACCCCAGGTCAACATCGGTCCATGTAGGAAGCAGGAAGCTTCCCCAGAGGCCTGCCCCTGCCGTCTGCCTCTCTGGACCTCTACCTTTGGGGTGGGCGGCTGGTAGGCGTTGTGTAGTAGCTGGGAGCCAGAGACGACGTGGTCTTCCCTGGCCTCCGCAGTCAGGCTGCTGGGGAGAACCAACCAGCTCTCTACCAGCCCAATCCAGCCCTAGAGGGTCAAGGCGGCCTGGACAAGAAGTCCAGGGCTGGTCTTCAGGTCATTTCAGGTGGTTACCACCACAGGCCTCTTCCTAGGGCTGTGCTCAGCCTCCAGTCAAAGCAGGATCCTTCACAGCCCTGCAGAGAGAAACTCCCAATCTCCCCAGTCACTGTTCACATGGCCCTCATCTCCAGGGACCCCTGTGGCCACCGGCACGCGCTGTTGAGAAGGGAAACAGCAAGCCCAGCACTGGCTGCTAGCCATTGCTCCCCACTGCCGGCCGCCACCAGACACTACCAGCCACTGCCAGCCTACAAACCCCCGCCAGCCACTGGGATTGCATGATGAAGCACGTCTTGACTTGCACGCCTGGGAAAAATGCTTGCAGAGATCCAGAGGGAACAGCCAGGAGCAGGGTGCATTGTGGACTTAGAGAACCCTCTCCCTTCTAGGAGGGGAGTGTCCAGGTGAGCCCCAGTGGCCTCCCTGCTCTCCTCGACACTGCCCTGCAGCGGCCAGGACAGGTGGATCTTGGTGCTGACAGCAAGGCTGTCCCCCTGAGCACCGATGTGGGGGTGCTGGCGGGACTCAGCACTGGTTGCATGCCCACACTCCCCCACTCCTGCTTCAGCAAGCCCAGCACGTGCCTGTCATTTCAACTTGTAACTCGTCCTAGGAATCTCAATGGCGAAGCGGATGGCTATGTCTTGAGCAGAACAGAACTCTGGGTTGTCGGAAAGGCATTTGCAGTCACAATTTGATGCTTATTCATGAGCTCTCTGAGTGGTGGGAGAGGGACAGGCTGCGGCTCACAGCAAGTAAATGTCATTCCTTCTATTCTGGAGTCCGAATTTCCCATTCCTTATTTTTATGTGTTGCAGGGAGGGCTTGCTAAGGGCAGTAGAAAGGTCTCCAGATTTTGAAAGGCAATAATCTCTCACATAGAGAGAATTCTAACATTTTAAAAGTGCTTTTATAGTGAAGTGCCACCCCTGTGTTCAGAATGATTCCATTTTGATAAAAAGCAAAACCCATCCAGGGGAATGGGGGTGCATACGTTTTATGAACACAGAAAAAGTGAGCAAGGATAAGCACTAAGAAATGAACTTTGGAAATCTCTGAGGAGAAGCGTGGGAGGTGGGGCAAGGAGATTGCTAACTTTTACTTTATATACTTCTGTATTGTTTCAGCTTGTGGGATTTTAAAGATTCCATAAAATAAGAAACGAAGGAAAGAAAAAGGAAGAAGGAAGAAAGAGAGAGAGAAAAGGAAGGAAGAAAGAAAAGGAAGGAGGGAGGGAAGTAGGGAGGAAGGAAAGGAGTGAGAAAGAAAGAAGGAAAGAAAGGAAGAACAATAAAATCCCATTTTTACGTCATGTTCTCTTTGGAGGGGTACAATTATTTGCCCGGTGTTGCAGGGAGAGGCAAAGCAGGTCATCTTCCTGTTCCCTGCTCACGGCACTTATCGAGGTCCTACCGTGTGTGCATCACAAGGCAAGGCAGCAGGGACACCCCCTGCTCTCAGCAACAGAGATGTCCCGAGGGCCAGGGCTTTGCGCCAGGCTGTGCTGTCCCTGAGACTCCCGTCAGAGCTCTCCCTCCTCCCAAATCACCGCACGGTACCCTGCACACAGCAAGAATCAGTCCCCATTTTACAGATTCACCTATTTATTCACTTCTGTATTTATTATGTTAGCAGACATTGAGCACCTGCTGTGTACAGTGCTCTGTCTGCAGGACAAACAGCTGAGAGCCCGCACAGCCCGAGACGGGCGGCAGCACCGCATGCTGAGGGGTCCCTGGGGGGGCCTTCTAAGAAGTCTGGTCGGGGGTCTCAGAGGTCTGGTTTCATTCAAGCTGAGTTTTAGAGCCAGAAGTGACCTGCCAGATGAAGAGGAAAGAGCAGCACAGGCAGAGAGAACAGAAGGCACGGAGGCTCAGAGGCCTGGGTGACTGTGCTGAGCATCCGTGAAGAACTGCGAGGTTTGGCACCAGAGAGGTGGGTAAAGACTACATCACCGAGGAAGGTGGGAGTGGGGGACTTTGCCTTGGCTGCAAGGCAAGACATAAGGAGATTAGGCATCAGCAGCTCTGCTCTGAGAACAGAGGCGTCCAGGTAGAAATGTCAGGAGGACAAGTGGACTTCCTTCCCTTTGCTGCCTCAGGAAGCCCAGTGAGGCGACAGCCAGGAGATTCTCAAGAGGCATAAGCCCACACCCATGAGGAACGTAGGAGACAGACCCCAGTGACACTCCCAAAGCAGGAAGTCGTCCCTGAGAAAGGGGAGGCTGGAATATCAGGGAGCGAGTCCAGGAAGCTTCCAGATGCCCTGCACCACGGGAGGAAAAGGTACTGCCTTGAAACATAACACCCGGCAAAGCAGGGACCCCTGAGGCTTGTGATGGCTGCCCTTCCTGGTCCTTTTCCCTAAGAGGGTCCCAGGCTTGTTGCTGGCCGTTGCCTCAACAGAGGCCAAGTCCGTCCCTGACGCTGGAGCTCCAGCCACCCTGCTGCAGGTTCCTGCTTGAGACCAGAGGACAATGGCACCGCTGGGGGCACCCATCTCTGCAAAGTACCCCAAAGTACCCCAACCCCGGCCACCGCAGTCCAGGGACCACTAGCTGTGGGAAGAGGAGGGAGGGGGTCTTTCGGCAACTTGGCCACAGCTCTGGGCAGGTGTCCCGGGCCCCTCCTCCACGGCCTTGTCCAGCGCAGCTGTGGGGGCCTCTCCTCCCTGGTCACTTCCAGCTCAAGGATCACACACAGTGCCTGCAGCATTTCCCGTGTTCTCAAAATCTAGTCGAATCTTCAGACGGTGCTAATCCCCGTGGAAGCTGACTCCCTTCCTGGGTCCTGAAGGGCCAAGGCCGAGAGTGGACAGCCCCTTGCTGCTTCTGCGAGTTGGGCTCGGGCTCCCTCCTGCAGGGGCCTCATTAGCTCAGGCTCGTGACCGGAGGAGCAAACCCCTGATGGGCTGCGGCGGCCTTCCAGACAGAGTCAGGCTGCACAGACGTCCTGGCTGTTCCCCACCTGCTGTGCTGGGCCGTCCCCGCCTGTCCTTCAGAGTGAGTCACTCAGGGTAACTGCCAGAGCCCTGGGCCAAGGAGAGGTGGGGTCCTGGTGAGAGCAGCCGGTCCCAGTCACCCGTCCAGCCCACCGGGAGGAGGAGCCATCCGGCCTCTGCAGCGGCCATGCTGCCACCCAGCTGGAGAGATGAGTGACCGGTGCTGCAGACTGAATGGGCACTGCCACCCCCCACCCCGCATTCATTACTGAATTCCTCACCTCAAAGTGGTGGTGTTAGGACTAGGGGCTTTGGGAGGTATTTGGGGTTCCCAGGAGACCATGAGGTTGGGGCCCCAGGGTAGGACTTGTACCCCCATAAGAAGAAGAGAGGCCAGAGTACTCCTTCCCTCCCTCCCCACCATAAGAAGATGCAGAGAGTTCTCATCAGGGACAGAATCTTCCAGCACCCCGACCTTGGACTCCCAGCCTCCAGACCAGAAACAGTTGTCTGCGCTGTTCGGTGCGGCAGCCCTGGGCCAGCAGGTGAGAAGAACCCGGGGCGGGGGGCTCTCTGCCAGGGTTTGGAGAGTGATGAGGCCTGAGGACCCGAGGAACCTCCTCTGGGGAGAGCTGCTTGTTTCCCTTGCTGCAGGCCCTGCCCTGGGGACACCAGGGCCAGCACCAGCCTGTCTGGTGGGGAAGCTGCTCACTGTGACGCTGCAGCCAGTGGCTGGCCGTAGGTGGTGTCTGCACGGGGCTTTCCCTTCCATCTGGCCTGACAGAGGCGTGGGCACTGCTGCAAGCCCAGCTCCCAGGACGCCCACTGCTCCCAGCCTGTGTTCAGAGCCTTACCAGCCAGTCCCTACACACAGGGCTCTGGGCCTCCTCAGGGCAGCCTCGGCAGGGCTCCCTGCCCTGGTCTTGTTGGCATCCGTGCCCATGGGTGCGGCCTGCTGCTCGGCCTCTAACAAGTTCTTGAGCCTCCACCTGTGCAGTACCCAGGGCCTGGCACCCGTGCTTAGCCAGACGCCCCGTCCCACAAACACGTCCCCAACCTGCCAAACCCGACCAGCCATGCACGGCACCGCCCTGGGGAATGGCAGAGGCACGATGACTCTGGGGGATCCAAACCAGCAGGACAGCAGCCTCCTGACAACCGTGCGCTGGCACAACAGACACCTTGTCTTTCACGGGAGGGGACTGAAGGCCCAGACCACGACGTGTCACATCCCCCATGATGACACCCCCACCACTGCTCACCGGGCTCCTTGGGTGGATACACGGTGCTGGGGCCTGAGGTGAGTGGTGTGAAGGGAAGGAGGCCAGCACTGGGCCGGGAGCAGGGCAGGAGGTCAGAGTTGGAGGAAGAGTCAGCACTGCAAATCCCAGCCCATGGCCGTCCCTGCTTGCTCAACCTGCTGTGGGCTCCACACCTGTGGCCAGACAGGGGGCCAAGGCCAGGGGCTGGCCAGCCTCTCTGAGGACAGCAGCCCTGCAGGCCTCTACTGGGCCCGGGGGCTAAGCACTGAGGGTGGAGGGGGGACACCGGTGGAGAGACAGGCCTGGCCGTTGGGGCAGAGCTGGGCTGGACTGGCCCGCAGACCAGGAGCCATGGGAGCTGGATGCCCGACATTCTAGTAAAGACCGACAGCCCTCCACACATAGGGAGCCTGTTCCCAGGGCACGCCAGGTCAGCACCAGGGCAGTACGGGGTTGCCATGACACCCTGCAGAAGGCCATGAGGGAAACGCACCTGTCCATATCAGTGAGCCCTTGCATTCACCTTGACCATGACCAGACTGCGTTTTCTGTTATCCCGACTTCTCAGTGGGGCTTGCGGTGATCAGGGAGAACCAGACCCAGGATGATGCAGGGAGCCCTGGTCACCCCTAATGCTGGGCCTATGCAGGCAGCAGGGAGTAGGGAGCACTTAGCTCCATAGGCTGGGGTGCTGAGGGGACCCCAGGGGACTGGAGGCTCAGAGCCGTGACAGGCCTGGCTCAAGGGCACCTGCAGTGACCTCATGGCTGCCCTCTACGTGCCCGCAGCATCCTCATGATCCCTGTTAGGGGAGATCTGGTGTTTGGATTCGGACCCTGTCCCCCCCCTCCGCAGACCCGAGGCTTCTGTCAGGATCCTGCCAGCAACTCGCAGCCGTCAGCGCTGGTGTGGGATGCTGGTCACGTACAGCCTCCTCCCGGGATTGCAGCCCAGTGCTCTCTCCTGCAGCTGTTCCGTGAGTTTCAGAGTAAGGCCTGAAGGTCCAAGGACGAGAGCTCCTCTACCTCAGAGCCCGGGGCTGGCCCCCACAGACCTCGGCCTGCAGCGGGGTGCTTGGACACAGAGTGGGGAGCTGCTTCCCTCTCCTGGTCAAGCAGGACCCCAGGGCGGGACCCCGGGGCAAGACCCCCAGATGAGACCCTGGGATAGGATCCCTAGAGCAGGAACCCAGTACAATGGGGACAAGCTGCTGGTTACTAGTTCCTCAACATGAGAGCGAGAGGGCAGAGCAGAACCTTCTAGGACAAAGCTGGAGAGGGCTGGGACATGTTATTCTGGCCTTGGGGATGGGTGGAGGGGAGGGTCATTCATTGAGACACTGAGACCCAGTGGCCAAGCTCCAGGTGGCCCTGGGGGTCTCCGGGTGTCTCACAAACCCGACAGTTCCTTCTGGGCACACCCCTCTATGCCCCCACAGCACCCACGCCAGCCCTTCCTCTTCTCCAGAACCCTGAATGCACAGAGAGGTACAAGCAGGCCCTGCAGGAGTCGCCTCCCCCTGACCCCAGCCAGTCCCATGCAGGGCCATGGGCACAGGCATGCCCGACTCTCACCTGTCTCCCAGAGCAGAAAGGATGGGAATGCCTCCTCCCTTGCGGAGCTGAGCCCTCACCTGTCCTGTCTGAGCTGGGTCACGGGAAATGCCACGAAAGAGACAGCAGCACAGGCCCACCTGTCACTCACAGAGGCGGAAAGCATCCCCAGGGCACTGCTGTCTGCCTGCCAGGAATGCTTCATGCAGAGGTCACCCTGTGAGGACGGACCCTACAGGGCGGGGCTGTGGGGCGTCCCTGTGGAGCTGCAGTGGGTAGCCAGGCAGCTGGAGGGGGACAGGCCTCGTCCAGGATCTGGGTGCTCTCCTACCCTGCTTCCTGGTCCCCCTTCTGGGGGGCACCAAGGACTCCCGTGCCTTCTCCCCACACACAGGCTTCTGTATTAGAGGGAGAGAGACCAGGCAGAAAGCGGCCCTGCGTGGGGAGTGTTGAGTGGCACCGCTGGTCCCTGCACCTTGGGACCTCGTGGTCTGACTCAGCTTCCCCTTAGGATCCCATCTCAATCCTAGAGCGGCGCTTTGCAGAGAGGCCTGAGCACTGCACCCCTTCCTCCCCCATCCCAGCAGGAGAATGGGAACCCCCATCACTGCCCCGCCATCCCCACACCCCAGATACCTGCTTCCCCCTGCAGCCCTACATCCCTCTCTGGAGCCTGTTCCCCTGAGGGGAGCCTCTCTGGAGGAGAGCTGGCCTTGGCTAGCGCTTGCCGGGTGTCCCCAGGTCACCCAGTGGTCTCAGGCACGGGGTCCCTTCCTCCTGTCCCCTGCACCTGCCCACTCACGGCACACCCCAGGGAGACCTGCTGCGTCCCAGGCTCATGGACTGGAGGGGACACAGGAAGCAGCAGGCAGCACCCTGTGGCTGGGGATGATAGCCCACGACAGGCACACAGAGTGTGAGGGGAACACCCCTTCCTGGAGGCAGCGGATGGCAGGTGGGTGGGCTTGAGGAACCAATGGGCTGGGCTGTCTGGGGGTGCAGTGGTCCTGGAACACAAGGTCCCTCAGCAGCCGTTTTCGGCATCCGCATAGGAGGCGCCCGTGGACCTTACTGCCAGGCCTTGGCTGGGAGGCTGAATTTTCAGAGAAAGCTCCCACTTTGCCACACAGCTAAGCCACTCTCACTCCTGCGACCTCCGACCTCGGCAGACTGTTCTCTCAGGGACACTGCTGTGGGATGCCGAGCACCCACAAGGCCCCCACCCCACTGGCCCCTCACAGCCCCATAGGGGGCAGATGTCCGAGGACAGGGGTGCTGGGGAGGGGTGGCTGAGCAGGGATGCACAGTCAGGCTGAGCGTGGAACCCGCTGTCGGGCTCGCCCATGGTGCTTCACCAAGCAGTGAGTGGCAAGGGAGTGGGGTCTGTGCAGAGCCTCGACCCCCACGGCAGAGCCGTACAGACCTGGGGGCTGTGCAGGAGCAGGAGGAACCCAACCGATCAGGGAGAGCTGCTGGAGCGTCCTGGCAGGGGCTTTGTGAGTAGGTCTGGGCTTCCATCTGTCCTGGCACCGCAGGCTTGTGTCCTCCGACCCGCATGGGTTTCTGCTAAGGGACTTACTGAGCCCAGCCTTTCCCTGTGGCTATGAGATGGGGTGTGGACCATGAAGCACCTGCGAGGGACCCCGGGGATGCTCACCTCATAGGCCTGTGGGCACTGCCTGGTGTGGGCAGGAGGCCGCGGAGCAAGGACACTCCCACTTCCTTTGGGCTTTGTACGTGGCCGGGGCTGAGCCCAGGGGAGACGCCTGCATCAGTGCTGAGACACCAGGCCCCCGAGGGCACATGGCCTGGGCAGCAATCCCGCTCGGGTGCCTCCCACGGGCCCGCCGCTCCCAATGCCCCTGAAGGCCACACAGGCAAGTTCTCTGGTGAGAAGGAACAGCACTGCCACTGCTGCTCAGAGGAGCCTGTGTCAGAATGGCGTAAAACAGAAATAGAAAACGGAGATCACTGTAATTGGACTGACCTGAAACAGAAGCCTGGTACACACAGTTTACGGCACAAAGTCCTGTATCCCGGTTGCTTGCTTGTGATTAAGAGAGCCTGCCTGGGGCTGGGGGGCTGCCGGCCGCGGCAGGACAGACCACTGAGGGCGAACATCTCCCTGTTCCTAGAGGCTTGTCAGGAAGCAATTCAGATGGAAAGCAGCAATATTCAAGTGTGTCTCCTCTGACCTCTGGAGGACATGGGCCACTGATGGATTTCAGGCTTCTGTGTGCATATTAATGATGAAGATCTCATGTGCTGTTCTACAAACCAGGCTGTGCGCAGGGTCTGCTTGCCTTTGGTGGTGACTCCTGGCCTCCCCTGGCTGGTGCTCACCCCCTTCCTGCCTCTCGGGGCTGCCTCCTCTCCCCTTGGCCCTGCTCAGGGCCACTACTCTGCCAGGCAGGGCCCCATCCTGCTCACTTTAGCCTTCGGCTTGGAGTTGAGGTGGAGGATGGCGGGGGCCCTCGGGAGCTCTGGTGTCTCTGGACCACGGGGGCTGTGGACTGCCCCCAGCCCGCCTGCCAAGGAAATGCCCTGTGGAAACAGGTGGGAGCAGCCGTGATTTGGGAGCTCCAGTGGGAGCCAGGCACTGTGGGAGGCCCCGAAAAGCCTTCTGAGCTGGATTCGGAGGGCTGAGGTGGCAGCCACGGCACCTACGCAGGTGTGCGGCTGGGTGGGAGGTGGGGGGAGGGGGCTGCTGCAAGTGCGGGGGCCAGGCAGGAGCAGCTTCCTGGAGACACCTGCAGATACCTCCCCAGCCAGGAACTCAGCAGCAGACACACAATGCTCAAGGTAACACATGCGGAAGGTGACGCCGCGGAGTAGCCATGGGGCACTTTCCTAGGAGGTACCCCGTATGCCCAGAGGGGTGGCGTCCCTGTCACAGGCCTCCTGTTTCTCTACATGCCAGACCCGCGGGACTGTCTGGACTCCCCGCTTAGGCCCTGTTCTAGAATTCTCTACAACGTAGAAGGTCGCCAGCAGCCTCCACACTGTCCAGGAACAAGACCCTGTCTCCCGGCTGGTGACATGCCAGGGGACGTTCCCTGGAGGGCGGCTGATGGTCACCCAGGGCTGTGATACATTTAGCACCAATGAACAGCCGGGGGGTGGGCCCCCTGAGGTAACTGTCTTCAAGTCCTCAGCTGGGTGGGGCAGTTCTGTGGGTGCATGAAGCTTGGAGGAGCCTCGCTGACACACAGGGACGCCGACCCAGGTGGAAGCGGGATCTGAGGGGCCCCACGAGCACCTTGCGACACATAGATAAACTTCCTCCTTCTCTGAGCGCATGAGGACATGGGCCAGGCCTCAGGTGGCCCCAGGGATTGTGTGGGCTTCCCTGGCCCCTGGGGCGGGTAAGGGGTGGGGAAGCAACATCCTGGGGGGCCTAGAAGCAGGGGCCTGGGTGGTGCTCTGCAGCAGCACCCAGTTTCCACTTCCAGGGGGCGCCCTGAAAGGCAGCCCGACCGACAGGTACAGAGCCCACAGGATGGGCCTTTCAGACAAGAGCAGAGACACCTCTCTGCCTCAACCCCCAAAGCCATGCCCAGCTCAGAGCCTAGGAGCTTAACCCACAGCACTCAGGGGGTGGGGGTGGGGCAGGAGGGCAGGGGAAAAGGCAGAGGGCAGAGGCTGGGCTGGGCGTCCCACAGTCCTTTGGTCCTTCGGTGAGAGCAGTAACTACTTTCTTTCGTAATCCCAGGCTGTGGAGGCTTGGAGCATAGCAGGGATAGACCCATATATTTATATATAAATTGTGCATGGACATCGCATCTTGTGTTCTATATCAATAGGTGGTGAATTATACATACACAATTTATATATAAATTATGGATCCTATTTATCTATAAATACATAAAGTGTTTTTCCGTATACTAATATACTGCTTTTCTGCTTTCTCTTTTCACTGAATAATTCATGTCTCCATTCTCTCCCTATAGGACATACAGATTCATCTAATTCTTTTGGATGGGCTTGTATAGCAGGCCGTGGCGAGGATGCCTGTGATTTATTTTATTTTTTTTTTAAGATTTTATTTATTTATTTGACAGAGATCACAGGTAGGCAGAGAGGCAGGCAGAGAGAGAGGGGGAAGCAGGCTCTTTGCTAAGCAGAGAGCCCGATGCGGGGCTCGATCCCATGACCCCGGGACCATGACCTGAGCCAAAGGCAGAGGCTTAACCCACTGAGCCACCCAGGCACCCCGATGCCTGTGATTTATTGATCCAACCGACTTTTGATGGGTGTTTGGTTCCTGCCCAACTTCTCGGTGTCGAACACAGAGCTTCAGTGCACACGTGCTTTCTGTCTTTACCTTTTAATATGTAAAATTAATAGATTTCTCAGAGCAGAAGCGTCCTTGCTTTCTGAGTGAACGATGCAGGGGCCCATGTTTCCCAGCATGCTAATGAACCCTGTCTGCCCCCTGACGTTCTCCTTACGGTGTTTCTAGCAAACGTCTGCTGCTTCCCATTTCTGTAACACTCTTGGTGGCCCTCAGTAACGGTAATGCGGGCCGCAAAAGTTGAAACATGGCTTGTCTATTTTACTAATTTTTTCACAGGATTAGCCCTGAGATATCATGAGCGGTTCTCATGTGTGTTCCTTAATTTGTCACTTCCTGGTTTTGTCCCTTCAGTTCATTTCTTTTTGGTTCTCTTGGTTTATTTTGCTGCTATGTTTCCAAATTTTTGAGTCAGAATTTCCAATTTGTCTGTTATTCTTTTTATTCACGGATACGTCTGTAATGGTGACTCTGGCCGTGGCACCCCCTGGGGAGGGTTCTGGGGTGGGTTTGCAATCCAGGTCTGGGGGCCCTTCTGTACTTTGCTGCTCTGTTGACCCCGTGTTGGTCTGAGAAAACATGTTTAAACTTCTAAGTGCTTCTCCCGATTTTGACGTTGCTTTTGTTGACTGGTTCTAATTTTGTGAGCGATTTCTTGTGTGTCCTTGTTTCTTCTTTGTGATGTTGGTGTGTGATCTCTGTGGTTTCTGGCTTGGGGGGGGTCTGCTGAGGGCCTGTCTGTGACATTGACCGCTTTCAGGGAGGCTTGTGTGTACCGGCAGGTGCCTGTGTCCCTCCAGAGGGTGGAGAGACAGGTTTCCTGCTTACTGCTGTCACAGACTTGCGCTTGTCTGCTCCTGTGCGTGTCCTATGATGGGCAGTACGCACCATACTGTTCTATCCCACACGATGAATTATGATTTATAAATCAGTGAAGAGGCACCCAGCTATGGGGGCACGTGATGGACAAGGTCATAGCGTGCTGTATGCAGTGGGAGGTGCAAGGCGTGGCCAATTCCGGGGAAGGTTTCCTGAGAACTTCAAGGGCTGCATAGGATACACACACGAATAATCTCATTCTCTTATCAATTTTATTATGCTCGGATTCTAAATTCCTAACCATTTTTGAATCTACTCGATCTGCTCAGGACTGAGAGATGCCTCCCCTTCCCATTAGATTTTCTACAGTTTCCAACTATTTCTATAGCATAATACCATTTATTGGTCCCATTTTATGAATAATCACTTTGAAGTGGATTATAACCTTGGTCTTATAAAGTGGCCTTTTTATCCCATTGAATGCTTATCTTCCTTCGGTGCAGATTAGCCTGGAATGACCACCTGGCCCTGCCCTTTCTCCTGCAGTGGTTTGCTGGGCCTGCTGTTTGTGGACATCAATCCGCCTAATCCCTCTGAGTGGCTTTGTTTTTAAAAATACCCGATCAGAGTATTTGGTTTTCTGTTGCAGTATGGACAGTCCGTATTTGGGATGGCAAATTGATCCCTAGAAAGGGTGCACATTTTATTTTAAGGCCTGCCAGCGGAGTCCCCCGGGGGGATGGTCTTTGGCCAGAGCTACGCCTGGAGGCACGGGTCCCCTCGGTGGCACCGGGTGAGAGGAGGGCTGGCTCCCGCTGCCCAGTGTTCCCTCCCCCACCATGCCCCTGTCGCGTGCCCAGGGCCATGCACAGAGGGGTGAGTGCAAGCCAACAGACATGGAGCGCCCCCCCGCCCCGCGCGCCATCTCTAACCCTGCCTGTGGGGCTGCCCACAGCAGGTGCTCCAGGAGGGCCCTGGTGGGCACCCGGGAGGCCACAGGTGATTCTCACCACTTGTGTTCCAGCCTGGGGTGTTCCTTTGGGTTTTCAGAACCAGAGAGGCTGGCTTCTGTTTTGTTCACATGAAGGAGAAGGATGACACTGGCCAAGCCCGCCCCCACACACAGGTGTTCAGGGGGCTGTGATGTGGATGGGGTCGTCCCCTCCCTCCCCCTTTCTCCTTCCCCCTGCTCTCTCTGCGGTGAGGCAGCCTGGGCCGCAGCAGCCCCGGAGAGGGGACTGGCCCCGTGCACCCCTCACACCAACACCGCTGAGTAGGAAAGCCCCATCCCTCTGGCGCACGAGGCCCGGCCAGCTTTGGTCTTGGATGGCCTCAGAGGGCAGCATCTACCACACGGTGTGGAGGGAGCTCCTGTGTCTACCAATAGAGTAGAGGCTGGCTGGCTAGTGGCCCTCAGCCCTGCCCCCGCCCCCCGCTGCCCCTCCCACCCCACACCTGCCAGGGGAGGGCACCTTTGGGGTAGGCTGGTAGCCAGTAAGCTGGCCAGCTGGGTTTCCAGAAGAAAGGGCAAGAAGAACACACCTTGCTAAGGGGCTCTTGTCCTGTCCCGATGTCTTGGACAGCGCGGAGCAGGATGGGTGAACGACTGTGTTTCCATGTAAAGAGAGGAGAGGGAGTGAAGGTAGCTGTGGGTGAGAGCAGACATGGGTCAGGCCTGGCCAGAGGCATGGGTCCAGGGACATCCGTCTGGGAGCCTTGAACCCCCTGGCACTCCAGGCCAAGAGGCCGAGGACTGGAGGG
Source organism: Mustela erminea (assembly GCF_009829155.1). NCBI lineage: Eukaryota > Metazoa > Chordata > Mammalia > Carnivora > Mustelidae > Mustela > Mustela erminea. The sequence goes on along the minus strand of NC_045621.1, from coordinate 45,711,644 downwards.
TCACTGACGGGTACCAAGGTCAGGGAGCTGGGGTCTGGTGGCCCCATCTGCCTGAGTGAGGCCTGGGAAGGGACCTCTGTCTGTCTGGGAACGGTCTGCAGGGAGCCAATCCCACCTGAACGTGCTGGGGCCTCATGGGGCCTTGGCTCAGAAGGAGAGAGGGGACCTGTCACCACTCAGGTGAGCCTGCTGGGGGCAGGGGGTGTGGTGAGAGTGGAGGATGGGGCACCAAGGGCTGTTTCCAGTCGGCGTCCCCACAGGGAGAGTCCCCAGATGTCCACCCAGACCTGAGGTCTCCAATCCTGAGTCCTGGGCATTAGAGAGGGCTGACCACACCCGAACCCAGGACAGTGAGACCAGCAGGAATCCTCTGGCCTGGGTTCCAGCTGCCACTTCCTTATTCAAGGCCAGTCCCATCATGGCTAATCAAGTGACCTCCTTCAGAGGGAAGAGGAGCTGGCCGGTAGGACAGGAGACAACAGCAGAGCGGAAGGTTCCTGTGGCAGGTTCTGGCCCGTGGTGCAGAGAAATTCCCAGAGTCCTACGCAGCCCAGAGTGTAAGTCAGTTCCTGGACCCAGGCTGGCCATGTGGCTGACCGGCTGCGGTGACAGGAACGGCCCCGTCCTCGGTGCCTCCTAGCCAAAGGCGGGTTTCTGTCCCATTAGCACATGACCCCGAGCTGGTGTCTGGTGTTTGGGCTGGACGTGGAACAGGTGGGCTTCTGACCTCGCTTTTTTGGACGAGTGGTCCTGGGGCTCAAGGAGACACAGGCAGGGCCACCGAGCTGGGCCAGAAAGGATGGAGGACAGGAGAATCCCAGGGACCCTGGCTGGGAATGGTCAGGGGTGCCAAATGCATGCTTTCTGCTTGAGTGACTGCCAATTTAATTTTAATGTAATTAGTATTAGTGCACGGTGTGATTAATAAGGTTCCCTGACATGTCGCTCCTGGCTCTCGCCTCCTCCCACCGCCCCTCCCTCCAATCTCCTTGGATGGCCGTCCTCACACCCTCCAGGACCCGAGCTGTCCAGGGGAGATCCAGAGCTGGCCTGACCCTCGGCACCCTGCTGACCCCAGCCAGGCCTGGGTGGCACTCCATGCTCCCCGCTTCCTCTGGGCTCAGGGAGGCTATCTGTCAGTGGTGTAGTCCATACAGGTCAGCCGGGGCATGGGGCGTCTGGCTGTCCTCTACCCTCAGCGCACATGCTGTAGGAGCAGGGGGTGTTCAGTACCTCCATCTCCCCATGGCCCCTGATGGTCACACCCACCCCTGCACTTGAAGATTCTGGCATTCTGCACTGGCCTTGCCCAGAGTGGGGGTTCACACATGGATGTGTCACACATAGATGGGGAGCAGAAGGCCTCCAGCGGTGGTCAGGGTGACCTCTGCCCAGATTCCACCTACCTGCCCGCTCCGGCTTTTCCTCAGTCACCGTCTTCCCCAGAAAGCTTGCCGGTTCCTAGCACCGGCCCACAGCCCTTTGGTAGCCTCACTGAACCCTGGGGAACGGGCCTGTCTCTCCACTTCTCCCCTCTGGTGTCATGGTCACCTGGGTGTTCTGGCTTCTGTCCTTCATGGTGCTGGCTCCTGGGAAATGGTCATAGAAAGGAGAGGTCCAGCTTTTCCTCAGAGGCCTCAGTGAGGGCAGACAAAATCACAGGACTGCGTATGGACGGGGGACCGTGGACAGATGTGGGACTATAGAGAGATAGAGGACCATAGACAGATGTGGGATCGTGGACACACAGGGGACCATGGACAGACAGGAGACCATGGACAGACAGGGGACCATGGACAGACAGGGGATCGTGGACAGACGTGGGACCGTGGACAGATGTGGGACCGTGGACAGACGTGGGGCTGTGGACAGATGTGGGACCGTGGACAGACATGGAACTGTGGACAGACGTGGCCTGGTGTGGGCTCGATGAAAAGAAATAATACCAGTGAACACTGGTGTCTTCACCCACAGCCTTCTGTTCATAGACGCCCAGGGGTACAGCCGCGGCCTCAGGGTCCCTCTGGAAAGGTGGGGGGCCCAGTACAGTTTGACGGATGATGCCATTCTGGATGGGGTTTCTCCCGCTGCTGGGACGCAACTTCTCCCTGAGGAGAGAAAGCTCCTTCCTCAGGGTCCGTCATGTTTGTTGTCCCAGCTGTTTACAATGGAGCGGGTCCTGTGAGAAACAGCTGTACTGCTTTCATTTATAAAATAAATGTCTGATCACTGCCATTGTTACAAAGTCACACATTCGGAGACTGTAAGAACAAGGTAGAAAAGAGTCCGTGGAAATCTCACCAGGGCTTGCTGTCCTTTCAGTCTTTGCGCCAAATGACGGAAATATAATTGTTTGAAGCCCGGGATTCTAGTGTTAACACTGTTCTATTCATTAGCGTTTGCACTTGTCCGTAGAAGTTACCTTGCATTATTTTCCACATTGATAAATATAGATACAGCTCATACATAGATTTGTACGATAGATAAAACATATATAATTTCTACACCATATAAATATGTATGTTTGCACACACGACACACCTCATATATATATGCAAACACACGCACATATATTTCCATCTGCTTTAAGGGCCACATTAAATTATGGATGTACGCTGGTTTATTTAACCAACTCCATTTTGATAGACACTTGGCCTGGTTTTATTTATTTAGAATAAAAACTAATGCCACAATGAGCATCTTTGTATGCTCGTGTGAGAGCTCTGTAGACAGATTTCTGGAGGTGCCATTACTGGGTCAAAACTATGCATAAATTAAGGTTTGATGGACAGTGTGGGGCTAGGTTTCCATCAGTAATGCAGAAGCATTGGGGGGGGCTCTGCTCTGTGGGCGTCTGTGGACACCCATCATTGTCATACAGCCGCTCAAGGAGGCAGCAGATGCCCGCTTGTGACCTCGGATTCAGTTTTAAAATTAGTAAGATGAAAATCTTTTCAGATGTTGATTGACTGTATTTTATGCTTAAAAGAAGTAAAGTTTTGCTACCTTGCAAAAATTAATTTCAAAGAGAAAAGAGATTTACATGTTTTAAAAACACATAAAAACAATGTTATGTGATGTAAGGGTAGGGAGGGAAAGTCTTTCCTTAGCAGAACAAGGCCAGAAAGCTATTTTAAAACACAAATTTGGATGCATTTTTAAAATTCAGTGAGATGACAGACCTAAAGACGTTGAAAGAGAGACAATGAACTAGAAAATTTGTTCTAAAACACAAACCAATATAACATGACATGTCTAGAAGGAAAATGTCAGAAATGCACTAGAATATGTGGGTGAGAAGGCTCAGCGTGCCTCCCGTGAAGGAAACCGCGCCCGGCCCGCTCCTCGTTCCTCAGGCAACTCTGGGACGGCCGGCACCGGGGGTCCACGGGGAGCGCAACAGGTGCTAAGGGCAGGCCCGGGGATGTTGCCAGGAGGCGGAGAACGCCCTGCACTCCGGCCACCCAGGTTGGCTGCCCAGCAGGGGCAGGACAGATGGCTCCAGGAAGAAGGAAACAGCACGTCTCCCTGTGCATCCCTTCCTCTGGGGCGGAAGGCCGGTCAGCTCCGGGGGAGCACTTGTGAACCAGGAAAGTGAGACAATGGAGCCAGACCCGTGCCAGAGAAGCATCAGGGGGCCCGGGGCATTTGCATCATGACAACATGGACCACGAGGGTGGGGTTCATTCCCTGGGTGAGGCACACCAGGCAGGCACCGTGTGGGAGGGAGGGCACCCTCAGCTCTAAGCAGAAAGGCCGCTGGGAATGGACAGGGAAGTGCCAGCCTAGCCTCAGGGCTGGCAGGGAGACTGAGGCAGGGATGCTGGGAACCTTCATCAGCCCCACTGCCTGGGCCCTTCCCTTTCCCCGCATGCACGTGGGCCTCTCGGGGCTGGTGGGGTGGCCCAGGGACAGATGTGGCTGTGAGGCATGGCTGCCAGACACGGTGTAGCTCACATGACCACGGATGACTAGGAGGGAGGCAGGCAAGGTAGAAGCGGGCCCTTAGGGGCCTAAGTGCACCCATGACGACAGAGCTACCCATCCAGGACCTATGAGGAGACATTTTATTACACTGAAGGCATAAAGAGAAAAAAAGTGATATTTCTAACAGATGTCCAGAAGATATTTGAGGTTATTTGATAATTGTATTAATAACCAACAGCAGTGTGACAAACTGCCTCCCAAATTTAGCATCTGGAAACTATGACTGCATTAGCTTGCCGTCTCTGTGGCCAGGAGTCTGGGCGTGGCTGGGCGGGTGCCTCTGCCACCTGGCTCTCGGGGCACCCTCCCACATGAAGGCCAGGGGGAGGGTCCATGTCCCAGCTCACTCATGTGTTCTTTGTGGCCTCAAGGGCTGTTGGTCTGATGCTCTCCGCTCCCCGTCTCCACCATGTGGGCCTTTCCTGGTTCCCACATGGCAGCCAGCTTCTCCCAGGACGAGAGCTCTGGAGACAGGGTGCCCAGGAGTGCAGCTGCTGTCCCCGACCTGGTAGGGTCCCCATCACCTCCACTGCCTTCCCTGAGCTAACCCAGGGGCTGGAGGGGCTTCAGAGGGAGTGTGGGCACGCAGGCGAGCCCTCCAGCATGCTTGAGGAGGCAAAACTTCTGTGAGAGGCAGGAAATGAAGACACCTTCCCCAGGAGAGTACGGACCCCAAATTCAGCAGCAAGCCCGTACCAATTGGCAGGGCCCAGAATGGATTATGACAGGAGTGAAGACCAGGTTTGGGGAAACAGATGGAACTTACTGGAATGAGTTATCATTATGTAAGCTCACTGCTGAGACAGACAGGGTGGGGAGGGCCTCCCCATAGGGCGACCACCCCACCCTGGGGGCACCTGGCCCCTCCTGGGGTCCCCTGCTGTCCAGGTCAGGGTCTTCTAGTTACACTAGCATAAAGCCAGAGCCTGCCATGGCTCTCAGAGCCACAAGCATCCCTGGAACGTGGGCCAGGGCTGGCCACAGACTTTGACCAGGAAAGCCCACATGGCCTGGGACAGGGATTTGGCCTCCGGGATGGGGAGTGCGTGTGCTCTGGCCCTTCTTGCTTACACAGTAGCAAGAGCGCTGGGGGCTGTTATCCTGGGGAGGGACCACTTTGCATCCACCTTCATGGTCACTGTGGCCTGTGTGGGGCTTGCTTCAGTGGAGGGGGCGTGGCCTGAAGACTGCAGGGGCACAGGGCTGGGCACTCCCGGCTCCGCATATGCTCCAGTGAGTGCATGGGGAAGTGGGAGCTTCCCCCTTCCACCGGATATTTTTAAAGCAGAAAATCAGGGGGGATGTGAACAACCTCCAAAATTTAACCAATTAATTCCCACACGAATGTCTAGCCCACAGAGAAATTCACTTCACAACCCCTAAATTGTAACTGTCACACTCAGTGAGTTTCCGGAGGCGAGACGCTGAGTGAGAACCCTGTTTCCTGCAGGAGCAATTCCGTCTTAACTCAGTCTGCGCCACACTGAGTCCCTCCAACTACGACTCTCCGGCAGAAAGAATCGTGACAAATGCATTCTCCCTTCTTATTTCATTTCATTTCATTTATTTATTTATTTATTTAAAAGATTTTATTTATTTATTTGACAGACAGAGATCACAAGTAGGCAGAGAGGCAGGCAGAGAGAGAGGAGGAATCAGGATCCCCACTCAGCAGAGAGCCTGATGCGGGACTCGATCCTAGGACCCTGGGATCACGAACCGAGCCTAAGGCAGAGGCCTAGCCCTCTGAGCCACCCAGGCGCCCCACCCTTCTTATTTTAATCAGAGTTCATGATTTTCAAGGGCCCATGCTGCTGGAAGGGCTGTTTGCTCAGGCAGAGGCAGAAGGAGATGAGGTGCTCCAAGCCCTCCCAGAATTTCAGTAAAGAAGGGTCAGGCTGTTGCTAATAAGACGGAACCATTCTTCAGCGTAAAACATTAATAAAAAGTCCAAGCTTCGGAGGAGAGATCTGCCATGCATTTATTAGCAGAGAACATTTAAAGAGCAAGTCAGCAGCAAATAGCCAGACAACCCAGTGGGGAAATTGGCAAAAATCCTTGCGTAAATGTTTCACATCATGACCAATGACGGGAACATCACAAGAGTGTGCCCTGTCCCTCGATACCACAGTAGGTGCTGCCGGCTGGGCTCGGGTCTCCTTCATCGACCGCTGGCTGCTGTCCACAGCTGCCCCTTCCCCAGAGATCTGCCCTAGGCCAAGCAGAAGCCCCCTGATCCCTGAGGGCCAAACGAGGTCAGTGACTAGCCGGTGTGGAGCTCTAGCAGGTCAGCCCTGCCTCCGGCCAGCACCAGCTCTGGGTCAATGGAGCCACTGGGACTCGGGAGCTCCTGTGGGACGGGGGCTGACTAGCTCAGTCCAGGTCTCCCCCTGCCTGCTGATTCCCTCCCTCCCCGCCTCCTGAGAACCCCAAGAACCCACCTGGAGCTCTGCTCCCAGAACACCTGCCCTGGCAGAAATGAGGTTTCTGGGTGTAACGGGTTCGATCTCTCGTTGCATTGGGTCCCGCTGACCTCACTCAATGGCACTGCTGCCAAGCTGAAGGCTGCATCATTACAACACGCTGTAATGTCTGCCTGGGCTGGCCACTCCTTATGACACTTCCTTTTCCAAATGTGTCTTGGGTTGCTGGGGGACTCAGTCTGTGAAGCTTCTGCCTTCAGCTCAGGTCAGGATCTCAGGGTCCTGGGATCGAACCCCATGTCGGGTTTCCTGCTCAGTGGGGAGCCTGCTTCTCCCTCTCCCTCTGCCCCTCCCTCCTGCTTGTGCATATGCACGCGCCCTCTCTCTCAAACAAATAAATAAGTAAAGTTTTTAACAATGAATGTAACTACTGCTTTACAACATTAATCATACACGAGCCTGGTTATGCTTTTCAACATTGCTTTGAAGTCCATCTGAAAGTTCGCAGGGACTATAGGAGAATTTCGTTTAAAATCAGTTAATTTAGGAAAGGACTGATCTTTGAATTCACTTTGTTGTTTCTGCTTGGAGCGGAATGAGTCCCTCCATATTTCTAAGACTTCATTAGTATCCCCACGTCGTCTGTCCTTTTTCATGACATGCCATATTTCTCCACATGGTGATTCCTAGGACCCTCGTAGCCTGAGATACACAAACGTAGGTCAATCCAGCACTTGCCTGTGGCAGTCCGGCCAGGGAATGAGAAGGTTCCCGGCCACCAAGTCACATGACCATTCTGCAGAGGGCAGCGGGTGGGGCTGGGGGGCTGAGAGCTGGGCAGGGACCCTATCCAAATGGTGTTCCAGGTCCCTCTGGGAGGGGCACTCGTGGAGGGTAGACGGGAGGGCTGACAGAGACTGAGACCCTCCCCACAGCCTCATCTACCCCCAGCAGAGGCTGCCTCTCACTCTAACCCCTGCAATCCCCACCCGGCTTCTTTCCAGCCTTGGTTGGGGGGGGAGCCCCAGAGCCCAGTGGGCCAGGCCATCAGGCCACAACCTGTGTTGTGTGACTACACCCATGCCCTGTCCTTCTCCCTCACCCCACCCCACTACCCTCGCCCCCACATTCCCACTCCACCATGCATGGCATTCGACCCAAGGTCTCTCTGGTCTTCGGGATGTATAGGAATGACAGCTGGGCTGGGGCCAGGTTAGGTTTTATTCTGGTCCGTGCTCACACAGCCGGTCAGCAGGTCAGAGGGTCCCAGAGGATATGGATGCAAGGGGGACAGAGCCCATGGCTACCCGAGTGTCAATGGGGTTGATGGGCAGCGGGCCGTGTGGGCTGGGAACAGGGTGCTGGGTGCCTTCTGGCCCAGCTGAGTCAGCAGGCACCCCCTCAGGAACCCGCCATCCAGGACAGGGTCTTGGAGTCCTTGCTGTGAGCCTGACTCTCCCCTGCCTGCCATAGGCCAGGTGCCTGGACACGGCCGCCATGCCCACATGTCATGTAGGTCCCGGCTCCCTAGTCATACCACAGGGGCTATGGCTGCCTTCCCACCCTCTCAACTCTAGTCCTCCCAGAAACAGACCCCAGACCCAGCGATGACTCTGAGCTAGAGGCCAATCAGTCTGGGCCTGTAGCTGGGGTGGGGGGACTGGGTGGGGAAGGACGAGAAGCTGAGCCAGGGCATGACTCTGGGTGAACCCCACCCGGCCTGGTCCCTGGGTTATATCCCCGGTTGCCATCACACCTAGACTCCTGCCCCAGGCTGTCGTCCCTGGGGTGTGAACCCTGCACTAGGGCCTCCAGGGCCTTCTGTGAGGCAGAGACACAGCCCGGGCTGCTAGAGGCCAAAGGATCCAGAGCTGGGGGAGGGGCATGCAGGTTGGGGGCTGGGGTGAGGGGTTTGGGGTCCCTGGCACCCTGCCCCATCCTGGGAGCTGGGGGAGGGGCACACAAGCCCAGGTTTGGGGGGTTTGGGGGACCCTGGCATCCTGCCCCATCCCAGGAGCTGGAGGAGGGGCACACAGGCCCAGGTTCAGGCGGGTGGGGCTCCCTGGCACTCTGCCCCATCTTGGGAGCCGGGGAGGGGCACAGAGACCAAGGTTTCGGGGGGGTTGGGGCTCCCTGGCACCCTGCCCCATCCTGGAAGCTGGGGGAGGGGCACACAGGCCCAGGTTCCAAGGGGGGGGTGGGGCTCCCTGGCACCCTGCCCCATCCTGGGAGCTGGGGGAGGGGCACACAGGCCCAAGTTCAGGGGGGTTGGGGCTCCCTGGCATCTTGCCCCATCCCAGAAGCTGGGGGAGGGGCGCACAGGCCCAGGTTCGGGGGGGTGGGGCTCCCTGGCACCCTGCCCCATCCTGGGAGCTGGGGGAGGGGCACACAGGCCCAGGTTCCAGGCGGGGGTGGGGGTTGCTCCCTGGCTTGAAGTCACAAAATCTACTTGTCTACTCAACATCAATTGCCCCCAAAATGAGCAGCTAAAACAATAATCTCTTAGTGTCTGTGTCTCTGTGGGTCAGGAGTCTGGACTCCAGCTCGAGGTCTGGCCTGAAGGCTTGAGAGGGAGAGCACCCCTCCACGCTCAGTCATGCAGTCCTTGGGTCCTTGGCAGGACTCAGTTCCTGGTCACTTTGGTCGGAGCCCCTCCACAGGTGGCTCACAGCACAACAGGCACTTTCAGGGGAGCTAAAAAGGGTGAGTGAGACAGCAGCTGGGGTCCTGCACACTTAACCCCAGAAGGGCATCCCACTGGTGTGTTGTCCTCTCCTGCTTAGAAGCAGCTCTGACCCTCATTGCTCATGGGGAGGGGTCCCCCAGGCTGTGAAGGTAGAAGTCACTGGGCCATCCTTAAACTGCCATTGGAGCAGTGGTGCCCCCCACTCAGTGGAATGGACCTCAGGGCCCTGGGTGCCCATGAGGGGCCGAGGGAGCCAGATAGATGATCAAGGCCCTGCACTCGACAGCACTGAGGCTCTCACCAAGGAGCGCCCCTCCCATCCGTCACCATGGTCACCTGCTGCCAGGGAAAGGCAGTTGGACTGGACCAGAGGCTTTGGAGAAATTCTAACCCAGAGATTTGCAGGACTAACACTCCTCATTACAGTGGGGCAGAGGTGTGAAGATTTTCAATTTTCTTTTTAATCAGTTCAGCGCCTACTGGGAAACCCTGCTGGGTCATCTTGAAGAGCACTTGACAAGTCCAAGGTCCTGGAGAGACGTAATTAAACCTGTAAAAACACAGCGGGGACACACAGATGACAGGGAACACCGCCGCCAGCCACCAGCCCACGTGCAGCTCACTCCCCACTCAGACATGATCTGACAGGAGTCCTGAGCCTCTGCACTCTACTCCCGCAGCTCCTGTGGTGGGCCCGCCGCCCATTCCCTCCTGTCGGCCCCCTCCCTCCCCAGCCCCCTGTCCCAGCTAATCAGATGTCCCTCCATTCGAGGTCCAAGACCCATACCCGCGGCCTACTGGTGCCTCTGCTTCCCTTCGGCAGACTCTTGGTTTGGAAACTGTGTCCACCCAATCTGATCTCTTTGGCAGCCCCAGCGCCCAGCGCTGAGGCAGAGTTTGGGTTTGAGATGTACCAGAACGCAGAGGGAGGGAGATGCGTCCAGTTGCCCAGGGCAGAAGCAGCCCATAGTGAGCAGAATCCAGCAGCGAGGGGCAGTGGTGGAGGTCAGGTGCCCAGCTGCCAGATGCAGCCAGGAAGCACGCTGGAAAGGTTGGTCTGGCAGGAGGGTACGGGGTCGGGGCCGGGTCATGGTGGAGGAGGACTGGGACCCAGGGAATGGCAGAAGGACAGGATGGAGTAGCTGTGAGCTGTGACCTTCCAAAGGGTCCTCGGGTGTGTCATATCCCTGAGGAATGAGGAACAGAAATGGACCACTCCTTCCAGCATTTTCTGAGAGCCTGTGGCCTCCCAGCCAGCAGCAGTAGCCTGAGACTTGGCAGGGTAGGACGCGTGGGCCGGGCTGGTCACATTCCAGGAGGCGGTGCCCTTGGCCAGCCGCGAGCGGGAGAAATGCATTTGCACCCCTGCCATAGCCTATCGGGACTCGTGTTCCTGATCGGCCTCCTCCGGGCCTTGGGCCAGCCACCCAGAGTCACCACAAACCAGAGGTCCCAAGTGTGTGCTGGAACTGTAGACCCAACTGCTTGTCTACACCACACATAAAAATCTGTTTAAATTAGCCCACTGTTAAAAACACAGTTTCCAGGGAAGTCCCAGAAACTGGAAAAAACAGTCTCAACTTCATAGGGTATGACTCCTGCTCCTAAGGTCACTCAGGTGAGACTGTGCCCAGAGTTGGCCCAGATCTGGCACTCCTCCCAGAAATGCCCCAGCAGACCCTTCTCTCCTGGTGTCCTCCTCTGCCAGAGCCTCCCCCAAGGAGGACTTGAGACTCACCCTCACATGGTGAGAGCACCTCAGGGCTTGGATGGGGACCCACTTACGGTAGAGCCCAGGGTGCTGCATGGTAGCAGAAATGCCCAGTGTACACGTGTGTGTGCATGTGCACACGCACTTTCCACGAGATCTCCTGAGCATTTCAGCGTGAGTCTCCCAAACCCTTTGGCATCGAGAAGAGCTACTGGATGGGCCAGGAAACTGAGACTCAGGGAGGCAGGATGGTGCTAGGTACGCAGAGCTACCCTGAGGAGCCAGTGAGGTTGGGGGAGCCATCACATACTTCCCTTGTGCTTCGCAGAATCCCCCTGAGGAGCTCTGTGGGGAACAGAGAAGACAAAGGCCAAGCCCTGGGCCCCCCCGGGAGTGACCATCCCTGTGTGGTGGTCCATTCTGCTCTGGCTCAGGTGGACCCATGGCTCTCCTCAGCGCACATGGCCGCCCAGACTCTCTCCCACAGGCAGCTTCCTCGGGGAAAGTGGCTCTCTTTCCCCGAGGAAAGAGGGCCACCTCTCTCCCCTCAAGGGTCCTCCAGCGGAAAGGGGACATCTCTGTGGATATTTACTCAGCATGACCTCAGGGGCTGAAAACACTCCTGAGAGCAGGGCCACTTGTGAACATCAGCAGGATGAGGAAGACCAGCCCAGACACGGGACTGGCCCCTGCCTTTTCTCACAGTTGTGCGTTGGGGAGAGCAGGGGATGTTGGTGCCTGTGGTGTCCAGCCTCCATGGGTGACTCTGGGTGAACTCTGGAAGGCCACGGATTCATGCCTCTTTATGTGACTGGGGGGGGTCAGTCATGGGGCTGAAGGGGCCCAGGGGTCACCTCTCTGGGACCAGTGGGGAGCGTGTGCTTTGCTGGGTGTGAATATCCAAGAAAAGGGCTAGAGTGGGTCCCTCCATCCCTAGGCATCCCTTCCTCCCATGGGCAGTGGCCCCCTCCCTCATCCTCCATGACCAGCCTATGAGCTCCTGTGGGCCTTCCTGGCGACTTGTCCAGATGTCCCAGACACGGATAGCTCCTGGGGAAGGGCATTGAGCACAGGCTTCACAGAAGGATGTGGGAACCACGCTGAGGGGTGAGGGAGGAGGGAGGGGCGGAGTGTGGGTGAGAATCACTGAGCCCCGCAGGACACAGGACAGGAGACGGGCTGTCTGTGGTGTCCTATAGAAGCCCATTCCCCTGGAATGTCTCTCTCCCTGAGTGGTGGGAGGAGGGCTGGGCTTCAGAGACAGATGCTGGTGGGGGAACGGTGCTAGGGGGAATGCTGGGCCAGGTCATCAGGGGAGGGTTTGGGCCCCCCCTGCAAGAAAGCCCGCCATTTGGGGACACGGGATCTGGGGACACTACAGAAAGGTGGAGACCAAACATGTGACCTCAGAGTCAAGAGAGGCTGGGGACATGGGCATGCTGAACACTGCTGGTGGAAGCAGAGTGGCATGGCTTTCTGGAAGAAACAGACACCAGGCCACAAGCAAATGAATGATCCTGTTCAATGCAGCATTGTTGTAAATAGGGGGAAAGTGGACGTGTCCAGTAGGTGTTTAATACTGCCCACTCTCAATATGAAAAAACCAGTAGAGAAAACCTGTAAGGACACAGCAGACTTGAACATCGGTAGCAGACAACTGGACCCAACATTCGGGGAACACGCCATCCAGAACAGCAGAATAGGCACTTCTTCAAGGGTACTTTTGAACCCAGACAGGCCATATTATGGACCGTAAAATGAGACTCAATAAACTTAAAAAGATTCGGGGAATACAGAGTACGTTCCCTAGCAAACATGGATTTCTTGACATAGAAATCAAGAGCAGAAGGACATGGGGAAAACTCATGCATATTTGGGAAGTAAGTGCCACACTTCGCAATGACCCACGTTTCAGAGGGTCAGGCAACAGGAAGACAAGAAGACAAGAAATACAATGACCCAGGCCACAGGAAGACAAGAAAATAATTGAACTAAATGAAAATGGAAATAGAGCACATGAAGACTGCTAGGACCACCACAGCCGCGCTTCCCAGTGCCCACGCCTGTGTCAGAGAAAACCGACGGCCGCACACCAATGACTTTGGCTTCCACCTGGGACAACGCGAGCAAGAAGAGTGAACTAATTCAGTGTGAATGGAGAACGGGATGAGCCGAGATGGGAGTGAAAGCCAGAAGCATGGAAAACAGAAAAAAGCAGAGACAGTCTGTGAAACCAAAAGCTAGTTCTTACTAAAAGTGACACGTCTCTGGTCAGACAGGTCAGGAAAGGAGAGACGAGACACACAAGACCAGTATCAGGAATGAGGAGGTGACAGGACAGACTCTGCAGATAAAAAAGGATTTTAAGGGAATATTATGAACAACTTTATGCTAGTAAATCTGACACTTCAGATAAATAATTTTTTTTAAATGACCAAAGCTCACTCAAACAGAAATGTGTACCTTAATAACCATATATCCATCTAACAAATTGAATTTGTGGTTGAAAGCCTTTCCACCGACAAAACTCCAGGCCCAAATGGCTTCACTGATGTGAAAGGAAGAAATAATATTCCCTACACAAACTCCTCCAGAAACTTGGAGAGGAAACACTTCCCTGCTCGTCGGTGAAGCCATTATCTTGCCTCCAACAGGAAAGACATTACAAGAAGACTACAGACCAGTACCTCCCATGAATGAAGCCATCACTACCCTTCACTGAATTTTAGCCAATTTATAAAATGTGTGTGTGTGTGTGTGTGTGTGTGTGTGTGTGTGTGTAGGTATTAGCCATGGCTCAGTGTGGCTGACCCCAGGCATCTGTGAAAAACCCACTGCTAACATTTCTTGATAGTGAAAACCAGAAATCTTTGCCTGTAGGATCAGAAACAAGGCAAGGACACCTACTCTTACCCCTTCTAGCGAAAATGCTACTGGAAGGTCTGGTCAGTAAAATAAATCACAGAAGAGAAAGTAAAGGGATCTAGACTGGAAAGGGAATTAAACTGTCTTTAGATAGCCTGATCATCTCTGTGGAAAAACCCAACAAGAGTCCACAAAAATCTCACTAGAGCTAATACCAGAGTCTTGCAAAGTTGCAGGGTACAAGATCAATGTGTCGAAACAAATGCTATCTTTCTATCCTGGAAACACACAATTGCAAGTTGAAATTTAAAGAACACTATTTATAGTAGTATCAAACATATGAAATATTTAGGACAGATCTGACCATGTGCATAATCCACAAAACATCACCAAGAAAAAGTAAGAAACCAAAAATTGGATTGATGTTCCAAGTTCATGGCCTGAATCAGTGTGGTGAAGGTCTCAACATCCCTCATTTTAATGTATGTTGTAAATGTAATCACAATCAGAAATCCCAGAGTATCTTTTGCAGCAAACAGGACACGCTGATTCTGAAAATCCTTTTGGAAATGTAAGGGAAGTAGAAGAGCCAAAACAACTTTAAAAAGAAGAGGCACCTGGGTGACTCAGTAGGTCGAGCACGTGACTCTTGATCTGGGCTCAGTCATGGGATCAAGCCCCAGGAGGTGTTCCTTACTCAGTGAGGAGTCTGCTTGAGATTCTCTCTCTCGCTCTGCCCCTTTTCCCACCTGCTCACTCATGTTCTCTCTCTCTCTCTCTCTCAAATAAATAAAATCTCAAGGAATTGCTTAACCCCCCCAAAAAAGAGAGAGAGAGAGAGAGAGAGAGTCAGAGGACTAACACTATGTGGTTTCAAGACTTACTATAAAGCTACAGTAACCAAGACAGTACATGATCAGTGGGGAGACAGAGCTAGATCATCGAAACAGAACAGAATCCAGAGAGACCCACACACACAGGAAGCCAACTTTTTACAAAATGCAAAGGTAATTCATTGGTGAAAGCAAAGTTTTCAAAAATGATCCTGGAACAACTGGATATCCATTTGGGAAAAAAACCCAAACCATTCCATACTAGGCAGGGAGGGTTGGGAGGGAAGGGATACAGAGTCATGAGGGGCACAAGGAAGGTTTCTGGTGATGGATATGTTCATATTTTGATTATGGTGATGATGTTATCAATTACACATGTGTCAAAAGTTACCAAGCTATACTCTCTAAATATGTGCAGCTTATCATAGGTAAAGGTAAAAAATTGCCTTTAAGACCCAATATGCTCTATCCTCCATTCACCCTATGACCTTAATTCTGAAAACTCTGTCCTTTGCTAAGTCCACCTCAAGCACGGAGGACTCTTTGCTGCTTATTGGCCAAGCCCTCACTGCCCCTCACCTTTGCAAATGCTGTTCCCATGCCCAGAATGCTTTTCCCCAGGGTCTGTCTGGCTTTCTTGCTCACCAGCACAGGCTCCTTAGGTCTCAGCTCACATGTTAACAATTCAAAGGCTTTCCTTAACCCCCAACTTAAAATCAAAGCTTTCCACCCCTCCCCCAGCATACGTACACACACACACACACACACACACACACACACACACTCACACTCACATGACTCCTGGCCCACTTTGCTCCTTCATTCCTGCCCATGGCACCTTCTAGGGTTATATTCATCATCTGTGGCCATCCTCTCACACACTCTTACATGTCACCTCCACAAGGGCAAGTGCTGTTGTCCCACTTGTTCCCTGCTGCATTCCCAAATCCTGGCCTCACCACTTTTTAGACATTCGATACACATGCTGTAAATGCTCCTCAGTCAAGATCTCTAATGATATATCCTTACATAGCATATATCGTGCTACTATTGCTCTGTTAGAAGAGGATGAGTTATATTTAACGTACCTCGCCCTCCCTGCAGCATGAATGAGGCTCAGGGATCCCTCCTGCTGCAGCAAGCCAGATGGTGCTGTCTCAGAGTACTCAGGACATCCTGCCAACACATCGGGATTGTCTCTACCTGTATCCCCGGGCTGTGCCCTAAGCTCAAGGTGGGGGGCCTCTTCACTGTGTGACCCGGAAGGAGACCCCGCCCTTCATCCCATTCTCCCTCTGCCCTCCTGAGGAACTGATAGCTCAGAAATGGTGGAGCTGGGTGGCAAGTGGGAAGGGGATGATTTATCAATATTGCTGGCTCCACTGATTAAAAAAAAAAAAAAACAGGCAGAGAAGTTTAACGAATCAGAAAATTCTTCTGGCTTACTTTTGATTCATTTTGATTCAAACCATGTGCTCTCTCTCTCTGAACCTTAGGAAAAGCAAATAAAATCTGAAGAAGAAATTCCACATGCAGGTAAAAAATCCACTTCCTTAATTTTAAGTTGAACTTCGAGTTCAGTTAAGGCCAAAATAGAACCCAAACATGTATGTCTCTGCATAAGGAAAGATGTTCAAGATGGTAGTTAAGTAAATTAAACAGGTTACAGAATGAATGAATGAATGAATGAATGAATGAAGAGACGATTTCTGGTACCCCACATAAATTATACATAGACAAAAGAACATATTAAAAATTGTTCATTATAGTTAACCTTACAAATAAAGTTGCCAGTTACTTTACCAGTTATTCGAGAATAGCACAGAATTGCAACTCAGGTAAAGAAACCTACAGAGAAACCATAGGACAGAGCCCAGGAGGTTCACTTATAGTGGAAAAAAGGGTTGGGGCTGTTTGTCAACAGTCAACTGGGAGCTGGAAGTATGGTGGCTTCTCAGTGGCTGAGCCTGATTGCCACGCATTGGCTGGACTGTCACTACTTCTCATTGGTTGAGCTGTGACAGTCTCTCAGTGGCTGAGCTGACACTATCTCTCATTGGCTGGGCTGTTGTCCCGGAATAAGAAAACACTGCTTTCTCCTGCTGGGATAATTAAGTAGTATCCCCGTGCAAGGTGGTCTGTCCCTGTGGGGTCTGCCGTTGTCACCCAGTGAGCATCCTGCTGGCCACCGTAGGCTGTTCTCAGTGAGGTTTCCCTTCATTAACTTCCACACAGTTAACTAGATGAGGGTGTGACTGCAGAGGACTTGTACTGTTTTATGTTGTAGACTTCTGTAAAGTCTGAATGTTTTTTGTCAAGGACATATTTATCATCACTGACTAATAACTGTATTTTGGGGGTGAGTGGGACACAAATGAAATGAAGGAAGGAAATAATTGCAGTTATTCCAGACCTTCTAAATATTCCAATTAGGTAACTATAAGAATAAATGAAGAACTAGAAGAGTCTGGGTTTTGTTTCTAAATCCTCTTTGTGATTTGAAGAATGCTTGGAACATAAGTATTGAAATCATCTCAATTTCCTCTAAAGCTCCCTTTGGGTATGCACTCTCATCTTCTTGGTAAGTGTTAGTTTGCATTTGCCAGCCAGTGGACACACATGTGTGTTGAGGATAAGCTTGGGACCAGGAAAAACATTTCTTCCCTTTCCATTGGGAGTCCAGGAGAAAAGAATAACAGTGACAGGGACTCATCCAAGGGCAGCTCTCTGCTGCTGGAATGTTTTGTTTCATGGCAGTTGGGGAGCAGAGAGCAGAGGGCAGTAGACCACGGTGAGATGGGGAATTCCTGGAAGCCCTAAGCACTTCCATGGTGGGGATGATTGACATCCGACCATGGAAGCCTCACTTGTGTAAACATCCCAGAAGGGCTAGCCCGTTCCCCTGCCAGAGTCAGATTAGCTCATTACCCTAAGGCTTGGGTGACCTTTTGTCACCAAGTCATTTGAAGTGTGGGTACCGCTCCACATGACTCCTGCAAGAATGTCGCCAGTTCTGGACAATGGTGGGATGACCTGGGCCACGCTGGGCCAGCAGGACTCCATGGGCACGAGTGGGGGTGCGGACAGATATGAACTCACACTTTTGAGATTCTGTAACTTTAGGAACATCGTGTTTCTGGCCCAATCCCATCGTCTGCCTATCTTCATATATGTGCTCAAAAAGAAAAAAGTTCAAAAACAATGATTGGCTCCTGCTGTTTTTAAAATGAAGTCAAAATTCCTCAACCCAGCACAGTCAAGTTTTTAGCCTTACCCTTGCCCAGCAATATTCTGGCCCTCTCTGTGTCCTCCTGGCTGGTGTCAGAGCCCACCTGCCCCTTCCTGGCTGGAAATACCCCTTTACTCAAACTGCCTCCCTTACCATGTGTCTCACACCTCAAGTGACCCCCAGTGAGTGACACTGTTGCATTGATCCCCACCCCTTGAGTGAGGCTGACAATGTGACTTGCTTCTACCAGTACGGGATGGCAAATATGGCGGGACGGTCACTTCTGTGACCGTGTGCTGGAAAACTCAGGTCCTGGCAGACTGGAGGGAGACATTCTCTTCCCAGCCTTGGAGAGGCGGCACCGTGAATTCTCCGGCCACAGGAAAAGAATCCTGCCAACAACCTGTATGAGTTGGAAAAACGGCCTTCCCTTCTGCGGGTAGGAACATAGCCCAGCTGACACCGGGGTCACAATCTGGTGAAACCCTGAACAGACAGCCCCGCTGAGCTGTGCCTGCACTGTGACCTACAGAAACAGGAAGATACCAAACCAGGCGGTTTTGAGCTGCTGTGTTTGTGGGAATGTGCTGGGTAGCTAGAAACTGACACCAGCCACTGTCCACTCATCAGGCTGTTCGTGTTCAACCACCCAGAGGAGCGGGTGCTCTCTCACCAATATTGCCAGCACTTGGCATCCCGGGAACCCCGCGACGCCATGAGCAATGCCAGATGACGTAAAGCAGTCTCTCTTATGGGAGGACTTATCGAAGGAAGGCTGTAATAGATATTATTTAAGATGCAAAAAGAATGCCTAGGATCCAACATGGTGAGTGCTCACAAAATAGAAGAATGGCCTTGCTTCTCCTTTAATGGAAGCTTTCCATCAGAAAGGGCCTTGAGGAGTACCTGGGGGGGCTCAGTCGGTTAAGCAGCTGCCTTCGGCTCAGATCATGATCTCAGGGTCCTGGGATCAAGTCCCGCATCGGGCTCCCTGCTCAGTGGGGAGCCTGCTTCTCCCTTTCCCTCTGCTGCTCTCCCTGCTTGTGCTCACTCTCTCTGACAAATAAACAAAATTTTTAAAAAAGAAAAGAGGCCTTGAATCTGAGTCAATGGCAATTGGACCCCTGCATGCCCGCCCAGGGCTCCATCAAGTCAACGCGGAGGGAGGGATTTGTGGAGGACACCTGTAGTGTCCTGTCTTGCTGGATAAAAAAGAGCCTCTGACCTCATGCGCTATAACTGAGAGCACTGTTTTCTTCTAATAACCCAAAGGAGGACAAATATTCGATCTGACATGACATAATTAAAGGAACCACCACCAGACACCCAAGAGGCAACCAAAATGTAATATGATCAGAGTTCAGTCTTTAATCTTTCAGCCAAAACTCAGTGAATGAAAATACGTGAGAAACCGATTTGCCTTTTTCATGACTAAGCTCATTATATAAACAAACTTCCACATCGGCCCTGAAAACTAAATTCTCACTTCATTCGATAATGTTGACGGAATAAAGCAGCAAATTAAATCTCAACATAACGGTCAACCCTATAATCACATTTTTAACTTGCCACTTGAGACTGAAGGAAACTCAGTATTTGGTCTCTTCAGAAATTCTCTGTCAAAGTCCCCACATTTGTGCTCAAAGCCGAGAAGCCACCAGCCGAGCATGTACCCCGGACCCCATCAGAGGTGCTGCCCTAGGAGCGAAAGGAAGGGTCATGTGTCAGCCGCTGCCGGCTAGGACAGTCAGGTGCTTCGGTTTTGAGGCTCAGAGTCATGAACTGAGAAAAGTAAGAAATTATTCATTTTGGTGGAACTGGTTTTAAAAGCACCAACTCAAGAGGCGCTTGGGTGGCTCTGCCTTTTCAGCCCAGATCATGATCTCAGGATCATGGGATTGAGCCCCTCTTCGGGCTCCATGCTCAGCATGGAGCCTGCTTGAGATTCTCTTCCTCTCCCTCTAGTGCTCCTCTCCCTCTTTCCCAAATAAATCAATAAATTTTAAAATAATTTTTTAAAAAAAGCACCTACTCCAGGCATCACAGTTCTCCCTTTTGGCTCCCCCCAGTTGCAGCCATCTGAAGTGACAGATGCCCGTGAAGCCCCCCCCCCAAGGCCATTCACAGGGATCCATCCTTTCCACAGATCCCCTGCCTCATGGATTTATGGGCATCTCCTGCCCACGGCCCTAGGGCAAGGAGACCAATGTCACCAAGATGACATTTGTCGACACTCAGGGCAGCTTGGAGATGGCTCCGTTCTCCTGGTTCTGCCCGTTAGCCGACCAGACTAGAGCTCAGTGCAGAGACCATGCAGAAGGCCCCAGAATGGTGGAGCAGGAAGGAGTCAGCCCAGGGCTGCCTCTGGCCACACAGTTAGGACACAGCCTTCAGGAACCCAGCCCCTGACTTAGGGTTCATGTCCGGGTTCACTTTTTCTGTAGCTATGGAGAAAACACTGTGTTTCCCCACCAGCCCTGGGCGCCTTTCACCCTGGCTCTGTGTGTCAGCACGTTTGCACTCACCATCTCACGTCCCCTTCCCTGTGCCTGTTGGGTGCCCTGCCTGGGGCCCTGCAGGAGCCGTGAGCTTGGAGGAAGGGGTTGGGTGAGGGGCGAGCCCCACATCCTCCCACATGTCACACTCAGCTGTCACATCTCCCGAGTCTTCTTCCACCTAGAGGAGTTCCTCCTCTGTCCTTGGCGTTGAAGACCCACTGTCTAGGCCCCGAGGCCAGTCACTTCAGAGCCCACCCTACATGAGGGCTCACCTGATGTCCCCTCCAGGGTGCTGGATCCAGGCCCCACGAGGGGCAGATGGCTACCAGGAGGGATCTGGCCTTCCTGCTGGAGCGCACATGTGGTTTTGCTCATTGTGGATGGTTTTCACGTGGATTGCTTGATTGAGTTGCTGTCACCAGGCTTCCAAGATGTAAAGATACTGTGTTACTATGTTACCATGTAACTGCTGAAATGTTTCGTGTAATTAGTACTTATTTTACGGAAGATTTTTCAAAACAGCGTGCATGTCCCCCTTCTCGTCAGGCCTGCCATGAACTCACTTATCTATGTTGGTGTAGACTTGGTGTTTCCTGCCTCACTCAAGAAGCCCTGACCCAGCGTGGCTCATTTGAATGTTAAGTGGCTGCAGATCTGGGGAGGGGGAAGCTAGGGGGGCTTCATGGAGGAGAAAGCTGAGTGGACTGTCAGAGGAGGCGCAGTCTTCCTGTCAGTGGAGGCGTGGAGGAGTGCGATGTGGCCACGGATCCCAGGGAGTGGCATGGTGCCACGGAAGACCACGGCCACCCTGGGGTCTGCAGGGGTCCCAAGTGGCTAGAATTTAGGAGGCACGTGGGGGAGGTAGGAGAGACAGAGGAAGAGCTGCAGGATGAGAATGTCTGGACATGATGAGCTCCTGAGAGTCAGGGAGGCGGGGAGCGTCCCAGGAGAACGTGGCTGCAGGAACCTCGTCACCTGCGCTCCCAGAGAGGAAGAGGCAGTGGAGTCTGGCAGCAGGCTAGAGCAGGGCGCCTTGGGTCAGGTTCCTCCACACGTCCTTGTGGGGGTTGCTCTGTTACTACAGAGAACGCCTGAGTCCAGAGCCCAAAGCGCCTGAGCTCCGAGCCCCGGCAGGCACCTTGAGAATGCGGCCCATGTCAGAGAAGAATGTAGGCAGGAAAGTGCTCCAGAGAGATCTACCTGCGGCGCACACATAGGAAGTCTCCGAGTGTGTGCTCAGGGAAGGGACTCAGCCCCTCAGTCAGTGGTGTCTGGGATCAGGACTGACTTACTTACGGAGAAGCCCCTGGGGTCCCCACCATTAGCATCTGGCAGGAGCGAGGCCATCGCTCACACCCAGCCTGGCCCTGCCCTGGCCCCCAGCTCAGAGCCCCCATCACAGCTGCTCCTAATGTGGACCCCGATGCTAAAGCAACACTCACCCCTTCCCACCCGAGCCCAGCTATCCCGCAGCCTGCACTGTCTCCCGGTGGTCTGTGCATTGAACCCACAACAACTCCCACCCCCTCCTTCATTCCAGGCCCCTTCCAGAGCGCTCCTGAGAGCCCTCCACACAGGGAAGCCTGGCGAGCACTCTGCCCAGCCCACCGCTGCTCACCTCTGAAAACTGCTCCCAGAGCTGTGGGGCTTCCCTAGCATGCCCCTCAGGGTAGCCTCACCTCTCCTCCCCCTAGCTCCCTTGGGATCTTCCCCCAGCTGGCCCTGCTCTTCTCATCTTCCCCACCCTTCCCTACAGGCTGGCATGCCCCCCCCCACACACACAGGACTGCCCTGAGCTGACCCAGCACCTCCCCAGCCCAGGCAGCAGCCCTCCTCCCTGTGCCCCTGCCACCAAGGGTCAGGAGGACCTCAGCGCCTCCACTGTGCCCCATGGAGGCCAGCTGGGCCGTCCCATGATGACCTGCCTGGAGCAGATCTCAGGAGCAGGGGGCCTGCCTCTGTCTGCCTGCCTGCCTGCAGGGAGAGCACGAGACCCAGGCTGGGACCCCTGCAGGGGTGGGAACTTGGAAGAGCAGGCACCCTGAGCCACCCAGGGACAGCATCAACCCCAGGGAGGAACCTGCTTGCGAGACCCTTCTGTGGAAGAGCCACTGAGGATGCCTACGGCTCGTGAGCACCCGTGGGGCTGGAGGGGTGGGAAGGCAGCAGCCTGGCAGCGGGCTGACTCCCCAGCAGTGGCGGGTGCTCCCCTGTCATCCTCTGGCAGGAAGAGCCAGCACCAGCTCTGGTGCCTCAGGCATCCTCCTCTCCAGATGGGTCCCGGATGTCCCTGAGACTGGGCTGTGCTGAGGCCATGGAATCCCAGCTATCAGGAGACCTCTTGCTGCCTCTGCATCTGAATTGGGCCTGGGCAGCAGCCGCCATGTAGTCAGGCCGGGCCGTCGGTGGGCAGAACCTCTGCCCTTGACCCCCAGAACCGCTTACTTGCAAAGGCGACTTTGCAGATGGGATTAAGTTTCAGCGCATGAGAATGGAGGTTATCCCAGGTCATCTGGGAGGGTTGAATGTTCTCACAAGGGTCCTGAACGTGGAAGGGGGCAGGCAGGCATAAGAGCCCACTGACTCAGCCACTTGTGTCGGCAGCCTGGCAGACACACCACAAAAAACGTTTATGGGTCCCCCGGGCATCCTCTGATGGTCAGGCTGGCCAGAAAGCTAAGAGGAGCCCTGGCCCACAGCAGAGGATGGCTTGCATCTGCAGTGAGAAGGGCATCTGCCACCTCAGATGACTCTCCAGAGTCTCTCTGGCTTTCTGCCCGTCAAACCTTGCCTCTCTGCTTCTTCTCTCTCCCGCTTTTGGTACCAGGCACTGGGAGACGCCGTCCTGTGACACAGCCGACTGCCCCTTTCGGTCACTGTCCCAGCTGAGCCAGCACAATGGTGGGAAGACTATCCCTTCCAGCTCGTCCCCATCCTAGGACAACAACGATGGGAGTTTATCTCTGCGTGGACGTGATCACAGACCCTCACTGACCACTCCCCACACGGTCCCCAAGTGCCCACGGCCTGCCCACCGCACAGCCACAGGCAGCAGAGCCAAGGCAATGGGCTTAACTTGTTGTTGGTGAAATATCACGGTTTATTTTGTTTTGTGCAAAATTCAACAGAACCGCGTGACTATATGAGCACAGCCCCAAAGCCCCCAGAATTCTGAAGAGGTCGAGGGGTCGGCCTTTCAGGGAAGCTGCTGGGGAGCCAATCATACAAATCGAAGCCGTGGGCGCACAGTGTGGCTGACGACATGTCCGGCCTCCCCGCATAGAGCACTGGGTCCTGGACACAGCCTGGCTGTTCATCAACATGACTGTAGGACACATGGCTTCGGGGGTCCCACAGAGGACAAGTCTCACTGCCCACAAGTTTTCCCCCAGGGACGTGGGACAATATCTGGGACATTTTGGGTTGCCCAGGGGATGGAGGCCAGAGTGGGTGCCCACCCCCGGCGGTGCACAGGACGGCCCCACCTGGAGAGTGAGTGCACCCCACGTCCACGGCACCCAGACTGGGGAGCTCCATGCCCCAGGATGCTCAGCTGCTGGGGAGAAAGCGTGACTCTAACATGCAGAGACCCATAGATGCCTGGATGCCGCTGTGTGTGAACCTGTGTGGTCGGAGTCTGTCTCTGTAACACAGCAGACATCAACAGTGCCCAGCTGCGGGGCAGGGACTCGGCGAGGGTCCGTTCACACCAGGCCGTTAACACGCAGCATTCGCTTGGGGAAAGGAAATGGAGGGTAGGGGGTGGGGTGTCGTCTTTGTTCCTTTTTCTCACTTTAAAAATATTTCTTTATTCGCAACGTGTACCCATTATTCGGCTTGCTTGTGCAGTGAGAGGCGGACATCCGCCTGGGGGCAAAGCAGGAGGGGAGGCCCTGTTTTCAAGGTCACAGCCATCCAAGGAGACAGGTTTAGCGTGTGTTTCAAAGGCATCTCCAGCCCTTTAATTCCGAGATGCTTGTTCTTGCTCTTGCCCGGCAGGAGCCCCCAGCTCCCCACATCCCAGCCTCACAATACCTGCTTCTGGGATGAGTCAACGAATCTAGGACAACGAGCTAGAAGTGAAACAGGGACCTGCTCTTTTATCAACCTATTTCCACCAACATCAGGGACCAGAGAACCAAAAAGACAGAGGGAGGAGGCCAGGTGGGCGGCCCGCCAGGGGGAGCAGGATGGCCGCTGCCCAGCTCCCAGCAGAGCCCCTCAAAGGCGAGAGAGCCTGAGGAGCCCCCGATGGCGGCGGGATGGGGCCACGCTGCCCAGACGCCTCAGCCAGGCTGAGAAACACGCTGAGCCCCGGTTCCCATAAATCCGGCTTTTATGTGGCAATGAATAGGGGTAAACAATGGATCTATTTCAGGCCGCAGGGAAACCAGCTCAGCCTGGGTCCCTCTCCTGCAATTAGGAGCCTCAACATGGCGGGTCTCTGGATCCCCTGCCGACCCGTGAGCCTCACAAAGACAACCCCCTGCCTGGGTTTGGGGGAGGAGATCCCGCCATCCCTGGGGCCTGTTGCTGCCAGGACCTCCCCCACCAGCTACGGGAGAACGTGCATTGGGCAGCCCCAGAGGCCAGCAGGACCCGGCTGGTGGTCACTGCCCCATCACCCCATCTTGGGGAGCACAGAGTCAGCCCTCGGCCTTGGGGGGGGCTCTCCCTACTTCTCCCAGAACAGGAGCCCCTCCACTTGCCCCTTCACCCATGGTGGCCAGTGTCTGCTCGAGTTCTCCTGCTGAAGCAAAACCCCAGGAGGATAGCTTGGAAGTCACATCCACATTCATCAGTCACTATCACTGCATCACTCTGCTTGTGGACACCGGGCACACACCCACTCCCAAGGGTGGACATCGTACATGTGCTGGAGGCAGCCAGACCAAGCGAGTCAGCCACTCGTACACAATCGTCCCCATGCCACAGTCTGAGGTGGCACGGGATCCACCCCCACCCCCTGTCCTTTGTCCCCCAGATGAGTGTCCCTGTAAAGTGCATATTCTCCAGACTCTCATTTTCCCGCCCCCTGCCCGGCCCAGGAGAGGGCTTCGGAGGGGACCCTAGATTCACACTGTCCTTCCTCAGCAACAGGCCAGACGGGCTCCCTCACATCATGCCCCGGGCCCCACCTGTGGAGAGAAATGCTGCCGGTCTCTCCCTCCCCTGCTCCTAGCTTTACCACTTGGGAGCGGTCATGTTCACCTCTACTAGCTGTTCTGCTCTTCACCCTACACACTTCCAAAGAATCCGTTTATACCTCGTGATGATTAATTCTGTGTGTCACCTGGGCCAGCCCACGGTACTCAGTTGTTGGCTCAAATACGAGCCTAGATGTCACTGTGAAGGAATTTTTTAAACGAAAGCAGAGGCCTTCCATAATGTGGGTGGGCCTCACCCAATCAGCTGAAGGACTGAGGACAAACAACTGGGAGAGACGAAATCCTGCCTCCTTATGGCCTTTGGACACAAGCGGACCCATCACCTCTCCCCAGGCTCTCCAGCCTGCCCTTCAGATCTCAGACTTGCAATTGCCTTAACCACTTCCTTAAAATAAACCTTTCTCCCTTTCTCTCTGTAATCACATCCTGTTGATTCTGTTTGTCTAGTACACAGCCTTGCTGTGGGCAGCCTCTGAAATGGTTCCCAGTGATGCCCAAGTCTTGGTGGACATGTCCTTGAGACGTTCCCTCCCCTTAAATGTGGGAGGGACCCAGTGATGGATTCTAATAGAGACAGTATGGCAGACGTAATGGGGTGCCCTTCCAAGATTGGGTTACAGAAAGACCTCTGTTTGCTCGCCCTCTCTTGGGCTCTTTCTGGAGTCAGAGCCTTTCCTCTGAGGGAATGCAGCTGCTGCAGTGTGAGCTACTGTATGGAGAGGCTCCTGTGACAAAGACCAGAGGGAAGCCTCTAGCCAACAGCCATTAGTGTATGAGTCCTGGCAACAGTTTGGTGAGGGAGGTGGGTCCTTCCCCGTGAGGCCTTCATGAGACCGCAGCCTCAGCGGACGCCCTGGGAGAGACCTGTAGTCAGAAGACACACTGTCCTGATTCCTAACCCACTCAGACGAAGGGCTATTAAATATATTTCAGTTGAGGAGCTGTTGTTTTGGGCCATACACTTCGGGGTGACTCACTTCACTGGGATAGGAGACTAATCTGCCCTGTTCCTTTACATTTAGACCTTCTCTGCCGAATATGCCGCCCCCACTGTTTTCCCTTCCCATTCTTCCAACACGGCCATACAAAGTCTGAGTGAAATCAATGCCCAGGCCTCACAAGTCTACAGCTGTATAAAGCACATTTACTTCTGAGCTAAAGAGTGCAACCTGATGACATTACTATGTTCTCCATCCATTTTTCCCAGAGTTGGTCACTGCCTTGCTTTTATTTATTCACTTTTTTAAAGTTTAGTTTTCCATGTACCGATTTATAATTCAAATGCTCAAATAGAATTTTTAAATGCCATCTATTTAAAATTTTTAAATTTTAAATAGAATTTCCAAATGTTCCAAAGTGTCAGATAATCTACTGTTTTCATTCTCCTTACCTTCGGACATCTCTCCCTGGGACCCTTGAGCTGTCCTCTGGAATCCTGGCTCCTAGACCTGCAGCCATCGCTCTAGGGCTTCCGTTCACCCCTCCCTGGAGTGGTGCGACCTATGTTCCATATTTTGTGGTTTCTCTGTGCACCATGCCACCGAAACAGAGGCCTACCTGCTCCCCAAGAAAGAGAACATATTCCAGTCCTAATAGGTCTGAAAACCCATATAATCTCCCGATAGATAGTTGGTTGATAGAGTTTTTAGGTGCAGTGTCCTGGTTCCCCTCCAGATGTGGTGTGGGGGGTGGGGGGCCTTGCCGTGTCTCCCAGCCATCCAGAGGTCAGATACCATTGGAATTCTCCTTCCTTTCATATGGTTTGCCTTTGCAGTTTGAAAACTTGTAGGCTTTCCTTTTGTCTCCAGTGTCCTGAAGTTTCTAAAGTTGTGCCTTCTTGTGGATCTTTCTCATCCACAGGACAGGGTGGGGAGGGAACTCTGTCTTCCTGGACGCTCCCTCTTCACTGCTGGAACTTTCCTTGGGTTATGGTTCTGTTGTTCATGTAGGACATCCTGAACTGACCTGCTAATGTTCTGCCTTCCCTCTGCTACTCTCCACGCTTTTGTCTTTACACTTCATTTTATCAGAGGTTTTCTCTACTCTATGCTCCTCCCTTTCTGCTGATTTTTAAATTTAGATGATTATATTCTGAATTGCCAGTAATATTGCTTGTTTTCAGAATGCTACTTTTGTTGTGATGCCCTCTTGTGTTTCAGAGACGCACTATCTTACCCAAGCCTGATAACATTCATGCATTAAGCCCCCCTCCCCACTAAATGCAGGCTCACACCTTTAATTGTATTCATATCAATAATATTATTGATATCAATAATACCTAATGCCAGGGGCGTCCTAGATGTTATCCCATCACTTAGCCCATTTCTCAGATGAGAAGAGGCATAGAGAAAGTGTGTGCCCTGCCTCGTCTCATAATCTGTCAGAAATTAGGCTAGATTCATAGGTAGTAGGATCCCTTCTGAGCCTGGATTCTGACAGCCAGAGACACTGAGCCCTTCACTCCTGCATATCCAGCTGGCAGGATGGATGGAGCTTCGTGGTTCTCCCGGCCACATTCCCTCTGAGCTGGTTCCCCTCTCGCTACCCACTCTCTACCTCTCCAGAACGTGGGTCCTTCTCGCCAGCCCAGAGGGATGCAGGGGCTGGCCTGCGGGCACGTGCATAGTCTGGGAAGCGGTAGTGACCCTTGTGTGGAGCACTCCCGAGTTGAGAAGGAGCCTCTGTGCCTCACTGCGCTGTCCATGCCTGG
The DNA here is from genome assembly GCF_009829155.1 of Mustela erminea. Classification (NCBI taxonomy): domain Eukaryota; kingdom Metazoa; phylum Chordata; class Mammalia; order Carnivora; family Mustelidae; genus Mustela; species Mustela erminea. Next base: position 45,683,534 of record NC_045621.1, on the reverse strand, counting down.
TGTCATCTGTCACTGGGGGAGAGGATGAGAGTTCAACAATGTGGCTCAGATGACAGGGAAACTAGTGTTTGTTGAGAGCATTCCATGGGCCAGGACCTGTGCCTTCGTTCCCCTTCCTGACCCAAGGACATCAGTGCCCGAGTGCTCATTTTTCCAGATGAGAATACTGAGGCCTGCAGACACCAAGTAACTTGTCCAGAGCCTCACAGCTATCAGCCAAGATGCTCCCCTTAAACACTTGTGATCTGAAACCAGCTCTGTCTCCTGGCTCCAGAGCTGGGAAGGAGCTGACTGGGGTTGGGTCAGGGGGTGCATGGCTGTGCCTTTGGGGAAGGTCCCAACCCAAGGATCTCTTGGCTCTTCTTGGGTCTTAGAGAAACCCAAGAGCTTTTGAGGATGCAGGCCTGGGTGTCAGCTGCTGGGAGGAGCCTGCCTTTCATCAGTTGCCTGCTGGACCCAGGAGCTAGCCTGAGATTCCGCCGGGGATCCAGGCCTAGCCCAAGATCCTGAACTGGAAAAAAGCCGATGAGTGTCTTGCTGGGGGCCCATGATTGTCCTTGTGGAGCATCAGGAGAGCTGGGTTTGATGTCTTGGGTCTAAGTGGGCCATCCCTCCAAGAGTGGCAGAGGGATAGTGAGGCTCAGGACAGAGTTCTCACCCTCTGGGGCTTCTCTCTAGTTTCTGTTTCCTGGTTATGAAACAAGACCAGTGTGTGAGGGCCATTAGAGCCTCACGGTAGGCCTGGGTGACATAGGACATCTGCCTCCCTCTGAGTTCCTGGATTCTGGGAGGCACGGACCCCAGCAGGCCCAGTGCATGCGCCCCTGACCTCACCTGCCAGTCCCTCCTTCCCCCTGGGGGAGTCTAGGGACCGTTGGATCAGGTTGCCATCAGCCCGGGGCTGAGAGGCCAGAAGATGCTGAGTCCCCCCCCTGGGTTGCAGACACACGGACCCACCTGACTCAAGAAGGGTCTGTCCTCTGGGGTGTGTTTTCTTGACCAAAAGCAGAGGCACTAAAGCAGGGGAGACTCTGGGCACTAAGACTGTCCCATCCTGCCACCGAGGTGGGGTCACTCAGTGAGCTGCATGTCAGAGATGGGCGTGCCTTCCTCTATCACACCTGCAACCCCACATACTATCAGTCCTACTGTGATCCTGCTGTCACCCTGGCAGGAGTCACACCTTCCCCCCTGTCCAGCCTGGAGGTCAGAGCTCACGCTCCTCCTCCAGCCCCCCTGGGCCCCTTTCCTCCCCTGGACAATCCCCCAGTCTGCCACCAGACCCCCACGGCCAACATGGCCATCAAGCTCCTGACAGCCCCCACAACCCCCCTCAGACCCCTACCGTTCCCACATCCTCCCAGGGTCCCACAGCCCCCATAGTCTCCCCTCAGACCCCCACACCCCCCACAGCCCCCCAGGGTCCTATAGAACCCCACAGTCCTCCCTCAGACCCCCACAGTCCCCATATCCCCCTACGGTCTCCCACAGTCCCCACAGCCCCCCATAGTCCATATCCCCCCATGGTCCCCACAACCCTCATAGCCCCCTACAGTCCCCCCTCACACCCCCGCAGTCTCCACATCCCCCCACAGTCCCCACAGTTCCCCCCAGTTCCCATAGGCACAACAGTCCTCACAGTGCCCCTCAGACCCCACGGCTCCCCACAGTCCCCCAGGACTAGAACAAATTCAGGCCCACTCCCACCAGGCCAAGAACCCAATTGCTATCCACCGTAAGCCCTTTCCTGTTGTACTTCTGGGGACATGAGGGAGGTGTTTGGGGTTCAAGGGAGTGGGTTTTACCTGCATCAACATTAAGTAGATTCTCAGTGAGAATTTCAGACTCAAATGGGTATTTGGGGTCCCCTAAAGGAGAGGTGCCCATGACGGAACCCACCCACATGTGCAAAGTGGTCTCCTCCCTGCCTTTACTCACTGCTCATGGAATGAGGTTCGGGACGGACGGGCTGGTGTCAGGCCCAGAACTGGAATCACACCGTTGGCATTCTCCCCCAAGTTTTCCGCCCACTGGACTTCCGCCCCCTGCCTGTGCCCATGTCTGGATGGTGGGCATGCGGGGCCATGGCTCTGGCAGCCTCTGGCCGTGAGGACCCAGGACGAGAGCTGGACCAACATTCCGGCAAGCCGCTGTCCTGCCCCCATAGCCAGTATCGAGTCCCTGGGTTGTTTCCCAAGGGCCATGAGGTTAAAGGCCCTTGGGGCTTCCTGGTGAGCAGGCCCTTGGCCAGCATGCCCTTGAGCCCTGGCAGAGTGTCTGCCATAGCTCCCAGGAGTGTGTGCTGCCCAAGACGGCCAGACGGTTCTATGGGGGCAGCCCTGGGAAGACCCCCACCTACCTGGGGGTGAATTAGCAGTGCGAAGCTCATGCAGACCAGGCCTTCTGAACAAGACTCTGCAAAGGGCATGCACACGGGCTCACAGCTCACGGTGTGTGATGAAGGGAGGGAGGGGTCCACCCCTCCATGCGGGGGCCTGTCCCTGGGCCTCCACCGTCTGCTGTTGACTCCAGCAGGCCCCTAGCTTGGAAAGCCTCCGTTCCCTCCCCCATAAGGCGGACAGGATAGAACAGCTGGGAACTCAGCAGGAGCGAGGATTTTGGTGGGCGGTCCCTGGAGGGGCCTGGCACAGAGCCTCCTCTCGGAAATGTATGCCGTGAAGACACCAGGCCTTTAGCAAGTGATGAGGGTCCATGGGTGGGGAGAGCACCCCCAGAGGTAGGAGTGAGTAGGTGTCTCCATGTTTCATCACACCTCCCTGGCTCATTGGGTTCCCGCACACACACAGACAGCTGCTCTCAGGCTTCCTCACAGGTGCAGATCCCAGTGCAGCTCTGTGCCCTTTGGGGACACCTGTGATGGGAGGACTAGAGAGCTTATGGTCCTGGGGCAGCTCCAAGCCCCCTCCCTCCCCCACAGAGGCAGCATCAGCCATGGGACAAGCTCCCAGGCCTCAGCTGTTCTGCAGAGCCCCCTCCCACACCCTCTATGCTTCTCAGAGACCCCAGGGCTGGACACCTGCCAGCCCAGCGGGCGCCCCCCCTGCAGTGGGAGGAGTTCACTCCCATGGACCACCCCCAGCCAACGAGACACAGAGCAATGGATAAACATGTCTTCTTCTGGTCTGAGGTCTCAGAAGAGCCCCGGGTGGGCACTGCCTGCCCACAACCGTGCCAGGGCAACCTGTCCCTGTTCCGACTTGCCCTTCTGCTCACAGCCCCACTCAGTCCTCATCCTGGCTCCCGGGGACCGCTTCCACTCACGCACACACTAAGATGGCACTGACGAAGTCTTGGGGTGTTGGGGTGTGACCCTTGCAAGCTCTCGGTACCCTGGAAGGAGGAGGATGAATGGGCAGCCCCCACACTCTGCATCTCCTGCTGTTTCCTGGGTGGGACCATGAGCCTCTCTCTCCAGGTTTCTCATCTCCCATCCAGCCAGGACCATACCCATGACCTCGGGCAGGATTCTCACACCTCCTTGGTGCTGAGGCCCTGGGCTGCCCTCTCAGGGAGTATTTCAGGGAGAAAGGCCCTAGTGCTAGGATCTTTGGGAGCCTAGGGGCACAGAGCATCTGGCGTGGGCATGCTGTGGGGTCCAGACAGCTATGACCGCTCATGTCTAACGCCCGTGTCTCTCTGCTCCAAGTCATAGGTCTTCGGGGCACAGGCCCCCATGTCCTCAACCCTGGCCCCAAGCCTGAGAGCTGGGGCCTCTGCCAGCAGTGGTCCACCCCATGTCTCAGGCAGCCCCATTGCAGAGACTCTGGGTGTGCTGAGCTTGGAGCCCTACTGACTGGGGGAGTTCAGGGCTGCAGCCCACTGCCCATCCGTGTCATGGCCAGAACCCTGCAGCTCCAGGAGGAAGCATCTTAGAAAAGACATGCTCCACCTCCAGGGCTGGGGTCCCTTCTTGCTGCCCCACCCCCACCCGCCCCAACGCCCAGAGCCAGACAGGGATGCACAGGCTCGCCAGACTTGGCCAATAAAAATACAGGTCACCCCGTGAAATGAGAATGTCAAATAGTCAATGAATACGTTTTTAGTATGGGGTCACCCGCCCTAGAATAGGGGCTCCCACTACCCAGCTTCACACCGCCTCAGGGCCAGAGTTTCCTGGACTCAGGAGAAGCCCTCTCACGGACCAAACTGGGGCCTGGTCAGGAGTTCTCACGAATCAGCTAAAGGAAAAGGTGAGTTTTTAAAAGAATCGAAGGAGCCTTACACATTTTAGCTTTCAGTTCTACAGGGAACTGTAGGACCTTCTGGGACCATCTATCCATCCTTCCTCCAAGGCGCCTTCAGGCAGACGAGGGCATTCCAGCGAGGATGGCGCCCCCTGGAGCCGGCTGCTGGACCTGCCGGCTGGGATTCCGGGTCTGGGTTTCCCCTGAGGGGGGATCTGAAGGCACATCCCTGGGATCCTTAGGACGTTGGTTCCAATCTCAGCCTTGTCCCGGCCACATCTCACTGACACTAATTTCCATGGACCTTTCCAAAGCAACTTCGTTTTCATCTGCAAAACTCTCTTCATGTTCATTAGATTTTATCATGTTTGAATCCTTTGTTTAAAATGACAAGAAGAGTCAGAAACTAGATTTGGGAACGGAACTCGTGAGTGTGAGATGCGTCCCCTTACCTTGCAGGTGCAGAGGGGGGCAGGGGCTTCTTGAGGGGATGTGGATCGGGCAATGGCTGGGAGAACAGTGCACACAGTCCCGCGATGGCCCAGATGCCCAGGGACAGCTGAGAGAGTGGCTCGGATGTGAAGTGGGTGACAGAGGCGGGGCGCTGACTCTCCATCTGTTCAGCCCATCAGCTAAGTCACCAAACCCTACCCCTGGGGCGTCAGGAGTGCTCCAGGCCCCAGACACTCAGGCATGCTCAAGGGGCCACAGAGTGCATATAGCTAAGCAGGAGGGCAGTACCACTTACTGGGGCCAAGGCAATGGGACAGAGTGACTGACGGTGCTCTGGGGATGCAGAGGTTCCACAGGGGTCAAGTTCCTGGGCTCGGGGAGGGGCAGAGAGGGAGGCCCCAGAGCTGAAGCTGTGCACACATTCCAGGGGAACAAAGGTGGGCTGGCCAGAGGGGAGCTAGTGGGCAAGCCTGCATCCAGGGCTGAGGTTCCCAGGCTGGACCGGCTGAGCTGTGTGGACACCTCCAGAAGCAAACGGAAACCACAGATGGGAGCTGAGCTGATAGTGGCTGTGGTGAGGGTCAGGGAAGAGGAGCATCCGGGAGGCACAGGCAGGGGAGCCCGAGGGTGCGAGGGCTTCTGGCGTTAGGACTTTGGAATGAACAGGGTTCTGGTTGGTGTCGGGATAGCTGTTACCCAACGCATCCTGCTCATCCTTCCAGGAGATCTGTGGTGGGCTGGGGGCTTGCCCTTGGGGGCCCACGCCTGAGTGTCTGTGGCCTTGTGTATCTCTATGACAGGCCACGCTTGGTGTTCCTGAGTCAGACGGCAGAGGGCGCCCAAGGTCCCCCCCAACAGGAACCTTTGGTGCACACACCCTGAGCTCCCCTGGCTTGCTCCTCCCCCACACAACCCCCTGGTTCGGGGGAGCTCAGAGGACAGAGGGCTCCCAAGCCAGCCACCTTGCTTGCTCCCCCGCCTCTCAAACACTGTCCACAGAGGCCGACGCCACCCCCTCTCTCTGCCTGGAGGCTGAGCTTTGTCCACTGTGTCCACCAAGGCCCATGTTGTGCAAGCAGAACTTCTCATTACAGGCAGGTGGGACCTTTGGAGGCCTCTGATGCATCCATGGGGAGAACCCAGTGCAGGGCAGGGGCAGGGGCTGGGGGATCGGGAGACAGGGGCATCCTACCTCTGGAGACTGGGGGCTGAAATACCGGCTACTGACCAGCTCTGCGGGTGGTTCCGAGGCGCAGTCAGGGTTAAGAAACTCTGCTTTATACAGTGGCTCCCACAGCCTGGCCCTGAACCTGCCTAGTGCCCTTGGAGACATACCAGCTATTCAGAGTCCCAGGCCCGTCCCCTCACTCTGAGACAGGACTCAGAGAGGTAGAGCCCAGCCGTCTGCCTACTAACGGGTACCCCTCAGGCGATTCCCACACTGCCCAGGCGGAGAGCCTGCGCATGCCTTGAGAGGACTGGCAGGACGGGCATCTCTCAGGAGTTTGTTGGGAATGCAGATTCCCAGGCTCTCCCCCAGCCTCTTGAATCAGAACCTCCATCTAACAGGATCCCTGGGCAAGCTGTATGTCATGTGAGGACCGCTGCTCTAGGGATCCCACGGAACCACAGGAATATGCCAGTACTCGCTGGCTGTGCGGAGCCCTAGCAAGCAGCATGGTGGCAGAGCTGCTGGGGGAGGGGGGAAGGCGCCTTCATGCAGGGGGCAGAGGAGTTGGATCAAAGTGGGATTCTGCAGATGGGGCCCTCCAGGTGGGTCTCTCCAAGTGGGTCCAGGGAAGGTCTGTGTACAGGCTAGCAAAGGAGAGTGGCTCGAAGGACTCAGGGAGAGAGAAAAGTTGTGGGGGTGGACATGGGGGTGGCCACATGGTTGTGGAAGTCCTGAGTGGTTGACCCAGGACAACAGGTCAGAACTATTAGTGGTGGTTTTCAAAGTTTCCCCCCTTACAAGAGAGTAATACATTAAGGAATATCCATATATCCAGAAAGAAGAAAAAAACACACCCATAGTTCTACCATTATTGCTCATTACTTGTAGATTTTTTCTAGGTAGTTTTTTTACCCCTAGATTTTATTTATTTATTTGAGAGAGGGAGCACAGAGAGAGCAGAAAAGAGCACAGAGGGAGAGGAACAGAACACAGAAGGAGAGGGAGAAGCAGACTCCTCGCTGAGCAGAGAGCCCCACACGTGATCCCAGGACCCTGGCACCACGACCTGAGCTGAAGGCAGATGCTTAGTCTAGATAGGTTGTTTTTTTTTTTTTTTTTTAATTAAGAAAATGGTTGCAAAGATACAGTACATGTGATTTAGTTTCCTTTTTCCTAACATCATAGGAATGATTGATTGCACATTGTCTTGAGACATGGACTGCTGGTCATGGACAGTGGGCCACTGCCCTCTGGGACAGCAGCACATCTATCCAGCGGGCCCTCACTGCCCTCCACGCGCTGTCCAGCTCTGTGAGGCTGCCACCAAACATGGAGGTCTCAGCCCTCACAGACACTCGGGCCACGTGGTTCGCACTCGCGCGCCCTCCCACACTGCATCAATTCTGGCTCTACAATAAGCCCCGTGTCCCCAGCACCCTCAGGGGCTGTGTTGAGCAGAATGCGGGAGCCAGGAGAGAGCCCAGGGGCTGACTTTCAGGATGGAATCGGGAATTGGTCCTTAGGCCTGCCAAGGTGCCGTCTGCCGTGTGGGCCGTGGAGCCAAGGGGCTGCCGGAGGCCAGGTTTCTGGTGACCAGGTAGCTGATGTCACAGACTACTTAGTGAGAATAAACAGTAAGGGATGTGGGGTTGGTTGGTCGTTCCTCAGTGTCCCGGTGAATGTGGGAAAAGAAAATGATGAGTGCAGAGCTTAAAATTCCCAGCTCAGGCGGCAGATAAAGAACCAAACCTTCTGTATTGTGCAGAAGAAGGTCAACCAGCAGGCCCCATTGCCCTCCTGGGGGGCCCTCGGCAGGAGTTCCTGGCAGAGTTCCCAGAACCCTTGTGCATGAGAGGACCCCGCTGCCCCCACAGCTCTGTGCAGCGTGGTTCATGCTAAGCACCCGTTTCCTCCTGGGTACCCTGAATCGGCAGCAGGTGGGGGTGCCCCTGTGCCCCCGATAAAAAACCCCGGGTGCTGCGTCTCTCACAGGCTCCCCTGAAGACAGCACCTCACAGGTCATCACACCTGTTGGTGGCCTGTGTGATTCCAGGGGGAAGGGCCCCGGAAGCTCACCCCTGGTCCCCCGACTTCTCCCTTCCTGTGCATTGCACCATTTCTCTGTTGTGAATTCCAGCTGGGAGCACAGCCTCTGCTGAGTCTGGAGGGCCCTAGTGAGTCACTCTCTGGGTGATTCTGGGGACCCTGACCCTAAAAGAATTCATTATCTCTTGCAGGTGCAGAGTCCAGATTTCTGAAAATAAAACCCAAGGGCTAATTGGGTGAGTGGTTGCATCAGAAGGCACGTTGAATTTCTGGTATCTTGAGCCATTTGTTGTGAAGGGTAAGGTATTGTTGGGCAAGAAGGGGTTTCATCCCTCAGATGGGGACATATGGGGAGATTCTGAAGAAGGTGGGGACCCGAGACCCTAAATTCTGGTGAGCATCTTTTGCCTGGGGAATCGCCTTTCCTCTCCACTCTGATGGGTTGGTCCCCCTTTCTGGAGAACCTGTAGCTGCCCCCAAAGTAGTCGTCTCAGGGGCTGCTGATTCTCCTCTGGACCCGTCCCAACCCGTGACTCTGTTTCCAGGTCTGTGACCAGACCCTGAGGCTCGTAAGTGACTTGGAAGTTGAGGCAGGCAGCGTGTCCCCAGGAGGCTCCACCTGTGACCGCAGGTGTCACCCGAAGCCCAGGAAGCATATTGGTGGCTCAGGTGGAGATGACAGGATGTGCTGGCCTGGGGCCCCTCAGCAGAGCCTCTGGATTCACAGGGTGATGAGAAGTGGCTCTAACCATCTGTGTTTGTGCAAAAAGTGCCCACGCACGATGCTGAGATGCCAGCCCTTTCGGTCCTGGTCCGGGCAGGTGCCCCAAAATTTGGGGAGATGTGTGTGTTGTTTGGGTTTGTCACATAAGACCTGCTCTCCACCACCCGGCCCACCAGCCAGACGACATGCCGCACACTACAGCGGTGTGGATTCCATGGGTAGGGCCACGTGGCATGGCTGCTGTCTTTAGGCTTAATCAGAGCTGACACACAGCCCCTAAGTGTCGCCCACAGCATCCCTGCAGCTGGGACAGCTGCCTTCCTGACGACAGGCTTAATCACTGTGCACAAGTAGGGACGCTCTGGTCTGCAGGTATGCCGTGGGGTTGGACACCCACACTTCCTGCGTGGCCTCTGCCTGATGGTGTCCTGTCAGCAGGGGTGCTGATCTGTGGCCGCTCATGGCTCCCCAAGCCCCTCCACCCCCACCCCAGACAGCTCTGCTACTACCTTATTCCTGTAAGGGGGCATCTCAGCCCCAACGTCAGACTTAAAACGTCCCAGTGGAGAGGAAATTGCATTTATTTCCAGCCCCGGTGTTGAGCGCGGTCCTAAAAATCCCAGTCGTGGCCTGTGCAGAGGTCTTTTCCTCCCAGTTTGCTCCCTGGATCAGATTCCTGCGACTGGATGCTCGCGATCCTGCCGCCAGCAAGGCCACAGAAGCCCTCAGTCCTCTGCCCGGGGGATGAAATATTCAGTTTGGCGGCTCAGGAAGGTGACGTCTGCCTCCTTGCCCCCCGGCCTTTTATAAAGAGGAGCCTGCGGGGCCAGGAGCAGAGGCCCGTCCCAGCGACAGCTGAGCACCCAGAGTGTGCGGCAGCCTCCCCAGGGGCAGACGAGGGGTCCCTGCCTCCCATCCCACAGGTGAAACTGGGACCGCTATGGAAACTCTGGGAACTTATCTGTTTGCCAGAGCCATTTTCCAGGGAGTTCCCCGGGCTGAGGGTGGCAGGAAGAAGCTGGGACCCTGATAGGCTTTTGGTCCCACCCTCTGGGTCCCTCCTGCTACAGGTGGACAGGAGCTTCCTCAGCTGGTGGAGGGCTGTGCCTGGGAGAGATGAAAGCCTGCTCGGTGCCAGGGGTGGCCCTCTGCCTCCTGCTGGGACCTCTGGTAGGTGAGTGGCGGCTTTGTCCCTCCTGCTGTCTCCCTGGCTGCTTAGGCAGCTGGGGTGCGGGGGTGAGCAGGGGTCCTGTCCTGGGGGGTTCTCCGGATTGACAGCCCTCGTCTTCCTCTGTAGGGGCCAAGCCAGTGCAAGAGGAAGGAGGTATTGTATCACCCCCTTGTTCTTTTCTTGTGAATGTTTGGGTGGGATGGGGTCGGAAGAGGGAGCTGGGAGGGAGCTGGCTTATCCTGAGCAAACGGAGCAGGAGCCCTGGGTCAGCTCAAGGACAAGTTGTGCAAACAGAGGGACCGGAGGCTCTTCCCTGGGCCCTGCCCCCCAGCCACCTGGGAACGCACACGCTTGGAGCCCCTGAGGCTTGGTAATGTCATCCTCTACCTGGGACTCACCCCATGGCTCTTCCCCGGAGTTGGACCACAGTGCAGTGGCATCTGAACTCTGGGGCTGAGGGCTGTGGTCTCCTCTGCAGTCCCACCAGGACATCCCCACACCCTCACCACGGTGTTCCTTCCCTGCCCAGCATCTCCAGGACAGGGGCCAGATACCCCCACTCCCCTCCCCTCCTCCTCTCTCTTCTTCTCCTCTCCCTGAGCTATCCCCCCAGACCCAAGAGGCAGACGCAGGTCATTATCCAGATGACAAGGTTTTGGGATACTTCCATGGAGGATCCAGGGGTGGCCCAGCTCCCAGCTCCCAGCAGGGGGTCCCTTCACTGCCACGGCACTACTGGGCACCAACCATCTGCCCTAAGGTATCCCGGAAGGGCAGCCTCAGGGCAGGCCAGGTGGGGACAGTCCGTGAGGCAGGTGGTGGTGTTTTTCAGACCCCTATGCTGAGCTGCCCGCCATGCCCTACTGGCCTTTCTCCACCTCTGACTTCTGGAACTACGCGCAATACTTCCAGACACTGGGGGCCTACCCCCAGCTGGAGGATATGGCCCGCACCTTCTTCGCTCACTTCCCCCTGGGGACCACGCTGGGCTTCCATGTCCCCTACCAGCAGGATTGAATTGCAGCCTGGATCCCTAGCCTCATGGTAATAAATTCCTGACTTGAGACACTCAAATGCTTCTGGTTTTCTTTCAAGAAATGGCCTCAGTCAGGCCATGTTTCCTTTCCTATTTGACAAATGAATCACGGCTCTCACTCAGGACTCTGCTGTACGTGTCACCCTCTTACCTGAGCTCACAGCCCCTCAGAGGGGGTGCTGCAGGGCCTCTGGAGTTGCTGCAGGGCCCCTGGAGTGCAGGGGGGAAACTGAGGCAAACAGACACCAGAACACTGCCTGACTTATTGATAGGGACCCAGATCCAGACAGCCACACCCCAAAGCCCCTGCCCTTGATCACGGAGGCCAACAGCAGCCAGACCCCCGTGGCCACTCCTGGGTTGGGGGCCCTGCCTGTCCCCCCCAGGACACCAGGACAGCAGGAGCCTAGCCTTTGAGGAAGGGCCAGGGCCTGGGTGCTCTCGGTCTGTAAGCGGAAGGCCCCCGAAACCTGGACGCAGCACAGCAGGTCAGGGGCTGCGGGAGGAATGGGGCTACCTGCCCTGGGTAATCTGGAGGGAGGGAAGGACCGGCAGGACATTTGCACGGTGTCTCTGGGAGCGTCCTCTGCACTGGGCCCACTGCTCTGCAGATGGAGCCCCTCGGGCAGGCATACAAGCGCACAAGCCACGGACCCTGCCGGTCGCCTCCTATGAGGTGAAAAGAAATTGCTCTAATGAGCTACAACCAGCTTTTCTTTTGCAATTAAATAATGAGAAACCCTGTGTATTTAAATGTAGGTGGGGAGGCAACTCTCCTGGGACAGAGCACAGCCACCCAGACGGATGCAGAGGGTGCTGGAGGGTGGGAGGTGCCCAGGGCAGCCTCCAGGGGCTGTCGCTCTCACTCCAGCCATGCCTCCTGCCCCAGGTGACATTCTGCAGGGGAGGCCTAGCCAATAGCTTTAGGAAAAGCCAATACCTTCTTCATCTCTTTCCCCAGCTTGAGCTGGTGTGAATTTGGTTTCTGTAAATTAAGAGATAGCCAGGTGAGAGGATGAGCCTCTCAGTTCTCACTGGGGACAACTGGACTCGACCGAACATACCAGACAAAAGACATGCCTTACAGGATTTCCGCGTTGTTTGTTAACATGTTGGTTCGCGTGTGTGCACGGTCCTCTTCCCCTTGGATGGTCACACAGCCAGTTAGCGCATACATTAAGGAGCCACGACCCAAGCCCCTTTCCGCAGTGGCTCCGGAGAAGCCAAATCCAGGCTCCCTCCGGGGAAGACCACATGTGTGCCCAGCCGGACCCTCTCCTCAGTCTCCGGCCTCAGCAGCCCCTAGCTGCCTCCGGACGCCCATTTGCATTTACGTTCCTAAGAGACCTCACTTTTGTCCTCTTCTCAGAGGAAGAAGCCCCACCCGGAGCCGTCCTCAGCTGGGTCCCCACCTGTTGAGCTCCCAGCCCTGTGGTCAGGACTCAGATCTGGTGGGCTGCGGCCCTCCCTGCTCAGCCCAGCATCCAACAGGCTCAGTTCTCCTCCATGCGCCTCCTCCCGACCCCTCTCCCCATTGCAGGCAGACCTCGTGGGGGACCCTCCACTTCCTGCCTGGTGCCCTCAGCCCCTCACCCCCAACGTCGCAGCACTGAGTTCCTCACCAGAAGCAAGCATCACCCATGGCCACTGTCTTTTCATTCCTGCCTCGGTGGCTGGGAATGCCCCCCCCCCCATTTTGAAACCACTCAGAAGAGAAGCCTGTTGGTAGCCAAGGGGTCATGGCTTCTCCGGTGGGACTTGCTCTCCAGACTTTAAGGTGATTTGTGTCACCGTGACACCTGAGGCTCAGCCACACTCCAGCCTCTCCTCCCCTCTCCCTGAGCCCTGCACTGTCCACATGGGCCACTGTCCACCGCCAGTCTGGGCTCATTCCCTATCTCCCTGCCCTGTGCTCCCATCCCTGCTTCGCTCGTAGCCAAGCCCCCAGGCCTACCTACTTCCAAAAGTCTAGCTCAAGTATCTCACACTTTCCTTTCCTCACTCCCTCTCCTTCCTTCCCCCTCCCTCCTATCCTCTTCTCTCATCCACATACTTTTAAAAAAATTATAATAAAATACATATAACATAAAATTTACCACTTAACTGTTTCTAGGTGGCACTAACCACATTCACCCTGTCATGCACCCATCACCACCACCCACCTCTAGAACCTTCCATCTTTCCCAACTGAATCTCTGTCTCCATGAAACACTGACTCCCCATCCTTCCCCAGTCCCCGGTGCCCACCCTTCTGCTGTCTGTCTCTGTGACTCTGACAACTGTAGGTACCTCGTGTCAGTGGAGTCATGTAAGATTTGTGTGACAGCTCATTTCCCTCAGCATAATGTTCTCACGCCTCATTCACGTCGTAGCACCTGCCCTTTCAGGGCTGGATAGTATTCCATTTTATGTACCTACAGTACACAGCTCGCTCATCTGTTCAGCTGTCAAAGGGTGCCTCCACCCTTTAGCTTTTGGGGATAGCGGTGCTCTGAACATGGGGTCCAATGCTTCAGGAAGACCCCGTTTCCACTTCCTCTGGGTGTGCATTGTGGGATCATAGGGTAGCTCTGTGTTTGATCTTTGAGGCGCCCCCATGCTGTTCTCCACATTCCCACCAGCGGCGTGCAAGTGTCTCTATTTCCCCTCATCCTTTCCAGCACTTGTTATCCTTGGGGTTTTTAAAATAGCACCTGTTCTAGGGAGTGTGAAGTGGTTTTGACTGCATTTCCCTAACACTTAGTGGTGCTGAGCACGTTTTCATGGGCTTCTTGGTCATTCGTCTATCTACTCTAAAAAAAGGTGCATTTAAGTTACTTGCCTTGGACTGGGATTTGTTGTGGTTGAGGTTAGGAGTTCTCTCTATATTCTGGAGAGTAACCCTTTACGGAGTGTGTATATACATGTACCCATGTCTGTAATTTGCAAAGATTTCTTGCGACTGCGCGGTTGCCTTTTTACTCCGCGACCATTCACATTCTCTTCTGTGAAGCAGAGCTGACCTACAATATCGTATCAGTTTCCGGTGTGCAACACGGCGGTTTGACAATTGCACACCATCTGTCCCCGTGCAAAGCTATTGCAATGTCATCGGCTGTAGTCCCCAGGCTGTACTTTTCATCCCCTGACTATTTTATTTTATTTTAATATTTTTTTCGGAGACTTTCACTTTATGGCTGGAAGTCTGTACCTCCTGATCCCCCTCTCCTGTGTGGCCTGCCCCCCGCCCCGCTGCTGCGGCAACCACCGGGCTCTTTCCGACTCCGCATATTCTGTAAAAGGCATCTCTTGCGCTGCTCTGCGTGCCAGGCCGTTCGGGCGGAGCTGTCTGTGGCCGCGGGTCACCCCCGAGTCCCTGCGCAGCCTCCCCCGCCCGCTGTCAGGAGAACCGGAACCGCCGGGCCCTGGGTGCCAGGGGAACCATAGAGTTGGCCCTCTTCGGGTGTCTAGAGGCGCCACGGCCGGGCGTGCACCGGAAGGGGCGTCAGGCTGGCCGGAAGTGAGCCGGGGATGCGGGAGGCGCGGCGGACGAGATGAAGCCGGCGGTGGACGAGATGTTCCCCGAGGGCGCCGGGCCCTATGTGGACCTGGACGAGGTGAGGAGGCCCGGGGCGGCGGCTGGCAGGCCTGTGCTCGGCAGCGCGAGGGTGGGCCCTGCGGCGGCGGCGGGCTGCGAGCGCTGGCGTGGTCCCCGGCCGGGTCCCGGCAGACGCGGTCTGCGGACTGAAGCCCGGGAGCCGGCTTGGGGCGGTGCGCTCGCACGGGGACCCGGGCTTTGGCGCTGGTGCCGGGTAGGCAGGTGTCTCCCTGCTTTGTGGCCGCGGGGTGATGCGGTCGACTCTGGTGTTCTGTGAGCTGGTGACCCCAGCCCCTGGTGTCGGGTCAGCTGCCCGCCGCAGGGCCTCGTTTCTCTCTCGGGAAGCTCAGGGGGCCGACCTTGTCTCTGCGCCGGGAGATTTCCGTACGGCGGCGAGAGGCGGGTTGGCGGTACCGAGTGCGCAGAAAGCCGAGGTGTGGGATAGGAGCGCGCCCTCCCGGCTTGGGGCGGCCCAGCGCAGGCTGCCCACTAGGCGATGGTGCAGGGCCTGCTGGTGTTGGCGGACGGGGCAGGCTGCAGGAGGAAGGCCTGAAAGGAGTCAGTCCTGAAGGCAGGGCCGGCCCCGCCCCCCATCTTAACACCGGCCTCGAGGTGCCCGAGCCTGGGGGGAGACGGACGCTGGAAGAGGTGGCTTGGCAGAGCATGAAGCGGCCCGTAGCTGTGCCGGGACAGGCGGGCTCTGCACCCCATTGATGAAGCAGGAGACCCCGGTTTCTCCCTGGGTCCTCCGACGGCCTCGTGCGGAATCGCCGGAGGGCACAGGGGGGTGATGGGCTTCCGGGCAGGTCGCCGTGGAGACTTTAGGATTGGGTTTGGAGGCAAGAGAGTGGAAGACTGCTCACAGGAGCCTTGAGGAGGGTCCGAATGAAGGCAGCACCTACCGGCGGAAGTAGGCACGGACTGGACCTGGTAGCGAGTGGTGGTTTTAGCGCGGCTGGCTTGCTATGGTAACAGGAAGGGAGGCAGGTTGAGACGAGAAGAGAGGAGTCCGAGAATCCTGGGCTTTTCTCTTGGGTTTGGGTTACTGCGAGTAGCCACGAAAAGGAACATGGGAGACGCCAGCTACTCCAGAGCCAGGAAAGGTCAGAGCAGGCAGCCTTGGAAGGTGGGGGTCAAGGCAGCAGCAGGGACCTCTGTTCTGACCATCCCTGTGTGACTCTTACAGACACCCCAAATCTGGAATGGGTCAGATTGCCCGGCTTTGCTTGTCGCATGGTTTTACTGCCACCGTAAGCTGTGGCAGTGGGGGTACTGTGATGGCACTCCCCAACCAGAACCCCAGGTCAGGAGGTCAGTTTCCCATGGAAATGCTGTAGTTCTCCGAAGAAGCAGAGGGCCATCCAGGGGAGAGAAATCCTCAGCCCAGTTTTGCACACGGTTGGGGCCACTGTGGCAGCATCTTCTAGGGAACTAGAATGTCTGCTCAAGGTTTACAGAGAAGTGGTGTTCAGGACAACAGGATTCTGTTTAAAAAGCAAGAGGAATCGGGGAAGGTGAGACCCAAGGAGACCTTCAAAATAATTCATTGGAATGCCTCCTCTCCTACCTGCTTCTTTTGCTTGAAACTAAGTTTTGACTCCAGTCTGGGAGTCCTCCCAACCTTTCCATTCCTCGCCTTCCTCTGCCACGGAGTGGGGTGCGCCCTGTAAGGCACTATCCCCATTCTCCCGGAAAACAACACTGACACCATGTCACCTTTTCCTTCCCAGGCAGGAGGCAGCACAGGGCTTCTGATGGATTTGGCAGCCAATGAGAAGGCAGTTCATGCAGACTTCTTCAATGGTAAGGATGCTGGGATTGAGGATTCCAGTTTTAATCTGAATGTTTCTTTTGTGTTATACAGTGGAATGCTTTGTGACGTGACTGGGGTCCTGGAACAGGAAAGCCCAGATGTGGGCCATTCTCGGAGCTCAGTGCAGTTTATATAAAATGACAACACGGGCTGCCAGCGCTGGCAGCCAGCCCTTTTTCAGGAGACAGTCATGTAAAATGGCTCCCCGTCTGCACTTGAGTAGTTGAACTTGAGCTATAGCAACACCATTGTCCCCCTGAACCTGTCACAGAGGCCCATCTGTTGCTTATTACCTGGGACACAGGTGTAGGAACCAACCCCTCTGGGCTTTCTCACCTCTGCTTTCAGGGGATGGCTGGCTTTTCTTCCTCCTGTGTGCGGCTGGGTTCTGGTCTCTGGGCTGCCTTCGCAGTGACAGCCAGCTTTCCCCGCCCTTTTCTCTCAAAGCAGGGCTTGGTTGTACTGAAGAGCTTTTGTGCTGCTTCCCAAGAGCATGGATGGTAAGCAGTGGCAAACCGAGTTGTGCGTCCTTGTCCCACAGGCTGAGGGCTATTTCTCTTGCTGTCTTCTGATTTCCTGAGGCCTTATTCCTACAGATTATACTCTTACTAAGGGTTCACATCATGAGCGGGAGCACAAGACAAGTCTTCTTAGGAGACTGTCATCCTTCTTTTGTCCAAGGTGCCTGCCACTACAGAGAACTGTCACCAGTTGGCAACTGGGATACTACCAGGCCACATTGGTTTGATGTGCCAAATCTCCCCTGGAGCCTGAGTCCATGTTATTTTATCTGGTATCTTTTCAGCAAGTTGTTGCCTAAAAAGAGAAGCTGGGCTGTGCAATTAGGTGCTTTCTTCCCAGGGAGCCTGGCCGCTCCACTGAGGTGACATCAGGCTGCCAATAGCCTTGAGGATGGGGACAGCCTTTCTCTAAGGTCTCCAGAGCCACCATGTGAAAGCTGTCATTTACATGGGGTAACCTTGGGGGGCCCTTACTGTAGCAGGGTTGGGTGATGTCTAATACCTCTGGACCCTCTCCCACATACGATGATCTCCTCAAGGTCCCATGCGTCCTCTGGATTTGCAGACTGTTGGCTGTGTTCTAGTGTTCGAACTCATGTGGTTTCTGAAAATAGCCATCTAATTCTGCCAAAAGGGTATCTGAGAGGGACCTGGGCTGTCCTGCTAAGGGAGCATGAGCAACATGAGCACAGTGGGGACTTCCTCCTTCTGGGTCAGGCCTGGAAAGGGAAAGAACACAGAAGAACTTTGCACCGCATTGGTCTGCTCACCAAGACAGCTCATGAGGTGTGTGCTGCCCCATCAGGTTGTGACAGCCCCCTGAGTTCAGGAAGCCACTTGCTATGAGAAAGCCATGAGCACTTTGGATAGAGTTTCTCCAGAGTGCTTGCTCCTAGAGCAGAGCTTCTGACCTCTGGTCCCCTGGGCGCTGTGGTTCAGACCACAAACAAGGCTTGCTCTCTTCACTCACTGTGTTTGATAAAGTAGGGGAGCGTCAGACATGGCAGCCTGCAGGGACATCCATGATGAGAGCACTGGCAGAGGTGGGCCTTGTTTCTAGGAGCACATCAGAGGGCAGTGTCTTGGGGGGTGGGAGGCAGTGGGAGCAGTTAGCTGGGGCTGCGGGCTGAGGAGAAAGTACACAGGGCTGTAGGACCACAGGCCAGCCCTGCTGTGGTGGGACCACCCACATCAGTGCTGAGCAGAGGGGGTTGGGACAGCGCCTTCCCTGAAGACCTGTGACATCTGGCATATGGAGACGCCACCAGGGCCTTCCACTCACCCTCCTTCCAGCTCACTATTTATCCTGCATAGCTTGAACTTGTGGGACTGTGAGTAGACCCTCAGTTTTTCTCTCCCCATTGTGAGATCAGGGCATGCTTATGGTAGATGGTTTGGGAAAACCATAGACAAGTAAATAGAAGGGCACAGTGACCCTGAGTGCCACCCATCCCAGTAATTAACATGCTATGAGTGTGCTGCCCTTCTTCCTGTGGGAAGGGCTTCTTGGGCCGTGTCTCAAGTGTGACCATCAGCCTCACTCCCTTAAAGACAGCCGTTCCTGCCTGGCCCAGTTCTTCTAGCACCTTCCTCCCAGCTGCCCTCTGCATTTTCATGCTTGCTTGGGATCCCGTGCCTGCCAGCCTTCCAGCTACCTCACCTCCATCTCATCCCCACCTCCATGCATTTTCTTAAGATGTCACCTAAATAGAAGATTTGCTTCCTACGCCACTCTGTTGGATGGGATGACCTCTGCTGGATAAAATCGAGTCTGTCATGGGAAAAGTCCTTTATTTAGGTTGTTTACTGCTTTTTCTCTATTTTGAGAATGAATGACTGTGTAATTCATTTTGGACTTATTTTCTCAATTATTAACCCTGTGTGCCCCATTAATATGTGGTTTTGTTTGTTCACGTAGATTTCGAAGATCTGTTTGATGATGATGATATCCAGTGAGATGCCGTCCAGCGGTGCATGTGGTTGTGTGTCTTACGAGCTGGTGTGGCGGCGCTCCTCAGAGGACAATTTCAGATGGTCCTAAAGAACTCATGGACATTACTTAAAATTAGGAAATGGTTAACCAAGAAAGAGAAAGATGGTTTTAACTATCTGCACGAGGCCCGCTAGTCTCTGAATGTGACCTGCTTCTGTCCTTCAATTAAAAGGTGATGCCATCATTTTCAGGGTAATTTTAATTCTTGGATTTTTTAGCAGATATTACAATCCCTAAAAGCCTCTGTGCATACATGTGGGTACCTGTGTGTGTTGACATAGTGAAAAAAACACATGGGTCAGCTTACAGATACACTGTGCTTTTTTCCCTGAACATGGGAGTGACTTACTGTGAGGCTCACAGCCTGCGAAGCAGTGTTCATGTTAGATCAATAAGCAGTGCAGGGCGTGCAGGGCCTCCCTCATGCCAGTCTGTTAATACCTTATTCTGGGGGGAAGGTGTGTTTGGCCCTTCACCGACCACAGTCGGGCCTGGTGTCCCCTGCCTCAGCCTCAAGCATCTGCATCCTGAGACCAGAGGCTCGAAGACTTGGGATGACTAGACAGTGACCCTGACAGGGGCTGGGCCATTCCAAAGGGAATGTAACATGGAGGGGAGAGAATTTGTCTCTCTTCTTGGCCCAGCTCAGCAGCAGATAATAGCTGTAAAAATTAAGGTTCCTAGTTCATGTCGATCTCACAGCAAAGAGTTTCTCTGGCCTGGAAACACCCATGCCATACAGTCCTAGGCTCCAGAGTTCGGCTGGGCACCTGCCGATCCTCTGCCTGGGAGATCACGCCAAACAGCATCACCCTGATGGCCTGAAAACAGATGAAGTCCGAAGCTGGGGGAGACCTCAGCTCTGCTGTGTTCTCATGAGCAGCATGCAGGTTTCCAGTCCGTCACTTAGGACGGGGGGTGGGGGGGGGGGTGGTGGTCCCCTGCCCTGAGGCCATGACAGCCTAGGCCCTGGGAGGACTAGTTTGGCAAGCTTCCCTGGGCCAGAGCGAGGTCAGGGTCATGGCCTAGTGTCGACAGATGTGCTCTGTGGTGTCAGGACCCCCTCCCCCTGAGGCTGGGCCTGGCCTGGGACTTGGCGCTGCCTCTGTGTCCGAGCCTCAGAGGGTCGGTGCCGCTTCCAGTTGGCGACGGGAGAAGAATTAGGCACAAACAAGCCAGCTGCAAGAGATTGGGAGCAGGGGACTGTGCCACGAGCAACTCCACAGTCTCACTTTTATTGGATAGAAACACTAGCCAACAGAAGGACTGATGAAGGTCAAATGTTAATTCCGTCTTGCAGACAAAGAGGATAAAGTTTATAGTTAAAGAGGCACATTCAAAGGACTCATCTAACTAACAATGGGTGCTTCTGGGAAGAGAAAGGAGCTATCACGGAAAAGGGAAGCAGGCAGGGAAGCAGGCAGGGAAGCAGGCGGTTTTCGGTTTTCCTTCCACCCTGAGCTGACGGGGCGTTCCTGGGTGTTCCGCTTCCCTGAAGCAGGCAGCGTTCCGCCCTCAGCGGGCGGCGCATTCCCGGCTGCCCGGCTTCTGTGAAGGGGCGGCATTCCGCCCTGAGCAAGCCGGGCATCCCCAGCTGCCCAGCTTCACGGTCGTATATAGTCCTTCTCCCCAAAGACCTGTTGCCAGTATATGTATTTCTTAAGGCCATATCTAAATGTGCTTAGCAACTAGTAAAATCCTCCAGGGGTTACAGTTTAAATAAATTGTTCCGAGGGGCAGCAGCAGGGCGGGCTTCCCCGCAGGTGAACTGCACACTCTGCTTTCTGAGAGCAGCTTCCTCGGGTTTAGCTTAATTCATGAGCAGTTTTTACCGTTTCCTAGGTGGGGTCCTCAGAACAGGCCCCAGGGGGTCCGTGGGGATCACCACCAGGTATTGGGGTGAATTCTTTGGTGGTTACCCTGTGGTCCTGATCTGTTGTGGTTTACAATAGTCCTGCAAGGCTTGTGCTGCACTATGTCAGGGCTGACCCTGGCTCAGCCCTGCAGTGACCCCTGTGTTACATGTCTGCAAGCTTTGGACCCTGCCCAAACACCTTGCTTATTGGGCCTCTGTTCCTCGTCAACAAACAAGGCCCTCGGTCCCTGAGGTGACCCCTGGTTCTTGGATCTGTGCTCTTGAGCAGGAGAGAGTGACCAAGGTGAAGGAAGAATGACGCACAGGAACTCGATGGCACAGTGGGCCCCAGTGAGGAGCTGGCATGAGGACCCCAGGGAGCTCTGTGTAGGCCTTAGAATTCTAGACTGGTCTAGTCCAGGCAGCTCTGGGAATGGCAATCCCATGTGTGTTGCATGTGGTGAGACCTGGTTAAGCATTTGAGCAGTAGACCTCCCTTTGCCTTCACAGAATCTGCAGCTTCCTTGGGACTGTGAGGCTCAGAGACAGAATTTGTGCCCTCCCCTTGCCCCTCTTGCTGCACCTCGGCTAGCCCCGTGAGGGAACGTCGAGAATGTCTGGGGTCACAGCAGCTTCCGCTTATTTTTGTGCCTGTGCTGACTCCTTTGGCAAAAGTCTTGCCATCGTTGGTAATATATTTTTATTGATAGTGAAAAAAACACATTCTCTTACTTCTCACACCTAATTGCCTTGATCTCGGGACACACGTGCCCATCTGCCACATTTAGAAATGTTGTGGAAATTACACCACAGTTGACCCCAGGCCTGGCTGCCAGCCAGGCCTCTAGCTTGGCCATGAGATGGTGAGGCGCAGCTGGGCTGGAGTGGCTGTTGGCTCCGTGGAGAAATGGCTGAGGGCAAGGAAGACCTCTGAGAGGACTCTTCAGTGAGGATGGGAGGGGCTTCTGCACCCCCGCCCTTGAGAGTGGGAGCAGGGACTTGTTGGAGGGCTGGAAGGGCCAGTGAGTGGCTGACAGTGGCCCCAGCCGCCGCCCAGCTTCCTCTGCCATGGGCTTCTCTGGCCAGGGGGAATCAGGGTTCTGATGGTGCTGGCTGTTCCTGTCCCGGTGTCCCCACTCCTGGGAGTTGTGTCCCCAAGAAGGCCTCCAGTTGGCACACCCACCCTTGGTGCTGCCCCCTGGGACCACTTAAACCCCTGCAGTTAGGGAAGCACATTTCTGCCAAGGGGAAAGTATCCAAGGGATGGCACCACTCCATGGCTGTGGGGGGGTCCTTGGAGAATAGCCCGCTGATGTTAACTATTTGGGAATCCTTGGGATCTGAAGCTCCTGGTTCTTGGATGTGAGGACGCTAACAAGAGGGAGCCCTTTCTGGACCTTGTGACCAGCCACGTCGGGGTGGGGCTTCAGAAGCAACTGGAGAGTAGGATTGGGTCCTACTCTTGCAGGACTGCAGTCAGGGCCTCTGAAGGGATGGTCTCCTGGGCGGGGTCAGCGTTTGCCCCACGCAAGCCTTGGCCCTTGGCCTTGTTTGGAGCAGACATGCCTGTGGCCTTTGCGAGGACTCCAGATACTGCCAGGGAGGGGGGCAGGCCTCCGAGCGCTCGCACAGACGCCAGACAGCTGGGCTAAGTGCGCTTCCAAAACAAGTCAGTTTTTAAAAAGCAACATCAGTGATTTTAGAAATCTTAACTGCTGTGAATTCTGCCTGGAGCCAGAAAGGGAAAGTGCTGAGAAGAGGTGCTCAGATAAAAAGGCCCCTTGTTTCTCAAGAGGCTGAAGACAGACACTGAGGGGCAGTCACAGAAGCGAGGCCTTGGCCAAGGGCTAAGGCGACTGAACACCCCCGCGCCCCCACTCTGCCTGCTCCCTCCCAGGGCACAGGCTCAAGGGGAACGAGCAGCTTGCCCACGAGCACCTTGAGGCATGTCCTTGCTTCTGGCATCCAGCTCAGGTTGGCACAGAGGTCAGCTGCACAGTGAGGTCTGCAGGCGCCCATTGTATTGTGGGAATCATTGTTACACCTGATTGGTCAGAAAATGAGCTACTTGTGGGTATGACTGTAATGGCTTTCATCACATGTCATTTTGGGGAGGGCATGTGATTCCCTGGGAATGGCGAGTGCCCTGCAGTCCAAGATGATCATCCCTTGGGGAGGGGCGGTGACAGGGAAGTCCAGGCTGTCCCGACCTGTGCACTAGATGACTGTGCACTAGAGGGACAAATTATAACCAAGAAGTGGCTACCACATACTAGATACTCAGTAAATGTGTGTCAAACATAAATCAGTGGTATTTGATCTCGGTGGCTGCACTGGTTTTCATGCCCGCCGGCAGCATATGAGGGTTCCTTGTCCTTTGCGTCCTCGCCAGCACCTATAGTTTCTTGTGCTGTTGATTCTAGCCATCCTGAGAGGCGTGGGATGGCCTCGTCATGGTTTTGATCTGCATTTCCCTGACAGTGATGCGGGGCACTCCACGTGTCTGCTGGCCATCTGGACATCCTGGGAGAAACATCTGTTCGGGTCCTTGTTGTTGTTGTTGTTGAGTCGTATGAATTCTTTATATATTTTGGACACTGACCCTTTATCAGTTATGTCATGTGTAAATATCTTCTCCCATTTGGGAGGCTGCCCTTTTTCATTTTGTTAACAGTTTCTTCCACTGTGCAAAAGCTTCTCATTTTGATGAAGTCCCAATAGTTTATTTTTGCTTTTATTTCTCTTGCTTCAGGAGACACATCTAGAAAGAAGTTGCTATGTCCTATGTTGGAGAAATCACTGCTTGTCGTCTCCAGTAGGAGTTTATGGTTTCTTGCCTCACACTTGGGCCTTCATCCATTTTGAATTTGTTTTCGCATGTGGTGGGAGAAGGTGGCGCAGTGTCAGTTCTTCTGCACGTGGCTCTCCAGTTCTCCCAGCACCATTTGTTAAAGAGACTGTCTTTTCCCCATTGTGTATTCTTTTCTGTTTTGTCCCAGATTAGTTGGCCAAATAAGCAAGGGTTTATTTCTGGGCTCTTTTCAGTTCTATTGATTGGTGTGTGTTTTGGTGCCAGTACTGTACTGTTTTGATGACTACAGCTTTTTGTTTTTGTTCAGTCTTATTTATTTATTTGAGAGACAGAGCACAGCAGGAGGAGCAGCAGAGGAAGAGGGAGAAGCAGACTCCCCGCTGGGCAGGGAGCTCCGTGCGGCACTTGATCTCAAGACCCTGGGATCATGACCTGAGCCAAAGGCAGATGCTTCACCAACTGAGCCACCCAGGCGCCCCATGACTACTGCTTTATAGCAGTGTTGAAATTTGGGATTGTGATGCTTCTAGCTTTGTTCTTCTTTCTCAAGAAAGAACAGCTTTGACTGTTCAGCGTCTTTTGTGGTTCCATACAAATTTTAGTAATATTTGTTTTATTTCTGTGAGAAATGACCCAATAATTCCACTATTGGGTGTTTACTCAAAGAAAATGAAAACACTAATTTAGAAAGATATATGCACCCCATGTTTATTGCAGTATTATTTACAATAACCCAGACGTGGAAGCAGCCCACGTGTCCATCGGCAGATGAATGGATAAGGAAGCTGTGTGTGCGTGTGTGCGTGTGTGCGGTGGCATATCACTCAGCCAGAACAAAGGATGAGATCTTGCCATTTACTACAATGTGGGTGGACCCAGAGGGTTTTACGTTAAGTGAAATAAGTCAGAGAAAGATGAATACCATATGATTTCACTCGTATGTGGAATCTAAAGCAAAGTAAATGAACAAACAAAAAGACACAGACTTGTAAACACAGAGGACACACTGTGGCTGCCAGAGGGGAGAGGTGGGGAAGGGCAATGGGTGAGGGGGAGCAGGAGGTGCTGCTTGCCATTCCAGAGGGGATGAAAGGCCCAGCACAGGGATTTTCAGTGATCCTGTGGCAGTGTGTGGTGACATGGTAGCCTGACACCAGTGTGACATTGTGCATCAAGTACACTGAAAGAAAATAATCTAATTAAAAGTGTATTTGATATGTAAGGGACTTTGACAGTAGGCAGCTCAGAAAGGTTCTGTGCCGGCCCAGTGTCCTCCCTGCGGCACCTTGGGCCTCTAGTGCGAGGCAGGGCAGGGGCATAGCCGCACGCACAGCCAGACATGGGCAGTGGGGAGAGGCTGGGAAACCTGGATTCCCCCGGGCTCCACATCATGCCTGGCTAGAGAGGGGCTGCCCTGGCAGATCCCTGGCCTGAAGTCCCTAGAGGTGGGCCAGACCAGAACTCATGTGGGCCAAACAGGCCCAGCCAGATAAAACTGCTGTCCCCTTACCTCCAGAAATGTGCAGGCTGTGCCCACGCTGCCTGGAGACAGGCCAGAGGCTTCCAGGGGCCTGGGCAGGATGCTAGGCCCTGGATTCCTGGTGCCAGGGTGCACACCTGTGCTTTGCAGAGAGCTCCCCTTTCCTGCTCTGGGGGCAATAGGCCTCATGGCAGCCTTCTTGCTGCCCATCCCCACCCAGTTCATTAGATCATTAGACAGGGGACGGATTGTGGCCCAGAGGCTGCCCAGAGAGAAGACTGAGCCCAGTGGCTGGCCAGATGGGCCTCAGAGCTGAGCTGCAAGGCTGTGCACTTGGATGTTGGAGGGGCCAGTCCAGACATGTGTAAGACAAGTCACAGAGGAAAGCAGGCCTCAAGCAGGAAGGAGGAGGAACAGAGCAGCCATGGCTCTTTCAGTCCCCAGGATTTCCAGCCCTGTGGGTCCTCACATCAGCCCAGGGGACCTTCTAGACTTGGGGTCCTGGGGCCTCTTGGGACTATTGCATGGTGCAAACACATCCCAGTGCAGGGGCTGCCTGCCATACGGCCCATAGGGGACAGGGGACCCAAGCATGTGCTCCACGTGCTGCCTGGTTAGGAGACAGAGGCAGATGGAGCACACAAGGTGATGTCACCAGGCTTCCTGGAGCTGCTCTGTGCCCTGGGTGGTCCTGGGACAACTGAAGTCTGTCTGGGTCTGAGCCTGTGAAGTGGGGGTGCTGAGCGTGAGTTACACCCAGAACAGCGCCCTGCGCACATGGCAATGCAGGCTGCTAGTGCTGTGAGCACATTTGTGGGCCACAGGGGCACCATGGCCTCTGTTCTCAGCTTTCCCCTCTTCTCTGAGTTACCTGCTCATGCACACAGGGATTCGCCCCAGGTCCCACAGCTATCAGGAGGCACCAGACCCAGTTCTCAGGCTCCAGCTGCATTCTGTCTCCTCAGAGATCACAGACAAAGCCAGGAGCCAGATGGTGAATTTGGAAGGAGCCGTACATCGCAGTACATTGTACATCGTACACCGTACATCGCAGACAAAGGGCTGAAGTACTGGTATTTACCAGTGTAGGGCATTTGTGCAAAATGGCGGATGAAGCCACGCATCAGACAATGATGGGCACAGGGGAGCCAGAGGACAAGTCCTAGAACCAATGGCCAGTGCAGTAAATAGTTAAAGATACTCAAAATCTCCCGAAGCTGGTAAAATGTCAATTACGGCATCAAGACATGACTTGGCTCACTCAAGGAGCAAACATTTAAAAAACTTTTTTTATTTTTACTTGAAGTATAGTTCACGTAGGATTTGACATGGTGACCAGACAGTTCTATCCATGACTTGGTGCTCACCACATTGAGTGTGGTCCCCATCTGTCCTCACACAATGTGTTGCTAGTGTCCTTGGCCATGTTCCTGAGGCTGCATCTTCCATTCCTGTGACTTCCTATTTCATAACTGGAAGTTTGCGCCTCTTCACCCTTTATTCTGCCCACCCCCACCTGCCCCTCTGGAAACCACCAGTTTGTTCTCTGTGTTTATAGGTCTGGTGCTGCTTTTTGTTTGTTCATTTATTTTTTTTTTTTGGATTTCACATAAGTGAGTGAAATCATATGGTCATTGTCTTTCTCTGATTTGTTTCACTTAGTATAATGCCCTCTAGCTTCATCCAGGTCGCTGCAAATAGCAAGATCTCATTCTTTTGTATGGGTGAGTGAGATTCCTTTGTGAGTGTGTGGGTGGGAAAGGTGAGGTACAGAGAGTAGGTGCTGTTATTTGACACATTTATACCTGCTTATCTAATATGTGGAATTTACCTTTTGTGTAGGTACAGACATACATCTGGAGGAGAGTATATATGTGGTGTGTGTCTGTGCATATACAGTTCAGCCGACCTCCTCCTGGGCACCCCCTCAGCCCATGGCTGTGATGATCCACCTGGAACATGCTCATATATGTGTCTGTGTGCGTGTATCACAGAAGGTGGAACTCACAGCCCCGTGGGGCAGGACGGTAAATGAAGAGCCTGTGAAAACTGTGAGGGCAGGTGCCAGGACAGGTGTAGACCCCACTCCTGAGGAAGCCCTTGAGGTGAGCCTGGATGGCGAGTAGGAGAGGGAGCATTGGGAGAGGAGAGTGGCCCAGGTGTGTGCGGGGTCTGGAGGCAGGAGGGCAGGTGGCCAGTGGGGTGGCCACGGGAATGGGAAGGGGGTCCCAGCATCACAGGGGGTGTTGGGGTGGAGGGCAGCACTCAGATGGCTTTTTTCCTGTCTCCTAGACCTGCCCCAAGCTGGGGTCCCACTGCACCTTCTTTGGCTCCATGGCTCCCAGCTGAAGCAGAGAGGGAAGTTCTAGCATTCAAGGTCCAGCACCATTAAGTGATTTCATGGCTGAGCCACCAGAGCTTGGAGAAGTTGTCAGCATCAGGGCCTGGCTGAGACCTGCAGATGGGTGGGAGTTGCATGAAGAAGAGGGTGTACTGGGCTCTGCCAGGCATGGCTCCTGTCTCTTCATCTGGAGTCTGCCCTGCACAGCAGTGTTTTCGGCCCAGCGGGGACTTTGTCTCTGCTGTGGCAGGATGGAGATGAATTTGCACAATTGGAAAGTCACTTGTGGGTCGATAAATCGAGGCTTCCCATCAGAAGGGACTTGTGTGGGACTCAGGATGATCTGTCCTAGCTGGTGGTCTTTGGATGGTGTTATTGGCTTTGTTCTGTTTGGTTTTTCTTTTTGCTCTTTCAACTTTAAATTTTGTTTTGCTGAGACCTAATTTATCCTGTCACTAGGAGGGCAGAATTCTGTCCCCAACTGTGCCCACTGCAGTTAAGTAAATGTTAAAAGAACCTGTGGGAATTTTTGCTGAGACAGGAAAACCACCAAACCTGCTGTGAAAACAACATTTGGGACAGTTAGCTGTTTTTTTGTTTTTTTTTTTTCCCTCAGCATCTCGCTGATGATCTTAACAATCCAGCAGGATGGCATTCATTGAAAACCAACTTGGAGCACTGCACTTTCTGTCATTATGTACCCAGGATGTTCCAGAGAGGCAGGTCATGTGCCATTTGCATGGATAAATGGAGGCTCAGCAAGGTGACACGACTCACCCAGACAGACCCTCTGAGGACAGGAAGAGCAGGGCTTTGTCCAGGGCTGTCCCAAACCACCATGCTTGGGACCCTCACTTGCACGTCTCTGTTCTCCCCTCTGAGATGTGTGACCTGGGGAGAAACTTCCCTGCCTGTTTCCCATCTATACAAATGAAGGTTTGAGAGATACATAGTTCAAGACAAAATTAATAATTTCTACTTGACAAAAAATGCCATTGAAGAATAATCAAGCAGACTGAAGAATATTATAGTACATTAACTGACAAAGAACTCATACTCAAAATATATAAAGAGCTTCTACAAATCAATAATAAAAACACAAACATCCTAATGAAACATGGGAAGAGACCATTTATAAAAGGAGGTATGCAAATGACCAGTGGCCACCCAGAAAGATGTTCAGCATCATCAATCAGGGTGGTGGTGACAGGATGTGACCTCACCCTCACTTGAATGGCCACAGTCTAAAATAACAACTGCAGATGTCAGGGGTCTCAAGATAAGTAGGCAAGGGAGCATCAGAAGAGGGAGAGGAGAGTGGCCCAGGTGTGTTCAGGGTCTGCAGGTAGGACCCTGCTGGTGGGCATGTTCAGTCTGCCTCTTTGGACAGTGGCTTGGCAGTGTCTTAGAAAGCTAAGCCTTCATCTCCCCTATAGACCACCTGTCCGCAAGCTGCACCTTCTGGCATTTGCCTAAGAGAGATGAGTACATGTGTGCACCAAATGAAGAAGGAGACTTTTTCAAGAGTATTCAGCAGTCTTATTTCCATGGCCCCAAACTGGACCCTGACCCAAGTGTGCTCCACAGTAAGAACAGCCACATGGTACCAAGAGAAGGCAGCCAGACACAGAGTCCATGATTAGGACTCTGTTCATATGAAGTCCTGATGCAGACAAAGCTCATTCAGGGGGATGCAGGTTAGATGTTGGAGGAGGTAGGGTGGGATTGACTGAGAATGAAGGGGACATTTCAGTGGGGATGGAATTTTCTTTCTTTTCTGCAGCGGGTAGTTACCTGGCTGCCTTTAATTGTCGGTACCCATCAAACTGAGCACTTAGGTCTGTGCAATTGATTATATGTCAGTTGCCCCTCAATAATCTTTTCAAGGGCAGTGTACTAGTTTGCTTGGTGGCCATGGCAAAGCACCACACGCTGGGCAGCTTCAACAACAGAAACGTATTTTCTCAGTCTGGAGACTGGACGTCCAAGATCAGAGTGTTGCCAGGGCTGGCTTCTGCAGAGACTGCTGTCCTTGGCATGCAGATGGCTGTGTCCTTGTGTCCTCATGTGGCCTCATCCCCATGAGTGCCTGGTGTCTCCTCCTCCTTCTGTAAGGACACTAGGCCTATGGGACTGGGGACCCACTCTTTGACCTCATTTAACTTCAGCTGTATCCTCACAGGCCTTGTCTCCAGATACAGTCACATGGGTCGGGGGAGGTGTTGGGCTTCAACCTGTGAATTTGGGAGAGAGAGTTTTTAAAAGCGGAAAACACCTTGTGGAGTGGTTGTAAGGATTGCACAAAGGAAGTCAGACCTGAGCATGGAGCCCCACCAGCACTAAATAAGAGGGAGCCGTCATCATCACAGTTTGCTTTGGAAGGCCATGCTGTTTTGAGTCCATTCTTAGGGACTGCTAACCAGGAACACATGTGGGTCCTAGCTTGTCTGGCATAAAATCACCGTGGCAGGAAGGAGCACTTTATCAATTAAGGAATTCGCCTCTGCCTACACTCTGTTCCAAGAGCTGCTTGCTGACCGAGGGCATTGCCCTCAATGACAGCTCAGGGGAAAGATGGTCATCCAGCCAGATCTGGGTCTGGTCACTTTTGCCTGTCACCCCTAGAAGCAAAGTGCAAGGAACTTGTTGAGTATGGAGAGAGGTGGACATTTAAGGAAAAAGAAAACAAATGGATTTATAGTTTATAATTTTGCCCTGCTCCAGATGTCTGTATTCAGAGCCAAAATAAGAAAAGCTGCCCTTGTTCTAGTCATCAGGCAGAAAACAAGAGTTTTCAAGAGGTTATTTCTTTGTAAGCAACTTTGTTCACAT
Source organism: Mustela erminea (assembly GCF_009829155.1). Lineage (NCBI taxonomy): Eukaryota > Metazoa > Chordata > Mammalia > Carnivora > Mustelidae > Mustela > Mustela erminea. The sequence continues at coordinate 45,653,504 of NC_045621.1, read as the reverse complement.
GCAATTCACTGCACCCATTTTAAGAGTCTAGGTGATGACTCTTTTTGGCGAATTTGTGTGTCCATCACATTCAAGATACAGGGCATTCCATTATCCACAAACCCAAAACATCCCTCCTGCTCCTCTGTAGTCAAACCCCTCCACCTGCAACATCTGACCTGCTTTCTGTAAATGTAGCAAAGTTGTGCAATTTTAGCATCTCATACAAATACACTAATACACTCTTGCATCTAGTATATTTCGCTGAGATGATATTTTCAGGACTCATCCATGCTGATATGTGTATCAGCAGTTCATTCCTTATTGCTGAATACTGTACCATTATGGATATACTGTAACTTTTCAGCCACTGGTCTACAACAGTGTGTGTATTGTTTCCAGTTTTTGGAGACTGTGAATAAAGGGATATTGGCATTATGTACAAGTCTTTTCACAGAGTTCCATTTCTCTTGGTTAAATATTTAGGAGTAGAACTGCAGGGTCACATTGGAAATGTATCTTTGGCTTTACAAGAATCTGATAAATGCTTTTCCAAGGCAGTTGTATAAGTGTACATCTCCAGTGGTGATATAAAGTTCCAGTGATTCCAGACTCACCAGCATCTAACAGTCAGAATTTTACATAGAGCCACGCAAGTGAATGTGTAAAAGTAACTATCACACTGTGGTCTTGATTTCTGTTTCCCTTATGATTTATAATGTTGAGTATCTTACTCGCTTATTGGCCATTAGTGTATCTTCTTTGGTGTAGTATCTAGTAAAATGTTTGGCCCCCTGTTTTTGGAGAGTGATTGTAATCTTATAATTGAATCTTGAGAGTTTTTTTTTTTTTAAGATTTTATTTATTTGACAGAGCAAGCGCACAAGCGGGGGAGTGGCAGGCAAAAGGAGAGGGAGAAGCAGGCTCCCTGCTGCAAAGTGAGCCCTATGCAGGGCTTGATCCCAGGACTCTGGGATCATGACCTGAGCCAAAGGCAGATGCTTAACTCACTGAGCCACCTAGGCACCCCAGTTTTGAGTTCTTTATATAGTTTGCATACAAGTCTACAAGTCCTTTGCCAGGTATATATGATAAAAATATCTTTCCCCCCTCTGTGGCTTCCCCTTCTTACCAGTCTTTGTTCTCTTTCAACGGAAATTTTTAGTTTTCCTCATATAGATTTTGTACATGTTTTGTTAATGTATACCTGAGTATTTCACTTCTGGGGGTGATAAGCAGTGATAACGTAAACAGTATTGTGTTTTCAATTTCAAATTCCACTTGTTTATTGCTGGCCTATAGGAAAGAGATTTTTGTTTAAATATTAACCTTATTATATCCTGCAACTTTGCTGCACTAGTGCCTTGCTTACTAGTGCCAAGAATTTTTTATTATTGATTCTCTTGGATTTTGTGGAGATGGTTGTGTCATTTGTGAACAAAGTTTTATTTCTTCCTTCCCAATCAGGATGTCTTTTGTTACCTTTTTTCTCCCCACCTTATTGAATTTGCTAGGACTTTCAGCCTGATTTTGAAAAGGAGTGGTGAGAGGAGATATCCTTGTCTTGCTCCCGATCCAAGTTGGAAAGCTTCATGTTTCACACTGTTAAGTATGATGTTAGATGTAGGTTTCTTTTAGACGTTCCCTATCAGATTGATGGAAGTTCCTTTAGTTCCTAATTTACTGATAATTTTTATCATAAATGGATGTTGGATTATGAAAGATATTTTTCTTCATCTATTGATGTGATCACATGATTTTCCTTCTTTAGCCTGTTGATTTGATGGATTTTATTATTTGGCCTAAAATGTTTAATTAACCTTGCATACCTGGGATAAATTCCAGTTGGTCATGGTGTGTAATTATTTTTTACATTGTTGAATCAATTTGCTAATATTTTGCTGAGTATTTTTGTATCTTTGTCCATGAGAGATGAGATATTGGTCTGTACTTTTTTTGTGATGTCTACATTTGGTTTTGGTACTAGGGTAATTCTGGCCTTATACAATGATTTGGAATGTATCCCTCTGAGAGAGATTGTAGAGAATTGGTACAGTTTATTCTTTAAATATTTGGTAGAATTCATCAGCATCTGGATTCAGTGCTTTATGTTTTGGAAGTTAATCAATTATTGCTTTCAGTTTCGTTAAGAGATACAGGCTTGTCCAGATTGTCAATTTCTTCATGTGTGAATTTTGGCAAATTGTATTTTTCAGGAATTTGGTCCATTTCATTTAGGTTACCAAGTTATTGGATATCAGGTCATTTTAGTATTCTCTTATTATCCTTTTGTAGTCCATGGATCTGTAGTGATGTCCTCTTGGTCATTTCTGATGTTAATAATTTTTGTCCTGTCTGTTTTTCTTAGTCTGGTTAGAGGCTTATCAATTTTGTTCATCTTTTTAAGGTGACAGTATTTAGTTTCATTGTTTTCCTCTATTGTTTTTCTGTTCTTAATTAATTTCTGTTCCAATTTTTATTATTTTTTCCTCCTGTTTACTTTGGATATAATTAGCTCTTCTTTTTCTTTTTTTCTAAGGTGGAACCTTAAATGATTGACTGTAGATTTTTCTTATACTCTGAGCATTCAGTCCTATAAATTATCCCCAAGCACTACTTTCTGTGCACCCACAAATTTCGGTGAGTTGTGTTTCTATTTTCACTTGGTTCAAAATATATTTAAACTTATTTTGAGATTTCTTCTTTAAGCCTTGTGTTATTTAGAAGTGTGTTTAATATCCATGTATTTTGGGGTTTTCTAGCTATCTTTCTGTTATTGATTTCTAGTTTATTCCACTGAGGGCTGAGAGTAGACATTACATGATTTCTGTTATTTTAAATTTGAGTGTGTTTCATAGTCCAGAATGTAGTCTATTTTGGTGAATGTTCCAAGCGAGTTTGGGAACAACATGCCCTCTACTGTTGCTGGATGAAGTAATCTATAGTGTCCCTTATATCCAAATGTCTGATTGCATTGTTGAGTTCAACCGTGTCCTTACTAATTTTCTGCCAGTTGGATATGTCCATTTCTGGAGAGAGGAGTTAAATTCTCCAACTACAGGGGTGCCTGGGTGGCTCAGTCAGTTAAGTGTCTGCCTTCAGCTCGGGTCATGATCCCAGGGTCCTGAGATTGCAGCCAGCATCAAGCCTCACATCAGGCTTCCTGCTTAGTGGGGAGTCTAATTCTCCCTCTGTGCACTACCCCCCCCACTTGTGCACTCTTTTTCTTTCTCAAGTAAATAATAAAATCTTTAAAAAACTGAAGTCTCCAACTGTAATAACAAGGGACTCATCTGTTTCTCCTCGCAGTTCTACCAATTTTTTTCACATGCAATTTGATGCTTTCTTATTTGTTGCATACACATTAAAGATTGTTTTATTTTCTTAGGGAACTGACCCCTTTATCATCTGTAATGTCTCTCTCTATCCTTGATAACTCTTCTTGCTGTGAAGTCAACGCTATCTGAAATAAAAGTAGGTATTACTGCTTTCTTTTGATTAGTGTTAGCATGGATTCTCCTCCGTTTATTTAGTTTTAATCTATATTTTAAGTGGGATTTTTATAGACAACATATAATTGAGTTTTGGGTTTTTTTTGGTAACCCTGACAATCTGTATAATTTACTTGGCGCATTTAAACCATTGACATTCGGAGTGATTTTTGATATGGTTGGGCTAAATCTACCATATTTGTTACTGTTTTCTATTGTTTCCCTTCTTTGTTCCTACTTTTGTCTTCTACTCTTTTTCTGCCTTTCTTTTTTTTTAAGTTCAATTAGCCAACATATAGTACATCATTAGTTTTTGATGTAGTGTGCAGTGACTCATCAGTTGCATGTAACACCTAGTGCTGATCACATCACATGCCCTCCTTAATACCCATCACCCATTATCCCCATCCCCCTCCATCTCCCTATCCACAACCCTCAGTTTGTTTCCTATAGCTTAGATTCTCTCATGGTTTGTCTCCCTCTCTAATTTCTTCCCATTCAGTTTTCCCTCCCTTCCCCTGTTGTCCTTTGCACTATTCCTTATATTCCACATATGAGTGAAACCATATGATAGTTGTCTTTCTCTCCTTGACTTATTTCACTTAGCATAATCCCCTCCAGTTTCATCCATGTCGACGCAAATGGTGGGTATTCATCTTTTCTGATGGCTGAGTAATATTCCATTGTGTCACATGTACAATTTTATCCATTTGTTTGTTGATGGAAATCTGGGCTCCTTCCATAGTTGGGATATTATGGACATTGCTGCTATGAACATTTGGGTGCATGTGGCCCCTCTTTTTACTATATCTGTATGTTTGGGGTAAATACCTAAGAGTGCAATTGCTGGATCATACGGTAGCTCTATTTTTAACTTCTGGAGGAACCTCCATACTGTTTTCCAGAGTGGCTATACCAACTTTTATTCCCACCAACAGTGTAAGAGGGTTTCCATTTCTCTACATCCTTGCCAACATCTGTTGTTCCCTATCTTGTTAATTTTAGCCATTCTGACTAGTGTAAGGTGGTATCTCATTGGGGTTTTGATTTATATTTCCCTGATGCCAAGTGATATGGTACATTTTCTCATATGTCTGTTAACCATTTGTATATCTTCTTTGAAGAAGTGTCTTTTCATATCTTCTGCCCATTTCTTGACTGGATTATCTGTTTTTTGGGTGTTGAGTTTGAGAAGTTCTTTACAGATCTTGGATACAGCCCTTTATCTGTTATGTCATTTGTAAATATCTTCTCCCATTCTGTAGGTTACTTTTTATTTTGTTGACTGTTTCCTTTGCTGTGCAGAAGCTTTTTATCTTGATGAAGTCCCAAAAGTTCATTTTTGCTTTTGTTCCCCTTGCCTTTAGAGATGTGTCTTGAAGAAGTTACAGTGGCCAGTGTCAAAGAGGTTACTACCTGTGTTCTCCTGTAGGATTTTGATGGATTCCTGTCTCACATTGAGGTCTTTCATCCATTTCGAGTTTATCTTTGTGTATGGTATAAGAGAATGGTCTAGTTTCATTCTTCTGCATGTGGCAGAAGAATGGCAGAAAATGTGCATTTTCCCAGCACCATTTGTTGATAAAGGATATTCTTTCCTGCTTTGTCAAAGATTGGTTGACCATAGAGCTGAAGGTCCCTTTCTGGGGTCTCTATTTGTGTCTCTGTGTCTCTTTTTGGGCCAATACCATGCTGTCTTGATGACTATGGCTTTGCAATATAGCTTAAAGTCAGACATTGTGATGCCCCCCGCTTTGATTTTCTTTTTCAACATTCCCTGGTGATTCAGGATATTTTCTGGTCCTGTAAACATTTTAGGATTGTTTGTTCCAACTCTGTGAAAAAGGTCGTTGTTACTTTGATAGGTATTGCATTGAATGTTTAGATTACTCTGGGTAGCTTAAACATTTTAACAATATTTATTCTTCCAATCCATGAGCATGTAATGTTTTTCCATTTTTTGTGTGTCTTCCTCAATTTTTTTTCATAAGTGTTATGTAGTCTCTAAAGTATATATCCTTTACCTCTTCGATTATTTATTTCTAGGTATCGTATGGTTTTGGTACTATTATAAATGGAATTGATTCTTTAATTTCTCTTTCCTCTGTCACACTGTTAGCATTATAGAAATGCAACTGATTTCTGTGCATTGATTTTGCATCCTGCCATGTTGCTGAATTGCTGTATGAGTTCTAGCAATTTGGGGGAGGAGTCTTTTGGATTTTCCGGATAAAGTATCGTCATCTGTCAAGAATGAGAGTTTGACTTCTTTGCCGATTTGAGTAACTTTTATTTCTTTTTGTTTTCTGATTGCTGAGGCTAGAATTGCTAGTACTATGTTGAACAATAGTGGTCTATGTAGATTTTGTTTACTTATTTATTTATTTATTGGCAAACTATTTTTTTTATTATGTTATGTTAGTCACCATACCATCGTTAGTTTTTGATGTAGTATCCCATGATTCATCATTTGTGTATAATACCCAGTACTCCATGCAGTATGTGCCCTCCTTAATACCTATCACTGTGCTAACCCATCCCCCTAACCTCCTCCCCTCCCAAACCCACAGTTTGTTTCCCAGATCCATAGTCTCTAGTGGTTTGTCTCCTCTTCTGATTTCCCCTTCCTTCATTTTTCCCTTCCTTCTCCTAATGTCCTCCACGTTATTCCTTACGTTCCACAAATAAGTGAAACCATATGATAATTGTCTTTCTCTGCTTGATTTATTTCACTTAGCATGATCCCCTCCAGTTCCATCCATCTTGATGCAAATAGTGGGTATTCATCCTTTCCAATGGCTGAGTAATATTCCGTTGTATATATGGGCCACATCTTCTTTATCCATTCTTCTGTTAAAGGGCATCTCAGCTCCTTCTACAGTTTGGCTATTGTGGACATTGCTTCTATAAACATTGGGGTACATATGGCCCTTCTTTTCACTACATCTTTGTGTTTGGGGTAGATAACCTGGCAGTGCAATTGCTGGGTTGTATGGTAGCTCTATTTTTAACTTTTTGAGGAACCTCCACACTGTTTTCCAAAGTGGCTGTATGAGCTTGCCTTCCCACCAACAGTGTAAGAGTGTTCCCCTTTCTCTACATCCTTGCCAACATTTGGTCTTTCTTGCCTTGTCAATTTTAGCCATTCTGACTGGTGTAAGGTGTCTCATTGTGGTTTTGATCTGGGTTTCCCTGATGCAAAGTGATGTGGAGCATTTTCTCATGTGTCTCTTGGCCATTTGTATGTCTTCTTTGGATAAATGTCTGTTCACGCCTTTTGCCAATTTATTGGCTGGATTGTTTTTTGGGTGTTGAATTTGGTAAGTTCTTTATAGATCTTGGATATCAGCCCTTTTTCTGTTAGTTCATTTTCAAATATCTTCTCCCAGTCCATGGATTACCTCTTTCTTTCATTGACTGTTTCCTTTGCTGTGCAGAAGCTTTTTATCTTGATGAAGTCCCAAAAATTCATTTTGACAGTTGTTTCCCTTGCCTTTAGAGATGTGTCTTAAAAGAAATTACTGTGGCCAGACCCAAATTATTGGAACTTATACAGCAATTCAGTAATGTGACAGGATTCAAAACCAATGCACTGAAATCAGTTGCCTTCTTAAACACTAACAGTGTAACTGTAGAGAGAGAAATTAGGGAATCAGTTCCATTTACAGTAGCACCCAAACCCGTAAGATACCTAGGAATAAACAATCAAAGAAGTAAAGGATCTATACTCTACAAACCACAGAACACTAATGAAAGAAATTGAGGAAGACACAAAAATCGGAAAAACATTCCATGCTCATAGATCTTCTGATCTATGCTGGGAGGGAGGAGTCAAGATGTCAGAGAAGTAGCAGGCTGAGATGACATCAGGTAGCAGGAGATCAGCTAGATAGCTTATCAAACCATTCCAAACACCTACAAACCCAACAGGAGATCAAAGAGAAGAAGAGCAGCAATTCTAGATACAGAAAATTACTACTTTCTGAAAGGTAGGACTGGCAGAGAAGTGAATCCAAAGCAATGGGAAGATATACTGCAGGGGGAGGGGCTGGCTCCCGGCAAGCAGCGGAGCAATGGAGCACAAAATCAGAACTTTTAAGTCTGCTCCACTGAGGGACATCACTCCAGAGGCTAAGCTGGGGTGAAGCCCACATGGGGACAGTGTGGTCTCAGGTCCTGTGGGGTCACAGAAGGATTGGGGGTGTCTGAGTGTTATAGAGCTCGCAGGTATTAGAGTGGGGAAGCCGGCTACGGAGACGGAGCCAAGGAGTGAGCTCTCAGCTCAGGGTTACTTTAAATTGTGATCCGTGGCACAGGCCACTGCTCTGTGAGCAGAGACCCCACAAGGTCTGGGGAGACCCCCTGGAAAAGCACAGGGATCTGTGGGGTTTGGAGACTCCAGGCAGGGCTGTATGCCAGAGACAGAGATGCTTGGTTACAGGCTGGGTGAGCTCAGAGTGCAAATGGGGGCCAGGTAGATGGGAGTGATTGAGCACTTTTCTCTGAGGGCACACTGAGGAGTGGGACCCTGAACTCTTGGCTCCTCTGGGCTGGAGATTGGAAGGCCATCATTTTCATTCGCGTCCTCCAGAACTCTACGGAAAGAGTTCTGGGAACAAAAGCTCCTGAAAGCGAACCCTAGCGGATTACTTAGCCTCGCCCCTGGTAAGGGCGGTGCAATTCCACCTCAGGCAAAGACACTTGAGAATCACTACGACAGGCCCCTCCCCAAGAAGATCGGCAAGAAATCCAGCCAAGACCAAGTTCACTTACCAGGGGGAACAGTGGAATTCAAGAGGAGGAGAAAGCAAAGCATGTGGCCTTCTCCCCATGATTCTTTAGTCTTGCAAAGTTAATTAATTTTTTTTGTATTTTTTTCTTCTGCCAAAATTTTTTTAACTTTGACTCTTTCCTCTCTTAATTTTTTTAACTAGGTTATCTTAACAATAACTTTCATTTAAAAAAATATTTTTTTAACCTTCATTATTATAGTCATATTTTATCCTTCATTGTATCTAACTTTATTATTTGTATACACATAGGGTTTTTTCTTCTAAAAAAATTTTGGATACAGCTTCTTCTAATAGATCAAAATATACCCTAAATCTAGCAAGGGCTTTGTTCTAGTCTCCAGCCTGAACAAGTTCTCTCCACTTTCTTTTTCTTTATTCTCCCAACCAACTTATCTTATCTTTTTAGAAATTAAAAAAAAAATTTTTCATCTTTATACTCATATTCCATCCCTTCCTTGTGTTTATCCTTATATATGTTTTTCATTATTTAAAATTTTGGGAGGTAGTTTCTTCTAAGAGACAAAAATACTCCCAAAATTAAGTGGGTGACCCTGCTCTATTCACCAGTCTAATATATATATATAATTTTTAATATATTTTTAATTTATTTTTTATTTATTTTCAGCATAACAGTATTCACTATTTTTGTGTCACACCTAGTGCTCCATGCAATCTGTGCCCTCTATAATACCCACCACCTGGTACCCTGACCTCTCACCCCCAACCCCTTCAAAACCCTCAGATTGTTTTTCAGAGTCCATAGTCTCTCATGGTTCACCTCCCCTTCCAATTTCCCCCAACTCCCTTCTCCTCTCTATCTCCCCATGTTCTCCATGCTATTTGTTATGCTTCACAAATAAGTGAAACCATATAATAATTGACTCCCTCTGCTTGACTTATTTCACTCAGCATAATCTCTTCCAGTCCCGTCCATGTGGCTACAAAAGTTGGGTACTCGTCCTTTCTGATGGAGGCATAATACTCCATAGTGTATATAGACCACATCTTCCTTATCCATTTGTCCATCGAAGGGCATCTTGGTTCTTTCTACACTTTGGCGACCATGGCCATTGCTGCTATAAACATTGGGGTACAGATGGCCCTTCTTTTCACTACATCTGTATCTTTGGGGTATCTTTGGGGTAAATACCCAGTAGTGCAATTGCAGGGTCATAGGGAAGTTCTATTTTTAATTTCTTGAGGAATCGCCACACTGTTCTCCAAAGAGGATGCACCAACTTGCATTCCCACCAACAGTGGAAGACGGTTCTCCTTTCTCCACATCCCCTCTAACACATGTTGTTTCCTGTCTTACTAATTTTGGCCATTCTAACTGGTGTAAGGTGATATCTCAATGTGGTTTTAATTTGAATCTCCCTGATGGCTAGTGATGATGAACATATTTTTTCATGTGTCTGATAGCCATTTGTATGTCTTCATTGGAGAAGTGTCTGTTCATATCTTCTGCCCATTTTTTGATATGATTGTCTGTTTTGTGTGTGTTGAGTTTGAGGAGTTCTTTATAGATCCTGGATATCAACCTTTTGTCTGTACTGTCATTTGCAAATATCTTCTCCCATTCCGTGGGTTGCCTCTTTGTTTTCTTGACTGTTTCCTTTGCTGTGCAGAAGCTTTTGATTTTGATGAAGTCCTAAAAGTTTATTTTCGCTTTTGTTTCCTTTGCCTTTGGAGACATATCTTGAAATAAGTTGCTGTGGCTGATACCAAAGAGATTACTGCCTATGTTCTCCTCTAGGATTCTGATGGATTCCTGTCTCATGTTGAGGTCTTTTATCCATTTTGAGTTTATCTTTGTGTACAGTGTAAGAGAATGGTTGAGTTTCATTCTTCTACATATAGCTGCCCAGTTTTCCCAGCACCATTTATTGAAAAGTCTTTTTTCCACTGTATATTTTTTCCTGTTTTGTCAAAGATTATTTGACCATAGAGTTGAGGATCCATATCTGGGCTCTCTACTCTGTTCCACTGGTCTATGTGTCTGTTTTTATGCCAGTACCATGCTGTCTTGGTGATCACAGCTTTGTAGTAAAGCTTGAAATCAGGTAACGTGATGCCCCGCATTTTATTATTTTATTTATTTATTATTTTTTAATTTTTTATTTTTTATAAACATATTTTTTTATCCCCAGGGGTACAGGTCTGTGAATCACCAGGTTTACACACTTCACAGCACTCACCAAAGCACATACCCTCCCCAATGTCCATAATCCCACCCCCTTCTCCCAACCTCCCTCCCCCCAGAAACCCTCAGTTTGTTTTGTGAGATTAAGAGTCACTTATGGTTTGTCTCCCTCCCAATCCCATCTTGTTTCATTGATTCTTCTTCTACCCACTTAAGCCCCCATGTTGCATCACCACTTCCTCATATCAGGGAGATCATATGATAGTTGTCTTTCTCCGCTTGACTTATTTCGCTAAGCATAATACGCTCTAGTTCCATCCATGTTGTCGCAAATGGCAAGATTTCATTTCTTTTGATGGCTGCATAGTATTCCATTGTGTATATATACCACATCTTCTTGATCCATTCATCTGTTGATGGACATCTAGGTTCTTTCCGTAGTTTGGCTATTGTGGACATTGCTGCTGTAAACATTCGGGTGCACGTGCCCCTTTGGATCACTACGTTTGTATCTTTAGGGTAAATGCCCAATAGTGCAATTGCTGGGTCATAGGGCAGTTCTATTTTCAACATTTTGAGGAACCTCCATGCTGTTTTCCAGAGTGGCTGCACCAGCTTGCATTCCCACCAACAGTGTAGGAGGGTTCCCCTTTCTCCGCATCCTCGCCAGCATCTGTCATTTCCTGACTTGTTGATTTTAGCCATTCTGACTGGTGTGAGGTGATATCTCATTGTGGTTTTGAATTGTATTTCCCTGATGCCGAGTGATATGGAGCACTTTTTCATGTGTCTGTTGGCCATCTGGATGTCTTCTTTGCAGAAATGTCTGTTCATGTCCTCTGCCCATTTCTTGATTGGATTATTTGTTGAGTTTGCTAAGTTCTTTATAGATTCTGGACACTAGTCCTTTATCTGATATGTCGTTTGCAAATATCTTCTCCCATTCTGTCAGTTGTCTTTTGATTTTGTTAACTGTTTCCTTTGCTGTGCAAAAGCTTTTGATCTTGATGAAATCCCAATAGTTCATTTTTGCCCTTGCTTCCCTTGCCTTTGGCATTGTTCCTAGGAAGATGTTGCTGCGGCTGAGGTCAAAGAGGTTGCTGCCTGTGTTCTCCTCAAGGATTCTGATGGATTCCTTTCGCACATTGAGGTCCTTCATCCATTTTGAGTCTATTTTTGTGTGTGGTGTAAGGAAATGGTCCAATTTCATTTTTCTGCATGTGGCTGTCCAATTTTCCCAGCACCATTTATTGAAGAGGCTGTCTTTTTTCCATTGGACAGTCTTTCCTGCTTTGTCGAAGATTAGTTGACTGTAGAGTTGAGGGTCTATTTCTGGGCTCTCTATTCTGTTCCATTGATCTATGTGTCTGTTTTTGTGCCAGTACCATGCTGTCTTGACGATGACAGCTTTGTAATAGAGCTTGAAGTCCGGAATTGTGATGCCACCAACGTTGGCTTTCTTTTTCAATATCCCTTTGGCTATTCGAGGTCTTTTCTGGTTTCATATAAATTTTAGAATTATTTGTTCCATTTCTTTGAAAAAGATGGATGGTACTTTGATAGGAATTGCATTAAATATGTAGATTGCTTTAGGTAGCATAGACATTTTCACAATATTTATTCTTCCAATCCAGGAGCATGGAACATTTTTCCATTTCTTTGTGTCTTCCTCAATCTCTTTCATGAGTACTTTATAGTTTTCTGAGTATAGATTCTGTGCCTCTTTGGTTAGGTTTATTCCTAGGTATCTTATGGTTTTGGGTGCAATTGTAAATGGGATTGACTCCTTAATTTCTCTTTCTTCTGTCTTGCTGTTGGTGTAGAGAAATGCAACTGATTTCTGTGCATTGATTTTATATCCTGACACTTTACTGAATTCCTGTATAAGTTCTAGCAGTTTTGGAGTGGAGTCTTTTGGGTTTTCCACATATAGTATCATATCATCTGCGAAGAGTGATAATTTGACTTCTTCTTTGCCAATTTGGATGCCTTTAATTTCCTTTTGTTGTCTGATTGCTGAGGCTAGGACCTCTAGTACTATGTTGAATAGCAGTGGTGATAATGAACATTCCTGCCGTGTTCCTGACCTTAGCGGAAAAGCTTTCAGTTTTTCTCCATTGAGAATGATATTTGCAGTGGGTTTTTCATAGATGGCTTTGATGATATTGAGGTATGTGCCCTCTATCCCTACACTTTGAAGAGTTTTGATCAGGAAGGGATGCTGTACTTTGTCAAATGCTTTTTCAGCATCTATTGAGAGTATCATATGGTTCTTGTTCTTTCTTTTATTGATGTGTTGTATCACATTGACTGATTTGCGGATGTTGAACCAACCTTGCAGCCCTGGAATAAATCCCACTTGGTCGTGGCGAATAATCCGTTTAATGTACTGTTGAATCCTATTAGCTAGTATTTTGTTGAGTATTTTCGCATCTGTGTTCATCAAGGATATTGGTCTATAGCTCTCTTTTTTGATGGGATCCTTGTCTGGTTTTGGGATCAAGGTGATGCTGGCCTCATAAAATGAGTTTGGAATTTTTCCTTCCATTTCTATATTTTGGAACAGTTTCAGGAGAATAGGAATTAGTTCTTCTTTAAATGTTTGGTAGAATTCCCCTGGGAAGCCATCTGGCCCTGGGCTTTTGTTTGTTTGGAGATTTTTAATGACTGTTTCAATCTCCTTACTGGTTATGGGTCTGTTCAGGCTTTCTATTTCTTCCTGGTTCAGTAGTGGTAGTTTATGTTTCTAGGAATGCATCCATTTCTTCCAGATTGTCAAATTTATTGGCGTAGAGTTGCTCATAGTATGTTCTTATAATAGTTTGTATTTATTTAGTGTTAGTTGTGATCTCTCCTCTTTCATTCATGATTTTATTTATTTGGGCCCTTTCTCTTTTCTTTTTGATAAGTCGGGCCAGGGGTTTATCAATTTTATTAATTCTTTCAAAGAACCAGCTCCTAGTTTCGTTGATTTGTTCTATTGTTTTTTTGGTTTCTATTTCATTGATTTCTGCTCTGATCTTTATGATTTCTCTTCTCCTGCTGGGCTTAGGGTTTCTTTCTTGTTCTTTCTCCAGCTCCTTTAGGTGTAGGGTTAGGTTGTGTACCTGAGACCTTTCTTGTTTCTTGAGAAAGGCTTGTACCACTATATATTTTCCTCTCAGGACCGCCTTTGTTGTGTCCCACAGATTTTGAACCGTTGTATTTTCATTATTATTTGTTTCCATGATTTTTTTCAATTCTTCTTTAATTTCCCGGTTGACCCATTCATTCTTTAGAAGGATGCTGTTTAGTCTCCATGTATTTGGGTTCTTTCCAAACTTCCTTTTGTGGTTGAGTTCTAGCTTTAGAGCATTGTGGTCTGAAAATATGCAGGGAATGATCCCAATCGTTTGATACCGGTTGAGTCCTGATTTAGGACCGAGGATGTGATCTATTCTGGAGAATGTTCCATGTGCACTAGAGAAGAATGTGTATTCTGTTGCTTTGGGATGAAATGTTCTGAATATATCTGTGATGTCCATCTGGTCCAATGTGTCGTTTAAGGCCTTTATTTCCTTGCTGATCTTTTGCTTGGATGATCTGTCCATTTCAGTGAGGGGAGTGTTAAAGTCCCCTACTATTATTGTATTATTGTTTATGTGTTTCTTTGATTTTGTTATTAATTGGTTTATATAGTTGGCTGCTCCCACGTTGGGGGCATAGATATTTAAAATTGTTAGATCTTCTTGTTGGACAGACCCTTTGAGTATGATATAGTGTCCTTCCTCCTCTCTTATTATAGTCTTTGGCTTAAAATCTAATTGATCTGATATAAGGATTGCCACTCCTGCTTTCTTCTGATGTCTATTAGCATGGTAAATTCTTTTCCACACCCTCACTTTAAATCTGGAGGTGTCTTCGGGCTTAAAATGAGTTTCTTGGAGGCAACATATAGATGGGTTTTGTTTTTTTATCCATTCTGATACCCTGTGTCTTTTGACAGGGGCATTTAGCCCATTAACATTCAGGGTAACTATTGAGAGATATGAATTTAGTGCCATTGTATTGCCTGTAAGGTGACTGTTACTGTATATGGTCTCTGTTCCTTTCTGATCTACCACTTGTAGGCTCTCTCTTTGCTTAGAGGACCCCTTTCAATATTTCCTGTAGAGCTGGTTTGGTGTTTGCAAATTCTTTCAGTTTTTGTTTGTCCTGGAAGCTTTTAATCTCTCCTTCTATTTTCAATGATAGCCTAGCTGGATATAGTATTCTTGGCTGCATGTTTTTCTCGTTTAGTGCTCTGAAAATATCATGCCAGCTCTTTCTGGCCTGCCAGGTCTCTGTGGATAAGTCAGCTGCCAATCTAATATTTTTACCATTGTATGTTACAGACTTCTTTTCCCGGGCTGCTTTCAGGATTTTCTCTTTGTCACTGAGACTTGTAAATTTTACTATTAGGTGACAGTGTGTGGGCCTATTCTTATTGATTTTGAGGGGTGTTCTCTGAACCTCCTGAATTTTGATGCTAGTTCCCTTTGCCATATTAGGGAAATTCTCCCCAATAATTTTCTCCAGTATACCTTCTGCTCCCCTTTCTCTTTCTTCTTCTTCTGGAATCCCAATTATTCTAATGTTGTTTCGTCATATGGTGTCTCTTATCTCTCGAATTCTCCCCTCGTGGTCCAGTAGCTGTTTGTCCCTCTTTTGCTCAGCTTCTTTATTCTCTATCATTTGGTCTTCTATATCACTAATTCTTTCTTCTGCCTCATTTATCCTAGCAGTGAGAGCCTCCATTTTTTATTGCACCTCATTAATAGCTTTTTTGATTTCAACTTGGTTAGATTTTAGTTCTTTTATTTCTCCAGAAAGGTCTTTTATATCCTCTCGAGAGGGTTTCTCTAATATCTTCCATGCCTTTTTCGAGCCCGGCTAGAACCTTGAGAATTGTCATTCTGAACTCTAGATCTGACATATTACCAATGTCTGTATTGATTAGGTCCCTAGCCTTCGGTACTGCCTCTTGTTCTTTCTTTTTGTGTTGAATTTTTCCGTCTTGTCATTTTGTCCAGATAAGAGTATATGAAGGAGCAAGTAAAATACTAAAAGGGTGGCAACAACCCCAGGAAAATATGCTTTAACCAAATTAGAAGAGATCCCAAATCGTGAGGGGGGAGAAAGGGGATAAAAAGAGGTTCAAAAAGGAAGAAAGAAAAAAAGAAAAAAGAGGAAAAAAAAAGAAAAGAAAAGAATTAAAAAAAGAAAACAAATAAGAAAAATATAAAAAAGAAAAAATATATATATTAGATAAAGTAGTTAAAAAACGTTAAAAAAGAAAAAGGTAAAAGTTAAAAAAAAATTTAACCAGAAGGCGAGAAAGAAAACAAAAAATGAAAAAGAAAAAAATTAAACTAACTGCAAGACTAAAAAAAAATCACAGGGAAAAAGCCATGAGTTCCGTGCTTTGCTTTCTCCTCCTCTGGAATTCTGCTGCTCTCCTTGGTATTGAAACCGCACTCCTTGGTAGGTGAACTTGGTCTCGGCTGGATTTCTTGTTGATCTTCTGGGGGAGGGGCCTGTTGTAGTGATTCTCAAGTGTCTTTGCCCCAGGCGGAATTGCACCGCCCTTACCAGGGGCTGGGCTGAGTAATCCGCTCGGGTTTGCTTTCAGGAGCTTTTGTTCCCTGAATGCTTTCCGTAGAGTTCCGGAGGACGGGAATACAAATGGTGGCCTCCTCGTCTCCGGCCCGGAGGAGCCGAGAGCCCAGGGCCCCACTCCTCAGTGCGCCCTCAGAGAACAGCGCCCAGTTACTCCCGTCTGCCTGTCCTCCGGCCGCGCTCCGAGCTCACCGAGCCTGCGACCGGTTCAAGGTAACACCGAGCTGTGAGCTCACTGTTGGCTCTGTCTCTAGCCGGCTTTCCTGTTCCAGTACCCGCAAGCTCTACGACACTCAAACACCCCTGATCCTTCTGTGACCCTGCGGGACCTGAGGCCACGCTGACCCCGCGTGGGCTTCGCCCCGGTTTAGCTTCTGGAGCGATGTCCCTCAGCGGAACAGACTTTTAAAAGTCCTGATTTTGTGCACTGTTGCTCCGCCGCTTGCCGGGAGCCGGCCCCTCCTCCTGGGGTCTATCTTCCCGTCGCTTTGGATTCACTTCTCCGCCATCCTACCTTTCAGAAAGTGGTTGTTTTTCTGTTTCCGGAATTGCTGTTCTTCTTCTCTTTGATCTGCCGATGAATTTTCAGGTGTTTGCAATCTTTAGATAAGCTATCTAGCTGATCTCCCGCTAGCTGAAGTAGTCTCAGCCTGCTACTTCTCCGCCATCTTGACTCCCCCCCCCCATTTTATTTTTGTTTTTCAACATTTCCTTAGTGATTCGGGGTCTCTTCTGATTCCATACAAATTTTTGGATTATTTGCTCCAGCTCTTTGAAGAATACCAGTGGAATTTTGTTTGGAATGGCATTAAAAGTATAGATTGCTCTAGGCAGTATAGACATTTTAATAATGTTTATTCTTCCGATCCAAAAGCATGGAATGGTCTTCTATCTTTTTGTGTCTTCTTCAATTTCTTTCATGAGTGTTCTGTAGTTCCTTGAATACAGATCCTTTACCTCTTTGGTTAGGTTTATTCCCAGGTATCTTATGGTTCTTGGTTCTATAATAAATGGAATCAATTCTCTAATTTCCCTTTCTGTATTTTCATTATTAGTGTATAAGAAAGCCACTGATTTCTGTACATTGACTTTGTATCCTGCTACGTTGCTGAATTGTTGTATGAGTTCTAGTAATTTGGGGGTGGAGTCTTTTGGGTTTTCCATATAAAGAATCATGTCATCTGCAAAAAGAGAGAATTTGACTTCTTCATTACCAATTTAGATACCTTTTATTTCTCTTTGTTGTCTGATTGCTGTTGCTAGAACTTCTAATACTATGTTGAACAAGAGTGGTGAGAGTGGGCATCCTCGTCGTGTTCCTGATCTCAACAAGAAGGCTGCAAGCTTTTTCCCATTGAGGATAATATTTGCTGTTGGTCTTTCATAGATAGATTTGATGAAGTTCAGGAATGTTCCCTCTATCCCTATACTTTGAAGTGTTTCAATCAGGAATGGATGCTGGATTTTGTCAAATGCTTTTTCTTCATCGATTGAGAGGACCATGAGGTTCTTCTCCATTCTCTTATTAATTTGTTCTATCACATTGATTGATTTGTGAATGTTGAACCATCCTTGTAGCCCAGGGATGAATCCCACTGGTCATGGTGGATAATCTTTTTAATGTGCTGTTGGATCCTGTTTGCTAGGATCTTGTTGAGAATCTTAGCATCCATATTCATCAGTGATATTGGTCTGAAATTCTCCTTTTTGGTAGGGTCTTTGCCTCGTTTGGGGATCAAGGTAATGCTGGCTTCATAGAAAGAGTCTGGAAGTTTTCCTTCTGCTTCTATTTTTTGAAACAGCTTCAGGAGAATAGGTGCTATTTCTTCTTTGAAAGTTTGGTAGAATTCCCCAGGGAATCCATCAGGTCCTGGGCTCTTGTTTTTGGGGAGGTTTTTGATCACTGCTTCAATCTCTTTACTAGATATTGGTCTATTCAGGTTGTCAATTTCTTCCTGGCTCAATTTTGGGAGTTTATAGTTTTCCAGGAATGCATCTATTTCATCTAGGTTGCTTAGCTTATTGGCATATAACTGTTGATAATAACTTCTGATGATTGTTTCTACTTCCTTGGTGTTCGTTGTGATCTCTCCCTTTTCATTCATAATTTTTTGAATTTGGGCTTTCTCTCTTTTCTTTTGGATTAGTGTGGCCAATGGTTTATCGATCTTATTGATTCTTTCAAAAAAACAGCTTCTAGTTTCATTGATATGTTCTACTGTATCTCTGGTTTCTACCTCATTGATCTCAGCTCTAATCTTGATTATTTCCCTTCTTATGTGTGGAGTTGGTTTGATTTGTTGTTATTCTCCAGTTCTTTAAGGTGTAGAGACAGCTGGTGTGTTCTGGATTTTTCAATTTTTTTTTGAGGGATGCTTGGATGGCTATGTATTTCCCCCTTAGGACCGCCTTTGTTGTATCCCATAGGAAAAAGCCCAAGAATAGCATTGAACAGAAATATAGAGACAATCTACATAAAGAAAGACTTCAAAGGTAACAATATGTCAATAAAAACGTATCTATCAATAATCACCCTCAATGTGAATGGCCTAAATGCACCCATAAAACGGCATAGGGTTGCAGACTGGATAAAATGACAGGACCCATCCATATGTTGTCTACGAGAGACCCATTTTGAACCTAAAGATACACCCAGACTGAAAGTGAAGGGATGGAGAAGCATCTTTCATGCCAATGGGCCTCAAAAGAAGGCTGGGGTAGCGATTCTCATATCAGACAAATTAGATTTTAAACTAAAGACTGTGGTCAGAGATACAGAAGGACACTACATCATTCTTAAAGGGACTATCCACCAAGATGATCTAACAATTGTAAATATCTATGCCCCCAATATGGGAGCAGCCAATTACATAAGAAAACTGTTAATCAAGATAAAGAGTCATATTGATATGAATACACTAATCATAGGAGATCTTAACATGCCTCTCTCAGAAATAGACAGATCATCAAAGCAGAAAATCAATAAAGAAACAAGAGCATTGAATGACACATTGGACCAGATGGACCTCATAGATATATACAGAACACTCCACCCTAAAACAACAGAATACTCATTCTTCTCAAGTGCACATGGAACCTTCTCCAGAATAGACCACAAATCAGGACTCAACCGATACCAAAAGACTGATATTATTCCCCGCTCATTCTCAGATCACAATGCTTTGAAACTGGAGCTCAATCACAAGGAAAAGTTCAGAAGGAACTCAAACACCTGGAAGCTAAAGACCACCTTGCTTAAGAATGTGGGTATTATAGAGGGCATGAATTGCATGGAGCACTGGGTGTGGTGAAAAAATAATGATACTGTTATGCTGAAAATAAATAAATGAAAGAAAAAAAAAAGAATGCTTGGATCAACCAGGAGATCAAAGAAGAACTGAAACAATAAACAATTCATGGAAACCAATGAGAATGAAGACACTTCAGTCCAAAACCTATGGGATATTTTTAATATTTTTCTTTAAAAAAATTTTTTTTTCTAATGAACTTCTTTTTACCCCTTTTCTTCCCCCCATGACTTGGGGTCTCTTTTGATTTGGTTAAAACACATTTTCCTGGAATGTTTGCCACCCTTCTAGCATTTTATTCACTCCTACATATATTTTTATCTGGATAAAATGACAAGGTGGAAAAACTCACCACAAAAACAGAATAAGAGGCAGTAACAAAGGCTAGGGACCTCATCAATATGGGCATTGGTAATATGTCAGATCTAGAGTTTAGAATGATGGTTCTCAAGGAGCTAGCTGGGCTCAAAAAAGGCATGGAAGATATTAGAGAAACCCTGTCTGGAGAAATAAAAGCCCTTTCTGGATAAATAAAACTAATATCTAACCAAGTTGAAATTTAAAAAGCTACTAATGAGGTGCAATAAAAAGTGGAGGCTCTTGCTGCTAGGATAAATGAGGCAGAAGAGAGAATTAGTGATATAGAAGACCAAATGAAAGCGAATAAAAAAAGCTGAGCAAAAGAGAGACAAATAACTACTGGACCATGAGGGGAGAATTTGAGAGTTAAGTGATACCATAAGATGAAATAACATTAGAATAATTGGGATTCCAGAAGAAGAAGAAGAAAGAGAGGGGAACAGAAGGTATATCGGAGAGAATTATTGTAGAGAATTTCCCTAATATGGCAAAGGGAACCAGCATCAAAATCCAGGAGGCACAGAGAACCTCCCTTAAAATCAATAAGAATAGGTCCACACCCCACCATCTAATAGTAAAATTTACAAGTCTTAGCAACAAAGAGAAAATCCTGAAAGCAGCCTGGGATAAGAAGTCTGTAACATACAATGGCAAATATATTAGATTGGCAGCAGACTTGTCCACAGAGACCTGGCAGGCCAGAAAGAACTGGCATGATATATTCAGAGCACTAAATGAGAAAAACATGCAGTCAAGAATATCCAGCTAGGCTATCATTGAAAGTAGAAGGAGAGAGAAAAAGCTTTCAGGACAAATAAAAACTAAAAGAATTCATAAACACCAAACCAGTTCTACAGGAAATATTGAAAGGGGTCCTCTAAGCAAAGAGAAAGCCTAAAAGTAGTAGATCAGAAAGGAACAAAGACAATATACAGTAATAGTCACCTTATAGGCAATACAATGGCACTAAGTTCATATCTCTCAATAGTTACCCTGAATGTAAATGGGCTAAATGCCCCAATCAAAAGACATAGAGTATCAGAATGGATAAAAAAAAAAAAACATCAATATGCTGTCTACAAGAAACTCATTTTAGACCCGAAGACACCTCCAGATTTAAAGTGAGGGAGTGGAAAACAATTTATCATGCTAATGGACATCAAAAGAAAGCTGGGCCGGCAATCCTTATGTCAGATCAATTAGATTTTAAGCCAAAGACTATAATAAGAGATGAGGAAGGACACTATATCATACTCAAAGGGTCTGTCCAAAAGAAGATCTAACAATTTTAAATATCTATGCCCCCAACATGGGAGCAGCCAACTATATAAACCAATTAATAACAAAATCAAAGAAACACATAAACAATAATACAATAATAGTAGGGGACTTTAACACTCCCCTCACTGAAATGGACAGATCATCCAAGCAAAAGATCAACAAAGAAATAAAAACTCTGGGCCAGGTGGACATCACAGATATATTCAGAACATTCCATCCCAAAGCAACAGAATACACATTCTTCTCTAGTGCACATGGAGCATTCTCCAAAATAGATCACATTCTGGGTCATAAATCAGGTCTCAACCAGTATCAAAAGATTGGGATTATTCCCTGCATATTTTCAGACCACAGTGCTCTGAAGCCCAAACTCAATCACAAGAGTAAATTTGGAAAGAACCCAAATACATGGAGACTAAACAGCATCCTTCTAAAGAATGAATGGGTCAACCAGGAAATTAAAGAATTGAAAAAATTCATGGAAACAAATGATAATGAAAACACTATGGTCCAAAATCTGTGGGACACAGCAAAGGCAGTCCTGAGAGGAAAATATATAGCAATACAAGGCTTTATCAAGAAACAAGAAAGGTCTCAAATACACAACCTAACCCCACACCTAAAGGAGCTGGAGAAAGAACAACAAAGAAAGCCTAAAACCCAGCAGGAGAAGAAAAATAATAAAGATCAGAGCAGAAATCAATGCAATAGAAACAACAACAACAAAAAAGAAATCAATGAAACTAGGAGCTGGTTCTTTGAAATAATTAATAAGATTGATAAACCCCTGGCCAGATTTACCAAAGAGAAAAGAGAAAGGACCCAAATAAGTAAAATCATGAATGAAAGAGGAGAGATCACAACCAACACCAAAGAAATACAACCAATTATAAGAACATATTATGAGCACCTACATGCCAGCAAATTTGACAATCTGGAAGAAATGGATTCATTTCTAGAGACATATAAACTACCACAACTGAACCAGGAAGAAATAGAAAACCCGAACAGACCCATAACCAGTAAGGAGATTGAAGCAGCCATCAAAAATCCAAGGAACAAGAGCCCAAGGTCAGATGGCTTCCCAGGGGAATTCTACCAAACATTTAAAGAATTACTTCCTATTCTCCTGAAAGTGTTCCAAAAAATAGAAATGGAAGGAAAACTTCCAAATTCATTTTATGAGGTCAGTATTACCTTGATACCAAAACCAGACAAGGATCCCATCAAAAAAGAGAATTACAGACCAATATCCTTGATAAACACAGATCAAAAAATTCTCACCAAAATACTAGCCAATAGGATCCAACAGTACATTAAAAGGATTATTCCCCACGACCAAGTAGGATTTATTCCAGGGCTGCAAGATTGGTTCAACATACACAAATCAATCAATGTGATACAATACATTAATAAAAGAAAGAATAAGAACCATATGATACTCTCAATAGGTGCTGAAAAAGCATTTGACAAAGTATGGCATCCTTTCCTGATCAAAACTCTTCAAAGTGTAGGGATAGAAGGTATATACCTCAATATCATCAAAGCCATCTATGAAAAACCCACTGCAAATATCATTCTCAAAGGAGAAAAACAGAGCTTTTCCACTAAGGTCAGGAACATGGCAGGGATTTCCATTATCACCACTTCTATTCAACATAGTACTAGAAGTCCTAGCCTCAGCAATCAGACAACAAAAAGAAATTAAAGGCATCCAAATTAGCAAAGAAAAGTCAAACTATCACTCTTCGCAGATGATATGATACTATATGTGGAAAACCCGAAGACTCCACTCCAAATCTGCGGAGGGTGTCAGGATATAAAATCAATGCACATAAATCAGTTACATTTCTTTACACCAACAACAAAACAGAATAAAGAGAAATTAAGGAGTCAATCCCATTTACAATTGCACCCAAAACCATAAAATACCTAGGAATAAACCTAACCAAAGAGGCAAAGAATCTGTACTCAGCAAACTATAAAGTACTCATGAAAGAAATAGAGGAAGACACAAAGAAATGGAAAAATGTTCCATGCTCCTGGATTGGAAGAAGAAATATTGTGAAAGCGTCTATGTACCTAAAGCAATTTACACATTTAATGCAATCCCTATCAAAATCTGATCTCTTTTTTTTTTCAAAGAAATGGAATAAATAATTCTAAAATTTATCTGGAACAAGAAAAGACCTCGAATAGCCAGAGGAATATTGAATAAGAAAGCCAAAATTGGTGGCATCACAATTCCAGACTTCAGGTTCTATTACAAAGCTGTCATCATCAAGACACTATGGTACTGGCACAAAAACAGTCACATAGATCAATGGAGCAGAACAGAGAGCCCAGAAATAGACCCTCAACTCTACGGTCAACTAATCCAAATGGATGAAGGACTTCAGTGTAAGAAAGGAATCCATGAAAATCCTTGAAGAGAACACAGGCAGCAACCTCTTTGACCTCAGCCGCAGCAACTTCTTCCTAGGAACATTGCCAAAGGCAAGGGAAGCAAGGACAAAAATGAACTATTGGGACTTCATCAAGATCCAAACCTTTTGCACAGCAAAGGAAAGAGTAAACAAAACCAAAAGACAACTGACAGAATGGGAGAAGATATTTGCAAATGACATATTAGATAAAAGGCTAGTATCCAAAATCTATAAAGAACTTACCAACTCAACACCCAAAGAACAAATAATCCAATCAAGAAATGGGCAGAGGACATGAACAGACATATCTGCAAATAAAATATCCAGACGGCCAGTAGACACATGAAAAAGTGCTCCACATAACTCAGCATCAGGTAAATACAAATCAAAACCACAATGAGATACCACCTCACACCAATCAGAATGGCTAAAATTAACAAGTCAGGAAATGACAGATGCTGGTGAGGATGAGGAGAAAGGGGAACCCTCCTACACTGTGGTGGGAATGCAAGCTGGTGCAACCACTCTGGAAAACAGCATGGAAGTTCCTCAAAAAATTGAAAATAGAGCTACCCTACAACCCAGCAATTGCACTACTGGGTATTTACCCTAAAGATACAAATGTAGTGACCTGAAGGGGCACATGCACCTGAATGTTTATAGCAGCAATGTCCACAATAACCAAACTATGGAAAAGAACCTAGATGTCTAGAAACACATGAATGAATAAAGAAGATGTGGTGTGTGTGTGTGTGTGCGTGCACACGCACACACACACACACACACACACACACACGCACAATGGAATACTATGCAGCCATCAAAAGAAATTAAATCTTGCCATTTGTGATGATGTGGATGGAACTAGAGGGTATTATGCTTAGCAAAATAAGTCAATTGGAGAAAGACAACTGTCATATGATCTCTCCCTAATATGAGGAAGTGGAGATGCAATGTGGAGGGTTTGAGGGTAGGAAAAGAATAAATGAAATAAAATGGGATTGGGAGGGAGACAAACCATAAAGACTCTTAATCTCACAAAACAAACTGAGTGCTGCCACGGGGAGGAGGTTAGGGAAAGGGCAGTGGGGTTACAGACATTGGGGAAGGTATGTGCTATGGTGAGTGCTGTGAAGTGTGTAAACCTGGTGATTCATAGACCTGTACCCCTGGGGATAATAATACATTATATGTTAATTTAATGAAAAATGTCTTTGCTGCTCAGAGCAATCTATACTTTCAACACCATCCTGATCAAAATACTAATGGAATAAAACAAAATTAAAATTAAATAAACTATGATATGAAAAAAAAATACCAATGGCATTTTTCAAAGTGCTAGAACAAACAATCCTAAAATGTTTTGGGGACCAGAAAAGACCCCAAATCTCCAGAGGAATGTTGAAAAAGAAAAACAAACACAGGGCATCATGTTGCCTGATTTCAAGCTGTATTACAAAGCTGTGATAACCAAGACAGCATGGTAGTGGCACAAAACAAGACACATAGACTAATAGAATAGAATAGAGAGCCCCGATATGGACCTTCAACTCTGTGGTCAACTAATCTTCAACAGAGTAGGAAAAAGTGTCCAATGGAAAAACGAAAGTCTTTTCAATAGATGGTGCTGGGAAAATTGGACAGCTATATACAGAAGAATGAAACTAGACCATTCTCTTCTGTTTATTTTGTTAGATTTATATTGAAGCATTCCATTTCCATGATGCTGTTGTAAATGGTACTTTTTTTTTTAATTTATTTATTTATTTTTATTTCCAGCATAACAGTATTCATTATTTTTGCACCACACCCCGTGCTCCATGCAATCCGTGCCCTCTATAATACCCACCACCTGGTACCCCAACCTCCCACCCCCCGTCCCTTCAAAACCCTCAGATTGTTTTTCAGAGTCCATAGTCTCTCATGGTTCACCTCCCCTTCCAATTTCCCCCAACTCCCTTCTCCACTCTAAGTCCCCATGTCCTCCATGCTATTTGTTATGCTCCACAAATAAGTGAAACCATATGATAGTTGACTCTCTCTGCTTGACTTATTTCACTCAGCATAATCTCTTCCAGTCCCGTCCATGTTGCTACAAAAGTTGGGTATTCATCCTTTCTGATGGAGGCATAATACTCTATCCCCAGGGGTACAGGTCTGTGAATCACCAGGTTTACACACTTCACAGCACTCACCAAAGCACATACCCTCCCCAATGTCCATAATCCCACCCCCTTCTCCCAAACCCCCTCCCCCCAGCAACCCTCAGTTTGTTTTGTGAGATTAAAAGTCACTTATGGTTTGTCTCCCTCCCAATCCCATCTTGTTTCATTGATTCTTCTCCTACCCACTTAAGCCCCCATGTTGCATCACCACTTCCTCATATCAGGGAGATCATATGATAGTTGTCTTTCTCCCCTTGACTTATTTCGCTAAGCATGATACGCTCTAGTTCCATCCATGTTGTCGCAAATGGCAAGATTTCATTTCTTTTGATGGCTGCGTAGTATTCCATTGTGTATATATACCACATCTTCTTGATCCATTCATCTGTTGATGGACATCTAGGTTCTTTCCATAGTTTGGCTATTGTGGACATTGCTGCTATAAACATTCGGGTGCGTGTGCCCCTTTGGATCACTACGTTTGTATCTTTAGGGTAAATACCCAATAGTGCAATTGCTGGGTCATAGGGCAGTTCTATTTTCAACATTTTGAGGAACCTCCATGCTGTTTTCCAGAGTGGCTGCACCAGCTTGCATTCCCACCAACAGTGTAGGAGGGTTCCCCTTTCTCCGCATCCTCGCCAGCATCTGTCATTTCCTGACTTGTTGATTTTAGCCATTCTGACTGGTGTGAGGTGATATCTCATTGTGGTTTTGATTTGTATTTCCCTGATGCCGAGTGATATGGAGCACTTTTTCATGTGTCTGTTGGCCATCTGGATGTCTTCTTTGCAGAAATGTCTGTTCATGTCCTCTGCCCATTTCTTGATTGGATTATTTGTTCTTTGGGTGTTGAGTTTGCTAAGTTCTTTATAGATTCTGGACACTAGTCCTTTATCTGATATGTCGTTTGCAAATATCTTCTCCCATTCTGTCAGTTGTCTTTTGATTTTGTTAACTGTTTCCTTTGCTGTGCAAAAGCTTTTGATCTTGATGAAATCCCAATAGTTCATTTTTGCCCTTGCTTCCCTTGCCTTTTGCGTTGTTCCTAGGAAGATGTTGCTGCGGTTGAGGTCAAAGAGGTTGCTGCCTGTGTTCTCCTCAAGGATTTTGATGGATTCCTTTCGCACATTGAGGTCCTTCATCCATTTTGAGTCTATTTTTGTGTGTGGTGTAAGGAAATGGTCCAATTTCATTTTTCTGCATGTGGCTGTCCAATTTTCCCAGCACCATTTATTGAAGAGGCTGTCTTTTTTCCATTGGACAGTCTTTCCTGCTTTGTCGAAGATTAGTTGACCATAGTGTTGAGGGTCTATTTCTGGGCTCTCTATTCTGTTCCATTGATCTATGTGTCTGTTTTTGTGCCAGTACCATGCTGTCTTGATGACGACAGCTTTGTAATAGAGCTTGAAGTCCGGAATTGTGATGCCACCAACGTTGGCTTTCTTTTTCAATATCCCTTTGGCTATTCGAGGTCTTTTCTGGTTCCATATAAATTTTAGCATTATTTGTTCCATTTCTTTGAAAAAGGTGGATGGTACTTTGATAGGAATTGCATTAAATGTGTAGATTGCTTTAGGTAGCATAGACATTTTCACAATATTTATTCTTCCAATCCAGGAGCATGGAACATTTTTCCATTTCTTTGTGTCTTCCTCAATTTCTTTCATGAGTACTTTATAGTTTTCTGAGTATAGATTCTGTGCCTCTTTGGTTAGGTTTATTCCTAGGTATCTTATGGTTTTGGGTGCAATTGTAAACGGGATTGACTCCTTAATTTCTCTTTCTTCTGTCTTGCTGTTGGTGTAGAGAAATGCAACTGATTTCTGTGCATTGATTTTATATCCTGACACTTTACTGAATTCCTGTATAAGTTCTAGCAGTTTTGGAGTGGAGTCTTTTGGGTTTTCCACATATAGTATCATATCATCTGCGAAGAGTGATAATTATAATAAGAGATGAGGAAGGACACTATATCATACTCAAAGGGTCTGTCCAACAAGAAGATTTAACAATTTTAAATATCTATGCCCCCAACGTGGGAGCAGCCAACTATATAAACCAATTAATAACAAAATCAAAGAAACACATCAACAATAATACAATAATAGTAGGGGACTTTAACACTCCCCTTACTGAAATGGACAGATCATCCAAGCAAAAGATCAGCAAGGAAATAAAGGCCTTAAACGACACACTGGACCAGATGGACATCACAGATATATTCAGAATATTTCATCCCAAAGCAACAGAATACACATTCTTCTCTAGTGCACATGGAACATTCTCCAGAATAGATCACATCCTCGGTCCTAAATCAGGACTCAACCGGTATCAAAAGATTGGGATCATTCCCTGCATATTTTCAGACCACAATGCTCTAAAGCTAGAACTCAACCACAAAAGGAAGTTTGGAAAGAACCCAAATACATGGAGACTAAACAGCATCCTTCTAAAGAATGAATGGGTCAACCGGGAAATTAAAGAAGAATTGAAAAAAATCATGGAAACAAATGATAATGAAAATACAACGGTTCAAAATCTGTGGGACACAACAAAGGCAGTCCTGAGAGGAAAATATATAGCGGTACAAGCCTTTCTCAAGAAACAAGAAAGGTCTCAGGTACACAACCTAACCCTACACTTAAAGGAGCTGGAGAAAGAACAAGAAAGAAACCCTAAGCCCAGCAGGAGAAGAGAAATCATAAAGATCAGAGCAGAAATCAATGAAATAGAAACCAAAAAAACAATAGAACAAATCAACGAAACTAGGAGCTGGTTCTTTGAAAGAATTAATAAAATTGATAAACCCCTGGCCCGACTCATCAAAAAGAAAAGAGAAAGGACCCAAATAAATAAAATCATGAATGAAAGAGGAGAGATCACAACTAACACCAAAGAAATACAAACTATTATAAGAACATACTATGAGAAACTCTACGCCAATAAATTTGACAATCTGGAAGAAATGGATGCATTCCTAGAGACATATAAACTACCACAACTGAACCAGGAAGAAATAGAAAGCCTGAACAGACCCATAACCAGTAAGGAGATTGAAACAGTCATTAAAAATCTCCAAACAAACAAAAGCCCAGGGCCAGACGGCTTCCCGGGGGAATTCTACCAAACATTTAAAGAAGAACTAATTCCTATTCTTCTGAAACTGTTCCAAAAAATAGAAATGGAAGGAAAACTTCCAAACTCATTTTATGAGGCCAGCATCACCTTGATCCTAAAACCAGACAAGGATCCCACCAAAAAAGAGAGCTATAGACCGATATCCTTGATGAACACAGATGCGAAAATACTCAACAAAATACTAGCCAATAGGATTCAACAGTACATTAAAAAGATTATTCACCACGACCAAGTGGGATTTATTCCAGGGCTGCAAGGTTGGTTCAACATCCGCAAATCAGTCAATGTGATACAACACATCAATAAAAGAAAGAACAAGAACCATATGATACTCTCAATAGATGCTGAAAAAGCATTTGATAAAGTACAGCATCCCTTCCTGATCAAAACTCTTCAAAGTGTAGGGATAGAGGGCACATACCTCAATATCATCAAAGCCATCTATGAAAAACCCACCGCAAATATCATTCTCAATGGAGAAAACCTGAAAGCTTTTCCGCTAAGGTCAGGAACACGGCAGGGATGTCCATTATCACCACTGCTATTCAACATAGTACTAGAGGTCCTAGCCTCAGCAATCAGACAACAAAAGGAAATTAAAGGCATCCAAATCGGCAAAGAAGAAGTAAATGGTACTTTTAAAATTTCAAATTCCAACTGTGCATTGCTGATCTATAGAAATATTATTGATTTTGTATTCTGACTTTTTACCCTGAGACTTTGCTAAACTTATTTATTATTCTAGGGGGATATTTTATAGACTCATTGAAAGTTTCCACATAACTGGCATTATCTACTAATGTTTAATGGCCCCAGTGACCCAGAGAGAGTGCCAATATGGCCAGACTTCTCTGGGGTTGGTCTCATACACCTCATCATAAAGGTCACCCCTCTCTGAGCCTAAGACTGAGGCACTGTTAGAAGCCCTTTCTAGGGGCTCAGATAAACTGCATGGTCAGAGACTGGAGCAGCATTGATTTGCAGAGAAGCTATGGCTGGCAGTGAGAGCAGGAAACAGGCTAAGGGGCTGAGAGCCAGAAATGTCAGGGCTTCTGCCTAGGGTCCATTCATCATTCAACCTCTTGTACTCTTGATTGTGGGAGAGTTCTAGGTAACAAAGGCACATTCCTTCTAATTTTGTTCGAAGTTTTGTCCTAATTTTTCATGTCACTTTGGATATTCTTATAGCTTTGTTCTAATTTGTTTTAATTTTTCATGTCAAGTTGGTTATTCTTTTTTTTTAATTTATTTTTTATTTTCAGCATAACAGTATTCATTATTTTTGCACCACACCCAGTGCTCCATGCAATCCATGCCCTCTATAATACCCACCACCTGGTACCCTGACCTCCCACCCCCCCCAAAACCCTCAGATTGTTTTTCAGAGTCCATAGTCTCTCATGGTTCACCTCCCCTTCCAATTTCCCCCAACTCCCTTCTCCTCTCTAACTCCCCATGTCCTCCATGCTATTTGTTATGCTCCACAAATAAGTGAAACTATGTGATAATTGACTCTCTCTGCTTGACTTATTTCACTCAGCACAATCTCTTCCAGTTCCGTCTATGTTGCTACAAAAGTTGGGTACTCGTCCTTTCTGATGGAGGCATAATACTCCATAGTGTATATGGACCACATCTTCCTTATCCATTCGCCTGTTGAAGGGCATCTTGGTTCTTTCCACAGCCATCAGGGAGATTCAAATTAAAACTACATTGAGATATCACCTTTCACCAGTTAGAATGGCCAAAATTAGCAAGACAGGAAACAACATGTGTTGGAGAGGATGTGGAGGAAGGGGAACCCTCTTCCACTGTTGGTGGGAATGCAAGTTGATGCATCCTCTTTGGAGAACAGTGTGGCGATTCCTCAAGAAATTAAAAATAGAACTTCCTTATGACCCTGCCATTGCACTCCTGGGTATTTACCCCAAAGATACAGAGGTAGTGAAAAGAAGGGCCATCTGTACCCCAATGTTTATAGCAGCAATGGCCACAGTCTCCAAGTTGGTTATTCTTATAGCTGGTTTCTACATCGGAATTTTAGAATACAGTAATATCTTTTAAAAAATCATGTTAAGAGCAAGACAGCATTGGATGGAGCACCTTGGCTTAGTCAGTTAAGTGTCTGACTCTTGGTTTTACCTCAGGTCATGATCTCAGGGTCATGAGATCAAGCCCTGTGTCAAGCTCTATGCTCCGCAGGGAGTCCTCCCTCTCCCCTTTGCCCCTCCCGCTGCTCTTACTCTCTCTCTCTCTCTCACTAGCTCACTTTAAAATAAATAAATAAGTAAAATATACAAAAAAGGAATAAGAGAGCATTGAGTATAATTACTGTGTTGCACAGTAAGAATCTTTTTGTTAAAACTTCTCATCCAGGGGCGCCTGGGTGGCTCAGTGGGTTAAGCCGCTGCCTTCGGCTCAGGTCATGATCTCAGGGTCCTGGGATCGAGTCCCGCATCGGGCTCTCTGCTCAGCAGGGAGCCTGCTTCCCTTCCTCTCTCTCTGCCTGCCTCTCCGTCTACTTGTGATTTCTCTCTGTCAAATAAATAAATAAATAAATAATCTTAAAAAAAAACACAAACAAACAAACAAACAAAAAAAACCTTCTCATCCATGAATATGGTATAAGCTCTCCATTTACTTAATTCTTTTATATATTTGAATAGCATCAAAAGTCATATTTCTAAATATATTGCACATCACTTGTTATATTTATTCATATATACTGAAGAGTTTATACTATTATATTTTATTTTTTTCCATTATGTTAGTCATCATACAATACATCATTGGTTTTGATGTACTGTTCCATGATTCATTGTTTTCATATAATACCCAGTGATTTTACTTTTTAAGCATTCAATAATATGTTATAAAATAGCACAAGAATAGACAAATAGCCCAATGGGACAGAATAAGACTCTGAAGGACAACAACATATATAGGGACACTTGGTTTATGACAAAGGTGACACTACATAGCAGTGGGGGAAAACATATGTTATTTTAAAAGCCAGTAGGATAACCATATGGGGAAAAAATGAAACAACCCCTATATCACAAAAACCACAAAAAAGTTAGTTCCATGTGAATTATAGATACTAATATAAAAGACTGAGGAAGAAAAGTTCTACTAGGTAACATAGAGAAATATCTTTTTGTTTCATGTATGAGTGAAACGATATGATAATTGTTTTTCTCTGCTTGACTTATTTCACTCAGCATAATCTCCTCCAGTCCCATCCATGTTGATGCAAAAGTTGGGTATTCATCCTTTCTGATGGCTGAGTAATAGTAATATTCCATTGTATATATGGACCACATCTTCTTTATCCATTTGTCTGTTGAAGGGCAACTTGGCTCCTTCCAGTTTGGCTATTGTGGACATTGCTTCTATGAACATTGGGGTGCCTGTGGCGCTTCTTTTCACTACATCTATATGTTTAAGGTAAATACCCAGCAGTGCAATTTCTGGGTCATAAGGTAGCTCTATTTTTAACTTCTGGAGGAACATCCATACTGTATTCCAGAGTGACTGTACCAGCTTGCATTCCCACAAACAGTGCAAGAGGGTTCCCCTTTCTCCACACCCATGCTGACATTTATTTGTCTTGTTAATTTTAGACATTCTGACTGGTATACGGTGGTAATCTCAATGTGTTTTTGAATTTGTGACTATGTCATAAAAAATTTGTGATGTACTATATGGTGGCTAACTTAAAATAATTTTAAAAATATCTTTTTGAATTTAATGTGAACAGTGGTTCTTTAAACATGCTGCAGAATGAAGTAACCATGAAGGAAATGACTGATAAACTAACTTTACAAAGTAAATTTAATAACTTCTGTCAATAGGAAAAAATTTTAAAAATCAATACAAGTGGTACCTGGGTGGCTCAGTGGGTAAGCCTCTGCCTTCAGCTCAGGTCATGATCTCAGGGTCCTGGGATCGAGCCCTGCATTGGGCTCTCTGCTCAGCAGGGATCCTGCTCCCCACCCCCACCCTGACCTGCCTATTTGTGATCTTCCCCCCCCCGTCAAATAAATAAATAAAATCTTTAAAAAAATCAATACAAATGCAAATGTGAATCCAGAAAGAAGGAGAAGATATTTGCAAATCATATAACTGGTGAAGGACTGATATCCAGAATATAGACAAAATTTCTACAGTCAGTATGAAAAAGAAAAACAATACAATAGAAAAACTGAGAAAAGCATATATACATCCCCAAGAGGACATCTAAATTGCTGCCAAATATATGAAAATCTGGTCCCATTGGCCACTGGAGAAATGAAAATAAAAACCACAATGATATGTGGCTATATGCCCACCAGAAAGACTAAAATTGATGAGACAGACAATATGGCTTGTTTGTGATGATATGTAGCAGCAGGAACTCTTGGACACTATTTTTGGAAACAAAGATTGCTGTAACATTTTTGGAAAACTTTATCCAAAAAGGTGAGCAATTCCACTCCTAAGAATGCCCAAAGGAATCAATTCACAGCAAAAAATTTAAAATTTAAAATTTAAAAAACCTGTAAAAGTATTTCATAACAGCATTATTTTAAAAAGATTGGAAACAGGGTGTCTGGGTGGCTCAGTGGGTTAAAGCCTCTGCCTTCGGCTCAGGTCATGATCTCAGGATCCTGGGATCAAGCCCCACATCGGGCTCTCTGCTCAGTGGGGAGTCTGGTTCCTCCTCTATCTTTCTCTCTGTCTGTGTCTCTGCTTACTTGTGATCTCTGTCAAGTAAATAAATAAATAAATAAATAATCTTTAAAATAAAAAAAAAGTCTATGGACTCTGAGAAACAACCTGAGGGTTTTGAAGGGGCAGTGGGTGGAAGGTTGGGGGATCCAGGTGGTGGGTATTATGGAGGGCATGCATTGCATGGAGCCCTGGGTGTGGTGCAAAAACAATGAATTCTGTTACGCTGAAAAGAATTAAAAAAAAAATGGCTGGAAACAACCCAAGTGTTCATCAACAGTAAGATGGACAAATTATGGTATCTTCATTTAAGGAAATTTATATAGCAATGAAAATTAAAGAACTACTACTACACATAATCACAAGGATTAATTTCACAAAAAGAATATTACCCCAAAAAAGTACAAAAGAAGAAAAATTGTGTTCTTCTATTCATAGGAAGTTCACAGCAGACAAAACTAATCTGTGTTTTAGAGGGAGGATAGGTGTTAACCTTGCAGGGCGATGACTATAAGGAGGCAGGGGTATTGTGGAAACTGAGTAGGTTTCTTTCTACCTGGCTAGTGGTGATCTCTCTCAGTGGATATGTTTTGATATTTTTTCTGTAGATGCATAAAAGCTGTATCTGTTTATACTTCATGTGTACCGTTCTGTGACTAGGAAGGTGGATGTCACAGCTGGAGCTCTGGGTCATCTTTTCTAAAGTGTCTTCCATGCCCTTGGTGTCATGAAGCAGAGCCCAAGGAAGCTCCTTCCCCTGAAAGAAACCAACGCATTTGCCTCAAACCACCAACCTGGCTCTTCTGTGAGAGAGGCCCTATTGTCAGACCTGAACCACTCCAGCCAAGCCTATTCCACCATGGAGAATGCCTTGGCCATGCATTAAATTATTATTTTAAACAGATCTCTCTGGAAGTGGTATTTTAAGGATGACAGCCCATTTATGAGAGGCAAATGCTCATGTCTGGCCAACAGGAGACAGCAAGACCCTGCATCTAGAATACAAGAAGGTAGAGGTACAGTGTTTAAAACATTATTTTCTTACAAGTTTGATCAAGATGAACAAATATCTGACCTATTTCCCACTAAATCTGGATGGCCCAAGGAACCATAATAAATAATAGGCAGAAGACCCACCCCTGCTTTGATGCCCAGTGATTGCTCTGCCCACTCTTCATGTGATTCAAGTCATTCTTCCTTCTCTGAGCACTTACTGGGTGAAGAACATCCTTATTTTTCTATGCATTTCCCACTTAATAAACATCTTTTCCATTAAATGCTTTTAAGCAACGTTGATTGAAAGAGTAAATGAATGAGTTTCTTAACATATCCAATTCCATCTGGAAGTGGAAGTGGTTTTAGGGGGTCCTCATAGTTCAGTGTCTCTCTGAGACCTCCATCCAGTCTGCAGGGCACAGTCTTTCCCTCCAGTACATTCTTCACATGGCTGTGTGTTTCTGGCGCAGCCTCCACAGGGCCTCCTTCACATCCTTATTTCGCAGACTGTAGATGAGGGGATTGAGCATTGGGATGACCAGCGTGTAGAAGACAGAGACCACCTTGCCCTGCTCCATGGACTCAATTGCTCCTGGCTGGGCATACATGACAAAGACAGTCCCAACAAAGAGTGTCACTGCAGCCATGTGGGAGCCACAGGTGGAGAAGACCTTGCGTCTCCCAGCTCCTGAGCGCATCCGCAGGATGGTCACCGTGATGTAGCCATAAGAGACGAGGACCACAGATGTCACACCCACAATTATGAGCCCACAGATGCCAAATAAGATAAGTTCATTAATGGCTGTGTTGCCACAGGCGAGCTGGAGCAGTGGGGGAACATCACAGAAGAAGTGGTTGATATGGTTGGAGCTGCAGAATGGGAGGCGGAATGTGAAGCTGGTCTGCACAACAGAGTTGAGGCAGCCTCCACAGTAGGTGCCCAGAACCAGGCGAGTGCAGGCAGAGTGGCACATGGTGATAGGGTAGCGCAAGGGGCTGCAGATGGCCATGAAGCGGTCATAGGCCATGACACCCAGGAGGAAACCTTCAGTGGTGACTAGTAGGGAGAAAAAGAATAACTGGGTGGCACAGCCTGCAAAGGTGATGACCTTAGATGGGGAGAAGAAGTTGACCAGGGCATTGGGTGCAATAACAGATGAGTAGCACAAATCCAGGAAGGAGAGGTTCTTGAGGAAGAAGTACATGGGGGAGTGCAGGTGGGCATCCAGGGTAATAACCATGATCATGGTAAGGTTCCCCAGCACAGTCACCATGTACAGGGCCAGAAACACAGCAAAGAGCAGGGCCTGGGTCTCCAGGCCTCCCTTGAATCCCTCCAGCACAAAATCTTGAAGGTAAAGCATGGAGAGGTTTCCATTTCTGGGGAGTGGCATGAATCTCAGTCCTCCCCAGGGGAATTACAGTTCCAGTATTGGCAGACGAAGTAGGTCAAGCTAAACTTCCTGCTGAAGACTCTTAAGAAAAGATAACTGACAACAAAAAAATCTGATTGAAGGTATAAGAGAGTTAATGGTTTAGTAAAGAATTACAAAACAAAATCCAAGATAAACACAGAGGTTTAGGGATTTCATTACTGAAACTTCTTTTTCTCTTGAGACATAAGGCAGTTTTGAAAATAAAGTCTGAGAGGCCAGGTATCTAAGCAGGAAGGTTTTTCCTGTCTTGAAGAGTTAATGCTGACAGTGGTTGATTACGAGGGACCACCCAGGTTGCACCATAGGAGTGAGTTAAATAAGGAGTAGGTAGGCAGCTCAGCTTCTGAATTTTTCAATCACTGAAATTGTATCAAGTATTATATGGTTTCACTTACTTGTGGAGCATAAGGAATAACACAGAGGACATTGGGAGATGGAGAGGAGAAGTGAGTTGGGGGAAACTGGAGGGGGAGACAAACCGTGAGAGACTGTGGACTCTGAGAAACAAACTGAGGGTTTTGGAGGGGAGGGAAGTGGGGGATTGGGTGAGCCTGGTGATGGGTATTATGGAGGGCACATATTACATGGAGCACTTGGTGTGATGCATAAACAATGAATGCTGGAACACTGACAAGAAATAAAATAAAATGGAAAAAAAAAGAGGTGATATGAATGCTGGTGTCTCTGACACCTTGCAAAAATAAACACATCTCAAGAAGACACATTATCCTAGCCCTCAGTGTTATCCATAGAAGTTTTGTGTATATACTGCCAAACACACAATTCAAAAATTGAGGAGTTCCTGCAATATGAATTAAAATATCAGAAACAATAGAAAAACCCAAAGAGGTTTCAGATTTTGGAGTTAACATACACACAACCAATGAATCATTGAACATTATATCAAAAACTAGTAATGTGGTGTATGTTGACTATTTGATTTTAAATTAAAAAGTGAAAGTTATTATGTTTAAAGACTAAGAATTTTAACAGGATTGTGGAAGTAATAAAGAGAATAGTGGGTAACTTTTTTAAAAGTACAATGACTAAAATTAGGAACTCAATGAATGGATTTTTCAGATTAGAAATTGCTAAGGAGAAAATTTGTAAACTAGAATACAGATCAGTAGAAAATATTCAGAATGAAGCATTAAGAGAAAAGGGGTTGAGAGCTACCCTATAACCTGGCAATTGCACTACTGGATATTTACCCCAAAGATACAGATGTAGCGAAAAGAAAGGCCATATGCACCCCAGTATTCATAGCAGCAATGTCCACCATAGCCAGACTGTGGAAAGAGCAGAGATGCCCTTCAACAGATGAATGGATAAAGAAGATGTGGTCCATATATACAATGGACTATTACTCAGCTATCAGAAATGATGAATACCCAACATTTGCATCAACATGGATGGGACTGGAGGAGATTATGCTGAGTGAAATAAGTCAAGCAAAGAAAGCCAGTTATCATATGGTTTCACTCAAAAGTGGAACATAAGGAATAGGAGAAGGAAGGGAAAAATGAAGGGGTGGAAATCAGAGGGGGAGATGAACCATGAGAGACCATGGACTCCATGAAACAAACTGAGGGTTTTAGAGGGGATGGGGTTAGAGGGATGGGCTAGCCCAGTGATGAGTATTAAGGAGGGCATGTATTGCATGGAGCACTGGGTTTTATATGTAAACAATGAATCTTGGAACACTACATAAAAAAACTAATGATGTACTGTATGGTGGCTAATATTACAAATAATAATAAAAATAGGAAAAGAATTGAAAAATCAGAAACAAAGGTTAGAGACTAAGATATAGAGACGTACATAGTATGAGTTCCTAAAAAGGAGGGAAAGAGAGAAATAGGTTGAATCAGAACTTGAAGAGATAATGGCCAAGTATTATCTCAAACCAATGATTCATTAACCCTACAAAATCAAAGCAGGATTTATACAAAAAACACCACACTTAGACATATCATACTAAAAGTATTTGGAACCAAAATAAAGAAAAAAATGTTAAAAGCAGCCTGAGAAGGAAGACATAGTCACTCCAGGGGCACTTGGGTGGCACAGTTGGTCAGGCCTCTGACTCTTGGTTTTGGCTCAGGTCATTATCTCAGGGTTGTGAGATTGGGCCCCATGGGAGTATGCACTCAGTGTGGAGTATGCTTGAGACTCTCCCTCTCCATCTCCCACTGCCCCTTCCCCTAAAATAAATAAATCAATCTTTTTTTTTAAAGGAGACATAGTCACTTCAAAGTATTAACTTTAAAATTAAGACTGACAGTTGGCTTACAGATTAAAAATAATGAATTGATGGGTGGGTGGGAGGTTGGGGTACCAGGTGGTGGGTATTATAGAGGGCACAGATTGCATGGAGCCCTGGATGTGGTGAAAAAATAAAGAATACTGTTATGCCGAAAAAAAAATTCCATTGGGGGGGAAAAATCAACATAAAAAATAAAAAAATAATGGAAGCCAAAGTAAAAGGATTATATTTTCCTTTGTTCAAAGAAAACAATTACCACTGGAATTCTATATCTACCCAAAATATCCTTCAAGACTCAAAATGAATTTAGCAATGGTTTATAACTTCAATACTCCATTTTCAATAATGAATAGAACAGCAAAACTAAATATCAGCAAGGAAATAATGGATTTGGACAACATTAAAAGCCAAATAGACCTCACAAGCATATGTAGAACACACTATATCCAACAAGAGCAGAATACATTCTTCTCTGGTGCACATGGCACATTACCCTGGATAGACCATATGTTAGTTCACAAAGCAAGTCTCAATAAATTTTAAAAGATTTAATTTATACTATGCTCTCCAAACAAAATAAAATGAAATCACAAATCAATAACATAAAGCAATTTGGAAAACTTACAAATATATGGAAGCTAAACAACACATCTTTAAATCACCAGTGGGTAAAAGAAGGAATCACAATGGAAATTATAAAGTATTTTGAGATTAATGAAAATGGGATACAACATATCAAAACTTAGGAAATGTAATGAAAGAAGGACACAGAAATTTATAGCTATAAACACCAACATTGAAAAAAGATTTCAAATCAATAATTTAACTTTCCATCTTGGAAAAGAAAGGAAAAGAACACAAAACTAATGTTAAAGCAAATAGAAAGAATGAAATAATAAAGATTAGAGAACAGTAAAATAATGCAGAAAATCAATGACACTAAAAGTTGGTTCTTTGAAGAGTTTAACAAACTTGACAAAACTTTAGCTAAATTGACAAAAAAAAAAAGTCAGAAGACTTGAATTTCTAAAATCAGGAAAGAAAGCAGAGAATGACTTCTGACCTTACAGAAATAAAAAGTATTATAACATATTAGAACAATTGTATGCCAACACATCAGCTAACCTAGGAGAAATGAACAAATTCCTGGAAACACACAAACTAATATAACTGACTCAAGGAGAAACAGAAAATCTGAGCAGATGTGTAATAAACAGATTGAGTCAGTAGTCAAAAAACTTTTCCAGCAAAGAAAAGCTCAGGACCAGATGGTTTCACTCGTGGCTTTTAACAAATTTTTCAAAAATAAACACTGGGTGTGGTACATAAACAATGAGTCTTGGAACACTGAAAATATAAAATAAAATATAAAAATTAACACCAGTACATCTCAAACTCTAAAAAAATAGAATAGGAGAAAACTCTTCCTAATTCATTTCTTAAGGTCTGTACTGTTTTAACACTAAATTGAGATAAAGATATTGCAAGAAAATGAAGCTACCGATCAGTATCTCTTATAAATATTGTCGCTCTCGACCCGCAAGAACGACCCGCAGACGAGGTTGAGTGGCAAACTTCTTTATGGACAATCTTCTTGATTCGGGAACCCCGCTCCTCAATTTTAGCCCCTTTTTATAGTTAACAGCAGTTAAAGGTGCCCAATCACCATATCACACGATTCACCTAAGCACCAATCAGACATGCT
This sequence comes from Mustela erminea, assembly GCF_009829155.1. Classification (NCBI taxonomy): domain Eukaryota; kingdom Metazoa; phylum Chordata; class Mammalia; order Carnivora; family Mustelidae; genus Mustela; species Mustela erminea. The sequence goes on along the minus strand of NC_045621.1, from coordinate 45,613,667 downwards.
ACCTGTGACCTTATCCGTGAGCATGTGAGATGCTCGTGAGCATCTACGTGACTCTATTGTTCTACAGGTCTTGTGCCTTTCCCATGACTCCTGGTTAATCATGTACCTCTCTCATGACTCCTGGCATTGATTGTACGTCACCCACGAGCGCACCCATATTCTTTGGGTTAAACATTCACAGCCCTTCCTCCTCAGGCATATCCGTCTACGTGACTCCTAGCTCCTGCTGCATGGCTCTCCACAAATATAGATACATAAATCCTTAACAAAATATTAGCAAGCTAAATCCAGAAGACCTTTAAATGGATTATAAAGCATAACCAAGTGAGAATTATCCCACGAATGCAAGAGTGGTTCAATATACAAAAATCATTCAATATAATACATGATACAAATGGAATTAAGGGAACAGAAACACACAATAATCTCAGTAATACAGAAAAACTATGAAACGCTGCTGAAATAAATGAAAGAAGACCCACATAAATGTAAAGTTATCCCATTTTCATAGACTGGAAGACTTAATATTGTCAAGATGCAGTACTCCCCAAATTTATATACAGATTCAATGAAATCCTATAAAATTTCTAATTGCCTTTCTTTTTGGCAAAAATTGACCCTAAATAGCAAAAAAAAAAAATTTTTTTTAAAGAAATTAAGTAGCATGGCATAAAAACAGACACATAGACCAGTGGAACAGAGTAGAGAGCCCAGATATGGACCCTCAACTCTATGGGCAAATAATCTTTGACAAAACAGGAAAAAATATACAGTGGAAAAAAGACAGTCTCTTCAATAAATGGTGCTGGGAAAACTGGGCAGCTATATGTAGAAGAATGAAACTCAACCATTCTCTTACACTGTACACAAAGATAAACTCAAAATGGATAAAAGACCTCAACATGAGACAGGAATCCATCAAAATCCTAGAGGAGAACATAGGCAGTAATCTCTTCAGTATTAGCCACAGCAACTTATTTCAAGATATGTCTCCAAAGGCAATGGAAACAAAAGCGAAAATGAACTTTTAGGACTTCATCAAAATCAAAAGCTTTGCACAGCAAAGGAAACAGTCAAGAAAACAAAGAGGCAAACCACGGAATGGGAGAAGATATTTGCAAATGACAGTACAGACAAAAGGTTGATATCCAGGATCTATAAAGAACTCCTCAAACTCAATACACACAAAACAGACAATCATATCAAAAAATGGGCAGAAGATATGAACAGACACTTCTCCAATGAAGACATACAAATGGCTATCAGACACATGAAAAAATGTTCATCATCACTAGCCATCAGGGAGATTCAAATTAAAACCACATTGAGATATCACCTTACACCAGTTAGAATGGCCAAAATTAGCAAGACAGGAAACAACATGTGTTGGAGGGGATGTGGAGAGAGGGGAACCCTCTTACACTGTTGGTGGGAATGCAAGTTGGTGCATCCTCTTTGGAGAACAGTGTGGAGATTCCTCAAGCTCTAAAAATAGAACTTCCCTATGACCCTGCAATTGCACTACTGGGTATTTACCCCAAAGATACAGATGTAGTGAAAATAAGGGCCATCTGTACCCCAATGTTCATAGCAGCAATGGCCACAGTCGCCAAACTGTGGAAAGAACCAAGATGCCCTTCAACGGGTGAATGGATAAGGAAGATGCGGTCCATATACACTATGGAGTATTATGCCTCCATCAGAAAGGACAAGTACCCAACTTTTGTATCAACATGGATGGGACTGGAAGAGATTATGCTGAGTGAAATAAGTCAAGCAGAGAGAGTCAATTATCATATGGTTTCACTTATTTGTGGAGCATAACAAATAGCATGGAGGACAAGGGGAGTTAGAGAGGAGAAGGGAGTTGAGGGAAATTGGAAGAGGAGATGAACCATGAGAGACTATGGACTCTGAAAAACAATCTGAGGGGTTTGAAGGGGCGGGGCGTGGGAGGTTGGGAAACCAGGTGGTGGGTATTAGAGAGGGCATGGATTGCATGGAGCTCTGGGTGTGGTGCAAAAACAATGAATACTGTTACACTGAAAATAAATTTTAAAAAATGAAAAAAAAAAAGAAATTAGGAGGACTAACACTTCCTGACTTCAAAACTTACTAAGAAGCAGAACAGTGTTGTGCTAGTGCAAGAACAGACATAGACCAATGGAATAGAACCAAGAATCTAGAATAAAATCACACATCTGCAGTTTTCAACAAGGGAACCAAGGACACCATTCAATAGTGAAAAAATAGTCTTCAGTGATCAGAAAACTGAATATCCATATGCATGCAAAAGATTACATTAAGAACTTTTACACCACAAACAAAAATTAACTCAAAATGGACAAAGACCTAAATGCAAGTGCAAAAACTATAGAAGTATTAGAGTAGAAAGAGCTATCAGTGTAAATTATTGTGATTTGGAATTAGTCAGCAGTTTCTTATATGATATTAAAGAACAAACAACAAAGTAGAAAAACAAAAAATAAAATAAATAGACAAATTGAACTTTATTCTAACTAAAATCTTCTGCATCAAAAGACACTATCATAAAGATGAAAACAAGCCCCATATTATGGGAGAAAATATTGACAAATTTTATATCTAATAAGGATCTAGTATCCATGAAATATACAGAACACTTTCAACTCAGCAAGAAAAAGACAAACAGTCAAATTTTCAAATGGGCAAAGGACTTGCATGGACATTTTCTCTAAAGAAAATATACAACTGGCCAATAAGTATAAGGGAAGATGTTCAATGTCATTAGCCATTGGGAAAATGTGGATCAAAACCACTATGAAATGCCACTTTACTCTTTAGAATGGCTACATTTTTTAAAGATAGAGAATAATAAATGTTGGTGAGAATTTGGGAAAATTATAACTCACATACATTGCTGTTACAAATAAACAAGTGGTGTAGCCTCTGTAGAAAGTAGCCTTGCCATTCCTCAAAAAGTTAAATGTAGAATTCCCATATGACCCACCATAAGCTACATAAAGTTATGTGCCCAAGACAACTGACAATATATGTTCACATATAAGCCTGTACACAAGTGTTCATAAGAGCAATATTCATGATAATCAAAAGGTGAATGCAAGCCAAATGTCCGTCACATGATGAATAGAGAAATAAAATGTGAAATATTCATACAGTGGAACAATATTCAGCCATGAAATGAAGTTTTGTTTTGTTTTGTTTTTTGAGAGAGAGAGAAAGAGAAAAAGCAAGAGAGTGAGCACACAAGAAAGCAAGAGGAAGGGCAGAGGGAGAGAAAGGGAGAGGGAGAATCTTAAGCAGGCTCCATGCCCAGCATGGAGTCCAACATGGGGCTTGATCTCACAACCCTGAGATCATGACCTGAGCCCAAATCAAGAGTCAGATGCGTAACTGATTGAGCCATCCAGGCAACCTGAAAGAAATAGAATTCTAAAACAAGATACTACATGGATGAGCCTTGAAAACAATATGCTGAGTAAATGAAGCTTGACACAAAAGACTGCATATTCTATAATTCCAGTTATATAAAGTGTGCAGAGCACAGACAGAAGTATATTTTTATTTGCCAAAATATGGTTGGGGGAGAGGGAAGGAGAGTTCTGATGGGTACAGGGTTTCTCTCTGTGTTGAAACTATTCTGGAACCAGAGAGGGGTTATGGTTGAAGAACACTGTGGATATAATATAAAATGAAACACCACACTTGTTTGTACAGTTTGAACTGGTAAAATTGTGACTTTTATGTTATGTGAGAATTGTTCCTCAATTTAAAATGTTAAAAATAATTAAAAAATAATGAGAGTGAAATAAGAGCTTTCAACAGCATTTTAAAATGAGAGAATTTAATTGAAGGACATCGAATATGTTAAAAGTCCACACATTCATGATAGTAAAACAAACAAACAAAAAAAACTCCTTCATTGGCTATCTTTAGAGGATGATGCTGAGGGAACCCACACAGTGGCCCTCACAATAATGAAATAATTATTTAGAGAGATTTTCCCTTTATAGAATATTGCAACTAATAAATGAAGAATTAATTGCAGAATTTGAATATTATCATGTTATAAATGATGAAATAACAAGTTAAGGTAAGATTACTAATGGCCACTAATATTACAAAACAAGAGATTCAGCCAGGTGGGCTTCTCAGTGGAAATAAACACAACACTTATGAAATATTCCTGTCAAAAAATCAATCATGAATCAGACTGAGACTCTAGACCTAATGGTTTACAGGAAATATAAAAAGCAAAAGAATATGCTAATTAACACTATAGGGATGTGATTAGCAACATGAGAAGCTTTGTGTGATAAAATGACCTGTTTTTTTTTCAATAAATAAGTTGAAGTAATAATTTTTTTAAAAGATTTTATTTATTTATTTCACAGACAGAGATCACAAGTAGGCAGAGAGGCAGGGAGAGGGGGAGGAAGCAGGCTCCCTGCTGAGTAGAGAGCCAGATGCAGGACTTGATGCCAGGACTCTGGGATCATGATCTGAGCCGAAGGCAGAGGCTTTAACCTACTGAGCCACCCTGGCGCCCCTGAAATAATAATTTTGAAATGAAAATAGAGGGACATCACATTGAAATACCACCTTACACCAGTTAGAATGGCCAAAATTAGCAAGATAGGAAATAATGTGTGCTGGAGAGGATATGGAGAAAAGGGAACCCTCCTACACTGTTGGTGGGAATACAAGTTGGTGCAGCCACTTTGGAAAACAGTGTGGAGATTCCTCAAGCTCTAAAAATAGAGCTTCCCTATGACCTTGCAATTGCATTACTGGGTATTTACCCCAAATATACAGATGTAGTTAAACTAAGGGCCATCTGTACCCCAATGTTCATAGCAGCAATGGCCACAGTCGCCAAACTGTGGAAAGAACCAAGATGCCCTTCAATGGACGAATGGATAAGGAAGATGCGGTCCATATACACTATGGAGTATTATGCCTCCATCAGAAAGGATGAATACCCAACTATTGTATCAACATTGATGGGACTAGAAGAGATTATGCTGAGTGAAGTAAGTCAAGCAGAGAGAATCATTTATCATATGGTTTCACTTATTTGTGGAGCATAACAAATAGCATGGAGGACATAGGGAGATGGAGAGGAGAAGGGAGTTGAGGGAAATTGGAAGGGGAGACGAACCATGAGAGACTATGGACTCTGAAAAACAATCTGAGGGTTTTGAAGGGATGGGGGTGGGAGGTTGGGGAGCCAGGTGGTGGGTATTATGGAGGGCACATATTGCATGGAGCACTGGGTGTGGTGCATAAACAATGAATTCTGTTACACTGAAAAGAAATTAAATAAAAAGAATTTAATATATAAAAAAGAAAATAGAGGGACAGACAGCCAGTGAATTAGAGACTTAGGGGACATCAACAAAACACAGTGTATGGACCTCATTGAGTCCTATTTCAAAACAAATTGTAAAAGAAAAATGAGTCAATCATGACAATTAAAACACTAAATGGAAATTTTATAATAAGAAGTAGTTGTTAATTGTTTTATGAATAATAGTAACATTAAAGTTGTCTTTCTGTAAAGTTCTCACCATTTAGAGGGATTAGATATGATTGGCTCTAAGTTGATAATTGTTGAAGTTGGTTGGTGCAAATAAGTAATCCATTACTACTCCAGCTTTATATGTGTGTGTTTGAGAACATCCATTATAAAAAGAGACATACATCTAAAATTAAGGTAAAGCTAAGCAGAGAGAATTTGTAGACACACACAGGAGAAAAGTAGAGATGACCCTCAGTTAGCAGGAGACTGACCCATGGTAGGTTAAAAATGCAGAGAGTAAAATACACCACAACAAATAGGTAACTTGGGAGGAAGTAGACTTAAAAGCATTTCCCCACTGTTCAGAAAATCAAGAGAAATACTAATCAGTTGTGTTAAGTCAATATTCATAGCAGCAATCGCCACAGTCGCCAAACTGTGGAAAGAGCCAAGATGCCCTTCAACAGACAAATGGATAAAGAAGATATGGTCCATTTATACAATGGAATATTATGCCTCCATCAGAAACGATGAATACCCATCTTTTTATCAACATGGACGGGACTGGAGGAGATTATGCTGAGTGAAATAAGTCAAGCAGAGAAAGTCAATTATCATATGGTTTCACTTACTTGTGGAGCATAAGGAATAACATGGAGGACATTAGGAGAAGGAAAGGAAAAGTGGATTGGGGGAAATCGGGGGGCAGGGGAGATGAAGCATGAGAGACTGTAGACTTTGAGAAACAAACTGAGGGTTTTGGAGGGGTCGGGGGGATGGGTGAGCCTGGTGGTGAGTATTATGGAGGACACATATTGCATGGAGCACTGGGTATGGTGCATAAACAATGACTCTTGGCACAATGAGAAAATTAAATTAAAACAAAACAAAAATACAAGTTGTAATTTGTTCACAACCACTAAAAGTAAAAGAAAAAAAAAGAGTAAACAAATGTAAAATTTCCAAGCTAATATAAAGAAAAAGTGGCACATGTGCCACCCTATGACCCTGCAATTGCACTACTGGGTATTTACCCCAAAGATACAGATGTAGTGAAAAGCAGGGTCATCTGTACTCCAATGTTCATAGCAGCAATTGCCACAATTGCCAAACTGTGGAAAGAGCCAAAATGCCCTTCTTGGACATCTTGATGAATGGATAAAGATATGGTCCATATATATAATGGAGTATTATGCCTCCATCAGAAAGGATGAATGCCCAGTTTTTGTATCAATATGGATGGGACTGGAGGAGATTATGCTGAGAGAAATAAATCAAGAAGAGAGTCAATTATCATATGGTCTCACTTGTGGAGCATAAGAAATAACATGGAGGACATTAAGAGAAGGAAAGGAAAAGTGAATTGGGGGAAATCAGAGGGGGAGATGAACCATGAGAGACTGTGGACTCTGAGAAACAAACTGAGGTTTTGGACAGGAGGGGTACAGATAGGAGGTTAGGTGAGCCTGGTGGTGGGTATTAAGGAGGGCATGTATTGCATGGAGCACTGGGGGTGGTGCATAAACAATGACTCTTGGAACACTGGGAAAATTAAATTAAAAAAAAAAGAAGGGCCATATGCACCCCAATGTTTATAGCAGCAATGTCCACAATAGCCAAACTGTGGAAAGAGCTAGGATACCCTTCAATAGACAAATGGATAAAGAAGATGTGGTCCATACAGCCATCAGAAAGGATGAATACCCACCATTTGTATCAACATGGGATGGAGCCAGAAGGGATTATGCTAAGTGAAATAAGTCAAACAGAGAAAGTCAATTATCATATGGTTTCACTTATTGTGGAACATAAGGAATTGCATGGAGGACATTAGGAGAAGGAAGGGAAAAATGAAGGGGGAATAATTGGAGTGGGAGATGAACCATGAAAGACTATAGACTCCAGGAAACAAGCTAAGGATTTTAGAGGGGAGGGCGGTGGGGAATGGGTGAGTCTGGTGATGGATATTAAGGAGTGTATAGATTGCATGGAGCACTGGGTGTATGCAAACAATGAATCATGGAACACCACATCAAAAACTAATGTACTGTATGGTGACTCACATAACAAAAAAAAAAAAAAGGAAGAAAGAATAAAAAACTGTCATTGATAACAGATGGTGTGATTGTGTACATAAAAGATCCATTTAATGGATTTCTGTTATCAATAAATTATGAATATCAATATGTGAATTTAGAAGACTTGCTAAGTATAGCATCATATATAGAATTAATATTTCCATGGGCCAATAGAAAACAGCTAGAAAATGACCATTCAAAAGTGATATCATGTCAGTAACCTGCAACTATCCATTACCAAATATGTGTAAAATTTTTTTGCAAAAAACTTGAGAGAAACCAAAGTAGACTTAAGTAACATGGCAGGCTGTGCAAGATTCCCAAACTGGCACACTCAATATTGCATAAATGCCAATTCTCCCCACACTGAGCTGATTTTTATTTGTGGAATCTTAAAAGCTGATCCTAAAATGTGTATTGAAATGTGCAAAATTAAATGTATCCAAGACATTCTGGAAAAGAGAAACAGCGTGGGGGGATTTGTGCTACCAGATAGTGACTCATAAGTAGCAGTAATGAAACAGTTTTGGTGGCAGAGGATAGACTGTGTGCTGATGGAACAGAACAGAGAGCCTGGAAATCAATCCTGTGCTTATCTCGACATCCAATTCACCAAACAGTAGGAAAGTGGGAAAATCTGGGACAATTGATAGTCATCTGGTAAATAGTGAGTTTTAACTCTTACTTCATACTATCCACAAAAAGCAATCACAGGCTGAATGCAGAAAGGGTGATGGTCATTAAGGAGGGCATGTGATGTGGTGAGCACTGGGTGTTAGACACAACTGATGAATTATTGAACACTACATCTGAAACTAATGAGGTACTATATGTTGGGTAATTGAATTTGAATAAAAAAATAAATTTGAAAGCAAAATAGCAAAGACAATACAGAAGACCTTCATGGCTCTTGTGCAGGAAAGTATCTCCCCAGTTGCCTAAGCAAGGAACAAAAAGTACTAAGCATAAAGGAAATACCCTGTGGATGGAACTACATGAAAATCGAGACAGTCTTCAGAGTGTGTAAAGGCAAAGCACAGCTTGGGAAGACATACTTGTGGAATATGAAGGGAAAAATGACTTGTCTGCACAATACAGAAATAATCCTTAGACACACAAGAAAAAGAACTCAGTAAATACAGGCAAGAGACTGATAGAAGTGACACACAAAGAGAGGAGCCAAATGTGCACAACCCTGCATCAGGGAAAAGTTCACACGTTAGTGAGGTGCTCGTGCACACCCACTACGTCTACAGTGAAGCTGACTGGCAGGAACCAGCGTGTTGAGGACAGGAGCAACTTGAAGGGAGTGTAAATTAGGACAAGAAGTTTGGCATTTTCTACTGACCTTGAAAACACATGGCCTTACCTGTGATTTCACTTTCCCTCTGGAAGGTATTCACCCAGCAGAAGTGCACACATGTGCACAAGGAGACCAGGATGAGACTGTTTTCCACAGTGTCACCATAGCTGCAAAGGGGAAACCACACAAGTGGATTGTGGTATATCTGTCTGGTGGAGCAGTAGACAGAGGTAGATAGGGACAGAATACCAGTTTGTGGAGCAACACTGAGCAAGATGATGCTAGTCTGTGGACCACATTTTGAGAACAGCTGCTAATTCCACAACCGACTCAGTCTCTTCCTCTCAGAGTTTCCAAATGGCAGTGGATGATCCCATTAGAACCCAAGTCATCCTGTTCAAAACTGCTTGTTCACGTCCAGGTGGAGGATGTCAGCAGCACAACCCACCTCAGAGCCTGCCCATCCTCTCCCCTGCCCATGCTGAGCTCTATCCTGCCTGTCTCCATTCACTGTTCCTGCTTTGGCCCCTCCTGTCAACTCCTGACCCTTTTCACCTCTTGACTGAATGGCTGCCATGGTTTGCTAATGATCTCCAGCCTGTCTGTTCCCTGCTTGGTTTCCCACACAGAGCTCCCTGTGTGGAGGCACCAAAGCCTCCGTTCAAGTCATTTTGCTCCCTACTGCAAATGAGTGATGGATTCCCCATCAGCTGAGTGGGCCTGGAGTGGACCCCCAGAAGGGTCTTTCTTCAGGCCTGCCAGGTGAACTTGGCTTCAGCCAGGAGCATTGTGCTTGGTGATTTTCTGGTTCTCTCATTCTTCCCAGAATGGCTGTGTACCCCCATCCCCCACGTGGGTGTGACCAGCTCTCTTATCTCCCCATGGGCTCTCCATCACCTCTCTGATGTGACTCTTTCCTGCTTTGTGCCATCAGCAACCTGGTTATGCCCCCTCTCACTATCTGTGTCCCATTACATAGCAGGTGTTTGTTTTCATGTCTGCATTCATGGAGAGCCATGAGATCCCTAGAACTGGACTTGGCCTACTCTATTTCTGCATTCCCCACGCAGTGGGCATGTCCCTTAGAAGCATGTGCTCAGTAGTCTCGTGGTACTGATCTGAGCCTGAGAAATGCATTTAAGGTCATGAAGGAGCCTGGTGCTGTGATTCTCTGAGTCTAATGAAAATTTGTCCCTTTAGTTGAAATAACCCTGAAGCTCAAGACAGGGCTGGCCAGGGCAGGAGTGTGGTCACCAGCTGCTGAGGCAAGCCCTGAGTGCGTATGGCATGCCATAGCCCCATGTCTCCCTTACACACATGGTGTCCTTCAACCCCTCCCAGCCTGGAGCAGTGGCCATCTTGACCTCACCTCTTCCAGGTGAGGGCCATGACTCATTCAAGATCACACAGCCAGCACCTGCTCTCCCATGGTCTCCTGAGCTCCTGACCTATGTCTGTGCTGAGGTTAATGAGGTGGGCACTGAGGACTCTCACCTCCCCTCATTCTGCTCTGGCTTCCCATGCAATGAAGAAAAAGTGGGGAGGGGACAAGGAAGAGAGTATGCCTGGGTGCCCCATGTTCAGGCTACAGGTAGCTCCTGGGTCTTGGTGGAAGCAGGGAACAGAATGGTCTCAGCTCACCTTGGCTTCCATATCTTGATGCATTAGCTGGGCAGAAAGAGTCACCTGCATGGTGGGGTCACTCTGTTTGGGAAGATCTCTCCACCAGCACAGCTGGGGCTTGGCATCTTGAATGGCCAATTAGGTGAGCTTGTTTGTGTTCTGGCCTCTGCAGTGCACTGGGACTCTTGGTTCTCCTGGGTCCCCTGTCACCAACTTTTGTCTGATCCTCCCCCGCCCACCTACAGGGCCAGGAACCAAAGCCCAGAAGTCCCTTAGGGCCCCAGAGGGGTGAGCAGAAGAGGAGCATAGAATCTAAGAGCAGACCTTGTGACCCTCAGTGGACCGTCCTCCCAGGGGTGGCAGGTGTGAACTCCTGGGCCCAGAGCTATTCCATCAACCCCTTCCCACCACTACCTTAGCTGTGAGTTGAAATGATCTATCAGGAAAAACAATCCTCTCTGGGTCCCTCTGTGCTTACTGTTGTTCCTTCCTGGAGCACAGCCTGACCCATGAATGGGAGAAGACCACCTGAATACACTTCTTGGAGGGGGATCAAGCGGAGATGGCTTTTCAAAATTATGAAACAAAATGTGTTTAAAAATTTCAGCAATTAGAAAGTGTTTGGCGCACAGCAAGGATGCCCCTCTGCTTATCCCAATCGCTGTCCCAACTCTGTTGGAGGTCTGGTGTTTCTACATCCACACCTGTCGGGGGAGGAGGTGGCTCAGGGGTGCCTGTGTATTTTATTTAATTTGTTCTTTTTCTTTTACAAAAATATAATTGCACCCCACACCATGTCTGCATTTTTTATCTTTTCACCAAATACTGTGTAATCGTCACCCTTCTAAGCCAGTGACATTCTATCTCAGTATCTCCAGTGTTCTGTTGTATGGGGGACCAGGACTTACTCCTTTAACTATGTGAATGGCTATTTAGGATTGGACATTTTAAAATATTTTTATTTTGAAGAGAAGACTCAACATAAGATTTTCTGATTAACCAATTTTTAAGGGCACAATATCTTATTGTTGTTTGTAAGTGCAGAGTACAGCACATCTCCAAACTTATTCCTCTTGTTGGACTAAGATTCATGCCTGCTAGTTAGCAACTCCACCACCCACCCCACCCCTGGCAACTGCCATGCCACAGTTTGATTCTGTGGTCTTGACTATTTCAGATAACTCATCCGCATGGAAGGGTACAATTTTTTCTTTTTGTGATTGGCTTATTTCGCTTAGCATAATGTTCTCAAGGTCCCTCCATGTCTTCATGCGTTACAAAATTTCCTTTTTTAAATTTCATTTTTTTTTGTTTTCTTTTTTTTTTTTTTTTAATTTTTAAATTTTTTTACTTATTCAAAATTTACTTCTTCTTAAAGGCCGAACATAACTATTTCACTGTGTGTATAAACCAGTGTGTTTATCCTCTCATGAGTCCATGGCCAACAGTGTCTCTTCCACATCTTGGCTATTGTGAGCAGTGCTACATGGAGCCTGGGAGAACAGACACCTCTTCCTGATCCTGGTTCGAGTTCTCTCCATACTTACCCAGAAATGGAATTCCTGGTTCCTACAGCAGTTCCATTTTTAATTTGTTGAAAAACTCCTATACTTTTTTCCGCACCAGCTGCAGTCCCACCAACTGCATGTGTTCCAATTTCCCCACATCTTTGCCCGTGTTTGTTTTCTTTTTCTTTTTTTTCCATGTGTGTTTTCTTTTTTTTTTTTTAATATTTTATTTATTTATTTGTCAGAGACAGAGACAGCACATGAGCAAGGGGAGGGGCAGGCAGGAGGAGAGGGACAAGCAGACTCCTTGCTGAATGGGGAGCCTGACATGGGGTCAATCCCAGGATTGATCATGACCTGAGCTGAAGTCAGATGTGTAACTGACTGAACCACCCAGGCATCCCTGTTTTCTTTTTATAGCAGCCACCCTGAAGTGGTCCCTCTTTGTGGTTTCACATCTGCCTGATGCTGAGTGATGCTGAGCATTTCTGTTATATGCCTGTTGGTCATTTGTATATCTTCTTCAAAGAAATGTCTGTTCAAGTACCTACTCCACTTTTTAAAAAAATATATTTTATTTTTTCAGTGTTCCAAGAGTCATTGTTTATGCACCACACCAAGTACTCCATGCAATACATGCCTTCCTTAATACCCATCACCAGGCTCACCTAACCCCCCCACCCTCTCCCCTCCAAAACCCCCAGTTTGTTTCCCAGAGTCCACAGTCTCTCACAGTTTGCTCCCCCTCCAATTTCCCACAAATCACTTTTCCTTTCCTTCTCCTAATGTCCTCCATGTTATTCCTTGTGCTCCACAAGTAAGTGAAACCATATGATAATTGAATCTCTCTTCTTGACCTATTTCACTCAGCATAATCTCTTTTAATTGGGTCCTTAGGTTTTATTCTTTAAATTTGAAGTTGTAGGAATTGCTTACATGTGGAGATTAATCCCTCTTCAGATATATGATTTGCAAATATTTTCTCTTTTTCCGTAGGTTGCTTTTTCATGCTCTTAAATGTTTCCTTTGCTGGGCAGAAGCTTTTTAGTTTGCTAGAATCCCACTTGTTTGTTTTTTGTTCTGTTCATGTGCCAAGACAAATGCCATGTGTTTTCTCCCTGTGTTTTCTTTTAGGAGTTTTACAAACTGAGGTCTTATGTTTATGACTTTAATCCATTTTGTGTTTATTTTTATGTATGGTATAAAATAAGGGCCTAATTTCAATCTTTTGCCTGTGAATATCTAATTTTCCCAGCTTCATTTGTTGGAGAAACTGTTCATTCCTTAGTATGTATTCTTGTACAAAATGTCAAGGACCAATTAAACATACATACATAGATTTATATCTTGGCTCTCTATCCTGTTTCTTGATCTATGTATCTGCCTGTATGCTGATATCATACAGTTTTGATTATTTGTTTATTTGATTATTTGATTATTTATGATATATTTTGAAATAAGAAAGTGTGATACTTACAGATTTGTTTTTCTTTCTTTGCTTTTCTTTTAAGATTGATTTGGCTATTCAGGGTCATTTGTAGTTCCACATGAATTATGATTTTTTTTTCTATTTTTGTAAAAAATGCCATTGAGGTTTTTATTGAAGTATAATGAACATACAGTGTTATGTTATTTTCAGGTGTATGAGATAATGACTCACCAATTGTATACATCACTCAGGACTCCTCACAATAACTGTGCTCTTAATCCCCATCACCTATTTCATCCGTCACCCAACCTCCTTCCCTCTGTAACCTTCAGTTTCTTCTCTATATTTAAGAGTCTGGGGTTTTTTTCTTTTTCTATTTTTTTCTTTGCTTTGTTTCTTAAATTCCACATATGAGTGAAATCATATAGTATTTTTCTTTCTCTGACTTATTTTGCTTGGCATTATACCCTCTAGATCTGTCCATGTTGTTACAAATGTCAAGATTTCAATCTTTTTTTATGACTGAGCAGTATTCAGCCATATGTATCTATACCACATTTTCTTCTTCTTCTTTTTAAAAAAGATTTTATTTATTTATTTGTCAGAAAGACACACAGTGAGAGAGGGAACACAAGCCGGGGGAGTGGGAGAGGGAGAAGCAGGCTTCCCACTGAACAGGGAGCCCGATGCAGGGCTTGATCCACATGACCTGAGCTGAAGGCAGATGCTTAACCAAACTGAGCCACCTAGGTGCCCTATACCACATCTTCTTTAACCACTCATCTATAGATGGACACTTACATATTTTGACTATTGTAAATAATGCTGCAATAAACATAGGGGTGCACATATCTCTTTGAATTTGTATTTTCATTTTTTGGGGGTAAATACCTGGTAGTGGAATTATTGGATCATCAGACAATTCTATTTTTAACTTTTTGAGGAAACTCCATAGTGTTTTCCAAAGTGGCTCACAAATTCAACAACCATGGATGGACCTACAAAGTATAATGCTAAGTGAAATAAGTCAGACAGAGAAAGACAGATACCGTGGGATTCACTTATGTGTGGAATTTAGGAACCAAAGCAAATGAACAGCTTTGCAATGTATTTTGAAATCTGAGATTGTGATACCTCCAGTTGTGTTCTTCTTTTTCAGGTTTGCTTTGCCTATTTAACACCTTTTGGGGTTCCATATATATATTAGGATTATTTGTCTTAGTTCTGCAAAAAAAAAATACTGTTGATATTTTGGTAGGGATTGCATTAAATCTGTAGATTGCTTGGGGGAAGTTAGGACATTTTAACAATATTGGTTCTTCCACTCCATCTTTTCATTTCTTTGTGTCATCTTTAATCTTTTTCATCTAGATATGTCTCCTTTCACAAGGGAAACAAAGGGAAACTATTGGGACTACACAAAAGCTTTTCACAGCAAAGTAAACCATGAACAAAGCAGAAAGACAACCCTCTGAATGATAGAAGGTATTTGCAAATGATGTATCCAATAAGGGGTTAATAACCAAAATATATAAAGAATTTACACAACTCAATATCAAAAAAAAAAAAGAAAAAAGAAAGAAAGAAAAGAAAAGAAAGAAAGAATCCAGTTTTTAAATGGGCAGAGGACATGAACAGACATTTCTCCAGTGAAGACAGACAGATAGCCAACAGACATTTGGAAAGATGTTCAGCATCACCCATCAGAGAAATAAAAATTAAAACTACAATGAGATACCACCTCACACCTGTCAGAATGGCTAACATCAACAACACAAGAAACAGCAAGTGTTGGTGAGGAGGTGGAGTAAAAGGATCCCTCATGCACTGTTGGTGGGAATGCAAACTGGTGCATCCACTGTGGAAAACAATATCGAGGTTCCTCAAAAAGTTAAATATACTACTATATGATCCAGTAATTCCAGTACTGAGTGTTTAACCACCCAAAATAAAACACTAATTTGAAAAGTTATATGAACCCATATATTTATTGCAGCATTATTTACAATAGATAAGATCTGGAAACAACCATTTTTCTATCCATAGATGAATGGATAAAGATGTGGGTAAAGATGGATAAAGATAAAGGTATACAATGGCATATTACTCAGCCTTAAAAGAGAATGAGGTCTTGCCACTGAGATTTTGATAGGTATTGGATTGAATCTGTAGATTGCTTTAGGTAGTATGGACATTTTAACAGTATTAAATCTTTAGCAAAAAACATGTTAATATCTCATTATTAATTTTTTCATTATAGGATGTGAGTAGATGTATTTTACCAAGTGAGAAGTTGCTAGAAAGTTTCATGTAAATACTGGTTTAACTGTATCATTGAAGTTTTGGTATTCAGAGTTTTCAGTATCATTTAGTTTTACCTGCTTAAGTTTTCAGTATTATTTCTTCTTTGACCTGTGAGTTATGAGGATGTGTCTTAAATTTCCAGATATTTAAGTTTTTTTCTGTTTTATTATTTATTAACATCTATTTAATTACATTTTTTAAAAATTTTATTTTATTTTTTCAGTGTTCCAAGATTCATTGTTTATGTGCCACACCCAGTGCTCCATGCAATACGTGCCCTTCTTAGTACCCACCACCAGGCTCATTTACCCTCCACCCTCACCCCTCCAAAACCCTCAGTTTGTTTCTCAGAGTCCATAGTCTCTCATGGTTCATCTTCCGCTCCGTTTTCCCCCAATTCACTTTTCCTTTCCTTCTCCTAATGTCTTCTGTGTTATTCCTTATGCTCCACAAATAAGTGAAACCATATGATAATTGACTCTCTTCTTGACTTATTTCACTCAGCATAATCTCCAGTCCCATCCATGTTGATACAAAAGTTGGGTATTCATCTTTTCTGATGGAGACATAATATTCCATTGTATATATAGACCATATCTTCTTTATCCATTCGTCAAGATGTCCAAGAAGGGCATTTTGGCTCTTTCCACAATTTGGCAATTGTGGCAATTGCTGCTATGAACATTGGGGTAAAGGTGGCCCTTCTTTTCTCTACATCTGTATCTTTAGGGTAAATACCCAGTAGTGCAATTGCAGGGTCATAGGGTAGCTTTATTTTTAATTTCTTAAGGAATCTCTACACTGTTTTCCTGAATGGCTGCACCAACTTGCATTCCCACCAACAGTGTAAGAGGGTTCCCCTTTCTCCACATCCTCTCCAACACTTTTTGCTTACTGTCTTGTTAATTTTAGCCTTTCTAACTGATGTAAGGTGGTATCTCCATGTGGTTTTGATTTGATTCCCCCTGATGGCTAATGATGATGAACATTTTTTCATGTGTGTGATAGCCATTTGTATGTCTTCTTTGGAGAAGTGTCTGTTCATGTTTTCTGTCCATTTTTTGACATGATTATATGTTTATTACATTTATATCTCAGTTCCTTAGCAACAAATTAATTGACCAGATATGTATGGATTTATTTCTTGTGTCTCTATTCTGTTCCATTGATCTATGTCTGTTTTTAGGCCAATATAATACTGTTTCAATTTTTAACATGTTGTAATATAGTTTGAAATCAAGAAATGTGATGCTTCAAGCCTTCTTCTTAAAATTGCTATGGCTATTCAGAGTCTTTTGTTGGCTCCATATTCATTTAAGAATTATTTTTCTAATTCTGTGAAAAATGCCACTGAAATTTTATTAGGGATTGCATTGAATCTGTAGATGGCTTTGGGTAGTATGGACATTTAAACAATATTAATTCTTCCAATCTATAATTACAGACTATTTTTTTCATTTATTTATCTTCTTCAGTTTATATTATCAATGTATTATAGTTTTTAATGTATGAATCTTTCACCTCCTTGCTTAAATTTATTTCTAGGTATTTTATTCCTTTGATAGAATTTTAAATGAGGTTGTTTTCTTAATTTCTTTTCTGTGTCTGTTATTGATGTGTGCAAATACAACTGGTTTTTGTTTATTGATTTCATGTACTGCAACTTCCCTTATTCATTAGTTTTAGCAGTTTTTGGTGGAGTCTTTAGGTTTTCCAAGTACAAAATCATGTCTTCTGCAAATAGTAACAGTTTTACTTCTTTTTCTCCCTAATCTGGATACTTTTTATTTATTTTATCTAATTGCTCTTGCTAGGATTTCCAGTACTATGTTGAATAAAAGTGGTGAGAGTGGATCCTTGTTTTTCCTGATCTTAAAGGAAAAGCTTTCAGCTTTTCACCATTGAGAATTTAGCTGTGGGTTTGTCATATATGACCTTTATTATGTTGAGGTGCATGATGTCTGTACCCAGTGTTCTGAGAGTTTTTATCAGGAATCAATGTTGAACTTTGTCAAATACTTTTTCTGCATCTATTTAAATGGTCGTATAATTTTTACATTTTGTTTTACTAAATCTGTGTCTCACATTGATTGATTTGCAGATGCTGAATCATCCTTGCATCCTTAGAATAAATCCTACTTGACTATGGTGCATGATTCTTTGAATGTATTTTTGAATTTGGTTTGCTAATATTTTCTTGAGGACTTTTGCATATACGTTCACCAGGGATAATGGCCTATAATTTTGTTTTCTTGTAGAGTTCTTGTAGAGTTCTTGTTTTCTTGTAGAGTTCTTGGTATCAAGGTAATGTTGAACTTTTTTAAAGTGATTTTGGAAGTGTTTCCTTTTCTATTTTTGGAAGAGTTTGAGAAGGTTTGGTATTAATTATTTAAATTTTGGGTAGAATTCACTAAAAAGAATTTTTTTTCTTTGTAAGTCTAAATAAAGCTTGGTCTAGAGAGGAGTTCTTGTCCAAGATGGTATCTTAAGAGGTCCTGAATGCACCTCCTCCCATGGATGCATTGAATCTACAGCTATACATGGAACAAATCTCTTTGAAATAAATCAGAAACTAGCTGAGTGACTTCTATATATCAGACAAATGAGGAAATACACACAGTGAAATGGTCAAGAAAGGCTGAGATACACTGTCACCATAAGTCCCACCCCTGCAAAAACACCATAGACTTGCAAAGTAGCTCACAATTCTATTCTTCCTGAGAAGCAAATGGTTTGTACTCAACATCTAGCACTCCAAATTCCAAGAATTCCACATAAAGTATGGCTGGAAGTCTATATCTCTGCACAGGCTTTACAAGAGATGTTAAAGGGATTTCTTCAAGCTAAAATGAAAGGATGCTAATTAGTACCAGGAAAACATATGAAAGTTTAAATCTTACTGGTCATGTAAATACATTAGTTAATTTCAGAATACTCTGATGGTTTAATGTGATAGGTAAATCACCTATAAAGTTAGTCTGAAGGTTAAAAGACAAAAGTATTAAAATAATTATAACTACAATAATTTCTTAGTAGATACACAAGGAAAAAATGTAGATTATGACATCAAATTTATATGCAACTAATTAATTGTTGAATACTACATCAAAAAGTAATGATGTATTATATGTTGGCTAATTGAACATTTAGAAAAACAAAAAAACAAAATGTGGGTGGAGGAAAGTTGAAATGAAAAGTTTTAGTATGCATGCAATATTAACTTATTATCAGCTTAAAATATACTGTTATAAATATAAGATGTTTAATGTAAACCTCATTGTAACCACAAAGCAAAAACCTGTAGTAGATACACAGAAGATAAAGGGAAGGGAATCTAACTATATCACAACAGAAAAATACCACATCACAAAAAAATACCACATCACAAAGGAAGAGATGAAGAAAGTAACAAAGGAATTACAGAGCATCCAGAAAATAACAAAATCACAAAAGTAAGTCTATACCTATAAATAATTACTTTAAATGTATGGTTTCACTCCTTCGTGGAGCATAACGAATATCATGGAAGACCATAGGGGAAGGGAGGGAAATCTGAAGGGGGAGAAATCAGAGAAGGAGACAAACCATGAGAGAGTATGGACTCTAGGAAACAAACTTAAGGTTACAGAAAGGAGGGGTCAGGGGATAGGGTAACTGGGTGATGAGTATTAAGGAGAACACATGATGTGGTGATGAGCACTACGTGTTATACACAACTGATGATTCATTGAACACTACATCATAAACTAATGATGTACAGTATGTTGGCTAACTGAACATAATAAGATAAATAAATGTAAATGTACTAAATTCTCAAATCAAAAGACAGTGGATGAATGGATAAATAATATACAAAATCACTGTATGCTGCCCTCAAAGTCTCGCTTCAGCTAAAGCTCTATACACACTGACACAAACTGACTGAGAGTGAAGGTATGGGCAAATTAGTCCATACGAATGGAAACTGAAAGAAAACAGTTGTAGTTCTGCTTATTTCCACCAAAATGGATGTTAAAGATTTTACTTATTTATTTGACAGACAGAGATACCAAGTAGGCAGAGAGGCAGGCAGAGAGAGAGAGGGGGAAGCAGGCTCCCTGCTGAGCAGAGAGCCCAATGTGGGGCTTGATCCCAGGACCCTGGCATCATGACCTGAGCCAAAAGCAGAGGCTTTAACCCACTGAGCCACCCAGGTGCCCCAAAATGGATTTTAATCCAAAGACTGTAATAAGAGAAAGAAGGTCATTATGGAATAATAAAAAAGTTAATCCATTGTGTATATGGACCACATCTTCTTTATCCACTCATCTGTTGAAGGGCATCTTGGCTCTCTTTCTGCAGTTTGGTGATTGGGGGACATTGCTGCTATGAACATTGGGGTACAGATGGCCCTTCTTTTCACTATACTTGTATCTTTGGGGTAAATACCCAGTAGTGGAATTGCAGGGTCATAGGATAGCCTATTTTTAATTTTTTTGAGGAATCTCCACATTGTCTTCCAAAGTGGCTGCACCAACTTGCATTCCCACCAACAATGTAAGAGGGTTGCCGTTTCTCCACATCCTCTCCAATATTTGTTGTTTCTTGCCTTGTTAACCATTCTAACTGGTGTAAGGTGGTATCTCCATGTGGTTTTGATTTGAATTTTCCTGACTAATAATGTATTGTATGGTGACTAACATAACACAATAAAAAAAAAGGTTAATCCAATAAAAGGATATGGTATTTCAGAATATTTATGCACACAACATAGGAATACCTAAATTCATAAAGCAAATATTAACAGATCTGAAGGAGAAATATCCAATAATACAATTAATAGTGGGAAATTTTGCTTTCAACAGATCATCCAGATGGAAAGCCAATAAGAAAACACTGGACTTAAACTACATGTCAGGCCTGACAGACTTAGACATTCATATAATATTCTATCCAAGAGCAGCAGAATAAATTCTTTTCAAGTGAACATCGAACATTCTCCAGGACCGATCACATGTTAGGACATAAAACACATCTTAATAAACTTAAGAAGATTGAGATCATGACAAGCATCTATTCTGACTATAGTGGTTTGAAACTAGAAAATATGGGCACAAAAACAGACAAATAGACCAATGGAACAGAATAGAGAGCCCAGATATGGACCCTCAATTCTACAGTCAAATAATCTTTGACAATGCAGGAATAAAGTATCCAATGGAAAAAAAAGATAGTCTCTTCAAAAAATTGTGCTGGGAAAATTGGACAGCTATATAAAGAAGAATAAAACTTGACCATTCTCTTACACCATACACAAAGATAAACTCAAAATGGATGAAAGACCTCAGTGTGAGACAGGAATCCATCAAAATCCTAGAGGAGAACATAGGCAGTAACCTCTTCAACATTGGCCACAGAAACTTCTTTCAAGACATGTCTCTAAAGGCAAGGGTAACAAAAACAAAAAATGAACTTTTAGGACTTCATCAAGATAAAAAGCTTCTACACAACGAAGGAAACAGTCAACAAAACAAAGAGGCAACCCACGGAATGGGAGAAGATATTTTCAAATGACACTACACACAAGGACTGATATCCAAGATCTATAAAGAACTCCTCAAATCCAAAACCAAAAAAACA
Organism: Mustela erminea; assembly: GCF_009829155.1. Classification (NCBI taxonomy): domain Eukaryota; kingdom Metazoa; phylum Chordata; class Mammalia; order Carnivora; family Mustelidae; genus Mustela; species Mustela erminea. Next base: position 45,592,282 of record NC_045621.1, on the reverse strand, counting down.
AATAATTCAAAAAAATAGGCAGAAGACATGAACAGACATTTCTCCAAAGAAGACACAAATGGCTAACAGACACATGAAAAAATGTTCATCAATATTTAGCCATCAGGGAAATTCAAATCAGAAACCACATTGAGATACCACCTCACACCAGTCAGAATGGCTAAAATTAATAAGGCAGGAAATAACAAATGTTGGAGAAGTTGTGGAGAAAGGGGAACCCTCTTACACTCTTGGTGGGAATAAACTGGTACAACCACTTTCAAAAACAGTGTGGAGATTCATGAAAAAATAGAGTTACCCTATGACCTTGCAATCGTACTACTCAGTATTTACCCCAAAGATACAGATGTATCTTTGCATATGCACCTCATGTTCATAGCAGCAATGTCCACAATATCCCAACTGTGGAAGGAGCTGAGATGCCCTTCAGCAGATGAATGAATAAAGAAGATGCGGTCCATAAATTCAATGAAATATTATGCCTCCTTCAGAAAGGATGAATACCCAACTTTTGTATCAACATGGAGAGGACTGAAGGCGATTATGCCGAATGAAATAAGTAAAGCGGAGTAAGCCAATTATCATTTGGTTTCACTTACTTGTGGAGCATAAGGAATTACATGGAGGACAGTTGGAGAAGGAAAGGAAAAGTGAATTAGGGGAAATAGGGAGATGAAAGATGAGAGACTATGGATTCTGAGAAACAAACCAAGGGTTAGGGAGGGGAGGAGGTGGAGGGATGGGTGACCCTGGTGGTGGGTATTAAGGAGGGCATATATTGCATGTAGCACTGGATGTGGTGCTTAAACAATGAATCTTGGAACATGACAAAAATAAAATAAAATTAAGATGTTAAATGAATTACATACTATATAGTGGCTAATGGAAATAATAAAAAAAAATAAAATAAAAAAATCTCAGAAACAGCAGAGCAGTGGGTATGAGGGGCTGGGGGATAAAGGAAACGGGAAGATATTTGTCAAAGTGTACAAACTTTCAGTTAGATTAACAAGATCCATAGATCAAATGCAGAGTATGTCGATACACTTAATAGTGTTTGATACACTTGAATGTTTCTAAGAGTAAATCTTAAGTGTTCTTACACAAAAAGGAATTTAAGTATATGACAGGATGGAGGTTTTGGTTAATGATATGATGGTAATCTATTTGCTTATAAATGTGTCTTACCAACACCTTGTACACCTTAAATTTACACAATGTTGTATGTAAGCTATATATAAATAAAGCTGGAAAAAATTTTAAAAAGTAAAAATAAAAATAAATAATTTACATTGAGATAAATGAAAATGGAAACACAACATATTAAAACATACAGGATGCAGCAAATGTAGTTCCAAGAGGGAATTTTATAGCAATAAACACCTACATTAAGAAACAAAGAAGATTTCAAATAAGAAATCTAACTGTACTTCTCAAAGAACAAGAAGTACAAAGTAAGTCCAGAATTAGTAGAAGATTGTCTGATGTTACTGATTTCCAGATAACTTATGATGTTCTGTTTGATTTTCCCTTTTAACCAAAGGCATACATTCTTTAATCTCCAAAATTTAGGATTTTGGTTCCTTTTGATAAATATTTTTATTTTATTGTATATGACCAAAGAATATGGCTAAAAAAATTCTTTCTAAAATTTTAGTTTATAGCCAAACCATGATCTGTTTTTGAAACATTCTATGAACTCAACAAATTTTTATTCAAGGGGTCTAAGGTTTTTGTAAAAATACTAGAGATGTGGGATGCCTGGGTGGCTCAGTTGGTTAAGCAGCTGCCTTCGGCTCAGGTCATGAACCCACCGTCCTGGGATGGAGTCCCACATCGGGCTCCTTGCTCGGCAGGGAGCCTGCTTCTCCCTCTGCCTCTGCCTGCCATTCTGTCTGCCTGTGCTCACTCTCTCCCCGCCCATCTCTGATAAATAAATAAAATCTTTAAAAAAAATACTAGAGATGTTTGTTAACTGATCGCTTATTATATGTGTCTTTCCTTATATTTTGCTTATATTCTACATTTGTCAAATTCTGTAAGAATTCTCTCCTAACATTTCTAGAAGCTTTTATTTTGTGTATTTAACTATATTTTAATGTGTACACCTTCATGACTATTATATCATAATGCATAATGTTACTTATTTGCATTGCCTAATTAACTCTACCCTGTTTAGAACTTTTATCTTTAAATTTGACCTTGTCAGCTATTAATAGTCCTTCTGCTTTTTTAAATTTTTATTTTAATTTTTCAGTGTTCCAAGATTCATTGTTTATGCACCACACCCAGTATTCCACATGATACATGCCCTCCTTAATACCCACCATCAGGCTCACCTAACTTCCCACCCTGCTCCCCTCCATAACCTTCAGTTTTTTTCTCAGAGTCCACAGTTTATGGTTCATCTCCCCCTCCGATTCCCCCCAACTCACTTCTCCTTTCCTTCTCCCAGTGTCTTCCATGTTATTCATTTTGCTCCACAAGTAAGTGAAACCATATGATAATTAACTCTCTCTTCTTGACATATTTCACTCAGCATAATCTCTTCTAGTCCCATCCATGTTGGTCTGTGTTGATACAAAAGTTGGGCATTCATCCTTTCTGATGGAGGTATAATACTCCATAGTATATATGGACCACATCTTTATCCATTCATCTGTTGAAGGGCATCTTGGCTCTTTCCACAGTTTGGCAATTGTGGCCATTGTTGCTATGACCATTGGGGTAAAGATGGCCCTTCTTTTCTCTACATCTGTATCTTTGGGTTAAATAGCCAGTAGTACAATTGCAGAGTCATAAGGTAGCTCTGTTTTTAATTTCTTAAGGAATCTCCACACTGTTTTACTGAGTGGCTGCACCAACTTGCATTCCCACCAACAGTGTAAGAGGGTTCCCCTTTCTCCACATCCTCTCCAACACTTGTTTACTGTCTTGTTAATTTTGGCCATTCTAACTGGTGTAAGGTGGTATCTCCATGTGGTTTTGATTTGATTCACCCTGATGGCTAATGATGATGAACATTTTTTCATGTGTCTATTAGCCATTTGTATGTCTTCTTTGGAGAAGTGTCTGTTCATGTCTTCTGCCCATTTTGTTGATGTGATTATCTGTTTTTTGGGTTTTGAGTTTGAGGAGTTCTTTATAGATCTTGGATATCAGCCCTTTGTATGTAGTGTCATTTATGAATATCTTCTCCCATTCCATGGGTTGCCTCTACTTTCTTTAGGTTAAATTTAATCTGCTAATTTATTGAAGTGGCTCCCATTGTTCTGTTGAAAATACAGTTATCTGTCTTATGAAGATATAACTTTTTTCTGTATCTGCCTTTAGGTTTTCTGTCTGAATATAGTTTTCATCTCAATTGTTACATGCCTAACTACAGTGTGGTTTTTAAATATATATATATATCCTATTTGATGTTTCATCAATTTTGGAATACTCATTTATTATATATATTCAAATATGGTCCCAGGTCATGCCTTCACTTCTTAATTTGATAAATATCAATTATATATATGTTAAGGTTTATTACCTTATCCCCTGTGTCTCTTATTACTTTTCCAGTATTTTTTATCCTTTTGACTCTTCATGCTTTTGAGTATGTATATTTTCTTTTGATCTGTATTTCAGTTTACTAATTCTCTCACCAGCTATATCTAGTCTTTGTTAATCCTATCCATTGTATTCTTGATTGCAGTAATTTTATTTTTTAATTTATACTTTGAATTTCTTGAACATATTTATTTCAAATCCCTGTCTGAGATGTCTTATAGATGTTTCTAATGTCTACTTTTTATTTTTGTTTTTATCACATTTTTTCTGAATGGCTGGTTACTTTTGATTACATGCCAGATAATAAATATTTTTCAGTGCAGGGGTAATTTGAGATGCTGGATGATGTTAACACTTCTCTGAGAGAGTTTCCTTTTGCTGCTACTCAGAAGTCAGAAAAACAAACCGTGACCACATTAATTCAATCAGAATCTAAGATCTGGATCTGGGAAATATTGTGAGACCTTGTGAAAGCTGGTCAACTTGAAGTTTGCTGCTACTTCTAAGATGTTGCCCTTTCCACTCCCTCTTATTCATTGCCAGTTTTTGCTGTCCTAGCCACATGAGTGTGCCAGTCACTTCTTAGCATCTCAGTATCAACCTTAGAAGTTGACAACTTCCTTAAAGGAGAAATCCTGAGTCTCATATGGTTTGTCTCCCTCTCTGATTTCTTCCCTTCTACCAATCAGAATGGCAAAAAGTAACAAGACAGGAAACAACAAATGTTGGCAAGGATGTGGAGAAAGGGGGTGGAATGCTTTTACATCATTGGTAGGAATGCAAGTTGGTACAGCCACTCTGCAAAACAGTATGGAGGATCCTCCAGAAGTTAAGAATAGAGCTACCTTATGACCCAGCAATTGCCTACTGGGTATTTACCCCAAAGATACAGGTGTAGTGAAAAGAAGGAGCACATGCACACCAATGTTCATAGCAGCAATGTCCACAATAGACAAACTACGAAAGGAGCTGAGATGCCCTTCATCAGATGAAGGGATAAAGAAGATATGATCCATATATACAAAGAAATATTACTCAGCCATCAGAAAGGATGACTATCTACCATTTATATCAACATGGATGGAACTAGAGGGGATTATGCTGAGTGAAATAAGATGAGATATCCAAATTGATAAGGAAGAAGACAAACTCAGTATTTGCAGACAGTATCATACTCTTTGTTGAAAACCTGAAGGACTCTACCAAAAGTTTTCTAGGACTAATACAGGAATTCAGTAAAGTTGCAAAACCTGAAATCAATGTACAGAAATTTGTTGCATTTCTATACACCAGTAATAAAGCAGCAGATAAAGAAATCAAGGAATCGATCCCATTTACAATTGCACGAAACCCCATAAGATACCCAGGAATAAACCTAACCAACAAGGCTTCTCAAGAGTCAGGGTTGCAGAAAAGGTGGTGGGAGGGTAATGTGGTAACTGGGTGATGGACATTAAAGAGGGCATGTGATATGATGAGCTACTCAACTATACTCAACATATACTCAACTAATGAATCATTGAACATTATATCAAAAAATAATGATGTACTGTACCTTGGCTAATTGAATTTAAATTTTAAACACATAGCATGTGACCATTATGGGAGTCATTTCTCTGAAAAGGGTAATGTATTACATTTATCTTTGTTTTGATTTTTAATATGTTTAAACTTATACCTCATGTTTATTCCTATATTATATATTGGCCATTTTTCTTATTTTTTTCTAACTAGTTTCTGTATAAATTATTGATATTTTTCTTTCACTTTTACTCTCATTATTTCAAAATGACACACTTATTATTCTAGTAGCTACTCTAAGATTTTTAATACATGTTAACGTTATATTTTGTATTAATGCCTAGAGTGCAATAGAATCTCCCTCCTCAAGAAACCAAAACCATTAACATATTCTTTCCCATAACCCACCTCTCTAAATTAACATCATTTAGCATTTTAGAACTATAGTTTACTTATTTTTTCAATTTAAATTCAATTAGAAAATATATAGTACATCATCAGTTTTTGGTATAGTGTTCAAAGATTCATCAATTGCATATAACACCCAGTGCTCATCACATCATGTGTCCTCCTTAATACCCATCACCCAGTTACTCCATTTCTCTACCCACCTCCCTTTGTTTGTATGTTTCTAGAAATTTGTCCATTTTTTCCAGATTGCCTGGTTTGTTGGCATATAATTCATCATAATATTCTCTTATGATTATTTATATTTCTGTGGTGTCGGTGGTGATATCTACTCTTTCATTCGTGATTTGTTTATTTGGGTTTTTCTCTTCTTTTGGAAAAGTCTGGCTAGGGGTTTATCAATTTTATTAATTCTGTCAAAGAACCAACTCCCAGTTTTGTTGATCTGTTCTGTTTGTTTCTATATAATTTATTCTGCCCTAATCTTTATCATTTCCTTTCTGTTGCTGGCTTTAGGTTTTATTTGCTATTTCTTTTCTAGCTCTTTTAGGTATAAGATTAGGCTGTGTGTTTGAGACTTTTTTTTTTTTTTTTTTTTTTTGCTTCTTGAGGTAGACCTGTATTGCAGTATACTTCCCTCTAAGAACTGTCTATTGCATCTCAAAGATTTTGGAATGTTGTGTTTTATTTTCATTTGCTTCCATGTCCTTTTTTATTTCTCCTTTAATTTCCTGATCACTCATTCATTCTTTAATAGGATTTTTTTAAATTTTTTATTTTTTATAAACATAGATTTTTATCCCCAGGGGTACAGGTCTGTGAATCACCAGGTTTACACACTTCACAGCACTCACCAAAGCACATACCCTCCCCAATGTCCATAATCCCACCCCCTTCTCCCAACCTCCCTCCCCCCAGCAACCCTCAGTTTATTTTGTGAGATTAAGAGTCACTTATGGTTTGTCTCCCTCCCAATTCCATCTTGTTTCATTGATTCTTCTTCTACCCACTTAAGCCCCCATGTTGCATCACCACTTCCTCATATCAGGGAGATCATATGATAGTTGTCTTTCTCTGCTTGACTTATTTCACTAAGCATGATACGCCCTAGTTCCATCCATGTTGTCGCAAATGGCAAGATTTCATTTCTTTTGATGGCTGCATAGTATTCCATTGTGTATCTTTACCACATCTTCTTGATCCATTCATCTGTTGATGGACATCTAGGTTCTTTCCATAGTTTGGCGATTGTGGACATTGCTGCTATGAACATTCGGGTGCACGTGCCCCTTTGGATCACTACGTTTGTATCTTTAGGGTAAATACCCAGTAGTGCATTTGCTGGGTCATAGGGCAGTTCTATTTTCAACATTTTGAGGAACCTCTATGCTGTTTTCCAGAGTGGCTGCACCAGCTTGCATTCCCACCAACAGTGTAGGAGGGTTCCCCTTTCTCCACATCCTCGCCAGCATCTGTCATTTCCTGACTTGTTGATTTTAGCCATTCTGACTGGTGTGAGGTGATACCTCATTGTGGTTTTGATTTGTATTTCCCTGATGCCGAGTGATGTGGAGCACTTTTTCATGTGTCTGTTGGCCATCTGGATGTCTTCTTTGCAGAAATGTCTGTTCATGTCCTCTGCCCATTTCTTGATTGGATTATTTGTTCTTTGGGTGTTGAGTTTGCTAAGTTCTTTATAGATTTTGGATACTAGTCCTTTATCTGATATGTCGTTTGCAAATATCTTCTCCCATTCTGTCAGTTGTCTTTTGATTTTATTAACTGTTTCCTTTGCTGTGCAAAAGCTTTTGATCTTGATGAAATCCCAATAGTTCATTTTTGCCCTTGCTTCCCTTGCCTTTGGCAATGTTCCTAGGAAGATGTTGCTGCGGCTGAGGTCAAAGAGGTTGCTGCCTGTGTTCTCCTCAAGGATTTTGATGGATTCCTTTCTCACATTGAGGTCCTTCATCCATTTAATAGGATGTTTTTTAACCACCATGTTTTTGTGGTCTTTCCAAAAAATTTTTTGTGGTTGACTTCAAGTTTCATAGCATTGTGGTCTGAAAAAATGCATGGTATTTTTGTACTTGTTGAGGGCTTATTTGTGAACCAGTATGTTATCTATTCTTGAGAATGTTCCATATGTACTCAAAAATAGTGTATTCTGCTGCTTTAGGATAAAATGTTCTGAAGATATCTGTTATGTCCATCTGGTCCAGTATGTCATTCAAAGGCATTCCTTATTGATTTTCTGCTTAGATGATCTGTCCATTGCTGTAAGTAGGATGTTAAAGTCCCCTTCTATTATTGTATTATTATCAATGAGTTTCCTTAGGCTTATTATTAATTGATTTATATATTTGGGCGCTCCCAAGTTGGGAGCATAAATATTTATAGTTGTTAGATCTTCTTGATTGATAGACCTCTTAATTATGATATAATGCCCTTCTTCATCTCTTGTTACAGTCTTTGTTTTAAAATATAGTTTTTCTGGTATAAGTATGACTACATTAGCTTTCTTTTGACATCCATTAATATGATAGATGGCTCTCAATCCCCTAACTTTCAATACGCAGGTGTCTTTAGGTTTAAAACAAATCTTTTGTAGGCAGCATATAGATGGGTCTTCTTTTTTATCCATTCTGATGCTCTATGAATTTGATTGGAACATTTAATCTATTTACATTCAGAATGATTATTAAAAGATAGGAGTTTATTGCCATTGTATTACCCATAAAGTTGGTGTTTCTGGTGATGTTCTCTATTCCTTTCTATTCTTTGTTGTTTTGGTATTTTTTTCCCCACCTAAAGAGTTCCCTTTAATATTTCTTGCAGGGTGGTTTAAGGGGTCATGAACTCCTTTGGTTTTTATTTGTCTGGAAAACTTTAGCTCTCCTATCCCAAATGACAGCCTTGCTGGATAAAACATTCTTATCTGCATATTTTTCCCATTCAGTACATTGAATATATCCTGCCATTCACTTCTGGCCTGCAAGTTTCTGTAGATGGATCTGTTTCAAACTTGATCCATCTTACCTTGTATGCTAAGGACTTTTTCTTCCCTTGCTGCTTTCAGGATTCTTTTCTTGTTTGTGTACTTTGTGAATTTGATTGTGATATGTCTTGGCAATGACTGCTTTTTATTGAATTTAATGGGAGTTCTCTCTGCTTATTGGATTTTTATGTTTATGTCTTTCCCCAGATTAGAGAGCTTTTCAGCTATAATTTGCACAAATAAAACTTCTGCCCTTTATTCACTCTTCATCTTCTGGGACTCCTATCATACAAATGTTACTACACTTTAAAGAGTCACTGAGTTCCCTAAGTCTACATTTATGATCCAATACCTTTCTTTCCCTCTTTTCAGCTTCAATAGTTTCCATACTATCTTCTACATTACCAATTTGTTTATTGTCTATCCTCATTATCATGGCATCTATTCAGGTTTGCATCGGGTTGTAGCATTTTTAATTCTGGCTTGACTAGATTTTAATTCTTTTATCTCTGTGGTAAGGGATTCTATAGTGTCTTTTACCCTTTTGTTTTTTCAAACCCAGCTAATATCCTTATGACTGTTTTAAATTGTATTTGAGAAATCTCATTTGTATTGAGTAAATCCCTGGCATTTACTTCTACTTCCTGTTCTCTTTTGCAGTAAATTCTCCCATCTTGTCATTTTGCCCAAAGGTGGGGGAAGTGGGGGTGAGGAAGCTAGATCCTAGTTGTATTTGGTCTGCTTGTTAAAAGAAGCTTCCAGAAGGTAATTGTTTTTTCTACTTGTAGACTTACAGTTTCATTCTCTCAGTCCTAAGATTTATTTCTTGGGTGTTCAGAATGACTTGATATTTATCTAGCTGTGTTTAAGAGATGAGGCAAGCTTAGGGTGTCCCTCCTCTTCTGTCATCTTAACTCCTCCTCCTTTTCAGTCCAATACAGCTTTAATTTATATAACAGTGTAATAAAAGACATGCTATGTCCACCAAGTATTTGTATTTTTATTGTGAATTTGCATTAACTTTCAAGTTAATTAATCATATTCAGTAAAGAAAGGATTCAAAAAGATTCAAAGGACAGAAAAGGGATTTTAAATTACTGAACACATAAGTACTGGCATATCATTTGAATATATATATAACATATATATATTTATACAAATATTTATTTGTATGTTTATTACAAATACAGTCAAATGATATGCCAACATTCATGTAAGATACTATATTCAAATACATATTACAAAATAATGTTAATCAATCTATTCTTATACTATGCTATGCAGCTAAAATGCACTTGTGTGCTTATTTAAATACATTCTAACAATACTGTGAGTCAAATATTAATAGTGCCTAGCAATATTTAATGTAGTCCTAGGGAGCCCACTGCTAGTGACTGAATTAGGACTCCAGCCCAGTCTTCTGAAAATACATCCAGCACCAGTTCTATACAAAAGCTGGCCTTTTCCATTTGCCCTCTATCCTAACCCTATCAGAAGTGACAAAGATAAACTCAAAATGGATAAAAGACCTCAACGTGAGACAGGAATCCATCAGAATCCTAGAGGAGAACATAGGCAGTAATCTCTTCGATATCAGCCACAGCAACTTCTTTCAAGATATGTCTCCAAAGGCAAAGGAAACAAAAGTGAAAATAAACTTTTGGGACTTCATCAAAATCAAAAGCTTCTGCACAGCAAAGGAAACAGTCAAAAAAATAAAGAGGCAACCCACCGAATGGGAGAAGATATTTGCAAATGACAGTACAGACAAAGGTTGATATCCAGGATCTATAATGAACTCCTCAAACTCAACACACACGAAACAGGCAAACATATCAAAAAATGGGCAGAAGATATGAACAGACACTTCTCCAATCAAGACATACAAATGGTTATCAGACACATGAAAAAAATGTTCATCATCATTAGCCCTCAGGGAGATTCAAATTAAAACTACATTGAGATATCACCTTACACCAGTTAGAATGGCCAAAATTAACAAAACAGGAAACAACATGTGTTGGAGAGGATGTGGAGAAAGGGGAACCCTCTTACACTGTTGGTGGGAATGCAAGTTGGTGCAGCCTCTTTGGAGAACAATGTGGAGATTCCTCAAGAAATTAAAAACAGAACTTCCTTATGACCCTGCAATTGCACTCCTGGGTATTTACCCCAAAGATACAGATGTAGTGAAAAGAAGGGCCACCTGTACCCCAATGTTTATAGCAGCAATGGCCACGGTCGCCAAACTATGGAAAGAACCAAGATGCCTTTCAACAGACGAATGGATAAGGAAGATGTGGTCCATATACACTATGGAGTATTATGCCTCCATCAGAAAGGATGGATACCCAACTTTTGTAGCAACATGGATGGGACTCGAAGAGATTATGCTGAGTGAAATAAGTCAAGCAGAGAGAGTCAATTATCATATGGTTTCACTTATTTGTGGAGCATAACAAATAGCATGGAGGACAAGGGGAGTTAGAGAGGAGAAGGGAGTCGGGGTAAATTGGAACGGGAGGTGAATCATGAGAGACTCTAGACTCTGAAAAACAATCTGAGGGGTTTGAAGTGGTGGGGGTGTGGGGGGCTGGAGTACCAGGTGGTGGGTATTATAGAGGGCACGGATTGCATGGAGCACTGGGTGTGGTGAAAAAATAATGAATACTGTTTTTCTGAAAATAAATAAATTGAAAAAATAAAAAAAAGGAAGTGACTTAGCCATCACCTTGGGCTGTTTACTAATAATATCAGAATTTATTTTTCTCGTAACACTGAAGTTATATACTCCCCTGGGCTCTGCCTTAAAAAAAAAAACTATGCTGCTAACAGTCTTACAACTCTTGCCTCATTAAAGAGTTTCTAATGAGCTAATTAAACAGGAATGGAGTTTGGCCAAGGAAACGGTCCCCAGAGAATGTGGATTCTGAGACAGGGAGAATTGGGATTTAACACCTGGGAGAGCTCAGCCTGATGACTCAGGATCCTAATGAGCCTGGTGTGGCCCCCAACCAGCTCCCAGAAAGCACATCTAAGCAAATTGTGTATCATAATGAGTGTGGGCTTTTGACCCCAGCCTCTAGTGAACCAGTCTGACAAGCCACATCTTCTAAGGTATTTGCTTTGCCAAATCACAATCACCTACAAAGTTAAGTCTCACAATTCATGTGTCCTGCTGAGTAACCCATCCTCAATAAAAAGCTCCTCACTGTTGAAACTGTCAAAACACTGGGTTCTAAATAGTTCAATATCTCATGGGACCAGACTGTAAGAACGTGGAACTACCCAAATTTCATTTGGTCAAATCCCACCCTTTCATGGAGGAGGGAGACAAAGCCTAGATAAACTGAGATTTGACTTGCTGCATGAATTCAGAGAGCCAGCCAAAGAAGGTGTATAAGTAACAAAGAATACTTGAAAAAGAACAATGAACAGGCATTTTTTCCCCAGCCAGATGTTAATGTTTACTATAAAAGTAACGGTCTTTTTTGCTTTTTTCCAAGATGAATGACCATTTTTTCTGTTATCTGCCTATTTGCATTGCTATCTCCCCATAACAGACTGAGAATACCAGACACTAGCTTTCTTAGCACCCTTGTAGCTGGTCCAGTAGTGACCAACAACACATAAAGGGGAAATAGCTGGAAAATACTTTACTCATGAACAAAAGAGGGAGGCCAAGCTATACTCTGTGAAAAAGACTGATAATACCTTTCAACATCCAATTCCTTTTATTATTGTATTAGGATCCTTATTATTAACTCTTCTCACGATCACTCAAAATAAAGATGATATTTTTCATCTTGCAATGTATGTGGCCATATAATCAAGTACTGATAAGTTTAATATAGCAACAATTTTTTTAAATAAAAATGAATGAAACTTGGTAAAAACCTCAAAGGCTATGTCATTTTTGATCTGGGCTTCTCCCATTTCCCCCTTACTACCTCCATGGATTGTTAGCCTTGAAAAACAGCCTCACAGATACTGGAAGGATAACATTGATTTTACAGTCCCTCAATCCCTGGAGTACTGTCACTGTTTCACCTGATCTGCAGTCTCCTGGAAAAGCAACATTCATGTGACAGTTGTTTGGTCTGACCCAGAGCCCAGTTTTATCCCTAAAGAATTATTGAAGAGTCACCAGAAGGCGTTTAACATTGAAGCTGATACATGATGCAATACCAGTGTTTTTGGGATAAAGAAGAGCTCAGTCAAAATTTAAAAGGAAGATCTGGGGAGTAATAGGTCCAGAAGGGGGGTTGAAAAGCTCGTACACGCCACTGGGGACTTATAAGACTGCATTCATCATCTGGCTGTGTGTATGCCCAGGAAAGATAAGAGAGTTTCAGTCACTTACTTGTCAATGATATGGAGGCTCTGCACAAACAGGAAATCAAGGCTAAGACAGATGTGTAAATTGCCTGAGCTTTGAAAGAGTGCCTCAGGACACACAGATCTCAGCAAAGTGTGGAAGATTTATCACTGAAGGTATTTAAGAAAATCTGAGCAATCATTTGCCTGACTATTAAGTTGGTCTGAGCAAGTAACTCTTAGGATGCCAAGCCTAAAAGTAAAAACAGAATTAAAGAAAATACACAAAGACTTTGGTATCCACAAAATGTGAAGAATACAGACTTTACAGAATTAAACCAGAAAAGGCATTAAAGAAGCAAAAACATTGAGGTCCTTTATCCATTTTGAGTCTATTTTTGTGTGTGGTGTAAGGAAATGGTCCAATTTCATTTTTCTGCATGTGGCTGTCCAATTTTCCCAGCACCATTTATTGAAGAGGCTGTCTTTTTTCCATTGGACATTCTTTCCTGCTTTGTCGAAGATTAGTTGACTGAATGGCTAAAATCAACAAGTCAGGAAATGACAGATGCTGGCGAGGATGTGGAGAAAGGGGAACTCTCCTACACTGTTGGTGGGAATGCAAGCTGGTGCAGCCACTCTGGAAAACAGCATGGAGGTTCCTCAAAATGTTGAAAATAGAACTGCCCTATGACCCAGCAATTGCACTATTGGGTATTTACCCTAAAGATACAAACGTAGTGATCCAAAGGGGCACGTGCACCCGAATGTTTATAGCAGCAATGTCCACAATAGCCAAACTATGGAAAGAACCTAGATGTCCATCAACAGATGAATGGATCAAGAAGATGTGGTATATATACACAATGGAATACTATGCAGCCATCAAAAGAAATGAAATCTTGCCATTTGCGACAACATGGATGGAACTAGAGCGTATCATGCTTAGTGAAATAAGTCAAGCAGAGAAAGACAACTATCATATGATCTCCCTGATATGAGGAAGTGGTGATGCAACATGGGGGCTTAAGTGGGTAGGAGAAGAATCAATGAAACAAGATGGGATTGGGAGGGAGACAAACCATAAGTGACTCTTAATCTCACAAAACAAACTGAGGGTTGCTGGGGGGAGGGGGTTTGGGAGAAGGGGGTGGGATTATGGACATTGGGGAGGGTATGTGCTTTGGTGAGTGCTGTGAAGTGTGTAAACCTGGTGATTCACAGACCTGTACCCCTGGGGATAAAAACATATGTTTATAAAAAATAAAAAATTATAAAAAAAAAGAAGCAAAAACAAAACAAAACAAAACAAAAAGCAACTATAACAAATCCTGGATATTATCTTTTTCCAGAGTTGCATTGTTATGTTATCCAAAATATCAGTTTGTCAATTAAAAATTATGAAATACCAATACTAAAAAATTAGGATTATTCCCTACATATTTTCAGAACACGATGCTTTGAAACTTGAACTCAAGCACAAGAGGAAATTTGGAGGGAACTCAAACACTCAGTGGTCAAAGAGCATCCTACTAAAGAATGAATGGGTCAACTAGGAAAATAAAAAAGAATTTAGAAAGTTCGTGGAAGCAATGAAAATGAAAACACAACTGTTCCAAACGTTTGGGATACAACAAAGGTGGTCCTAAGATGGAAATACACAGCAATACAAGACTCTCTCAAAATATTAGGAAAGTACACAAGTTAACCTTACACCTAAAGGAGCCAGAGACAGAACAGCAAATAAAGCCTAAACCAAGCAGGAGAAGGGAAATAATAAAGATTAGAGCAGAACTCAATGAAATAGAACCAGAAGAACAGTAGAACAGATAAATGAAACTAGAAGCTGATTCTTTGAAAGAATTAGTAAGATCAATAACCCCCTAGCCAGACTTTAAAAAGGAAAAGAGAAAAGACCCAAATTAATAGGATCATAAATGAAAGAGGAGTGATCACTACCAACACCAAGGAAATACAGGGAATTTTTAGAACATATTATGAGCAACTATATGCCAGTAAATCAGGCAATCTGGAAGAAATGGATGCATTCCTGGAAACTTATAAACTACCAAAACTGAACTAAGAAGAAATGGAAAACATGGACAGACCCATAACCAACAAGGAAATTGAAACAGTAATCAAAAATCTCCCAACAAACAAGAGAACTTCCCTGGGGAATTCTACCAAATATTTAAAGAAGAACTAATACTTACTCTTCTGAAGCTGTTTCAAAAAATAGAAAGGGAAGGAAAACTTCCAAACTCCTTCTCTGAGGCCAGCATTACCTTGATCCCCAAAACTAAACAAAGACCCCATCAAGAAGGAGAATTATAGACCAATATCCCTGATGAACATGAATGGCAAAATTCTCACCAAGATACTAGCCAACAGGCTCCAACAGTACATTAAAAGGATTATTCACCACAACCAAGTAGTATTTATTCCTGGGCTACAAGGGTGGCTCAGCATTCATGAATTCAACAATATAATACATCACATTAATAAAAGAAAGGACAAGAACCATATGATCCTCTTCATTGACGCAGAAAAAGCATTTGACAAAATACAGCATCCTTTCCTGATTAAAACTCTTCAAAGTACAGGGATAGAGGGAACATACCTCAACATCATAAAACCCATCTATGAAAATCCCACAGCCAATATTATTCTTAATGGGGAAAAACTGAGAGCTTTTCTCTAAGGTCAGGAATACAACACAGATGCCCAATCTCACCACTTTTGTTCAATATAGTACTGGATGTCCTAGATTCAACAATCAGACAATGAATAGAAATAAACGGCATTCAAATTGGCAAAGTAGAAGTAAAACTCTAATTCTTCACAGATAACATGATACTATATGTGGAAAAGCCAAAAGAGTCCATCCCCAAATTGCTAGAACTCATACAGGAATTCACCAACATGGCAGGATATAAAATTGATACAAAGAAATCAGTTGCATTTCTATACACTAACAATGAGACTGAAGAAACGGAAATTTAAGGAATCAATCCCATTTATAATAACACCAAAAACCATGAGATATCTAGGAATAAACCTAACCAAAGAGGTAAAGAATCTGTACTCTAAAAAGTACAAAACACTTACTAAAGACACTGAGGAAGACATAATGAGATGGAAAAACATTCCATGCTCATTGGTTGGAAGAATGAATATCATTAAAAATGTCTATGCTACCCAGAGCAATCCATATATTCAATGAAACCATGCAATCCCTATCAAAATACCATCGACATTTTTCACAGAGCTGGAAAAAACAATCCTAAAATGTTTATGGAACCAGAAAAAAACCCAAAATCACCAAGGGATGTTGAAAAAGAAAACCAAAACTGGGAGCATCACAATGACTAACTTTAAGCTACATTACAAAACTGTGATCATCAGGAAAACATGGTACTGGTACAAAAACAGACACATAGACAAAAGGAACAGAATAGAGGCCCCACAAATGGACTCCAAATTCCATGGTCAACTAATTTTTTGATAAAGCAGGAAAGAATATCTAATGGGAAAAGGACAGTCTCTTTAATAAATGGTGCTGGGAAAATTGGACAGCCATATGCAGCAGAATGAAACTGGACCATTCTCTTACACCATACACGATAAACTCAAAATGGATGAAAAACCTAAATGTGAGACAGAAATACTTCAAAATCCTAGAGAAGAACACAGGTGGCATTTTCTTTGACCTTGGCCACAGCAAGTTCTTGCAAGACACATATCTAAAGGCAAGGAAACAAAAGTGAAAATGAACTATTGGGATTTCATCAAGATAAAAAGCATCTGCACAGCAAAGGAAACAGTCAACAAAACAAAGAGACAACCCACAGAATGGGAGAAGATATTTGCAAATGACACTAAAGATAAAGGGCTGGATATTCAAGATCCATAAAGAACTTATCAAACTCAACACCCAAAAAACAATCCAGTCAAGAAATGGGTAAAAGACATGAACAGACATTTCTCCAAAGAAGACATACCAATAGCCAAGAGACACATGAGAAAATTCTTCACATCACTTTGCATCAGGGAAATACAGATCAAAACCACAATGAGATACCTTACACCAGTCATAATGGCTAAAATTAACAAGACAGGAAACAACAAATATTGGCAAGGATCTGGGGGAAGGGGAACACTCTTACACTGTTGGTGGGAATGCAAGCTGGTATAGCCACTCTGGAAAAGAGTATGGAGGTTCCTCCAGAAGTTAAAAATAGAGCTAGCTATGACCAGTAACTGCACTACTGGGTATTTACCCCACAGACATAAATGTAGTGAAAAGAATAGGCACATGCACCCCAATGTTCATAGCAGTAATGTCCACAATAGCCAAACTGTGGAGGGAGCTGAGATGTCCATCAACAGATGAATGGATAAAGAAGATTTGGTATATATATGTATGTATAGATATGTATATATGTGTATGTTTATATAGATATCTATCTATACAAACATGTGTGTGTGTGTGTGTGTGTGTATCTATAATGGAATATAGATTTCTGAGCCATCAGAAAGGATGAATACCTACCATTTGCACTGACTTGGATGGGACTGGAGGGTATTATGCTGAGGGAAATAAGTCAATCAGAGAAAGACAATCATATGGTTTCACTCATATGGGGACTGTAAGAAACAGCACAGAGGATCATAGGGGAAAGGAAGGAAAAATGAATTGGAAGTCATCAGAGAGGGAGAAAAGCCATGAGAGACTCTAAACTGCAAGAAACAAACTGAGAACTGTTGGAGGGGAGGTGCCTGGGGGGATGGGTTAATTGGGTGATGGGCATTAAGGATGGCATGTGATGTGATGAGCACTGGGTGCTATATGCAACTGATAAATTGTTGAACACTACATCTCAGACTAATGATGTACTGTAAGGTGACTAATTGAATTTAAATTTTTTTAAAAAGAAAGAAAATCTGGGAAGACTATGACAAGTAAATAAATTAAATTAGTAACTTTAAGTTTTGCCACAAAGAAAAGCCCAGGCTATATACTTTTACTGGTCAATTGCATTGAACATTTAAAGAAAAAGTAATGCCAATACTCCCAAACCCCAGAACAGGTAGTGGGTATTAAGGAGGGCAACTATTGTATGGAGCACTGGGTGTTGTACATAAACAATGAATCTTGGAACACTGCATCAAAAACTAATGTTGTATTTTATGGTGATGAGCATAATACATTTTAAAAAAAACAGACCAATACTCATGCTAGCATGACCTTCTGATTATTGACAAAGGTAAGAAAACAATTCAGTGGAGTGAAGATAGACTTTCAATATCTGCTGGATTCATTGGATATCCAGAGCCACATACAAACAAATCAGCAAAACAACTCAACCTAGATTTCACACCATATGTAAAAATTAGCACAAATGGATCCTGAGCCTAAATGGAAAACTTAGAATTATAAAACCCTCTGTATTATTTCTTATTTCTTACAGCAACGTGAAAACCTACAGTTATCTCAAGATAAAAATGTAATTGAAAACACTCCTCAGCAGAGCTTGAGGACAAAACAAAACCTAAGTGAACAAAGCCTTAGAAAGTGCCAAACATTTCATAGAATAAAAAAATTCCACAGCTATTTCCATCTTTGGCATAACTCTGTAAGGAAAAGAAATCCATTGTAGAGGGGGAAGGAAGATACAGACAAGCTTTCCCTGAATTTTAGTCATCTCATCTTGCTGGCATGGGAAATGGAACCTAAAAGAGTCCCAGCCATGAGTGGAATTGCAGCCATCTGGAAACTTACAATCATGTCTTCACCTAATACAGTGGGTAGAATGCCAAGGGGCGAGGGGTGGGCAGAGAATGAGTTGGGAGACATCCGTCCTGCAAAGGCATACACATGTGTGGGGTGGTGCAGTGTTGTTAGAGAAACCCATCAGAGGCACTCATGGCTTTAGGCTACAGAAGCTCAGAGCATACAGCTTAATTGAGAACTCTGCAGATTCTTTTGTGTTCCTGCTAGGAGAGGCCAAGGGTGGAGCAGGGAGACTGAGAGAAGCTCCTCGACGTCATTGCTGGCATTCCCAGAATTGACCCATGGTGTCCACAGCACTCTGCCCACACACAGAGCACCTTGGCTCATTAAATATCCTAAACTGAGAGGTGCCTGGGTGGCTCAGTTGGTTAAGTGTCTCTCTTTGGCTCAGGTCAGGATCCCAGCGTCCTGGGATTCAGCCCGGGTGATGGGCAACCTGCTCAGCAGGGAGTCTGCATCTTCCTTTCCCTCTGCCCCTCCCCTGTGCTCTCTCTCTCTCTTTCTCTCAAATAAATAAATAAAATCTTTATAAAAAATAGCCTGAGCTGAAGGAATTTATTTATTTATTTAGATTATGTTATGTTAGTCACCATACAGTACATCATTAGTTTTTTAAAAAATTAATTTATTTATTTTCAGCATAACAGTATTCATTATTTTTTCACCATACCCAGTTCTCCATGTAATCCATGCCCTCTATAATACCCACCACCTGGTACCCCAACCTCCCACCCCCTGCCCCTTCAAAACCCTCAGATTGTTTTTTAGAGTCCATAGTCTCTCATGGTTCACATCCCCTTCCAATTTCCCCCAACTCCCTTCTCTTCTCTAACTCCCCATGTCCTCCATGCTATTTGTTATGCTCCACAAATAAGTGAAACCTTATGATAATTGACTCTCTCTGTTTGACTTATTTTGTTCAGCATAATCTCTTCCAGTCCCGTCCATGTTGCTACAAAAGTTGGGTATTCATCCTTTCGGATGGAGGCATAATACTCCATAGTGTATATGGACCACATCTTCCTTATCCATTCGTCTGTTGAAGGGCATCTTGGGTAAAGGATCTGTACTCGAGGTACTACAGAACACTCATGAAAGAAATTGAAGAAGACACAAAAAGATGGAAGACCATTCCATGCTCTTGGGTCGGAAGAATAAACATTGTTAAAATGTCTATACTGCCTAGAGCAATCTATACTTTTAATGCCATTCCTATCAAAATTCCACCAGTATTCTTCAGAGAGCTGGAGCAAATAATCCAAAAATTTGTATGAAATCAGAAGAGACCCCGAATCGCTAAGGAAATGTTGAAAAACATCATTAGTTTTTGATGTAGTGTTCCATGATTCATTGTTTGCATATAACACCCAGTGCTCTATGCAATCTATGCCTTCCTTAATACCCAGCACTGGGCTAACCCATCCCCTGCCCCACTCCCTTCTGAAACCCTTAGTTTGTTTCCTGAGTCCACAGTCTGTCATGGTTCATCTGTCCCTCTGATTCCCCCCTTCATTTTCCTCTTCCTTCTCCTAATGTTCTCTATGCTATTCCTTATATTTCACATGTGAGTAAAAACATGTGATAATTGATGTTTTCTGCTTGACTTATTTCATTAAATATAATCCCCTCCATCTCTACCCATGTCGATGCAAATGGTGGGTATTAATCCTTTCTGATGGCTGAGTTCTGTTATATATATGGACCACATCTTCTTTATCCATTCATCTGTTGAAGGACATCTCAGTTCCTTCCACATTTTGGCTATTGTGGACATTGCTGCTATGAACATTGAGGTGCATGTGCCCCTTCTTTTCACTACATCTGTATCTTTGTGGTAAATACCCAGTAGTGCAATTGCAGAGTCATGGGGTAGCTCTATTTTTAATTTCTTAAGGAATCTCCACACTGTTTTCCAAAGTGGCTGTACAAACTTGCATTCCCACCAACAGTGTAAGAAGGTTGCCCTTCTTACACTACATCCTTTCCAACACTTGTTGTTTCCTGCCTTGTTAATTTTAGCCATTCTGACTGTTATAATGTGGTATCTCAATGTGGTTTTTTTTTTCTTTATTATGTTATGTTTGAATTTCCCTGGATGGCTAATTGTGTTGAACAGTTTTTCATGTGTCTGCTAGCCATTCATATGTCTTCTTTGGAGAAGCATCTGTTCATGTCTTCTGGCCATTCTTTAATTGATTACTTGATTTTGGGGTATTGATTTTTGAGAGTGGAACAGAATAAAGAGGCCAGATAAGGACCCTCAATTCTATGACCAACTAATCTTTGACAACGCAGGAAAGAATATCCAATGGAAAAAAGACAGTCTCTTCAATAAATGGTGCTGGGAAAACTGGGCAAACACATGCAGAAAAATGAAACTAGACCATTCTCTTACACCATACACAAAGATAAACTCAAAATGGGTGAAAGACCTAAATGTGAGACAGGAAGCCATCAAAATCCCAGAGGCAGTAACTTCTTTGACATTGGCCACAGCTACTTCTTTAAAGACAAGTCTCAAAAGGCAAGGGAAACAAAAGTGAAAAATGAACTTTGGGGACTTCATCAAGATAAAAAAAGCTTCTGCACAGCAAAGGAAATAGTCAACAAAACAAAAAGACAACCCACGGAATGGGAGAAGATATTTGCAAATAACAAATTCTTTACTGCAGATAAAAGGCTGGTATACAAGATCTATAATGGAATTTTTTTTAATGGCAGAAACAGGAAGGTCACTCTGACAACCCCTTCTCACAACTCTTCCCTAAAACGAGTCATCAAATATCTATGTGAGAGTTGCCCTCCTTGTACCAGGAGGTGGGAAGAGGTTCTTTTCACCAGAGATAGGGAGTTGGTGACCAAGAAATATGTACCAACAAACCTTGTTAAAAACACCCTGATCTTCCTATTTACTTTTCCACTATTGACCACCCCTAGCCCAAGCCCTTTTGTCAAATCTTCACAAATTTCCTGTGTCCTTTACCATGTAAATCTATAAAAGCTGCCTGATCTGGGCACTAATTTGTGTCTTCATTCTGTCATGAAGTTTCCCATGTACATATAAAAATTCTATAGAATTTGTGTGCTTTTCTCCTGTTAATCTTTGTCAGTTCACTTTTCAGGTCCAGCCAATGACCCTAACAGGGCTGAGGAACACTGAGACCAGTGGAAGGCAATGCTACTAAAGTAACCTCTTCTGGCACTGAAAACAGGTATGTGACTGGAGAACAAAGAGAAATGTCCTCTGTGACCTGGAATCCTGGGTACTGTGGTACAAAGTATGAGGATATTTCTCACAGTTTCTTAAGGAGGTGCTCCAACTGCAGGTCCCTGGAAATCTCACTAATCACAGACCCTTGATGCCACTACCACCCTCAAAACATTTGAAGCTCGTGGTAAATTGAATCAAACTACAGGGGCCACACCTCACCCAGTTATAGCCAGACTGGCTCATGTCCCACTTTCATACACCCCAGTCAGGGTGCTGAAAAACTAAAACAAAGAGCAGATCTTCATAGCAACCTGAGAGAAAAGACACATTACATATACTAGAATAACAATAAAATATTTCTGACTTATAAATGAGTCTGAGGACAGGGGAGTCTCACTTATAAATGAATCTGAGGGCAGTGGAACAGCCTCTTCAAGTTGTTGAAAGGAAAACACTGTCAAGTTAGAATTCTATATCCAGCAAAGATATTCTTGAAAATGAATGCAGAAATGAAGACATTATCAGGCAGAGAGAAGCTGAGATAACTTGGGGTCCACAGACCTGTACTATGAGACATTCTAAAAGAATATAGCTGCAATGTTTGCAAAACCCAAAGTATGGAAAGAGTTCAGATGTTCATCAACAGAAAAATGGATAAAGAAGATGTGGAATATATGAAATATATCAGCCATGAAAAAGAATGGAATCTTACCATTTGCAGCAACATGGATGGAACTAGAGGGTATTATGCTAACCAAAATAAGTCAGAGAAAGACAAATACCATACGATTTCACTTTTTTTATTTTGATTTGATTTAAAAAAACAAAACAGATAATGGGCACCTGGGTGGCTCAGTTGGTTAAGCATCTAACTTTACCTCAGGTCATGATCCTAGAGTCCCAGAATTGAGTCCCACATTGGGCTCCCTGCTGAGTGGAGGAGTCTGTCTACTTCTCCCTCTGACCCTCCCCTTCTCATGCTTTCGCTCTCTCTCACTCTCTTTTTCTCTCTCAAATAAATAAGTAAAATCTAAAAACAAACAAACAAACAAAAAAACCAAAACACACAGATGAACATAGGGGAAGGGAGGGAAAAGTAAAATAATATGAAAACAGAGATGGAGGAAAACCATAAGAGACCCTTAACTGAGGGTTGCTGGAGGGGAGGGGGAATGGAGTATCTGGGCATTAAGGAGGGCACTTGTTGGGATGAGCACTGGGTGTTATATGTAACAGATGAATGGTTAAGTTCTATCTGTGAAATGAATATCTCCTGGTAGAAAGAAAATGATATGAGATGGGATCCTGAATCTTCAGGAAGGAATAAAGAAGGCAAAGAGAATAAGGCTGAGCATATGGGAAATATAAAACCAAGTTTTAGAAAATATAAGATAATAAGAGCAAGCAGAATCAAGAGCAAGAAGTTCAGAAGGGAAATGAATGGAATCAGATGGATGGAATACTCACACTGCTTTTGTAATGGTGTAATATTAACTGGAGGTAGTTATACTATATTAAAGATACATGTCTCAATTTCTAGAATAATCCCTGAAACTAACCATATTAGTTTCCTGTTACTGCTATAACAAATTAACACACCTTTTGTGGCTTGAACCAACATGAAACTATTATCTTGCAATTCTGGAAATCAGACATCCAAAAAATAGGTCTGATGGAGATAAAATCAGGGTATACAAAGGTTGTGATCCCTCTGGAGGCTCCAGGAAAGAATCAATGCCTTGCCTTTTCCTGCTTCTGGAGGCCACTGGCATTCATGGCTCATGGCTTGTGGCTTCTAGTGGTCGTACTCTGATCTATGCATCCATCAGCACTCTTCCTGCCCTTCCATCCATCTTTTAAGGATCCTTGTGGTTGCATTGAACCCACCCAGATAATCCAGGATAATCTCCCTATCTAAAAAGATCCTTATCTTATTCATATCTTTGCAATGTAAAGTAACATTGACACATCCCAGGCGTTAGGATGTGGGCATAATAGGGGGACATCACGTGAATTCATCACTGTTATTCTGTCTACCACTGTTATTATGCCTACTAAACAAAGAAATAGAGCCAAAATAGCCATATGGACTATAAAGTGAAACTCTAAAAAATTCACAACTTACCCAAAAGAAGAGAAGAAGAGAGAAACAGAGTAACAAAGAACAAAGGGAGTAAATAGAAAACATGATACTAATGTGGGACACTTAGAACAGAACATGACCTTAATTACATTAAGTTTAAATGGAGTAAATGCTCAAAATAAAGGATAGAAAGTTGCTTTTGTTTTTAAAACACATGTTCTAATTTCTAAATCAATAACATTACTTTAAAAAGGCAGATTGTTTTGAAATCACTGTTCACTCAGTTTCTCTGTGCTTGTCCAAGAATTGCAAGATGCCTGTCTCTTTTGCTTAGTGGTTTCCTGAGCTCTGGCATGTGCAGCCAGTATCTTTCTCCTCAAATAAATATCCACTGCAAAGGCTGACTAGCATTTAATTAGCATTTTCCCCTTTGCAGAAAGAAAGGGGAATGTAGGCCAAGTAAAGTAGAAGCTTTCTCCAAACATCCTTGACTGTGAAATTCTCAGCCCAACACAGGTTGAACTGCCAAAACAATTTTCATCCTACCATTAGTTTCCAAATTCAAAGACTTTGTAGACAAACCTAATGAAATATACGTGGTTAGTATTAGTATCACATTGCTTAGAAAGGGAGATGTTCCAGTAGGATTCTCTCTTCTTCTAAGTCCCAGAAACCTAACATGTAAAGTTGGCCAAAAACATTTCCCAAGGAAACTACCCTGGTCCTCTGTGGCACTCACCCATACTTCTCAGCTCAGTATGTCTTACCTTGCTGAACTTCCAGGAGTGTGTGCTTTGAATGAATACTGTCACCTTCTTACATATTCAGAATCTTGGTGACTCTTGTTGTGAGAAGACACCAAACAGAAGGTGGGACGATGAGAGGTCTTCCCACCAGAAATTTTAAAACGGATTTAGAAGACCAAAAGTGTAACTCACAATGCCCTAAAGAGGTGAAATAGGAGATGTGGAGCATGGAAACTGTTGGCAGCAGGTCTCTACTATGTAGACAAAGACTCTTTGGTCAAAAAAGTTCACGGGCAGAGGAAAGCAGAGTCTAGAAAGAGAGAAAACATCCCTGAGCCTGGGAAGCCCTGAGACCAGCTGGTCATGTGCTCTGCCGCCTCTTCCTTAAATCCATTCTTCAATGTCTTAGCTACCATTGAATTCTCGGCCTTTTCAAGATATGATCTCTCCTTCCACTTCTCCTTTTTCTTCATGGGGCAGTCTTCTCCAAGCCACCACCAAGTTCTCTCCAGCTAGGATATTCTCCTCCAAGGAGCTCAGTTATTCCAGTTAAAGCTAAAGTCCTCAAGCTTTAATTTGCCTTTCTGATGTAATACAAACTTTCTACCTTCTGAGTTTATAATCAGTGACATTGTTTTTATTTGCAGCAGAGTTTCTAGATGTGGCAAAAATTGCTATTTTTTTAAATTAAGGCAATTTTAGAAAGTAGAAGAAATATATATATTTTTCTCTATACCTAAATATATATATTTTTATCTAGCCATCTATTTTGCTGTATCAGTAACAGCTATTCTTGAAGATGTTTGGAATTGTAAGAATACTAGGCCAACAAATTTCACAATGTTGATGAGAAGTCCACAACTTTAACGATTCACCTTGTCAAATCTGACACAAGGCACAAAAGAATATCTCAATAGCTATATTTCAATTAAATAAATAGAATTTGTAAATAAAATCTTCCATACAAAGAAAACCCTAGGTTCATATGATTTGACAGAAATTGCTATCAAAACATAAAGACATCAAAAGAAAAGATTATAGACCAAACCCTCATCAACATACTCACAAAAGTTTCTAAAAATATTAGCCAAAAGGTCTAAAAATGCATAAAGAGTATCAAGTAATAATCAAGTAGGGTTTATTACATGAATTTGAGATTGCAGAACATTAAAAAAATTCATCATTGTAACTCACTATACTAACAGAATAAAAGAGAAAAAATATAATCTTCTAACAAGTGCAGAAAATAAATCTTTTGAAAAAAAAATCAGTACCTGTTCAAAGTTAACAACTCAGAAATAGGAATATTCCCTTGAGCTGAGAAGGACATCTTCTCACTTATAGCTAATAAACATGACAGTAAAAAAATGAAATGTTTTTCCCTAAGATCAGACATGAGGCAAGGATATCTGCTGTCATTATTCTCATTAAACACTGTGCTAAAGGTTTTAACAAGGTGAAGAAGACAAGAAAAAGAAATAAAAGATACAGAATGAACAAAAAATAATTAAAATGTTTATTCACAAATAACATAAGTTTCTATGTATAAAATACTCGGGAATTTACAAACCAAAATTATTCGATCTAATGAGTAAACTTGGTTAGGCCATAGGATGCAACTTACACAAAATTAACTGTTTTCCTATGTACTAGCAACAAATAACAGGAAAATGAAAAAATTTAAGTCATTTGTAATGCTATCACCAAAAATAAGGGGTAATCATTTAGTAAAAGCAGAAAATGTCAGCTAAAAAACAAGCAATAGATGTCAACAAAATTTTATCATCATTTACATTAAATGTTAGTGGACTAAATATTCTATTGAAAGGATTAAGATTATTAGATTGGCTAAATAAAAACCCTATATGCTTCTTACAAGAGACCTACCATAAATATAAAGACCAAGAAAAAAATGCAAGTGGGAGTGAGGGGAAAATGTACATCATGTAAAGTTAAACAAAAGGAATTGTGTGTAGTTATATTATTATCATATGAATGTACTTTAAAGCAAGAAGCAATTCAATAAATAGAGAAATTTTATAATGAAAAAGGCAGGTTTGTATTGTTCAGCCTGGGCAAGTTTATCCCCAGCTCCTTATGAAAGATTGGGATCTTAGGAGTTTCTTGGTTGCAGTGCAAACTCACTCTGTATGCAATATCTACCGGGCCACTCAACATCATCCCTGTGATACTGGAGAGTGGGCAAGGGGAAACTGATGGAATTAGGAAAATCATTCTGCCTGCTGTGTCAAGAGTAATGAAATCCTTTGTCTCTGATCTAGGAGATTTATGTGTTCTACCAGCCTCCATGAAGCCATGGCAGACCTAACTGTTAGTGGGTAAAATCTCAGCTCCTCCAGTTCTTGACACATATGGGTTCCCAATGAGTGCATAAAACATGTTCAACATTATTAGTAATTAGAGGAATTAGTATGCAGAGCAACAAAACCCTCAAACATTGCTCTCTGCCCTCACTTAGATAGAGTAATGCCATTCTTTTAAATATTACCCTTCTAGTGACTGTGTGGGGCATTTTTGTGGTTTTAATTTACATTTCTCTAATTATTCATAATGTTGTACACCTTTTCATGTGCTTATTGGCAGTTCATATGTTTTTACAATCCATCATGTTATTACATTGAGAATGTAAAATAGTACAGCCACTATGAAAATTATTTGCCAGTTTCTTATACAGCTGAACATACATTTTCTATATAACCCAGGATTTGCACTTCTTAAGTGTTTATGCAAAAGAAATAAAAACCTCTGTGCCCAAAACAATGCGTACACAAATTTATAACTGCATTGTTCATAATAGTCAAAACAGAAACAACTTGAATGCCAATTAACAGGTAAACAGATAAAAATGTATGGTATATCCATAAGATGAGATACTCTTCAGCAATAAAAAAAGAAAGAATTGCTTATGTACCCAACTATACAGATGATTCTCAAAATGTTATCCTACTCAATTGGAGCCATACTGCATGATTCCATTTACATAACATTCTAGAAAAGACAAATCTAATCTATAGTGACCAAAAACAGTTCAATAGTTTCCTGTGACAATGTGTGGGATCATTTTCTGCAAATGAACTTAAAAGAATTCTATAGAATGATGGGATTTGTAATGTTACACAACTATATACATTTCATAGAACTTTACATTTAAAATGGGTGTATTTTAATAAATAAACTAAAGCTCAATTAGGTTATATTAAAAGGAATATTCTAATAAGAAAAATCCACAGCAGACATTATATTTCATAAAATATTAAAAGTTTCCCCCCAAATAAATGTATATTCACCTTAAGAATTTCTTTTTATTTCCACCGTTTTGGGATCATTTGTTGAAGTCTGTACTTTCCCTACCTTGGCACTTTTCTCAAAGACCAGTTTATCATTTTATATGTAGTTAATTTATGGGTTATAGTATATTCTGTTCCAGTGGACTATACATCTATCTTTACACCAATCTCACATTGATTAGATTGCTGTAACTTTATAGTAGATCTTAAAATCAGCTAGAAGACATCTTACAATGTTTTTTCTTTTTCAAAAATGGTTGTGACCCTTTTTTTAAAATTTTTATGTTTAGTTAGTCAACATAGAGTACCTCATTAGTTTTTGATGTAATGTTCAATGATTTATTAGTTGCATATAAAACCCAGGGCTCATCACAACACATGTTCTCCTTAATACCCATCACCCAGTTACCCCATCCTCCCACCCACCCCTCCTCTGTAACCTTTGGTTTGTTTCCTGGAGTCCTGAGTCTCTCCTGGTTTGTCTGCCTCTCTGCTTTCTTCTCTTTCAGTTTTCCCTCCCCTCCCCTGTGCTATTCCTTATGTTCCACATATGAATGAAACCGTGTGATAATTATCTTTCTCTGCTTGACTTATTTTGACTCTTGTATGACTTTTTCTTTTCTGTAAAAATTATAGAGTAAAAGAACTCCTCAAACTCAACTTACACAAAACAGATAATCACGTCAAAAATGGGCAGAGGACATGAATAGACACTTCTCCAAAGAAGACATATACAAATGGCTAACTGATACATGAAAAAATGTTCATCATCATTAGCCATCAGGGAGATTCAAATCAAAACCACATGGAGATACCACCTTACACCAGTTAAAATGGCCAAAATCAACAAGACAGTAAAGTGTTGGAGAGGATGTGGAGAAAGGGGAACCCTCTTATACTGTTGGTGGGAATGCAAGTTGGTGCAGCCACTTTAGAGAAGAGTGTGGAGATTCCTTAAGAAATTAAAAATAGAACTTCCCTATGACCCTGCAATTGCACTACTGGGTATTTACCCCAAAGATACAGATGTAGTGAAAAGAAGGGCCATCTGTACCCCAATGATCATAGCAGCAGTGGCCACAATTGCCAAACTGTGGAAAGAGCCAAGATGCCCTTTAACAAATAAATGGATAAAGAAGATAAGGTCCATATATACAATGGAATATTATGCCTCCATCAGAAAGGATGAATACCCAACATTTTTGTCAACATGGATGGGACTGGAAGAGATTATGTTGAGTGAAATAAGACAAGCAGAGAGAGTCAATTATATGGTTTCACTTACTTGTGGAGCAAAAGGAATAACACGGAGGACATTGGGAGATGAAGAGAAGAAGTAAGTTGGGGAAAACCAGAGAGGGAGACAAACCACGAGAGACTGTCACCCTGAGAAACAAACTGAGGGTTTTGGGGAGGTGAGGTGGGGTAAGCTTGGTGGTGGGTATCATGGAGGGCATGTATTGCATGGAGCACTGGGTGTGGTGCATAAACAATGAATTTTGGAAGACTGAAAAAAAATAAAATAACATAAAATTTTTTAAAAAGTATATAGTAAGATTTTCAATTTCTAAGGCCTGATGGCATTTTGATTTTGAATGTGTTATTGAATAAATAAATCAAGTTGGGGAGAATTAACATCTTCACAATATTGAAAATTTTAATCCATGAATATGGTGTATCTCTCCATTTAATTTTAGGTCTTTGTTATTTCCTTTCAGAAATGTGTTGTGCTATTTGACTTTATCAATATTTTTCATTCTTTAGTATAAGGGCTAACAAATGGTCAGGGTTTTCTGGCTCAACCATTAGTTGGGGCCCCAAAGCCATATGTATTTGTGGGGAAAATGGCCAGAGGGTAGAGAAAAAATTTGAAGGGACTCTGGGACATGAAGCTTAAAGCACTATGCTTCCAAAACTGTTGGTAAATAGCTGTGTCTCCCTTATACGAAAATATTATTGGCATAAATATTATGTCCAACTAGGGAGCACTCCCCCTACCTAGTTTTATAAAACAGAGAGCAGCGGTGTTGGGGTGGCTCTGTGGGTTAAGTGTATGACTCTTGATTTTGACTCAGGTCATGATTTCAGGGTCATGAGATTGAGCCCTGCATTGGGCTCCATGTTCAGCAGGGAATCTGCTTCTCTCTCTCTCTCTCTCTCTCTCTGTGTGTGTGTGTCCCTCCTCTCTCTCTCTTTATCTCTCAAATAAATGAATCTTTAAAAATAAAACAAAATAAAAGAGAAGGCATATAAACTCACCCTTCAGAGAGTACTCATTGGAAGTACTACATGAGAATCCATAGAATTGTCTGAACCGATTCAGGTTGCTAATTTCAAGCAGTGTACAATACCTAGTGCACAGAAAGAGATTGCCACTTTCATTAACAACATGTTAGAAGCTAGAACTTCTGTAAATAAATTGTGTGTACTAGTCCTATATGGTGTGTGAGAAAGGCAGATGGCTCATGGAGGCTGACAGTAGACCAACCAGGCCTGATAAAGGAGTACCACCAATAGCACCAGCAGCTCTTTTTGTGGTTTCAATAGTGCAAAAAATACTGCAAGCTGAAAGAGACATGTATTCTGGGATGTGTCTTTTTTTATGTCTCTTTTTTAAAATTTAAATTCAATTAACAAACATATAGTATATAATTAGCTTCAGATGTAGAGTTCAATAATTCATCAGTTGTATATAGCACCCAGTGCTCATCACATCACTTACACTCCTTAATGCCCATCACCCAGTTACCCCACTCCCTGCCCACCTCCCATTCAAAAACCCTCAGTTTGTTTCCTAGAGTTAAGAGTCTCTCATGGTTTCTCTCCCTTTCTGATTGCTTCTCATTCAGTTTTTCCTCCCTTCCCCTAGGATCCTCCGTGCTATTTCTTATATCATCTACGACGATGTTCATTGTATGTATTTGTCCTTTCTGATGGCTGAATAATATTCCATTGTATATATAAACCACATCTTCTCTAGCCATTCATCTGTCAATGAACATCTGTCCTTGGGCTCTTTCCACAGTTTGGCTTTGTGGGCATTGCTGCTATGAACATTGGGGTGCAGGTGTCCCTTCAGATGACTACATTTGTATCTTTGGGGTAAACACCCAGTAGTGCAATTACTGAGTCATAAGGTAGCTCTATTTTCAACTTTCTGAGGAACCTCCATGCTGTTTTCCAGAGTGGCTACACCAGCTTGCATTCCCACCAACTGTGTAGGAGGGTTCCCCTTTCTCTGCATCCTCGCTGACATTTATTTCTCCTGACTTGTTAATTTTAGCCATTCTGACTTCTGCCAGGTCATTGTGGTTTTGATTTGGATTTCCCTGACGCCCAGTGATGTGGATCTTTTTTCATGTGTCTGTTGGCCATTTGTGTGTCTTCTTTGGAGAAATGTCTGTTCATGTTTTCTCCCATTTCTTAACTGATGTGTCTTGCAAATGCTCTTTTCTCAATCTCAGTCTTGATTTCAGATAGGAGTCAGCTGCAGTCTGCCTTCATGTGAAAGGATCCCAATACAAACAGCCATGGGTTCTCTGAATTCACCAGCTCACTGTCATAATTTGGTTAGAAAGAACATGGACTTGGTGCGCTGATATGCGCGACTCACTGAGGCTGGAAGACAGATCCTGCACAGACGGCAGGGCACACGCAAATGGTGAGACTTTTAGGATAACACAGTCAGAAGCACCCCCGTGACGTCCCATGGGTGACTGAAAATAAGCTGCAGCCACTGCCTGTCCCTGGAACTAAGGAGGAAGCCAGTGCGTGATGGCACTGTTTGGATTTGCAGGGCTGCACTTTCCACGTCCCGGTGTATTGCTAACTTCTAACTGCACCCCAAAGGAGATCATATTTGAATGGGGGTCTGGGCAACAGCAGGCTGTGTCTGAACTGCAGAAAGCAGTCTCCCTATGGCAGCTCTTGGCCCTGATAATTCATTCACACATGATTGTGGAAGGATTTACAGCTCACACTTCACAAACTGGAGTTCAGGGTTGAAGCCCGTGAGTGCCGCCTAGTGGCCAATACTGGGATTTTGGACCAGAATGCTGCTTGCCTCAGCCATAGGGTATATGCCCTCCACAGAAAATTGCTAGGTTCTCGACTCCCCTTTTCCCTATGATTGGTGCTCCTGGGTGCAGGGCTGTGGCCAGAGGTGCGGACAATCGCTCAGCAAGCACTAACTACACTTTAAGTCTTTATATCAACACTTCCTGAGGGTTGATGGGGCGGAGCGTGCCTACTTCCTATCTGGAAAACTTGGAGCTGACAGACAGGGCAGCTGTTCCACCTGGTGGTTGAGATGGTCCCCTGGCTCTGCTCCTATGTGGCCTCACTCCGCATAAAGGGGAGGCACTTGTCAGACTGGTCCTGTTACCAGCAGTCAGAGGAGCTCAGAGGCCCAACGTACTGTCCCTTCCCAGGGTAGAAAACTTTATGCTAAAATCAGTGACAGATGGAAAGAAACAGCAATAAGCCTGAAGCTAAAGGAGTGAGTGGTTTGCCACAAAGGAGATCCAAACAGCCTTCAGAACAAGACGCGGCAGGTGTCTTTACGACTCCAGAGAAAGCAGACATTTCTAAATAGGTTGTTAAGAATTAGTGCCAACCTAAAGGAACAAATGAACTAATGAAACTGTTAACGGAATAAGAAATAGCATCTTCCCATCAGGGCCAGCGTAGGTCCGATGTCTACCCAAAACTGTGAACTGTTTCCAAGGCAATTCCATGAGCTGATTTATTTTCTAAATCTGGGTTCCTATAGATCTGTCAGGGTAAAAGGATGTGATAACCACCCGTGGTTTAGAGGCTTGAGTTAGTTCATTCTTCTCCCAGGAGGGGGGATCGCTAGCCTTGGCCCACATCCCATGGGCTGGGTCGGGGAGACTGGTCACCCAGACCGGCTGTGGCCCAGTGTTTCTTCTGGGCATCACGAGAAATTAGAAAGGGGATCAAGAGGCAAGACACAGAGTGGGAGAACATGTAATTCATGTAAAATTCCAAAAATATATCTAAAGATACGAATGAGGCGAAGAATTCCTACAGATTGATGAGAGAAATACAGAGCACCCAACGGAAACAAGAAATGAGGGAAGCACTTGCTTCCGAAAGTGGGCAGCCAGCTGGCCGATAAGCCTATGTACATACAGATGGGGCCTAATTTTATCAGCAATTAGGGAAATGCACATTGAAACCTCCGATATGCAGATGGACAGCAGACAAGTGCGAATGTGGGTTCCATCCACGCTGCTGGAGGGCTGTTTGTGTCTGTTGTACTGTGCATTGCACTTGGGTGTGGACGGGCCACCCCCGCTTGTCTGTTCACCTGCTGACAGGCGTCCTGGTCCTTTCCAGCTTCTGGCAATTATGAACAGAGCTGCTGTGGACGTTTGTGCCCAGTTCTCTGTGTGAGCAAACATTCAATTTTATAAGAAACTGTTAAGCTACTTTCCAGACTGGCAGGACCTCTAGCACCTGTACAGACACTGCCCGCTGCCCGCTGCCCGAACGACCCTGGCACTTGGTGCCATCTCTGCTTTATTTCCACAACACTGACCGGTGTCCACATGGCTTTGATTTGCGTTCCGCTCACAGCTGTGTTGTGCATTTTCCAAGTGCTTCTTTGCAGCCTCTTCTCGTTCTTGAAGTGTCTGCTCGCCCACCTGTCCTGTAACCGGGGCCATCCTTTTCTGTTTCCATTGGCTGCTCTCCGGAGAGGAGGAAAGATGCTGGTGAGCTGGAGTATTCATTTATAAGAATGACAACCATCCCCACTGCATCCTTCCCTGTGCCTGAGCTCCGTGGCTGTCAAAGTGTGGCCCCTAGACCCCTTGGCCAGAAGGCTCTAGGCTGCTCTTGTCTTCTGCCAACTTGGGAAACATTTACAAGATGGACCTCTTTTGGCTTAGACACATCAGTGGTTTTTAGGTTGATTATAATTGTGGGGAAAGTTCTTACCTTATGCCAGAAACTCGCATTTCCCTATCCCTTTATGAATAATAATATTCGTGAACTCTGAGGTAAAGAAGCATTGCTCTGAGTCCATCTCCCCGGACCAGGCCATGGTCACCGCCCCCAAAAACGTCCTCTGTTCCTGAGCCAGAGTCATCCCCCTCCCCAGCCCTGAAGGGAAGTGTACTAGAGGTCCTTGTGCGGATAGTGCTGTGTGCCCAGAGATCTAGCGGACAAGGGAGGCTATTTGCTCAGGGGGTCTGGACCCTGAATGGGGCATGGGAGCTGGCCAGCAGAGAAGCCAGACAGGGCTCGGCCCCCAGCCAGCTGCTGTCACCAGGGCCAGAGGCCCGCGGACACGAGATCTGGGCTAATTGGCAGTGTGGGGTAGTTACTTCTCAATAGCGGGGTAATTGGACCCTGGGGTCTGCACCTCTGTGCGTGATGGGGAAGGGAGCCAACAGTCCCTTCTCTCTGGTGCCTCCTTTAAACCAGAAGTTGCTCTGGGGGCTGGCCAGGCCTTGCCAGGGGCTGCCCACTCAGGGTGTCAGAGAGAAGGGCGGCCAGTGACGCCTGCAGCTGTCCCAGGTAGGTCCCCATGGCGTCCTTCCTCTCAGCGAGGTGGTGGTCTGGGTAGCCTCTGGACCTGGTCTTTCAGGGAAATGGCAGGAGTGAGGCGGTGAGTCACCCCTCACCGGCACTGGCCTCTGGTCCCAAGTGGGCGGTGTGGGAACTTCCTCCCCACCCTGCAGCCCTGCATGTCAGCGCCTCACTCCCGTCCTCACGGGTATCTCCAGCGTCCTCCTCTCCCTCTGAGCTCTGAAATCTTCCCCCGAGGGGAACAGCCCCTCCTCCCATTGCCCACTTCGTCCACCACCTGCTTTGCTTTGTCCACACCCTGCAGTGGTGCCCACCTCCCCCTCCAGGACCTGGAGGGACCACCCAGGTCTGCCCGGCCCGCGCCTGCTCTCTGCCCCCCTGTCCCTTGGCCCGACCTGCCTGTCCCCTCTTGTCCCCTTTGTCCTCACAAGGGACAGCAGTCCGCTGAAAGTGGGCAGGGAAGAACGTTTCAGTAGGGGCCACTCTTTCAGTCTGGTGTCAATGAGCCTGGCCCCCAACTTGCAGCAAAACCAGAGCAGGGGCCTGGCTGGTGGGAGAAGAAGGGGCGGCAGCAGGGCCTGCTTCCAAAGTACCACCTCACTCCTGCCTGTGCCCTCGCGGGGCACCGATGGGTCCCAGCTTCAGGGGAGGACTGCCCTGCCCACCTCCCCCACTGCCCCTCACTCCGCCCTGCTCGCTCTTCCCTTCACTGCCCACACTCCCAGCTCTCACTCCTTTAAGCCTCCATTTCCCCGTCTTTGACAAGGCCAGAAATAACTGCACATTTGTCTTAAAACTGGGAAGTGCAGAAAGATCCAAAGAAACACCAAGCTTGCGTCCCTTAAATGCTCTGCATGGTCCAGGCGGACAAAGGGTCAGAGAGTTGTCGACCCTTCAGTGGGACCTTCTCCCTGGCCCTGACCCGGTCATGGTGGGACCGGTGCCCCTGAGCAGACACATTGGGCAGCTCCAGCCCTAGCCTCTAATGAAGCCTGCATTCCAGTGCTGAGCTCGAATCCCGGACAAAACCCAAGCTTCCCCCTAAACTAGCAGCTGGACAGAGCCTTCACCCCTGCACATCAGGTCAGGGTGAGACTCTGCTGGTCTGAGGATTTGGGGAGGGGCATGGAAAGGGATTCAATCACACTCTTGGTCTTGAACACCCCAGACCTACTGTCTGGTCTCTCTGCCGTGTGGGCTCCTCCCTCTGCTGCTGCTCATACCTGGGGACCTGAGCAGGTTTCCCCCAAACTGTCCCTGACCTGCCCAAGTCACCTTTTGGAAGACTCTTGTTTAAATGCTGATTCTTGCTCTGTGCATGTCCCACGCTGCCCTCCATGCACCCCTGACACAGCTCCCGTGTCCCCACGATAGCCCCGTAGCTAACACGCAACTCCTTTGAGACTCTGCCTCTGAGTCGCCTTCTCATGACCCTCGCTCGGGCCCCCAGCACCCCAGCTGTGCCACCTGGACCACTCTCCGCCCCGTGCTTTCCTACATACTAAGCAGTTACTTCTCTACAGTGAGTGTTACTTGTGGTCCGTCTTCTCTGCCTCTACTAGAATGTACTCTCTACGAAGGCTGAAGCCTAAGAGTGCTTTCTCTCCTGATTTATCCCCATTGCCTTGATGCCATGACTGCCGCATAGTAGGCGCTTAGCAAATCTGGGCAGGTGAATAAGTGGGAAGCCCCAGGTGACAGCCTGCCCTGTCTCTCCGTGGGCTCAGACACCCTGGGCTGGTGTGGGAGGCCCCCACGCCTGGCCCCCGCAAACCTCTGCTCCCAGCACACCAGAAACCATGCTCCTCACCATCCTGTCTTTCCTAATGCGTGCTTTTTCCCTCTGCACCCAAATGCTAATGGAGGCAGATGCCTGAGAGACACTGTAGCATTCTCCATTTCTGGGGGGCATTGAGTGGCAGTGCTGGGGGCTCATGGGAGCCCTTCAGGAAGAAGCTGTGTCTGGACTGAGTTTGGCCCAGGGTGGGGCCATAGGGCACTGAGAGAGCTGCTCTCAGGACCAGCCGGGATCTCCCAGGCAGGACACTGTGGCTCACGAGGGACAGGAGCACAGGGCATGATATTTATGCTAAGGACACTTGACGGATGTGGTGGGGACAGTGTCTCACATGCCATTCTCTGCCACACAGACCCCAGAGCAGGGGGAGGAAGGAAATACTGGAGGAGTGCCATCTGAGGCAGTGGCAGTCATCCAGGGTGGGGACGATGGAAGCTGGATGGGGGGCATGGTGTGGAGGCAAGAGAACTGGTTCTGGAGACATTTAGGAAGTGCTGTGGGCAGGACTCCATGCCTGCAGAGCTGTGCGAGCGGGGAAGAGGGGAGAGAGGAGCAGAAGCTGGGTTTCTGGCCTGGACAGGTGATGCCATTTCCTCAGACGAAGAGCCCAAGAAGGGTGCGAACTCTGTGGCCAGGGGAGGTCTCCTGTCGTTGGCTGGATGCCCGAGTGGAGTTCGTAGGCAAATCAGGGAGGACCCGGGGTAGTCATCTGGGCACAACCATGAAAGACACCAGGCAGGTGTTTGCACTCCGTGAGGACAGTGTGAACAGAAGCCTGGGGCCACACTCCCAAGGGCAGAAACGGTGGGGAGTGACACACGTACCCGGAAACTAGCGACAGGTTGGTCCCAGGCATCTGCAAGATGGCCAGGCTGGGGTGTGTGGGGACAGAAGCCAACTGGTGGTGGAGGAAGGCAGGGACCAGACCATGGCTGCAGGTGAGCATATATGTGAGAGAGGAGACTTCTTTTCTCCTCTAAGAGGTGCAAAGCCCCAGCAGAGCCAGCTCGAAGGAGAGAAGAGTGCCTGGAAAGCGGGGCGAGCAGCAGCAGCTCCGCAGCTGGGCCAGCAGCTGAGGGGCTGGCAGGTGCTGCCCACAGTGCAGAGGGTCTTGTACGTGGTGGGTGTGCAGCAAGGAGGGGCCACATTGCCCCCGACCTCCCAGTTGTTCAAGAGAAGCCAGAAATCTGTGCTTCAACAAGAATGTTCTGGTTTTCCAAAATGATCGTTACAGTGAAAGTGTCCAGATTTCTGAAAGAAAGTGAAGGACAGAGTGGAAACCTGGTAGCACAGCGGTGTCTGGGACCCGATGGTACAGATGTCGCTCAGACACTTGCGCCCACAGTAGACTCTCCCCCAACTCCCGATGTACATCTGAAATGTCAGTAATCATCTTGGATTGAATTCTATCTAGTGGATCCCCTGTAAGTGGACACCGCCTGTGGGGCTGTGCTCGCGTCCCCTATGTCCATGGGAAGGGAGCCCGGGGCTGTAGGACCGGCAGTCACGCCCCTGATGCGGCAGCCGTCAGTAGCTCAGCTCCTGATGTAAAGGGGAGAAGAGGTCCTGCTGTGTTTCTGGGCAGATATGGAGTGCAGCACCTCAGTCTCACTTACTAAGCCATCCACCCTTACCTTGCTGATTACATGCCTGGATACCCTCAGCTGCGTTTTTAGTGCTTTCTTATTGTTCCTGTATTGTGTTTCTGTATGGGTCACTGTTCTTAATATTTCTTTCATTAAAGCAGTATCTTCGTTTTTATGCTCGATCCAGCATAGGAAGTCCCTTTCATTAGTCTCCTTTTTTTTCTGCATGTTCATGGCTTTTCCTAGGTGTTCACATTTTCAGATGGTTTTAAGAATTATTTCTTCATGTTTTTAAGAAAAATAAGGTTTGATGAGATTTCAACAGTAATTGAATGACTTTTTGAAATCAGTTTGGCGATATTGATCTTGCAATATTATGTTTTTTCATCATGGAGCATTCTTATCCATAATTGCTGGTATACGAGATGACCGCATGTTTAATACTCACTTTGAGATCCCTTAATCAATTGTGATAATGTTCTGGGCTTTCTAGATTAAAAGCCAGGTTATGTGGAAACAAGGACAATTTTGTATATTTATTTTTATTTTTATTATTATGTTATGTTTGTCATCATACAGTACATCATTAGTTTTTGATGCAGTGATCTATGATTCATTGTTTACATATAACACCCAGTGCTCCATGCAACCCGTGCCCTCCTTAATACCCAACACCAGTCTCACCTAACCCCCCATCCCTCCACTCCGAAACCCTTAGTTTGTTTCCCAGAGTCCACGGTCTCTCATGGTTTGTCTCCCCCTCTGATTTTCCCCAACTCCCTTCTCTCCTTCTCCCAATGTCCTCCGTGTTATTCCTTATGTTCCACAAGTAAGTGAAACCATATGATAATTGACTCCCTCTGCTTGACTTATTTCACGCAGCATAATCTCCTCCAGTCCCGTCCATGTTGATACAAAAGTTGGGTATTCATCCTTTCTGATGGAGGCATAATATTCTATTGGTATATATGGACCACATCTTTTTTATCCATTTGTCTGTTGAAGTGCATCTTGGTTCCTTCCACAGTTCGGGGGTTGTGGCTGTTGTTGCTATGAACATTGGGGTGCATGTGCCCCTTCTTGTCTCTAGATCTGTATCTTTAGGGTAAATACCCAGTAGTGCAATTGCAGGGTCATACGGTAGCTCTATTTTTAACTTTTTGAGGAACCTCCATACTGTTTTCCAAAGTGGCTGCACTAGCTTGCATTCCCATCAACAGTGTAAGAGGGTTCCACATTATACCAGTTAGAATGGCAAAAATTAACAAGGTAAGAAACAACGAATGTTGGAGAGAATTTGGTCTATTTCTTTACCCCCTATGTAGTGGGTCCCAGCATGTTTTCACAAGGACCTGTCTCTGTACTGATCTCAGAAGAATGGGAGGGACACTCGTATTCAGCTCTGGGGATGCTGTAGGCTGTGGGCTGAGGCAGTGTTTATTTATCCTATTAATCTAAGCCATTTCTCCCAGGTGAAAAATGTATAAAACATTGGCATAGTTTTCAGTCAAAGCTTTTCAGCATCAGCTAGGCTGTCACTGTGATCATTTGAATGGATTTGCTAATTGTGAGCTCTCTGTGCAGCCCTGAAATAGATCAAGATGGTGGGTGACAGGTGACTTTTTAATATATTGCCCTATTCGCTAGCAAAACAAGCTGGGCGGTCTGCATGTAGCTTTCCTTTTGTGCAGTGCCTGCGGGTTTCTGTGCTGTTAGGAATCTGCAGTGAGATGCACTTCACCTTCCCTGCAATAGTTTAGAGAGCGCGGGGAAGCCAACCCCGGGAAATGGGAGGTACGGGCGGGGGAAGAAGCATCTGGGTTCCTCTGCAAAGACTCCAGCAATCCCCAGATTTCTATCGTGATGATGCTGGTGGGCTTTCTGTTTCTACTTGTCAGTCTCTCAGAAAGTCATCCCTCTGCCCCAGACCCTAAGCTTTGCATTCCACAGCTGCTTTCGGGACACGGGGACGCTCATGGATAGTGACACTGCAGGACGGCCATTCAAGGACACATAGTAGGTGCTTTATAGATGCTGCTGAGCCTTCTTCTATCCCTTGGTGAATCTCTCTCTGTAGCTGGTACCTTCTTTCATCATTAAAATGATGCCTGCATGCTCCCTATTTTCACATTTGTTGGACCAGCTGGGCTTTGTCTGTGTTACTGCTCCCCACTCCGAGGTTTCCTCTAAGCCCATTGTTTCCTCTATTGATCCATAGAGGCAAATTGATCAAATAGAAGCAAATCCTATTCTTTTACCTAATTAAAATATATTTTTTCCCTTTTCTTTCCTCTGTTTGTCCTCAGATTGGCTTAATACATTTTCTGACTTTTTAAAAAATTTTTATTTATTTATTTGACAGAAAGGGAGATCACAAGTAGGTAGAGCAGCAGGCAGAGAGAGAGGGGGAAACAGACTCTCCGCTGACCAGAGAACCCTATGTAGGACTTGATCCCAGGACCCTGAGATCATAACATGAGCTGAAGGCAAAGGTTTAACCCACTGAGCCACCCAGGTACCCCCATTTTCTAACTTTTTGAATGGAATACTTATTTATTTTTTTCCCTCCTTTCTGGCTAAACAGTAAAAGCCATTAGAAGCACAGACCCACACACCGACACCTGTCTGGCCAAGTCACACTTAAGTGTTGCTGTGTCACGTCCTACCCGGTCTGTGACTGTGGTTCTGATTTCTTTACAGACATGGGAACTCATTAGCAGAAGCTGTCTTCTTTTCCACATGCTTAGCTGTTGTGTTTAGTCTGATGTTAACTGATTTAGATTTTTTTGTTCCATCGCTTTTAAGAAAATTGGGGGATCTGTGATGTCTGGTGGACTTTTTATGCTGCGGCAGAGAATTTTTTCCAGATTTTCTGTGGGCACTTCCCTTTTCTCAAGGTACTGAGTTAATAGCCCTCCAATCAACCTGTAAGTCCTGTTACTCTGACACTCCACATCCTCACCCATTCTTGCCATGGGGGTTTGTCGCGGCCCGAGCGATGCGTGCCCATCTGTGGCCTCCTTCCTTCTGGCTGCTTCTCTTCACAGCAAAGCCACTGTGGACTGGGTGGTGGTCATGCCAGGGACCAGAAGGTTCATAAAGTAGACTGACCATTTGAGGCCTTGAGTGTTACCTGATCCAATATTAATTCTGAAATCAGGCTTTCTTGTTGTGTGTTGGACACACCCAGCTAAGCCTGTAACGTCACCCTCCCCGAGTGTTTCATTCCGCAGACCACACATATTCTGTAATGACATATATTCTGTAATGACACAGATTGTCGTAGATCTCTCTCACACGCTGAGAGTCTTCTCCTTTTGCCAAATTTCATTGTGTTTACATTTATTGTCATGGCCAAAGCATTTCTTTTCCTGTGACTGTCCCACCTTATTTACATACTCTCTTGATGTTTCCCTTACTTCTACATTCTGGAGTTGTCCTTTCAGGCTTTATAGGGTCCACGTCCTTTTGGGTACTATTGTTTACTTCAAAAATGTTAAGTGGGGGGAGGGAGGTTGGGAGAAGGGGTGTGGGGTTATGGACATTGGGGAGGGTATGTGCTTTGGTGAGTGCTTTGAAGTGTGTAAAACTGGTGATTCACAGACCTGTACCCCGGGGGATAAAAATATATGTTTATAAAAAATAAAAAATTTACAAAAATGTTAAGAATTGATGTCACTCTCATTATAAACTCCAAGAACAAGACATAACCCTTTGATGTCCTCCTCTGAGAAATGAGGCAACAGACACAGATTTTCCTCATTATAATCATTGCATGTCCCAGGTTTTCCCTGATGTCTGTAAACCCAGTTTCTGTCTCCAAACCCAATTTCTGTCTCCTTTTTTTTCCCCATTGAATTCTCATTATTATTATTTTGCATTATCTATCTTCTCGAGCCACAAGGACTGACGTTCCCATTTTGTTCTGTAAGTCTAGTGACAACAGTTGGAGAATTGCTGTGTTGGTTGTGTTCACTTTCCCTCCTCATTCCTCTCTGTGTGCTGATAGCCTGGGCTGGGACTTTCCCTTCTGAAGCTAATGGCTGTGATGTTTGAGTTTCCCATGGAGGAAGCGTTGATCAGCGCCATGTTCAGAACAGGTTGTGTGGAAAGCATCTCATGTAATGGGTCTGGACACTGTATTCTTGTCCACAGCCTTCCTCCCTCTACTGGATCGGCCAGCTGTCCATCCCAGAAGTGTGTAAAGGTTTCTCTGCTGTTTTCTGGGCCCTAAAGATTTATGAAAAGTAAAGCTAATTCCACTGATATTCCATTTTATAAAATATATTTTATTCTGTCTAGATGCCCTTAGCATTTTTTCCTTGAAGTTCCAATATTGGTCTCCCCTGGGACCTTGAGTTGCTGGCAACCTACCCCTTTACAACTTCCTGAGCCTGGGGCCAGCCACCAGCACCCCTGTAAGTCCCACTTATTTGAAGTGACAAACAGTTCTCCATGAGTCATACAGCTTCCTCCACTGGGCTCTCCTACTTGGAGAACTTGGGTCAAATTCCCACCTTGTGTCCCCTGAGCCACAGCACTCCTGCACGATTGCGGGTAGGTTGGATTCATTAGTATTTCTTCTCTTCCATGTCCAGAAGTCTGGTGACATCCTACGGGTGCTGGGTGCATGGCCCACTGTCCTCCCTAGCTTCCTGCATCATGAGGGTTTCCCTCTATTTTTGTATTTTCTAGGAAAGTTCTCTGGGATTTGAGGACTAGGAGAAGAGGGAAGAGGGAGCAACTGTGTGCTGGTACCATATCTCCTTTGGCATCTTTGGCTCAGTCACATTATCATCTGCAACCCTTTTTTTCCCATGCTTCACATCCCGTTCACTCCCCTTTGGGTTCATGGAGCTCATCTTGTGTATTGGCAATCATGCTTGGTGCCCGGCCCAGTGCACCTGATCTTGGTGAATAATCCTTTTAATATACCATTGGATCCTCTTGGCTAGGATCTTGTTG
Organism: Mustela erminea; assembly: GCF_009829155.1. Lineage (NCBI taxonomy): Eukaryota > Metazoa > Chordata > Mammalia > Carnivora > Mustelidae > Mustela > Mustela erminea. The sequence continues at coordinate 45,549,437 of NC_045621.1, read as the reverse complement.
AATATTTTGGCATCTGTGTTCATCAGGGATATTGGTCTGTAATTCCCCTTTTTGATGGTAGACCTCTCTGATCTTGTTGCCCCAGCCACCTTTCTGCCATCTGCTTTCTTTCCCCCAGAATTGGTTCAAAGTCCTTCCCTTACTGATATTCATCCCTCCTGTTCTCTTTTGATATTTTGATGTTATGGCTTTTTATCTTTTTTTGAAGATTTTTTTTTAATTTATTTGAGAGAGAGGGAGAGGTCGAGCACACACAAGCAGAGGAGGGGCAGAGGAAGGAGCAAGCCCTGTGGGGAACCCCATACATACCAGACTCCAGACTCGGTCCCAGGACCCCAGGATCACGACCTGAACTGAAGGCAGACACTTAACCAGCTGAGCCACCTGGGCGCCCCTGGGTTTTTATCATTTTACTCCTTTGTCATATTTTCAGGGGTTTTGAGATGGCACAAAGATAGGTATGTGACCGCTCTTCCCCGTTGGCCTGGGAGATTGCTACTGCTCCCCAAAACCCCAGCGTTGTGAGTGTGTCTGGGTCCAGGGTCTGGCTAAACTAGGACACCATATCCCACCCCCATGAGCCCCGCTGCTATCCCTTCCTCTTACAAAATCAACTCTGAAACCAGGCAGAAAAGTCAGTATCCACTGATTTAGAAAGAGCTTGACAGATGACCACCAAAAGGCCCAAGCAAGGCTGGCTGCAGAACTAATTGTCTTTAGAATCTTAGGAGACCTCCAGCCTGTAGGAAAATAGGATCATCATGGGATATGTTGGGGAGGATGTGGCAGGCATTCCCAGAGCCCCCGTTCTTAGCATGACCTGCCACAGACACTAGGAAACTCCTGATGGGAAAAGCTTCACTTGAGACAGTTTCTGCTCCCTCTGCTGCTCATGGAGTCAAGCGTCCAATCTCTGGGTCAAAACTCTCCTGCAGGGTGAGCTTGGCATTCTCCCCCAAGGACCCACAGCCCCTCACTCTGGAATGATGGTGTTTTGCAGGCTCCTAGCACACAAGGATGAGGGGAGAGAATGTCACTAAGGTCAGCACGTTCATCCTACTGGGCTTCCCCACAGCCCCTTGGCTGCAGTACGTGCTCTTCCTTCTCTTCCTGCTCACCTACCTCTTCGTGCTGGTGGAGAACTTGGCCATCATCCTCACCGTCCAGACCAGTTCCTCCCTCCATAGGCCCATGTACTACTTTCTGGGCATTATGTCTTCCCTGGAAATCTGGTACGTCTCTGACATCATCCCCAAGATGCTGGGTGGTTTCCTCCTGCAGCAGAAACACATCTCGTTTATTGGCTGCATGACCCAGCTGTACTTCTTCAGCTCCTTGGTGTGCACTGAGTGCGTGCTCCTGGCCTCCATGGCCTATGATCGCTACGTGGCCATCTGCCATCCCCTGCGCTACCAGGTCATCATGACCTGGGGGCTCTGCGTGCAGCTGGTGGTCTTCTCCTTTGTGAGCGGCTTCTCCATCTCTGCCATCAAGGTGTACTTCATCTCCAGTGCCACGTTCTGTGGCTCCAACGTCCTGAACCACTTCTTCTGTGACATTTCTCCCATCCTCAAACTGGCCTGCACAGACTTCTCCACGGCAGAGCTGGTGGACTTCATCTTGGCCTTCATCATCCTGGTGTTTCCCCTCGTGGCCACCGTGCTCTCCTATGGGCACATCTCCATGGCTGTCCTGCGCATCCCTTCTGCCACTGGCCGCTGGAAGGCCTTCTCCACTTGTGCCTCCCACCTCACCGTGGTCACCATCTTCTATACGGCCTTGCTTTTCATGTATGTCCGGCCCCAGGCCATTGATTCCCGGAGCTCCAACAAGCTCATTTCTGTTCTGTACACCGTCCTCACCCCAATCATCAACCCACTGATCTACTGTCTTCGGAACAAAGAATTTAAGGCCGCCTTGAAAAAGGCTCTGGGCTTTGGTCAAGTTACAGTGTAGGAGGGCATGCCTTGGCATTCTACTCTTCTAGAACATAATCTGAAAATACATATCCTCTCTGATGGGGCCATTTAATTTGTAATAATAGAAATTCCTTCCATCATTTAAAGATTATTCCCACCTCTATGTTTCTCCCAGCTCATGGAGGACGTCAGTATCATAGGTGGTGGTCTACTTAGGCCCCTAGTGTCTTCATTTTGTATCTGAGCAAAGTGGAACTCGTGATTTTTTCTCATCCGTAAAATTGCTCTGCACATTACAGGAAAGAACAAAATACACTAGGTCATCTGAAGTATTAAACTCTTAAATAATTACAATATTTTAAAGAGTTAACTCTTAAACTACCTGGTGAAATGAGCCCCAAGTGTCTCCAAGTGTCCCCCTGTGGCCCCATGCAAGCCACATCCTGGGCTGGCCACCAGTGCATAAGCACTTACCCCTCGCCCATCAGCTGCTCAAAGAATAAGACATGATCTTGGGTGACCTGTAAAAATCTCAGATGCCCAGGCAGGCAGGGACTGCATCTAGGAACCCTCGCAGCTCAGCCCAGTGCCTGGAGGGCAGTCCACAAACATTTGTCAAGTTAATGCCCTGAGGTACAAAAAGGACCTTCTTGTCTGCAGGGAACATTCTGGAGCTCTCTCAAGACCCCAGCCTCCTCCTTCAGGGAGCCCTGCCCAAAGGTCATGACTAGGACCTAGCACTCTTCGAATGAGTGTTCTATGGGGGCAGGCATGCCAGGGCCCGACCTGGGGACCCCCGGGTCAGAACCTAGGGATTCAGCTCAGCATGTGCTCAGACCCTTAAAACATTAGACATCTCTCCAGATGACTCTGATTGTCTCCCGAGTTCAAAAGCCAGTCTGTTGGACAACTGGGAGCGATTAAGAAAACATGAGGGCAGACACCCCCACAACAGGGCAGGGTTTGGGGACACATGGAGAATGGAGGGGGCCGTGGAGACCAGCGGACAACCCCAGGGCCTGGGGGCTGCTTGGGCACAGAATACTTCTCTCTGACGGGGGGTGGGGGGTGCTTTAGCCCTGCGCCCCCTTGCTATTCCTCCCAAGAGTCTATAGCTGCCACCCCTCCTGATGCTCCATGAAGGTAATGATGCACATAGGTCCTTTGTCATCTGCTGGTCATTATTAGGAATTCTGTAAGTCATCATGTTCATAACAACGGGGTGCCGAGCCTGCGTCCTGGAGCCCGTCTCACAGGTGGCCACGCTGCTCTCCATCTTGCTTGCTTCTTTGTTGGTTCAGCAACCTGGTCTGTTCCCAGCTGCCCACCTGCCTGCATCAGGCCTGAGATCCATGTTGGAGGGACATCGGATGGAGACTCGCCACCTGTGGCAGTCCTCAGTGCCCAGAGAGGCAAGGCAGGTGTGGCCACACTGGGGGTGACTGGAGTTCCACAGCCAAAGGGAAGAGGGTGAGCAGCCCATGGTGGGGGCAGAGGGAGGGTCTTCAGGGGGCCCCATGGGGCTGGAAACAGGAGCAGGGCTGTTAAAGGTGGAGGATGGACAGGGCCCAGGCATGCTGGGCAGCCCCGGGTTACCAAGGCCAGAGGTAGGGGCTGCACAGTGCACGGAGAGCTCAGAAAAGCTGGGGCAGCTGGTGCCCTGGGCTCATGGGGGGACACTCACGGGGCAGGTGGGGGCAATGCTATGAGCCCACGGGCTGTGGCAAGCAGCAAATAGACCACGCGCAAGGGTGGGGATGGTGGGGCTGGTGAGGCAGGGAAGCTGTGGTGGAGGTCGCTGGAGCTCCCCAGGAGGGGTGATACCGCTTGGATGGTTGGGTGCCGTGGTGTGGTCTGCAGACTCTTCAAGAACCTTCTGGGGGGCTCCATGAGGGCTTCCAGATTCCAGGTGACCAAATGGAGAAAAGAGCTTCTGAAGGAGGGCAGAGGACGGGGAGCTCGTCTGGAGAGAAGCGGACGTTTGCATGGGGCCACACTGATGTGGGGACCATCCGGAAGCCCCGCATTACAGGGAAGTCCTACAACATGAGCAGGACTGGGGTCCACGGCCCAAGCACTCACACTCGGGCCAGGGGAGCAAGGGGCCTCCCCAGGGCTCAGGACAGTGATAGCATTTGGGATTTGGGGTGTTTGGGTTAAGGGATCAGGAATTTGGGGTTCATATCTGAAAGAACACTGCAAACAGAGGCAGTGTGCAGGTAACTGGGCAGCTGGGGGTAGGGGGTGGCGGGCAGTCCTGTCCTGGACAGCTGAGGGCGGGGGGCATGGGGCAGGATGGTCAGAGGAGCGGGGACTGGGTGGGATTAGAGCAGAAAGGATGAGCAGGTCAGAAGTGAGGCACAGGGCGTCCCCATCTGACAAGTCCTTCCCTGGCGTGTGTGGGTGGGCAGAGGTTCTGAGCTGGGGGCTGAGACCTGCCTTGTGTTCTGCTGGCCTCTGTGACAGTGGTGGGGCTCACCCAGGGACGGGGACAGCACGGCCAGCCATTGGCTCTGGCCCCCACCCCTCCCACTGCAGTGGCAGCCTACTCTCCCCCTCCCACCACCCTCTCGCAGAGCACAGGCTCCTCTCTGTGCAGACACATGAGCCGGAGCCTCTCTGAGTGTGAGACCCAGGGCTGACCCAGAAACAGTGGCTCTGCAGGTCAGGAAAGCAGGACATCACCACCAAGGTATTTGCAGATGCAGCTGAACAGGGGCCATGGGGCATGCATCCACACATTTACCCAGGGGCCCTCAGCCTGGGGTGTGGGGGGGCAGACAGCCCCAGAGGCACGGGGACCCAGCTAATTGGTGGTATAGATAACATTGTCGGCGTGGCGGGGGTAATTGGACCCTGGAGTCCCTGTGCTCCAGCAGAAAAGACCACAACCATTCCCCCCAGCTGCTCAGGCAGCTTGCTTCTCCAGAGTGTGTTCGAGCCACGGCCGGTCACCGTGGCCAGCCTCCGAGTCACTGGGCGAGGGGAGAAGCCACCCCTTCCCCAGCACGCAGGTGCAGGCATTCACAGTGAGGCTTCTGGAACCTGCAGGTAGGACCCAACGCCGTCCATGCTGATGCCCGGCTCATTTTGCTGTGATTTTTAGAGCATGATGGCTGTGTGTGTGTGTGTACATGTGTGTGCATGCACAAGTGTGTGCACAGGCCACCCCCTGCCACAGATATCCACACACCTGATCCAGGGCAGGGGCTGAGCAGGACCCCTCTGCATGGTGGCTCGCGGGTGCTCCACAAATGGTCCTCAAACCTAGGGCAACCGTGGCAAGCCCCCGGCTGCAGGTCCTGTGGGGGCCTCGTTCTAACGTCACACGCAGCGGCCCATAGCCGCATCACACAGACTGTGCAGAGCTGAGGACCCTTGCCCCCAGGCCACCTCAGGTCCCCTGCCAGCCGTCTGCTGGTAGGAGAGCCCTTTGGAGCAGGCAAATCGGCCCCGTGCTCTTTGCCATCTTCCCGAGAGGCCTCGGGGTGAAAGCCTGTCACCAGAACTGCAGAGAGGGGGCCCACGAGGAGAGAACCCAGGATCCCCTCGCCTGCCCCACCTGGCCTTGCCGACCCTGTGCAGCCATTGTCCAAGCATCACGGGCCTGGAACAGGAGTAAGACGAGGGAAAAGGAGATGAAATCCAAGTGGGGGTTGGGGTCTAGCAGGCAGGGATGCTCCAAGTCAGTCTCAGCGGTCCGATAAGCGTGTGCTCCTCGTGTGAGACGCGGCCTCACAGCCACTGGGGGAAGGTCGGCAGGACCTCCACGCTCTCTTCACAACTTGTCTTGATGTCTAAAATTATTCCAAGATGAAAGTTTATTTAACAAGAAAATGCAGCCGTTGTCCAAAGTACAGAAGAGGGAGAGCATGCTTTAAAGGGTCCTGAATTTGTAAATAAACACAGTCTTTTATATAACTGATTGATCTGGTGTGAATTAGCCAACTCACTAGTGATCAGTTACGACTCCGGGTGATCAGCACAAACTCTCGGGCGCCTCGCTGTGCGGGGATGAGGGTCAGAGTCTCAGAGCTCTGCCAGGCTCCCCTGGGGGTTGGGGAGACTGCTGGCTTCGAGGAGCCCAGGAGCCCTCCTTCTGGGCTGCAGGCCCTGGGGCTGCCTGGCTGGGCAACAGGCATGGGGTGCCCAGCCAGCATGCAGAGAGGCGGCCTTCAGGACCTCATGCTGGGGGCCCTCTTCTGGCGGCTGTCTTCCCTGCTCTTTCTATAAAGGACACGGTAGGTTTGGTGTGGAATCCTAGAGCAGACAGTAAGTCTTCTGATGTTGGTCCTCAGTTCAGAACCTCTCGCTGGGACTTTAAGGCTGAGTCTGCTGTGCTGGCCGTGGGGGCAGATCTGGCCCTGTGCTGACGTGGGAGGACAGACACGTCTCCCCCAGGGCATAGCTGCACCCTGGAACAATTCCTTTCCAGAAATTTCTTTGTCAGCCCAGCCCTCATCTCTCAACTTCAGATTTGTGTAGCCACCAGGATATCCAGCCAGCACCCCATATACTCCTAGGAGATCCCCAACGATGTGGCCCCTGTGTGGCCCTCTCCTGCTCTTCCTACCTGACCAAGAGCGGGTGTCCTGGGCCAGAAACCCGAGCCTCAGACTCAGCACCTGCTGCCAGCCCAGAGGCCTTCCTCCTGTCTGTGAACTGGCCACGCTCACCGTCTGGTTTTTGCACCTGCTGTTCCCTCTGACAGAAACACTGTTCCCTGGTTTCCCAGGGGCCTCCTCATCACCATGCTGAGACCTCAGGGTGAGCAGCACCTGCTCTGAGAGGGCTGGCTCCCCCTGGCCCCCCACTTAAAGATGCAGGGAGGCTAGTCCTCCTCCACCCTCCCAGCCCTGGCTGGGCCTGAAGAATAAAGCCTCAGTCCAGTTAATAGGAGGAAGCTTGCCACTGTGCTGACTGTAGACCTCGGGGCCCTTTCCTAGGAACGGAAGGTGTGCTGAGGCTGCTGAGCGAGCATTTTCCTGTGAGATTTGGTGAAGGGCGGATGGTGGAGCCGCAGGGGGAGTAAGTGCAGGTGTGGGACCTGGGCTGCTGAGCAAGGTGTCCAGATCCTTTGTCTTCAGAGGCTGGGGCTCCGGGGGGAGGGGGAGCCCCTCGCCCCAAGGGGGTGACCTGCTGCAGGGGAGGTGGGGTCAGAGCCGTGACCTTCCTGCTTCTGCCAGTTTCTCCAACTCCCTCTCAGGCCAAGGTGCCATATTTCAGGGTGCGGGTCCTAAACTCTGTCCGCAGCTTTACTGCCTTGTCACTCCATGTCTGCGTCTACTCGCCTCCCCAGCAGAGACGTGAGTGTCAACACAACAGCCTCATCTCTCACGCGGACCCCAGTGCGTGATCAAACATGGGCCTCAAAGAAAAGAGAAAGAGGCCATTGAGAAGGGGACGGGAGCTTATGAGGAGTCGCTCTCGTTGGAGCCTGGCAAGACAGTGTGGTTGGAGACAGAGGCCAGGTGATACCCATGGTTTGGGGGGTGTTGGCGTTACCGTGTCCCCCAGAGACTCTGCGGCTTCTCCGCAGGCTCATACCGCTGGCCTCTGCTGGGCATGCAGGTTCCCGGTCAACGCTGTCATCCTGTGCAAACCAGAATGTCCCCACAGGGCTCTCCCACCTTCTCCCGTCCTATGGCCTCCTCGGGCCTTCATTGCGCTGGCAGTTCTGTACGCTGTGAGCTGTTTAGCCCTCTTGTGGCCTCCCGGTGGATCTGCCCCGATGCCTTCTTCTCATCCCACCACCTTAGCACAGGTGCCCCCGCCCCCAGCTCTGAGCAGATGGCCCAGGACACGCCCTGCACCTGCCAGGCAACCTAGATGACCCATCAGAGACTGTCCCCCAAGTTAGCAGGGGCCCAGGACCACAGCCCCTCCTGTGGGTCTGGTCTCCTTCCCTTGAGCTTTCTCCATTCACCTCCCCACTCCTATCCACATTGAGACTCTTCCCTGGTTGGCTGGTGGCCCCAGCTTCTCGCTGAATTCCTTCTGTTCTGCTCAGTGTCCACTGCACTGACTTGGAGGAAACTTCCAGATCTGTCATGGCTCAGGGAATCTCCAGGGGCCCTGCTCTGCAGGTGTCCACCCAGAGGGTCCCTATGTGAGACTCACCCAGGGCTCAGGGCTCTGAGTCCTGGTCCTGCACCTGCTTTGGGGCTCCTGGCCCTCTGTCTGCTGCATGAACGCCATCCCCATGCTCCCAGTGGGTGTCCTCCCACAGGCTGGCAACAGCAGGAGCGCGAGTGATGTCCATGAGTGCATCGTGGTATGTGTGCACACACTGTGTATAGTGGTTTGTGTATACTGGTGTGTGTGCATAGTTGTGTATTGTGTGTGCACATGTGTGTTTAGTAGTGTATGCACACACATGTGTGAATATGGCCTGTGTGCACACATGGGTGTGAATAGAGGTGTGTGTGCACCCATGTGGCTAGTGTTTTGTGTAGTGTTGCATGAGTGTGCACGTGAGTGTGCGGCATGGGGTGAGGGAGGTCAGGGCACATCCAGAGACCCGGGACCCCTCCCTCACTTGCAGCAGCTCACTCCTCTGGGGGAGAAGTGGGCGTGACTGCACTTGGTTCCCTCCATGGAGATCGTTCCAAGCCGTGGAGTGAGGTCCAGAGACCGAATAGTAGCCTTGGCCGTCTCTGAGACATAGGAAGAAAACAAAATAAAATAAGGCTCCATCATGATCCGTCACAATGGAGGTGCTGGTGGGAATGGATGCCGGCGATGGCCAGGGAAGGCATGTGTTTGCCTGTAAGACAAGACCTCACACCAGAGAGCACAAATGAACCCACCCTTGCTCCCGGCTCTCCCTCCCAAAGAGCCAGGCAGGCAGGTCCTTATTTTAGCCGTGCGCAGCTGCCCCTGGGCATACCCCTCTCCCTGGCTCTGGCTGGGTTACAGCTTCGGGTTTTCCTACTCGAAGACATAACCACAGAGCTGACACTGCTTGTGGGGCCAAGGTGAGCTCGGTCTTCTCCCCTGAGATCCCCACAACCCCTCACTCTGGAATGACAGTGTTTTGCAGGCTCCTAGCACACAAGGATGAGGGGAGAGAATGTCACCAAGGTCAGCGCGTTCATCCTACTGGGCTTCCCCACAGCCCCTTGGCTGCAGTACGTGCTCTTCCTCCTCTTCCTGCTCACCTACCTCTTCGTGCTGGCGGAGAACTTGGCCATCATCCTCACTGTCCAGACCAGCTCCTCCCTCCATAGGCCCATGTACTACTTTCTGGGTTCCATGTCCTTCCTGGAAATCTGGTACGTCTCTGACATCATCCCCAAGATGCTGGGCGGTTTCCTCCTGCAGCAGAAACACATCTCGTTTATTGGCTGCATGACCCAGCTGTACTTCTTCAGCTCCTTGGTGTGCACTGAGTGCGTACTCCTGGCCTCCATGGCCTACGATCGCTACGTGGCCATCTGCCACCCCCTGCGCTACCAGGTCATCATGACCTGGGGGCTCTGCGTGCAGCTGGTGGTCTTCTCCTTTGTGAGCGGCTTCTCCATCTCTGCCATCAAGGTGTACTTCATCTCCAGTGCCACGTTCTGTGGCTCCAACGTCCTGAACCACTTCTTCTGTGACATTTCTCCCATCCTCAAACTGGCCTGCACAGACTTCTCCACGGCAGAGCTGGTGGACTTCATCTTGGCCTTCATCATCCTGGTGTTTCCCCTCGTGGCCACCGTGCTCTCCTACGGGCACATCTCTGTGGCTGTCCTGCGCATCCCTTCTGCCACTGGCCGCTGGAAGGCCTTCTCCACTTGTGCCTCCCACCTCACCGTGGTCACCATCTTCTACACGGCCATGATCTTCATGTATGTCCGGCCCCAGGCCATTGATTCCCGGAGCTCCAACAAGCTCATTTCTGCTGTCTACACTGTCCTCACCCCAATCATCAACCCACTGATCTACTGTCTTCGGAACAAAGAATTTAAGGCCGCCTTGAAAAAGGTTCTTGGGCTAGGTCAGTCTTCATAATAGGACAACCAAAACTTTTGGAAATCTGATTGGTAGGATAATAAAATGCTATCTTTTATTGTACTTTCCGCTTTTTTAAAGTAAATCTACAAATGAAACTTGGCAAATTATAGAACCACGCAGAAATCATAAGCCTTTATCTGCTTTTGTTTTCCCAAAGGGCAGCGGTCACTTTGGGTATATTTTGAGGTTTTTATGGATGCAGTTGTGAAGATGCTTTTATGTTTCTTTCATTCGGTGTGATGCTTGAGTGACTCCTTCATGGTTCTGCATGTAGCAACGATTCACGCATATGGTGTATAATATTGCACCATGTCGATGTATCACAGTGTGCTATGCACTGACTGTGCAGACCGTGTTAGAGACGGAGCCTATCATCACTACGGTTAGTGTCACGGTAAACACTCAGACTCATTTGTTTTCACTAACGCACATTCACTACTGCTAGCTGTGTGCCTGGGTGGACTGAGATTCACGGAAGCGACACCAGTAAGTGCTGCCGTAGGAGGTATGTGTTTGGGCAGTTTTAGTGGGAAATGCCAAACTCTTTTCCAGGGCAGGTACACCGGTTTTTCTCCCCCACGAGCAGTGTGTGAGGGTCCCAGCAGCCCAGAGCTGCCCCACCATTTGGTGTCCTTGTAGTCCCCCCAGGGACAAATGCTAAGTGCCCCAGTGAAGTTAGGGTCTGCTGTCATGGGTGTTTGCCTTCTCAAGCGCCCATCACCACCACGTCCCCTAGTCTCAGATCTAGTTGCTGTTTCTTTTTAATATTTTTTTAATGGGCATTTTTTAAAAAAAAGTTTTATTTATTTATTTGACAGACAGCACAAGTAGGCAGAGAGGCAGGCAGAGGGAGAGGGGGAAGCAGGCTCCCTGCTGAGCAGAGAGCCTGATGCGGGGCTCAATCCCAGGACCCTGAGAACATGACCTGAGTGGAATGCAGAGGCTTAGCCCACTGAGCCACCCAGGTGCCCCCAGGTGGGTATTTTTGCATGCCTCTGTGTTGCATTTACTGCAAAAATATCCTAGTTCCTGGGCGTGCCTTTTCTCTCCCGGAAGGGTGTCTTTCAATGAGGAGCACTGCTTGATGCTGACATCTAGTCTGTCCACTTTCTCCCATTATATTTGGTTTATTTTCCATTTAAAAGGAGGGCTTATCTAGGAGCACCACCTCAATGGCTCAGGGGTTAAGCCTCTGCCTTCAGCTTGAGTCATGATCTCAGGGTCCTGGGATTGAGTACCACATCAGGCTCTCTGCTCAGTGGGGAGCCTGCATCCCCCTCTCTCTCTGCCTACTTGGGATCTCTCTCTCTGTCAAATAAATAAATAAAATCTTAAAAAAAAAAAGAAGGGCTTGTCTATTCCAAGCCATAAAGACATTCTATTTAATTCTAGAAGCTTTATTGTTTTATCTTTCATGTTTAGATTTATAATCCATCTGAAACTGACTTTTTTTTTTAGAGGTATGTGGTACAGGTTAAAGTTTATCCTTTTCTGTGTGGATAGCAAATTGACCTGCGCCCATCGTGTCTTGATATGACAGGTCTTCCCTGCTGCAGCGTCGCCCTTTCTGTAAACCAAATTTCTATCTATCCACCCATCCTCCTCTTTTCAGACTCTGCATCCCATTCCATTTGTCTGTGTGTCAGCTCCCGCCCCAGTGCTGTGCTGTTGTAGTTACTATGGCTTTTTTATATACTGACATCTGGTATTAAATTCTCCATCCTTGTTCTTGTTTTTCAAGATTGCCTTGGTTATTCTTAGCCCTTCCCAAATGGGTGTTGGGGGATATAAATGTGAGAATCAGCTTGTTAATTTCAACACAAGAAAAATTTGCTGGATTTTTTAAAAATTGGGATTGTAATGAACCTATAGATCATTCTGGAAAGAACTGTCATCTTTATAATTTTGAGACTCTTAATATAAGAGCAAGAGACACATGCCTATAATTGTTCACAGCTCCCTCAACTTCTCAATTCTGTTTCATGATTTCCAGCTTATTATCTTTCACATTTTTCGGCATACACTTGAGTTTGGGGTGTTTTTTGTTTTTTGTTTTTAAACTAACACAAATGGTAACTTTTCTGTTTACATTTTTATTTCTTAAATTAAAAAAAAAATACCTCTGTTCCTTTGTTGCTGGTCCATAGAACAAAAGCTTTAAACTTTCTTTTTTGGAATAATTAGATTTACAGGACATTGTAGAAAAATATGGAGGGAGGCTCTCTGTGTGCTTTGCCCAGCCTTCCCCCATGACACCATCCTACACGATGAGCTTGGCATCAGGACCAGACAACTGACTTCAAGACACTCCACACAACAGATTCCCATCATCCCACCCATTATACATGCAGTCATGTGTGTGTGTGTGTGTGTGTGTGTGTGCACGCGTGCGCGCATGTGTGTGGACACACGTGTGGCTCTGTAGTTTACCACCTGCGTAGCTTTGGGAACTAGCACCTTCAGGGCATGTGGAATGTTCCATCCCCTCAGGGCTCACACTTGACCGCAATCTTTTGATATTGGTTCTTTCCATTCAAAGGCATCCTCTTGGGGTCCATCCAGCTGTGGTGTGTCAACAATCTGTTTCTTTGTTGCCACCACAAGTTCTGCCCCAGGGCTGAGCTGTTCACCTGCTGAAGGACAGGCGGGGTGGGAGTGCTCCCAGCTGCCAGCTGTGAGGCATGACCGTGCAGGCAACACTCACTCCAGGTTTCTCCATGAAGCTAAGTTTTCGTGTCTCTGGGTAAGCGCCCAGGAGACCAGGTGCTCACCGGCATCGCTGTTGTGTTACAGCTCACTTTCAATGCTAAAGGGAACCACCAACCCTTGGGCAGAGAGGCTGTGCTGTTCTCTGCTCCTGCCAGCAGTGAGTGAGTGAATGGTTCCTGCATCTTGCCCCATCGGTGTCATCACCACATCTCCCTCAGCCTTTCTGGAAAGTGTGCAGTGGCATCTTGTTGCAATTTAATCTGCATCCCTCTAACAATGATGTTGAGCCTCCTTCCTGTGCTCACTGGCTGCCTGCCCATCCCTGCAGCGAAGTCCGTTCACATCTCTATCCTGTTTTCTTTAAGATTTATTTATTTGAGAGAGAGAGAGAAAGGGAGAGCGAGCGCAAGAGAGAGGGGAGGGGCAGAAGGAGAGAGAGAATCTCAAGCAGACTCCAAGCTAGTGGGAAGCCCAATGTAGGGCTTGATCACAAGACCCTGAGACCACGACCTGAGCCAAAACCAAGAGTTGGGCGCTGAGCTGCCTGAGCCATTCAGCCGTGCCTCCTGTTTTCTAAGTGGATTTTTTTTTAAAGATTTTATCTATTTATTTGACAGAGAGAGATCACAAGTAGGCATAGAGGCAGGCAGAGAGAGAGGAAGGGAAGCAGGCTCCCCGCTGAGCAGAGAGCCCGATGCGGGACTCGATCCCAGGACCCTGAGATCATGACCCGAGCCGAAGGCAGCGGCCTAACCCACTGAGCCACCCAGGTGCCCCTCTAAGTGGATTTTTAATGAACGTTTAGTTTTGAGAGTTCTTTCCAAAATTCTAGATGCGAGCCCTTTGTCAAATTGCACACCTTTTCTTCCCATCTGATGTCTGCCTTTCCATTTGTGTAAGGTCCCTCCCTGACGGAACAAACATTTAATTTTTGCTGAGTTTCCCATTCTTTGTATCATGCTCTTGATGTCAAGTCCCCAAGAATTCTTTCCCTTATCACAGGTGCTAGAAGCGGTTTTCTGAAAGCTGTATAGTTTTACATTTACATTTAGGTCCATGATCTATTTTGAGTTAGTTTTTGCATGTGGTATGAAGGTCACATCAAGGTTAATTTGTGTATGTGTGTGGCCTTGGATGTCCAGTTTCTGTGATACCAGTGTACAAGAAGCTGTCCTTCCTTTACTGAATCACGTTTGGACCTTTGTAAAACATCAGTGGAGGATGTTTTCGTTAGTTTGTTTCTGGTCCTCTATTCTGTTCCATGGTCTATGTGTCTGTCCATCCCACCAGGACTGTGCAGACTTGAGAAAGGTAGCTACCTGATAAATTCTTAACATTGCAAGAATGACTGGTTCCCCAAATTTATTCTTCTTTTTCAAAATAATTGTGGCCATTCTAGGGTCTGTGCGTTTCCTTATAAATTTTATAATAAGCCTGTTCATGTGTACAAAGAATCTTGATGGAGTTTTGACAGGAACTGCATTAAACCTACAGATCATTTTGAGAATGGCATTATTGTTCTGCCAACTCCTCCAATGCAGGGACACAGCAGGTCTCTCCGCTGACTGATGATTTCATCTGACTTCTTTCCCCAGTGGTCTGTGGTCTCCAGCATACAAACCCCATACATGCTTTGCTGGATCATACCTAACTATTACCTTTTTTTTGGAGCAATCATAAGTAGTATTGCATTTTTAAATTTCAGCCTCCTCTTCTTGTTGGTAGTATACAGAAATGCAGATTTTTGTGTGTTGACCTTGTAACCTGCAAGCCCACAGACCTCGTTTATTAGTTCTAGGGGCTTTTCTGGGTATATTGCTTTGGATTTTCTGCATAGTCAGTCATGTATTCTCTGAATAAAGGCAGTCTGATTTCTTCCTTTCATATGGTTTTTATTCCTGCCTTACTGTACTGTTCAGGATTCCAAGGCTCTGTTGAATGAGAGCATGGACAGTGGTTATCTTTGCTGTCTCCTCTCGTATAAGGGTTAGAAGGGAAGCATCACACTTTCACTGTGCAGTGTGACATCAGCCGTGGGCTCTTTGCAGGCGTCCTCAACAAGTTGAAGCAGCTACCCCTCTATTCCCTGCTTGTCAGGGTTTGTTTTGTTTCGTTTTGTTTTGTTTTTAAGTGAATGAGCGTTGTGGTTTGTCAAATGTTTTTTTCTACTTCAGGTGTTCTGATCACTGATTCTTCTTCTTTACCTGTTAAGGTGGATTGCAGTGACTGACTCTTGAATATCAAGTCAGACTTGAAACCTTTAAACAGATTCCATTTGGCAGTAGGGTGGTCTTCATTTTCTATTCATTGCTGGTTTCAATCTGTTAATGTTTTGTGGAGAATTTTTGTGCCAAAGTTCACGAGATAAATTGGTCTATAATGTCCTTTCCATTTTTTTGATGCTATCTTTGTCTGTCTGGGAACCATAAAATGGGCTTGGGGACATTCCCTCTTCTTCTATTTTACAGAGGAGACTGTATAGAGTTAAATCTTTAAGTGTTTGGCAAAATTCCCCAGTGAAATCATCTGGGCTGGAAGTTTCTTTTTTGAGGGGGGTGGACAAATCTTAAAATAACAAATTCAATTTGGGTAATTCAGGTTATCAAATAGTTGTTAGGGCTTACATCTGTTTTCCTTTGTATTTCTTTCCTCTGCTTCTTTCCTCTTACCTTCTGATTGGAAACCTTTACATTTTTTAGAGATCCATCTTGATTTAGTTATAGAGTCATAATAATAATTCAACTTGCATAGGAGGTGGTATTTGGGCAGTGCCATTCTGTATGGCATGGTCTCCTTCACGGTTGCTCAATCACAACCGGTCTTCGCTGCTTCGCCACTTCGGGCTAATAGTCAACCTTCGTTGACATCCTTGGACCCTCCCTGCTTTCTCAATGTGATTGCTCCGCCTCCTCCACATACATTAGACATGCTTCAGCCATCCGATGTGTTCTGAGCAGCTCACGAAGGAAGGTCTATTCTGTTCACGCCCCCAACACAGTTCTCCCTTCATTCAGAATTCCTCAGGGTCCTCTCGCTACATCTTCTCTGCTTTGGAAACTCCTGTAACTACGCATAAGGGGTGGTTTCTGCTGGAAACATCCCTCAATGTTCCTTCTCCTCAGAATGTCTTTGTTTCCCTCTTTACACCTGAAGGACAGCTGTGCTGGGTGCAGGAGTCCCAGCCCAGGGACTCTTTCTTCCTGTGTGTGGATGGACAGTTCCCCCAGTGTCACAGGCTGAGCCCAGAATCACTGGCAAAGGGGGTAGTCTGGAGTCCACCAACAGGAAGTGGTTGGAGAAAGTTAAAGAGGAGTACTTCCCAGGTAATGTTATTAATTCAGTGTTATTCTGATAGCGTGACCTTAAAGATGGTCCAAAGTGAAAACTACAACTCATCTCTCTCATGAATATACATGAAAAATTCTTTAATATTTGCAAATAGGACTCAGCAATATACAAAAATCATGACAGTATGACCATGGGGGATTATTCCAGGGATACAAGGCTGGTTCAGTGTTCAAAAAACCAGTCACTGAGATCCACCATATTAACAGGAAAGTCACATGCTTCTATCAATAGATGTGGGGATATTGCTTAACAGAGTCTAATGTCATTCATGGTAATAGTTCTCAGGAAGCAAAGAACTGAGGGAGCTTCTCCAACTTCCTAAAGCACATTTACAAATTTCCTGCAGTTAGCATCACACTTCGCTGAAACCTGAGTGTTTGTCCCTAAGAAGGCAAGGAGGTCAGCTCTTGCCACCACCGTCCATCACGGAACTGGAAGTTCCAGACAGGAAAAGAAGTGAAGGGCATCTGGGCTGGAAAGAAGGAAATAAAGCCGCTCTTTTCTACAGATGACATGACCATTTGAAAGGGCTAAATGGTTTTTAAGTACTTAGGTGTAGATCTAACAAAACTGAGAACCTCCATGCTGGAAAATGTGCGGTGCTGGTGGCAGGAGTTAGGGAGCAAAGAAATGGGGGGGGGGTCTGCTGTGCATGGGTGGGAGGAGTTAGCACAGCAAAGGGGCTCATGCTCCCCAAACTGATATGCAGGTTTAACACAATTACTGCCAAAATCGCAGCAAGAGTTTCCATACATGCAGAGAAGATGATCCTAAAATTTACACGAAGAGGCAAAAGACGTGGAACAGCTAAACCAATTTTGAAGAATAAAGTGGGGGGAATTAGCCTATTGACGCTGAGACTACTCACTCTATAGCTAAGTCGTCAATCTGGGGTATTGGTGAGAGACTCACAGATGATGATGGGACAGAAGAGAGAAGCCCCATGTAAATACCACCGTCTTTAATCAAAGATTTTCCTGAGATAATTGCATATTCACATGCAGTTGTAAGAAATAAGAGAGATCCTTTGTGAAGTTTGCCCCATTTCTCCCAATGATCACACTTGCGTAACTAAGGTTACGCAAGGATGTGGATGCTGATTCTGTCCACCCACTTTGTTCAGGCTTCTCGCATTTCCCATACTTCTTTGTGTCGGCCTCGGTGTGTGCGCTGTTTTAGAGAACACTTTCATCTGTGCAGGTTTTGGGTCTACCACCACACTCAAGACACTGCCCCACCCACCACTACGTGGATTCCTTGAGCTGGTCTTTTATACACACCACCTTCCTCCCACTGACTGCAAACCTACCCCCATTGCTAACCCCTGCAGCAACTAGTGTCCTCTGTCTCCAAAATGGCATTTCAAGGTGTTGTGTAAATGGAGTCACACCATCTCAGAAGTCATTCTCCATGTAGGGCGGGTCCTGTTTGTTCTTCTTTTCCCCTTCAGTGTTGCCCACACTCCATGGTGTGCACCTGTCAGTCTGCTCGCCACTCCCCTCTGAAGGACATCCTGCCTGACTCCAGTGTCTCCCTATTATAATACAGCTGCCATAAACATCTATGCACGGGGTTTTGTGGGGGACCCAAGTTCTCAGGGAAGCAAAAGTCGGAGATGACATGGGGAGAATATGGCTCAAGACCTAGATCAGGCTGCACCTGTAGCTGATGCACAGGTACCTTGCACAGAACTGCCTGGGTCCAGTGAGGTTTCTGTCATATGCCTTACATGGTGGGTCGGTGCTGACTGTCAGGGGTTACACAGTATCTCAGATGGAGACTTGACAGGTTAGGATTTGGGGGCTAGTGCTCTACAGGTGTACACAACATAAACATGAATTTTATTAGTAAAGTCTCACAAGTCATGTGATCTCAGGATTGAGCAAGTATCTCCTATCAATCCAGAAACATCAACTTTTTCTTATGAACCGATACTGAATTTTCTCTCATTTGGTTTCACCATTATAGTGATTATACAATCATTCAAACTGCAGCTGGACAGAAGTGTAACTTGCAGGATATTTATAAACGAAGTTCATTTGGACGTGAATTTCCCAAGCTCACAACTTCCTTCTCCAGTGTTTCTGGACAGGGAAGGACAGTATTGGTTGGAGCTGGCTATGGAGGTCCCCTAACAGAGTGCTTATGAATGGTCTCACAAGGAGGAACAGTTGAAACATATTCTCTATTTCTGTGTACGAAGAGCTTAACTTACTCTAGTTACAAGATTCATGTCTTTAAATAAATGTTGGCTTACAAAAAGTAGTTGAAGCATTATACAGAACATCCCTTACTTCAATATTCATCATGAATGTTAGTGTTCAGAGCTGGGCCTCATGGACTCTGTCCCCTGTTGTTCTGTCTCAGGATCCATCCCTGGAGGAGGTACCAGGGGGGAGAGGAGCACAGTTCTGGAACAGTGAGGCAGCTCCCAAAACAGATGGTGGAGAGGGCCTGAGAGGCCTGACTGTGCCTCACCTGGCAGGGATTGTGACTGTGGCCTCCATCCCTGTCTCACTCTGTCTTCAGGACCTGTTGCTCACACAAGGACTTAAGTATTGGGTAAGAACATAAAGGATGGGTCTTCATCCGGGGTACAGCTGGGAAAGAAAACAGGAGCGCCAGAGGCAGTATGTGAATGGGACAGATAACAAAGCAAGGTAAGAGGACAGGGAGCCCTTCCCTGAATTCTGACCCCAGAGACACGGGATGTGGAGGGAGGCCTTAGGTAGGTGGTGATCCCACGGGGGCTAGAGGACTTAGGGCTCCCTGGTCACACCTGCTTATTGGAGGTGCACCTGCAACGTGGCAGGAGCTTTGATTGGGGACACGGTGGGGCAGGACGTGAACAGAGCACCCGCTCTCCAGGAACGAAGAGTTTAGAACAGTGTTTCTTTCAGTGAGGACCATTTCCCTCGCAGTTCAGGACCCATACCAGATCTTCTACGTCGCTCTGGCTCCGCGGACTAGGACTCTGCATTGCGGACCGGCAGGAATTTTCTAATGAGAGAAATATCCGCTCAAAGACCTTCTTTCCAGAACCGCATTCCCACCCCACCGTACAATTCCACAGTCATTCCAAAAAGCTGAGAACCAAATGAAGTTAAACGACAGAAAACTTCGGGAGTTAAGAACCGTGAGCCCAACTTGGTGAGATGCTAAAACCCTTCCCAACGGCAGACTAGTAGGGAAAAAAAAAATCCCGCGTTAAAGTCCTGGAGGATTGCAGTGACGGAGAACCCACAGCGCGTGTGCGTCCGGACGCCTCCGAGGTGTTAACGCCCTACCAGGCCTGGGGCCCGTCGTCACGCGTCCGGGAGGACGGGGACCCCTGCCTAGCGCCCTGGGACGGAGAGGCAGTGTCCACCGTCGCGGCTGCTCCTCTCCCTGCCCCTCCCAGTCCGGAGCTGCTCTCCGGGCTCGGGCTGGCATCGGGCTACGGAGACGTCTCGCTGATCTTCAGGTCTGCACCTGCCCACCCAGGGGATGTCCCGGGTGCAGTAGCTGCCCGCCCGCGGGCGGTGTCGAGTCCGCGCCCCGCACGACCTCGTGGCCCCCACAGCTCCCCAGCGCCTCTGTCACGGCCCCAGGCCCAGGTCGGGCGGCCGAATCCTGAAAGGCCCGGGCAGAGCGAGAGCCAGACCAAAGGGCCAGCGGCCCCGACCGCAGACCAGCTGCTCTCAGCGCCTGCGCGCACTGCCCGGAAGCTCCCGACAGGCGCCGTACGGGCACCCCGTCCGTGACGTCACAGCGGAGCGCCGGGCGCGGAAGAGGGCCCCGTCGCGACCGCGTCCCCTCAGGTCCTTGAGCCGGTTCCGACAGAGGAGCGATGGCCTTGAGGTTGCTGAGAGTGGTCCCCGCGTCTGCGTCGGCTCGGGGCCTGGCAGCGGCCGCCCACCGCGTGGTGAGGCGGCGAGCGGGGAGCAGGCGGGCGGGCGGCGGGTGGTGCTGGCCTGCCCTCCCGGCGCCCACCCTTCCTCTACCCGGGCCTCTGGGCAGCGGCTCCCGGGGTCACTCCGGGGAGCTCCCCGTGCCCCCAGCGTTTTTGGTCCTGAGTCGCGGCAGAGCTCATAGGGGCCGGGAGCTTCTCCAGTCAGGACGCTGGGGACGGTGGTGAATCGGTGTCCCGGCTGCCTTGGTGTGGGAGGTCAACTTGCGGGTGCCTCGGTGCAGTTACGCGCCGGACGCACGAGCAGGTGTGGGTGAGCCGGGGGAGCCTGGGTGGTGTTTATCCACGGACGATCCTAGTGGCGCTGTCAAGCCCACTTACGTTTCGGCCCTTGCTAGGCCCCGCGGGGATGTGACCTGGAGCAAAACCCGAAGAGAAGGCGTTTCGGTTAGATCGGAAAGGCTTAGGGGACTTCCCAAGGTAGACCACCGGCAGGGTGACATCAAGGCAGAGGGAACACAAGAAGCAAAAGAACTGAGGCCGGAAACCTAAGGAAACTTTATTTTATAACCGCGGTTGTAGAATCGCTTCTTTCCTTGCTAATGCCTCCCACTGCATCCGTGTCAGATTGATCATAAAGGGACTTGCTTGATCTGCGTGCTAAAGATTCTCATCAAAGGATTGTGAATAGAACAGTGTAATAGTCTTGCTAAAAAGCTATATATGTGTTTTCAGAAGATGACTCAGGCCACCAAAGAGAAGAAATAGACAAGTGGTCACCTTTTTAATATTCAGTGTCGTGGGAGTTGTGTCAGTGGAAGTGAGGGACCCAGAATTAAGGTGGTGCTACTCTGCTGCAATGTGAGTACTGGACAGACCCCCTTGTAACAGTTTGTTCCTGGTACCCTCTGCAGGGGATGTAGATGAACTTCAGTAAGTCCAAAGAAAAAGGAAGAAGATGGAAAGGGAATACACCTTGTTACTTAAATAATAAAAGGAATTGGAGATGTGTCGTGAAAGATCTACTGTTCTGTGTGATTTTAGAGAGCAGTAAACGGGACCAAGGATGGGAAATTGTAGAGAATTGTACCATAACTCTATAAAAAAGCACTTTCTAAAGATTTTCAGTCAGTAAATGGCCGATGGCTTGATCACACATTACTGTGCACCCATTTTGTGCCTCATCTGTGCTATGATCAAGCTGTGGCCACACAGGGAAGCAGTTTGCACATGGCTCATAGGTAGCCTGGAGGAGAGAGTGCTTAATTTCTAGGATGCAGGGCATGATAAGATTAACACCCCTGTATGCCCCTCATGTGCTGTTCCCTCGTCCACTTGGCATAAGTTTCACTGGACTTGCTGATCTTGCAGTGCTCTTGTCCTTGGACTTTTGTGCTTACTGTTTCCTCTGCCTGAAAGACCCTCTTTCAGATGTCCTCTTGACCAGTTCCCTTGGCACTTTCTAGTCTTGGTTCAAATGTCACTCTTCCTTCAAAGGCTCCTTGGCCTCCCAGTATAGCCTGTGGCTGGTCCTATACACCGTGCTGCCCTCCACAGTGATTATTTAATATGCTGTGTATGGTGGATGCCTGAGCAACACAAATTTGAACACATGGGTCCACTTCTTTGCTGATTTTTTTTTGGATAGGTACAGTGTTGTAAATGTATTTTCTCTTTATGATTTTCTGAATGTTTTCTCTAGCTTACTTTATTTTAAGAAAACAGTGTATAATACATATACAAAATATGTGTTAACTGACTGTGTTATCAGTAAGGCTTCCTGTCAACAGTAGGGTATTAGTAAAGTTTTGGGGGAGTCAAAAGTTGTATGTGAATTTTCAAGTGCAGGGGGGCGGGGAGGTCAACACCGCAGTGCCTGCATTGTTCAGAGCTCAACTGTTATTAATTTTTGTTTTGTTGTCCCGTTTAATCCTTTGGCTCATTTCCATATCTACGTTGTCTAGAAAACATGCTTTGCATTGTGTAGGCTCTTAATAAGTACTTGTTGAATGATTAAATAGGTGAGTAAATGGTTTTTGGCTATTTTTAATACTTTGAAAATAAGCTGTGCACTCCTGTTTTTCCTTATTCTTTCAATAGTCCTCGCTGGTCCATACAACCTTTATGTATACTAAGGATTGTGCTGCTTGCCTTTTGATTGTGTTTCTTCCTTGATGTGTGTGTTTTGTGTGTGTGTTGGTGGGGGTAGATCATTTGGCCTTTGAGTAGAGAATAGACTGGATTTATTGGAGATAGGACATGAGGCAGGTCTTGAACCATAGACAAGAGGCGTGAACATGTCTGCAAAAGCATTGCAGTGGGGATAAGGAGGAGACAGTTGGTTCCAGAGAGATTTCAGAGTTATCAGTAGGATTTTGTGAGTGATGATAGGGTTGGAGGAAGGTTGAGGGTATCCAACGTGATTCCCATGTGTGCTTGGATTTGCTTGGTAGATTGTAGATAGGGAGCTTGGGAGGGAGAGCAGATTGAGGTGTTAGGGTATGTATGTTAAATTTCAGTTTTAAGCCTGTTAACTTTCAGGTATTTTCAGGACCACTAGATGGAGCTGTTTAAAGACAGGTAACCTGGTCCAGAGCTCAGGACAGAAGTCTGGCCTAGAAAAAGGCTCCAGTCCTTTCCTCTCTATTTTCCCTGTCCTTCCTCCCTGCCTTTCTTCCTTCCATCCATCCATGCATCCATCCATCCATCCTACTTCTATCAAATGTGGTATGCATATTCTGTTCCAGGTACTGTTCTAGGCCCTGAGGATTTAGCCGTGAACAAAACAGACAGTCCCCCCATCCTTATGAAATTACACTGGGCTGGAGTAGGGAGACCGGTAATTAAACAAGTAAATAGGTAATTAAAATGTAGATGTTGGCATTTTTATCACCAAGGGTCTTCTTGGCGTTTTTACCTAATAGCTGCTGTTTCCCACAGTAACCAGATGCTGTTGTGTTTTTCAGGGAGGAATTCATACAAGTGTACAGTGCAAACTACGGTATGGCCCTTTGGCCTACATACTTGGTGAAAGAACAACCAAAAGATTCACAGAACACAGCAAAGTGATAACTGTAGATGGCAATATATGTTCTGGAAAAAGCAAGCTCGCAAAAGAAATAGCAGAGAAATTAGGTATGGACTTCTGTCTCTGGAGTGCCTTCCTCCCAGCTGCACGGCTGCTTGTCTGAGTTTGATTTTACTTTAACATTGACTAGACAGAATTGGGCCCTGGGCAGGTGTTTCACGTTTTTAAAATGCATTAAAAGCTGTTTTAATGTATTAAGTTTAATGAAAAATTAAAAACCCATACTGGTTGTCAATTTGACTTGGAATTCTTTCTTGATAATTTGCTCTTACTTGAGCTTTGGAGCAGTCCTCTGAGTAGGGCAGTGATTACTGCTGTCACTCCCAGAGGATAAGAAGCTGCTGCTGAGGCTGGTTGGTGCAGAGCCAGGCTCTGAACCCTGTTCCCGTCGAGTACGACTGGCTGGTGCTCACTCATACATGTGGGGCTCCCACAGTGCTGGGCCACCCTCCTTTTCAGGAGGATCTCCCACGGGGGCGGGGAGGGTCTCCGGGGGACCTCTTCCTGCAGCTGTTCTGGACACATCATCTTCAGCGTCCTGTGCAAACACAGGTGTGAGGGTAACTTTGCCCAGGTTCTAAGCGACCAGCCTCTGCTATGTGTCTGGGTGGGGCTTGGTTTCTGTGAGACCCGGCTACCCATGGAGAGCAGGTGAGGCACTCATGTCTTGTTTCTTCTTCTCAGGCTTAAAGCACTTCCCAGAAGCGGGGGTGCATTATGCAGACAGCACCACGGGAGATGGGAGGGCCCTGGACATAGAGCTCAGTGGCAGCTGCAGCATAGAGAAGTTCTATGATGACCCGAAGAGTAACGACGGCAACAGCTACCGCCTGCAGTCCTGGCTGTACGCCAGCCGCCTGCTACAGTACGCCGATGCTCTGGAGCACCTGCTGAGCACAGGTGGGCTCCCCGAGGCCGGCGGCCATGTGCTGTGCCCTAGCTCCCTTCTGGAGTCCTGCCATGTTCCATCGCCACTAAGTAGAGCTTTTCTTTGAGGGTGTTGGGTGAGGCAAGTTGTGTCTTCTTAATAAGATTATAAATTCCCCCACGATTCATGTCATTCCTGCTTTAGAGTAAAGTTTGCTTTCTGTTACTTCATTCCTGGGGACGGGGGTAGGATTGGTGGTTTTTGTAGGAAGTTTCCGTGCTGCTGCTCTAGGCTCCCGCGAAAGGTATCCACAGACGCAGGGAAGGAAGTGCCTGTAAGTGGCTGTGATGACTTGTAGTCCCAGGCATGCGGTGGTGCTATTGTCACACACAGATGGGACACACAAAACAGGCTTGTTTCTGAGGGCCAGGTGTGGTCTGGGTTCACCGTACACCCATTGGGTAGTGCTCACCCTGGAGAAAGTGCAGAGGTGGGGCAGGCAGAGCACACAGGGCCCTGTGGGCCTGTGCAGTGTTTTAAGGGGGGTGTTTCTGGAACCCAGCAAGAAACAGACAAGGGCCATTTGGGGCAGGTGCTGCCGAGAGTCTGGGAGACAGGCAGTAGGAGTTAGTGCGTAAAGTTAGCGCCGAACAGGGTCTGGTCCGGGGTGGTGTGGGGGGTGGCAGCATCCTGGGGACCAGCAGTGTGGGTTAAACTCGGCCCCTCCCCCAGAGCATGCTGGGGACAGCAGACACTACCGTGCTGTGCCAGAGAGCCCTGGCCTTGGATGTGCTGAACATGCAGCTGGCAGCAGACAGTGTGTATGCGTGCCTGAGAGGAGGTGCAGATTGTCTAAGTGTTGTGTCTGCCTCCTCTGGCAGCGGTGGCCACACCGGGGCGGCTGTCTGTTAATGCAGTGAGCTCACTTACAGGCAGCTCAGCTGCCACCTGGGGGATGTGCTTCATGGGTGGGAGGACAAGAAGGTCTTGCAACAAGGGCCCCCAGTAATGGATGGGACTGATTTACAGACCTGCGTTTAGGACCTACTGGCTCATACTCCAGCAGGCTCCACGTGCACGGTGCATGCCCCAGGCTGCAGGACTCACTCTTCACCTAAATGTTTACACAGGAGTCTGGTTATTGTCTTGCTTTTCCAGAATTTTCTTAGTGATACTTTTCCTCAGGCAAAATAAGCCCTGATTTTGGTTAGTGCCACTCCTGAGAAAAAAATGCGGTCTCCCTTGTGATGTTCTGTACCAGGACCTGGCTTACAGGAGCTGCTTTGTCCTTGGAATTAATACTGAGACTTGCCTTACCCCAACTTGTTTTGGAAGCATACTTCAACCCTATCTTAGGGTGAAAAAAGAGCACTTTAAGTGAAGACTTGCTTCTTTTTGTGTTCCATGAACTGTTGCACATTGTGTGAGTGCCTACCGTGGGCCAGGTATGTTCTAGGAGCCTGGGAGGAGGAAGCAAAGGCCGCTATCTCCTAGAACTGACACTGTGGTAGGGAGGGAAAGCCTAAACATGGGCATGTTCAGTGTTCTATCCAGTAGTGAGAGGCTCGAGGGCATTTGCTGTGGGCCCAGGGCCATGCTTCCTGGTGAGGAGGTGGGGGAGGCCTTCATGCTGACACAGCAGACCTGAGTGCAGGGACGCCAGCCGGAGTTGGTGGGGAAATTGCACAGAGTCGCTAAGGTTACAGGAGGCTGCTGTGCCGTGAGTGGGCTAGGAGTGGATGGGACAGGGTCAGAGAAGTGGCCTGGGCAAGATGGCTTTTCCTCTGGAGGGGAGAGGGAGCCATCAGGAGCTGTGAGCAGAGGAGTAACGGGATCGGGGTTCAGCTCTGAGAGTGCCCATCTGTTGTTGGGAGAGCTGCCGGGGTCAAGGGCAGAGGCTGGGCCTAGTTGGGGGCTGGGGCTGGGACTGGGACCTGGCCAACAGTCAGGAGGCCTTCAGTGGTTGGGTTCAAGATATGGTTGGGAGGAAGCTGGTGGTTCACTGATGAGTGGGGCACGGGGCATGGGGGGGAGAGTCTGGATGCTGCTGGGGTCTGGCTGAGAGGTTGGGCCAGGGCGGGATTGGGGTGGGTAGACAGGATGGAAAAGGTATGGTTTCAGACAGAAATACCTTCCTCCTAACTCGATAGGTTATAGCCGACAGGATGAGACAATGTGACAGCACCAAAACCAGAAGCGTTCTCATTTTCTAAAACGATTTCCCACTTAGAAGAACACGTCTGTGCTTTTGAAATATTTGATATGCAGAGTGTACCGTAAATAACTTTTGCCTTTCTGAAATGGAGTTACTCGTTTCCAGTGCTTTGGTTTGTATCAGTTTGACTTTTGATTTTGCTTCCCTGTTTCTGACAGGACAAGGCGTTGTGTTGGAACGCTCCATCTTCAGTGACTTCGTGTTCTTGGAGGCGATGTACAACCAAGGCTTCATCCGAAAGCAGTGTGAGTTGGGGCTGTGGTCAGGCCTTCCTGGGTGTGTTGTGCCGCTGGCTGAGGCTCTGGCAGACTCCCTTTACAGTTGGTGTGCACTCGGCACATGAATAAGTGCCTTTACTTGTTAAATTAACAGGAAAAAAGAGCGTTCTTTCCACCCTCTCTTCCTCCTAAATTCTTATCTCTGGGAAAGCAGAGATGTTTGTCTGGATCCGCCAAACACCTAAGCTACTTTCTCTGATCTAGTTTAATTTCACTGAATTAACCAGTTTCTAGTGTGTGATTTTGTGTGTCATCAGGATGTCTGTGTTTTTTTGTGCCTGCACCTGCAGCCGGCGTCATTGTCGTCTCTCCCTTCTGTCTGATACGGTGGTGTTCTAATTCCTCCCAGGACAGTGGCACCCTGTGGGGCTCATTGGAGGTCTGACAGGTGGACATGGACGAGGATGAGGTCTGGTCAAAGGTGGCCTGACTGAGGAGTTAGGGACACGTGTCTAAGGGGTGTCTAAGGAGGCATGTGCCAGGGCAGGGCTGTGGGGCCCTGTGCTCAGTCTGCTTATGAACTTGTTCATCTGAGTGCTCAGCTGGCTGGAGCCGGCGGCCGGCTCTCCCCACTCACTAACCAGCACTACGGGCTGGTTAGTGAGTGGGGAGAGCCAAGCCAGCCAGGAGACGATTTGGGGCTGAGGCACTCTGCTCTTGTCTGCTTCCATGTTCTGCTGTGAGAGCTGCTGGCTGCATGCTGGACTCAGTCCTAGGTGCCAGGGATATGACGATAGAAGACAAGGAAGGCTCTTGCGGTTCTGGCCGGGGTGAGGTAGGCACGGAAGCTGCATTGATGTTGGTTCCTCCTGGGGCTGCCGGAGCACACAGGCGCTAACTGGCGGGGGGAGACCGGGTGCTGTCAGCCGCAGCGGCCTTGAGGAGGGAGCCTGGCAGCAGGGCAGCCGGTGAGTGGGGTGAAGCGTGGAGGAGGTTCCTGCGGTGTTGATGGTGGGGGCGGCCCAGGAGAGGCAGGTGGGGAAAGCCCAGAGTGAGCTGAGAATACTGAGGCTGGGATCCTTGGGCTTTGAGTTTCTGCCTACTGGGTCATCCTGCTGCAGACCTGAAGCTGAGGGGGCTCAGCGAGGCTGGCAGGGGGACAGTCGGCACCCATAGAGTGCAGGGTCTTGTGGGACAGGAGCTGAGAAGGGCCCTCCGAGAGGCCAGAGGCTAGTGAGCGGTGTTTCCAGGTTGGGTTAGGGGAAACAGAGGACTTGAGAGTAGAGGGCGCTGCGAGGTGGAAGGTGGTCTCCGAAGGGGAACTCCGCTCATAGGAGTCCGAGCATCAGGAGGCGGAAGGACAGATGCCTTTCCTGAGGGCAGGGGAGACTGGCCTGGCTCGGTGTTGCCCAGGTGGGAAGCTGAGATGAGACTCGGGGTTTCTTGCATGGACAGGAGAACAATGCCCAAGGGAAACCTCAGTCACTCGCTGCGATGGTGTCACCTATGTATCCGAATAGTCCTCCAGGTTAGACCTTTGCTGACTTGGGTCCAAGTTGTGCCCTGAATGGCCACTAAAACCAGACTCACTGTAGTGGTCACCTGAACATTTCCTTTAGAGCAAAGTCGTTGCCTTTCTGTGGCTCTAGTGTGAGCCCCAAAGTTGATCTCTTCTGGAAGTTTCCACCATGTGAACCTCTGCAGAGATGGCAGTTTCTTGATGTTACTTACTCCTGTGGTAGGTGAAGGTGGTGGTTTCATTCCAGTGACCCACGGTGTGCTCTGCCTGACTTTCTAGTGACGTCCTTGTACGCCAGAGGACATCCAGATGCAGAGTGTCCTCGAAACAGCACCCGTGTCCTTTAGAGCCACAGGTTGTATGTGGCTGTTCTGCACAGTGGTGACCCAGGGAGAGTGAGCCCTCAGCCTTAACTTGCTTTCTGTTTTATTTTGTATTACTAAGTCTGCTACAGTACGTAGTTCTGTGTAGCTGATTAAATTTACTGAAACCAGGTAAACGTAGCTTCCTATTTTTCAGTTACTTGAAAAAGAAAGTGAATAACAAAGGTTTGTCCTCACTGGAGGAGATGGGACCGTGTCTGTTACTGCCAAGCACAGTGGGTGTGTAGGATGTGTCTCAGCCACAGGCCACCAAAGAGGACACTTGTGTGCCCTCTCCTGGCCTTCTTTTTGGCTAAGATGCCCTTAGAATCTGGCCTTTTGGATGACATGGAGACCAGTGCATAAGTCCCAGCGTCCCGCCCTGTGGAGGTGACGTGTAGTCCCTGGGCCCAGGGCTTGCTGTCTGTGGGCAGGAGAAGCGCTGCAGGGCGGGAGCTGCCCCTGGCACCTGCCTCGAGGTCCCGTGTCGCGCGTATGTGCTGCCGGTGCAGACACCTGTGCCTTCTGTGATTCATGGATTGACATGTGGCTCTGGGCCCTGCAGTCTACCTTTGCCCATTTACTTGGAAAGGCGCATGTTGGGGGATCCTGTGGCGGCCCGTCCATGACTAATGTTCCTCTCTCATGTGTGTAGGTGTGGACCACTACAACGAGGTGAAGAAGGTCACCATCAGCGAGTACCTGCCCCCTCATGTGGTCATCTACATCGACGTGCCCGTTCCAGAGATCCAGAGTCGGATTCAGAAGAAAGGAAATGTAACTCAGCTTTTCAGTTGCAGACCACGCTCTTTCTACTTGTCCTCGTTATCTTGACCTGTCCTCGTAGATCAGCACTTCCCAGTGGCAGTCACAGCAGTTTGCTGTCAGGTGCCACTAGCCTTCACAAAGATGGGCGGTCCACATGGTGGGGGCACCTGAGTGTGGGCCCTCGTGCGGTGGCTGGAAGGGGCTGTGGTCAGTCAGTGCTCTCCAGCAGTGCTCTGCAGCCCGGAGCACCATCCCGCCGCCACACCTTGTCCCCTAAGCCACCCTGTGGGGATGGGTTAGTATGCTGGTGGCAGGCCTCTTGCCGTGTTCTCTCCTATTCTTTCGTGGGGCTTCTGCGCCCAATTTTCTGTTGGTCGATTGAATGTGATTTCTAGCATCCTTTCAGTTCTCCCTTCCTTTTTAACTCAGGTTGAGCCCCTCTCCCTCCTTTCCCCTTGTGGAGACTAGAGCACTGGGGCTGCGTTCCCCTGCTCAGGCAGCGCTGGCTGAGCCTGCATTAGGGGGCCGGAAGCTGCGGTTTGGTGCTGCTCACTGGCTCGGGGCACAAAGCAGGACCTGGGGCACGAAGGTGTCACTGCTGCTCAGACTAGTTCTTGTCTGCAGACACCACTCTCACGTGGAGTAATTTTTCCTGGGACGGAACACGTCTTCTTTCCAATGCTGTGATGCAAGTGTGGGGTTGCATGTGGGCAGGGTCAGCAGCAAACAGGGAAGCAAAGGAAGGTACTAGGTGGAGGTCAGTCAGTGCCACAAAGAAACACGAGGTGGAAGATAACATGACTTGCCTGTAGCATTGCTGAACTGTAAGAGGTTTTAGGTACTGAGACTGGCTGCTCAGATGTGGAGGTTTCGGTCTCTGAATTTGTTGGAGCACAGTTCAGGCGATAAGGGAGGTGAGTGGTGCAGGAAGTGGGAGAGGTGGTTGTGGTGTGCGAGTAGTGAAGGGAGAAGGCAGGAGGGAGTCTGAGGTGGAGAGGAGGGTGTGGGCTGGGGTTGGGGGGGATGGGCCAGTCCCCTTGTTGTCATGGTCTTAGCTGTCAGGCTCTGGTATTTGTGCACATGAGTGCTTGTGTGTGTGCTGTGTGTGTGTGCACTACAGCCCATGCCAGGTGGAACGTGTATACTATAACAGATTCTTCCTGCTCCCATTCTAAGTGTGTGTCTTAACCTTAGCGTGTGAAAGGTTAGGCCATGGGATCCCCTGGGCAAACGTGTGTGCCCTGCTGTGGTACAACGAGGTTGGCCCTGACCAATACTGAGGCCCCTTTCCTGTCATCTCTGCAATGCCCAGGAGGTGTTCCAAGAAAACCGTGTTTGTTGCTTGTTTTCAGCTTTTACAGGTGTGCAAGTAAAAGAAAAAGTCTGAACATTCCACTTGTTTTTCTCTGCTTTTGTTTAGCCACATGAAATGAAGATCACTTCCGCCTATCTGCAGGACATCGAGAACTCCTACAAGAAGACCTTCCTGCCAGAGATGAGGTGAGCTAAGCGTGCGATTGAGTCCTGTGGCGCGGCATCCCCACACATGGTTCCCTGTGCCCAGCAGCCTGGGAGTTCGCTCCTATTTATTACAGCGGATGTTGTCTGCAGTGTTTTAATCTCATGTTTATAAGCAGCAATGACAGCACACATTTCAACTCGATTGGTGGGGATTTTTAGTTTCTTGGTTTGCTTATTTGCCCATACTTCTTTGTTTTATTTGTACAATCATTGGAGGCTAGAAGTAAAGCCATGCTGTATCCCACGCCAGGCAGTTAGCATCAGAGAACTCCTGTGTTTTAACCTGAGGTGGTAGCCAAGTATTCTTGGTTACCTAAAAGGCTTACTCGAAAGTGCTCCTTGAATCCATGCCGAGAATTCATGGAGGACCAGCAATTTCTGTAGATCCTTTTAAAAGTTACTCTTAATAGTCGTTTGGATTACATGAAATCCCACCAGGTCCTCCTGTTTCTTTCCTTTCTCCTGCTCACATTGTTTCTTTCCTGAAAACACAAAAGGAAATGTTCTTCCCTTGGTCTGCTCATCGTCCCTAGTCCTTAGCTGCCAGTGTCTGAGAGGGAAGTCTAGGCCACTGTCCCTTGAGTCCTACTGGAAGGAGGTGTTTGATCTCTTCCTGAAGGTCTCTAGCAGCTTGTCTTAAATGGTGTTAAACTCCTTGATGCCTGAAAATCTCATGCCTTTGCTTAAGATTTCAGTGTATGAAGGTGTGAGTAAAATCAAAGTAAGTTATGGTAACTTTGAAAGAAAAGTTTGATTTGTAAATTGAAAGCTAATTTTTTTTAACCATAAACATTGATGCATATGTTCTCGTGTCTGTTTTGTGCTAAGCTGTTTCCTAGCAGCAGGACAGAGCAGGATGAGCTGTAGGTCCCTGTCTTCCTGTTGGACTGCTCTGTTTTCAGGACTAGAGGTGCAGGAAAAAAGCAAGTTGCGTAATCTGTGCTCAGGAATGTATAGACATACATGAATAAGCAGAAGAAATGGAGATAGTTGACCCTTGTATTGCAGTTCCAAAACTCTTGAAGATCTGACTCTAGAAACCTCAGCTGAGAGACAGCGTCCTGACAAATTCTCAAATGAAATTTTTAGCTAATAATGCCTGAATCAGGCTCTCTGTGAGGGTGAAGTTTTCTTTTACTTTTGTGGTGATTTTCAAGAACTTCTTCTAGAGGGCTTCCTGGAATGAAGTATGTTCAGCAGCCATCGTAAGCTCCCCTCGCGTCATCTCTGTTCTGGCCTGGATACCTGCCCTGGTTACATCCCTGCACGCCCAGGGGGTCCTCTTGCTCTGGTGATCCTGTCTCGGGGGGCATCAGGTGAACAAGGTGAAGGGAAGGAGGGGCGCTTAGGGTAGGTGTGTGTTTCTCATGGAACATGTGTAGCACCTGGCCACTAACAGGACAGGCACGGGGTTGTGTGCTTGTCTCCATGAAGGAGAGGGTGCCGTTCCACGACTGATGGTCGCTCTGCTGACTGTAGCATGCTCACCTGAAGACACCACACGTGTTGGGGACTGTCCCCTCCTCTGCTTTCAGGAGAGTCCGGTAGAGCCCAGCTCTCAGCAATTTGTATAATGAGAACAATAGACAGACAGGTGAATGTGTGGGAATTGATTTGATTTTTCCAAATGAATAGCATAGTAAAGATTTAAAAGTTGTAGGTCACGTGCTGTCCTCCCACAGAGACTTACTACACCACAGGCACTGGTCTCTCCCCTTGTGGTCCTGCTCTGTTCTCAGCTCTGTCTTCCAAACACACATGGTCTGTCCACTGTCATAGCTCAAGCTGTTCTGGGAGCCACTCACGTTGGCGGTCATTTGCCACATTTAAAAGAGCACCTGTGTGAAAGTTTCTATGCAGCCCAATTTATGTAAGTGTTCGATCATAGACCAAGGTCCTGCCATGGCTTGGTGACCTACTTGTGTCTCGAAGTTTTCTCTTGGGAATTCACTGTGAGATTTGACTAGAACTGCCAAATTGTACATGAAATTTTAAGAAACTATCATGACTAGGTTATCTGAAGTTTGTAAGTCTTTATGTTTTAGAATTCAGGAGGTATTTCCCACAGAAACAATTTTAGGTTTCCTAGGTTTGGTTATTTAAAATCATTTAGTTAAATATTACATATTTATAGTACTAACCTTAGAAGGTAAAATTTTATGTTAGAGTATTAGTAACTAATCAGTAAAATCAAAATTGAGTAAGAGAAGTGTTTTTTAGCTTGAATGTCAGTATTTGAAGCAAAGTAGATTTACTGGGCTCAGTTAGTGTCACTGGCACCTGAGCCAGTCTCTCCTATGTTAGCTCTTCTTTTGTGACCCGGACACTATCATCTTATGTGTCCTGTCTGAACGCATGAAGAATGGTGCAGCTTTGGTCAAAGTTGTATTGTGAGATTTTACGAGGCACAGTGAACTACCTTAGGAATATGTGTTTTCTGGCTTTGTCAACATTTATGCTGAAAATTGTTGGAGAACATGTTTTTTTATCCTCATTACCTTATATTGTGGAGCTGTAGCTGGGTTTAGCAAATATCCGTGTAAACAGTCGTGAAGAGACATTTACTCTACTCCATTTATAAATGTCACTGTTAGCCCTGCTGTTTGCAGGAGACCCAGGGGTTCCTGGGAGAGGTGTGCCTGGGGGAATCAGGCAGCTCGCTCCTTAGGCCTTGATGGTGTCCCTGAATCTCTGAGACCCTTGTGGGCCACCCTCTTTGTTTCAGTCTCCCTTCACAAACAAGCTGGTGGGAATGGGGGGTGGGTGGGGACCCAGCAGGAGGCTTTGATGTGTCCTCTGTCATTTTGTCACTGAGGCACTTGCTGTGGGTCTCTGCTCGTTACAGGCACCTGGGAAGCAAATGTTCATTGAACTGAGTCACACAAAGATGGAAATGTTAGGCTATGAAATTGGCTCTGTGAGTTGTTCTCAGTAGGTGGTCTGGAGTCTCACATTCTGTGAGGGCGAGGGCCCTGTCTTTGTCCCCTGGCCTATGCTGCGCAGTGCCTGCCACCTCCAGGGGCTTTGAAAAGTGTGCTGTTTTGTGTGCCAGAGGTACCTGTCACTGCTTTCCTGACCTGTCGTGCTCATGCCTCTGACAGCCACACCAGGGATGCCACATCCACGGTGAGCATTTACACGCCTGTGAGATAGACAATAATGCTTCCGTGCTAGCCGCCCTTCCTTGATCATCACGAGTGTCCACGACTCTGTCTCCTACACATATGGTTTAATTCTGACTCGTGTGGCTTGTGTAGGGAGATCACTACCCTTTGTGCCTTTCTCTTTCTAGTAACAGTGGGAGGCTGTGCATGCTTGAGGAGGAAAGATGCTGAGTTCTCAAATGAGGAGTGGCTCTTGCTCTGGCCAGGAGGGCAGGTGCAGTGAGCTTCCGTTTCTGGCTTTATGGGGCTGTCACCATTGTGCCTGTGGTTTCTGACCATTTTCTTTTATCTTTAGTGAGACAAAAAAAATGCAGCCATCTAGTCAAATGACTTTCTTTGACTGTAGAATGCAGGCTTCTCTGTAAGCACAGCGTCTAAGAAATTGCGGATTTGTAGGAGTCCGTAATAATTAGCTACTAACTGAGCTCCTTAAACCAGTGGCCCACTGAAAGTGGTTCCTGGTTGGTGAAGTTGGATACCATTGTGTGGGGCCAGATGTGGATTTCAGGTTGAGCATAGCTTGTAAGGTCTTGGACTGTCTGTGGATTTATCCCCCACCAGTAGGGGGGTGCTGTGTTAGCGACTCCTAAATGAGAGGGTGTCCCTTGTGTAATCTCCTTGGGTGTGCCATGCAACTGATCTGGCGGAAGTAGTAGTCTGTTCTTGACATTCTGCTGTCCCCTTTGTGGGAAGGAGGTCAGACGTATCTGCAGTGATGGGCTTTCCAGCAGGCCTCCGGTCTGGGCGGCCTTACCATCTCTCCGGCCAGGGCTGTGGCTTCAAGTCTCCCACAGTTTGGTCTGGAGGTGGTGGCAGAGGCAGCCTCCTTCATCTGTCAGGTACAGACTTTCCCATCTGTTGGCTTGCAGTCATGTCCTGGGTGGCCAGCCAGCCGTCTGTGTGGTGGGGGCATGCGCAGAAGTGCTGGAAAGGGCATCCTGCCATCCCTTTCTTTTCAGGACCTAGCAGTGACTTTTCAGTGTTTAGATGAAGGGCCAAGGACTAATGGAACTGGGCTGTTGCCTTCCTGCTGCAGACTTGGGTTGTCTCCTAGATTTGAGCAGCTCAAGTACCCTGTCCTTCCTCCTCCACCACTTGGCTGTTCTCTGGGCCCACGTTCAGTGATGAACCTGTGGCAGCAGTGACCATGCATCCTGTCCCCTTCGGCCCCTGGTCTCTGGTGCTGGTGTGGTGGGGTGGGGTGGGGTAGCCAGAAGGGAAGTCAGGAGATACACCTGCTGTTGTCACTGTCCTGCCAGGAGTTAGCAGGTCCTCCTCAGCCTCTCAGGCCCCGTGGGCCAGCACATGTCCAGCACACTGTTCTCTTCAGAACGGGTAGCTTTAACGTTTGTAGCAGTAGACTTTAATGTTATATACTCATTTGTTTATAAGCTCAGAAGATTTATCGTGAATTTCTTCTTGCCTTTCCTTATAGTGAGAAATGTGAGGTGTTACAGTACAGTGCAAGGGAAGCTCAAGATGCAGAGAAGGTAAGAAATCGGCAGAGAAATTTATAATTATTCTTAAATTTGATTCATATGTAATGTTCTTATAAATCAGATAATCAGTTCAGCTCCCACTGGTCTTAGAAATGTCTGCATTTCATAAGCTCAAGGAGGCACTAAGGCAGCCCATCACTCCCCTGGGCATAAGATTTTGATTTTCATTTAAATAATTCAGTTTCTAGGATCTTAAAATTGTAGAAGGTACATTAGTAAGTGCACTTTGTAAAATTCAAGTCAATCTCTATGCTATTTTCAAGAGAGCTTAATGAGTAATAGCCAGAAGAAATTGAAAAAGAATAATGCAGGAAAATTTGCCTTCCCAAATACAAAAACATATTGCAAAATTATGGTGATGAAAGCACTGCAGTATTACTACAGGAATATGTGGTGTAATGGAACAGGAGCAGAGAGTGGAGAAATGGTTGTGTGTGTATGTGAGAGAGACTTGACTTTGGTAAAGGTAGAGCTTTAAAGAGAAAGAAAAAATGAAGTAGAAGGAAATGGATTATTTTTTAAATGGTGTTGAGGCAGTGGATCATCAGTTACACACAAAAAAAGTCCCATATCTTATATATAAATTGTAAATTGTAAAAAGCAAAACAGAAGGTTTGAAAATTCTAGAAGAAAATGCCAGTGTTACCATGTGGAGTTGAGGTCTAGATGGTGACGAGGTCTAGAGCGCTGTGAAGTCGACGGCCTGGCCGGCTTCGGGTGTGGGAGCAGGAGAAAGCTCTGGCGGAAGGTCTTCTCCGTGGAGAGGAGCGCAGTCCCTGAGTACCCGAAACAGTGTCCCTTTGTGGTGCTGGGACAGCGCTGAGAACACCAGCGGCCCATTCTGCTCCGATGGATTACATCCCACGTGCTTTTGTTTCTGGGGACGTGGTTGTGTTTAGGAGATTTTCACACCTTGAGAGGTGTTCAGGTGCTGTGTGTCTGAGTAGGAGAATGCATTTGCTCTGTAACACTGTGTTGTGTTTTGAGTTCAGGCTCAAATTCTTGAAAGTTAGGAGAGGACCCTGAGTTTGGCATGTTTGGGGACAGAAAGCATCTGAAAAGACTGCCCCTCTGGGAGGTCAGGCTGCAGGCTGTGGGTGTGGGGCTGGAAACAGTGTATTGGATCTCTCTAGGAAGTGGATTCATTTTCTTGTTCTCTTGTTGCTTTCAGAGGCTGGGTCTTGTGTTCAGGAATGAAGTCCCTAGGGAGGAAATGAGTAGTCTGTCCCTGACACTTGGTTCCCCGAGTCTTCATGATTTTTTCGTCCTATGCTGCTTCTCCCAGTCTCACACATAATCTCTCTGCCACCTGTGTGTTAGCTGGGTCAGGCGCCAATGCCAAGGGTCAGCTGCACCCCCCTGCCCCTGACCCCAGCGTCTGCCAGGCTGGGCACCCACACTGAGAGTCAGTGCTCAATCCCATTTCCTCCCCGAAGGCCATCTGTCCGAATTCCTTTCTTTTTGATTTCTGTGCTGATTGTTCCTGCTAGATATTCGTGGCTTATACTGTATTAAAATGTTATCTCTCTTAAATTTTCAAAATGGGACTCTACATGAAATTGAAACTGTTTTTGTCTCAGGTGGTAGAGGACATCGAGTACCTCAAGTATGACAAAGGGCCGTGGCTTGAGCAGGACGACCGCACTCTTCACCATCTGCGGATGCTGTGAGTTCTGTGCCATGGGGAACCAGCCCAAGAGGACGAGGGGCTGGGTGTTGGAATGTGGGCCCTTGCCTGCTGTAGAGACGTGGAGAAGCTTGAAAGAATTCTGTTTCAAGTGATAATGAGGTGTACTTCCAGTTCCCTTCAAAGAGGCTGTTGCACTTCCCACTCTGACTATTGGTTAATTGGTCACCAGTATTAATTCAACAGATATTTTGCTTCTACCAAGAGCCAAGCACTGTACCAGATTTAGAGGATTTGGCATCAAATAAAACTCCTGCTTTCATCTCCTCTGGGCGCGTTGTCCTCTGGGCGCGTTGTCCTCCCGTCCCCAGGCCCAGGATGCTGGGGAGATGGGCATAAATCCTGTTGCTGGTTCGCTGGCTGAGCAGCGCCCCGATTTGCAAACACAACAGATTGCTTTCCCCAGCTAGTGCCTCGACATCCCTCTGGGGACCATTCACTGTTCTGTGAGGCCAGTTGTGTCAGACAGTGAGTGTTTCATGCATGGAGCCACTGTCACACTTCCTGGGCCCTAACATGAGTTCCTTGGACAGGCTGCATCATGAGTGGGTGACGGCATGTGTGAGTGACCTGGGGCTGCTGTGGTGAGTGGCCACATACAGCGCTAGTCTCCTAGTTCTGGAGTCCAGAAGCCCAAAGTCAGGGTGTTGGTAGGGCCGCCCGGCTCTTCAGGATCGAGGAAGAACCTTTCCTGCCTCTTTTGGCTTCTGGTGGCTGCTGATGGTTCTCTGGTGGCCCCATCGTTCCCACTCTGCCTCTGTCCTCATGGGGCCTTCTTCCAGAGTGTCTGCATCTGTGTCTACATTTCTCTCGCTTTAAATTCACATGTCATGGGATTAGAACTCCTGCTGATCCCCTGTGATCACATTTTAACTTCTCTCTGCAAAGACTCTGTTTCTAAAAGAGATCCTATTCACAGGTTCCGAGCAGACATGAATTTTGCAGGGACGTTATTCAACCCAGAACACCATGTGTTTTGAGGGGCCCTGAGCCCAACCCCACACTTGAGACTCGCTGGAAGGACTCGGGAATCACAACAGGTGGTTGTGCTCATGGCTAAGCTCTTCTCAGGGAATCAGCGAGGATTCCCAGCTGGTCAGTGAGGAGAAAGGCACACAAATGTGGAGCAGTCCAGGCACAGGCGCTCTCGGCTCCCTCCCATGAGGCATCCCTCGTTGCCATCTCAGTTCATTGCCCAAGAAAAGCAGTAACATGCGCTTAGGCAGTCTTTTTGCCACAGAGCCCATCAGACACTCGGTGCCCAGGGTTTTGATTGGGTGCTGGTCATGTTGGTCTTAGCAGCTGCTCAAGTTCTGACCTCCAGAAAGAAGGCAGGTGTTCCCGTAAATCACGTTATACCTGGTGCCCCGTGTGTGGTACCCCCGCCTCGGGGCAGCATTTATTAGACACTGAGGCCTCAGACGCCAGCCGAGGGAGACTGCAGTCTCAGGCCTGCTCTGTTTCTGAGAGCTGCGCTTGAAAGACAGGTCTTGGGAAGGAGGGCAGATCTGAACCCAGGAAAGGAAGTTTCCTGTGAGGGTCAGTGGCTGCCCCCTCTACAAAGGGTGGGGCCCTGTGTCACTGACTTACCCATTTGTCTCCAGCAACGGCCTGTGGTAGAGGCTCAGCATCAGCCTCTGTTCCGCCACGCTGGACACAAATTGGCTGCGCTGTATCAGTTTTGGGGAGCATTGGTGTGAGTGTTGAGCCCATGGAGAGTGTCCATCCTGCGTAGTGACCACCCTGCCTGTGAGCCCATTGGCTAAGCTCTGCCTGAGCGGGTGCCCAGGGCCAGAGCTTCCCTGTTTGCTGGGGAGTTTGCAAGCTCATGGCGTTTCTTTTGATAACTGACATGCTCATTTCTCTGCACTTGGATGCACCCTAATGTCAGCATATCAGAGTCCATAGATTGCAGGAATTTCTCATGTTGAACCTGTTGATTTTGTTATTAAAAGTAGGACCTAAAATTTTAGTCATTTTAGCAGTTTTTTTTTGTTTTGGTGTTAAGATGGAAGAAATAGCACATGGGAAGGATCCTACAGTTGTGGGGTTGGGGGAAGGCGTGGAGTGGCCTCTGAAGACATGGCCTAGTGTTCCGTGGCAGTCCGTGCTTCTGACAGGACGGAGGGGTGTGGGCAGGGGTTGGGTGAGTGGGGCTGTGCCTTGGTTATGTGGGCATTCCCTGATGGTTGCTTTGTCTTCGTAGTGATGGGAAGTGGGTCATTAGCCACAGGTGGCAATGGACGGGATGGGTGGGCTGAAGGTCTGAGGAGGGAAGAAAGGTAGAAAGTGTTGTCTGGGTGTTGGAGTGGGGAGAATGGGCCGGGAGTGTGCTATGGACAGCAGGGTAGGGTGGCGGCACTAACATCCGGTGGAAGGGGGGCGGCTTCCCGCTGCTGCAGCTGTCCGCAGGGAAGAGGCAGAGCTCTAGAGCCCAGCAGGATCAGCGAGAAGAGTGTACAAAAGTGAATGAGTGTGATGGTGAGAGATGTGATGTGGGTGAGGCGGCAGGGAGCATAGAAACGGCGGTGGAAGCCAGCGGACTAGCCATCAGAGTCCTACTGGCTCACTCTGGGGTCGGATCTGGCCCCCTGTGGTTCCAGCACGTCGCACCTGAGTTTGCTCCACATTGGGAGTGAAGCCGAGCTCTCTGGGTGCGGGTGTGCAAACACACTGTACAGCTCTCCTTGCGTGAGCACTGTTCTTGGGAAAACACATGCTGGTCTGCCAGCTGGACCGCCTTTCCAAAGTCCTATGCAGACCATGAAGTTCGAACAAAAAGCAGACAAGCATTTGTGATTTTGATGCCAAAGAAAAGTGTTTGCTTTACTTTACATTTTATAAACACTGAGCTTCAAATAGTTTGCTTTTATTGCCCATTTATTTGTCCTTCGTGAATTTTTCTTCACATTTATTGATTTTTTTTAAAAAAACAGCTTTTTGTTTTCTCGAATTTCTGTATTTTTCTTTTTCAGTCTGCTTCCTGTTCTAGTTTTTATCATTACTATTTTTCAGAGGCCTAGGTGCTCGATTTCAGGTCTTCTTCATACATGCCATCTGTAGGTGCTGTTGGTGTCCCTTCGGCTTCAGGGCGCTAATGATCTGAGAAGCAGCTATGCTTGCCGTCTGCGTGTTTGCCTGGGCTCGGGGGCTTGACGTGCTCAGGCGTGCTTTCATCTAGAGTCATGCCCTGGTCGGGTGGGAGAAGAACTTGCCTCCTGCCATTGAGTGGAACATTCTGCCAGTGTCAGGAAACCAGGCTCTGTTGCAGGCGGGAGTGTTCTTCTCGTGCACGCCCCGCTCCCCCCCAACTTCTTGGCCCGTGGGGTCTGTTCACGAGCCGGGGGGTGGCGAGGTCTTAACTGTAGGAGCACGTGGCCCTGTCTCCACTGACTTGTGTTGTTGCCTCATGTACTTTGATGCTGTGCTGTCGTATGTCTTCGTGGAGAACTGACCCCTTCCTTGCCACGGAGTGCCCTGCTGCTTCTCTGACGATGTTCCTGTTCTGCAGTCTGTCATGTCTGAATGGGTGCTGTCTGTTCCGGCTTGATTCGTGTGGGTGTCTTTCTCCATTCCTTCCCTTTGGACCCGAGTCTGCTTACCGTGGGTGTCTTGGAGCCACATAGATTCAAGGCCCGTGTTTTCTTCTTTTCTGACCATCTCTGTGTCTTAATTGCATGTGTGGACGGCTTACATTTAAAAGGAACGTTGAGGGGCACCTGGGTGGCTCAGCGGGTTGAAGCCTCTACCTTCGGCCCAGGTCATGATCCCAGGACCCTGGGATCGAGCCCCGCATCGGGCTCTCTGCTCGGTGCAGAGCCTGCTTCTCTCTCTCTCTCTCTCTCTCTCTGCCTGCCTCTCTGCTACTTGTGTTCTCTGTCAAATAAATAAATAAAATCTTTAAAAAATATAAATAAATAAAATAAAAGGAACGTTGATGTTATGTGTATTAACATTCACTGTGTCTCTCAAGGAAGGTTTTTCGTTTGTTGCATTTGCTGTTTGTTTTCTTTCTCCCACCTTGTCTGGTTGGACCTGAGCCTCCGTCCGATTCCATCTTCTCCTCCCCTGGCAG
The DNA here is from genome assembly GCF_009829155.1 of Mustela erminea. Taxonomy (NCBI): domain Eukaryota; kingdom Metazoa; phylum Chordata; class Mammalia; order Carnivora; family Mustelidae; genus Mustela; species Mustela erminea. The sequence continues at coordinate 45,508,590 of NC_045621.1, read as the reverse complement.
AGCAGTTGCACTTCTCGCCATGTGCTCGTCACAGCCCATGTCCCCCAGCTCTGTCACCTCCCAGGTGGAGCTGGGACCTCTGAGCAGAGTGCCCGTTTCCTCCCTCCATCTGCTTTTCTTCCGGGACCAGAAGTTGATTTGCAAGGATGTGTTCTTGTTGGAGGGACAGGAGTGATGACTTTCAAGCTCTTTCCTTATTGCACCTGAAACTGGAAGTCTCTGTTTTTGAAAGCTCTGGTTCACTTTTTTTGTCTAGATGCTGCTCTGTGCAAATATTTTCGTAAACTGACCTAAATGAGATATATATGGTGCATTCTGAACCTTGCTAGAGCCCCTTTCAGCAGCCATGTAGTGTCTGCCTCTAGGTCTGAAGGCTCAGGGTATTAGCCTGAAATGAATCATGGCTACAGTGTCAGCACTGTGTCCAGAAGACATTCCAGAAATGTTTCCCGATGCCACAGTGCCCCTGCCCTGTGGGGGCTCCCCTCACCTTACAGCTGGGGAAGCCGCGGCTCAGGAGTGCCGACCTGCTCGGTGAGGAGGGGCCACCGTAACCCCCCTGCGGCCCAGTGTGCAAACTTTGCTGTCTCCCCTCCTCCCAGCACCTCAGGCTTGGATCCTCGTGGGCTCATCACCTCCTTTGGCTGTCATGCTGCTAGGACCCTCCTTTCCCGGCCGGCCTTCTTACCCGCACATCCTGAGTAACACTCTGAGGCCTGTGTGTTTGTCCCTGCTAGTTTCTCTCCCTCTCGTTTTCTTTCCTAACTTTTGTTGTCTTTGAGGTTTGGTCCTCTCATTCTTGATCTTTATCCTACCATTAATTATTTCTTCCTATTGCTCTTCCTATGTACACATACCCACCAGGCTAATTTTCATAAAAATGTCACAGTGGCACAGTTTTCCTTTCACTCTGGATCCTTCAGTGGCTTACCCTCGTTTAGTTATCAATCCAAATTTCATTTTTGCAAAGTAATTCAGAGTCCTGATCATCTGGTTCTCCCTCTTCCTGAATCTGTTCCCTCCCCTACCTGCTCAGTAATTGTCTAAAAATCCTAGCTTAAGTCTGGCTGTATTCACTACCCCCCACCCCCCCGAATACCCTCTCTTCACTTCACTAGGCTTTATATGTGATTCTTGTTCATGTCAGTGACTGCTGGACGCAGACATGAGGGAGCGTGTGAGAAGGTGGCTGTCCTCGTGCCAGGCTGTCCCACCAAGGCCAGGGGCCTACTGACTTGTTCCACCAAAACAGATTCGAGTTCTAAACACAGTCTGGAATGTGTGTTCATTTGATTCCAGACTGTGTCCAAAATGATAATCTTAAGATCCTGATTTTAGTGGTTACTTAGTTGTATTGTTGTCAGATCACAGAGAAGGGTTCAGTACTTCCCTTGAAGATTATGGATTACAGCATTCAATTCACTGTTTTATTTTGCTGTAAACAGTCTGTCCGCTCTTTCTCGTGGTCCATCACTCCCCTGCCCCTGTGCCCCGGGTATTTCATAACCGTGTGCAGCAGTAATTGTGTTTATTTTCATGTGAGTACCATTTCTTAATTTGGGGGACTCAAGTGAAAATTATGTCCAATTTTCTAAGATAATTACTGTAAACATGCCATTTACCAGTTATACTCATTTTGTCTAGAACCTGACCAAATTATTGGTTTCGAGCATTTTTGTTGTATCTCAGTTACGTACGCTGGTGTGTAATTACATGTGCGCTTATGCTAAGAGACGGTAACAGTACCTGTCAGCCTGGATAGCATTTTGTGTTCCCGTGCGTATTCCCTAACTTACTGGCTGGCGCCCGCCTTGGTCCATTTCATTCCTGGGTTGGTGACTCTGGTCACCAAGCAGGGCTTCATGTGTGCGGGGCTCTAGGCCCCTTCCTCCCACTTCCCCAGAGCCTGGGCTGCCCTCCAACTCACTCTGTTTGCTTCATCATGGAGGCTTCTGTTTCTTGTGACTCTGGGACGAGGTCCTTATAGTAGGAAATCCTAAGGCTGCAGTTGGTGGGGTATGAGTTTGGTATCAGAGTGTGGTGATCAAACAGAACTTTGCAGCTTGGGACAAGCTAACAGGTGGACCGTGGACATATTTTAGGAGCGAGGATAGACATTCTGTCAATTGGGAACCAGTGTGAGCCATAAGACATAATTTACTAGGTGTTTTTTCTGTCTTTTCCTGACTCACTCTTTTAGAATATGGGGCCTACTGCCCTCTGTTGTGAACCAAGCCCCACTATAGTGCATCATCTTTGGGCACTTTGGCTTCTGATGTTAAGAGGATATGTTATTTTCAGCCAGTTTTGAATTCTCCTCAATTAGATTTAAGTGCTTTGTGAACAGAATGTTTTCTTTCCTGTGTTTTGCTCCCTGGGTCATAGAATGCTTCCCTTTCATCTCTGTTCCTTACTTATCTTCAATCTCGAGTAATCAGGTTGATGGAAGATTAGCACTCTTGGCATTTACAGGAGACAAGAAGCCATAGGCTCATCCCAGCAGTCACCGCTTGAGCTCATGGTGACACATTGCGACAGTGGTTTAGCCGAGTTTAAACAAGTTGTAGACAGTTGCAGCAGATTATTTTTTTAATGTTCGGAAACAGTTGGAAGAGTATTTGTTGAAAGAGACGGTCTATTGGGGTGGGGGGGCATGTAAACTGTACTTCAGCCAGACGAGGCATAGAGGGCGCTATTGCTCTGTGTGTCGCCCACTGGCTCCCGGGCCAACAAGTTCTTAAGGGATTTTCCAGAATTTTGTAGGATTTTCAAACTACTGAAAAAACCAAATCATACTCCACCGTGACATCTGTTAACATTTAAAAACACTAATTTTCGCTTTTAGTGGAAATGGTTTACTGTGAGATCACTTTAAAAATTATCTCTGTAAAAAAAATAATTCTCTGTGTTAACAATAAAGGGATGCGTACTTATGTGTTCTCTGCATCTGCGTGCAAAAGTCTGTTGTGTGAACAGCTTACTGGGGGGCTGACAGGGAGCCCTGTTCTTGGTGTGCCCTAGTAAGCCCAGCTTATTAGGGCGGCTGACAGGTGAGCCCTGCTCTTGGTAGCTGGCTGTGTGCCTGTGCACGTCCGCAGAAATCCCTGGGCCGCATTTCCTGTGAGGGTGATATTTGTTGCCAGATTATGAGTCCGTGTATGAGTGACATCTCATTTGTCCCGGTGACCCTCGGGATGTGCCTCTTCCTGCTCTCCTCTCATCCCACCTGCTGCATGTTCTTAGGGCACCGCGGTCCTCAGCAGGAGGGGTCTGGGGAGCACCGCCACAGGATCAGATCGGGGTGTTCTGACCATGGCTGCTAGCCCCGGCTGCCAGGGGTCTGGCCTTGGCCACCATGGGTCTGGACTCTTTATCACAAAGTAGCTGAAAGCCAGATGCATTCAAAGAACTTCCATTTGGGCCATTATAAACAGAAACCTCTTTTGCCTTTGTAACTCATTAATGGGAAAAGTGGTCATTTAAAGTAATTATTTGATTTGTTTTGAGCCCTTAAGAGAGGAGACTTTATTTAAATGTTTCTTTCTAAAAGCCCTAAAAATGCTTTTCATCTTCAAGTATAGCAGTCATATTCAGACTAAATTTGATTTAAAATAAGCAGTTATAATACAGTGTAAATATTTCAGCATTCAGCCAAAATAAAATGGTGAAACAAGGAGCATATCCTATGCTTTGTGTTTGTTGGTGCAAAGCAAGACGAGGGTGTGCCTGGCTGGCCTGTGTGGGCCTGCCACCTCTCCCCCCCACCCCAGGCTCCTGGCTTTCCAGTGGCCCTTCTGCTCCTGGAACCTTTTGGGCAGGGCAGCAGGACACCGTGGGGTAAATCTGGAGGAACTGCAGTTATTTGCTGCCTTTCCCTCACGATTCATTAGTGAGTTTTTTTTTTTTTTAAATTTTTACTTTTTAAATTTCTTTTCAGTGTTCCAGAATTCATTGTTTATGCACCACACCCAGTGCTGCATGTAATGCATGCCCTCCGTAATACCCACCACCAGGCTCACCCAACCTCCTACCCCCTACCCCTCCAGAACCCTCATTGTTTTTCAGAGTCCATACCCTCGCATGGTTCGTCTTCCCCTCCGATTTCCCCCAACTCCCTTCTCCTCTCCATCTCCCTATGTCCTCCATGTTATTCCTTATGCTCCACCAATAAGCGAAACCATGATAATTGACTCTCTCTGCTTGACTTATTTCACCCAGCATAATCTTCTTCAGTCCTGTCCATGTTGATACAAAAGTTGGGTATTCATCCTTTCTGATAGAGACATAATACTCTATAGTATATATGGACCAAATCTTCCTTATCCATTTGTCCACTGAAGGGCATCTTGGTTCTTCCACAGTTTGGCAATTGTGGCCATTGCTGCTATGAACATTGGGGTACAGATGGCCCTTCTTTTCACTACATCTGTTTTTGTGGGGTAAATACCCAATAGTGCAATTGCAGGGTCATAGGGAAGCTCTATTTTTAATTTCTCAAGGAATCTCCACACTGTTTTCCAAAGTGGCTGCACCAACTTGCATTCCCACCAACAGTGTAAGAGGGTTCCCCTTTCTCCACATCCTCTCCAATACTTGTTATTTCCTATCTTGTTAATTTTGGCCATTCTAACTGGTGTAAGGTGGTATCTCAATGGTTTTGAACTTCTTTTTTTGTTTTTTTTTTTTTAAGATTTTATTTATTTATTTGACAGAGATCATAAGTAGGCAGAGAGGCAGGTGGGGGAATGGGGGGTGGGAAGCAGGCTCCCTGCTGAGCAGAGAGCCCTTTTGGGGCTCGATCCCAGGACCCTGAGATCATGACCTGAGCTGAGGGCAGAGGCTTAACCCACTGAACCACCCAGGTGCCCCTTCAGTGTGGTTTTGATTTGAATCTCCCTGATGGCTAGTGATGATGAACATTTTTTCCATGTGTCTGTTAGCCATTTATATGTCAATGAAGAAGTGTCTGTTCATGTCTTCTGCCAATTTTTTGGAAAAAAGAAAAAAAAAAGATTCATTAGTTTTGCATGTTTTAGTGAGGGCTCACATATCTCCCAAACTTCATCCATTCTGGAAAGGTGGTCCCCTGTGGCTGCTCAGGCTTTCGGGAGACTCCCCCTCTGGTTCTGAAGGTCACCTCAGAAAAATAGTTGCACACAGACCTCATGGTCTTTGGGGTAAAGGTTTGCGTCCAGAGGACCATCTGGGAATGAATGGCATTTATTTGGCTTTATGTACTTTTTAGAAAATCAGTCTTACAGCTTATTTTGTTGTGTTTCAATGGTTTAGCGTGGTCTCTATTTATTTTATTTTGTAGGGTTCAGAATAAGCTGGAGGTGCTGAATTATACAACCATTCCCATCTACCTCCCGGAAGTCACGATTGGAGCTCACCAGAGTGACCGTCTCTTCCAGAAATTCACAAAGGTGAGATTGGGAAACCAGGTGAGCGGTCTGCTATGAACCCTGCGACTGGCCCCAAGGTCACATCCCTGAAAAGGTTTTTGTTGTTTTTTGCCTGTTTGTTTTAGTGAAAGAGCTTCCTTTTCATTTAAGTAATTCTCCCTTCTTCACCTCCCCTTCCTGTCACTGGTGCAGCTCCTCTCTCCACAGGACCACATGCCACAGCGTGTTATCTTGATAGGGACACGCTGTCTGTTGTCTAGCTCTTGTCTGCAGAGCGCACTTGGGGTGTTGCTTGACTCCTTATGGTACCTGTGTCCACAGGGAATGAAGCCGTGCATCTGCGGCGGGGGAGAGCACAGGGCTGGGGTGCAGAGCCAGGTCAGGGGAGGTGGAGCTCAGCAGGCTCCGAATGTGTTACTGGTCTTCTCTGATTTCCATACATTTTTGTGAATTGCTTGTTTTCTGAATTGTTTGTGGATAGTCATTTCAGGCAGAATTCCATGAACTTTGAGGGCACATATAAGTTGTGTAGTAGAAGCCCGCAGATGAGGGAGAGACTTCTCTGGGAGTCCTTCCGTCAGTGGAAGGCTAAGGGCACGATCCATTTCTACACCAGCCATGGGTGGGGCTTGTTACTGGCAAATGTGTGGAAGGATCACACTTAGATTAGATCACCAAGCTGGGCAGCCAGCATTTAGATAAGTTTCAGCCTTAAATATTGTTGCATTACCGTAATTTTCTGATGCTTGCAAGTTGCTTCAAGCACTGACTGGGTGTCCACAAGTATATCCCACTACATGCTATTTTACTGGAGATAACTCGGCATTTTCTTTAACCGGAGTTCTTCTGGTTGTTTTGGAAGTGATTGGATTCATTGTAGGAACTTGGGGAAGTACACAGAACTCTGAGGCCATCCCTCAGCAGTACCCACAGATAGTGTATGTGCGCGTCTCCTTTCTGACCACTGTTAGCATGTACATGTGTGGCGCTCGGCGGGTTGGTGCTGCCTAGGGGCTGGGCTGGTTCCTCCCTGCCGCCGATGCCTTGTTTGCACCAGTGTCCTGCTGAGCTCAGTGCACAAGTGACCTCATTTTGTTCTGTGTCCTCAGGACTCCCACCTCTGTCCAGGCAGCCGCCATGGTGCTTGGACTGGTGCTGTGGCTTCTTCTGTCTCCCCTGTGTCCCACGTGCAAGCACGCAAAACCCGTGGCCCGCCCTTCCGGCCTTGCCGCTACTGTCCTTGCTGAGCCCTGGCCGGGCCCTGGGACATGGGCACTCTGGCTTGCACGGAGCCTCTTCTCCACCACAACCACGAGGGCGTCCGCCACCGTCTCCCCGATGCAGTTTGCGCAGGTGCTGTGGGGGGGCTTGAAAACATAAATACTCTATTACCTAGTGAGAAATTCTTGCCCTTTCAAATTTTTAAAAAATTCATCTGATTATGTCAGTGTGTTGATTTACTCATGATAGGTCTTTAACGTTTCTTAGTTTTGACGACCTCACTTTTAAACAAGGAAACAGTAGGCGGCATCTCAGAGACTTTGGAGTCACTGATGTGTGGGGCTGATGAGTAACTTTTCTAAGGCTCTTTCTCGTTTATGATGAGCGGCTCTGGCTTTCTGCTTGTCCCTCATGCGAGGTTTCCTCTAAACGTATTCGGTTTTTCCAAATGTAAGCAGGGGGTTTACGCAGCTGTCACCCCAAGTGGGGAGGGGGCCTCACATGAGTTGAGTGGCTGAGCTCTGCTCACTGACGGTTCAGCAGGCCTCAGGCCTTTTCATCTGGTCCTCCCACCCGCTCACTGCCTTTGTTCCATCAGTTCAGTCACTCTTTCCACTGAATGCTTTCCAAGTGTGTGCCAGGGACCATGCTTGTCCTAGACACTGGAGACGTGGCTGCCCTCATGGTGTGTACGTCAGAGTGCAAGGAAGCAGTAAAACAGAATGTGTCAGATGATGGCGACAGGTGATGTGGAGAAAATTCAGTCCCCAGAAGAGGGCAGGGCAAAGCCTGGCAAGGCAGGGGCTGGATTTGAAAAGCTGGAGTCATGCTTCCAGAGCCACCTGAAGGGAGCAGGTGGAGTGTAGGGCAGAAAGGACCCAGGCAGGGAGATGGGCAGCGACAGAGGTGAGGCATGGCATTATCAGCACAGACACAGGGAGGACGCCTCCTGGGCCAGTTGAGGGCTCTACAGGAGTGGAGGGGGAATGTGTGTGATGTGCTTTGTAGTGGGAACATTCTGGTTTCTAACCTGACACTGGGTGGAATAGGGGCATGAACAGAGGCAAGGAGGCCAGTTGGGAGGCCTAATAGGAATATCAGCCAAGGGGCAGTATGAGCTTGGACCAAGGTTCAAGAGATGGTCAGATGATGAGTACAAACAACAGAGTCTGTTAAAACTTCGTACTGGAAGAGAGAAGCAAGTAAGCTGTTTGCTGGGTTTTGGCCTCGGCAACCAGAACTGGAGTTGGAACTGGCAGGTGTTGGCAAGACATAGAGACACAGGTTTCGGAGAGGGGTGCGGAATTTGTCAGTCATGTTTGAGATGTTCGTGATAACCACAAAGAGGTTTTGATCAGGTGGTTACATGTGCTGAGTTTGGGGTCTGCGTCCTCCTCCGCTCTGGAGGGAGCTTGTCATTCAAGGGCCTGACTGGTGTCATATGGTACATATTCTTGCACGTTCTGGCTCACTGGTGACTGCTCTTTATTTTTTCTCTTTATTTGCTATTTTTCCATCTTCTTAAGATGAATAGAGACATCATTGATTTTTGATCTTGCTCTTGAATAGACGCATTTAAGGCTAGACACATTGCCCTTCAGGTCTGTCTTGATCTCCTAAGTCTTGATGTTGGGTTTTCCTTAGTCAACGCAGAATATTTTCTAGTTTCAATCTGATTTCTGTTTTGACCAGTATGCTAATTTGAATTATACTGGATAATTTAAAAGCAGTTGGGATCTTTCTAATTATCTTTTTGTTACTGATTTCTGGCTTAATTCTGCTCTAATCAGAAACATAATTTGTATAATTTCAATCCTTGCATGTGATTGAGACTCAGCATTTGGTCAATTTGGTGACATTTTGTGGTCTTGAAGGAGAGCACCCCTTCCACTTATGCTGTGTGTGGCGTCCTGCTGGAGTCTTGAGGTGACATCTGTGGGGGCGTGACTCACATCACCTTCCCCCGGGCTGGTCTGGGTCCCCATGGGTCTGCTGGGTGGAACATGTGCAAGTCCGCCACTGTTGGTGGATTGGTTCCTTCCCATGGTTCTCTGCCGTTGTGCTTTGCACATGCCAAGGCCATGTCGTTGGGTGTGTGTGCCCTGAAGCCTCCCTTGTGGGTGGTGCTTGTCCCCAAAGTTTGCTTTCTTCACTAGCTATGTGGCGTCTTATGCCGTCTTCTGCCAGTGGCCTTTCCACATGTCCGTGTTGCCGGCGGGCGCTGTGCTCCCTGAGATGGTTGTGCCTCGCCTTTCGTCCCATCTGCATTTTGAGACTGTCTCCCTCTTCACACTCAGTGCAGCTGCTGTTGCACTCCTGTCTCAGGAGCTCCTCCTACTCCATGTTTTGTGTGTTTCTTACCTGCTCTGTTTTTTTCCTTTCTGGCCCTCTTTTGCATTAAGGTGTTTTTTGTTTATTTTCATTCTGCTTCCTTCCTCTGTTCACTTCCTAGCTCTCATTCTCTTAGTAGTGTTCAGTAGCCAGTCAGGTAGTTAAATATCCATCCTCGATGTATTGCTGTCCACAGTGCGCTAGGTCTCTAGTTCCAGAACAGGGGTCTTGGGGCTTTCTCCTCGTTTGCCCAGCTCCTGTCTTTTGTGCTGTTTTGTCATCTGTATCACTTCTCCAAGCACTGTGGGCCCTAGAGACAACAGTGTTCATCCTTGTCTGTGGTCCGTGCCCCTGCAGCTTTGCCCCAGGCTCCCCTGCGCCCTGTCCCCTCCTCTCTCCATGCTCTCACTCTACAGCCTGAAGAATCCTGGCTGACAAAAAATAAGAATTCTTAAGTTTAAAAATGGTCTCTAGGATCCTTGTTTTATCTGTTTTTTTATTTTGGAATGCTTCAAATTTACGGAATGAACGAGAGCAGAACATACCATCTGCCGAGCCATCGTGAGCTCTCCAGATGCCCTCTTAGCCACAGGCAGTGCAGAGGTGGTTCTCAGTGGGCCCCTGCAGCAGCCCCACCTGGCCCTGTGGGGAGGTAGGCTCTCGGGCCCCATGCCAGTTCTCCGGCACAGACCTCCTAGGGATGGGGCCCAGAATCTGGTTTAAGGAGAGAACTGTGGCTTTAAGGCATTCTCTTCCCACCCACAGCACAGCTGTCAAAGCCAGGAAGTTCATATTCCTATGTTCCTACCTCTAATCTATAGACCCTTCGAGGTCCCCCACCATCCCAGAGCTGCTCTGGAGAGCAGGAAGACCAGATGTAGGAGAGCGGCCTGCATGTGGCTGGTCTCTGAGCCTGACCTGTCACTCCGGCTTTCCTTGGCACTTCGGAGGAGGACAGGACAGGCTGTGTTCAAATGGCCCTCCGTTTGGTGGTGTTTGCTGTTTGCCGGGACCAGGCTTCAGACGCCTGCCTTTCTGAATCTCCTGGAATCCAACGTGTCAGCTCAGCCCAGGGCACCCGTGGGCCTGCGCTCAGACTGTGCTGACTCTGATCACTTGGCAGAGGGGCTGTCTTCACTGGAAGTTGCTCTTTTAGTCCTTGTAATGTAGCAATATTTCAGGGAGGGAGGACTGTCCATCTCCTCAGTGGGCTTGCACTCAGTGGCTCGGATATTAATGTAACGGTCGCCAGACTTTGCCTTCCTAGCTCTGTCACTGCTCCCCCAGTGCTGTTTCTTACCCCACTGGAAGCCGGCACTTTCTCTCCTCCCTGCACGTTCACTTACTTGGCTGTGTGGCCACGGACCCCCAGGCTCTTATCCTTCACCCACACGCCTGCATTTACCTCTGCCTCTCGTGGGCCAGCAACTCCGAGCTCATGGCAGTCCTGCAGTCCCGGGGTGGCGCGACAGGGTCTGGCTTCCTTGTCCCCACTCGTAGGCTTCTCATGTGGCAAGGGGCCTGGCATTCATGGCCTTGGGGTACGTGCTTCCTGGGGTAGCTGACGTGTGACCTGTTTCACACCACGCTCATATGTCTCAGTGAACATGTATGTCCCAGCTCCTGCTGGTGCCCCCGCACACGCGTCTGTACTTTTGTCTCTGCTTGGGTTCCTAATGTTCTTTGACTAACATTTGTCCCAGTTTCGGAAGACTTACTAGGACCTCTTGCTAGGTGTGGCCTGCACCCCTCTCCGAGTACTCCCATTCTTGGGCCCCAGTCAGCCATGGGGACCTTCGAGCACATTCTGTGCCCCGATGCTCTTCTGTTGTTTCCATCCTGTTTCTCCATGACCCTCAGCCGGGCATGTTCTTCTTGTGGGGCTTCCAAGGTGCTCATCTTCCCAGCTCTTTCTCATTGGCTCCTAGACCTGCCGGTCCTTGTTTCCGTGTTTAATTGTAATCCTAGTCCTGTTTGTTTCTGGAATTTCCATTTTTTATTATGTCAAGTGACCTGCTGAAATTATTTTGTCCCCTCCTTACTTGAACACACTCATCACAAAGTTACCTCTTTTCGATTTATTTAAATTGCCCGACTCTCTCCCAGTCCTTCCATGGTTGATCATTCAGTCCTGTTTTCCTGTGTGCTTTCTTTTTCTTTCCTTTAAGCGCCAGTTACCGTAAAGATAGCTGGACACTCTGGATGGCGTTTTCTTACCTTGAGAGGAGGCAGATGCTGTCTCTGGCAGGCCTGAACTTCCAGCGGGTCACCGGAGCCCATCCACAGACCCAGCACCAGATGCCCAGTGTAGGATTGTGAGGCCTGCTTTGCTTGCCCTTTGCCCTTCCTGAGGAGGGCACACTCAGTGGGGCTTGCTATGCAATGGGTTCTGACCTGTCCTTCTGTCTCCACCGACCCCTCCCCTGCGGCTTCTTGGGCTCGCAGCTACCCCTGCGGGGGTAGGCGGGCCCTGGGGAGGCATTTTTGCAGGCACACTGGCAGCTTGCCTCTTCTGCTTTCCTCCTGGGGACCTGGAACTTCCCTGCCTTCGTGCCTTTGCACAGATATTTTTCCCGTCTCTCCTGGTGGCTCAGGAGGGACGTGTCGTCTGCACCGGTCCCCCAGAAGCTGAGTATGTTAGCCATTTGAATCACAGACATGCTGGGGGTATTTGGCAGTTTTCCATCATTATTATGTTCTGTGTGTTAATGTCTTACTTTTAAATTTGTGAGTATTTAGAGAATCTACTCTATTGAACTTAAAATTTTAATGAAATACTTAGAAATGCTGGAATTTTTAATTAAAATTTCTAAGCATTAAAAAAAGAATTTTAAAAATGTCTAAGTATTCTAAAGAAGCACTTTTAGAACATTGTTAGATTTGCAGGAAAGTTGTGCAGCTGCCGGAGTGTTATGTGCCCCACACCCCACTTCCCTTGCTGACGTCTTACGTGGGTGTGGTGTACTGTAGCAGGGGACTGACCGGCGTCTGTGCAGTACTGTTCACTGAGTCCATACCATGTTTGATGTCCTGAGTCTCCCTAGTGCTCTGTTTCTGTTCCAGGACCCCATCCAGGGGCTATCCATGGACCATCCAGGGACCACATGACACTGAGTTGTCACATCTCCAGAAACTCCATTTGGCCATGACTATCTCATTTCCTTGTGTTTGGTCCTTAGGATAGTTGTAAGGAAGATGGTCAGGATTTTATAGACCGTTCCTCAGGTAGGGTTTGTCTGATGTTTTTCTCAGGATTAGCCCAGGTTTGTATTTGCCAAGAGGTGAAGCTCTGTTCCCACCACATCGCGGGCCACACACACACACACACCATGTCCCTGCTGGTGTTGGCCTTGACGCCCTGGCTGCGGCCATGTAGGTGCCGCTCCCTTTGCAGGAAGTGACCATGCACTCCGTAGGCTTTGCAGGTGCCCGCTGAGTGGGAATTGTGTGAACCTTTAGAAGAGTGCCGATGTTTTTAAAGGAACCTCAGTTACTTGATATTTTTTAAAAAAACAAAAAAGGTAAATTGGAATTAGATAGAATGTAAATCGTAGTGACCAGTTGTCCTCATTCACAGAGTATTCTGTTTGGATGTCCGTTGTTACCAAGTGTCCCCTAGAGAGCCTGTGGTGGGAGGTGTAGGGATGAGTGATGAAGGCTTTGTGTCGATCTCACATGCAGCTGTTGGGGAGACCTGGGGAGATCTGCTCCCAGAAAGGGGTCCCTGGCCAGGCTTCAGAGCTCTTGTCTAGAGATGCTCGAGGGAGCAGCGGGCACAGCTGGCCTGCCTCCGAGACACCTGATGCGCTCGTGGGTTTGCTGCTGGGAGACAAGTGAGCAGCGTGGGGATGTTTCAAAGAATTGTTTCTGCAAGAGGAGGAATTGTTTGATGCTGGAGCAGAGCACATTCTCTGGCTACTTGTTTCCTGGAATGCGTGGGGTGGTGGGTGCCCTTATGGCAGAGACCCTTGGAAGATGACTTTTCTGCTAGGCTGTTATTCATTTTCTAGGGGAAAAAAAGTGTTTTTAATGTTGAAAATGTGTCTTAGCCACGCTCCACCAACAGCATGAGAAGTTTCTGTAAACCTGGCACATGTAATAAAGGTAATGAAATTACTACAGTTGCACCTCATGATTTCACGAGGAACTTAAAATATATCTGCAGCATGCTTGTGGAGACACTGGAAGCAGGAGGGTGGGCTCTGCACGGGGTAATACATCCATTACTTATGATGCATATTTTATGGTGGATCCTGAACTTGCTGGTACTTGCGGTTAGGAGTTACTGGATGGCACTTCTGAAGTGCCATCTTGGAAGCGGGAGCAGTGCGCGGACCTTTTGTTTTTAATTAAACGTCACAGTCTCCCTTTCTCTTCTAGGATCTTTCTGCTCCTTCTGTCTTTGCTATTTTGGGTCGGGGTATAAATTTCTTTTTTACTTACACCAGCAATTTTTTACTCTTGTGTATGGGATATTATTCTTGCTTATGTTTTCAATAGCTTCTCTTTCTTTAAGCATCTCAAATACAGTTTTTTCTCTTCTTTGTCTGGTAATACCAGGTTTGGAGGATCATCCAGACTTTATCATTTATCATTTCCTCTGATTCTTACCTATAGGGGTGGTTTTTTCCCTTCTGTGTTTTGGAAACTGTGACACTAAGTTCATGCTTTGTGGGCCTCTATCCGTGGACACGTAATGAGAGTCCCTCCTAAATACAGGATCCCCAGTTAAATTTGAATTTGAAGAAATGACGATGCTCTTTTGGGGTGAGTGTGCCCCAGACGTTTCAGGAACTGGGGCATCTGACGCTGTTCACTAGCTCTGGCTGTCCTGATCCTGTAAGGACTGATTGCTGCTGCCAGCCCCCAGACTCACGACCAGCAGGGGCTCCAGGCCCCTGAGGTAGTGCAGCTGGAACCCTCAGACCCGTGTGAGGACAGATCGTGGCTGTAAATTCCCCAGATGGCAGCGGAGGTCTCTGCAGGGCCCGGGCTCTCTTCTGTTCTGCCTTCCACGGGAGCTGCTACCCTCCAGAGCTGTGCTTTGGTAAGGACTCCCTTCCTCGGGCCCCACCTCACCCTGACGGCAGCTCTGCCTTCTGGCTCCAGGCAGCTCTTCTCACGTCCCCAGGGCCACTGAGGCTTCAGCTTGCCATGCTGGTTTTCACCCTGCTCTTCATTTCTAACCTTTGTGATTTCTTGCAGAGCTCAGCAATGCATTTAAAAGCATTTCTAGATGTTTTATATCAAGAGCTCTTTCAGGGCTCTGGGGCTGTTGTTTGGCTGGAAACAGAAAGCCGCTGTGATGTTCTCCATGCTCTGCAAGCTGGTTTGGGTGCTGGGTCTGCCTGTAGCCGCACTAGTGAGGGTCTGAGTTGGAAGCTCTGTCTCTCTAGGCTCAACAGGTGTTTGCTTGGTGAGCCCCTGGGACAGAGAATTCATTAAATCCCCGACTCTCAAGGCAAGAAAGGAGAGCTGACTGATGAAAGACTTTGTGTCTCCTGTTAGCATCAGAGAGTCCTGTCTAGAAGACATATTCAGGCATTGTGTGGGCACTAAATTATTTCCGGGAGTGACAGTCTACCCTGAACACTTGCTGGTAAGCTTAACACTGCTGCCACCCGACAGAACTGTCACCTCCCCATTTTGCATTTACTCCCCTGTCCCTTGGCAAGTCTGTTGTTCCAGGCACTGTTGTCAGCATCGGGGCCACATTGGGGACTAAAACAGTGTTGTTCTCAAGGAGCTTGCATCCTGGTTGGGGAAGGAGGTCCAGCCAATAAGCTTACATGTAACAGGGCATTCAAGTGGGATGGGGCAGGAATAAGTTGATCTTGGGCAGAGGTGTGCTACAGAGAGGGGTGACCGAGCCACACCTGCGGGCAGGGCTTTGGAGGTGGAGGCAGGCTGGGCCTGCTGTGGTGAAATGGGGGTGTGGGGGTGTAGGCAGGGCTGGAGGAGAACGTGGAAGTTAGCGGGGCATGATTGGGGATGGGGGCTGTAGGCAGTGCTGTGAAGCCTGGGGTGACATTTTCGTGAGACTATAAGCCAGTGCACTGTTTTGAGAGTGATCGGGTCTGAATTATGTGCAGAGATTATGTGCTTGCCATGTTCTAGGGTGGGGGCAGAGAAGCAGGGGGTTTGGGGAGTCTTGTTGAGAGACAAGGGGGACATGGCTGTGACTCCCGGGGTGAGCTACGTTCTGTTACCCGAGAGGCCCTATTTGCAATGATGGGCTTGCCCTTTTCCAGGAGTTGGATCTGTTCCTATGTGTCAGGTTTATAGCTAAATAAGCTATTGTGGAAGGGTTCCAACAGGGGGTGCTTGAGGGAGGGATGCAGTGCGGCAGTGGGTGTGCTGTTTGTCTCCCTACTTTCCTTCAAACCCTGGGGTGGGCGCGATGCTGGGAGCAAGTGCAGGCATACTAGGACCTGTCCCCTTCAGTGGCTGGATCATGAGGGGCGAGTTGAGCTGATGGGTCACAGGGTTTGTGAGAGCAGAAGCTGTTTGTCAGAACAGTGGTTTTGTTCATGGGGCCACAGGCACGCTTAGTCGTGGACACCTGTTAGCCTGATGCTCACTGAATTCGCTGATGAACTGGATGACCCCAGAAAGGGTGGCTCACTGGAGCCTTTCCAGGGGACAGCCTGTCACCTCAGATGCCTGTGTGCCCTGTCTACACACTGGAGTGGTGCTGTGGTCCAACCCGCGTGTCGACCACATCCTCCTTGTCAGGGGCACTCGTGGCAGTGGCTTGAAGAGCATGAGGACTGCTGGGAACACAGGGTACCCCCCCAGCCTTTTACAGTTGCTCCCTTACTGGGAGGATTGCAGCCTGGGCCTCCTTGTCAGACTCAGACTTCAACGTTTTCGTGACACTTAAGTAGATTCTGCAGTGACAGTGACAGGTGCCATCGGCAGAGCTGTGACCCATTCCATGCAGGGGGCTTGGCAGGGAGTAGAAGTGCCCTGGTCGCAGAGGACCTGCCTCTTCCTCCCCAGATAGTGTGCTGGCCTGGGGCCTGGAAAGGTGGGATGTTAGGCTGGCAGCTGCCACCCTGCCACCCCCGCCACTGCTCCCCACCTCCACTGCTCCTCCCTCCACCGCTGCTCTCCCCTCCTCCCCTGCTCTCCCCTCTTCCCTGCCCCCACTCCCTGCCCCCGCTACCCCCAACCAACCCCTCCACCCCACCCTCACATGTACCCCCTGTCACTGCTACCAGCAGGGCAGGGCAGGCTGCTGGACCTCAGGAGGAGAGTTTGGATAGAATGGTAGAAGTAGGCTTTCCCATATTTTGTTGGCATGTTGTTTTATTTCTAAAGGCTGAGACAGGCTCAGTCTGTTGCTGGGCTAAGGAGCGAGAGCACGTAGGGAGGGAGGGAGGGAGAGGGCGCAGGGCAGCCAGAGGTTGCAGAGGCGCGAAAGGGATCCCGGCTTGCAGGCAAGTATGGCTGCTCCCGGAGGACTCGGAGGACTTGGACAGTCTTTCCACAGAGCCCGCCCTGCTTCTGTGGAAGGAGCCACCCTGAGGGAGAGTGGAGCCCTGCTCCGTAGGACCCCGGCAGACCGGCTCTTGTTGCACGAGAGACACGGCTGCTGGAGGGCCGGTTGGCCAGCGAGAGAAGCTACCTGTGGGGAGGTGTGGGGCTTAGCATGCTCAGGTCAGTGCGGGGCATGCACACCAGCCTATACGCGGGCTGCTGCCTCAAAAGCCTCATGTTCCTGAGTTAACCTTCCAGCCCCAGGCTCAGAGGGTAGATTGTAGCTGTTAGACTTCCTGCATTTACGTTTGCACAAGAGAAAGGTTTTTGTGTGTAGCATGGTGTCCACAGGTGCTTTGATGGCTAACGAGTCTGGGGACAGGGGTAGAGGTTCCCAGAAGAGGTCTGGACAGGTCAAACTCTGTAGCTACGGAATGTTCCTGGTGTCACATTTGCATGGTGGTGGTGTGTCTCTGTGGATCCTGTTGCCTTTGTGGCTTCTCTTGGAAGCCAGTCAGTGGGGATGATGGGAGGGCAGTGCTCACCCACACACACACAGTGGCAATGTGGGCTGTGGAGGTGAGCCCTCATGGACTCTGGACCCCTGCCCCTTAGCTGGCCTGCCTCAGTGGGTCCAGAGGGTCAGCCTGAAGGAAAGCCGGCTTTGGTGGCCCTAAGCCAGGGACCCTGCTGCTGTGTCCGGCTGCCTGGCTTGGGTCCCCCAGCTGGAGCCTCGCTGCCTGCCTGAGCTGAGGGACACCCTTGGGGTGAAGATTCCACGTCCTCCCGTGGCTGGGCAGGCTCCATGGCACCGGGGCCCAAGTCTGGGGGGTGTGCGTCCAGGTCACGGGATTCAACTGGCTCATTCTGCTTCCTGCAACGTTGTGATTTTTACTTCTGCTTGTCTTTGTAGGATTTGAGCTACCATTTGTCCTGGGGCCCAGCAGTCCTGTACCCCAGAAGTAGCCTGTGTCCCGGGAGCCGATGGGCTAAGGGTTTGGCTCTCTGTTTCCTTTTTGCTCTGATGGCCTGGAGTCAGGGGCCCAGTTTCAGGCTCTGCACCAAGGATGGAGTTTGTCACTGCAGAACTGCCTCTTCCTTGGAGCTGTCCTCTGCCAGTGTCAGCTGGTGCCCTTTCACTGCACAGCCCACCCAGACACCATGCACAGGATGCGGGGACAGACCCGGTCCCTGTGCCCCACAGGCTCGCTGACCACTGGGCACCACACGCATGAGCATAGCACATGGTGTAGTTCCTGGGCTCATGGTGGGGATTCAAGTGTCAGGTGTCAAGAATCTCAAGATTATAAGGATGATGGCTTGCCAAGTAGACGAGGGCCCTCCCCAATTTGGGGGGAGAAGGAACAGCTTTGTGAAGGCTAGAGGCAGGGTGATGGGTCATGTATTATGTGAAAGAAAAAGAGGTAGAAAGGACTTTTATCAGTTCAAAATTGAGGGTGGTCTGTGGGCTTTATTTGGGATTACTCATTGACTACAAGAAGCTCTCTGCTGTGAATTTCAGAGCTAGGGAGACAGTGGGGCTCAGAGGTTGGTTAGCTCAGGGCAGCTCCCTAATATGGGAAGATGTGGAAGACAGAAGTTCAGGGTGATGGTTCGGAAGATGCTGTCCGGCTGGCGAATGCATTCTGGTAGCGAGTGGCAGGTGTGCAACATGGGCCAGATTCTTGTAGGGCCTTGATGCCCTCGTGCTTGTTGGCAGTAAGAAGAAGAGGCCTTCTGGAAGGCTGGCTAGGATAAAGGTGGGGTGTATGGGACAAGGGGACCTGGAGCAGGGGTGAGAGTAGAGAGGCCGGCCTGACCGGGAAGCCATGCACAAGGACAGCTAATTATGAGTAGCTATGTTCGGCCCCTAGCTGCTGTCTGGGAGGGCAGGTTGTTACTCTTCCCAAGTGAATGGGCCGCAGAGAGGCTGTCTGAGCCGGAGGCTGGAAGGTTTCCTGCAGGGCACAGACCGGGCTCCATCCCGTCACATTGAGTCCCTGTGCACAGCCGGGTGGGGGAGTGCTGGGGAGGACGCCATGCACAGCTGGGCTTGGGGTCCCTGGGTGGGGGGGTCGGGGTGTTGTGAGCATTTCCTGTTTGGCTGTATTGGTGGCCTAGGGGTGCAGACTAGTGAAGACAGACCTGTTGAGAACAGAAAGTTGCTAAGATTCCATATAAATAGGAATTTTAAATTTTGGTTTTGTGTTGTTGATCCTGTGACGCGGGTGTTAGTTCAGCTCTCTCATTGCTCTGGCTGGAGTCAGGGTGGTTTTCGGGCACCCATCCATCATACTCCAGGTGACTGCCTGGGCAATCTCAGGTTTCTCCTGAAGTGATGTATGCAGAGGGGCACAAGTGTCTGGAGTCTGAGTTTATTTATCCATATATTTCCCGTTCACTCAGCCCCCATTCTGTTGTTGGCACAACCTGTGAACACTCATGTGAGTGCCGATGTATGCATAGCAGGCTACTAATTTTTTAAAGTCATTTTTCAAACCCTATACTGGGTTACTTCTTATTTCTGTGCAGTCCTTCCTTGGGGCAGAAAAGCTGTGAATTGGTTTCCGCTTTACTGGTTCAGTGTCTTTTCAATTTAGGGAGGCCAGATGCTATTAAGATACGGAGCTCCCTCCACAAATCTGATCATGTCCGAGACAGTTGCCAGGACGACAGAGTCTTCTGCTTTCTCTCCTGCTATTTTTATTTCTTTACTATCTCAAGTTGTTTTTGTCTCAGTCCCAAGTTAGCATTGTCTAGAAGAGTGGTACTTTGTCGGTGGACTATGTCAACACCGTGCGGTCTTGCCTCCGCGGGGCTTTCTTGGGTAAGGCCACACTCGCAGTAATGGGAGAGCCTTGGAGTCGTTGGCCTCAGCGAGCTGACGGAGAAAGCTTACTAGACTCCGCTCGACACTCGGGCCTCAGAACTTAGCTTGGTACCTGTTTTTTTGTGTTAAACTGCAGATTCTCTGTTTAGAAATTGTTCCGCTGAGTGAGAGTGAGTACATGGTGTCTGCGGTTGCCCCTTGCTCGCAGGCTGGAGGACACGCTAACGTGGCTGCTTGCTGAGCGCGGGGCTGACACTCCTTGTCCGTCTGCATGCCCTGGCGCTTAGGTTCCCGCGTGTGGAAGATGACCTGCGTCCCTGGGGCAGGGCAATTCGTGTCAGACATGGACTTCTCACCTGGTGCTTCAGGTTGAGTGTGATTGCAGATGACCACATGCTGTCTGGGCTCTGCTGGCGCCGGGTCACAGGGTGACGTCCTCACATACAGCCTGGCAGACCACAGGTGCCCGGATGTCGCCGTGTGTGCCCTCTGTTCTGCTGTTGGAGAATTTCTAGCAAGAATATTGTTTTCAGGTCTTTAAACAGGGGTTTGAGTCAGAGCTTTCCCACTCGCAGCTAACATGAGTCATGCAAAGTGCATGGTGCTGTGATACTTAGGGCAGTGGGTTTGGCAGCTAAATACGGATGTGTTTGTAACAGGCTGTGGTGTTTATGCTAAAAATAGAAGACACTTATTCTTAAAGAGATGGCTTCTGAAAATTGTCTTTGGTAAAATAAGATTTTAGGGGATTGATTTCAGTGTTTTTAGACTGAATTTATGCTTAGCAATAAAGAAAAATTGGGGACATTGTATATCAAAGAAGTCACTTTACTAAATAATTTCTATAACGTTCTTTAAAATTAATAAAACATTTTTATTTTTGGAACTCATTAGCATTTATATGTAATAATCGATAACAGAAGTTGAACATTGGAATCCCCAAGTCACTGCAGACTTTCTTAGCCGTTTGAGCTCCTTAGAGCGTCTAGAAAAAGCAGAGTCCGTCATACCTGTTACAGCCCACTTCCCACCCCAGGCAGGGCTTCATCTGATCCTTTTTTAAAAATTATCCTTTTTACAGTCCCACAACGAAGGACCTGGTGCCAGTATTAACACATCTAGTTTAGCTCTCCACAGCTGAAGAGCTGTGAGCATCTGTGAGTGCCCCTGACACGCCTGCCTGGAGCCAGAAGTTCCCCAACAGGACTTGCAGTAAACCTGAAAGGGGGTGGAGAAACCCTGAGAGCCCACCTCTAGGCCAACGTAGATAGGGGCTGGGCGCTGATGCATGCCCAGGCCTGGCACAGCTAGAAACCGGAGCAGCAGAGCTCCATCCATACCGACTGGAGGGTGAACAGAACACTGGAGGGAAGGAATGGAATTCAGTAAAAACGAAGGCAGCACACAGGTGAGACAGACAACTAGCTGTTGCATCATGCTAGGAGTTGCAGTTTAACTTAACGGATTCTTACACGGGGTTGTGGAAGATATTCCTGGACTTGAGACTTGAGGGTCCAGCCTGCCGCCTGCAGTCAGGTGGCTTGGGCAGGTCACTTGACGCCTTTCCGAGGAGAGATAGTACCCACCTGCCCCTCATGGCATCAGAGCGCGTGAGACAGTGCTGGTTTTGGAATTCAGTGACTGCCTGCTTGCATCAAGCAGGTGAGTGACTGCCCTGGACACCAAGAGGAGAGACGGGGAAGAGAGGACACAGTCACCCTGTCTGCGTCAGGTCACTCCTGGAGGAAGGGGCAGGAGCTGGGCAAGAAGAGCTAGTCGTGGGAAAGGACAAAGACGAGGCAGAGGCCGGGATAGCCGGTCACCTGCTTGCTCATGGAGGGCCACTTGGGAATGCCTGAGAACCCAACACTCACCGGATCAGGAGGTGCGTGTGCCAGAGCTAGGGCTGGCTTCCTTCTGGGGGCCTCCTGCCACCCTGTCATGGAGCCTCCGGACACTCCTCCCAGAGGTGTGATTCCTCACAAGGCAGCGATTTTTGCCGCACGTCTCCAGGAGAGGTGGTGCTTGAGGAGGACAGCGCTGGCTGGTGAGCAGGGCTGAGAGCCGGCAGCCTTCTTGGCCAGAACCGGAGCCCCGGCCCCCAGGGGCCCTGCGGGAGCAAGTGACTCACCACTGCCCTCTGGCCTTGGGAGAGGGGCTGGGTAGAGGCGAGGTCTCCTCAAGCAAGGGACACTTCAGTCCCGTAGCAAGTGAGGTTCAAAGTTTGTATCTTACTTTTCTGTTTTCCTGGCTTCTTTTGGCTTGGTCAACCATCTTCCTCTTCTGTTTTATTTCTTCTGCTGACTCATCAACTACACCGTCTGGTTTCACATTCATTAACACTCCGGGCTGTTCTAGTGCATGTCTGTCCCTCACCAGCATCTGCTCACACGTGGCTGGTCAAATCCTGCCAGCCCACACACAGCAAGCTGACTTCTGTCCAGCTCCCCTGGCCTCTGCCGTGGTCAGTTATCTTTAGAGGAAGCTGTTCTCATGACCTTTCACCCTGGCTACTAGCTATGCTGTCCAGTGCGCTCTGTGCAGGCCCCGGCCTCTGTGTGACACCTCTGCATAGCCCCAGTCCCCTCCTGCCTTCACTGTTCCCACCACCCAGGTCTGTTGGCAACGAGTCGTTAGCTCTTGCTCAAAAAAGTCACCCGCACTTGCGTTTCATTTTTATAGATGGCGGCACTCAGCACGGACTTCTGCATTGGCCGCTTGTTTCCTCTGACACCCTGAGACTGCCCCCTGGACCCCTGGCCACACGGCTTCTGTGGATAAGTCTGAAGTCCTGCCGTGTGCCATCCCGTACCTGAGGGACCTGTTCTCTCTGGCTGCTTCTGAGACCCTCTTTTCATCTCTTTATCACTACTTCCCGCCACCTGGTGACCACGTGCTTCTGGGTGATTTTCTTTGTGCTTATCCTGCCTGGGGTTCATGGAGCATCTCGGGTATGAGCAGTTCATTGTTCACATATCATTTGTAACACGTTTAGTCATGATTTCTCTGGATGTTTCTTATTCTCTTCTGGGGACTCTTGACAGTTCATGACCCATAGGTTGCTGAGGCTCTGTCCAGTTGTTTTTGGCCTTTTTCTCAGTGCCTCATCTTGGATAGTTTCTGTTGTCCTGTCTTCAAGTTCACTGGGGTTTTCTCATGTTTATATAATATGCTATTAATTCCATTGTGCTAGGTTGGGTTCTCCAAGGAGCAGCAGCCAGGATAGGATCAGGTAGATATTGATAAGAGTTTTGGGGAAACACCTATGAAGGATCAAGGGGAGAGAAGATATAAGGTGCAGGGAA
This sequence comes from Mustela erminea, assembly GCF_009829155.1. Lineage (NCBI taxonomy): Eukaryota > Metazoa > Chordata > Mammalia > Carnivora > Mustelidae > Mustela > Mustela erminea. The sequence continues at coordinate 45,486,016 of NC_045621.1, read as the reverse complement.
GCCCTTAGTTCTTGGTGCCATGTGATGCCTGGGACAGGAGAGGGAGGGAGGCGTATCAGCAGTGAGGTGGATCTGGCCAGGCTGATAGGGTGGCCCGGGGCCAGCGATACCTGTCAGCAGAGTCCCATGTCCTGAAGAAATAGGAGGGCCTAGAGCCTTTGCCGCTCCCGGCCAGGCTGAGTGGGCACCTTCTGTGGGGACATGGCCCAGTGTGACCGTGGTGTAGACACGGGCAGCAGCTGACGCTATAGGCACATTGGAGCAGCACACCCAACCAGTGGAATTTTATTTCAGATATCCTTTTTTTTTTTAACCCTAGAAGTTTATTTATTTCTTTTTATGTTTTCTGGTTTTCTCATTACTTTCATTTCTCACTTAATTCCTTGAGCATACTGAGTATTTTTATAATAGCTGTTTCATTGGTCTTTTCTGATTTCCCATCTTTGTTACCTCAGAGTTGGCTTGATCTGTTCTCCCCTAGATATGGGTTACATCTTCCCTTTCCAGGGTTAGAGACTTTTCCACGTTCAACATCCATTGTGAGATCTCTGTATGAGTCTTGTTTCATCCCTTGAGGAGTGTTTGACTATGTAACCAGCAGGCAGTTGACACACTTGCAAATCAGCTTAAGCTTCTGGGGTTTGATGTCTTAGCTTTGTGGTCAGTCTTGAGCAGCCTGGCTCATAGGGGAGGGTTAGCCTGGTAGCCAGGTGTGTGGTGAGCCCCGGGTGCTGGGAGCTCAGTCCCTCAGCCCCAGGAGTCTCGGCAGCCCCCAGGAGTGCCCTTTCCCCAGGGGGCTTCTGCCGGCCTCTGGGACCATCACCCCACATGTGCAGGGACATGCGCAGCCGCAAACCAGGTCCGTCCCCATCAGTATGTCAGGCCTTCTTTTCTGCCCACGGCCCTCCCCTCTAGCTCTCCGCCTGCAGATGCTAACCAGCCCGACCTCTGTTTCTGGTGTCCAGATGGTGGGGGAAGCTGTGGCCATCAGGAGGCATGGGTTTGTCTGGTGTCCTCACATGGTCTGTCCCGAGCAGCAGAGCTGTGGCCAAGGCTGCAGGGATCCAGGTGGACTGTGGCCACTGTGGCTGCTCCCGTGGGCCATGCCTTGCACTGTCTGGTTGCTGCCTGGCCTGCTGCCGAAGCTGTTTCCTCCTCTCTGCCGACCAGGTCCCGTCTGTTCCTGAAGCCTCCGATCCCGTGAGTCAGACCTGGTTCCTCCATCCTCAGGCACCTCCATTCTGACAAGCTGTACGTGTTCTGTGTATTTCATGAGGTTAGAGAAAATGGGATTTATTCATGCCACTCAGGACACTAGGACACAGTGTGCTTTATATGCAGAGGGAATTGAGATTTTTCCCAGGAGAATGAGTGAATAAAGGTAACTGCTCTCAGCTGGGTTCTGAGGGAAGCAGCTGGGAGAAGTCTCCCTGTGCGATCTCTGATCTCATCAGCCACCTCTCGGCACAAATCCCAGCCTGGCTTGTGGCGTTTCATGACGGGCGACATTCCCTGGAGTCAGACTCTCCCGCAGTCCCACTCTGTAGCATCACCTTGCAAACAAAACGTATCTGTCTCGGCCGCCTCTGGAGCCTCTCCTTGAGCTACCCGGGTCCCTTGTCCCTCGATCCCGTCATCACCTTGTTCACTTTCTCTTAGGGCAGCGGGTAGCAGTTTTTTTGAGACAAGCCAGAGAGTAAACAGTTGAGCTCTGTAGGGCCTGCTCCTGCTGTCCCCAGGACTCGTTTCTGCCACGGGACTGAGTACCCATGAACCTTGTTTCTATAGGACAGTCATCAGCCAGGTTTGGCCTGCAGGCCATAGTTTGCCAATCCTACACAAGGCCATAAATTCACACGGGGATGTGGGAGCCCTGACTCCCCCGCACGGTGTGAACAGAGAGTCGTCATCTGGACCAGAGTCTTGTGCGCATTAAGCGAGAACCTGTTCTGGTTGCTTGTGTCAGCATCTGTTTATTTTTTCCTGCAGTAAGCAGTTCCACGTGGAGAATTTCACATCAAGCACAGAAGTCTGGAAGGGCACGTCGAAGGGTCGTTTCTCACCAGGAACACTCCACAGAGCAGGGGCTGGCCGCCCAGGGCGGGTGATAGGCCCAGGGGCCAGAGGGGCTGGCTGCCTTGTAGTGGGGGCAGACTGAGCCAGAGGACGTGGGCTTGGAGTCTAGCTCTGTGGACAAGCTCCTGAGCCTTCCTTTGAGGGAAAAAGACAAAACAGAATAGCAGTGTATGTGCCAGAAAATACAGAATGTATGAAGAGTGTGCAGTTAGCACTGACTAACCTTCCTTGCCCCCCGCTCCTGGGCCCCTGAGAGGCAGCCCTGCGAGAAGTTTGTTCTGCATGTACCATCCCGGGGTAGTGTGCCAGCAGTGGGGGGGGGGGGGGGGGGGGGGGGGTTGCGCAGGAGACTGTCCTGTGCTCCTTACCAGGAGGGTCAGGCCCATTATGTTTCCCACTGTTGTAAATGTTAGTTGCAATTAGGCATGACCTTTGACACAGATTTTATGCAGTTTAAGTGATCTGGGGAAACTGGGAATGATTTTGCGAAGGCTGTGGTGCCCTGACTACATCTGTCCCAGGGCAATCAGGATGGTTCCAGTGGGAGGAGACCTGGGCCTGGGGAGGAAGCTGTGGGGCTGCATGCCTCCCCCACAGCCCGAGGGGAGCCGCAAGGGCGAGCCCTTTGGGGGAAGAGCCACGGCCTCTTTGGGCGGCCCCCCCAGCCCAGAGAGCTTACAGGGGAATGGGGCCCACAACATGGAGAGCCCCAGGTGGGCCAGCTCTCCAGCATTTCAGGCACAGGGCAGGTGGGGCGCCCCCCAGAAGAGGAGGGCTTTAAGTCTGTGTCTTTGTGGTTTGCAGGGTTTTTCTCTTTAGTAAACTCATTCTTTGACTTTAGTGGAAATGGGGAAGGTGGGAAGACAGGCTCCTGCAAGTATTAGACTGGGCACCGTGCCACCAATCCAGATGTCTGGCACGTGTGGCATTGTCCTTGGGTGCTGTGCACTGTGGGATTTCAGCTAGGGAGCACTGATGGGCTAGACGGCCTTGGTCATCTTGCTTCCTCCCTTGCCCTGTGTCCCTGCAGCCATGCCAGGCCAGTTCAGTGTGTGCACCCGTCCTCCTTCTCTCCCTCCTCCCTCTTTCCCTCCTCCCCTGTCCTCCCTCCTGCCCCTTCCCCACTTCCCTCTGTCTCTAAACATTTCATGAGTAACAGTTCACGTCATATCTTCACAGAGTTTTTGAATGAAATCGTGCAGGTAGTGAAGAGGGGGGCCATCCACTAGTCAGAATTTTTTCAGAAACATTTTTTTGTGTAAGGAACACATTAAGATTAGGAGTAAGTTCGGCTGGGGGAACCAATCAGAAGATCTAGAACACCTGTGTCTTGGTTAAGCTCAGTGGCTATGTCTCCTGCACAAGGCCAGAGATTTGTGCATGGGAGGCGCTCAGAAGTTCTGTCCCACAGAGTTCTCCCTACTGATGTCCTGGTACCCATGTTCCAGGATGCAGGTGGAGGGAAGGAAGAAGAAGAGGAGGCACAGGCTGGGCTGACGGCCCTTTCCCCAGGTGCATATGGCCGGACCCAGGCTCGCATGTCGATGTTAGTCCCCAAGCTATGCTCCCTGCACGATACACACTCTTCTCAGAACACTGCAGGTGTTTTCTCATGGGACAGGTGTGAACTGGGTTTTGGTAATTTGCAGGTTTTTGTTTTTGTTTTTGTTTTTTTATTTAATTTAATTTATTTATTTGTCAGAGCGCGAGAGCGAGCACAGGCAGACAGAGTGGCAGGCAGAGTCAGAGGGGGAAGCAGCTCCCTGCGGAGCAAGGAGCCCGATGTGGGACTCGATCCCAGGACGCTGGGATCATGACCTGAGCCGAAGGCAGCTGCTTAACCAACTGAGCCACCCAGGTGTCCCTGCAGGTTTTTTTAAATGAGCAGATGCAGATAGGAAGAAATGGAAAAGAAAAAGCTTATTTTGCATCCCCTCAGTGTGGAATGTTCCAATTGGAAACCCTCCCCAGAGACCCCATTGGCGTAAATGTGCTGGAAAGGGACCCCGAGGCTCCAGAAATCAGAGGGCAGCAGACTGCAGCCCCGAGCAATCCAGGGGCAGGTTTTTGAGCCATGCGTCACCACCGATGGTCTGCCAGCTGTTATTTGCTCTGGGCCTTAAAATCCGGTGTGCGAGGACGTAAGCAGAGGTGGGTTGCTGCCGCACACCAGCCCTTCCTTACAGGGCTACCAGTGCTCAGGGACACCATGCCTTCAGAGCCCCGGGGACACTGCTGACAGAGCAGCTCGCCGCAGGCATGGGGGACATTTGGGCGCCTTCCCGAGCTCTTTCCAAGACCGGTCAGCTCTCTATTCCCTGGACACAGTGCTGGGGGTGGTCCTCCAGGAAGAGAAGTCCCGTTCTGGTGGGCCCACTGTTGGGATACTGCAAAGTCACACTTCTCTTTCCTGCTGGGACTGTTGTGCCTTCGTGGCCCTCTACTGGGTGTTCCCAGATGCGAGCCCAGGGCCTCTGGCCTGCCCTCTTCATCCTGTTCTCAGGCGGTCATCTGGTGTCTCCTAAGGCTAGGGCCTCCATCAGCATGCCCCCTGGTATGCACAGACACACCCCAGCATCTTCCTCACTGCGGGCAGAGCATTCCTGTGTGTGTCCTGGGAGCCACTCACCTGTGTGGTCTTGTGGCTCAGAGGTCAGGAGGAGGAGGTAAGGATGCGGGTTGGCTGTGTTACTTGTGGACGTTCCAGAGGAGGCTCTGTTTCTGCCTGCTTCCAGCTTCTCGAGACGCTTACGCCCTGTGGCTTGTGGCCTCTTTTCTTGGCCTCTGCTTCCATGGTCTCCCCTCCTCCTCTGGTCTGACCTTCTCGTCCCCTGTGCCAACCCTGGGTGTGCGTGGACAATCCGGCTGAGCTGCAAAACCCCCTGTGCTGTGTGAGGTCTTGAAGGCACAGGGTCTGGGGGTTGGGGGCGTTGTTTTGCCTGACACCGTCCCCCACCTTGGTGTGGGGACTCTGCCACATGAAGGCACATTGCTATTAGTCGTCATCGTCATCAGTCCCAGCTTCCCCGAGCTTCCCCGTCCCTGTCCGGACCACCTTTGTGTACAGGTCAGTGTTTCCTGACGTCTTCTCTGCCCTCTTCCCCAGGCACCCTCATCAGTTCAGGTAGTGTCTCCTCTGCCCCAGCTGTTGGGCAGTGGCCGCATACCCACAGGTCCCCAGCACAGCTTGTCTCTGTAGCCTCAGACCCAACTTTCCCACTGCCCCTCAGCTCCACACAGTGTCCGCGGCTGGGCTAGTCGCTTACCTTGCCTGCAGCCACCACCTGCCCTCCCCCCCGTTACTCTGTCATGCAGAGCTTCCCGAGCCCTGAGGAAGCCAGACAGGGTGTTAATCCCTGCACCTAGCTTATGTCGAAGTGCTCGTGGGAATCAGAGAGCAGAATACGTGATGTGTTCCTAATGCTCACCGTGTCCCATAGCCTGTGCGGCTGCCTGGGTGCCGAGCTTCCCCAGAGTGTCCCCTCTCCACTGGCAACTGCACACTCATAACCTACCCCCAGGCTCCCCTGTGGTGCTCCTGTGGCCTGTGGGAATGTGATACCCTCTCCCTTGCCAGTTTTTTCCCTAGACTCTGTACTTCCAGGAAGCTGGGTCTTGCCTTTTGTTTTCCTTTTGGATTCCCCGAATGCTCTTGGCACGTGAGTGGCTCTGTTAATGGGGTACCCCAGGCCTAAAAAGCAGAGCCAGCCTATGCTGGTCTCCTGCTCCGAAATGCATGGGCTCAGCTGTCCCTCCCGTCTTCCTGGCAGTCCCCAGCAACACAAGCGCCTCTGCAGACTGCAGAACCCCTGCAAACCCGCGTGACCCGCACAGGCGACAGCGTGGGAGCAGGGCCTCAGAGCACACCTGCCGTCAGCTCTGTTTGGCTCGGCAATGGCCTTTGGAGCCCCCATTAGTGGCTCCCATTGCTGTGGCTGAGGTTGGATGCCTGGTGCTGATGATGAGGAGAGGGAAACTGATTAATTTTTTCAAATACTTTAATACTTAAGGGCAAAATGAAGGGTTTTTTTATGTAGTATGTACGAATCTGTTTATCCACATTGACTTGTAAATACGAGAAAGTAAATGCAATGTTTTGTTCCCACGTATGTAACTTGGCAAACCTAGTGTGCTCCAGTGTTTCCCTGGCCAGGTGTGGCTCCGTTGCAGGCCCACCCTGCGCTGTGGGGCACTGTCTTCCATAGCCACCTGGAACCCACGGCCCCTGACTCTTGCTGCAGACTCCTTTGCCCGAGGGAGTGGGCTTGTGGCCACATGGTGTGGTCTCTCTGGATGCCATGAGGGCTGGCAGGAGACCTCTGCCCTCTCAGTCTCAATGCTGCCCCGACAGACAGCCCTCCCGTGTCTAGTCCAGTCTGCTTCCTCCCCCTGCTCCTGGGAGCTGCCACTGAGGTGGGGCCCGATATTTGACACCCCGCTTTGTCCGCTTCCCTAACCTGCCCTGTAGATGGTAAAGGGTAGAGGGCCTGTGGTAAGCTCACCTGAGTGCTCCCGAGACTGCTGTTCCAGCCAGAGTGCCGGCCAAAGCAGTGCCCTCTGGAGGTGCGAGTGGGTTGTTTGAATGACCACCCTCAGAGCCTGAGAACAGACATGCTGCTTCCCAGGCCAGAGGCCACACTCCATCCCTGCATGCTGTGGGCGCACAGGGGCTGGCGGGGCTCTATTCCCATGGAGCAGCTGCAGCGAGCTGGGGCTCGTGGGCCTGTGAACCCTTGTGACTGTGGCCTTCCCTCCCACAGCTGCCGGGCCGCAGGTACTGCCCTGGATACAATGCAGACGTGGGCGACAAGTGGATCTGGCTGAAGTGACGGGTCATCCTCCACACTCTACGCTGCGACAACGAAGAGGTTTCCAGTCTGACCCGCTCCTATGGACTCCATGTGGCTTTAGAGTTGGGGGGGGGGGTGGATAGTCAATGACCTGAAAATGTCACCAGGGGAGAAACGGCCTGGCCAGGAGCAGGCTTCCCTGAGGAGTGTCTGGGCGCAGGATGGGCCTCTTGCCTTAGGAGGTTTCACGGTCTGCTGGCTCTGTTGGGCAATGATCCATAGTTACCACGGGGAAGAAAAATCTGCTATTAAAGACCAGGTGTGAGTAGAATTTCGTTACAGTTGTGTTCTGTGTCGTGCTGAATTGATACTTGGTTTCTTCAGACTTCCAGAAATAAAGCCGATTCCACAGCGTTTCCCTCCATCATCCGTCCACACCCGCACCCGCCACGTGTGTGCACACGTGTTTGCTCATGCGTCACTGACCGTGTGCTGTGGTGGGTCTGGTTTATTGAGACAGAGGCCAGGACTCAGAGGGTTTCTGTATGGAGAGGGAGAATCACATTTCCTTACACAGAAAGCAAAAAGAAAACTTGCCTGCTCGTTGAGCATTTCAGTGGCCTGCCCGGTTGAATGGGAGAGCTCTCCCCCAGAGCTGTGCCCCTGGCCATGTGCAGACCCCTGGACACCTGTCCCTGTTGAGATTTGGGTGCTTGAAGTTCAGTGTCGCACAGAGGTCAGTTCCTCGGCCACAGAGGTGCACTGGCTGCCGCTCAGGCTCCTGCTCCCGCACCTGCTCCCAGACTCTGGGCTCACTGGGATGCTTCATGGGCATCCCAGTAGTGCCCAGTGCGAAGGAGGCCCAGACCGCTCTCTCCTCCCTCCCCTTCCCCAGCTTCCCTACTCTCCTCCCCATCCCTTCCTCTCCCCTCCCTGCCATCCCCTCCCCTGCTCCCCTCCTTTTTTTCTTGTTTTCTTCCCTTCCTTCTCCACTTCCCTCCTCCGCCCCCCTCCCCTCCCCTGCTCCCCTCTTTTCTCTCTGCTGACTTCCCCTCCCTCCCCTTGCTCTCCTCCCCTGCGTTGTCCTCCCCCTGCGCTCCCCTCCCCTCCCCCCCTTCTTGTCTTGCCTTCCTTTCCTCTTCCCTCCTTCCTTTTTGGGCAGGGGCTGTTCAACAGTTGAAAGTTTCCCAGCAGCGTCTAAGTTGGATGCCCTGCTTTCATCAGGACCTGGGAGTGCACTTGGCACCTGGCCAGCTGTGGAGTGTCTTTTGGACTAAGTGCCTCACAAACCATTAAGGAGAGGAGGAAGGAAAAGAAAAACATCTTTAATTATCCTGGCTGTCCCTGATGTCCCAGCCATAATGAGCTCTTTCTCCGCGGCAGCATCCCCCACGGGTGGCAGGTCTGCCGTGTGGTCAGGACACGTGGGTGGGAGCCGGCTCACTCTGCAGGCAGACTCATCCCTCCCAGCCTGTGTGCACCGCACCCAGGGGACACGGTGGAGGCCGAATGTCAGCGCTGGGGTGCACGCTCCCTGCTGGCCGCGCACGTGGTGGCTCGTAGGTGCCGAGAAAGGCTGGGTCACTTCTCGGTGCTTCTCCTGTGAGTGCCGGGCAGAGAAGAGTGAATGAACAGTGATCCGGCCTTCTCTGCAGCTGGGGACCCGGAGGGTTGGGTGGATGCCCGCGTCGGATCTCCTGACTTGAGAGCAGCCATGATCCAGTTTCACAAAAATGCTACAACCCCTCAAAGCCCCGGAGCTAAAATAACCCCGCATGTATTTAAATACTCCATTTTGGAACGTTCAGCACTTTGAGGACCGGGATCGGTGTTGGCATGGCCATGTGTTTTCAGAGGGAGTCAGTGGCTCACGTCCTCCTCACAAGCGGGCCTCACCGCGTGCTCCGGCCGCCGGGCGCCCTCTCTGCGGCCACCTCACTCCGCCAACCCCTCTCCTGCACACAAGGTGCATGGCCAGAGCCTCGGGTAAGGAGGCCGCCCCCTCACGGGGCAGGTGTGGCCACAGACTCTGGTGATGCTGGTGCTGGGCTGCGGCAGAGACAAAGCAAGGTCCTGGCCTGCTTGCCGGAACTCATCTCGTCTGTCAGCAGCCAGTCTTTTCAATAGCCTGCCGGCTGCTCATCGGCCTTGGGATCTTCCTGCGTCCTGTTCAGCAGCTCCCGTTTCTGGATGAGCTGTTCGTAGCCATGCACGTGTCCGAGCAAAGAGATGGGCAGGCAGCCGCTTTCTCGTAGGAAGCGCAGTCCATGCCCACCCTGGATGCCAACCTGCAGGATCTGGGGGGACTGGCAGAGTTGGGGTGGGGAGAAGGCTGCAGCTGCCACACATTTGGGCTTTCAGGGGGGAAGATGTGCAGGCAGCAGTCCCTGGCTGCTCAGGACACGGAGAATGGAAGTACGGCCCCAGTAATTCTAGGTCTTACATCTGGGCAGAAACCAAAGCTGCGAACCGGAGGCTTTGCTTTAGGAAAATCAGAGCCCGAAAAAGAGGCAGAGACTCTCAGTCGCTATCCCGTCAAGAGGGATCATCTAATATCTCGGATTTCATAAAGGAAAGGGCACAGTGATGTGACGTGTCCACCCTTGAACGGGGAGATAGCCTCAGGGAAAGGCCGCCCCTCTGTCCCCGCTGATGCCCGCCTGGGTTTGTTCTGATGCCTTGTGTTGGCATCCCCCGACTGTGGAGCCGCATTAGAAACCCATCCCTGGGGGCACCAGGGTGGCTCAGTCGCTGAAGCTTCCGGCCCCCAATATGGCTCAGGTGTGACCTCAGGGTCCTGGGATCAAGCTCCGCGGCGGGCTCCAAGCTCCTTATCCCATCTGCTTGCGAGTCTCCCTCTTCCTCTGCCCCTCCCACTCTGCTCAAAGGCTCACCCTCTCTCTCTCTGAAAAAAGTAAATCTTTAAAAAGAAGCAACCTCCTCCCCCAAAGAGCCTGAACTTCCCCACCGGTGTACGTGGTCATTTGTGTGGTCGCTGCCACCTGGCCCGCGGTCTCTGAAGGCAGCTTACATGAAGGTTCTTCCAATGGGAAGCTGGGTGAAACAGTAAAATTTTGTCATTAAATGTATGAGTCCATTTCGTTTGTCCATCCTACTGAAATTTTTAAATTGTTGTGATCAGAACAGTACCTGTTTTCATCGGTGAGGCTTCCTAAGTGCCAGGAAACCCCCTGGTTAGACCTGGCCGTTGGCTGCACTCTGGAAGCGCTCCATTCGGTGCTGTCATTTCCCGGACTTGGCCTTTGTCATGAGCGCTCCTGCATGGTTGCTCAACGGAACCTCCCATGTCCCCAGGCCTCACAGGGGCAGTGCACACAGCAAAGGCACAGACTTGCTGGGGCTGCCTCCACTGGCCCCATGGCCCATGTGCTGAAGCCGTGATCTCTCTGAGGCCCCGAGACCCAGCAGCAGGGGGAGCAGGTCAGGCCTGAGCCAGGACCAACACAGAAGAGCAGAGTGGCTGTTCCTGGAGGGTCCAGACAGGGGACCCACGATGACGCAGCTGCAGCTCTAGCTGCAGCAAGAGATGGGTGGAGACAGGGCCGTGGGGGCTCAGGCAGGGACTGCAGCATGAATGAACGGACGGAGGGAGAGCAGGGTCCTTTCCAGCCAGGAGTCCAGCATCACCCCGTGCCGGAAGCATGTCCCCCATTCGGGTTGAGCCCTGTCCTGTCAGGGTGTGCAGGGGGGATGCTGGCTGTGCTGCCCACCTCCGGGGGGGCGCGGTCACGGCTGCAGTCACCTGCACCCCCAGACTCCACAAAGCCTCGGCCAAAGGCACAACGTTTCTCCAAACATTGCAGTGTCAAGTGCAGGACTTGGACCCTTCTGCAAAAAGCAGGGGGCTCCAGGATTGTTTCAGTTTTCACATCGTAGACACGAGGTGAAGCCAGGGGCCCCAGCCCCTGCAGGGGTGTAAGGACGGGCACCTGGGGGATGTGGTAGGGCCCAAGGCTCACCCCTGGGGTGTGAATTCCCTGCCGGCCTGCACCTTTCCTGGTTTGTAGGTGCTGAGAAAGGCTCTGTGTCCCTTCTGAGTGCTTCACCCAGGCTTCTCTCCAGAGGGAGACCCGGAGGGTTTTGTGGACACCCTTGTTGGATCTCCTGGCTTCAGGGTAGCCGTGACTGATGTTCATTCACATCAGCGCTGCACATGGCCAGGCCTCCAGCTTACGGACTCTTACTATAGAGAACCTGCCGCCACACATGATGGACACGCCAGTGTCTCTGAGTGTTGTACCCCTCGCACACAACACTGTGGGTGAGGCATCCAGCCTCTGAGCATGGTTAGGGGTCTCCTGGGGCTCAGGGGGCTGTGCGTCCGCAGCTGGGCCCCAGGACCAGTCTGAGTGTGGGGGGCCACTGACCAGGGTGTGCCCCTCCACGGGGGGTTGCAGACCCTGACTGGAGATCCAGTCTCTCCTGTCCTCATGCCTGGACAGCTGGCCTGCCACCAGAGTCCCTGCAGTGTCAGCCCCTGGATTCTGCCTCCCGCCCACCTCCCGCCCTTCACTGGGGTCAGGGACTCACACTGTCCACAAGGCAGAGTGATAGTGGTGTCCGAAGTCAGAGTCTGTTTATCTGGTCCTTGATTCAGAGCTGTGGCTGACCACTCCCTAAGAACCCCATCCCTGGCCCAGTGCCCAGCTCCCCCCAGCCTCAGATGTCCCCTGAAGCCCAGCAGGGTGAGGCCTGGGTCCTGAATAGACCCATACGGCCCTCCCCTACCTTCCATGTCACAGCTGCTGTTCCCCCGAGCCCCTTGGGAAGAGGACCTGGGGCTGGACCATGGGGAGCACCACAGAGCCCCGCGTTCAGGACAGTGCTCCGTCTTCATGCTGGCCATGGGACAGTGAACTTCTGGCCGTGTCGACAGGACCTCTCCACCACCCCGAGGCCTCAGGCACCTACACTGGCACTTGGTTCTGCTGAGCCGGACGCTCGGGGCCCTGCTGTCTTTGTCTGCCCTTCACGCTGTGCAGAAGGAAACTGGGGTCCTGCCCGTCCAGCCGCCCGGGTGTGCAGCTTGCTTAGACCCTCAGTTCTCAGGATGGCTTTCCATGTGTATACTCTCTCTAGTATTTGTGGACTTAACGTGAAGCTTGGCTTCTCGGTGGATCCGCGGAATAACCTCCTTGCTGCTGACGTGAAAAGCAAGAGGAGCTCGCTCTACACCGGCCAAAGCTGAAATTAAAATGAGCCCCTCCTGCAAAGGGGGAACCAGCCTTGCTGAGAGGATGTAATTTAGCTGCAGAAAGAACTCCAACTGCTGGAAATCCCACCGCAAGGAGCTGGCGGAGCGAACCATTTGTCTGCGGCTGCGTCGCTGTCCCCGGCAGGAGGAGCAGAGGGTGGCGCAGTCCGGGAGGCGCTCGGGCCTCCCCTTGCAGGGCTCTTGGTAGCCTGGAGGTTGGTAATCCCGCCTCCCAGTGCCAGTGCAGCCTGAGGGCAGGTCTGCGCTTGCTGTGAGCACAAAAAAGGAACCCAAGGAGAATGTTTACGTTCAGAGATCCCAGACCTTTTTTTCTTTTTTTAAGTTAGCCCCTTTCTCTCCTCCAGCAAATGTGTCTGCTCATGTGGTGGGCACCTGTGAGGTCCATGGGGCCCTCCTGCAAATCGGCTTCGGGCCCCCAGTGCCCTCTGGCCTGAGAGCTGCTAGTCCGCGAGCCCTGCCGGGACAGTGCAGGTGCGCGTGGGGAGACCCAGAGAAGATGGCTCTCTAGGCAGCGGCTCAGGCAGGGCCGTGGCCGCCTCCTGTGTGTCCATCGCCACAGCCCAGCGTGCTCAGACTTTGAAGTTCCTCAGAGTGGGAGTTGGTGGCTGGCCGTGTGCCTGTGGATGTGGCTAAGCACCGCCCCCCCCCCCCGCCCCACTCAAAAGGCCGTTTTCTCTGCTCGTGGCTGGCTGGAAGCAGAGAGCGTGGCAGGGGGACGTGTGGGGCCGTGGGTGCTCGGGGAGGGTGTGTCCGAGACCGGCCAGGCTGTCGTGTTGGTTCAGAAACGTGGCTGTGATGGCCCGAGCCCCACGAGTGCTTCAGCCTCTGGCCCTCCCTAAGCTGACCCTGGGGCCATCTGCACACACCTCCCCGTGGGATGTGGTGAGCCCCGAGAGCTCCCTGATGGCGTGGCCCCACTACCCGGAGCCTGTGCTGTCACGGACGTTGGGAGCCTGACACAGCGGTGCCGCCAGATGGATTCTTCCTAGCCTCAGCCCCTGGGCTCTCAGACCCCCAGACCCCAGCTGAGCGTGGCTTCTATCCTCACATGTCCTCCTCCGACTATCTCCTGAGGATGCTGGGTGACATCAGCCCTGCACAGCAGCAGGACTGTTCCCACCCCAAGATCTTTCCTCACACCTGCGAGGTCTCCTGTGCCACCTCAGGTCACGAAGGCACCAGTCCTGCCATCAGTGCCTCGTCGGGGGCTGTCCATGTGCTACAGGCCCACAACACACTGTAGGGAGCTACGGGGGTGGCCCTGCCCTCTCCTGCCTTGGCTCCTGAGGGGTTCTCCATGGAGAACATGCTCTGTGTTCCCAAGGGCACGTCCCAGGCTGGTGTCCCAGCCCCTGTGGGGGTGACTCAGGCCCACCCGGCCCCCTGGTGCAGATCCTGTGCTGTGCGTCCCCGCTGGGGAGGGAGTGACATCAGGCTGCCCTGTCTCAGAAGGGACATGAAGGAAAAGCCAGCGCCCTGCCTGCACCTGGCGCAGCCAGCAGTCGGAGCACCCCTCATGCCACAGAGGAGAGCCCCTGACACTAGCTCCCCCCCCAAATCCTCACAATAGCCCCAGCACTAGCCAGAGCCGGCCACCTGGACTGGGGCAGGATGGGTCGGGGGCTGCAGGGGGAGAGGGCGCCCAGGGACATCGGGACCCTGCACACGTGGCAGATTCTTCCCTTTGGGCCTCCTGGCTGTGCGGACCCATCCCTGCATATGAGCACGGAGGCCCCACACAGCGCCCCTGCTCTTGGCCAGGACGGCGGGAGGCTGCAGTATCTGTAGCCCATTCTTACCCTAAACCCTCTGGGCAGTGTTTGTCGGGGCAGAGAGGCCACCAGAGCTGTGGCTTGGGCTCCTTCACCCTGCATGGTACCTGGCCCTTCGTCCAGGCTCCTTTGCACTCCTGCGAACGCTGAGGTTCAGAGTTGTACAGCGTGTCCAGGGACACACGGTGAGGAGGCATGAGGTCTGGGATGCTGCAATGGGGCTGTGTGACCCATCTGTTCATTCTAAGCCCATAGCAGCAGCCAACCCCAGCTTGGGGATGCGTCCCTCAGTCAGTGTGGCCTCGGGCACGGGGAGCGGCCTGTGGGTGTGAGGATCGCAGCCCCAGACAGACAGATGGACAGACCGACAGACGGACAGAGCTCAGCCCTGGACCGACCTGACCCTGGGCTGCTAGGTGACCTCGGACTTTGTTAGATTGTAAATCATCGATCTTGATCCCAGCAGCCAGTTCTGGCGAAGAGACTCCTGAAACAGCCCAAACGAGTGTGATGGAGATGGCACCTGCCAGCTGGTCCAGGCCCCAACAGAAACAACACAGAGGGGCAGCCCACCTCCTGGGGCCCCTGCCAGCACAGGCCTGTGTGCCCCACTTGGGCAAGCCTGATATTCAAGCATGACAGGCAGGGGCCGCCAGGCCTGTGGTGTCTGGGGAACCTCTGTCCTCTGGAGCCTCCATCCTTGGGGGCCTCCGTCCTTGGGGAACCTCTGTCCTTAGAGACTGTGCTGCAGGGGCCCTGGGGAACTGCCAGGCAGGGGCCTTGTTCCAGGCGTGCATGGGCCTTTCTGTCTGGGATCAGGACTCCTTGCAGGGGGGCTGCTGTGCCTGGCGGCGCTGTCCCACCTTCTTGCAGGAGCCAGGGTCTGGCTGTAGGAGGGGAGCTCCTATGTCCACCCCGTGCTAGTCTGTGTCCCCGGGAGCTTCACTGTAGGATCACCAGCTCTGAGGCAGCCTGTTCAGAGAGGTCGGGGGCAGTAGGGTGACAGCCGAGCTCACCTCTTGTCTCCCACAGCTGTTCCCTCCATGACAGAGGCTTCCAGAACCTGTCTGAGCAGCCGGAGCACCCAATGAAGAAAATCACTCCAGGCTGGGCTGGGTTTAGGGTGTATGCGCTGCATGGAGGTCCAGCCCGAAGTCTGGCCCCAGGACCAACACTCTGCGCCCAGGACCTCAGCGATCTCAGGTATTTCCACGAGCACATATGGAGGGAAGGGGATGGGGAAGGTGTGCCTGCAGGTGGTAACAGGAAGGGACGTGAGCGCAGGGACGTCCCAAGGCCTTTTCCTGGAACCATCGAGTCCCTGGACAGCTGCCCGGAGGCCCTGGTGTCCGGGAGCCCCAATGGGAGCCCAGTCCAGGCATGGGGTTTTGACTGCTTTGCTCAAGAACATGGTGGAGCCTATCAGAAAATCCCTGCACGACTGGTGGCTCGGGGAAGTCACTACCCCCAGGTGACCTCAGCAGAAAGGGGCTGGGTGTCGTCGAGGTAGTGCTTCCGGGTGGGGTGGGATGTGCCTGTGCGGAAGCGTGTGCGCGTACGTGTGGTCTGTGCACATGTGTGTATGTGACGGGATCTGTCAGTGTTGGTCTCTTGTTTCATGTCGGGGTTTTCAGATGAGAGGTACAGACCGTTGTGCCAAGATCGTTCAAGCTGGGAAAACCCCCAGCTTCCCCTGGCACGTCCTGACGTTAGGTGACATTAAACAGAGCATGAAGGAGCATCTGTGTAAGGCCTAGCCTTGACTCCACTTGAACACGCACAGAAGTGTCCTGTCATCCCTTACACGTGTAGGCACGAGGTCACAGGAGGGGGCGAGGTCACAGCAGGGAGGGTGGGGCAAGGTCACACGGCCCCGAGGTCCTGGTGCACAGTCAGAGCCAGGCTGTGCTTACCCCTTGCTCGTGTGTCTGCCGAGGTGTTCCGCGTGCCATCCGTGCTCACGCCCACGGCAGGCAGCCATCCTGCAGGTCGGCTGACTTCTCACCGGAACTCCGTGGGCCCCACACTGCCCTCTGCTCCCTGTGTTTTTCTTCTTGACGCTGTTCATGAGGCCGGGGCAGCTAGTGGGTTGTGTCCAGCTGCTCCGTGGGGTCCCCAACAGTGTCTTGTGTGACTCATGCCCTCTGCCATGTGGACACGTAGACCGCCTCCATGGCAGGGCTGGCCCCCCAGTGTGGACTCTACTGTGTTTCCACATTAACTCCTGCTGTGTCTGCATAACACGCTCCAATTCACTGGATTCCAGTCTGTCACTGCTTTGGAACTATTGCAGAGCCCTGTGAGGCTTGGGGACCCCAAGGGGACTCCTGCAGACGTGCAGGTCCTGCCCTATCTACCCACTGACTGTCCTACCCACTGACTGTCCACTGGGAACACCCACTGACTCCGTCCCCCTGGGGACACCCACGGACACCGTCCACTGGGAGGATACTCACTGACTCCATCCTGGTGGGGGACACATGTCTCCTTGCGGAGCTGTGGGAGCATTTCTTAGGGAAACACATCAAGGAACGACCTTGCTGGTGGCCAGTTTCTTCCTTCCGGGCCCTTGGAGGCTGTCTCCCCTCCCCTCTGGCTGGCAGGACCCCGCACCCCACTCAGGTCCCTGGACCATGCGCACGGGGGACTCCGCATATCCATGCCACTGGAGGGGAGCCCCGGGTAAGATCCTGATGACTCGCAGTCTTGCCCCCCTGGCTGTGGACACTGCAGCCCAACCACGGCCCCTGAACCCCCTCACCACCTGCTTTCCTAAGTGAGGCTTTTGGGGAACGTAGCCTCTCGGACTGGTTTAGGCATCATCTGTGGCCTTTCTGCTCCTTAAGGGCCGACCTGAAGACCAGCCCGAGGGGCTGTACGGCTCCAGTACTTACTGCCTGGCCCTGATGGGAGAAGCTTGCAGACCACTGCTCTAGGTGGTGTGGCCTCCATCAGCTGCCCCCTTTGGGCACTTTCAGGAGCAGAGCCCACTCCTAGTCCCTGTGGGATACTTGAGCCCAAGACAGCCTGTAGCTGGACGAGCCGCTATGATCGGGGATCTGCTCATCAGCGGCCCCCACCGGCTCCGACTGCAGACAGCTCACCCACCAGCCCTGTGAGGCTCCCGCTGCCCACGCCCCAGCAGCCTGTGCCCACCAGCTCCCTGATTGCTGCCAGGGGAGGGGGCAAGGGACAGTCCCAGTTTTGATTCATGATTTCCTCTTCAGCGATCATTTGAGCCTCGTGTCATGAACTTGGGTCTAGGATTTCTTCCATGAGTTGCTGGCTGCATCTTTTGCCTCTTTCTGGGGCAGAGACCTGTCCCTTTCTTGTTGACCTGGCGAAATTCCTTTTCTCTTCTGGAAATTGTAGACATTACAAATATCTTTTACCATTTCTTGAATTTTTCTGCATAGCTCTCATCCTTTATAATGGACTCGTGCAACTTTTACCCTGAAAAAATATGATTTTTCTTAGAAATACAAAAATAGAAGTGTGGCAAGAACAGCAGCGCTTTAAGCAGTGGCAGAAACATGGGAATGAGTGAGCAGACAGCCCGGGGAAATTCGTCTGAATGAAACAGCATCACTTCCTCTGATAGAAGCATCACTAGTCTGTACACATACATTTCCATTCCATTGAGTTCTGCTGGGCTTGTCCCCCTGAACCCACACACAGGAGCAGTGGACTAGATCACCTCCTCGGTAAGGGGCCAGAGGGTGGCCTGGGGGGCCTGGGGCCCACTGAAGCTGAGAGGCTAGGCACTCCAATCAGCCGCCCTGTCCCCACTCTGCTGGGAGCCAGTGAGACCCTGAGGCTCCCCCAGGGAAAACATAAGGCTGTCAGCCGGGGTCCCTGCTGCCCACCAGTCCCCGGGCCCCCGTCTGATACTAGGTGTCCAAATTGCAATTACCCATGCTCTCAAAACACAAGCCATGTGCCTGGCAAAGCCTTTCTAGCAAGCAGATTTCCCCTGGCTTTATGGTGGAACTAGGAGACACAGACCCCCCCATTATACCGTTTGTGAGTGTGAGCGGTTTGCACACTTTCAGTCTGGTGCTCGGAAGCGTGCCTGCCCTTCTGTCTCCTTGGCGCTGCTTGGACAATCCTCATCTCTCCCGGCCGCCCTGTGGGCAGAACTGATGTAAGTGGGGTGGCACCCCGTGGGGACCGGGGCTGGGACAGCACCCCATGCTAGGACGGCCCTGCCAAGCGGCTCCCGAGCAGGAGGTGTCCAGACATTGCTAGTAGGGACATGTCCTCCAGCTGTACACAGTGGGGCACTCCCACTGTGGCCCTAGTCCCTCTGCTCTGTGCAGCCACAGAGAACGGGAAGCAGGAGCTCTGTGACAAGTTCCTGAGACATGCACGGTTCCCCGCGTGCTCCAGAATGTCTGGCCTGCGGCGGGTGTGGTGCATCTGTGCGGTGAGCAGGCGGAGGGCCAGGGTCGGGTGCTGCTGGGCTGCTTGCAGTGTCACGGCCGCGGCGGCCTCACCGGCTAGGGGTTCCAAGCCTGCCCTCTGCGTACTTCATACCAGCCTTGGAAGAGTGAGCCATTCCTGCCTCCCCTCTCCAAGTGAGGAAGGCGAGGCCCGAGTGCAGCAGGGTGGGGGCTGCTGGCCATGGGGCACTGTTCCCATCCCTGCAGTAACCATGGCCCCACGGGGATGGCACACAGGAAGAGCAAGCCATTGAGGCATCTCTGGGGACCTGGCTTGGAAGGCTGGGAATGAAGGGGAAAGCAGGAAAGCCCCTCAAGGCTGCACTCCCAGATGCTGACCACAACTCCGAGGGCCACCCCCGGGACCACAGGGGGTGAATTGGGTACTGGAGCAGCTTCCAGCCATGTCACAAATTGGTTCTTACAGTCACAGTGAAGGGGCTTGTGCCAGAAGGTGACCAGTGTCAGGGGCACATGGGGGCATGTGGGGACACCAGCGTCCCCCTGTACCGTCCGCGGGAGTGCAGACGGTGCGGCTGCTCTGGAAACAGAGTGGAGTGTCCTCTGGAGGCTGGCCTGGAACTGCCACGTGACAACGTGCCACGCCCACGTGTCTGCCCAAGAGCATCGAGAACACGTGTCCACACGAAACTCATCCACACATGTCCACAGCGGTGCCATTCAGGGTGGGCAAAAGCAGGGACAGCCCAGATGTCTGTCCTCAGATGAGCGGACAGATGAAACGTGACAGACAGGGATTGTTGCGAAGCCACAGCAAGGACAGGAGCGCTGGAAGCTGTCACAGCGTGGACAGCCCTGGAAGGTTGCGCTCAGGGAACGCAGCCAGTCCAAACAGACCACGCATCACATGGTCCCATCGGTCTGAAATGTATGGACGCTCACCACCACAGGCAGGAATGAGGGGCCCTGCAGGGTGACGGAAATGGGACGACCCCTGCCCTGCCCGTCCATCAAAGACTGTTATGGGGTGCCGTAGAATGGCGATTTAGGATCTGTGAGTTGTGCGTCTATGAAGTTGTTAAGGATGGAGTTGCAGAAAGATAAAGTGGAGGGTTCCATGTGTGTCACTGCTGCTTTCGTCAGTCACGGCAACAGTGGGAGGCGGACACGCCTGCATTCGGCCCCTGCTGTCCCCTTGCTGTGGGTGGCCAAACCGGGGGGCCATCCTCTCTGTTCCAGAATTGTCCAGAGGGGCATGAGGCCATGACTGGCTCTTCTTCCCAGAAGGAGGCCCCAGACAAGACGCGCCCGTCTGGCTCTGGATGCCCTTGCGTCTCCACGCAGCCGTCTTGCGACCGTGAGGAAAGCCGGCAGAGACACGGGCGGACCCTGGGCTCTGGAAACGTCCCCCTTTGGTGGGTGTGTGCAGGAGAATTCTGCTCCTCCAGCTAAAATCATCCTGCCGTGTTGATTTGCTCCCTCCCTTCCTCTCCCTCCCGCATCCTCACGAAAGCACGAGCTTGAGCAGAAGAAGGAGGGCTAGAGCCACAGTCAGCATTTTCACGAGCGCGCAGACCCGCTGCCTCGTCAGCTCCTCGGAGCCCGGCGTCAGCAGGTGTTCACGTTTCCCTTCCTCACGGGGCCATTTCCAGTTACTGCCGTCCAGGCCATTTCTGAGAATAGCAGGAGCGCCCTCCGGGTCAGGATCGCAGGGGGTGGGGGACATTTGTGCGATGTCATCTGGGACTCTAGCTGGTGCAGACGCACATGGGAATTGGGAGCAAGTCAGGTAAGACACGGCAACACATGGAGGGCAGAGCAGCCACCAGTGGGACCCTGTGGGCATTGGGGTCCAGGGACGCCGGAAACTCTGTCACTGCCCCCAGCTCACCCCGGGGGCCAGGTGTCCCCCAGCAGGGGCCCAAAGCCGTGCAGGCACTCCGCGGATCCAAGGGCAGGGTCAGAGGACAGGTGTGAGGAGGAGGAGGGCGCTCTGAGGAAGGGGGGTGGTATGCAAGAGCCACGCAGAGGATGCTCCGAGCCCAGGTTCACAGGTGGGAGCCCAGTGGCTTCAGGGGGATGGTCGCAAGAAGGCAAGGTCCAGGGGACGCCATGGGGACAAGGGTCTGGAGCTAGGAGACAGTGCCAAAGGAGACTCTGGCTCCTGGGCTATCAGTTCTGTCTTCCCTGCGTTGCTGACATTCAGGACACATCCAATGTCGCGTTCCATAAAGCATGAAACACCTGCTCCCAGGAGAGTATCTTCACGGGGGCCTGTGGGAAATCCCGCCAGCATTGGGAGCCCCTGTGGGGACCGGGGAATGAGGGCTCAGTGGCTGGAGCGACCCTAGGTCCCCAGGCACATGCAGCCTCTTTCCCTGGTGAAGACCGTCTATATGGCCCCGAGCCCCCCCACACCGGGAAGTGGTGGACAGTGGGGTAGCTAGAGCTTGGAAGGGACATGGATGGCATGGGAAGCTACTTCCTGATGTGTTGTTGGCCCCAGAGAGTGTGGGCACGAGGCAGGGAGCTGCCAGTTCTCACCCTCCCAGCCCCGCACCACAGGTGCCGTGGACCCTCCCACCCCTGTGTGACCCTGTCAGACCCCCAGACCCCATGAGAAGCCATGGCCCCCAGGCCTGTCCTTCTCATCGAGGGAAGCTTCTAGAGCATAGGGTGGGGTCACTCATGGTGTAGACTGTTGGATCAATGGATCAACGGATCAACGAAATCCATCTCAGGCTCTGACCAGAGTCTCCCATTTGGAAACAGACCCCAAGGAAAGACCTTCTTACCAAAGGGAGTGGTCCTCACAGTGATTTGGGTTTGGACTCGTGTCCTCCAGCCTGTGAGCACGTGCATGCAGTCTGAGGCCGGCTCGTGGGGCCTCGTGGGGTTGCAGGAGACCCTCGTGGTGCAGAGAGAATGTGCCCCTGTGCCGCTGGTGGTGAGCTCAGGAAGAAGTCACACGGGGCTCGGCGGCAGGCGATGGGGGCTCTCCAGTGGGGATAGGGGCCAGAGCTCCTGGGCGAGGCCACCGGACAAGGAACATCAGGCCCAGAGGCCTGGGCTGGAACAGGCGTGCACACTCACCAAGCACAGAGGTCATGGCAGCAGCTGGGCCTCGAGGGCCACGTGTTCAGGCTGCAGGTGTTGCAGGAGCCAGTAGGGCCCACGGGGGCCGACCCTGAGGGGAGGTCAGAGTGCTGGGGCCACACCCCAGGTTACAGTGAGAGATGGGAGAGAAGTGATGGCCAGAGTGAGACAGAAGTCACCTGCTGGGCCATGAGCCCATGCTGCCCGACATCCGCAGCCCCAGGAGACTGACAGCGGCTGCCCCTCGAGGAGGGCAGGATCCCGGGGCCTTGGCACATCGGGTTTGGGTCTTCCGCCACACAGTGCAGAGAGGCGGCACTCTGCCCCCAACGTGGGAGGCTCATGTGGCTAGGGTCCCCAGGCTGGTCACACGTGCTTTGTGGCGACAGGACATTGGGTCCCTGAGTAAGCATGAGGGATGTGTTTACCCAGCTTGAAAGAACACGGCATTATTGTGTTTGAGGAAGGAGCAAATAGCCAGGTTCACAGAGGCGGCCGCCCACCAGTGCCCACTTACTCAAACTGCTCCTTCGAGATCCGCCCAGACCGACTAATCCCTTTGAAGCTGGAATCGCCTGTCTCCAGCAGGTCAGGGCACCAGATCTTGGCTTTTGCGGCAAATGAGGACTTCTTCGCGGGCCTCCTGCAGCTGCCGCGGGCTTACGTTGTTCCGCAAGCCTGGTCTCAGAGGGTCTGTCCTGTGGGTGGGTGTGACACTCAGGGGGACACACATCAAACCCCTGGTGTCAGGAAAGGAAGGGATGGCCCCCAGACCCAGCTGAGGCGGGTGGAAGGCCAGAGAGATCCAGGTTTTAAGGAACTGGCTCACAGGGTTGTGGAGCTGTCCAGGCTCAAATCCAGTGGGCGGGCTGGGCTGAAAATTCAGGCAGGACTTGATGCCACTGTTTTGAGGCAGGCTTCCCCTTTCTCTGGAGAACCTCTGCGTTGTTCTTAAGGCCTTCCACTGATTGGATGGGGCCCACCCACATTGAGGAACATGATCTCGACTCAAAGGCTGTGGACGGTGGGTGCAAACCATACCCTCCAGATGCCTTCGCAGCCGCACCAGGATCAGCGTTTGCTTGGACTGTGGGCGCCGTAGCCTGGCTGGCGTGGCACGTGAGCAGACTGTCTGGAGATTTACATAAGGTCCCTGGCATGGGAGTTGGAGACCCTGGCCTGTCCTGGGAAGCAAGGAAGCTTCTACAAGGCACAAACTTGGAAGCAGAGGCTCTGATGCTTAGGCCCCCCACACACACACCTCCCTGACCTCGAGGCTAGGGATCCAGGCAGCAGCTTGAGGGGCAGGCCAGACGGGTCCCTCCTATGGTCAGCAGGAAGGGCCCAGAAGCAGCAGGTTAACAGGAATGTTGGAGGGTTCTGTGTGGAGGTGTGTCTCCCCAGAATGCATCTGGATGGAGAGCCACTGCTGGGCCTGCTCAAAGGGGAAGAGGAGAGACACCGGGCCAGTGACAGAGTGCTCTGAGAACCTACTGTGTGCCAGGTTCTGGTGGGCAGCAGGGACAGCACAGCCCTGCAGACCACTGTGGAGTGGGTGTAAACTTGCGGGTTCTCTCTGCAAGGTGGGGGCAGGTGGAGGGCTGGGAGAGCCTTCCAGAAGGTGGGGAGGGGTCTGGCACTGAGCTCTGGAGACAGGTGGGGGCAGTGACCCTGCCACAGCCCCCGGGCAGATGCACTGAGCGAGGAGTACCTCCCAACATGAAGGAAAATCACGATCAGTTAATTGAGGTTTCCAGACATGAACTGGGGTGCTCACACTTTGCTTTTCTGCAGGCCCTGGGGAAAGGGATGCCCGAGAGCAGGTCCAGGGGACCGTGCGCCCTGACAGGTGCCCTCTTCATGCTCGGAGTCTCCCGAGTCACCTCTGAGCATGGTGTCCAGGGGCGGGCAGAGGTGGGGGTACAAAGTGTCTGGAGGCATGGTTGGCAGAACTCACAGGGTGAGGACCCAGGCTGGGGCTCAGAACCCAGGGTGCAGCTGCTGGTCGGGGCCCAGAAGCTGCAGAACACAGAGGGTCCAGTGCTCTGAGCGGCAGATGGATGAGAAGAGAGGCACCTGGACGGATGGGCACACCTGCTGCTGCAGTGACTCAAAGTTAATCTCATAAAAGAAACAGCATCGCAGCCAGATCCCTGGATACGGCCCCCTGGGGAGCATGTTGGAAGCCAGCCGCCCACTTTCACAGCTGCCCGGGGTTGGTGGGGGTAAGCAGAGGTGCCGCTAGCCGGAGCCCCATGCCCCGCTGCACCTGCGCTGCCTCTCCAGCGGGTAGATGGGGAACATCCCTGAAAGCCAAGCACTGTCCCCTCGATGGGTACCGTCAGCCTGGGCCTGCCGCCCTTGGGGAGAGGACGTCCTGGGGCCATGGGGTGGGGCGCGCACAGAGGAGTGGTCCTTGAATGGAATTACTGGGCCCTGTGCGGAGCTGAATGAGCTTTCATTTTCTGTCTTTATTTTCTTGTCTTTTCCAGCCCTATGTCCTCGTTTTGTCTTCTCTTGGCTCTCATGATGCATGCGGTTCACTTGCTCTTTGATTTCTTTGCAACATGGAAGCACCTTGGGTATAATTCTTCTTCTGTTTCTGGAATAACTATGTCTTCAAAATGGCATTCTTACCTGCCTTTTTCCCTGTTACACTTGTTGGCTTTTTTTGCTATTTGGTTTAAACACCCTTCTGCCCGTCGGGGGACTGACACCGGCGGCTGAGCAGGGAGGCAGCGTCCCCAGACTGCGGGGGTGGGCCTTCTTGGCTTCTGGCCCTGCTAACCTGGGTACTGGTGTTTCATTTGCTTTAATTTTGGAATGACTGTAGCTGCACAGGAAACGGCACAATCAGCACATCTGCCTTCCCCTAGTTGCCGTGAACATTTGTGCACAAATTTTTGGGTGGGTGTGGTGTTCTTTCCTCTGGGTGCGTGCCCAGGAATGAGACTGCTGGATCCTGGCCTATGACTGTAGAAACTCCAAAGCGTTGCCCAGACGGCCATCCTCCCCACATTCCTGCCATCCTGCAAGGGGGGACTTTATCAGCCCCTCACCAGCACCGGCTGGGTCCCTGTCTTCGCTGCACCCCCTGCCCCGCCCCAGCTCTCGGCACGTGTAGACATTAGTCCTTGGTCATCTGGCCCACACCGTGGACTCCTGAAGGGGTCCCCATGGAGCGGAAGTTTGCAGGTTTCACCAAGTCCGATATTCTCATTTTTCCTCTTACGGGTGTGCTTTGGGGTCAAGTCTAAGAACGCTTCCCCTCGCCTCCATCCCCAAGGGTTTCTTCTGTGCTGGGTTTTTGCTTTGTTTTTTGTTTTTTTTGATAGTCCAGGTTTCTTTTTACTCATTTTTTGTTTGTTTTTGTTGTGTTTTTCGTTTCAAGGGAGAATTTAGTGATTCATCAGTTGGTATAACACCCAGCACTCATCCCATCATGTGACCGCCCCAGGGTCGGTCCCCATTCCCCCCAATCCCTCCTATCAGCAACACTCAGGTTTTCCTCCCTCTCTGTTTTCATCTTAGTTTTCCCTCCCTTCCCCTATGTTCATCTGTTTTGTTTCTTAAATTCCACATATAAGTAAGATCATATGGTCTTTGTCTTTCCCTGACTGACTTATTCCACTCAGCGTAATACCTTCCAGTTCCTTCCACGTCCTTGCAAATGACAAGAGTTCATCCTTGCTGATGGCTGCGTGATATGCCGTTGTGTGTATGAACCACACCGTCCTTCTCCGTTTATCTGTCGATGGACCTCTGGTCTGTTTTCTAAGAGTTTCCTAGATTTACATTTTACGTCTGAGTCTGTGGCTGGTTTTGGGTTCATGTTTATGAGCCGTGGACGATTCCCATCGTGTGTCCCCTCTTCTGCCCACGGACGTCCACTTGCTCTGTGTGGTGACGCGTTCTCTTACTTCCCCTTTATCGCGGAATCCCCTCATTTCTGCTTTCTTTCTGCAGGATACCCTGACTGGACAGAGGGGCAGGGACTGGTAATTCTTTGGGAAATAGGATGCCAGTTCTTTCTGGCCTCCGTGCTTTCCGAGGACAAGCCGGCCGTGATTAAAGTCATCCTCCTCCAGGGAATGTCTCATCCCACCAATTCAGGCTTGAGTAATATTTGAGTATTAAAAAAGAGATTTTTACCGGGTTAGTAAAGGCACACAATGACAAAAGAGCCATTAAGCTTCTCTGTGACTTACACTAGGTCATCTTTGCTTGCTAATGGTAAAGGACAAATGTCTTGATGCAATGTTGTTTATTTTCAGCATATAAGGCATTTCCTCTCAAACTTGTGATTGTTAATGAATGTCCCTAAATAAAGTCTCATCTAAACAGCCACTGACGCGTGGGCATGCCCCAAGACTCCTGCATGCCGTCTGTCCTGGCTGCTGTCCTGCTCCCCCCGCCCCCCGCACGCCCAGCTCGGGCCCCAGGGGTGCATCCTGTCGGCTGGGTGGAGGCCTTCAGAAGCGGAGTCCTGGCTTCAGGAACCCCTGCGGCCCCCCCAGGATGGATGCTCAGGGTTCGCACACACCAGGAGGCAAGGCAGGGGGTATATAGACTGTGGGATGAGAGCCTTCCCAGCCCCAGGTCCCCAAGCCCCAGAGCAGCTCACGTGACTAAAGGGGCCACGGCAATCCCCACCCTCTGGTTCCCAAGGCCCCGTGTCCTCTGCGGATCCCGTGCCCTCCAAGAGGACCATGGACTCCGGCTAAGGAAGTCTCCAGTGTGGGGTAAAGTTCTCCATGCCGCTGTCCTGGGAGTGGAAGTAGAGAGGTCCGAGCGTTCCCCTCGGTCCTGTGTGTCCAGCTGCCTGCCATCTGGGCTCAGCTAGCAACCAGACTCCAGGGGCTACCCTTTGGGCCCTGGGCTGCCTCTCAGCATGGCTTGGAGTTGTTCAAAGACGCGGGCCCCTCCGGAGCACAGAGGGGGGTCAGAGAAGGTGGGGAACTGGCAGGCTCAGCAGTGAGTCACCGCTGCCTCTGCGAGGAGCCACCATCTACAATTGTGGGAAAGGAGGAGGAGGAAAGACAAGGAGGAGGGAGGGAAAGCAGAGGGAGGGGTAGAAAGGGGAGGGGAGGGAAAGAAGGAGGGGAAAGGAAAGCAGAGGAAGAGGGAGGGAGGCAGGGGGAGGGAGACAGACAGACAGACAGACAGACAGAAGGGAGAGAGGAGGGAGACCGGAGCAACGAGCGGAGCTGCTGCTGGGTCTCTCCTGCCCTGTAGTCAGGCGGGTCCTGGCTTCCTGAGCCCCACCTGGAAAGCAAGGCCCCCACCTGCTGGGTGTACCTGGGACCCCAGCAGTGTCCGATGCAGCCTCTTGCAGACGGCATCTGCAGGATCCCGACCCTGAGCTGGGCGGCCAGTCACCCATCCCGGGGCGGGAAATTCCATCCCTCGGACGCTCCTGGGGACTCTGGTGTCCGTGTGTCCACGGAGAAACCCCTTGACTCAGTGAGGCCGACTCACGTGCGTGGCCGCAGGAAAGCAGTCTCACGGGGGTGAGGGAGGGAAGCTCGCTCTGGGGTGACAAGGGGCCACTCACAGGGCCACCGGTTCCATGTTCCCGCACAAAGGACGCCTCTGCTTTAGAGCCCGTGGTCCGGGGCTGCAAGGAGGCTGTCTGGGCCCCGGCAGAGGACGCTCGTGGGTGGACCCCCCACAGAGCACGGAGCAGGCCTTGGCAGTGCAGCGGAAGGCTTGTGGTCTGAGCGGCTCCCCCATAATGTGCATTTTGAGAAGGCAAGGACCCCCGGTGCCCAGAGCAGGCCTGGAGGGTGGCTGCCCGTGATTCAGGCCCAGGTAGCCAGGCAGACACCATTCCCCTGAGGCCATGAGGAGCAGACGCACTTGGAACATTCCACATCTCCCCACTTGGCATCCCAGGTGCCCCTGCCCTGCAGACCCTGAGCGGACAGCCAGCCTGCTGCAGTCTCCTGAGGCTGCCCGTCCCGTCCTGTCTCCCCAGGGAGGCTCTGCGCTGTCCCCCACCCCTGACTGCACTCCCTGTCCACAGCTGGCTCACCCTCCAGGGGCTGGGCCATGTGCTGCGCGGCCTCCTCTCATCCACAACTGTACGATGCCCTCTGTGGTGCTTAGTAGAGAGCCCAGGTCCTCCACTGGTGGTGGCTGTGGCAGGAGCCAGCCAGCGGGCCTGTTCGAGGCTGAGCCCTGTCGTATGGCCAGGGCTGACCTCAGTTTCCACTCCTGTCAAGACTGTAACCGGACTCACACTGGCATGTGTGGGGCCTGCCTAACACAGATGGTGTGTGAGGCCAGCAAGGGGTGGGAGGTCCAGGCCCCTCAGGGATCAGTGATAACAGGTGGGGGTCCCCGCTCCACCCCCCCACAAAGCATAACTGGGAATTAGTGGTCTGCTGTGACCCCCAGATTCGTTCCGACGAGAGCCACAGATACCTGTCTTAGGAACAGGATGACTTCCCCCCAAACTGTGAGGATTGGCAGGTGGCAGGATGCCAGGAGGGCTGGAGACTTATAGTTCACAACCAGCTTTTGGGATCCCACTGTGTTTGCAGTCGGGAAGGCAGCGGAGGCTCCCAGGCCCAGTGAAGACGCTGGCCCGAGGTGTCTTCCAGAGAGAAGAGCTGGTGTTCCCCAAGGCAGCTGCACATGCTGGTGACAGCTGCTGCTTTCTCGATAGTGGAGGGGGGACTGGGTCCTGGATGGAGGCCCTGTCCTCCAGAGCAGACCGCGTCAGCCTCTCCGGTCCTTGGGAGGCCCGTTCTACCCCTGACCTGCACGGGAGACATGTGTGAGCTCAGGGCCCATTCGGGTGGCCCAGTCTGGCCCCATCTTACTGGCAGTCATGTGGAGAAGCATTTTGGGAGGGACCAGCTGTTCCGTGAGCCCTGTCCCTCTCCTGGTCCTGCCTACTTCTGACTGCACAGCATGGAGAGAAGCAGGCCCAGCAAGGAGACCTCACTGCTGAGAAGAGGGGTGGGCGCCGGTATCAGCGCGAGGGAGAGGGCAGCTGGCAGGAGGGGGGCACACAGAGAACGGGGTGCATGGAAGCTCCCTCCGCCCCAGTGTGGGCCCGTCTTCCCGTCTGTCATTATCACTTTGTACGCGCAGCCCTGGGCCCTGCTGGACTTGTTCAGGCGTGCTCCTGGACATGCTCCTCGGGCGGCCCCAACTCTCTGGACAGCCTGGCTCTCGGCGATGAGCAGATGCCCTATTACAAATGGGCGGCACTGTGCTGCCTGCCGTCACAGGCTCTCTGTGGTCCCACACACAAGTCTCTTGTGTGCCGGAAAGGCGACCCTGGTTTGCCCAGGATTGAAATGCCACCAAGTTCCTCCCCTCCGCCCACCCCAGCTCCCCCTGCACCTAGAAGAGCTCCCAGGCTTCCCCAACGCCTCCTTACTCCAGTGATCCTGTTTCCACCGGACCTTGTCTGCACCAATAGCGGCCAGCGAGCACAGAGCCGTCTGTGAGCCGGAGAGAGATGGCGGGGAAGGAGACTGCAAAAAATGGCAGGCCCTGCACACACCTTCCAAACTGCAGAAATTTTCTGACCTACCTGTAACACGTATACATTCCATGCTCTTCCTTATCGAGTTCTTCCAGATCAGCTCTCTCTGTAAACACGGCTGTGTCTGGCTCTCTTGGGAAGAGGCGCTTCTTATCTGCGGCCTTCAAGAGAAGCACACCTTCAATCTGGGAGTCTCGATCCAGAAGGATCTAGAGCTGCCCAGTCCTGTCACAGACAGTCACAGGGCGTGCTGGACTACAGTGGCCAACGCCCTTCCCGGTCATCTCCAGACAAGTTTCTCAGGTGTCTCCCTGCTCTGGACCGAGTGCAAAAGAAGTTGCATGGCGTCCCTAGTGATCATGGTCGTATTTCTAGAAAATGCCTTGTGGGGTTCAAGTCATCCTCGAGAAGCCTGCTTTTCTCAAGAAATTCATCAGAGCCTCAGTGAGATCCTAGAGTGGGCTGGCTCAGCCAGGAAGATGCTCTTGAATTCCTCTGCTTGTCGCTCAGCACGCCTCTCAACTCTGGGCTTCCGGCTCCCCCTCTATAAAACAGGCCCGTGACCAATCCAAAAGGGTGTTGTTTAGATGAACAAAAAGAATAAACGAAAAGAATAAATGCAACCCAAATGTTGGGTGGGCTGTGCTGTCCCTGCCCGTGAAGCTGATGAGGGAGGACACATGTCCCCTCCCTGGTTCCCCGCCTGCCAGCCCTGTCCAGGCAAGATGTCCCAATAGGCCCCAGCCTAAATTTGCTTTCCTGCTTGAAGCATCCTGGTCCTACTGTTACGTGCAACTAGAAGTCAGCCTCCCATATATCACTGTGCTGCATAAAATCCCGCAATTGCTTCAGACTACTTTTTTTTTTTCTTAAAGATTTTTTATTTATTTATTTGACAGAGAGAGATGACGAGCAGGCAGAGAGGCAGGCAGAGAGAGAGGAGGAAGCAGGCTCCCCACTGAGCAGAGAGCCCAATGCGGGGCTCAATCCCAGGACCCTGGGATCATGACCTGAGCCGAAGGCAGCAGCTTAACCCACTGAGCCACCCAGGCGCCCCCAGACTACTTTTAAAAGAAAAACAGAAGCATTCCTGCCCTCTATCTATTAACTCTCCCTCAAATCTAACACGATAAAGTGTTGATGACGGGTTAGAGGAAGGTAACCACCTTTAGTTAGTGGAACCAAGCCAGGATGACTCAGGCCACTGGAGAAGGACGTCCCGTGACAGAATGCGGGCATAGCAATGGTGGCAAACTGGGGGGAGAGCTGACTATGCTGGGGTTGGGTGGGGTGCTTCTCAGCTGAATTTCTGGGGCCCCCCTGCCTCCTTTCTCCTGCACCTTCCAACCACTTGACTATCTGCACACACATCCTGGACCCTGCTGACCTCTGAATTGGCCGCCCTTGTTGTGTCTAGTGCTGGAAGCAGAGGGGAGGACATGGGGGCATGAGCTCTTCCTGCAGGGTGGCTTGGATCCGAAAGGTCCGTGTCATAATGTGTGACATCCCACCCGGACAGTGAGCGATTTAATACAAAGTGTGATGCACTTGGCTCTTGGTTTCCTCTTGGCCCCGCTTAGTTTTTTTCAGGTATACAACGGACCATCGGGAATGCTGCGTAGCTGCAGTTACGACGATTCTTGTGAAGAGGCAACAAAGCAATGTTGACACAGACATTTGTGCCCGGTCCCAGGAATTCAGGACCATCCCTGAGAGCCCCGTTTGGAGCAGAATGTCTGCACATGAGGGCTGAGCAAGGCGGGACGTTCTTTCCTCAGCCACATGCTATGTCAGATGGAGGAGATCTCTTAAAATATTGAGTATGTATTTATAAGCAATAATCAGGCTTAGGAGCGCTACTGCTTTTCTCAAACGCGAAACGGAAACTTAAAATCTGTCCATGTGAATGTGTTCCGGACCAGCTTAGGAATCTGTAAAAGCTCTGCCCTAATGAGACACTTGCAGCCGGCGGGGACAGGTGTGGCCGCATGCCAGCAAGCGAGGCCGTTTGGGAGATCCAGGGACTGCCGCGGGACAGCCCCTTGGTTTCCCTACCCCTTTCTCTCCTTCACGTAAGTGCGGCGGTGTGTGGTGGTAGGTGGCACTGGAAACTGACTGATGTGACCTTGTCGCCACCAGCTTTCTTTCCGGTTCTCCCTTGCACAGCTCCCGTGTGATTCTCGGCCAGCTCCAACACCTTTGTGCTGCAGGTTCGCTGAAATTACAGGACCTGTCTACTGTCCAGGTCAACACACCGTCCTACCAAGAGGTGCCTTCATTCCGCTTGTACAAATGGAATGGCATCTTGGCCACTTTCCCAACAGTGACAGCAATTAATTCTCTCCTGAGTTAGCTCTTGGCAGTGATGGGAAGTTACCTGCTTTGCTTCCTGTCCTAGTGCTGTGCTTGTGGTCTCGGACCATTGGTGGGCAGCAACACCAGGCCTTCCTGACTCATCCTGGGTGGGAGTCCTCCCTCTGCCCGCCATCTCCAGGCTGCCCTCGGGCTCTGTCCAGAGCTAGCAGGTGCCTCAGAACCCAGAGCCGGCCCACAGCAGACCTTCCCATCCACCTCAGCAGGGCCTACAGTGGCCGGGACATGGGACCCCCTGACCTTGGGGTGTCATTCACAAGGTCTCCGTGGTGTGGGCCCACCACTGCTGTTAGGGACATACTCTGCTCCTGCTTCGGTGAGAGTCCATTGGAGAGAGTCACACTTAAGAATTTGAGGGATGGAACTGGGGCCCTGGGACAGGACCCTGGGGTCCTGTCCTGAGTTGCTCAGGGCCAGGTCTGCAAGGCCAGTGTGAGCCTGAGTCACACATTAGTGGGGTCCCATGAAGCAGGACCTCAGAGCGCGATGGGACCACTCGCAGACTCGCAGTCCCACAGTTAGTGTTCACTGTCTCTGTCACGTTGGAGGACTCCCAGCATGGTTTTCTCGTTTTTAAAGGCATGACCAATTTTCCTACTTGTCTTTTACTATGTCCATTTGGCTAATGTCTTTGTATGTTTTAAGGTATTATTCAGTGGTTTTTAATGCGTTCACAGATACGTGTAACAGTCACCATGGTTGATTTTAAAACCTCTCATGACCTCAGGAAGAAACCGCAGGCCTGTGGCGCTCACCATCAACATTACTGTCCTCCAACATGCCCTCCCAGCCCCCCCCCGTCCACACCCCCACTGAGTGGCCACTGGTCTACTTGGTGTCCATGTGCTTCTGCCTCTTCTGGACCTTTCTTCCGTGTCTTGTTCTTCCACTCAGTGTGTTTTCCAGGTTCAGCCATGATGTGACGGGGGTCAGTCTTTCTTCCCCTTTTAGGGCTGAATCACACCCCGCTGTGTGGGTATGGCATGCTTTGCTCACACATTCGTAGGTGATGGGCATCTGGGGCGGTCTCTGCCTGGCCTTGTGGACGCTTGTGCGCACGTTTTGGCGTGGACGTGTGTTTTCATTCTCCTGAGTGTCCCCCGGGAGCGGAGCTGCTGTGTTGTGTGGTAACTGAGTTCCTGCGGCACTGCCCGGCCAGTCTCCGTGCCCCCCACGCCCGTCTTGCCCACACGCCTTGCCTTTACGATCCGTTCTACTTCTGGAAGCTCCACAGTCATGTCTCCTCTTCTCCTCTCTGCTTTCAGTAGCTTGGAGTCGTCTTTCTTTTCTTCTTGTTCAGTCTGGCTAACGCTTTATTTTATTCAACTTTTCAAGGAACTGAGGTTTTGGTTTCATGGATTTTTCTGTCCTTTTTTTTATTCTCTGTTTCATTAACTTCCATTCTAGTTTCTGTGCTCTCCTTCCTCTGCTTCCTTCATGTTGTCTAAGCCTTCTTTCTCCAGCATTGTCAGATGGGACGCAGACAGATTGGACATGGTCTTTTCGAATGCTGTCCTTCAGAGTGTGCGTGTCCCTCTGGTGCCGCCCAGTCAGTACATGTGCGTGGCCTCTTCATTTTTGTGTATCTTTAGCCATTTAGAGACTCACCTTTCGGTTTATCCTTTGACCTGTTAGCTGCTGAGGGAGTGTTGTCTGACACATGGTTGCCAGCATCCCGATTTCCCCATTTCTTCAGTCACAGGATGCAGCGCGGTCTCTGGCCTGGCTCGTTGGCAAGTTTATTTGTGGCCAGGCACGTGGTCTGTGCTGGAGAATGTTCCATGTGTCTCCCGTGGTTGGGGCAGCACTCGATAGAAGGCTGGTTGGTCTGGGTGGTTTTCCATGTGTTGGGGTCATTGCCTTGTCCTCTTGTCACACCTGCTGTGGGCCACAGGGTGTCCACTGTCTCCGGAAATTCTTCATTCCTGCTGTGTCTGTGGATGGATATAAGGTGTCCCTGATGACCCCAGCAGTATTTTTGTTTCAAGTCTATTTTGTTTGTTCTGAGTAAGGCCACTGCAGCCTTCTGGAGGCTGCTGTTGGCTGTTAATGTGATACATCTGTTCCAGCCTTTTACTTTCAACTCATTTGTGTCTTTGATCTTAAGTGTCTGTCCGGGGACATCCGGGGGGCTCAGTGGGTGAAGAAGCCTCTACTACTTTGGCTCAGGTCATGATCCCAGGGTCCTGGGATTGAGCCCCGCATCAGGCTCCCTGCTTAGCGAGGAGTGTGCTTCTCCCTCCGACCCTATCCCTACTCGTGCTGTCTCTCTCTCTATATATAAATAAATAAATTATTTTTTAAAAAAACTAAGTGTGGCTCGTGAAGACAGCTGTGTTCTGAGGTGGGTATCTGATCATCCCCATTCAGGGAGGGGGATCACTGGCACTTGGAGGGACAGCCAGGTCGTCCTGCCTCCTGGGTGGTTTTCCCTGACTCTGAATCCGCACTTGGAAAACCCCTAAACTCACCTGCGAGCCTGCTGATGTTGTGGGGGATGTGTCTGGCTCCTTTGCAGACCTTTTCTCTGTTGGTTTTCCTGCTGCTCAGTGGACGGGGCTTCACTGCCTCCCTTAGCAGAAGCAGTGGCTGAGGCTCATGGAGACAAGACACTTGGTCAGTGGGAAGAGGGACATGCATGGGGACCGGGTAGTCTGACTCCAGCCCCTCGCCTGCCCTGGTGCTGCCCCCCTGGGCTGGGCTCGGCTCACGTGGCTCAGCACAGGTCCATCGTTCACTGCTGGTGGTGCCCACCCTCCGGGGCCCCTGTCCCTGCATAGAAGCCCAACAAGGCTGTGGCCTGGCCGCCTCAGTCTCGGGCAGCTCCTCCCCTTGCCTTGGGTACACAGTGCTGGAGGTGGGGCACCGGCTCCCCTGTGCGGCCACATGCAAGTCCTGGCACCTCTTCTGTCCAGGGCCCAAGAGTCAGAGTCACAGATGTGGCAGCATCATGCACAACGTGTGCCCCAAGGAAGGAGCACTGGGTCCTCGAGTGCTGGCCATGCCCCCTGTGTGTGGCAGGGCACCTTGTCTGGAGGCAGTGGTTTTAAATGGACTTTCTTCCAATCTGATGAGGAAACACGGCCATGTCTTCCATTCCCCATGCTGGGGACAGGCATGCTCGGTGGGATGGAGAGCAGCAGCCGCGGGTTTTTGGTGAACGCCTCTGCTGACCGTGGCAGTGGGGTTCACAGCCTGGCCGGGCGGGGGGCGCACCACCATCTCAGAAACCGCCTTGTGGGAACTCCTGCTGGTTAGCACCCCTCCCCTCCTGACACTAATGTCTGGAACCTCCTGTCCTCTGATGTTGACCTGTGGGGGCTGGTGGCACTGAGTGGGTCCCCCCCACAACCAACTCAGAGGAGGGCAGGAAAGGAAGGACCCTCCGGGAGATAAGGTCTCCTGAAAACAGTAGGGAACACAGGGGTGGGGAGGCCCCTTGCCCTCAGACACTCTGGCCCTGAGCCTGGTGACCAGACATGATTGCCCTACGGGGAGCTGCCTTAGGCAGGTGTCTGTCATGCCCCGCTGGCCCTGCACCCTGGGGAGGGCGGGGGCCTTGGTCCCCAGAGCTCTGGGCCTGTGCGCTACTGGTCACCCAAGCAGGGATGTCCAGGAGGAGATTTGCCCGCCACACTGAGGGCGTTGTCGTCCCCACACCTGGTATACATGAGTCACACCTGTGTCCTGTGTGTCATATATATGTATTACTTGTGTCACACATGAAATCACAGCCTGGGAGGGGAGGGTCCTAGACATCTTCTCATCTCTCCACCTCTTTTGCAGAGAAGGAAACTGAGGATTGGCACACAGACTCACAGAGAAGGTGCTTGAGAGAGAGGAGTTGGTGTCTGGTTCCTGGGCACATTGTTTTCCAGGTATAGGATCCGTAGCTGAGCACAGTCAGTGCCCCCGCTGGTGGACGTCACTGTTGCCCCTTGTCTTGTCCAGCCCCTCTCCATCCCTTAGCGCTGCTCAGAGGCGCGTGGCCTGGACCTCAGGCTCCCAGAACAGCAGAGCCACTGCCCTGTAGTCCAGAAGACACTGCCCTGTCTTCTGGTTTACCCTGAGCTTTGCTTAAATCCCGCAGGTGCCAGAGACTTCTCGGGCTCTCCAGTCACCATGCATGTGCTGGAAAACGCCAAGACCTTGCTCCCCCATGGAGCTGTTCTGTGAGAAAGGCCGTGAGTACTTCTCTGAGTAAGGCCATGAGTAAGATGCCGGTCTCGGCTTTCCCAATGGAGAAACTGGACGATGAGTGCTGGGGGGCGGGGCTTTGTCCCTGTGCCTGCCCCCCCCAGCACTGGAATGAATGGTACCTGGGTCAGGGCCTGCCCTGCCCTCGGGGAGCACTGGCTGAATGAATGAACTCAGGGAGGAAGTGCAAGTTTACACTAAGCCATTATCATGCCAGCCCTCAAGCATCTGCTGGGAGGGCTCCCTTCCGGACAGGACAGGCTGTTGTTTATCTGTGTCCTTCCTGTGGAGGCTGTGCACGTGTACCCCTGCCACCAGGACCTGGGGATATCCCTGAGGCGGGGGCTAGAAGTGAGCACCTGCTCAAGCCTTAGGCATCCCCCACCGTCCAGTCCCCATGCTTTTGGTCAGCAGTGATCTCAGCACAGATATGATTATGAAGAAGGGGACCTATTACATGGACTGTTGAGCTCCAAAGATCACAGACATCATTTCCTTTCCAGTTCCAAAGTATTTCACACACAGCTGGGAACAGTACCATGACATGACCCTCCCTGCGTGCCCTGTACCCAAATCAGCCAGACTCGCAGTGGAGGGAACAGCTCAGCCACCCCATGCCAGGAGGAGTTGTGGCCTTCTCGGGGGTGCTAGGCTGACAGGTGAGTGACTGCAGGAGCGTCCCCTCTCAGTCTGTGTGGGCTCCAGGGCCAGTCGTCAGGTGGGACACTGGGCTCCCCATCTCTGGGCAGAGTCACCCTCATGGATCACAGGGACTTCGACTCTGTGTGCTTCCAGCCTCTCGGTCTAGTGCTTCAGAGAGCTCTGAACTCCTGCACCGGTGAGCATGGCCTCTCCTTTGGTTTTCGCTGTGTTGCTGCAGTGTGCTTGGCTGTTGAGAGTGAGAATGTTGGCATTCGCTCCAGGAAGCTCACTCTGGGATTGAAGCACTTCTTTACCCAGGGGGCTGGGTTTAGGGAAGTCCTGTCTGGTCATGACTGATGGAAATAAATCTGCCCAAGAGAAGCTAAATTTAGCAGAAACTTCAGCCCTCTGCCTCTGCACTCCACCCTTGGCCGCGGCAGACGGCATGTTTCTGTTGGCCAGTGCCCAGACACCATCGAGACCTGGAAAACAATCCCCAGAAATCTGAAACATGTTGAACAAGGAAAGAAAATGTTCAATCAACCAAAAGAAACAGAGGTCCAGTCTCCCCCGCACCCCTGAGTTTTGCACCACTGGGTCTGGGAGGGAAAAAAATGAGAAACTATAGGAGAGAAATGTGCTTTGAAAACCCACAGCCTGTGAAGACAAGAACGGAGAGCATTCGTCCCGGAATCGCAGCCCCAGACAGACCCTGGGAGCCCTGGGGCGCCCCCACCCCATGAGGAGGGACCTGCCAGAGTGGGGCAGGGCTCTCCCCCCGGGCTCCCAGCTGATGGGAGAGCCACAGCGTCCTCTCTGTCTGGACTGTGGATACCACAGCGTGCAGGTGCAATGCAAGCACTTTTCTGCATGTCCTGTTTCCACTCACTGACAAAGGTGCGCTGCCAGGGCCACAGGCAGGCTGGGACACAGGGTGCCCCGGGAGATGCCCAGGCGGAGGTGGAGGGTGGGGGAGCCTGGGGGGGGCAGTGACACTGCTCCCAGGGTCTCTGGGGGCTCCTGGCCACAGAACATGAAGAGCAGGTTCTGGAAGCCCACACAAAGTAACAGAACAAGAGAGCTGCTGGCTCGCTGCCCTGGGAGGCCATGTTTCTGGCGGGCTCCATGTCTGGTTGAATGGGGGGTCGTGGGGAGAGCACCAGGGCCCACACTTCTGGCCCTTCTGGTTTTTCTGGGAGGAAGGAGTGCCAAACCAGGTTCCAAATGTGCTCGCTCTTCCTGGTATGGGTGCCGGGGACTGACCGTGGGCAGCAGGGGGACAGTGTGGTCACTGGCAATGACTTGCCCTTGTAGGGTGCCCCTCCTCACTGGCACTGGGGTGCCGTCGTGCAGCTGTTCCCAGGGCCATGGGTGTGCACCCTGGGTGGGCTGGGGGGAGGCTTCCGAGGGCATCCCAGGGCCGCTGTGGGCAGACCGCCCCTGGACACTATCCTAACAAATGGGCATGTGGCAAAGTTATGGCTTCAGGGGCTGCCAGGGACCCAGTTTTGGATGGACTGGGTTTTGAGGGGCCAGGACAAGGTCTGAGAGAGCCATGCTGCTGCTCTAAGACTTGCATGGGGGGCCAGGGCTTAGGCCTCCAAAGATGACCCAGGCCCAGAGGGATGTGCTCTGCACTCCCAGGGTGCCAGGGAAACTCAGAGCCACTCGGCTAGCTGACAGCACAGTGCCAGGCCACACGTACCCTCTCTGTGCCCAGCACCCTGAGCCACATGTCTCCGTGAGCGCTTCACAAGGCAAAGAGGACTTTATGTCATTCCAGTGGCTGGCCAGTGTGCTCGTGGAGTTGACCCAAGGGGAGATCCCTTGGGCAGGCCCAGCCCAGCTACCTGAGCCAGATTCAGAGAGCAGGGTGCTCTGCTGGCCTGCAGAAGCCCGCATGACCCCGCCGGCCTGAGGGCCACCAAGCAGGGTGGTGCAGGCGGCCTCCCCAGGCCAAGAGCCTCCCTAGGCAGGACCTCTGGAAGGGGACAGAGCCTGGTCATGCCATGCCAGCTGCTGCCCCCTGGGACCAGGGCTGGTGAAGCCAGTCCAGCCATGCTGTGTGATTACTTGTCACGCAGCAACAGCTGACTGCTACGGAAAGCAGTGCAGATGCACGGTTGCAAAATTAGCAAAACCACATCACAAAAAGAAGGGACTGAAAACCGCTGATGACGAGTCCATTGAGATGGGACTCTGCATCATCTCTTAAATATTTCCTCTGCTTCTCTTGTGTGTTTAGCAGCTTAATTGAGCTACACTTGATGTATAAAGTGCTATGTGCTTTCAGACAGTATGGTTTGGTCAGTTGGATGTGTCCTTATTTCCATGAAGCCTGAGCCACAATCTCAATATTGAACCTGACTGACTCCCCAAAAGTCCCTTGTGCTCGCCCCTTCTGCCCGCCCCTGACCACCCACACCACCCCCAGGTGCATGATGACAACTTTCGGCCCCCATCTAATGCAGGAGCTCCCTCCACCTGTGGTTCCACTTTCCATGGTCTTGGTGACCCACGCTCAGCCGTGGTCCTGAAGCAGGTGACCCTGGAGCGCTTACATTACTCCCCTCCCCTCACCACATGGGCATTCTGTCCTCTTATATCATCCCAGGAAGAGGACTGAGCACAGGGCAAGAGGAGATTTTGAGAAGAGAGACAGACCACATTCACACACTTGAATTACAGTGTGTGCTTCCCGTTGTTCTGTGTTATTATGAGTCACTGCTAACTTCTCACAGTGGCTGATTTATGAATTATACTTTACCGCAGGTGTGTGCATGGAGGACAGTCTCTGCAGGATTTGGTACTGTCCCTGGTCTTGGGCCTTGGCTGGGGACCGGGAGCAGCCCCTGAAGATCAGGGGGGACTTTGTGTTCTCACGTCCATGGATTTTGTGTCCATGGAATCATGCCGTCTGTTCTCTTTTGTTTAGGGTTTTATTCTCCATGCCTCCTCTCGGGCTGGTCATCATGCCGCCTTCTAGTTCAGCAAGTTCAAGTTTATCTGCAAGGTCAAACCTTCCGTTAATCCCATCCAGCGACTTCCCATAGTGAACATGCAGTTTTCGTCTGTGCCTCTGATTTGGGTCTTTCCAGCCCCTCCAGTGCCCCATGTAAGGGCTCCTTGAACTCACAGGGACAAGTTAGGATGATGACCACCATATCCTGTCTGCTAACACTGTCACCTGCGTCACATCACCCTGTTTCAGTTGACTTTTCCAGCTGTAATGGGCCACACTTCGCTGCTTCTTGGCCTGCCTCGTGGATCTAGACATCTTCACATCTTCATGCACGTGACCTCCTTTGGGGCTTGGTGGTTTTGCGTTCAGGTAACGATCGGTTTCCTCAGATGCGTGTCCTGCTCCATGCTCCCCTGTTCCGCATCTGTCTTATCAGCCCCAACAGACTCCAGGCTGAGTCCGCCCATGTCCGAAGCTGGACCTTGTCTCCGGGCAGTGAGGGCGCCCTGGGGGAGAAGGGGGAGGGCTCCGCTTTGTCTCCGTTTGCAGGCACAATGTCCTTGGTTTACTCCTGGCCGGCGTCTCCAAGCAAGCCCTTTCCCGTTTTCTCCAGCATTGCCTTGGTTCAGACCAGAGGGTAATTCTACTTCCTGTTGCCTCATTGCAGCCAGAAGCAGAAAGAGCAAGGTGTATTTGGAAGAAGATCGAATCAAACCAGATTTGGTCTTTGGAAACCTGATCACTGTGCTTGGGAATTGAACATTCGGTCCTAAAGGGCAGTAAGTTCAAGTTCAGGAGCCCATGGTCCCTGCAGAGCTCTGCCATCACCAGCGGCCCAGGGGTGAGGCAGAAACAGACCCACAGGCCCTCGGTACACTCAGAGTTGCAGCTGCGGGGGAAGCATGCCTGAGCTCTCCGTGTTTATAGCAGAGCCCGGACTGGTTTTCATTCCCAGCTGGAGTGTCTGTGACGGTGACACTCCCGTGTCCTCCCCGTGCAGTGAGCCTGCAACGCCCCCACTGTGCCTCCGGCCCTCCCCCTGAGCTGCTCCCATCCTGCGACACTCCACAGTGCCACCCTCCTCACCACACACCCCTTCGGGTGTGTGGTGCCCTCACGGGGCCCCTGCCCACACTTGTTCATGCAGGCCAGGGACCCCCTAAGTGAATGGCTCCATTTCCCCATGGAAGGTCCTCGTACCCTCAACACTTTGAAGCCAAGGGAAATCAACTGTGGGAGAATACAAGGGAGCCCTGCAGGTGTCTGACTGAAGGACTGCTAGACACCCAGCACTGGGTCCCTGGCCCACGCCACACCTCCTTGGCCTGATGACCATGCTGGTGGGGAGCTAAGCCAAGCAGGGGCCATGGTGGCCAAGGGCAAGTGTGCAAGCAGGGCCTCCACATGGTCTGCGTCCCCAGGCCCTGCACTGCTCTGCCAATAGTCATCAGGTCCACCTGTCGCTGGGGCTGGCCAGGCTGTGGCTGAGGTCAGAGGGGGCTGGGGAGGGGGTGAGGATGCCATTGACCTCCGAGGTCCTTTCCCAACCAAGCACCAGGCCTGAGAGCTGGGAAGGGGGCCCGGGGTCCAGGAAAATCTTGGCAGCCTTCAAAATTTGCCTGAGTTGGGCCTGGCTGAAGAGGGGGCAGGTTTGACCTGTGACCTCTGTTCAGGGCCTGGGGCACTTCTCTGGTGAGGCTAGGACTGTGTCCCCATAGGACGCTCAAGAAGGTGGGCTGGAGGAGAGCGAGCCCACTCATTCCCTTGGGGTTGCGGCAGACCTCAGGTCCCCATTGGACACAACCAGGGCTCCCTCACCCCTGCAGGAACCCCTCGAAGTGTGCTCTGGAGCACCAGGTCTGGTCAGAGTGGGGCAGGGGGAGAAACAAGGGTGGAGATGGGCTGCCCATGGAGGACAAGACTCACCAGGAGCTGGATCCTGGGGCTAAGTGGGGAGGTGGCCAGGCCGCGGGGCAGGCCTCCCACAGCTGTGTACGTGCTTGCGCCAGGAGGGCTGGGGGTGAGGATGACCCACTCTGATAGTGTTTCCCCAGCTTTTTCACTGAAATTTAGTTGGTGGAAACTGTCAGTCTCCTGACTGGAGCAAACGCACCCATCAGTCCACATCCAAGTTCATGTCTGCGGCCTTGAGGGCTGGGCACCCCCAGGTACTGTCTATGGGCCCAGGACTGCGGGAAGGGACAGGGCACCCCGTGTGCACACCGCTGTCCCCAGAATTCCAATTCTGTCCAGCCTCCGCTCGAGCCATCGCAGAGTCTCTTCACCACAGCAGTGAGTCCGAATGAGAGACGACCAGACGTGCTTTACCTGGGGACCACGTATCACAGATTCTGGATCAGTGGGAGACACCACGGAACAGCAGTGAGAGCAGGTTCTAGTGTCGTCTGGAAACCACCCAAGGTGGAGACTATTCACTAAGATTCACGCGTGTAGAACACACATCTATAAAACACCACCCTGGAATTATCATCTTATCAGGTCTCTGAGACATTGTACAAACACTTAATAACAGCAATAAAACCGAAAAAGAAAAAAAAAATTGGATTTAGTTTAGAAGATAAAAATCTGGCTGTGTTTCTGGGTTACTTTAGTGAATTTATTAGCAAGAATAGAGATGGTGTAATTACACTACTTATAAATAGGATAAAATGTAAGAAACTAATGGGTGAGTTACTTAAATACTCTACATTTGTAGAACATTATCTAAGAATTATAATCTAAGAGGTCTGAGATGCTGATTAATCGCTTCGCGGCGGTGAAACTAAGAGACAAACCGGAATTGCTCGAGCAGAGGCGAGAGCGTCGGGCTGTGGCTCTGATCTTGAGAAGCAGCCTCCTCGGAAGACGGCGATGACTTGGAGCAACCCGCTTGTGGTATGAGGCTGTGTGGACAGTGCTTGGTGTAGACGTCTCTCTGGGTGCCTCAGCGGGGCCCTGGGTGGGGAGATCCCGAGGCAGTTTCCTCCTCTCGTTCCTTCTGGAACCCCAGAAAGGACCATCCCTGCCAGGGAGCAGGGGTGAGGGAAGGAGGGCGCCAGGTCTGCGGCACCCCGTTCCCTGGGCAGCGACTTCCCTTGTGATCTTTAAGGGCACAGACTGTTCTGCCATTCGTGCTAATCCAGTGACATGTGGATTCGTTCTGTGTTCAATTCAGCCACCTCCGTGTGTCCCTGGGACCCTGCTGGCTCACCGTCCAGGGACTCCCCCAGGGGTCCCCACTCTCTCTAGGTCCCTGAGCCTCCTGCTGCCACAGAACAAGATGACCAGGCTCCCTGAGAAAGCAGAGACGCCAGTGTCCTATTGGAGCATCTCTGAGAGCCCCTGACGCTGTCCCCACCTCCCCACCCTACTTTACCCTCCACCCCTCCATGCCTCCCCGGCCCCCCCCCCACCCTGCCTCCTGCTCCCCCGCCCCCAACCCCTGGGCTCCTGAGGGATCAAGGACACTGGGAGGGTAGCACCTCCCTCCAGGGGATGTTGATGTGCCTTTTCAGACAGGATCCACCTGGGAATGTAGAGAGTTGTCCTCTTTTGTTCTTTCCAGGGAGCAGCAGAAGAGAGTTATCTTCCTAGTTCCTGGATGGTGGCTCATTTCCCACTTTCTGATCCGGACTCTCTCTCTCTCACACTTCCAGAAGGTCCCACACGTTGGCTGCCAATTTGGCTGAGCTTTTCCAGAATGCCCGGTCTTCCCTCCAGGCAGCCAGACACTCCAGTGGTCGGTTTGTGAGAACCAGGTCAGAGCTCAGTAACAAACAGGCCGGCGAGAGCCACGGGTGCCACCATCTCCACCAGCAATCCAGGTGTCCTGCCTGGCACCCCAGCTCCAGGAGTCATGTGACTCACAGCAGTGGGGACATTGCTGGAGCTCCCAGAGTCCCCCTAGCCCACCCCAACTCCAGGACCCACCAGCCACAGCAGAGAGCTGGAACAGAAGCATTCCCCCAGGACCGAGAAGGCACCCTGCAGCCAGGAGACTAGGTGAGGCCGGGGAGTTGGTGACATAACCTTAGAAATGCAATTTTTAGAAAAACTGTATCGTAGAGTTCACCCTTTCCAAGCGAGCGATCTAATGGTTTCTCCTCATTGGATTGTGTGGTGCGACTGTGGCCATAACCATGTGGAGCTGAAGGGTCTTTTCAACATCCCACTAATACCCTCATGGCTGGAGTCTTGGATAAGTTGACAGTATGTTCTTGGTTTTCTTCCTGACTCTGGAGACACCATCTCTAGCCGCTGGGAACTCTGAGACCCTCTCTGGGGACTCAGGCAGCCATGGTAAGTTTGGGAAAGTCCAGAGGAGGCTGTCCTGTGCCCGCAAAGCTGCTGCCGGGATGGGAGCCGCTAGCAAACTGACCCCGAGGACTGTGTCTCAGGACTTGGTGATGTTCTCTGGAACCTAGTTCGAGAAGTGCCGAGGGAGTGCCTCAGGTCCTGGCTAGGGCTGAACACACCCCCTCGCAGCCTGCCTCCCCCGCCCTGCCGTCCTGCACACTTGAGCTCCCGCATGCCAGCCCCTTGTCCTTGAGGCAGATGTGTGCTCAGCATTTGCTTCATGTCACTTCCAGACTACATGGCACAGAGCAACACATCACAGGACCCCCCTCTTCCCTCGGATGCGGCAGAATTCAATGGCTGGAATTTTGCTTTGGCTTCTAAACAACTGCCCCTTCTTGGAAAAGGGTGGAGGCAGTTTTCAGGGCCACGGTGTGTAGGAGGGCTCTGCTAAGACTTGGCGGGTTCATGCTGTTTGGTGATGTGATTGACGTGAACCCCACCATTGCCACAAAGTTGAGGCAGTGTTGGTGGCTTCAGGTACCGTGTGATCAGGGCCTCCAGTGCTGACAACTGGCCCTGCCTCTTCTGGGCCGCCTGTCACTCTGCTTCCCTGGACGCCTCTTCATTCTTCCCAAGGGTCTCCAGTAGAAGAAATATGGCGGCCGGCAACGTCCAGCCCACACTGTGGGGGCTCTGGATCCACAAATGTCCATTTCTGTCTCCCTTTCACCAT
This sequence comes from Mustela erminea, assembly GCF_009829155.1. Lineage (NCBI taxonomy): Eukaryota > Metazoa > Chordata > Mammalia > Carnivora > Mustelidae > Mustela > Mustela erminea. The sequence continues at coordinate 45,441,936 of NC_045621.1, read as the reverse complement.
GACCCCATCTCAGAGCAAGCTGAATAAAGTTCAGTCAAGGAGAGTCTTTGCCAGTGGATGTGTGTGTGTGTGTGTGTGTGTGTGTGTGTGTGTGTGATGGGAGCAAGGGCTCCCCATACTCCTGGTCCCACAGGAGTAGGGACAAGGAACTGCAAACAGTATTTAATTTTATTTAAAACAAGAAAGAACTGTGACATTTTTTGCAACTCAAGGGTCATGAAACTACCATATTTATTACATAAGGAACAAGGCAACAAGGTCCCATGGTGGCCATTGGACTGCATCACTGGAGAGCTGTTTGGGCCCAGAATCCAGGACATTCAGGCACCAGTGGCAATACCACACCAGTGTCCTGGGCCATGGTGTTGAGGAGGCGAACACTCCTCCTTTTGCCTGGACGTTGGGCCACCATAAAGCTGGCTGCATTGGACCATCCCCACTCCGGGGATGGTCCAAGCCACTGTCTCAGGCTTGGCCCGTTTCCAGGCTCTCCTGGCTTGCTGGGACCCCCAGGGCCCAGGAACCCCCCATGCACCCTCCAGTCCAGACAGACAGCACCATGCCCCCTCCACGTCACACATCCCATTCCCTCCCTCAACAGCTACATGTCTGGACCAAAGATGTACCTAGCCAGCCATGTGGCAGTTGGTGTCTGGTTCCACGCACAATTGTCCTTATTTGTCCTTGTTCTGTGCTACTAGTTTTTAAATAGAAACTAGGTGGGAAAGCTACACTTACTCACAGATGGACAGGTCTCCCCGAGCCGGAAGGTACGGTCCTCGGGAGTTGCATGTTGTCCTGTGTCCTCCAGCCGTGTCTGGCACACAGTGAGTACAGGAAACAGACTTGCTAAATGAATGAATGACTCAGTGATTTCTTAAAAGGATGGCAAACCCTAATTGAGCGTCCTGGTGTGTTCTGAGTCTCACCTGTTGTCGTCGACCCTTGAACAACATGGATTTGAACTGCACGGGGCCACTTCTGTGTGGGTTTTTTACAGTACAGACTGTAAATGTATTTTCTGCCTTCTGTGATTTCCTTAATAATGTTTTCTTTTCTGTAGTTTACTGTGTTGTGAGAATACAGTTTGTAACGCATACAACACACAAAATATGGATTAATTAACTATTATCCGTAAGCCTTCTGGTCAACAGTAGACTCTTAGTAGTTAAGTTTCTGGCAGAGTCAGAAGTTTTATGTGGATTCTTGGCTGTCCAGGGTGTTGTTTGGGTCAATTATACTTTTGTCACTGTCCTGAGAGAAGCACACTCTCTGTGCTTCTCTGAAACTAGTATTTAAGGATTGCTCTGCTCTGCCGCTGGCTGGTCTTCAGTCATGGATATGACTGGTGTGACACGGGAAGGATGAGGCCCCCCCACTCAGAAGGTGTCAACAACCCAGAAAGGATGAAATCCGTGGCCTCAAAGTTGCAGAGTAGTAGCAGGAGCAGTGTGGGAAGGGGCTAGGACCCATGATGCCCAGAGAGGGGCTGGGGCCAGAGTGGATGTCCTGTGCTCTTGCTGGGAACACGCTGCCCACTCCCTCAGCACCCACACCCCTTTCCAGGGTGTTTTTCATTTGATGTTGAGTGAACACTTGTTCATGCTTACTTGGAAGTTAGCAGGATATCTTTTCTCTCTTTTCTTGCCTTCATTGATAATATTTTTTCAAATGAAATTCATTTCCCAAAGTGCATTTCGTTCCATTTCCTCTCCTTCCCTTCCTCTTATTTGTTTCGCATCCAAGAAATATTCATCGTTGGCTGGTTGATAGGAATTATTAAGGCAATGTCATGGTTTCCAGAAATACATGTGTTACCGGGGGTGGAGGGAACAGATCAAACCTCTCTGAATTAACTCATGGTAAATAAATCCCATGTAGATTACTTTCTCCTTTCTGCCCAGTGTAGCTCCCTGAGGTCCACATAACCCTTGGGTATGAGATACGTTTGGTGAAGGAATGAATATTATGTGCCAAGTGCTGTGCCTTGTGGCATTTTTACTTTATATTATTAGATTCTTGCAACCGTCCCAAGGCAGTAATACCATGCAACAAGGGGCCATGGGATGATTAACAAGTGACCACGTGGAGGTATAGTTAAAGAAAAGGAGCAGAGAGAAGACATTTGAGCAAGAACTTGAAGGGTGTAAAAGCAGGATCCGGGCAAGGGATAAGGGTCACCCAGAATTACTTGCAGGGTTAGATGCCCTGCAGAGTGATAGACACATTTGCCATCCTATCACTTCTGCTCTCACACCAGGAGGACTTTCGAGTCACTGATGGGCTGGACCACCCAGAGAAAGGATCTGAGCTCCTGAGAGTATAGGTGAGGACTGAAGCATATGACAAATTACAGTCAAATTAAGAATGAGATGTGGGCACTTTCTGGTACCATTTCAGAGAGGAAGCCAGTATCAGCCTTGAGAGTTGTGTGAGTTTCTAGAACCTATGGGTTTGTCCAAACATCATTATTTAAACACCTCTGTTTTCCTCAAGGTTAGGAGAATATTCCCAAAACACGAGGGACTCCTGACCTCGTATCTTGAACAACGGGGCAGGAGGAGGGGGTGGACAGGCGCTGGGTGCTAAGAGGCTAAAATTTCTGGACAAGTGGCTTAAGTAGAGGGGAGGCCCAGTGGAAAACAGGGCACCACAGCTCCAGAGAGGAGGGCACCATACTGGCCTCCCTGAAGCCTGCGGGATTAAGACATGAAAGGAAGGAAGGAAGTTCTCATCAAATTGAGATATAGGACTATTGGTATTATATATTTCTTCTTGAGTAAGCTTTGGTAGTTTGTGTCTTTCAAGGATTTTTCCCATTTCCTCCAAGTTATCAAATATATTGGCATAAAATTGTTCATAGTATTCATTTCAGTGTCTGAAGAGTATATAGTGATGTCTCCCCATTCATTCCCCATATAAACAACTTGTGACTTCCCTTTTTTTCCCAGATGATCTGAATAGATTTTTACCGTGTTTACCATGCTTATTCATGTTTCATAGAATCAACTTTTTGATTTATTTATTGTTGTCATTTTTTATTATATTTTGTGGATTGCACAGATTACTGATTTTATCTTTATTTTCTTCTTTATGCTTCCTTTGGGATTAGTTTTGCTCCTTTAGAAGTTCTTCAGAATGGAAGCTTTGATCATTAATTGAGGGCCATTTATCTTTACTAATATGTACATTTAATGGTACAAATTTCCTTCTAAGTGCTGCTTCAGCTATGCTCCATAAATGTTGACATTTTGTGTTTTCATTTTTTTTTAAAGATTTTATTTATTTATTTGACAGACAGAGATCACAAGTAGGCAGAGAGGCAGACAGAGAGAGAGGAGGAAGCAGGCTCCCCGCTGAGCAGAGAGCCCGATGCCATCCTCAATCCCAGGACCCTGAGATCATGACCTGAGCCGAAGGCAGCGGCTTAACCCACTGAGCCACCCAGGCACCCCGTGTGTTTTCATTTTTATCCAGTTCACAATATTTTCTAATTTTCCTTGTGATCTTTTTCTTTGACCCAGTGGTTATTGAAAAGTTTGTGTTTTATTCCAAATATTTGGGGGATTTTCCAGATTTTGCGGGGGAGGGTGTAGCATTCTGGTTTAAGTCTGTTGTAGTCAGAAATCATACTTGAATGATTTGACTATTTTTTACTCAATAAACAAGTTTTGACTAGAAAGGAATATGAGCTTTGTTCAGAAGTCCAGCTACCTGGGGAGAAGGCAGACTCTTGTCCAAAGGCCAACTCCCAGGTTTCAGCCTGGCCCAGAGATTTTTAAAGGGTCTTAATTAATTAAGAGTGTGGTGGTCTGTAACATTTCTTGATTACATGCAGAGTTGATGATGCCAACTACAGAGTTATCTCCGTGGTCGGAGGTTGTGTACGAAGTTCTAGTTCCTTGGTGTCCAGAGAAGATTGTGTAACATGGTCTGGTTCCTTGGTGTGCAAGGGTGGTTGTGCAAGAGTACTCTGTTCTTTCTGCGAAGGAGGGAAAGGTCTATAGATGTGCAAAGTGAGGTCAGTAAATTCATTTGTGTGAACTTAAAAAAGAAAAAAAAAACCTGCTGAAAGATTGCTGAGCTAATCAGAAAGCTAAGGGGTCTTCAACAGACCTGCTGGCCTCTGTGGCCTGGGGATGCTCTGGTCCTTTATTCCCCAAGGCCAGTGGTCTGCAAATCTCCAAGTAACTTACTCCTGCTACAGACCAAGGACCTTAGGTAAGCAAGCTAGTAGTGTTTTAACTCAAAGCAAGTTAACCCTTAAGACCAGCTGGAGTGCTGTCATGATTGCTCTATACATTATTGGGAGAAGAGTGTTGAAGTCTTGGACTGAAATGGTGGATTTGTCTATTTTCCTTTTAGTTTGAACAGGTTTTGTTTTATGAATTTAGAAGCTCTGTTATTAGATATATTTAAGATTTTGGGGGTCACCTGGGTGGCTCAGTGGGTTAAGCCTCTGCCTTTGGCTGAGGTCATGATCTCAGGATCCTGGGATTGAGGACGGCATCGGGCTCTCTGCTCGGCGGGGAGCCTACTTCCCACTCCCCACACCTGTCTTTCTGCCTGATTGTGATCTCTTGCTCTCTGTCAAATAAATAAAATATTTTTTGAAGAAAGTTTAAATTTATAAAAAAATATTTTTCTCTCCTTTTGATGATTTAATTGGGGGAAATTGTGATTGTGAAATGTTTCTCTTTTTCACTGATAATTTCCTGTGCTCTAAAAATCTTTATTGTGTTATATTAATATAGTCAGTCTAGTTTTCTTTGGAATGTTATATACTTGATGTATATTTCCTATCCCTTTTAAGGTTATCTGTTAGCAACCTTAGTTCTATCAGCAAACTTAATTCCTCTTTGTCACGTAAGCTAGTGTATTCATAAGCTCTGAGGATTAGAAAGTGGAAATCTTTGGGAGATGACCATTATTCTATGTACCACAGTCAGTCTTCCCAAAGATGTGTCACATTTTTGTCTTTCAAAAAATTTTTTTTTTCTATTGTTTTCTGGCTTTAATTTTATTGATTTCTGCATTTCATTATTCCCTTCCTTTTGCTTGCTGTGATGTTCATTTTGCTCTCTATTTTATAGGTTCTTGAGATGGGAAGTCAGGTTACTGACTTGAGACTTCTTTTCTTTTTTTTTTTTTTTTTGAGACTTCTTTTCTAATGTATACAGTTATAGCTATAAATTTCCCTCTCAGTAATGCTTTAGCTCTGTTCCCCATATTTTGATATGTTGTATTTAATTTTCATTCAGGTCAATGTAGCTATTTTAAAATTTCCCTTGAGATTCCGTTTTAGGCCCATGGGTTATCTTGGAGTGTGTTGTTTAGCTTCCAATATAGCCCTGCTCTGGGTGCATGCACATTGAATATACCTATGTCTTTGTGATGGATTGGCCTTTTATTATTCGATGTCCCTCTCTGTTTCTGGTATTTTTCTTTGCTCTGAAATACATTTTATCTAATATTGACAGAGCAACTCCTGCTTACCTTTGATTAATGTTTGGATGATATATAATGTTTTCATTATTTTACTTTCACCCTTTCTATATCATTATATTGAAGTGAATTTCTTAGAGTCAGCTTGTAGTTGGGTCATGATTTTTTAATCCACTCTTCCAAACTCAGTCTTTTAATTGGTGCATTGAGACCATTTGCGTTTAATGTAATTATTGATATGTGAAGGCTATTGTTTCCATTTAGTTTTTGTTTTTTGTCTGTTTCAGCTTTTATTTTAGTTTCTCCTGTGTTTCTGTGGGTTACTTGACATTTTTAGCATCCCATTTTGATTTATCTATAGGGTTTTCAGTGTATATGTTTGTATAGCTTTTTTAGTGGTTGTTTGATGCACACATAACTTGCCGCAGTCTGGTGGTGTTAGTTTGCCAGTCCGAGTTAAATGCAGAAAACTTATCTCCCTTTACATCCCTTTGTCCTCCCCATTTATAATATAGTTGTCATAAATATTTCCTCTGTATAAATTTAGAACCATATCAGACAGATATAACTTTTGCTTAAATTGCCAGTCTTAATTTAGAAAACTCAAAGGGAATTATATTTACTCTTTTTTTACTCATCTGTTCTCCCTTCCTTCCTGATTTCCTTTTTTCATCTTTTCCTTTCTGTTTAGAGGATTTTGTTTAGCCATTCTTTCAGGGCACATCTGCTGCGGATAAACTCCCCATAGTTTCTCTTCATCTAAGAATATCTTGATTTCCCTTTCATCTCTGAAGGTTATTTTTTCTGGTTATAGGACTCTGGGTTGACAATTGTTTTCTTTCAGTGCATGAAAAATGTTTTACCACATTTTTTTCCTGGTCTCCAGTGGTTTCTAATGAGAAATTCGCCATGATTTGGAGGTTTTCCCCTATAGGTAATGACTCTTTTCTGTCTGGCAGCTTTCACATTTATTTTGTAATGTGTCTTTAGTTTTTATAAGTTTGATTATGATGTGTCCTTTTATGGATTATTTGTGGTTTATTCTCTTTGGAACTTGTTCAGCCTCTTGAATCTGGTTTGTATCCTTTGCTGAATTTGGGAAGTTTTTGGAATTATTTCCTCAAGTGTTTTGTTTTGTTTTGTTTTGTTTTTGTTTTTGTTGTGTGGCATTGTTGTTGCTGTTGTTCGTTTTTGTCCCACCATCTTTCTTTTCTCTTTCTGGGACTCTGATGGCACAAGTATTAGATCTTTTGTTATGGTCTCACAGGTCCCTGAGACTCTGGTTTTTTGTTTTGTTTTGTTTTGTTTTTTTCATTCCATTTTCTCCCTATTGTTCAGATAAGGTTATTCCTATTATTCTGTTTTCCAGTTCACTTATTTTTCCTCTGTCTCCCTTATTCTTCTGTTGAGCCCATTACTGATTTCTAAATTTAGTTATTAGGGGCACCTGGGTGGCTCAGTGGGTTAAGCCGCTGCCTTTGGCTCGGTCATGATCTCAGGGTTCTGGGATTGAGCCCCACATTGGGTTCTCTGCTCAGCGGGGAGCCTGCTTCCCTTCCTCTCTCTCTGCCTGCCTCTCTGCCTACTTGTACTCTCTGTCTGTCAAATAAATAAATAAAATCTTTAAAAAAATAAATTTTGTTATTATATTTTTAATTTCTAAAATTTACATTTGGTCCTTCTTTAGATCTTATATTTTATTGTTGGTACTTCCTGTTTTGCTTGCTGAAACTTTCTATTCTTTCATTATTTCAAGCATATTTAATTGCTTATTGAAGTATTTTCATGATTGCTGCTTTGAAATCCTTATCAAATTATTTTGATTACTCTCTCATTGTTGGCATATTTTCATTTTCCTGTTTCATTCAGTTTTATATGTTCCTGGGTCTTAGTATGACAAGTGATTTTCTATTGAAATCTGGGCAGTTTGTACACTATGTTATGAAACTCTGAATCTTATTTAAATCTTTCATTTTAACTGACTTCCTGTAACACTGCTCCTGAGGGGAAGTGGGGGCGCTGCCTCAAACTTCCAGGTGGGGGTAGAAGTCCAGGTTCCCTACATGTCCCCTGTTGACACTTGCAAGGGGAGGTCCTGTGACTGAAGGGCAGGGATAGGAGTTCTGGCTCCCCAGTGGGTCTCTACTGATTCCTCCCTATATCAATAGTGGTACCTGTACAGAAATTTCTCTTATAAACAAGACATCAGCTAAGATATTTACAGCTACAAGTAATAGAAAATCCAACATCATGATGTGAATCATCAGGATATTTATCATGATGTTAACAAGAGTCCCAAGGTTAGGTAGTTTCAAGATTAGTCTGGCAAATCAGTGATGTCATCAAGGATCCAGAATTTTTCTATCTTCCTGTTATGCAAGCTTCTCAACCTCATGCCTTTGTCACATATTTGCAAGGTGGCTTCCACTGGTCCAGGAATCCCATATACATTTCAAGGCAGACCAAAGGAAAAGAGTAGGACCAGGGAACTTCTTGCATCTGTACTTCCTATTAAGAGGAAGAAGCTTTTCCAAAAGTCTCCCTACAGTCTTCTGCTTACATCTTGTTTGGCAAAGGGGTGCCCATCCCTTGCTGCAAAAGAGGTTAGGAGAATGAGTATCTAGAAAAGGGGATTAGGATTTTTTTTTTTTTTAAAGATTTTATTTATTTGACAGACAGAGATCACAGTAGGCAGAGAGGCTGGCAGAGAGAGAGGAAGGGAAGCAGGCTCCCTGCTGAGCAGAGAGCCCAATGCAGGATGCAGGGCTGGATCACAGGACCCTGGGATCATGACCCGAGCTGAAGGCAGAGGCTTTAACCCACTGAGCCACCCAGGAGCCCCAAGGGGATTAGGATTTTTGAAATTAGCTAGGAAGTAGGATCAGAGTATACTCCTTCTAAAAATATGGGATCTCACTGGCCTCCTGACCCAGAGAGGATCTCTTTGTGGAAGAACACATGGGGTTGGGGACCCTGCTGAGCCTCTGCAGCAACGTATTCATTCTCCTTTTGGAGTAATTTCTCTGTCTATTATCTGTTCTCCAAAATTAAAAGGTAACTGTGTCTCCCTAACCCTTTCCACATTGTGATGCTGGAGCATGGTGTATGTACAAAAGAGCATATCTGTTTTGGTCATGGCTGACTGCCAGCTCAGGTGGGCTCAGGTGGTCTGCTGTGTGGATGTAGGTGCAGAGGGGCAGAGACCCCTCCTTCCCGCAGATTCATACTGACTTTCTGCTCTTGGGCTAGTCGGAAACGTACTACCCCACGTAAGGGTGCATGAGCCCACGTCTGATCAGATAGATGGAGGAGTGCATTCCGCACTTCCCTCCTTGTTCACTTCCCTATCAAATCTGACAAGGGCAACTGTTGTTTACCTTCTCCAGCTGTGTCCAGATGTCTCCAGAGTCAGGACTCAGTGAGAGAGGCAGACTAAGGCACCCTCATCAGTCTTGTTGCTGATGCTGGAAGCAGGGCTGTCTTCATGGGCTTGTCAGCAAATCAGGGGCAGTAAGGACATGTGGGGCAGAGGAAACAGATAGGGCAGAAGAGATGCAGGGCACACCTGGAGAGGAGAGGTAGGGGACAGCAGAATACAGGTGCACCTGGGAAGGAGGAGTGGGGGATGGCAGGATGCCTAACCCAGCTGCAGAGGAGGGACTGGAGGGTGGGGGACAGTCCAAGACAACCCATCGAGGAACCAGCAAGTCCATGCATCAGCTCCCTGTTCACCTGGTGCTGAATACATTTGATCACCTTTAGAGAGGGGAGGACTTTGCCAAGGCCTGTTGAGGATAATAGTACAATTTTATTACAAGTCAAGGCACACTTCTGCAAAAGTGTGGGGGCCAAAGAAAGTCACTGATGTTTGAAGGCAAAGGACCATTTTGTCCAAATGCTACAGATGCAGTTTGTGGTCTGTCGGGTGGGACCACCCCAGGGAGCTCCTGGAGGTGCTGTCCCCCCGGGGGTGGTGTCCATGTGGAGGCGCTGTCTCCCTAGGGTGAAGTACCCTGGAGGCAATGTCCCCCCCAGGAGTGGTGTCCACGTGGAGGCGATGTCCCCCTGGACGTAGTGTGCCCTGGAGGTGATGTCCCTCTGGGGGTGGTGTCCCCTGAAGGTGATTCCCTTGGAGGTGAGGACTTTGACCAGCTCCTGAGGAATCCCAGGGGTACACCTCCATGGGCCCCCAGGTTTCCTGTAAGAGCTGCTTCTGGCTGGGCCTCCATAGGAGTTTTGATGCCCAGAGCTCCCATGGGATGGATAGCAGCTCAGGAGTCCCGTCTTGGGCTCGTTTGGGGCCCACGGCCCTGCCAGCTGGCCTGAGGTCTGTGGCTGGTGTCGGCAATGCCACCTTGGCAAGGATGGGCACATTTGTGTTGGGTGCAAGCCATGAGCCAGTATCCAGTGGTCCCTCTGCAGCAGGGAGGACAGGCAGGGGTGCTGGTCCCTGCTTGGGGTTGGCAGTCCCGGTGATGCTAAGGAGGGAGGTTTCTTAGCCGGTGTCCAGGAGGGTTTTCCCCGCTGCTCTGTGGTCCAGCCTCCTCTCCCAGCTCCTCCTGGGGCAGAGTGATTCTGTTAACACACACCCAGGCACCCGCTCCCTTTCGCACCCTCCTGTCAGCTCCCCATCTGCTCAGAGCCAGCCCTGGGTCTCTGATAATGACCCACAAGGCCTTGTGGGGTCTGGCTGGCCTCCACCCTCCCCCAGCCACTATCCCCTATCCCTGCCCTCCAGCCAAGCTGCCACCCTGGAGCACATCACACCCTCAGGCCTGACCCCACCTCAGGGCCTTTACACCTATGGCTCCCTGGGCCCCAGAGCTTTCAACAGACGCTCAGAGGCACCATTCACATCTTCCAGGAGGCACCTTCTCAGAGAACCTTTCCCTCCAAACTTTTGACACCCCTCACCCCCCTGACCATATCTTAGCCCCTTTCCCTGCCCAAATTTTCTCCATTAGCACCGAAGGCTCCTACCTCCGTGCCTCTCCTCCTCCTCCACGGTTCCTTCCACAGCATGCGAAGGCCTTGCCGGTTCACCCGTCCTGTCCAGCCGCTGGTTGCTGGACCCCTTGCCTGGAGTGGGTGAGCGCAGGTTTGCACTCAGCAGCGCCCTGTGGAGACTGGCCGAGGGACTCGGAGTGGGGAGGGCTGGATGCAGACCCTGCTTCTTAGCAGGAGATGGAAGGTCCTGGCAGTGTCACCCCCTTCCCCAGGCCCCTGGTACTGCCCGCTCCGCCACCCCTCTCCCACCGGTGGGCTTCCTGGACCTGCGCATACCTGGCAAGTGACCCTCCATCCAGGGCCCCACGTGTGCCCTCCAGCTGGGCCCGGCAGGTTAACCGGGCTCACTACTCGCAGGGCGACATTCAGGCTACGCTATGTCGTCTCTGCAAACCAAGACCCACAGATAGGCCCAGGAGCCCCGGGTTCAACCAGACCCATCGGGGCCTCCTCCGGAGCAGGACTGCTGCCCTGATGGGGTTACTCACAGGTTGAACCACCCCCCAGTTCACATGCTGGCATACTAACCCCAGAACAGTAGGTGATCGAGATGTTTGTTGAATGAATCCATGACCTGAGCGTACCCTTCAGCGGGTGACTTCTGTATTTACTCTCAGTTCTATGGAGGTATTTCTGCCTCTCTCAGGGGATGAAGGTGAATTTGTATGTGAAAGTGGTTCACACCTAGAGTGGTTCCTGTTTTCCCCAATGACTGGAGGACTTCAGCCGTCTTAGTGAGCCGGGCCGGGGCCGGGAGGGCCCTGGGATGTGACTGAGCCACCCCCTCATGGGGAGCCTGCGGAGCTGGGACCCCTTCCAGTGGCACTGCCATGTCGCACCTGCCATCTACATCTAATGAGGTCACCAGGGGACCTATGTGCTCAGCCCCCAGTGAGGAGGGCTTTTCTTAAGGGCTGGCCCCAAGGGGTGTGGCTGGGGATGGGCTTGGCAGGGTGTGACCCTCCCCTCCCTGTGTCTCCCAGTCTGGGGTCCAGGAGGAAGATGTCGCTAGAGGATGGACAGAGGGAGGGGTCCCATTACCAGCAAGAACTGCCGATCCAGGGCATCTAATCCGTCTAATTGCCTTCTTCCTGTGGGCCATTGATCCCCTAACGGCCTTCCAGCTTGAGGCCAGCTGTCTGCCCTTCCAGGCACTCCTCGCTCCCTATCCCCACCCCCCCAACCCCAAACCCCGCGGGGAAATTTCGCATTTTCCTGGTATCAGCGGGAAACTAGGAAATGCTTCGGAAAGCAGGGCTGCATAAAACAATGGTTTAAGGGGCCGAGGTCTGGATAAACAGCCTCGTTGCCCTTTGGAATCTGGGGATTAAAGCGCACTCAGGAATGTGTGTTCTGGGTGGGGAGAGATAAAACCAACAACGCCAGCAATTCTGCTCTGGGGCCGAGGCAGCCTGACACAGGAGGAGGCGGGAGGGGGGCGAGCGGGGTCCCCCAGCTGCTCTGGAACGCCAAGACCCGGCCTGCGGCCTCAGCAGTGCAGCCTGGCTCCCCGTCACGGGGCGCTGCTCAGCGCGCACCCGGCAGTGCGGCTGCCAAGGTCCCTGCCAGGTGGACCCGGGTCTGGTGTCCGGGGGGCGGGGCCTCACTGCTGGAGGCGGGTCTGCATCGTGGCCCGCGCGTTGCTATGACCCCTCTGCAGGCAACCAGTCTCTGGGATTTGCTTGGGGGTAGTGGGGAGGTCCGGGGGTGGGGCGGGTGCTGCTGTGATTTTCTATAGAATTGGGGGATTTTAGAGTTGGTTGTACCCAAGGAGTGATATGCCCTGGAATCAGCACGATGGCTCTTGCCGGGACCATTAACCAGGGCTGGCTCAGCCTGAGCGAACAGTGACCTGCATACTCCTCCAGTTCCTGAGAAGTCGGTCCTTATCCTGCATGGATGGGACCCTTAGGTCAGCCCCTTGTGGTGGGGAGAGGCAGTGCAGCTCCTCCCCTCCTGAGATGAAGGGGAAGTTAGCCTAGGGAGTGAGGGGGCTGCTCTGGGTGGCTTGGATCCTTGCGGTGGAGCTCGGCTAAGAATGGGGTGTTTGGCTCTCCCTGGAGCTGCTTAGTCATCTGCCCATCTCTGCCCCGTGGTGGCTCCAGGCTGACAAGCTCCAGGAGTGTCTTGTCCAGCCAGAAAGCTGCTATCTGAGCTCTGCCACTTAGCCTCAAACTGCAAAGCCTAGCAGGAGACAACACCAAGCCTAGCAGGAGACAACACCAAGCCTCATTTCTGCAGAGAGGGCGGGTCTCCTTCCCCTGGAATATGCTAGGGCAAATTCTGGCCCTCAGCCTGTCCTCGACCACGTGTGCCCACCTGGTGGCTCAAGGGCTGGTCTGCCTTCCCAGTTCTCATCCAGGAACATTGTGGGGAGAAATGTGCCTGTAATAACACACGCGGGGCTTTTCTTAAGTTCACAGTGGCTTGCAAACGCAGTTTTGTTTGTTCTAAAGATGGCGGGTGGCCCTGAGGACCTGACCCCTTGAGCCTGTCTGAGCTTAGACTCAGTTGGCTTCTACCCAGGCCTGGGCCAACCGCCCTCAGGCCTGCAGCCTCTTCTGTTCAGAGAGCAAGGAACAGGGATTCTCGGATCGTGGAGAAAGACAAACCAGGACGGATTAAGAAAAGGAAAGAGGGATGTGTTGATAATGGCTTTTTAAAAGAAGTAGGGATGGGAAGCTGTTGTTTTGCACTTGTGGGCCTGGATGCTTGGCCCGTGGGTCCCTTCCACAGCATGAAAGCCCGGCTTCACGCTGGGAGAATCTGTGTGTTGGTGGTGATTTCTTATGGAGACTCAGACTAGCTCTCTGTCACAGTTTCCCCCACTTCCCTTTGGATTTGCATGCACACAGTCAAGCTGCTTCAGATTTTCAAATACTTAAAGATGCACATGCTTTCGAGTTTCCTTTCTCAAAATGAGTGTCCTGGGTCCTCTCATGAAGTCCCTATACAGCAGAGCTTCTGGGCCTTCTCCCCTTCCCATTGCCAGGTGGTCCATTCTGGGAGAGTGATGACAGCAGCTCTGCAGCCCCAACACACAGCTGGACTACACTTCCCTGCATCCCATGCTGTTAGGGACTACACTTCCCAGCAGTCTGTGCTGTAAGGGACTACACTTACCAGCAGCCCAGGATGCTAGGGACTACACTTCCCAAAAGTCTATGTTTCTAGGGACTACACATCCCAGCAGACTGTGCTGTTAGGGACTACATCTACCAGCAGCCTATGCTGCTAGGGACTACACTTCCCAGCAGCCTGTTTTGCTAGGGACTACACTTCCCAGTAGCCTGTGCTCTTAGGGACTGCCGTGTCACCAAGTTCTGGCCAATGGAATGTATGGGAGCGGTTTGGGTTTCTTCCAGACCTGGCCTGGGGAGACCCTACTACTGTACCCTTTCTCCCTCCCTTCCTGCTGACGGGAACAGCAAACCAGGGTGCCCTTGGAAGCAGGTGCTCCTGATGGAGCCCCTCAGCCAGATACCCCAGTGACCCGGTGCAGCTGGCCCTGACCTGGAGCGCCCTCCTCGCTGCGACCTCGCTAGAAGGGGACTGGTTCGGGCCTGGGTCCTTCTGGCGGTGCAGCGCGGTCTAATCCAGCAAACACAGTCACGTGACCTGGAGTTGGCAGTGGGAGGCTCTGTCACCTCGGTTTAAACCTCAGGGCACTCCCAGGATTACACCCTGGAGGCCAGCAGTACCCTGGGGCCCCCGCAGCGCTCCCAGCCTGGAGCCTCCCGGGCTCACCTGTGCGCGGACTGGGGGCCGGAGCTGCTCCCACGCGTTGGGCGGCCGGTGCCCGGCTGCGGGCGCCCGTGGGGAGATGGAGATTGTCAAAACCAGCCGGAGGTCGGGGCCTCGGGCAGGGGCGAGCTGACGGGCTCGGGTCTCAGGCGCTCGGTAGAAACAGCTCCGCACACTTTCCCTAAAGGAACATGTCTCCTCTCTGGGTTTTCTCTGGCGTGAAAAGGGAGGAGAAGTTTGCCAGCAGCGCCAATCACGGGGAAGCAGTACAGCACAGACCCTCCTGTCCCCTCACCCCGCGCAACATTAGTCCAAGCGCACAGCCGGTGACTTGGGGACACCTGTTATCTCTGGCTAAATGAAAACGCGAGTTGTCGCGAGGGATGAGCTGCCCGGGCAATCCTGCCAGCAGCGAAGTTCGCTCAGGTTTCAAAATTAAATACAGCGCGCGTGTCCCAGGGCGTGGGCGGCCCGCGACGGCTCTCCATCCTGGCCTGCTTCCCGGGGCCACGGGCGTGGCGAGGACAAGTGACCCAGGCCTCCCCGACAGTGCAGACCAAGGAGGGCGGGGGGTGGGAGCTGGAGAGCCGGGTGGGGGGGCTCGCCTTGGGGGGCAAGAGAGATCTGAACCCCTTTCAGCTTCCCGGGCCTGCCCTTGTCTGTGCTGGGAGCCCGCAGCTTGGCCGCGCCCCGCAGGAAACAGCTACGGCCGGGATCAGAGCCGGTGCGGTACAGGGGCACGCAGGGCGGGGCGCAGAAAACTGACCCTCAGCTCTCTGTTCCACTGAGGAAGCTGCCACCCTCAGAGCCCCTGAGTGGTTTGTCTAGAGCTGCAGGGACCCACAGGGGCAACTCTAGGAGGGGAAGCGCCGGGCGGGGCGGGGAGGGGCCGAGTGGGCGGTAACCAAGGGGCGGGGCCAAATGGGCGGCAACCGAGGGGTAGCGGCACGGGGAGTCTTGGCTCTGTTCTGAGCTGGAGGCATGGAAAGGTTCTGGGGGCATGGGCCGCACATGGCGTGCCCCCAGGAGGGGTGGGGACGGGACTCCCCCCAGAGGTGCACAGGAGAGGGTTCATGGTCACTGACTGAGTCCTGTGCTGTGGGTCCCTGGCTCCCTTTCCCTTTCCCCCTCTGCCTCTGCTTCTTTCTTGCCCCGCCTCAACCCCATCCCAAAAGGTTGTGAGTCTCCCCTTTCCACACACCCTCATCCCCACAGGTGTCGGGGATGGGAACCCAGGATGCCCAATGGAGGGGGGATGAGGGGCTGACAACCAGGGTCAGGAAGGCAGGAGCCGGGAGCTGGATGGTGCCCCAGCGAGGCTCCTGCACCCCATCAGACTTCACAGCAAAGCGCGAAGCCCAACATCAAGTTGTTAAGAACTTTGAGACGATAACCACAGAGCATTAACTCGGAGCTCGGGCAAGCAACCACACTGCTCCCTTGCCCAGCAGTGTTCGGCCACCATCCTCTCCCACCGGGCACAGCTATGGCTTCATGGATTCCCTTCCTCATGGGCTACTGCCTCAGCTCTGGCCAGAGTGCCTCGAAGACTGTGAATGCCACTGAGCCCCTACTCGTCCTCAGTTCTCCTGCTTAGACAGTTGCTGCAAGGCCCCTGTCCCCTCCACTGGCTTTCCCTCTGCCCCCTGCCCTCACAGCACTTGCCTCTGCTCCCGGGACATCGCCCCCGGGCAGCTCCTCTCGAATCCTGCCTCCTGGAAGAGCCTCCCCGGGGACGCCAGTGGCTCCTCCCTGCCCCCTTCCCGTGGCCATGGGACTTTCCTTCCTGACCTGAACACAGCTTTTGGCATATTGGTCACGTGTTTCTCTCCAGTTATCTGCCTGGAGTGTAAGATGCAAGTTCCTTCATGGCATACAGGTGTTTTTAAGCCGAGGAAACCGGCTGACAGTGGGTTGGTGTTCCCCATCCTGGCTTCTGGCTCTGAGAGCTGGGATGCTTCACGGCCTGTGTCTCAGTGACTTGTTCCTTTTCACAGGAGGGTGGCAGGCCACCATGTGAACCTACCATTGGCTGGTCTGTGCGTTTGTTTCAGGATGTTTGGTCTGTTCCCAGTGTGGTGGATATGAACATTTGCACAAGCATCTTTGCGTGGACACATGCTCATTTCTCCTGGAAGAATCCCTTGGTGGGCCTCCCAGCCCACCCATGCCTCCCGGGGCCACTGTAGCCAAAGGCCACAAAACAATAGAAATGTATTCTCAGGGGCCAGATGTCCAAGATCCAGGTGCCAGTGGGACTGGACTCTTCTGAGGGCGACGAGGGAGAGCAAGCTCGATGCTCCTCCCTAGCCTGTTATCTGCCAGCGGTCTCTGATAACCGTCTCTGTCTTCTCACACACGTTCTCCCGGGGGACCTCTTCGAGTCCAGATTTCCTCCTTTTGTAAGATTGCCAGTCCTGTTGGATTAAGGTGACTTCATCTTAACTAGTTCCATCTGCAATGGCCTTATTTCCAAATAAACTCACATTCCAAGGCCCTAGGAGCTAAGACTTCTAAGCATGAATTTTGGGGGTGGGGATATAATTCATCTGTCATAAGTAGGTGAACCTGAATTTCATGAAGTTCTGACGATCAGCCCCATGCAGGGGATGTCCCTGGCTTTGAGGCACATGACATCCAAGGGTGCTACCCTTTACCCCGCCTTATGATCATCTGCAGACCTTCCAATCCACCCTGCCCCCATTCCTAAGGAACATGGGAAGCCAGCTCATCACCTTCCCACCCAAACACAGATACCATTCTGCACGATTCTGAAGTCCAAGTGGGTCACGTGTCCCCCCTCCTAGCTTCAGATCACTTAACTTTCTCACAAGCACTGACCCTCACCATTATTTAACCAGACATACCCATGACAGTGAGCAATAGCTTGGTATTACCCAGAATGGCTCTATCTCTGAAATTTTGATCTCTGCATCTTGTATCACAACCTTAAGCCTTCTGGCCCACTCATTCCTTTACTCTCTGATGCCTGCTTTGTGACCTGATCGAGAGGTCAGTTCTTGTACTCTGTAGGCTCATTGGGTCACAGCTGATGGGGAGACCCCTTTAGAGTATTGGCTCACCCAGCTGGCAAATGCAGAAACTGACGGCTTCAGGTCTGGCTGGAGCCAGGGGTCAGGACAGGCAGTCAGCTGTTTCTCTGTTTCCCCTCCTCTCCTGACTTCTTCCCTTCTGTCTTTCTCAACTTGGATTGATGTCGTTCTTCAAACACGTGTCTCCACCTGGCTACCAAGGTGGCCTACCTGAAGCTGTAAGTCTGGATTCTCATGTCTTGTGATCTAGAAGAAAGAGGACTTTCTTTCTTGCAGAGTCCAAATATGTACGTCTCTGCAAGGCTGTGAGAGGCTGCATGGAACTAGTCGCTGGCCATGGGGGATGGGTCGGCACCGCCAGCCACACCCATGAAGGGCCCCCTGGAGGTAGGCTGTCTGGGTGTCCCCATTTCGACCCAGCATTTTCACACTGAGAGTTTTTACTCTAAGTTTCAAGGACTATCACATTAATCAGAATTATACCAATAGCTGTTGACATTTATCAAGGAAGGGTTTTCTGCTTCTGCAGCTAATTCCGTCAAACCAGTCTAGCTCTTAGATCAATTTTTTACATAATGCTGTTAACCAAATTGTTTCCATTTTTATTTCTCAGTAATGATCTGACTCCTCCCTTTTTGTGTTTTTTTGTTTGTTTGTTTTTGTTTGTGTCTTTTTACCCATGTCTGATTTCCACGACTGTATCTTCTGCGCTGATGAGTTTTCTTTCATGGTCGTTACTTCTACAAAGCCCAATTTCTTGGATAATTGGCACAGATCTAAATTTTGTTCAGAATTTTTTATCCCTCTGTCAATCTAAATCCTTAACAAACTTAACATGTATTTTCAGGTTCTGTTGCTTTATTTTCTGTTGATTACTTTCACCAACTCTCTTCTTTCCTGGTTTAATTTCATAGTTTTTAACATTAACGATGTGGTTTCATTCCATTTTTTTATCCTCAACAACATTTTTACTGTGTGCAGTTCCAGTCTTTGCTGGCCTTATTTTGTGTTATTTCTACCAGTAATACTAATTTTGAACTGGAAAAAATGCAGTAGTGTGCATGCTGTAGCGAGTCCTGAGAAAATGGTGCAGAATTATTCTTGGGTAATTACTTTTGACCACAACTGGTCTACTTTATGGCTAATTCCGTTCTTTCATATGTTTAAAATTACTCTATAATCTAAGAATAACCATTTACTCTTTGACGGAACAAAGCCATCTAGGGTGGGTAGGGGAGAGGCCAGCGGAAGGTAGGTGTCGCTCATCTAAGAAAAGGGACTTTAAATAATGCTCTTCAAGAAAATAACTTAGATGGTCTCATGCATTCATGTCTCAAGGTCTCTCAGGCCCTCCAGCCTTCACTATTGGCTCTATCCAGGTTATTTCACCACCAGTAGCCCCAGTGTTTTCCTTTCCCAGGGTTCCTATGCAGGTGCTTGACAGATGACTAAGGAAGGATGGATCCAGTGCTCCCTGCTCCTCCCCTCCCCATCCCCAACATTCCCCCACTACTCATCCCCAGTACTCCCACCCTCTCCCCATCCCCAATGCTTCCCTGCACATACCCAACCCTTCCCTTTCCTCGCGCATCCCCAGTGCTCCCCGCCCTCCCCCCATCCCCCAGGCTCCCCTACCCATCCCAAGTGCTCCCCTCCCCTACTCATCCCAGTGCTCTTCTCATCTACCCAAAGGCGATACTTCCCTTCCCCACTCATACCTTCAGGCTGCTGGGGGAAAATGCAGATGCAATCCTTTGGGGCCCCTAATGAGGGGCAACCCCAGAAGGCAAGCTCTCTTTCAGAGTCTTCTGTTTGTCCTGCTTTCCCAGGCCCCATCCAGAAAGTCAGCCCAGCCTCCAGGGCACCAGTGTCCCATCTGCTTCTACCTGGGGCTGCTTCCTTTCAAACAATGGTGTGGGTGGGTGCATGGGGCCTTTGTTTCCCCTCCTCACCCAGATCAGCTGAGTCCTGAGCTGAGTGCCACTCCTACCTGGCCCAGTAGTGCCCTTGGGTGGCATGCTGTCCAGCTCAGAGGAGGAGGAGGAAGAGGAGGGAGGGATGATGGGGAGCAGACCCAGCTGGTCTTGCATCTGGGGGCCACGTCAGCCCCTCCTGCTATGCCAGGAAAGATCTTTGGGACAAGCAGCCCTACCCTGTAGTCTCCTGGCCCCATTAAACCACAGATCCAGAGGTGCTGGTTAGAATGGGCAGCGTGGGTGTTTCTGGACCTTGGGCTCGCTGGGGGGCCGCTGGCTAAGAATCCGCTGCTCAGGCATCACTGGGATTGTCCCAGGCCCTGCTGGGTCAACAACCTCTGGGGGGCCTGGTCTACCTGAGGCTGTTCCAACGAGGGCCGGAGTACTGGGCAGACGTGCTGGCCTGTCCTTTGGCCCCCATGTCTACTGCTCCAGGTCAGAGCTCGGACTTGGCATTGAAGGCAAAGACTCCACCTCCAGCCCGCACTCAGCCACCCTGTGACTGGGGATCCTGTTCCCACCTCTCTTGTCCTCTCGCTGGGGATAATGACAGCCCTCACCCTGAGATCGCTGGCAGGCCGCGTGAGCTAATGCTTGTGAAATACTTCATGGGGAAGCTGGCAGCTCTTCCTCTTACGCTCCATTGTACTCATTCATGTTCCATAAGCCCTCTGTTCATCTCAGGCTTGTAAAAATATTGACACGTGTGTTTTCTTCCTCATGAGCACAATACACTATTGTGTGGGCTCTTCACAGTCAGAGTCTGGCGTCAGGGAGGGGTGGGGCGCAGACGCATTCTCACCCCCCTTGTCACGGCACTTCCGGCTCCCATTGCCCTGGTCCCGGTGCGCCTGTTCTCGGCTGGGGCAAAATCATTCTGGTGCCCCCAAACCCAAGCGAGAGTCAGTGTCCCTACACGGGGCCTCTCCTAGGTGACACGGTCAGACCCCCACCCGCTCCATCCTTTCATCCCTCTTAGGGCCCAGAAACAGCTGCATGTGCATCCCTGGAAATGCCCCTCACAACTTGGGGCTGTTTTCTGGGACGCCAGAACCTTAAGTTAACTCGCTTTGTCGGCATCTCTCCCAGCTCCTCACCTGACCGCTTACCACCCCTCCTGGCACCTGGGAGGTGTCTCAGACTCTCCCCTCCCCATGGTTTGGTCACTGACCCAGCGCCCATGAGGTCTGAGCCCCAGTGCTCTTCGATGGAGACAGAGAGCCCAGGCTGCAGGCTCATGGTGCCGTCAGGAGACCGCGTTGGAAACGCCTGACGGTGACACCCAAACAGAGCTGGAGGACGAGGGTGGAAGGTGTTTCCAGTTGGGAGGAGCCCGGCGGGGGCGGGCAGAGGGCTGTGGCGGTGGTGGCAGTGTGGGGAAAAGACAGCGCCCAGCACACCTGCTCCGGGGAGGGGGGGGTCCCTCTTCCAGAGGAAACACCAGATGCCCCTTGGAGGTGGCAGAAGTGCCCGGCAAGCAGTGCGGGCAGCCTCCCCCATGCCGGCCGTGCTGTTCCAGGAGACTGGCCATGGGCCATGTCCCTCTCTGGTTCCTGAGTCAGGAACCAGGGCAGATGGACTCAGGGCAGATGCCTCGCATCCACATGCTTCCGGGAATGGGGTTCCAAAGAGGTCCTGGCACGGGGTTGGCGTCCCTGGACCAGGACCGGACCCAAAGCGGGGACTCTTATGTGTAACCAGTCCCTTGGAGCCACTTTGTCGAAGGATGGTCGGGGCAACGAACACACCTGCGCAGCCTTGGCCTTGGGGCCCGGATGCCTGCTCTGCTGACCACGTGTGTCCATGGGGGATGGTGCCGGTCCGGTCGCTGGGCGGGCTTGTGGACCTGTGGGCCTACATGTCCTTGGGCCTTTTCTTCTGGGGGCTGATGTTTGTGCCAGACTGTGCTCTCATGCTGGATTTTAAATTAGTTTTTTTTTTTTTTTTTTTATAACTGAAAGTGGAAAATAATGCACCTCTGGAATGGTATTAGCTGAACCTTCCACAGTCATAAATCCATGTGCTAATGGTTTGTTTCTGTGCTGTTGGGTTGTCATGGTGACAGGCCGCATTAACTAATAAGTTTGTTTTGAGAATTTTAATGCCTGTTTGCTAAACGTTCTCCTCCTGCTACAAAGGCTTGAGGGTTTGCAGCCCTCATGGCTGGGGATGGACTTGGGCCTCAGTATCCCTCAAGCTCTTAGAATGGCCTGAGGCCCCTTTAACCATCTCAGCTTGAAAAGCCTGAGAAGATGTGCCATCTGTAAACATATTTAAGATAATGGCCCTCGAGAGACGCCATGGAGAAAAATCACCACTGAGACCGTAATCTTGGCGTTTCAGAATGCACGCCGATGCAGGAACGTCTCTGTGGGCGGCAGGAGGCGTGTTTCTCATCTGGATGTGGGATGGGGCTCGGGAGGGGTGGCACGGGTCCTGGTGGCCAGCAGGCCTACCAGACGGCCCCTCAGGGACCACTGCTGCCCGCACAGGGCCTGGAGGATGGTGGCACTGCTGTGATGCCTGGGCAGGGGGAGGGGCCCTGGGCCACCTCCTGCTGTCTCACAGCAGGGAGATGGAGCCAGGTCTGAGGGAAAGGCCTGCCCTTGATGTTCTGTATGCATCTCCAAGAGGGATGTTGCCTTCACAGCAGGAGGGGACCAAGACTAAATTCAAAGTCCCATCGGGTAATGCCTGCCTGGTTAAAATGATCTGGGATTCAGGACGCCCACGTGGAAGGAGGGACGTCTTCTGTCCATGGGAGACACTTGACAGGGCCCACGGGCAACAGGGAACCAGCCGCCCACAGGCTGCCTTGGCTTCCTCTGCCTTCTGTTTGAAGGAGCCCCTTCTGTTTACCCAGCCTGGTGAGTGGCACATCTGCCTGCTGAGACCTGGATGGGCTGGGGGTGCTTCCTACAAACAAGGTCCTCCTGTTGTCCTGGCACTGGTTGCTGCTGGGTTCTGCCAGATCCTCCGTGGAGCTTGGGGCTGGGTGTCCGCGAGCAGCCCACACACAGAGGGGTCGGGCCTGTCCACGAACACCAAGCCTGCACCCCCATCTTCACCTTCTTGGTGGGGGCCTTCTGGAGGACAGTCAGACCTCCAACCACATGCCACCCGTCTACCTCGGAGCCCTGGTCAGACCCCAGGACCTAGATCCCATGGAGGGAAGTGTGTGGTCTCCGACAACGGACCGTCCTGGAGGTTGAGCGCTCCAACTGCTGCGGGACCTGTCTGTAGCTCAGAAAGTGGGGAATACGTTAACTAATTAAAAATGTGTGTTGTGTGCCTAAGACGTGCTTGGCACAATTCTGGGAGCTGGTGAGGCTCGGGGGACAAAGCAGGACCACATGCTGCTCTAACGGAGCCTGGATTCTGGTGATCATAGCACAAGCAAGGGACTCCCAAAGGGCAGGGCAAAGAGGGAGGTTAGTGTGGGGGGGGGCGGGGGGGAGGTGGGCGACAGAGGGGAGGAGGCCAGAGAAAGCCCATGGCAGGGGCCTGGGAATGATGCTGCAGAAGCAGAGCCTGGAGCTGGATGGGAAATAAGCCATGGGCCCCGGGGGGATAGTTGCATAGCAGGCAGTGGGGAGCAGGAGGGGGGTCGTGGATGACCCAAATGAGTCCTTCCTGGTGGTGCCACTGGTGAAGGAGGGAAGGAGGAGGAGCGGGAAACAGTTTGCAGGGAAAGAGGTGACCTCAGGCTTGGACAAGCAGGGATGAGGTCAGGTGAAGAACAGAGGTGGCTGTGGGTGTCTCTGGGTGACTGGCAAAAAGCTGTAGGATAGACTTTCCATCAGTGGGCGTTTCCACTGTTGCCTGCTATCATGGGGGTGGTGCATTCTGAGGGGTGAAGAAGGTAAGTTATGACAGACTCATAAGAACCATTGTAACGTGAACTTTGGTATGTAATTAATTTTGCAGTCCTTAGAGCGGGGCGTGTGCATGTATGTGTATACGTAAGTACATGTACGTGTGTGTGCATGTGTGTGTATGTGTGCAAGTGTGTGTGCATCTGTGTGTTTGTGATGGAATGTGTCCCCACTTCAAGTTGAATTCCCCAAAGTAACCTGTGTGAGTATTTGTAATTACCCCAGGTGAGGGCACTAAGAATACGACAGACACGCTGTCATCCTACACTACCTTTCTCCATTAACACCACTGTTAGGGACTGAACGTTTGTGTCTCCCTGAAAATTTAAATGTTCATGTCCTAACCCCTAAATGGACAGTTTTAGGGGGCGAGGCCTTTGGGAGGTGACTAGGGTTGGGGGCTGGGGGACATGGTGGGATTAGCATCCCAGTTAGAAGAGGAAGAGAGGGGGCTCTCCCTCTGTCTCTGTCTCCCTGCCCCCAGAAAAGGTCAAGAGCATGCACGGCATCTATAGGCCTGGAAGAGTGTCCCACTAGGACCCCCTTTTTGCACTCCAGCCCGGAAACTGTTGGGGGGTGACAGCCTGCTGTCTGAGCCCCTGTCTGCGGGTTGGGTCGTGGCGGCCAGGGCCCACCAGCTGCTTGCTGAGAAGCGAGAAGTGAAAGCAAAAAGTGTGAATGCTCTTGACTCAGGCTCTGTGCTCAGGGTGGTCCTTCAGCCCCTTGGCCGGAGCCTGGAACCTGCACTCTCCTCTTCGGCATACACTGGAGACATGGCGATCATCTGGTTTCCCAACTCTCAGCAAAGATGACAAACGATCCCGAAGAGGAGCGAGGCTCTTCGAGGTGGTAACGTGGGCAAGCTGCTCCGATTAGTGCTAGTTGTGAAGAGAGCGGAGAGCTCGACACCACAAATACAAGGGCCCCAGCCCTCACTAGTGCAGGACAGCTCAGGGCTGGAGCAAAACCCTGCGCCTTCCCGGGTGCGTCACATCACACGGACGGTGAGGCGTCCAAACTTGATGTTGAGGTCAGAAAACCCCTTACGAGGAATTCTAAAGGCATCAGAAAGAAATCTGCGCCCAAGGTTGAAGGTGTTTGTGCTCACTGAGCTCCTACAGTCGTCTGCTCTGACCGCTCCGTTTTACGGAAAGGCCCTGCCACTCACCAGTTGGTCCCCAGAGCCACACCCAGGACTTTCCAGCTCAGTTGCTTCCCTGCGGGAGGAAGGCACATGGAGCACTTGGAATAACCAGCAGGAGGATTGAGTCGCTTCCCTGGGGCGGTGCCGGGGGTACCCTGTGGGAGCCAGGGCACCTTTAGGCTGTAGGGAGATGCTGGGGCAGAAGCCAAGTCTAGAATGTTCTAACAGCAGAGATTGGAACCCGCCGCAGCGTGGCGTGGGGAGCACGGAACACTGTGAAATGGAAACCCCCTTCTGTCTAAAAGAGAAAATCCATTTATAGCTCCTTTCTGACCGGATTATGATATCACTGCCAACAGATCTGAGAAAAGTCTTTCCTCTTCCAAATTCTACAGCACTCTGCTTTTTCCTAGCATCAGAAATTCCTTGATTCCGCTTCAAAGCACCTACCGATGCCAGTTTCCCTTAGCACCGAGCCTCTGCCCAGATTTACGCGACTTATCTCTGCGTCATTTCTCCCATACGGCCTCAGGGTCTGCTTCCCGGGGTTGGGGGGCGCCGTGTCTCTGTGCAGAACCCACAGAAGAATGCACGGGGCCCACGGAGCCTGGGTGCCCTCTGCAGATGGGGCTGGGCCCGGGAGGCACGGGCGTGGCCAGAGGGAGGTGAGGGGGATCCGTGGCCTGGCTGCCTGCTGGGGCTCCGAGCTGGGGCTCTGACAGGGGGTGTGTTCCTTCTGAACCCAGCTCAGCTTCCAGGGCTGCGGAGGAGGAAGGAAGTAAAGGTCTTGTCTCTTCTGGGAACCCCCTGTCCTTACTGATAAGAGGGAAGGGTCACTGGGGCCAACAGGGTCCTTAGCCTGCATAACACTAAGCTAGGGGTGTTGGGCAGGGGCACACAGTAGGTCTGCTGCAATTGCCCCTTTAACATCCGAAGGGGGTGAAGCCCGCTCATTGCTGACTTCAAAATGATCGATAACCTCCTGGGCTTACGTACAGCTTCCTTTTTTTGTGTGCATGAATTTGGTTGCCTGGGGCGGTGACAAAGTTCATCTAAGCTTCTGTCAGGCTCCTAAACCTTCCAGAACCCTCTGTGCCCTTGCTAGTAAATTCAGTTTTAGCGAGAAGCCTGCTAATTCAGGGTCACCAGAACTCCCATTCTTCATAATCTAGATGGGATCCTCATTCCCCACCACCTCCGGGCGACGTCTAATCTCCCCGACTTGCCTTCGGCAAGAATCCCGTTAGGTCACTGTAGCCCAAATTCATAGTTTTCCATCCTCGGACCCTGCCCTGCTCCTTGGCTGTAAATTCCCACTTGCCCTTGCTGTACATGGAGTTGAGCCCAGCTCTAGCCTAAGATCTTTCTTCTCCAGTTGCAATAGTCCTGAACAAAATGTGTTTTTACATCTTGTACTACTGTCCAGCGCTGGGTTTTCTTTGAACATAGTTGCAGCTACTCCAAGAGCAAGGTCAGAGCCTCCCATCACAGACATATATGCACGAGCTCCAAGACCACAAAGCAAAGTCCTAGCAGTGGTCTGCACCCACACAGGGTCAGGGTTGGACCACAGCAGGTGTCCTTCTGACTTGCTGCTCTGTGGGCTTCAATCATAGGCTTGGCCTTGGGGCTCTCCTCCAGTCCATGACGGGGGTGGGGTGACTACTTTGGTGACACAACATCTCAGCGGAGCCAGGAGTTCCTGCGGGGCCCTGTCCCAGGACAAGGAAAGAAAAGAGGGAGCAGACTCAGGAGCAGAGGGCCAGGAAAGGAGGGAGAGAAGAGAGCAAGAGTCAATTCAATCAGGATCAGCAAGTTTCTGCCCAAAATTGCCCATGGGTCCCTCCCACCATCCCACCATCCATGTAGGTGATGGAGGTGCTGGGCAGGGCGCCTCTCGATCCTTTCCGTGTGGCCCACAAATACCAGCATCAGTCTCACCGGGGAGCTTGTTAGAAAGGCACAGGCGCTCAGGCCCCACTCCAACATCCTGAGTCAGAATTCCCATTTAAACAAGGCCCCGGGGACTCGAGAGCAGTCGGAGGTCTGACAAGCTCTGCTCCAGATCACACCAAGAGTTAAGGAGGCCTTATAGGCTTCCGTGGCTTGATACCTTATCAAACAGCCTTGGGTAACACCTAATGAGCTCGAATCCCGTTAAAACTTAAAGTTCATTTGATCTCTATTTGTGTTTAAAGCATGTTTGCTCTATTCACTTGTTTTGCATAATCACGGGGAACACTGATGCAAGGCAACTTGATACTCAGTGAGGGAAAAGGTCTCCTGAAACCATTTGTTTTTGTTGATCTCCCACAGGCAACTAGCAGGGTACAGTGCCTCGCATGCCTGACTCTGCCCGAGTGAGATCACCTAACTTTCCAGGGCCAAGGCATTCAGAAAAACATCCAGTCTCCAGAACCGGCTGCAGGAAAGAAAATAACTGAACTTGCATTTGACTGATCCACAGTTCACTGGGCTTCACTGGACTCGCACCACCCCACCGACCTGAGGGTAAGGAAAGAAGACCCTGCCCCAGGAAATGGAAGAAACAGAACTAGCCTGCAAATACCAGTCCTCGGAGCCCAAGAAGTTACTGGATTGATCTGAGAGCACGTATTGTGGAAAGGGAGGCCGTTAGTTCTGGATGACAAACAGAGTCATGGAAGGACAGAGCAAGGGAGTGAATATTTATTGAAACTATTTTGTTCCAAGCATCATTTCATGCATATTTTCACTTTGACTTTGCCACAAGACGGTGAACAGAACACATTCTCATTTTTAAGATCAGAAAACTCATACTCAAAGTGATGGCCATTTTTCCACCCACCCACCCATTCATCTATTCATTCTTCCATCCGTCTGTCCATCCACCCATCCCTCTGCCCATCTATCCATCCATCTTTCCATCTATCCATCCATTATTTTTTTTTAAGATTTTATTTATTTATTTGACAGACACAGGTCACAAGTAGGCAGAGAGGCAGGCAGAGAGAGAGGAAGGGAAGCAGGTTCCCAGCCAAGCAGAGAGCCCGATGCAGGGCTCGATCCCAGGACCCTGGGATCATGACCTGAGCCGAACCCGAAGGCAGAGGCTTTAACCCACTGAGCCACCCAGGTGCCCCTATCCATCCATTTTTAATGATGTTTAAATTTAATGTTAAATTTAATGATGTGGCTTAAGGGAACTTAAAATGGTCACAGGTTTCCATTGCTCCTGACACTCATGTCCAAGAAAATAATTTCTAATTGTACTGCTCCCCCACTCACTGAGGTTGTGAGGAGTCCAATACTGCACAGTTTTCCACAGTGCCTTCCCCATTCTTCCCCAAGTCGTATCAGAACTCCAAGGCTACGGTGGCCACTATTCTCTGTCCAGGTCTGTTTTCCTGCCGGAGAAAGTCAGAAGTTGTCTTTCTCCCTCAGTGCCAGGCTTCATATTAGAACTTTGATGAGGGCCCCCAAGGCCATGGCACTTGGTTCCCAGGCACCATGAGCACCGTAAAAGCCCTGCCTGAATCCTGTGGCTTCCCGGCACTCTGCAGGCACGAGATGGAGCCCAGGAGCTCCCTGTTGTTCCCACTCCAGCATCCTGCTGAGGGGACAGCCATGTGGCGAAGTAGTCATCTTGGACCTCCGCCCCAGTAGGACCTGCAGGTGGCTCCCCAGCCACCCTTGCCCCCAAGAGACCCCAGCAAAGTCGTCCCAGCTGAGCCCAGTGACCCACAGCACCATGAGAGATCACAATACATTGTTGTTTGAGCCACAAAGTGTGGTGGGGGGTGGCTAGTTGCACAACAACAGGTAACTGGACCAAGTGCCAAATGTGAGACACTGACACGTAGAGGGGCCACCTCCACGAAGTCAGTCTTCCACCTGATGGCAGGTCAGGGGGTAGCAGGAGTGGGGAGAGATGGCAGGTGCCATTCTCTCAGAAGGAGGAAAGGACAGAGCCACAGTCATGGCTCAGTGTTGCCTTCCCCTCCAGAGGCAAGCAAACTGCGACAAAGGACACCCTTGAGGGAGGACAGCTCAAGCCTACGGGAGGGAAGAAGTGGGTGGGCCACCTCTGGAGACTCTGCCCAGATGCGAAACCCAGGAATACAGACCTCAAGCTGGGATCAAGGACAGGGTGGGGCTTGGGTAGGGAGATGCCTCGTAGAAAACCCGAAAAGAAGAGTCACTGATAAATGTTCGGTGTTGAGTGTTTCCATGTATGGGTGCAGAACAAAGGGTCCGCAGAGACGGACACCTGGGGTTCACGGCCACACTGCTGGCCCGGTGCGTGGGCGGAGGGAGGACTAGAGGGCACTGTGGTCCTGGTCATCTATTTCCACATTTATTATTCCAATGATCAAGTAAAACCACGCTCATTACAGATTCAAGGATTGTTTCCCAAAAATGGAAAAAGAAGAAAAATCAGAGGTCTCCAATTCCCAAGATCAGTTCTAGAGAATAGCCACATCAGAGTAGGTAAGATAGGAAATAAATGGTCTTTAAGGCATTGGTCATCAAAGCTAGGGGTGGGGGACACAGGGCCAGGTGGACAGACAGACCTGCTCAGAGTCAAGCAGTAGCTTTTCCAACCAAGTGAGAAAGAAGAGGTTTACATGTTCGGGGACAGATCGCTTGATGCATGAAAATGGAAGCCCGCTTGTGTTCTATGTCTTCAGAAGTAAATACATATGCATCCATCAGCAAATTAAACCATAAAACCCAAAATGTCAATGTCCTAGAACCCAACAATGCTGAAAGGGGCTGGTTCCATATGTTGCCACCTCATGAGAAATCATAATGGGAAGTTCTAAGAAGTTTGCCTACAGAAAATATAAAACAGGAGGCATATTTCCCACGAGGTCACAGGCAGAGGAGGAATCTGGGGAGCTGCTGTCTGCACACCTGACAGACCTAGTAGGTGGGAATATCGGTAATTAGTAAATCAGGCAACAAGTTCTACCAGGAAACGAAGTGGCAAAGCAGTGCGTGGTCAGCACAGATACAAGAAAAAGAAGTGAAAACAGCCAGTAATTGTAGGAGATGAATGTAAACAATAAGATAAGTTCCTATTGGATGCAGAAATACTACAAAGATTGACAAATCTCTGTATTGGGTGTACGCTTGTGTAGTTAGCAGGAGTCTTAAATTAGAATGATCTAGAAGACAGTTTGGGAACAGGTGTCCTAATTCAAAACATCTCTGACTCTTGAGGCATTGCTGGAAGGAGACAATCACACCAGGTCAAAGGGAGAAAGCGGGAAGGCACTGGGAGGATCTTATTTCTAAAACAAAGTGAACAAGAAAAGAAACAAACCCCCAGAAAACTCTCAGAGGCCATTCATGGAAACTGGCTGTGCTGGGGGTGGGGGCGGTGATGGGCACATTGGAAGAACACACAGCGATTCAGGGTGACGATATGCATACCCTGAACCGCACTATTTCCGGAACCATTGTTGATGGAAAATTGCTGATCTGAGAATAACTCGCACACTGCGTCCCCTTTATGTGCAACTGTGAGCTTGCATTTCGCAGACGAGCAGCCCTTTCCTGCTTGTCCTGGTGTCGCACCTGCCCGGAGCAGGCTCGGGGGAGACGGGGTCTGGCGTCCTTTTTCACATTGACCACCCAGTGCCTTGCCCTGCTCACAGTGTACCCCATGAGGGTGGCACCAGCAGGCAGGCCCAGCCAAGCGCCCGTGGTGTCCCAGGCGGCAGAACCTGGAGGCATGGACACTGGGCTCAAGGCCTCACTGTGCATATTCTGGGCAGACCCAGCAGGGCAGAGACCAAACTGGGTCCTGGGCCCATGCAGGCAGGGCCAGCGGGAGAGGTGGCTTCTTCTCTGCGGGGCAGAAAGTCTAGCCCTCTGGTTTTGCAGGGAGGGAAACTGAGGCTCAGAGAGGGGAGCAGGCGTGCCCTGATATAGACACCGGTCTGCAGCAGTGCTGTGGTCCCGGCCGCGTCCTCGGATAGCGTTCTCACTTCCACAGCCTCTGAGCCCCATGTGGATCTCAGCAGCCTCACCAGCCAAGCCCCCCAAGCTCCTGGTCGCGATGCTGCCTGCACAGGGAGGGGGGGTACTTCGAAGGCCCCTGTGTGTGTCCAGGGCAGGCACAACGGTGAGTGCAGGGCTCCTGGATGGTGGCATGTTCCATTGGGACATGGCGGTCACCTGCACGAATCACCCTCACCTCTCAAACCTCCAGGTGTTTATTTCACCCAGAATCTCTGTGAAATGAGCCCAGAGCAATTCGGCAGCATTCCCTTAGCCCCCAGCCGCCGGCTGACTACTCGCTCAGCTGGCATTGACACGTGTCCCTCTCCGGTGATGGGTGAGGGGGACCACCGTTAGTGTTTTCTGCCCTCAGCTGTCTTTGACTTGTCCTTCCCTGTGGGTGACAAGGCTATCTGTCCCCTCTCCCCACGGCGTGTGGCATGCCGTTCGTTCCGTCCGTCACTTCCAACGCTGGCTGCCACCTTCTGCACTGTGGCTGTGCCAGGGGCATCCCAGCAAAGTGTTATTGGAGAGGACTGATATCCAAGGGAAAGACTCTGGAAACGGCACCAGCTCGCCAGCTGGAGTCTGTGGGGGCAGGTCAGTGCAGCACTTGTCCTTCCCGACTGGGTTAAGAATGGTGATGACAGGTGCTGTGGCTGAGACCCCGCGTGACACCTCTCTGAGGTCACAGTCGCAGTGAGCAGAGGGGTGATGGGCTTGCTGGGTGCTGTGCGTGTGTGTGTGTGTGAGACCATGGAGGGCCACCCACTGGGGGAGGGCCTGGTGGCATTAGGGAGGGCTTCATGGAGGAGGTGTCCTTGGAGGAGGCTGTAGGGGATGAGAAGGAGCTTCCTGGGCAGCAGAGTGGGGAAGCAGGGCATCTGGGGGAAAGGCACAGCGGGCCCCCGTGTGGGGTGTGGGGCATGTGGGGGTGGTGGTGCTGAAAGTTTGGGGGCATGTCCAGGGGTCTTCTCTTAGGTTTGCAGCAGCTGGAGCCCAGTTGTAAAACTGTAGAATTAATTCTCTCTTTCTAATGATAAGAGCAAAACTTGGCAGTGAGGGGCTAGGGACGGAGCTACGAAGGTATTACCTTGTCGTGGATGCATCTTTAAGACATAGACTGGAGGCTCAGCCCCCCGGGAAGGCACTAGCGGCTCACTAGCCTGGGGCCCATTCCTAATTTTAAACTCCTGGAAATTAGGGTGCAGGATACTTGCGGATATTCCTGTCACCTCAAATTGTCCCTAGGACTGGGCAGGACCCCTCCTGATGGTTGAGCCAGACCTGTTCCCACTCAGAGCTGGCAGGGGATTGTCCTGTGTCCTCATGGCCAACACCCCACCGCGGTGCATCTTGGGTGCACCTGGGTTTGAGCGGCCCCTGCACTGATGTCTGCACGGTGGCTCTAAGTTGCCTGTCTGCTGCTCCCACTGTTCCCCAGACGGTTCCGTGTGTCCTCGTCTGTCACTTCACCATCTCTCCTCATCTCTCACCACAGCTCCTTGAATTGAACTGAGAGTGGGGAGCAGATGCCTTCTAAAAATTGCCTTCATTCTGTTGTGAACAGTGACTTCATGCTATACACACACACACACACACAGACACACACACATACATACACATGCACGCCCTACTGCTCCGTGAGCCCTTCCTCGGCATCTGGAGGTGACACACTCGTGCATTCTGTAGAACCATGTGTGCCCAGCCAGGTCCTTGCAGGAAGCCCTCTCCTGGGCACCCTGTCCCTATCTCCAGACAACACGGCTCCCCCTACCCCTCAGCCATCTCACAAGAAGAACAGGGCTCACTCCTGGATGTCTTGAAAATGTGTAATTATCCTTTTTTCAGAAAGAGCAAATAAAGTCCTAGAAGCCCTCGGGTGCTTCCATATGCAACCCATCCTTCCAGCTTCCCAGTTTGTGGGGGCAGGGCAGTGCCTCCATCCCCCACCACCCACGTCCCTCCCAGCCACGAGGCAGGACAGAGAATGGTCCTACCTTGGGTGTAGACGTGAGGTGGTTGGCATGTCTGGGAAGTGGCTCATGGACAGTAGAGTGTGGCTGCGGCTGGGGGTTTCATGCCCACAGACCCCCGGCCCCCACCAAAGCTGTCTCTCTGAGGCAGGGATGTGTAGGTAAGGAGAGGGACTGCTGCTCCTTGTTTCTTTTCTCACTTTGTGCCTCTGATGTCTGACCTCAGCAATCACATCTGCAAACAACAGAAAGCCTCTGGTAGACCCTGGTCCAGTGTCTCCAGTTCCCAAAGCTTTGACCTGACTGTTTCCTTGGGGAGATGTTGATGGGCAATGGGCAGATTTAAGGTTGAGCCAAATGGTGGATGGACGGGTGCATTTCTATCCAGTCCGCTCTTAGCTGAGTCTGGCTACAGCTGGGTCCGTGTGTCAGACCCCTTGTCCATGTGTCAGACCACTGGGATGGAGAGTCCTCACCAGACTAGAGAACAACACAGGGGAGGGGTCACAAAATGAGCCTGCCTGTGATGGTGCTGTTTCCGAGAGTAGTGGAGATTGAAGTGGGGGTTCCCCGAGCCTGGGTTTCCTCTGCTGGGTAAAAGGTGTGCTCTTGCCAAGTCCCACCTCTGACACCAAGAACTTTTCAGGTCACAGTTGATGCCTTCTACCTAAACAAGCCTGTGTTTCTCATGCAAAGCTTGTACCTATTGAGGGCTTCTAGGACCCATGTAATCCTCCCTCCCACCATATAATGCTTTGCTTTGAAGTTTTCTATATTCCTTCCTAGGATTTATCTCCTCCGACCTTAGCTTGCTTTCGGGAAGAAGGCAGGGGAAGAATGTTAGCTTCCCAAGGAGGAAATAGATGGTTAGTCAGATTAAAGATTTTCATGGGTTTCATGGCTAGGGAGCAGCCAGTGAGGGAGAGCAGGTTAGGGGTAGGTTTTTTGCCTTCATAACACCTTTGCAGCAGGAATTTTGACTCCATACAGAGAATTTGTTTTGTCCCTCACTCTTCACAAAAGCCAGCACTGCTATGCCAACTTCAGGATTGACTTCATATCCCTAATGGTCGGGGGTTTACTGATCATCTGGGGACCCCATGAAATCCTGCCTTTTTGGGAAATAAATCATCACCATGTCTTCCTTGACTTCAGAGGTGTGTGTGTGGGGGGTCTTTTGGGAGGAAAGATTCGCTCTCTTAATGGAAAAAGAGATAAATGAAATGAAGACTTTGATTATCTGAGACAACATCAGCAGACTTCCTGCTCTCCACAGGGAGTTAGTGCAGAAGGTAATTGTTTACTCAGGAAATTCAAAGAACGAAAAGAGAAAAGATAAGGCAAAGTGATAGTTGATCCAAAGACATATATTGTAGACTTACTTACTTATTCTTGGTATATTTTTAGCTTTTTATTGTATAAAATTTAAAACATATACAAAAACCACATAGATACTATAATGTACCCTCATGTATCCAACACCCAACTTTAAGTATTGGTCCCTGGCCAGTCATTTTTTTTTTTTTTAATTCTAAACCTCCTCCTGCTTCCTCCTTCCTCCTTATTATTTAGGAGCAAATCTAAGACATTATAAAATATCTTTTGTAAATGTCTCTGCATGTATTTCTAAGAGAAGAAGTCATATTTTCAGGCTCAATAATGGTTTTGTGGTTATGTTAAAGATTTCTTAATATCAAATATGAAGTCAGTGTTCAAATTTTCAATTGACTCACAAATGTCAATTTGTTCTTTTTACATATTTTTTGAATCAGAATCCAGACAAGGTTAACATAATATGAACATTTGATACTTTTTAAGTCTTTTTCAGTCTGTAGATTTCCCTTCCATATATTTTTTCCCACAATTTATCTGTGAAAGAAGCATTCCTGACATATTTCACATTTGGCATTCATTGATGAATTTCAAGTTGAGGAGAAAAGCAAAGAAAGAAAGTGTGTGTCCAGTGTAGCTCTTCTGGGCTTTTGATAAATGTGGTTTCTCATGACTTTTCAAAATAGAGAATGAAGAGAAATTTGAGATGTGTATAATCTGGTCCTTTATGTTCTTGGCTACAGCTCATATTTCAATTCTCTGTGACTGTCTAGAGAATGGGTTGAGACTTAAGTAATTCCCAACTTTTCAGAAGAGTTTCTGAAGATGGAAGACAGAAATGCCAAGCTTGGGGGAGAGCCAGGAAGGTGATTCAAGAAGTCAACAAAAATAAGTAACACTGACTGAGCACCAGCTCTCGACCAGGAACCAGGCTTAGTCTTTTAAATGGATTATCACATGGATTGATCATTCCCCTTTTAACAAAACAAATCATGTAATCTAAAAATGTCTTTAAATCATCACGAAGCATTCACCCCTCTTCTTACTATTCTGAAAACTCCACAGGAAAAGGCTAGAAAGGAGTCATTTGCTTTGCCTCTAGTTCCTTGAAAATAGGCTCAACAAATACTTGCCATTCATGGTCTAACAATTCACTAGCTTGGAAAAAAAAGAAGAAGAAATGAAATTCATTTTTATCACTGTCTCTGCCAAAATAGGTCTGAAAAGGTCAAAGGAAGATGTCCATTTTCTATAGTGGTGAACTATATTCATCACTATCACTGAGAACCATTCATAGAGACCTGGATAAAAAAACAAATTCTAAAAATCAGTTTAGGGATACCAGAGATCTGCCAAGGCACAGTGTAATTGAGGAGTCAAGATTCTGAACATAAGAAAACACCTTAGAAATAAACCCAACACTTGGCTCTTCATTCTCTCTTTAGACATTTATTAGCATTGGTCCTAAAGACTGACAACCCACTGAGTGGCTGAGGCATCAGAGACCCTGCGGGCGGGGGTAATACAAGGAGTATTACAAGGTAATACAAGGTGTCTCCCAGAGAGGAAGGGTGTGGCTGAAACCTTAGCACTCAGCCAAAACTGACAGGTCCACCTTCCCAGAGACCCACTCGGCTCACCCCACCTGGGGTTAGGTGAAATTCCCTCCCCATTACAAGCTACCAGAAGCCAATAACTGTCTCTTTGGAGGAGATAATGTAATCCAGAACCTCAGACTATGCCTCAAATATTTCAACATAATGTTAAATGCTTAATCAAAAGTTATCAGACATGCTAAAGGTAATGTTAAATGACTACAATCCCAGCAAGAAAAATAACCAATAGAAACAGATCCAGAGAAGATGCAGGTATAGGAATTATTACAGACTTTTTTTCTTTTTAATGCAAAAAGACTAAAATAGAAGTGCTGGAACTGGAAAATAAAATCACTAAATTGAGAAATCATTCAATGAATTTAATAACAAATCATACAATGAAAGACATTAGTGAACTGGAAGATGGACCCACAGAAAATAGAACAAAGCACTGAGAGACCAAAGGATGACAAATGCAGAAAAAAGACATATGGGAGATGGTGGAGAAGTCAGATGCACATGTAGCCAGAGTCCCAGAGAAGAGAGAGGATAGAGCAAAACAGCTTTATAGACACACTGGCTGAGAATTTCCCAAACACTAAAAGCATCAAGCCATAGAACCAAGCAATGTTACACACCCCAAGTGGAATAAATGAAAAGAAAGTCACAACTAAGCATACATAGCAAAACTACGGAAAACCAAGGATGACAAGAAAATACTAAAAGAAGCTTAGGTCACTTCACACCCATGAGGATGGCTACTATTTCCTAAAAAATGCCCCCCACACACACTGAAAATAATAATTTTGGATGAGTATGTGGAGAAATTAGAACCCTTGTGCAAAGTCGGTTGGAAAGTGAAATTGTGCAGTAGATTTGGAAAACACCCTGGCCCTTCCCCTCAAAATTACATATGTATTTATTATATGGCCCAGCAATGTCACTGCTGGTTATTTTCCCCAGTGTATTGAAAGAAGGATCACAAAGACATACATGAACATCCATGCTCATAGCAGTGTTATTCACAATAGCTGAAATATGGAACCCAGTATCCATTGACAGATGAAGAGATAAGGAAAACACAGTATACAAATACAATGGAATATTATTCAGCTTTGAAAAGGAAGAACATCTGACACACACTACAACCATGTTTGAACTATGAAGACATTAAGCTGAGTGTAATAAGCCAGACATAAAAGGAAAAATTCTGTATGATTCCATATATAGGAAGCACCTAGGGGAGTTAAATTCATAGAGATAGAAAGGAGAATGATGGGTACCAGGGCTAGGGTAAGGAGCTGGTGTTCCATGAGATTTCACTTTTGTAGATGAACGTGTTCTGGGGACAGATGAAGGTGATGGTAGCACAACACGAACATATTTCATACCACTGCACTCCACACTTCAAAATGGTTAAGATGCTAAGTTTTATGTTATGCATATTTTACCACAACTTAAAAAAAAAAACAAACAAGAAAATCAAGAAATTGTTGGTGGTGGTGGGTAGGACACGTTATTTTCAAAGAAATAAACCTGACAGTTGCTTACATTTTCAACAGGGAAAAAATAGAAGTCAGAAGACAATTGGATGCCATCTTTTACATTTTAAAAGAAAATAATTGCCAACTTAGAATTCTGTGCTCTGTGAACACATCCTCTAAAAATAAAGGTAAAACAGAGACATCTTCAAATAAAGTCTAAGAGAACTTGTGATCAAAACATATGAACTAAAGGTAGTGTAAAACGGAATTCTTCCAGTAGAAGGAAAATGATCCCAGATGGAAGCATGGAAACAAAGGATGGACTGAAAGTGTAAATGCGTAGGTCAGTCTAAATGAGTACTGTGTGTTTATAGTAACAATAATAATTTCCTATGAGATTAAATTGGATGTAGAATTAAACTATGGAAGTAAAAGTGATCTGAGAATGGTCAGGTCTTTGCATTGTGTTGAAAAGTCTAATTTATTTTAGAATTTTATAAGTGAAGGCTACATTTGTTAAACTCGAAGCCTGAGATAAAAGAAGAGTAAAGGGATGTATGGCTAAGGAGCTGATAGAAGGAAGAAAGCAATTATAAAGAAAATTAACCCTAAGGTGTGAGAGAAGAGAAAAAGGTACAAAAGTTGAAGAAAATAGAAACAAAACAATAGAAGAGTAGTTTTAAAGATCAGAGAGTGAGGAACCATATTTGCAGCACCCATTACCCGTGACTCAAATCCAGAGCTTGTAAAGTACTCTACCTCAATGAGAAAAAGTCAGAAAACCCAACAGAAAAATGAGCGAGATGCTTGAACAGGCTATTCACAACAACGACACCCAAATAACCACAAACAAGGAACGTGCTCAGCCTTAGCCGCAGGGACACACAAAGCAAGACCCCTGTGTGATGGAGAGGCAAATAAGAAATGGCACAGACCAAAGTTGGCAGGGATGTGGAGCCCAAGTTGGCACACATACTTTACAAAGCATCAGGGGTTCCTGCTGTGGGGGGACGGGCTCATTCCCTGTATCCCAGAAACTACTTTCCTGGATAGACAAATAGTAGAAAAATCCCATATGTGTGCACCCAGACACAAGAAAGAAATACCCACCAACAGTAGAATGGGTGCCCCGTGGCAGCTAATTAAGTTTCAGAGAGCAATAAAGATGAATTGAGGGCTGGTACACAAGCTACCAGGGCTGAATCTTACAGACCCAATGGTGAGCTAAAAACGTCAGACCCAAGAGAATACTCTGTACCTTTGCATCCATATAACTTACAAATCAGGTGGACATTACAGATGATGTAGAAGTCACAAGAATGTTTTCTCTGGGGAGGGAGGGACAGGTGGTGACTCTGGATTGCCAGTCATGCTCTCTGTCTTTATCTGGACGTGGTTAACAGAGGGATGTTCACTTTGTGAAAAATCCAACCTGCCCCACACTTCTGGTTTGGTACGTTTCCATATGGAAGTTAAACTTCAATATCAGAGCGTGTTTAAAATAATAAAAGAGGCCAAGGGCCATTTGGGGGTTATGGTTATGTAACTGCAGTCATTCCAGGAAGCTCTTGATTAAGAGCAGGGCCTAGAGACAAGATGATGTCATTCCATTAGCACAATGCTCCAAGAAAATGCAGTGGTAGGAAGAGCTGGCTAATGTAGCAAGCCTAGGGCAGGGTGGGGGGGGCCACTGCTGTTGCACCTCCCTCGGGGGCCAGGGTGAGAGGGAGCAGCAGCCATAACCAATGGAGAAGCACTCCCAGCAGGGGCGGTGTGGGGAGAACTCCAGGGAAAACATGGCCCCTTCTTGTCCCTGAGTTGGCCAGTTACAGTGGTGTAGCCTCCTTGAACCCCAATGTTAGGGTTGTGGACATGTGGTCTTCTCCCTCATGTGTTTGTTCCGACTAACTGATTAGACTAAGCTGACCAATTGAACTCACCCAGTTCCGTAACCCAGTGACCTGTATAAACCCACATCTCAGGCTCCAGGGACAGAAACTCCCCTCTGAAGGAACCCAACCTAGGACTGATGTGGGAAGGGGTGAGGACCAGCAGCAGAAGGGTGTGGGCCCTTGCCGGAGAAGGTGAGATGCAGAGCTGGGCTGAGCAAGGCAGAGCCCCCCAGGCTTATGCACGTAGACTCACCTTCGAGACAAATCACTCTTGCTATAGAAAGGAGCAAGGAGGGACCCAGATAGGCGGGGGCTGTCTGCCACCTGCTCCTGGGGATCCCATCCTGGGGAAGGCAGCATTGGGGTGGGAGAGAAGTATGCCCCAACACGTGAGGCCCCAGCTCTCTCATCTGTGTTACTTGTGGCAGCCCTAGTTGAGAAACTACTGGGAGGGGTGACTCTGCCTTTCACCCAGTTCAACCCAGGGGCTCCTGGGCCCCCCTGAAAGGTGGGGTCTACCTGTCACCATGGGCTGTGCCTCTACTCAAGAAGCCTTGTGGGCGCCCTCTGCAGGGCACGGCCTCCCACACCTGCACCTACAGGGATTGTGGATCCAAAGCCGGTCCCTCACCCACACTCCCTGTCCCTTTCTGCTCATATATTCAATCCCTGTCAACACAACAGAAACAACCAATTTTTTTGGTGGGGGGGAACACATCCTGCATAGCTATATTTTTCACAGTGCTTCGAAAATTGGCTGAAGCTGGGAACACAGGTCCTTGCTGGGTTTATGAACTCTGGATCGTGTTCCAGAGAAGCTTCTTAGGGCCGATAATAGCGTTCTATAATGGAAACACTCCGAGATCAGTAGCCATAGCAGTTTTAATGGTGCAGTTTATAAAAGAGTTTTTAATTAGGCAGTGTTCACTGACTGTGCGGAATTATGCTCGGGTCCTAATCCTTGGAATTAAGTGGTTAATAGTGAGTAATACCTCTCGCTGTTCTCTGTAATAGTTGTGTTCTTACAGATCTTTCTTTCTTTCTTTCTTTCTTTCTTTCTTTCTTTCTTTCTTCCTTCCTTCCTTCCTTCCTTCCTTCCT
This sequence comes from Mustela erminea, assembly GCF_009829155.1. NCBI lineage: Eukaryota > Metazoa > Chordata > Mammalia > Carnivora > Mustelidae > Mustela > Mustela erminea. Next base: position 45,402,325 of record NC_045621.1, on the reverse strand, counting down.
TCCTTCCTCCCTTCCTTCCTCCCTCCCTCCTGCCTTCCTCTCATTCTCTCGTTCTCTCTCTTCTTCCCTCCCTCCCTTCCTTAATTCCAGAGATACTATATAATATTTATGTGGCAGAGTTCTGGTAGAATTCAGATAAGCCACCGGATAATGAAGGCATGCTTCTTGAACAGACTACTTCTCAGTTCTACCTTCCAATTTCAGCAAAACAACACACTCGTGTTATTTTCAATCTCTACCCATAGATTGCTGCCTATTAGTTATGGGAATGCATGACGGGGGCTGTGGCTCAGCTTCTTTGTTTTATAGGCTGGGAAACTGAGGCATGAGGGTCAGGTTACCTGCTCAGGGTACCTAACTTCTTAGTGGATGCCGGGGCAGATTCTAGTGTGGGCTCCTGGCCCTCGGAAGTGTCCTTCGTAAGTGCTCAGCTTTGTCTTCATTTAGGATGGCTGCTGACAACACGCCTGAGCCAACTTCCCAGCTGCTTCCTGGTGCTCCTGCCTTGTTCTAGAAATCGATACTGTATCCGCTCCCCACTACGCACTGGGAGGAATGCTGGCTAGGCTCAAACAACAAACAGTTCTTACTCAAGAGGAACCAGGACATGAGCCATAAACACGAGTCTGACCCTAGTCTGTTAGAATCCCACTGCACGATTTGCACATGTGCACAGCTGGAGTCTCTCTGTGCTTGGACAGCAGGCATGTGATCAGAGTCGTGGGCTCAGTGATTCTCGAGGTGAACTTGTGTCCAAGCGTCGGTCATGGGCGGCAGTCTTGGGCTCCTGCTACAGGGCGGGTGGTCAGAGCAAGGGGACTCTCGTCCTGGGGCGGGGAGGTGGTCCCCCGCGGGTCCCTGTCCTCCTTCAGTATCCAATAGCTTTCGAGCCTGCAACTGCCTTGACCCACTGCCACAGACACGTCTAGAGTCTCTCTTTACAATGGGAAAGAATAGTCCTAAAATAAGACACAAGGGGGTACACAGATGTAAAGGGCACAGTCAGGACCTCGGAGGATGCTGGGTCTGCTCCTTCGTGCCCACGGACACACATTTCCATGGCTCGCTCTGCATTCACACACCCCTCCACCCCTTCTCCAGATCGTGTCTCGTGTGTCCATCATCATCTCTTCCCGCCACAAACCCACCTGAGGTCCGGTCAGTCTGGCTGAGTCCTTGGTCCTGCCCCCCAAAAGCCAGAGAGCAGCCGCCCCCAGAGCAAAGGCAGGCGGAGGAGCAGTGGCCCCACCGTGACCCCGTTCCCTCCCAGGCTGTGGCCTCCCGGCAGTTTGATGGGGGACCTTCGAAGGTCCCCTCACTTTCCAGACAGGAAGGAGTCCTAATGAGCTTGCAAACTCATTTGCTGGATGGCATCTGGAAGCTCACAAAGAGCTGTCCTGCTGTCCGCAAAGACAGGCAAGGGCTTGGCCAGGTGCTGGGGCAGTGGGGCACATGCCTCCGGGGGGTCGGGCTGGGACGAGGGGACATGGCCTCTCAGTGTCAGACCTGCAGTGTCAGTGCCCTGGGCAGGACTCGGGCAGCAGTGAGCCGACAAAATCTACTGTTCCTAAAGTGTGGAGCCCTAGAAATTTCCAAAATAGGGCTGTGGTTTTCTCCTTTGGGAAAGACTCAGGTCGAGGAAGCAGGTGCTCAGCTGGGCTCTGACCCCTGTGGTTGGCGGGAGAGCCCCAGCCGGCAGGGCCCAGAGCTGGTCCTGGCCGGTCCCGTGTTTCCTTTCTCAGACACGTCTGTGAGGTACACTTGGCCCCTCTGAGTAGCCTGTCCACTTCCTCTGGGTGGGCCACCCCCAGGAGCCATGGAATGCATTCTGTGAACATCTTCCTGGGGCAAAAGGGAGCCGTGGCAGCTAGACCCCCACGAGGGGCCAGGGACCATCCTCAAGCTCCATGAATAGTGTCCCTTTCCTGCTGCTGTGACTGCTTAAGGAAATAGAGACCCAGAGAACCTGCTCACCAACCACCCTGGGCCACAGCCTCGGAGGGGGTTTCAGGACTCACCCAGGAGCCCTGACCACTTCTACCCCGGCACCCACAGGTGGGGCTACGCTGGCCACAGCTGACGTCTGCGGAGGGAAGAGTGTCCAGCTGCTTTGTTTGGTAACTTCAGGATGCTACCGATAAGGGCAATTCTTTTATTCCAAGAGCGACCCGGAAGCTCAGTAACTAGAATTCAGTAGCGGGATCACACAGACCTCGATTTCTGCTAATGTGTTCGTTCTTATTAAACCTTATCAGCTTATTTCCTTAGCCTGTATTTTACCACAGTTCCTCTGTTAATCTAGAATAAATAAAAGCTAGCATGGCCAGCGACTCCCATGAGAAAAGGAAGTAATACTGTTTTCCTTTTCCCTAGTGCTCACGAGGCTTGTCAGAAGAGGAGAGAGAGAGAGAGAGAGAGAGAGTAGAATGCTAGGCTCAGATGCTCCATCCGCCACTTTAAAAGTGGGAGCTTAACTGCAAATCATTTGAATGCTTTCCTGTTTGCTGGATCTGGACACGGGCACCACCGAGCGTTCTGGCGCTGACATTTGCGCCTGGACTGCAGAGAGTGAAGGCGAGAAAGGCTGTAACCGGATCAATTACGTGACACTCCAGGTGGGTGAATAACCTTTTCAAGTAAGTCACAGAGGGACTGGCCGGCGCTAAGACGCGTTTTGATCTCTGGCATCTCAGAGTCTTGAAAATGCATTTCTTTCTCTTCGATTCACCTTCTTTATGAATTCCTTGAGGCGCTGGATCTTAATGAGGGAATGTCTTGTACGGCTTACAAGCGAGACCCCGTGCGTCACTGCAGTGCTTTGATGGTTATAAGCCCAGCTTTCTTCCTCTGGGATACCTTGTCACCCTGCCTGATCACTCAGATGGGTCTGGACGAGCAAACACCCTCAGGAATGGGCTTGGCGGAATCTGTGTCCTGACTCGAGTCTTCATCCGGTGACTTCTCAACCCACCTGGGACAGGCCACACACGTCATCCACATTTCATTTGTAATTTGCTTCTGTGATGATACGCCGCTGTCCCTGAGACAGATACCTCACCCCAGAGAGACAGGATGGCTCATCCAAAACCACCACCATCACCCCAATTTTCAGTGGCGTTTTGGCTGTGAGCTTCCAGATGCCATCCAGCAAAGACAACGATGAGAATGAAGGAGATGCCAGAAATGATATAAATGTGGAAATTTTGAAATATTTATCTATGGGCCAACTGAATAATTACACTGCATGCTGGGTCTCTAAAGTAATTCTGTTAATTAATAAGTTTCAAAAGTAAAATTACTTTTAACTTCCAAGTGCCCGGATGGCTCAGTTGGTGAAGCATCTGCCTTCGGCTTAGGTCATGATCTCAGTGTCCTGGGATGGAGCCCCCCACATTGGGCTCCCTGCTCAGCGGGGAGACTGCTTCTCCCTCTGCCTCTCCTTCTGCCTCTGCTCATACTCGCTCTCTCTCTTTCAAATAAATAAATAAAATCTTTTTTAAAAAGTAAAATATTTGTCAAAAATAACATGGGCATGCTCGTTAAGGCAAAATAAATCTTCTGCCTATGGGTTATCTCAACACTAAACCAACGTTTTGAGCATGTGGCCTTTGACACACTGAGAACATTACTAGCCCCTTCTCTTGGCATGAGTGTATCTTTTCTCCTTTATCTCTTTATCTCGTCATGCAACTGGCAATCTTCTCTTATTTGTGGTTAATAAATTCGAAATGGTAGACTCTTCAATCAACTATTCTGTATGGATCAGAGTATGTTTGAGGAAATGTTCTCTGTCAACGCCAAGGTGTAAGATCAGAATAGTTACACTAAAGGAAGGCTGATCTTAATTCTAATTTTCATATGTAAATGTGTAAATATTTCAGGTCAAATGTTTTCATAGGTACTATCTTTATGCCTCCCTTCAGGGTGCATTTCTTTGGCAAATATATTTATAAGATAAAACTTGTCAAAGAAGTTGTATTCATGATTCATTTGAATGTTTTTCACCATATATAGATCATGCAAAATTGTGTGACTTCTCAACTAAATTCCTTTCTGGTATGGGGTAGAAATTTATCCAATTAAAAACAACTGTTCCCTCAAAAGATTTTTCCCACAAACTGAGATATAGCAAAACACAACACGTGGACTTTCAAAACCAAATCTTGTACATGTTGTCACTCTTATCAGTTCAATGGTTCAGGACTTTTTTCAACTTTGGCCCATTTATATTTAATGAAATTACTGACAAAATTGATTTTAATCTTGCTGCTTATTCTGTCCCACCTGTTTTGCCCCTTTTTTCCTTTTCACTGTATTTTAAAGATATTATTAAGTTAATATTAATAATTATAAGTTAATGTTAAGTTAAAGATATTATTAAGTGCTCTTTATTATTTTATTTTGTGGCTATTTAGACCACATTTTTGTGTTCTCCTTTTAGAGGTTGCCTAGAGATTACACGATGTAGTCTTGGTTTATCGCGGGCCACCGTGGCCTGGAATGTTTCCTATGCCTGAAGCAAATAAACATGGCAGCTGTGAGGTGTCCTGGGGTTTCCAGAGACCCTGCTATAGGGAAGGCAGTTGGGGGCAATGTCCAGCATCCGGCTGAGACCACAGTCTTTTGTCCAGGCTGCTCTCAGCCAAGGATGGTACTTGGAGGAGGGCAATGTCATCTCTTTCCTGGGCACAAGATTCCTTTGATGGCAGTTCTAACCTGGGGCCGCCAGAGGCCTGGCTGGGCCACCACTGAGGCTCCTCTGACCTGGTCCTGCCCTTACTTTCTCTGTCATGAGGGTTAGGCCAGCATCATGATTTGAGGCCTCTACTCACCTGCTCTTCATTCCCTCACAGGTGTCCCCAGTCAGTCTTCTGCAAATCTTCATTCTGGTGTCTGCTTTATGATGCTGGAATGGACAACAGGACACTCTGGAAGGAATGTAATTCCATTTACACCTTGCCCCTCCTCCAGCCCCATCATCTGCTGCGTAAACCTGAGAAACATAGAAGTTACTGTTGCTTTAGACAATTAATATTCTCTGATATTTACACACAGTATTTGTCTTTTCTCTGGCTTTTTTTCTTTTCTTTTCTTTCTTTTTGCAGTTCCTATTTCTAGCTCGGAAATTTTCCTTCAGTCTGAAGAACTTCTTTTAGTATTTCCTGAAGCATGGGTCTGCTGATAACAAATTCTCTTTGCTCTTGTTTTTCTAAAAATGTCATACATTTTACCCTCCTTTGGAAAGATTAGTGTATACAGATTTTTAGGTTGGTAGGATATCCTCCTCCAACCCACCCTTTCATTTAAAAATCCAATTTCCTTGCCATTTGACTTCCGTTAGACTATTTACTATTATTCTGTGGCCCTCACATTCTGTTGCTTACTCTTTCCTTTTATTTCTCTGCTCCATCTTGGGTATTTTCTATCAACTTATCTGTCCTCTGCAGCGTCCAGCACACTTTTAAATCCATTAAATAAATTTCTCCTTTTAGGTATTGTGCTTTTTATTTCTAGAATGTCTGTCTGACTTTTTAAAAATAGACTTCAGGTCTCTGTTGAAATACTCCAACCTCCACTTTGAGTATCTTCCCCCACTTAACATGTTAATTGTGTATATACGATTAATCATAACGTATAATCTATTAGCTTAAAAACCTTGTCTGATATCAGAATCACTGGTGAGTCTGATTTTCTGGTCTGTAGGTTAAAAAAAAATTAGAGGAAGATGTTATTTTCCTCAAAAAAGTTGAAATTTTTTGGTATACTTTCTCATATTTCAAGCATTGTATACCTTCTAGTTTCTTCCTGATTTGGCTTCTCTCCAGTACCTTGAAAAAGTTCATTATAAACTGATATATATATATTTTTTTAGCTTTTATAATGACTACTGGCGGGAGAATCAGAGCTATAAAATCTACTATTTTATTTATTTTAATTTCATTATTGAAACTGAACTCCCCTTTCCTTTTTCTTAGTTGAGTTTCAATGCCTTCCTGTTTATGGCTTTGTTTTGAATAACTATACTTGGTAAAATCCTCAAAAGCTAAAGTTTTTGGATATTGTTTTCAGTTAATACTTTAACTAAAGATTTCTAAATGTCATTTTTTAAATAAAGTGCCATTCATAGCATTGTAGGGTGTCCTGGTCCTGCAGACTCATACATTTCTAAACTCAAATTCACAGTAGGTATCAAAGAGAAAAAAAATGCTCGACCCTGATATAGATATTTTTATTTAATATCTGCTTAATCGTAAAAGTTCTGTAGCCGGCTACTCTAACTCTGTGTCTGCATACATCTATCTCATACATACTAATAGGGTAAAATACGATGCCTATAGCTTCCATTACCATTGGTAGATGATCATAGCTCGTCCGACAAGATTATGAATTATATTTGCACGGTGATCGATGCCAGGTTCTTCCCCGTAGTCTCCCTCATTTAGCAAGAATGCTACTTCACCCCCAAACTTTGTCCTCATTGCAAACAGCTAGCTTTATTCCAACGCTGAACTTGGTGACTGAATTGCATTCACAAGAATACACGTTTACTTTGCAAAAGGATGAATTTCTCAAGGCTTTTCTCTGATTCTATGAATTAAATTGTTGTAAAAACTGGAATCCTGTGTTGGAATGAACACACCCAGTTTGCTTCGTGGCAGCGATGTCACTAAGGAGGCGGTCCGTGGAGCGTCTGGGGGCTCCTCTCATCCCGCTGACCTGGGTGCACGCGGAAGCCTAGGGTTCAGGGTGAGCAAAATGGATTTAAAAGAAAAATCAACTAATCTAAATGAAAAGTTAGGCTTCCCGGTGCAGGCAAACCCAGCTTTTGTATCTGCATGCGCAACATTACGATTTTTGGTCATGGTTTGATATGAATTACAACTTAGTTTTTAAAGTAGATGCTGACATTTTCCCCTCGTTTTTGTGAATTCAGGATGACTATCAAGGTCCCACAGTGATAAAATGCTGATACACATTTTCTTTTTCTTTTTCTTTTTTTTTTTTCCAAAGATTTTATTTATTTATATGACAGACAGAGATCACAAGTAGGCAGAGAGGCAAGCAGAGAGAGAGAGGAGGAAGCAGGCTCCCCACCGAGTGGACAGCCCGACGTGGGGCTCGATCCCAGGACCCCGGGATCATGACTTGAGCCGAAGGCAGACGCTTTAACCCACTGAGCCACCCAGGTGCCCCTGATACACATTTTCTGCAGTTTACATGCTTATCATCCACTTAATTGAGAAACAAATGAGGTAGAATTTTTCATTAATTGTGTACTTTTTAAAGCTTATTGTGTTAACAGGATTTCTGGCCAATTTGAAAGACATTACCAAATACTAAATTAAATACATTGTTGATATTTACTCCACGCAGAGCAAAGCTGCAGAAGCAAGGGCCTTAAACCGTTGCAGAGTGCTCAGCTGTTACTTCCCTGCAAGCGTGTATCAATGTCCTGGGGCTACCTGACAAATTACCACAGACCAGGGGACTTCCCACAACAGAGATTTGTTCTTTCACCATTCAGGAGGCTGGAAGCCTGCAGTCCAGGTGTCTGCTGGGCTGCTTCCTTCTGGAAGCCCCGAGGGAGAATCTGTCACTTGCCCTCCCAGCCTCTGGGGCCTTCTGGCAACCCTGGCATCCCTGGCTTGTGGGGACATTGTTGCCTTCTCTGCCTCATCTTCACAGGTTCTTCTGTGTGTCTCTGTCTTTAGACCTGCCCTCTGTTCCCTTGTAAGGGCTTCCGTGTTGGTCTCAGGACCCCCGGCTCCAGTGTGGCCACATCTTAGCTTCACGACATCTGCAAAGATGCCTCTTCTGGATAAGGTACACCCCCAGCTATGGGGTCTAGGATTTGAACCCATCTTTGGGGGACACCATTTACCCCCACTTCGAGATGTTTCCCAGCCTCGCAGCCTCTGGCACTGGGCTTCTCACAGTCCACAGCAAGGACCACAGGTCAGGGTACAAGTGTCTGGGTTACCCAGGGACCACCGGGGTAGCGGCTGACTCTGGGCCCAGCCCTGCTCTGCAGGCTTGAGAGCCCAGGTGTTGCCCCGCAAAGGGGCTTTTAGGAAAACCCAGAGCTGGACAGTGGAACAGGGTTCATTTAGGAAGTTGTGCAATAGGGGGACAGAACAGGCAGAGGTGAGTGGGGATTTCTAGCCAAGGAGCAGGTCTGGGTGGGGGAAGAATTATGAGAAGTAACACCAGGAGGGGTGGTCCTGGCTCCTGGACCTGGCAGGATTCCCGCTGAAGGCCAGGTGATTGGATGTCACCTGGGTTGGGCGAGAGGCGTGTGCTAGCTGTGAGGGAGGGGGAACGCACCTGGAGCGAATGGAGCTGGATTCCCACTGACACTGGGCGATGCTGGGACAACAAGTGTACTAGAAAGGGGGGATCCGAAGACCCTAAGTCTGGTCAAGGAAGGGTGGTCTATCAGGGTGCTTGTCACCATTGCCTGGAAAGGCTCGAGGACAGAGAGGTGGGTGAAGGCAGGTCATCTGAGATCTGGTTGCTGCCATGGGAGGACTGAGTCCCTGCCTACGGACCTTGGCCTACAGTTGTCTCTGCTTTCCCTCCTGGCGGGCTGGCCCCAGCTGCTGTCCTTCTGTCTCTGGAGGTGGTCTGAGCGGGCACCTCATCCTGCCGTGTTCTGAGGAGGAATCCTGGGGCCAGACCCTCAAAGCTGAGAGGCCACCACAGCTGTGCTCATCCTCCCACTGCCCTGAGCCGTGGAGTCCTGTAGATGGTCGCCTCATAGACACTGCCCCTGATGTGGTCCCCACGCTTAGGGCTGCTCTGGACAGAATGCTTGTCAGTAGCTCTGTGGGATGTCTAGGGATGCCTCACCAAAGCTGGCCCCTCACTGCTTCTGCTCCTGCTGAGGGACACCCCACCAAAGTTGGCCCCTCAGTGCTGCTGCGCCTGGTGAGGGATGGCCCACCCAAGCTGGTGCCTCACTACTTCGGCACTTGGTGAGGTGTGCCCCACCCAAGCTGGCCTTCCACTGCTGCTACTCCTGCTGAGGGATGGGAAAGAGAGGGTTGCATTCACTGCTCAGGACAATACCATCATTCAAGGCTGCAGGGCTCTCATAAGTCGCCTTTCTGGGCTCTTCTGAGGGGATGGCAGGCATGGCCTCCTTCCTGCCTTAGGACCAGAGAGAAGACAGGGATAGAGCAAGTCCAGGGGAAGTGAGGGCTGTTGCCACCACAGGACAGAGGGAGACCTGAGGCACTCTCCCTCATCTCATATAGACTTGGCCAAGAGGCTGTTAGGATGAGGACACTGAGAAAGGGGCCCTCTGGGCAAGGTTGAGGTGAAGCCCAGAGAAGCTGACACCTCCAAGGTCACCCACCAGGAGCCAGCCTCAGCCCGTACCTGGACTACAGCTTCACCCTCAGTCACAGCGGACCTGGAGTTTGTCAGGGTCCCTCAAGAGGAAGGGCTGGGCTCCATCAGACCTGCCTCTATGGGCTTGGCCCGCCACCTCCTTCACCACCCCCAGGGCCACATGGATGGCTTGCCTGGTGTCCCCGGCCACTGTGAGGAGCCACACACCAGCCCCAGGGACCACGTGGCTTGGGGGCCTGCCCAGAGAGCCGGCTTGGTCATCCACCCTGAGACCCCAGGGTCCGGCCACTGTGCGGAGGGCTGTTGCCGGGACTGATAGTGACCATGGGGGTGCCCAATGGAAGCCATGGCTCACCACACTGTGCACATCCCGGCTTAGCTCTCATGCCCCCAAGAAAGCAATTTTCTTTCTCCTTCTATCGTCAGAAGGAAGGCCAGTCATCCCCTCGGCACAGGAAAGGCATTCTGTCCAGCCTTTGGAAGTGACTTTAACCACGGCACAGACAGACCCCACAGGCTCACCTCCACAGTCCTGGCCGTCCTCAGGCCACAGCACCAAAACCTCTGGTGGCTGGTGCCTCAGCCTGCAGAGCTGATTCACTCGCCTGGGAGGCAGGACTTGGGGTTGCAGGGGACGTGGGCTCAGGGAGCTCCGTGGGCTCAGGGGCCCTGATCCCCAGTCTCCCAGACCTCAGCATGCTGTGTGGCTACCCAGCCCTATGGTTTGGGGTGGTTGGCTCAGCATCTCTGGCCTGGGGTTCCCATCAGCAGGATACATGAGGGGTGATTTCTGGTGTCCTTAACATGTACATGATTTAAGCTGTCTGGCATCCCAGAAACCTTTAAAGGAGATTTAAGATAAAGAGGGACAAGGGCACCTGGGTGGCTCAGTGGATTAAAGCCTGTGCCTTCAGCCCAGGTCATGATCCCAGGGTCCTGGGATCGAGCCCCACATCGGGCTCTCTGCTCAGCAGGGAGCCTGCTTCCCTTCCTCTCTCTCTGCCTGCCTTTTTGCCTACTTGTGATTTCTGTCTGTCAAAAAAAAAAAAAGATAAAGAGGGACAAAGCGTTAGGCTGCTTCACCAAAGGACACATCAGTGTGGTTTTCAGCTTTTTTGCAAAGAGCACGGAGTGTCTGCCAGATGCCGGGGATAGAGTGAGTCTCACGACTGCTCCTCATGTCAAGGGGGTGGGAAGTGCAGTAGCAGCAGGTCTGGTGACACTCTGGGGTCCGGCACAGGCTTTGGGCTCCATGTATCCAAGGTTGGTGGCACCAATGTCCCTCCACCTCTTTCCCTGATTATCAGCCTGGACCACAAACCTGTGCAGAGGGCATTCTGCGGGTCAGGGGGAGACCCACCTAATGGATCTGTGTGATGGGGCTGTGGGCTCCCCGCTTGCCTCAGTGCAGGGGTGGGACCCAGGGCCACCTTTCAGTGTTTTCCTTGGGGGGCTCAGGGACTGTTCTTGCCCATCGACCCCCTGCCCTCAGGTCCATCCAGCAAGATGGAGTAAGATGTCAAGACCAAGGTTTGGGAGTCATGTGGGGGGGCTCAGTCGGTGAAGCATCTGCCTTTAGCTCAGGTCATGATCTCTGGGTGCTGGGATCGAGCCCCACTTCAGGCTCCCTGCTCAGCGGGGAGACTGCTTCTCCCTCTCCCTCAATCCCTCCCCCATCTCGTGCTCTCTCTGTTTCTCTCTCAAAAATAAATAAATAAATAAATAAAATCTTAAGGAAAAAAAAAAAAAGACTGTGGTTTGGGGTGTAGTGCCAGGCCAGGCTATGAGGGGAGCACTGGCTGTGGCTCGTTCACCAACACGTCCTGTCATCAGAGAGCTGGGGCCAGAACCCAGCCCATGATGTGTTCCTCTGCTATTGTCCCTGCACGTGTACCTCTCTGGGGCCTTGACCAGAAATAGCAAGAATCATGCCAATAGCCGTGCTCTGGCAGGACATTCTAAAATTCTAAAATTTCTAAAATTCTAAAAACCTACATGCACTGCTTTTCTTAACCCTCCCAACAGTCGTAGGATAAATGTTAGTATAATGTCCACTTTATGGACAGGTAAACTGTAGGTGAACCGGTGGCTTGGGGCCGTAGAGGCACAGGTCATCCTTGTAACTGGTAGGCCACACAGAGTGAGGTTCAGCCTCTGATGGTGTGGCTTCGGGGTTCACGCTCATCCCATGGATCCCCTGAGGCCCTGCAAGTGATGTCACCAAACAGGAAAAGCAATTGCTCCTTCACGCCTACCAAGCACCCTAACAAAAGAGTATTTTTGTGGTTCAGCTCACACCCGTGGAATGATGTTCTCTTGACTATATCTGGAAATGCCAGGTGACCCTACTCCTTGTTTCTGCAGCTGGCCTGTGACTGAGTCCCTAGAGGTCATGGATGGTTTGATCTCTGTGTGTCTCCAGTCATGGACATGTGGTCCCCCAGCCCAGGAACCAGGTTCTTCTCATTATTGGTGCTGGACTGTGCTTCCCGGGGCAGAGCAAGGATCTAAGGATGGGCCGTGTGATCTGTGGAAGGTTCCTGTGGTCCGGAACATGCACAGGAGAGCACGTCTCAGAGTAAGAGATGGTCAGGATGACCTGTGTGATTGGGGGGCAGGCCAGGGGCCCAGGGTGGGGGGTGCTGTGCTGTTTCTGCAGAGCAGCTCACAAGTGGGTAGCTTTGTCTGCCAGCTCCGAACTTTAGATACATTTCCATTGGCTGACCATTATTTCTACGGTTTATGCTGGTGGAAAACATTTAATAAATTTGGGAATTCTGGGCTGACAGATCAGAAGGTCCAGCCACCCTGGGCTCACTGCTCCTTTGGACAAAGTAGCTGGAGCTGAGTGGCCTTCTGGGTGGGCCTGTGTGTCAGGAGCCCCGAGACCTTGGCCATGTCCCTTCGGTGCAGACACCACAGCCCGCCTTCCTCCATGTAGAGGGAACCAGGGACTCTGTGCCGAGCGGGTCTCACACTTCTGATCCAGATCTGCACAGTTGAAGTTTCATGGTCGACCTCTTGTAGATTTTATTAATAACTGAAGTCATAATTATGCAGGTCTGATTTCACAGGTAGGGAAGATCAACTGTTTTTGGAAATCATGAAAACATGTATTTTAAGGATATATTTTCACAGGAAGGGAAAACAGCTCAAGGCGTCTGTGTCCTGTTTTAAATGTGCAGTTGGCTAAGGCTCAGAAACTCAGCGGCTGCTTCCTGGGTGCCTCTGCTCCCAAAGGCTCTGCATCACCCATGTTCCCCACGCTGCAGGAAGAGGTGCTGGCAGGTGTGGCTGCTGCCGACAGCGATGTGGTTCAGGATGGGACTGGTCTTCCCGGAGCATCTACAGGGGACATAGGGCCCAGGGGAGCTTTCTGGAAAGCTGAAGCCTTCAGTGTGTTCTAGCAGCACCGAGAGGCCTGGTGCGTGGAGCTGGGTGCCGGAGAAGGCACCCTCCCACCTCGGAGGACGCTGGACCTTCCCAGGCCGTAAGTACCAGGAAAACACTGGTCTGGGGGTCCTGGGCTCCGGAGGTGCAGAGACCTGAACTGTAGGGTGAGGTCTCACATGACATGTCAGGCAATGACCTGGGGAAGAGCCTCCAGGGAACCAAGTCTCTCTCCGGGGGTACAATGACACACATGACTTCCCGGGGATGTCACCTATTCTCCAGCCTGTCTTCTGGTGGCCCTGAACCTGGAAAGAGGCTGACATGTCTCCAGCAGGATTGGCACACCTGGCTTACCACGGTGTGCAGTCGGAGCTCAGGAAGACGCTGACTCTGGTGGGCAGGACTGGGGAAAGCCAGTGTGTGCCCCTGCCCATCCTGGCCCTGGTCAGAGACAACGAAGGCCAGTACCCATGCTCTCCCTTCGCTATGGGTGCCACCCTGGGCGGCATGAGGACCATCAGTTTCTGTGTGTACAGGGTGTGGAGGCAGCAGGCGATCAGAGCACCTGGACTCCGCGCCTGCCTCTGTGTTCCAGGGGCCCTGCCAGGGGCACCTGCAGTAGTAAGGGCATCCAGCCCCCAGCTGGCACAGATGTGGGGCACCCCGAGTCCCACCTCTGATCTAGACAGCCATGTTTCCCGTCACAAAGACTGCTGCACTGACATGGAAATTTTCCTTTGTCTCTCCGTTGGTGGCGGCGTTTTGTGATTTATTTGCTGCTTGGCAGAATTTGGCAGCCCTGCGGGACAAGGGTGCCTGCTGCCGTGCTCAGGGGAGGGACCAATGCGTAACTGCGTTAATTACAGTCTTGCTCAGTGCGCAGTCCTCTGCCTGTGGGCCATGTGCTTTGAGACCGCTGCCTGTACCTCTGCACACTCCCCTTCCTTTGCAACTTTGAAGGGGCGGATGCCCTCTGACGGCCAGCAGAGGCCATGGCCACGTCACTTCTCACCTGCAGCACGCTGAGGGAGGCCAGGAGCGGTTGGGTGCCTGTGGCTGAGGGTGGGTGGGCTTGGGGCTGTCCTCAGGCAGGCCGCAGCAGGATTTGGGGTTGATGGAAGTGTTGTACAACCTGAATGTGACAACGCTATGGTAAATCTGTGAACTGCTCAAAATCATGGAATTGTAGATTATGATGGCGAGTTTTGCCGTATGTGGGCTATCTTTCAATGAATTTTCATTGCTGCTGGGTGTCTGGGCCAGCGAGTTAGCCAGCAGACTCTGCCTCTGCTCTCACCATGCTCTGCCTCAGTTTCTCCATCTGTGAAGCAAGGGAGGGATCTCCAGAGAACCAGGCATGCTGCAGTTTTGGGCCTGCAGCCAACCATTCTCCGGAGCAGGGCCTGTGCAGTGCCCATGGGAGTCGGGGAGGGGGTCTCCTGGGTGCCCCTCCCAAGCTGTGGCTGGCTTGGGGTTTGAGGGCGCCCTGTGCCGGGTGGTGCCTGGTTCAGCCTATGAATGGCATTCTGTCTGCTCAGGAGTATCTTCTCCACTGTCTAAAACCCCAGAACCTGTGTCCACCACGCTGATGGGCTCGTGCCGATCTAGCTGTGGTTTCCCTGAATGCATCTGTTGTAATAAACCACCAGGGTTCAAATAATATCTCAGGAATGTGGCTGTGTGTTGGGACTTGTGAGGTCAGCGTGACTGCTGAGTGTTGGGTGTAATCAGCGTGGCTGAGCGGATGGGGGCCCTGGGCACACAGACCTGTCTACCGAGCTCCATCACGGGCTGCACAGACCCAGAGAGCAAGACACTGGGGTCCCAGAGGGTGAAGCCAGGAAATGTAAAACAGCAGTCAGCAGGTAAGAATGTAGGCCACCCAGGCCACGGCTCCTTCAGAGAGGCCACCAGGGCCGCAGTTCCTGTGGAGACGCCACCCCAGCCCAGGGACCCAGAGGGCTGGGAAACTTGATTTCGTGGGGCACAGGGACCATGGGGACAGGGGCGAAATCTGAGAGGTTGCACTTTGACCCAATGGGCTAATTTAAATGCTGACATCATATGGAGGCCTCTGGAACAAGGCCCAAGCAGAGACAGAGAAATAACGGCGCCACATTTCCCCCGCCCGTGAGCGTCGTGGGACTACATTTGCACCCCCCCAACACACACGTGTAATATGAATATTCAGTGACAAAGATGTTGGGTAAAATTAATGGATTCAGATTCATCTGAAATCCCCCTCCCTCCACAGCCAATATCTGCCATGGTGTTCTCTTGGCAATACCCTTCGGTTTGTCTTTGCTAATGGTCAAGGTGAAACCAGACTGACATGTTAATGCGGGCATGCACTTGGTGGGGGCCTGGGAGGTGGCCAGTACCAGCCCCCAAGCTGAGACCTGGTCTCGCACCCTGTCTCAGGCTGGGCCCCGGGCAGCTCCAAATGCTGACCCCTGGGGGGTTGGGCCCCGTCTTCTTCCCTGGCACGTGGCAGGGCTTGTAAGCCCAAATTCCCTATTTTGTCTCGGGATTGCCAAGAAAATGCCACCTGCAGCATCTGCCCGCCGTTCCTTTCGCTGGACCTGGCTGCCCCAGGAGATGAGGCAGTGAGAAGGGATGGGAAGTTGAAGGCAAGTGTTTACGGGAGTGAGGGAGGGGGGGAGGGGCAGGCAGGGCCCTTCTCCCCGGGGTCCTGCCGCGGTGAGGGCCTCTGAGAATCCCCACTGGAGTCACAATAGACTGTTTGGCAAAGCCAGCTACCATCCATGCTGACGCCGCTGTTCAAGTGTGGCCCAGAGTTAGGCCCTCCAGGTGCCTAATGGAACAAAGTGTTTGTGAGCTTAGCAAGTGCCTGGTGTGTCCCGCAGGGATGAGCCCGACACAGCCCTGCGCTCACACGGCCCCAGACCTGCGTGAGAAGGACACCGTGAGGCTCACAGTGGGTCATGGTGGGCAAAGAGGGACCAGGCCACGCCAGCCTCTGCTGCTCCTGTGGGTGGGGGTGAAGGTCCCCACCCCCATGGTTGTGGCGCCCCTGCCTTTCCATCTGAGGGACAGCAAGCAGGCCAGACGGAGTTACCAGGAAAACCTGCCCCTTCCCCCAGACCAAGGGCTCCTGGAATAGAGCAGCGCTTGCTACCACTGGATAGCCCCTCACTCCTTCATCTGCAACCCAGTCCGCACCTGCCTGCCCACGATGATGCTGCCACAAGACCCTTGGGAGCCGCTGACCCAGGGTCGTGAGTGTGGTCTGCCCACGAGTGCTCAGTCCAGCATGCGGCAGCCGCCCGGGGCTCTTGGGCAAGAGAGCGTGGGAAGACACTGAGCTGGCATACAGAAGGCGTTCAATAAACGTTAGGTGAGCCCAGTCCTGTGAAATGGCCTGACAAGGTGTTCTAGGTCACATCGCCCCTAGAGGTGACCAGTCGTCAGTCTGGACAGAGACAGAGAGATGGGGACAGAGACAGAGACGGGAGAAGCAGCAGGGAGGGAAGGGGGCGAGCCGGGGACAGGGGATAGTGGGCATGCTGCCTGGCTGTCTCGAGGAGGAGGGAAGAATTCTTTCTTGGCCAAGCTGGGAGTGGTGGTAATGTTGTTCATGGAGCCCATGAAGTCGCTTGGCCCCAAGGTCCCACTCTTAGGAGGCATGGAGGGGCCTCAGGAGGAGGCCAGGAGGAGAATTTACCTTGGGGTAGAGAACGCTTGGACCACAGAGGCCCTGGGTGGGATGTTGGCTCCTAGGCCTCGAGGACAAACCCCTGAGCCACTTCACATACCTGAGCTCTGGTTTCCTCCTGTGGAAGATGGCATGGGGGTGGCCTCCTCACACGCTGGGGCTGACGGGCTTCTGGGGGGTGCTGGGGCCTCCTGCCCTGCAGGCCAGCTGGTTTACTCCAAGCCCAGGCTTTGTCCCTGACGGGGGTGCATGACCAAACGTTCTGCTCATAAACACGCACCTTCAAAAGCCGGCTAATTCCATCTCCCCTGCCATCCCCACAGCCACACGGGTGAACTGCAGGGGGAGGCGGGGCCTCCTCATGTCCACTAGGCGGCCAGTGGACATTGCCACCCCTGGACGACATGGGATCTCTTCCAGCCCGTGGAGGCCTGCACACAGGAGAAAGAAGGTATTCATTACAAAGGCCTCTCTGGACGGGGGTGAGGGCCCCATGTCCCTCCATGGACATGTGTGGATGAGGAGGTCCCCGCCTGAGCATCTCTAGTTTCCCTGGAGTCAGAGCGGGGGCTGCAGGTGCTCCGTCCCCTGCTGGGTCCCTGCCGTCTGCACTGGGCCCCAGGGAAGCAGGTCAGGTTTGTTCAGAGTTCCCACCTGCCCTTTGCCCTCGATGCCTGGTCCGAGGAGCTCCTGCCATGGAGGGGGACCAAATGTCAGTGTCCTCAAGTGGATGCCGCGGGAGAAGGCCGGAGGGCCTCAGCCAGGCTTTCCTTCCACACGCACCTGCCATTCGGCCCAAGAGAAACTTGAGCTCATCGAAGGGCGTGCAGAGCTGTCTGGGGCTGCCAGGTGCTTGCCCCACAGCAATGCCCTCTGTCCGTCCGCCGTGCGGCTCTCTGTCCATCCACCACACCCATCCTGCCTCTGCCATCTGATAGACCCTCGGCAGTGGGGTCTGCACTCAAAGCTCCACCTCGGGTCTCTCGTAGGGGCTTCTTTTTCTGATAAAAATAGAGTGATTTCACCCAGACTCTCCTCCTACTTCTGGAAAAAATTCAGGTTTTAAAATTTTCTTATATATTCTGCTTCTTTTCCCCTTATGTCCAGGCCTCCTTTCCTGCATGGATCATGCAATGTCTTCTTGTTTACTCAGTCCTAGGAACCAAGTCCAACTGGGTCTCCTGGTACATGAGACTCTCACATGAATGTTATGTTTAAGATCAGACTTGGAAGGGACCCCAAGTCCCCCCATGGCCTGGTTTTATCCTGGAGGAGGTAGAGCCCAGAAGAGAAAGGAAAAGTGGCCAGGGTCACAAACACGGTGAAGGTCTGAGCCCTGACGGACGTCGGGGATCCAGGCTGGGCCCCCCTCCCGCATGCCCCATGGAGGAGGGGTGAGGTGTCAGCAGCAAGGTGGCCAAGCTGTGTCTGCAGGAACGTCAGCAAGGAAGACCCTCCTTCTCCCCTGGGGAGCTGCCAAGTGACATAGCCCTGACCAGTGAGGCACAGGGGACTCTTGCCAGGCACATCTAAGAAAGTCTTTCCTTTCCCCATGAAAACAGTCCAATATTGGGCACCGGATTTTGCAGGTGGACGCAAACACTTGGGCCACCACATCTCCCTGCTCCCTGTGGCCCACCAGGCTGTGGGTGACTGCCAGCAGGGGTCTTGCTCTCCCGTGGGGATGCAGGACGCCCCACCTCCATGCTTGTTCACATGGCTGTGGGTAGAATTCAGATCCCCGGAGGCAACGGGACTCAGAGCCTGTTTTCCTAATTAGCTGTGGTTGGAGCCTGCTCGGTCCTGGCCATGGGTGCCCCACAGCCTGTCAGGTGGCTCCATGAAGGGGAGCTAATGGTGAGGGCCTGCCACAGGGGAGGCTCTCAGACTTGGGACCTAGGATTTTGGAAGCAAAATCCAGAAAGTCTGGAGAGGATGAGATTTCTGCTTCTGCCAAGCCTGTCCCTCCTCTGAGGCCATGAGCACTGCCCTGACCATGGCCTGCTGGGACCTGGAGAGCAATGAGGACAGGGAGTCAGAGGGACGAGCACAGGAATGCACGTCCCACAAGAGGTGAGTCCCTAGACTGGGAGGGTGAGGTTCTGGGGCAGCAGTGACATGGGGATTGTGCCCCTGCCAATGCCCAGCAGTCAGCCAAGTGTGGGTGGGTTTCACGTGCTCTTGTGGAGACAAGGACACACAGAGTGAACTCTGGCCCAGGAGCCACCCTTGCGAGGACAGACGTGTCCATGCTGTCTGAGAACATCACCTTGGAGGTTCCAGCCAACACCGCAGACTGTGTCTCATGTGCGCAGCCAGCTGGGAAAGCACCTAGCACGTGGGCCTCACAGCAGATCATGGGATTCCAGTCCCACGCATGCTTTCAGAATTTTCCAGGCCCCATCAAGAGGTGGAGTCTCCTCTGTTCTTGAAACATGCAACCTGGTGGCTGCCTCACGGAAGAGCCACGTGGGAAATCCCACATCACTCCCAGGGCCAGGAAGTCTCCCTTGGCTCATGGATCTCTTGAGACCCTTGTCACCCAGCCGCCATGTTGTGAGGAAGTGAAACTAATGGAAAGGCCGAGAGCTGCGGTGTTCTGGCCGGGAGCCCAGCTCAGGTCCCTGTGCATAGGAGCATCACCACCGATGTGGGAGGGAGGGAGCCTTTGGGGACCCCATGCTCCCCACTTCCAGGGCCCGAGGAGGTGCTGCCCCACACCCATGCCCCCCCCGTGTCACAGATTCAGCAGCAGAATAGGTGTGGTCAGTGTCCCAGTAACTAGAAAACTGCTGGTTTCCTCTGCAACATCCAGGAGCTATGATAAGACCCTCCTTCTGTGTTGTCCACAGTGAACCCATGTAAAATGTGTGGCAAGAACAAAGGGAGGCCACCTGCCCTTTGGGACTGGTGACAGGAAATCAGGGAAATGCCAGAGAATAATTGTCCTGTGGCCTCATGGTCTGGCTCTGTGGGCCAGCCTCGTCTCTGGGCTTTGCTCCAGTCGTAACAGTAAGGCGTGTCACTCTGAAGAGGACGGGCACATAGACATGTAAGGCGTGTGACTCTGAAGACGACGGGCACATAGACATGCATCTGGGAACACGCAGCAATCCCACAAAACCCTCTTCTGACCACTCGCTGGCCCGGCACGCGGGCTCACTACACCGCAGGACACTTGTCTTGCTGCTATCTGCAAAGACACTTGTACGCAGTTCAACCCCACAGGCATTGGAGCCTTCAGGAGGCACAGGATGAAGTTGTGGGATTCCCAAGAGCAGACCCTGCACACCCACCCCCGCTCCCTCTTGGAGACACCGTCCCTGGCAGGTCTGCAAGGAACCATTTTCTGCTACCCTGAACGCGTGCCTAGATAGGCTCGGTAGGCTTTGTCCCCAAGCACAAGACCTGGGCTTTGCTGGGCCCTCCCACCTTTGCCCACCTTCTGGCCTTGCGTTCTCAGGGGCCACAGGAGCAGGGGAGAAAGGAAGGACTCACGCTCTCGCTCTCACCCCTCCCTGTGCAGGGGTGGCTCAGGAGGGCGGGCCTGAAGAGTTTACAACCCGGGCAGGGAGTCCAAGGAGAGAAAGAGAGAAAAATCTCAAATACAAATTTGGACATAAAAGTGAATATTTATTGAGAAGGAGAAAAAAATTGCAACCAATCATCATACCTTAAAAAGAGCTGGCAAATAGCACAAACATCACAAAATCCAGAAGAATAACATCATTAATCATGAATAACTACCTGTCTGTTACACTTTCTCCTCCATGTATTTTCAGCTTTATGCTTTCTGATGGCTTTTCCTTACGATGACGTCCTATCATTTGGCTGCCATGTGGGAGAGTGAGGCCGTGTCCACACCCACTGTGAGGGGAGAGAGGACTCCACACAGAAATGCAGGTAGTGGACCACACAGACGTGCTTGGGAAACATGAGCTTTCTTGTCACTGGCATCGTTGCTGTTAGTGACCGTGGCAGTTTTCTCTGGGCCTATAAATGGCACAATGGTCACATGTGTGGAGCAGCCTGGACGGGTGCCCTATAGAACGCAGGCCTTAGAGTCCTCAGCTCGCTAACATCACACAGACAAGACAGAATTGCCATCCATTAAGGGATGGGGCATTAGTTAATGGAAAGGGTCTGTCATTCCCAAGGAAAAGAGCATTGTCCTTAGAAACTGGAGACCGTCCAGTCAGCATGGCCAAACACACCTGTTGGAACAGTGGCGGAGGGCATGATGGCACCGAATGAGGGCATGGGGGCGCGGAGCTCAGACCCCGCAGGAGGGACGAAAAATGGGGCAGCCACTGTGGACAATGGCTTAGAAAATTCACCATATACTTACCAGATGACTCAACAACCTCAGCTGGGGTATTTGCCCGATATAAATGACAATGATGTCCGCACAGGCTGCATTATGCACACGGAGGTCTGTAACACTTCTGTTGATTACCATAAACACTGAAGATCCCGAGTATTCTTTCATGTTGGATGGCTTAGCAAGCCGGGAACATCACACCATGGGGCGCTGCTGAGCCGTAGGATGGACAGTCTGCTGATACACGACAACCTGACTGGGCCCCAGAGGCATTGCGCTAAGTGAGGAGGCCCATTTCAAGAGGCTCCCACTGCTGGGGTCCGGCTCTGTGTCATTCTTGAGGGGCCACCGATGTGATAATGGCAGAGCAATTGGGGGCCCCCGGGGGTCAATGGTGGGTGAGGCTGGGGCTGGAAAGTAGCTGCCCCAGGGGCTTTGATGAGTGATGACTATCCTAATTGTCATGGTGGTCACACAAAGCCGTACGTGTGGAAATCGCGAGAATGGTGCACACGCGTGAAGACGATGTTACTGTAAGGCAAAACCTGGATGAGCAGTGACTGGGAGTGGAGCCATGCAGAGCCTCACCAAATAGGTGATGTGGGGGACAGAGGTCATGTGCAGAGCCAGGCTCGGCCTCTTCCTGCTTCTCTGCCCAGCAGTGGGGCTGTGACTGAGCCTGGAGGGCGGCCCTCTGGGGTGACCTTCAAGAGAGCGAGGCTCAAGAGGAGGAATCTGGGAGGCCTGGGGAGCGGGGAGGGGGGCACGTGTGCCTGAGAAGGGCAGAGGTCACCCAAGGCTGACCTGGCGTGGTGGGCACAGCTACGAGGCTGGAGGCCCTGACCGGTGTCCCTTGTGTGTCTGGAGACTGGACCTGGTGGGCAGTCCACCCTGAAGGTGGGAAACATCTGGGGAAACGCCAGCAGGGTGAGGCGGGGGCACTGGGGGAGGCCATGTGGGGGTCACCGGGGGCCTCGGCGGCAGCACTGGGCCACAACCATCTCTGGGGCAGGGAGTCCCGCGAGCTGCCCCGCAGGATGGGGGCCACACGGGGAAAGACAGGCCTGTTGGCTGTCTGCGCCTATGCTGGCAACGCGGGGCCAGGCCAGGGAACGGATGAAGGCAACTGGAGCAGCTCGGCTTCTACCCCACGGTGTGCGGCGTTTCTAATTTTAGGACTGGTTGTCATGACAACGGGAAGTGGTTTTGTGTTAAAAATAGCAGCTGTTCCAGTTTCGTGGTGCCCTGTGGACAGGAGTGCGTTCTGCTTTGAGGTGGCTGAGGACGCTGTGTCGGCTGGGACGGAACACTGGGTGTCCCTAGGGACGTGGGGACTTGGCATGACAAGTGGGGTTTTCAGTGGCCCTGCGAATCTGGGGCTGGACCTGTCTGAGTCTCTGAATGAGCCCAAGGGCAGGAGCCCCATTACCAGGCCGGGGGTGGGGTCCAGGCCTGCAACCCTTGCTGTGGCATGACTAGTGACCTTGTCTGCAGGGTGGACATGGCCTGGGTTTTCTCTCCCCAGAGCCCGGGTGATCCCTCTCCCCGGAGCTCGGGTGATCCCCTGTCCCATGGTCATGCTGAGCCTCTGCATGAGGACAGCATCATGTCCCCAGTGTGATGATGATGCCAGAGGCCTGTGAGTGCACCAAGGCCCTTCCCAGGCTTCTTGCTTCCCTGGGAAGGAAGGTCTCCCCAGGGGACACCCCCGCCCTCTGAGAGGTGGGGAAGGTGCTGAGCAGACTGGGCCCAGGACCAGCTTAGTGGTTCTTCTGGGATTTTCCCGCCTGCAGGAAGTACACAAGCTCTGCTCTTGTGGGCACAATCCCAGGGATGGGGCATCGCAGGCTGGCCCAGCCTTGCAGGTGCCCAGGAGCGGGAACCCAAGCCTGCCGAGCCATAGACCCACGCCAGGCACCTCGGCAGCAAGTAAGCAGGTGTGTGTGGATCCTGGGCTCTGAATTTGCCTCTAAATTATCAGCAGTATCTGGGAAAATGACCCTGGGACCCAGCAGGGGCTACATAGAGGGACCTGAGCAATTTCCTTGAGGACATCCCCGAGGGGCGCCAATGGCTGCGCATCGTGTTTGTGTCTTCTCCCCCAGCATCCACTGCCCAGCACTGACCCTGTGGAGAACCCCTTCCGGGCCTTTGCAGAGGCTCTAGAATCTTCCCTCTTGTCCACAAACAAATTCAATTTCATTCTTTTCTCCACTTGCTCCTTTGCAAGAAACAGCTGTAATTCAACTTTTTAAATTGAAGTATGATTAACATACAGTATAGTATTAGTTTCAGGTGTCCAATATAGTGATTTGACAACTCCAAACATTTCTCAGTGCTCGTCATGGTAAATGTGCCCCTTCATCTTTTTCTCTCCCACCCATCCCCCACAGATATCATCACACAATTATGAGGGGCTGGCAGCCACCTGTGTGTTCTCCATATTTAAGAGTCTGGATCTTTTGTCTCTTTTTTTCTTTGTTGTTTGTTTCCTGAATTCCACATGTGAGTGACGTCAAATGGTACTTGTCTTTCTCTGACCGACTTATTTCACTGAGCATAATACCCGCCAGTTCCATCCACATTGTTGCAAATGACAAGAGTTCATCCTTTCTGATGACTGAGTAATATCCCACTGTATTTCTACACCATATCTTCTTTATTCATTCAACTGTCGATGGACACTTGGGCTCTTTCCATAATTTGACTGTTGTAAATAATGCTGTAGGAATACAGGGTGAATAAATCTTTTTGAATTAATGTTTTTGTATCCTTTGGGCAAATACCCAGTAGTAGAATTACTGAATCACAGGTAAAAGAATGAATCTGGGCCACTTCCTTACACGGTCCACAACAATAAACCCAAAGTGGATTAAAGACCTAAATGTGTAGAGATCAAAATCCTAGAAGAGAGCATGGGCAATGATTTCTCTGACATTGCCCACAGAAACAGTTTTCTAGGTGTGTCTCCTGAAACAAGGGAAACAAAAGCAAAAATGAACAACTGGAATTTCATCAAAATAAAAAGCTTCTGCACAACAAAAGAAACAATCGATAAAACAAAAAGACAACCTACTGAACAGGAGGAGATATTTGCAAATGACTTATCCAATAAAGGGTTAGTATCTAAAATAAATGAAAAACTGATACAACACAACTCCAAAAAAATCAGATAATCCAATTTAAAAATGGGTGGAAGACACGAACAAACATTTCTCCAAAGAAGACCAGATGGCCAACAGACACGTGAAAAGACACTCAAGATCACTTACCATCAGGGAAATGAAAATGGAAACCACAATGAGATACCACCTCACACTTGTCAGAATGGCTAGAATCAAAAAGACATGAAACAACAAGAAAAAGGCGCCCTGGTGTACTGTCGGTGAGAATGCACACTGGTGCAGCCACTGTGGAGACAGTATGGAGGGTCGTCAAAGAAATAAAAATAGAATTACCATAAATCAGCTTTAAAAAGATGGAAAGTTCGGTAGAAAAATGGGCAAAGCCTGTTGATAGGAAGTCACGGGCGTATATATATATACATATATACATACATATATACATATATATGTATACACATATACATACATATATATGTATACACATATATATATATACACACATATATATACACACACATATATATATATAATGCCCGTGACTTCCTGTCAACAGTGTGTGTATATATATATATATATGTATACATATATATGTATATGTGTGTGTGTGTGTATATATATATATACATATATATATATATATACATTGTTGGCCAAAAGTCCCACATGTATCTCACGGGACTAAAATCAAGGTGTCTGGAGGGCTATGTTCTTTGTGGAGACTCTAGGGGCAAATCCACTGTCTTGACTTCACAAACTTCTAGAAGTGGCCCATACCTCTTGGCTTGTGGCCCCCTTTCTCCATCTTGAAGGCTAGCAACACTGCAACTCCTCAGCCCTCCTTCTGCTGTCACATCTCTATCTGACTGCAGCTGGGAATGGTTCTCCATTTACTGATGATGGCTGTTGGCTATGTTCATAGATACTCAGATTCCCAAGTATCTCTTGGAAAGAATCCTTAAGAAGAGAGCATAGTCATAAACACATAAGCATGCCTGACTTCCATCCTTTCATCCACCCACCCTTCCACCCACCCATCCATCCATCTGCCCAACCTTCCACCTACCCATATATCCATCCATCCATCCAACCATCCATCCACTCCTCCATCCATGCTCCTACCCATCCACCTACCCTTCTATCCATCCAACCACCTTTCTACCCACCCTTCCATCATCCATCCATCCTTCCAGCCATCCCCCCATTCTTCCATCCATTCCCCCCACCCCCCCACCCTTCCTTCCATCCATCTGCCCATCCACCCACACTTCTACCCACCTATCCACGCACCCTCCCACCCATCCACCCAGGCATCCAACCATCGACCTACTCATCCATCCATCAATCTATCCATCCATTTATCCATCCACTAATCATCTGTCCATCCATCCATATATCCATCTACTCACCCACTCATTACTCATCTACTCATCCAACTATTCATCCATCCATCTATACATCCACCCATCATCCATACATCCAACATTTACTGAGCCCTCACTATAGGCCATGCCTATGCTGGATTCAGAAGAAACTGGTGAATAAGTCATAACTTCTGACCACCAGGAGCTCACATTCCAGCAGGGAGACAGATGTGCTAGCAAGTAACTCCTACAATAATGTGATGCATGCAATTTTCTCAGTGTGGAATTGGGGGGACTCCTTCTGCCTGGATACTGTGAGCACAACTCAGATGTGGCCTCTGCCCCCAAGAGCTGAGATTGTGGGGGAAACCTAGAAGATAGTCACAAATCATGAGAATGCAGATCAGTGAGAAGCTGTGTGGGGACGTCAAAGAACAGCACAGACCAGGTGTCCTGGGACTTAACAAGAGGGAGTAGTCACTTCTGACCTGAAGATCAGGTCCTGACCTGGCCACTGGACGTTTGCTCCTTCAGCTGACCTAGGTGGACTTTTGAGCAACACCCTATTGGTGCTACATCAAAAATACCCTAGACAGACCAGCATTTGGATTTGGAATTCCAGCTTTAGGTTATTCATTTCTCTGAATCTAATTTTTTATCTATAAACCAGTGACAATTATACTTATTTTGAAAAATGTTGAGGCACATAAAAGAGTATATGTCAAGCACGTGGCCCACTGCTTAGTAACTTCATTGACCAGTTTATGCAGGTCAAGGGCCTGGGCAAGGAGCCTGGGTTGGGGGCTGTTGGTCTGCCCCACCCCCACCTCCTACTCGGCCTGGAATAAGCAGCTGCAATCTGAGGGTCCCTGGAGATGTCATAGAAGGGAAAGAGCAATAATGCATATTTTATCAGGTGGGGGATGAGGTCACTGTTGATGGACGTCTTCGTTGCTCCCAGCCCCGATGGGCAGGAGGATCTGCAAGAGGGTGCCGGTGGCGCCAGGATAGGGAAGATGTTCCCCCAACCCCACGAGGCCCTGGAGGACCAGGACCATCAGTGAGGGTGGGGGTCTGCCACCCACGGGGGCTAAGGATGGCAGGAATGAGAGGGGAAGTGCAGAGGTATGGAACCCCCAGCTAAGCAAGAGCGCAGTGCACCTACAGAAGGACTGAAGGCTTGATCTGAAATGTTACTAACAGTCGGAGCTGCCTTTTCACACGGCTTTCTGTTTGGAGTAACAGCCTCTATCTGGGGGCAAGAGGGGACGGAGAGGTGGCTCGGAGGTTCTGGGAGCAGAGTGTCTTCCTGCACCCATCTGACCCGTGGCCCATGGGCTGGGGTTCCCACAGTGGCATCAGGAGATTGAAGAGAAGGGCGTTGGGGGATGCTGGGGCAGGGAGGCCCTGCAGAGCACCGGGCCTGCTTGCCATCCTCCGATGCGATCCTGATGCTCCGCGGGAGCTGGGGGTCACTCAGCAGCCGGCAGGTGCTTGTTATGGTGGAGAAGGAGCCCCGTGAGGCTGAGGCACTGGAAACACTGGGAGGGAGTGATGATCCTTCCCTACGTGGTCGCCATGGAGCAAGGGTGGGCCCACTCAGGAGGGGCGAGCCTGCCCTGCCCCATAGGGTCAACTTGAAACCTCAGTGGGAGTCTTGCCCTGGCCAAGATTACATGTATGGGAGAGTCTGTGTCCAGGGGGAGAGGCTGCATCCAGGGGAAAGGCTGTGTGCAGGGAAGAGGCTACGTCTAGGCGAGAGACTGCATGCAGAGGGAGAGACCATGTGCAGGGGGAGAGGTTGCATGCAGGAGAGAGGCTACATCCAGGGGAGAGGCTGCTGGGCCCAGGGATATGCTGGTACTTCTGCAAGTTGTCAACAGGGACGTGGTGGTCACACAGTGACCAGCCCTCCAGCGCCGCTCTCTGAGACCCCTCCTCACAGAAAATGCACCTGACATCCCACTGTCCCCCTCCTGTCTGGCCTGGGTCCCCTGAGGTGATGTCTGCCACAGGTCTGGGAGGCTTCGAGGGACTATGGGGCCACACATTTGCTGCTGGGGGGTTCCCTCTCTGGCTGGGGGACACTCAGTCTTCCCGGGGCCCCAGCGCCCTCCACCTCAGGAACCCAGAGCTGCAGCCTGGAGCACATGTCAGCTGTGCTGGTTGGGAGCATGGCACGCCATCATGACCCGCTCCTGACTCCCTGAGCCTCCGGTCCCTTGTGGGAACTGAGCCTCATCTCTGGGTGTAGCAGGATTACCTGGAGTCATATGTGTAATGCTTTCAACAGGCCTGGCAGGAGAGAGCATCCTGAAAAGGCCAGGGCACCCTCAAGGACAGAGAAGGAGGCCCATGTCCTTGGGCCTGGCAGCTGTGCGTGGATGTCTTCTGGCTTCACTCACTCGACCATCTGAGCACCCAGCTTCCGTCCTGGCGCTGAGACAGACTGGGCCCTGTGGAGGGATTGAGCATCAGACCCCCTTCTCCTCCCAAGTTCTGGCAAAATCCCCTGGGGGAGGGACTTGAGGAGGATGAAGATGTCTGCAAGGAGCCTTAAAGCCTCATGGGGAGCACCCCAGGGTGTGCGGGGTTGCGGGGCCAGACCTGAATGCCAGGCACCTCAGAATCCCCAGGGCAGACACGGCCACGTGGGAGCTGACCCCAAGCCTGCCCATACCCATACACCAAACACGACCACATGGGAGCTAGGGTTGTGCCCCAGCACTTCTCTCGGGGGAAATGGCCTTGGGCAGCATGCTCCATCTCCCTGTGTCAGGTCTTGTCTGTAAAATGCAGAGGCCGGAGACCAGGATGGAAGCAGCCAGTGTCTACGGCCTGGCTCCGTGTGCGTGCCGGGGCTGGTCTCTGTGCAGGAGAGCTGAGGCTGGCATGAGAGAAAACATCCTCATTCGAGGGCACCATGCACGCAGCCCAGGGAGGCGATCCAGGAGGGGCCGGGCCAGGACCCGGGGGTTCCATCCAGGATAGAGGTGTCCAGGTGAGCCTCCCGGGACTTCTCATTCGGGAATGAGCTACATTCTAGCTCACCGTGCTTCCTGACGCACTAAAGAGACTTGGTTGCCATTGCTGTTTATTTCTAAGTTCAAATGCAGCAAAGCTGGAGAAACTGATGTGTGTGCTTTCTTGGGAGGTGAAGCCCACCTGCGCCCCAAATCCCTCCTGGGCAGTGGCCTCCCTGAACCCCAGCCCCAGGCAGCACCTGCTCTGAGGTTTCTGGGATGCGGGGCTGCCCCCAGGACGCCTTATCGCTTCCACCGGGCCATCTTCTTTCTGCATGGACTTCCCGGGGCTCTGGCTCCCCAGGGCTGAGCTCACTCTCAGTGGAGTGGGGAAGGCTCTCCTGGGATCCCAGCCTCCCTCCAGGGCCTAGAGTCCCATCCAGCCGAGCAGGACGATGGGAGATGATGCCATGGCGCTCAGGCCAAGGAGTGCATGTGGTCTGGAGGCCAGAGCACCCCAATGGCCAGGAGGAAGGGCCCTGCAGGGCACGTGGACCGTGTCTGCTCAGGGACCCAGACATAGGAGCCGAGCTTTGCCAGACTGGAGACTCAGGCCTGAGGGGCCAGCTTCGCACCCCCAACCCCAGTGGTGAGGTGACTGGCTGTCATCCTGAAGCCCACGGAGGAGTCGGGCTCAGGTTCTGCCCTTGAGCTCTCATGAGCCCCCAGGTCAGCCTCTGTGGGCCCTGTGCTGTCGACCACAATCACGATGACGTGAAATGTCAATGGATTGACAATCAGGACTGAGCTGACCTCGCATGAGCTGTGAGACCTCAAAGGCACAAAGGAGGTTACATGGGGGCTGGTCATTCCCCCATCAGGCCAGAAGTAGGGCCATTTAGACCAGATGTCCAAAGCGCAGGGGGAAGCCAGCCCGCCAGCTGCCAGCTACCTCTGTGATGACCCACGGAGTTGAGCCTTGCCCACTTTCCAGTCCTGTGCATCTGTGTTCTGTTTCTTGGCACTTGGTGGACTTCTACCATCCATGGATCATTCACAGAGTGGAAGCTATGATGCTACTGTAGGGTTTCATCAGTGTTCTCAAAAATTCCCGCAATGTGGCCAAGTTAGGGTGATCACTCCCAATTAACGGAGACGGGGAAAATAAAACATAAAAAATGTAAACAAAACCGTGAAGCCACCTTAAGTTCTTGGCAGAGGCCACGATCACACTTCATCCAACAGGACTGATATGCGGAGTGAGCCGAGTGACGGTGACCCCCATTTCTGTGCAGCAGCCTGGCAGGGCTTCCGGAGCTGGCCACCGGGGCCCAGGGTCTGAGGGAGTCCCAGTGGGGGATTGAGAGAAGCAGACACAGCAGTTGCCCATTCCCCACAAAGGTGGGGACAGGAGGGACTGTGAAGGTCCCATGGGCTCTGTCCTCCATTTTCGCCCTTGCGCTTAGAACAGGGCTTGGCACATAGTAGGGGCTCCACAAACACTGCTGCAGGAACAGCAGTAGCACTGAACCAAGGGTTTAGGCCCAGAGCTGTCCGGCTGGTGCTTGCTGCTCCCTGATCTTTGTAGGCAAGAGTGGGTTGTTGTACACACACGCACGCACCCCATGTGGCGTGAACAGGAAGCAAGGCTGTCTCTGTCGGGTTTAGGAGACTTGGGGGTGGCTGAGGGAGAGGTTTGAGAATGTTCCTTGAATGGGCCAAGTCCAAGGGGACAGGGAGTGCCTTGGGTCGTATGAAGATCGGGAGCTTGACAAACATTTGATAACATCTGCGTCCTTTCACAGGAAGTGGTGGTCCCCAGAGATGTGGGATAATCATGATCATGACCCCCACCATGGGCGTGGACCTGACCTGGGCAGCACAGGGTGCTCTCTGGGCTCAGTGTCCATGTAAGCAGGCTCTTTGGGGCCCAACCCTGGGCTACCCTGGGCGTGGAGCCTCAACAGGGCTGGTTCCAGGTTTTGTCAGTTCTAGCTCTCCAACCTCGAGCTGCCCTAACTTCTGTAAACCTGTTTTCTCTTGCATAAAACTCGGGGGAGAATGAAATAAGAAAATGACCTTCCTCTTACTACTTTGTCCTGGGCTCCATGTTGGAATCCCAGAACCAGAGTCAGACCCTCAGTCCCATTTAGAAAGAGCAGTGGGGGGTGGTCAAAAACACTTTCCCAGCTTGGGGAGAAAAGCATATCTCCGGCTCCATCCTGCTTCTGATTCGGTAAGGTCCCTATAAAGACTGAATGAAGTAAGGTGAGTAAATCATGGAGTCGGAGACTGGCACATACACGGTGTCATGAACAGCAGCTTCGTATAAATGGGAAGAGTTTGCAGTCCAGCAGCCATGCTTGCAGCCAAAAGCCCACATATCCCTTCCCCGAGCAGAACGAGCAAGGACTCAGAGCTGGAGGGATGGTCGAGGCGTTCTGCTGAGTAGCATCTAGCCAATGTGACCATTCCTATGCTGGAGGTGACCTTGTCAGGTGGAACAGGTGCCCCTGTCCACCAGACCACACCTTGACCTCCAGCAAGGACCTCTAGTGACCTTCACTATTGACCATGCCCATGTGTTGACAGCACTGTGGTCACTGATTTATAGGGTGCCTGGCCTGGGGGCTATCAGTCCCTCTTAAATGATCTCCTAGCCCATTTCCAGAGCAGTCCTACTCTCTGTGTCAGCCCATCCTGCTTCCCTCCCAGGACCTAGGATCTAGAGGGGTTTGAGGCCCTAAAAAGTTGATCAAACAACAAGATGGAGCCCCGGTGCTGGCCATGTCCACCAGGCACACATGTTCCAATTTCTCCCCAAAAAGGTTCAAGAGGAAAGGCTCGTTGAGTAGATGTAGTGTTATTTTGAAAACCACATCCACTGTTTGTATCTTAAATTTGCTTTGTTTGTTTGTTTACGAAGCCCTGAACCTCAGTTGCTATAAAAGGAAAAGTAGCTCAAGGTCAGGAAAGGAGGGTGTCTGTGGTTGAAATTGCATGCTCAGTGTACTTACGATCTCTGTGGCGCTAGTGGACACAGTGGGCCCAGGTGGGGCTCCTAGGCTGAAGAGGGTGAATGAAGAAGGGTCCTCTCATGGCTGGTGCACTGAGGAACACGGCACCCACACCCAGCCCTTCCTGCCTCCTCTATTTGACTGTGAGAACTGCCATGATGGCGGGCCAGTGCCTCTTGAAGCTCTGGGACCAGACAGACCCTTGCTGGCTTACCTACCGGGGCCCTGGCCCTGGGACCCCGGGGTTTTGGGAGCCTGAGTCCAGCTGGTATGAAAGCCAATCAGACCAGGGGTCAAACACATTCCAGGGTCTTTGTCCAGAGGTTGGCCGCTGTTCCTGGTAAGACAATGACCCAAGAAGCAGGAAGTGACTCTGCCCATCCATCAAAAAGTGTTTTTATTACAGAAATTTTCAGACACAGACAGAACTGGAGAGAAATATAATGAACACCTGACTGCTGCTATGGAGTTTCAACCATTATCAACTTTTAGACAGTCTGCCTCCTTCTGTACTCCACCCATGTTCTCACGTGTCCACACCTGCCATTTTCATACTTGTAGAAAATTACGTGAATTCCTCAGTCTCATTGTTCATGCTTTCTGGATTGTCTATCATTTATTTTATAGTTTTTAAAAATTTGAGGGGAACTCAATTAAGGGCCATGTATTATAATTGGTTGAGAAACCTGTTTTAGTCTATAAACCCCCTCTGTCTCTTTTTTAGATATTGACTTTTCTTTTTCTTTTCTTTTCTCCCCCGCCTTTTTTTTTTTTTTTTTTTTTTCTGGTGGTGAGTGTTGTTATAGAAAATGGGCCAGGGGCACCTGGTTGGGCCATTTGGATGTGTGACTCTTGATTTTGGCTCAGGTGGTGATCTCGGGGGTTGTGAGGCTCCACACTCAGTGGGAAATCTGTAGGAGATTCTCACTCTCCCTTTGCCCCTCCCCCTGCTTGCATTCTTTCTCTCTCTCTAAAATAAGTAAATAAATATTTAAAATAAAAAAAGGAAAATGGGCCATATTTCACTGTGTTTGCCAATTACATTCTCAGGGTGTCATTTAGCCTGTTCCTCTGTCCCCTGTAGTCCCTGAACACTGGTCCTTAGATCTAGAGGCTCCGGCATGTGCTTGTGGGGCACTGATTCCAGACAATGTGGTTCCCATCCTTCTAGAGGCACCTGCTGTCTAGCTCTCTCTGTTTCTGATGGAAGCTGTCACCGACGGTCAGTCACTCTGACTCAGGGCTGTAAGACAACACCACTCCAACTTTCTCTTTCCTTCTTTCTTTATCAGCTGGAGACGTTCCACAAATTGCCCCTTAATAACAATTTGGTTGCACTGCATTTGCAGAGAAAAGGTAGGGTAAATGCTTCATTTTTATTGTTCATTTACCATTTTTCAGAATAATAAGATGGTTCTCCAGCACAACCAAAATTGACCACTTAAGTTTGGGTTATTATTATTATTATTGTTATGAACTCGCAGATTAAAATGTATTTGAAGTGTTATAACCCATGGCAAATATTTTCATATTAATGCTCAGCCAGTATCTGATACTTCTGAAAAGTGAGGAAATCCTGTCTGGGGTCCTCAGACTGGCCCCTCTGCACTCCCACCGCCTCACAACCATAACTGAGTCAGAGGTCCAAGCCTGATCCCTCGGGCCCACCTCCCGGAGACCTGAAACATGTGGAGGATGGATGGAGCACTTCTGATCGAAACAGACTTTGTTGCCAGGTGGGAAGAGGATGAAGGTCAATTCAACCCACCTGGGCTGGCTTCCTGGGGCCGCGGGTAGACAGGATGCCCCTGCACATGGAAGTCAGTGGGGACCGGATGTGGTCCAGTGTGAGACTGAATGAGTATTAGATGTCCTTGTTGCTGTCCCAGTCAAGAACCCCATCATGCTCAGGTCAGCCCTCCAGGCACTGACTCTGGGGAGCCCTGGGACAGAAGAAAATGATGGCACATGCACCACCAGTTCTCAGAGCAAGGCCAACGTACAGCTGGGGCAGGGGCTGGAGCAGGGGAGCTGGCGTCCGATCGTGCTCCCCTGATTGCCCCACCACAGGAATGAGAGAGTCAGACAAAGGCTTGCAGTAACCTTTGGCCCTCTGAGTTGGCATTCAGGCATCTGTTCAGGGATCCCTTGGG
This sequence comes from Mustela erminea, assembly GCF_009829155.1. Taxonomy (NCBI): domain Eukaryota; kingdom Metazoa; phylum Chordata; class Mammalia; order Carnivora; family Mustelidae; genus Mustela; species Mustela erminea. Next base: position 45,368,962 of record NC_045621.1, on the reverse strand, counting down.
GAACTGAATACCAGGGGAGGGGAGGTTCCAGATGCTGGAAGTGCTAGCTGCAAGGATGCCCTAGTGGGCTCACTTGGAAGAGTCTTCTGGGTGTGACATGTGCTGAAATGACGAAATCTTTGGATGTTCTTGTTCCACAATGAGTCCTAAAGTGCATAGCTCTAAACCCCTGTGAGCCACCCAGCTTGGGCCCTGCAGCCCCAAGGAAGACAGCCTTCCAGGGCCCCTAAGCCATGGCATGCCTCCCTGAATGCTCTCTTAAAATGCATGCCAGTTGTGAGGGTTTACGTTTTTAGAGAGTCAGAGAGGTATATAAATACATACAATCGCATTACGTTTATATTACATATGATCACTGCTTCCCAGAGAATCATGATTATACTCTTCCAATCTGTTTTCTGGGCCTGCAGTTACACTTACATTGTGTGTACACACATACACACATAGAAAACACACAGATTTTCATACAGCTACATTCACACATAAAGTACGTGTGTATATGTGCTTATATATTTATCTTTGTTAATACATATTGATGAATCAGTGGTCATATAAAATATTTGTTATTGGCACAGTTATAAACAAATGTGTCAGTGGGTCAAAGGCTCTGTAAGTACAGAATTCAATACAGGACAAACAGTAATAGATCAAAGAGCTGGTCAATGACCAGTGAGTTGATAGCCTCATAGAAATGGATACCCACATGGAAGAATGTCATGGCATTCTAATACTCTAGATGTAGAAGGTAATGCTCGGTGATTGAAGAACTCATCAGAAGAACAGAGCAGGGGGCACCTGGGTGGCTCAGTCCCCCTCGCAACTGGCATGCATTTTAAGAGAGCAGACCACCTTTGAGGTCCCACGCCCAGGGCGGCCAGCCTGTTCAGTCTGCAGTGGCACTGCCTTGGGACCCGGGGATGGGTGCACAGCTCCCTCCCCGAGGTCATCCACAGAGATTTCTCAGTGCCTCTGCATTCCTCCTTCTAGTCTGGGGAGCCTCCCTGCTCCTGCTCCTGCTCTCTGCCCCTGCTCTCTGCCCCTGAGAGGCACTTTCTGCTCTCCTCCAGCCCTGGGTCTTAGACTTTGGGTTACAAAGTCTTTAAACACATGGACATTGAGGGAAGCCACCCTGAAGCCATGAACATGTGTGTCCACATGAAGACAAATACTGACAGCAGCCCCATTCACCCTCGCCCTGGCTGGCGACCATGCACAGACCCTCGGACTGCTGAGCAGGGGCACACACGGCCCTCCTAGCAGGCAGGCAGTTGCCGACACCCCTGATGGCTCCATCGAATTAATTTACTTTTGAAAAGCAATACTTTCTGAATGACCTTTGTTACTATGGGAGAGCTATTAAACCAGACTCTATTAATACCGAGTGGCACCAGAAGACCTTAATTAAGCCAGCACCCAAGGGTTCCCCAGAGGCTCTAGGCTGGGCCTCTAAACAGGCTTTCCTTCCAGGCCATCACCCTAGGATTCGTTCTGGTTGCTGTGAGTGTTGGGGGAGGGGCGCATCGGGCCTGCTCCTGCCGTGTACCCTGTGGTGGCCGGACTGGGGTGAGACCCCTGCCCTGCGAGTGGCCTCCACTGGAGCTGTGGTCACTTGGGCACCCGGGACAGCTGTCACACCGCTGTCCTCAGAAGCATCGCTGTGTACCCTGGTGCAGCTGAAGGACCGTTCCACCACGGGGCAGGGTGGGGCTCTTCTAGAGAATTTACCTGTGGGCACAGCCTCCCTGCTGCCCTGAGATCGAGGTACACAGGCTCTCGTCAACCACCCCTCAACCTGTAAGCACCTTGATTCGTCCCGTGGGTCTCTCTCCTCTCTGCACTGCAACCTCTCCAAGCACAGAGGCCTGATTTTACTGGGTTTACTGGTATAACTCCAGCCCCTCGGCCAGCGGTGAGCCCATGGCTGTGGACACTCAAGGTGGGCAGTGAACAAGCAAAGACACACGATTCAGTTCTTTCCACAGTGGAAGGGCATTCTGGAGCCGGAGGGCACCGCGGGCAGAGTAACGCCTTGACAGTTGTTCCTTCCAATGTTTCTGTGAAGTTTTCCAAGCAAACAGAAGAGTTGAAAGCATTTTATAAAGAACATCCAGAAACCCAACAGATGCCGGATTTGCATCACCACGTGCCCACCTGTCCGTCCGTCTGTCTGTCCCTTCTGCAACCCATCTTTTATTTTATGCATTTCAAGGTAAGTGATGGATGTCAGTGCCCGTCTCCCAGGGAGTTTTGCATGAGTATCATTAGAGCCCAACGGCTGGTTTTGGGTTTTCATGCAAGTTTCGTAGACAGTGAAATGAATAAATCTTTCTGCTCAGGCAGCCCGGCTGAAGGCTTGTCTGTCCATCCAACCATCCAACTGCTGCTATCATCCCACCAGGGCTGGCCTCACTCCCTCTGCTAGAGTCTCATCATGCCCTCCCTCCTCCTGGCTTGCTTCTAGCTTCGGAAGATGGGAGGTGTGGTCCCTGATGGGAGGTCTGCCTTATTTTCTCAGCTCACAGCGGCAGATGCTCCTCTGCGCACCGTCTCTGTGGCATCCCGCAAGCACACCATCAATGAGTCTGGACAGACTGCAGACTTGTGTGATCCAAACCCCGACAGATGCAGAGCATGGCCCCTGAAAGTCCCCCAGGTCCCTTCCCTCCCATTCCAACCTCACGGATCCACAGAGGCAGCCCTGCTCCAAGTCAGACACTGCTGGTTAGGCTTCCCGGCTCTGGAGCTTCGCATACACATAGGGTTGTGCAGAACACACTCTTGCACTCAAGGCACGCCCCACTCGGGAACGTTTCTGAGATGCACTCGCTGTTTCGCACGTAAGGACAACTGTTCCTCTGTTGAGTCGTTCTGCATGGAATGGGTGTCCCACAGCACATGGACCCAACCCCTGTCGGTTGTTGGATCATGGGGCTGGGACTGGTGCTTGGTTCTTATGGTACAGCTGTAGGACTTCTTGTCCAAGCAGGGTGGAATTCCTGGATCATACAGCAGCTAGTCTTTATTTAGTCTTTATTTAGTCTTATGATAATCCCTTTTGATCATGGACCCTCTCTTGATGATCTCTCCTGTGTTATGTGGAAGTCATTTCCTCTCTTCGTGTTTCTGGCTTCCCTCACCCCTAGACCCACAGTTTCAGCTGGAAATAGTCGTGAGAAATGATCATAAAATCCACTTGCTCTACAAATATCAGTGGGCCCTCCCCGACGGCAGGCCCTGACCAAGCTGTGGGCGCCCAGAATGAGACCCTTTCTTTGGTCTTACTGAGTAGGGAGGCCAAATCCCTACTCACGGCTGCCGGCTGAGGTGAGACCCTAAACATCCTCAAAATTTGGTGGCTAAAGATGGTGACCTCCCCCAAGCAGTTTTTTTCTGACTTTCTAGAGAGACAGTGGCTTGTTTCGCCTTCCAAGGACATAAAGGTCTTTTGTCTTAGGAAAATAACCATAATGGGCCTTTTGCTTACGCGAAGGGAAAGCAAATCCCGTCTGCGGCAGAAAAGCTCTAGTCAGCAAGGAGCTAAATTGCTCTGGTAACGAGGTAATCGGCTGTCTTCCTGGGGGTAGAACGGCATCTTTGTGGATGATGTTTGCTTTAGGAAATTTCTCTTAAATATGAATTTAGTCTGCACTGTTCCTGAAGATGACTGTTTGTTCTTAGAAGAGGTGAGTGTATGTGTGAGCATGGGTGGGTGGAAGCGTGTCGTGTGTGCGTGAATGTGTGTGTATAAGTGTGTGTGCGTCAGAACGTGTGTGCGTGTGAGTGCGTGAGTGTGCGTGTGTGTGTCCTTGTCCACTCTGGGCGCCGGAATGGAGGCAAAGAGGCCTGCTGGTGGGCTGAGCGTACCTCCCACAGGGACCAGCATGGCTCTGGGCAGGGAGGGCCCAGCAGGGTGGCCTGACCTTCCCCAGCCCCCGGCCCCCAGGCCCTGCGGCACCCCTTGTGGGGGTCATTGTCTGGCCCCGCTAGGCTAGAATGGGCCTGAGGGCAGAGTCACTACCTCGGGGGAGAAGGCCCATTCCTGGAAGGACAGGTCCCTTTCCCCCAGTACCAGCCTTGGAAAAAGGCAGATCAAGGATAGATAGAGGAGGCCAGGGACTGAGGAGAGAGACCCCCAGGCCCATGTGGGCAGGACGGCTTGAGCTTGGTACACACCCCCTGCACAGCCATGAACAGAATGCAGGCATGAAGTTGTCCGCCTTCCCCCGTGCAAATCCCCACTGTTCTCTGCTGGCTTCTGCAAAGTGTGGTCAGTATAACGCTGGTCTTCTGTTTGGGGAAGCAGGAGAGAACAGGACTGTGTGATGAGGACACCCGTCAGGAGGGACGGCTGCAGGCTCGGCCTGGCAGAGCTAGTTTCCAGGAAACCCGGCATGGCCCGGAGGACAGGCCTACTACTGCTCAGAGTCTTCAGTGGGCAGAGGGCACCCCCCGCAGTGGGATGGGTGGTTTGTGCACGCACCCCCGGAATTCCCAGAGCGCTTGGCGATTCACTTGGAAGGAGCCCCTGGATTCCCACAGTGGGAGCCAGCCTCATCTAAAGCTTTAGGGGTTGAAGCCATGCCTGGCAGGGCCCGAGAGCAAACACGCAGGGCAGAGATGCACAGTGGCGCCCACGGGACACAGGATGGCCTTATGCGGGTGAAGGGCGCCTGAGGGGACCTGGACACGAACGTTGCCGGGCATGGCAGCCACCACGTGGGTGGTCTGAACAAGGTTTCCAGGAGGAACCCATGCTCCAAGAGGTGCTGTGATCTGGCTGCAGCCACACAGCAAGGAAATGCCCTGTTCCTGCCCCTGGAGCTCAGGCCCAGCTGCCATGGAGTCAAGCTTGGGCAAGCAGTAGGGAAGGAGGGAGGCCGGGCTCCCACTTTTTGCCACACTGGTGGAAATCAGACCCTTGGGAAAGGGATGGATGTGCTGACCTTGCTGCTCAGCGCTAGCCCGGTTGAGCCTTGGCCCTGAAGGCACGGGGGCCCTTGCCCAGCATGGGGCCAGGAGGGTTTGCTGGTGCAGATGTGTGGGTCACAGCAGCCACCAGAGCCCCTGTGGGGAGGGAGTGTCCACGTGGCCGTCATAGGATTGGCCACGTGCCAGGGTGTAAATAAGCAGGGGCCTGGTATTGCATCTGATGAGGCCCAAGCACCTGGGACCCAATGCCCCCAGGACCCAGCAGGTGCACATTCATGCCCAGATGAAGGCCTCAGCCACCGAGGACCAGCCTTCCTGTCCCCCTCCTTCCTGGCCTCCCCTAGCTGATCCTCCTGGCCTCTGCTGCAAGAAAGGCTCCTGGTGACTCGGGAGAATCACACATGATCTCATGGGACTCACATCCTGGGCATAGGGACCATGATGCAAATCTGGTGACATACAGCGTGGGAAGGACAGACAACTGTGGACATCCAGAGACGGGAGGGGTCCCCAGCCAGTGGAGACCCTGTGGAGGTGGTAGCAGGGACTGTAGCCTGGAAGGACAGGGGGACTCAGATTCAGGGCCTAGGGGCAGAGACACCAGCAGGAGCAGCGTAGGAGGAGGCGTCGGCCCAGCCAGGAGCAGAGCCAGGGATCCCGGGCTCAGCAGGGAAGGAGGAGGGTGAGGACTGCCTGCCAGGCAGGACCAGACAAGAAGTGGGCAGATGACAGAGAAGGGACGCAGAGAGCTAGTTAGAGCGACACTACCTCAGTTTCTCGGCACTGATGAGGCTCCAGGCAGCACACTGCCACATGACGGGTTGTATCTCGTGGAAAGTACCGTGATGCCTGTTTCACAGAAGTACCCACTGCCTGGAGAGCTCAGGGTAGCTGTCCACCGGCAACACACACAGCCAAGCCAGGGCCCAAACGAACTATGGTTAGGATGTGATGCTGTGTTCTAGGGGTCACCTCATTTGGACCCCCTGACACCTGTGGGAGGTAGGCTGGGTAAACACAGCCACCCCCATGGGGGGAACAGGGAGGCAGTGTCGCCCATGCCACGCCCTGGTCAAGGTGGGGAATGGAGCCTGGCCGGACTGGCTTTGTGTGGAGGGACAAGTGAGGACGAGCTCCCCACCTTCCCCCATCATGATGGGGTACCTGGTCCCTAAAGAAGCCCAAGGCCTATTCAGGGCTCCTGCAGGTGGCTGACGTGGCAATGGGATCCTGGCTGAGGAAGGGTCCCCTCTGCCCTTGCCACAACGGGAGATGAGCAGCAGGGGTCATGGAATGTCAAGGATTGGAGACCGAAAACCTGAGGTCAGGTGTGCAACCTTGAACTTTGCCGGGAGTGCGAACATAGTGAGAGCCAGGGAGCCAGCTTCTGGTTCTCAGACTGGTCAGAAAGCTCACCGCCTTGGCCCAGCATGACCCTTGGAGCCCACACCGTGCACAGAGGGAACCATGGCCAGTCACCCCCTCCAGGCTGGGGCCCGGACTGCTGGAGGGGTAAGTGCCCTTCAGGGACGTACCACCATCCAGGTGGGTTATGTGGGCCTGGGGGAGGAGAAGACATGACCTGGGCAAAGAGGCATCCGCGGACAGGAGGCCATTTGTCCAAACAGGCCACAGAGAGGTCCTGCTCGTGTCTGGAGGATGGGAAGAAGCCATGCAGAGTGGCCACTGCAGAGATCCATTCTCCCCAGGCAGTGACTCTCCAGCCACTTTCTCCCCGCACAAACCCCCCACACAGGGCCTTCTGTTCAGGCTCATGGCATGGCTACCGTGATGCGGGAGCCCTGAAATTTGCTCCTATCTCTCCGGATGCCTCCACTCACAAGTTCTCTGCACACATGCATACACACACACGCACACACACACACACACACACATGCACACACCCCACCCTACCCCCACATTTTCCCTGTGTGCTAAGCGACAAGAACAGGGCCTGCCAGAGACCCAGGCCCCCTCAAACTCACCTTTCCCAGCAAGCATGGAGCGGGGCTTCATCCCCCTGGCTTGGCCTAGCGAGGTCAGGGCCCCCTCTGCCTGTCCCCTCCTGCTCCCAGCCTGGAAGGTGACCCCCGTGGTCTGAGACTGTCCCCACCATGGGCTGACCCCCTCATCCTGGAAAATCACCATGTCAACACTGTGGGGGGTGGGGAGCATAGCAGCTGTTACCACCCACAGAGGCCTGGACCCCCTGAGCTGACTTTTTCTGTGCCAAGCAATTTCAGACATGAGCTCATTGACTCATTTCCAGAGGAGAGGGGCTGGTGGCCCGGGGGATCCATGTTGGGCTCAGGGCTGGGGGCTCAGCAGGGCTGTGGCCTCGGGCATATCCCCGGCCCCCAGTCTGCAATCCAGCAGGAGACCCAAACACAGATATAATCAGAGGAACCTGTGCCCCTCGCCACCCCTGCTCAGCAGGTCCAGTCAACTGAGAAGCCCCAACAGTCCTCACCATCACAGGGAGCCCACTGCCAGCCTGGGCCAGCTCCACTCCCCGAGCCACAAACCCTTCCTTGGGGACTTTTCCTGCTCTGGGCTGGACCCCCGGCCAGACTCTGCCACTCACGAGCTCACGCCCACGCTGTGCGGACACTGTGGCACAAGGGTCAGACCCACACTGGCTCTGTGGATGGAGAGCCTTTCGTGACTCAGGATGATGGGGTGCCTGACACTAGAAAGGATTATCTAGTGGACATGTCCACAAGACTAGACCTAACAGCTGGACCCATGGCTAACTGTGTCCACCTAGGCCGTTTAGCAACAAACCACCAGGCATCGCCACCAAGTCTTCTAGGACGACAACGTGCTGCTGAGGTCGTAGCCCTCTGCAAGGTGGGCAGGGCAGTCGGACTTCACAGAGAAGAGACTGAGGCTCACACTGGCCCCAGAAAAACGCACGAGTGGGAAGCAATGAACTCGGTCCCCTCACTGCTCGGTGGTCCTTCCAGCAGCGTCTAAGGATCTCAGGGTACCACACAATAAGGAGGAAGGTGTGGCCTCATCTTGGAGCTCGTGGCCTGGGAGGCACCAGGCATGAGATAAGAGTCCCTGTCCATCCCTTCTGGGGACAGCAGGGGCGACCGAAGCTGGCTGGACAACTGCTCTCTGTGTCTGCAACTTGTAGAGTATGCATTGAAGCTGGGTCTCCACCCTTCCCCTCTTCCAAAAGCCACCAGGTTATCAAGGACCAGTGCCCACATGGGGGCCCCGTCTGGGCCCAGACACAGTGATTCTGCAGACCAACTGATGTAACTGTGGTGGCTGTGGGGCATCCCGGAGCGGTGGTCGGGGCCCCAGGAGGGATGTGGCAGCCCAGAGTCAGTCGCGAGGCCTTGGTGTCACCAAATAAGCAGAAAGGACAGGGGAGAAGGACGCAGGTGTGTGGTTCTTGAGCTTACTGAAGGCTCACGGCTTGTCGGCAAGCACTCAGGGGTCTGGCAAACCTCTACCGCCACTGACCCCTGCAGCCAGATGTGGCCACCCTGACCTGGCAGTGACTCTCCCACCTGGCACAAGCCTAGATGGGAACTTGGGGTTTTGTTGGTGGGTGGCAGTTGGTGGGGTACCAGCACAACAGAAAGGCAGAAGCCAAGTTGGAACTCTCCAGCCGGTGCCTGGCTTCGTGGTCCAGGTTTGTCTTTCATACCTGTGGGGCTCTGGGCTCCCAGGCATTGCTGGGGGTGCCCAGAGCCGCTGGGGATCCAGCCATGTCCCGGCTCCAGTCCTAACGCATGGGGCAGGTGGAGGGGATGGGGTCCTCCACCCTAACCCCCTCACCAGGGACCACCCAGTCTTCCTCTACTTACTGCAGGTGGGGATGCTGGACCAGCTGGCTGAGGGCTGGTAAGGGACAGCCAGGCGAGTGAGAAGGGATGGCAGAGACGCGTGCTGGGCTGAGGGGCCATCTCTGGAGACCCTGTAGGACTTCCTCAGTCACAGCAAGTGTCCTGAGAGTTGGTTCCGCCCCCAGAGCTCTACCTTGGCCCCCAGCAGGTTCATCACCCCAGAGGTTCAATCCTGCAAAGGCAGAGATTGGACGACTCCTGCCCAGAGAGAGCCAAGCGCTTTCATGAAGGGGCGTTAGCCAAGCTCGGGAGACTGGTGCACGAGGTCAGAAGGCCATGGGGTCATTGTAGGGACAGAATCATAGGAGTTTAATTGGCAAGTCCCATGTAGGAGTCACCTCCTCCTGGGAGCCCTCATCCCTATAATGGGGCCAGGTGCCCATCCCAGGCCTCCCTCTACTCCTGGACACTGCACAGTTGACAAAGTTGACTATGCCGGTTTGCACCCTTGTCTCCTGTCCTGGAGCCCACCCCGAGGTCTGCTGCCTGAGTAGGGGCCGCATTGATGCCATCGTGCATCCCCTCACCCAGCACGGCCTGGCCCACAGCTGGGCTCCCTGAGCCTGTCCACATGAGCAGAAGGGGGGCCCCCCCCGCTCCCACCGAACAAGCCCTCAGATGAGTTCCTTTCTTGGCAAGTTCCCAGGATGGGCACCTACGCCCACCACTCCAATGGCCCAAATCCTTCTGTAGACACAGCAGTTCACCTGAGTCAGTTCTGGAATGGGGGTGCAGGCCTGGCTCTGTGTCACCTGCCTGCTATGTCACCTAAAGGGTCAGGCTTGTCCAGACCCGAGTCCTGGGCCAGCCCAGCCCTCTGGATGAGGCTGACCCCGGGCCCAAGAGAGCTGGAGGGGCAGGCCGCTGTACAGAGACTTATGACATGTCACCGGGTGACCCGAGCACAGATCTGGGTGGTTACCTGGGGCTGAGAGTCCCCCTGGGTTGTCTGTGGACCCAAATCAAACACTTCTCGGAGCTTAGGACAGGCAGTGCTCACCAGAGCGAGCTGGTGGGGGGGTGGGGCTTGTCATTGCATAGCCAATAGAGGCAAAGTGTGTAGGGATGCAGGCAGGGGACCCAGATCCAGGACCCGGGCAGGGGCCTCAGTATCCTGGTCCTGGGCAGGGGGCCCCAGATCCAGGTCCTGCACAGGGGACTCCATATCCAGGCCCCGGGGAAAAATCTGGGGCCTCCACCCCTGTGCCCTGTGTCAGGAGAGGAGCCAGATCTCTAAAAGAGTCCCCACTGGTGGAGACAGCCTTAAGTCTAATATCCAACCGCTCATTCTACACTGGCAGCTGGCTCCCCGGCTTGCACTGGGGATTACTCCAAGGTGGGAGAACAGAGGTCCCCTCTCATTGCCTCATTGGCGCCCTCTGCTCAGTCATCCCTGGGACTCCAGACACTTCTGAGTGAAGGGCTCCTCCTCCTTGGGAGGCACCTGCGGTACCGCCTGCGCTCAGGAGGGCAGTAGGGAAGTCTTTTTGCGCACCTGCCAGCCAGCTGCCCCCGCTGTCACTGCCTCGGGCTGGGGATGTGCCCTGAGCTCAGGGGGCCTGCTGGCATCTCCCCTGGTCTCCGCCTGCCTTGGCCTCTCCTGGCAGCAGGGAGACGGGCATTAGGGAGCCTACGCAGTTGGCGGGAAGGGCAGGAATGCAGGATTGAGCCATTCCCAGAGACAGCGAAGGAACAATGGGCCCAGTTCCGCACTCCGCCAGTGGGCCGGCCAACCACACATGCCAAACGGGACGAGCAACACCATGACCTCTTACCAGGCACCCAGCATCAGAGGCACCCCAGGGGCGGGAGACGCCAATTAGCTTCGCCTCTCAACAGCTTCTTTTAGCCAAGTCCCTCTAGGCAAACACCTGCGACGCCCACCTGGCTCCTGGGAGGGAATTCCCTGCTGAGCTGGGCCCTGGGCTTGGGATCTCCGAGGCTGCAGGCCTTTCGCTGCCCACATCTCCCGCAGGAGAGCCAGAATGAGGGGCGGTCCGCCCACTCAGGTTTAAACTCAGCCGAGAGGAGGCGGTGGGTGCTGACAGGCAGAGGAACTCTGGGATAGGTGAGCTCCCCTGGGTGCCAGTGGTCACCTGAGCGCCTGGCTTGGACGCACCCACGATCACCAGTTACCGTGTGACCGGCCCAGGACAGTCACAGGAGTGCCTGGAGACCAAGAGAGGTGCGCGCTCACACTCACCCAGTGGGGTCCTGGCGGCTGGGGCAGAGCGGGATCCTGTGCTGCAGGGCTCTGGGCCGGGGCCTAGAGACACCCCGGGGGTGTGGGGACCAGGCAGCCCCACTCTTTCCTTGTCTCCATGTGAAAGAGGAAGCCCGAGAAATGACAGCCCCTCCCCACAGGTGGGGGACACATTTTCAATCTGTAGATGTGGGGTAGCTCCCTGCTTAGTGGGTCTTCCCTCAGGCATGGGCGCTCTCCTTGGGCCAGCCTCCTGCCCCTTTTGCTCTACTTCTCTCTCCCTCCCACGTCTGGCCCCCTGGAGCCCCTGTGCCCACCCTGGGACGCTCAGAGCCTTCCCAGTCCTGGAGCCTGAGGCAGCCCACGAACAGCTCCTGGGGGATGGGGTCGCTGATAGCCCATCTGCCTGTCCCCCGGGGAACCTTGCAGAATCCCCAAGTTCCTCCAGGGTCAGAGTCTCTCTTAGGATGGGGTCCAGTCAGAACAGGAAAGCTAGGCATGCTGGCGTCCCGTCCTGTCCAGGGTACAACTGCTATATCCTGGTCTGGTGTTGGCTTAGCTGGGTCTGCAGCTGGATGGAGCAGGAGGAGGAGATGAGTGGCCAAAGCTGCTGCGGGGTGGCAGGTAGAGGGGTTGGGGTGGGGCTGTGGGGAGCGTGGGGGTGGCAGGAGCCAGAAGGGGGCTTCTTGTTAATCTCCCCATCCAGACCAGCCTCTATCAAGCCTTCCTCAGTGCCAGTCTGGGTGCTGGGAAGGAGGGTGTGTTTGCCGGCTCTGTTTGCTTTTTCTTGGTTTAGGGAGTATGTCTCAGGTTGCCCCCTGCCTGTCAGTGCGCCCCGCTCTTGCTTCCCTGGGTCCTGGGGATGCCCCAGGAAGTGTGCTCTTTGGGAGGAAAGATGCCCCAAACTGGCTTTTGAGAGGAGGCTCCCGTGTGTAGGATGGTGGCTCTTCTTCCACCCCTCCCAACTGCACCCCCATTGTGGAGACAGGGCTCTGGGGTCCCTGCGCCTGGTGGGGTCTGGGCCATGTTCATAACCCCACGCCGCAATCATACGTTGCCCCAGGGGGAAGACACGTGTTTTCTTTTCCTCCCGCTGTCAAATCTCTGCACGTGTCTTAAAGTTAGTGTGCCTAACTCACCTTCCTAATGTTTCTTCTTGGGAATCCTTTAAATTCAGAGCCACTTAAAGTCTCTGGGACGTGCTTTAGGATGAGAAAGAGCCCTGCGATCCCGCTGCTTGCTTGTAGGGCCTCCCGGGTCGGGGATCCTCTGTGGACTACTCCCTGCCCCCCTCAGGTTCACCGTTGATGCAGCAAACGGAGCAGGATACCAAGAAAAGCCTTTGGTCCTGAGGAGACAGACCTGCCCCCGGAGCCTCACCACCAGCCCCCACCTGCTCGTCCGGCTCAGGCAGGACTCGGCCCGTGTGCCCTCCTTCCTGCGGTGGAGAAGAGTCCCAGTGAGCGGACTCTGGGCCCAGCAAGTCAAGGCCACGGGGGATCCTACATGCTTTGCGGTGTCTGTGGAGGGCCAAGTCCCTCTAGTAGGGAGAGCGTAGAGCTGCTTCATGGCCTCCAGGAAAGTGAGAGAATTAGTGGTGAGCCCACTCCCTGGCCAGCCGGGCGGGCCACTTTGACACGCAGCTCGCCCGCGGCTTGGAGATGGTTACGCAAGGGCAGCTGTGGACGGCCGGAGGCGGCTGGGGCTGAGCCCCTTTGTAGTCTCAAGCAATGATTAAATTCATCTGAAAGTCAAATAAGAACCACAAATCAGAAACAGAATTAACTGAGAGTCAATCCCAGGGTCCGTGGGATTTGATCTGGATGTGTTTGCGGGAAATGGCCAGGGTCCCCTCCCATCTGCTTAGGCTTGGCCTCCCTGGAGGCCCCGGGGCCCAGGTCACACTTTCCATGAGCCAGGTCACGGAATTGGACGGGACATTTCCAGGCAAGAGCAAGAGTGAACACCCAGCAGCCAAATGTCCGCTGGCTGGGGAGACCAGCGCTCTATAGAAAACCAGTCCCCAGGCCTGTGGGGCGACATACGGGTTTGCCAGACCTCCTCCCAACCCATTTTAAGGCCCTTGAGGCCTGGTGCTCCTATCTGAGGGTGGGTGTTTGAACCTATCCATCGGTCCCAGGGCTTCAGGGCCAGGCCATAACCAGGAATGAGCACAGACAGCCCCAGACACCCGAGTTCAAACCCCGTGTCAGCATGACCAGTGTAGACACGCATGGAATTCTCGCTCGCACCCACCGGCCCAGTGGAGCCTCACGCTTTCCCTCTCCACTCTGACTCTGGGGCTGGTCTTGCTTTTAGAAGAAATGTTTCTACTCCCCCACTTTCCAAATGTTTTCTCAATTTCCCATGCATGCACAAACACACTCACACACACATACATACACACACACACAGATTCCTTCCCGGGAACAGCCCCGGGCTCAACCCGCCTGGTTCCAGGACCGGTGACGTGTGTTAGTTGCTGGCAGAGAGCGGGAGCAGCCGGCAGACGCCCAGCCTGGCAGGACAAGGTTGCTCTTGGAATGTGAGCAAGTGAGTCCTCTGTACCACCGTTTCTCACCGCTCTCAGTACTAAGCACCCCACAAAGCCAGCATGTTGGGGGGCACGGTCAGGGTCCTTGAGGACCATTCCCAGGTGTGTCCACTCTGGGCTGGCTTCTAGGACCTGTCTCCTTACACATGAAGCCAGGTGGGAAACATTGGTGGAGGGTTAGTCTCTGTGGCCGAACGGGCCTGTGCCTGGTCCTTTCCCCTTGGTCCCGACATTCCAGAACAGCCTTGACCATGGCCCGTGACCCTTCCCTGAGGGAGCTACCCACAGGATGGCTGACACCAACTCCTGTGCCTGGTGAGCTGTGACGCCAGCAGAGCCACTCACTGTGAGGAACACACGGGACCCCTCGTGCGCTTAGCAAACATGCTCGGAGCGTGTGCCTGTCACCCCCGGAGGGTCAGAGAAACAGCTGTGAGCCAGACAGTCCACGCATGCCTCCCCCGATGGTTCAATTTCTCAGGGAAGAAGCAGACAGAAAACCCATAAATGACAAAAATGATTGTGTTGCTTCATGAGGAGTGTTTTGGAGAGACTGAAGCCAGGAAGGGGCATGGGAATGCCAGGGGGGTGGGAATAGACCTTCTGACAGTGGTCAGGGACAGTCTCACTGGGGCATAAGCCTGGGAGGACCCAGGGCAGGTGGGACTGGGGATCTGCAAGGGTGGGATAGGAGAGCACATCTGAATGACTGCCCGGAGTCCTTGGCCTGGAGGGGGCCCGTCCCCTCACAGCAGCCCTTCTGAGTTCCCTGTGGCATGTTTAGCCACATCTTGGGAGAACTGAAGGAAGGTTCTCCTGAGCAGACGTGTCCCTGTGTCTGCATTGTGCTGCGGTGTGCAAATGTCTCCGTTTAGGCGGTGAAACAAAGCCATCTCTTTCTTATTCTTCCGGGGTTTTGTGTGTAGAAAGACCTTGCCCATGATATCAGACACCTGCCTGGGGTCGCTCCCATTAGTCTGTGACTCTGTCTTCACCACGGCCTCTGTAATCTGCCTGGAAGGTGCTCTGTGGGGGGGACATAAAGCCCAATGGGAAAGCCGGGTTGAGCGGTCGCCCCAACAGCATCAAGCGTGAGAGCTCGCCGTGCCCTCCCCTCAGGGGTTTATCAATGCGCGGGTCCTCAGCAGAGCACAGGCATGGCTGGCCCTTCTCCACGAGGCCTTGAGGGACCTGGTCTCCGTCCCCGTGGGGCTCTCTGCACACTGAGCTCACCCGTACCCGCTTCGCCCTTTCTCGACTCCTAGCTCCCAGAAGAACCCCTCTCCCTGGAGTCCGCCCTCTCTTCAGTGGCACCCCTGCCCTGAGCCAGACCTCTGTGACCCTTTCCCTCAGGGGCCACGCTCCCGTCCTGTCCTGTCAAGGCCACCACAGCCCCTCACTCACAGTGTCCCCTTCCCGCTCCAGATCCCTCTCCTTCTCCGCAACTGACACTGGAAGTCCCAGTTATTTTGTTTTATTTGCAAGTTTTTATTTAAATTTCAGTTATTTAGCATACAATGTGATATTAGTGCCAGAGTCATTGTTTCTAAAAAACACCCTGTACTCATCACAAGTGCACTCCCTAATCCCCACACCTAAGTCCTTGTTCTCTCTTGAAATGAAGTCTTCTATTCTCAACTTTTTAAGAGCAAGTGAGATAAACCCGTCACAGGGCCCCTCCTGGGAGCACAGAGGGAGTAGGGACAGTGACAGCTGCGCTTGACCCTCGTGTGGGCAGGCATTCTGAGGACAAGTTTGAATCACTCCTTGTCTTCCTGTCACCCTCGCAGTGGACATTGAGAATGGGGACACTTTGGAATGTGGGAATTGGGGGAGGCTCTCACAACTCATTTTGGGATCCGATACACCATAAGGTTTGTTTTGACTTGTCCAGCCACCCCGTGGGTCTGGGAGGGTTGCCCCGAAGCCGAGGCGATGGGGCCGGGAGGGCCTGTGGGGGACATGTCCTGTGGAACCTAAGGGATCCCCCTGGGAGTGTCCCAGCATTGCAAGATGGTGAGGTGACAGACCCTGAGCCTGACCAGAGGAAGAGCAAAAGATCTCACAGTTGCCCCCCAGCCTGGCACAGCACAGGACAGCTCCAGGCTTTGGGATCCCCATGCTGCCCCTGACTCTGAGGCTGCTTCCAGGACCCCACCTGCACAAACACTCCCCATCCCCCCTCAGCACAGCCGAGTGAGTGCCGGGGTCAGACCCACAGATGTGCAGGAACTTCTCCCTCGCCCGTGTGTCCTTGTCTCCTCAACAGAGACGGCCCCTGCCACCCACAGCCTGAACCCCCCCCACCCTGTTTTCCCACCTGCTGGGAATTCAAATCCCATTTGAATGGGATGGAGAGATCCATTAACCAAGGTGGCCTGGCTCTGGGGTGCCAGTCTCACCAGTGCCCTGTGGCTTCCCCACTCTACCTGAAAGACCAAAGCCTGATGCGGCTGGCTGACCCCCTCCGCCCGGGAGAGCAGACAGGAAGCTGCCTTCCTCCCCCACTGGCCCCGTGAGGCGGTCCAGGCCCAAAGCTTCTTTGGGCTTGCTCCAGAAGATGCACTGCCCAGGTCACAAGGTGCATCACAGAAAGACTAGCCCTTGGGTCTAAGTCTGCCCCGTGTTTAGTAATCTGGGGGTCCACGCTCAGGGTTCCCAGAGACCTAAATAACCAAGGAGCCTCCCAGTGCAGAGGGAAAGAACAGTGCCCGGGGGGAGAGGCGGGGGCAGGGAAGGGACAAGGAGACTTCTGTGCTGGGTCCCTCCAAGGAGCAGAGGGCAGCACCAGCTCAGAGCTGGCAGGCATGTCCAGCCCTAACACAGTGGCCTAGTGAGCCCACCTCCTCTCCACCCACATCTCCTCCCACCTCCCTTCTGCCCTGCAGAGCTCTCTACCCTAGCTCAAGTGCACCATGGGTGATCAGTACGTACCCCGCTCTCTTCCCGCCCCACTGCCCCTTGACCCCGGGGGAGAGGGGAACCATCCTGGTTGTCTCGGCCAGCCATCTGCCTGGACGGTACCATCTGACTCTTTCTTCCATGGGCTCTTCCTTCAAGCCCCTGCCACATTCCCAGGCCCCCATCCTATGGGGATCTCCCCCTACTGGGAGTTAGGTACTTTCCACTTTGAGTGTCACTGCCTATGGCTCCAGCTCCCCCAGGCAAGCACTGATCGCTTGGCAAACAGAGTTGGGCTCCAGTCCTTAATCTGCTTTCTAGAGACTGGGGAATGCCTACAGCGGTCACCTCT
Organism: Mustela erminea; assembly: GCF_009829155.1. Classification (NCBI taxonomy): domain Eukaryota; kingdom Metazoa; phylum Chordata; class Mammalia; order Carnivora; family Mustelidae; genus Mustela; species Mustela erminea. The sequence goes on along the minus strand of NC_045621.1, from coordinate 45,352,160 downwards.
GTAACATGAGGGCAGCGTCCGTGCACAAATATCATCGCAAAGGCACAATGACACAAGCCGGTGGGCAAATCTGTCGGAGGCTAGAAGTCAGCATAAATACTTGGGTCCCCACGGGGATGACAAGCCTCAGAAATGGCAACTTTGCAGATAAATATGAGATGCTTGTGTTTTAAATTCTTTTAGAAGAATTAACCATTCAACGAAAACAATGTGTTATGAGAGTTCCACCGCAGGCAGGATTAAATTTAATAATTAGGATGACTATAAATCATTTAAGCACTTGAAATAAAAGGCAAAACTCTCAGATTGGATCAAAGAACAAGATTCACTGTAAGTTGTCTACAAGAAATGCGCTTCTCCTATAAAGACATAAGTAGAACAAAAGCAAAAAGGTCTGAAAAGATACGCTGTGTGAAGGTTAATTGTATGAAAACCCATGAGTCTATTAACATCAGACAAAGCAGACTTCGGGACGAAGAACTTCAACAGGAATACAGAGAAACATCCTATCAGGATGAAAGGGTTAATTCATCCAGAGGATACAACCCTCGAAATACACAAAGCAAAACTGGAGCAATTAAAAGGCCAAGTAAGCAAATCCGCAAATGTCATTGGAGATGGCAGTGCGCCTCTCGGAACAGGTGGACGATGGACAGAATATCGGCGGGGAGGGGCAGGGAGCTCAGCAACGCTGCCCAGCCAACTGCCCCACGAAACGCCCTCAGCGCTCCGCCCAGGAGTGAAGGAATGCACGCTCTTTTCAGAAAGATTCTCCAACCTTGCGAAACCCGACACAGGGGAGGCAGCACCCCTGTCATCAGTGGAGAAAGGATTCAATAAATCCTGGGAATTTATATTCAATATTCAATATTCAATAATTATATTCAATAAATGCTAGGAATTTGCTGTCCATGTGGAGAAAAATCATATAAAACCAGATCCTGACTCACATTGTGCCCAAAGGATAAAATCCAGATAGATCCTGGATCCAAATTAATTGTGGAGAACAAACCTTTAGAAGTTTTTTTGTTTTGTTTTGTTTTGTTTTTAAATTAATTTATTTATTTTCAGAAAAACAGTATTCATTATTTTTTCACCACACCCAGTGCTCCATGCAATCTGTGCCCTCTATAATACCCACCACCTGGTACCCCAACCTCCCACCCCCCCACCACTTCAAACCCCTCAGATTGTTTTTCAGAGTCCATAGTCTCTCATGATTCACCTCCCCTTCCAATTTACCCCAACCCCCTTCTCTCTAACTCCCTGTGTCCTCCATGCTTTTTGCTATGCTCCACAAATAAGTGAAACCATATGATAATTGACTCTCTCTGCTTGACTTATTTCACGCAGCATAATCTCTTCCAGTCCCGTCCATGTTGCTACAAAAGTTGGGTATTCGTCCTTTCTGATGGAGGCATAATACTCCATAGTGTACATGGACCACATCTTCCTTATCCATTCGTCCGTTGAAGGGCATCTTGGTTCTTTCCATAGTTTGGCGACCGTGGCCATTGCTGCTATAAACATTGGGTACAGATGGCCCTTCCAAAGAGGTAAAGGATCTGTACTCGAGGAATTACAGAACACTCATGAAAGAAATTGAAGAAGACACAAAAAGATGGAAGAGCGTTCCATGCTCTCGGATCGGAAGAATAAACATTGTTAAAATGTCTATACTGCCTAGAGCAATCTATACTTTTAATGCCATTCCGATCAAAATTCCAATGGTATTCTTCAAAGAGCTTGAGCAAATAATCCAAAAATTTGTATGGAATCAGAAGAGACCCCGAATCACTAAGGAACTGTTGAAAAACAAAAATAAAGCTGGGGGCATCACGTTACCTGATTTCAAGCTTTATTACAAAGCTGTGATCACCAAGACAGCATGGTACTGGCATAAAAACAGACACATAGACCAGTGGAACAGAGTAGAGAGCCCAGATATGGACCCTCAACTCTATGGTCAATTAATCTTCGACAAAACAGGAAAAAATATACAGTGGAAAAAAGACAGTCTCTTCAATAAATGGTGCTGGGAAAACTAGACAGCTATATGTAGAAGAATGAAACTCGACCATTCTCTTACACCTTTAGAAGTTTTATAAGAAAATGTACAGAGGTGTTTTGTCTAGGGAAGGACTTACTAAGGAAGTCCTAAAAAACACAAGCCATAAAGGACAAATATCAGTTTGATTGTATTAAAAGTACAAACTACACTGAAGGGTTTTATCACAACGCTAAGAAAACACCTGTATGTGTCTATACCACAGAAACAACTAAAGGGTTAAAATCCAGTGGACGTCAAGAATTCCTGGGGTGCCTAGATGGCTCAGTCAGTTGAGCATCTGACTCTTGATTTCAGCTTAGGTCGTTATCTCAGGGTTGTGAGATCGAGCCTACATCGAAACTCTCTCCAGCTCAAAAAAAAAAAAAAAAAAAAAAAACAAAAAACCCCCTACACAACAATATTAAATAATAAACAATACAAAAATATTAAAAGAATTGCGGTGATACCCCTGTCACTTAGATATGGATAGATTTGAAAACACAACCTCACTAATATTAAAAAAAAAACAAATTATAGTACAATAGAATTCCATTCTACACCACAAGATCCACAACATTTTATAAGTCTCCTTATTCCAGATGCTGCAGAGCATGTCCAAAAACAGAGAATCCCTGGGGAACTTCTGTTTGCACCTGTGAACTGATGTGACTCCACACCCCAGACAGCCAAGGGCCAAGACCTAGGGAATCTGAGCCTGCAGGTCCCCGATGATGGGATCACACCACAGAGACAGACAGCCAGAAGATAGGATATATTAATATAATTATCATCATAATAATTTATTCTAACATATGTAGTTTATATTACATTTTATATTGCAATGATATTGATGATTATAATAAAGTATTATAATATTATTACATGTAATCCTATTATATTATCAATACATTGTTGTATGAGGACTGGAGAAGCTTTCAGGCATGGAATAGTTTGCTCCCCGCAAAACTACATTTCCCTTAGGGACGCAGACATAGGTGGTAAGAGTGTGTTCGGGTTCATGGTGAAGACACGTCCAGTGACTGTCCTCTCCTGGAGGACGCTGAGGGAGAGTAGGGTCGGGGAGAGATAGCCTGGCTATTTAACTCTATACTTAATGTTTCATTTCATGAGCTGATTGCTGGGGTCGTGAGCAAATATCATATTATTCTTCACATCCTTAGTCTGACAATTGGCATAAGCTTTATACTTCAAATATTTTGCACACTTTTTTTTTTTTTAAAGAGAGAGCAAGTGTGCACGAGTGGGGGTTGGAGTGGGGGTGGAGGAGAGGCTCTCCAGCAGACTCAGCGCTGAGCAGGAATCCCGATGTGGGGCTCGATCTCACAACCCTGAGATCAGGACCTGACCCAAAATGAAGGATCAGATGCTCAACCGAATGTGCCCCCCAGGTGCCCCAAGTGACTCTAAATACTTTTGAAACTCTGCACAGATAGCGGTGTTCACTAGAACAGTGATGTTAATGTGAAGAATCATGAGTTTTAGGGTTTGATGGGAAGGATCTGGCTCAAAGCCTACTAAGCTTCCCTCCAATGTGTGCTGTAGGCACATCCCTTGCAGTCGGCAGGTGGGGAGGGTGAGAGATGGGGCTTCCCGCTCTGGCCTTATGGCTAAAGAGGTATTTCTGAGAGTGTGCCAGGGCCTCGGGGCGCTGTGAGGGCAGAGCTGCGAGTTTACTCCTTTGTCATGGGTGTGCATTTGACCTGATGGTGCAAGGCCATAGGTGGGTGAGGCCACGAGCAAGTGAGCCCATGGAGGAGAGGGTGAGGCCATGGAAGGGTGAGGCCACAGGGATATAGACCATGGTGGGGAAGGTGAGTCCACAGAAGGGTGAGGCCATAGGCGGGTGAGACCACAAGCAAGTGAGACCATGGCAGGTAAGGCCACGGAAGGGTGAGGTCATGGGCAAGTGAGGCCACAGGCAGGTGAGACCATGGGGAAGTAGACCACAGTGGGGACAGTGAGGCCATGGGCAGATGAGGCCACGGGCAAGTAAGACCACAGGCGGGTGAGGGCGAGGACATACCCTGGTCAAGGCCACAGTGCCGATGAAGCTGCCCCTGCCCACCTCACCACCAGGCACTCAGGCAACATGGAAAAATGATCGATTTTATTAAATCTCCATGCCTGAGGAGATTTGTAATCTTCTTACAACGTGGCAAGTGCCCATGGAGGGTTTGGGTGGAAGGCTGAGACACAGAGGGGTCTGAGGGGAAAGGAAACCCCTTCCTGGAGCACATTGTTCCCTAGAAGAATGATTTACCGATAAGCTATTCAGGTGGTTTTTTTTTTTTTTTTAATTTATTTGTTTGTCAGAGAGAGAGAGAGAGAGAGCACACAGGCAGGCAGAGAGGCAGGCAGAGGCAGAGGGAGAAGCAGGCTCCCTGCCGAACAAGGAGCCCGATGTGGGGCTCGATCCCAGGACCCTGAGATCATGACCTGAGCCAAAGGCAGAGGCTTAACCCACTGAGCCACCCAGACGCCCCAGCTATTCAGGTTTTATTTTTGCAGGTAATGTCTAGAAAATGAACGAAGCGACCTGGTGTTTCAAAGAAAACAACTCATTCTATTGCTAATAAAATGTGACCTTTCAAGTGAAAATTAGAATTGTGGAAGCCATGTGTCCACCATGGAAAGCTTCAGAGCCTCCCATTACGTAAGGACCCAAAGACAGGGTGACGATGGTGACAGGGATTTTCAGAGGTCGGATCACAAAATGTGTCTTCCTTTGAAACTCCACGTGACCTGGTGAACCAGTATTTCCCAAATGACCAAGACATCGTGTTACAAAGTCATGTCTTACCTAGTGCATGTGGGCGTAACAGAGATGGGAAGGTTGCTGGAAGCGTTTCAGATCCCCACTGCAGCAAGCCCTCCAGAAACCACCTGTCTGGTCCGTGGCAGTGTGGAGGAAGGGTCTCCATGATTACCGGAAAAAAAAAAAACACACACACACACACAAGAAACGCTTTATTTTCGCATAGCCCTCTGCCAGGATCTCAATGTGCACTTCAACGAAAACAGCATATTCGGCTGGTGATTATAGAAACCAACGTGAGGACCTGGGCTGTCTAGTGACGTGGAGGTTTGCAAAGTTATACACTAGTACCACGGTTCCCACAAATATTTTTAATGGAAATATATTTGTTTCTCATGTTAGTTATGTTATGATAGTTTTTTTAATGGTTATTTTTGGTGAATAAGTAAATACCCTAACTGCTTAGTTTTAATTGTTAATACGGTAGATAGTGACAGATACAGGCCACGTGGACGAAAGCTTCTTGAGGTCCTTGGTGATTTCTGAGACCACACAGTTGCTGACGTCTGGACGCGAGCACATATATATGTCGGAGGTCTTGCAATTGCCAACGCAAGGCCTCGCGGACAAATATCCCCGCACAATGAAGGGGACCTGCTTTCTAGAAACAGGTCCTGAGCCTGAGGGTGTGGAAATAGGCCCTCGGCTGTGGCTTTGGAGGGCCGTGTTAGACGGCAAATTTTACATCTGGTAAAGAAAACAAAAACAAAAACAAAAAAACTGATACTGCTTTTTATTTAGGACATTGTGGTTGGAAATGCAGCCGTATCTAACAATGGCATCACAAGTAGACAGTGAGGGGGAAAGAAAAAGGCAGGGTCCTGGCCCCCAGGGAAGTCTTTTCAGGAGCTGGGTGGGTCCAGAGATGCCCCCAAGATGCCCTCAAGATGCCCAGCCTCAACCCCACGTGGCAGCTTATCTCCCTCCTCACGGAATTCACTCCACCGGGAAAAAAAATCAGATACGAAGCAGATAATAAAGCAGTGTAAGGACGGGTGTCAGGAGGGAGGCTGGGAATGGCCGCGGCCCAGTGGGTGTGGGCGGGAAAGGCCTCTGGCAGGGAGGGTCTCCGGGTGCTGGAAGCCAGGAGGGCGCGGCAGCAGGGTCGGGGGCAGTGTTTCAGGCCCAGGAACAAAAGGTGTGTGGAGCAGAAGCAGAAGCCAGAAGCGGTTTCGTGGGGTTTCTATGTGGCAGGCTGTGCTGTCCTCACTAAACGCCAGCAAACAGACCCTGTCCCAGGCCCTCCTTTGGGATGTAAGACCTGGCATCAAGCAAAGGGCCTGTGGCTCAAGGAGGAGCAGAGCCTGGGGCCTGCGTACCTGCCAGAAGCCTTCCTCATGAAAGGTCCCTGGCATGTGCCGGGTGTTTCCAGGGACTCTGGTATCTCTTCCCCGCAAAGAAGGTGGATGACGGCTCACCTGACAGCAGATGCCGGCAGGACTCAGGGACCCCTCCCGGCACATGCTGATGGCCGATGTCGGTCGGTACAGCTATTCTGGGAAGGAATATGGTGGTTTCCTACCGAACCCAATGTGTCCTAGCTCGTGACCCCACAGTGACACTTTGGGGCCTTTATCCCACAGAAAAGAGTACTTACGCCCACACAGAAGCCTGTACATGAAGGATTTATTTCAAACAGCCCCAAACTGGAAATCCCGAGGATACACCCGGGCAGGTGAGAGGTCGCGGTGAGGATTCGGAGAACCACCGCACGGCCGAAAGGAGACCTGCTCTCATCACACCACGGGTGATCACCGGGGGCGCGTGAGACCAAAGCCAGCGCTGACCAGTAGTGTCCGGGGGCCGGAGCAGGAGGGCTGCTGCGGCTGGGAAGGGGGCCTGAGGGGGCACAAGGACCCCGCCGTGCAGCCGACAAGGGTCCTCCCGGCGGCGCTGCGTTCGGACGCCCGTGCGTCACTAACTCATGGGGCACTAAGTACACACCCATGCAAGGGCCCTACATGGCCGGGACGCTGCTTGGCGGGGAGACCAGGTGAAGGGCCCAGGCTGTTGCTTCTCACAACGGCATGTGACTCAAAATACATTGTTTATTTAAAAGATGATAGAGAAAATAAGGAGATCTCACCCGTTGCCACGGAGAGTCCTCAGGGCTCTAAGGGGGAGCAGGAGGAGTGAAGCTGAAAGGGTCTGGACCCGTCAGCAGGTCCCAGGGCTTCCCTGGCTGGGTCATGGCTGGTGCTGGGCCCCCGGCCCGTGGCTGTGCCTGACAGAGTGCATGGCACTGTCACCCAACACCGAACCCTGAAGGTTTTGCCCCAGGCGGGCCCAGGTGAGCAGGGGCAGTGGACGGCCATCCCCACCACCCTGATCAGGGTGGAAGGCCTGGCCCCAGTCTGGGCACCATGCCAGAGCCATATGGACCGGCGCATGTCCAGAAACTTCCCTCAGCTGTCGAGGAGACACCCCAGGGCCAAGAGCGAGAGTCCGCACTCACCATGCTTTCTGGTTTTCGAAGACTGAAAGGTTAATGGGGCAAGTGGGAGTCATGCATAGCATCTGTATTAACTTCTTCTTTGAGGAGCCGGCATGGGTTTAGGAGTTCAGGGAATTGAGGTGCATACGGATTTGCCAAGCCACACGCCCTTCCCCACCAGTGTTAGACCTTGGCCTTGGCCAAGGCCCGGCATTTCATTCCTATTAAAATCAAATAAAGTCATTCCACATGGGAGAGGCCTTTCTGACCTATTTCCTAGGTCTGTTCAGCTGTGCAGGGTGTGCACTGACAGGCCAGCGCCAGGACGGAGGGGCACCAGGCCTACCACCGTGACGGGGCACAGCTCCGCAGCCTGGGGCCTTGGGTCCCGCTCTGTGATGCCAGGATGGATTCCTGCTAGGCCTTGCTCACCTTGTGCTCAGCCCCAGCTTCCAGAAAACTCTACGTCTCCCTTCCTCAGCTCCTGCAGGATTTTTAGACTTTTCACTGAAGAGCTGCTCGCTGGCCCAGGGGAAACAGCTCTTGTGTGCAGACTTGGCCTTCTTTGTGACCTTCACGACACCGTATTCCACAAAAGCCACGGGAATCTGTCCTGCCCAGGGATTGCTAGGGGACATCCATGACTGGGATGGGCTCTGGCTGGGCTGGCCTCTGGCTGGGTTATCTGAGGCCCGGCACCATGTCAGAATGGAGACCTCGTCTGGTCATGGGCCCCTTGAGTGGCCCACGGCAGGTGAGGACCAAGGATAAACAAGCGTGATCTAGGCTGGCATGGAGCTCCTCCGGCCCAAGGAGGCTCACCTGTGGGTTCACCTCACCCCTCCTACCCCTGAGAGGAAGTGTCAGGGGTCTGCCTTCTCTCTTGGGTCACAAATTCAGGAAATCCACACAGAGTCACATAGGCCTGGGGGGTCACCCCCAGCCCAAGGAACAGTCCCCATTGTGTGCTGGGAGGTCCTGAAGTGCCCATGGGGTCCGGGCGCTGGTCTCCCGCTGCCCTTTGTGGCTACTTCTTACTGCGGGGAAGCTGTTTGCCCCAAACCGGCTGCAGAGCCGCCCAGAGCACTGGTGGCCATCTCGATGCTTCCAGCATCCCCGCTCACTCCAGCCAGCCTTCTGGATCATCACCCCCTTGGCCAGTGGCCACAATTGCCCAGGCAGGTGGGCCAGAAGAGGGGAACGCTCTGGTACCACAGAGCAGGAGAAGGGGGAGGGACTGGGAAGCTATTCCCCTAAGGGGAGGGGGTGTGCAGAGAAGAAAGTACTACCAGCTCCAAAATAAACCCATCAACGCACGGCGCACACCAGACAGGAAGTGTGCAAGCGCTTGTCAAGGCAAGAGGCTATATCCGTCCCCAGAGAAGCTCCGCAGATGGCCGGTAAGCACAGGAAGGGAGGCTCAGCATCATTAGCCATCAGGGAAATGCAAATCAAAGCCACAATGAGACGCCACTTCACAGGCGTGAGGATAGTTCTAATCAGAGACAGATAATGGGCCGGCGAGGCTGTGCGGAAACGGCAGCTCTGCCGCACGGCAGGCGGGGGAGAGCAGCACAGCTGCTCTGGGGAACAGTGTGGCGGCCCCGAGGAAAGTTAACCGTGCCATTCCCACATGACCCAGCGATTCCCCTCCCAGCGGCGCACCCCAGACAGATGGAGATGTAGGTCCCTGCAAACCCTAGCACGCGGAGGTGCACGGCCGTGGGGCTCCCCGCAGCTGGAAAGTGGAAACGCCGATGGAGGACGGAGGGAATGTGGTCCGTCCACGTCCACACCGTGGGATGCTACTGGCAAAGCCTCAACTTGGGCCACCGTGCAGACGAGCCTTGGAAATGGTTGGCTGGGAGAAGCCGGCCACGAAAGACCACGGGTACATGATTCCACGTATGTGAGCTTATAGAGGAATCACACGCGGTGGGACCAAACGTGGACTGGTGTCTGCCCAGGACTCGGGGGAGAGGATGCGACACTGGCCGTGACGCCGAAGGGAGGCAGCGTTTCCTCTGGAGGTGCTGAAAACGTTCCAGCTTTGACAGTGGCCACGGCCCCCCCAACTATAAATACATGGAAGGTCGTTGAAGCGCGTACTTTAAATGGGTGAATATCTGTGAGTTCATTACATCTCGGTAAAGCTGATAACAAAATGAGAAGGTTCTGCACTCCTGGGAGCCAAGCTAACTGGCGTCCTGAGTGTGGTGGGGTGTCTGGTGTGGGAGGCTAGGATCTCTGTCCTTGGATTCTGCAGCTCTCAGGCACGTAGCATCTCTGCTCTGCTGGGCGTGCCTCGTGAGAACAGCTGGCCCTGCCTGTTGGGGACAGGAGGGTGTCCTAGCACATCGGGCAGATGTTAGGCTAGGGCTTTGCTGACATTGACCAAATGCAGGGACATTCCCTAAGGATACACCGCATGCCCATTGAAGTCACAGGCCGTAGGTGCTGGCCCTTACCTCCTCCTTGTAGACTGCTCGGGTGGGCAGGAGCTGTGTCCCCTTCCTTTCCAAGACTTGACCCCTTAGTGCTGGGCCTTGTGTATTCATGGGGGGCGAGCTTTGGATGCCCAGGGTTTGAGTTAGTGGGAAGTAAATAGCAGGACAGCAGAAGGCAGCTGTCCCAGGCAATGGGACGCAGCCCCACCAGGGCCTCTCCCAACACGGGAGCTGTGCTGTGTGCCGGCCTGCAGATGAGGCCATTGAAAGCGTCTTGTGACACCCAGCTCTCTCACCATGTCCCAGAAGGGGTCAGACTCAGAGGCTGGACGTTCTCTCCTGCGAGGACATGGATGGAACAGGGTGTCCCTCCTCTCTCCAGGAGGAGCAGGCTTTCCCCCAGAAGCCGCCCTGCACGCAGCTGGCTGTGGGCATCCCGCAGGTGCATGGGAGAAGTCCACAGGCCTGGCCCATGGTGGGTGACAGATATAGGGCCCCTGGTCCCTTGCAGGTCACTTCACTGGGAGCCCAGTCATCATCAGGGAGACTGCACAGTCAGGGGAGGCTTGCGTAACAGTGGAAGAGCTTGTCCAGCCCTGGGGCACTGTCCTGTGAGGCTTCACCCCGTCTACCCTGACCCTCCCGCCTGTCTGGTCTGTCCCTCTACCGCCCTGACTATGGTGACCAGAAGCAGGTCTGACTGGCCGCAGCCTCGCTCCCACGCTCCCATTCCTGCTGCTCTTCCCAGTCATCCCAGGACCCTCCCTCTCCTCGGAGTGGTTTACAGCTCAGCTGGCATGAAGGTCACTGCAGATCACTTCCTCTGGGGAGGAGGCTCTGTGCATTTGAGCCATTGCTGATGGCCCGCTCAGATAGCTTCCCTGGCCGCCGCTCAGGGCCGGGAGGCTCCAACAGTTCAAGGAAACCTCCCTCCCCCATCCTGGACCTCAGTGCCATGGGTGCCAGGCCCAGCATCTGGGGGCAAAGCCCATCATGTACCCCGGTAAGAAGGGACACTTGTCTTCACCCCTGAAGGCCAGAGGGGCTGACTGGGCACTGACCCGGACACTCGGAACAAGCAAGGATCTCATTTTATTCTGAGAACATTGGGTAGGATCCACATGACCCCAGAGACAGACGGCAGACAAGGCAGTCCACTAACAATGCAGCAGTGGGAAGACTGATCTCCACGGGCCCTTCTCTAGGGTGCCAGGGCCCCCAGGACTGTCACCGGCTTGTCCCCTTCCCCAGGGGGAAAACTAAGGGCATCGCTGTCCACCATGGTGTGGACACGCGGGCCCAGGACCCCGGCCATCCCGGCTCCATCCTGCCGACGCATCCTCGGGATCAACTCGCGTGTACCCCTTGCAGGAACGCGAGGCCCCATAAGGTGGAAAGACGAGTCTTGGCATCTGCTCATTTAAAAACATTTTTTTTTTTCTGCTGAAGAAAAATAAGCCAAAAAAACGACGCTAAAAATGTTGATCAGTAAAAGCGGATACAGTAGGCTGTTTATTGGAGAGTCACACCCAGGCACCATGGAAGGCCACAAGCTCTGTTCCACTGGGATGGCATCGTGTGGTTTTTATCTCTTTCCTTATCATTTCACAAATTCTTAAAGTAGCCCCAATACTTTTCTGTTATTCACATATGTAAATAACATGACCTACATTTACTTATGTGTTCATTTTGCAGGAGCAGCCTGGGTGGGGGCTGTCCTTCCTAGTGGCCTCTTTCCTCTGGAGACCCCGGGAGCAGGGGGTGGGTGCCGAGGCCAGCTGCTCCCTTATTTTCCAACCTGGGACACCCAAGAGAGATTGCTTTCCCTCTAGAGGCCAAGAAGACACAGGGACAACCCATGTGTCCCTCCCCACAACCCCTGCCCAGACCAGGACCCATGCGTCTCCCCCCTGTCTAGACACTGGCACACACGGTCACCCCCACAATCCCAGCAGACCCCAGGGCCGTGCACGCTCACCATCCCCTCACGCTACCCCCCTACCCCCGCCCCACCCTGCCCAGACGCCGGGGACACGCTGATGTAGTTTTTGGAATGTTGGTGAGAACAGGATCCAGAGCCAACGGCCAAGAAAGAATTCTTGAGACGTCTTTGGTGCAAAAAGATGATTTTACTAAAGCGTGGGGACAGGACCCGTGGGCAGAAAAAAGCTCCTTCCCTGGGGTTGTGAGGAGTGACTGATTATATACTTTTAAGTTTGTGGAGGGAATGGGACTAGAGATAAAGTCTCTAAGGAATTTGAAAGCAAGGCTTTCAGGACCTTGAGGAGCTAGCTGCTGTTAAGATAAGGTTGCGTTTGGTTTTTATTAAAACATAAACATTAAGGGACTAAGGCAGCCATGAGTGCCTTGAGGAAGGTCGTGCCCCACATATTTTAGGGATCTATCAGGGGGCTTGTAAATGTAAGGGAATTTAATTTTCACCCAGATACCGGGATGCTCGCATCACACCCCCGGACACCAGGATTTGCTTGGAGGCCGGTTACGTCGGGCCCAGACAGGGGTCTGAGGCAGCACACTCTGACTTCTCTATGCCTCCCAGCCTTGCCCGGTTTAGAGGGACCATGTCTATCTGTGGGATGCTCACACTGGCACAGCCGTCAGGGCGGCATTAGATGAAGACCCCCGGCCTGAACCCCTCCTCCCCAGGTGCACACAGAACTCAGACAGACACCCCCCAGCACCCCCTGGGAGGAACCCTCAAGTCAGCTATTCAGGAAAAGGACAACTTTTTACCTGCATTATTGTGGATCATATTGTGGACGTTATTATCCATAATCCTAAGCAATGGACACACAAGGGTTTGAACTCTGCATTTTCCTTTTCAATAATACATCGCACATTTGTCTTGTTACTTAATAGTCTTGAGAATTATATTAGAGGCAATATAATCTTCAATCCATTCAGCATGCCATAAATTACCTCCCCATTCCCGGACTGACAGGCATCCAATTTACTTTGTGAGTTGTATAATTCTGTCATAAACCTCTTCATGCATAGGCTTTTGTCCATTTTTGGAATTTTCTTTTAGAACAATTTCCCAGAAATGTCACCACGAGGTCAAATGGAGCAAACAATTTTATGATTCGTGTTATGTGCTGCCAAGTGCTTTCCCAAATAGCCTGTGTCTGTCTGCAGCGTCCAGAAACGCAGAAGCAGGCAGGTGCAAGGTGACTCCACCCGGAGCGGCAGACGGCCAGAGAACGAGAGTCCCTCCTGGCCAAGGGGTCCTGGAGGTGCTGCAGGTCTGGGGGGACGAATCTTGCCGGCACCCAGCAGCCAGGCTTGGGGGTGGGGACGCACGCATCCTGTCTACCCGGCTCAGCCTCCAAGGCTGGTGGGAGGCAACCAGGGATCATCTGACCCAGGCAGCTGAGGGCACCATCACTGCCCGGCCCACCCGATTGTCCCGTGATCTCTGAGACGTAAGTGGCCCAAGCAGGTGTCCCCTGGGCTGTTTCTGTTATGGCCCCTCCACCGTCAAATGTGGGGCCCTTTGAGCATTGACATAAATAGTAACTGGTTGTAACCCATAGAATAGGGCAGGAGCCCTGAGTTCCTGCTGCTACAAAAACTAAGGAATAAATGAGGAGGGGAAGGGAAGGCTCTCCTTGCAGAGAAACACGAACTAACAAACGTGGACTGAATCACGGAGTCTCAGAAGCACCGGTGGGTCACCACCCTGGCTGTAAGGACTCAGACCAGAGGCTCTGACAGCTGCAGCTGCCTGGTGAGTACTGATGGGAGCCAGCTCACTAGCGCTCATCCCGCCCAACGTAGGATGTCACAGGATGTCGCTGAATGGAAAAGCCAGGGGGCCACAGCCGGCCAGGGGAGTGAGCAGCGGACCTTGGGCCTCCAGCCCGCATGCAGAGCTGTCCATGGCCTCACCTCTGTGAGGACCTGTGCCCAGCCCTGGAGCATGACCTCACCTCTGTGGGGATCTGCACCCAACCCTGGGGCCATGACCTCACCTCTGCGGGGTCCTGCACCCAACCCTTTCCACAACTTCACTTCTGCAAAAGTCCTGCACCCACCCTTGGGCCACAACCTCCCCTCTGTAGGGATTTGCACCCAGCCCTGGGGCATGACCTCACCTCTGCAGGGAAGCTGTGCCCACCCTGGGGCTCCATCTCAGCTCTGCGTGGACCTGCATACAACCCTGTCTACAACCTCACCTGCGCCCACCCTGGGGTCATCCTGTGAATGGCCACCTGCACTGCCCTGGGCAGTCATGTTCAGGGAAGACAGGATGGCTGAGCAAATATTCCTGAGAACAGGGCAGGACAACGCAGGAAATCCAGTCCTGGGTGGAGGTCTGGCCTGGGCAGAACGGCCACAGAGAGAAATCCTGGGGCAGCTGGTGAAACAGGCTCCCGGTGTCTTAGGAGGATTTTATTATCGCTTACTCTCCCGTTAGGAATATCTCTCTTCTTACATGGAGGAGAGGGTTTCCTGGGAGGAGACCGATGAGAGGGGGCAAGTCCAGTCTCGGCCGCAACTCTGGGTATTGATGCTATGGGCCACCAGCAGAGCTTAGTCCCACTTCTGCACCCACGTGCAGGCCCCCAGATGCACCGAAACGTGAAGGGACATGGGTGGACCCATCAGGAAGGAACACAACAAAGCCGGAGAGTCTCAGTACCTAGGCCCCGGGGTGGGGGCGTGGAGGGAGGGATTGCCGCCCAGACAGGAAAAGGAGCAGGTCCCGGCAGGGGTGGGGGGGGGATGCAGGATGCCGGCAGAGGAGTCTCTGAGCCACAGCTCTCCGTCTGCAGCCACCGCAAGGGGCCTCAGTCTCCACGTGGTACTTTAAAGTGGGAATCAGCAGCCCATCGGGAATGAAAGTTGCAGCGGCAAAAACACTGGACAGCCACGGAAAGAAGGAACCGGGCACCTTCAATTCCAGAGCAGGCACAGCCCCTCCCAGGTGAGCAGCCCAGGTGGACCCTTTCCTTTCCTGGGTGCATTTCTGAGCCTGGGCAGAGGGACTTGGCTGAGGGACCATCCTGGGGATGTTGTGAACATCAGATGGTGGGCACGAGAGATTAATGTGGGGGAGACCCAACTGTGTAGCGGGTTCTGTGTCGGCTCCTTGCCCCGTGGCACGTGCAGGAGGGGGCGTGTCTGGCCTGGGCCAGAGGGGGAGGCGTGGAGGCCGGCGGTCGGCGTGGTCACGGCCAGGTCTCTGTGCGAGCCGCACCGGATCCCAGAGAGCCCAGCTATCTGATGACACTTTGTGTCTGGGGGCGTTTCTGGGTGAGGTTGGCATCTGACCTGGCAGATTCGGTGCAGCAGATGGCCTCCTCGGGGGGGGGGGGGATGCCCTCTCCAACACTTGGAGGGCTGGCACAGAACAAAAAGGCAGAGACAGGAGGAATCCGCCCCTTCTCTTTTTGGCTCATTGCTGAAGAATTCCTCAAAATAAAATCTCCTTTTATGTCCTGTTGGTTCTGTTTCTCTGGAGAACACACATGAATACAGGCATCATCCCTCCAACCTGCATCCCGGTTCTGAAACAGTCCAGGTCTTAACAGGGCGAAGGCGGAGGGAGACCAAGCCCCCATCTGAACACAAGGGTCCACGGGGCCAGTGGCAGGAGGAAAGGGAGTGTGGGCATCCTCAGGGAAGAAATGCGTCAACTTTAGACTATCAGTTTTCTGCACACACTGTCTGCCTTACGATAAAAACTTACAAGCATGCGAGACCCAGAACCTTCCATGGACAGACCCAGAGCAGGGCCCCTCCTGAGAGGCCATGCCCATGGGAGACCACACAGATGGGGACCAGAACCAGGTGTCCAAGGGAAACAGGGTGTTACTTGCTGGGGTCTGGGGCGGAGTGGGCAGGTGTTAGGCACAGAGAGGCCTGACCGGGTGTTTGGAAAGGGGATTCTGGTGGCAGACGTGGGGACGGAAATGGAGACCAATCTGGGTGAGTGGCCAATGCAGGGAGGGACACCCAGAGGCCTTGTTCAGTGGCCAGCCACACGGGTGAGAGAAGGGGAGTAGAGTGACACAGAGGGTCAGCTCCACCAGAAAGGTGCCTCTGCCCTCTCCCCTCCACCTGCATGCACCCTGGGTCTGTGGAGCCCACAGGGACCACAAGCCAGACCTGTCCTCCCACCAGAGGCCACAGAAAATGGCAAGGAGCTTCGAGCCCAGAAAGTTAATGCCTCTGAGTACTTAGCATATTATTATGAAAGTGCACTGAGAGCCATTTGCATAGTTTTGACTTTTCATTGCACATTTCAAAAATAGGCAAGGAGAGCTACCAACGTTGCTATAGATATGCTCTTACCAGTACTAGACTTTATTTTTAAAAATAATTGGCTTTATTGTGCTAGAAATAGTCACCGTACATATTACACACATTTAAAGTTGGCCTGCTTCGACGTTCATGCACCCGATAAATAAAATTAATTCTGTTTTTTACGACGAGCTAAGCTCATTTGTTAGACAAATAATTGGATAGATAGTTCTTGTTAATCTCTGGTGCTCTTGCCATGGGGAGCCCCTGTCCCGCACAGAGTCCCCTGCGCTTCGGGAGGGGGCCAGGTCCCGGGAGGGTGAATGGGCCTGCAGGGGGCAGAGGGAGATCCTGCTCAGAGAGCCGCGCAGAGAGCACGGCATTGGACCTGCTCCTCTCCCTGGGAGGACTCAAAGAGCCTCCAGATCTTTCCATCAGAAGTCCTTGTGAAAGGCCTGTGTGGCCAGGCAGAAACATGGCTGTGCGGACCTGTCTGACGGAGGTCCTGGCAGACCGGAGATGTGCTGGGCCGACAGGTGGCTGGTCAGGCTGAGGACATAACAGGCCATGGGGAGACCAAGCAGTGGTGATGGGAAACAGGAGATGGGCTCTGCCATCCCGAGGACCATCCCCCTCTGGGAGATGCCCCAGCAGTGATGGGGAGCCTCCACACCTGGGTGTGGTTCTGGAAAGAGCAGACCAGGTCCCAGCTCCAGAGCGGGAGGCAGCAATGAAACTGGGGGTGCATGGGGAGCAAAGACTCTCTGGAGGAAGTGTGGGGACACCATGACCATCCCAGCTCCCCATTGTGTGCAGGAGCAGAGCTCACGCCGGCCTCCCAGAGGGAGCGTGGGGACCGACCCGTGACCATCCCAGCTCCCTAGGCACTGGCTCTGAGCGCGGGGCTGGAGGAGAGGTTGCTGTCAGTCCCTGCTCTGAACTGAACAACCAACGTCCAGGCTGGGGGAGACACCGGGGAGCAGTCGAGGGCCCAGCCCTGGTCGCCAAGGAAGAGGAGGCGTAAAAAGGAGGGGGGTGTCATGGATTGCCTCCTTTCTGGGAGGCCAGGCCTGTGGAACCAGACAGGAGAGGAGAGCGCAGTCTAGTGAGGCTGAGCCTCTCCTTGATGACGACTGACCCTGTGAGACCAAGCCCTAGCCCTCCATGAGAGCCCTCAGCCTGCCACAGCGATCACGGCTCCTTTCTTCCTGCACAAAAGGGACATGTTAGAAGCAGTCACCTTCAGACCACAGTTTCTTATGTCCCAGAGCAGATGGACAGGCAGGGGTGGGGACCACGTGCCCAACCCCACCCTGCCGCCCATCTCTCCACTGACATCACGGAGAGGCCAAGAGCATCTGAAAGTTTAGTTTTGTTTAAAACGACTGGCGTTAAACAGGGGGTGAGTGCACGCCTGTGGGAAGGGACGACTACACGTGTGGGTGGGTATGTGCGCGCGGCCCAGACCCCTCGTATCCCACATGACCGAGACGAGCCCAGCAGGCCCTTGCTGATGTCTGCACCTCCCGCAGCGGGTTCCGAGCTGGACATGGAAACAACAGACAAGGCCTCCCCTCCCTGAGGTCAGCATTGCCACACAGAGGGCCGGGAGATGAATGAGCCCAAGGGTCACCCCCACGTGGGTCCTGAAGCCACGGCAGATCCACGCCCACGGCATCCAGAGAGGCACCACAGGACCTGGCAATTCTACTGGACTCTCTCTCATTCCCACCCAGGTCGCTGCTTTTGGGAAGGACGATTCACACCACTCTGGGCCGACGCTCTGGTGAGCTCAGGCCTTCACCCTACCCTGGCTCCGACCAGAGCCTCCTCAGTAGAGGGCAGCGGAACAAACAAATGAGTGGGCAAGGGCCGTTGAGGAGCTGGTCCTCGGCCGCACACGTCTTCTGGGCTAAGGGACCCCCTTGCTCTGTTGCGTGGCTGGGCAGCAGCCCTCCCGTCTGTGGGTTCTGGGACTCCCTACTTTCCTGAAAGGTACTGAGGACCCCAGAGAGTTGGTGTTCATGGGGGTTACAGCCACTGGCATTTACCTTCTGAAAAAGGAAAACAGAGTTTTCAGAATATTTGCGAATCCATGTAGAAATGATGACAGCCCCATCCCATGTTAACATAAAGACTGTATTTTTCAGATTACAATCGCGTATTTTATGCAATTCAGCAGGAAGGAAGGACCGGTTTTTACCGTTCTTTGTTGCACCGGCGCTCGCAGGACAGACAGTGTTTCTCAGACCGGGTTCCACGCTCGATCTGCTGCGATTTGTTGTCCCGTCAGGGCTGAGTGTGGTATGCGGTGGGCAGGGGAGCGTTTTAATAGCTTTTCCAGATACTCATGGATGATCCGCTTCAATACCACACCCGAACTTGACAGTGGTGGCTTCTCAAGCCCCTGGAACGTGGAATCTGCAAACACGTCCGTGGGCTTTCCGTCTGCAGTTCTAGGAAAACGCGTCAGTCTGTCTTGCACCTCGGGTCTGTCTTTCGCCCGGGGAAACATGCAGGTCGGGACGGGTCGTTTGGAAACGATGTCTTCACCGAGTTACGCAGACTCCCTGAGTGTTGCTACATTTCCTTCCACAACATCTCAGGCATCTCATTCGCGAACATTGCCATCCACCCCTCAGAAAAGGACTGGGTGGCCGTCGGGACACGTGCTTTCCAAGACCCCGGTTTTCATCTGAATGATGGACAACAAAACACCACCCGGGGTTTTGCTTCAGTAACAAGCTCCCTCCATTCGCTTTTGAGAGGACCTCTGCCAACACCCAAGTTGGACAAACCCCCCGGGGGTGTTGGCTGTTCTGTGTGAAAACCGGCCCGTGAATACCGTGCACGCTCAAGGTGGTGAGGGCCTCGCTCCAGGCCAGTGGTGCCCTCCGTGTGCAGCCCTGGGCTGTGTGTGTCCCCCACATTGTGTCCCACAGACTGTTAAAAGATGATCAAGATTTATGCAAGTTAGGTTACTTTTCTTTTCTTTTCTTTTCTTTCTTTTCTTTTTTTTCAGAGAAAAAGAGGGGGAGGGGCGGGAGAAGATGGGGAGGGTGAATCCCGATCGACTCCACGCCGTGGAGCCCGACATGAGGCTCGGTCCCATGACCCTGAGATCACACCCTGAGCTGAAACAACCAAGAGTCGGATGCTCAACTGACAGAGCCTCCCAGGCGCCCCCTAAGGAAGGATTTTTGTTGCTTATCAAGGATACCCTTAAGGAAGATTGATCTTTTTAAAATATTTTATTTATTTATTTGACAGACAGAGATCACAAGTAGGCAGAGAGGCAGGCAGAGAAAAGAGGGGGAAGCAGACTCCCTGCTGAGCAGAGAGCCCGATGTGGGGCTCGATCCCAGGACCCTGGGATCATGACACGAGCTGAAGGCAGAGGCTTTCACCCACTGAGCCACCCAGGTGCCCCGAAGACTGATTTTTTTTAAGACCACTGCGGTCCCTGAGTCCGGGGGCAGGTCTGAGGCTCACTGCCACACATGGGGGTCTGAGTCACCAGCCCCGGTCACCTGTGTCCCCCAGAGTCTAGGCGACAGTGCTGCTTTCTCGGGGAAGTGAAGTGGGCAGGGTGTGTTTCCCATAGAAGTTACTGTTTGGTTTTGTTTTTAGTAAATACCTGACAGTTTAATTTTGATGGATGCACAAATGAAATGTTCCCAAACATAATGTCTTCTCCTGAGAAATGCCTGGAAATACAGAGATATTTTCACAGCCTCTTGCCCACAGCTGCTGGGTGTGCACGGAGCTGGAGCCCATTGTGGGTGGGGGTCTTCCGTGGGTGGAGGGTCATGCACAGAGCTAGAGCCTACTGTGGGTGGGGCCTCCCATGGGCGGGTGACAGTGCCCAGCAGGAGGTCCACTGGGAACAGGGATCTTGTCCACAGGAGGCCCGGGCTCACGGACCCTCTGCATACAGAGACCACAGGCACATGCACACCACATCTGGCCTCCCGATGGGGGGATCAGGAAGCCCACCACAACCCAGGTGCCCACACAGAGCAGGAAGCACACTGAGTGTGGGTGAGGACTAGAGGGCTGCGGGCGACACTACAGAGGTGAGGCAGGGCTAGCCCCTGGCCCTCGAAGCAGGGAGGCTCTGACATACCTCCAGGGGCTGGGGTCAGCCCAGCCTTAGCAGATGTGCCCCCCCTGAGCTGCAGGGCACCAGAACTGGGTCTGCTTCTTTTGCTGCAGAATGCCAGGGCACAAGCAGGAGAGAACTCCAGGGCTTCCATTAGAGACTGCAGGTAAATACTGGAAGGTTGGATAAAGGAATGAGCACATGGTCTCTCCACCAAGTGCTGTCCAGCGAGCAGCTGAGACGGCCCTGGTGCCCTCCGTCCATGGGGTCCTCCCCTGCTGAGGGAGGAGGGGCTCTCCTTAGCAGTGGCTTCTGTGAGAGATGTCCAGCCATGGCCAGCAAGGCCCAGTAGTCCCATCCCCTGCCGGACTGAACCAGTCAAGGCCTGAGCAGGAAAGGAGAACTCTTGAGGTGTTTCACAGAGAAGGGACCCCGTACAGGGGATTGTTTCCAGTTAGAGGAGTTGGGGTGCCATCCAGCGCTCACATCAGGGGGACTATCCTCCCTGCCTTGGGCTAGAGGGATGGGGGAGAGCAGCCCTTCTGAGCCTGGGTGCTGGGCCCTGGCAGGGGAGCCAAGAGCACTGAGAGGGGGGCTGTCAGGTATGAGATGGTGCCCCAGCATCTCCATCCTCCTGCCGCTTGGTCTTCAAATACACCTCCCGTGACCAAATGCCCAGGAATCCCGGGGGCTGCAGGCCAGGAGGTCAGCATGGAGGATGTGTCCCAAGCTCTCAGCTCTTGTCTGCTCTGGTTCCAGCCACCCTTCCCCGTTGCTTGGCCCGGCAACTTCTCACTCTCTGTGTCCACAGCCCACAGTGCTGCTGATCGGCTCTCCAGCAGCTGCCCAGCCTGTCCACTTCAGAGAGGCCCCCGACCGCCCACCCTGCACCCTCCGCACCACATCCCACCACACTTGCCCCTTTCCACCCACTCTCCACCTGCCTCCTCCTTGCCTGCGGTCGGCTCTTCTGGGCTCTGTCCATGGACTTGAGGGTTGGTGGTGGCGCCGTGGCCTCAGTCCCGGCACGCACCCTTCTCCCATGGCTACGGCTCTGCTTCTGAGATCTGGTGATGCTCCCTGGTCGCTGACCTAGTTTCCCCCAGCCTTGCCCCACCCCAGATCAGGGCCCTTCTGAGCGTGCCCCCTCATGTTCCATCAGGCCTGGTCCACACTGACTGCCACCTGCTTGCTTCGTCCACAGAACTGGCCACAGCAATGCTAACAGAGCCTCCAGGGAACGGAAGGAAGGGAAGGTTCCAGGCTGCCAGCTTCACCCAAGACGTTCTTCTCTTCCTCTTGTGGTGAATCAGTTTGTCTGCTGGGTTGTAAATGGCAGGTGAAACGTGAACAGTGCCCCCCCCCCACTGGTCTCTGGGGTCCTGTGTCCCACCAGACATGGAGCCCCCTCACGCCACACTCAGGCCAGACTGGTTCTAGCTGAGGCCTGCTGTGAGTGGCTGGGGAGGTGACTAGGGGACCGAGGGGTCTTCCAGGAGGAACTCTTGTAGGCTGAGACCCCTCAGAAGGTAGCAGCCATGCCAGGAAAAGCACATCAGTGGGCGTTGCCTCTCCCTAGAGTCTGGGAACTGGCATTCCAGAGTGGGCGACAGACTGGGACTGGTGCAGCCATCTCCAGGGAAGCTGAGGGCACGCACGGAGGGCCCTGAGGACACAGCAGGGAGAAGAAGGCGCTGGGTGACTGCACGTGGCTTTGCCGTCTCTGGTCTGTGCCACGGAAGACCTGAGGACCTCCCCTCCCTACAAAGCCCTATCCTCCCCCCAGGCAAATGGCCAAAGTGCCAGTCACCTTCAGAGAAACCTTTGTCCAAGGACCAGGAAACCAGAACCAGCTCTCAGGAGGAGAATATGAGCTTCTGCTCGGCCCGGGCCATGCTGAGGAGCTGCCTCGTTGGGTGAGAACCTCCATCTGAGTGCTTGTGTGTGTGTGCAAGCCCGTGTACATGTGTGTGCGCTAGCACATGGGGGAGAGGGCAGGGACCTCTGTGTGTGAAGGTGTCTAGGGATGCACGTGTGCCGGTGTGTGTGCACACGCAGGTGAAGGAACACCGTACGTGTGTACGTGTGTGTGAGTGTGTGTCTGTGTGAGCATGTGTGCGTGTGTGGAAGGGTAGGCTACAGTAGCATCGCCCTACTTCATCTTCTCCGCCGACGGGCTGGAAGGAATTGCCTAAGCGCGTGGCCTGTGTCAACTCATCCCCAGGTTCCGACGTGGGCAGGCTGTAGGTGCTGGCACTTCCATGACTGGATTTTTCCGGGGCTCGGCAATCACCTCGATCCCACGACTTCTTCTGGGGCGTCATCCTGGATGAGTTTGGTGAGACATGACTTAACCCCAATAGACACCCAGTGCTGGAAACTCTCCAAGCCCGTGGGCTCCTCGGTGTCCCGGTGGCTGTGGTTATGAACAATGAAATAACACGGCCGTGCCAGGGCCCAGCCAAGGCTCCTCACCCACACTGGGTGCTGCCTCAGAGCCCACAAAACCTCCCTCCTGTTCTCCAGGGACCATGGCCATGGTGGGGGGGATAGAAGGGGGAGGGAAGGGGGAGGGGTGGGAAAAGGGGAGGGAAGGGGAAGGGGAGGGAAAGAGAGCACAGAAGGAGGGGAGGGAGGTGGGGAGGGGAAAGGGGGAGAGAAAGGAGGGAGGGAGGGAGGGGGGTAAATGGGGAAGGAAGGGAGGGCCCTGGGTCTGAAGGAGGAGAAGGCTCAACATCAGAGAGCTTCTCTCTTGCCAGCCCCACAGGGCCTGTTCCCAGAGCTGCCCCAGAGTTGGGAAAGGTCCCATTGTCGTCACCAGAAATACAGGAGCACACACAGCCCCCAGCCTGCCTTGGCTGTCCTGTCCCTGGGCAGGGAGCCCGTTTTATACAGAGAGGCTAACACAGACCCTGCTGGGTGCTGGGTGCTGGGTCTCAACAACCTGGCAACAGTAAGGTTTCTTCTTCTTCTTCTTTTTTTTTTTTAAGACAAAGAGCCCTGAGCAGTAATTGACAACGCTGTTTTTGGAACATACAAGCTAATTTTACCATACTCAAAAGAAAATAGAAATTCTCTCTCCTGAACAAATACCAGTGTTCTGTTTCTGTGGACCCCGCGGATACATGCCTGCCTTTAAATAATTCTCTAGCACCCTGAAAACCCCACACACCGACCCCTGACCCACACAGTTGGGTCAGGGACTGGAGGGGGTCCGGGGGAGGAGCCTCAGCCACCCAGACATGGGGACCCAGCAGGAGGGCTGGGCCGACACCCCCGTGACACCCCCACTTGCCAGCCACCCAGGGAACCCTGTGACAGCCCCCTAGCCAGCCCCCCAGGGTAGGTTTCCTCATCCGCACAATGGAGACACTGACAAGCATCTGTGAGACAGTCACTGCAAGGATTCCCAGGGCAGATGACGTTTCCTCCATGGTGCTGGCACATGGCCCCTCCCGTCTGCCCCCACTCCCACCCCGGAGCCAGAGTGAGTGTCCCCTTGGCTAATAACTAACTGGTGATCACCTCTGCAAAAACTGATTTCAGAAGTTAACATATTTCAAAAGGTTAATAAATGAAATTCTCTTGCTGTCCATTTTTTCTCCCACTCGGGAATCGACGGTCCTGCTGCCGCCCATCATCCCACCCCCTGAGACAGTATCGCAAATGAGCATGGAAGACCCCAGAAGGCCCCGAGAGGTCTCCATGTGTGCGGGGCCCCTGCTGGGAGCGACCAAGGTAAGTCCACAGACCACAGGCCGTCCCCCGGGCTGCTCACTTCCCCCTTCCCTGCTTTTCTAAACAAGGTGGAAACTCAGTAGGGGAAGCCTCAAAACCAGGGGTGGAGTCCCAGTCCCTCCACGCTGCAGCTGTAGGGGCGCAGGCAGGGTCCCCCACCACCCACCAGGCTGGGGACAAGCTGGCGTGTGGGCCAGCCTGCGTGTGCATGCTGCCCAGCGGCTCCGGCGGGAGGGAGCAGAGCACGGCTTCCAGCCTGCACTGGGCATCCCTGCCTGGGCACGTCTGAGCAGAGGGCTGGAGAGCGGCACAGATGCAGCTGAGATAGGACGGCTCCTTGCCTGCTGTGCCGGGTGGGAGAGCATGTTCCTGAGCAACCCAAAGCACAGCTCTCCAGCTCTCCGGGCGGCCAGAGCTTCTCTGGAAGGCCGGCCCCACTGGCCCTCCTTCAAAAGCTTCTTTCCGGGCGCCTGGGTGGCTCAGTGGTTTAAGCCGCTGCCTTCGGCTCAGGTCATGATCTCAGGGTCCTGGGATCGGGTCCCGCATCGGGCTCTCTGCTCGGCAGAGAGCCTGCTTCCCTCTCTCTCTCTCTCTGCCTGCCTCTCCATCTACTTGTGATTTCTCTCTGTCAAATAAATAAATAAAATCTTTAAAAAAAAAAAAAAAGAAAAAAGAAAAAAAAAAAAGAAAAAAAAAAAAGCTTCTTTCCCCTCTGAGGTAGCCGAGAGTGGCGGGAGGGTGGCAGGAGGGAGGAGGTGAGTGGAAGGGCAGGAACCCACCATGGGAGAGGCTCCTGGGTCTGGGTCGTGGTGACAGCGTGTCCCTAGTCAGGCAGTCCCTGCCTTCCCAAACATGGGTCATGCCCAAAGAAACCCCCGAAAGCCTGGGCCTCTGAGCTTTGCAGGCAACTCCTGGGGCTTCAGGAACCCCCAGCAAACCCCAGCATGCTCAGGCAGAGCTGGCCCTGAAGCACAGCCACTGGCCTGGTTCCCTGGCTGGGAGGATGGGGCCAGCCTTTGAAGGGATGACAAGGGCACATCTGAGACTTACAGGACACCCTCAGGCTTCTCCTCATTTGACATCACGCTGCTGGAGGCAGCGTCACGGTCCCCACTTTATAAATGGGGAGTGCTGGGACTTGGACAGGGGCTGAGACAAGCCATGAAGGGAGACCTCAAACCCAGGGCTGGGGGCCCTGCTTCCCTGAATGGAGGCCTCTGTCAGAGAGCTGGACGGCCCAGCCCCCGAGGCCAGGTTGCGTGGAGAGCTGCCGTGCTGGGATGGGTGCAGCCGCCCTGGCTGGAGGTGTCACTCTTGTGGGCAGGCATCCATCCCCATGGTCCTCTTGGGGGCTTGATTCTACTGGAAGTGGTCCACAGTGGTCCCAGGTTTGAAAGGTGGGGGCCGAGGCCAGGACAGCATACAGAGAGCTCCGGGTCAGCCAGGCCTTAGGTGGCCCCAGCCTGAGGTGCCGTCTGTGGGGAGGGCCAACCCCCACATACTCCTGGACTCAGACATCACAGTTCAGAGGCATTTCTGGCCCAAGACCAAGTACCCTGAGTGCTGAGGGATGCCCAACCTGGGGGGGTACCAGCACTCGTGGGTGGGCTCTCAGCATCTTCCAGGCCTCCCAGGTGAGGCCCGAGGAGGGAGGAGCTGGCCCCGGGCTCAAGGAGGGCCCTTGAGTCACCAGAGCAGGGACACGGGTGGCCAGAACCCGCCATAGGCCTGCAGGGGGAGAGGAAGAGCAAGGCTTGGCAGAAGTTCTTGGCATTCTAACAAGCTCCAATTTCCAGGGAGCCTGCCTGGGAAAAACATGGATCAGCAGCGCTCTGGGGACAGACCAGGGGTCCTCCCAGGGCCAGGCTGGAACACTCAGTATGACCAGCTAGCTATGCACCCACTAGCGGCCCAGACAAAGCCCAGTGGAGCCCAGCGCCCCAAATGGCAAAACCTATAATGAAAAGGGAACAAAGCCATCTGTGACCATTGTCCGTGTTCTTGTTGTGTTCTGGTGGCTGGTTGGGTAGCGCCGAGGTGGGTAGTGTGAGTGAAATGGGGTGGGACCCCAGCCCTACCACTGTGGGCTGTGCACATCTGGGCCTCATTTGTAAAGTGAGGGTAATAACCACGCCCACCAGGACTAAGCAAGTCCTTGTGGTAAACCCAAGCCCAGGTCCGGACACCGGCTGTCTTAAAGATACCAGCTCGAAGGAGACACGAGCATCCGCTAATGAATGGCTTAGAGCGAAGGAGGGATTTCTGTTCTCCTTGGCCTTCCCTCAGGTTCTGCTGGATGTGCAGGGACTGACTCTAAGGTGGTCAGGGAGGGGAACAAGGTGACCGTCTTAGATGCTACTGCAATGAGAGCCCCTTAGTATGGTTGGGATATGTTTAAGTCGTGGCCTGAATGTTTGTGTCGTCCCATCCTAACCCCAAGGCGAGGGAAGTAGGAGGGGGAGCTTCTGAATGTGTGGAGGTCATGAGGATAGAGCCCCCACAATGGGACTGATGCCCTTAGAAAAGGGATCCCACAGAGCTCCCTCACCCTTCTGTTGTAGGACAACCCAGTGAGGAGCTGGCACCCTGCAACCCACCCAGAAAGGGGATCTCAGCGGAGCCCAACTGGGCTGGCACCTTGACCTTGACCTTCTCAGACTCAGAACAGTGAGGAAGAAATTTCTGTTGTCTATAAGCCACCCATGTGTGGTGTTTTTGTGATAGCAGCCTGAACTGACAGAGAGAGCTGAGAACCCCAGGGAAGGAGCCAAAAAGGAGAACAGCAGAGAGAGAGAGAGAGAGAGAGAGAGATTTTTAGTGGTTGCCATAATGGGGTAGTCCTTGGAAAAGAAGAAAAATGAGATTTTAAGAATCTTTCTGTAGGATAAACTATGTAAACCTCTTCTTGTGCCCCTTAAATAATTGTTTAAAGATCCATTGTGTCTTAAGGTGTCCAGAAAAGATCATAGTATCTTTGCCACGCTGCACCAAGACGGTGCCACAGGGAGCCCTAGACTTACGTGGTTTGCACTGATAATTATGATTCTTTGATAACAAGAAAACTGGAGATTTCCACTATGAGTGTGACAGTGGGCTTGGAGCTCCTGAGTCAGTTCCTCTTGACAGGAGAATTTAACTGATGCCTACCCTCCAACTAATAGTAAGTGAAAGGCTTGGCTCAAGACCAGAACAGCACCCATCCCCGGGTGGGTGAGCAACAGTCTAGACACATAAACCCATCTGTGACCTGCCCTAGAAGATCCTCAGCTCATTAGAACCTGGCCCATGGCTCGGTATAGACGGGGCAAACACCATAGACCAGCTCCGGCGTCTTGGACATCCAGAGGAGGCAGACTGGGGGGATATGGAGGAGGGACGCACAAATAGGACCTTGGAAGTCAGGTGAAACAGAGGAGGGACATGAAGGAGGGACTCCAGTCGGTCAGGAGAGGGGTGAACGCCATCACAACCCTAAAGGAGTCCAGCTCCAACTCACTTATCTTGGTAGACCCAACAGTTTGCTGCCTTCAGTCCCGACAGTAAACCGTGAACCTTACATCAATGTTAATGAATTTAAATGCTTGACTTCTGTTCCTCATGTGATGCTATTTTAGTGCAAAGCTCAAAGCCACAGACCTAGACCATGGTGATTCCTAGGAGCTCCAGGTCTCCTCCCTGACACGGCTAGCTGGCTGCCTCGAGGCTCCTCAAGTCAGCTTAGCTGAGGGGCTCCCTCTGCCATCCTTACTCAGCACCTCGTGTCTTACAGAACACCGACTTACATACGCCTGCTTTGATCTGAGCCCACAATAGCATGTGTTAAGGAGTTTGGGACAGAGAGCATGGGAGTAGCTAGCACACAGCCTCCCAGGGAAGGGCCCCTGGAGAACTCCACCCAAGCCCCTGCTTCTGGGTCTAGGCTGAGGCACCAGCCACACCCAGCTTCTCTTTCCTGCGAGGGCCTTCCGTGGATAGAGAAGCAGCAAAGGGCAGGTCCCTACCCATGGAATGTCAGTGGTCTATGCGAGAGATAAGACGCTAACATGTGAACATTTAAATAGCCATGAAGGACGTCGTAAACGTCCAGCCTCCATGGGAGGGCACGTGTTGGTACTTGCATCTTGCCCATGAGTTACGGAGGCAGTCAGCTCTGCAGACTTGGGACTGGCACTTGCCTCTGTCGGGGGAGAAGAGAGGCAATGTTGTGGCTAGGGGACCCAGCAGGGTGGTGAGGGCTGTGGATCCAGCGATGAGGATACGAAGTGAGAATGGAAGTGTTGGAAGTGAGGGCAGGGACAACCAGAGGCAGAGCCAGGGTCACAGAAGTCAGCAGAGTTGTGACTTTACCCAGTCTCGGGGTGGGGGCAGGGGAGACCACTGGGCATTTACTGAGGTGCTGCCAACCAGGGCTTTAGGGAACCCATCTGGATCTGTGGTGATAGAGCCTCTAATGGGAGAGGAAGGGAAACTCAAATAGCAAGTGCTGAGTCATGGTGGGACCTGGGCCGGACCAGAGTGGGTGGCTGTGGGCAAAGAAAGGGGTGTCAGCAGAATGGATGGGGTAACAAAACCCCCAGCATGACTGAGTGCTATGACTCACTAGGAGCAAGGCGAGGACAGCGCCAGGACGGGCAGGGGCCAGACTCATCTCAAGGCCCCAGGCAGGGACTTGGAAGAAATGAAACAGAAAAGAGAAGCCAGATTGGTCACAGTTTGGGTTGGATGGCAAGATGGCCAGATTTAGGGAGGCAGAGGGGTCAGTAGTGCGGCTCACCAGCACGGGGAGGATGGAACGCAGGCAAAGGGAGGATTGCAGGCAAGTCATACACAGCCAATGGGAAGGGTTCCAAGCCCCCCAGTGCCCAGACTATCTGGATGGAGACCCAGGAGAGTCCTAGAGAATGAGAAGAAATAGCCAGGTGGGACGATGACACAAGGCCATTGGTAAGCCCCCCCAAAAAAACAGTTTTGGTGAAAAATAATAACAACAACAACAATAATAAAAGGATAGGAAGAAGCATATCCAAGAGATCAAGAAAAGAAGGAGCCAGTGAAGTGGAGTCACGTGGTCAAGGGGCTGGTTCCCCAGCAGTGAAGGAAAAGTGAGAGAGACAGTGGAGCAGGAGACCCAGTGGAGAAACACATCTGAGGTACATGGGAATGGGGGTTGGTTAAGTCTGTGGGCAAAAGGGAGAAGGTGAGCAGAGCTAGCATGGCCCATCAGCTTTGTCCTGCTCTGATCCCAAGGTCTGGGCCTTCATTTACCTGTCTTGAGAGAATATTGGATGTGGCTGCTCAGGAAATGCATGACCTTGAGCAATCTGGGAGGTCTTAGAGTTTGCCCATGCCAATAGCTGGAGCAACAGGTCCTCCCTTGTGGGAGACCCAGGTGGACCACCCCTTCCATCATCAGACCTGAAAATAAAGCTAGCCATCAAAGAAACCAGGAACAAGCCAACATGCAACTCTGAGTAGGTGCTCCCCAAAGATGTCTGAGACCAATCACAGAGGCCGTTCTCCAAAATAGTTTGGTTGGCTCTGAAGTGTTTAAATTATGGTCCCTCACATCCAATCAATAGGGTGACAGGAGAAAGAGGCTATATAAAGAGACTGGAAGATGGGTAGGTGATGTTACAAATACAGCCCCTGGAGTTACCATCTGAAGTCCCACAGCTGAGCCTGTATCTGTGACCCACAGAGCTGTGACAATGGGCAGATTCTCCACCCTCTGCCTCAGTTTCCTTAGATGTCAAGAACATAAAATCACAGAAGAGTGCATGTGATAATCATGAAAAGCACTTAGAACAGTGCCTTTCATAGCAAGCTTGCGATAAATATTCTTTAATTAGTGTTATTTTTAGAAGAAACTGACTGTTGGTGCAGCTGGGTGGAGAGAGATGGTGACCGATCACAGTCAGCAGAAGAGATAAATGCTAAGTTACCAAGTCTGAGATACAGAAGATGCCCTGGAGTTGATTGAACCCTGTGGTCCACTCTGAACGGGAGGATGTAAGGTGCTTGGAGCAGAAGCAGAAATAAGCATCTGGGTAGAGTGAACAGGAGAGCTGGTTTTTAAAAGATTGCTCTCAGAGGACATTTAAACATCTAATCTCTGGATTAAAAATCCTGCCCATGTCTCACAGTATTCTTCAGCAAGATGTTCAACAAAGGAAAGCACCCCATTCCTATCTAAATACCAACCCAAACATGCACACATGTCCTTTATAGACATTCTCAGAAAAACGCAGGAAACAAAGAACATTGTCATCAAAGGGCAAGGGGAACGCATTTCCAAAGAAGTGCTTTAGGAAAATAAAAATAATTTCAAGTAAAAAAATCTCCCTGATATCAAAGAGAATTTAAAACACAGTCTATAGGAAAAAACAAACAAACAAACAAACAAACAAAAAACAGAAGGACAAGATACAAAGACTGATAGGTCACAAGAGATAAAAATAAACTGCTGGAGTTCAGACCAAGAAATGAAAGATAAACTTTTAAATATAGAGAAGTAAAAGGCACAAGAAAAGTAGAAAAAATAAGGGTACATATTGATTTAAAAAAATGAAGAACTACAAAAGCAGAAAACAATGGAAAAAACAATATTAAGATGATTAGAGAGAAAATAACAGATCTAGAAGACAGACAGAAAAGGACAGAACACAGTGAAGTTGATGTTTCTGAAGAAGAGAATAGAAAAAATGGAGCCAAAAAGATAACCATTCTAAGATATAGCAGAGGAAAGGAGAAATTAAAGACTTGAATCTGGTAACTGAAGGGGCAGACCATGCCCCAAGAAAAATTTAAACAGAACAAACAGATTCCAGTAAGATGAGTGTGTTTCAAGGATAAAGAATCCTGTGAGCCTCTAGGAAAAAGAAAAATAAAAGTGAATTAGCCACCAGATGATTCGCTTCAAATTTCTTCCATGTCTACAAAGAATCTCCCCAGAGAAATTGTTGCTCACATATAAGAAAATGTATAGACATCTTCAAACATGAAGGGCTTGGGGAATGGCACCCTGATCTCAGTGTGAGAAAACAATTTCATGTAATCCAGCAAGTGATGAGGGAAAATGTCAGTGAATCAGCAACAATCCCCCAGATTGAAGAGCAGCCTATTCCTGAACTCTGTGAATTTTTCTTAGAGAGCAGAACTAATTTATAAATGTGCCAATGAAGAAATGAGCATCTAACAACAAAATAAGGAAATGGAGGGGGGAGGTAAAGCTGATAGATCAAGCACAAGAAATCCCACAATAACAATGTAATCACAGGAGATTAAAAACAGGGTTTAAGCCAAGTTGGAAATGGACAAGAGGGGAGGAAGCTAGGAGAAGGAATAACAGGAGTTAGGTCTCTGGGGTTGGAAGAGAGGGGATGCTAAGACTTTTCATTGAGAAATAGGGGTTTTACTCTATCACTAAACATTGTCAGTAACCATGGACCATAAGGAGGCGATAAGTAACCAAACTATTAGAAATAACACACACACAAGTACACAGGCACGAATCATAGAGCTCACAGTAAACCAGATCTCTTCTAAAAGATAAATAAAATGAGAGAACTTGAAAAAATATTTGTCGTATCATCAAAATAAAACTAACCCATCAGATAAAACTAACCCAATAATAGGAAAGAAAAGGATCCTGGCCTTAAAATCCCAGCCTGAACTGAGATGCCATGACGAGAGCTGAATCTAAACCCAGGGACCCAGGAGGAGGAGAGGGCAAGATGGTGGGGATAACAACAATGACAAGAAAAAGAAAACAAAACGGAACAATCTGCAGTGAAGATCAGTCAAGTATTCTCTGTGCCAGGTAATGAAAGATGAAACATTTAAAGCAAAAATGGCAAGAAATGCAGGGATGAATATAGCTAGCCCTCAAGAAACACGTCACCCTAAGGTTCTCTGAAAGGGTCCAGAGAACCCTTACATCTCCAGATCCTTTGTGCCAACTCAGCGTAACAGTAGCTTCTAGTGCTAACAGAACACACAGAAGGAAAAACGTGAGCACAAGCTCCTTCATAAATATTAATGTAAAAAACATGAACAGGTGGAATGGAACAGAGCGTTAAGAACATACTGCATGACAGAGTTTATCTAAGGAATAAAGATTGATCAGTACAAGGAAAGCTATTACATAATCCTCTAACAAGCGGGTCATTGGAAAAAAAGCCGTGTGGTTAGCTGTTTGGATTTTTTTAATTAGATTTTTTAATTTTTAAATAATTGTAGACTCACATGCAATTGTGAGAAATAATATCAAGGCTCCTTATATACTTTACTCAATTTCCCCCAATGGGGATGTCCTGGGAAAGTACGGCATGATATCACAACCAGGATATTGACAGGTACAGGACACCTGTGTCAGCACAGAGTCCTCTTATGTGGCCTTCTCTCATGACACCTGTCTCTGCCTCCCACTCATACACCTGCCCCTGCGCCCTGGAAATTGACAACCCATAGTCCATTCTTGTAAACTTGTCATTTCAAGAATGCTACGTGAATAGAATCATATACCATATAACTTTCAGGATGAGATTTTTTTCACCTAGCATAATTCTCTGGAGAGCCATCAAGTTGTGTGTGTCTGTTGCTGGTTCCCTTTTACTTCTGAGTATTTATTCCACTCCTTTAAGCATCTGAATTTTCCCCAGTTTTTGACTATCAGGGATTCAACTGCTATGAGTATCTATATAGTAAGCCCTATTTTTCACTTCTCTGAGAGAAATTTGCAAGTGTGCCATTGCTGGACTGTAGAGTAGGTGCACATTTAGTTTTATAAGATAAATGCAGACCTCTTTTCCCAGAACAGTTGCACTATTTTACAACCTGCTGGTGGTGCATGAGTGATGCATGTCTCCGTCTCTGCTGGCATCAGGTGATGGAGGTGTAAGGAGATGGAGCCTCTTTTCAGGTATGCATTTGCCATCTTTACTGCTAGTTTTTGCTCATTTTCTAATTACATTGTTTAGTTTTACTAGTAAGCTTTAAGAGTCCTTTGTATGCGCTCAATGCATGTCTTTCATTAGATAACATGGTTTGCAGATATCCTCTTCCATTCGGTGGCTTGTCTTTTTACTCTCTTCACAGAGCAAATGTTTTTCATTTTGTTCAATTTTCCTTTTTTGCTTTTGGTGGCAAATCTAAGAACTCCTCACTTCATCCTGGGTCCCAAGATTTTATCTTATGTTTTTCTGAAAGATTTATAATTTTATATTAAAGTCTGTGATTCAATTTTAGTTGTTATTTTTAAAAGTAATGTCCGAGGTTTAGGTTGAGGGGTTTTGGTTGGGTTGGTTGGTTTGGTTCAGTTTGTTGGATTGGTCAGTTTGGTTAACTGGTTTGGTTCAGTTTGTTGGGTTGGTTGGTTGGGTTTGTTTGGTGGGATTGGTTGTTTGAGTTGGTTTGGTTGGGTTGGGTTTTTGGGTTGGTTGGGTGGGGTTGGTTGGTTGGTTGGTTGGTTGGGTTTGTTTGGCTAGTGTTTTGCCAATGAATGTTCAATTGCTCCAACACTATGTGTTGAAGGATACCTTCTTCCATTCAGCTGCTTTTGTACCTTTGCCAATAATCACTTGAGCTTTAAATTACAAATTTAACTCCTTCAATGGCTTTATGATCAATCAGATTGTCTATTTCATCTTGGTTGAGTTTTGGCAGTTTTTAGTTTTTGAAAAGTTGGTCCATTTTTTCTAAGTTGTCAAATTTATGATCACAAAGTTGTTTGTGGTATCCCTCATCATCCCTGTAATATCTGCAGGATCTCTAGTGAAAGCTTCTGATATCATCCCTGATGTATCATTTGTGATCCTGGTAATATGTACCTTTTCTTTAAATCTTAGTCAATCTTGTTATATATCAATTTTACTGATTTTTTTCAAAGGACCGGCTTTTTGCTTCATTGATTTTTTCTCAACTGCTTTCTTGTTTTCAGTTTCATTGATTTCTGACCCTATTAGTTCTTTCTTCTGTTTTTGTTTTTTTGTTTTGTTTTGTTTTTACTTATTTTACTTTCTTTTCTAGTTTCTTGAGGTAGAAACTTAGAATCCTGATTTGAGTTATTCCCTCTCTTCTAAGATAAACATTTATAAACTTTCTAAAATCCTCTTTCAGCTGTATCCCACACGTTCTGATTTGTCACATACTCATTTTCATTCAGTTCTATGTTTTTGTTTGATTTCCTTTGAAACTTGATCTTTGACCCACGGATTATTTTGAAATGTCTAGTCTCATTTCTAAGTGTTTAGAGATTTTCCTCTTAATCTTTCTGTATTGACTTCTATTTGATTTTCTTATGGTCAGAGAAAACACTGTGCATGATTGAAATCTTAAAAAACACTCATTGAGGCAGCTGATACGATCAGTCTCAGTGAATGTTCTGCAGTTGTTTAACAAAGTCATGCGAATTCAGGGGCTACTTGCAGAGTTTTCTCTGTGTACCAACTAGATACCAGTGGCTGATTGTGTTGTTCAGTTTTTTTACTGCCTTGCTGGTTTTCTGCCAGTTCTTTGTGCTGAAAGCAGGTACTGAATAGCCTGACTGGAACAGTGGGTGTCTCCACTTCTTGGTTAAGCTCTATTAGTTTTGGCTTCATGTATTTCAAGGCTCTGTGTTTGGTGCATACGCTTTGAGGACGGCTATGTCTCTCTGATGGACCGATCCTTTTCTCATATGATATCTCTCTTTGTCCCTAGTAATCTCTGATCTGCATTCTGCTTTATCTGACATTAGTAGAGCTGCTCCTGCTTTTTTCCTCATTAATGTTTGCATGGAGTAAGTTTTCCCACGTTCTCACTGTCAACCAACCTACACAGTTATATCTGAAGTGAGTTCCTTATAGACACACTGTTGTTGGATCATGGTGTGTGTGTGTGTATGTGTGTGTGTGTGTGTGTGTGTTTTTAAAACATTTTATTTATTTATTGGGCAGAGATCACAAGTAGGCAGAGAGGCAAGCAGAGAGAGGAGGGAAGCAGGCTGCCTGCTGAGCAGAGAGCTTGATGCGGGGCTCCATTTCAGGACCCTGAGATCATGACCTGAGCTGAAGGCAGAGGCTTAACCCACTGAGCCACACAGGTGCCCCATGTGTGTTTTTTAATCCACCCTCACTCTTTGTCTTTTTTTTGGCTGGGAGGGGGTGTACGTGGATCATTTACATTTAGGGTCATGGCTGATAAGTTAGGGCTTCGGTGTGCCTTTTCCCTCTCTGTATACTGTTTTCCTTTTCTTACCCTTCTGTGGGTTATTGAACTGTTTTTAGAATCCCATCTTGGTTTGTTTGTCGTGTTTTTTAGTCTGTCTCTTCTGTTCTTGAGGTTCCTCTATGTGTTATGGTACGCATTCATAATTTGTACTCTCCTGGTACCAGGGTTTGGCTCCTTCGAGTAAAGTACAGAAGTCTTGTTTCCACTGAGATAACTTCCCCTCCTCCCTGCCTGAAATGTTTCCTCAAAACACAGTGGGCACCACATCTAGCAATGCTATAGTTTTTGCTTCTACCATCAAGTACATTTAAGAAACTTGTGAGAAAAAGGGTTAACTAATAGATTCACCCCAATTTTATTAAGTCCAGTGTTCTCCCATTTTAACTCTCCCAATGTCCACCCTTCTTCTGTCATCATTTCCTTTCTGTTTAAAGACCTTCTTCTTTTAACCATTCTTTAGGGGGTAGATTCTTAGCAACAAATTTTCTTAGATGGTGAGAATGGGTTTTTCTTCCCGCTTCATCCCAGAAAATCCTCCAGGACTCGAAAAGTGAGTGCCACTTGCCATTGGATCCCATGATTTCAGATGAGAAGTCTACCATCACTCAAGCCAGTTTTCCCCAAGGGTAGTGTATCACCCTCCTGACCCCGGGCAGGGGGGACCTGAGCAGGCTGCCTGCTTCTGAGGGGCAGGATGGGGAAGGAGGGGCTGGGATGTTAGAGTCGAGTCCCCTGGTCGTGCACACCTTCACTTGGTGCTGGGCTGGTGTAAGACAAATAGTCCCAAACAGTTTGCTGTTATTGAGCTACACTTTGGCCCCAGGAACACACTGCCTCCAAGCCCTTTCTTATCTGTGTCTGCTGTTAGTTTAGGGCTGGAGGCAACAAGAGAGCCCAGGGACTCTCTGAGAGTCAGTTCTCCTGAGTCCTGAGTTCCCTTGACCACCTACCTCCTTCCTTGCACCTTTCCTTCTTCCCATGCCTGTTTGTCGTATGCATAGGAGATTTTTTTCCTATAAGAGAGGGAACCTGGGAGGAATGGGGCTACTTGATCACAGGAGAACAGGAGGTCTCAACTCCTTAGATTTTGAAAGCCACACTAGAAAATTCAATATCCATCCTGGTATCAGAGCTTAATAAACATAACGAAGAGATGCTTGCCTAACTCCTTAGGAGCATCAGAATATTTAATGTAAAAAAAAAAAAAAGCCAGAATCACTCTTAATAGTAAGAGAAAAATAAATGATCTCTTTAACGTTGAGAGCAAGCAAGGATATCCCAAAGTACCACATCAATTCTAGAAGTGTTGTTCAACACAATAAGAAAATGCAGCTAAACAAGAAAGAAAGCAGTGTCTAATTATTGGCTTTCCACTTGCAGGCAGAGCTGGAAATGTAATTGAAAATAGTGAGAAAGTTTAAACACTTGACACAAAGCTGGTCCCAAAATTAATATACCAAGCTTTTACACAAATAATAACCTGTTAAAAATATGAAGGAAGAAAAGACAAAAAAAGAAAATACCTTGGAACAAATTTGACAAGAAAGCTGCAAAACAGTATTAAGAAAAGTCCAACTCCTACGGAGATACAGAAAAAATGACTTGAACACATGGAGAGGTAGATCTTAATTTTGGGCAAGAACTCAATTTTCAGAAGAATTGGTACATTAGTGACTTTTAGAAACCTTAATGTGATCCTAATAAAATAACAGCAGGGACTTGACAAGCTAATTCTAGAGTTTATATAGAAAAATAAACAGGATTACAGCCATGCAGGGCCATAAGATGGAGAGCTATGAAGGGTTAATTGTTTTGAGCTGGAAACTGCCCTTCCCACCCCCAGGGCTTAAGGGGGGGGGGGGCGGGTTTATCCACCTGAAATCACTAACCACCTGGACAAAGTGTGTGCAACAGTAGCGTTCAAGACACTGGACAGTAAGTCAGGCAGGTGAGGGGTCCTTGAGGGGCAGAGCAAAGGTCCTTGAGGCAGGTCCTGGACCTGCCCCGCAGAGCGCAGAGAGGAGTAGGCTGCACACAGAGAATGTTCTGGAGAACATGCTAATATGCAGAGGCCACCCCGTTGAGCTGTGAGCTAAGTACCCACTAGGGTGTGTGCATGGGAAACCATCCCTGTGAGAACCAACAAAGGATCTGGGGAGAAATAGTGCTGGTTGTACGGAGGGGAGGGTGAGGGCCTCCCCTTCCCGCCAGCCTGGTGGAGGTCCTCCCCATTCCTGGGCACCCAGAATGGCAACCATTACTGGCACCCATTTGCCCCAGATTCAATGCTGCCCGCACCCCACCCTGCACCGCGGACCAAGACCCAAAGGGCCAAACATGCCTTATAGCTCACCTGCACCCCTGAAAAGAGCTCAGGAGACGTCACAGTGGTCACACGAATCCAATCACCTATTAGTTCTCACGACTAACACCAGATGGGAAGTCTCTTTTGGAGTCACCATATCTAAAACTAAAAACATGCTATGCTGGGTCTCCATTCATGGACACTTCTAGAAAACAAAGTGGTCTTGTCACGTGTGAGAGCAAGTCGGTCATTGCTGCAGGAGGAGGGGCAGCGCAGACAGGGAAGAAGGCTTGGCAAGGGGCTCTAGGAACCCCCAGGCTTGATGCCACTGGTGGTTGTGAGTGTGGGTACACACACGGGTGCACCTGCCTGCATCAATGCATCAAACTGTTTCACTTCAAATCTGGGCTCTGTTCTCTACTGAAGCTGCTACAATTGTCACAGACGAGCAGACCTTCTAACACATTACAAAGTTGCAAGATCTGCAAATCGATGAAAATTAGAAATCCATGAGGACAGGGGCTGACTCTTCTCTGAGCGCCCCTCAGCTAAGAGCAGACACCGGCACATAAAAGCTGAGAACGGGATCTGTTTTGTCCAGACATGCATACCTGCACATCTACCCACATCACACCTCCGCCATACTCATGATGCACACACACACAGACACACACACACCACACACGGGTCCCACCCAGTCAGCATCCTTAGCGCTGTCCTGTGATGGTCCCTGGACCTCGCTCTTTCCTCAAACGCAAAGGATTCCTGCTTCATTCCAAACAAAGTCCACCAAGATCCCACAACTAAGAAACTTGCACACATGGATGGGGGTCAAGGGCATGCGGCCGACAGCAGGCTCACAATTGCGATGGTCCCTGGAGGAGCAGGGGGTTCATCAGCTCCCAGACCCGGACCCACCTGGAGAATGTGCAGAA
This sequence comes from Mustela erminea, assembly GCF_009829155.1. Lineage (NCBI taxonomy): Eukaryota > Metazoa > Chordata > Mammalia > Carnivora > Mustelidae > Mustela > Mustela erminea. Next base: position 45,313,838 of record NC_045621.1, on the reverse strand, counting down.
CCCCCAGCAAAGTTAAGGAGTTGTCGGAGAGGCTAAGGAGGGAAAAGCAAGAGAACAACATGGGGAGGGGGAAGGGATCATGGTTCTGGGGGCTTGGAGGGAAAAAGTCACAGACAAGGAGCAGAAGGCAAGCAAAGGGACACTAGGGTGAGGCTCGTGCAGGACCAGGGTCCCGCCAGCCTCCCTGTACTTCACAAAGACCCCAGATCGTTCTGTGACCCGGCTCCCCATGGCATGTCCATATCCTGATGATTTATTTTTTTTTAACCAAAAAATGAAAGAGGCTAGTATTTTACTTTGCAAACCCAGTTCCGGCAGGGTCTGAAATGTTCGTTTTAATCTGCTTATGTTGAGCAGGGAGATGAGAGAAACTCTCCTCTAATTGACTCTTCACTGGAGAGTCATTAACCTCGGAACTGTTTATGCTAGAGATCTGCAGCATCTCTTAGATATCATAATTTGAAGGATGGGTATATGTTAGATTAAAAATCTTCCCGAGTTTGCTATTACCCTCTCTAAACATGGGAAGGCCCTATATTGAGGTTCTCAGATTTGGTATAATTAACTTTTAAGGGCTTGAACCTGTCTGGATGTGTAATTTCTTCCCAGAACATTTGGGAACTATTATGTAGCCCATGATATCATTAACATAATTATTGTCAGCATTTCATGTTGCAGTTTCTCCTTATAGCTGAAGTTGCATGCATAATCATTTCTCTCCTCTATCGGTCACATTGCTTTACTCTGTTCTTCAAAAACTGCATGGCCTCCACTTTCCTGTAGCCCAGAGCCCCAAGCTTAGCACAGGGCTTGCCTTCCCCTATGCTCCAGCCGCACAGAAAATCAGAACCTATGCTCCCACCTCCATGGCCTAGCATGTGGCCCCAGAATTCACTTCCTCCCATTCTCCAGCTAACACTGCACCTCATGGCAGAGTTCAAATGCCCCCTCCTGCAGAAAGTCCTCCAGAATTCCCATACCATGGGAAAAGAAAGAAGGGATAGAACGGGACTACCCTGAACACAGATTCCTGGATGTTCCCAGGGGAGAACCAGGATGATGAAACTGTCAGGCCTGAGAAGAGCTGGGTTAAACGTTCAAGGTCAACATTCTGCTGGTCTGGTTGTCCCTCTCCAGGAAAGAAAGGGCACCTGTCATTTGGGAAGGGTTGGACCCAGCTCCTGCTTCCTCTGGTTCGTGGTTTGTTGTCAGACAGTGTTCCTGACACCCCCACACCAACAAGTTCCTGAAACATGCAGGACTCTCTACAGTCATGTTGGAAATCACTCGGAAGAATACTTTTGCAAAAAGAATTCTTTTGCTTTGGCAAAGAAGACAGAGCTGGAATATGATTTGCCAGGCACTGTGCTAGGAACCAAGCTCATGCGGTGTCATACTTGTGGATGGAAAACAAAAATCGTGTTATTACTTGTCTTTTGGAACATTTTGTACAGCTCACTAGTCTTTCTCCCATTTTCAGTTTTGGGGTTCCTCACCAGCTAGAAGGAAAAGCTGCTTTTAATTACCATGAGGGTCCCAGGGAGTGTTGGGTAGTGAGTGTTTATAAGGTAATGAGGGGCCACGGGAGGAAGATGGACCATGTGGACAGAACACTCTCCAGTCCAGGGTGAAATCCAGGGGAGCAGATGCTAAGGGTTTGTCACCGAGATGCCCTACCCCCATTTGCTGGCATGGGCCCCCCACCCCGGGCTCCTATGCACCTCGCCTCAGGTGGAGGCTGCCCCCAGGCTCCAGGCAGTGCCTGTCTGGGAGCTGACACAGCAGTCAGCCAAGGACTGCCTGGGGCAGGGTTCCAGATTCCTGACCCCGGGGGCTCACTTGTGGAAGTCACACTCCAGAGCTCCCTGCAGATCAACGTAGGCTGGGCCTCTGGCTGAACACTCCCCGCCCTTCCTTTCCTGCCCTGCCCCTCAAAGTGCTGGCCTCTCGAGAGAGTACTTTCTTCAAGAACTCTGTGCACGCACGTGCATCTCAGGGTCTGCTTCTACAGAGTGACACCTGGGTCTCCCAAGCCCCGCAGGAAAGTTCCAGGATGGGGCATGAAGCCCAGAGCAGAACAGTGGGAGCAGATGGGCCTGAGCAGTGGACGGCACAGGTGCCCATGACTCTCCACTTCCTGGAACGAGTCTGAGCCCATTTACCCTCTGAAGTGGGGGCTGTGAGTGGGGGCGCTGTTGCCAGATCACAAGCAGCCTGGCACCTGAGTCTGGAGCCCAGGCTTCCCCTCGGGCTCTGCCCCCAGGACCAGGTCACTCACTGTCACTAGCCTCATACCGCTCACCTGCACTTTTACTTTCTGAACCTATGGCTGCCAGAAGGATGGAAGACCATGGTGAGTCAATGGACCTCACGCATAAGGCATTTAAAAATAACAAATGACAACATTTCAGGTAACTGCCCCGAGGTGTCGTGATACCTAATTAAATCTGCAATTGGAGGGAAGAGAGATGTGTTTTCTGAAGGAGTGGCTTTGACCAGGTGACACCCTCAGGTGCCAGGCTCTGAGAGGGAATCAAGCTGATGCGCCAACCCCCTGTCCGCAGACATGGCCAGATGGGCAGCAACGAGGCCATGTCCCACAGGGCAGTGGTTAGCGCTGGAGCTGCAGCCGGTGGGGGGCCTCCTCCTTCTTCGCACCCATGCCAGGGGGAGGGTCTTTCCTTGGGTGGGTTTGGGGCTGGGAAACTGGGCTTGGCACCATGGTTCCAATGTGGGCCGGGGCCCCCTCTGTATCAATGAGACAGTCGGGCAAGGATGCCAACACGTCCCCACCCCTGTGCCACATGCCGCGTGTCCCGCCGGGCACAGAGGGAGAGTGACCTGCCAACACTTCCTGCTTATATTTCGGGTCCTTCGGAGTGGCTTGGCCAGCAATCCAGGCAGACAAACAACTCCTCATTTAACTTTCCCACCCTCTCTCTGTGGGGAGAACATTTCTGTTTCCTTTGGGTTAAGCACATTCTAGCAACAGCCTTTCCCACCAGACATCCAGCAGTTTTTTCCCAAGGCTGACACTGTTGACACACAAACTCTGAACCATAGCATTTGCAGCCTCGGGTTAGCTGTTGGCTTCTTGGTTTAATGTCCTTAATTTCTGGCTCTCCTTCCTTTGTCTCCTTGTTATACCTTGTAATCATTTTGATTATAGCTCTTGCACCAACTTTTTATATAAGCTCGTCTCTAACATTTACAGGCAACCCAGTTACTTCCATTGCTTAAAACATGTCATTGCTTCATCTGGCTGCCAGTGGTTCCTCCGGCTAGTGTTCTGGAAGGAGGGCGTGGGACCCCCTGGGATCCCAGAGAGGACAGAGCTGTATTCTCCTGCCAGCCCGCTGTCCTCATGCATTCGGACTTCCTGGCACCAGCTGCAAAGAAGGAGGGCATCCATCTGCTTCAGAGCGAGCCATGGAAGCAGAGCCAGGAGGGCAAGTGTCATGAACCTTGATTGCCCTTGACCCTCGCTATGACTGTGCACCTGTCTGCGGCTCCCTGAGCATGTAGGTGACCCCAAAGGCTCTCAGGCTTCATTCCCAGCCCTTAAAAATGGTGTCTGTTGGTGCCGTCTCCCTCCCCTGCAGACAGCAGGGAGGCTGGTCACTGGGCAGGTCCCGAGTGGGCCACGCCTGTTTCCCAGGCAATGTTCTAAGCCCAGCTCAGATAATTCTTTCCCAAGCCCACAGAGAGGGCAGCACTATTGTGCAGACTGTGCAGAGAGGAAAACAAGGCCGAGGGGAGGCAGCGGGGGCGGGCAATACTGCCAGAGGAGACAGGCTGCATGACGTGCGCTGTGGACCTCGGCCCACTAACAGACTGACTGACGCGGTGAGCTGTGGCTGCTTTCCATTATTGCTGGGGCCTCGTATCCATTACCAGCTGCGGCCTAACACTGTGCTTAGAAACCAAGCAGCTCCAGGCAGTAAAAATTTATTATCTCACAGAGTTTCTGAGGCTTGGAAACCTTGGAGCAGCCCAGCTGGGTGGTCTTGGGTCAGGGTCTGTCATGGGTTTCAGTCAGGCAGACAGCTGGAGCCAAGGTCTCATCTGAAGGCTCAGCTGGGCCTGAAGCTTCCAGGTCCAAGGTCACAGGGTTGTCCACAGGGGGGCGCACTGCCTCGTCCTGTGTCCTGTCGGCTTGCCCAGAGCAATGGGTTCACAGAGGTGAGAGAGAACACAGGAGCCTCAGTGCCCTAACATTTGATCTTGGAAGTGACGTGTTCTGACGTGGGGAGGAGATGGGAGGAGACCAAGAGGGGGTGCAACCCAGGGGGCCTTCTTGGAGGCAGACTACCACAGTTCCCCCATCACTGAATTTTCAGAGAATTCGAAGGCCAGCCAAAGGTAATGAATGAGGTGCTGTGCATTGTATCACTTCCATGGGGGCACAAGTGTGGTAGCTCATGTGCTGGTAGCTCATCCCCACAGCAAAGTGAGGTGGGCCTTGCATCACATCTGTTAGAAAGGCTAGTGTGGTCCAGTGACTCGCCTCAGGGGACCCCTGCATTGCTCAGAACTCCCAGTGGCAGGCAGTCTGTTAACTGGAAGAGGGGGTGAGGCCCCTTCATGCACACAGAGGTGCCAGCCCGAGTGGGAAGCTAAGCCAGGTGGGGCCTGCGTGGTGACTGCACACCAGACTTCTCCATCCCCTGGCTCTGGATGTGGCCTGAGATCTCGGTGCGGTCACGGGAGTTTCTGTACCTGACAAGGAGAAGGACCAGAGAAGTATATAAGCTCGTCTCTAACATTTACAGGCAACCCGGTTACCTCCATTGCTTAAAACATGTCATTGCTTCATCTGGCTGCCAGTGGCAGGGTCCCACGCCAGAGCAACAAGGCAAAGTCTGTCTGGCCTGGTGGGATCCTCAAAGAGAAGCTCCCAGCCCAGACCCCAAGAGCATGGGGTTTCAGGGGCTGACTGGATCCCAGGAAGGCCCCTGGGTGAGGAGAAGCAGGCTGCCGTCAGCTGACATAGAATTAGAGAACGGCAAGTGTCTGGGGGGTGGGGAATCTCCCCATCAGGCTGCCCAGCTCTCCACCTACACAGGTGAAGAGACTGTAGTCCCATAGTCCAGGGAGTGCTTGGGGCCCCAGGAACAGTGAGGGCAAATCTTCGGGAAGACCTGCTGAAGGTAAGGGGATGGGGGCCAACTTGTTGCCAGGGACATGTGCTCACCCTGAACATCCATCCCCTCACCCCCAGAGCCTCTGGGATGGGCACCGACATCATCTGCATCCAAAGATGGGGGACTCTGTCTCATCGCCAAGAGGCTGCCACCCTATGCCCCACAGGGGGTTTTCCCACATTCCAGCTCCGTCTCCCAGTCTCAGACTCTCAGAGGAGAAATCTACTCTGCCAGCATGACCAGTAGATGTCCTTTCCGTGGGTTTATTTTCCCTTGACCCACATCTTCAGTAAAGTACATTTTTAAAATTGCCCACCTCTTTCCACTGAGCTCACAGGAAAGGGATGCCCTGGGAGAGAGGGTTAGGGAACTGGGGAATACCGCGCCCCCCCCCCCCCGGGTGCTGCAGACCCTCCTGAGCAGCTCAGGAGGGGAAGGCGTGCGGGGAGGTGAGACCCACCTTTGCCACAACTGGGAGGGTTTCCACTGCCCTCTGGGACTGAAGCAAAGGAGAGGACAGGCCTCTGAGGCCTCGTGGACAGGCTGAAGGATGTGGGAGCACCAGAAGCAAGGAGGGCCTTCAAAGGGCCTCCCCAGGGCCTTCGAAGCAGGAGAGGGCTCCCCAGACTGCTCAGAGGAGGACCCACAAGGAAGGCAAAGGAAAAATTAGAAACCCCTTTTGATTCGAACTCCTGGGTCTTGTTCTCCCTCTGTGTCTGGTAAACACCACCACAGTGCCCACTCTATAGGGTCATCGATTAAAACTAAGACAAGGAGTATTCCAGAACTATTTTTGATAGGAAGGCAACAGTTTGGAGACAGATTCCAGTCCAGAGGGAGGCTGTAATGTCTAACTCTTTACATCCATTTTAGAGGTGCTCTGAGATTACATTCAGGACAAAGGAAAGAATCTGGGACATTCCAAGTAGGGGTAGGAATGTTGGAGCTCTGGCCACGGGCCAGACACCCCACCAGGTGCACCCGTCTGTTTGCTTAGGGACAAAGTATGTGCCCTCTATTCCACCCACGAGAAAACAGTACCTCCTTCCGGAGACATGGACTCAGAGCTGCTGGGGGCTCCTTAGTGCTACTAAGGGTGCTGGGCGCTTGTGTGCTGCTGTGGGGTACTGGGTGCTGTTGGAAGAAGTCTAGGAGTAGCTGGGGGGTGCCAAGTGCTCCTGGGGGTATAGGGCGCTTGAGGGGGGATTCTGACTGATGCTGGAGGGTTCTGGGTGTTGCCTGGCTCCAAGTATCAGATTTTCTTAGCTATCAGCACTCCAGGGCTTTGGCCATTCCCTGAGGGAGTCACGGAAAGAAAGAAGGGAGGGAGGAAGAGCACGATGGAGGGAGGGAGTCTGCTACGATCAGGATTATGAGGGGACCTGCTTGTCAGATCAATTAAAATAGCAATACAGGAACCTCGGTTAGGCTAATTCCGGATCAAGAAAACGTGCTTAGGACATGTTTACTGAACAGATTTCCTATGAAACTGAAGCTAACACTTAACCCGACACCCTGTATTTTATTTGGTGGCCCTATGGCGCCCACAGGTGGGAGGCAAAGGGCCCCAACATCAGCGGGTGGTGTCCCCCATATTCTACTAGATCCCCTTTCCGTGTTCTGCAAACCTGACTTCTGGCAATGAGCTCCTGCCTCTCGGCCTGGCCGGTGCCACCCAGTTCAGGCCTTGTTGGATGTGACTTCACGACGACAGCGGTGGGGTGTGGATGCCCAGCACCTCAGCTCCTGGCCGCTGTGCTTCTGCTTCCCAGGACTCCCCACAGGACAAAGTCCTGTCGCATTCTGGGTTTTCTAATCTCCCCTAGAGGGTTGCTGTCCCTTCTCTGATCCCTGCCCGTGTCCCCGCACATACTCAACAAGTCACACGCACCATTCCTCGCCTGGGCTCTCCTTCGGGGGCACCCCAGCTAGGAAATACCGCCCCCCAGCACAGGCAGGGCTCCCACCGATCGGAGTCACAACCAGATCAGTCGGGACAGCGAGGAGGGAGCCGAGCAGCCGAGGTTGGAGACCTCACGGGTGGGAGAGGGACGTGCTCTTGGTGACGTGTGTGAGGTGCCAGGCAAGAGCCCCTTGACCAGGGCAGGGTGAGGGCACACTAGGGCACTGCCACCATCTTCACTCTTTCCCTAGCGCACTGGATCCCCAACAGCCTCTTGTTTCATACTGAAATGCTTTCCCAGAGCACCAGCTTCTCCCCTGCTCTCCACAGCTCTGAAGGCTGGATGAGGACGCTGGGGATGCAGTGTGTTCCTGGAGGGATGGCCACTTGGGCTCAGTTTTTAATGAATCATTCACAAACCTCGTACTTAGATATTCTGGGCCATAAACTATTTACAGAACCCACCTCCACGCTGGTTTTGACCCACACGTGTCCTGACCCCGTGGCAGGGTGTGACCCATGGAAGGTGGGACGCCACGTGCACTGGAGACACGGCCTTTGGGCCGAGAACCTCCCCCATGACCCAGCAGTGGAAAGCCTCCAAAGTCGCGGCTCAGGCGGGATGGCAAACCATTCAAAGTTTCATAAAGAAGCTTTAAGATGAAAGGCTCTTCTCCAGGGGTCACACCAAGGGAACCAAGGGGGAATGGCGTGGAGAGGTGAGCCTCAGCTCCCCGCACGGCGTCAGGAGCAGCTCTGTGACATGACGGATGCTTCCCATCGCAGTGCGTGGCATTGTTGAGCTAATAGGAGAATTACGAGTCTCTAACTCTCCATTACAGGTCTCATTAAATCTAAGCAAACATTTGGTACTTAGGAGCTCCGCATTACAAACCTAATTAAGACTCCATAAAATAAAATAATTCAAGTCTGCATTCAACCATTCCATTATCTCACACGGTATATGATTGCTGCTTTATTAAACAACAACAGAGAAAAGCAAGTTCCGAATGGATTTGCCGTGTGTTTGGGAGCTGGCAAAACAATAGGAAACTCAATCACTCCTAACAATGGGCCCCATCTTCCCCACGTTCTCAGCTGCGGCACGCGCACTGCTCTCACCAAGCACGTTCTGCATGGGGCTTTGTGGGACCCCGGGGACACAGAAGCCCAGGCTGACATGCTCCAGGGATGGCCCCTCTGCTCCACTCTTTCCATCTAGGATTTCAGAGGTGGGTATGCAGCTGGGTGGTCTGCCCAGCGAGAGCATCCCAGGGCAGAGAGGGTTCACGGGTGGGTGGAATACAGACCTGTCTCCTCCAGGGAGCGGAGGGCAGAGGGCACCCTGGAAGGCAGCCCAAGGACCATGAGCTGGGCGGCTTCCTGGGGGTGTCCTGCCCCCCGGGTGTCTAGGGACAGTCCCTCCTCACCTCTGCTTCCCCAGTTCCAGGCACTGTCAATGGATATTCACTACGTCGACAAAACATGCGTTTGAAACCTAGAATTAACTTCACAATGTCTTCCCCAGATCCCAGCTGCCCACCCACTGGTTCCTGCCAAAATCCAGGTAGAGAAGGACCTCCATGCTTTTTGCACAACTTCGCTTGAGTCCCAGGGTAGAATGCCGCCTTCCAGAGGCGCTGTTGCTGTGGGGAGTGAGGCCTCCCGGGAGCCAGAGCCTGCCAACTCCACATGCCTGCCGCTGCTGCTGGCATCCATCCTTCACGGTTCTGAGCCCCGAATGACCTGCAGGAGGGGGTCTCTCCTCGGTGGGCACTGCAGTGGGACACCAGCTCCCCAAGGGTGGTGGTCACTACATGAGTTGGCTTCTTGGAGAAATTTGGTGGCTTTCTTACCATGAACATGCGCACTACAAAGGCCAGTTCCTTTTTCTAGGCTTACCTCATGGTAGGGGTGAAGCAGAACAAGTCACAGTGCCACAGCCACATGCCCCAAGGTCCCAGCGTTTATACGCACCTGCATCCGTCCCCACCTTGGGGAAGAGGGAGGAACTGTCGGTGAGAATGGCTTTTTCCAAATAAAGGTTTATATATCTGGTGGGAAGTGCTTTTCTGTTAAAACACAGAATGGAGTCTTTCATGATTAAGCTGTAAACCAGGAGGGGGATGACACATTCTAACACTGCCCGCCAGGGTTCTCCAAGCATGCGCCAAGGAAGCCCCAAAGTATTTACAATTCCCATGCAGGATGCTTCAACTTCATGTTTGCCCGGCAAACCCAGGCCCGGTAAGAGCTCAGAGACGCCCTTGCCACTGGCGGGTCCTGGGCACGTCTCCGGATCAGGTGCTGGCAGTGGTCCAGCTCCGCAGGGTCCCTCGATGAGCCTATGATACCAGCCCTCAGCGGCACAGAGCCCTTACTTAAAGCACCACCATGAGCACGAGCTCTGGTGTCAAACCTACTGCCTGCGTCGGCCCACTGGGTCCCTTGTCAGAAAACAGAAGGCGAGTCACTGTCTTGAGGGGCTGTGCCTGAGATTAGTCAAGTGACCAGATTTGCCATGGTTCTCAGCGGCAGCCTACAGTGTCCCCTTGGGATGCTTTAAATAAGAAATGACACTGGGGAAGCCTGAGATCCAAGGTCCCGGAGGAGGGAGGAGGGGAACCCCATGGAGGGAGGGCCCAGAGAGTGGACTCAGCAGGAGCTGGGGACCCTGGAGAACCTGAGGACGTGGGCAGCCAGTGCCTTCTCAGGGTCAGGGTGGAGTACCCAGGATGCGGTTCGAGGTCTCACTGGTGCACGGGAATGTCGCTAGGTCACGGTTGGGATGGGGCAGGTTGGGGCAAGAAGGTGGGGCAGCACTACCCACTGGCTTGCCTGGCCACAGGAGTGGGGAGCCCACTGCATGTGTGTGGGGATGTCGAGGCAGCAGAAAAATACAACATCTTAAAAATGCAAAAGGAAAATCAAATCAGTGCTGTATAAAGTGGCTTAGCTTCTGCTCACCTGAACTATTGGAGACCTGCTTTGTTTTTGGACACCTTTTCTCAGCAAAGGTCCAGGAGCCAGCGTCCTTGGTGACCCACTCCCGAAGGTCAGGTGTCTTGGACCCACAGGGTCTGACTTCTCCCTGGTCCTGCAGGAAGCAAGTGCTCCCCCCACTGCCTTATCCAGAATACACACGTCCTGAGTCGCCCGAGAAACTCTCTTCTCTTGTCCCTGGGCTCTGTGGGGACGCCAGGGGACTCCACTTCCTCCGCTGTCTTAAGCCACCCGTCCCCTCGGGGCCAAGGAAAGGATGAAGCATGATTCGGTGTGGAAGGGCTCTCTGAGAAACCAGTTTTTTAAAAGTGTTCTGTTATATTCTTTAAGATTTTATTTTTAAGCAATCTCTACACCCAACGTGGGGCTCAAACCCACAACCCCAAGATCAAGAGCCACATGCCCCACCAACTGAATCATCCAGGGCCCCCAGAATGGTTCTCTTATTTTTTTTTTTAACATGCTAACATGTTCATTAATGAGAGAAAACGGTAAAGCCTTTTCCTAAGAAGCCAACTTTGAGGAGAAAATGAGTGAAACTGCCAAGTTGTGTTGATGAACCCGGGTCAGGATAGCCCACGGTGGAGTGTCCACATGAAGGCTGCCGTCAGGGGAGGAAGGTGGTGCTATGTCTGCTCTAACCCATTGGGGGAGACAGCTCAGTGGCCAGGAGAGCTGAGCACCGTCGAGGCAGAAGGCTGGCAACTGGACAGGTCAGGACAGCCACGGGGCCACACTGGCCTCGGCCAGGATACTCACACTCTGCGGGGCTCCCAGCGTTTCAGACAGAACGTTCTGGGCTAGTGGGGAAGTTTTCTCACAATCAGGGAGGTAAACTAGGAAGTTAAACAAGAGGAACAACTCAATAATTCAAACACTCACTCTTCTTATGTACCAAGAGATACGTGTAAGTTTCATGTATGTTACTAGTTGGTGACCAAAATGATGCTGCAAAGTTAAACATGTATCCATTTCGTGGATGAGAAAATGGAACCTGGTTAGCTGAGTGGCCAGTGCCATGTGGCCATACAAGGTAGAGCAGGAATTTGGAGCCATGCAGCCACTCCCAAGGTACTGGCTATGAGAAAGAGACTTACTTCCTGCTGTAGGATCGTTCTCTTTAAATCTTGCTCCAAGTTACTTTTTTTCTTACTCATACTTAATAAAATAATTGGCTGTTAAACCACAAAACAATCCACCTCTAGTTTGTCAGCCACTGTACTTCCCATCCCCATCATGTATTTTGGTTATAGAAGAACTAACTCACTAAAGCTTTGGTAGGTAAATTAATTAATTAACCAATCAATCAGTCAATCAATCCAACGTGTCACTGGGAGGCAGGCTGCAGGACCTAGGATGCCAGGGCAGTCTCTGAAACTCTTCCCTCTCTGGTCCCCTCTGTTGAACACAGGACATAAATATCTGAGCTGTCCCAACCAGAGGACAAGTGCGATAATGGTCTGCAGACATTACGTGAAGTCCAATGACTCCCACATGAGACGAGGCCCTTATCCTTCCCCCTCCAGTGCCCCTCACCACACAAACACCTGCCGATGACCCCTCAGAGCAGGACAGAGCCACCACCCGTCAATGAAGAGAGGTCCCACTCAGCAGTTCCTGGAGCCATCCCTGTCCCGAGGGGGCTGGAAACAGGACACATCAGAAGGTCTTTGCGATTAAAAGCTGAGCTAAATGGATCTGCGGAGCAGCAGCTGACCAACACCCTGACCTAGAATCTGAACTCTGAGCAAGCAGAAGAGGAAAGACAGACTTACCTGGCATTTGTTGATCTATCCACCAGACGTGCTTACAGCGCCCATGCTGTTCCAGGGGGACTGCAAATGCTGGAGTCCCTATCCCTATCATGTATGATAGGGATAATGTGAGCATGATCTTGGAAAGGATGGTAGATTAGGTGATAGAAAGCTAGGTAGGTAGGTAGGCGGATAGATAAATAGATGATAGCTGGATGAATATATACATAGATGCAGAGCAGATGCACGGTGGATGGAGATAGAAGATAGAAGGATTACGGATAGATAGATATGCAAATAGGTGATCAATGGATACATACCTATGTACATACATAGTTGGTAGATAGACGATAGACACATGGCAGATGACGGATGGATACATAGGTAGATTAGACAGACATCTGCAAGAGAGATGAAGAAGCAGGAGAGAGATCTATGACTAAGCAGCAAAATCAGGTAATGAAAATATTGTAGTGCTGCCCAGCTGCTGTAGGAAGGAGCGAGATAAAACCTCTGGAGAAACGACGTGGGCGGCCAGATCGAAAGGACAATGGGAAGCGGGCATGCAAAGAGGAAATAAGATCATCCCAGATGGTGGGGGCTGAGTTAATGCAAAGACCCTGAGGTGGAAATAAGGAATTTGTGTTCCTAATTCAATACATAATGCAGCCATTCCGACCCAGACTGACTAGGCAGGACAGCCACTGGACACAGAGGGGTTGGCGAACAGGCAAGACCTGAGGAGACTCCAGACCCAGCGGGAGATATTCCTGGGAAGATTTCGCAGTTCCTGGTGGAGATTGAACATCAGTCCAGAACCAAACCGAGTCATGTCTGTCTTCTATTGCCTGGGTCAGTTTGCTCAGCAGAACACTGTGGCCCAGACATGCTTCTCTTTCCATAACATGGTTTCAAGACTTGTCCATGCAACGTGGAGGCGAGACAAGAAGGCCCGAGCTGCCTGACCAGGTGGTTCCCCACTAGCTCTCACAGCCACCCAGAGGACAACGTGGCCACCTACCAGTACACATGCGTGATCAAAAGATGTTCAGATATTTCAGTAAGTGTCACCATTCTGAGAGTTCATTTTCCGTGCCACAAATGCTCACGGCCAACACGGGCCATTCCAAACAGCACAGCCATCTTGGATTCTCGGGGTGCATCGTCTTCTTGTAAAAGTGAGCGCAAATGCCACCATCACCCACCAGGCAGGAAAGGTTGCCGCCAAGACGGGTGCTAGTGGATTTCTGAAGGCCACGTGATGTGTCTCTGGAGGGAGAAGGTCAGAGTGGGATCTTGGGTTTTCATTCATTGATGGCCACTGGGTCCTCAGATGGCCAGCCTGCCTCTTGGGGAAGGCAACATGTACGGGTAAGAACTGGAGACAGTGGAGGTCCATGAGGAGGACAAGCGTCCAAGCAAAGTGCTGCAGTGATACCAGCCTCCGTGAACTCCACCTTCGGGGCATGGAGCTGCCCCACATCGGTGGGAGGTAGCCAAGAATTGAGTGAAGCTTCCCAAACCCACAAAAAAGGCAAAACCACCTGACTCCCTCCCAGACCATGTCCAACCACCTAATACCACTTGTCCTCGCCCAAAATCATGTGTCCTTCCTACCTCCATGTAGAACGCCCATCCCAACTCTCTCCACCTGGGACTTTCCAGGGCCATCCAGTCACACTCTTCCCTCACACTCGGCTCTCCTGGGGGTTGCCTGCTGCCGTGCTGCCTTAATCAATTTAAGAGCTTCTGCGGCAGCAAAAGCGCAGAACCTACCTGTCACGGTGGGTATGTCTGATACAGACAATATCATACCAAGAGCCAGGAAACGCCTGCTCAGACAGGAGCCCAGACCTCACCTTGTTCATGGCCACTGGGCCTTTAGAGCAGGGCCTGGGATGCTGGCATTCTGTCCACCTCCCTATAAATATCAACAGTGACCCTCATTGTCCACCACAACAGTGCCTCCCTGCTTCGTGGTCTGGTCAATAAGAAGACTCTGCCATAGACACCATGGCCTGCTGGGGTCATTTCCTTGACCTTGGACCCTGAACTTGGACAGGCTGGACAACAGGCCCTTCCTTTTTTCAACTGAGTGCTGGAAATTCAAAGGTGAGTTTGGGTTGAGACTCTCTCTACTTCTACTCTGTTAGGACCTCAAAGGCTTCCAGCTGGCAGAGCGCGGCCTGAGACTCATTTGGTATGTCCCGGCTGCTGACAGAATGCCACTGGCTGGGCGGCTAAACAGACATTTAGCTCTCCACTGAAGGAAGTCCAAGATCAAGGCGCCAGCATGGTTGGGTTCTGGAGAGTGCCTCTTCCTCGTTCATAGCTGGTGACTTCTTGCTGTGTCCTCACATGGTTCTAGGGGCCCAGGATCTCCCTGGAGCCCCCTTTCTAAGAAACTAATCCCACTAGGGGGGGGTCCACTTTCATGATCTGAGCACCTTCCAGAGGCCCCAGCCCCCAATACTACCACCATCACCAACACTCTGGGGACTAGGAGCCAACATAGGAATTTGAAAGGACACACTGTATAGACACATTACAGCAGGGACCGTGTTGAGAATGTCATCTGGGGAATGAAACCAAGGCGAGACTCCAGACCCTGCGTCCTCTCTGTGTGGGTGTGTCTGGTCCCTGGTTTACGGGAACATGAAACCCACCATCACACTAACACCCCTTCCTGTCGGAGACTGTCAGAGCATGCTGGCTCCCTGCACGAGACCCAGATGACTTCAGTCTTATTTAAGGTTCTGTGCTAGAAAAACAGGGAAGGAAGGAAGGAAAGCTCCGGGCTTTATAACAGGTTCCCAAGAAATGTTTCCAATGTCCAAAAGTGGTTCATTTGGAGAATGGATTAGCTTGCACCCCAGCCATCATGGTATCCTGAGGAACTGTCCCTCTGCACTACGAGGGGGCACATGCTGATATCTGGACTGTGTCACTCTTGGCATATGGCAGGACTGTGACTTTGGAGCAGAGTCAAGCATCAGGGAACAAAATGGTGGCAGGCTGGTCCACTGGGCACCTCTGTCCGGGCTGCAGATGCAAGGAGGGAGATAAGGAGGACAGAGGTCACCTGCTGTGCCCCCCACCCCAGGCCAAGATGCCTGTGCTAGTGTTCACACACGAATACACACATGCACACACACCCATCTTTGGGGGGCAGGGGGAGACCCAGGCATTAGTGCAGCCCAGATCATTGGCCAACCCCACCAAGGACTGTGGCCAATAGCATGGGAAAACTGTACCCACCTGGGAGGGAGCAGATGAGTTTTTCTATAAGCACAGTGTGGGGAGGTCAACAGCTGCTGACACTTGCCTAACACTTTGCCCCTTGGTGTCCTGAAGTAGAAGTAAGGAATTCCCTTCTGCCAGCTGGACAAAGCCATGCGAGACCCTGCATGGGAATGGGCATGGACTGCCAGCCATCCTTAAGAAATGAGCCAACGTCCCACATCTCCATATACCCTCCTCCTCATGCAAAGAATCTAGCATGGGGCAGACTGTGGTCCTAGAGTGATGTTCTTTGGGACCCAGTGTCCCCATCATCAAAGTGAACAAAAAAAAGCAGTCGTGGTTCATCCAGGAAATTCATCCAGTGCTAAGAGGTCACTTCAGAGTTTCCCCAGTGCCAAGCTCTGGCGAGAGCCAGAGACACCAGCAGAAGGGTTTTTTCCTTCAGCAAGGTCTGCATACCTAGGGAGGATCTGCACATACCAGGAGGATCTCCACACACCAGGAAGGTTTGCACACACCAGGCACTGGAATGGAAGACCCTTCAAAGGTCTGCTGTGTTCTCTGCAGACACTTTACTCATTTGTTCAATAGAAATTGTTAAGTGCATCCACCTGTGCTGGGCAAACAAAGATGCTGAGCGAGGACCCCCCTTCTAAGGGAGTATTTCTATTCCCTGCACCTACCATAATAAGTACTATGCACTGGGTGGTTAGAGCTACAGAAGTTTAGTTGCGTCAGTTCTGGAGCCCAGAGATTAGGTGCTGACAGGATTGGTTCTGTCTGAAGGTATCAGGGAGAATCTGCTCTAGGTCCCTCTCCTTGGCTTGTAGACTGCTACCTTCTCCCAGAGTCCTCATTTCTTCTTCTTTTAAGGACACCAGTCATGCTAGGTTGGAACCTAACCCAGTGACCTCACTTTTATTTGATTACCTCTGCAAATAATTATCTTTGAATAAGGTCACATTCTGAAGTGTTAAGGGTTAGGACACCAACCTATGAATTTGGGGAGACATAATTCAGCCATGACAGTAATGCAAGACAAGTGTGGGAGACAGAACCAGGTAGAGGGAAGATAGGAATTATGGGGGCTCAGAGCACCTGAGGACAGGCTGGCATCCCCAGAGAAGACAGTGTTTGAGGCGACAGCAAAGGGAAGGTGGGTGTGGTTAGTGGGAAGGAGTGCCAGGCAGGGAGGATGTGTGTTTGAGTCCCAGAGGCACAAAACAGCTGAAATATGGAGATACCAGCCATGCGGACAGTGGTGGTGGGGCCCAGCCTTCTCTCATCCACACTCTCCTGCCTGCTCCAGACAAACCCTGACAACTCCTGGGGTTCACGTGTACAAAGGAGACACCGAATTGGCCAATACCACACTGTAGTGGCAGGAAAGAGGTGGGAACAGAAGCCAAGTATTCAAGGGATGATCTGCAAGGTCTGGTTCAGAAATGTTTGGGGAAGGTGGTAAGAAAGAGGACCAAGAATGATCCCCATGTTGGAAAGACATGGTGTGAGGTTCATGAGGTGGTAAAAATGGGGACCAGAGTCAAGCCAGGTTGAGGGTTGGGCACATGGGGATGTCACATCAGGCTGACACAGAGCAAGGTCAGGAGAACAATGTAGAAAGTGTGTCACCAGCATTTAAGAGTCATTGAAAGCCTGGACTTGATGAGACCACCAGATTTGTTCTGTCATCCACTCATCCCTTGTTCTCTCTGTTAGTATTTAAAGAACATCTGTTGCATAGAGGAGATGGTGGGCAGACCTGGCCTGCCCCCATGTGCCATGGGGTTGGCCAAAAAGCCCAGGATTGAGGACAACCCTTCAAAAGTGCTTTGGCATCAGAGATGGCCACTCTAGCTGTGAGGGAAACAAGGGTCCCACTAGCTGTCCTCCAAGACCAACACATTTGGAACAATGTAAATGTACATCCAGTATAGAAAAGGTAAGTTACCTGTGATCAGCTCAAATGTCAGAACATTATTTTGCAGCATTAATTCCAACCAAATGCCCCAAGGTGGATGGATTTCCAGGACATTATGTGTAGTCAGCAAGCACATATTCAGTGTGGTTCTATTTATATGAAGTTTAGAATGCACAAAACTAAACACACACTGTCTAGAGGCATATAAATAATGTAGTAAAACAAAATGAAACACAAAGGGGGTTATACAGAACTCAGGGTGGCAGTCACCTCTGGGATAGGGGAGGGAAGACCCCTGCATCTGCACACAGAGGGGCTCCAAGACTTAATCTGGGGATGGTTCACAGACAGGTAACGTAATTATTCCTTGCCCATAGATGTTAAATATTCTTTTGTATCAATGTAATATTTAAACTGAAAAACAAGTTAATAAATATTCCCACAAATGCTTACCTAATGTCACATTATGATGGGAGCTACAAAGGAAAATAATGGGACATGAGAGAGAATGACAAGGTGCCCTCCTTTCATCAGGGACAAGAAAGGCCTCTAAGGAGTCACATGGAGCCCAAGATCCAAAGGAGGAAAGGAAGGTACATCCCAAGAAGGGAGACTGTACAGGCCAACTCCCTGAAGTGGAGAACCTTGAAGAGGCCTGGGGAGCTAGGGCCTCATGAAGAGATTGTGCAGATGAGGCTGAGCAAGGGGGCTATGCCAAGACTCTGAGATTTTATTCTAGGATATGGGAAGCCATTGGCAGACTTTAAATAGGAGGAGACATGACCCCAACTCATAATTATACAAACTATAAGCAGTCAGAAGTAGAAGCAAAACAAACTGGTTGCACTATTAAAAAAAAAAAAACTAAATATGAGCAAAGAATTATTTTTGACTGGCTTCAGAAACGTATATGTTAGCATTCCACATCCAAAAGTTGGTAGACAACAATGGAGTGGGGAAATCCTCTTTACCGTATACTCAACAAAAATGGAATAAGCTTTTGCTTAAGCAAACATTAAATTGTAATCACATTGCCAAAATTAGTCAAGGTGGGTGCCAAACCATGGTGGACATATGCTCTGGCCTTTAGCCAAAAACAGTAAGACTCAAAAGATCACTCACTCATGTCCAATGCCTGCATCAAATCAACAAGCCATTTGAGTAGATCCCACTATGATGGTCAAGATAAAAGAACACTAGAAGACAGTGTGTTAAGAAACCCTAATCCCCCTCCTCACCTTATAAAAGGGGAAACTGAGGCCCAGAGAGGAGGTGAGATCTTCCCAGTGTTGCCTGGGGAGGAGTTGGCAAGGTGGTAAATAGCAGATTTTAATAGTGAGGAACAAGTCCCATGGATGGGAAACCTTAGGTGCTAAGTATAGACATACAAATAGAGTCTTGATTAAACTAAACTTATCAATGGTGTGAATCCCAGGGGCATGGTATTCTTGGTGATTTACAAGGTAAAGCCTCCTTTGATGCCATTTCACTCCCGGACAGCCAAGTGTTATATGCTCTGGGGTTGACAAAAAGATAAATGGGCCTCGGGGAAAACTGATACTGGTTTTAGCAATTTCTTGATCCAATAAAACACAGGCCAGCACAAGAAATGTGAATTCAAAAGCCAACTTCGGGCTGTGACAGAGCTGTTTTCAGTCTTACCATCCTGATTTATGGAGGTCAACACATGCATGCAAGAAGCTGTTGGAAGTTCCTGGAGACCAACCAAGGTAGCCAGGACATCAGAGGTCAAAGTCCTGGAAGGAAGGGAAATGCATAGACGTGAGCCCATGGTGAAGCCCCTTCCCTCTTAGGTATGATTGCTGGTTGGCAGCACAAGACACACAGAGGAAAGCATGGCCTGGAGCTTGCAAACAGTTTAGAAACTAAGTTGGAGTTTGGAGCTACCAAAGCAGCCACGGTGTAAGCACAAGATCCAAAGGAAACAAGAATCACACCAAAGTGAGCCTAGAACGCTGCAGTTTTTCTTGAGATATTTTCCAAATCCCAAGATGCATGTATGACTCAGGGTGAGACCTGAAGAAACCAGTCAGAGAAAATGAAGAGAGGTAGGAAGGGAGGGATGGAAGGAGGAAGGAAGGAAGGAAGGAGGGAAGAAAGGAAGGAATTAGAGAGAAACTTCTATGAGGTTAAAGGATTGAGCTGGTATTACAATAGTCTCATGGTTGACAAAAATTATTCAGTTCCACCAGGGTTCAGCTGAGACCCTAGAAGTGTCTGCAAATAGAAGACCTTACATAACAGTGATCCTCCTAAATTCATCTGTCAGAAGAAGAAGGAGGAGGAGGAGGAGGAGGAGAGATGGAGGAGGAGGAGGAGGAGGAGAAGGGGAGGAGGAAGAAGAAGGGGAGGAGAAAGAAGAAGAAGAAGAAAAAGGTGGAGGAGGAGAAGGGGAAGGAGAAGGGGAAGGAGAGGAAGAAGGAGAATAATCTGTCTCTGGAAAACAATAACATCATTCAGGAGCTTACAATTCTTCACATATAATATTTTACATTCAGTCAAAAATTACAAACATGCCAGGAAATAGGCCCAAATGACAGAAAACAAAGAGCAAAATATAGACCATAGGAGCAACACTGCAGATGTTCCAGGCATTTGAGTTCTCTAACACAGAATTTAAGTATGTATGATTAAAATGTTCAAGAAAACAGATGAAAAATTAATTTCATCAGAGAAGTTGAATCTATAAAAAATACTCAATTGGGAATCTTAGAACAAAAAAATATATAATAACTGAAATTGTAATCTCATAGATTAATTTAAAAACAAATTAGATAGAGCAGAAGAGAAGATTAGTAAATTGGAAGGAAGATCACTGGAAAATATTTCAGATGAAGCATAGAAAAAAATTCGTTGAAGATGCAAAGGGAGAAAATAAGTGATATAGGACATGATGAAAAAGTCTATCATACATGTATTTAGATTTCCAGAAGGAGCTATGACAGGGATGTTGGGGCAAGAGCAATATTTGAAGCAATATTTGAAGACTTACCTACTGAGAATTTTACAAAAGTGATAAATTACCCTAAACAGAAACACCACACACACACACACACACACACACACACACCCCACAAGGAAAAATACACTTACATTCATCAGAGTGAAACTGCAGAGACACAAAAACGAAAGGGGGAAAAAAACCACCCAGAGTAAAAAAGATACATTACTGTCATAGAAGCAACAAGACTGAGAGTACTTTTCCATAGATGTCATTGAAACCAGAATATGGGGACACCTGGGTGGCTCAGATCATGATCCCAGGGTCTTGGGATCAAGCCCTGCATTGGACTCCCTGCTCAATGGGGAGTCTGCTTCACCCTCTCCTTTTGCCTGCTGCTCTGCCTACTTGTGCTCCCTATCTCTCTGTCAAATAAATAAATAAAATCTTTTTTTAAAAAAAAGAGAAGAAAAGAAAACAGAATGTGATGGAATAACATCTTGAAAATGATAAAGAAAATTATTACCAACAAAAATTCTATATCTATGGCAAACATCCTTCAAAAAAGAAAGTATATTAAAAAACTTTTCAGACAAATAAATACAGAGAATTGATTACCAGCAGACCCTCAAATAAACATTGTAGGAAGTTGTTCAGGCAGAAGGAAAATAATGCCAGCTGGAAATATGGCAAGGCCAGAAGAAACTGGGAAGTGCTAATATTTAGATTAAACATAAAGGATTATTAGGTATTCAAAACAATAATAGAAAGGGCTTCTAGGGGGGCGCCTGGGTGGCTCAGTGGGTTAAGCCGCTGCCTTCGGCTCAGGTCATGATCTCAGGGTCCTGGGATCGAGTCCCACATCAGGCTCTCTGCTCGGCAGGGAGCCTGCTTCCTCCTCTCTCTCTCTCTGCCTGCCTCTCTGCCTACTTGTGATCTCTCTCTGTCAAATAAATAAATAAAATCTTTAAAAAAAAAAAAAGAAATGGCTTCTAGGGTTTAAGAATATGTGTTGAATTAAAGTTCCTTATAGCAATAATACCAAAGTTGAGAGGGGTAAGTAGGATTAAAGTGTTGCAAATCCTTGCATTGTCCACAAAATGATAAATCTAATTTAAAGTTGAACCTAATATGATATGTCAAGGATGCATGCTTCAATCTCTAGGGAAACCACTGAAGGAAAATAAAAAGTATAAATTACTTTTTATTAATTATTATCAATCATCCATTGATACTGATATTTCATCAATATCATCAATAAATAGTAATTAATTAACTATTAATCAATTAAGAAGTTAATTGATATAAAAAATAAAACAATAAAAATGAAGCATCAATTTAAAAGAAGGCAATAAGGGAAAAATGATAAAGAACAAATTATATTAATAAAATTCTAATAGCAAGATGGTAGATTAAAACCTAAAATAGCAGTAATGACATAAAATGTAAATGGACTATATTCTCTACTTAAAATGCAAAGACAGGGCACCTGGGTGGCTCAGTCAGTTAAGCATCTGCCTTCAGTTTAGGTCATGGTCTTAAGGTCCTGGGATGGAGTCCCCCATTGAGCTCCCTGCTCAGTGGGCAGTCTGCTTATCCCTTGCTCTTCCCCTCCCCCCAACTTGTGTACTCTCTCTCTTGCTTTCTCTCTCAAACAAATAAATAAAATCTTTTTAAAAATAAATAAGATTCAAAGACTGTATGATCAAATTTTAAAAATAACTATGGACTGAATACAAGAGACACAACTTAACTGTAACAACACAGACTCACAAAGGAAAAGACTAATCAAAAGAAAGCTGCAAAGATTAATTAAAAGAAAACTTGTGAGTTATATTAACATCAGACAAAGGAAACTTTAGGGTAAGTAGCATTAAAGGAGAAAATTTCACAAAGAAAAACTGGTCAATCTATAAAGTCAAACCCTAAATTTGCATATAAATTTAAAAAACCCTCAAAATAAAAAGGTGAAAAATAAAAGACAAGACTAGTGAAAAAGACTAATCTGCAATCATAGTTGAGGTTTTTAACTTCTTCTTTCTGCTGATAAAACAAGCCGATTAAAAAATCAGCAATGACATAGAATTGAACAAAAGTAAGAACATTTAATGAGTTAACACATTGGAACACTACACCAACCACAGCAGAAGACGGGTTCTTTCAAGTGCACCTGGGACATTGTCAACTTACACCATACACTGGGCAATAAAATAATTCTCACTAAGTGAGATTGAAACCACAGATTGAAACCATACATGGCGTGTTCTCCAATTACAAAAAATATACATTATATACAACCCATAAAGAATTAAAAAGTGAAATTTTAAAACTATGCTATATACAATTGCAATAGCATCACTAAACATTTTGTATCTGAAAATAATGATAATTTTATATTTTTATTATATTATTCCCATGTTATGTTGTTATATATTCTGTATACAGAAAACTACAAACATTTCTAGGAGAAATCAAAGACACTTTAAATAAATGTAATGACAGATCATGTTCATTGAAAGCCTCAATATTGTTAAGATGTCAATCCTTTTTTTTTTTTTTTAGTTTTTATTTCAATTCCAGTTAACACATAGTGTTATAAGAGTTTCAGGTGTACAATATAGTTATTCATAATATTCCATAATATACCTGGTCCTTACTCACAACAGGTGTACCCCGTAACCCCCATCACCCATTTAACCCATGGCCCCACCCACCTCCCTTCTGGTTTGTTCTCACCATGTTTATTCTATATAGTTAAGAGTCTGAGGCTGTCAATTCTTTCCAACAAATCTACAGAGTCCAGGCACTTCTCATCAAAATCCCAGCAACCTTTTTGGTAAAAATTGATAAGCCAGTTCTAAAATTTATAATAGAACCTGAACTGCCAAGAATAGACAGGATCATCTTGAAGAAGATTACAATTGGATGACCCAGTTGTCTACAATAAACTGCTGCAAAGCTCAGGAGCTCAACAAAACAAGGGCAAGACTTGGTGGCAATCACATACCTTTGCTCCCAGTGCCTGGAACCCTATCTGGGATGACTTGAACAGTGGAAGGACAGAGCAGATGGGGACTCATCGTTAGTCTCAGGACCTCTGAGGACCTGCCTGGAAGTCAGCCCAGAATCACTGCACCACTTTATTTGGCCCAGAAGTCCAGAAAGAGAGCTGCATCGTTTATGACAAAGACCACTACAATGTAGTGGAGAAAAGCAGTGATTTAACCAAGTGATGGTGTTCCTGATTGATATTCGATGTAATAAAAATAAGCTTTGATTCCTACCACGCACCATACACAAAATTGAACTCTAGAAATACTGAACTCTAGAAGCATACATACAAATATACAATATTTTCATGACATTGACCTCAGTAAGGATTTCTTTAAAAAGACACAGAAACAAATAACTAAGAGGAAAAGATTTACAAATTTTACTTTAAGGTGAACAAGGCCAATTAATCGAAATCCACAAATACAAGAATGAAGTCATACTGTACTGTGGGAGAGGATGTTTACAATATAAGCAACACAGAACTTATATCCAGAATGTAAAAAGAACTTTATCAAGTCAATAAGATGACCCCACAAAAAAACTGGAAAAAATATTAGACGTATTTTTCATAGTAAAGGATATACAATAGAAACAAGCGTGTGAAAGGTACACAATATAATTAGTCATCAGGGAAATTAAAACCACAGTGAAATTCCACTACACATTCACCAAAATGTCTAAAAGTTTAAATATTATATACACATGCTAAGTGTTAGAGAGAAGGTAGGACAAACAGAAGCATGACATTCTGCTACAAATGGGCACAACCACTTCGGAAAACCGTTTGGCAGTATTTATAAAAAAATACACATACACATACTCTATAGTCCAATGATTCCTTCATAAGTGTAAACCCAGGGATGCCTGGGAGTGTCTGCCTTTGGCTCAGATCATGATCCCAGGATCCTGGAATCGAGCTCCACACTGGGTTCCCGGCTTGGCGGGGAGTCTGCTTCTGCCTCTGCCCGCTGCTCCCCCTGCTCGTGCTCACTCTCTGTTAAATTAAGAGGAAAAAAAAAAACTTAAAAAAAAGAATAAGGCACTGCTACATGTGGCAAATGAACAAATCTCAGAGACACAAATACTATTGAGCAAAAGAATCAAGACATAAAGAATACACGTTGTATTGTTCTATTTTTATTTTTAAGTAAAATTCAAATGGGCAAACCAATATATGGTGACAGAAGTCACAGTAGTGATTGTCCGTTGAAGGGCAATGACTGGGAATGGGCTCAATGGTTCTAGAAAGTTCTATATGTTGATGGGATGGATCTCATGTGCATGTGTTTACCGTATGGAAATGCATCAAGCTGTATGTTGAAGACGTGTTCTTGTTGATGCATACATTATATTTCAACTCGAAATAATTATAAAATCCAATTTTAAAAAAAGCATGAGCCCCCTTGTGACAAGGCGCCAACAGAGGAATGTGTTGCCTAGTCCTCCAAGAAGCAGATGCCAAGATGGGGTTCGCAGGTGGAGGTTGAGGGGCGATACCTGTGAGGCTGGCGCAGCAGTCCAACCACAGGCAAGGCCAATCCCAGCAAAGGGGAGAAGTAGTGCTGGAAGCTGAGTGCCTGCACCTCAGACTCAGATCTAGCAAATTCTAAGTCAGTCCTAAGGAAGCTCAGACCCACAGACTGAGCCCAGGTCACGCATCAGAGGAGCCAACACCCCAGAGCCAGCCTCCTTGCTCCCTCTGGGCTCGGGCATCCCTGAGGAGCAGCCCCAGGAAGCATGGCCTTGGGGCTTCGAGCAAGGTGGTTGAAAGGTCAAGGTTGCCCCTGAAGTCAGAGTTCCAAGGGGCACACTGCTTGGCCACAGTGCACCTGCTGCCCCACAGGAATGCTCTGTCTGGCTCACTGGGCCTCCCTTGCTGGGTGTAGTGGAGGGGAGCTAGGCCAAGGAAAGGACTGCAGCCTCTGTCTTTATGGTTAATGTGGGGACCACTGCACCCGCTCAGACCAGCTGGGCTACCCTGGGGGATGGTGAGGAGTACCCCTCAGTGCCTTCCCACCCCCTGCAGCACCCCGAGTTGCCATGTGTGAAGGCATTCACCCCTCCAGGGATGGCCTCTCCTCTTTGGCCTCCTGGTCCCAGGGCACAAGGAGTCCAAGAGCTTTGGCAGCAGCCCTAACTTGTAGCCTGGTGGGATCCTTGATGTGTCCCCCAGAGGAGTGCACCCCCCTTCGGCAGCCAGGAATTCCAACCCCATGGATTCTAGGGTTGGAGTGCAGGAAGCACAAAGTCTCCCAGCGAGTCATCAGGGAGCACAGGGCTGCTGCTCCTCCTGCCCCTTGGCTCCCCGGCTCTGCTCAGGGCCCTAGCTTTCCCCACATAGCTGTGAATGTCACATGACAGGCCCTGGGGGAGTAAGCAAAGCCTGCATCGTCTCCCAGGCTCTGCCATCCTGGCAGTGAGGTCTGCAACCTGCTGCTAAGTTGAGTCTGCCCTACCATGGTTGGAGTCTAGAGCCAGCCTCTCTGGAAGCCGCCACAGGGCCACTGGCCCCCAGGCATGGCCACCAATGCTTGAGGGTCTGCAGTCCCTCATCGCCCTTCTTCGGGGCCCAACGCCCTTACGTACACCTGTTTCTGTTCAGATGCTCACATGGCTGCACCTGCCAGGGCACCTGAGGAACCCCGAACCCCGTGGATCGTGCTGGGGATGGCTCAGGGCCCATAGAGTACCTCAGTGCCTGCTGAGTGACATGGGAGCTGGGCCCAAACCTCCATCTGAACATGTTTTCTCTGTAGCACTTGTGTCCATCTGTGTCCTCAGAAAAACCGGCACCAAGATGGGGAGAGCCGCAGGAGAGACGCTGTGGGGCCAGGCTTGTGAGGGAGAAGGCGGTAGGCCCCAGACCAGGATGCAGAGCTGACTCTCTAGGAGACAGGCAAGGAGGAGACAGCGATGACAGAAACATCTCAGACCACGGTGCATCTCCGAGGCCAGCAAGGCCAGAGGAAGTCCCCTAGCCTCCCGGGAACGGGCCTGCCATGTCCTGTCAGCAGGAGCGGCCTGTGGTACGGTGACCACAGTGATGGGGGCCTGGTGAGATCCGGGAAGCGCCTCACCCTGAGGCCAATGTGGCCCGCAGTCTGTTGTCTCTGTGGGGAGGTAATTTCCGTGGACACAGTCCTGGCCCTTCCCTGTCTCCCTGTGAAGATCTCCGTATCCCGTGACCACTCAGCAACCATCTCACACGCTTACTGCCCCTTGGATATCCTTTTCCATGGAAACTGTGTCTGATATTCTTCCCACTTAGCCAGCCTGGACTGGGTACAGCGTCATCCCCTGTGCGTTGGGCCCCCTGCCCCGCCGCTGCAGGGAAGTCTTGGCCACGCGGGCTGCCCGCCGCCCACCCACCTCCCCAGGGCACAGAGGGTGCTGGTTTGGGCCGTGCTCCTGCCCACAGCTCTTCTCAGGGAGAACCGACCTGTCCCGCCAGCATGAGCCCAGCCCATTCATTAAACACTTGCATTACCTACCAGACATCTCAACCCAGGTCCCGCTGATTTACGTCACGTCTAGAAACCAGGCAGGGCTAACATAGAGAACGTGATTTGTGCCAACAGCTCTCTCTGAGAGCTTCCTGTGCACACCCGCTGGCTCCTGGGTTCACACGTGAATGGGTGACAGGATCCCAAGCTGAGCTACAGCACAGGGCTGTCACTGAGACTCCCTCCAGGGAGAATCACTTCCTGGGCGCGCTCCTGCACCCGTGTGTGGCTCTGCCATGGCCAGCACAAGGAGGACACTGTCTTGCATCGGGGTTCAGTTTCAAGGGAGATGGGGGTGCCTTTGCTGGAGCAGAGGCCGAGGGGAGGGTCCTTGCTGTGATGATCTAGGATGCAGGCTGTCATTCTAGGAGCAGATCAGCCCCACAGCTCCTGCTGGAAGGCCCCCTGGAGGGAGGCCAGCGGAGCTAGGCTCCATTCCTCCCTCCGGCCTTTCTACAGCTATCCTTCCTCTTAGCTCCCCTCCCCACGGTTTGACTGCTAGGAGTTGACTGCTGGCCTGCCCGCCTGCCTTCCTTCACTCACTGGGCTTCCCACCCCATGCCTACCATGCAGCAGCACCGTGCTGGATGCCGGGGGGAATGCCAGAACAGACCAGACCTTGGGGACCCAGCTATCTCTAAAGATGGTGAGCTTATTGCTTGCTCTCGTGCCCCCCATTTGACCCATCAATTGCCATAACTAGCGGACACCAGCATCAATTGGTAAGAACCGGCTCAGCACTCCATGAACCGGCATGGTCTCAGGGGTTCTTAATAAACCAGTGGCGGGTTGGATTTTGGTGGCGGAGGTGAGAAGAAGAGGCATAGAAAATTCCCCAGCAGGGAGAGCGGGTGCCCACAGATGTACTCCTGCTGCTGGTTCATCCGCACTCTCACGTCCTCCGACCCCGTGTGGACCGCAGTCCAGTAAGATGCCGCTGGCCCAGCAGGTGTGAGGCAGAGGCCCCGGAGGCCCTGCCCTGGGTGAGCCCCACGCTGCTGTCCTGCCCTGCATGCAGCTTGCTGAGGCCCCGCAGCCGCCCCGAGACATTCTCAGCTTCCCCATCTTCAGGCACCCTTTTCTCCCAGGCTGGCCTCTTCGGGGCGGTGGAGCCCATCTCAGCTTCATGGCCCACTTATCACCTCCCCTGATGTATAATTAATTCTCCTCCCTCGATCTCTCAGAGCTCTCAGACAGGGCCCGACACTTCCAACACTTTTAAATTTTTGATTAAATATAAATGAGAAAACAAACACTCAAATGGCAGTTTATACGGTGCGTATTTTCTTGTATTCCGAATAACTGACAGGTGGAGATCTCATGGATCAGAATCCTAAAGCCAGTTTCAAAGAGGTGAGGTAAGTAAATTCTCAAATACGCATATTTTCATAAGTATTCACTATCTCTCTGTTACCTTCACTGTTAGCATTTACAAATTAGCTTGTGGTGTTACTTAATAGCAGAATACTTACTAATAGTGACTCATTCACTGCCAGGAGCCATGATGTGGAAATACCATCTGCTGAACTTTGGGGAAAGACACAAAGAGGGGAGGGAAGTGACGAGGGGAGGGAGGGGAAAGACAGAGGGAGGTGAAGGAGGGAGAATGGGAAGGGGAGGGGGGAACGGAGGAAGGGGGAGGGGAAAAGAGGGAAGTGGAGGGGGAGGTGAGGAAGGGGAGGAGGAGGGGAGGGGGAAGGGGAAGAAGGGGAAAGGGCAGGGGAGGAAGGGAAGGGGAGAGGAGGGAGGGGAGGAGGGAGGTGCACGCACACACATGTGCGCACACACACACACACACACACACACACGAACAGCATCACTACTCCAGGATTTTTGTGGTTTAGCATCTTCCTTCTCAGCCCCGGTAGCACTCCCGCAATGTGGGGGACTATCACCTCCACGACCCTAGAAGTCGTCCTGGCCAGCACAGGCCAGGCTCCATAACAGAGTTCCAGCGCCTCATTTTCCTGGGTCCACCTCCTGACCCACCTCTCCCCTCCTCGTCCTGACCGGCACATCCTGGTCCCGCTGGGGCCAGAGTCCAGGGAGTCAGCCTAATGTCTCCCTGCCCTCAGCCCTCCATCCTTCTTTTCTGCCCAAATTTACGTCGTGATTCACCATTCCAGTTCTGACCACGTTTACACACTCACGAAACTTGCCCTCACTCCCTCAGCCCTGCTGGATGGACCGCTCCCCTGCACCACCCCTCCCTATGCTCCTCGACCATTCCCTCCCTGACACTCCTGAACCATTCCCTCCCCCACACTCCTCCACCAGTTCTGTCCAAAAACCCCAACCACGTGCAAGCCTGTGCTGGCTGGATCCCTCACTGACCGGGTACAAGCCATCAGGGTGACCTTGTACACTGGGTCCCACGCAGGGCGCTCTGTGTCCATCACACACACAATGACCTCAACACAGCATGCCGTATTTCAAGGTTAGTTCACCAACGGTACTCGAAACTCTATAAAAATCCGAGAAGATGCGAGTATGTAACTATTTGTATAATCTGCTGCTTTTATAATTGCTTTAAGTTTTAATTACGCTTTTTAAAAAAATTTATACCTTACCATTATTCATAAGCTACATTAGGGAAGTAAAATTTGTGTTGTTTTTAGCCCTGCCATGGTGATTACGGAAAGGGACATCTTTTGCAAAGCGGCATTAGTGGTGGACCAAATGACCGTGAGCCCCGTGCTGGCACAGGAGGGACACAAGGGTGTGGTGCGGTCTCCCTGGGGCTCTGACCCTCCCCGCCACAACCTGCGGGGAAGGGCTAACTCCATGGGCATCTCTTGTGAGGATGTAGCAGAGTGAAAGGAGCTGTGAAACTCTCGAAAGAAATGGGGTTTCCATACAAAACATAAAGAATCTGGACACTGAAATGCATTCTCTGAAAGTAGTACAGTAAAAAGCCAAGAGAAGCAGATGCACAGGATTCCACACGGAATCGAGGGCTTCATGAGTGTCCCGCAGACCTCGTGTCGGGCTGCTCCCCGCAGTGCCAGGCGACGACCACATCGCAGGTGCCAGGATGGGTGGCATAGTCCTCTGGGAAGAAGGTAGCAGGGCCCCCTTCCCAGGGACCTCAGAGCTTGAGATACTTGGGAACTGGCTTGTGATGTGGGAGCCCAATCCACAGCGCGAACAAAGAACAAAGCCAACAACATCGATTCCCCCTAACAGTTTACCAAAACACAAATACTGCAAACGGGGAGATGCTTTGAGCATGTATGTGATTTGAACAAGGCACAAAGGAAGAAATCCATTCAGCTCCTTTCCAACAAGCACAAACCAGCTAAAACTGTCTAAAACCAGAAGGATTGAGCTGTGGACAAATGGGGGACAGGCACTTAATTTAAGGCACTGAGGCCAGGGTAGAGATGAACACTGCTTCCTTCAATGACAAAGTCTTACTTTAGGAAAAGTGAAAAGCAGGAAAGCAACCATCTGGGCTAGACCGTGCTCGGTGGAAAAGAGAAAATGATGAGTCTTCCAGTGGTCGGGCCCAGTACACCTGCATTACAGCCTGAGTTGTTTTAAAGCCAACACGCTAACTCGGAGAGTCATCACTCTGTGACCATAGGGAGCAGATCCCCAATGTCTGTGAGGACCCCTGAGATCAGGTAGCCCCCGAAGGGAAAGTTCTGTCCAGAGTATTTGATATCTGCATGATCTCCTAGTGCCCTGAAAGATAAGAAGCCAGTTTGGGCCCAATACTTTAAAGACCAGATTTGCGCAGACAAACGTGTTTATTTCTATGAGGCCTCTGGTACGTTTAACGTAAGAAGGATGCACAGAGAGGATGGAGGGGGTCCTGGCCGCAGCCATCTGTCTAGTACATGGCAGCCAAAGAGGTCTCTGTGAAACATGAGTCAGGTCAACTGTGCTCTCTTCATAGCCTGTCCTTGCACTTGGAGTAGTAGCCCTACAGTTCTCTAAGGGTTCCCGGGTCCTGTAGCCTGGCCCTGGTTCCAAAGCCTCGGTTCCCTCTCCCCACAGTCCCTCTTCTGCAGCCATGCTGTCTTTCATCCAGTTCTGGGGATCTTGTCAGGCAAGCATGTCTCTGCCACAGGGCCTTGACACATGCTGTGTCCTAGACACGGACTGATGTACCCAGACCTCTGGGTGGTTCATGCTATCATGTCCCCTCTAGGCAAGGACTGCCATGAGCTGCTGCCTGAGCTGGAGCTCAATGCTTATCGTCTTCCAAAGCCATGTCTTGTTTTTCTCCCTTCAGGATGCTTCTTGTGACCTGAGTCGTACCTGTTTGCTATTTACTACCTGTTTGCTATTTACTACCTGTTCCTGTTTACTACCTGGCATGAATTTTAGCTTCATGATCTGCTGCTATCCCCAGGGCCTGGAGGAGGACTGGGGACATGGTTGGTGTTCCAGGAATACTTCAGGATGAAGGAATGGTGAGTGGGTCCATGTAAGAGCTTCTTCCAAGGCCACCTAAGGAGGCTGGGTTACGCAGACATAAAAGCGCCTTGTTGAGACAACAGCTATCCGCTGGCCATGGAGCGTGCTGGGCTCCCACTCAAGGGCGTGTGTGTGTGCAGCGAATGGTCAGGACCTGGGACAGGGAGACTGACCAGGCCAAGAAGGGAGGCAGAAGTGAGGCAGAAGCTTCACCAAGCTTGTCTTTCAAGACCCTGAGATATGTACCCTCATCACAGTGGCACGGGGCAGGACACCCAGGATGTCCAGCGTCTCTGCCAAGGTCACAGACACAAAGAGCCAGGACACAGCCTGGGTGGAAGGAACAGAGAGGCATCAGGGGGGAGGAGAGCAGAGAGCATCCCTCCTAGTCGTCCACCTTTGGGTGTCCTGCTGGCTGGGGCTGGTCCCAAAGGTTTGGAGCGACTGGAGGAATCCCGATATGTGAATAGAAGCTGGCATCCATCCAGCAACAGCCTGCAGGGGGCGAAGCCAGCCTCCCATCCTCCTATGGAGAGAGCCCCAGGACGGTGCAGGGCCTGCCGTGACATTTCCGAGCATGGAGACGGGACAGCAGCAAAGCCACTGAGCCGCAGTCCTATCTGCTCCTGCAGGAACAATGGGCTCCGAGGGCGTCCTTCCACGGGCTCCTCTGTGTTGGAGCCCAGCAGAGCCCCCCACCATGCACACAGGGGCCTGACGGTGTGAAAATCTCGCTGAACAAGAAGTCAGCGAGAAGTCAGGCTGGTTCCCAGGAGAGGATGGCACTTTGTCCTTTTTTTTAAAAAAAAGATTAATTGATTGATTTTAGAGAGAGAGAGAGCACACGCCTGGACGGGAGGGTCAGAGGGAGAGGGGGGCAGGATCTCAAGCAGGTTCCCTGCTCAGTGAGGAGTCTGACCTGGGTCTCGATCTCACGACCCTGAGATCACAACCTGAGCTGAAACCAAGAGTCAGACGCTTTGCTGACTGAGCCCTCAGGTGTCCCGGCACTTTGCAGCCTGTGTGCGTGGAGAGCCAGCTGACTCATCAGACGCTGGGCAGAATGAGGGGGGACATACAACCTGACCCGGAGGGGCTCAGGGGCCCCTGGGGAGACAGGCCAGAAACTGAGACCAGGACCCCGGCCCACAGAACCTGCCTCCAGTGCCCAATGGCAGAAATAGGGTTCTCCTGTTGTTTTGGTCCTGGGATGGGGAGGGGGTACTGGGGGGGGGCAGGCAGGTAGCAGTTTGGTCTCACGAGGAGTCAGCCTGCATTTGGCACATTTGCAAGGTCCCTTGACCTAATTGCACAGAATCTTCATGTTCCTGCCCCCAGCACGCCAACTTCACAGCTGAGGAAACGGAGTCTGGGAGGTGAGGAAGCTCGCTTGTCTCCAGCCTCAGCCCATGCTCCCCTGATGCCAGGGCCTGTGTTGATGTGGTGACCAGGGACCCTGGGAGTAGTGACCCCAGGCCAGGGAGGTCAAGTCTGCTTAAGAATTGAAATTTTTAAAAAAAAATCTACTTTATACAAAAACACACAAGAGTTTACAGTGAATACAAAAATCTATGTGCATTTTTTTTTAAATATCTTATTTATTTGACAGAGAGAGAGATATCAGAAGTAGGCTGAGCAGCAGGCAGAGAGAGAGGGAGAAGTAAGCTCCCCGCTGAGCAGAGAGCTCGATGCGGGGCTCAATCCCAGGACCCTGAGATCGTGACCTGAGCCAAAGGCGGAGGCTTAACGCACTGAGACACCCAGGTGCCCCTCTAAGTGTATTTTCAAAAGAAATCCAATGTGAAGTTGAGCGAGAGGATTTGCAGGCAGCAGGCCAAAGGGACCAGCGCTGCCCGGGATCCTCACCCCTGCTACTCTGGCAGCAAAGTGGCCAGGGGCTGAGCCAGGGGCAGCGGCTGGCCCTTGTCCATTCAGGGGCCCTGCAGGGCAGTCGGGGGCGCAGGGGATTGTCTGTCAGTAAAGAGGAGAGAGGGACGAGGCTCCCCACCACAGGCTCCCAGGGTCTGCCCCTCCCTGGGAGAGAGTCTGCCATCAGCCAATTGAGGACAGGCCAGCTTGGTGACTGCTACTTCCTCTCAACCCTCAGCCATCTCTGTGGCAGGAGATCCACGGCCTCACTGTGAGGTTGCCTTTCCCAACCTCACCTGGGAGCCTCACCTCATTGCCCATCCTCAATCACCTGGAGAGGGAGAGAAAACCACCATCCCAGAAAAAACTCCATCTCCCTTTTCTCTCTTTGTCCCCCATGGTTCGTCTTGGCCAGCCCTCCCTGAGTCCCCAGACCCCTCCTCTCCAGAAGTAGCGACAGTTCCCAGGAGCCACTTCCTGGCTTGCTAAGCTGGGGAAGCCGGCAAGAGGGACACGCCAAGGTGCTCTTATCCCTCCTCTGGAAGTCCTGCACCGTCTGGAGATACACCCTCCTCTATGACTTGAGCACTTGGGGCAGCAGGACAGTGAGCCGTGGAGGCCTGGGAAGCAGAAGTGGATGCCCAGCTCCTCCTTGCTCTCCCTGCAGACCTGCCCAGAGCAGCTTTGGGACTGTGCTGCTGGCAGCGGGAGGGGCCACTGGACACAACAGCCCACCTGCCGGAACTACCCAGTGGGTACCACCTGCCGTGAACGTTCCTTGAAACGACAGAGCCAGTGTTTTAAATTGTCAACAGGGTGGTGATGCTGCTGGCAGTTTCCAGCAAAAATTAGCAGCAGAAACCCCCAGCAAGGGAAACGGGGACTTCTCGGGAGAGGTGTTGCTTGATGACGTCATCTTCCAGCCGTGGAAAGCTTCATGCTGCTGCACGTGGGGCACCCCCACTGGGCTCTGGAGGCCTGCAGAGCCGCATGGGAGGCGAGAAGGCGCCCAGGATGGAGGTGGCCTTTGTCACCCCACACAAGGTCTGCGGGACAAACACGGATCCAAGACAGTCTCGTCTGCCTCTTGAAAAAGATAGGTTTTTCCAAAATGCAGGGCTCTGTCATGCGGAGATGGGCCAGTTCAGGCGATGACAGGGGACCCTGGGAGCTGGGAGGTGCATGGGAAAGAGCTGTCGGGACTCTCAGCCTCCGCTCTTCCTTCCCTGCCCCTCTCTCATTCATCTGTCAGGTGGATGCAGGGCTGAGTGAGCGAGGGCACGCCCATCAGCCCCAATCGCAGCCCTGCGTCCTCCTGGGAAAGAGGTGGCCCATTGGGAAGACAAAGCGTCACAGTGACTGTGTGGCAGAGGCCACAGGACACACCATGGGTGGACCAGGCCCCGGACCCCACCGCGGGGACACGGCCTCTGAGCTGGGTGGAGGAGCAAGCAGGGAAGGGAGAGAGTGCTTGAAACGGAGAGAACGGCCAAAGTCAAGTCCCGGAAGTACAGTGAAGCGAGATTTCTTGGCTTGACGAGGGAGCATGGGGCAGTGTCTGGCAGGGCTGTCTTGGACCTCGGGTCAGAGATGAAAAATCGGGGAGAATGTAGGCCAGTCTTGGCAAATCCCCTTGCCCCGTTAGGTCGAAGCCCTTGAGAAGACCTGCATGGACTGACTCGTGCCTTTTCTCAGTAGCTTCTCAGCAAGGGCGACTCAGAGGCGCCGGGATCCTTCCCAGGACGATCCCCAGGGCTCCCAGGGTCCCTTGGGTTCCAGGATAATGCAAGGAGGCCAGGCAGCCAGCTGGGGCTGGGAGCTCCCATGGGAAATGCAGGCTTACCCGGCCCGTGCGAGGCCTCGCTTCCCTGATTCCTCCACCCCACCCAGCCCTGCCCTCCTCGTCAGCTTCACCGCCCATCACCGGCCTCCTCTGGCTCAGCAGCCACGGTGCTGGACCCAGCCTCTCCCCAGGCAAGCACTGCCTGCTGCAATCCTGAGCTCACCCCACACCCGGGCTTTCCAGCACAGAAACACTATTGCGTACACTGTTGCGTCGTGGAGCACAGGGCGGGAGGCAGGAAACCACGCCACAAACCCCTCTATTTGTTCACAGGCACCGGGCCTTGCCTCACCCCCCGGAAGCAGGGCTGTGTCCACTGCGGGATGAGTGTCCCGGGGCAGGTGGCCAGGTGTGTCCCGACCTGAGCTCTGCTCCTGCGTCTGCTGCATGTTCGCTCCGTGAGCTTTCTTGAGAGCAGCTGGTGGAAGTTAGGAAACATGTTCATCTGAGCAATGGGCACAAGCCCTACCCACTCGCCGTGTGGGTCTGAACAATATGCCCCAGCATGTGTGGCCCAGTCCAGGGCCGTCCAGGCACCAGGGCCTGTGAAGTCTGTCAGTACCCGTTTCATCACCTTGTCCTCCCCTCGTTGGCGAAGGAGATCCTGACCTGGGGTTTGGGGGATGGACAAGCTCGCAACACCCAGCCTGGGCAAGTGGTCAGCCACATGTCCTCACAGCCCTGGGGAGGGGGACCCCGCACACCATGGGCCCCACAGGCTGCCCTTGGGAGCAGAGTGAATACTCAGGGGCAGCAGGAGGCAGGTTTCATGGGCACAAGAAGGTGGGGTGTCCCTGGTTCCCACAGGAAAAGGGGCTTGGCTCAGGGTCATTCCAGGGCCAGCAGGGAACAGAGGGCGCTTCTTGGGGGAAGCAGACCCTTCAGCTGGTGCCTGGACGAGGAGGGCTGCCCACTCAGGAACTTACCCAAGGTCGCACAAGGAGGGGACTGTGTGATTAGGCCATTTGTGGGGGTCTAGCCCATCTCATCTGTCAGGCAGGGGCTCCCTGGGGAGGGGGATCCCACCTGAGCCTCTGCATTGGCCAGGTAGCCCAGCCAGAGAAGCTGCCTTCATGCTGGCTTGTTGGCCAGGGAGGATGGCTCCTGCTCCCAGCGGCAAACCCGCCCATCCTTCCTGCGGAGACACAGAGCAAGGAACACAGGGCAGGCTTCCTCCCTCATGGGGACAAGGCTAAGATGGCAGGACACTCAGTGTGCTCGGGGTACAAAACAGAGAACCAGGCACATCAGGGCTCCTCCTCTCTATACTGACTTGCATGTAAGTAGTCGCTAAAACTGCAAAACGTACCTCATGAGCCCATGAGCCCTGATCCAAGCACCTACGCTCCATGCAGACACGTACCCTTGAGTTTGCCACACGGCCTGGTCCGCTGTCTTTACTCCGTGTCAGAGAAGACCCCGCCTCCCTTTCATGCAGGTGGTCAGATGCAGGGACAGAAAGGGCGCGGTCGCTCTTGTGAGGACATGTGGCTGACCACAAGGTGGCCTAAGGCAGGCAGCCCCCGCCAGCCATCCAGCCACTGTGCCCTGCTGCCACGAAGACCACCAGCAAGGGGACCACCAGTGAAGAAAGCTTCATTCTCGCCACAGTGCACCTGTTGCTGGCTGACACGCTTCGACCTTGAGGCAGGACGGCAGCTGAGTTGCCGGTGCCTGCCGTCTGTGTTGGCGGGTTGGCTGGCCATGTAAACCCACCAGTCCACTGATTTGGAGCTCAGCCCGCCCAGCCCAACCTCAGACATGGCCACTCGTGCTAGCGTCCCCTCATGCGCCCCATGCCTTCTCCCCCAGCCTGGGCAGCCCCTGTCCTGCTGAGCTTCTGAAGTGAACACCTGACTCCCCTTGCCGTCCACTCTCGGCCTCCTACCGTGGGTCCAGGGAGACATCGGGTGGTCCTGACCTGTCTCCAGCCACACGAACCCTGCGGACGTGCCCCTCAGATGCACAACGGCACACACACCCCTCAGGGGTTTCCCACACCTGTCAGCGCTGGACCCCTGCTGCACCAACAGACTCTCCTCTCCTCAGCCTCCCTTGTCCTTTGCAGCTGCCACTGAGCCCCTGGCCCTCCTGGAGCCCTCTGGCTACTCATCTCCCTGCTTCCATCTTTGCCTGCAAGTCCACTCTCTCCCCAGACAGACAGACCCTTTGAAACATCAGATGGACCGTGACACCCTCCATTCAGCGATTTTCCTCCTCAGATCTAAAGCTCACAAAACCACATGTGATCTCTCGCCCCACGACCTCCTTGCCAGGCACACCGACCCCCCCCTTGCTGTTCCCAGTCTCCTGCCTCAGGGCCCTCATAAGGAGCATTTTCCCAGAGTACCCAAGTCACCATACGGCTGAGTCCCTTCCACCCCCCAGATCACGGGAGAGGCAGCCCCTTCCCAGGGAGGTCTGCCCCGAAAGCCACTCACTGTTCTCCCCCTTGGTCCCTCTCTTAAGGCAGTGACCACCACCTGCCTCGCTTGGCTCCCACCTCCAGGACAAAAGACTCTTGAAAGCCAAGTTTCAAGCGGCTCACTGTTGTGCCCAGCTCTCAGTGCTCGGTAAGTACTTGTTGATGAATAAACAAATTTCCATTTTTCAAACAATGAGGCAGAAGGAAGATGAGCAGTCATCCAAGGTCACATAGCGAGTGTCTTAGTCTGTTCGGTAGCACCGCCCGGGGGTCTAAATAACAGATACTGATTTCTCAAGGTCCTGGGGACTGAAGTCCAAGGTTAAGGTCTGGCAGAGGCGGTGTCTGCTGACAACAGGCTTCCGCATGTCCTGGGAGGGACTAGGAGAGCCATGCACTAATTAGAGCACTAATCCCATCCTGGGGGGGGGGGGGTCCACCTGCGTGACCTGCAAGCCCCCCAAAGACTCCCTAATGCCATCAGAGTGGGGCTTAGGACCCCAGCACGTGAGCTGGGGGGTGGGACAGCACATTTCCTACAGTGTAGCAAGTGGCGGACAGGGCAGTCCCTCCCCAGGCCCGAAGGCAGCATCCTCCACGGGACCAGCCCTCCGGACCACACGGCCTTGACCCTCAGCACCTGCCCCGTGGCTGTTGTCTCTTCCTAGGCAGCTCTACGCTCCCTGCCTCCCAGAGCGTGAGCAGGAAGAAACAAACAAATCCGTAAATTAGGAATCACTCTCTGATAAGTGCTAGAAATAAGCCATGCAGAAACAGCCGTAATCGGGACGTCCGCCTGTGGTCAAGGGGTGCTGGGGGAGGAAAAGGCAGGTCTCAACAGGACCCAAAAACCTGTGTGAAGGTATGAGGCCAAAAGGAGCGCGGCTCAAGTGAGGGGTCTGTGTGCACATGCGCACATGTATACATGTATGCGCATACGCATGTGCGTGTATTGTGCGCATGAATATGCTCGCGTGTGTCTACCAGTGCATGGCGGGGTGTGTGTACACACACGTGCACACTCCCAGCCTGCACCTCAGAGTGGGGCTGGCGTATGGCCAAGCTTCGGCCAGGGACACAAGAGCAGAATTCTGCGGGAGACCCGGTTGGCTCTCACCCTCTCACCCTGCCAATGCTGCCCTCCCTGCCCCCTCCTTCTTTCTCTCTGAGGTGCCAAACCACACTAGCAGGACCCCCAGGACTTGGTGCTGGGTAGAAAGAAGCCCCTACCTGTTCACAACTTTGACACCAAGTTCTCCATTGCCGGCGGACATGCATGCTTCCCGCTGGTGCAGGGGTGACCGCGTGGGTTTCTACTGATGTCCCCAGCTGGTGCCTCTCCCAGGGAGCAGAAGGACAAGGCTGTTCCTCTGCTGTCATGGCATGGAGGACCCCACAGTCAAAAAACTCCCAGCACGGCCTTCCTCAAGTTCAGGGCCAAACCCCCCAAAACTAAGACACATCCAGTCCCCCCCTAAAGGCAACAGTCCCCGTTTGGCCATGGCCTAGGGCTGCCTGTCTCCCAGAGACAGCTCTGCAAGGCTGAAAAGCTCCAGGGGAGGCCCCAGCTGGCTGGAGGCAGCGAGACCTGGGCCCAGCCCTGGCCCATGCCCGGGAGCAGTCTGCCCCAGGCTCCAGAGGCTGAGCTTGTTGGATAAGAAGACCTTCCCCAGTCCTGAGGCACAGGGGGGAGATCTGAAGACCGGGCCTGTCCCGAGGCCAGTAGGAGTCATCTCCCTGCTGCAGAACGGGGGCTAGAGCAGGTGGGCTGTGGGGGCCCAGCCTCTCTGATGGAGGCTTGCAGACCCCTCTCTGCACCGAGCCTGGGGCTGCACGTGGGCATGAAGAACGAGGGGTCTGCATCAACCTGGAGTACGAGGGGTCTGCCTCTGCCTGGCTGGAAACCAGCTATGCCTGGGAGATGGGGCAACAGAGCCACCAGAACGACCAGAATGCGGGGAGTCCCACTTCAATGGCTTCATGCTCCCCGTCCGGGGGAGATGCCGAGATGAGGTGACACAGGAGGATGAATACGGAACCCGCCCGACCCTCCTCCGGAGACATCACCCCTGCTTGCCGGGAACATCACAGGAGCCAAGCTGCTGTGAGCACTTGACGCTCCACGTCTGAGCCAGTGCACCCCTGGGCCCCAGCAGGCTGGGGTGCCCCCATCACAGCACAGGCAGGGCAGGGAGTGTGGGAAGGCCCCCCAGGACCGACTCTCATGTCGGGGGTGGGAACTTTTACTTCCTGAAGAAACACGGTCACATTTTCCTAGGAAATTCTGTAAGGTGTTTGCAGGAAAGTGGTGGTTTCTTCTCTAAAACTGCCCAAGACTTAATTATAGGACAAGGAGCACAGTGGCATCAGCTCCCAAAATGTTATGAAGAAGCTAAAGGAATGTCCGTGTTCTTCTTACAAAAGGAAACAAAATTTTACCAGAAAGCAGTGGGTATGGGTCAAAAGTGAGGATAAAAGCAGAGGGAATGAGGCAGAGGTGGTGGCAGGGGCTCGTGGCTGAGCAGCAGAGAAAACGCTGGAGAAGGCAGCTGGCACAGGAGAGTCTCCCTCTGTGGTCCTGGGGGTTGAGAAGGTTCTAGAACGTCAGCCCCACCCCCTGAGCACCAGCATCAGGGTCCTACATGACCCAGCATCCCACATACTCCTTCCGCAGGAGCTGAAGTGAATACCCCTGGCGGAGGGATAGAGACTCGCTCTCCAGCCCCACCCCGCAAGCCCAGACTGGCCCTTCTAGACCTTTCTTCACTGACTCCTTCCTGCCCAGTCCACAGCCTGCAAACATCCCCCAAGCCCCTCTGAACCCCCTTCATACCCACACTGGGCCAACCGCTCTCCCACCCAGGAGCCTGGGTGATGCGCTCAGACAGCAAGCAGGAACTTAGTCCTGCTGCTCAGCTCCAGCAGAAGACAAACCAAGGTCCCTCCTGGGGCTTGTCTCTCTGCCACCCCCTCCCATATACCGTCCCGATTTCTTCCCCTCCCTGCACCACCACCCATGCGCTGGCCCTGCGCCTGCTGTGGCTGTGCTGTCGCTAGAGGGTCCCACAGCTGCTGGACCACATGCCCTGTCCCCAGACAGGAGTCCTGGAAGCCGTGTCCTTGGGGATGGGGGTGGAGGGACAGGCAGGGGAAGGCAGCAGGAGACCTGGGGACCCCCTCAGATGTCCGCGAATTACTTCTCAGAGCTGCTGTCCCTCAAGACCGGCAGATGGCAAAGAACATCATGAAAGGACATCAGACACCCCCTCGGCAGGTTGGACGGTACCAACCCAAATCATCCCGAGCCACCTTGAGCCCACCATTTCCTCCCCTGGGTAGACCCTGAGTCCCCATTTGGCAGGGTAACCATATAAAGGACCCACGTATCCTTCTGCAGTCTGATGCCCAGGTCCTGGCAGGACCAAGCAAGAGCTCCTGGCATCACCAGCCCTGATGGCAGGTCAGGTGGAGCAGTGCCTAGGCCAAGCCCAAACCCACTGACCTCCAGCAGTGGCTGCCCCCGCGGGCGGGACGCCCTGCGCACACTCTGCCTTCCATGGGAGCAACACGGCTCAGAGAAATTGGGATCTGGTGTTTGTGAAAAGATGGACCATAATTTAATTCTTTTCATTTGCAAGAACTTTGGCGAGGCTTTTCCTTCTTGGTTTCTGTCCTTGCCCTGTTGCATGTTTGAAGCTCAAATGTATTTAGGTTAGAAATGCAGTTTTAAATGTTTCCGTGAGCTAAGTTTGTAACTAGAACTGAGGATTTGATTTGCCTGGCCTGCATTAATCTAACAACAGTTAGCTTTTTTTTTTTCCTTTTTTCTTAAGATTTTATTTATTTGATACAGGAGAGAGCACACAAGCAGTGGGAGTGGCAGGCAGAGGGAGAAGGAGAAGCAGGCTCCCTGCGAGCAGAGAGCCAGATGTGGGACTTGATCCAAGGACCCCAGGATCATGACCTGAGCCGCCCAGGAGCCTCGTCAGTTAACTTCTTCATCGTGATCATGCCTCCCGTGATGCCCACTGGATCAATATGCAGGATAAAGCAGGCTTCTAGTTATGTAGCCTCATTCTATCAAGGGTTCATGTTCGATCAATAGTGAACAGATTCTTCTGGCATCAGACTCTCCCCCAGCAAGAGGCGAGGGCTAAAGTCTCATCCAGCCAGATGCAGCTGTCACACTTGGGATTGTACCGAAAGTCAAACCCCCATGAAGACACAACAAGGTTCCCCCGGTGCCCTGCCCCGGACTACAGAATAAAAACCAGAAGTTATTGCAGGTGCCATGGGCTCTCGAAGAGTTCCCATCACACCCTCCACCTTGGTCACACGCCAGTCACATGGCCGGCCAGACATGAAGACCCCTGGCCCAGGTACCTGACCCACCTCACGGCAGTCTGGAAAAGGCATGGAGTGGGGCACGGAATCTGCTGCCCTAGGACACCTTCGCAGTGATGCCGGTTACTCAGAAAGGTCAACTGTCCACTCAGTGTAACCTGCTAAGCTACCAGTGCCCAAGGGGGGAGGAGGACCCCACATGTGCAGCTGGCCTGTTATTTCCAGAAGGTTATATGGGAGCTGAGAGCCTCGAACATATCCAGTCTGCACAACCTCAGGGAAGAATCCGAAACGCAAATCTGGATATATTCCCAGGGACACTTTAGCACCATGGGATTTATAATAGTGGAACGACAGAAGTCACCTGCCAGTCCTTTCATCTGGGGAGCCGCTGAATGAGCACAGGAACACACAGACCCCTGTTACATGGTATTTCTTCTTCCTCTTCTTCTTCTTCTTCTTTTAGAGAAAGAGAGAGAGAGAGAGAAAGGGGAGGGGGAGGGACAGAAGGAGAGAGAGAATCTGAAGCAGGCTCCACACCCAGTGCAGAGCGTGACACAGGCTGGATCTCATGACCCTGCGATCATGACCTAAGCCAAAATCAAATTGGATGCTTCACCGACAGAGCCACCCAGGTGCCCCAGTTTCCAGTATTAAAAGGAAACTTTGGGGAGCCTGGGTGGCTCAGTGGGTTAAGTCTCTGCCTTCGGCTTGGTTCAGGGTC
This sequence comes from Mustela erminea, assembly GCF_009829155.1. Classification (NCBI taxonomy): domain Eukaryota; kingdom Metazoa; phylum Chordata; class Mammalia; order Carnivora; family Mustelidae; genus Mustela; species Mustela erminea. Next base: position 45,271,721 of record NC_045621.1, on the reverse strand, counting down.
TCAGAGTCCTGGGATCAAGCCTCGTATCGGGCTCTCTGCTCAGCGGGGAGCCTGCTTCCCTCTCTCTCTCTGCCTGCTGCTCTGCCTACTTATGATCTCTCTCTGTCAAATAAGTAAATAAAATCTTAAAAAAAAAATGGACACTTTTAGTGATGTGGGAAAACATGTCTACAGGATTAAAAAGAAGCTGAAGATCATGAAACAAATTGTATTTGTATCATAAACTCAACCATGGAAAGAAAAGAGCTCGATTAGGTAGAGAAAAGGCACAGAAGGAAAAATGTATGTGCTAACAGTGCTTCCTGCTGAAGATGGGCGGGAATGATGTTTTCCCATTTTTAAAAAAATTTTCTATACTTAACAAACTTAATACAAAAATATACATTAATTTTATAACCTGCGGAAATAAAACCAGAGAGCATGGTAAATAATGTGAAATCAATTGTGAAAGTCAACAGCTATCATTAAAATTTCTTTAATGTTTCTGTCATAAGAATTGCCCTGCTCCCAGGGCCTGCGAAAAACAAGAAATACACATACATTTCCTCTTTCCAGCTCTGGTACCCTTATAGGAGAAAGGATGAAAACCTCCATCCAGTGTCCTTTATGCAGATTGATGATAAATCTGTCCCGGGGGGAACTTTGAATACTTTCTCGAGGGTCATCAAACTAACAGGGAGAATTTCTGCGTCTTGATAAACACCTAGCATTGCTTTCCCTTCCTTTCTCTAGCATAAGACTATCCTAAACATCCACTCAGTGCACCACATGGGCAACTGTCCATGTCCTACAGCTGCCCCAGGAGGGATCAGTCCCATGATGAAGGGTGGGACCCTGGCCTCTGCCCCCTGCTCCCCATCTTATTCCATGCTCTTCTCAGAACCCACCCAAACTTCCCCAGCAACCAGCATAAAAGCCCTGAGGTGCTCCTTCTTCTCAGGATGACGGCAAAGGGGGAAGAATCTGCAGGATTCTCCATGGGAGCAGCTAGCTTCTCTCCTCAGGGATGAGATCAGGAATGTCCTTGGGGAGAAGAGTCTGACGCCAAGAACAAGGAGTAGATGTGAATAAGATGGCTTAGGAAGGGCAGAACAGAGCAGGGCCCCTCCCATGGGCCTATGTGCCTCCACTTAATCAAGATGGCAAGGGGCCCGGAGGCGTCATGGGATCTGTAACTGGGGAAGCCGTGGTCCCCTGCAGGCAGTCTGCCTGCTGAGCCGGTACCAGCAGGAGGTCATGGCTGGGCAGAAGGCACCAGAAAGAGGAATGAGGAGCAGTCAGCACCCTTCCACCTGGGAGCTGGGAGGTGGTGCCCAGTGGGAGGAGGACCCCGACCCTGGCCCAGACACGGGCAAGGTGGCAATGGCAATGCAGAGGGCGGGCCCAGCTCCTGGGACACGGAGAAGACAGAGCCCTGGGTCGCAGAGGCAGAATCAGGGCTGGACCAGGTCCTAGGACCCATGGCCACGGGCTGTGTTCCATCGGCTTCATCCTCAAACCTACCGATTGCCTCTGATCACCTCTGTTGCTTTCTCTCTCTTGAGCTGTGTTTTATTTCTGAGGCATTCGATACATAGTTATTTCATATTCTCTCTCTGATCAGGATGATCTCTCTAGCCCTGTGGTGGTACAAATTATTGGGTTTTCTGTTGGCTTTCTCTTCTTCTCTGCAGATTCCAGCTCACTTTAGGTCAATCTTTGCTCAGTCTTGGCTTGTAATGATGTGCACGGACTGTGGAGACCCATGGGTCTCCTGCCAGCGGCCTCGGGGGCTCCATGCGGGACTCCTGCCCGTGCTGCTAACAAGTCCAGAGTGAAAGGCGAACTTCTATGGGGCGGTTCTCCACAGCGCGGGGACAAACCCCAGGACTAGAAGGCCACCCTCCCTGCAGCTCCCTGTGGGTCTGCGGGCACAAGGTTCATCCTGGACAGCCAGCCCCACACAGCCTCAGCGGCCCTGGCACCAGCTCCCCGCACCTGACTCTCCTGGTTCTCTGATGACCTCTGAGCCTCGTGGATCAAAACCTCTAGAGAAACGTTGAGGAAAAGACGCGAGTCTTCCTTCCTCCACATAAGGCAGGGCTCAGAGGCCCAGGAAGCCTCCTTTCCCTGCAGCGGATGTGGCTGCAGACACATCTCCCCGGAAGGGAGGCCCCTGTGGGTCACGGAGGCTGCAGGGGTATGGAGGCACCTTTCTGGCCTCTCTCCGAGTCCAACACAGCTGGCCACTCCCCTTGCAAAGGCACCTGGTGCCTGCACCCGTCCTTTCTGGGATGTTCATCCCCTTGAGGTGAAGGTGCGGTCTTCAAGGTCTTCAAGGTCATCAAAGTCAAAGCACGGCACAGCTACAGCTCAGGGTCCCTTGCCTGGGCCACAGCCAGCCAAGACTCACCCACAAAAACCTTGCAAACCATCAAAATATGTTCATCCTCACCCAGTCAAGCTCTCCCCCTGTGCCTTCTGCCTTCAGGTTGCAGAGATGATGAGGGACACTGACACCCATTCTCCTGGGTGGGGAGTGGTGTCCTAGGGACAGGGACATGGCTCTGGGCCAGTTTTCCCTGGCTGAGCACATGATCGAGACATAGGCTCAATTCTCCAGCCCTCCATCTGCCATCATAGGGCCCTCGAAGCCACGGGGGATGGGAACAGGACAGCTCGGTGTGGGGGAAGGGGGACATAGGCCCATACCTGTACCCACTCTGTACCTGCACCTTCCCTAGAATGGAGATCCCTGCCCTGGACTGCTGCTCGGAACCGGGAGGGTGATGGGAGCCACACGGTGGAAACTCCCAGGAAGGCGGGAGGGCCTCTGGAGACATGCAGGGGGACTGGACCTTGTACTCACAGGCAGCACAAACTGTAGATGTCCGTGGGGCTCTGCTTCTCTAGTAGAGGAGCTGGAGGATGCCAGGCGCCAGCAGGACTCCTGCTTCAGTGGCCTTTCAGCATGGACCACGCTATCAGCCAGCACACCGTCCTCTCGGGGGTCTCTGCATTGATGGCAGGACACCCCCCCCCCGCACTGGGGTCACACACGGGGACAGCAGCAATGTGTGCATGCTGTCAGCTGACAACACGGCCCCCGCCCAAGGGCATCAAAGGACCCGTCATCCCCCAGCTGTCACTCTCCCAGGCACTCCCAGCCTCGCTGTCTACACCACGTCTCCCAGGGCCTCATCCCACCTGGAAATGTCCTCCCCATTGTTAGGGCCTCTCTGAAGGGGGCTGAGGAGAGTCCCCGCTGAGCATCACTGTGCTCTTCTTGGGCTCCCCTCCTGCGGAACTTGGGAAGGACTGGCCAGAGACTTCCAAGAGGCAAGGTGCCCAGCAGATATCCATCCTTGCCCCCCAGCCTGATGCTCAGGGTTAGGCCCTGGCACCCTCCCTCTGGTCCCCCACCATTCGTCTGAGCCGCTCAGCCCGGGGACCCCCAGCCACCCCCCCACACTACACTGAAGTCTGGATCTGGCACTGAGAACCATGTGGGAGGGCCACAGGGCCCCTCCCCCAGCCCAGCCCAGCTGCCTGAAGAACGTTTCTGCTCCAGAGCCTGGCTCAGGCACGCACAGAGCCTCCGGGTCATTCCCAGCCAAGCCCCTAGTCCGCTTGGCGACTTCTAGCTGACAGCTCCCCAGCCAGATGTTGACCAGAGACCGAGGAACACTTTGATGTCTCTTTAGCAATCCTCAGCCCCCACGTCCACAGGAGATAAAAGCCACACATGGGTTCCCCTAGGTCTGCAGAGGAAAGGGTAGGGCAGCAGCAGTTGGGGTCACTGTCCCCTGGCCGGGACAAGCAGGACCAGGGGGCAGGACAAGCAGGACCGGGAGACAGGGACAGTGTGGGATGAGCCGACTGAAGGTCTATGCCCAGTAGAAGGACCTGAAACTCTATTCCAGCAGGTGTCCCCTGCAGTGAGCCCCACCAGCTCCCGGAGCCACCCTGCAGAAATAGGGGAGGGAGCAGGGGCCCAGAGGACTCTGGGGTGCAGACCCTGGAGCCTCCTGGGTGTCCATTCCTCCCTCTGTCTGGGCTTCTTCAGGAGTATAGCCCGAAGAGGGTTTCGAGGAGAGTGTCGTTAGGAGGTTCTCTGGGGTCCCGGTTGCCACCCAGACAGGTCTGGGCCTCCCCCCTCCCCTGTTCTCAGCCAACACAGATGCACTGGCTTCCTCTGTCTCCACAAGAAGATCCCCTTTCTCACTACTGTGGAGGCCTAGAGAAGGGAAGATGTGATCTGATGCTGTCAAGCCTCCGCGGTGATGGGACAGTCATTGGGAGACATCACAGCGCGTCCCCAGCTCTGCTACACAACCTGATCATCCAGCTGCCCCCTTTCACAGCTGAGAAAGTGGAGGCTGAGGTAGGTACAGAAGGCTCCTGAGACAGAAGAGCTAACACGTTCCAGAGCCTGGGCCTGTATTCTCCAAGGCAGCTTTCAGCAGAGGGTGGGGTCTGGGGGCACCTGGGGTCACAGATGGCAGGACCCCTCTCCTCCCTGCACCCCATCCCACCCCAGAGCCACGTAGCTGGCATCAGGGGTCCGAGCCCATCCCACAGGGAGAGCCAGATCCTAAGGACACGCAGTCCCCATATATCTTGGGAACCAAACGAGCTGCCCTGATTGAAATTTCAGATTTTTCAAACATAAGCCTAGAGAGAGAAACCTCATTTGCGTAAAAAAAAATACCTCACGTTGGGGCACCGACCATGTCCCATTTTCTATATGAATAATGCTTTCCCGGTGTGTTAAGTCTATAAAGGTTCGGGATCTATACACTTATAATATGTGCGCTTTTCTGTATTAAATTAGATTCCAATAAAACGCTCTTTTAAAAAACGACATTTCAAGGCAATTTTTCCTGAGAAAGGTCTTCCTAGCAACCGCTTTTGAGCCATTCAACTCCTTCCCAGAGGCTTCAGGCAGCTAGAACCTTGGTCCTCATTTACATCAGAAATACAATATTTAAAGAATAATTTCTCTTTAAAATGATTTATAAATAATGGGGCACTATTACAAAGAATGTGACAGCCCTTTATGAACTGATAGAAACAAATCTCCAAAACACGCCATTAGGGTATGGCGTCAGGTATGTAACCGGGGGCTGTCTGTGTGATTTGAGGAAATAGGAAGGAAGAAAGGAAGGAAAGCAGGTGTGCAGGTGGGCGATGCACATTGGTGACCATGTGCACAGCCACGTGCCCAGCTCAAGGAGGCCGACCTCTCTGACTCCCCTGGGCGGGGGGGAGGGGGGCGGGGGGTGCAGGGAGGGACTCCTGGGCAGCTGAGGGCGGGGCTGGGAGAAAGAAGCTTCTTTCCATTCTATCCCTTTTTATACTTTGGCATTTTGTTCCAAGTGAATTATTACTTATGAAAAATTAATTTGATTTTAAAAAGGTTAAGTCTTCTAAAGGGAAGACGTGTTTTCTATCATCCCTCACTCATGAACCAACCTCCTTTCCATGGGCTTCTCTTCCCTAAAAGGAAGAGCTCAGAGACAATTCCCGCCAACTCCATCTGTAATATCAGATGGCAATCGCCGTGACCTCGAGGCGTCAGGGTTTGAGCTTCAAGAGCTGAAAAATACAGATGATTCTCTCTGCATTAAGAACATGCAGGAACGCCCACACTTGCTGCTGACCAAAATTCCCCAGGGAATCCTCGACCAGAGCTCCTGCTTTCAGCTTTAAAAAAACATATTTAAGCTGTAAAAAATGGTATGAAAACTTCTCAAAAAAAAAAAAAAAACCCATGGATTTGCACACCTATGTTCAAAACAGCACTATTCACAATGCGTAAGACATGGAAGCAATCCAGCATCCGTGATGGATAAACGGATGAGAAAGTGTGGTCTGTCCATAGAAGAGAGTTGATGCAGCTGATGGAGCCTTAAAATGGGAGGAAATTCTGACATATTAGAATATGGATGCGCGCTGAAGACGGGCACACTGAAGGAGCCGATAGGAAAGAATAAATACTATAGGATCCCCTTCGAGAGGCCCCTGGACTCATCAGAATCACGGAGACAAGACAGTAGAAGGGTGCTCACCAGGGGCTGGGGAGGGACGGAGACCTGCTGTTTCAAAGGAACAGAGTTCCAGTTGGGAAAGATGGAAAGTTCTAGAACTGGATGGCAGTGATGGGTGCACCACAGCGTGAACTGTGCACAGAAGTGATGACGTGAGGGACAGCCCAGTGACACCCGTGTGTGGGTGGTGGGAGCAACAGCTGCCATAAAGCCATTAGGTAGGTGCAGGGTGACCCACACAATAGCGGAGGAAACTGAGGGGCAGAGAAGTGAAGGGACGGGAGGAAAAGACTCAGAAACACAGGACAGCCCAGGGTGTTTTCATACTCGGTGTCCCTCCTGCCCCAGCCACCAGTGGCTGGGAAGGAGAGGTTCGTCCAGAAATGAGAGGGCCTGGCAACGCCACTGCTGTAGAGCTCTGGGCAGGGACCTTGACCTCAGATATCGCAGCAAGCCCAAACAGCCCCACAAGCATTGAGCACCGGCTGTATGCGCAATGCCGTCTCTGGGTCCTAAAGCCCAGGCAGGGGACTTCTCCAGGGCCGGGTGTCCCCACGGGAAGAATGGACCTGGAGGCTGGGTCTTGGACCGTGACCAAACCCAGCAGCTTCGCTCCAACAGTTCCATGTGCTCCTTGACACCTTTGAAAAGATAAGTAGCAGCAATGAGCAGGGCAGCTGCAGAGAAATTGAGACACCAAAATCCTGGTCTTCACATACATTGATCCAATTCAAGACTTTGGGCATAAACAGGACAAGAAAAAAAAATTAAAAGGAAGGAAACTCCCAGATAGAAACTTTTCTAATAAAGAGCTCACAGCTTGATACACAGACACTTTCGCGGGGGCTCTGCTGACTTCTCCCAGGCCACTGGTGCGTGTAAACAGTGTAATATAGTGATTCAATTTTCTAAGAATCCGTTAGCAATTAAACCCAGAATGTTTGGGAAGAGATATCAAATTCTAAAGAGAATTGCCATTTAAACTTTCACTTTTCTGAGCAACAAAGGGATAATGGGGAACAGCTAGGAAGTTTCTCTTGAATTTCAGTGAGGAAATTATAAAAATTGAGGTCAAACGCCCTTTGGGATTCTTTAAATGAATCTGTGACCTTGATATGCCAGTAGAAAGCGTCAAGGGCATTAGGACGGTCTTACGGGGCGCTCATCCACGTTTGTCCTGAATATCGGAGCTGAGGACATCCAAGGAATTCTTGGCACGTTGGTTAGGGGTCATAGGGAGCCCCGTTCATTCTAAGCAGATGGTTTTAAAAATACCGTCCATCTACTGTAGGGAAATGTGCACGAGAATATTCATCCAATGACGCTCCATGAGCAGTTAGGGTGTGTCTCCTGGGCGGCGCGTCCAAGGCCCCAGAAGGAGGCAGCGAGCCCTGTGTCAGGGACCCTGCTTTCTGAAGTCACCTGCCAGGTTCAGAAGCCTCCGGAAAGCACCTTGGAGAGTGATGGGGATAGGGTCCTCAAAGCTCAGGGTTGTTGGAGAAGCCCGGGAGCCACTTCTAGCCCATGTGGACGTTACCCTGGAGTGCAGCACTCCAGCTCTGGCTCCTGGGCGTCAGTCTAGACTGTCTCCAGTCTCACCAGCTGCTCTGATGGCCAGCATGCGCTAGCTACGAAACTCCCAGCCCCAGCTTTGAGAAATCCCTCCATGCCCTCTCCTGTCCATTGGGTCTGGCCCGTGTGTCCTACTTTTCCCCGGCTTGGTTTTTGCCTCACACAAACACACGGTGTGAATTTTATCATGGAGGTGCTCTAGAAATGTAATTCATTGTGGAAATTTGCTCTTGGAGGAGACTACCAAGGACTTCTGCGTGAGCACGCCAAAGCTCAACCATTTATTCAGAGCCAGGAAGACTGGGGTCCGTTAATCAAACCTCGTGTGTGCTGGCCCCACATGGAGAGCACCGTCATGCCCAGAAATTCTGCTTGAAGGAGGAACGAGTTTCTACCAGGAAAAAAAAAAAAAAAGATCTGAAAATTTAAAATACTAAGAAAAAATTTTAAAGAAGGAAAAGAGACCAACGAAACAGTGCAGAGAAGGGTTGAGAGGACCTCGTGCCCACATCCCAGAGGCAAACGAGGTGCGTCCGTGTGACCAAGGCAGAGGCTGCCCCATGGTGAAGTTATAGAGGTTTGTTTCCACCCGAGCTGTCTGGTGAGAGCTCGGGCGCCTCCAGAAGCAGTGACCCCACACTTCGGCTGGCCAGTGATGACTCTCACCTTGGAAGTGCACAACAGCCTGCAGCTTCTGAGCAAAAGCCACCTTTCCCCTCGTACTCCCCACCAGGCTCCGAGAGCTTCTCTGTTCCCCTCAGAAACTTCTAGAAAGAATTCTAGAAAGAATGCTCCCCCTGGGCTTCCTCTCTCTCCCTTCCCCAAGTTGGCTCCTCTGATCTCCCCAGGTATCTCTGTCCAAAAACACCTCTGTCCTCATCTCAGTCCTCACCTCAAGCCCTGGGCCCCACACCTTCCCTCTGGGAACACTCACCTCCCTTCTCTGCCACGGCCACTCATGAACCAAGTCCCCTTCCCCTCAGGCCACTCCTGCGTCCCCCTGAAAAAGCCCCTCCCCCTCCACGTGGGGGCCAATAGAGCAGCTCCTCAAGGGTCCGCCCTGGGCCTTCTGTTGCCACCTGCATGTAGGGGATGCACAGATTTGTACGTTCAGTCCCAGCTTTTCCTTGTCGCTGCAGACCCAACTATTGCACAACCAGCTGGATACCTGTGTGTGACTGTTGCACAGACGCCTCACATAAGACGCATCCACACGAACTCCCAAGACCCTGACCTGGACACCTCCTGGGTGTGGTCCTCTGCTAGGGTCCCCGTTGGGGTGGAGGGCTCCATCTTCTGCCCTGGGCTACAGACCAGGGTCTCAGGAGTCATCCCCCCCACACCCACCAACCCTGCATATCTCATCCAGCCCCAGACCATGTTCCCAGCCGTTCCTGATTTTTCCTCATATTTCTCTATTTCTCTTCATCTCCACTGCCAGCCCCTTAACACAAGCTCCCATCCTCTTTCCCCTTTCATCAGCAATGGCCTCGAGCTCCCCTACCCACTGCATCTGTTCTCCACCCTGCAGCCCCCGTGATCTTAAAACCCAAGTTCATGAGGTCAATTTCTCCCACCTCCCATGGGGCACAGGAGCCCACCTGACCTGTCCACAGCCTCTGAGGGGTCTCCAGCTCCCTTCTGCATCACGATCCCACCTCCGTTCCAACCCTGTGGCCCTTCCCTTATCCCCTTTTGACAAGCTTCTACACATCTTGGCCTTTGCTAGCCCCGCGGCCACCTGACCTCCCACAGTTGCCTAATTAACTGTGTGTCCACGTGTCCTCTGCAAAGCTTTATCCCAGTCCTGTTGACTAGGCCAGGACCATAGCTCACTATAAGGTTTTGTGGTAGCATGACCCGTCTTCTCTGTCAATCCATTCTCTGCCCACAGCCACTGAAGAACGAAAACTGGACCTATCCCTCTCCTGTTGAACACTGTCCAGTGGATTCTCACTTGTATGCAGAGAGACGCACACTCAAAGCTGCCCACAATGCCACCCAGATCCCTCCCTGACGTTCCAGTGCTGCAGAGCCTCGCACACCCTTGAACACCAGCTCGGGCAGCCTCAACTTTCCTTCCTTCCAAGCAACCTTCTTTCCCATGGAGGAAGACGCTGGTCCCTGCTCATCATCCAGGCTGTCCTCCCGTGTGTACGGTGAGAACATGCAGTGTGAGCACCACCGTCCCACCAGACGGTCCGGTGCACAATCCAGGGCTGCTAACCTCAGGCTCTGTGCCACGCAGTAGTCCCTAGAACTCACCTTCACATCTGTAATTGAGGGACGCCCCCATCCCTCCTGCTGCCAGTCCCCAGCAGCCACTGTCTGCTCCCCACTTCCCTCAGTCCCACAGTTCTGGGCAGGGCCATACAATATCTATCTCTTGATGACTGGCTTATTTCACTCCTCATCTTGTCCTCAAGGGTCATCTTGCTGTCACCCCTCACCGGTCCTCATCCTCCTGGGGAGTGAGTCACATTTCATAGATTCCAGAGTGTTCGTGCCACACCGTCTTCTGCACCCATCTGCCAGGGCATACTTGGGCTGGCTTCACGTGGTGGCCACTTAAGTAACGTGACAACACACACCAGCAAGACAAACCTTCTAGAAATCATGATTTCAGTTCTTTTTGGTAACTCCCTGGGAGCAGGATTACTGGGTCATCTGGTAATTCTAGTTCTAATTTCCTGAGAAGCCTCCACCATACTTTCCTTAGGGGCTGCTCCATATGCATTCCCACCAACAGGGCACGAGGGTCCCAGCATCCCACAACCCCAACAACACTCGTCATCAGTTGTTGTTTGAGAGAAGCCCCCCCCAGGTGTGCAGTGTTACCTCATCGTGGTTTTGAATTGTGTTTTCCTGGTGCTCAGTAATGTGGAGCATCTTTTATTGAACCTGTTGCCTATTTCGATGCCTTCTTTGGCAATATGTCTATTCAAGTCCTTTGTCCATTTTCAAATTTAATTTTTTTTGTTATTGAGTTATATGAATTCCTTGTATATTTTGGATACTAACCCCTTATCAGATACATGGTTGATAAATATTTTCTCCCACTCTGCAGGTTGCCCTCTCACACTATTGATGGGTCTCTGCTGTGCTGAAGCTCTTTGGTTCGATGGAATCCCATTTATCTATTTTCGCTTTTGTCACCTGTGTTTTCAGGACCATATCTAGGAAATCACAGCCAAAACCAATGACAAAAGCTTTCTTCTAGGATTTTTAATTTCAAGTCTTATGTTTAAGTCTTTAATTCATTGTGAGCTGGGTGTTGTTTATGGTGTGAGGTAGGGGTCCAACCTCATTCTTCTGCATGTGGCTGTCCAGCTTGCTTTCCCAACACCACTTGTCAAAGAGACTGTCCTTTCCTGGCTGTGTATTCCTGGTGCCCTTGTCAAAGACCAGATGACCACATGTGCATGGAGGCCTTTCTGGATTCTGCCCCATGCCCTCCATCTCTATATCTGTGTTTTTGCTAGCTTCATGCTCTTTTAATTCCTATAGGGCTTTTAATTCCTATATATTTTGAAATCAGAAAGTGTGACACCTCCAGCCTTGTTCTTCTTTCTCAAGGTGTTTGTGTCACTTATGGTCTTTTGTGTTTCTGTATGAATTTTCGGATGTGTTGGTATTTCCATATAAAATGCTATTGGGATTTTGAGAGAGATTGCATTGAATCTGGATGACCACATTTTAATAATACCACATTTTCCAGTCCACAAATGCATGATGTGTTTCCATTAATTTGTATCTTTTTAAATTTCCTTCACCAACATTTTGTCATTCTCAGTGTGTAAGTTTCATCTCCCCAGTTAGGTTTATTCCCAAGTATTTTATTGTTTTTGTTGCTCTCCTTATTGCCTTTTCAGAGGGTCCATTGTTGGTGTACAGAAGCAGCAGATTGTATTTTTATTCTGTATCCTGCAACTTTGCTGGATTCATTCATAAGCCCTAGCAGGTGCTCTGCATGAGTCTGAAAGTCTCCTACAGGTGAGATCACGTCACCTGCAAACAGAGGGAATCTTATTTCCTCCTTTCGATTTTGGATGACTTTTCTTCCTTTTTCTTGCCTAACTGCCTCTTCTCCATCCTGACTGAAATGTCATGGTGTCCCTTCTCCAGCCATCCCATCTGTGGCTTTCCATCATGCAGCATTTCATAATTTCATAGCACCTGTCCCAATTAGGGATGTGACATTCTGTCCGCTTGCATAATGGCCCTTCGGAGATGTCCACATCTACATCCCCAGAGGCTATGACTGCATTTGGTTACCAAGCAAAGGAGGTGTCAGTTTGTCCATCAGTTGACCCTAAAACAGGGAGTGTCCTGGAACACATGGGGCTGCCCTGTGTCATAGCAGCATCCTTAGAGAGGCAGCGGGAGGCTGCCTCTCTAAGGGAGAGTCCAGGGAAATGTGGCTGTGGAAGTCAGGCTGGAGGGATGCTGCGCTGCTGGCTTTGCAGACGGAAGAGGGCCAAGGAGCACGGGCACCTCTGAAAGCTTGAAAAGGTGGGAAACAGCCCTGGAGCCTCCAGAGAGAAGCAGCCCCACCAGCACCCAGGAGTCAGTCCCGGGACACCCATGTCAGACATTTGACCTCTGACCTCCAGAACCATGCCATAATTAAGTTCATGCTGTGTAAGCCAGCCCAATTGTGGCAAATTATTGCAGGTGGGGCAGAAGACACACAACTGTGTGTGCCCCTCTCCTTTCGTAGGCAAACTGTAGGGCCAGGAGGCCCCCATTTGCCATGGTCCACAGAGAACATGACAGAGTGCTTAGAATTCAATATGTGCTCAGAGACTATTTGTTGAAAGAATGAATGAATGAAGAATTCCAAAACAACAATTGCTGAGGTTAAATACATATACATATCTCCAAGTCTATGTAGAGATAGCAAAAAAGCATAGCCACTCTGAATTTAAAAAAAAAAAAATCGAACTGTTTTTTAAAATACCGTGTGTCGGCTAGGTCCTTCCCCTCAGCTCCCTGGCCCCCACAGCATCCTACAATAATGGGAACCTCTGAAACACCCTCACCATAGCCTGCCTCACACGGGGACTTTCACCTTCCTACAGATTTGGAACCTGGCTTACAGATGCTTTTGTTAATGTGCAAACAGAGCCCAGGCTGTAAGCGGTGCCTCCCACAGGTATGAGTCCCCCAGAAGCCCGCATCCCAGGAACTGGATGGTGGAGCATATGAGCTTCCTGTTCTCTGCTTTGTCTCTGGCTTCTTCACATGGGCAGAAAATCCCAGGGAGCATAAGGTGCTGGTTAAGGAACCAGAGAGCCTGCAGGACTGGAGCCCCACAAGGAGGAGGGCCCCCGGGGACACAGAAAGCTCTCTCCCAATCCTTCTCCTTCACGCATCCCTGCTCTCTCCCTCTGTCCCCTCCTTCTCTTCCCGCAGAAGAAACAGCCCAGGTCCTTGGAGACAACTGGCAAACACCCCGTGGACAACCAGGAGATGTTTGGTGAACCGTGTAATCAAAAGGCAAATGCCTAGAAGGGCAGGAACTGATGTGAAGCCGAGGACGTGTGAAAGGGAGAAAATTTTAAACCTAAATCATGGGAAATTCAAGTTAGATATGTAATTAGACAGACATGACAGATGTAATTCGACGCTGATCTGCTGTGAGAAGCAGGAGAGGGGACGCAGATGATGTTTCCAAGGAAATTGGGCAGAGGGCTCCAGAAAGAGCTTGGGTAGTGGGGGCCCAAGCTGGACACCAGTTCATCCCTGCACCCGGAGAAGTGACAGCACCATGGAGGCCGGGTGATCACTGTCCCACATCTTCAGGGTGACAAGGCACGGCCAAGGGGAGAGGGTCCTCGGGCGCTTGCGGGCCAAAAAGAGGGAAATGAGCTACTGCATCGGGAATACAGCTACAATAGGGATGTGACACAGTCATCTGTCAGGAGCCAGGCCCTGAGGCTTGTTCTAAAAGAGGACGGGCTATCCCGCAATCGTCGTCCTGGGTTGGCCCTTCCCACCTGGGCACTTGGCCCTGGAGCATCAGCACCTTGGGGAAGGCAGCTGGGAAGGGAGTGCCTAGGGCAGGTGTCATTGTGTGGCTTCACCTCCTCTCCACTGGTGACAGCCTCCCCCACCCCCACAAAAACCTCAGACAAGGCACTCGGGAAACTCAAGCTCAGGTGCCCGCCACTGCATCGCCAGCATCCTCGGGGAACCCTGCCGCCTCCCTGCAGGTCATCATTCTCTGCAGGGACAGAGAAAGTCCTGCCCGTGTGCTGGAGACAAGGTGGTGGGAGGGCAGCCCCTGAAAGTACCGCCTGTCCATTTTACCGGGGAGTCCACAAGAGCAAAGAAGGCAAAGCACAACAAACAGATGGCGTCTAGATCCTCGCCCTGCAGCAGGCAACTCTCAGAGGCCAGCCATGCACACAGCTCTGCAGGCCAGAGCTCAGAGCTCAGCGTGCAGAGCTCAGCCGGGGTGCAACCATCAGTCTGCACCTGCTTTCACCTTTGCTGCTTTTCACCTCTGTTTTTAGGTCATGGCCAACAAAACAGGACAGAGTGGACAGGGCACGGACGGACAGGAGACAATAGTCATTTGGAGAGAGGCGGGGAGGAAGGGGAAGAATAATCGATGACCTTTGGCACTGGGGAGGGACAGAAAGGTGCATCTTGGGTGTTCACAGCCCCTCACGATGGCCACGTGCCCATTGCAGGAGAACTGACTTCTTCCACCCTAAGGTCTGGATCTGCCCGGGGGGCCGAGTGGTGCGGAGGACACACTTGGTCCCTGATGACCAGGAGGCTCTCTCTTCCCTGTCCTCTTAGCACCCGCTTGTCGCCACCCTCTGGATCTCCCAGGTTCTCTTCAGTGTTGTGGAGTCTCCTTAAAAGTTGCATTTCCACATGCAGGGCACAGCACTTTCTCTGCCCTGGATCTAACACCATCAGCTGCAGATGCTCACCTTTCACCAGCCAGCATGGGTCAAGGACATGTGCCACCAAATCCCCAGGATGGAAGGAGGAGGGCCCAGCGCCACCCAGCAGCTCCGCCATGTTGCAGAATTCGCTCAGCTCAGCAGAAGCCAGCAGGGCGTCGTACGTATCCCGTCCCTGTATAGGGATGGATATGGGCTCACTGGGCCAAAGCGTGCTGCTGACATTGGAGGAAAGTACGGAAGGGCACTCACAGCACGGGAGTGTGTATAATGAGCAGACCATAATGGATCCTGTAATGCTGGAAGGGAATTACTCCAGATACCACAGGGCTGTAATTTCAAACACAGCCCGCTGCTCCTTGGGTCAGCCTTAAACACAGTATGCACGTGTGATCGGTCCGAGGGTGATTTAAAGAAAGACTCCTAAAAATGAACATGCCAAAGATTTCTTTAACTCACCAATGAGGGATCCACCAAGATGGCAAAGCTGAGACAGAGAACGTGTGGGGAAATGGATAGTCACAAGCAACGTGAAAAGAATGTTGACAAGAGGTTGCCAGGTCGGCAGTAAAACTCGTCAGGTCCGGCAAGGTGACAGTGCCGTAAGGTTGCCAGTTCCTGTTCCTAAGAGTCACGAGTCATTTGCATCCCCGCCAACAAAAATCTACAATTTACATGAAATTTCACCCAGTCTAGGTCCTGCTCAGTAAATAATGTGTCAGACGCAGATGCGTTCCCCTCTGAAACCAAATGATCTTCAGGGGGCCCCATTAGCTACTGCTCAAGATGACATTAAAGGACAGTAACCCACCCTTCTGTTTTATTTTCAAGGTTTAGCAATGGTTTTTCTTAGCGGAGTATTAGAAAAGGGAAATGAGGTTACTGTTATTTGAAGGTGCATTTGCATCAGAGAGAAACCTATAGAGCTTGTTAGGGGCTGAATCAGTGCCCTGCATTCATTGGTTCAAGATGTAAGCCCCAGTACCTCAGAGGCCATACAAGGACTGAGTCAAACGAGGTCATCTGTGGGTGGTCCCTGAGCGAATAGGACCGGTGTCCCTGTAGGAGGAGATCAGGATACAGACAGCAGGACGACAGTGTGAGCACACAGGGAGAAGGCAGCCATCTACACGCCAAGGAAAGGGCCCTCAGGAGGACCCAGCCCTACTCATATTTTGTGCCCCCAGAGCAAGGGGACCCTTCACAGCCACGTCCTGGGCTAGTGGCTGCATTCCCCCGGGGGCAGTGCCTTCTGCTTCTCCCCACGAAGGGCTGTGCAGGCCAGCTGCACCGGGAACAAGGGACTCAGAATGCACAAACGCAGAATGTTACAGAAGAGAAACTGTGTTCACATTTGGAAGAAATGCCCTAAAATATTTGGCAACACATTTAACAAGAAACAGGCATAGTCCATAGTAGTGTAATGAAACATACACAACATTCCTGAAGGACACCCTGGCTTGTTGAAACAAAGACACATCTTGTTTCCGGATGTAAAATGTGCAGGTAAAGATGTGAAAGCTCCCAGACTAAGTATTAAATTCAACCCAACTCAGAATGACCTGGTAAAGGGATTTCTTTTACTTGAGAAGTTGATTCTAAAATTCTACTGGAAGGATACACAAATAAATGAAAATGGCCAAGAAATTTATGAAAATTAAGACTATCATGGGAGACTTTGCCTATTTAATAAATCAAATTATGGAACAATATTAATCAGAACAATTAGATGCTGGCACAGAAATGCACAAACAGATCAATGGGACGGACAGACAGCTCAATACATACACTCCAAAGTGGCCATTTATTCTATTTATAATAGTATTTATAATATAGGTGCATTTCAATTCAGTATGGAGACCTCTCATTACGTCGAGTTGGAAATATGTCTCCTATCTGAAAACCAAATTCTTATTTCTTTTCACGTTATACTCAAACACAGACTCCTGACAAATAAAAGGTCCAAATATTTTTAACTGTAAAAAAAAAAAGCAGAAGAAAATACAGGGAAATACATTTTTACTCTCCCGGGGTCAAGAAGGTCTGCATCATCAGGATATGAAATCCAGAATCCATCAAGGAGCACATGGATGGATTTGGCCCCATGCACAGTTTTAACTCCCAGAAAGTAAACAGGGTTGAAACCGAGGATGGGGGCAGATGTCACCAACAGTCGTGACGGGAGAAGGCTCAATGTCTCCAAAAGCCAGTTCATATCCTAGAAGGCTTGTGTAACTTAAAAACTTTGATTCTGAATTTCTACTGAAAGTATAAATATCTAAAATTTGCCCCAAAGCTTTTATATCTCAATAAAAAGATTTTAGAATTTGTTGGGAAACGTGCCAAATGAGAGCTCCTTCAGAGGCCCTGGGAATATTCTAAACCTGGACTTGGTGGGGGTCCTGCGGGGGCAAAGGGAGTGAGAACACGTCAGGCTGAACACACGGGTGAACGTACTTTCACCCCCAATGAAAACGGTGTGAAAGTGTGGGCAGATCCAGAGCTTGGAGAAGAGAGAGTTTAAACTCTGACGCACACTTTCTCAACCTGCTCCCATCCTGTGTGCTCTAAAGGCCCCGTTTCGTCACGCCTCACCCCTGCCCGGGGACCATCCCCACCTTCCCCATCCCCACCTTCCCCGCTTCTGCAGAAAGTTGTGTGGGAAGTGGGTGTGGGCAGGGTTGTCTCCTATGGTCCCCGTGCTGTTCTGACAGCAGCCACCGGGCACCAGAGATCACCACAATAGAGACGCATCCTTGCCTGACGGGGCCGCTCTGTGGGCTCCCCCCGCCCTGGCTGCCCTCCCTCCAGGCCTCTCCCTGCACCTTCCCGTCCACCTGGCCTTTGGCGCCTCCCCAGTGACCCAGCACCACTGCGGCCACCTCCTTGGGCCCATTCTGCCCAAAGAGGGACCACTCCCTGAGGTGAGGGCCCCTTTCTGAAGCCACTGTGTGCCCCCATCGTGGCAAGCAGGCTGGGAGTGGGGTGTGGGAGCCAGGTGCAAGAGAGACGCTGCCAAGCTGGAGAAGCAGGTGATTGAAAAGAACACAGGCTGCAAGGGAAGGGACCGGAACACTGCACAGGGCAGGGAAGAACACGAACATGAGGCCAGGCCACAGAGGATTTGATTATGGGCAGAGCCTCCTCCCTGCAGGAAGACCAGCAGCCAGGGCTGGAGCCATAGGCAGGGCGGGAAGCCCAGGAGATCAGCCCTCATCCTGCTCACCACGACCTGATCTACCTGCCAGCCCAGCTGGACAGCACGGCTCCTGGGAGCACTGTGGAAACAACAGGGACGACCACTCAGAGCGGCTCTGGGAACTCCAAAAGGGTTGGGAGCCACAGGGCTTTCCGTGGTGGTGATGTCACTGACTTCTCCATTTGTTTCGAACTTTTCTCTCTCTGTGGTTTGGGGCAAGATGATGTAGCCTGGACGGTCTCATCTGTTAAATAAAATGATGGCATTTTCCAGTGCCACCAAAGCCATGGGCATCTGAGGAATAAGAGGCAAACAGAGACGGACAGCCTGCAAGGAGTTTGGCTAACGTGGGAAGTGTTCATACCAGACATGTGTGAATTTCATCCTATTTTGTGTCCAAACCTCCAGTTAGGGAAGACCACGGGGTTGGTGACGTAAGAGGGCTCATCCTTCTTGGGTCAGAGCAGGGTCCAGAGGAGCCCCCAGCACCAGGAAACTCCACCAAGAGTGCAAAAGAGACTCAAGAGGCAGGTCCCAAAGAATGAGCACCAGAGAAGAGAGCCCTGTGCACTCGCACGTGCACTGGGCCGCGATGTTGGCTGTGGTGCTCTGTCTGGGCCACACTCTCCCAGAGGGGCCTCTCCTGAGGTCCAAGGGCAGGCCTAGAGTGGGGGAGAGCTAGCTTCCTAGAGGGTCTGGGGTCTGGGCGTCTAGAGGTGCTCAGGTGACAGGATTGGTGGTGGTGATCTGCTCTCTAGAGTGCTTGCCCAGAGTTGGGATGGGAAGAGACCCCAGCATGATCTTTGGTCCCAGGAGACAGACTACAGGGCCACACAATCCCAGTTTACATGTTGTGTGTGTGCACATGCGTTCCAACTGGGAGGACAGGACCAACATTCCAATCTTGTCCCATACCTTGAGTCTGGGAGCGATGGAGAATCAAGAAACAGCCATGACTGGCCCACAGGTCAGAATTCAGGGAGGTCAAAATTTACCCAAGGGCCACTATGATGGGGAAAGTGACCGTTGGCTCTGGACCCAAGATGAGGGTCCCACTTAGAGAAGTAGACTTAGGGCCATGTGGTATGGGCAAGATTCCAACTCTGAAAACATTCCCAAACTCAGAGCATTTGGGTGTTATTTATTTATTTTTTAAATAACTTCATTTTTAAAAATTTATTTTATATTTATTTTCTGCATAACAGTATTCATTATTTTTGCACCACACCCAGTGCTCCATGCAATCCATGCCCTCTCTAATACCCACCACCTGGTTCCCACAACTTCCCACCCTCCTCACCACTTCAAACCCTCAGATTGTTTTTCAGAGTCCATAGTCTCTCATGGTTCTTTATTTTACTGATATTCTTTTTATTAAGGAAAGTGATTTTTTATTAAGAAATCTATCTTTAAATAAATAAATAAATAAATAAATAAAATCTATCTTTTCTTTTGACCTCACATTTAATTGACGGAGCAGAAGAGATACAGAGATGCCCATCTCCTTTCACTGTGGTCAGAGCAGGCAGGTGCTCAGTTCACCTGGTCACTGCTCTTCTGAACCGCTCCTGGCAGAGGATGTCTCCATAATGCTGAGGAGCAAAGCCAGAGGAAAAGGAAACGCTCCTCCATGCACGTTATGTGCAAATTCTACACAAGTCTCTGGGGAACGTATTCTCTCACAACCGCTCTGAAGGCAGATATTAGAATAGAAATCTTGTATACGAAAAACCAGGACTCTGAAATGTAAGATTCTTGCCAAAGGCCACACACCAAGTAGAAGATCCAGTAAGGGCTGCTCCGTGGCTCTGGGGCCCGTGGAAGGGGTGGCATCAGAGGTCTCCAGAGAAATGCCTTTTATAGGGAAGTCCGGCAGCCCTTGAACCCACTGGTCTTTGCAACTGGGTCTGCTCGAGGGTCAGAGCCATCAGCACCTTAACTGGATGCCCCTCAGCCATCTCCGAGTGGAGCTACCATGCAGCTTCTAGTCCATGATCTCTCCGGGTCTAGCAAGGTTGCAGCATGAACTAGCCCCAGAGCCCCCAGGAAGGCACATGGAGGGGAAGCGACCATGTCTCCCCACTTTGTGCCTCAGACCCAGGATGCCAGAGCCACACCTTGACACACCAGGGGACTTAGTGCAGCATTCTTCTCGAGGCACATTGAAATGAATTTCCATGTTTATAAAACCATGAATTATTGAAAAGCACTCAGGAATTTTGTGTTCCATTTATACGAATCAATGAACAGAAAGCTATATTCAACCTTTGCTTTTTTGCTTAGGGTTTATAAAGAACCTCCAACAATATCAAATATATATGGAGAGCAATCGTGGTCACAGTTGGAATAAATAAACAGAAAAGACTTTGAAAGAAAGGTGAAGAACCTGTAGGAAGCAAATGACTAGGTGAGTGGGTAGGTAGATTTGTTTTTAATTTTCACAGATGATAGTTTCAAAGAGACACAAGAGCAGAAAGGACAGGATGATGAGTGCCCAGGACCCCATCCCCCAGCATCGATAGGGATCCTTCTGCACTTCCTCTCGTACGTAACTGCTCCGCACTTCTTAAAGCCACAACATATTAAGACGAATGGACTGAAGACATGAATAAAGGCACACACATTCTGCAAATGTACTTGGATAGAAATTTCCGAGTACATAAAAATGACCATAATTCTTAAATAAGATCTATTGCAATCTTAACTAAAAATTCCAAAGGAAATTTTTTTTCGCATTGCCAAAATAATTCCAGAGTTCAGGCAGAAAAAAAGAAATACATTAAAGTTGCCAAAAAAAAATTTGAAAAGAAGGCAATTTGATTTACTATGTATTAAACAATACAGCCATAAAAAGCACCCTTAGAAAAAGTCAACCAATTTAGAGATAAACTATTATAATCCATAAATGAATTTGGTACAGTTGCTGATATAAAATCGGCATGCAAAGATTACTGTATTTCCTTGTGAGTAACACAAACACTAAAAGAAACTCTGGGATCTAGCCCTCACATTGGGCTCCCTGCTCAGTGTCGAGTCTGCTTCTCCTTCTCCCTCAGTGATCTCTCTCGCTCTCACACTGTCTCAAATAAATAAATAAAAATCTTTTAAAAAAGGAAAAAGAAAACTTTTCACAGAAATCCACAAAAAATTATTGAGAGAAATTGAAGCAGTTCTATATAAAGAGAGATGCAACAAAGGATGTACAGAACCTCTCCTAGAATTTTGCAAAATGTCACTGAAAGAAATTTTAAGTTCTAAGTAAATGGAAAGCTTTGCTTTGGTGAGGACAATTCTCCCCCAAATTAATCTATAAATTCAAGGGAGCCCCTGTTAAAATCCCAGCCAATATTTGTAGAAGTTTGTAAGCTGACTCAAATACTCATAAGTGCCCAAGGTAATCTTGAAAAACAAGCACAAGACATTATAAGTAAGATTTACTATAAAGCTGTAGTTAGTAACTGCACAAATGAGATGTTGGCCCAGGGATGGACAAACTGACTGATGGTACATACAAAGTGGGGTCTGGAAATAGATACACACATACACAATCAACATGGGAGAGAAAGGACTTTTCTTTTCATAATTGGAGTTGAGTCCAATTATGAATTATTGGACTCCAATTGAGTCCAGTAAACCAATATTTAAAGAAAGTGTGTGCATAAGGAAACTACCTTTGAGAAAAGCTGTACAAACATGTAAGCCTCCAGTAGGGGTGAGAGTCTATTAAGTTCCTAATCATCAGCATGTAGGGTCAGTTTTAAATCTTTCCTAATTTGACTGCAAATAACTTTACCATGGTTTGTGAGGCTGAACAGTGCTTCATCTCCTTGTGGTATGTTCCTATCGCTTCTTTAATGAATTGCCTGTTCATGTTTGTTGCCCATTTTTCTAGTGAGATGTTCTCTTTGTAATTTGTCATATACTTTGCAATCTTGCTAAGTATTAAAGGTTTATTTCTCTATCTGCTGCATTTGAAAATGTTGTGTCAGCTAATACTGATTGGTGGGTCAGATGGAAGGTGCTCTGATGCTGCCTGGGCCCCTCCTGGCTGAGGCACGGCTGGCAGAGAGCCCCCACTGTCAGCCTTCGGCAGGCATTGCCTCAGCGGCCAGAAGCCATAGCTTCCACGAGGCTCTCCCTTCTTCTTGGCTCACTTGATAACAAGTGTGGGAGGGTTACAGAACCCAGCCCTAGCCCCAGCCCCGACAGAGGGCTCTTCTGCAGGACCACGTACTTCTGACTTCTCTGGGGGTCCATTGTGGGCTCCACTGAGCTGCATCAGCCCCACCTTCTCCCTCCACCCAGCAGTGTTTCTCTCCCCTCCCTTCCCTGATGCAGAGCCTCCCGCATGCCTCCTGCCCACTCATCTCCCACCAGAATGGCTCCTGTGCACCCACCCTCCAAGTGCTTCAGCTGTAATGAAGACCTTTACATAATTAAATCTGTCAGTCTTCTGTTTTCTGTCTGTTGAACACTTAGAAAGTTTTCCCACACTCCCAAGATTATGTGAATATTAAATATTTAGACTGAGAGAATGAACACACCTGGAACATAAATGATGGAAAATGTAAGAGGAAAGAATCGAACTTCATTTTTCTCCCCAAAGGCTTAGGTGGGAGGCACAGAAGCATTTAGTGAGCAATCAATCCTTGTGCCACTGGTTTGAAATATCACCTTAATAATAGAGTAAATTATTAAGGGTACTTGGACTTGTTGCTGGGCTTCCTAATCTATGAATCGTGCCTGTCAGTCAATTCCTGGGCCAGCCCACTGGATTTTAATTCTGTAGCTGTCTGCACGGCCCTGACAGGGCTGGCCCCCCCGGCTCTCCCCTTCTACCAACACAGAATGACACTGAGGAACTGGACATATGGAGGGAGGACCCCTGTAGTGCATCCCCCTCCACTCCCACGTGGGCGCTCCGAGGCTCAGTCACTCCTGAGGCCTCCTGAGGACCATTGCCCCAGTCTGGACCTCCTTGGCCACAGAGACCTCCTCCCTGCTCTGCTCCCTTACTGTCACTCCCCATAGGGCTGCTGCCCTCTAAAGTGGCTGCATGTCCATGTCCCCCAGGCTGTTTTCCAGGAAGGCACTCAAGTGTGAAATTGGTAAAGTTAAGCTTTGGCAATCGCCGTAAAGTCCTGGCAGACCCGAGGGGACATTCTCCTACAAGGAGGGGAAGCTGGGGAAACGGCAGACCCCTCCAGCTGGTCCAAGGGCCTGGGGTAGGGGGATGCCCTCTCCTCCAGGCTTGTGGGACCCTGCCTCCCTCCTGTGCACCCCAGGAGTGAGCAATGAACCCTGCTTCCCATGGCCATGTGATGTGGATCAAGAGGCATCAAAGATGGGAGATTTATGGATGTAGGAACCATCACTCCACTGAGAGCTGCTTGTAGGCAGGGCCTCCGAGGGTCCCCAGGGGATGTCTGCTGCATGAGGACACCTCCTTTTCTCCGTGACCAGCAGCTCTCACCTTCAAGGTCAAATCCAAAATAACCACGGATGAGAACAATATTCAAAGGGAGTAATTTCCCACCTGCTCTGGGCGTTCAGAGACCTGGGCTGGCAGGTGTGGAGCCCAGTGGGGCTTCTCATGGCATGGTGCCCTGCTCAGGTCTTCTGGGAGAGTCCCCCAAGGCAGTGGAGGGGTGGAGGCTTCTGTGGGGCCATTCTCCGTGCACAATCTCGGAGGGAGTTTTTAAACCCTGTGTTACATGAGGCACAGGCCAGGCAGAGAGTTACAGAAACAATAATGAATCAGTAATTATAAATAACAGTTGAAAGAGGACTGGGAGCCCTGGAGCCTCACCCCTGGGGGCTCAGGTGGCCGCTCTGACCCCAGGCCCCACCGCGGAGTGAGCCCCTGGCCCCTCCCAGGGCAGAGTTGGCGGGTGGCCGGCTTCTGCCTCATCAGACCCACGCTATGGCCACTAACCCGCCTGGTCCCTGGAGACCCGTTCCTGCAGGCTGGGTGACCGTCAGATTGAGAACGTTTGTGTCCCGAGTATCAATACCATGATTTCTTTTTTATTATTTCTACCTTGAAATAATTTTAGACTTCTAGAAAAGCTGCAGAAAGAGCCCCGAGTTCCTGGATGCCCTTCGCCCACGTGCCTGGGGCCAACGCCCCATGCAGCTATGGCGTGGCATTCGTCCTCGGGACAACAGCACCAGGACACCAGAGCCAGCATAGTTAAATGGCAGACCTTATTTGGGTTTCATCTGTTTTCCACAAATGCCCTTTTTCTGTTCCAGGAGCTCACGTTGTATTTAGCTGTTATGCATGACCTCCTTTAGAAAGCCTCCAAGAACTTATTTACTTTTTCGTGGTGTCTTTCCGGGACCTCACACCACTTCCATGAGCTAGAAGTGTGGGTGTGGACGTCGTTAGGGGACAGCCAATTACACACTATGGCAAGTGTCCCTGCCCGGCATATGCCAAGAGTGTCTAATCCGGCTTCCGTGAACCAGCGAAGTGGAGGCCGACTGACACAAGGCAGCCTCAGGTCCCCACTGTCCACGGGGACAGAGGGAAGTGCCCACTTTTGCTCCTAGTTGATGCAGGCAGCTGACGGCTCAGACACGTCACACTGCTCGGTCATCTGGAAAGGGCCCTCAATCTGCCCCCGGGGCTCGGGAACAGATAGAATCTGGAGCCCATTATAGTACAAAGATGCCCCAAAGGCCACGTTTGTGCCCTGCACATCGCCATGACTTTCAAGCGTCTGCCGCAAAGGCTAGGGCTCCTTGGGGTTGCTGTTAGTGCGGGGCTGCTCCCGGCGTTCCGGGGTGCTGCCAGGAGCCCTCCATAATCAAAGCAGAAGCCAGCCCCGTGGGTGTCCAATTCCAGGGGTGTTGGTCTGCCAGTCACCGCCCGTGGTCAGGTGTCGCCGAGCACAGGTTATGAACTTTAAATTCCAAAGGAGATAAATAGCACAGCCCTGGTCCCAGAGTGTTTGCCCCAGCAGGGCCATGGGTTGAGGAGGAACCCCAGGGACTCAGCCACTCCAAGCAAAGGAAACAAGATGGTGGAGGCCAGGCTGGGTTCCCCTCTGGCTGGGCTGTACAGGGGCAGACAGCCCCTCTCTGGGCTTCATGGCCCTCACAGGCTCACCCCTCCCCTGGCGCGGCAAGCTTGCCCACCTCGGACCTTCCCGGCTGCTGCTCTCCTGCCCCCATGCTCTTCCTCATCTCTGCTGCCTCAGCAACACCTCCTCAATCCCCCCAGCAGGACCAGAATCCTTGCCACCTCCCACCCACAAACCCTACACAAACGGGGAGCCTTCACGGCTCTTTGCTGGGTGTCCCAAAGGCTCCTGCTGCATTTCACTGGAGTGTCTGCCTGCAGGTCTCCCCACGCAACCGGGATTCCACGAGAAGGGGTCTGTGTCCAGCTCCCGTTCTATGCTTGTGTTCCCAGTCCTAGGCACAGGGCCAGAGACCCCATGGGTGTCCCCCCGGCAGCTGGTTGGAGGACGAGAAAGAGGGAGGGAGAAGGGGAGAGATGAGGGACCGTGTTCTTTCCCTGGAGAATAAAAGTGGCACCTGGCAGACCACAGACTCCGCACAGTTCAGCTTCGGTATGACAACCTGGCCCCATGCACTCAGAGCGACCTCAGAAATTTCTAGATGAGCTTTTAGATCAAACTTCTAGACCTAGATCTGCAGCAGGTGAGAAAGTGGAGCCCGGAAGTCAGAGTGGCACCCGCAGAGGCCTCTCTTCAACAGTGAGACACAGGCTCCTGATAACCGGAGGGGCCTCCCCGCCCCGGTGCCTGCCCTGGCCTTCCGCACCAACCACGGGCTCGGGCTCCAGACAGGGTGGGGGGCCATCTCGGCCGGAATCTCCTTTCAGAAGGAGCTGTCAGCGGGGAGGGCAAGCAAGGGCAGAAGCGGCAGGGCCAGCCCTGGAGGACGAGCCCGAGTGTCGGGGTGGCCCACAGGGAAGCTGTCGGCTTCGGCACCTGTGGGCCATCAGCATCCCTGAGTAGAGTCATGCCATAGAAGGTGGGACAGGAGCCATGGGGAGCAGGACTCGGACCCAGGACAGGAGTGAGGGAGTGACCCAGGGAAGCAGGGCTGTGGCTGGAGGGTGGTGTGGCCGCTCCGGGGTGAACGTCCTGTGAGTTGGCAGCCACAGAAGCTGGCAGAGGGGCTGTGGGAGCAGAGCTCCTGAGATGCAAGAGTGCATGGCTCCAAGGATAGAGGGAGGGCAGGTTGTCAGGGGTAGGACTCTGCTCCCCAAGGCGGGAGGGTCTGGAAGACAAGGCATGGAGGAGCTTCTGGAAGCTTCCAGGTCCTCAGGAAAAGAGACGGTGAGTGCCTCTGCACCTAAGGGAGGGGAAGGTGTGGGGAGAAGGAGAAAGTCTGAAATAGGCAGCCCACAGATCAACATAAGCAGGGAGCTCCTGGGGGGCATCCAGGTCTGAGCTACAGTGAAGAGGAGCAGTCAGTCGGACTCCCTCAGGCCAGGGTCTCCACAGGAGGGAGAAACAGGCAGGACTGCATGCACGGAGGGACAGGGACAGGGCCACACCACCGCAGCAGGGGCCACGGCCGGCCCAGAGCTGGTGGGAGCCATGAGCCGCAGGGGCCTCCTGACCCAGGTTGGCCAGTGGAGGATCCTGCCCATGGAGGTCCACGTGCGAGTCCATGATGCCCTCATAGGGAGCAGCGGGGAGACCCCTAAGGATGCAGATCAGTCCTGCTAGGCCCAGAAGCTGCATGTCAGTGGTCATCCCGGGGGCCGCCCCGGCTGCTTGGCCCAGCCACCCCCATCCCCACCCCCCCCAACCCCCCCGCGCAGTTCTCTGAGCCTGTCCACGGCAAGACTGACCGCTGAGCGTCACGCCCGGGACGACACACCCCCAGACTGCTGCTTGGGCCCCTCCTGACGTTGCCGGGAAGAGATGGGGCACCAGGACTGCGTGTGAGTCCTACCGGAGGGGCCGGTGTCCAGGCGCAGAGCCGAACTGCACACCCGGCTGTGAGAAGCCGCCAACTACCACCAGCTCTGCGCTGATTAGTAATGATGTGTTTAATAGAAATTTCAAGGTTCATTACGGGATGTGGATTAATTAAATGGAGAGGGAAGATAATGAAAGATATTCCCACCGGACACATAACGGAGCAGGCCTGCTGTGGCAGGAGGAGGGATGAAACCGCGGACATTCCGGAACCCTTGAAGTTTGCCCACACGCCAAGGAGCGAAGCCTCTGCCTCGTCCTCCAAAGCAAAGGTGGTGGCAGAGGCCCCGGGGTTGTAGGCAGCCCCCAGATGGGCTGGGCCTCCCTCCCATTCTCCCTGGGCCTGGGGAGGTGTGGCTGCCCCCACCATGGGCTCAGCCTCACACCCACCTCCCTTGCTACTATCCTCCCACGATGGGCGCTGGCTGCGTGCGCCTTGACTTCTCTCAGGCTTGGGGAGGCAGGAAGGCCCCAACGGCTTGGGAATCCATCGAGACGCACGGACCCCCGTGGCCGAGAAGCATGGGCGAAGGAGCAGCTGTGGATCATGGCTCTGAAGGCTCCATAGTCCAAGGAGTCCTGGGGGTATCCCCAGAATCTTCCAGAGACTCTGGCCAAGCAGACTTCCAGCTTGCGGAGCAGCCCATCGGAGCACGAGATGCTGAATCCCATTGTCGGTGTGATAGGATTGAGCGTCCACACATGTTCTTGGCCATGAGAACAGTGCTGCCCCCTGTGTTTGCACACCTCCCCGGAGTGCCCGGCATACCCCTCCCCAATCTGATGCTCGCACGAACCCACCCAGAAGCTGCATTGAACCCATTTTACAGAAATTGCCGCCAGCAAACTGCCGCTACACACAGCATTTTTTTCACGTGTGCAGGGCTATGAAGAGGTGTTTTCTTAGTGCTTGGGGTCCAAGCCTGCTCCCATGACCCATCAGCTGCGAGGATCTGTTGTGACCCTTACCCCTGTCACCATGGATCCTTCCTGGTTTCCCCAAAACAGGGAGGTTTACTGATCACAGAATGACTGCATTCCTACCATGGACGGGGGGAGGAGGGCTCAATGGTGGATTTAGGCCGAATAAGGGGCTCTGCCGTGGTCCTTGAGCAGGGACGGCGTGGGCCTCTGCTGCACATCTGGGCCCTTTGCACCAGAATGAAGGTCTGTGTGACCCGGGTTGGTCCAAGGGCCCAGGTCGCTGGGGCCGGGCTCCCACTCCCCCAGAGCCAGTCTGAGATCAGCACTGCTTGCACTCATGAGAGCCTCTGAGCGGCCACAGATATCACAGACTCTTGGCCCCAGAGTCCAGGTGAGGTCCGGCAGCACCTCGGTGCTTCACTTCCCACCTATTGCTGCCCAAGTGACTGTCCATGCACCCAGTTACCTCCAAATTCCCCTTCATCCTCTAAATCAGCAGATCTGCCAAGAGGTAGAGAGGAGGTCACAATCCTTCTCCCACACAGCAACAAGTGACAGCAGCCCAGCCGCATTCATCCGCGATAAACCTCCCATCCAGTTTGCACTCCATAACGCAACCCTCCAGAAGTAAGAGAAAGGGCAGTCCACAGTCCGCTTCAGGAGAAGGCCGTGACGCTATACGGATTCAAACAATCCAAGGTGCTCTGTCGTTTTCGTATCTGCGTCATATTTTCTGGACTCTCCAGGAAGGACGGAGATGATGGAAACTGGGGTTCAGGTCCAGCTATGGGTTTTCCCACCTGCAAGGAGATGTGGCTGGAGCTCCAGGAGAGGAAACAGCCATGCAGGCCCCTGGAGGGTGGGAGGTCCAGCCTGCTGAGCCCCTGACGCCGGCAGCCAGGGTCCCCCCAGGATGAAGTCTGGGCCGATCTGCTGCTTCCTGCTGGAGAAG
This sequence comes from Mustela erminea, assembly GCF_009829155.1. NCBI lineage: Eukaryota > Metazoa > Chordata > Mammalia > Carnivora > Mustelidae > Mustela > Mustela erminea. Next base: position 45,243,159 of record NC_045621.1, on the reverse strand, counting down.
CCGGTAAGCTCTGCAGGGGAACATAAATGGAAGGGAGCCCAGAAACCACCAGCAAGCCTCTTCCCTCAGACCACTGAGACAGAAAGCCTACAAGACGTACTCTCAGTCACCGTCACCAGGAGTGGGAAGGGCAGGACTGAACTCGAACTCGGGCCCCAGGAACGCACATAGGGTGAACGCCCAGAGCTAGTCAGCAAGACCCAGTGGGGGAAGAGACCAACACCAGGGGACAGACAGTAAGACGCACCAAGCAAATGTATAAGAGAGACTATTTCAGCCGAGCACCCAGGGGAGTGGGGGGGGGGGTCACCCTGCATGGGATAGCCAGACCACAGCCTCCATGGCAGGCCCAGGCCCGTCCACTTATGGAGGCAGAGACCCGTTGACTTCTCTGCTGCCGGTCAAGCCCACGTGGAGAATTGGGGAAGGAAGACCCATTCTTCCACGCGTACATGGTGCATTTGACACTGTGGCCATCTGTGGGGGCACAGTATTTGAAAAGGACATCTTTAGTCTCTGCACCTTGTCCCCTGGCTCATTGCACAAAGTCATACGTCCCGAGCACGAGGATTGTAGAACAAAGAGAAGCCGTTGGAGTCCTCCACCTGAGGAACCATCCCTATAGAAGATGCAGAAGAAGCTTTCCAGGGAAAACAGTTCCAGGGCAAGGGTCTGGGGAGGGGGGCGCAAAGAATAGGGCTGAACAAAGACTAAAAATTTAGATAAATCTAGACCAACACCGTAATAAATCTCAATGGAGTGAAACACAGAAATAAAACACTAACAACAATACTACTATTGGCAATGGCACTAAATTTACCACTGATTGTAAATCTACAATTATCTCAAAAATAAATGATTTTTAAGAAGAAACCGAGGAGTGCGTCGATTCAATGACAGGTGCCTGGAGCAACACTCACGCGGCGTCCGATTGTATGGACCGTATTCGTTTCTGGAGCTGCGGTAACAAATGACCACAAACTTGGAGGCTTCAAACCACAGAAATGTATCATCTCATAGTTCTGGAGGCCAGAAGTCTGAAACGAAAGACGGTCAGGCACTCCCCACGGGCGCCCCAGGGAAGGACGTGCAGCCACTCCCTCCCGTCCCTGCTTCCGGGGCCATGGCTTCCTCCTCTTCTGCCTGAAATCCACCCGGGCTTACCTCTATAAGGACGCCTGGCCTTGGACTGAGGGCTCAGCTGGCTAATCCAGGATGATCTCATATCAAGATCCTCCACGTAAATGCATCTGGAAAGATCCTTTTCCTAAACAAGTGCCATGCATAGGCTCTGGGAACTCAGATGTGGACACAGCTTTGGGGGACCCACCACTCACCCCACTGCATGGGTGAAGCTATCTGTGCCTTTGGTTATGAGGATCCCAGATATAGCGGGACCCCTGTTGTACCAAGAATTCTGTGGTACAGACCCCCGCCCCACCCCATGTTTTCAATGTCGAGTCCTCTAGGACAGACTAGAGGACAGTGGGCTGTGGGGGCGGCCTGGGCTGGCCTCTCACTGAATGAGAAGTTGCCCCTCTAGATCTTTCAGGAAGACCTCCCAAAGTGCTCCCCGGGGATCCTGTCACCAAGTCCAAAGGAGCAGGAAGGTGAACATAGCCCGGTCTTGGGACAGGGATTGCTCTGCTCACCTCCAGCAGGAGGCGACCCGGATTCCGCCTGGCTGGACGCACCCACCTGCTCCCAGCAGGCATTCGCTGGTAATGCCTCCACGGACCCGCTCTCTACGCTAAACGTAAACCCCAAATGAGGAAATTGCAACCATTTGGGATAGTTCAAGTTTTTAATTACTCCAGGAAAAGTTAATTACAACTCAGTGGCTGCTTACTCGGCAGTTTTCTGAGAGCAAACAGACGCGCCGCCGCCAGATGGGGAGCCGGATCATCCTGGTTGGGGCCATGTGGAGCCCAGGACACCTAGGGGCCAGGGGGCACGGCCACCACGGCTGGGGGGACTAGGTGCAAGCCCCTTTTCCCCCTCCGGTCAATTTTCTGTATCTGCTGACAGAAATGAGGGAGCGGACCTCAAGGCTTCCCTTGCACTCAGGTGCTGTTCCCATCACGTGCACCCAACTCCCCGGGGTTTCTGGAATGCACCACTCCTCACATTTGCGTGGACAATGGCAGGGGTTCAAATGCTGACTCCACCTGTTATCTGTGCAGCCCGAGGCCGCTGCTTAACCTGGCTGAGTCGAGACATCCTCATCTGTGCAAGGGGAAGGACAACACAACCCTCCTCGTTGGGTCGTCATGGGAATAAATGAGATGGGGTGTGGCCACTGGGGAAAACATCTGGGCCAGAGAGCAAATCCAGTGGTTGTTAGGGACAGTGATGATGATGGTGGTGGTGGTGACAATGGTGATGTGTGTCCTTATTTGAGGCTGTGGCCCAAATACCCCTCTCCCAGCCCTTCTACTGCCTGCCCCTTGTCTTCACATGCTGTCTGACCAACCACTCAATAAGAGAAGACAGCCCCGCATTGGGCTCCCTGCTCAGTGCCGAGCCTGCTTCTCCCTCTCCCTCTGTCTGCCACTCTGCCTTCTTGTGATTTCTCTGTCTCACTGTTAAATAAATAAAATCTTAAAAAAGAGAGAGAGAGAGGACAGGAATACATCATTCGAAACAAAAAGGAGTTCTCTCAGCTTGGCTCACTCGGAAAGATGGAAAGCCACCGCCCTTCACCCTCTGCCTCTGCAGGCCTGGTGGGACACCAGCGGCCCCGGCCCAGTCTGCAGGCTGCCCAGCTCAGGGCTGCAATTAGGCCCACGGGGACAGGTGTGTGTGCCCACACCACTCTCCACGCACGAGCTGAACCCACCTGCCCCCATGCAGCTTCCTCCCGGAAACCTCTCTGTGGGGCTCAGCTTCCTCTCTGCCAGGCTGGGCCTGGGGCTGGGCCTGGGCTCCCCTCCTCCTGGGCTTTCCCTTGGCAGCTCAGCCTGGCAGGTGGCTTCTGAGCCAGCATCCCAAGAGACAGAAAATGGGGTTGCTATTTCCCACACCCGGGCCCAGAACTGCTTGGGCATCACCTTCCTGCTCAAGCAGATGCAAGACCCACATCCAGGGGGAAAGAGTTTCGAGCCCAGCTCTCTGCAAAAGGGGTGCCCAAGAATTTTGGGACCAAGTTTGAAACGATCACAAGAGTAAAAAGTGTCTCCGACTGCAATTCTGGGTAAATCAGTTAGCACGTATATACCACACTTTGCCATCACTCTTCAAAACAACTCTTCCATGTTTATTCCATGCTGGGTCAGGTTCTAAACCTGTACATACACACTCTTGATCCCCAAGGCACACCATGGGCACTCCCATTTGGCACTCCAGGAAACTGAGGCTGGGACGTGGAGTCCCTGGCCCTTAGCTGTGTGGCTGCTGTGAGGTTTGAGGCCAAACAGTGGAGCCCGAGGGTTGAGCGCCCCACACTCCTCAGCTTCTCTGTCCTGTGCACAGAGCTCGGGCATCCCCACCCTTGTAACTGAGCGGCCGCGAGGTGGAGGAGGTGGGTGAAGACCGGACCAGCAGGGCCCAAAGACGAGCAAGAAGGCCTGGAGGAGCTCCGCTCAACGAGCGTTGTTACCTAGAAGGTGGTGAAGGCGCACACCCAGGAAGCAGGCGAGTCATGCTTGGGCAGAAAGGTCAGCAGTTACGTGACCCTCCCGGACAGGAACAGAAGGGCACGCTGGTTTCTCTTGCAGGAAGTATGAACAAGAGCACGTCCGCCACCAGGGAGGACATGGGTGTCCTCTGGGTGTCAACAGTCACAGCGGTTCTGGTTTCCAGGTATCATAGGAGACATGGGGCTGGGCACACCCAGAAGGGGAGGGCCTGCTGGAAGGAGGGACCGCAGGGGGAGCCAACGGCAGTGGAATTTGGCGGCATGAGTGGGGAGGGGAAGTGTGTGTCCCCAACAGATGGAACCACATGCCGAGCAGAGTGTGGACACATGACTCACTGGAGACAGAAAACAGCTTCCCTGGGCCAGAGGGCAGAGTGCATGGAGCAAGCAGGGGACAGAGCTAAGAGTGTTCTAGTGCCCACCCCTCCCGAGGCCCCTCCGAGCTCACCCATGAGCTGTGGCAAGCCCACGTCCACACTCTTTCAGTCTCTGGGCTGGAGGCATGAATCCACCAGTGCCGTGAAGCGGCTGGAGTTGGGTACCTGTCCTCCATGCCTTCCAGGACCCACCCAGCTCACCAAGAAAACCATCTTCAGGACATATTTTCCCAGAACTTGAAAACATTATCTGTAGTATACAGAAGCAAGAGTCAATCCTGTGCCTCAGATTCTTCAAGCAACTCTATACAGTGGCAAATCTGAACACCATGAAGGGGTGGTGCTGGGGAGACAGAGGCACGTCATGAGACCTGGGGTGAGAACGGAGATATGGGGGACACGGCCACACCATGGTGGAGGGGAGAACTGGGTCAGGTCTCAGAGGACATGAGCGAGTTTCCCAGGGAGGATGGAGAAAAGGTGCTCCAGGCAGGGGGCAAACTCGTGCAAAGGCCCTGGGGTACATTGCCGGCACAGAATGCCAAGTTTCCAAGTGACGCTGTAGTCAGACCTGAATTCTTTTTGACCCCAAGAATGGAGAAACAGAGTGAAGAAAACTTCTTACTCCTCCATAGATAGGACACTGCTCAGTCAGCTTGATCTTACTGTTCTGGTCCCCATCTCATACCAGAGGACTTCCCTGGGTCTCCCCCACCTGCCAGGAGTAAGGGAAAGGAGCCTTGCTCTCCAGACACACTTGTGCATGACTCCCTTCCTGGAAAGTTTGGGAAGAGCTCCTCATGTCAGGGTGGGCTCTTGCTCCACAGAAAGAACCCTATGATCCCCCATCTCCCCCAACCAGCCCTCCAAGACCCCGCAGAAAACTGGGCCCCGTCAGGACTGTGAAGACATTGCACTTCAATGTTTGGGGCCAGCTTCTCTGTATATGAAATGAGATGATGAGACCAGATCAAGGGATCCCAAAATGTCTCCTAGAGATGCCTCAGAGGCCCAGGAGAGAGGAGGAAAGCAGGAGGCCCTGGGTCTCCATGGGACCCCCCAGCCTCGGGCAGCCCCACTGACCTCCCTCATTCATCAGGGCTCTGCACATGCACACACACGGGATCCGCACACACACATTCGCACAAAAACACAAGAGGGTGTCGTGGCTGAGCCAGCTGCTCCCCGGCTCCCCTCCGACCCTGCTCCTTTTTCCTACGAGCCCATCTTCCAGTCAACGAGTCACCGCACTGCACGAAATATGAAGAAAGGCAAAAGTGGTTTGGAAAGGTCAATAAGAAATGCATAATTCAGGCAGCGCGTCTCCCGGAGGGACCGCTGATGGAGGAGATGCGGTGAGAACAGGAAGTGGGTTTTCACCGCAGAAGGAGACGCCAAGCCAGCCTGCAGCTCTGTACACTCGCAGAGGTCCAGGGGCACAGCCGCGCTCAGTCACCCTGGACAGCACCCCGGGCTGGAGGGGAAGGACGCATGGAAAGCTGGCATCCGGAGGGGAAGCCAGACTGGCCCCTGCCTTCTGGCTGTGCACACAGCTGTTGCCAGGCAACCAGAGATGGAGAGATGCGATCGGACCGGGCATTTGCTTTTTTCTGCGTTATCAACCAACTTAAAAGTCATCAGTGTTGCGTGGCTATAGGTCAGTCCTGGCTCCCGGGTGTCCCCACCTGCCCCGTGCTGGACCCTAGGGAACTCTGTGTCTCCCAGCCGAATTGGCACAGTGGGGGGGGGGGACAGAGAAGAGACCAAGGCCAGCTTCCTGCCAGCACTGAGAGCTTGGGGAGCTTATCTAACCTATTCTGTAAATGAGCAGACTGGTCGTGCTTGCCTCCCGTCTGTGCCCACCCCTCGGTCCCCCAGTGGCTGGCCAGGGTCACATGAGGCGACTGGGAGCCACAGAATGTCATGGGAAGGAAGGGATGCTGGCCACTCCTGCTCTGTGCCCTCCGAAGCATCACCTCTCGGGAGCCTCATGGGGCCCATCCTGTAGAAGACACGAGGATCAGGATGTTTACAAACAGGTCACACTCCACATTTTCTCAGCAACTTGTATTCTCCCATCAACTACACAGCCTGTAGGTCACTGGCAGTCGATAGATGCACAGAGTTTCATTTTTACAGCTCTGGGGTGTTTCATGGTGGAGACTTGGACAGATTTGCTCCTATTCTTTGCAATTTAAATACACCCTTAGGCGTGTTCCTCTTCCACCAATGACTCCTCCTCCAAGCCATGTAGGCAGCCATGGGCAAACTGAGACTGAAACCCAGGCTCCCCACACACGTGCGCTCCTGGCACACTCACGCTCATGTCCGCAGTGTGATGGGAACACCTGATGGGCTTCCAGGGAGAGTCAGTCATAGAGGAGCAGCCTCTCCCCAGGGGAGGCCGCCCTGCTCCCTGGGGCCTGAGCCTGCGCTGCCTGTTGGGCTCAGCCCCCAGCTGCACACACTCGGGCTGCTGCGTGCACTAACACCCCCGCCCCCGCGGTGTACCCTCAGCCTGGCCGCTGGGGGAGAACCACCCATGGCTGTGCTCCAGCAGCAGGGGCATAGCCCAGGTGGCCCCCACCCATGTCCTCGGGACACAAGGACCTTCGGAGGAAGGTGGGTGGGGTGGCCCTTGCCCTTGGCCGCCTACCAGTCGGCCCCGGAGATCAGGACTCAGAGCTGAAAATGGAAGGAGAGGCTTCTACTTACTTGAAATGCCCCAAGCAAAGTTGGAAATGAGTCTGAAGGCCCGTGTGTAGGGAACAGCCCCCTGTGTCCCGAGCTGTGACGTGTGTGACCTCCGTGCTAATGGGGTGTTGCTTCCAGCTCAAGGAGGCAGGCCAGGCTCCCTGCCACCATCCCTCACACATTCGAAGGGGCTCGGCTCCAGTCCCCCTGGTGAAGCCGAGGAAGACGTACCATCTCCAGGTGCTAGGGTGGGAAGGGGCCCCAGATGAGATGGGATGACCCCTAATTTCACAAGGTGCAGAAATGGAAGCCAGGGAGATCCCTGCGTGTGACCACATACCTGCACACAGTGTGAACCACGCTCAGAGGACCTGAGCTGCCAACACCACAGAGTCCTAGACCAGGGTCTGCTCATTATGCCTTCATCGCAAGCATCTTGGGAAAATACATTCCTCTAGGAGTTTGCAAGCATATTACCAGCAAGCATCTTTTTACAGAAACCACTCTCGGGGACAATCATGAAGGTCACAGGCTCATGTGCCCAGGCCCCCCGACCCACCGGTACCTGCCTCAGATCCTCACCAGCATCCTGTGCGACGGGCAAGGCAGCCGCCTCGATTTCTGAGAAGGACCCTGGTGAGTGAGTAAGCAGCCCTTCCAGGAGAGGCGGCCAAGACTGGGGAGCAGCTCCACCAGTCGGCATCCACCAGGGACCGCTTACTCTGTTCCAGGCTCTGTGCCATGCGCTCCTTAAGCATTTTCTTCTGAAAGCCTCGAACAAACCTGTCAAGCAGACAGGTGTGAATTTTGATGCTCATTTTACAGATGAAGATACGGGGGCTTGGAGAGTTTCAATATCGCACAGCAAAAGAGGTAGGATGCCAGCCTTGGTCTGCAGAACAGGTAGTCTGGGTCTCGGTCCTGCCGCCCACATCCTTGAGCCCTCTGGGGTAAGGGAGTGGTGCGTGGCAGGACCCTGGTGTTCCTCTGGGTGTGAGGCCCACAGAGACACCCGTGTACTGCACTGCTCTGCCAATTTGGGCAGAGCACCCTCGGCCTGGAGGCCAGTGTTTCCCATAACATTGAAAATGTGCCGGGGGATGATGGGCCCCTGCCCTGGCTGCAGGCTCAGAGAGCAGTGCCCACGGAGGCCGTGCAAACCCCACACTGGGTGCGTGGTCCCCTTCGTGTCCATGCTATGGTGATGGGCCAAGAGATCCAGCAGTAGAACTCTGTGGAGACAGAATAGAGTACGGAAACTTCTTGCTGAGGACCATCAAAGCAGCAGAGCTTTGAGCCCAGCTGTGTTGTCCTCAGCTTGGCCTCTGGGGCAGCCAGACCCGCCCTGGGGGGACACAGCCCTGCGCCTGCTGCAGTGACCAGCTGGGGAGCAGCCTTCCTCTTCTCCCTCCTGCCGGAGACAGGTGTGCTTTCCAGGACCCTGGGTGCCCAGACTATAACAAAGCTCTCAGAAAGCTGTGTCTCCATCTGGAACATTCCAGAAGGTATTCATGAAAACCCAGAAGTGAAATTCCTGAAGCCCCCAGTAAGATGTCTGTTTGATAGTCTTTCCAAAAAAAAAACCCAGCTACTATAACTCGGGGCAGCTGGGGGTAGCTTTTCCTGTTCACCCCATCCCCAGACTTCAAATTTGTATTTCCATCTGCGTAATGCATGCTCCTGCATCTAAAGGCAAGCAGAACATGAGACTTGCTCCTTTCCGGGAGGCAGACCCCTTTCTAGGGGTACGTGGGGCTCTATCCTCAGGAGACAGAGACCAGGGCCCCATGGCCTTCCCTCGCAGCTGGGAGCCCTGTCCCCATGCGAAAGGGCCAGCTCCCCAGCCCGAGAGGTCCCGACCCCCAGAGCTGCAAGGAGTCAGGACTCAGATCACATGCTTGCTGTTGGCAGCCGGGTAGCAGGGTGCACTGTGTGGAGGGCGCTGCTTGGTCCCCAGTCCCAGTCTGGGGGACCCAGCTTGTCCTGGCTCTGAACCTCCTGTATGGAACCACTGTCCTGGGAGGTTCCCCTTCTTCCAGGCCCTGAAACTGCACACTGACGGGTCTCTGGGGCTCCTCCCCAGTACTGGGCCTTGTGCTGTCTCCTCTTCTGCCTTCACTGCTGTTGGAAATTACATCTTGTGGGCACAGTTCCCGGCTCCCCACTCCCCCTCCGCACCGTTCCCACCTCTTTGCCTCTTCATCTCTTCCTCTAGAGGGGGCGCCGCTTCTTATCCATGCCCAGGTTGACACCGAGTGTGTCTTAAGTTATATAATGTATAAACTAAAACATGTGCTACATTAACTATATATAAACTAAATTAATATATATAGATTAAATGTATATTTTTAATTTCCCAGGACCTTTCCTTATCCCCGCTTGTTCCTCTTTGGGGTTTTCTGTCATGTCCTAGGGACAATATATTTTCATTTCTAGGAAGATATTAGAGTCTCTGTATCCATTTTCAGGAGCCTCCAGGACAAGCGAGCCCAAGCTCAGTGACTTAAGGCCCCAGTGACAGCAGAGCTGCCCTAGCAAGAGAGTGGGCAGTGTAGAGGGAGGCCTGTCTCCCAAGTGGGTCCCCACAGCGACCGGCCACCTCATCTTGGCGCTGGCCTCAGGGGTCAGGCCATGTGGACTTCATCAGACACAGAGGGAAACTGAGGCTGGGCTTGGACCACTCACCTCAGAACAACAGGAGCGACGCCAAGCCCCAGCCAGAACCTGCAGAGGCCTGGGGTTCCTGGCCAGGGTCGTGGGGGGCCCAGCAGCATCTGCCCTAGTGGGGCATCCCAAGTCCCTTTGCCACATCCCCACAAAAGTGTCCCTTTGGAGAGCCGGCTCTTGCAGGGATCTGTCTAGACTGGTGTCCTATGTAGGCGCCATCCGCTGTGGACCTTCTCCTGCACTACCTGCCCCCAGGAGACAGTGCTCAATGCCCCTGCCAGGAGCAAGGCCCCCAACGACCCCTGGAGGATGAACATCAGACACCTCACCTGGCAGGTTCCCTTCTAGGAAGCCCTCGAGCCCTGGGCCCAGGCTCGTGCATGCGCTGCACACGGGTTCCCCAGCACAGGATGGTGGGTACTGGACAGCATCCCAGGAACACCTCCTTCAGAGCCTCCATGCACCCATTCAGAACTGCTTGCCCACGGGCCCCATCACGTGGGACGCTGACAGCCTTGGGACAGACAGACAGACAGCATAAGCCTGCGGGAAGCCGACTTCCACCTGATAAGCGCCTGAGGGAAGTACGTTCCCCAGGGAGGTAACAGCAGGACATGCACCTGCGGGATCACCTGGTCAGCCTTCTCGAATGACAGCCCCCTGGGCTCCCTGAGGGAGGACAGGTAGGCCACCCTCCCCTTCTTGGACACCAGGCCTGGCAGGAGTGACACAAAACCAGCTCACAGGGTGCCGTGGAGCTGGTGGGTGTGGGAAATGGGCGTGCACGGCCACAGGCATCCGGGACAGGCTTGTGCTCTAGTACAGCACTCCTCTCCTCGGAACGGCGTCCATGCCACTCCCATGGCCCAGGAAGAAGGCAGTCCTGTTCTGTGGACACAGCACAAATGGGGGGCTCAGGACGTGGTCCCCAGGGCAGGGGACATCAATAGGGTGCAGGCCCTGGAGCCCATCCAAGCAGGACAGAGGCCACGCAGGCCTTTTCCGGACAACAGCTGCCAGCCAGCTCTGTCCCCAGCACTGCAGAGTGGGTAGAGTCTAGCTTCATTCTGACTGTTAATCACTGGACCCTCATCATAGCTCTGTGAAGGTGGCACCATCGCTGTGACCATTTCACAGATGAGAAAATTGAGGGCCATAGGGCTGAGCTTGCACAAATTTGTGCAGGAGCAGAGGAACCAGTGGACAGGCTGGTCTCAGGTCACCTCACAGTGGATGGAAGCCCGGGGCCACCCAGATCTCGGAAATAGCTCCTTCAACCACCTGTAGCTCCCGTCTAACAGGTTGGCAGCCCAGGACCCTCCGACCCGCAGGGTCGCCCTCCAAGGGGAGGCAGAAGCCAGGGAGGGGCCTGGAGGGACAGAGACACTGGAGAGAGCAGGCGAAGCGTCAAAGAATTTGCAATGAGTATCATCAGAAAAATAAAAGATGTCGCATCTCTGAATCAGAAAGGATGACTATGAAAAAGATAAATGTGCAGAGAGCAAAATAGATTTGGGGAACAAAAAAATATAGCTGGATCAGGAAAGGCTCCACAGAAGGACTGAAGGAGGAAATTGAGCTAATATTGCAGAAGGGGTGATGGGAAGTAGGAGAGAAGAGGTAAGAAAATGAGAGAATTTGTTAAAGCCTGAATCACAGAATCCAGAGGAAGAGGAGAGAGAACACGGAGGGGACAGATTGCCAAAGAGTATTTTTTCCAGGCAGATTTCTCAAAAACAAAGTCCTCAGTGTGTGAATGGAAAGGGCCCCCAAGCCTCACTACAAAGGGCACCGAGGACCCAGCACCAGGCGCTTGTCAGAACAGAAGACCCTCGGGAACCAAGAGAAAACTGCCAGGTCCCCACAGAGACAAATGGCTCATGCAGAGCGTGGGGGCTCGGAGCGGGCACAGATGTCTTGGGAACCCAGGGCTAGGAAAAGCCCATGAGGGTGCTGAGGCAGCTTACTTAGAAAACCCTGGACGTGAAATTCCAGACTCGGCTTCTGTACAAATCAAATGCAAGAGGAAAATAGTCCAGAAATGAAGGGTCTCAAAAAGCTAGAATGTCCCTGAGACACAAACCTAGAGAAGGAGATGGGATCCGGGAATGAGAGGGATACCGCGTGCCAGGCTGGCTTGGGCAGGAGTCCATGCTGTGCACCGGACGACCCGGAGGGCAAAGGGCTCCCACAGGAGAAGGGCCGTTCCCCAAGTAGAGTTTGGAAGAAATTAAATAGGAATGGGGAGAACCAAGTACATAGGGTGGGTGGAGGGAGGCACTTCTTAATTCCAGAGGCAGTGAAACATGCAGGGGAGCAAACGTCACCGCGGTGGCCAGTCACCGCTAGGCACTCTGTAAGCACTTAACCCCCTGTTCAGGATTGTCACATGTCTACATGTGGAGGATGGCAGGTGACTCGTTCTCCATGGCAGGAGTCACAGGTAGCATTCTGTGGCGGAGGCCGGCCACGTGCTCACCCACCGTCCCACGGTCCTGCTGCAGAGGGCCTACGGTTCCCAGCCTCCCAGCACCTTGGTCAGGCATGTGACTGGCTCCAGCCAATGGGATGTGTTTCCTGTGTTCTGTCTGCCCGTCTGCCAGATGCTCTCTGGGCCGGGTCATCCTGGTGCAGCCATGGGTCTGAGCCTGGCTATCGGAGCCCATGGCGGCTCTGTCACCAGGCACCTGCCCCTGCGGCTCCAGGTGCACCTGCCCCTGCGGCTCCAGGTGCACCTGCCCCTGCCGGGGAAAGAGGGAAGTACAGGGCTCCCCAAGTCTGGCACATGGACCTCGGACTCCAGGCCCCCAGATTCTCTGGTCAAGGGCAGAGTCAGACGGCCTCCCGTCTGTGGCATCCCAGCCCCGGGGGGCTGCCTTGTCTCATTCTTTCTGGCCTCAGATGTTTCTGGTAGCTAGCAGGGCTGGGGTGCTCTTCCCGTCCACCTGGGATAGTGACCTCCAACTGGGCAGACTCTGAGCCCCTCGTTTCTGTTCCAGCCACTTCAGTTTCGATGAAACCAAGTAAATGGGGGCGGGGGGGGGGGGTCTGTCTCTCCCCGCCCAGCAGACACGGAAAGCGTCTCCCTGGCTCTGCCAAGTGAACCAGTTCGTGACTCACACTATTTATGGAATAACTTTGAAATCCAAGACCCGAGCCAGAAAATACTAAACCCCTTCACCTGTATGAGGATTTGGGGCCATTCCACAGGTCTTAGCAAATGGTCTCATTAATTAAAGTGTTCACAGGCCACCTGTGACTGGTGGGGGCCACGGGCTCATTCTTTACCGGCCTGAAAGCCGGGGCCGTGAGTCAGAGGAAAGACACTGTCTGTGCTGGGGCAGCTGGAGCAGGTGGGTCGTGGGCCCCATGCCTTCCCGTTCCCCTGGCATTCTTCTCTTGCTACCACGTGTCCCTCTCCCTCTGGCTCTGGAAAAGGAGATGGTTGTGGAGTCAGGCAGACAGACTCGGGGAAGGGGGGACACCCGTCGCCCACCCCAGAATAAAGCACCAGGGGGCCCAGAGCCTCTCTGAACGGCAGGGTCCCAAATCAATCAATTGCTGGGGGAGACGGATCGGGGTGAGTCATGTTTAATGTGCTCCGATGAGCTCACAGACTCGTACCGTTCCTTGATCGATGCTTGATAGATGGATGGATTGATTCCCCTTGTGCAATTCACAAAATGATTTAAAGTAGCTTACAAGTTGAGGATTTTGAAAAAATAGACCAACATCTCCCCAGTTCCCTCCCCTCTGGTCTCTGGTTCTATGAGCGGGTCTTTTCTAGATTCCACAAAAAAGTGAGATCATGCAAGGATTTCCTTCTCTATGTGGCTAAATAATGTCCCACTGCACGTGCAGACCACGGCTGCTTCTTCCATCTGTCCGTCGACGGACGCTTGGGTACTCCCACGTCTTGTCTGCTGCGGATAACGCTGCGTGAACCCCGGGGTGCCGGCCACCCTTCCAGGTACTGACTTTCCTTCTTGGGGGTGAGTACACAGAAGTGGGATTGCTGGATCCTAGGGTCATCCTCTGAGGGCGCTTCACGCTGTTTTCCACAGCAATAGCCCCATTTCGAGCTCCCATCAACAGGGTACAGGTCCGAGGCTACAAATCTCCCCCACGCAGGATGCAAGAGCTCTGGAGATCTTGCGCGAGCAGCGTGCTCACTGTCGTTAACCCCCCCGTGCTATACGAGGGGAACTTGCTAGAAAGGAGATGCCAGGTGTTTCTATCACACACAGAGACTGATAACGGCGTGAGGAGATGGAGACCTTCCTGGCTTGATCGTGGTGCTCATTTCACAGTGCATACCTGTATCGAAATACCATGTTGTAGACCTTAAATATACACAATTTTATTTTGTTAGGAAACAGACCAAATCTGGTTGAAGGGGAAACAAGAGTAGCCCCAGACCCCGGCCAGAGATGGTGGGTGGCTCAGCTCTGAATTCCATGGCCACCAAAGCAAACCTGGCACAGGTTCGGGGCAAGAGAACCAGGGGACCACAGAGGAGTGATAGGTACGCTTGGCTTCCACACTTGTCCGCAGGGATTGAACCCTCAAGTGCCTGGACCCTGGGATTTTGGGTTTCTGATCCACCTGTGACCCAGGCCTCACAGATTTCTGAACACATCTCTACAGTTGCAAAGGGCGCTGTGACCACCATGAGGCAGGAGGTGATGGAGAATGTGGGGACAATGATGGTCGAAGGCCTGACCCTGGTGGCCTGGAAGGTGGACAGGGGTTCCAGCCATGGTTGCAAATGCCCACCCCGCCAGTGTGGGGCCCGCAGGACAGAGGGTGGGATGCTCCAGCATCCCAGCAGCAGTGGTGGAGTCCGGGTCCCCGAATTCCAGACTCCGTTCTCGTGCTGGAAGACAAGGAAATCTGGCTGGCTGGCCCCAGGGCTTCCTTCCAGACTAGAAGCATAAAGGACCTCAGTGCTAAGGCCACCTGGCCCCCTGTACCCTTGCAGCCCTGCCCAGAAGCTACTGTGGACCTGGGTGCATCATCGGGAGCTGGTAAGGAAGCAGTCTGGACATTAGGGAACATCTCTTCATCCACAAGTTCCCGATCCTTCCGGGGTCACTGTGGGACCACCGGAAACTTCCCACAGCCCAGGAGGCCCCAGGGCCAATTCCAGGGGGCCCGTCCACCTCCCTGCAATGGGTCTGGGTCCCGGGACCCAGAGCACAGACCTCGCTTCCTGTCCCAAATCTGGAGGCCAAGCAAGTCATTCACCGGCCGCTGCCCCAGGGCCTTGCCTCCTCCCCTGGGAGGGAGCCCGGTCCCTGCGGCCTTGCCCAGTGAGAAGCCTCCTGGCGTCCTTTCTGGTTGGGAGCTATGAGAGGAGGAGCAGAGCACAGGCGAGCGGCCCTCTCAGGGGGAAGCAGCCTCTTAACTAAAACCCTCATAGATCTTTCCTCATGACAAGGAGACGGCAGCCTGGGATGGAACGGAATCGATCCCTCGTCCCGCTCGGATCAGCCCTGACGATTCCCTTCACAGATGTCAGCTCTGAGCAACAGGACGCATCCCCTGCTGCATCCTCAGAGCGTCTTTCAAGGCGGCTGCAAATGGAGGGAAGGCAGGAAGACAGGAGAGCCCGCGGCTGGCAGGGCTGCACCAGCCTTCGGGAGCGGCTGCCTTTCTGGTTTCCACCTTCTGTGTTGGGGACACCCAGGAGCCAGGAGCCCAGCCCCATGCGGCAGAGTTCCGGGGGCCCCACCCGCCCTTGCTGGACCCAGTATCCCCTGCCTGCACCCGGGGTGGCTCAGCTGAACTGTGGCCACGGGACACCTGAGAGTGGATTGAGGGCATGTCTGACGTCCATCAGACAGGGGACACGGGCACCTGGGAAGACAGCTGAAGTGAGGTCCTGGGGGTGCACAATTCCCTCGCAGCCCTGGCTGCCTGCACTGGCCTGCCGGGCTCTCCCAGTGGCCACAGGGGAGCAGCTGTCGGGGACCGTCAACTCCCCAAGCTGGGGCAGTTGCAGGGGGCGTCCTGCAGAAGCATTCCTGGCAGACTCTGGCCCCACGCCTGGGGAGGCATCTCCCTCTGCCTCTTGTTGAAGAGGATCCCCCAACCCTGCCAGGCAAGAGTGCTTCCTGGAGCCAGGTCCCTGTCTGGAACAGCCTGCCCACCAGGAAGCCGATCACCCCAATTCTCCACAGTGTCCTCCTGTCCAGCTCAGGGGGGTCTGTGTCAAACTCTGAAGCTCAGCATGAGTCGGGCATAGGCAGTGCCACTGAGGAGGCCCCAGCCCCTCCAGCCAAGTCTCCAGGGACCCCTGCTGGGCTCAAGCATGTCACGGGGCTGATGACCTTCCCAATTCATGCAGAGTTCCGGTCCACACCTTCCCTGCACACTGCAGACCACTTTAACTTCCCAAACCTCTGCGATGAGGACCAAGCTCAGGACTGACAGCCGGGGACAGAAGGCTGTCTCTGGCCTCATCCCAGACGAGGTCTATTCCATGCTGGGCCTGCAGGAGCCTCCCCACCAGAATGTGCCCGTTGCCACCAAGCCAAGCTAAGCAGTCCAGCCTAAAAAGTCTCGTTCCAAAGGTGGAGGCACGGAGGGAAATTTTTGTTAATGCACAGCAATTTTAAGAGCTGAAGTAACAGGTTCTCACGTTCCAAGGCGTTCACCCACTAACCTAAATATGAGATAGGGATCCTGAGCTTTATAAGGTTTTAAGGGTTAGAATGACAGACCTGGCTCCCTGTTGATCCCATCCCCCGGCCCCGAGCATCCTGCAGAGCTGTTGGGCTGAAAGGGTGGTCTCCCAGGGCACTGAGCCACCAAGAAGTGTCTGCAGAAGTTTCCGGAACTGGCTGCATCCTCCGCTGCCCATCTCAGTGATCGCCCGTGCCGCTGTCCTAGTCAGCATCAGGGTCCTGAGCACCCACCAAGCTGACCCCACTGAGCACCTCACTGTCCTGCCTATGCTGTTAGGGCCTCATGTCCCTGGGGTGCATGAAAAGTGGGGCACAGGCCGCCCAGCAGAGAGGTTTCCCTATTCCAGCCAGTCGGGAAACAGAACATTTGGTCCCTAGCATCCCAGTGGCACAGCTATGGGCAGAGGGTGAGCTCGCCCTGCCCAGAGAGCCCTAGGACCCCAGCACACAGCCATCCCCTTGGCTGTGATCCCCCCCGCTTCTTGGAAAAATCTGCTCCACTGATGGGGACGGTCACCATCCAAATCCTTCAATCCTGGTGGTGGTTACATGTCAGCTTGGCTGGGTCGTGGTGCCCAGCTATTTGGTTAAACATCTCTCAAGATGCTGCTGAAGTTTATTTTGTAGATGAGATTAATGTTTACAATCAGTTGACCGTGAGGAAAGCAGCTGACCCTCCACAATGTGTCTGAGGATCATCCGGTCAGGGGAAGCCTTCAGAGGAAAGGCCATTCCCCAGAGAAGAAGGAGTCTGCCTCCCACCCTACATACTCCCTCTTCCCCCGACCCCCCCTGCAGGTCTGCCCCACAGATTAGGGACTCGCCAGACCCCACAAGCTCAGGGTATCCGTGGGGGTCGTATGGGTCCTGCTTCTTCAGAGGATGCTGGCTGGTGCAGCCCGTCAGGTCCCGCTATGGGGAGAAGACAGAAATGAAGACGTAGATACACGGACACTAGCACAAGAAGCCTTAGGATTTTCTGTTTTTACTGCAGAGCTTGGGATGGCCAGATAAGACCTCGGACACCCGTCAGATCTCCCTGGGAAGATGCTCTGACACCAGCCGTGGAGGCGGGGGATGGGCTGCTTCGGAGTCGGGGGCCCTACGGTGTTTTCTCCCTTGAGAAGCCTGCAGTCTCTTGTGCAAGCGTTGGTGAGCAACCCCCGGGCAGCCCCTCCAGCCTCGGGGCTCCCACAGAGGATGACACCTGTTCTAGACTGAATGTTTGGGTCCCCCACAAGTTCAACATCCCCATGGGATGCTGCTCAGAGGGGGGTCTTTGGGAATCCATCAAGGCTGGATGTGGTCAGGAGAGCAGGGCCTGGGATTAGCGCGTTCATCAGAAAGGACAGCGGAGAGCTCCCTGTGTCTCTCCGCCACAGGAGAACACACAGGAGGGCAGCTGGCGCAAGCCAAAGGGGAGTACTCGCGGGAACCCCACCTACTGTCCCCTTGACCATGGGCTTCCAGCCTCTGGACTATGAGGAATAAAGGTCTGTTGTGTAGACCAGCGGATCCGGGCCACATTTCCCAGAGCAGCCACCATGCGGCCAAAGGAGGGTTGCTCTTGGAATCCAAGGAAAGGGGTGAGGACCAGACTCAAGGATCCCAGCTAGTGACTGCAAGCAGAGAGCATGTTCTCTGGCGCCGTGTCTGCAACTGAACACAGTGAGGCCAGGGGCCACCTGTCCCATGGTCGTGCGGAGATCAAGTGAGGGAACACGGTCTATAAACCATGCTGCACTGATGTTCCTCCCCAACACTCCTGGGGCCCAGAATGGACATCTCAAGAACATAGAGTTTTGTCTAAGAGGAAGCCACAAGAAGGCATAACCTAGGACCGCTCATAACCTAGGACCACCCTGGGATGAAGGGAGTCCCCCAGCCATGGAAAGCTGCCAAGGAAACCATGACCTAAAGGGGCCCGTCCACTCTGAGACCCATCACCTCCCCAACTGCCACTCGTTTGCCTCAAGCGCCAGAACACAGGGAGGGTGAGTGTGGAACAGGAGAGGAAGGCGGGTGAGTGCCATCTGGTCCCCTGGCCACTGGCATGGGTGTGACTTACCAGAAGAAAGTGCCCCAGAGGCAGCTGGGCACTGACGTCACAGAATCACGGGCCCCAGCTCAGAGCGCATGGCCCATCCTTGTTCGTTCACCTGTCAGGGCAAAGGATAACAGATGCCCTCAGGGTCCAGCCAGAATCATTCTGTCCCCAGCACATGCACCTGCAAACCTCTGACTGCCACCAGCAGGAGGGGAACGCAAATTCAGACCATCAGTGTAAGCCTCACTGATCCCGTCTCCACCAAAAACGAGTATTTGAAAACCAACCACAAAACAAAACTAACTTCGGGCAACACTGTTTCATTCAACAAACATTTCTGAACACCAGGCATGTGGCAGGCTTACTTCTCATAAGCAAATGATCAAGAAAATCAGAGCGGTGACTCAGCCCTGGGAGGGTGAGGAAGCTTGGATGCGAAGGGAAGAGGCAGAGTTCCTGCCATCTCGGGGGAAGGGGAAGGCGGGCATGAGGGTTTTCCAACACGTGGTTGGCAGCCATTGCTACCAGTGAACGAGTAGGGATGGCAGCTTCTCAAGGCCTCTCCTGGGCTGAGATGCAGCAAACAGAGTCGCCCTCCATACTGGCAGGCCCCATAGCTAATTCCATAATAAGCCCCCTTCACCACATCGAGGGCAGTCAAAAAGCTGCTACCGGCCTCCTGGGATTCTTGGTCCTATGCCGCATCCCACGGTCCGCAATTGAATGGCCATCTCTGTCCCCCGCCATGAAGGCTCACTCCTAGCTCCCAGCTGTGCCATTGCCTCCAGGGCCCTGCTGAGCCCCAGGAAGTGCACACACGTGAAGAAACCACCCAGACTGGAGAACGAACCCCTGAAAGAGCTGGGGGGCAGCACCCAGCACGCACACAGCGAAAGCATCTTCCTCGCCCACTGTCCCGGGGCACCGGGTGCTCAGAGGCTCTGAGTCCACCCTGCAGCCCAGTGCAAGCAGATCCACAGGGATAGAAGTGCCAGCTCCCAACAAGTTGAAGCAGACCATCTGCATCCAACCGGAAAGTATGAGACTGGTGGAGAAGCAGGAAAATAGGACCCGGATGAGGAAAGAAACGATTTGATTCCAACCTAAAAGTAGCACAGCTGATACAGTTGTTAGAAGGAGACGGCGACAGGGCCTCGAAGCACTGAGGAAGCTAGAGGAAGAGCGGAGGGGTGAAGTAAGCCTGGAGGGGCACAGAGATCAAGGAAATGAACCACCGGCGGACTGAGCAGCTGGGTCCCTGGGACGGGGGTGACAGCAGCTGGGATGCTGCCAAGGAGACTAGTGAACTCGAAATGCAGCGACGGGCACTTTCCAAAATGAACCCCGAAGAGCAAAACACTGGAGGAGAAGGAACCATATCAGAGGCAAGGAGACGGCCCCCGGTGCTCATCCAGGACTGCCCGGGCTCTCGTCCATACTACCCACCATCCACACCACCTCCCGGGACACTCCTAGAGCAGCCGGTCCTCAGCCCCAGGGCCTCAAAACAGGGAGGAAAGAGGGAGGGGTTTGCAGAGCCAGAGGCAGGTCGGCCGAAGCTAGCCCAGTAGTCAGCGGCCACCACAGCCCTGCCCAACACACGTGCACACACACTGCACGCACACACACCACACCCACATGTGCAACACACATGCCTGTGCACACACACACATGCCACACCCACCCCTCTTGTGTGGGGAATGGAAGACCCCCAGGGAAGGTCAGGGAGACCCTTCCACTGGACCAGTGCCCAGAGCCACTAACCAGCTCACGGCCTGGGTGACACAGACCATGGGAGGATAGGTCAGGATGCATGGTCAGGATGGCACATCTCGGCTGCTTGCCAAGAATGAAGGAGGCAAACCAGTGATGGTCAGTTGGCCAGGCAACAAACTCCCCCCAGGTCTGGGCACCTGCTCCACGGGAGCGGGGGGGTCCTCAGCCTGAGAGAAGCCCCTACCCACTTTCAGCCTAGGAGAGGGAGGAAGGGAGCCGAGGCTGTGCATCGAGCATCCCTGGGGACACTGGCAAATGTCCCTGAGGGGCAAATGGGGGACGGGCCATGGGTAGAGCTGGGAGACCAAAGGAGTGACACCGGAAAGTCCCAAGCTTGGAGAGCTCTTCCATTTCTAAAAGAAAGGCACAGTCTCACAGACATGCGCCTCCCTCCCGAGAGAGGTGACGCATGGCACAGTTTCCTGTCGGCACTGCTCTCAATCATACTTAACACTGTGCCCTGGGACAAAAATAGAATTCATTTCAGATCTCATTTCAGGAGAAACACACAATGTAAATAAAGAGAAAGAAATGAATTGCTAATTAAATCCTCTTTAAATTTAGTATAAGATTAAACAGAAACTTATAGAATCTGCAAGTTGGCACGCGGTAAATTTTTCCCCCTGAAAACTGCTAATTTAGAAGTGATGCACTTATTTAGCCACGACTTGATATTGCTACTCTGAATAACGCGTCCGGGGAGATTCCGAGAGGGGCCCCGAGGGCGAGTTTTATTCCTGGAGCCCGTCTGCCTCTCCCGAGGGAACAGGATGCAAGGAGGGGAACCGGGACCACCTGAAGATCAGAGCAGAAACCCTTTCACCCTGGAACTCTGTGACCAGAAAGAAATCCAAGGAAATAAACCAGAAGAAGGATGGACGGGCTTTGTCTCTGTGGGGGCAGGGGCAGCAGTGGGAGGAGAGGGGTGTGGGGGCACCTGCTCTCAGGAACACAGAGGCAGCTCTGCACGGAGTCCCGTGGAAAGGGACCACCCCCTCTCTTAAGCATTCTAGACAGAGAGGCATAGTCACCTCCTGGCCCCTCCCCTCGCCTCCCAGCCGTCCACACCCCCAGCTGCTCAGACCCATCTCTGCACACAGGCTCGGACGTCCACCTCCTCCCCTTCACTCCTTCCTCCGACCCGTCTCTTGCCTTCTCATTTTGCACTATGGACGACCAGCTCAAGGCCGGCAAAGACACATGTGTGGGCACATGCATGGGCACTTGTGACCATGCACACAAGATGGTATATTCCTTATATTTCAATAAAAAAAAGGAAAAAAGAAAAAAAATTTCAAGATTTAGTGTAGGTTGTATTTGCTGTCAATTTTATTTTATTTATTTTATTGCCATTAATAAATAATTTTAAATTTTGGATTGAAAGTGCCTTTGAACAATACATATACTTTGATCTTTGTCTTTATTCTTTCTAATGGAATTTAAAAATGGAGTAATTAGTTCAGGTTAGTTTCCAGACATACAGTATAGTGATTTCACAATTGTATGCATCGCGGTGCTCACCACGACCCGTGTCCTCTTCATCCCCAACTTGGCTCTGGTGACCACCAGTGTGTCCCCATGTTTCAGTGTCTGTTCTTGTATTTGTCTCTTTTCCTCTTTGTCTGTTTTGTTTCTTAAATTCCACATGTGAGTGGAATCCTATGGTATCTGTTTTTCTCTGACTTATTTTACTCAGCATAATCCCGTCTGGATCCATTCACATCCTTGCAAATGGCAAGATTTCATTCTTTTTGATGGTTGAGTAATATTCCATTGTGTGTGCGGGCCACATCTTTTTTATGCACTCATCAATCGGTGAACACGTGGGCTGCTTCCAGATCTTGGATCTTATAAATAACACTGCAGTAAACATAGGGGTGCATGTATCCCTTTAAAACAGTATTTTAAATAATGAAATTTTAAAACTATTTGTGTAATTTTTTGAGAATTAAATTACTCTTTAAAAATTTTTTGAGAATTAAATCACTCATGGAAATGACACTTTGTTTTGCAGACCTCACTTCCACTCACACTCTCTGAAAAGGAGGATTGGACCAGCTAAGTCATCTGTCTCTTACCTTAGCACTTGGGCCTCAGACCGTCCTGTCCCCATGGTCAGTGCCTCTCAGACCCCATAGCTCAGACATGATGGTCTCTTGTTTCCGGACACAGGGCAGGAAACGTAGGGGTTGTTCCTCTGGGGCCTAGATGCCCAGGTATGCTTGAACGCACGGTGTACATGCACTGAGATGTGCATTCGTGCATGTGTCTGTGTTCTACAGCATACCCACGATTGTGCAGGGCCCAGGGCAGCGGCCCCAGTGGCTGGGTCTAAGGGCTACAACCTGGGTGTGCACCCACGCACACACGTGTGTGTGAGGACACGGGTGCCCACGAGTGTGTGTGCATGGGAGTGGGTGAGTGCACACATGCACGTGAGGGTCGTTTATGTACATGTGCAGTGTATTGTGCATGGAGTGTGTGTGCAGGTGTGTGTGCACACACGAGTGTGCACACAGCATGGACAGGAAGGGTGACAGACATGGCAGCAGGCAGAGCCACTCCCACTGCTCAGCTCCATCTCAAGTGCTGAGGACTTGTACCCCTGTGGCCTTCCCTGTGTTCTGTCCTGTTCCCTCCAGTCCTGTGGGTATCCTGGGCAGCATGACCTGGGAGATGTCGCCCGCGGTGGTGGGAGCACCGCCCAGCAGGCGGGGTGAGCCTCCCCCGGCCCCAGGGGGCTGGAGGCCTGTCTGAAGCCCGGACCATCCTTCTCCCATATTGGTAATTTCAGCCTTGGGGGATGCTGTGTTTTCTGTTTGGCTTTGTTTTTTAGCTTTTGGTAGTAGTTATTAATGGTTTTCATTTCCTCAAAAATTACAGCTGTTGTGATGTTAATGGAGTTAATTGTTACTATTCAGCAGCTGGAGTGGCAATTTAGCACCTGCTAATAAAGACGCTCCTTGGAAGTTTGGAGAAAATGACCAGATTCTCCAGTGTTATCATGTCACTCTGTGACAAGTGGAAATTACAAAGGCAGAGCTCGGGGCGGGTGTTGGTGTCTGAGAACCCGCGGGGTGCAGGCACGTCCACGCCGTGTGCCCAGCATCGGCGCTGTGCGGACACTCCCTTTCCCTGGGACATCTTCTACGAGTTTCAGTCACACACACTGAGGAACATCTCTGTGTGTCAAGGGACAGAAATGAAGCCAGATCCCGGAGAGACCCGTGAGAGGGCCTGCTGGGCTGGGCACCAGCAGTCCTGGGTGGGCAGGGTCACCAGATTCAGGGGCCAGACTGCCCCAACGTCCCAGCCTGGCACGGACGTGTCCTTGTTGTTGGGACAGGGCTGAGCGGGGTGGAGGGCAGGGGCAGCAGCACCTGCAGACCCAGGACAGCCGGTCTCCCTCTCCCAGCTTCCCACGGGCTCAGTAGCCACCTGCACACCTCCCTCCAGGCAGAGGTTTCCCTTCCCCTCCTGGATCTCCAACCTGGTTTCTCAGGAAAAGAGGGATCGAAAGGTGGGCAGAGAAGTAACAAGCATGGGGACTGGGCCAGGGCTTCCCTGGACTCCTTCACTGAGGTCCTCCCACATGGTCCTCTCTCTCTCTCTCTCTGTGTGGGTGTTCCCCACCCCCACAGCCCATCTTCTGACCCCTGCTCGGCTCCACGAGGACCCACGGGCTCTGCACGAAGAGTGCGCCCCAGCATGCCACACATGTCCTCCCTCCCTGTGCAGGGACAGAAACGGACGCCGGGGGCCACAGGGTCCCAGGGGCAGAGCTGGTATTAGAGGGTGGATTCGGGTCCTCAGGCTGTCCTAACGAACCACCGCAAACAGGACAGCTTAGATCAATGCACCGGGCATCTCTGTCCTCACCACCTCGCTACTCTCTGTGTCCCTCCCTTTCTCTGTCTTGGACTTAGTGCCCACTGGGTAATCCAGGTGATCGCATCAAGAAATCCTTAACCACACCCGCAAGCACACATCCCAAGTCCCAGGCAGACCTTCTTTTCTGGACCTGCACCCCTCAGCTCCCAGTGGAACTCCGAAGACAGAAGGCTCTGCGGCGTGAGTCAGGCTGGGGATCCTCCCAGGCCCTGGGACAGAGCAGGAGCGGAACAAAGAGTCAGGACGAGCCCAAGAGCAGGGCCACGCAGAGTGGTCCCCACCCCTTCATTGGTCACTCGCCAGTGCTGAGACCCTGGAGCCCGAGCGGCCCTGCGCAGTGTTATCCAGGAAGCTCCAATCCAGGCTGGCACCTATGTGTCAGAGCAAAGCTCAGGGATCCAGAGCCGGGGGAGGTCGTTCCGGGATAGGACCCCAGGGGGCCCAGAGGCAGGCCAGGGAGGAAGGACAGGTGTTTAGGATGAATGGCCATGAAGAACTCAACTAACATCAACCTGGACCATGTCTAAGCCACTCTTGGGCCAAGATCACATTTTTTTTTTAGAACAAAATTTTGCCTAAGAAAATCCGAACACAAAGCACTCTGTGGTCTGGCGTCGAGGGTCACCGTGACTTAGAACAGCCACCTGGCAGCAGCTGCTGGCCCTAGCTGGCCTGGGCTGACCCACCATCTGACCGCTGCTCATATACCCAGCCCCATGGGACAGGCCTGCCCGGATCAAAGCCACTCTCTAGGGTTGTCTGGTGGCTCTGTCTTCCCGTCTCATCGCAGGGCGGGGGACTCCCTGTGCAGCCAGCGCTTCTGGCACATGAGCACCTGCCAACAGCCTGGGCTGGGCCCTGGGAACAAAGAGGGCCCTGCTCCCAAGCCAGTGGGCTGCCGTTGGACAAGGCACAATGTCTCTGAGCCTCAGTGCTGTCATCTGTGAGATGGGCACACAAAGTCCCCAGTTCCCAGGCTGCCGAGAGGATCATTAGTGACTGCAGGGCCCAGCTCGGGCCCCTCCCCAACACTCTCCCAGTGGTTTCTCACCCACAACAGCTTCCTGAGATCGATGCTGACCTGGGCACATTCTCCGACCTTATGAACTGTGCTCACTCTGGTCAAGTCTCGGAGGCCTCACGGAGCTGGGGAAATGAGCACAGGCTACGGCATGCAGCCCCCAGGTCACGGGCAGCCTGTGATAGGTGAGGTCTGGCACTGCTTCCCTATGCCTGATGCCTTGGGCCGAGGCCCCAGATGGGAGTGAGCTCTCCGTGGGCTCATGTTTCTACCTTCACTTCAGCATCGAACGGCAGGTAAAAGCCCCTGCCTCTTCTCAAGCCTCTTGTTCACCATCTCAGTCCTCCCTCCTCCCCTCCCCTCTACCTCTTCTCCTCTCCCCTTCACCTCCTCCCCTCACCCTCCTCTCCTGGCCTGGAGACACCAGCCCCACTGAAGACAGCTCCCGCCACTGCACTGTTATCCCAAGAAATAGGTGAGGCAAGGAAAAGAAACAGCAGCACACTAACACAGCTGTTTTGTTCTCGTTGAGAACTGGGGGCCCTGCCCCGGGGAGCTCCAAAGGACACTATAAGGCCCAGTTTGGCCGGTGCCACCTGGAATTCCTGCAAAGGAGGAGTTGTGGGTTGTCTCCAAGCTTGGGGAGGATGGGGCTATAACCTGATGGGTTTCCTGCTCTGACAGGTCCTGTGACTAAAGACACAGAGCCCAGTCCACCACCCTCTACCAAAGTGGTTTCCAGCACAGAGAGGGCAGGGAGGGGAGAGTAATCCCGACTCTCGAATCAGCAGGGCTGGAAACCAGTGAGCTTGTTGCCAAGGAGAGTGGGAAGGGACACAGGGGGAGACGGGGTGGTCAGTTGTCTCCCATGGCCTACTCCCACTGAAGGAGTCTAACATCCAGTCTCAGCCGGTCCTGCAATGTCAGCCCGAGAGCAGCTATGCTGGAGGGTTTATGCCACAGAACTCGGCACGAGGCTGGCTTTTCCTTCGTGCAGAGCTGGGATGCTACACAGGTGCAGGCATCCCTGGCCCGGAGCTCCCTGGAACCATCTGTCCCTTCTGTGCAGGCACCTTCCACATCAGCACATGCTCTGCCCTCATGCTGATTCCAGACACAGGAGCCAAACAGGAGGTTTCCAGGAAATCAAAACAAAATGGGAAAATCAACTTGTCAGGGCCGAAAATTCCGTTTTTCTTGCAGGGTTGATGGGCGCTGTCCTCGGCGTGACCATTTTTCTGGCCCCCAGTGCTGAGTGCTTAAGCTTCCCGGCCACTTTCCGGCTGACCGAGGCCTTCACCCCATTGACCCCCAGCTGTGGCACCATCCCTGCGGTCCGCCACATAGCGGCCATCCCGAGTGGAGTCAGATCCCACAGCAGTGTTTCTGACAATAAAATTTGTGCTTTAAAAAGTTAGAAGACAGAAGATCTATTATTCAGGGTCTATCTCCTGTATCTTCTGTTCATTTCATTCTATAATTTGCACAATAAGGGAGTAAATATTTAAAATACAGCTTGGACAGCCACTGCTCGAGGATGCCTGGCCGTGTCTGCCCGCAGCACACACGTGTGTGTCTACGGTGTATCCTTCGATCTGCTTCCCGGGAGCTGGCGTCCAGTGCACGAGTGGAGAGCAGACCCATGTCTGTGGACGAGCTGTGTGCAAAGCCGCTTCCAGGCCTTTCCTGCCTGGCCCATCTTGCTTCTGCATGGTATGCCCTCCGAGTGCCACGCTAGCACCTGCACAGGCCACTGAGAGAGGGAGACACGAAATGCTGGGGAGGAGACAGAACCCAGCCCAGCCGAAGCCCAGGCTAGCCTTGGATTTTCTGGGTGAATCAGATTTGCTAAGCTCTCTGAGGACTCAAGAGTGTTGCCTAGTAAGAAATCCAAGCTTTGAGACACAGAAAATCCCCACATTTCAAGGCTCTTCCATCTTAGGGGAATTTTTTTTTTTTTTTTAGTTAAGGAAATCCAAGGTGTGAAACTGCACAGAGTGGGGTAGGGGATGAAATCGCAAACCTCACACACTTGGCGGGAGCTGGGTCACTGGCCGTGGGGCCTTGGACAGACCATGGGCCTCCCTGGGACACCATCTCTGGTCACGAGGCCATTCTAGCACAATACACCAGGAGTCTGCCACCTGCCCCCACCCACTGCTAGGCTGGGGTGCAGCCAGGGAACCAGGGGGTGGGGGGCACTGACAGAGATGGAAGAGTGAATCCTTGTGGCAGCTCAACAGAGGGTTTAGATATTTGGTCAAACATTATTCTGAGAGTTTCTGGAGGGTTTTAGATTAGATGAACATTTAAACTGGTAAACTGAGAAAAACGGACGGCTCTTCCTAATGTGGGTGGGCCTTATCCAATCAGTTGAAGGGCTCTAAAGAACAAAAAGTCTAAGGAAGAGAGAATTCCTCCTGCCTGACTGCCTTTGGAACTGGAATATTAGCTTTTCTTCTGCCGTTGAACACGGACTGAAACATCGGGGCTTCCTAGAGCTGAGCCTCCAGCCTTGGGACTAGACTTCACACCATCGGACCTCCTGGGTCTCCAGCTTGCTGGCTGCAGATCTGGGGACTTGTTGGCTTCTGTATTCATGTGAGACCATTCCTTATTAAAAAAAAAAAAATGAACAAAAAAAAAAAGCAAAAAAATTCATATATCTTATTAGACGCAAG
Source organism: Mustela erminea (assembly GCF_009829155.1). Taxonomy (NCBI): domain Eukaryota; kingdom Metazoa; phylum Chordata; class Mammalia; order Carnivora; family Mustelidae; genus Mustela; species Mustela erminea. The sequence continues at coordinate 45,215,679 of NC_045621.1, read as the reverse complement.
GGAAACAAAAGCAGAAAATAAACTATTGGGACTTCATCAAGATAAAAAGCTTCTACAGAGAAGGAAACAATCAACAAAACTAACAGGCAGCCTGGAGAATGGGGGAAGATATTTGCAAACGACTTATCAGATAAAGGGCTAGTATCCAGAATCTATAAAGAACTTACCAACTCAACACCCAAAACACAAATAATCCCATTAAGAAATGGGCAGAAGACATGAATAGACATTTTTCCTAAGAAGACATCCAGATGGCCAACAGACATATGAAAAAATGCTCCACATCACTGGGCGTCAGGGAACTACAAATCAAAACCACAATGAGGCAGCACCTCACACCGGTCAGGAGGGCTAAAATTAACAACTTAGAAAACAACCGATGTCAAGGAAGATGTGGAGAAAGGAGAACACTCTTACCCCGCTGGAGGGAATGCAAGCTGGTGCGGCCACTCTGGAAAATGGTATGGAGGTTCCTCAAGAAGTTAAAATTAGAGTTACCCTATGACCCAGCAATCTCACTACTGAGTATTTACCCAAAGAGTACAAAATGCTGATTTGGAGGGGCACGTGCACCCCAATGTTCATAGCAGCAATGTCCAGAACAGCCAAACTATGGAACAAGCCCAGACATCCATCAGCAGGTGAATGGATAAAGATGTGGTCCATATATACAATGGAATATTACGCAGCCACCAGAAAGGATGAACTCTCGCATTTGCACCAGTGTGGATGGAACTAGAGGGTGTTATGCTAAACAAAATGAGTTTGAGAAAGAGAAATACCACATGATCTCACTCACATGTGGAATTTAGGAAAAAACACAGATGAATGTATGGGAAAGGAGAAAAGAAAGAAAGGAGAGAGGGAAACAAACCCTAAGAAACTCTTAACAGAGCACAAACTGAGGGCTGCTGGCGGGAGGTGGGCAGGGGATGGGGGATAGGCGGGGGGGTGGGGATAGGTATTAAGTGGGCCCCTGTTGTGATGAGCACTGGGTGTTGCAGGTAAGTGGTAAATCATGGAATTCTCCTCCAGAAACCATATTGCACTGTATGTTAATTATCAAAACAATAATAATAATTTCCTAGAAATGTATAATAAAAATTATATGTACACACACTATATATATAATGAATCTTGGACATAAGTCCTGTTCCTCTGGAGAATCCTCACTGACACAGGGACCCCGTACCCCAGGCCACAGCTGGCTGATCACCTGTCCCTGGCTGTGGTCTCAGCCCTGGCTCCCTACATGAGAGCCACCAGACCCTGCTCAGTCCCCACCTGCTCAGCCCCCTAGCCCTGTTCCTGCCGCTCTCTGGTTGGTGGACACCTGCCCCTTCCCCCGGCTCCCCAGCTAGCGCCTCTCCCACAGCTCCTGACGACAGCAGCTGCTGCACCAACTCCCACCTGGCCATTCCCCACACAGACCCCCAGCCTCCCGTGGGCAGGCCCCTGCACCCCTGTCCTCAGGGCTGACCTTCACCCTGGGCTACATCCAACTGCCACACCCTGCCTGGGACAGGGTTGGGAGTGACTTCAGAGACCACTCCCCAGGGATGTACTCATTCCCGCCCCGACACCCTGCCCAAAAGAGGGCTGCAGCCGTGCACAGAGCAGAACACGATCTTGGTCCCAGGAGCTCGTTTTCTGGAAGACAGCCCTCCCAAGCAGAGGAGGACTGGTCACCAGGGCCTGGGCTCTGCCTCCTCCTTCTGAAGCTCTGCCCCAGGATATGCACCCTAAGGCGCTGCAGGAAATCCGGGTGATGTCAGTAGATGCCGATAAGGACGAATCTCATCGTCACTTTGAACTCACCAGGGACATGAGTCGGACACAGGAACAGGGCACAGTGGGCCAAATCTGAGTGCACCCTAGCAGAAGCCAGCCCCCCAGACGTCCTGGCCTCTCTGGGGAAAGTGACAAGCACAGGTCACTCAGTCACACGAGCTGCTTCTGCAGTGACAGAGAAGAGGCAAAGCCCCTGGCTTCTGTCATGGGTTAACCTGATCTCCCACATCCCTGGGATAAGTTCCTCAGCTGCTGGCAAGGCCTGGCAGAGTGTCCTGTGGGCAACTCCGGGTGCTGGTGCCCAGGAGGGAGAAGCACCCACTGCCTGATCCAGGGCCGGGGACTCTGGGGAGGGCCACCTCTACCCCCGGCTGGAGGGCAAAAGGAGGCATGCAAGAGAGGCCGTGAACTCCCTGCAAGGGTGGTGTGGACTGGGGCACAGACTAAGCCAGGACAATCCACAAAGTATCACTGGGAGACCAAGTTTCATGACATCTCTTGGCAGGAAGTGAGTGGAGACCATGCCCTACACGTCTGAGCCTTGTGGCTCCAACCCACGTATGGCTTCAGAAACTCCACTTCAAGCCTCTCCATTCACTCTCACCTCAGACCTTCGCCTCCCTTGCCTCAAGCCAATTCCACTCCCACCTGACAAGTTGTTGATCAGGATTTGCATGGACTCCTTCATCTCATGGCTCTCCAACACAGTTGCTGCCAAAGTGAGTGAGCTGCCTGTCTATGGGAGTATTCAAGCAGTAACAAGGTGGGCGGGATTTCAGCTGGACCACTCTGCCTGGGTCAGGATGACAGGCCCAGCAGCTTGGAAGGGTTCTTGAGAAGGAAGAAGCAGCTAGGCTGCCTACGAGCAAGACCAAGATGGGGGTTGGGGGGGGGGAATGCTGCCAGGTGTGGGGGCGGAAGGGTAGACAGAGCCAGTCCCCGGGGTAGTTACAGCCAAGCACTTCTCCCTCCACCAGGGTGGGACATCACCAGGACCTGCAGCCCTCGCCCTGCTGAGCACATCCTGCTTTCCCCGACCCCTGTGGAGCAGCCCTTGTCCAGGAGAGCAATGTCCCCGCTGTCCCTGGTCCTCAGCTTGGCTAGAAAAGCATCTCCAAATGAAAGGGAAATAAGTCTAGCTAGGAATCCCCTCCTTTCACTGCCTTCTCTCCCACCCACCCCCCAACAAGAGGTAGCTCCACTGTGGAGGAGAAGGGGATGCTACAGTGGGTTGAGAGCCAAGTACACCCCACTTGGTCCCACCCCAACCCTGCAAAGTAGCATTACTAGGAACTCCTTACTGAAGAAGGTGAGGAGTTGGCCCAAAGTCACATAACGAGCTGCAAAGTAGAGGCGGGGCGCCCATGGCCATGCAGGATCCCCGCTGCCTGCTTGCTCCTGCTGAGTCACCTGGGGCTCCAGCCCCGATGTTCTGGTTCTACCCGCACCCGGGTCGCTTGGGGACATTTCCTCATTCTTGCACAGGAAGGCTCAAGAGGGACGTTGAAATTGCTTCTAGCTGGCTTCACGGGTGTGGGTCTTCCTGCAGGGAGATAAAGATGTTTGTGGACCCGACAGAGGTGGTGGTTGTGAATTTCGTGAGTGTGCTAAATGCTGGCTGAAATACACACATTTAGGTTGTGTGAATTTCACCTCAATGTTTTAAAAAGAGAGGAAAAGTGGTTTCAAGTGAAACACCAGTGGGCCTCTAAGAGAGGTCAGCAGCCCTGTAAGCAGACAAGGATGGGGTCTGGCCCTATGTGCGGCATCGCTCCACGTGGTGAGCTGAGCCCACCAGAATCCCCTGAGGGCCAGCTGGGAAAATGGGGTCCAGGGATCCTGAGGCCAAGTGTCACCCCACCACCACCCAGCAGTGCCCCCAGGTGAGTGACACAGCCCCAGACTCCCAGGAGATAAAGCAACAGAGGGGAATGGGGATCTCATGAGTCACCTTCAGGGCCAAGGACATGGCCCTCAAGTGCTATGTCACTTGTGGGGGGAGGTCCCTGCACCCCAGGACAGCAGGGAGGCAGGAGAACCAGCCATCACACTTGCATAAAATCCACCCTCTTCCTCTTCCTCTCCCATCTCGCCGGCAGTCCCACCATGGGACTGGCATGGTCCCAGCCGGGGTCCATCCTCAGAGCTGAGGTACTGGCCCCAGGAGGGGACAGAAAAGTTCTCAGCATCCGGACAACAGAAGAGCAAAGGCTGAAGTACAAAAATCCCTGTTGGTCCAGAATTCTGTGCTGAAGAAATGACTCATTACAAACAGCAGAGGCTTCAAGTCAGACAGATGGGGAAAAACTCTGAAATGTGCTTGTCTGCCTAATTTAGAATAATTGCAATCCATTACATTAGGGCATCGGGTTTTCAGCATCTAGTGAGATGCTCGGGGTGAGAAGGGGCGCGCTTCTTGGCAAATTAAGATGAAGCTGAAAAGGCCAGTGTGCTGGCTGGTACCCAGCGCCTGTCAGTCTCCCTTCCTCTCCGTGTGGCTGTCTCTGGCTCCTCGTCCCATGCAGCTCGCTGGTCAGAAACAAGCTGCCAGCAAATCCAAGTCTGGAACCCTCGAAGCAGAGAGGAAAAGAGAAGCAGGCAGTCACAGCCCTGCAGACCTGGGGAGTTAGCACCACCCTCTCCACCCCTGCACCCGCATGTCTGGAGCACTGGTGACCCACCTAGCCCCATGCCTTCCTAGCAGCGAGCTCTGCAGCCACTCCTGGGTCTCCCTCAGGTCCTGGCTCCCGGCCGGCTCCTGCTACACCAGGCCCTTGTTTGGCCCGAGTTTCCTGGAAGAAGAGTTTTACATCAAGGACAGAACTCGCAAGTCTCCGAGGCCAACAATCTCATGTTACAGAGGGGGAAAGTGGGTCCCCCCACTCCATGCTCAAGGGAAGGAAGCTGGCTCAAGCTCACAGGAATCAGTCAAACCCAGGCTTTCTCCTTGAGGCTCTGCTGTTGAATTCTGCTCTGGGAGTATCTGGTGGAATCAGGGGCTCCAGCCCCAACCTCTCCTTGTTCCCATTTTAATTGTGCAGGTTCCCATGAAATTCCTAGCAGCTAAATCAGGGCTGTAAAAAAACCAAAATGGCACATCCAGCAGTCGTCGGTCTGGTAAGTGCCAAGTCCTTCAACACCTAGAGACTCAGGGTCCCTCCATTAAAACTCAAAATGAGGAAGTCCCAGATGTGGCCCATAGGGCTGATGAGGGGCTGAGGCCAATAGTCTGAATGCTGGCATGAGCAGCTCCAGCCAACACGAGATGCAGACGGGACGGAACAGTCACCTGTGTCCCTTCCATGAGGCCCAGGCTCAGGTTGCATTCTCCCACGTTCCCACTGAGTCAGAGCCGAGTGGGAGTCTGCCTACCCATGCTCCTGTGGCTGCCACAGGCTATAGCCCGTGGGTCCCACTCTCAAAGCCCCCAGAGCCAGCCCCCCCAGGGTTCAGCATTCCTGTGTGATGGGCATAGAAGTTCTGGCAATATGAAAGTGAGCAAGGCATTCGTCACACCCGAGCGCCTACATTTCTTCAAACCTTGCTCTAAATTCCTTGGCCATCTTGTCCACACTGTTCTCAGAACCCTGCGTGGGGCCTCACACATCACACGTGTCCCATACACACACACTGAATTGAACATTGCCTGAAATGCATTATAGTTACAATCTAGGGTCCCCTCTAGATTGTCATTCTGATGGCTCCACCATCAATAAGGTGACTGACATGCCACACTGACATGAGTGGGGTGGGAGACCCACGCCGGGCTGGGCAGGTGGGCTCTGCCCAGAGCCAGTTCCTGAGAAGCCCCGAGTGATGACTCCTGTGCAGGGGAGGGCCCCGCTGGGCTTTGCCTCCCACCTCTGTCACACGGAACACAAGCGTGCGCTCACAGTTCCCCGCGGACACGTGGTGCCTCAGCCACAATCTGGGCGTTCGTATGGCCAACCGCTGGCTCCCAAAGGTGCTGCACACTGTGCCCGGTGGCCCCTCACCTTGAACATGGGATACAAGTGGGTTACCCCTGCGATGGGGGATGGCCCCGCTGCAAAGGAGGTGCTGGAAGCCGGAGCAGGAGGAGAGTGGGGAGGCTGCAGGTCAGGGGCTCAGGGAGTATGGAATGTGACGGACAGGGAGAGGCCAGCCCGGCAGCCACCAAGGCCCTTTGGGTGGAGCAGGTTCACAGGAGCTCTGCTGGGAGGCCAGAGGGCTGCCGCTTCCTGACTTCCACCCCAGTGAGACTGCAGCCGGTCACCGTGGCTTCCAGATGGGCAACACCAGTTAGGAAGGTCACAGTCCCTTGACTTCCCTCATGCCATTCTCCTGGCTGCTTACTGAGCTGAGTGGTCTGGCGCTGCTGGGCAAATGGCTGCGCGGGGACGGAGGGCGAGCGCAGGCACTTTACAAACGGGAACACCAGGAGGATTTATGCACCAAGGGTAGATGGGTTTGCTTTATGTTTGGGCTTTTAGAGCATTCTTGATCACCTGTACTTTATCCTCCGGCCTTATTTGATAAAATTTTAATGTATCTTCCCTGGGCAGATCTCCTTGTAAAGCCGGCACTCCAGCAGATGCTGCCACCACCGCTCTGGGAGCCGTGGGAGCTGGGGAGCAGGAGCTGTCCCTGCGGCCGGCCATCGGGAGGAAGGGTGGGGCCAAGCAGCACCTAAGGTCCGTGGTGGTCAGAGCTAGCCGCCCTCTGCCCTCGACCCTCATTGCACCCTTGGGTCTGGCCATGGCCTTGGGGTTTCACCTGAGAGCTAGCCCAGCAGAGTACTACTCCCACCCGAGGACCAGCCCCACCTGAGGATCAGCCCCACCTGGGTGCTGGGCCCCACAACAAAGTCTGACTTGATACCTGCCAGGAGCCTCGAGTGGTGGGGCCTCAGCACAGCACAGACCCCATGGGAGAGGCCCTTTGGGGTCAGAACAAACATCTGAGTGAAGCAAAGGAGAGCCGCCACCCACTGCCCCCTGAAGCAGAGCCTGGATAACAATGGCTGGGGACCTTTAGGTGACCCTTTGCTGTGGCATTTCAGCTTCCTAAGTGAGGCTGTTTGCATGGGTTAGGACCCGCAGAGTTGGGCTCTCACTGATTGGCCAGCAAGCGGAAGAGCTGGGCTGTTGCTGATAGGCTGGCTTTCAGAAGCATGTGTACCGGCGGGAAATTGTTAATCGGTTTAATTACAGCCCGGATAGTTTTTCACTATGGCCAAAATACCACAAGACTTTTCCTGGGAGGACAGTCTCTGATTTACACATTGCCTTCCAACAGGAACGTCCCAAACTGGGTCCCCAGACCACGGACACAACTGTGAGCGGTCTTGACCCGAAACTGTAAAGGTTACTTTGGCCTAGGGCACACCTGGACGAGGTGCTCACCCCGCCTGTGACTAGCGTTTTCTTTACTGTGGCTGCAGCCAAGGGCGACTGAGCCCACATGAACTCTGGGAGGAAAACCTCGATTCAGCTCTTGCCCTCTCCACTCCATTTCTGGGAGCTTGGGTCCATTCATCTGCAGGCGGTGATGGTGACCTGGCTCTCAGCCAAGGCCATCGTGAGGGTTCCATGAGATCACAGTGCGAGGGCTTAGTCGAGAAAGCCCGAGGGAGGCCAGGCTGCCAAGGCTCACATCTTTGGGAAAATACCATTACCCAAGATGCAAGGCTATATTTAGGGAAACCTACAGAACCCCGACTGGCTTGTCCTGAGCCATTCTTCCTACAGGATGTGCCTAGGAGAGGTTTCACTTCCCTGTCTTTCTGTTGGTGAGCTGGGCAGGCACTGGGAATTCTCACCCCGAAGGGTGATGTGCGTGGAAGGTCTCTCCTCCCAACAAAGATGTCCTCTTGCTTCCCACAATGTCGCATCTGAATTCTGCATTTGTGTCGGACCATAAGTAAGGCTGATCACGTTTTGTACCTAACATGGAGTGACATCTTTTGAATCTCTGCATATTGCTGTTTTCACTAAGCCACATGTAACACTTCAGAGTGCCAAATGCTTTTTAAAAAATAGATCTGGCTCTGAGTGAGTGCTACAGAATAACACTGATGGAATATGGCTTTTATGAAAACACAAAATGTTACCCCAAAAAAAAGAAGAATTGAAACAATTCTTTGGAAAGAGATGTTTTGCAGAGACGTGTGTTCTCGGTGCATGTTTCAGGGGAGAATGCCCCTGAAGAGCAGTGATCATTCGCTTTAGTTCTGGTTCTTTAAAACCCTCATAGCTCGGTTCCCCAGACTGAGAGAAATGCAAACCAAATCTCACTTTCTACAAGGCAGAAGTGCCCCTGATTCTTCCATGTTGCCCAGATGTGATCAGCCTTAGTGAAAGGAGACACAACTTCAGAGACCTCCCAAGTGGCCCATCTTGCTCTCAGGAAGACCTCAACAGACCTCATCTTTCCACCACCACTGGCAGCCCCGACCCTCTCGCCCTGTCCCTCCCCCACACTGACCCTGTGTTTCAGGGGATTTTGTCGCTGATAAAGCATGATCTCCAGCCTTCCGTGCTCCTTGTCAGACCCAGCCAGCATCCACAAGTTCCCCACCTGCTCCCTCTCTCTTCCCTCCCCACGAAGACATGGCTAGTCCCACACTGTCATGCAGAAGGCCCCACCTGCCTTCCCAGAGCCCCTCGCTAGGACAAAATGTTCCCTCGTTGGTCGCAGGCTATTCTTTGTCCCGTTCCCCCATCTCTCCAGGCTTCCCGGGGCACACCCTCTGACATGTCTCCCGAGGACCCCACTCTTCTCTTTTGCTCTCCCCATACACACACAATGCCTCCTCCCACCCTAGAAGCAAACCAGTCCAGACTACAGAGATCATGAAAAGACCAGTGGCTGCCAGATTCAGGGCAGGACAGAGAAGGGTGAGTAGGGGGCACACAGGGCATTTCTAAGGAGGTAGGCGTGTAAGGGCAATTGTCCAAACCCACAGAACTTTGGGCACAGAGAGGACCCTAAAATAGGCCCTGGACTTCGGTTAATAACAATGTTTCAGTCTTGGTTCATCAGTTGCAACAATGTTCCACACTAGTGTATGGTGTCCATGACCACCGCTGGGGGGTGCGGGGCCATGCAGAAACTCCCTACTTTCTGTGCAATTTTACTGGAAACCAACAAATGCTCTAAGAACTAAAATCTATCTAAAAAAAAAAAAAAGAAGAAGAAGAAGAAGAAGAAAAAGAAAAAAGAAACCCTTCCCTTGCTCACTTTCAAGTAAATGGCATAGTAAGAATAGATATTTAGCTCACGAAGTCCAGAGGCCACATTCAAGCCAGGGAAACCTGCTCCCACAGGAAAGTAATGCTGCACACGCAGTAGGATTTCTGCTTTGGTCCGTTTGAGGACCAGATCCAACTGTCCCCTGACAGAGCAGCATGGTTCAGAATGGAGAGTTGGCATGGCCCTGCCGACACCCCCGTCTCCAAAGCCTGGGACAACGGATAAGGTACAGCATGGGGCAAGAGGCACAAGAGACAAACACGAGCCCTCTCAGGCCAAGAAAGTCACCCCGAAGGTGAGAAAGGGGTGTTTGTGTCTCTGGCGCACAGAGCCTCTGCTGCTGAGCTGGGGGAAAGGAAGGTTTGTCTGTACCAGAAGGACACCCTCAGATAGGCTAGGGTTCCCCAAGTACACCACCCAGGATCCTTTCCCAGAAGACTCTTCCAGATGCAAACACAATCCTACTTCGAGCACAAAGCAGGGAGTGGGACATCAGTGGGTCCAAGGTGTGCTGAGAAGCCCTAAAACCAGACACTGTAACCACGTGACACTGGTGATCACAGGATTCCTTCGAGAGCATTAAACTTCCCAATTATGATACAGGACAGCTAGAAGAAATCCCAGGTCTGTAATTACCAGGTGAGATCCCTAGCCACCTAAAAATCCCAAAGAGTAAATTGAAAAATCCTCAAAACAAATAAATATACCAACTAAAAAAAAACGAAAACATGAAAATCATGAGCATTCCTGCATGTGAGCAATAGTAGAAAAGCTGTAACACACATTCTATTACTGAAAACAGCACACGTTTCAGAATGAAGCGAACAGAAATTATGGAGAGCCTATTAATACTTGCACACGTGACTGAAGTATGTGAACAACACTTGGCTAAAGGGATACTCGGTCTTTGTTCCCGTGAAGGCGGGCTCAGGGCTCAGTAGCCATCCAGCCCCTCGCCCCTCCCCGCCTCTGTCCCTGCCATTGATGAGTATGTTTGGTGCCATGCCAGTAAGAATTCCAGGCAAATTTAGGGACAAACTTGACAAAATAATTCTAAATTTTAACTGGAAAAAAAAATTAACTAGTAAGATTGGCCAAGAAACAGAATCTCAGAGTAGGAGGGATGAAAAGAATTGTCATGAAGGACAAACAGTAGTAGCGGGTATTAAATATTAAAGCGTCTCATTAAGTCCCCAATAATTATGTCAGTGGTACTGAAGTCTCACGGCCCTGAGAAGCCTGTGCTGGGGCTTCTTCCCCACCTTCTCCCCCATCTTCTTCCTCCTCCTCCTCCTCCTTCCCTCCCTGAATGTGTGACCTTCAGTTCTAAGCCTCTGGGTAGGAGAAGGAAGAAGGTGAGGAAAGTCTCAGAATGACATCCTCCCAAGTTGATGCTGTCGGTTGAGTTGTGGTCCCCCAAATGACGTGGTCAAGCCCTTACACCTGGAACCTATGAACTTTATATGCAGAGGGAATTAAGGATCTCACGATGAAGACACCCCAGGATTACTTAGGTGATAACAGATGTCTTTATAAGAGACAGAAGAGGAGAGACACTGCATGAAGACAGAAAGGAAGACCAGAGCTTCCATAGCCAAGGAATGCCAGGGGCTCCCAGAAGCAGGAAGAGGCAGGAAGGATCCTCCCCTAGAGCCTCCGGAGGCAGCACGGCCCTGCCTGTACCTTGAGGTTTCAGCCTCCAGAACTGTGAGAGACTGTGACCCTCCCAGCTGGTCATTCTTATGGGCAGCTGGGAAAACTGACACCACAGTTCTCCAGAACAGGGTAGCGTTCCAGGCTTGCTTGTTGGTGTTGCTATCCTGGCAGGTCCCTCAAGACTCTCAAATTCCCGCAGAACCCACAGCTTCCTTTGGTCACAGCTGTTTGCCACCAAGGCAGGCTCTTTGGAAGGGTCCAGCGATGAGTCTATGACTGCTCTCCCACACGCAGGGTCCACACAGGGTCTGCGGACCATGTGGCCAGTGGTCCTGGCACCAGAAAGGCATGATGCACCCCACAAATGCTGCCCATGCAAGCTGCTCCTAAACTCAACACCAGCTCCTCCTCTGAGGGCGTCTTGTTCGTCACCATTCAGGTGCCTTGGGAGGGACACACTTGACCCCTGTGACATGCCCTCCGAAGCCCTCTACCCTGTTGGAGAGGGCTCCCAGCCCACATGGGCAGCTCCCAGATACTCAGAGGTGGTCCTCTCGGATCTTTCCTTCATGGCCGATCTCACCCTGTTCTGAGAGGGGGCACCCACTCCCTGCCAGTCCTTTGAACGACACATCAAGCCTCAGTAGTTAATATTGGCCATGGGGACCACCTGCAACAGACATAGAGTATCACTCTTTAGGAAACTGACATGGGCGGGGATAGGACAGATGCATCAGAGCTGATGCTGGGGAAATTAGCTCCCTTCTTTGGGGAAAAGTGAGGTAGATCCAGAGACAACAAAATAAACCCAGACAGGTGCAGAGTTTTACACCAAACATGAAATTGCACGTGAAACATATAGCACATAGGTGGGCATGGATCTGTGGAACTGAGCTGGGTGAGAAAAGCCTTTCTATTCCCAATGCCCCAAAAAGAAAACCGTTCAGGAAAATACTGAAATCCTGGCTACATAATAACAAAAAGCCACTGTTACTTCAAAAGTAAGTTGAATAAAAAAGCAAAGAAAATTATCTTCCACAAACAGAACAAATACAGGTTTAACATCATTAACACTGAAAGAAGTCTCACACCTGAATTACGTGGTCAGCTGGGTCTAAGACGGCCCATAGGACACCCCCCTCCTGGGGGCCACATCTCCCTGTGATCTCCTCCCCCTGAGTGTGGGCAGGTCCCATGACTTGCTTCCAACCATGACAATACAAGAGGATGGATATCACTTCTGCGATTATGTTTCCAAAGCCTCCAATGTCTCCCTTGTCCAATAAAAGGCAATTAATATTTCAGGGGGCCCTGGGTGGCACAGTCGGTTAGAGCATCCGACTCTTGGTTTCTGCTCAGGTCGTGATCTCAGGGTCGTGAGATCGAACCCCATGTCGGGCTACGTGCTCAGCAGGGGCTCTGCTTGAGATTCTCTCTCCCTCTGCCCGCCCCCATCCCTGCTGCCCCTCTCTCCCTAAAAATAAATGAATTGATCTTTTTTTAAAAAAAGGCAATTAATGTTCTACATAGTTGTCCTTGATCTTAAAAAAACTACTTTTGTGTTTGAAGATATGAAGAGATCTATCGGTTGACCATTCTGCCAGCCACTATTTGCTGAAGAAAATTTGCATGAGTGGAGGGATGGACAGATAGACAGTTGGATAGACAGACTGATCAACTGACAGCATTGTGCCCTTTTGCACGTTTTGCCAGGACCCCAGCAAGCAGATATCCTGAAGGCAGATGGGCCGGGGGGCTGGTGGGCTGTCTGCTGGAGGCAGCCCTTGGCAGGAACAGAGGAGCCTTATGAAAGGCAGGTTGGAGGGGCACACAAGGACAGACACAACAAACAGCCTCCTCAGGCCCTTGGGGACTCATGTCCGTGATCTCTGCAAAGGGGGCCATAAGGCAGCCAATAAACCCAAAGGGGGCAATTTCCCTCACTCTCTCCAGCAAGCTGGTCTGCAGGAGCACTCCCCACCCCCAGCACAGCAGCCCCTCACTGCTCTCCAGCCCCATCCTGTCAGTTGGGGACAACCCAGAGCCACCAGGCTATCCCAAAACCGAGGACTTCAGGGACCTCCCCACTTGTCAGCAGTGGCCAGGGCCGGTCCCCCGGAGGGTATGGCAGAGACAAACACCATAACATGCCCAGGACGAACACAGTCTAAGCATGTGGGAGAAGGTCTGGGACCGCCAAGGAGCCAGAGGGGGGGGGGCTGGTGGGGCAAGGTCCCCACCTCTGCCCCACCAGGGGTCCCCAGTTGCTCCCCATTCTCCTCAGTGTCCCACTCCCACCTTCCACCCTCTGGGGGCAATGTGTGCACCTGTTGGCTGGGGCTGCAACAGGGGGACTCTCTGGGCCCGGGTTGGGGGGGGCTTGGGGGCTGGTGCTGGACTATAGACACTGGGCTAGAGGACATCCACAGAGCACAGAGCACAAGGGATTAGGGACTGTGTGTGTGTGCGTTGGGGGAGGGGGCAGGGGCACGAAATCTGAGCTCATCTTTACAAGATCTTTGGGTGGAAACACAGAATCTTTCAATTAAAATTTTACTGAATTTTAACTTGAATTTCCCCATCTGCTCCCTTAATTATGCCTAACCCTAAACCCAACTCTGAGCCATCTGTGTTCTTACCTCATTAGGTGGAGTGGCTGATGCATGTGTCCGACTCCTGCAGGCGCAGCGAGCCCCTCACGGAGAGGACCGAGCCTGGGACATCCTGGGTCTGCAGAGGTCCATGCAGGCCTGTCTCACCGGGGGGCTCCGAAAGGCTGTGGAACAAAGGCTTTCTCAGTGGGGATCGGATGGGTGGACAGATACCTGGACCAGAATCAGAGGCATCAAGGGCTCGGGCTCCCAGTGGACGTCCTGCTGTGAGACGGTGAGGATGGGCCGGGCAGTGGGCTCTGCAGTGGCCTGGGATGTTGACAGGCAGCAGGTTCAGCTGAGCGGAGGGTCCTCATGTACTTAGAAACATGACAGCCACACGTTCCACTGCCACCGGGTCCTTGGTGCTCAAAGCCGCCTTCCCGCCACAAGGAGGACGCTGCCGAAGCTGCCACCACCCTCTACCCCATGCCACAAGTGCTCCCTCGATGCTCCCAGGGCAAGTGTCACCTTGTAATGGTGCAGTCAGGCTCCTCCATGACAGGGGGCTTGAAATCCCATCTCAGGACCTCTGGTCCTGCTATGCCCACTCTTTCCTTCAGGGCTTGAGGAGGACAGGCACCTGTTCCCACTGCGTGCGCCCTACCCTGGACACCCTGCTCACTGTCCCAGTCCGGCGGGTGCGGTGGGGTCCGTGGGGACAGACTCTCTGGGGAAAGAAGGCAAACCTCCCAAGCTTGCGGGCTGTGGTGGGAGAAAATGCCGTGTGCTTGCCCATCACCCGGCGGCATGGCTGGAAGTCAACGTGAGACAAACGCACGCATTCATGTGTTGTGACAAGTCGCTCCAGGAAAATAAAAATGCCAACTAAGAACAGGAAGGCATTTCTGGAAATTCTGGAAAAACTGCGAGGGGGCATGGCTTCCTTCCAGACGGCGTCAGTGCTCCAACCTGACATGTTTATCTGGAGCTGCTAAAATGTGGGAGGAGGGGGAGGAGGAATGGGCCGCCACCCTGGAGCCTCCTCCAAGCTGGGGGGACGTGAAGGGTCCCTGCTCAGATTGCTCCAGACACGACAGAATTCGGCACTGGGTAGGATCACAGCAACCCTTGTGAAGCGCGCCCCTGCTCCCGGGATCATGCATGAGCACACATGTGAACACGTGCAAACATGTGTGTGTGTCTGGGCACACGGCCCTCGCCTCCCGCCAAACACATACAGACACAAATGCATGTCCTCCTTACAAGGACGCTGCCTGGCCACACAGGGTCCCCACAGCCAGGTCTCCATGGCTGGGACTGGGCGCTGGCTCCCTGATGGGCGTCCCAAGTCCACGTCCAAATCCAGTTGACTACAGCCCAACCACCCCCACAAGCCATCCTCCTGTGGCTTCCCTCTCCCTGCCACTTCCCCACACACACTCACAGATACACATGCACACTGTTAATTCAGAAAACTAACACAGAACTTGGGGGAGGGAGAAAAGAAATGACGGTTTTTAAATCACAAATACCCATGAATCCATTAAAAAAGAATTTACCAGCCCCCCAAGGTAGGAAGACATCATGTAAGAATAAAAATCAGAGCTTTAAAATCAACCTACATTTTTCACTGAGCTCACGTCAGTGTCCTTGTCTACCTGCCTCTCACCCCTGCTGGATTTGGGGGACTCTCTCGGCAGATAGCAGAGGAGGCTGAGCTCCAAACGGGGTGGTGACAGGTCACTGTGCCTAGGAGGTGGTCCTGGACAGGGTGGGGCAGAGCTAGTGAGGACCAGCCAACTGGAAGAGGGCGGCCAGGGACAGACAGGGACAAGACAACTGTCCTTGAACGTGGAACCCTGGTGACAGGGGGACCCAGGGACTTGGGCTGTGGGCTATGGAGAGGATCCTGTGCCCCAAGGCAGGTCTGTGCCTAACCCCACCACCCCCACCATGGCCCTCATCAGTCCCAGGGGACACTGAGAGATTCGAGGCTGCAAGGTCCTAGCCCATGGGCTGGACTCCAGCCCTGTGTCTCTCTATCCCGTGTTGCCCCTGAGAAGCCAAAAGTAATTTCAGGCTGCGGCTGAGGGAAAGTTCACTAATTATGGAAGAGGAAAGACTGTTTCTGCTCTCAGTAGGAGGCATATTTACTTCTTTGCATGAAGGTATTTCTATACACAGGTAATTATAAAAATCATTACCCCCTCGAACCAGTGTGGGAAACCATATGGTTGGTAATACATTCATAAATAATTATTCTGTGCAAGTTCTCTGAGATAATATGTCCTATTTGTATTACACCTTCTGCAAAAAATCAATCTTCTAGCATTCTCTCCCTTGGAAAACAGGTTGGCAGCAACTCTCTCTTTATCAATAGAGAAGGAAATGAATAGAGTCTTGGGTCCACCCACCAGCCCAGGAGGAGGAGCTCTAAGGCCTCAGGACCCAGCCTGGGAGCCAGAGCCACAGGCCGCCCCAGGGCCCTGGCTGGCCCCAGCAGCAGATAAGCCCCATTGGATCCTCATCGGGACTAGTCACTGGCCTCACTGGGGTCCCTCAGCCCCCCTGAACCTTGAGCCTCAGCTGTTCTCCCACCGTCTTCTCAAGGCCCCTCCGTGGGTTGTTCTGTGGACAGGGATGGTTTTAGACCATGGAGAATTCAGGCCCATGCCAGCAGAGAGCTTTGTGAGCTCCCGAAGCTGGGCCGCTCCACCAGTGACATGGACTAAACCAAGCCGTGAGGGAGAAGGCCTTGCAGGTTGGCCGGGTCCAGCACAATGGTGAGTGAGGGAGACGAGGCTTTGGCAACTTCCCACCCCGCCTCCCACCCTACCACCTCCCTGCTTCTACAGGGCCCTGTCCCACAGAGCAGTGACCCACTTCGGCTTTTCAGCTCATTGCTGGGCTCTGTCCTGCTTCGGCCTTCCCTTAATTCTTCCAGGGTCTAGGTATCTCATATTTTGGCTCAAATGTAGATAGCAAATCTATTTGTAACTCTGTTGAGGACGCCAAAGCATTCTGCAAACCTTTTTTTTATGACTTTAATGAATTTTTTTAAAAACTTGCTGAGACTTGTTTTGTGGCCTAATATGTGATCTACTCTGAGGAATGTTCCATGTTCTGAATATGACTGTTACGTCCATCTGGCTGGGAGTAGCATTCAAAGCCACAGTTTCCTTGTGGATTTTCTGACAGATAATCTGCCTGTTGGTGTAAGTGGGGTGTTAAAGTCCCCTACAATTATTGTATTATTATTGATTGTTTCCTTTATATTTGTTACTTATTGTTTATATATTTGGGTGTTCCCTTGATGGGCACAGGAATATTTACAATTGTTATAGCCTCTTGTTGGATTGTCCCCTTTATGATTATTTAGCATCCTTCTTTGTCTCTTCTTACCCTCTTTGCTTTAAGGTCTATTTGGTCTAATAGGAGTATTGCTGCCCTGCTTTCTTCTGGCCTCCCTGTGCACGACGAACACATCCTCAGCCCCTCACATCCAATCTGCAGGGGTCTTTCCATCTGAAATGAGGCTCTTGGAGGCAGCGTGTAGATGGGTCTTGTTTTGTTATCCATTCTGTCACCCTCCGACTTTTGATTAGGGAGTTTAGTCCATTTATATTTAAAGGAATTGTTGATAGATATGTATTCAGTGCCATTTTGTTACTCCTTTTGTGGTTGTTCCTGTAGAAGTTCTCTTCTGGTCTTTCTCTTGTTCTTTCACAGTTTGTTGGCTTTTCCTAGTAGCATATCTGCAAAAGTCCTTAATTCTCTCTGTAGACAGAGCTTTCAAAGTTTATAAAATCCCTTGCACCTACTGTTCATGGAAAACACGTCTGCCCCTTTGAGGTTGTCTGACCCCCTCTTGACACCAGTACCTGACTTCCCTGCTTTTGCAGGGCTCTTGGAAGCAGTCTCTGTTCAGGATCCCCATTCAGTATGGGGTGCTGTTGTTTTCCCAATGGACAAATATCGGCCCATCACCTCAATCAGTGGCAGTGTCCAGTCAGGGATTTGGAGCATGACTTCAGAAGAAAGGGGACATGGTGGGTGACCACATGACTAAGTGGCTTCTCTGCTTTTTGCATTTGGACAACACCCTCCAGAAGAGACCCTCTTTCTCCACATCCTTCTGCCAACTTCTGCTCTAGCCTGCAGACACTTCTGATGGGTTCAGTCTTCGCTCCACAAACATGTGTTGGGTGGTGGGCTTGGCCAGGGGACCAAGCAGGGGCCAGCTCATCACACTTGGCTTCTGGAAGATTCTCTGTGAAGTTAATATTTTACAAGGATGCATCTCATCTCATCAGTTGCTCCTGCTACCACGCAACAGGGATTCCACAAGCCTCTTTTTCCAACCTTAATTTTTCCAAATCCAAAAAAGTGCCTTGACAACATCAAGATTCCTGAGCTATTTATTGCATTTCTTCTGAAGGTGCTGCTCTTATTGGCACGTTGGCTCTCTGGGTGCTGGTCTCAGATCACTTCTGAACCCTCCTTTCTTTCAATGTCTTCTCATTCCGTATTGTCCTGGACCCACCTCGTCTCCATTGCTGAAATGTAGTGCTACTGAATCTGATGATGGGTGTGGGGGTTGAAGTTACTCTGATGATCCCCCTTTCCCACCCAGACCCTCTGCTGCTGAGCAGGTGTAAGGCATACCTTCGTTTCCTTGGATGAATTATGCCCATCCTCTAAGAGTCTTTTGTTGAAGAGACATTTGAGATTAGGGTGACTGGTTATAGGTTCCAAGTGACCGTTTTTCTTCTTCCCATTTTAGGGTAACAATTCCTTGAGGCTTCTTTGTTGATTTACTTTGTGGTTCAGTTATTTCAGATACAAGTAGAACACTCAGCACATGCCTGACACATTGAGGGCACAGCTGGTGTGAGTCCTGACACTGAAGTCATCCCAGAGCATGTATTAGACATTCCAAGGTAACTGAAGGTCAAGCTCTTGGCATTATTATTCATCCTGCCATCCCAGGGACCTCCAGGTTGACCAGCTAAACTCCAAATTGGAGAAGGCTCTTATGAGCATCCCTGAACTGTGGTCTTCTCTGGACTCAGTCACTCAACTGAAAGTGCTAGAGAGAAGGGAGCTGGGGTGGCTTGGTTCTTGGCCACCTGCCCCAGAGCCCCAGGGGCAGACCCCACCAAAGGCTACTATTGGGCCAGAAAATCAAGAGACCTCTGACTGCCCAGAAGAGCACACAGCACCAGGACCTTAGGAAATGGTCCTTGGATGTGTCCAGTTTCAGCAACAACTCCAGGGTTCATGGCCACAACCCTTTACAGTGGGGTGATGTGGTGGCGTGCTTTCTGGTGCATGTACAGTGAGTCCAACAGAGTGTTGAAGGGGTCTTGATGCCTGCATGTTTTATGTTTCATTGCCTCCTTTCTGCCCTGCTTGTTTTCTTGCAGGCTCATCTCACTGTTGAAATTTACAACCAACAGAGACGTCCATGGCCATCTCCAGAAGCGGAGGGCAGCATCAGTCCATCTGAGGGCCACCTGGAGGGGCCGTCACTGAGGTGCTTTCTCTGTGTTTGCCCTGCACCTGCTGTGGCTGGCCCTTTGTTACGTGGTGCTTCTCGTGGTGAGATGAAGCTACCTTATTTTCGCTAAGAATATGACTCATGCCCATGAAAAGGAGGGGTCTAAATAGTGTTCATAAGCTATTTTTAATGCCATACAAATGCTATGTCTGCTGACACAGAGATTGTCAGGGAAACAGATTTACTTAAAGTGTTGCATAAACTCGCCATAGCTACTACTTGGCACAAATATGAAGTATTTTCTATCAATGGGACAAAGTTCAAATAATCACTGTAAATGTGCATTTTATGGAGACAAATCCATTGAGAATTACCAGAATGATAAAGCAGGTCAGGAGAAGTCATTTTTCCCAAGAGTCTAGGGATGTAATTGATTCAAAAATTTCCTTATAATTGTTTTAGCGTATGCGTACTATTTCTCAGCTTTATAGAGGTGAAACTGACGCACACTGATGGTGTATAGCATGAGGTTTTGATACATGCGATGGGCATGCTGAGATCTGGTCCGTTGCCACAATCAAGCTATTTCACATCTCCATCCTGTTACACCCTTAACATGTTCTTTCTATTGTCCTTTTTCTGCAGTGAGAACACTTAGAGTCTACTCTCTCAGCAAATGCCAAGTGCATGATACAGGGTTGTGAACATCCATCAACACACTAGAAACTGGATTTCCTTCTTTCGCTAAAGCTGAATGATATCTCATCATGTGTACTTTATGACATCATTACCCACGCACACCCAAACGACCCTCAGGTGGCTTCCAGGCCTTGGCTGTTGTGGATAACAGTAGTGAATGTGGGGGTGCAGGTAGCTCTTGGAGACCCTCCTTTCATTTTCCCTGGAGATGGATCCAGAAGCGGGACTGCTGGTCACATGACAGACATGCGTGCCTTGTGCCAGTGGTTGGACCAGTCGACCAGTCTGCGTTCCAGTGTGCCTAGGGGTTCTCTTCGTCTGGGTTCTCACCAGCCCTTGTGAACTTTTTGGGTGTGAGGTGATGATAGCTCATTGTGATTCTGATCTGCATTTCCCTGACAATGGATGATGTTGAGCATCTTTTCACGGGTCTGTTGGGCCTTGTATGTCTTCTTTTGAGAAATGCCTATTCAGGTCCTTTGTCCATTTTTTACACAGGTTATTTATGGGGCTTGTTTTGCTATTGACCCCTTATCACAGACACCATTTACAAAATGGCTTCCTTGCTCTGGTGTGGCATTGTTAGCAAGCTCCATGGCACTGATGCTGTGGGTCAGGGACCCCACCCAGAGAGCGATAGTGCCAGCTCTTACATGGGGTGCTGGGTCTGGGTCTCCTGGTTACTGTTAGGCTTCACCATCCATATGTTATGCTCTGTGATTCATATCCCCTATTTCAGTTATTTCTTTTTAAATTTCAAGTAGAGTGGTGTGGATGCAGGTCCCCCAAGGGTTCCAAGAAAGCCTGGTGGTGAGATGCTCCTTCTCTTGTGCAATCTTGTTCCTCTGTCACCAGCAGAGGGGACAACAGATGCCCCCCGCAAACAGCTCTGCATCTTTCCTTGTGTGCTGAGAGTGGGACCTGAGAACAGAGCCCCAGGGACACAAACCCCCCCACCCCCAGCATCACATGTATCGGGATCAGACCCTCTGCTAAAGGCAAGATGATTCTATCTGTCCCCAGGGGGGACTCTGTCACCAGAGGCAGTGAGTCAGTGGGGGGTGAGGAGAACGGGGAGGGGACACAGCCTGTGGGGACCCTGTGATGGCTCAGAACCCCCCAGCAGTCATTAGAACTCCTGCCCACAGCCTCCCTAGCGGTGACCCACACAGCGCCCGGGCCCAGGTAAGACCGCCATTTGCTCCAAGCTTGTCCCCAGGTAACCCCACCTCTTCCGTTCCCAAAACCCTTCAGGAAGCCAGGGTTGTAAGTGGGTTTGGGGTGTTTGGGTTGTTTTTGGTTTTGTTTCTTTGGTAATTGAAGTGTAATTCACACAACATAACATTCACCATGTTTATTTATTTATTTATCTATTTTATTTAAATTCAAGTTAGTTAACATAGAGAGCAGCAGCAGTTTCAGGAGCAGAATCCGGAGATCCATCACCCATATACAATACCCAGTGCTCACCCCAATGAGAGCCTCCTGAATGCCCGTCACCCAGTTAACCCAATCCCCACTCACCTCCCTCCAATGACCTTCAGTCTCTTCTGTTACCATTAAGAGTCCGTATGGGTTATCTCCCTTCATTTTTATCTTATTTTATTTTTCCTTCCCCTCCCCTATGTTCATCATTTTTTTAAAGCTTTATTCATGAGAAAGAGAGAAAGAGAACATGAGCAGAAGGAGTGGCAGAGGGAGAAGTACACTCCCAGCTGAGCAGAGAGCCTGATGTAGGGCTCCATCCCAGGACCTGAGATCAAGACCTGAGCTGAGGGCAGATGCTTAACAACTGAGCCCGCCAGGCTCCCCATTCATCTGTTTTGTTCCTTAAATTCCACATAGGAGTGAAATCATAGGGTGTCTGTTTTTGTCGCACTGCCTGACTTGTGATGCAGTGACACTGAACGCACACACAGGGGGTCATACCCTCGGCACTCCATCTGGTTCCAAGACACCCCATCCCCCAAGAGGAAGGCCATGCAGTTCTCTCCCCTCCAGTGCCCTGAGCAGCTGCCATGTTACTATCTGTCTCCGGGAGCCTACCTGTCCCGGCCGCGTCAGAGTCGTGAACACCTGGCGGCCTCTCTCACCGAGCACCACGTGCCAGGGCTCCTTGGGCCGGTGCCCCGAGGCCACACCTCATTGCCCCAGTGGCTTAAAGACAGCCCCCAGGATGGGCCACACTTGTCACGTCACACCATCTCACCAGCCACATGCCAGAAATCCAACACTTCCACTCCTTCCAGCTGCTCTGAAGCCAAGGTCATCTTGATCCTTTCAGATTTGGAAATGGTGATATGTTATTGACTGATCCACGCTGGTCCCACATCTCATGTGTCCCAGTGAAGTGCCGCTCACTTTCGAGGGCGGCCCACTTCCGCTAGCCTGTTCAGACAGTATCCGCAGGGGCCCACAGGGCAAGCTATGCCGCTCGCGGCCATGGCACTGACGTGGAGGAGCTGAGTGTGAGGGCCACGCTCCACATCCACACTTCAGGCCACAACCACGTGCCACAGCAACCTCACTCAGGGCAAATCCAGTCTGGTGTCACCCAGCTCTGACCCTTTTGGGTTCCCTGATATCTCCAAACCAAACCTAGCCAAGGCCTGGAGCACGCTTTTCAGGCTAGTCCAGCTCATTGCCCCCCTCCCAAGCCTCTCACTGTCCCCTGTTCCTCTCCACCCCTTGGCCCAGGGTCTCCCCCTACCTCCCCACAGCTTCTGCGAGTCCTTACTTCAACCTCTTCAAACCACCAGCCCTCACCCCACTTTCTCAGCACCTCTCTGGGGGATCCCTCCTGCCATCCACCACCCAGAGCCTGGCAGTGCGGGCCCACCACAGACACCTGTGCTCTGTTTGCGGAAGGCACGGGCCCCACCACATCCCATGGCACTGTTCTCCCTGCCCTCCCAGGCCATCACCCTGCTCACCCGGGGGCATCTCCGTGCCGACCCAGGACCATCAGTCTCATTTTCTCCAGCTCAAGCCCCAGGCTCCCTTGACCCTGTACTTCGGTATCATCCTTCTGTTCTCCTAAACCCCACAACCTCAGGGAGAAGAGTGTGTTGGGGTACATCTCAGTTCACCTCAGCCCTGAGCATTGTGAAGGGCACATGGGATTCTATGTGACTCGGTGACCCTCATGTCCTCAGCTGTGTCCACACAGCACCCTCCAGTCTCCATGTCCACAGGGAGGTCAATGCCCTGGCGGTGCCGGTCACAGCAAAGGTGACACTGTGGTACCCTGAGTGCTCTCTCTGCCACTCCCATTTCCCTGTCCAGGGCTCTCTTGTGCCCCGTCTCCAAAATAACCCCAAGTGCATCAGGCAGGAGGAGTGACTGAACCTGGTGACCCAGAGCCTCTTCTGTCCAGAGCCTCCCAGGATGCTCCTGCGGGAGCACATGCCACGGGGACTGCCACGGATCAGCAGGCTCAGGGTGGCGCAGCCCCCCAGCGGGTGTTTACTGAATGTGTGTTTGTCGATCTCCCCTTAGCTCACCCCAAGTCCTGACAGCCCTACTGCCTGCTCCATCTGCCAGGTTCCCAGCTCCAGGGTCGTCCCATGGGCTCCACAGGGAACAAGTGTGGTGGCACATACAGTCCACAGTCCATGCTGAGTAGTAACCCAACATGTGTGCAGATCTGTGAGCAATGGTGGGATCCCAGGTCTAAGAGGAATCTGACCCAAACAGGAAGCTTTATGAGGGCCCTCCAAGAAACAAGGCCTGAGTAAGATCTAGAAGAAGAAGAGTGAAATGGAAGAAATTGAGACTAAGGAGGAGCAGTCCCAGGAGAGTGGCCTGTGCAAAGGCCCTGGGTTCCTGAGGAACACAGCATGCTCCAAGAAACGAAGAGCCCAAGTGGCTGGGGTGCCCAGAAGAAAGGGAGCAGTGGTGGGAGTTAGGGATGGGCAGTCAGGCAAAGAGCGAGGTCAATGAACACAGTAAATATGACTGAAAGGAGGAAACCTTTGCAGAGAACTTGAAGAGCCTTCAAGGAACCCATGTGGAGACGTTGCACAGGCAGGCAGGGAAGGGAGTGGAGGCCCAGGGAAGATATCTGGGCAGGAAGGTAAATCTGGACCCACAAGTGTGCAGGCACAGGCGGGCTGGGAGCACAGACAAGCTGACCCAGAGAGACACTGTCCGGGGCAAGGAAAGGATGTAGCCTGAGTCAGGCTGGACACCAGCATCTGGCTGCAGGCGAGAAGGAGACAAGCCCACAGGAACGCAGAGACAAGAGGGAGGGATAAAACCATGAGGGAGGGCCTTGCTTTCCCCGCTCACTGCCACCTGCACTCCACCACCTGGACCCCCAAGCCAGGGAGCACCTTCTGTGACCCACAGACCAGCCAGAGTGGTCTTGAAAAATGTATCTGAACGTTCCAAACGTTCCCGCTGCAGGTGGAATCGTGTTCCGTTCTGTCTCAGCTGCCCCCAAGCCCAGCGTAAGTGACCTGGGCAGGGTCGGTGACCCCGTGCCGTGAGCCCTGCTCTCTGGGCCACTGGCCCGAAGACATATGGGAACCTCCCGAGCGCAGCGGCGGTGGCATCTCCTCCAGGCCCAGTGGGAAGGCCTCGGCTGCCTTCCCAGTGGGGCTTTGAGCTGACTCACCCTCCCCACGGCAGCCCCCCGTGTTTGCTTACTTGATGCACGTCACCTGCGTCCTTGGTAATTACAGGCCGCTGCGGCTCCATCTCCCCGCATTCAGAGGGTCCAAGAGCGATTACGGGGCACCCTCCCTGCGCTTCGGGAGATGGGCACAGTCAGTGCTAATAACACAGCTCTCGCTGTGTGATCGCCCGCCGCTCCACTGTAATTACCATGGAATTAAGTGGTCACCATGTAAACACGGCTCACACTGGATATGTCTGTGGCTTAAACAGCCCTACACACTCATTTTAATTGCAAGTTGAACGGAAAACGCTGGCTTGGCATACACGGAAAACCAGGTTTGGGGCAACGTAAGGGCCCTCGGGATAGAGGAGGAAGCCGGTGTGACTGTCAGCTTCGCAGGTGTGGGGCAGAGGGAGCAGCCGATCGAGAGACCCCAAGGAAGAGGACACGGTGGGTCCCTCACCAAAGCAGACCAGGCTCCCCGTGCAGAGCCCATTGCAAATGGTCAAGTGCCCACCAAGGGCGGGGACTGGGTTCTAGTTTGGGGGTTCCTTTGGGACTTCAGCTTAAAGAGAATGCATTCCAGACCATCCCACAAAATGTCCTAGGAAGACCCTCTCCCAGTGTAAAAAATCCCCGAGTCAGGCCGTTCACAGGCTCTGTTCCTGTTCTGCAAAGTGCCACGTCCTCGGCACCACAGAGAAGTTCTCCCTCGGATCACGACACTGCGTGGGAGCCAGGACATCCCATACGCTAAGGACAACATGCCAGGGAGCAGACACTCCTCGCTCTACCGCTTGGACATAAAGAGGCAAATCCCTGGAATTGTCCATTCTCACAGCATTCACCAGTAAGGCCCCCAGGGGCCCCCTGGGCCTCGTTCTCCTCCTGAGACTTCACACGACTGGTGTGCATCAGAAACTGGGGCCTCTTCCTGGGACCCTCCAGAATGATAGAGGTCAGAACAGACTCGGGGATGGGGGCCAGGTCTCAGGTCCTTCAAACCCAGAAGGACATCTGGGGGCCATGGCAGAAACATGCATGGCTGGGTGATCAGGGAGGCAAAACAGCTCTCGGCTGATGGCCCTCCACACCAGAAAGGCAAAGCCCGCACTCATCCAGGCCTTGCTTCTCTCTGTCCCCTGGGATGACTGCTGACATACAGGATCACGTGTCCCATGCTGGAATGGAGGCTTCAGTCACACACAAGTTCTCCAGAGGGTGAGAGGACAAGGGCCAGTGACCTCAGTTAAGTTTGTCAGATCCAGGGACCCAGGCCATCCTGGGACATTCTCCCAAAGTACAAGTCGCAGATCTCATACGTCCCACCACGGAGAAGGCCTTCCTGGTGGGCCTTTTGGGGTTCTAGTCCTGTCACTGGCACAGCAAGGGCCATTACTTGGGAAATGTGTGCTTCCCATCCTGGCAGGCGTCAGCTCTGTGCACCCAGAGCCTGGTTCCAGAGGAGCATGCCTCCAGCTTCCAGGGAAGCAGGCTAGGGAAGGAGCCGCCCTCCCAAAGGTAATCAGCCGGATCCTCAGACAGAGGGGGAGCTCAGGTGATGCTTTGGGGTGGCTCTGGCTCTTCCCACCTGATGGTTAGTGTCAAAGGTAGCCCTCGGGCAGCGCTGCCGATCATTCCGCTGAACTTGCGGTTCACTCTCCAGGAGCCCTACAAATGCCGTTCTTCAGTATGCTTTGGAGCATACTCCAAAACGTGCAAGCTCACCCACGGTAGCCAGGGCACATGTGTAGCAGGTGGGGGACGGCCACAAGCACAGGGGAGAGCCCCTGCATCCACCTTTAGGACCCAGGTACCTCCCCAGAGGCTGCCTCCTCTCTGCAAACTGCCCCCCTCCAACCTGCACCCACTGAACAAAGGCCAGCCTCTGCCACAGGCAGGGACCCCAGAGGCTGTCCCGGCCTCCCAGCCTCTCGCGGCTGCCTGAGACCCCATCACACCACACCTCCCTCCGCAGTGAGCTTGTTCTCACTCCCCTGCACCCATGCTCAGGTGCACAGACCTCCCGGCCTCAGCAGCCTCCTTGGGACCCTTATGGAGGACCCAGGGGAATGGTCACCCTCCATCCCCAGCCTGTTCTCCCCCACAGCTTCTCACACTCAGAAGGCAGAACCCCTGTTCGTCCACTTGCTCAGACACAAAACCTGGGTGCTGGTGTCCACAGCCCCTCCCCTTCACCCGCACCTGACACTTGAGGTCTCACGTCAAACCAGTTCAGACTGTGACCTGCCTCAGTTTACCTCGGCCTCCTGCATGGAACCGCATCTCTTACCAGGACCCTCACACAGCCGCCCAGCTGAACCAGTGGCACACTCCCAGCCTGTGGCACACACGCACTCACACTTGGTCACACGCGCACGCACACACACACACTACACGTACTCATGCACAACCACATGCACTCACACACACTCACACATTCATCCACACACATATACACACGTGCATTCACACATACACCACACACACTTGTCCACATCACACGCACTTACGTATATACTCTCACACGCACACAATGCACTTACGCACCCACATGCACACACACTCATATACTCACATGCTCACACACTCACACATACACTCTCACATGCACATGAGTGGACGTGTTAGCACAGAGATCTGATCTTGTGACCCACCCCCCGAAACCCCCAGAAGCCCATCTCACCTGTGGAAACCCCAGCCCCCCTGCCCCTCAAAGACCCTGCACCGTGGGCTCTGGCTCACAGCTGAAGCTCTGCTCCGGAGCCATCTTTCTCATCCAGACTCTCCCTTCCAGGATGGGAGCCATGTTCCCCCACCCAGGCCGGTCTGGCTCAGTCCCAGTCCCCTCTTCAGAGAGGCCTATCCTCCCTGCCCCAGCTAACGACACCCCTCTCTCCCCCATCATTGCCCCCAACTCCTGGAGCACTCGTTCTGTGAAACTGTGGAGGGTGTGCCCCAGAACGAAAGGGCAGGGAGACACCCGCCCTGTCAATTTGGATGTACACGTTTTATACTTCCTACCCACCCCCTCGGGCTGGCCCAGAGGCATCAACCGAGCTAACTGTGGGCTATCGCCAGGGGCTACCTTCCCTCTCCGGTTCACTCCTTCTGTACCCAGCTGATTCCTGCTACAAACAATTAGCACCTTGCCGTCTACAGGAGATGGAGAGGCGATCGGTGATGTGGGAACACCCCGCAGCTGCCCCAAGATCAGAGATGATGGTAGTGGGAGGGGCAGGGACCACAGACCGGAAGGCGCCACGTCTGCCAGTCCACATTCTGAAATGAAAGCCACCCCCACCGGTGGCTCAGGGCCCCGCTCCCCCGCCAGCACCCTTCTAACTAGTTGCACCCCCAATTACAGGATCTGTGACTGAGGGGGACCGAGGAGCCAGGCAGGGAAGAGAGACCCTAGAGCACATGGGCCCAAGAAGAAATTGGCCATAAAAGTTGAATTAAAGGGGCACAGGCATTCCAACCCCTCACTCTGTGTGGGCTCTCACAGACCTCTGTGAGGAGGCCCAAACCAAGAGAACCAGGGTCTTAATGTAGCCCATGTGACTTGTTTAGCACAAAGAGATGAGAAAAACCTGCTGTCCAGCTCCCCAGCCGTGAGCCCTCACGTCCCACAGACATACCAGGGTGGTCTGGTTGGGGGTTGAGGGAGCAGGGGCTCTGCAAACAGGCCACCAAGGAGCCCCCTAGGGGCCCCCACCTCCACGCCAGATCCCTGCTAGGTGCTTACCAGGTACCAGCAGCTCGGTGCCCTCCAGCCACCCGCCGGGTTTCTGGGCACTGCTTGCCTGGCCGCTTCCTTTCCTGGATCCTCCGTCCTCCCCTGCCCCAGCACACAGAGCTGCAGGCCAGCATCTTCCTCTCCAAACATGGTTCTCCATGACCAGTGGCACAGCTGCTACCTAGGAGCATGTTAGAAATGCTACCTCTCAGGGCGTCTGGGGGACTCTGTCAATTAAGCCTCCAACTCTCGATTTTGGCTCAGGTCATGATCTCAGCGTCGTGAGATCGAGCCCCACATCCAGCTCAGAGCTGGGCGTAGAGCCTGCCAGAGATTCTCTGTCTCCCTCTCCCTCTGCCCCTTCTTCTTCCTCCACGCTTATGAGCTCTCTCGCATCCTCTAAAAAAAAAAAAAAAAAAAGAAAATGAAAGAAAGAAAAGAAATGCCAAGTGTCTCTACCTCATCACTGTCCTGCCCCCCATCCTCCTCCTCCCACCTCCGGGCAATGGACGCAAGGGCTTCTCGCAACAACCCAAGGCTGTGTCCAGCTGAGCTGTGCCTCAGCCTTCAGCTGGGACCTCCCAGCATGGACATCTGCAGCCAGGCTCTCCTTGGAGGTCACTGGGCAGCCCTGCAGGAGGGCCCACAGCACCCACGGAGGTATCCACCTCCCCCAAACCTGCTTCTTCTCCAGTATCCTTCCTTGCTAAGGAGCAACCTTTGAGACTAACCCCAATCTCCAGCGAAGGCAGTCCTTTGTCACCCCCTCCACTCGTAGCTCCCCTGTGTCACCCCTAGGTTATGGTCACAGCCCCTTGCTCCCTGCATCACAAGCCATGACTCTGTCTCCTCAGAGTCTGTCTTCTGTCTCTACTGACACGACAAATGGGTTTCAACTTGTTGGCCAATTCTGATTCAGTGGGAGGGGCCTCTTACACCACTGTGTTGAGAATGATTCTGAGTAGGCATCTGCTGTCATAGCCATACTTGTCCTGGGGTGGAGAGAGAGGGCTGGGACTGCCCAGCACCCAAGCCATCCAGCTCTAGAGGCCACAGGGCACCAACCTCATGGGCCCCTCTCTTGTCTTTCTGCCCAGCGGAGCCTCCAGGTGTGTAGCCAAGCAGGCAGGAGGGACCAAGGAGCCACTCCTGCAAGGTTACCCGGCTGGAGTGGTGTCACCAGCCTGAGACCCCAACTAAGAGTCCATACTTCTTCTGACCCAGGAAGCTAGGGGCGGGGGGGCATCCCCCATACCCTGGGAGACAGTCTCTCCTCCTAGATCGGCTGAGCTCCCCAGTCTACAAGCCACACCCTCTCCAAGGAATGGGCAGGCATCCCCACTGGCCAGGCAGGTGGGTTCAGGCCTGGAACCAAGGGTCCCAGGCTGTCCCTTGCACCTGGGTCATGTCTGGACCAACCCTACTTCTTTCTGAAAGGTCACTGCCTCTCAGCTTCCCCATCCCTCTCCTGGGGCCTCCCTGCTTTCCTGGGACCACAAGCATCTGTTTAAAGGGCACTTCTGAGATACTCGGGACAAACCCCTCATTTTACAAACAGCGAGGGGGAACCATGGCGGACGCAGGGCCCCAGGAGCAGAGGCCCCAGGCAACTCCTGTGCCCAGTTCTCTCCTGGGCCAGACCTCCATCTCCTCAAGGAGAACATGCACCTCGGGTGGGTAGGTCAGGCCTCCTGTCCTCCTAAAACCCACCTGTCGCTGAGCATGGCCTCCCAGAGCTCGGTGCTGATAGCCAGGAGCGCCCGCCCAATGTCAAAGAGCCTGTTTAGCAAGACGACCTATTTTTAGCTGAATCTTCTGCTGGTTGCTAACTATCTGTTTAAATACATGAATTAACACATCTGTCAACAGTACTTAGAGTGGGACTAAAACACGCTCTCACGGAGGGAGGTAATTTCACACAAAACACGCAGCAGAATGAGCAGCTTGGTGCTGAGGCCCCAGGTGAGGCTCCCACATGTGGCCCTCATTCCACGCTCAATGGCAACCCTGGGCGGGCCACACCCCTAACCCCCTGCCGCCAGCCCCCACCTGCCATTCGGGAGCAGCTCTCTCACCGAGGGCCTAGGGCTACACTGGGTGAGCTGTCCGGAACCCTGCTCATGGGGCTGGAAACTCCGTCCTGCCCTGGAGAGCCCTGGGCTCATCCTGGAAGCAGGTACTGGGACCCAGCAGGAGCCTGCAGAGGGATAGGCCGGATCGCTTACAGGGGACCCAACACCTGGTGTCCTTTCTCCCCTTGCCTACAGCCTACCTGCCACCCCGTGAAGGCAGCACAGCTGACCACCCCATGGCCAGGATTCCCGAAGGATGGATCCTGGCTAGTAGGGTCTTGTCCTATTCTGGGTGGGGGTCCCTCCCAGCACTGATGCATCGAGCATCAGAGAACCTGACTTCCCCCAGATGCATCACTTCCCTGTCACACGACCTCCAGAAATGTACTCGCTCACCCACTGCCTCAGTTTCCCCGATGAGCCATTGCATTGATTGGAAGGGCATGGAATAGTTCAAAGGTCTTGGAGTGGGCACGCTGGGACAATGTCAGTGTCCCCCTAACCAGGTGCTGTGAAGCCACTTACCCTTCCCCTTCTTTGCTTTAATTTCCCTCAGTGGCCTTTAGGGCTGGGGGATTCAAAAGAGAAGGACAATGTCCTTGCATGGTGGGTGGGTTTGAGAGAAATGCCTGAGCCCTGGTGAGAGAAAGAAAAACCCAGAAAATCAATAAATGTGCTCCTTGTCTTCATGGAGGACAATAGACCCTGGGCCAGCACTGGACAGATGAACAGCTGCTCCCCGGGCTATGTCAGGGACCCAGGCTGGCCGCAGATTCCTGGAGACGGGGCAGTCCCTTCTTCCAGGCTGGGCTTGGAGCCTGGTCTGCTCCCATAACCCTTACACCATCCATCCTCTCCCTTCACCTCCCACCAGGAAGACAGAGATGTCCCCTAGTCCTCTGCTGTAGGAGCCACTAACACAGGAGGTAAGTGAGCATGGGCTCTATGGATTCTCCAGGACAGTAACCAGTCACCTTCATGGGGCTGCCACTGTGGCCCGTGCAACACCAGCAGAGTGGGCCTCTCCCAGAACTCCATCTGCGGTGCTGTCCAAGAGTCATGGCGATCATCCACTCATTGGGAAGCCCATAAACACCTTGGAAAACATACTCCTGTAACCCCAACAGTGATCTGGAGAAGGAGTCCTGGGGAGGACCACCAGAATGATTCTGATTTGTGGGGAAATGGGAGAATGCTCCTGTTGTCTGTGAGTCTCCCATGCGACAGCCATGACCGCTTGATCGGAATGATTGAGGCACGCTTCTGCTCAACCGGTGGAATGTCGGAGCACAGACACAAGGCTCTTCACTGTCTTCTGTCTGCTAGAATCAAAATCAGCCTATAAATTCCAGGAACAGAAACAGATCAATACTCCCCAGTTCCTCCCTAAGTTTTGGGGATAATAATCTTGTGATATTATCTTCAATTAATGGGACAGGAGTGATCCATGAGGCCACCGGGAGACAGGGCTACACGTGTTCTGTCTTTTTACAATTACCTATTGTTATTTCTGAAGATGAAGAGGAAATTCCAAAATTACAAAGATGTTTAGTTATTATGCCAATATCAGCGACACTGATGGGAAAAGATCTTAGCTACATAGACCTTGGAGAATCCAGGGGTAATAAAATCCATGTACAATTTTGTACAAAACAAGAATGATACAATGCTATGAGACTGTTTTCGAACAAATGTGCTCAATCTGGAGTATCTTTGTGATCTCGAGAAGAGGGGGGACCATGCTTAGGAATTGCTGGTCTTTGTGGAGCTCTACAAAGCTACGAAGGGGCTCCTTTGGAAACTTGTGCCAACAGCATCAGCGTCCCCTGGGAGCTTATTAGGAAGACAGATGTTCGAGCCACACCCCGGACTCACTGAATCAGAATCTACATTTTGTAAGATCCCTCAAGATATCTGTGAGTTTGAGAAACACCAATCTAGAGGTTTCCCCTCAGTCTCAACCACAGTTAATGCCTAACCAGATGGCCTAAAGCTGGCCAGGTTTGGGGTTTTCTGTGATCTTCTCCCTCCTTCCCACACCTTCCATTTCCCGGGTGAATAGAGTTGTGTGTGGACAGATTTTCTGCCCCTGAGGTCTAGTATTCTACATCCATTCTTCCTTGCTGTTGTACCCAGAACTCAAGTGGCCTCCCAGGGCCACTCTTTGGAACTTTGAAGGGAAGGCTACCTGGGTTTTAGACAGAGACAGCTATGGTCTGAGCTGACTTCTCTACTTTCTTTATGTAAAATTCCATCTTTAATTGTCCCCATTTCCCATTAAATACCCGCTGGCCGCAGCAGCTAGCTATGAAACCAGCCTATCTGGGTGTTGGCTTTAAACTAGGATTTTCTCCTTCCATCTGTCTCTGCAAGTAGAGAGACCAATAAACTGATGGTCCAAGTATGGATGCAGAAAGGAGCCGGGCGCACAGACATGACTCTGTCTCTCCACCACTCAGAGTCAAGGGCTATGGCGATGCGTCATCTCTTAGCTCTTGTTTAGTAATTGGGGGTTTGTCTGTGTGTTGTTTGTTTTTCTGACCAAAAAAAAAAAAAAAAAAAGAAAGGAAAGAAAGAAAAGAAAAGAAAGGCATTCTAGACCTCAAACATCTTGTGCCCATGTGTTTCCAGTTTCTGAAAACCCACTGAAACGATCAAATGAAGGTGAAGCAGAACATAATCGACAGTAATACCTGGAAACGGAGGATTGCCAATGAAACAGCTTCTAGAAATCCTGGAATGTGTGACCTAGGAGGGCTTGGTTGAGCACAAAATGGGTCAGGGTAATCTGATCCCTAAGACAGGACAAGCCCAGAGGGGGTGCACCGGGAAATGACTGTCAAAAGAGCCCTCAGCCTAGAGCAGGCAGTCCCAGGAGCCGGGTTGGGTTGGGGACAGGCTGAGAGATGCATGTGGACAGACGCTGTGAGCCATGCCAGGCAGCAGGCACCCCTGCCTGCTAAGTAAGGACATGGAAGGAGCATGGCCACCCTCAGTGGAAGAGCACCACCAGAGCAAACACAGGGAAAACCAAAGGGCCTCCCTCATGCCCTTGGCCTCCAGTCCATTCCTCCCTCCCACACTTCTGCAAATACACCTCACTGCAGACACAGAAGCCTCTGAGATTGCACCAGCTAAGGAAGAGGCATGGAGGAGGAAGCTGGGAGCAGTTACTAGGGAGCAAAGTAGAATGTGGGATTCCCACCAGTGGCCCATACCTGAACAGCCAGACAACACACTCACACCAGGACCCACAGGGAGTGAAGCAGGGTCTTGGGAGCCCCCACAACCTTCCAGCCTGTTGATGAACTCTTCCTGGCCATGCATGGAGGGGGAGCCCTTCAGCTAGCCCACCTGCCCACTCCCTACACCCATGCAGCCCACAGTGCTGGGGGGAGAAGGGCGAGAACCAGCCCAATGGGGAAATGCAATAGAGCCCACATGGACTGCAGGCATGGGCAGTCAATATAGTCTCAACCCAAGAACACATGCAGGCAGCAGCAGGGCTATCAGGGGCAGCTGGACAATGAGAACAGTGACTCCAGTGACACAAATCCAGTGAGTGAAACAGGACAGAGCAGGAAGAAGCCAAATTCATGGCCACTGAGACATTTGAAAGGATAGACTAATTCTGAAAGCATGGCAGACAGGGAACATTTAGGGACCTAATACAACAGTCTACCCCACTTTTGCTTTCTATATTTTGAGAACTATAAGAAAAGTTTGACAAAATTAATACTTAGTCTTCAATATATCTTTTTTGATTACTAATAGGCTAATAAGATTAAAGTTAATAAGTGTATAGAATATTTGAATGCAATCATAAAATGCCTGATTTATAAGGCACAGGTGGAAATCCATCCTTATGAATTAGAGAAGGGGCACCTGGGGGGCTCAGTCATTAAGCATCTCCCTTCAGCTCAGGTCATGATCCCCGAGTCCCAGGATCAAGTCCCACATCAGGCTTCCTGCTAAGTGGGGAGTCTGCTTCTCCCTCTCCTGCTCCCCCATTTGTATTCTCTCTCTCCCTCTTTCAAAAAAATAAATAAAATATTTTTTTAAAAAGAGTCTTACAAAGAATTAGAGAAGTCAGGGGTGCCTGGGTGGCTCAGTCAGTTAAATGTCCAAATTGATGGCAGCTTAGGTCTTGATCTCAGAGTCATGAGCTCAAACCCTGTCTTGGGCTCCATGCTGGGTGTGGAGCCTACTTAAAAAAAAAAATTAGAGAAAACACATTTTTCCCAAATACAGATAAAGCACTTAGATAAAAACTGACCATGAACTAGGTCATAGAGCAAGTCTTACCAACATTCAAAAATTCATACAGATCATGTTTCTTAGCACAAAACTATTAAATTAGAAGTCATTAACCAAAAGATATATATGTGTTTAATGATACAATAACTTACCATGCCAAAAATGGCAAACTAACTGACTCTGGAAAATCCTCCACTCTGAGGACAAATGGAGAAGCTGAATAACATTTAAGAAAACCACCTGTTTAGAGATGTTAACAAGATAATGAATGCAAGATAGTAAACCTAAGAATCGAAGGTAATGTAGAATTACCAGGGTAAACTGAGAATTTTCTGGGCAATCCAGATGATTCAGAAACACCTGCAGTTTTTCAAGGACACTTTCACTTCTCATTAATCCCTACTTTAAGAGACAGCATTTTTTTATTTCTGTCCTAAATGTTGGGGGGCTCAACAGTAACTCCACTCCTAGCATGTCTGGTCTCTAATTTCTGTATCCCCAAACCCCAAGGGTGTCAAAAGCATAAAAGTGGACCCAAATGCTAGGCTCACTCCCGTGGAATTCTTTCTTTTTCCAATGTAAAAACAATATGGAAAAATTTGGCAGAAAATTGGAAAAAGTATTGAAAAATCAAATAACTGATTTTTTTTTCGAAAAAAATAAATGGATGAATCTGACAACAGTTTAGAAGGCACAGCTGAAGAGAGAATTAATGAGCTAGAAAACAGACAGGAAGGAAGTATCCAAAATAAAGTATGAATTACAAGGAAGAAAAATAAAGCAGGTAGGATATATGGATAATTGAGTGAGAAAATGTAACATACACTAAGTTTATGTACAAAAAAAAAAATGGAGGAGAAAAAGAGTGAGCAGAAGCAACACTTGAAGAGATAATGGTTAAGAATTTTCCCTGACGAAAGGCATCAATTTAAAGATGATTCACATGGGTTAGTGAACTCCAAAGTGGGTAAACAAAAAGTAAATCATACCTCAACAGTTCACAATGAAAATGCAGAAAAAGAAAAGAAAATTTATCTTTAAAGCAAGAAGGGGCAGGAAAACATTGTCTGCAAAAAAGCAACAATTAGATAGAAAACTGATTTCTTGGCAGAAACAGTGAAAGGGAAGAGAGAAAGGTTCTGTATCTTACAGACACTAACAGAAAATAACTATCCACCTGACATCACATTTTCATTGAAAAACTCCTTTAAGAATAAAGATAAAATAATGATAAAAAAAAACTCTCTGACAAAAACTGAGGGAATTCATCATTATTATTAAAGAAAACTCTAAAGTTTTCCTCAAGAAGAAAGAAAATGATTTCATAGAGGAAGCTGAAAACATATGCAGGAAGGAAGACAGTGATTATTAAGCATATAGATAACTCTGACTTTAAAATTAACAGGAGTGAATGGGGTTTTATATGGAGGAAGAGTTTAAACATAAGAGACAAGAATGTACAAGAGGAGAGGAGAGAAAGCAGGGTGCGGGGGTGAAATATTCCTGGAAGAATATGACTGGAGACTACCATCCTTCACATCCTCAAAGTCTGGACTACAGAGGACTAGATCCTCCTAGGTATGGAAAACCCAGAAGGGACTGGCAAGAGAACTGCCCTGGTCCTTGTTGAGAAGGGGGAAATACTGTCCCTAAGAAGCTGTACCCATACTAGCTCCTGGTGGAATTTGCCACCAAGTTTACATCACCTGCGTGGTTCAAAAAGCCTCAAAGTTTGAATTTAAAGTGTTCCTATGCCAAAACCTTCCCCAAAACTGGACAGAAATGGATGCACATTCTCTCTCTGCAGAAGTACATCTCCACCTTAGACCTCAAAGAATACCCACCTACATTTTTAAGAAAAGAATGCATCCCATAAAATACTAACCAAAGACACAACAAAACAAGTCACCATCAGTTAAATACATACAAAAAACAAATTACAAAATCAGACCTGAAAATCTTCAGACCTTGTCATTTAAAAACAAGCCTTTGGACTGTGTTTAAAGAGAAAAAAAAAATGTTTGAGAATCTCTGTAGTACACAGAAAGCTTTACTATGTGGCTTTCCAAACTTGAAAAAGATTCAGAGAGAACTTATAGAAATTGAAAATACAATAGCCAATATGACAAAAACAAGGGACAAAATGAACAGGTTATTGGATACAGCTGAGGAGAGGATTAGTAAACTGGACACAAACTCAGAAGAAATTATGCAGAATGTACCACAGAGAAACAGAGAAAATACAATAAAGAAACTGATACATGAATATTAAGCCCTCTGTAAAGAGACTACCTTTCACTCAAGACAAAGGAAAAACTGTAAAAGGATAAACAAGCCAATTTATTCAAAGGAACACAGGCTAGCTAACTTAGTAATAAGAGAAATCGAAGACAGTTAATGGCATGAAATCTTCAATGTTTTGAGGGGGAAATGGCGACCTAGAATTCTAGAACACTACAGCCATAAAATATGTCTTTCAAAAAGGGGGCAGGGAGAAGTTTCAAGTAAACAAACAGACAAGACAAAATTTCCCACCAGTAGACACTTGCTACAGGAAAATAAAAAGGGAAAAGAAAAATAATCTCAGATGAAAGACTGAAACCTCAAGAAGTAAAGATTATAAATGTGTGTGGGGTAAACAAATGAACCAGATTATTATAACAATATACTATGGATCTTAAAAGATAGAAATAGGGTGCCTGGATGGTCAGTGGGTTAAGCCTCTGCCTTTGGCTCAGGTCATAATCTCAGGGTCCTGGGATCAAGCCCCATATTGGGCTCTGCTTGGCAGGGAACTTGCTTCTCCCTCTCTCTCTGCCCGCCTCTCTGTCTACTCGTGATCTCTCTCTCTCTCTCTCTCTGTCAAATAAATAAATAAAATCTTTTTATAAAAAGATAGTAATAATACACATGACAACAGAATATTACCTGTGTATATACCTTGTAACATAGTATCAAAACATACAAAGAAAAATTTTTTAAAGATTTTTATTTATTTATTTGACAGAGAGAGAGAGTACAAGTAGGCAGAGATGCAGGCAGAGAGAGAGGGGGAAGCAGGCTCCCTGCTGAGCAGAGAGCCCAATGTGGGGCTCGATCCCAGGATCGTGAGATCATGTCCTGAGCCAAAGGCAGAGGCTTAACCCACTGAGCCACCCAGGTGCCCCCAA
Source organism: Mustela erminea (assembly GCF_009829155.1). Classification (NCBI taxonomy): domain Eukaryota; kingdom Metazoa; phylum Chordata; class Mammalia; order Carnivora; family Mustelidae; genus Mustela; species Mustela erminea. Next base: position 45,178,347 of record NC_045621.1, on the reverse strand, counting down.
AGAAAATTTTAATAGAGCCTTGGTGAAACAAATACACACTCACAGTGGGAGATTCTCAGACAATTCTCTCAGCAACAGGTAAAGAGAGCAGATCATATCAGGAAGGATATAGGCATGTACAACAAAATTAACAAACTTAATAAACCTATATAGAGCCTATTTCCAATCAACAACAGAATACACATTTTTCTCAACTACACATGGAACAATTCCTCCCAAAAAACTGACAATATCCTGGACCATGAAGCAAGGGCTGAATCACAGACAATCTGTCTCGCTATAATTAAGCTACAAAAAAATAACCACAGGTGACTGGAAATCCCCATATGTTTGGAAATTAATACATTTTTTAATAACCCATGGGTTTGAAACATCACAAGGGAAAGCAATAACAAATACTACATAATAAAACTTGTGAGATGCAGATAATGTGATATTTAGAGGGGAAAAAATTGTCCTATGTCTATATTAGAAAAAAAAAGCTAAAAACCTGTGTGCTAACTGTTTGTCTTGGGACATCAAGAAAAGAACACAAAAATAAATTCAACAAAAATAACAGGAAAAAATTATATGAATAGACCACAAATTAATGAAAGAAAAAACAACCACTTATTAGAGGAGATAAACACATTGGTTATTTGAAAAAACTGATATTACTGTCAACATGCTGGTGAGACTCGTTAAAATAAAGATAGAGGCATATATAGATAATATCAAAACTGAGACTGGGAACATCACTACAGACCCTACAGATATGGAAAAGGTAATAAGAGTATATAATTTTTAAAATTTCAATAACTTTTACAAATAAATTTGAAAATCCTAAAAACTTAACAAAACATAAGAAGAAATATTAAATCTATAATCATTAAAGAAATTGAATAATTAATAATATTTTTTTTTCCCTCAAGAAAACTCCAGGTCTAGATAACATCACTGGAAAATTTCATTTAACTGGGAATGAGCAAATAGTTTGCAGAGATACTACACACTGAAATACCATCCAGCAATAAAAAGGACCCAACAAAATACAAATCAAAACCACAATGAGATACCACCTCACACCAGTCAGAATGGCTAAAATTAACAAGCCCGAAAACAACAAATGCTGGCAAGGACATGGAGAAAGAGGAACCCTCTTACACTGCTGGTGGGAATGCAACCTGGGCAGCCACTCTGGAATACAGTGTGGAGATTCCTCAAAAGTTAAAAATAGAGGGGCACCTGGGTGGCTCAGTGGGTTAAAGCCTCTGCCTTTGGCTCAGGTCATGATCCCAGGGTCCTGGGATCGAGCTCCGCATCAGGCTCTCTGCTCAGCAGGGATCCTGCTTCCCCCCTCTCTCTTTGCCTGCCTCTCTGCCTACTTGTGATCTCTGTCTGTCAAATAAATAAATAAAATCTTAAAAATAAATAAATAATAAATAAAAATAGAGCTACCCTATGAACCAGTATTTGCACTGCTAGTTATTTACCCCAAAGACATAAATGCAGTGATCTGAAGGGGCACCTGAACCCCAATGTTTATAGCAACAACATCCACAATAACCAAATGATGGAAAGAGCCCAGATGTCCGTTGACAGATGAATGGATAAAGAAGATGTGGTATATATACACAATGGGATACTACACAGCCATGAAAAAAATGAAATCTCTCCATTAGCAACAATGTGGATGGAACCAGAGGTATTATGCTAAACGACATAAGTCAGTCAGAGAAAGACAATTATCATATGATCTTGCTTATATGTGGAGCTTAAGAATCAAACAGAGGAGCATAGGGAAAGGGAGGGGAAAATAAAATAAGAAGAAATCAGAGAGGGAGACAAACCATAAGACGCTGAACTCTAGGAAACAAACTGAGGGTTGCCGGAGGGAGGGGGTGGGGGGAGTAGGTAATCAGGGGATAGACCCTGGGGAGGACACAGGACAGAATGAGCACTGGATGTTATGTGCAACTGATGAGTTCCTGACCTCTACTTCCAAAACTAGTAACACGCTACATGTGAATTAATAGAATTTAAATAAAATTTAAAAAGGACCCTACGACAGGAGCACTTGAATACATCTCACACATACAATTTTGAGCAAAAGAAGAACAAATATGCAATAAGATTGCATTGATTTAAAATTCACTAGTCTACCATAATGAGCTAGGAGGCACCTGCTTTCCAAGCAGGAAGGCAGACCACTGCCCCATGGCCAGGACTACAGTAAGTAGCTCATCCTTCTTCAGGACCCAACCTCGCTGTTAACTCCGGGACCCGATGCCTCCCAGGGCGCTGCTCGGGCCTCAGACCCTTCCTCCTTTATTCCTCACCATATCATTAAGGCCTGGTATACAGTAGGCACTAAGTAAAGTGTCCGAACCACCAGGGCCTGCTCACACTTCTCAGAACTCACTTCTCAGCCCCTGGGGAAGCCTCAGCTTTGGGGCTCGGGGAGCCACTGAGAACAATCAAGACAAAAGCTTCCTGGGAATTTTGCCACATCCACTTCTACAAAAACCTCCCATTTGACATTCCTGACAAGTAAAGTCCTTCTTTCTAACTTACGTTCAGTGAAAGAAAAGAACAGCTCTACCATCAATATCTGGGAAGCATCATGGCCTCGCAGGGCACCCCGTCACCCACACGAGTGCGTGTGAAAGACACCAAATGCTACGGAGGTACTTGTGAGCAGACTTTCTGATTATAAATTGGGCTTTTCTCTGCCTGGTTATCTAATGGGGAAGTCCCACATTCTTAGCAGATTTTTTAGAAAAAAAGCACTCTGTTGCCAAGAAGTTTTCCAAAGTTGCTATTTTTGTAGGACCTATAAAAATGCAGCGATATTCACTCTCTCTCTCTCTGCTGACTCTGCAGAAGCATTGAACTCCCTGGTCCCTATTTCCAGAGCCTGGTTGCCATCTGGGCCTTGCACAGATGTTTTGGCAGGACACGAACCCTCCAAACACAAGTTTTTGTTCATTGTATTAAACAAAAGCAGCCCTGTTAATCTCGGTTTCATTCAGGACCGACTTTGGAGGGGGGGGTGGGGAGAATCAATATTTGCTAAGAGGGGAAGAACAAAATCAGTAGGGGGAAAACAATTATTTGCTGGCTTTTCAGAGAATATTACAAATAATGATGGTTCAAAACCATAAAAAACTGTTCAAAGAATTGCCTGACATGAGCCCTTTAATCTGTGGTTCAGTTTACCCTCTGGTTCATTCTTTCTATGAAGAACTTGAATCCATGAAAATTTTTGTAGGAATACAAACTAATTGCTATGCAAATACCAACCTCTGGTGCAGAATGCTTTCAGCTGGAAAGGCTCCCACAGCTCATTGCAACATGCTCAGATTGGCAAAGGGCAGAAGATGTTTGCCACATACAATAGGCAGAGTTTAGGGACCTCCCGGCCAGGGAGACAGAGCAGGTCTCACAATTCCAAACATCAGGCATTCCGGAAAAAGAACCAATCCCGGCAGACTCGTTCAAGGTCAGCAGAGAAAAATGTTTCCTTTTCCTTCCACACCCCTACGACTCGGTTCTTCCTTAAAACGTAGTCAAAGCGCAGCCAGGGTAGAAGATAGTCACGGGTAAGCAGATGCAATCATTTATAAATAGATTTTCACTCGGCAGGAATCATTTCCTCCCTGGAACGAAGGGATCGTCAAGCCCAAATGTGAGTCACTTTATTAACCTGGGGATTCGGGTCAGATTTCACAAAGCCAGGCGACTGCGTGTTTCCAAGCACCAGCCTTTGGAGGGTAGAGATCAAGGGCTCCCGAAACAAGGAGGAGCAGGTTCCTGACAGGGAAGGTCCATCTAAACGCCTCTCCTGAAACTTCGGCCAAAGGCCCCCCCAGAAACAGAGCCCGTCCCAGCACCCACATGATGGATTTCTCCTGCGTGAAGTGATTTGCGCAACACAGCCGAGGATGGAGAGGCAGTGAGAGCCCCTGACTCCATCTGATAGATGGGGAAATGAAGGCGGCTCTCACCAGACGGTGGGAAAGAGCTTTCCGGATACAGCACATCGAGGGAAGGTCTCAAACTCCTCCCCTTCCCTGTTCTCATCCTTTAAACAGCCATCTCCTGTGGCTTCTGGGGCTGAGTTTTGCTCCTTTTCTCCACCTGGGTGGTTCGCTCCAGGGAATTCAGGAATCCACAGGCTGACATCGTGGGCACCTTTTCCTAGGTGTGTTCTTTTCTACAATGGACTGAGTTTAAACACACAGCTTGTAGGTGGAGGATCCCGAGCCAGGACGCCACCCATGCAACCCCCAGGCTGGCGTCTGATCTTCCATGAATGGGAACCGACTAGCCCGGGCTCCCTGCAGGACCAGCCGTCAGCGGGCAAACCTGTATTTCCTGTCTGCTGAATCACGACTCCTCCTGACCTCCCGGCAAACACAGGTGGCCGCCACCCAACCTGGGGGATGATGGGGTTATTTCAGCTCTGGGAGCATCTAGGCTCCTCTTGTATGAAACATGGACCCCGATCCCCTGTCCATTCCAGGTCCAGGGAGGCCAGCTCCGCGTGCGGTGGGGGAGGAGGGCTATGACCCAGAGGTCACAGGTGGGGCAGATGGTGCCTGGAGCTGCGGGGGGTTGGAGCTGGAAGAGCTGGCCGTGGGTACTGGCCTTACGGCAGGAAAGAGGCATCCAGACCAAGAGAGCAGTGGAGAGGGCACCACAGCAGCCCAAGGAGGAGAGCACTGGGGCAAGAGACCTCGGTTAGGGAAACATGAGTGAGACAGCGAGAGAAATAGCAGAACCAGCAAAGTCAGGCCAAGGACACCAGTGATGGGGACCTGGGACCCACCAACAAGCCACTGGAGAGCAGGCCACAAAGTGAGGGTGAACAGGAGTGGGGAATGGTGTGGGGCTGTTGCCATGGACGATTCTGGAAACTAAGGGCAGTTGAAAGCTACAGCCAGCCACTGGACTTTTTTCCTGGCAAAGGAAGAGACGTGTTGCAGACCACAAAACAGTGGCAGAAGGGAAGCTGGTGAAGAGACATAGTCTCGGGCTCAACAAGAAATTTCTCTGAAGAATCCAAGGGCCCAGCAGCTCTAGCTCCCCTGCAAAGCCCTGAGCTGGAGGAACAACTCCCAAGAGCGCTCACCAAAAAGAGGTCTGCTTTGACCAAGAGACCGAACACAAGGACCGGTGTGCCCCTTCCGTCCTGCAGAAGCTTCCTGGGGCTGCTGTGCACAGAGTCACGTCGGGGAAGCTGGTCCCATCTCTGCTCACATCCAGCCTCTAGAGCAGGAGGAGCCTGAGTGGGGGGGTGCTGGAGCCCACCTGTGCCTGCTCCAGAGATATGCAGTGTCCTTGGTGTCGGGTGCCTGTCCCCGGGCCAGCTCAGACTCTCAAGCATGGACTCTGCATCTTCCCGGCTCTGCTTTTAGCCATGTCACCTTAGCACTCAACGGCGGCCAGTGTGGGAGTGTTTCCTCCAGAGACCCCGGCAGATCATCCATCAGGGCTGGTCCTGTCCCTTTGCAGAAAGCAGGGGGTGAAGCCCCTCCCAGCACACGAGCGGACCTGGAGCAGACTCCCTGGGTAGCCAAAGCATCAGTCCGGCTCCTCCGTGATGTCCTGTCCTGAGACTGCACCACTGCGCCTGGCACCCGGGCTCGTGCTCAGCCTCATTCAGGCAGCCATGCTCGACTCCAGTGCCCTTGCCCTGCCTCCTTGGCCACTGTCCCACAGCCATTCACACTGTCTTCCAGTAGACACATGGCACTAAGCATCCCCCGAGAGCTCACGGTGGGCAGGAGCTGAGGGGGGAGGTGTGCACATGTCTGAGCTCACTGTCCCCAGTTACCCTCAGGGGAGGCACCCTCCCAGCCCTGGCCCCACCCCACGGAGTGGGAGCCTGAGGCTCTCGGAAGAGACATTCACTCGCCCAGCATCAAGGGCACCAAATCTGGATCATCCAAAATAACGGTTAATCTGAGCTGGCTTGTCCTTCGAGCAACAGTGGGACCCACTGCACGGTATCCCCTGGCAGACTTAGTGTCCTACCCACCTGGAGCTCAGCTGCCCCATAGATGAGGTTGTACCCTTGGGCCAGCGGGGCCGGAGAACCCAGCATCATAGCTTGCTGAAAACAAGCAACTCAAGGATCCTTTGGATATGGGTCTGAGACACACAGGGTGCAGCAGAACCAACCCTGTGTCCTGTCTGGGAAGAAGAGTGAAGGTCCCTTCAGAGGCTTTCCGTCTTACATGGAGATGCCTCTTTGCTTCTGAGACCTAATTTGACAGGTGGAAGGCGGGGGCTCCCCAACCACGGGGCTCCGTTTCTTCCTGCGCAAGGCAGGCTGATGTCCCCATCCTCCAGGGGCATCCAAGGGAGAACCTAGGAGAAAGTCAGCTCAGGTGTTCACCCTCTCCAAACATTCCTAGGAATTCCAGGAAGGGCCAGGAGGGGAACTGGAATGACAGCTCACGGCAGCCCACGGAAACTTCCTGGCGTTCCAAACAGAAACACAGTGATCAAGGGCACTCTGGATTTCAGGTCACTGGGGACACTTACCCTGTGGCCAAGACCAGCTTTGTCGGACTTCCGATGGCAGCTCTCCCTTGAGGGGACTCAGCAACAGGACTCCACAGCCACACAGCTGCCCTCACCATGTAGACATGTGCAGAAGGGAGGTGCCAACAGGTGTGCCCTGGGGTCACCGTGTAAGCCCAGGGGAGGGCAGGCCCTGGAAGCTCAGCGTGTGTGCTCCGACGACGACAACGCCTGCCCCATGAGCGCTGCTTTCCACTCCCCAGGAAGATGGACCCCGCCGGTATTTTCGTAGCTGCAGGAAGACTTTTCCACACAAGTCTTTGGAGTAATCCAAATAATGTGCACACCTCGTTCCAATCAGGAGAAGCTTGCGGGCACCTTCTGCTTATTGGGGCCTTGTTCGCCAACTGGAGCAAGCAAAGTCCCTGTCTGCTCCCGAGGGCCTCACGTAGCTCCTGTCTGTCGGGGTGTCTCAGGGTCCAAGGTGTCGGGCAGCCAGTGCTTGTGCCGGGGCGGGGGGCAGTGGGGGGAGGGCAAGGCCCCTGCCAGCCTGGCTTTCAACGCTCAGCCTCAGGGGGTCTGCCCACCTCCCCCCGCCCTCCGGGTCAGCAGAGGCACCGCAGCTGCCAAGGGTCGCCTTCAGAGACAGCACAGCTGGGCGGAGCCATCGAGGCCGGCAGGGGCCAGCTGTCCCCCCCCACGCTGCAACCCCCACCCATCCGGCATCAGAGACCAGAGTCCAGCTCACTGTAAAGGCACAAGGGACTCATGCTCCACCCTGCAGCAGGGCTGTTTGCAAACAAGACCTGCCACCATGTACAAAATTACCCTGCTGCTTGTGGGGGTCAGAAACCACAGATAGCGCGTGGCAGCCCCCCAGCCCAGCCGCAGGGGCACCCAGGCAGCAGGCAGCTTTGCCTCTGTGAGATGACCCTTGCTCACCCTTCTTGCTGCCTTCTCCCAAAGTTGGGCCGCTTGTGTGCAGTGAGGCGAGGTGTGTGGGGACTCATAGAGGCATTTGCTAAGCGGTTCACTAGTTTTGCAGAGCAGCCATGTCGGGACCTGGGCCGTGTTCCGGGGAGGGTACTTCCCCAGCCTTCTGTCATCTGCCGAGAACTCTGCCTGCCAGCTCCACGAGGCGGGGGGGTGGCCAGGGATCACGCAGGAAGAGGCCAAGTTATCCCTTGGTGAGCTCAGGTTCATGGGGGGCTCCATAGCCAGGGTGTAGAGGCAGCAAGGGGGTGGGGTCACGGAGCCCACTCCTCTGGGGTCACGGAGCCCACTCCTCTGGGCTCCCCATCCTGTTTTCCTCCCCCAGCCCTGAACTGTTCTGATCTCCCCACCCGGCTGGCTCCTCCCCCGTGGGTGTTGAACAAGCCTGGTACCTCCCTTCCAGGAGAGGGTGGCCCGGGTCAACAAAGGAGGGAGGCACTTGCCTTTGTTTCCCTGGGGGTTGGGGAGAGGAGCATGATCATCACAAGCTCCTCCCTCTCTTCCGGGACCCCCCCTCCCCCAGAAGCGGCTGGAGCACTGCCTGGGTTCATGTCCTGCCCTGAGGTTTCCAAGCTGGACCCTAGGGGAGGTTTACTTGCTATCCCCATGCCTCAGTTTCCCTCTCCATACAGTGGGCTGATAAAAGAAGGGAACATCTCCCAATCCCCTACTACAGGCCGTGCTGCTCTCGTTTTGCAACAGCTTTCTTAAACCAGGACAATTTTAAAGGGATGACAGGTCATATGAGGGCCCCTGTGGGGCAGTGTCCTCTCGCCATCAGGGTCTCTCGGTGGCCACCACCACCACTCTCATTGCCTGCCCCGTCCACGGTAGAGCAAAGCATTCCTCAAAGGCAGCCAAGCACAGAGACACAACATCCAAACAGCGCGAGGGCAGGGAAGCTCACGCTCCAGGGGCAGAGCCCAACAGCCCTGAGCCAGCTGGCCAGCAGAGAACCCTGTGCGGCTGGACTGCGGGTGTCACAGTGGCTGGTGGCCTGACGCCTTCCCACCCCTCGTTTAGCAGCAGCCTAGAAAAGCCCCACCCAAGAAACGTCTGTGGCTTCTGCAGCCCCGCATTTGCCCCCACAGCCTATGGTCCCTTGGGATTAAACCACGCAGCTAATTCTCAGCAACAGTGGCAGCCAAGAGCATTTCACACCTGCTCTTGGGGAAACCCAGGAAAGTGTGGAAAGTACCGCAGTGGCTCCTCCTGTGACATTTTTCCACCATGGTGTGACAATAAAACTTTATTAACAAAAAAAAAAAGGTGAAAGACAGGGGTATGGATTTGATCCATCAGCTGGAGAGTCTGCTAACCCCTGTTATAGGAAAACAAGATGGTCAGGAGCTGACTGTTGCTGAAGGCGAGTGAGGAGGGCTTAGCACATCCAACTTCAATACAGCCCTATCTCTACATGTGGACACTACACACACATTCATGCAAACACCTACTCCAATATATATCTGTACATTTTGAAGATTTATTTATTCATTTTAGAGAGAGAGCAAGTGCACAAGAGTGTGAGTCGGGGAGGGACGGAGAGACAGAATCTCCAGCAGACTCTCCACTGAGCACTATCTCGCAAACCTCGACATCACAGCCTGAGCCAAAACCGAGAGTCAGAAGCTTAACTGACTGTGCCACGAGGCACCCCATACCTGTATAGTCTGAAAATTTAAAGTTAGGGGCTCCTTGCTGGCTCAGCTGGTCGGGAGTACAGCTCTAGACCTCCAGGTCATGAGTTTGAGCCCCGTGTTGGGTGTAGAGATTATTCAAAAGTAAAATCTTTAATTAAAAAAAAAGAAAATTAAATTAACAGTTAAAATATAAATTAAAATTGTTGAATTAACTGTAAGTATGTTTGCTACAATGTTAGTTGTCACTGTAAAACTTGAAGAAATAATCTTATGTCCAATGGCAGGGAATTGACGAAGTTATGGCAAACCACACAATGGGGTATGAGGCAGCCATTACAGATGATAAGGCAGGAAAGTGAGAATCACATGCAGTTTCTCAGGACACATCTAGCAGGGGAAAGTGGCTGTGATGTATGTGCCATACATTAGTGACAGAGTATGGGAGGGGAAAGACAACCCAGCAAGGAAGGACAGGTAGGAGGGGACGAACAGTGATCAGGTTTGAGGAGGGAGGAGGATCGTGATCACGTGGGGGGGCAGAGATCAGGTGGGTGGGGAAGGACAGTGATCAGGTAGGCAGTGAAGGATAGTGATCAATACAGAGGAGAGAGAGGGAGGAGGCAGCATCCCTGGGGTCTGGGTCTGCCCTGGCCATCTCTCTCCACCACCTCACCCACCACCCCTGACTGGCCTGGCCTGGCCAGCTTGTCCATGGTTTTCTGCTGAGCATCAGGATGGGGAGAGAGGATGGGTCAGGGAGGAAGCCCAGGGCCAGCCTGGGGTCGGGACACCTGGAAAGCCTTCCAGGACATTGAAAAAGAGACAGGAAGGATCAGCCAGTGAGAGATCAGTGACCAAGACAGAAAAATCAGTTGGAGTCAGTATTTCCCTGGAAATGGGTCCCTTCGTGCCTTGAGTCTGGGACGAGGGGTTCTGAAATCATCCTGAGTAACCAACGATCATCTTCCGGGACTACACTATTCTCAGCCGGGGACCGCCTGGGCCTGAGGCCCCCCTGCCCGTGGCTCTCCCGACAGATGTTTGAGGGCAACCCGCAGAGCACCTGTGTGGCATTGGTGTAAACACCGTCTTCTAGAGGAGGCCTTATGGGTCCTCCCCATCACTCCCAGGGGCTTTGGAGCACCTCCAGCATCTGAGGCGTGGCCCTGGAAACATGCGTCTTCGCCAAGGTGAGACCACAAAAGCAGGGACAGGGCCCTGATCTGTTGCTTGGGCCGGTCCCTGGTTTCTCTGAGCGTGGATGGCATGACAGGCTGTAGGGCTCACGTGCGTGAGGCCCACCCAGATGGGGAGTTAGGGATGATAAGCGACACCTGTGGCCACCATCTTCTGCATGGATAGCCCCCCACCTCGCACCCAGGTGGGGGCTTCCTTCTCTTCCTACCTGTGAACGTCCTATCCTGCTGGGTGCTCTCTGGGAGCGGGTCTCCTTCTCCTTCTGGACCAGCAAACTTGCCCTTCCGCATGCCTCCAGTGTCCCAGAGCCTAAGGGGCCACCGTGCTGGGCATGCTGGAGGTTCCACCCAGGTGCAGAGCAGGGGGTCCTGCTGCCCAGGTCAGCAACCCCGGAGACCCACAGGCCAGGCCTTGGCCCACACCCACACTGCCGCTCCCTCCAGCTCCCGCTCAGTGGGTTCTAGAATTGGAGGCTCACCCCCAAGCATCTCCCACGCCATCCCCCCAGGACCACCCACACACAGAACCACCAAAAGAGAGAAAAGTAATGGAGCCATTGTCCATACCCGCAGTGGGCTGCCCGCTGGAGGGCATGGATTGTGGTGGCTCAGCGTCCTGCCTCGCGCGGCTGTAAACGAAAAGCTTCAGAAATGTGGATTGACAGGCAAACATATCAAAAAATGGGAGGAAGATACGAACAGACACTTCTCCCATCAAGACATACAAATGGCTATCAGACACATGAAAAAATGTTCATCATCATTAGCCCTCAGGGAGATTCAAATTAAAACCACATTGAGATATCACCTTACACCAGTTAGAATGGCCAAAATTAACAAAACAGGAAACAACATGTGTTGGAGAGGATGTGGAGAAAGGGGAACCCTCTTACACTGTTGGTGGGAATGCAAGTTGGTGCAGCCTCTTTGGAGAACAATGTGGAGATTCCTCAAGAAATTAAAAATAGAACTTCCCTATGACCCTGCAATTGCACTCCTGGGTATTTACCCCAAAGATACAGATGTCACGAAAAGAAGGGCCATCTGTACCCCAATGTTTATAGCAGCAATGGCCACGGTCGCCAAACTATGGAAAGAACCAAGATGCCCTTCAACGGACGAATGGATAAGGAAGATGTGGTCCGTATATACTATGGAATATTATGCCTCCATCAGAAAGGACGAATACCCAACTTTTGTAGCAACATGGACGGGACTGGAAGAGATTATACTGAGTGAAATAAGTCAAGCAGAGAGAGTCAATTATCATATGGTTTCACTTATTTGTGGAGCATAACAAATAGCATGGAGGAAAAGGAGTATTAGAGAGGAGAAGGGAGTTGGGGTAAATTGGAAGGGGAGGTGAATCATGAGAGACTATGGACTCTGAAAAACAATCTGAGGGGTTTGAAGTGGTGGGGGGGTGGGAGGTTGGGGTACCAGGTGGTGGGTATTATAGAGGGCACGGATTGCATGGAGCACTGGGTGTGGTGAAAAAATAATGAATACTGGTTTTCTGAAAATAAATAAATTGAAAAAATTTAAAAAAAAAAAGAAAGAAATGTGGATTGGCGGAAACGTCTCCGAGATAGCTTGAGGTTTCCAAGAGGGGAGTTCTCTCTCTCCCTTGCTCCTTTTCACTTGCCTTTTCTCACTTTTAAGAAACACAGTCATTAAAGAAGGTCCCTACGGAAACGAAACACAGAACACTGTGTTAAGATATCATAAAAGTTCTGACTTTCAATACCCAATTCCCCAGAAAATTTTGAATTAAGCCAGTTAGTTCCACGTTTACAGAAACACTGGAAATGTTCTGGGGAAATTATTCAGAATGAAACGAGTAGCTGATAGAGTCTCTCTCCTTGCTCCCAATCTGCCCAAAGCTACTATTTCACTTATAAAATTTTTATGAATGAAAACACCCATACTACCAAGAGTGTGCCGGCAGCCACAGCTGGATCTCGGGCAGGACAGGGTTTAGGGTCAGTGTCGTGCCAGCTCAGGTCAGACGTGCTGTTGGACATGCCTGGACATTTTGGGAGATTTCAGAAGATGGAGGCGGCTCTGTGTCATAATGAATGACCTTTCAAAGCTCCCTTTCCCAGATCACAAACCCCTGTCTCATCTCCAATCAAAATGGCAAATATCAAAATGGCAGATACCGGGTTCAATAGTGAACTCTCCCGATGATTACATATGACAGGAAATTCAAATACATACATAGATTTGGAAATAGTTTAAGATAATATAATACCTGGGTTCAGTGAAATATTTTAGTTCAATTGAAATACAATTATTGGAATTTACTGCATAATTGCATTGCATAATTGTGTAATAAGAGACAGTGATCATTTCAATAATTCTTTCTGCTTCATAATTCCTCAAGAAGAATAATGCTCATCATACTGAAGTAGGACTTTCATTATTACCAGGATATTTTTCCAGAAGGCATTGTCATACAAGCCTTAAAAGATATTTATTACCTGATAGTATTCTATCATTATGTTTTTGCTGGATTACGTAAAATATATTTTAATTTTCCAATTAGCATAAAGCAAAACTGACTATGGATCTTGAAACATCTATAGGAAAAGAAATCTTTGCACAGTTTAGGAATAAGTTTCATCATGCACCTGTCAAACATTGATATGACAAATATGTTCTAAAATACCGCCTTACTTATTATTTTAGAAGAAGAGAGGTGATCTTTACATCTAACAACATCTTTACATCTGTCTCTAAGGACACCCAAGACAACAAAGGTAAATGGAGAAAAGCTGGAAAAATGTATCTTTATATGCAACTCTGGATCTTTAAATAGAAATACAAAGAGAGAGAGGTCACGAGACAATCTCTTTTATTATCATTGTACTTGTCAAGTCTGTTCAAAACACTTTATGGGTTCGTCAACATTATAAAAACCTATCTCTGTGCTATCTCTGCTAGGCATCATCCTTTAAAATAAAAGAAAATAAATAGGAAATGTTAATAATATAAGACAATTTTTAACAAGTCCAGAACAGGCGATCTTTTGCACAAATTCATGCTCAATCGCGAATCTTTCGTGGCTATGAATGAAGGTGTGAATTTAAAGACAGTGATGTACTGGTCCAAATAGTGAAGTCATAACTTCCTTTATAAAATACGACCTTCTTATCTGTCTGAGACTAAATCCAGAATATTTTTTATTTTACCAGACCCCCTAAAATCATTTCAAGGAATATGAGGACCAGGACTCAAGTGTGTATAATGAGATAGAGGGAATATAATTCTCTTGGCAGCTAGAATCAAAACTGTGTTTGGGGCACAGTGCACCTTTATTACAAACTTTCTTCCAGAAGGTGAGTCTTGATGGGAGATGGTGGGACTCAGAAGCTCCTGGAAGCCAGCCAGGCAAGTAAGGGGCTGGGTACCAGGGAGCCAGAATGCTGAGCTATACCACCTAGAAGGGAGGCTTCTTGCAGCCTCCATCAGTGTGTGGCACAAACCCGGGCCACTTCTTCCAGTGTTTTGAGGAAACCCAGGAATCTAAGTTTTTATATGGAGCTCTCATTTTTTAAAGGTTTGCTCAAAAAAAATTAAAAAAAAAGAAAATTTAAAAAAATTAAATTTTTAAAGAATTTTTAAAAATATTTTTTAATTTTTTTAGAAAAACCTTTCTTTTTTTAAGGTTCTGCTACAGACCTCCATTCTGCATTTTGCAGAAAGAAAGAACATCTACCCTGCCCAGATGTCCTGGTGTGCTCCTGGGGAGAGCACGGGACAGGAATTAGATTTTCCCACTCTCCTTAAGCCCTTAAGGCCAGGCCACTCACTCTAAGCCCCTCTCACTTGTTGGCTTGACTGTAGAGAGGGGAAACTCAGAATTCAACCTCCCAGCTTCCACTGAAAGGAGAGGTTGCCCTGGAGCTCCTGAGTAGCACCGGCTGCCTGAACAAAAAGATGAACCTTATAGAATGTAGAATGTCTTTGCCAGTTCTTCCTTTCCCTTTCTTCCTTCCTGAAATGTGACAAAAAAATGGAGTGGCAATGTCCCCATCATGACCTCAGGGAAGCCACAAGTTAAAAGAGGTGAACAGAAGGATGGAAGGAATCTGGGTCCTTGAGGACACACTCAAGTAGCTTCACTAGACTGTGAAACCCTAGACTTCTTGTTAAGTGAGAAAAACAAATGCTCTTCCTTATTCAAGGTTACTTAGAAAACAGAGCTTGAGGCAAGTGTTAAGTGCTGGTACTTCGCTTGCTAGAATGAGGAGAAGAAGCAATAGGCCACAGCACAATGAGAAGAAGCAAAGTGGTGACACACTGCCACACTGCCCACGGCCTCATCCAGGGACACTGAGGCTGCTCGGCCCATACTTCTAACTGCACACATGGGATGTCTCTGGGCAAGCTAGACAGATAAATGTGCTGGAACAATCTGTTGAAGGAAGAAGGAAAAGGAATCTATATGCCCAACTCTCTCTCATCTCTTCTGATTGTTCAATAATTTCACCACAGGGTAGTAAGTTCCATCTGATTCTAGGTTGCATCCTCCACCCCCAATGTAGCTCTTCAGGATGCCTGATCACATGCCTATGAAGGGTCAGGGAAACCACAGAGATAGGGCTGGCTGCTCTGATTACACAGACATGGGGGTGCAGGATGCCTGGCTCTCCCCCGGCCAGTGAGTAATCCCAGTGGCAAGTACTTGAAAGCTGAACAGAGTCAGAGGTGCCCAATGGTGGGGAAGGCAGAACAGAACAAAAGTCTGATGGCCAGAGGGTGGCAGTGGCAGAGGGATACAGGGAAGTACCTGAGGCCAGTCTGAGGGGTTCCACCTGCTGAAACCAGTAACATTTTCTCATTCACAGCTGAACTTTTTGTAGTGGGATGCTCTTTGCTCCATGCTAAATTTGTAGCAAGGTTTAACAATTCACAAATCGTTTGGGCAAATAAGATTTCTTTGGAAAATTTCTCTGCATGTGTGTGTGTGTGCATGCAAGAGACTTTTCATAAAGCAACTATATTAATTTCAATTTTAAAGTGTTTATTTGTTTCTAAAGAATATTGGTTTTTACTTTATCATTTTTACAGTGTCCTTTATTTAGTGACATGTTTGTGATGGTAGATGGTCAAGTGCATTCATGTATTCATGCGTTTCTTGTTGAATAAATAAAAGACCGTTCCTTCCGTGTGTTTTGCATATGTGGGTTGTTTCATGTGAGTTCTGTTTTCTATTCCATTTATCTACTTTTTTAAATAAAAAATAAAAAGAAAAAGAAACTGAATAAAATATAAACACAAGAGAGAAAATGTTTGCAAATCATATACCCAACAAAGGACTTATATCCAGAATATATAGAGACCGTGCAAAATTCAAGGGAGATAATAACCCAATTTTAAAATGGGCAAAAGAAGTGAACAGACATTTTACCAGAGAGGGTAGACAAATGGAAAACAAGTACATGGTAAGGTCCTCAACATCCCAAGGAATTAAGGAAATAAAAATTACAATTACAATTAGATTCCACTACACTCTTGCTAAAATGACTAGAATAAAAATAGAAGATAGATACACACGTAAGCAAATAAATAAATAAATAGAATCCGATAGCATCCAGTACTGACAAGGGTGCAGGGAAGCAACCCTGTCACACATGCCAATGGGGATGTGAAATGGTTTGATCACTCTAGAAAACAGTTTGGATTTCCTTACAAATTTGAAAATACATGTGACATGTGAGCAGCCATCTCACTGTGTTTGTCCTAGAGAAATTAAAATGTATGTTACTGAAAATCCTGTATGTAAATGTTTCTAGTAGCACTATTTATCATTGCCCAAACTGGGAAATAACCCAAATGAGATCAACATATAAGGTTGCTTCTGCACTGGCGGACTTTAACTGATGAGGAAGAGAAGGTTAAAGTACATTTAACAGCCTTGCAAGGCTTAGAGGATAATCACTGGGGGCTGGGCCTGCCAAGGACAAGGAGCCTAGTGAACAACCCAGTCTTTAGGTAGATACCCCAGACAGCTGAATTCTAGGAGCACTCATGTGGTAATAAATTTATAACAATCGGCTCTCTAAGACAAAAGGCCCTGATTTATACCATTTTCTAATTTCTGTGTTGTAAATACTCCCGGCAGAGCCAATTTCAATCTACCAGTAGGACCTCACTGAACACATGGTTGGGAAGCGATGGGCACAATCAGCTCTTATGAGTCAGTGCTAGCTGGCTCCAGGATGCCACTTCCTAGAAGTCAGGATGTGCTTGAGGAAGCCATTTCTTGTATCCAGCTCTGAATCATCATGGTGCAGAAAGTCTCAAACCTTGCCATTGGATTGCCAGTGACTTACACAGGCTTCACACATGACTCATGGGAAAGAAGAACGCACACCACAATTCCTAGTTTTGTTCTTAAAAAAAAAAAAAAAAAAAAAAAAGCACTGATCATCACACCAGCAGAGATAACCAGGCAGATAAGTAAACAAGACTTCATGAATGAGAACCAGCACAAACAACAGACTACAGACACAGGTCTTTGGGAAATGACAGAGCAGAATGACGGGGAAAGAAGCCAGATACCAAGTCAAATACACTGTATGGCTGATTCCATTTATAAAAAGGACAAAATGGCTATATGAAATTATAGTGTTGGGAGATGCATGTTTAGGTCAAAAGTATAAAGAGAACAGGAAGGGAGTACAATAAAAGTTGGGATTGTAGCTGGTTTTAAGGGTGAGAATGTGCTGTGACCAGGAAGGGGCAGGTGGGTGAGGGATTCTATTCACGTGGATGGTGATGACTCTTGTGCTCAATGTCTAGTGATTTATTAAACTGGAAATGTGTGTTTCATGCATTTTTCTCTTTATATTACATGTCATGGGAAAAGAAGTTAAAAATAATACATCATGCCCAATTCTCTTACCCAAGTAATCCAAAGGTGACTCAGCTTTCGAAAATTGTGTCAGTATAACTCTCTAGGATAACAGATTAATGGAGAAAAACCTCTTAATTTTTATTTTTGACAAATAAAAGGACTGTGATGAATTAAAACCACATGTGCATGATTGAAAACAAGACTCTTAAAAAACAAAGAATGAAGGAAAACTCTTTTACTTGATAAAAACAATCTACCAGAAATCTACAGTAATGCCTACAGTTAGTGGTGAGATAGCAAAAGCTTTTTTCATTAAAGTCAGAAAAGAAGGAAAATGTGCTCATTATTGTCACTATCATGCCACATTCTGCTAGTGATTTCCACCAAGACAAATGCAGAGAACAACAACTCAGAATAGAAAAACATTTGTCATTCTTTGTAGAAAAGTGATTATTGGCAGAAAACCCAAGAGAATGAAGCCATTCTGCCCAGGCACTCACCTCTCAGGGCTGCTGCTAATGCAGGGTGCGATGGGCAGGAGGCTCTTATCGACCAGCAAGCCCTCACTCCCGGTAGCAACCCAAACTACAAAAGAACTAAGAAGAAATCCAGTGGGAAGTGTGCTTTGTCGGTCTAAAGACTATAAGACTGCATGGAAGGTTTTTGCATGTTTGTTTGTTTAAACTAATGTCAGGAAGATGGAGGAAAAGTCACATGTATTGACAAGAAGGCTCCCATCATAGAGACATTAACTCTCCCCACATCTAAAAATTCAGTGAAATTTGACCCCAAATCCCAACAAGCTGTTCCTAAAATTCATGGGTACGTATAAGACACATGAAAGGATTAGGATGATTTGGGAAGAGAAGCATATGGGACATTTGCCATCCTGATTTTATGAAGCCATCATGGGTGACACAGGAGGCATGCAGCCATGAACTGACTCATCCATCCCGATCCTATTCCAGAGACCATGGCAGCGCTGGGTTCTGCCCCCCCAACACCTTACCCTGGTGGATATGGGAGTGGCCTGATGCGACGGGCTGAGTCACGGGCAGCAGCTGCTGGAGTTCCTGTGTCTCCGAGTCCACAGGTGTGCCCAGAAGTCTTGTGGAGGAGTCAGGACTTTAACCAGAGCATGTATCTGGGGTGTAGAGAAGTGGGGCTCTTTAGCTGATAGCTAACAGGGGAGCCTAGGCATCTATGCCCTCACAAGGGATGTAAAGTCATGCGGGGACCCCATGAGACAGATAATTTATTAATAATCACATGGCCTTTGTTTATTACCATTAAGAATGTTCCAAAACTTATTTTCCAAATCCTCATTCTGTTTTAATTTTTTAATTGTCTTCATTTTTTTAAACTGTTGTATTGTGGTAAAAGAGTCTTATAAAATGTGCCGTTTTACTCGATTTGAAGTGTATAATTCAGCAACCTTGAGCAGAATCACAGGGCCATGCAACCATCATTCCTGCCCGTCGTCAGCACTTTGTCAACATCCGAACCAAAACTCTGTCTCCATGCAACACTGGCCCCCTAGCCCCTGGTGCCCATCGTTCTACTTTCTGTCCCTACAAAAAGGTCACTCCTCCAAGGACTTCATACAAGTGGAATTATGCAATATTTGTCCTTTTTGTGGCTAGCTAATTTCACCCCACATAATGTCTTCCAGGTTCATTCCTGTTGTGGCAGGTGTCAGCTGTCCTTCTTTTTAGGGCTAACTAATATTCCGTCATGTGGCTGGACCACACTGTATTTGTCCCATCTGCCATTCATGGACACCTGCTGGCTTCCACCTTTTCGCTGTTGCAAATACGCTGCCACAAACAGGGGCAGACAAACATCTCTGTTTGTTAGATGTTTAACAGGCTCTGCTATCAGCTCTTATGGGAATATACCCAGCAGTGGGATGGCTAGATCATATGGGAGGTAATTCTTTGTTTAATTTTTTGAGGACTATTTCAGTTTTTAAAAGCGTTATTGGTACACTTGGGTGGCTCAGTCGGTTAAGAATCTGACTCTTGATTTTGGCTCGGGTCATGATCTCAGGGTTGGGAAAGCAAACCCCTCGTAGGCTCTGCACTCAGCATGGAGTCTGCTTGAGGATTCTTTCTCCCTCTCGCCCTCTGGCCTTCCCCTTATTTGCACTCTCTAAAAAAATTAATAAGCAAAGTCTTTAAAAAATAAAAAATAATAAAAGCATTGTTAATCTACCACAACATGTTAATTCTATCAAAAAATAACCATGTACTTCTTTTTTGTAGTTAGAAAAGAATCCCAGAGCTGGGGAAGGTTGGGAAAAGGAACATTTTTCACAGACGTAGCATTTGCAGAACAAATGAATGCTCAGGGGTCTCAGCTTCACGTTGAAGATCTTTGTCAACCTGTCTTTCATGCTTCAGGGAGCTGACAACTACACCTGGTGTAGGGACAAAATGACAGGGGGACAACAGCCAAGGGACATCGTCTTCCTCAGTGGCCTGAGGAGCTGCATGGCCTCAGAGCCTGGGCAGGCCTCGTGGAGGTGTCCCCTGGAAGGGTCACTTGCTCCTGAGCGCCCACCCCCTGCCCACTCCACCCTGTCCGAGAGTGGCCATGCCCACCCCCACATCCCAGCTACACTGGATGCTGAGGAAAAGGGCAGCCTCAGAGCCAGCCAAGTCCACGGGTGGAGGAGGAAAGAAGGCGGTTTCCGCCAGCCTATCCCAATCTGTGCCCAACGCTGGGAGGAGCTCAGTTTTGCATTCGTTTTCCATTGAACCCACTGTACCAATCGTGAATCAAGAGTTAAGGGAAATTTTTTAAAATTAAATCTGAAACCACAGGATATGTACAAGAGGGTGATGATTATGCCTGGGAGTTTTTATCAGTCACAGCTGTTCCATTATGTTTGTTTACTTTAGGGTAGAAATGGTCCTTTGAAATACATGACCAAAATAAACACACTGGCAGCTGCAGTGGGCACGGGTGAGCGAGCCAGCAGCGAGGGCCCGGGGAGGCCACCCGCGCGGTCGCCGTGTCAACGGCAAAATAAACAGCCCTGCGCTCTCGTCCCCACCATGCCCGAGAACAGAAATCTTCTATGAAAAATTCTATTGGAATCTAGGAATTATGAAATTTTGCGGAATGTTGCAATTCCAGCAAAACCCAAAAGTTGATTTTTTTTTTTTTAAATCATGAGTATGGAATTCCATGTGAAATGTAGTGTTACAAAAAAACCACAATACCGTCAATAATCATTACATACCAATATTCATTGAAGACTTAGTATGCCCTAGGCATTCTACCCCGTGCCGGGCACCTAGCAGTGAAAAGGAACGTCAAAACTCCCTTCTCACAGAAAAGATAAAATCAGGAAGAAAATGAGTACTGACATAATTTTGGGTGATGATGAATGTTATCAAAAGTTTCAATAAGAATTAATTTAAATTATGAAACCTGGTCGATCACATATGTATAAATAGATGCTAATTGAAATCGACCAAAACGTTTATATTTAATAAGCTGCAAATCATCTCTAACCACAACTCAGTAGAGGAAAACAAAATCAAAGGAAGTCCTAAGGAACTTATGTGCTCCTCACATGCGTAAGAAAATGCACACTGTTTGTGAATTCACAAGAGTTCACCTCCTTTACATAACTTCTTATTTTTTTAGAATGTTAAGAATTTTAAAGAAATGAACATTTTTCATTCTGAGGAAAAATGCCGAAAAGCTTAATTAGAAGAGTTGGCATTTGTGTCTCTATCTGAGATTCTGAAATTATGGTTCCTGACAGCGCTTCTCTTTTTATTGTAAGTGAAACCTCTCCGTGAGTAAGGAACTCCGCGAAAGAACTTGTCGTATTGAAGGATCTGTTTCCAAGATAGAGGGGGTCTCAGTGGTACAACTAACTGTTCTCGGAGGTAATGACCCAAAATAAAAATGATTTGTTTTTGTTTTCATTCCCTTAACGTGCAATGCGTCGGAGGAAAAGAGACAGAGCCTGCAGGGGCAGCTGCCAGGAGAAACTGTGTAGGGACATCCCATGATCCTTTGCCCTGATTCTGATTCTGATTTTGCTGGAAGGGGACAGACTGGAGACTGTGCTCCGATGGCAAGACCAAGAAATGAACAGGGGGTAAGAAGAGTGTGTGTGTTCTTAAAGGAACCAAGAACCAAGCTGAATCCCTGGTCTTGTATTTCCTGCTAAGCACTGCTGTGTTCTATCGGTTTAAAGGATTATTGATAATGCACACACCTGAACGTTAATGCCACTTTCCGTAAAAGCATATTCTTCAGCGCACATGGACAAAGCGCACAGAGCCTTGCTCTTTAGAGATGCTGATCTTCAGTCCTTAGGGTTGAATCTGCATTTGTTTCTACTAAGATACAGACTTGTCCACAGATTAATATTTATACAAGTTATATGTTTCTTATACTAGTTAAACATGTGAGCAATTTTCTCGATTTTTTTTCTCAATTTTCTTTTCTCGAGTCCTACTGAGAGAGCTAAGTAACGTTTGCCAAGACCCTTTCACCTCTAAATATATGTGCAAAAAATTTTTATTATACTTTCTACCACTTTGGAATGGTTCGAGCTGCACAAAGGATACTCAGCAGCTTAAATTCATTATACACAGAAAGTTTGGAGGCAGACAGCCCAAGACTCCTCGTTGGTGCCATTCAGGAACACAGGCTCCTCCTAATTTTCTGCTCCAGGGTCCTTCGCAAAGAGCAGAGGCAAAGGGGGATGGGATCTGAGTCTACTCCTTATTACCTGGAAATCAAGACATCCACGGAGACCAGTCTGACTCCCAGTTACAATTTATCAGCATTAGGACTCCTCCCACCGATCCCATACCAACCACTGGCCCAAGGGATGAGACGCCAACAAGGCGTCAAATCTATCACAACACAGGCCTCGGGCTGAGGCAGGAGGAAGACCCTTGTGACCTAGATGTCAAAACCCAGATCCAGACAAAATGGCATGGATGCTGGAGAGGGGAGGGCAAGAGCACCTGTCTTCATGTTCTCTCCGACCACGCCGAGTCTCTCATTCTGCTGAGTCAGCTCTGTGCCCTTGCTCCAAAGGGAACCAAGGAGATGACTCTTGTGCCAATTCCATGAAAATCGGAGGGATGCCCAGGAAAGGCAGCAGGTGGCATTAAGCAGAACCCTGGCGGAGGGAGCCATGTGTGCTGGGAGAGGCTTCCGTGGCAAGGTGGGGAGAGGTACGCATGGTGGGAAGGTCCCCTTTGTGAGGCAGAATGAGAAACCACAGGAAGGACCATGTCACCAGGCAGTACTAAGGCTCTCCTGAGCTGGCCGATTTACCCCTCGGCTGTCAGTGTAGCTGGGACGTGGGTGTGGGAGCCACAACTTGATGGGGGCAGCCCCTGGGCTCCAAGAGGCTGATTCCACAACACCTCGCAGCTCAGGTGTGACCCCAAGGCTGGGTCTGCTTGCACTGCACCCCAAGGGGGCAAGAATCAGGCGGAAGGGGAGCTCCAGACCCCACGAGGGCCTCTCCCCCAGCTCCCTGGGTCTTTTGCAAACACCCGCTCACAAAATGCCTGAGTGGGAGCTGGTGACATAACAAGAACTAAACCTAAAGCCTGAAGAATGGGCGATGAGAACAGGCAGAACCTGTCTAGAGGGTTTGGATGTAAAGTCATGGGATGAGAGTTGACATGGGTTCGGCCCCTGATGACTCTGGGCTATGCCCAGAGAGGACTGTGGGAGGGCTCGGTGAGTATGGCGTGGCTTGGGGACAGCGGGGGGCCTCGCACTCCGGGGCAACAAGCTGGAGGAAGAGCCCACAGCGCATTCGTGACATCGACAAGACCAATTTCCCAAGCTTTGGTCTTCATGCTTCCTTCACTTCTGTGACACTCCATGACCAAACATGTTGCTGGAACCACAAGCTCCGAGCCTCTCATTATCTGCTTCTCAAGTCGCTTGAGATCCAGAGTAAAAGATGTCAGTATGGCCGGGGCGTTGGGCACAGGGTAGGCTCAGGAGCTCTCAGTGGGCTAGCACTGGGAGCAAGAACCTGCCGTGGGACAATGAAAGGCACCCGGTGCCTGGGGGCAGCTGAACGGGAAAGCGGAAGAATTGCGGGGCTGAGGCCTGGCGACGTAGGGAATGGAACCTTCCCAATGCAGACTTTATGCCTCCGTGTCTCTGCTCCTTGGGCTGCTCGGGCTTCTGCACCCTTGCTGGGAGACGCTTCTCTCTGCCTGTGAGCACGGTCCCTGCAACCAGTGCAGCAACCCACTGCTGTGCCCGGTTAGGCCTTCACCTAGGGACTCTCCCGGAAGCCCTGCCTCCGTCCCATATGCTCCCCTGCGGTGATGCCCCTGATAAAATCCTCATTCTCATGAACAGGGAGATCTTCATGTTCTCAAAACCATTTTTCTCCATCCTTTCTCTAAAATTACCTCTTTGGCATGACCGCTTTCTCCCTGGGGAACTTAGTCTCTGTCTTCGTCTCACAAACATTGTTTCTGGATCTAGTTCACTCTCTTTACAAATATCTTCCCCAAAAAAAGCCATTTTCTACCTGGTTGGACCCTTTGCCCTGGCCCCAGCTACTGGGCCACCCCCAGTGTTCTGTCCTGTCCTGCAGCCCCCTCCCTGGCAGGCCCCGGATGGCAGCTCATAGTGCCTAAGCTGGGATCTCTGGAGCCGGCTGGTGCTGGATGCTCAGTCTCTAGCAGGGTACCCTGGTGTCCCAGCAGGGGCTCTTGGGTGGTCTTTCGAGGTAGCCCTGTGGGTGGAAAGCCCTTGTGGAACCCCCGGTCACTGGAAGAATTCAAGATGTGCAGCCCCTTGCTGACCAGTGAGGGGTGCTGAGCCTCGAAGATCCGTGAGTGGCTGACTGCTCCCTTGGAGAGCATACCCTTCTAATTTCCCAGTTAGATTTTGAATTCACCAGGACACCTCAACTGGGAAAACAAAACAAACAAAAAACCCTTCAATAATTAAGAGGATCTCTGGTAAATCAAAAAGCCCATTTTTAATACAAAAACATCCTGACTCTGAGTCCAGGTTTTCCTATGGCCAGATTCGGCCACGCAGCCCCCCAGGGCCGTGTTTTCCAGGTGCAGGTTGCTGTTGGAAGATAGTGTGGTGTGTGGGAAAAGCCCGCAGGAGCTGGGCGCTAGAAGGTCCACCCCTGGCTCTCAGTGATTAACGTGGGACTTGTGGAAACTGCTCTGAGTCTCTGAGTATTTGATCTTCCTCTCTGGAAAGAAGGGTCATCCAGAGAGATTGTGGGTTGCAATGTGGAATCATATGTCCCGTTTGTGAAAGGCCAATCGTGGAGCCCGGCAGATAGCAGAGGCTCGTTAAGTCAGCTCCTCCTGTTCCCTTAAGCCCACAGAGGGAACCATAGGGGTCTTAATGGGTGGCATGCAGCATATCTGTAAGAAGACTTCCCAGATGGTCGCCATTAGTGTGATACTCCTATTTCCAAAAATCCACCTGTGCTCCCTCCTCACCATCCTTGTGATCAGCGGATCATGTCCAGTTGAGCTTGACCTTCAAGAAGAACTGAGACATCCAGAAAGAGGCCGGCTCAGAGTTCAAGCCCAAGAACTTCATTCACACGGGAGTGGAACCCTGCAAAATGACCATGAAAGGGACTGGGAATCAGAAACGAAGGGGCCTGAAGGGAGTTCCCCAAGATCTGAGTGGTCCTGGCAGCAGGCTGAGCCCTGCCCTCTCCCCTGGTGCTAGAGTCCTGTGTTGTTTCAAAGAATGCCCCCAAGTCCTCTGAACCAGTCCTGCACTCTCCACCCCCACCCAGACCTCTGAACCCTTCTGTCCTTGGCGAGTGCTCCAGCCACACCCATCTACTAAAGTCCAGCCCTGACTATTTTGTGAGCCTTCCTGGCACTTTGCAGGAACCTCAGGGGATTTTCTTACTCACGGGTCACCTAGCACAGCTGTTTGCAATCCTCGATGCCCGTTAAACTCTTTGATGAGCTTCCCAAAGTACTCATTCCCAGGCCCACTCCCAGCAGTACACTGTGGGTGTGTGCTATTGGGAGGGGTATTGGTCGGGGGGGAAGATGGATGACACCGTAGGACCCACAGACATTTAGTCTGAGAGCAATAATGCATGCATGCAAATAACCATTACACAAGATGGGAGTTGCTGGGCGTGAAAGAAATAGTGCTACGTTCCAAAAAAAGCTCAGACAAAAGATTTCTTCTGGTTGAAGGAGCAAGAAAGCTTGATCAGAGAGAAGTCATTTAAGCTTGCCTTCACACATGAGAACTATGCGGGTATCTGTCTTGTCATCTCCTCGGGGTACCTTGTGTATTCTGAACTGGCATCAAAATAAGTTCTTACGGATGGAAGACAGATCTTAAAAACCTTGCTCTGCAAAACTGCAGGGTAACCTACCCATGGCTACTAAGCACCTCAGAGCACTAAAAACAAAACAAAACAAAACAAAAACAAAAATACCCGGGCATCCACTAATGGCATTTATTTAAGAAGGGATTTGGTGAAAACAGAAGCTCCATGTGAAAAGGAAAGGCAGATCAGACCAAATGCCTTCCCATCCCACTGCTAGAATTCCTTCCGTGCCCAGGTGTACACGTCAGTCACGGACCACAGCTGCGTGAGGCCAGTGGATCACACATGGCTTGTGGCACTGACCTGACTGCCTGGTGGTCTGAGCACTCTGGAGTCTGGCACCAAGGCTCTGTGTGACGCTGGACACTTGTGCTTCACCTGGTGTTCCAAATGGCCCGGTGTCAGTTCGAGCGCCGACATCAGTGGCTGCCATGTCTTTGCATGCCTCCCCCCCGCCCCCCCCCCCCCAATCCAGACACAGCCCTGGAAAGTACCACGACCGTTGGCTTGTGATTGGAAGCAGTAATTGGCTATCAAGTGCCTTGTGAGTCTGTATTGAGAACGAAAGAACTGAAAAACCTCAAGGACTGTTCCGGGAGCTGGCAGCCTTTGTCTTCCCTTCTGCCCCGAGTTTTGGAGAGCACTCCAGTCCCCATTGTGCTCTGCGGGGACGGCTTGTTATCAAGAAGACATAGGCTGTGCAGGACCTTCAAGGGCAACAGACAAAAAATGCACAGACTTTTAGGGGAAGATCGAGGATTTATAGGCAAAATGTAGCTATTCTGAGACTCCCCAATAAAGATATACAACCTGGACAAAAGGTAAGTATTTCACTCAGTCTGTGAAAGCCTGTGAAATTTATTTTTTGCAAGCTTTTACAGTCCACAGCCCTTCCCATTCAATCTTGAATAATAGCATTGAATTGAGCTGTAAAAGCTTCCGAAGTTTGAAGCCTTTTGACAAGTTAATTTAGCAGTATGGTAAAAAGTTTTTCCCCAAGATAGAATAAAGCCATCATATCATGAATGTAGCAGTCATCCAGAGGAAAGAAAACACCATTAGGATTAGAAATGATGTGCTTTATGGAGATAGTTTGTGGTTTCGTGTAATCTACTATCAATATTTCAGGAGAAAGATGTTCCACTCATCATTCAGCTGGAAGTCAATATCTCCACTTAAAACCAACACCCAGGGGCCAGATCACATCTATCTTTTATTGGAAAAATAACATTCTCTATGCAGTTTTCTTTTCTACAGTTCTTTAGATTCTAATTGTGGGTGTTTTCTGTGTGTGTGTGTGTGTGTGTATGTGTGTGTGTGTATGAAACAAAGAGGTTTTTTCTAGAAAAATGCAAGGAAAAGACAGAGGCAATACTTTCTTTATCTTCTACCCCCCCCCTTCCCTCCACACTACCCCGACTGGCTGCTTTTCCTTGCCCATTCAAAGTGACATAGAAGAAACTTAGTCCCTTTCCTTCGGGAAGGTAGAAGCCAACTGAAGGTAGATTTTTGGTTGGTTGGTTGTTGTTTGTTTGTTTTTAAAATTCAAGGCAGTAACGCAGAGTGCCTGGTTCAGGTTGCTTCTCCAGTTTGCATATGAAGACAGGCAATGAAGCAGACCCATTCTCTCCCCTCCAGCATCTCAGTGGCTGCGGCTGAGAATCTTCAGGGAAGAGAAATATTCACCTATAAATAGGATGAATGGTACAGATCTGGCTTTGTCATGATAGAGAAAAAAGCCAAGAAAAATTAATTATATGTAACAAAGAAATGCTTCAGATGCCATTTGGTCTTGTGCCCTGAATATAAATCTCCAAATGTTTCTCACTTGTATATTTTAGTGGGGAAAAAATAAGATTAAAATTAAAAATCAGATGCCCTATTGTTGAGTTTCTACAGTAGCGCAGGGCGGCTGTGAGGCGCGCTCAGTGGTGGCGTGGATCTCATTCCGAGTCTTGGGCTGGAGGGTAAGGGTAGGTCTTGTGTCAGGACTAGAGGCTCGTGCCAACCTCCCCCCCGCCACCCCCACAAGGACAGGCTCCCAGCTGTGCACAAGCAGAAGGGGAAACATTTTCTGAATGACTCCTACCTTTGGTTTATGGAGCAGAGTGATTTTTCACTGGAATAAGGGAACAATTATTTAATTATTCCTCTTCTACTAGAACATTTTAGGAAGAAAGTGCCCAATGGGTCAGGATTGAAGAAAGAGAAACCAAACTTCTTATGCTTATAATAAAAACAATAACTAACGAACTAACTAACTAAGTAAATAAATAAATAAAGCGCATGCTCCAAACCAGCTAGACCTGAGCCTAGCACCAAGCAGGTGCTCTCAGTGCCTACTCTGTGCTGGGCCACAGCAGGGAAATTGGACGGATTATCCCTCCCCTGGCTTCCCCCCAGCCACACAGAATTCCCAGTCTAGACTTCTGTTCTCAGGCAGGTTCTTCCGGCCCAAGTCACCTGTCCCTCACTGTACAAGGAAGGTCATCATGGGGATTCACTGAGAGAGCCCTGTGTGCTTTCTATGTCCTAACTGCCCTTCCATGGACCATAAAACTATCCACCATGCATGTACTTCTAAAACTTTAAAGTTTTGCTTTTCACTGATAGATTTTTTTTTTTTCTGGTAAGTTTATGTGTTTGATGTGAGACAGGAATTATATTTTGTCTTGTTTTGTTTTTTTTCAGCATGGTTAACCATTTGTCCAACATCAATTATTTAATAATTCTTCTCCCCTGCTCTGTAACAGTCTCTGTCCCAGATCAAGTTTCCATACACATGTGTGTCTCTGTCTGACTCTGTTCTGCTGCTCTGTCCTTGAGCAAGGACCACAGGGTCCTTAATTATGATCAGGAGGCTCTGCTAATCAGCCTAAGTTATAAGCAATGGCAATATTTTGAGGGGCAAATGTTTGAAAGATTCATGGAATAATAAAGAATATTTTCACTTCAAAGTGAAATCATGATAAAACGTTCTTTCTCCTTCCTTCTAAACAAAAGTGACTCAGTTTATCATGGTCACTTGAAGAACAAAATTAACTGTTTGCCTACATTTATATACTCATTGGAACCATCATTATATTTTGGAATTTATTCTGTGTCTAAAGATACAAATGGCTTGTTAGTGAACATGTAATTTGATTTTCCTATAGAAATAACTAATTTCTGTGGAGTCCATAGAATTTAAGTCTTTGTTTTTAAAAGATTTTATTTATTTACTTAAGAGAGGTAGAGCACAGAGGGAGTGTGAGAGGGAGAAGCAGACTCCCCACTGAGCAGGGATTCCCAACGTGGGGCTCAATCCCAGGACCCTGAGATCATGAGCTGCAGGCAGATGCTTAATGACTGAGCCACCCAGACATCCCTAGAATTTAACTCTTAAGACTGTGAAGAATGAGAGGAAAAATCAAGAATTTAATGGTACAACTGGAAATGCTTCTAAATATAATTTTTTAAAACCGTACAATTCCTGCCTTTTCTGAATCTCAGATATGATGTTCATTTAACACACATTTATGGAGGGTCAGGAGCTGGGCAAAATGGAAAGAGTGTGGCAATGAACAGGAGGCCTGGCTCTAGAGGGCTTCTTGTCTAACGCAGAGGACGAGCAGTTGAGTAAATAACCACTCAGTCTTCAAATACCAATAAAATCCTGAAAGAGAAAGATTCCATTCTTTCGAGTCTTCCATATTTGATTACTTGTGTATGTATGCATTTCATTTTGTGTGTCACTTAAATATTTCAAGCTTACAGAAAACTGGAAAGAATAATGCATGAGCGCACACGTGTACCCACAAGGCTTTATCCCATTTTGTTCTGGGGATTGTCTCCAGGTTTTAGCTCTCGGGAATGGAGCTGCTGTGAATTTTTGTATGAAGATTTTCGTGTGAGCATACATTTTCCTTTCCGGAGGGTAAAGACCTGGGAGTAAGGTTACAGGTTATATGACAAGTGAATATTTACCTTTGATCACAAAATTGTAAAATCATGTTTTGGAATGGCCGTTCTGTTTTGCATTCCCACAAACCACATTCTGCTGGGGCTCACTGTTTTCACTGCTTTCCACGTCAGCCACTCAAACAGGTGTGGAGTGGTATCTCCTCGTGGGTTAGCGTGTGTTTCCCGGGGCAAATGCTGTTGTATGTGGTATTCATTTAATTTAATACAAGGATGCCAAATTCATTGATATTTTCCTTCATGGCTTATGCCTTTTATATTCTAGGTAACATATCTTTAAAAGAAGCCCTTCCATGGACCATAAAACTATCCACCATGCATGTACTTCTAAAACTTTAAAGTTTTGCTTTTCACTGATAGATTTTTTTTATTTTCTGGTAAGTTTATGTGTTTGATGTGAGACAGGAATTATATTTTGTCTTGTTTTGTTTTTTTTCAGCATGGTTAACCATTTGTCCAACATCAATTATTTAATAATTCTTCTCCCCTGCTCTGTAACAGTCTCTGTCCCAGATCAAGTTTCCATACACATGTGTGTCTCTATCTGACTCTGTTCTGCTTCTCTGTCCTTGAGCAAGGACCACAGGGTCGAATTCCTAAAGCTTAGAAGATATCTTGACATCTGGTAAATACACCTTCCCCCATCACCATGTACTCAACCAAAATTGCTTTGCTTATCCTGGGCTCTTTGCTTTTTAATGATTTTTAGAAGCAACTTGCCACAAAATTGCATTGAAGTTATAAAATACATTGAGGACAATGGCGGATTTTACAGTGTTGAATCTCCTTATCCATGGATGTGGTATTCATTTAATTTAATACAAGGTGCCATTGAATAAAAGATACATCATTATTTTGCATGGGACAAAGAAAGAAAAAGTGCAGCCAATTGATCAATGACCTATGATGCAGCCTAGGTACCCTCAATTTTCAGACACACCCAATTTCTGAGGTGCTAATGTAAAAAAATGCATATTCCGAACTGATGATTGGTGTATGTCTCCAGTTATTGGCGTAACTTTTTAGTATCCTTCAATGAAGTTTCATAGTTGTCTCCATAAATATCTATACAACTTCTATTAGGTTGATCCCTAGGTATCGTGAAGTTTTTGCCCCGTCACTGGTATCTTCTTTACAGTTCTGAGTGTGTCCAGATGGCCTTAGGGACACAATGAATTTTGAAATACGGATCTTATACCCAGCAGTCTTGATGGGCTTTCTTAGGAGTTCCTATAGTTTGCCTATAGATGTTCTTGGAGTTAAGTTTCTAACTCCATCATGTTTTGGTAAAAGGAGGTGGTTTGTTAGGTATTGATTCTTTAGAACCTGTTGAGATCCACTTTGTGGCCTAGAAAGTGGCCATGGCCACATTTGTAAATGGAACATGTTTGCTATTTCAAAGTGCAGAATTCCTTCGGTATGGGAACATTAGTTCATAAACGTGTTAATGTTATGATTCAAATTGTGTGTATCGGTTACTGAAAGAATAGTGTTTCCCATGAGTGTAGCTTTATAAATTTCTCCTGGAAACTTTTCAAAGTTTTGTTTTGAGTTCAAATTAAAGATGAAAAAACTTAAAAGTATCCCCCTGAAGGATTGTCCCTCATGCCAATATGTAGTGTCCACCTTTGCCTGTAACGCATTCTTTCCTTATAGTTGATTTTAACCGATATTATAATAACAGGGAGTTCCTTTCATTGTGTTGACCCAAAACATCATCTTTTTGCCCCCACAGACTATCACCTTTTCATGTTTGGGGCTATCATTTATAAACAGTAGGAAGAAGCATTGTATTTCTAAACTCAAAATGACAGCCTGTCTATCTGGAAAATTTAGTCTGTTTATATTCATTGTGATAGCTGGTCCACTCAGATTTAGTTCCCAGTGTTAGTGTGGGTTTTCTGTTTAACCTGCTCTTTTAATCTTCTTCCCTACATGTTATTAGAATGATGGTTTTTCTTTCCATTTTTCCTTCCTTTCTTCTCCTGTGCCCCTCCCTGCCGTGTAAGTTGTCTATTCTATTTAAGTCTTTTAGTGCTTTCTTTAAAATTTCTAACAAGCACTTTTTGCTAAACAAAAGCTCAAGTTAAACTCCCAGATTCCGTTTTAAGGATCTTAAAACACTCAACCTCCAATGTCCACTGGTGCCTTACCAGCTCCACCTGGTTGTTATACACCAGGAAGCATCTGTCATTTCATTTTATGCTATTGTTTGCTAGAGCTCACACTTAACATAAGCGTAGATTTACTTGCATATTTACAATTTCTCTGCTCTGCGTTTTCTTTCAGCTGGCTTGGCCAGGGAGACTCCCTTCAGAGCACTCCTGGAAAAAGTCATGGCCAGGGCAAAGGGACACGCTGATAGGCTTTCCTCTCAGCCTTTCCTACCATGATAACTATTGTCCCACAGGCGAGGGAAGGAAGGGGTTCTGGTGTCTGCTAAGTACACCCATCCCCTGCTGAAACTAACATATTGAAAGAATTCTGAATTCTTAAATTAGCCAAAACGTTTTTTTTTCCCAGGCATATATGAAACATTTACGACCACTGACCATGGCCACATACTAGGCCACAAAACAAATGTTAATGCAACCCATGAATTAATAGCAGGCTATGGGAATGATCACAGGGCGGGTCTGCAAACCCTTCCAATTCCCTGGGAGACAGATGTGCTGCAGCCGGAAGAACTCCTATGGCACTCCCCCATTCTGTTCTTCTGAAAGGTCTCCTTAGATCAGAGGCCCCAGGAGCAGAGCTGGAGGTGAGGATTCCTGTGCAAATTGTTTATGGAGGGATTGCTCTCAGGAGAAGGGAGGGTCAGCAGGACAGGGCAGGGAAGGAGCCAAGCAAGTTAGAGTAGACACAGGCCTTGGTCCAGCCCCGTCCTGCGAGGGTTTCAGAAGCATGCCTGGAGTAGCACAGGGGCTTGTCTTGTCTGTCCCTGTGAGTGAGACATCCCTGAGGGGGCCCACTGGGAGGTGAGGTGGCCTCTACAGGTGAGCTGATTCCCTTTGACCAAGGACAGCTCTCTGGAGAAGGATGCAGCTGTGGGCCATTAGCAGACAACTCTCGTAGCAGCAGGGGTTGGGGTCCCATAGGGTAGAGGAGGAGGGCTCAGGGCCCCACCAGCCATCACTCTCCTACAGGATGTTAGCTTCTCCCTCCTTGTCCCCCTACCCCCCCATCTTCATTTGCATAGTTTCCTCAGCTCTGTCTTCCAGTTTGTGAAGAAGAACATTTTCTGTTATTCCTACTCTGCTCTTATCTTCCTCATTGCATTTTTAAGTTCAATGGCCATATTCTTCATGTCTAGGGGTTTTACTTGTTTTTTTAAAAACTCATCTTTTCTGGGACATCTGGGTGGCTCAGTCAGTTAAGCATCTGCCTTTGGTTCAGGTCATGATTCCAGGGTCTTGCCCTGCTCAGTGTTGAGGGGTGGGGTGGTCTGTGCTCAGCTTCTCCCTCTGCCCCTCCCACTGGCTCGTGCCCCTCCCTACTCATGCTCTCTCATGCTCCTGCTCTCTCTCTCAAATACACTAATAAAATCTTTTAAAAACCCTCATCTTTTCTATTACCTCCAGCCTTATTCTTTTGTTACATAGTCAATTTTCCTTAACTTCCTTCAACACTTCTAGCCTAGGTACAGGGAACTCTTGTATATTATCTCAGTTTCTCGGGGAGATGGGGAGAAGACGTGATTCTGCTTTTGCTTCTCTGCTGACTCTTGCCCATGGTGAATTACTTCCTTTGGGCTTTATCATTTGAGTTGCGAGCTCATTTTGGGTGAGGCTTTATCTGCGGGCTGGACGTGTTTCCCTTGTTAGAGCTGTTTCCTTCTACCAGACACCCCAAGAGTGTCCCCCACCTGGATGACTTTTGATGTGACTTTGTTGGCCCAAGGGTTCCCAGACCCTGCAGGTCTCATAAGCTCAAATCCAACTGAGGCCATCTGTCCCCCCACACCTCCCGCAGCCTTGCATCATCCAACCATGAGTTCTTTGCATGTAGCCTTCAGGGCAGCACCAGAGAAAACAGACCACGTGGCTTGGTGCCATTATAAAGCACAGCCTTGGACTCTGGCTGGGTCCTTGGCAGCCTTTTCTACAGCCCTGCTCGGCTCCCGCTTCAGCATCCCACCAGCACAATTTCCCCATGCGTGGCTCCTGGCAGGGACGTTCAGTGCTGCTGGCTGCTATTATGAGTGGCCTGTCCTGGCTCCTGTGTCTCAGCTGCAAGCATATCTATCAGGTAAGGAAGGTGCTATCTTCCCCGCCGGCTCCCACACCCAGGAACATGTCTGCAGCCTACCGCACATTCCCCTCTTCCTTCCTACAGTCTTCTCCAGGTTAAGGTTTCTTCTGCCTGGGCTTTCCAGCACATCCCTCAGTCCTGAGCAGGAGGGCCCCTAGTCTGGGCTCATGCTCTCTAGCACCTACCCGCTCCGCTCCCCTGCATATCCTTCTCCAGAGTGAGAACTCTGTTGGGCCCCAGCTCCCCGTTCTAGGTCCCTGTTCCACGTAACTGGGGCCTGTGAGTCCCTGTCCAAATGGCCAGAACCCATTTCATGAACCCATGCAGGAGCCCCTTTCTCAGCCCATCTCTCTCTGCTGCCATCCGGGCTGAGGGAGCCCGAGGTTGCAGGTGAAGGGAGAGCTTGGCACAGTGGGCTGCGGTGTCCAGAGTGCAAGTAAAGCGTCCTCAGCGCTGTCACAGGGCCAGAGGTGGGAGGAGAAAAGGGACAAGCCAGGGCCGAGGGCGTGCATGGCAAGGGAGGGGGACGACTCAGAATTCCAGCTACAGAGCAAGGCACGTGTGATATGTGCTCCTGCCTGAGAGCCTTACCACAAGGCCACATGTTAAGGATGGTCTGACCCTTCCATCCCCTCCTGCAGGTTGCCCTCTGGGGCCATCTCGGGCTACCTGGCCACTGACATGCCGGAGTTGCCTGCCCTGGGACAAAATAAAATCCTTCCCCGTCTTCCCCTCCTGTCTCCCCGACTCTCATCTTCACTGCCTGCATTGGCTGGGCGACCATGCCCAGACCCCCTTGGGCCTGAGGGGCTGCTGTAAGCAATGTCACTAGAATGGCCGGTGACCCCGAGCCTCTCGGCTGTCCACCTACCCAGTGTGAACTCGCAGTCCTGAAGGGGCCCTCTCATCCCAGTGGCTGCTGCAGGAGCTCAGCTTGGCCCAAGTGCCTTTGGTTGCCTGCCCCAGAATTTCTCCCATGCTCAGGGTAGGTTCTCCTAGGACTCTCCTGGAACTTGTGCTTGCCGGACCTGCAGGTTGGGGACTTCTCACCCGGGTGGTAACCCTGACTCAACGCCCCACCCCAACTCCTTCCTCCAGGTGGATGGTTCTGGGCAGCAGGGTAATGCAGCCTCTCCTTGGTCCTCCCTGCTACCTGTCCCTGGCCTCTGGCTCACCACCCCATCTGCCTTGCCCCTGGGCTCACGCTTCCAAGCCCCATGTGACTGGGCTGTGCAGGACACAGGCTAGAACATAAGCCTGCTCAAACTTGCCTTCTCATCTCTCATTCACTCCGTGTGTCGCTTCCCGGAGAGGTTTCCCCGGGGCCTGGCCCCCTTTCCTCCATCGCTTTCTATACTTTCCCTCTTGCTCACACCCCACCCTCCTCCCCAGCCTCACCGCCTGCAGACTTCAGCTCCTTCCCATATGGTGATGACCTCAACATTTTATCTCAAAAAACAGAACAGATGAAAACAAAACAAACAAGACCGTCATCTTTGGTAGCCCTTGACTTTCTGCCCAGTCAAGGTCAGCTCCACCTCACCAAGGCTCTAGGCCCAGAACCTGGGGCAGGAGCCCACTGAGCTTCCTACCGGCTGCTCCCCCATTCCTACCCTAACCGGTCTCTGCTGCCTCCATCTGACCTTGGCAGAGCTCCTCCCCCCTGCCCGAGGGCCCTGCATGTCAGTGACCGGCCCCCTGACCCCCTCAGCTATGTGCCCCACAGCTTCCTTAGTTCACTTCAGATCCTTTCAGAGATTTGTCTTTCATTCAAAAGTAAACCATGCTCCCAGGAGAATTGAGAAAGCTGGGATGAGCAAGAAGAGAACAAGGAAAGATGTCTCAGACCCTGCACACTGAGAAGGAAACACCGAGAACATCCTGGTGGGCTCCTTCCTGTCTTTTTACGACTATAAATGTTTTCATTTATAAAGACTGAGCTATGCTGTAATGACGTCCTATAGCCTTCCTTTTCACTTAAAACTCCAATGTGGGTTTCTTTCCATGATATTAACTCTCCTATCTTTGGAAACTTGAAGAGAGAGATTCATACGTCTGTACGGCTATGTACACAAAGGGTTGTATCTTGCAATCATGGTGCTGTGAATCTTTTTAACTAAATCTTTATCAACATTGATATTTATTCCACTAGGATGAAGTTCTGGAAGTGAAATTGGTGGGTGAAAGAACATGGGAAACTTTCAGGTTTTCTGTGTGTGTCTGCTCAAGGGGCTGCCTGCAAGGTTTGACGCTCACTGTTAGTGTGTGATAGTGTTTATTTCTCTGCATATGCTCTTATCAAATAAACTGTTCTATTTCCTTTATTATTAGGGAACAGAACGTTCAGTCATGTTTACTGGGCATCTCTCCTATTGTGTGTGCTGTTCTTGTCTCTGCTTCCGCGGTGCTCGCTTCGTGTCAGCTTGAAAGCCCTCTCCCTGGGAAGGAGATGAAGCCTTTATGCAACGGGATGTAAATACTAGGCTCCAGTCATTCATCTTTCACATTTATTTATGTTTTGGATCCACCGGGAGGTTCCGCCCCTGCCCGCCCTCCGCCCCCGCAAATGGGGCAGCTGCTGCCTCCACTATTTCTTTCTCTTGAGGTAAAATCTCTCCAAGAAAGGCACAACTCTCCAATTCCATGAGTTCTGACACCTGTTTACTCCAGTGCACTTTCCACCCCCATAAAGACGTATATCACCTCCTGAGCCTGAGAAGTTCTTCTTGCCAGATTTTCCCCACCCACACCATCAGAGAGGACCAGACTTCTGATTCCTAACCCCACAGATCCTTTAGGGTGGTGCCTGAATTTCATATTAATGGAGTCATATAGTAGATGGCCCTTTGTATGGGACACTTGCGGTATTTTTGATGTTCGTTCCTCTGTCTCAGTAGTTCATTCTCTTTTATCGTTGGGTAATAGTCCCTTGTATGAATGTGCCACCTTGGAAACGTACCTTTCTTTGCTGATGAGACCTCACATTTTAACTGCAACATATTCAAATTTATTAGTATTTCCCTGTGCAACTGTTGGTGGTATTCCTTCTGTCATCTAATCTGTCCACTAACAGATTTTTCTTAGTACTTTCCTGGCTTTTCCTCTTCAATACTTAAATCTTTATCTGATGTGGTATGAATCCAGCTTTTATACTCTTTTCTTCTGATGATTAGCAGGTGCCCTTACCACACTGCTTTCTCCTTGATTGGAAAAGCCGCCTTTATAGGTTTTAAATCCTCACAGCGATGATGTTCCAAATGCTAGCCAACTGCCGTGATGCACGCATTTTCCAGCCTGGGAAGCGTCCCCCCGGGAGGAGGAGCTGGGACAGACAGACCATACACGTGCCAGCCGCATCTCAGCTTGGGTTTGCTGCTTTACTTTCTGGGACTTTCCTTTATCTTGGCCAGTACGTTATTTTCATTATGGAGCCTCGATAATAGGTTCTGTTTTCTGGGACCACTTTCCCCCCCATTACTCTGCCTTTTTTTTTTTTTTTTGGATTGTCCTCAAATGTTTATTCTTCCAAGCTAAAGGTTCCACCATTTGTCAAGTCCCATGATGTTCCACTGGGGTTTAATGTTACATGTAGGTATTTAAAATGTTCTTTGCTAATGTGATTGGAAATTTTCCATCATGTTTTTCTAATGCATATAAAGTGCTAACCACAATGCCTGCCACATAGCAAAACTCGATAAATAGTAGCATTTATAATCATTGATTGAACGTACATCTGAAAGCTATTGGATTTTTTTTGAATATTTATAATTGGCCACTCTATTGAACTTCCAGATTTTTTCTTTTTTATATGACTCTTTGGGGCTGTTTTTATTTTTGATTGAAAGATTTGTTTCCTTAACACTGGGATTCATTTTCTTTCTGAGACAAAACCCTCTTGAGTTTGGGACTCTATAAAACATCTTCGTCTGAAGCCCCAGGTGGATGTTGCCTGGAACCCCACCTGTCCCCTTGGGTTCAGTGTTAGAGACCTTCCTCTCTGTGCACACATCTACTGTCCTAATCCTTCTTATTGGCCGTCTCCTTCAGGCAGACATGCCCTCAGACACCAAGAGCAGACCCAGATGCTCAGGCTCCGATGTTCTTCTCTGGAAAAGGTGAGTGGGGTTCTTGCCTCACTCTTCAGAGGAGCTCTGAGAACAGCAGGTGAGGCTCACCACCACATCACAATACGACTACTTATCCCTTATGCAGTTCTACCTTTTTATTAATCTTGCCCCTGATTAGACCCCATAACTCTCCCATGGGACTGTTTCTCCACGCACATCTCTCTTATTTTGTATTTGTAAAATTAATTTTACTAGACATATGCATTTCCCCAGCATTTTCTGATTATTGTATACTATATAATTCATGAAACTCTGTAACTTAATTTTTATCATCTGAATCTCACTCATCCCCAGATTCTGTCTCCCCTTATATGAACATTTGATAAATGTACCTCTTCTGTCATCAGCCAGATCACTAGTAATTTTCTTCAGCTATGTCTTTTGTTTTAAAATTCTGCAATTCACCATTCATTTGCTTCAAAGTTAAGCTATCTTAGGATAGGCATTTCTACTTCGAATGCCCAAGGTTTTCTAATCATTACTTATTTCAATATATTTAAAATATTGAAAAATTGTGTCCTTTCACTTTGTAAATTCAGTTTTTACTGACATAGCTACATTTTTTTCCTCTGGGTGTCAATGATCAAGAACAGTATTAAAACGAATTTCTGCTCATTTCCAAAAGGAAAGGCCCTTAAGATGAGCAAATACATCTCCGCCAGCACCCCCCCAGGCTGGCTTTGTCACAGATACCCGATCTGTCGTCTCCAAGATTATCCTAAGACTGATGATCAAATTGACCTGTTTTCTAATTTTAAGTTCGGGGGGAGTTGACAGATTCTCCACCCCCACCCCCCGCCCCCAAGTTCCTTAATATCACAAATAAAATAACACCAGAAAAGCTAATTTTATCTCCAGAAAAAGCATCTGGGCCATAAAACTTGGAAAGGTTGAGATTTCAGTGGATGAGTGAAGGGTATCAGCCTTGTTAGGAGATGTGATGCTGGAAACGGAGGGCAGCTCCTCCCCTCACCCAGCAGGTGATTTCCAAGGACCTAATCACCGCCCCCAACTTCTCCATAGATTTTTCTCAAGTCACCACAGTGGTCTCAAGCTGAGGGGACGTTCCTTTTGCACGGTACCCGCCCGTGTTTATCTTCCGTGCACTTCAGAATAATGCCAGTCCAAGTTCCTGTCGGCAGAGCCTGGCCAGTGAGGACATTTTGGCACGAGGGAAAAAAACAAAAACACCCAAACACCTTGGATTCAGCTAAATGATCTCTCTAGATTATGCTTTCTAGGAAAGAAGCTGGTTCAGTGACGGGACATATTGAACGA
Organism: Mustela erminea; assembly: GCF_009829155.1. Lineage (NCBI taxonomy): Eukaryota > Metazoa > Chordata > Mammalia > Carnivora > Mustelidae > Mustela > Mustela erminea. The sequence continues at coordinate 45,139,177 of NC_045621.1, read as the reverse complement.
AATTCGAGATCCCAAGTTTTTGGCGTCCCCAGTTTGGGTTCTGACACACCTGGACAGGTTTCAAAGTACTCGGCCAGGTACAAAGTTTTAGGGACGCGAGCTAAGCGTCCGCATCTTCACCCGAGGAAGCGCGACACCCAGCAGCCTCCGAGAGCGAGCGGCCCGGGGCCGCCGCTGCGCCGCCCGCACGCAGGTGTGCACGCCAGGCCAGCGCCCCCCCACCCCCCCGCACACCTGTCGCAGGTCCTCCCTCCCTCCGGGCGACACCCGTGACGCGAGAGCAGCAAGCGTGCCGCGGCCGCAGGGCTGAGGGCGCTGCTAAGACAGAAGCAGGTCGGGGGTCGGGGTCGGGGCCCCTGCGCGCTCGCGGACCGACAGCCCGCGGGGCGTCCAAAGCCCCGCGGGCCTCGAAGGGCCACTCCACACGGCCCAAAGGACCCCAAGCGCCCACGGGTCGACGAGGACTAGCGCTCGCTCCAAGATTCGCCGGCGGCGCAGGCGCGGTGGACCCACCTCCCGCCCCCGGACAGGCCCGCCGGCCCGTGCCCCCTGCCCCGGAGGCCGCGTTCCCGCCGCGGGGCAGGGCGGGGCCCGCCGCGCCTGCGCACTCGTCCTCTGAGCCGCCCCTGCGTCCCCGGGAGCACGCCGCACCACGTGATCGCTGCCAGTAGCCAAGATGGAGGCTGCGGCCAGGCCCCAGCGGCCCCCTGCCTCAGCGTGAGCACAAGTGTGTGCCCGCTAGGCGATCAGGCACGCGATCCTGACCACTAGACCGGAGCACAACAGTTCTCCGGGACTGCTAAGTGGAGCTCGCCAGGGCGAGGGCCCACGTTTACAATCACAACCCGCTCGACTCCCTGCGCTTTCTCAACCGCGAAGCGCCCAGCGGCTGGCGCCTGGAGCGTCCTTTGATAACCCCGCCCCCTAGGATTGGCATCTCGGGCAGCCAATGGGGACCAGGACCTGTGCTGGGAGGCGGGCAGAGGTGGAGCATTCCTGATTTTTGTAGGGCGTCTGGCCTGGCGGTTGGTGGCCATGGGACGAGGGGCGGGAGCACACGGGGCGGTACTCGGGGACGCTGTGGGCCAATGGAAGGACGGCCAGGCGGCCGGGGAGGGCGGCCCGAGGGCGGGGCCGAGCCGTAATTGACGAGCTCTTCGTTAGAAATCGGACAGGGGGGAGGGGCCCGAGAGGGGAGGTGATGCAAGGCTGGCGCAGCCAATGGCTACGGAGCCGCCGGCTGGGGGGCGGGGCCGAGGCGGCTGACGGGCGTCGGGCGTGGCCTATCAGCGCCCAGCTCCGTGCTGGAGGGGGGAGCGGCATCATGGTTCAACGTGGGTCAATTTTTTGTGAATGAGGAGGGGAGGTTGTGGGGCCGCCGCCGCGGAGCACCGTCCCCGCCGCCGCCCGCGCCCGAGCCCGCGCGCCCGCCCGCCCGCGCCGCCGCCTCAGCAGCCTGGGCCCGGCGCGCCGCGGCCGCGTCCCCGCTGTCGCCGCCGCCCGAGCTCCCGCCCGCCCGCCGCCGGCGGTGGTGGTGGCGGCGCAGGCTGAGGAGATGCGGCTCGGAGCGCCCGCGCGGGGCTAGAGCGCCCGCCCCGCCGCCGCGGTAAGCGCACCCCGGCCCGGCCCCGGCCCGCGGGCCATTGTCCGCCCCCCGCCCGCCCCCGTCCCCGCCTGCAGGCCGTCGGCCCCACGCCCCCCCACCATACCCCTCCCCGGCCGTCGCGGGCCCGGCAGGTGGACGCCCGGGTCCGCGCCCCGGCCCCGGCCCCGGCCGGTGCGCAAGGCCGCGCGTGGCGCCCAGCCCGTGGGTTTCCGGAGCGGGAGCCCGAGCCCGTCCTGCACTCTTCGCTGCAGCCCGGCGGCTGAGGCCGGGCCCGGACGGCCGGCTGGTCTGGGGGGAGGGGGGAGCACGCGCCCGGCGCCCGCCCAGGCCGAGCCCTCGGCAGGTGGGCCGGGGGGCGCCCGGAGCCGGGCGGGCGCCGTTTATGTAACTTTGTCCAGGGCTGTGAGTTTGCAGAAAAACGTCCCTGCCCGGGGCTCGCGGCGCGGGTGCCCCGGTCCGTGACGGGAGGGGTGGGGGTGCTGCCCGCGCCCCCGGCTGGGTGCCCGCAGGCTTTTCACAGGCCGAGATGTGGCCCCGTCCTGCCCAGACAGTGGGAGCCGCGTTTCCCGACATTGCAAAAGCACACCACGGGATTGTAAGCAAATTATCTCGTATTTACATTTAACGTTGGAATATTTGACACTGTTACAGCACGAGACCGCGCGTATCAGTTGGAAAGGCCGGGGGTGGAACCCAGTGTACTCATTTAATGCACATCAAAAATTTGTAATAACTTGCAGCAGCTGATATGAGTGTTTTCTTTATTGCATGTTGTAAATTGACCTGCTGTGACACAATTTTCAAATAAAGCGTTGCAGAAATTAAACTTAAGTTATTTTAAAACTAATGACTTTCTTAACTAAATCTTAATTGCATTACTGTAGAGACCTGCCTAATTGCTTGCTGAGAGCCGCGCTGCCTGCCCTGGGTGAGGGAGGAAGGGGCCTGGGCAGTTACTTTGCTTTCTCTCTTTTCTCTACTTAGGCTTTTCTGTTTATTTCCCACAAACCACCTAAGCATGGAAGGCCTGGGAGTAAACATGTAAACAGCCCTCACCCAGTGCCAGCCCAGCAAGATTCGGGGAATGCTGGTGGGTTTGCACCTTGGCCTGGTTTCACTTTTTCTTTTGTAATACGATCGTGGTTGCCTGGAGTTTTAATTGCCTGTGATAATTCCGCGCATTAGGTTAGGGATGGTTCTACGAAACTGATGTGGTTTCAGAATCGAGCCAGGGAAGGTGGTGGTTGGTGACGATCAGGGAAAGGAAGGAGAGGCATCGAATCAGGAAAACTCAGCTGCTTGTACACGAATATACACTCCAGCAATTACAAAGCAACAAAAGTTATTGCAGAATTTTGCAGTAACTATGGCAACACAATTACTCTATTATAATTGGAAATGCAAAATGCCACCCTGTTAGAAGTTTCATCAGAATGGAGTTTTGGATATCAAAAATAGGCGAGATTTAATTTTTTTTTTTTCAGGTAGCTCCTGAGAATTCTAAAATCTGTGTTCAATTATCTATTTTTAAGACTGATCAAGCTTTCCCAGATATTCTACTCCCTTGGATCTGTGGCATCTTTCCCCAGAATTCACATTTGTGTGGGAGGCAAGTATTTTCCTGCCTTAAAAACCACACACCCTGACACATTGTAAGACTTCTATAGCTTTCTGGGTTCTGGGCTTTTATTTTAAAGATCAAATACCATCCTAAAGAGAGCGGTAGTCAGAAGAGGAGCGGGATTAATGCAGCAGGCAGATGGAACACTGCCCTCTTTAGGGTTAGTTGCATTCTCCGGCAAGCTGGCAGCAGGAGAGCCTCTGGGGGAGCCCCTGGGGCTGGGGGTGTGGGGGGTGGCGAGCGGATGACTGTGGACTCCGGTCAGCCTGGATGGCCTAGGGAACAAGGACAGATGTGGCCACAGCAGCCCCGAGCCAGAATGTTCTGTGGTCAGCAGCTTCCAAGCCCTGCAAAATCAAACTGTCCACATGCCATGTTCTCAGAGGCCTTGGGGGCTGTTGCTGTAGCAAGGTCGACAGAGTGGCATGGCACCCTGGCCATGTGCCGTTGGAGTGGCTGATCTTGACTTTCAGCAGTCAGAAACCTGCTTTATAAGGCTGTCTCTCTTGATGTGTACCAGGGGAACTCCAGTTCTGGAAGTTTCCACACATTGTGGGGTTGCTGCAGTTTAATTTCGTTATAACTCTTTCCTTTTAACTACTGCATATTTATGCCCAGTAATCGACTTCCATTTCCCAGCTTCATTGTGAGGTTTCAATGCAGCATGAATGGCTTTGAATTTCTCATCCTTTGATGTTGGGGGTGGCACCAGAGGAAAGGCGACTTTGTGCCGTCTTAATTGCCAGAGCAGAAGAAACATTTCATCACTCCTGTAGAATCCAGCCATACCGTTCTCTATTGAAAACGGCTGGGCTTTCATCGCTCAGAAGCTTCCCTGAGTAATAGATTAATACCTGATGTAGGGAGCCGGAAGGGGGGCCGGGGGGTGGAACGCAGGGAACGGGAGACAACTGCTGCGCTGGGAGGCCGCGGGCGACAGGCTGTGGCCAGGCTTGTGTTCCTGGACCAGAATCGATGACTGCAGCTGGAGCTAGGGGCCCGGCCCAGCCTGTGTGTGTGTGTGTGTGTGTGTGTGTGTGTGTAAGCTTCAGATTTTGCCCTTGCTCTGCAGCCTGTGAAGCTGGGCTCCAGCCCTTGCTCTTCTCGCCAGGGTGCGAGTCCTTGCCCCCTTGGGAGCAGCTCCCCATTGATCCTGGGGTGGGAGGGGCAGGCATCAAGTTTGGGAAGGAGTTTTGTTTCCATCTCAGACAGTCAGTATGTGCTGGGGTGTTAGGGGGTTTGGGGTCACTGATCTTGACCTCAGAGAAAGGTATAGCATCTTCTGGTTCAAGTCAGTCCATGGCAGAATTGATGCTGCATTTTAACAGATCTTGACAGCATATGTTTACAGACTGTTCCTTTTGGGGAAATAAGTCCCAAAGTAAGATCTGTGAGTTCTCTTCTGAAGATCAGTTTTCTCTTCTGGTGTCTGTTTAGGGGTGCAGGCTGGGCTGTGGCATCTGCGACCAGTTGTATGCCTTTTCTGACCTGCCTCCTACCTCATGTGCCAGAGGGAAGGTCCAGGGCCCTACATGGGTCACCTTTCCTGTGATCGTCCATGTAACGTCGGGACAGATCACTGTCTGCATCACTCAGTGTGGAAACTGGAACGTCTCCTAGTGAGCAGGTCATACCGCTAGCTAGTGATTGTAACAGACCAGTAGCTAATGTTTTGTGAGCACCTGCTTGGGGCCACGTTTTGTTGTAAGTACTTGGCCGTGTGCATCCCATTTCCCTCTCCCAGGGCCTTTTGAAGCAGTTGCCACTGGGCCTGTTTTGCAGAGGAGGAACCAAAGAGAGAAGTGGAAATGGAGCATCTGGTACTCCTGGCTGTATCAAGTCCCAGATGCTGATTCTCCCTCTCTTCCTGGCCTCTGCAAGCTCAAGTTCAGTGTTGCTGAGGCGTTTGGAAGAGCATAGCCTCTTTGAGAAGATGTCTGTTGGGAAGATCTTTTGGGTTCAGAGGGGTCTGGGAAGTAATTCAGGTTTTCTCATGTTGTCTGCTGTCATGTGTGTGGCATTGTAGGACTGGAAGGGATCTTAACAACTGTGTCAGCTGATGGTCGTTGCATCCTGTGCCTGGACCTTCTGAGCCTGTCTGAGGGTTGGCAAGGATGGTGGAGGGTAATTTGGGCTCCACGTCCATTTCAACCAAAGCACTTTGGCCTTCCCTATTTTGTCTGCATGATTGCCTTGGAAGATTTTATTGGAAGAAAGCATACTAAGGACCAAAAACTTTGAAAAACTACCAATTTAATCTATTCTTACTGTCACACCAAGCCAGAAACCTTAAAGACAAGATACTGACAGATTTAACAGCATAAAAATTAAAGACAATTCATTTTGGCAGAAGATTCCATAGGTGAGGTTCAGAGACAATGAGAGAAGTATATAATAAGATGTGCCTATATGAGCCTAATAGATAAGATGTAAAGAGCTTTTGCAAACCAATAGAAAAGGGTGAACATCCCAATTGTAAGTTGAGCAAAGACCATAAATAATACAAATCACATGAGCTAATATAAAAAGCTTAGCTTTATTAATGGATGGTTTCAGGTGAAAGAATCCATTGATGCCCACAGTATCAGCAAAGGTTGTTTGATCAAACACCTGTTGGTTGGGATCACAATTCCTATCTTCCATAGTTTCTGTGAAATCAAAATAAAGTATTATGTGGCAAGTACTTAGAATGGGGCATGTAGTGAGCACAATGTTAAATGTTGGCTGTTACTATTATTTGTTCTCTAGAGAGCAAATCGTAATTACTTAATTACTCTCCAGAAAAGTTTTATGTGTCAAAAATTGAAATGGTGGTTTCTCTGATCCCAGTAATTCTGCTGGTTGGGACAATTTATTCTTGGGAAAGAATATGATAGGTGCTTAGATACCCAGATATGTACGGGGCATGTTATGAATAATGTATCACCACATTATTTATAAAGATGATACTTATTAAATACCTTTTGGTATTTTTGTCCTATGGGATGTGGGTGTGCAGGCTCACAGACCAGAAGCGTTTGATGTGTTGAGAAAATAGGTCTGAGCAGTAGTACCAGGGGGTCCCTTATTATTATTATTTTTTTTAACTACTTGGGTCTCTAAAGTGATAATGGTGGTCTTCTGGGGTGGGTCTTCTGGGGAGATGGGATTTGAGGGACTATCTTGACTTTACATAGATGTTGGTACTGTGTATACTTTTGCTCTGAGTGTGTATTACCTTTTTTTTTTTTAAGATTTTATTTATACATTTGACAGACAGAGATCACAAGTAGGCGGAGAGGCAGGCAGAGAGAGGGGGAAGCAGGATCTCCACTGAGCAGAGAACCCGACGTGGGGCTCGATCCCAGGACCCTCGGATACGACCCGAGCCGAAGGCAGAGGCTTTAACCCACTGAGCCACCCAGGCGCCCCTGAGTGTGTATTACTTTTTAATAGTAATGCTTTTTTTTTTCCTTTAAGCCTGGTATTACCATTGGGGGATAAACACTCTTCAGCTTCATTATTTATAAAGAAGAGAAACCAAGTCCTTGGGAAGTTGATAAATATGCTTAGCATTAGAAGAATTAGGGGATTTGTTTCCCTGACTCACCTGTAAGCTCTCCTGGCGGGGAGCTGGCCTCCTGGGTCTGGGCAGTCCTGGTCTGGTCCACGCCATTAATCATAGCCTAAGTGGTCTCCTTCAGAAGTAGATCTGTCCACTCCATTCCCTTGCTCAAAACCCTGTCCTGACTTCCTGTTGTTCTTGGACCCTGGGAGTCCTGTCCGATCCTGGCCTCTGTTGGACCAGCCTCCTGTCCTGTTTGCTGAACCTCAGCTCCCTGCCTGCTTTGCTTTGCTTTGCAAGCCCCTTGCAACCCAGAGACCTGGTACATGCTGTTCCCCTTCCTCCCCACCAGCTTTCTCCATCTCTTCCTTCCCTGACCCTCATGGGTACAATTCCTTCAGTCCTCTGACACACACAAGCCCAGCATCCTTTTTACCCCTTCCTCACAGGATCCAGTTGTGGAATACCAGTAGCCCTCTGGGTCATTGTAGTTGAGGGTCCTCTCTCCCTCACTGGGGGCTCCATGGGGTCGTGGGGGTGGAAGCACTCTGGGGCTGACTGGTGGGGTGGCTGGGGAAGGGGCATGCCCTTGGCCTGGAGGGACCTGCTCCTTGGGCCTCAAGAACCTGTTCCTGCTGGCACTTTGGAATTGCCCATTTCCTCCCTGCCTCAATCTGGAAACTGCTTGGTCCTGATTTTGGAGATTAGATGCTGTTAAGTAGACACCGTCCATACAAGTGGAGTGGGTTCTGGGGGTGCAGAGAAGCGCGTAAGCTTGTCTTCCGCCAGGCCATCCCCAGGCGCCGGGCTCAGAGGGCTCACCACTGCTTTTACTAATGACATTTCCCTCCTGTTTGCTTTGTGTCATAATTAATGACATTGTGCAGTCATGTCTTATTTAGCCCCATAATTTTCATATGATACCTTCATATGGGTGCGACTATAAACATTTTGTCGACTGCTCTGTTCAAAAATGTGGATGTTCGGCTGTGTTCGTTTACTATTGTTTATGAAGTATCCTATCTGTGAGAGTCCAGTGCTCTTGTAGGACTGAAGTTGGAACCTGAAACAATGAATGAGTTTTTAGGGCCTGAAAGCCAGAGCTGACCTTCCACATGGGGGTGTCGCTCCAACAGGGATGGAGCCAAGCGCCCCCCGGGAGCAGCTGCTCTGTGTGCTGCTGTTTGCTGGGGCGGGTCTTTTTCAGACTTGGGAAGACAAAGTTTGGTGGCCCTCCACTGGGCCCTCTTCGGTCGGGGAGGCGGGTGATGCTTGTGGTTGGGAGCAGGTTTCCTTAAAGTTTTGAATGGGCCAGTTATTATTTTGCGAAGCCTTAGCCTCACCCCAGTGCAAGTCCAAGAGTCAGGTCAGAGGGGGTGGCATGAAGCAGTGAGTGCTCCCTGTGTTGGGAGGACTCGCTAGCAGGTGCAGAGCGCCCCGCCTTTCCCTCCTCCGCCCGACCATTTTGACCAGGAAGCTCTGGCCTCTGCCCTGTGAGCAGAGACATGGGTGGGGACAGGAGGAAGAGGGGATGAGCACACGCAGGTGCACCAGGTCTTGGGGAGCCAGAGGCTAGGGAACAGCGGCTGTGGAGCCTGCCCCAGTTAGGTTGTGGTGTTTTTTAGCCAGAGCCAGAGTTGCAGGGTCACAGCAGCGAGCTGTGAGGGCTCCCAGGCGGGAGTGTGTGAGGAGGGGTGAGCTGGACACAAACCAGGGGGCTGGCTGCCGGCGCTGCCCCGCGAAGGACTTCCTCCCCTGCTCATGGGTGCTGTCTGCTTGTAGCTTCATCGAGGTTTCTGTCTCTTCTCTCCGATTCCTGTGAGGTGCCAGGCGCCTGGCTTCTCTTGTCTAACCTGATGGAGGCAGCATGGTCGGGATGTGAGTGTGCATGCTTCCTCTGTGAGGCCCCCCTGGGGGGCCCCAGTCCTGAACGTGCTTGGCCTGCAGCACTGGCACAGAGGGCTTGGGCGAGAAGTGAGAGTAGCCCACACTAGGAGGACACGGGAGGCCCTTACCTCATACAGCCAGTGTTCCTGAGAACTCTCTTCTGGGTCCAGGACTCCTTAGAGCAGCTGTGAGAGCCCGAGCTCTGTGGGAATGAGCATAGAGAACATTCTGGAAGGGACCTGAGCCTGCCTCTAATCTAGCTGTTGTTTTTATAGGTGGGGAGTCAGAGGCTAAGTCTGAGCTCCACTTGGCCTCTGCGAGGGCTTTCTCTCCAGGTAACTGTGTCCTCAGAGTATCTCGGTGGAAAGCGGGGTCCCAGCAGGGAGGGCAGATCACGGTGGGGAGCTTGGGTCCTTTCACGTTGACACCAAAGCTCTCCCTCTTACACCTGCTGTTCCAGCCCCACAGGCCTGAGGGGTTGGAGTACTCTGATGAGCCTGAGAGCCTGACCCCCACTTCCTCTTGAGGGCCAGACACCTAGAGGAGGTGAAGTCACCCAGCAGGGTCTGCAACCCAGTGGGGCAAGGCTGGGCCATGAGATGAGTGGCTTCAAGGAGTGTGGCACTCACGGGGGGCAGTAGCCCTCAGCCCCTGTGGACCTTTAGAACAAGCCATGAGGGGTTGTTTGGGAAGAACTGCCCTGGGTTAATACCCTGTCTGCTCTGGAATTATGTCTGATTTTGTACTGAGAAGGTTGTCCTGGGTGACTTCGGTCCCCATTCCTTGGAAAGCCTTTCTTTGCCAGCATAGGGGAGCTGTCATTCTTTCCTCCTCAGCCGTCCAGGCTGGAGGGACACATGGAAAGACGCGTCACTTCTTGCCTCCGTCTCCTTGTGAGTTCTTTCTCTGAAGCACATTGTTTTCTTTTCACCTTTGCTGTCCTGTTGGTTTTACGGTGGCCTCGTGTGTCCCCTCTTGTTGGCATGGATAGCAGTCCCTGCAGCATCCCACCTGTCATGCATTCTCACGTGCCCCAGGGAAGCTTGGGCTGCCTGGGTTCCCTGCCCCCAGTGGCCGTGAGCCTCGCTGGGATTGGGACTCCAGCAGAGGAGCGTCCCATCACTTTTTCAGGCTGATGGAGAGAGTTGACTTTTTGGGACATGGGGTCCACAGACAGCAGTGTAAAGTGTATCCCCAGCTCTGTTCCCAGATACTGGCGGAATGGAGAATGTTCATCTAAACGTTTGCATTTTGAGGAAACTGTTATTTTCAGAATTCCTTTTTTTGGGGTGGGGAAGGGCAGAGGAAGAGGGAGACTCTCAAGCAGGCTCCATGGCCAGCACGGACCCGACGTGGGGCTTGATCTCATGATTTTGAGATCTAGACCTGAGCCGAAATCAAGTCAGACCCTCACCAGCTGAGCCACCCAGGTGCCCCCAGAATTCTTTCTGTTAAACAGCAGACGGGGCTGAGCGACAGGCTTGTGGTGGGGCTGTACTGTGGGGCCAGCTCCTTGGGTGGACTTGCTGTGGGTGTGGGTGGGGCTCACGACTTGAGTGTGTGTATTGGTTCTGTTTCCGAGGTGCTGACTGGCCTGGCGTGTATGGGAGGGGTCTACAGGTGAGGACATTTTGGCTTCTGTGGCTCTGGGGTGCTAAGGATAGACACAGGTGTTGAGTCAGATCGGGGTTGAGATCCCAGCTTCACTGGTGTGACCTTGTCGCCCAACTGGCGCTGCCTTGTTTCTGCATGTCCAACATACTGCCCGTTAGTAGGGGAGGCCGGTGGGGCTGTTGCAGGGCCTGGGAGCCTGTCCCCAAGGCTTGGCCCTTCTCTTCCACCTCTCCTTGGGCAGGTGTCAGGGAGGCGGTCATGTGCAAGGGCCGTGATGGTGACTTTGGCGTCCCTTATGTAACTTCAGGGCTCCTTGAGGTTTCTGTGCTGGTGCAGGCTGTCTCTGGCTGCACCTGCCGAGGTCACAGCCGGGTGAACACCTCCCTGGAGGACCTCAGTAGCGTCGGGGAGCTGGTGTCTTTGTCTTCGCCAGCAGAGATTCTGTCTTGACTGCTCAGCTGCACCTTGCCCACTGCTCACTGAACAGCGGCAGCTCGCAGGTCACTGCTGTGCACGGCAGGGATCCGGCGGCCAGGCTGTGAGCTGCACACAGGGCTTGGGCCTGGCCGTGGCTGTCCCACTGTGCCTGGCCCTGGACCGTGGTACGACTCGTCCCCAGGCCAGAGGTGCTGAGGTCCGCAGCCCCGAGGCTGAGCCTTGAGCATGCGTGATGGACAGCTCATGCTGGGGTTTTGCTGTCTGTGATGCTCCCTGGCGTTCTGGAAAAGGGAGCTGTCCTGGGACCACGCAGACGCGTGTTGCAAGTGCAGCGACAGGTTTGCTCCCTCACCACTTGTCTTTGCCCTTCTTGGTCATGCACTAGCATGGAGCCTTAGCCATATGGACCAAGCCTTGCTCACCTGCTGCCACCGGGCTGCCGTGCTGTCTGAAGGCCATTCCATGTGCTGGTGGCTCGAGGGAGCCTGTGTGGCCTGGGTGCATGGCTTGGGGTTGAGGGGGCACAGCAGGGGTTGAAGGGGCAGTGCTCCTGGGGAGGCTGGTGAAAAGCTTGGCGACAGGAGGCTAGGTTTCTGGTGCCTGGTGGGCATGGCCTTCTGTGGGTGGTTGTGTGGGTATGAATGCAGGAGAACAACTATGATCTTATTGTAGGACCTGGTGGCTGTGGTGAATGGAGGTGAATGGAGGTGAATAGAGGTGAATGGAGGAGCTAGGAAGCGGAATACCAGATTATGTCCTTTTTGGGATTATAGAGTCTCTCAAAGGAGTCTTGAGAGCAAGAGCAGGAAGGTATTTCCAGGAGCTGTCCATCAGATGGGATCTCTCTGTGGCAGATTCACAAGGCATCGTGTACTGCAGGGAATTAACTGACTTGCTTTCAGGAAAGGTGGAGAATAGTTCAGGCAGGGCTTGATCCAGCCCCTCCACAACATCATCAAGATGAGCTTGTTTCCTTCCCTGGTTTGGGAGGGTCAGCTTCTGGCATAAGAGGGTCCTGCCAGCTGCTCTCAAGACTTCATGTACCCTGGTTTATGCCATTAGGAAAGACAGCATATTTGTTCCTGGCAAAGTCTTGGATTTATTCTGCTCAGTATGGTTGAGGTCACTTGTCCACCTCTGTACCATCACTGGCCAAGGGTATGGAACGCAAACTGGCTCAACCTCTTCCAGAAGCTGCTTGAGGAATCTGCTTCCCTTGTGTGGAAATCACTGTGATTCGAAGGATGGAGAGAAAGGATGGATGCTGAGGAGGGACCTAGTGCATGTCAGCCTCCACAGAGCCCTCTGCTCTCTGTGGCCCTAGCTCCAGATCCAGAACAGTGTTCCATGGGAATTGCTATGCGTAGTGCCGTACTGAACACAGATTTTATCTCGGAGGTCCTGTAGTGGCCCTCTGTGGAGGTCACGGTGGTCGGGGGAGAGGGCTCAGCAGGGTCTAGAAATGAGGCACTCACTGGGACTCACTTCTGTGGCAAAGAATGCTGAGAACGCGGACCTTCCTGGATGCCCTTCTCCCAGGTGTACCCCGGGCCCTGGAAGGCAGTAGCATGTGGCTAGAGCTGGCCAACTGGCAAGGTGGATGGGGTGATCTAGAAGCTTCATCAGGGAGATTCCTCCATTCTCTCCCTCTACCAGCTGGCCTGGATGCTGACAGCCCTGGGAGGGGCCCTTGGAGTGGGGCAGTGGAGCCAGGAGATGGCAGGGGCTGGGTCTCCTGAGGCCTGTGGCTGCTTCCTCCTGACTGATCCCCCAGGGATTCCCTGGGTAGTGCTCCCAGAAGACCCAGGAGAGCCAAGGCAGTTATCTGAGGAGGCCCTGGAAGGCGTTGGACCCCTGCTAGCTCTCCTACCCAGCACAGAGGTGGACACTTCTGAGGGTATCCTGAGAAGACAGTGTGGGAGAAGACCCCTGCCCACTAAGCGCACTTGGCCTGGCAGTTCCAAAAGTTCCCACCACACACGTCTCCCTCTCTGCAGGCAAGGGGTGCATTGCGGAGAATGAGCTTTGAGATCAGGTAGATGGGTGGCAAAATCCCATCTTCACAACCCTGCAGTGTGTCTGTGGTCTGATATCCAGCTTCTCTGTCCCTCAGTCTTCCCAGCTGCAAAGTGGGCATGAGAGTCTCCGCTGGGGAGGATTGTTGTGATCATGGGAGACATAGGGGTAGTGGCTTAGCTTCTCTACCTGCCACGTGGAAACGTTGACTTTCTTTAGGTTCTTGTGACCAGGAACCTCCTCTGTGTCCTGCGATACTTCTTTCGTGCTGGGCACTGTGGTCTTATTAAACGTTCTCCGACTTCCTTACTCCCAGCGGATGCTTGAGCAGGCTGATCCCCGAGGCAGGTGGTGGAATGGTGGGCAGCTTGGGTTTGAGCCCACGCCTTGTTCCTTAGGTGCTGCTTGGAATGCACAGTACGGCTGTCTGTCCCTGGGAGAGGGGAGTGCAGGGCTCGTTTTGTAAGGCACTGCCAGGTCAGAGAAGCAGAGTGGTGAGGGGCTCTGCATTTTAGGAAGGGGTCCAGGTACATGTCCTGGTGCAGCTGTGTACAGGCTGCAGCATGGCCACAACAGGCCAGGCCTGTTTTCTTTATGCATGATCAGAGCAAGGTGCCCCTGACCTCACCGAACTGTGGGGACCAGTGTGATGCCCCTGTGGGCTGGGGGCCTCGGCCCGGTCATCTCCCCAGGCACGGAAGGGTCTCAGCCGGAGGCAGAGAACTTCAGCCCTGCACATCCCTCCCCCAAGGAGGTTTTCCTGAGGTGTGGGGGAGGCTCCTGGGTTCTGTGCTGGTGGTGGTGGTGACTGGCCCTGCGGGTTGGGCCGGGCAGGTACACAGCTGGACAGCAAGTGGTGGGACTGCTGCTGGGGAGGCCTCTTGTCTGTCTGGGTCGAAGGTGTTCCTGCCCCTCAGGAGCCCTGCTTGTGGCTGCCCTGGTACCTGTGGGCAGGGTGGCCGCTGCAGCAGGTGACCTCACGGAGGCCACTTGTCACCAGTACCCCGTCTTCCCTCTCTTTATTTCTCAGCTCATTTCTGGGATGGACAGCTCTGGTGACTGACAGGTATGGGCACACATACACATGCGTGTGCGTATACATGTGTACATGCGCACACACATAAGTGTTCGTGTCTATGCACACACAGACCTGTGTACGTGTGTGCATGCACACAGACACGCATGTGCACACATTCACACACAACACACATGTACACACCTAGATACATGGACATGTGCACACATGCACTCAGTCACGTGTACGTGTGTGCACACAGAGACACATGTACATACGCACACACAGGCATGCTGTGTGTACACGCACACATACACATGTGTTTGTGCACACAGGCACGTACATGTGTGCATGTGCACAGAGACACGCGTGTACCTGTGTATGGATGGGCATGAACACACATGGGAGCGCGGGTTAAGTGTGAGAGTCTGGCTCCTCTCTTGTGCTTCCTGCAGACTGAGCCGCTTGCCCTGGTCCACCCAGCACTAAATGAGGAGTGGCAGTTTTTGGACTGAGGTGCTCCGGCGGCGGCGGTTGGGTGATGAAATTCTCCCTCCAGTCGTGCAATCCTCACCCACTTCCCCAGCTGTGAGTGCTGTGGCCACCTTCCCTCCTCCGTGCCCCGCCTGCCTGCGTCCTGCCTGGAGGCATTCGGCTTTCCGTCCCATCATTGGGGCCCAGGTCCAGCTGTGCCAGGACCGCTGAGGCCAGCCTTGCCCGCTGGCTCCCAGGCTGAGCTTCTCTCTTGACTGGACTCTATGGGTGTTTCTTAAGGAGGTGCAGCTGGCGCCCGTGGAGATGGTGTGCTCGTGGCATCGAGGTGCTGGATCCCTCACTTCTGTGGTGTGGGGCTGCTCCGTGTCTGGCTTGGACATGGTCGGAGTAACCCATGCAGCTCCTGTGGAGGGCTCCTGCCCAACACCCAGCTGGTCCCCCGGCTCCCAAGGCCTCCAGCTGCCCCTGCTGCCACGGGACATGACCTGCTCCCGGGGGCCACACTCTTTGGTCCCCATCAGCGAGACCTTAGGAGTGGCATTGGGCCTGAGCCCCATGTTCCTCTCCGAGCTAGGACCTTGCCTGGCTCTGACGGGGGCCCTCTCACCTGTGGTCTCTCTCCTGTCATTGCCATGCCCCTGGCTCCCTATTCTCAATGGCATTTGGCTCTCCATGCCAGTGGCCTTGACCCTCACCCTTGAAGCTTCTTTCCTGGGACCCTGCCTCCAGTCTTCCGTCTTTTGCCTGCATCCTGACTACATCAGCCTTCCCTGTCTCCTAGTCATGGCGCACCTGTCCTGAGGACCATGGCTTCCCATTGTCTAGAATAAAACTCGGGTCCCTTGCCTTGCCTCTGGGGGCTGTAGGGCGCCGTCCAGCTTCCCTTCCTCAGATTCTGCTGTCCGTGCCCTTTGCCTGGCTGCGTGGACCAGCTTCCACCCTGTTTCCTGGGCTTTCCCGCTGGGCCCTCGTGTGTGTCTGCAGTCAGGGGCTTGTGTTGGCTTCCAGGACAGCGATAGGGGACCACCTCTTTTGGATGGCTGGATGGCTCCCTTTCGATTCGCTAGTGGCCAAAGGTGTAGTCATGATGTCCTTGTCGTCCCTGAGCCTGATCATCATTTCTTCTGGACCCTGTCCTTTTCCTGCCTTGTGATGAGAAACAGATGAGGAGGCCACAGGGGCTCTGAGTCCTGCTGTTGTCACCCTGTCCTCTGGAAGCGCCCGGGGCCGGAAATGGCTAGAGTGAGGCCAGGTGTGTGTGTGTGTGTGTTGCTGCTGCCAACCTTGGCCCCACTGCTGAATTGTGCTGCCCCCGAGTTGCAGGGCTCCTTCCCATGGGCTTAAGGTCGAGACGTAAGGAAGCAGATGGTTTGTATGGCCGCCCCTTCCCACAGCCCACCTCTGCCTTCCAGGTCCTTCCTCTTAGGGCTGGGCTCCCTGTGCTGCGCTCACAGCTGGAGCCGTGTTCCTTGGGTTCTTACTCTCCCGCCTGCTGCTTTGAGTGGCCCCCAGCTGCTTGAAGATCCTTTTCTTTGCTTGCCATGGCATGAACGAGGTTGGGAGGCCTCAGGCTCAGGGAAGCAGAGGCTCGGGCTTTCTCCGGAAGGCCTGGAGTAGAGCTTTTTTTTTTCCCCAGGGGGCTGGGAGGGGGCTTGCTCCCACAGCAGGAGGGGCCCTTGGGCCTGTGTGAGAGAGTGTCAGGAAGAGGCTCTTCCCATGGGAGGCCCCCCACCACCAACGTGCTCTGGGCACCCACATTCCCATCTCTGGTCCCTGGGCCCAGCTTCTCTGTCAGGGCCTGTGTTCCGGGTGGGCACCAGCCATAAGGGGCTGGGAGTGTCTCCTGGCCTTGTCACACTGGGGGGAGTAGGGTGCTCCGAGTCTCTTCATCTTCCCGTGGCCCTTCTCAGCCAGGGGTCCTGTTCCCAGCTTCTTTCCTCCCTTGCTGGCCTCTGTTCCTCCTTGGGAGAAGGCCATCCTTTGCACTCTGCAAGTATGTGTGGCCTGAGCCTCACTTTGCATTCCTGTTCCCCTGGCCTGGCCCTTTTCCTCCATTTCCTGGTGTCCAGGACTGTCCTCTGTGCTGGCTGGTGTTGTGGGAGTGCCACAGCCGGCTCGGGGCACTGGGGGGAGGCATGGCAGTGGATAGTGGAACCCTGGTCGGTCCCCGTCCTTGCAATTCTGCTTTACTTGGGACAGAAAGGAATACTTTGTAGTTATCAGGCAAACTTGGAGCATGTTGGATTGGGAAAATGAACTTTTGTTTGTTGCTTCGCCGGGGACTATGTCCTTGCTGCTCAGAGGGGCCGGGACTGGAGTAGCTGTTCTGGCCCCCAGCCTGTCTCCCTGTCACTGCCCAGCCCAGCTCCAAGCCCGGCTCACTCTCCCAGCAGCCAGTAGTGTTCTCCTCCTTTCGGATCCCAGGCTCAGAGACCTCTGAGTTGGAGTGTGAAGGATGGGGCTACTTAGTGACTGTGCCCTTTTCTGGAAGACGCGGAAGCCGGGAGCAGCATGGGGCCTCCCAGCTGGTAAGGACACTGAGGGCGTGCGGTGAGGTGGGCCCAGGGCACGAGGATGAGGGATGGCTACAGGCAGTGGCTGTGTCTTGTGGGCACTGGAAGGCTGGTGTGAAACCAGTGAGCTGGACAGTCACGTATGATGCTACAGTAGGAAAACCAGTGAGCAGAGAACACGGTTGTGTTACATGGCAGAATGGACATTTCACTCGTGTTTTTAGATAAAATGTAAATTGTCTCAGAAAGCTCCCTCGGGGTGGGGAGTGATGGCTTCTCCTGGCCTGGACCTGCCCAGGGGAACACTGGTTCTCCCCATTGCGGAGGACTTGGGGGGAGTCTGGGAGACCCCCTGCCCATGGCCCTCTTGGCAAAAGCCCCTCTTGGTCCCCTAGAGATGAGAGCCCTGTGGCCAATGCCGGGATGGCCAATGGAGGCCCCTACGTGTTAGCTCTGTGGTTACACGTCAGAAGGGGAAGTATTTCTCTTGTATGGCCTGGGAGTGTGTCTTATTAAAGCATTTGCAAGATCATCAATGTTAAGGGAACTAAATTGGGAGAATAGATCAGCGACACACATAAGCAGTTACTATAATTGGGGAAAGTACTATTGATTTAATGTGCATATGTGGCAGAAGCATGTTTGATGAGTGCCTTGATAAGAAGAGACAGGCTGGGTGTCACAAAGGCAGGCAAATAAAAAAAATCCATTAATTCTTCTATTCATTTAAAAAAATGGTATTTCCGGCTCTTACAGTGACAGTTTAATAATGAGGGTGCCTAATTTTAATCTGTTAACGTGGGTGCGTGCCCTGCCTAGCTTGGGAAACCAGCTCCTGTTGGTGTGATTCTGAGCCGTGGTTGATTGCCACGGGGAGCGCAGAGATCCGGGGGACCTCAGGTGAATTCCTAGTCTGTCGCCCCGCAGGACCGTGTGAGCTGTGCGTCACCCAGGTTTGCCCAGGGAGCTGCCTTCAGAGCCGAGGGAGCCGGTCTCAGCTGAGAGAGCGTGTGTGTCACAGGGAACTGGGGTGGTGGCTTCGTGATGCCCTTTCCAGGGTGTCTCACCCAGGGCGACTGTCATGTCACTGGTGAGGTTCTCTGAGTGCGGAGTGCTGGCAGGGTTCAAGCGAGTGACACGCATCCGTTCCAAGATGGGCTCATTCCCACTGCGCCGTCCCACGACATAGCTAGTAATTTTGAAACCACTGGGGACAAGTTACAATCGTCATTTACCGGCTCGGGGTGAAGAAATGAAATCAACTTTCATTTACGTTTTCTGCATGAGAATCAAATGTACCTTCTCTCTTTCTTTTCTTTTCCCTTTCGCATTTGAAAAATGGGTTTCCATTCCCCAGAAGTTAACGTTTTCCGCATGCAGATGTAGTTAGAGACAACAAAGAGGCATGTTTGTGTGGTCCTGACTGCATAAAAAGAAAGGGGATTGCTGAATTGTAAATCACACTTCTAGAATACGCTGAGACCCAGCGCCTCTCAGTCCCGCTCGCCAGCCCACGGTGCGCCTGCTGGTGTGGGGAGAGGGGCAGCGCCCTTACTCTGAGTCCCTAGACTGTGTTGTCCTCAGAGCAGGCATGTGAGTCACGTGTCTACTGACAGCTCACTCCCCACCAGCACATTCTACGCGTCCTGGTGCGTGTGGGGATGGCTGGGGGCTCGGTGTCATTGCTCCCACTCAACGTCTTAGCTGACCAAACACATGTGACCTGCAGGTCCTGTGGGCGGGGGCTCTTGTTCCATGGCGAGGGCCCACCGTGCCCTGGGGAATGTGACTGCGGCTTGCCCTTATTTTTCTGACGGATCGCAGGCCTGCGTGGAGAGGGACGCCCTCTTGGCACTTGCTTCTGTGAAACTGAGGACAAAGAAGGGTAATAGGCCATGCAATAAACCGTTTGGGCAGTTCATTGAATTTCTGTGTTTGTATAGCTAGCTCTCAAAAAAAAATCTTTGCTTGTCATGGTGGCAGGAAGCACATGACCTCAGATTTGCTGTCCTAACCACGTTACGTGTCCAGCTCAGTCATGCCAAGTGCATTTGCGTTGTTATACGACCAACCTCCAGAACTTTCTTGTCTTATAAAACCAAATCTCGGGACACAGTAGACATCAGTTCCATGAGTGTTTTTAAAGATGGGTGGCTCTTACTGTCCTGTCATTTGCCAACTGTGAAGTAAAAGATGGGAAGAGACAAATGTTTGTGTATACAGTAATTATGCATATATGCAAATATATAAGACACATGTGTACATGTCAGGACTGTGTGTGAGCATATGGTAGATAGGAAGTGCGTATAACCTGCTGTGTACTCCGTGTTAGCATGAGGTATGTGGCGTGTCAACCGTACACATGCGTGTGCGAGTGTGTGCTCACAGTGACTTCCAGGGGCCTCTGGGGCATGTCCCCGAGCAGGTGGAGCATGGGCCTTCTGCAGCACGTTCCCTCCCACTCCTGGGCACCACGTTCTCCAGCCTGACCGTGTCATTCCCTTCCCCTAAATGACGTGGCTTGCAGGCCGCCTCCCTGACCCCATGTCTGCTGTTTTGTAGCTGGTCTCCCCGCTGTACACCTGCCAGACGGGAGCCTCTGGTCTGAACTCCTTTCCCACCCCAGTTGCCTGGCAACCATTTGAGTCCCCGTGCCCCTCAACTGTCAGTGCCTTGGTTCAGGTGCTGAACTTTGCTCACAGCCATGATCCCATCCTCCCTCCTTCCTTAAGACTGATGCCAAGGCGGCACCAGCTTATAGATCAGAGGCCAGAGGGCCCTGGGGCAGGGCAGCACGTGGCCTCGGGGACTGAGCAGAGGAGGGAGTGCTGTGGATGGAGAAGAAGGCTAGCGGAGTCAGGACTGCCTGCACCTGCTGGGCATCAGGCTGGCTCCGGCCGCAAGGCACAGGGCCCTGAATGATGCCTTGGGGGTACGGGGGTGCAGGGGAGGGGCTGACACTGAACTTTAGGAAGTGCGTGGAGGCCTGCAGAGGCAGCTCGGGGTCAGGGTGGGCAGGTCCAGAACGGTGCGCGCACTGGCCGAGGTGAGAAGGGTTTGAGGATTTGTTGTCTGTTGATAATTGCCAACATACCTGATGTCACCGTGTCTTCTCTTTTTCCCTGGATGTGGCCTGCTTGTGTCTCTCCTGGGCTCCCCCACCTGCCGTGGGCCCCAAGACCAGCTGGCCAGGTGGTTGGGACCCCTAGGGCCAGTCCTCTGGCACTGGCATGTGAATAGGACCCTGCACTTGGCAGCTGGCATCAAATCGATGCTGATGGGGCAGACGCAGGCCAGGCAGAGCTCTCTGGGGAGGATTTCCCAGGCTGGCATGGTCTGTGCTGAAGGCGACTGCTTTCAGAGATGAGGCCAGAGACAGAGGGGGAATGAAGGGACATTTATTTATTTATTTATTTATTTTTAAAGATTTTATTTATTTATTTGACAGAGAGAGATCACAAGCAGGCAGAGAGGCAGGCAGAGAGGAGGAAGCAGGCTCCCTGCTGAGCAGAGAGCCTGATGTGGGGCTCGATCCCAGGTCCCTGAGATCATGACCTGAGCCGAAGGCAGCGGCCCAACCACTGAGCCACCCAGGCGCCCCTGAAGGGACATTTAGAAGAAGACTCGCTAGCATCTGAGCCTGCTGTCACCTGGGCTGTGGTTAAGTGGCACCGAAGCTGTGTAGCCCAGGCTGTCCTTAGGAGGTGGTGCCATGCTCGGCTCTGCATTGGCAGGCGGGAGGGTCTGTCCTTGGTCCTGTGAGTGCTAACAGGCATGGAGTCAGGTCTGTGGCCAAGCCCCGGCTGCTTGGGGCTGTGAGGCGTTGGTCCCCATCCCAGAGGAGCCAGCTGATATGGAGTGACTTCCCTTCTCTGTCAAGGCCCTGGTCTGTGAGGCGCTGGTGCGGCGGCACTCTGTTGTGTGGGATCCTTCTGCCTTGGGCTTATTCATGGAACAGGGTTCCATAGGGACCGCTCCACCCAGCCACAAGTGTGCACTGTCACATTTGTGACAGTGGTGTGGTACCCTGTGCTCTTTCCCGGGCTCTCCAGGTGCATGGAGGCATCACTGACAAACAGGACTGGGTATATTTGAAGCGCACTGATGTGACACCAGTCGTGAAAGGCTCCCACAGTAAACTCAATCCCCACAGACCTCCCTTCCCCCTGCCAGCACTTGGGGTCCGCACTCAGCCACTTCTGGTGCCCAATCCAGTGTCACGACATGTTGTGCCTGTGCTGTGCATCAGGCTCAGCCTATCCATCCTGTGATGGGATGCTTGCACCCTTGATCGACACCCCCCAGGGATGCCCATCCCAGCCCAGCCTGCTGTTTTTTTGACAGTCCCCCAGGTATGGTCTGTCAGGCTGTGCTGTGGAAGTGCCACATTACTGACAGCAGAGGATGCAGGTTTGGGGCCAGGGCAGTCCCCATGGTGCATCTCCTGTTCCCTGGGTGGTGACAGGTAGAGTGTCATCTAGGGGATTCTGCCAAGGGGGCTGGGGCCAGGCAGTGCCTTCCTGGGGCTGTGGCGTGGAGTACCGTTGGCCAGAATTTGCCTGCCCTGCTTGAGGGCGATTGAAGCCTGTGGGAATGGCATGGCATGCGTCTGCTGCGGTCAGTGAGTTCAAGTGTGAATGTGTGCAGCTATCCTGTGCATACACCTATACAGGGCCTTGGTGGTTGGGGTGGGCATGGGCTCAGGCAGACGTAGTCATGGACAAGGTTCCCTGGGCTGAGGGCCTTGCTATTGCAGGCTGTGTGGGAGGCCCTGCTGTGGATCGTGGCTTTTCCTGGGTGGGGAGGTGGAGCTGGGTCCCCACTACAGCTGCTGTCAGCCATCCAATTAGGAGATAGCACTGTGTTGACACTTGTGGCCACTCTAATGATTTATTTAGCTGTCTGTAGTGCATCCCGAGGATGACTTTGAACTGATACCTTGCAAAAAGGAGAGCATGAGTGATGCAGAGATTGGTCCCAAGGAGAGGGAAGAGCCCGAGTATCATGGTTGTCACCTGGCCCCCACCCTGCCGTCCCCCAGGTGTCTGGCAGCTGTCGATGAGGAGCGCTGTGGGCCGCTGGGCATGGTGTCGCCCGAAGAGGGCTGTGCCAAGACACCTGGGCTTCTGCTTTGGGCACCTGACCTAGTGGGGCCGGGGTTCTGTTCCAGTTCGGACTTTCCCAGAACATGGGGTTTTCTCCTTTCCCCTTCATCCCCTGTTGTCAGTCAAGTGCTTTAGTGTCATGTCAATCGTAGAGTCCCTTTCCCCATGTGGCCCTTTGGGAAGATAAGGATTCTACACCCGGGAACCTGCCAGTAACAGGTGTCTAGGGTAGAAGCGTGAACTTGTCTGTCTAAGTGCATGGCCAGCCATGCTGTTTCCCAGGAAAAAGCAGTGGCAGGCCCAGACATAGCAGCCCTGAGACTCTCTGTCCGGGGGGGTGGGGGTGGGGGACGTGGGACGTCTGCGCTGGAGGGACAGATGGCATATGAGCATGTTTGCCCTCTGTCCACCGTGACACCCTCTTCCTTTGAGTTCATTGCTTGGGTGGGTTTTTGTCCAAGGGTAACCACGGCCCTCTGCGTGTTCCGTGGAAGCTCCTGCAGGTGCACTGGGAAGGGTGGATGACTGTCCCTGAGCATGTGCTGGGAAGGCGGACATCAGAAGGAGGGCAGAGGTTGACTGTTAATCCCACGTCTTGATTGTCTGCAATGCTTTTTCTGAACTTTTAAATAAAAATAGCACTTTTCTCCTTTTAACAAAAATACTCCTTGTAAATGGACAGTTTCAACAGTAAGTGAGTTTAAAAAGTGGGAACTTGCAGCCCCCACCTCTGCACTGACGGTCATGGTTCTGGGGCCAGAGCAGGCCCGGGGGCACTGCTGTGGGGTCACCATGAGAGGTGGGGGCACCAATCACGGCCATCAGTGTGGGCCCCTCGTGGGTCTGATGGCAGTGCTCCTACGGGTCGCTGCTTTTCCCTCCAGCCTGCATATGGCCGAGCTTTGGTCCCAATACACATGTGTCTGGACCAGGAGTTAGTCTGTGCCTGACACTCCCCTCCGCTGGCAGCCAGGGGAGACAGCTGGTAGCTGGGGCTCCCAGTTCCGGTTTCCCTCTGACTCTGGCTGGTGCTCCTGATACTGGACAAGGACCCAGCAACAGAGGTGCCCGGCATTGTCCATGGGTCCTGGGTTCTGCTCGATGGGTCAGCTGGTGCTGCTAACCCAGGTAGCTGGAGTTGGGGAAACATCAGGGTGACTGGATCCCCTCTGCCCTTTCACACAGTAGTGCCTGACTCACAGGGGTTCACTCGCATGGAGTCCAGAGAATTTGGGGTTTGGGAAAACCCACTCCGGGTACAGAGTCCTCTCTGTGGCAAGCAGCACATGCTGCCTTCCCAGGAACCCTGTCTCAGGTTCGTGGGGACCTGTGACAGCCCCACGTCACCCAGCGGGGGAGGAATGTGCACCACCAGATACTGAGACATAGTAAAGGAGAGGCCGGCTTTTGGTGGCAGGTGGAATGTCTGTATCCCTCTTTCCTTAGGCGGCAGCGGCCCTGCCCCTTCACCCTGCTGTCCTCTTGGGGACCCCACTCACTGTCCAGAAGGAAGCTGGTGAGGCAGCTGGTGGAGCCTGTCGAGACCTGGCAAGCAGGTCAGTCTGCCCCACAGAGGCCACCTCCACGGAGCTGTGTGGTGATACAAAGCAGATGGGAGTCTGCTTCGGCTTGTAGGTCAGTGCACGATCCCCTCCCGTGCCCTCCATCACTGGTCCTCTAATTCCTCCCAGGGAGTGCTTTCACCTCTGCCGACTCCTGTCTCTTGTATACATACTCGGACATCCCAAACTCTGTCTCCTAAGCGGGGGACTATTGGGGATACATCTGCATGCCACGATTCTCAAACTCTGGTGTCAGGATCCCTTTATGTTCCTGAAAATCAGACCGGACCCCAGAGAGCGGTTGTTTAAATGGCTTATGTCTATGGGTACTTACCACATTGGAAACTAACACAGAAATTACAAAAATATCCATTTAAAACTAAATGGATCACATAGTAATACGGCAGTGTATTTTTTTATGAAAACTGTTTATTATGTAAAACAAAGAAAGGAGGGAGAAGAGAGGCATCATTTAGCATTTTTGCCTGTTTCTATAATGTCTAGCTTGGTGGAAGACAGCTGGATTCTCCTGTCTGCCTCTCACATTTAATCTATCATGATTTCTGGAAGACTCCACGGTTCACCCATGAGGGAACAAGGGTGAGAAAGGCGAATAGCATCTTATTGTTACCATGAAAAGAGTGTGGACTTCTCCCACCCCCCGTAGAAGTCCTGGGGACCCCCAGGGACCTTGTAGCACTCTTGTACCACGGTGGTTTCCTTGTGGTTGAGCACAGGGTCAGGAAGAGGTTTAACCTTTATTAATGGGAGTTGACTAGTCATCTGGCTGATGGAGGTGTCTCCTGTCACCGAGCTGTTTCTCCTTTTCCTGGGACAGTCAGTGAGGGCAGGTTCCTAGCTTCTAGCTGGTGAAGTGCTCTGTACTTATGTTTATGTTGGGAGCTGTGGGAAGATTATGGGGCTGCATGTGGCCTGCCTGGGGGCACCCCGGGTCCTGCTCGGAGTCCTGTTCTCCTTCGGGGGTTGCAGCCCTCTGCCTGGGTTGCCCCTGGCCAGGGCTGTCTTGTTGCTTCATGATCCATCAAGTTTTCTTGGGGCTCCCTGCCGGCCAGCTGGCCAGAGTCTTTGCCACTGAAGTTATTTTATTTAGCAGATAACGGAGACCAGTATTGTTTTATCTGGGTGTGTTATCCATTTGAACCCTTAATCTAAAGAGTTTATTTTATCAAGCAGTTTATACATGTTAAAACTAAGATATGGTTATTTATCGGTAACTAGATGTAGCCATCTGGAAGAAGGATCCGGAGGGCTGGGAGGCCGTTTTCTTTTGTTCCTGACAACCAGTTGTTCCTGTGTGTGCTTGTGTGTGCAAGTGTGTGTGTGTGCATGTGTGTGCTTCTGAGCCCGCATATGTGCAGGCGTATTCATGTATGTGCATGTGCAAGTGTGTTCGTGTTCTTGTGTGTGCAGGTGTTTTGGTGTGTGTGTGAGTGTGTGCTCGAGTGTGTGTTTGGGGGAGCACCCCATCGGCTTGCTGCTCGATGCCCATGCTGGTGCCTTTATCCCTTTACCCTCCACCGTCTGCCTGTGGCCTCCTGAGTAGGTGGAAGGATCTGGGCTCTGCTCGGTAGAGCCTGCATTACTCAGATTTCATGAAATACTTCATATGTTACTCCTCTTAGAACACACTGAGATGGTGTTTTATTACTTTCAAGTGTAGAGGCTGTTCTGAAGCGAAAAAATAAATCTGTCCCAACAAATTGTGGGGAAAAAAACCTCAAGTCTTCTACATGACCGTATGTCCTAAAACAGCGCTCTTCCAGAACGTAATTGCTCGAACCTCCAGCCTATGTTTCATTAAGGATGTTTGCTGAAGAAAATAACGCTTGTTAATAAAACTTGCCATATAAATAAGACTTGGGGAAAAAAATCACTCCATCAAGAGCTGGTTTTTTGATTAAAATTTATTAAAATTTAAAATAATTTTAATTAAGCTCAAATTACATATTTATTCGAAAATATTTACATTAACAGTTATTTCATGGGTATTTTTTTCTGTCTGATACCCTGACCTGGGTCCTCCTTGGGACTTCCACCCATTCTGTGAGTTCGAGTCACCATGTTTGTGTCGTCATGGACACAGAATGAGTCCTGTCCTATTTCTGGGAGGTGTAACTGTCTCAGGAAGGGTAATTTGGCAAATACTTCCTGTGTATGTGCAGATCGTAGTAATATAGTATAAGGGGAATGGACCCACCAGGTAGGTATTAGTTTGGATCTTTCTTTGCAAGATGGCCTTTGAGTACATGATTCTTCCTCTGTCTCTGGGCCAGAAGGGTTCCAGAGTGGGTGAGTGAGTTTGCAGAGTAAACCCTCTCACCAGTCTTCACTTGGATCAGGAAACAGAACGTGACTCACACTCTGTAAGCCCTTTTTCCTCCTTCTGCCTGCTTCCCTACCACTCATTCCGAAGTGCACATGTCCTGTCTTCTAACATCACAGAGTCGTTCTGCCTGCTTCTGAACTGTGTGTACTGCATGTACACACGCTGCGTGTACACACAGCGTGTTCTCTGGTGTGTCTGTCTGCTCTTCGCCCAGCGTCGATCATGTGATATGTCCATGTTGTGCATGCTGTTTGTTCTGATAAGTCTGTGCCACCATTTGTCCATACATTCCACTGTTGATGGGCCTGTGGGAGGTTTCCAGGCTTTGGCTCTCATGGATAAGGCTGCTGTGTCGTTCTTGTATGTGTTTCTGTTGTGTATGTGCCTGGGAGTGGCTTTGCTGGGGAACAGGCTTGTGAAGGTCTGGCCTTGGTACATGTCACTAAGCACTTTCCCTCCTGGGAGAGCATGCGAGTTCCAGTCCTTCCGCGGCCTTGCCAACGCTTAGTTCTGCACGCCTTTTAAGTTTCAGCCATCTGTAGGGTGCCCTTGTGGTTTTAATGTGTGTTGCCCTGAGATCATTGACGCCGAGTGCTTCTTCTTATGGTGATTGACCACTTGGTATCGTCTTTTGTTAAAAAAAAAAAAAGTGACTGTTCACATTTCTTGCCCATTTTTTATTTGGGTTGTCTGCCTTTCTTTTAATGATTTAAACAAATTATTTCTATATCCTGGACAGCAGCCCTTCGTTGGGTGTGTGTTGGGCAGATTCTCTTCTGCTATCTGTCTGGGTTGCCTTTTCCTTCCTCTGCTGGTCTTTGGACACGTGAAAATTCTTAATTTTGATGCAGTAAAAGGTATCATTTTCTTTCCTTCATTGTCAGTTTCTTAAACACTGTTGTTCTTAAATCAATTTAAGGTATCTTTGCCTGCTTGCAGATCTATGCCTTTGTTGTCTTTCAGACTCGTCCTCCTTGTTTGACCTTGATTCTGTGCTCCATCTCATGCCATTTTCCATGGCGAGGTGCTGCCTGGGTCCAGGCTCATGTCTGTTTCCATGTAGATTGCTGTGGCCCAAGCACTGTTCCCTGAGAGACCCCCTCTCCCTGTGGATGTTACTGTATTTGTGTTGGCCTTCCTCTAGAATGTTTTGCTCCTTATGGTGCCCATTCTTCTGCCAGCCTCTAAATTACATAGGTTTATAATACATCTTGGTATTTAGTAGTATAAGTCTTCTGTGTCTGTTTTTCCTCGAGATTGCTGTTCCAGGTCCTTTGTACTTCCATGTAAAATGACAAAACACTTGTCAATCTTCAAGCAGGTTCTGGCTGGAGGGTGCAGGGTATGCTGTCCTGTTTGCTTAGATCTTTAATCTCACTGCTGGTGTTCCCCCCTTTAATTTCCAAAGTTCTCATAAGTCCTCGGGCAGAGCTACACCTGGTCATTGGCCAATACTGGATGCTACTGTAAATGGTATCTTTTTTCAAAGCTTCTCTCTCTCTTTTTGGGCTGATCTGTAAAAATATAGTAGATTTTTGTACATTGACCTTGGGCCCAGCGGTCTTATGAAGTTCCCATAGGAACATTGATAGTGGCTGTTCCTTGTTTGGGGTTTTCTATACCATCTGTAAATAATGCAGTATGTTTGTCCTCTCCGGTCCTCGTGCCCTTCACTTCTTCTGGCTGTGTCGTCCTGGCTGACGTCTCTGGGCTGGTGTGGAGTGGAGACTGTGAGAGGGGCCTCTTGGCTTCATTCCCGACTCTGGCTGATGGTGTGTGCCCTCCATCCTGCGTTGGGGTGCTGTGGTCTGAGCCGTGCCGTGCGGCTCCTGGCTCTGTGTTTGCTCTCGAACAGCTTGCTGTGCTCCCACCAGCCTGGCAGGCTGCGGCCGTGGTGGGGAGGAGCTCGGACTTTGAGCTGTGGTCATTCTTTGCCCAGGTGACACATGTGACGGGGTGCAGAGGATTGTGGCAAGTGAGGAGACATGTCATCTCTGCACGGCCGCATTTCTTTGCGGTCACCTAATATGATTTTTAAAAGAACGTTCCTTTAAGGATTTACAGTTTCGAAGACTTTGACTCTTTAGAAGGTTTATGGCTTGTTCTGTGAAATTAGGTCAACTACAATTTTTAAGGGCAGCTGCAGGAGGGAAGAACTATAGGTAATCCTAGATTCTGATACTTGGTGAAGGAAATATTAGCACACACTTACGCTGTAGTGACGCATTTACTTCCATTTATTTCATGTGGGGCAGAAATACAAATAAAGAAAGAGATGTCTTTTATATAAATATGCGCTCCGTGTCAGAGACTTCCCAGTGCGTGGAGTGCCCAGGCCCATCGTTCTAAAGGTGCCGTGAGTCAGAATTCCAGAGTCTTCTGCTCACCCTTCCAAATGTGGTCTTAAATCATGTCATAAATCAGGAAAGAATGCAGTCATAAAAGCAGTTGTGTCTCATCGTAATATGTTCAGTGTTTGTTTAATTTTATTCCAAGTATATACTTTAGAGACATACACATTCTAGTTCCAACTGTTCCTCGAGAATAGGGTTTCAGAAACCTGAGGCTCCTGGAATTTTGGAGATCTTAGTACTGTTGCTCTGGGTTTTCTTAGAAAAGCGATAATCTGTTGGTTAGTCAAATGTCATTAGATGTTTACATCGAGATCAAAGGAACTATATTGTGCTTGAATTTTCTTTTATTTAAATAGTAAATTCCCAATCTGTTTTTATATTGTGAATATCGCATTGGGTTGTTCAGAAACCTTCCACCTAAAGACATGCCCGTGGCGCTGGGAAGAAGAGGGAAGGAATATGGCTGCACAGGTCAGACAGTTTTGGTGGGCTCTCCTCTGAGACCAGGAGGAGAGGTTTCACTTTTGTGTTGGGATGGAGGTGCTGAGCTTTCTTCTCAGGGAGTATAATGGACTTCACATCTGTGAGATGGGCCTGGAGGCCTTGATTTTCTGCACTGAGTCCATGCACCTGCCTGAGGCTACAGCCGTTCCTTACTTAGCCTGGATGTCCTGAGGGCCGAGGGGCTCTGGGCGACCCAGGACTCTGCCCTCCTCATACCCAGGACTCTGCCCTCCTCATGCAGGCCCGACCCGCACTGAGGCTGCGAGCCTCCTGCAGCCCCACCCGCTTTTGGATTCACCAGACCTTTGATGTCAGATGTGACCCTGAACTTCTCTTCTAGAACCTCCAGAAGGCTGAGCACTGCTGCTCTTGCAGTTGCCTTTAGAAGTGATTTCTGAGGTGGATTTAGGACAACTTTTCATAAGGTCGTTCCGTTCAGTGCATCGTTGTTGCGTGTCGGCTGTGTGCCCCAGCCTTAGGGACCAGCCAGGCAAGTGGGCGGTAGCTTGCGTCCGGCCTGTGCTGGCCGCGGCAGACAGCAGAAAATCAAGCAGGTGGATGTGTCAGACAGCAGGGTGGCCGGACCAGTGTGTGAGAGGGGTGGGGACTGCCCTCCAGGGGCCCAGGAAGGGTGCCTCTGGGGTTGAGGGAGCCCCCAAGAGGGAAGGCACAGGAAGTTCACGGGCCTTGAGCCTGGCTATTCAGGGCCCCTCGGGTGTGTGAGGCTGGGAGTGCTGCTGGGGGCCGCCGAGCCGTCTTTCCTGTGGTGTCTGCCCCGTGGGGGCCCCCGGAAACTTCGGTGAGTTATTCCAGCCCAGGAATGTCACAGGGGCTGTCCCAGGGCCATCCAGCTCACTGTGGCCTTGCCGGGTGGACAGGGCTCAGGCCTCCCTGCCCAGCGCTCCCTCCCATGCCAGTGCCGTGGTGCCAAGGGACAGATTTGTCTTGTTGGTTTTCGTGGAACTCATGGCCAGGCCCGCCAACATGCCGTCACAGGCCAGCTGGAGCCACATTGGTGGGATCCTGTGGTGGGAAGGTGGGCAGCTGGAAGGATCCTGTGGTCTGGCCACGGTCTGATCCCCGCTCCCCCATGGTTCTCTGTGGCGTCTGCTGCTCAGTTCTTCAGCTACTCTGGTAACAGCCTGGCAGCTTCCCTCTGGGGAGCGACCTCTTACCCGTTAGATTCACTTCTGTGGGGCTGCCAGTCAAGGTGTCTGGCCTTGCCCTGGCCAGGGGGACTCACGCTGCCCAGCAGCTGGGGCCCCTGGGAAGAGGAGTCTCGGACAAGCATCCTCTGGGCACTATCACTTCCTGTCTCCGGCTGCCCACCCGCTTTTCCAGCTACCCAATTTCCTTCTGGGAGTTTCCTTTGCCTGCCTGGATCACCAGGTGCATTTCTGTTGGCATGCAGCCGGGAGCTTCCGACAGGTGCGCTTTTGCTCTAACGCGCCGGCTCCCTGGAGCTCCAGCTCCTGCCTTCTGTGGCTCAGGGAGGCTCCCCGAGGGGTCCAGGGGTCATGAGGATGAGTGGTCCTGCGCTCGCTCTTGAGTGATTTCCCTAGTATTGGTCTTTGAAGGCATTTGTTTATTTCATCTAAATTGTCAGATTTATCGGCCTAAAATTGTTTGTCATATTCCCTTATTGTCCATTTACTATCTATTTGGTCTGTAGTTAATCCCTTCTCACTTTCTTGGTATTATTAATTTGTGTTTTCTTTCTCTCTTTCTCTCTTTATTTTTCCTGATCAGTTCAGCTGGAGGTTTGTCAATTTTACTATCTCAGAGAATCAGATTTTAGTTTCTTTTTTTTCTTCTAATTTTTTTGCTCTTTGTTATTTTTTTTCTACTTATTTTGGGTATAATTTATTCTTTTTTTATAGTTTCTTAAGGTGAAACCTGAGCTCGTTGAGTTGATCCCTCCCTTCCTAGCATGGGCATTCGATGCTACAGATCTCCACATACTGCCTATCTTGATAGGTCAGCAGTGCCTTCTGATTTCTGCTCTCATTTTCTCTCTGACCCCTGAAGTGTATTATCTGTATTATCAGTCTTCCAGCTGTCTTTCTGTTTTTGATATCTAATTTCAATTTCATCTGAGAACATGCTTGTATCTTTGACTTGTCTCTTAAATTTACTGAGACTTGTTTTATGGCCCCAGAGCTGGGCCATCTCGTCAGGTTTTCCGTGTGCACTTTCGAAACCACGTGAGGAGCGAGTGTTGTGTTGGTGATGGTGCCCTGTCAGCGCCGTTGTGGTCCAGTCCTCTCTGAGTTTCCGTCTGTTTGCTCTAGCAGTTACTAAGAACAGAGTCGGAATTTCCAACTATAATTGTAGATTTGTCCATTTCTCCTAACATTTTCATTAATTTTTGCCTCACAAATGAAGCGCTGTTACGGGATGCAGAAACGGGTCAGTTGTGTCTCTTTATCGTTATGAAATGGCCTTCTTTATCCCTGATGATATTCCTTCTTTAAACTTTGATACTAATGTAACTGTCACAGCTTTCCTTTGAGTAGTATTTCCATAATTTATCTTTTTCCATCTTTTACCTTTAACCTATTTGTATTTTTTTTTCAAGATTTTATTTGTTTATTTGAGAGAGAGAGAGAGAGATTGTGAGAAAGAGAGCACGAGTGGGAGGAGGGTCAGAGGGAGAAGCAGGCTCCCTGCTTAGCAGGGAGCCTGATGCGGAACTTGATCTCAGGACCCTGGAATCATGACCTGAGCTGAAGGCAGACTCTCACTTGATTGAAGTCCATCTAACCTATTTGTATTTTTATACTTTAAGTGGGTTCCCCGCAGACAGCATGTAGTGGGCATGTAATGCTTGGGGAAGATTTGTTTGACAGTTTAGAGTACATGACCTCTCACCAAGCCATGTTCAGTGCTACCTCTAGGACTGTGCTCTTTCCCCATCTTCATTCCCGTTCCTGTGGGCCAGGAACTTGTTCAAGGTCACTTGCTAAGATGGTGATCTGAGATTCAGACCCAGAGCCTAGCCCGGGACCCTGGCAGCATTGGCTCTCGTGCCTGTGCTCTTGGGCATTCTGCTATCCTGCAAACCAACAGATGGCTAGATGTTTCTGGAAAGGCCTCTTTGGTTTCGCCTGAAGACCCAGGGTATGGAGTCTGCTGAAGCCAGAGAAACCAAGCTGAACGGTGGAATCAGTGGCTCACCTGAGAGCGTGAAGGAACCCGTTCCTCCCCACCATCCCCTGGGATTTGTGCTGTTTCCCCCCCCCCGCCCCCGCCCCCGCCAAACCCACCAGGACACTGGGCAGCTGTCCCTGTGGCATGTGAGCAGCTTTTCAAGCTCCGTGCCTCTGTGCTCCAGGTGTTGTCCTCCTTGCTAGTGTTAGTCCAGAAAGAGTTGGTCTGTGTAGAGCATGGTGAGGATTGTGAAATGAGGGACACGTTGTTTCCTGGAACCTTCAAGTTCCTCTGGCATTGGGTAGGCTGGTACGGGAGCAGTCAGGAAGAGCCCATGATGAAGCGCCTACCGGCTATTAGGGGCTGGGTGGCGTCATCATGTTCCCCCTCCGCAAGAAGATAGGCTGGAGTCCTAGCCCCCAGGACTTCAGCATGTGACTTTATTTGGACGTACGGTTGTTGTAGATGTCATCAGTTAGGATGAAGTCCTGCTGGGGGGATTGAGCCCCTGATCCAACACGGCTGATGCTCATAGAAGAACATGGCCATATGAAGGCAGAGAGACACAGGGAGGAGCTGTGTGGTGGCAAAGGCGGCGTGCCAAGCAGTGTCAAAGATTGCCAGCAACCACCAGAATCTGGGAAGAGGCAGGCAGGGTTTCCCTCGAGGCTTCCGAGGGTGGATGTCCTTGCTGATACGTTGATCGAAGATTTAGGAAACCTGGGTGCCTCCAGAACTGTGAACAGTCAGTTTCTACTGTTCTAAGCCCCTGGGTCTGGGTGTGGTGCTCCGGCAGCACTAGGAAGGGAGCCCACTTCATGTAAGCCCTGTCCTGTGACAACACTCACTTTCACAATACGAGCTTGCTCACAGGCTGGCAGTTGAGGGGAGAAGGTGTGTGTGCTGCATGAGTTGGGCCAGGCCAGACTTGATTTTTCCTGCACATGGATGCTTTCTGTTATCAGGGAGCAGGGCTTGCACGTGGAGAGATGTCACGCTGAGCGTGGTAATCCACGAAACAGTGATGTGCTGTGCGTGTACTCACTCCCGTTCCACCTTGGCTCTGCCTCCTGCCCATTTTGGCCACTTGCCCTGGCTCGTGGTTTTCTCCAGTGTCTAACATCTTGTCCCCGATTCCATGGCTCTGAGACTTCCATTCTTGCTTTTGTTCTCCGTCATAAAAGTGTTGCCACGGTAAGATCCTACGTTTGCAGTACTTTTTATTTATTAGGAATTTTACACGTCTTTTTTTTTTTTAAACGAACACTGTGGTCGTGTTTTTATGAGTGTTGTTATTGATTTCTGTGATGTCCCAGTTATTAAATTGCAGTTTTGAACAGTCCACTCCTACCTTGTATTTTTCAGACGCCCTGGCATTTTTAGGGTAGTGTTGCAGAATGTGAGATTCCTCCAGAATATGTCTGTTGTAGCATAGCAGAAGCTCCTGTCCCCTTTTCATCTGCAATTGTGAAGAGTGTCCATCTCAGTCTGGCAAGACCGCATGGGGTCAGAGCCTGCTGGGCATTGGGCTGGGGACTGCGTGTTTCAGCTGCCAGGGGTGTAGCTGTGAGCAGCAGACTTTGGCCAACGTTACAGTGGACACAGGATGGGGAAGGAGCAAGTACACATGGCTTTTTGGCAAAACCTAGGTCTGGACTGGAGCTATTCTGATGTGAGGATGAATGAACAAAAGTCCCCCTATGGGGTCTCCCAGAATGTGGTGAAAAGGGAAATACCCAGAAACGCAAAAGACGAATATACCTCCGAAAGCAGTCTACAGTCAGAGGCAGAAAAAAGAGATTTCAAAAGATTTTAGCAGGGAGAAGACGTGGCTCCGTGGACGGTGAGGAAGAGGGGGTGCGCTGAGCGGAAGAGATAGAGGAAGGGGTTGTGAAGGGAACTGGTTGAAAATGGGGAGTCTGAGGTTAAAATCTGTTTCAGAGGCCGTAAGGAATCAGACTGATACCGTGGAAAATAGCAGCCGTGTTGTGGAGAACATACTTGAGAAGATGCCCAGGAATGCAGAGTAAACAGCAGGTGTGCCAGTGGTGGGAGAGGCTAGAGCCGAGGGCGATGCCAGCCAGTTAGGAGAGGGGTCTCTGAGGAAGCCAGCGCAAGTTTCCCCGAAATAGGAATCCAAATCTAGTTGAAGAGCTTTCTTCTGAACAGAAAAGAGACCTGTGTGTATTGAAAGGTTCATGTTTGGAGCAAAATCAATGAAAAGAGGTTC
Source organism: Mustela erminea (assembly GCF_009829155.1). Taxonomy (NCBI): domain Eukaryota; kingdom Metazoa; phylum Chordata; class Mammalia; order Carnivora; family Mustelidae; genus Mustela; species Mustela erminea. Next base: position 45,105,176 of record NC_045621.1, on the reverse strand, counting down.
TTAGATTTCTGACAAAACTTCCGAATTTCAACATGAAAGAAGAACATTCTTGCAGAATCCAGACAGAAGGAAATGGCAGCAGCAGCGGCATTCAAGCTCAGGCTCCAGAAGTCCCCAAGGAAGGAGATGGACGTGGGGTTTCTGCAGGGCCAAGGGTGGGGCCAGGTCTAAAGGTTTCAAGGGAGAAGAAGGGTTTGTGTTCTCAGAATTTTATACCCAGCCACACTGGGACCTTTGTGTGAAGGGTACTGAGCCATCAGAGATTTGCAGGAGAAACCATTTACATTGTCTTCAAGACAGTGGTGTTTCCTTCTGGCCAAGAGATGAATGAAAAGTCTGAACCTGAGATAAAGGTCACTGTGTTTCCTAGGGAAACAACCAGATACAGAACAACAATTGTGAGGATATTGATCACAGAGTTATGGAAACGTGGTATGGAAACCACTGAAATGGCTAGCCTTTGGGCAGCGGTCATTTTCATGATGGACTGGTTAGGGTTCTCTGACTATAAGCAATGGGCAAAGAAAGGATTCTGAATAATTTAATCAGGAACAGGAATCTGTCACATCATTCGAGGAGGAGGTGACAGAGGCCTCAGAGGAGCCTCGGACCAGGGTCAGTAGGAGGTTTTCCGTAGTTACCACAGTTGCAGTTTGTTTCCACTTTCTGATGGTGAGAGATCACAGGCGAGTGTGTAAGAATTCACCCATGATGCCTCCACACGGAAGCAACACCTGCCGTTGAGTGTTCTCGTGCTTGTCTCCAGGTGGTGGTGCTCCATAGAGGAGACAGGCCTTGGGGAGAGGGCTTGGTGAACTTGGCGGTGCGCGTCCCGTACCTGGTCCTGAGGACAGTGCCACCTGAGGCGGTCAGAGGGAGCTCCTTGGAGGGGGAGGGAGATGGCCATCCTCTGTCATGGATGGAGTAGGGAGCAGCCTTGGTCACAGTGTGACAGGGAGTTGTGAGTGTCTTGGGGACATTCCTGGCTGTAACAGCAGCGCAGAGAAGAGGACACACAGCTGTAGAGTGGGCAGAGGGCAGAGAAAAATATCAGCGAGACAGGTCTGAGCCTTACTGAGTGTTGGCTTCTGGTGCCAGCTTTGTGGTTGACTTGAAACACTTAGCTATGATGAGCACGGATTACTTTTATAGTCAGAAACTGGAGTTAAAAAGGGAGGGCGGTAATTATGAAGATGGAAACACAGGGATGGGGGGGTAGGGAGGGGCCTGCACATTGTGCAGCAGCTTGTGCAGAAGCCAAGTGTGGCCTGTGGGACCGCAGCCCCATGCAGTATAGATGTGTGGGCGAGGGGCCTGGCCGCGTGTGGTGGGGGTGGGCTGGGGCTCCCGGTTGGTGGTGCTGGTGCCAAGGCTGAGAACCGCTGCTCTGTGACGTGTCTTCACACCTGTTAATGAACAAAACCCTCACGTGGTTTGTGTCAGCAGAACGGATTCCACCCAGGATGGCTTTTCTGCCCGCAATGCATCAATGTGAACACCCACGTTGTTTCCCTAGTTAGATATTGCTGTCCACGAGAGCCCTCACCCCCTCACTGACCCTGCTCTTCCTTCTCTAACCACGCAGGTCACCCCCTGAGAGCCCACGGAAGAGCCCTGCCTGCCTCGTGGATGACTCGGCCTGTGAGACGTGGTCAGCACGACGGGGAGTTTTCGCGGCTGTACGCCAACACTCGCTGCGGCTCTACTTGTATGTGTCCGTGCAACGTGGGGGCTCTTTGGAGCTGTCGTTTACGTGGAAGTTGTGAGCCGTTTTGAACTGCTTGAAGGAGTAGACGCTAGCAATGAGCTCCCAAAGCCGTCCAGGTAAGGTGACCCCGTCCTTCTCTTGTGGACGGCCGGGCTCTCCCTTTAGGAGATGGGATCGTGTGACTGTGCTGGCCCGCAGCATGGCTGTGGTCAGTGCGTGCCTGCCCGGTGCAGAGCAGATCGTGGGCTCTTCGTCTCAGGGGTTCAGGGTCGTGTCTTTGGCTCTGATTTGCACGCATACAGATGGCATATGGTTTCCATTGATGCTGGGAGAGGAGACTTGTACTTAGCAAGGTGATGTTTAGGTTCATCTCTGATTTGTTGAGTTAATTCCTTGTTTTTGAGGGGACTTTGCGGGGTGGGAGTGCTGCTGTGATGGGGCCCCTGGGCTTAGTCTGGGAGGCAGCACCCAGTCTACACCTGCCTCGGTGGCCCCAGGACTCGCTCCTCAGGTCACGCTTTGTAGAGGCACAGCAGAGATCCTGGCATGCACGTAGTCTTCCTAGTGCCCTGAGAATCTCAGACGTGGAGGGAAGAAGTGATGTGTCTCAGGTTCTAGAGCTAAGTGGCCAGATGGATTAGCAACCACGTTTGTGGGGCTCTTAGCTTTAGAAGGGTGTCACAGGTACCTGCATTCATCCTCTTGCAGAACCACAGTGCGGATACCTGGTTAAAGCCTGGTGGACTGCCTTGACCTGTCCAACAGGACCGGCCTCCCGCAGAGCCAGCCCTGTCCACCCAGCTGTGGCCTCTTCCAGGGCAACGTGGGCTTGAAGGGCACTTGGATAGCGGGTCTGTCCTGCATTCACGCAATGTGGGGAGGCAGGGGCTCACCCAGTCAGAGGCGGTGCGTCCCTGTGGCACCCATGTCTCTGAACGAGCCTCAGGCCTGGCCTGGTGGAGTGGAGCCAGAGGTTTAGGGTCTGGGTCTCTCCCTTTGGGATTGCTCCAGAACATTCTCACGCCTTCCTTTGGCTCTGATCAGAGTTGTCAGAAGCTCCAGAGAGCAGGATTCCCAGCTATATTTAGATATGAAAGCTTTATTGATGTAAATCGTTCATGTATTGATTGATACAAAGCATAAAACAGAGTTAAGCCGTCTGAATTGAAGTGTGTAAAAGAGACACCGGGTGGTGCCCAGCTCTCCCTTCAGCTCAGAGCGCGCTGCTGCAGCCTTGAGGGTGTGCTTGTTCCTGTGGGTGAACATGGAGGGGCATGCGTGCAAACACTCGAATAGAGTGGGGTCATTCCATATGTGGGGTTCTGTGTTCTCCTTTTTTCCCCATTGTAATGTATCATGAGCATCTTTTGATGTCTGCACATACACAAGCGTCATTTACTCTCCATAGCTTATCCATGGGTGCTTGTGTGGTTAGGGTAACAAACCCAAATCGGCATCCCACAGTTACTGCATGTGTGTTTGTCCGTACGCTTCTGCACGTATCTCCATGGGCCCAATTCCAGGAAGTAGAATTGCTAGGTTGGAGGGCGTGAAGGTCAGGTTCGCTCTCCTGTTGCTTCAGAAACAGTCTCAACTTACCTTCTTAGTTAAGGTTCACGAGTACCCAGAATTTTCTCTCTTTGCCCCAATGTTGGGGTAGATGCGGTCCATTTCATTGTTGTCAGTTTGTGAGAGAAAAACGATTGTTTGAATTTACATAACTATGCACACGGGGTGCACGTTTTTGTACAGATAGTCAAATCTAGTCCATGCCGCCCACGCATTTGGAGAGAAAGAATGCTCTTTTGTTCCTGTTTCCGTGTCTCAGGAGATCTGTACGTGCACTCAGTTTCCTTGTTCACACATACCGTGTACTTACATCCATGTCGTCTTCTCTGTGTTGTTTACACACTAACTTCACTGACTCATGGAAGTCAGTGTAGCTTTACTCTGTTTTGTGCTCAATTTCTACAAAAATGTGCAATATTTTTTTCATGTTACTGACCATTTTCTGCTTTGTAATTTTCAGTGTGTTTTTCTGCACTTAAAGATTGATGGCCATATCTCTTGGTAGCTCAGTCCTCTGAATAAAATATACACTATTTTTCTTTCCTTAATGTGTTTTGCCCCAAAGTTTATTATGTCTATTAAAAGCCTGTCCTTGGTTTCTTTAGCTTATCAGCCTGTCTCTACACACTCACCTTAACCTTCCAGGTTGTTCTCCCGAGAGCCTTGGCCTCTTATATGGGGAGTTTGCCCACTGATGGTTATTGGAGTCGTGGTCCTGTCTGACCGTGTGTTGTTTCCCCCACACTGACCCCCTGACCCCTTGCCGTCAGTGTCCCTGTCTCTCTCGGTGGGTGGGGGTCTCCGGAGACTGGGAGCAGGCCCAGGGCTGCCGCTGCCCTTCAGGCTGGAGCCTCGTCCCTCCTGGGTCAGTGTGGACGTGTACCGTGGTATGTGGTGGGCCTGAAGCCCCCGGGCGTTCCCTCTTCTCCTAGCCCACGGGTCTTCTCAGGAACCTGCCCTCCCCCCAGCGCAGCCCTGCACACATGGGCACACCGGTGGCCCCGTGGTAGGCTGTGAGTTGGGCCACGCCATGGCTGCCTTTCCTTCCTGAGGCTGTGGCCCGCCCGGGTGATGTTCTGCTCCTAGCGCTTGGCTTTCCATCATGTCGATCCCTTGGGATTTGTATTTTCTAGGAGGTTCCCCTGAGTTTCTGTCTGTTGACACTGCCATCTTCCCATTGTCTACCTTTACCATACATCCATTTGAATTTGTATTTATGTCATTTTTCGTGGCCTTCTGGGAAGAAGGGAAACACTAGTTGTTCGGTTTGCTCTTTGGAATGGGAAACTTGTAGGTGTCCATCCTCACTTTTCTTGAGCCTGAGGGGACAAGTTCTGTCTGTGCGCTCACACGGCTCACTTGTGCCCTTTCTAGTGTCCCTGGCTGGGTGCCTGCCTTCCCCCGTCCCCTGGCTGTCCCTGCTCTGCTGTGCTCCTGTGTGGCTGTGTGGTGCGCCCCACCAGGCTGGGGAGAGCCCAGCCCCATGTGGTCCCTCCTCACATTTGGCTGTGTCTGTTGGCTTTGCCCTGATGATAAAATGTCGTTTTTGTTTGATATGTATAATTTTTCTCTTCCCTGTTTTTCTTTAAAACTCCCGCTGGTGTTGGGTGAGGTATGCGGTATGATTTTATTGCTGTGCTTTCTGAACTTTGCCAGAGCCAGGCCCTGGTTCTCTGACGTAAAACTGTTAGCTGTTGGGGTTTTATGGCTCTGAGTAACTATTCCTAATGATGAGCAGCAGCCTGGGGAAAGGCCTGGGCGATCCAGCCTGCTAGAACTCCTCTTTGATAGTGAGAAGAATGAGAGCAGGTTCTGAAAACATTAGGCTTCTCGCCTAATGCAGTGCTCTACACCTCTCCCCACTGGGGATGTGCCCGAACAGGTCAGGATGGCCTGATTGGGACATAGGGCATCTGCTCTGGAGGCAGGACTAAGAGAGGCCGGATGCGCATGTGGACCTCCTAGCAGGACAAGCAAAGGCTCCCTTCTTCCTCCGCCCTCCTTGTAAATCCCAGGGAGCCCGCAGTGGGGTCTCAAGGACTCGTGTGTGGTCTCCCAAACTGTGCTCTTGCTAGAAAACCGGTTGAGCCGGCCTGCAGTGGAGTCACTCGAGTGTCCTGTCTCTCCCTATATCTTTCTTTGTGAGGGTGTATGGTATGGGGTTAAAAGCAGGAGAACTATTTTGGGGAAAACTTTGTGTATTTAAGATCAGTGTTTTAATTTGGACCATTCTTTGATTTCTTAATATTTTGTTCAGTGTGAAATACCCCATCCACATAAAAGCAGCTGGGAAGACTATGTTAACAATAACTTAGTGATTAGTGAATTTCGACATAGTCTGATTTCTTCAAACTGTCGTCAAATTTGAATTCTGAACGTCTCCAGGGACAAGGCCATGCCTCAGGCTGGTCTGAGTTGGGGCTCTGGGCTTCCTTCCTCTGTGCACTCTGCTTTCTCTCTGTTTGAACCTAAGTCTGTTTGTTTCAGCCAGTTTGGCTGCCAAGGCTCTTAGGTTTTAATATAGAAATTGTCTCAGAAAAAAAAAAAAAAAAAAGAAATTATCTCAGAAAGGAACATTTGTATGTCACTGAAATCATGCTTTGCCATGATTGAATGTCTCAGTAATATTCCAGAGTTTTAAGGGTAGGAAATGCATTTTGAGGACATGTCATCAACACAGGGAAGACATTGGTTTGGAGCCGCTGGTTACAGGTGGGCCGTGGACCCTGAGCAAAGGCCTGGGCCTCAAGTGGCAGATGGAGAGCTGGGGAGCTGGGAGTGGCCTTGCATGAGGCCTGGAGGAGGGGTGCTGGGAGTCCCGCAGCTTAGGTGAGGGGACACAGCCTTAGTTTTTGGCTGCCAGAGGATGGGAGCAGCCGGTGACAGCTGGAGGAGAGTGCTTCAGGACCTTCTGGAAAAGTGTGAGGGAGCCCCCAGTGGTTGATGAACTCGGGGGGAGTTCTGGGCAGGGGCAGCAAGACTGAGCCCCGAGAACACGCGCTGGGGGGCATGGGAGGAGTCAGACCCGTTCCTGATGCCCAGCCGAATGCAGATATTTCAGGGCGGGTGGCAGGAATTGCCTTACTGGTCCCAGCCGAGGTTCAGATGAGAGACACCACACATCTTGCACTGGCCTGCCTTCTACAAGAAAGCTTTCCAGAGACCCTGGTGCGGCTCCCGTCTGCAGTGGTGGTCTGCCAGGCGTTCTTGGAGCACCCGGCACAAGAACATTCGCAGCTCCCAAACTGCCACCATCCCCGGTCCCTCATGCTATCATTATCTGGGATCTCAATCAGTCAAGGTTTGTTCTGGAAATGATGGAGACATAACGACTTCTTTTTCAACCCACTTTTTTTTTCTCTTTTTTTTAATCCTCAAATTGTGTTTTGTCTTTTAAAAATCACGAATACTCAGTCGTTATGAAGAGCTTGGAAAATTCACTCTCAATGGAGCATTGATGGTTTGTTTTGGCAATTCGCTGAAAATTCTTATACAGTATGTGGAACATTTGCATTTATGTCCTTTTTTTCAAAGCCACCATTGTAGAAATGCAAATTTCGGAGTTCTGAGATGCTGAATGTTGGATGATTAATGATATTGAAATTTAAGAATGAACTCGCGGTATGTATTTGACATAGAAAACCCAGCACGAGAATGATTAGACGCCATTGAGTGCAGCGCAGCAAGTGGAACAGAAAGGTTGTCCTTGAGGCGCCCGGCAGCAGCGGGCAGGTCTGGTGCGGACAAGTGTGGAGATGTGTGGCCACCTCCACACGCTGGGCTGGGCTCTGCATTACTGTAGAGGTTACTTACAATGACAGATCCGAGTCGGTTTCTCCCGTACTCTGAGTCAAGATGCGCCGCGCTTTTGGGACGCTGGAGCAAACAGCTTGTTCATTCTGAGTTGTGCTTTGCACCTGTCCCGTTTGTGTGGTATGGTGACCCTGTAAAGCGAGCTAGCACACATGATTCTTGTTTTGTAGATAAGGAAGCTGGGATGTACTGCTGCGGGGGGCTGAGCTTCATGTCAGGTGGCTCACTGGAGAATTGGTTCCCTGCCCTTAAGGGGCATGTACCCTGAGCTGGTGGACATTGGGTGCACTGGGCTGGGTCAGGAGGCGATCCAGCTGACTTGCATGGAGCTTCCAGGTTGTGTGGTGTGTGGTTCAGGTAATGAGAGGAGGTGGGTGGGGGCACTGGAAGGGGAGCAGGTTGGAAAGCAGGGAAGGAGCTTACCTGCCCAGATCAGGCACCAGGGGTGTGGCCCAAGGGCCTGGAGCTGAGAGCTTGGTGCGGTGGAGGGAAGACACTAGGAGCAGAGAGATGGGCATGGGGTATGGAGTAGGAGGGGTGACATGGCCCTAATTCCCTTGGTTCCAAGACCCCTGCAGGGGCCGACAAGTCTCCTGCCCCTTCTCGCTGTGACACACGCTTTGTGTTCCATCAGTTTAAATGAGTGTGGCTTTGCTGTGGTAGAAGTTGGCTTTGGTGCTGCTTGCATTGTGACTTGAGATATTTCTGGACTTAGGCTGAACTTCTCTCCGCCAGTCCTTGGAGACTGGGACTGGATGGTAGGCTGACTGGGTGGCTGGCAGGCCTGGTTAATTTGGGAGTTTGAGTTGAAACTTTTCATTTTACTTCTACTTAAGAGCTTTTTATTTGCTTATTTCATGAGAACATGATAAAAAGTAGTCAATCTTAGAAAAATAGCAATTAAGAAAAATTCAGATCTAAAAAATCAAACTTTTAGAAGCCTATTTGGCTTTGTGTTTTTAAATTGGTTTGCTCTTAGCCACTTAATCAGTAAGATACTGGGCATATTGGCCTTTAAGGAGTGGTAAGAGCAGTGTAGATGAAAAGAAGCCTTCTGTTAGTTCCATAGTGGCCCCTCCCTTCATTCCCCTTTTTAGAACACAAATAGAAGAGATAAATTCTGCCTCTTGCACATGCACATCGAGCGCAGCAGCTGACGGGAGCCTGGTCCTGGATGAGCAGCCCACGCAGGGTGGCAAGCAAGGCGGCTGCTCCCCAGGAGGGCTGCATGGGGTTTGTGGCTTGGGTCATCTCTTAGGGTCGTAAACCCAGACATTCTAGGGTGCCCTTTGTCCTATTGGACTTCAGGTTCCCTGTCATCCTTGGTCCTTATCACCCCTCCCCCGCCTAGCATTCCTGCTGCTGTCCCTTGAATGCAATGATCTTGACTTGGAACTGTAACATTCCATGCTTTGGGGTTTTAATGTGAAAAACAATGTGCCGTATTGCCACCATTTCCTCACTTTTGCTAATACTGTTTCCTTTTGAAAGGTAGTAGGTGAGGCTTGTTAAAATGTGATACAGTTTTTAAAATAAAATACATAGCTGTCTTATATCTAATTGTTCCATTTCAAAGAGCATTTGTAAAGAAGTATGGAAGGTTGGTTAAGTGCCGTGGTTAAGGTTAAGTGCCGTGATGTTAAGTATGCAATCATCTCCGATGGGGGAGTGTTTTCTATACCAAACTACCTTCCATGGCCCCGAGGAGCACCAGCGCTCAGCGCCCGCTGTCCAAGTTGAGGATTCATTGTCCTTGGTGAACCTTTTCTGGGGCATGCTTGAAGTGGGCGGCCGTTCACTTTTGGAACGTTGAAACTCTTAGGCCATGTTTTAGAAGGTCGCTCCTTTAAGACCTGGTTGTTGAGGGCCAAAGCCAAGAGGAAACCTTGCGTTTTAAGAGCTGGATTCTACTGTGGTCTGTTTGTATTCCTGGCAAAGATTTATTCCTTTCGAAATGCATGCAAATTCTCCTAGGAAATCCTTTGTAGAAACTGGATGTTGACTATAACCGGGTTTCTCATTGACTTGTTGGTTTGGTGGGATCTGTGAAATGCTGTTGCAGTTCCAGAGAATTCCACGTGATCTGCTGTCAGCTCCCTGAGGTTTTCTAGACTCTGTATGAAGAGCCCTTTCTAACCCACTCACACCTGCTTTGGTGTGCATGTGTGGAGCAGAAATTCTCCCTTCAGAATCGAACGGCATGTGCAGAGTTCTTGGTGCTCCTCGTGTTCACATTGATTTGACCAGGGGCTGACTGGCTGATTCTTAAGGCCCCATCTCCCCACCATGGTCCGACACGCAGAATGCAAACCTGCTTGCCGTTCTTTTGTGCTCCAAGAGCTGCATGGCCCAGCACTGTCTTTGCCCAGATGCCTGTTGCGTCCACATGGCTGTACAGGGGAAGCGCTCTTCACCCCAGACCCCTGCGTGCCCCCCATGGCCCCGGTTGCTCTAGTGTAATCATACACACAGCATCAGGGAAATGGAGCAAGGCAGGCTAATGGATTTCTTTCATCGGTACTGGTAGACAGAAAGAGTTTTTAGAAAGTTTGAGAAAGTATTGGGTGAACAGGGGACATGGGAAGCAGAGGTTTTCATCGGGAATGATCCAGCTGTCTGTCTGCTCTTTCATCTTTCTGTGATTTGGTCCCTTCTTTCCTCCCCAGCCTTCAGGTGCTCTTTGTATAACATTGTTTCTTCTAAGCAGTATAGAAGGGTGGGTGGGACTGCGTCCACACGAGCAGGTGAGAGGCACAGGTCAGCCTCTCTGGCCAGTCTGGCCCTGATTCTTGGAAGGGCTGGGGGTGTCCTTGTGAGGGAGTGGTAGCTCCTGGCAGGTGACAAGGCATCCTGGATGGCTGTGGAGACTGTGCTGGCTCAGCTGTGTTGGAGAGGAAGACACTGGGGGGGTCAGGGGGTTTCATCACGCTCGCAGGTTCCCAGCCTCTTGTGGCCCACTGTGGTGAATCCATGCTCAGTTGGCGGGTGCCCCTGTTGAGGTCAGGCTCATGTGTCCTGGTGGCCCTGGTTGGGTGTAGACGTGCCTTTCTTTGCTCTTGGTTGGGCTTTCCCTGAACTCTCCAAGAGTCCATAGGACTTGATACAGGAGAACCACCCGCCAGGCTGTTTGTGTTTGTAAGTGTTCTCCTGTCTTCTGGTTGCTCATGGCTCTGGTTGTGTGTGGATCTGGTAGACCAGTTGGCTGCAGCTCCTAAGGAGGCAGCATTTGTAATCCTTTCCCGGGAGATCTCAGGGCCTCTGGGCTGTGTGTGTATGTGTGTGTGTGTGTGTGTGTGTGTGTGTGTGTCTGGGCCATGTGCATGTGTGTGAGACTGTGTGTGTGTGTGTGTGTGTGAGAGAGAGAGAGAGAGACGCTAGGTGATGAGCCTGCCCTGGCTGAGGGATGATATCTCAGACATCAGGACAACCTGTGGGAAGAAGTGAGCCGTTTGTGTCTTTCTCAATGTGCTTAAATTGCCTGAAAGAACATCATTTTAGCATTTCTCAACAATCTCCAGTTGTGAAATATTTGGGCTTCCACTGGGGAATGGGCTGGGGGAGGGGCTGGGTGAACCTCGGGCCAGAGGCAGCTCTCTGTGCCAGCCTGTGCCACCTCTGCTGGAGGAACATCCAGGGGGTTTGTTGGCCTGGCCTGCTTGTACTCTGATTGGGGGTAGGGTGGGGCACAAGGCCTTGGACCAGGCCTGGCCCTTCCAAGGGCCCCCGGCTTTGGGTCTGCCTCCAGGCCAGTGCCTGCGTTGTGGTTTCAGAGACAGTGGTGATATGGTGATATGGTGGCTAGGGGGGTGATCTCTTTCTTTCTTCCCGGAGAGGCCTCCACCACAGCCCAGGGGAGGCAGGTTCCAAGTAGGGCCGTCCTGTGTTTACAGTCAAAACCAGACCCTTTTACAGGAGGAGGGGCATGGGGGTTCAGTATCATGTGGGCCTGGCCTGCCACACCTGGTCTGATGGTCATCCTCACTCTTAACCTGCTGAAGTTTGGATCCAAGGGGCAACTGGTGCTCACCTGCATGGGAGTGGACAGGGAGCTCCATGTGTGAGCTCCTGTAATCCTTTTGAGACGTTGCTTGAAATCACTAACTGAGATAACATCTTTACCATTGTTTTCTACAAAGCCGGCTTCTGTATTTTCTGATTTTATGTAAACTAAAAACATAATTTTCACAGGTTTTTGTTAAATACAGGTTTCCTATGCCTTCGCAGTTTTTTGGGAAGCCTTTCAAGTCAAATCTACGCACTTGTTCTTGTTGGAAACAAAGCTCTTTTATCACGGGGAAGCGGAAACCAAGCCTGGGTAGACTTGGTGTGGGCCATGAGCTGCGGGGCATGGGCCATGCCCTGTGTGGCCCAAGAATCCTGCTCTAGAACCTTCCACCTGTGGCTTTTGAAATGTTCTTTGTGGCTGCGGTGGCTGTGTCTCACTTTTGCCTTGGAAGCTTATGGAATCTTCTGGATCAGCTGAGCTGAGACTCTCCTTGAACACACTGGTCTCTCAGTTTGGGAATGGGGACCTCGAAGGCCTTCCAGATCCTATGGCAGCTGTAGCTGAGTCAGAAAGCATAGGGGTTCACGTGCTCCTGTTTTTATATGGTCACAGTTAAATTCTGAACGTCAGCTTCTAGTTTTGGTCTTATAAGAGAACCGTGCGTAAACTTGGGGTGTGATATGTTCTCGGCAGCTCAGACAGTCCAGGCAGTTTGATGTTTGCACCTGGGAGTGGGGGGCTGTGAGCTCAGGCCCAGGAATCCCACAGATTTTTGTGCGCTCTGCCGAGATTTGAAAAGGCATCCCGTAGAAAGAGTTTCAGGTATTTCTTGAGTGAGGGAAGCAGGGACCCAGATCAGGCTGAGGTTAGAGGAGAGGGTGGCTGGGAAGCTGCCTGGCGGAGCAGAGGGAGATGAGGGAGGTGAGGAGGAGAGGCCGGGCCTCTGGATGCTTCAGCTTTGGGCTGCAAGGGGAGGCGCCCTGGAAGGTTGTGGAGTAGTTCGCTTGGGGATGGTGGTGGGACAGTCCGGGCTGGGGTGGACCACCCAGCTGAGGACACGCATTTCCCCCTGCTCTTTCTGGAATCCTCTCTTTTCTGTGAGCAGCTCGGTGCCGGCCACTGGGTGGGGCTGAGCCTCACCTTCCTCCAAGGCCATCCCTGTGCACGGCTGGCCTCTGCTCGGACCCATTTCTGGATCTTTCTCTAAGCCAGGCCCCTGGGATTAGATCTCAGAGGGGTTCCCTCCCCTTTCCCATTTTCTTTTCCTTCCACTGGGTTAGCAGCGTATGAAACCGAACCAGCATTCCTTGTCCCTGTTGGTCCCTTGTCCCCAGTCCCGGCTGGGTCCAGGCTGTGTTGGCTCCCTTGGGGCTGGGTCTGCAGCCTGCAGCTGGACTGTTGTTGCGGAGGCCATCAGACGGGCTTGCTCACATAATGAAGATGGAAGTGCTTGATCACTGCTCCTTGTCTGCCAGATTCAGGCCTCGTTCTGCTTCCCTGCTTGTGACTGTCAACTGCTCCTGGCAGTGGGAGCATGGGGCCCATGTGCGTCTGGGGCCTGGGTGTGAGGCGCATGGGTGTGGTGACTTTGGGGGACTGCTGGTGTGGCACCCAGTGGCCGTTTGGGGCCGCTGGGGGGACTGGGGGTGTGTTGGCCGTGGGCCATGGGTGTCAAATGGGTTTGTGTGACGACAAGTGTGCTTTGTCCATGCCGTCTCCCTCCCTCTCACCTCCGTGTCCGGTAGAGAGGTGTGTCCCTGTGGACACCTGCCCTGTCCCCCAGTGCCGCCTAAGACATGGTCACGGCCGAGAGGAGCCAGAGGAGACATGACACCCCAGTGCCAGGTTGAGCATCAGCTCCATCACCGTGCGGGGTGCCGTGCAGCAGTCCAGGGGTCACGAGGAGGGGACGTGGTGCAGGCTGTTGCATGTGTCCTGCACAGGAGCTCCCTCTGCTCACATGGTCATACAGTCGCCCAATAAAACCGAGCTAAGGAAATGGATTTGTAGGTATTCTCAGGCTCCCCTGCTGTGTGAATGGTGGCATAACATAGACATGTCAGCATTTATATTTTTGCCTTTGTGGATTATTGTAAATGAGCACAAAAAGTTTCCATATTCTTTTTTATGGTTGTACGGGGACATAGTGTCATGCACTACACTGCTCACTGTGGTCAGATGTGCCTTTGTTTCCCATCTTACACTGTGGCTGCTGTAAACAGTGCCTAGCTCCCATCCTGTGGAAGTTTCTCGCTGAAGCCTCCCATGTGTCTTGAAGGGAGCACAGACCTGGGATGCTCAGGGGGATGGAGTCCTACAGAAGGAGGCCCTTGTAACTGCCATGCCCACCGGGAAGTGGAGCAGTCGGCACCCCAGAAGCCCCCTCTGGCCTCCTTTTGGTCACTGCACCTTCCTTCTCTCACCCCCACCCTGGGAATCAGCTGCCTGCCTTCTGACACCTTGGATTAGTTTTTCCCATTTTTAAAGTTTAGATTAATGCAGTCATAAAACATTTATTCTTTCTGTTTGGCTTCTTCCAGGATCGTTTCTGGATGTGGATCACTTAGGGGTAGTTTCCAGTTTGGGTCTCTTCCTAGAGTGCTCCCCCAGCATTCTTGGGTTGATCCATGTCCACATGTCTTCCTTTTGGTAAAGATAATGTGCGTGTCAATCAGTCTTTCCAACTGACCATACCCATTTATACCGAGAGAGCCCCACCACGCTCGACGATGCCCAGTGTCCTTCTTCTTCATGCCCGCATGAGCTGCGCTCTTGGCTGCTGGGAGCACCGCTCCGTGTGTGCACTGGACAGCTGGATGCCCTCCTCTGGGAAGCGCCTGTTCAGGTCTTTGGCCCGTTTTGAAAATTAGGTTGTCTTTATTCTAACTGGTTTGTAGGTTTTATTTGTATAGATGAGAAATGAGTTCTTTGCTAGTTGATTTCTTTGCTGTTTTCTCCCTTAATGATTTTTTTTTCTTTGCTGTTTTCTCCCTTAATGATTTTTTTTTTTTTTTTTGGATGAACAGATGTTCTTATTTTTAACATAGTCCACTGTATTGGTGGTTTTATTTATGCCTACTTGAAGGTCATGGAGATACTCTGTGTGGTTTTCTAGAAGCTCACGTTTAGATTTATGGTCCGCCTGGAATTGATTTTTATAAAAAGAACATGATATGAGGTAGTAATTGAAGTTTACTTTTCCCATTTGGATATTCATTTGGCCCAAAAGATTGAGTTAAAAGACTCATCCTGTCTGCTCCTCTCTGCAGTGCCCCCTGGTCCTCAGGGAGGCATCTGTGTACGTGTATGTCTGTGTCTACCCTTCATCCTGGGCTGTTGTCTGTCCACATGTGTGCCTGCACAACACGGTCTTAATTAACCGTAGCTTTGTGATTAGTCCTCCTATCTGGTCATGTGGCTTTTCCACTTTGGACCATTTTAAAGCTTGTCTTGGTTCTTCTTAACCTTTTGCATTTCCTTATGACTTAAAGTCAGCTTTTTGATGTCAGCAGAATACCCACTAGGATCTCCCTTGGGGTTATATTGATTTGCCTTAATATCGGTCTGTTTCCAATCTTCCCGTCCACGAATATGATGTATCTTTTTATTTATTTGGCCTTCCTTAATTTCTTCAGTCATATTTTTGTAGTTTCTGGTATTGAGGTCTTTCGTTTCTTTTGTTAGATTTATTTGTACTTTTTTAAGAAAGATTTTATCTATTTGTCAGAGAGAGAGAGAGGGAGAGAACATGAGAGTGTAGGTAGGCAGAGGGAGAAATAGGCTCCCTACTGAGCAAAGAGCCCAATGTAGGACTCAATCCCAGAACCCTGGGATCATGACTTGAGCCTAAGACAAATGCTTAACCACTTAACTGACTGAGCCACCCGGGCGGCCCTCTACATTTTTTTTTTTTTTTTTTTTTTTTTTGGTGCTGGTTTGTTTTTAAAATTTTATTTTTTTGTTTGTGAGTTTGTATTTAGAAATGTAATTAATTTTTGTGTAGCCACCTGTCTGTAGACCACTTCTAGAGTTTGCTTTATATTATCCTGGTTTATCTGAAGGTTCTTTTGTGGTTTTTATGTTTACTGTCTATGGATAGTGAATGTTTTATTTTTTGCTCATTTTTAAGCATTTTGTCTTCATCTTGTGTCTTTACATTGTCTAGGGCCTTCCCACAAATGTTAAACAGAATCGGTGCTAGTGAACGTGTCTGTCTTGTTCAAAAATCAAGGGAAGAATTCTCAGCACATCTTCATTATGTACAAAATTTTCTGTGGGTTTGTACAAATAGGCTTTATCACATTAGTGCATTTCTCTTCCCTCCTTGGAGTTACTGAGTTTTTTTCTCAGAAGTAGGTGTTAAAATATTAGGTCGAATCATATTACATTGCAGATATTTGATCTTTTTTAGTCTACAGAATGGCACTTTGATTCGATGTAGCTCAATATATTGGATTTTTTTTGCATCTGTTAATCATATGATTTTTCTCCTTTGATTCATGTGATGAATTTTTGCAGTTGATTTTTGAATAGTAAGCCTTGCATGTCTTAATAAATCCAACTTGATTTTAGTGTATTACTCTTCTTATATACTACTGGATTTGGATTAATTTCTTTCATCCAGATTCATGACTGAGATTGAGCTGTGGTTTTCTTTTCTTTTCTTTTCTTTTTTTTTTTTTAAGATTTTTATTTATTTGTTATAGAGAGAGAGATACAGAGCGCAAGCACATGGCCTTGTCCGGTTTTGACATCCAGGTTGTGCTGCTACTTCAAGTGTGGGGAGGTTGTTCCTCTTTGCCTAATCCTGAGGTGGACCGAGTCTCTCTTTAAAGACTCAGATGGTAAATATTTTAGGCTTGTGGACCATATATGGCTTCTGTTGTATATTTTCCTTCTTTAATTTTTTTAACCCACTGAGCCATCCAGGCACCCCCCTTTTTTTTTTTTTTAAGATTTTATTTATTTATTTGACAGACAGAGATCACAACCTTCTTTAATTTTTTTAAACAGCCACTTAAAGATGTAAAAACCAGCCTTAGCCGATGGTACAAAATCAGGCCACAGTTTGCCTATGGTCTGCAGGCTGTAGTTTTCTGACCACTGGCAAATTCTCTCAAAGAGAGAAAATTGATGTTATTTCTCCCTTAGGTATTCGGAAGAATTTGGAGTTCTCTCTGACTTGGAACCTGTTTTCTTTGTAAATTGCACCCTCAACGGGTGCAGGACTGTGCAGATTTTCTGTTTTTCCTTGTGTCCGTTTTTTTTTTTTTTTAAAGATTTTATTTATTTGTTAGAGAAGGTGTTGGGGGGGCATCAGGGAGGAGCATATCAAGCAGACTCCATAGACTCCAGGCTGAGCATGGAGACTGATGTGGGACTTGATCCCAGGACCCTGAGATCACAGCCCGAGCTGAAACCAAGATTTGGACGTTTAAACGACTGTGCCACCCAGGTGCCCCTCTTGTGTCAGTTTTGTTTTGTTTTTTATTTATTTGTTTATTTGACAGAGATCACAAGTAGGCAGCAAGGCCCGCAGAGCGAGAGAGAGAGAGAGAGAGAGAGGAGGAAGCAGGCTCCCCGCGGAGCAGAGAGCCCAATGTGGGGCCCGATCCCAGGACCCTGGGATCATGACGTGAGCCGAAGGCAGAGGCTTTAATCCACTGAGCCACCCAGGCACCCCTCTTGTGTCAGTTTTAATGTGTTTGGTTTTTCTTTAAAGTTCTTTCAGTCCATTTGAATTTCCAAATGTATTCATATAAGGTTATTCAAATGCCTTTGCATCATCTTTGCAATGTTTGTAGGATTTGAAGTGGCATCTCCTTTTTCACTTTTTCATTCTTTATATTATTTACTTCTTCTCTTTTTTTCTTCATTGCATTTGTTTAGGATATTAATATTTTTCAGCTGCCACGTTTCATTTTCTTGATTATCTCTATTGGATTGCTTGCTATTGCTTCCTTTTATCCTTTGGATTTACTTTCCCCTTTTTTTTTTTTTTAAACTAAGTAAAATATTTAGGTCATTGAATTTTCTTTTCATACATTTTTCTTGTGTACTACAAGGACTTAAGGCAATAACTTTAACCTATGTATGGCTTCAGTTGGATTGCACAAGCGATCATTTTTCATTATAATTCATCTTAGAATAATATCTACTTCCCTTTTGGATTTCTTCTGTGACCCACGGGTTATCTCAGAAAGTATTTCTTCATTTCACTTGTTTGTGAATTTCTCAGTATCTTGCTTTTGTTATTGATTTCTAGTCTGATTTCACTTTGGTCGCTGAATTTATTGATATTATTTCAGTTTTTGAGAATTCCCTGAGTTTTGCTTTGCCTCCGTGTAGTCAATTTTGTACATGTTTAATGGACTCGGGCAGAGAGTGTGGCGGGTGAGACTTGTCCTGATTGCGCAGTCCGCGTCAAGCTCACTGCTTCCAGCGCATGCCCCTGACTTCACTGGTTTGCCGCCTCTTTTTCCTGCCAGTTGCTGGGAGTGGTACTTAAACCCCTGCTGTAATCACAGGTTAGTATCCTTCCTCCTCTTCTGTCCGTTGCTTTTGAATATTTCGAGGCTATTTTAAGTCTGTACAGATTTAGAGTTTTACACTTTCTTGTTGCAGTAACTATTTTATTTTTGTGAAATGTCTGATTTCAGTGTCTGCGAGGTCCAGTGTAGTGCTCCTCATCCTTACTCCTGGTATGCAAGCACCCTAGCTGGGATCTCGGGTGTCTACAGGAACCCATCCACCTCAGCAGGCTCTGACCCCATCTCCTTTCCCCAGGGTCTGCTTGTATGTCAGCACACACCTCTGGTGCTGGGGTAAGGGGGTGGGGGACGGTGGGACGTGAGCTCACATACAGCCTCCCCTTGATCTTGGCTTCTCACATTTTGGCCCCTCCAGTCCTCGCTGTCTCGGTAGCCGTTTGACTCTGAAGACTTCGTGTTGTGTGCGTTCATTGGCCTTGGCTGAGGTGTTAGTGTGGTAGCAGCTGGTCTGCTGTGGGCAGAATGGCTGGTGAGGTTTACCTGTCCACACTCATGGCATGTCCCTAGGGTCGTGATCGAGGTCGCCCGCCGTTGTCCACGTTCATTCCTATCGAACTTTCCAGGCAACTCGGGCTGGCATTGATCTTTCTGTTGCAGTGATATAACTGCTGGGCATATTTTAAAGTGACTGAAATTTGTCTTCAGCTCTGAGCTGCTCTATTTTATTCAGGTATTTTATGAGGTGGTTTATGTTGCAACTTCTAAGTGGTAAAATCGCCCAGATTAGAGTGAAGTGCATGGAGTACTCGTGGAGCACTTCCTGCCTGCCCCAGCCCCTCCCCTCTTGGGTTTTACCAAGTTGTTTCTTCCCTCCCATATAAATGAAGAATTCATTCTGGATTTGGCTTGAGAAAGAGTTCGGAGGACTTGACCTTTCCTGCCTTTCATGTCACGACTATGCCAGCGTCGGGTCTCTCTCTGGACTGGGCAGAGCTCAAGTGTGCTGCTTGGCCTCGTGTTTGCCATGTGAGGAGTCAGTGGGCTGTATTAGACGGTCTCTTTGTGCCTTCCCGTGCTGAGATCCTGTGAGCCTCACATCCAAGTGGAAGCCAAAGCCGGAACGTTTGGAAGTAAGCCGCAGGCCAGCACTGTTTTATCCCTGGGATTGGGAGGGTAAGACAGCTCCTCTTTTTTAATGATTTTGTTGTTGGGGGGTTGCTGTGGAGGCAGACTATTTTTCCACATTAAATTTACCTTTTCTGTTCTGTAACTCAGTGCATTTCATAACATATGGTTAGGTTATAAATACCTTGTTTGGTCTATTGTATTTAGAAGTATCTTTTATTCCTGTGAGTGCTAATTAAATCATTTAAAAATAAACACAATTTTATTTACAAATTGAATTACAGATTGATCACTTTTAAGGAAGCTGTTTCCTCCCCCTTCCTCCCGCAGGAGGTGGGGCCTTACGACCAGAAGACCATTTGAGCATTGCAGCAAGATAGTTTTCTGGAATCTGTGTGCTCCTTAGAGATAACAAAACAAACACGTTGTGAAGGTTGGCAGACTTGTAAACACTCGCCACTCCCCAGGGTTAATGGTGATCTGTTTCCACTTGGACAGTAGATGTTGGAGTGGCGGCGGGGAGGGGATGGTGGTCATGGAGGGCAGCAGTCCATGTTCCTGCTTAGCTACTCTTCTCCATGTGGCCTTCTGCAGCCTTGCGTGCTTGGGATGGGCACTAAGGCCTGTTTCCAGGCAGTGGGCTGGAGTCCCCGTAGTCCTTGTTCAGGCCTTTGGAATTAGGCAGGATGAGCAGCTGTCCCTTGCTACACTTGATAGTGTTGTGGTGTCTCCTCTTCAGTCTCAGGCTGCCCTTCGGACTGTAGACTGTGGGCCTCTTCCCTCATGGTGGATGGGTCATCTCTGTCCAGGAAGTAGGAGCCCCTCCAGCTGAGCTCCCTGCTGGAGTCTGGGAGGCACTGCAGCCGGAGCCAGTCCTGCTTCCCCGGCTCTGTTGCCAACCCTCGGGGTTGTGAGTGCAGCCCCTGTGACATCATGACACAGGAGCTGCTCTGAGTGAGCTAGGAGTGAGTGGGTCATTAGTTCGTGTTGGTGGAGGCCGTGCACCCTTGACCGTGACACTGCGGAAGTCCAGTCCCATAGCTGTGTGCAGCCTTTTTGAGTCGGAGGGTGGTGCTCCAGCAAATCTTGGCATGGCAGGAGCACCCGTTCCATATGGCCCTCTCCGCATCCTCCTCACAGCCAGAAGGGTCATGAAGCAGGATGGAAGGTTCACTGGTTGACAGCTGGGGATGCGGGACCAGGGGTCAAGGCCCTGTGGCTCTGCGGCCATGGAAAGCCTGCTTTTGGTCCACTTGGGGCCACTCATGGTGTCCTTCCTCTGTTTCTCCTCTTTGTTCTCCATGGACTGCCATGCTGCGGGAGGACTGTCTGGCCCCAGCACCCAGCCCCTCCCCAGGTGAGCAGAGCCCCTCCCTCTGGGGTTGGTTCTTTTCTCTGCAGGATGAGGCCATCAGAGGCTTCACCCACTAAGGCTGTTGCAGGGATTCCATGAGGCAGGCAGGTCACCCAGGGCCTGGTCGTGCCCACATGTCTCCTGCTGTTAGCATCACAGGAATCCAGAACCATTGAAAGCCTAGAACCAGTCCCAGAGTGTCTGGCAAGTTTCACCTTTGTCAGCATTATCAGACTCGTGCCCTTTTTGACAAATACAAATATTCTCTGTCCTTCCACTGAAATTGCAGAATGACCAGATGTCATTTCTGAAAGCAGATTTGAGTAGGAGTGTTTGCACAGGCCAGCCCTCTACTTCCCCGGCTGATCTAGCCGTGGTCTCTCCCTGCAGGGGCTGCCTTGGGGGCACAGGTAGCACAGAGTAGGGGAGTGAGCAGGGGAGCCCTGTGAGCAGAGGGGCGCAGGGGACACATTGGGAGTGAGAGAAGCCTGCAGTGCTGTTCTTCTGCCTTCCTGGGTACTCAGCCTGGCCCCAGGGCAGCCCCGCCCCACCAACTCGAGGCACCAAGCTCAACCCTCTGCGTTTTAACTTTGCTTTGCTGATGAATGATTGTAAGCTTTAAAATACAACTCTTAAGAAAGAATTTAAAATTTTAGCAACATACGACAAAGATGGGGGGCATCCATGGCTCCCAGTAGGAAAACCTCTTCAGGGTCTGCACAGCTGGCTGTGGTCCACTTTGACCCTCAGAATGAGGCCTTCTGGAGTGGTGTGGGCTCCGAGAGGGCTGGTGCATAACCCTTCTGTCTGGGGAGGTGTGGTTCATGGTGTGTGGGGCAGGCCCAGCAGTGGGTCTGTGCACCCCAGTTCTGGGATTGTGGGGTCCTTGCTTTCCCTCTGGCTGAGCCTGATCCTGTGGCTCGTTGAGTCCCGGGTGTGCTGCTGCTCCCTGGCGGCCCTGGGCCTGGAGGAAGAGCTCAGCTT
Source organism: Mustela erminea (assembly GCF_009829155.1). NCBI lineage: Eukaryota > Metazoa > Chordata > Mammalia > Carnivora > Mustelidae > Mustela > Mustela erminea. The sequence goes on along the minus strand of NC_045621.1, from coordinate 45,084,126 downwards.
ACACTCAGCCTTTCAGGCAGGGCAGTGGCCGCCAAGTGGTTTCTTAAAAAGAATTCCTCTTCCCCTGATTAATTTCTGGCATGCAGCGTTGGGGAGCTCTTGCGTCAGTAAGTCGTCATAAACCCTCCACTGTCTGGGGCAGACATAAACACCAAGCCCAGCTCCACCGCCCCTGACGCTCAGCCAGAGCCTGCTGCCCGCCCGAGGAGCTGCAGGCCAGGCAGCTGGAGATAAAGGGGCCCAGTGCCTTCCTGTGCACAGAGGAGCCCTGGGCTAAGGGCTCTGAGTGTTCTGTCGTCAGGGGACAGGGCCGCACAGATGGGATTTATTTACTGAAATGGTTGTGTTGCTTCCTTCTAGTACCCTGTCTTACTGATCCCTACTTCTTCGTGGGGGATATCTGCCTCCTTCCAGCGGGTCTTCTGTAACCTTTAGAAAGGTTTCAGAATGTTCTTGCAGCCTCGAGGGACCTTTTCCCAAGGTGGTGCGGCATGACCCTCTCTGTCTGGGCCCTGGGGCTTCCCACAGCATTCTGTAAAACGTGTCCTCCAGGCCCTCTCCGACAGCATCAGAGAGCTTCAGAGAGCTGCTCGGCCCCCTGCGTCCCGCTCTGTTCCTGTGGGAGCCCTTTCCTCTGAGACAACCTCCCAGGCTCTGCCTGGCTTGTGGAAGACGCCAGAAACAAGTGACTACTGTCCACATGGCCTCAGTTTACTAGTTAGTATGCTCTGGCCGAGACAAAACTGATATCCCCGCACTGTGGCTCCTCCTGGGTAAGGAGAAGGAAGGACTTGGCTTCTAGTTTTCTCATGGCTGGTTCAGGCAATTGGCTAGAGTGACAGGGCCCTACTATGGGTGGTGATGCCAGAGACATGGCTTCCAGGGTGCTCTCGAGGAGTGTACATTCCCAATGGGCACGTGAGAGCATGGCCCCAGAAGGCAGCAGCTGGCAGAGACTGAGGGCGCATCAGGGATGGGGCCTGGGATTGGCCTTCACTGGCCTTTGGAAGGGGAGATGATGGCCGTCTGCATCGGGGTGGTCGCCATGGGGCCAAGCAGTCACCAGGCAGTGCATGGCTATCCGGGGTGGTTCACTAGCAGAAGCAGGAGGGGTCAGGAGCTGGGTGGGATGTGGCCATGCCCTTGAACATGGCCAGTGGATCTCCAGGATTGCTTTGGGTACCTGCAGGGCCCAGGGCAGGCTCTGGGGAGTTCTGTCCAGGGCCCGTCCAACAGTAGCCCTCAGACCAAGTCCGTGTTCTGCCAGGGGGCTGAGTTGGCTGTCTGATTTCCAGAGCTTTCTCGGTTTCTGCCTTTGTTGAGCCTGTGTGCAGAAGTCGTGTTGAGGGTCCTGATTTTAGGGAAGAATTGTAAATGATAAACAGATCCGAGGTGTTGGTACTTACTAACTTTTGTGTAACATTGGGAAGAGCCTGCCCTATTCTGGCTGAGCAGCCAGGGGCCGAGCCTTGCTTCCTGAACACCGGGGCTCACAGAGCAGGTGTCCGGAGCCCGCTATGTGTGCTATGTATTCTGTGTGAGGGCTCCTAGGACCACGCTGCTTGTCTACCGTAGCCCCTGGGCCCTCAGGGGGCAGTGCTCATGAGACCTGAGCTTCATTTATGCCATCAGCTCATGGAAGGGGGTAGGGGCTGCTTCTGTTCCAGGCGGACAGTGAGGCTGAGCTGCGTGCTTGCAGAAACTGGTGGCTGGGGAGGGCTGAGCCAGGCTTCCTCGGGGTTCTACCAATCAGAGATTCTGAAATGGTAGTTCAGGAAGGCCATTAGGTTAGTCCATCGTCACAGTCAAGAGTGGAGTGTTCTCCAGAAACAGGTGCAGACTGCTAGGGACCGGGAGCAAGTGATGTGGTCTCCCTTGGTCTTTGTGTCTTGTGCTTGAACTCACAGGATGGGTGATGGCGGGGTCTCTGGGCTTCTGTTGGGCTTCTCTTCAGGAACATGACTGGGGTGTCCTCTGTGGGAATGGGGCTGGTGTGCGGAATTCTCACGTGCCCCAGGTTGCCGTTGGGAGAGTCCCCAGGTGTTGTGCACGGGGTGCTCTGGGGGAGGGGAGTGGCAAGCTGCTGGCTTCACTGGGACACTTGGCAGAAACTCCCAAGAGCTCCTGGGGGAATCATACAGGTTTTAAAGAATACTGCCGTCTGTTGCTTTTTCTCACCCCTTTGCATTTTTTCACGTTACTTCTTGAAGACCATTCTGTATCACTTAATGAAGCAGTCCCTTACTCTCTTTTGACACTTGGGTATTACTGTAATCTGTTTACCAACAGATATTCTAATTTCCTGGCTCACAGTGCCTTTTTTTTGGTGTGAAATAGAAAGAACATAAAATGGACCCTTTTAGCTAGTTTTACGCGCACTGTTCGGTGGCGTTACGTACATTCACACTCTGGCGCGGCTGTCAGCACTGTCCATCTCCAGAATTTCCTTGTCTTCCCAAACAGGAACTCTGCGCCCACTAAACCCTGAGGGCCCCCTGCCCCCGCCCCTCCCTGCCCCCCGCCCCAGCTCCTAGAAACCTCGCTTCCTTTCTGTGTTTGTGGATTTGTCTGTTCTGGGACTCTCACAGGTGAAGTCGTGGAGGCTGTGTCCTTCTGTGTCTGGCCGGTTTCGTTCAGCACGGTATTCTCGACGTTTGTCCCTGTTGTAGCCCCGTGTCAGGCTGTCTTTCCTTTTTAAGGCCGAATAATATTCCCCCATGTAGACAGACCACATTGTGTTTATTCCTTCCTCCGTGGAGGGGCACGTGAGTAGTTTCTTTTGGCTCTTGTGAATAATGCCATCTTGTGAGTAACACTGACTTGACAGTGTCCATGCGGGGTCTCTGCTCTCAGATCTTCGGGGTACGCACCTAGGGGTGGAATTGCCGGGTGGTAATGTCGTGTTTAACTCTCAAAAAACCACCGAACTGGTTTCCACAGTGACTGCACATGTTATGTCCCCCTACCCTCCCCCGCCACAGCAACGCGGGAGGGTTCCAGCATCTCTGTGCCCGCTTTAGCTGCTTCTGAACACTTGCCATTCTCGTAATGCGAGGTGTATCTGACTGTGGCTTCACTCTTCGTTTCCCTGATGTCTGATGAATGGAGCATCTGTTTGTGTGCTTGTTGGCCACGCATACCCCTTCCTTGGAGAAATGTCTGTTCCAGTCCTCTGCTCATTTTGTGATTGTTATTTTGTTGCTGAGTCGTGGGATATATTTGTATTCTGCATATATGCTTTGCACATATTTCCTCCCGTTCTGTGGGCTGTCTTTTTGCTCTGTAATCCCTCTTCCTGTGCACAAGTTTTTCATCTTGATGAGGTCCCCTGTATCTGTTTTTCTCCTGTTGCTTGTATCTTTTGGTATCCTGTCTAAGCATCCATTTGGCAAATTCAAAGTCATGAGTTTCTCCCATTTTCTTCTACGGATTTTATGAGTTCAGTTCCTATATGTAGGTGAGAAGTCTATACTGAGTTAATTTTTGTTGTCTATACTGAGTTAATTTTTGTTTATGGCATGAGGAAGTAGGGGTCCCTCCTCACACTTCACTTGTGGATCTAGTTGTCCCAGCGCTGGTATTGAAGAGGGCCTGGCTTGCTTTTAAAAGCTGTGGAGGTTTTTTTGTTTCTGGTTTTCACAGAAGCATGGTGAGTGGCCTGCCGTCCTGTGTCAGTACATGTAGCATTCTTTGTCCAATGGGATGTTGCACCCACATTTACAGTTCCTCCCTCCCCAGCTCTAGTCCCTACTACCACTGTGTCCCTAAGTTGGCACTTTATCCACACCCCCTTCTGTTTCTCCAGTTCCCCAGGGCTGGAGAGTTTGAGGGTGGCCTCCATGGCTTCCTACAGAAGACAGGCCCCTGGGGTTCAGCCTAGGTTCCCTGTGGATATGCTGTCCATTGGCCACAGTCCACATGAGTTATCCTCTGCGGGCCAGTCTCTCCACTTGTCTGCATGAGTCCTGATCAGTAGGTTTCTTCCCAGGGACTCAGGCTACAGTGGTCACTACACAGTCCAGGCGGGCTGCAGGGTGGGGAAGCCACTGCTGGCCGCTCACGGTGGACTCCTGGTTTTGGCCCAGTATCTGCCAGGACAAATACACCAGGGCTGTGGATTTCACAGGGAACTTTACTATTACAGGGTTTATTGATTTTATTTAAATGCATTCAAGTGTTGTTGCCCTTATATTGCAACCACTTAAAGACCCAGGTTGCTATTCTAGCAGCTTCTCTATCTTGGGGAACACTCTGTGTCTGCCGCCCTGTTGGGTTCCGCAGTGGTGAGTATAGTGGAGAGTGCTTTTCTGGTGGGACGTCTCTGGGCCAGCTTTCTTTCAGCTCATTGTGGCTGCAGTCTTGCCTTTGCATGGTGGCCAGTGTGGGTTTGAAATTCAGGATTGTCTGAGTACTTTGTGTTTGAAAATACTGCTCAAACACACAGTTTCTTGTGGTTCTGTTACAGTTCTTTCCTTTAGCTGCCATCCAGTGTCCCAGTTTCCACCATGTCGATCCTTAGCGTTTTAGAAGTCACACTGGCCCTTTGTCAGGGCTCCCTAACTGCACACTGTGGTGTGTGTGTGTCCCCAGCCAGATACACGTTTTATAGCTTACTTCATAGGGAAGCTACGGAAGGTGTATTTCATATTGAAAATGTCCCTGTTTCTTGTAAGTCAAACATTTCAGTAGCAATGTATGTTCTTGTCTTTACTGTGAAAACTGGGAATTTTGTGATACTTCTGCCTACTTGGGGGGCGGGCCTCTTCTGGCTGCATAGGCTTGTGTGTGTGGGACCTGCTGTCCCCGAGCCCCACCTTCCCCTCGCCGCATGCCATGGAGTGGCCGGCTGTCAGCTGCTTTTGCCACTGCCCCTGGGCCTGCCTTCTGCTCCAGCCCAGGCTCCAGAGGGACCTTATGGAGAGGCCTGAGGGTGGGCCTTCCTCTCTCCCACGAACACACCAACTCTTGGAAGGCAGAGACTGGGTTTTTTTCCTTTGTCTGATCCCACGGAATGCCCAGAAGTGGCTCTTCCACAGCGCAGGCTCTCAAAGGATCGGCGAGCTCCGTGGATTTTGTTCTTGTGAAAACAGTGTATTTAATAAATGGGAAAATACTTTTTTTTCCTGATTATAAGAATTAAGGTCGTTTCACATTCACACAATGCTGAAATACATAAAAAAGAAGAGAAAACACTCTCGTGTCCCGAATGTACCACAGGCAGCTGAGGGACACCATTCTCAGGAGAGCCGCACAGTCTGCCTTGAACAGATTCTCCCCTTGGGCACCGCTGCACCCACGTCTATATGGACCTGAGGAACCAGAGGGCACTGTGGTAGCCGCATACTATTTCTGTCCTTAAACGTCCTCTGCTAGTGGGACTCCCATGTTTTTTTCTGGAGTAAGCAACACTCCAGTGGGATGCTCTTAGATCTCTGTCTCTGAATTTGGAGCTGGTTGCTTTTATTATTCTAGATTTAATGGGGTAAAGGCCTAGAAATAGCATTGGTGGGACAAAGGGCACACACACTAACATAGGAGGAGGCTGCCCCTCCTATGTTAGTGGCCACGCGGCCCCCAGCCGGGTGTGAGGGTAACGCTCCGCTGCCGAGCAGCAGCTGGTCTGCAGGGCTCCTTCCCCGATGGACAGAGAGTAGGGACCGCATGTTCCTGTGGCCATGTTCATGCCACCTGTCCGTCCTGTGTGTGGGGCTGCAGGGGATGGGACCAAGAGACCGACCCAGGCCGCCATTCTGAGGTAGCAGACATGTGCCAGGGCAGACGGAAAATCCGGAAACGTCCCAGAGCTTTCCTCTGCTGCTCCTGTCCCCGCCTCACTCACTGAACTGAGGGACAATGATTGAGCCACGCTTACATTCCAGCCTCAGAGCACAGGGATCTATTGGGGAACCACACAGGAGAAGCCCCTGTCCGTATCGCTCAGTGCTCCTAGAGATATCATACAGTAGACAAGTGAATTACTGCATAATAGTACAAGTGGCCAACATTGGGTGAGTCTGGGTGTAACTGGCACTTTCTCTAAGTGCTTTCTCCATCTTTGTGGGTTTAATTCTTGTAACTGCCTGGGAGGGAGTTTATCATCCCTACAGTATCCCATTCTACAGATAGAAAACGGAGGCCTCGAGGAAGGAAGTCACTCACTCGAGGAATTTTGCCAGGCAGTTGGTGCTCCTGTCTCTAAACTTAGCCCCTCCCGTGTGGTGTCAGGTGTTCGTGCAGCGGGCTTGGGGGGGGTGAGAGGGTGCACCGAGGAAGGTCATGGCCGGCCCCATAACGTGGATTGGTTCTGAGTTTGAGGACGCCTCTGAGGGGTTTTGAGTAGGGCCGTACTCACCTCCAGTGAGCTCAGGCAGGAGGCGGGATGCTGAACTGATGCAGGTTTGGCTGAGGGTGAGATGCAGCTGGGGGTGGGCTGGCGGGATGGTGGGCAGACAGGGTAGCAGTATGTGTCCGGGTGCGAGCCCTGCAGGTGGGATCTGGAGGACCTGGCGGCGGCTTCCCACAGATGGCAGAGAAGCCGGGGGCACATCCTGCAGCAGCACTGAGAGCTTGTGACGTGTTCAGTGACTTGATTGAATAGTTTTGTGGGAAAGGGGATCAGCTTGATCTGGACCTGGTACCTGCTCTGGGCAGTAGTCCATTTTCTTGTATGCAGAACCTTCTACTTCAAGAGGTTTTTTTTTTTAACCTCATCCCGAGGCTCATGGTGTTTTTCCTTTTGGACTGTATTATGATTTGTCTTCCTGAGTGCATCGTGCTGGAGGTGTGGCTGGTAGGCCCCTGGGGCCCCGCGAAGCTCTGCGAGGTCAGAGCTATATTTATGAATCGAGAGGTGGCTTTTCTTCTCGCCGGGCTGACATCTTTCCTGGTGGGTGGGCATACTGTGGGCAAAGCTGCCGGGTCGTGGCGGGCCCGGGTCCAGTGGTCCTCAGGTTCCTGGCAGTTTCACTTAGGAAAGTTCTCGATGAGGCAGGACAGCAGTTAGTGTCACCAAGTATTTCTGTCTCCGCCCTGGAGGTACAAGTGTGTTTAGAACTCTGACGACATGGGCTGCACACACAGCACCCTGGGGCCATGGGCCGGCGTGGTGCTCATCCCCAGGAGAGCGCTGTGGGACCAGGTTGCCCGCGGAACGAGCCCTTATTTCGTGGGATGCCATCTGTCCTTGAAAGGACAGCTGATGGATAAACTGTGGGTGTTCAGACTTCGGCACTTGCCAATTACTTTCTGAAAAACGAACTCGGCTGTCACTTTAAGGAAAACAGCTGACAGGGTGTGTTGCCAGTGATGACATTTCAGCTCTCAAGTGGAAACTGGAATTTTAGAGCCCGTGCACCCCCCGCCCTCAGCCCCACCATGGTGTCTAATGACACGTGTCAGGTCAGTCTCAGGGAGAGCTTGGTGCTTTTCCGTGTGACCGGTCCTGATGTCACAGACTGGGGTCAGGAGCCCTCACAGCACAGCCCCTGATGCAGTCAGGTCTGCAGAGCTTGCGGGTGGGGGTCCTCACTGTTGGGGGTCATGGCCACAGTGTCACTGACCCAAGCAGCCTTGCCCAGGCTCCCACCTGCCACCAAATCAGAAAGGCCGCAGGCCCTGCTGGGCTGGGACCGCACTCACCCTCCCAACCACGTTTCTTTGATGTGGGCTGCCTTTGTCTCTCCGCCCCGACGATCTGTCCCAACAGACACCGCACAGAAGCCCGTGTGACCGTCCCACTAACTTACCCCAAGGCAGACCCCACAGAGGCTCACCCGCGTGAAACAGTGCCACTCTGCTCATTCCTTGTTTTTGTGTTTTGGAAAAGATACCTATTTTTTCATTAAAATAGGTAATTCATCTAACATTCATTGACATTATTATTTTTGAATGAATTAAATGAACACTGAAAAAGATCGCAGTTGTAGCTTATGATATGGCAAATAGTGATAGGTAGAGCCACATAAAAGGCTTTTGGGATGCTCAGTAATTTTTAAGGGGGTGGAGGGGCTCTGAGTCTAAAAACCGTGAGAGCTGCTGTTCTAAGCCATCTAGGTGTCGATAGGCGTATATTTGTGGAAGCACTTACCATTACTTTGTCCTTCGTGTTCTGACCCTCGGGCCCGAGGAGGCTGGGAAGAGTGATGGCTGTCAAGGGAAGTGTTGCTCCTGTGTGGTTGTGTATTGGGGGTACACCTGGGTTGGGGGGCGCTGGCCCCTTGTGGTCTAGGGTTTTCTGTGGTCTCACCTGGTGGGCAGGCAGACCTGAGGGACGACAGATGTGGCCTCACGCCCCCGGTCCACAGGCACCACGAGGGCGGGAGTTACAGCTATTGAAAATGACAAATTATTTTGTGTTTGCCTTGTATTTATGTTGCATTTAATCATAAATTGTTCTGACTTATTATGTAAATACATATGCAGCTGCTGAAGAATGAATTTACTAGAATTTTTGTTCTCATTTAACGTTTGTTTGTCAATTTGCAAAAAGGCAAACTTCAGGAAAGCCTGTAGATGAGGGGGAGTCTTTAGAATGCGTCTTCTGGACCCACAGTGTCCAAAAAATATTGTCACACGGAGAATAAATGACAACAGGATTAGAAGTGTCACATAATAAAGAAAACAAACAGAAGAGCCAGGAGAGTTCCAAGAGCAAAGAAGAAAACACATCTGATAGGTAGTTTGGGTAGAAACATTCTCAATAAATGAACACTTTTATTTTTGCCATCAAAGTGAGAGTTCCCACTGTTGCCTCCCTGCATTGCACAGGCCCAGATGAAAGGGTGTGGTGGGGTGGGGGGTGCTGCAGGACCATCCGACCTGAGGCAGAACGCCATCAGCAGCAGGGCTCTGAATTCAGCCGGATGGGGGGATGGGTGCTTTTGGCTGCCGGACAGAAGGGACCTGGGCACAAGGCACACAGTAGGTCTCTGCACGAGTAGGACAGAGAGTCACCTGGAAGGAAGCCCCTGGAAGAAAGGGTTCTCAGCACTTAGTTGGGAAGTCAGACCGCCTCCATCAGCCGTGAGCCAGAGCACAGGTCGCTCATTTCCAATGTCGACACCCAACACAGAAGAGAAGCATCCTTTTCCCTGCTAAGAAGCAGCATGAGCTAGCTGTCTCTAAGCGGAGCTTGTAAAGACTTGGGACTTGTTGGTAAAGGACCCAGCCGGATGTTCCTTAAAAGTATGTGGCTCAGTCGTTTAAGAGTCTGCCTTGGCTCAGGTCACCATCTGCAGGTCCTGGGATCGAGCTCAGCCGGGAGTCTGCTTCTCCCTCTCTCTCCCTCTGCTCTTCCCCACTGCTCGTTCTCTCCCTCTCTCCTCCACCTCAAATAAATAAATAAAATCTTGAAAAAAAAAGTACCTGCTCCTTAAGGGATTGCTCCGTATTTTCTCAAAGTTCACACAGTACCCACTCGCTTCGAGACTGGTTCTAAGCCTCGAGAAGTGTTATCCTGTTTTATGAGATGTAAGCGCCCTAATTCTAGAGCTTGTTAGAAACAAAAAAACAAAAATCGTATGCGAAGTTTACTCATGAGCAGAGATGGAAGCCCTGAGCAGAGTGCTGGGGGAGAGAATAGAAGAACACATTGTATGGTTGATCGTCACCGAGGATTTTATGACGGGAATGTTGTCATTGCAGCGAAACTACAAAATTCATGCAGGTACAGGAGAATGTTTAGGAAAAATAGGAGATTGATGAGTACTCCAGTTCTTGTAATTAAAAAAAAACCCTGATCGGGAGGAAATAAATAGTTTAACAAATAGGTTAAAGATGATCAGAACGTGGAAGTCAGCTTTCCTCTGGCTGGGACGCCCCAGAGGCCTTGTGCTCACGTAGGCAGGGACTCAGCACCTCCCCTGGGTGTCGCTTGTGAGGCAGGCCATTTTGTTTGGGTCTGCAAAACCAAAATAGGTTCACTCAGAGGCCGAAGAAAAGACTCCCTCACTACAACCCACCTATTTTCTCTTTGCCAATAATTAGTAGAAAAGTCCAAGAACAAGGAGATGGGTTTGGTAATAGAAACTCCAGACTTACGCATGATGGAAGCCTCAATGAGTCCCCTGCTTCCTTCAGCGGCCACAGGTACGGTGGTGACAGTGGCTGAACGGTGGGCTTCTTGTGCTGTCCTCACTACATGCCGTGGCCAGCTTTCTGCTCTAGAGAACTTCCCTTTCTTCCTTATGTATTTGCTTATTTACATGAATTTGGAGTCATGGATTCTCATTTTATTTTTATTTTTTTAGAGAATTTATTTATTTATTTGAGAGAGAATGAGAGAGAGCATGAGAAGGGGAAGGTCAGAGGGAGAAGCAGACTCTCCACTGAGACTCCAGGATTATGACCTGAGCTGAAGGCAGTCGCTTAACCAACGCGCCACCCAGGCACCTGGCTTCTTATTTTATTAACTGGGTTCTAAGCTGTCATTGACCTGATTGATCCTGGTGTCCATAGTGTCCCTGTTTACCCGTTGGCAGCCCCTGCCTGCTGGCGCCTTTGGTAGGTCCCCAGTGCTCCAGGGGCCCCCTCTGCTGTCTCTGATGCAGGAAGGTCGTCTGGCTTCCCTGGGGCCTTCCCAGCCACCCACCGGGAGTCTGCTCTTTCCCCAAGTGGTTCTGGTTCTCAGGGCCTGGCGTTTAGAAAGCTGACCACTTCCGTGGCCTGGGAGTCGGGGGAGCTAGGAGACAGATGCACGTGCCGCACGCACACACCCCTCCCACCCACATGGAGTTCCGTGTGTCTGCATGAACCACAGAGCTCACACGGACACCTCTCATTCCAGCCCTGTGTTGCAGGCCCACGGCTCACACTCTTTTCCGTGTTGTCACCCGTCCTCCCACGATGAGAACCTTTGCTCCCAGCCTCCATCACATCCTTGCTTACTTGCTTTCTTGCAGAATGCTCAGAAAGCAATTGTTAATTCACACTTCTGTGAGAAAGAGACCCACCAGCTGGGGTTCCATATTTGTTGAGGGCATATCGTCCAGAGTCTGGATACTGTGTCCCAAAATGACTGGGCTGGGGGTCATTCTTTGACGCGTTAGTCTCCCGGCCCCGCCCTTGTGCGCTTGCATTACTCACTTGAAATGTGGTTTGGTTCATTTTGTTTCTGTTTGTATTTGTATTGTATTCTGTTTGTGTCATACTTTTTGATTTTATTTATTTTCATTTTTTGAGTATGTGAGACACGAGCGAGCACAGTCCCTAAAGCCAATGACATGTGAGAAACTGGACTCAGAGAGTGGTGTCCCTGCCCGGCCAGGCCTGTCCGTCCACCCTGTGCCCACCCCTGCCCTTACTCTTCTGATTTGCCTTCTGGACAAAACAGCAAACACATGTATTTTATCTTGGATTCTGTCTTGCACTAAGGGATGTTGTACCTGTAGCTCTCTTGCCCATGGCTTTTTCACGTCCGAGCATGTCCTGGAAGGCCTGCCGTGCCTCCCCAGAGCCCCTGGTCTGCGCTTGGACGGCAGGTGGGCTCCTGCACTTGCCTGGGGATGACCTCATGCAGACGTGCTTTCCCCCGCCAGACCTGCGCCTTCACAGTTCACCTGCAGAGGGGTTCCGACAGAAGATGGGCAGATACATAACTGGGTTGGATTTTGGCTGATCTGCCTGCATGACGCTTGTACCATTTGTGCTGGCATTTCCACTGCGATGCACGAGTGCGCCTGTGCCCTTAGCGTGGAGGGTCTGGCTGCTCCTGTCCCTCTCCGGCCAGGGAAAGACTGAGGCACAGGGATAGCTTCCAGGGTCCAGGGCTGTGCGGCTGCTGAGTGACAGTCCCCAATAGCTGCTGGCTCCTTGGATGACCCTGTCTGTTTCTTCACGCCTGGTGTGGACACATATTTCGTGGTCAGATCAGATTTTCCTGTAACTGAAGTCTGTCCTGGCCTGACTTCTGCTCCCTGGGTTTTCCCCCTGCTTTTGATGTTCAGTTGTGACTTTCTGCTTTGTGATGATTTACAGACGTTCTTTTGAGGTTGACAGCGTGCTTCTCCATGGAGCATGTGTGTCTGTATCTGCCTGGTGCCAGAGCAACCCAGGCCTGTGAGGATTCCCAGGGACTCAGGTCCGGGTGCGTCTGCCTCTAGGCCTGTCAGGTCTCGATGTTCGGTTTGGAGTCTCCCCTGAACCACTGCCAGGTGATCTGGGTCACAGACCTCCCACCCCCAGGGAAATCTTCTTGTTAGGTTTGCCCAACCCATCCGTGTCTGGGCTGGGCAGGGCTGTGTCTCTTCAGCAAGGATATTGACAAGCTTCCCCCCCTCCCCAGGGAGCCGCGGTCCCCTCCCCTCCAGCTCAGCCCCCTGCGTGGTCTCCTGGCCTTTAGCTATGGCCTTTAGCAGTGACCCAGTGAGCCGTGGCTGAGTTAGGTGGCAGCCTGAGGTTGGGCCCTGGCCTGCGTGCTGATGCCTGTCTGCGTCAGCCACTGAGAGCTCTTGCCTTAGAGGGTCTCTTTGCTCTTCTGACAGGCCAGCTAGGCTTGGAGAAAGCTCGAAACACTGCTGGACTCAGAGGCCACATTGCCAGTCTCAGAGGCTTCTCTTAACAGCTCACTCTGGCTTTCTCTGAGGACACTTGTTTTCACAAGGAACAAACTTGGTTTGCCACCGTCTCTGGTGGCTACCTTGGCAGATCTGGGGTTTGGGGGGTGCTGAGGCCTGACCAGCCATATCTGTTAAGTGGTGTTAACAGCTGCAGCTGTTCCTGACCACGCTGCCTCCTGAGAGGCTGTGAAGAGCCCCCTGCACACTGTAGGGCTGTCTCGGCCATCCCACCCTGCCCAGAGTGGGCCTATGCCTTCAGGGACGCTTCCCGTGTGTGGCCATCTCTCGGGCTCTGCTCTGCCCCCTCGCTGTCATACGGGTGGGCTGACTCACTGGCTGCTGCGGGGACATTTATGTCAGCTGCTCTTGTCAAGTCCTTTGGTTGTTTCCGTTAAGAGTATATTTAAAATGATGAACTGAGTGAGAGCAGAAGCCAGACTCAACTGCTGAGCACATCGGTGTGCCGGTTGGAGAAGGAGCTGGGGAGCCGGGAGCCGTGTGAGGAGCCAGCAGAGCCTCCCGCCACCCTCCCCTCAGGCTCCCGTTGGCTGCCCCACATTCCGGGGCACAGAGCTCAAGCCTGGGTCATGGAGCTTCTCTTCTTACCACTACTTTCTTTCAGCCCCCAGCCCTTGCACACCCTCTGTATGCTAGGCGAAGCCCCCCAAAATGTCTTCCCAGGACATGTCCTCCCGGACTCCCCACCCCTCAACCCTGCCGGCGTGGAGTGTGTCCCCTGGCCAGTGTGAGGACACCGACGTGTACAGAGCTCTTGCCAGCCGGGAACACCGTTGTCCTGGGAGGACCTACAACACTTCTTGCAGAGACCAAGGAGCCCAGAAGGAAGGTGGTATGCCTGAGGCCATCGGCTGTGCTGGCCCTGGGCCGTGGACCAGGGGCCCTGTGGTCGGCTGCAGTTGTCTGTCCGCTTGGCCAGGCTGCTCCGTGGCGCCAGAGTCGATGGACAGGCTGCAGATTTCTGCCAGCTGAGCACAGTGCTGAGAGCCGGCTGAGCACCCCGACGGTCGCCAAGAGATGAACCTCCTGTCCTTGTACTGTGCTGGCAAAGGGGCCATGGTTCTTGTTTCAGCAGCTCTGTTCGTTTTTACAGAAGGCAGATGTGGAAGTTGTAATTTAGTTGGACACACAAGGAAAACCATGAACTTGCCTTTCCTCTGTAACTGTGCGGTGCTTCATTTTTCTTATCAAAATTGTAAATAACAGCCAAGTGGTTGCTTTAGAATGGAGGACGATAGGGGAGATTTTTACTCCTGGCCTTTTTCCACTTTCAAATAATGGAGGAAGAAAGGGCAGAATGTAAAATCCTGTGTGTGTGTGTGTGTGTGTGTGTGTGTGTACGTGCGCGTGCGTGCATGTATGTACCCATGTGTGTGCTTACTGTGTTTGACTCCTCGGCGACCATGGAGGAGATGCACGCTCAAGGTCTGTGCTTTATGTGGAGAGGGGCTTGGTGGCTCCTTACCATCTGTGCTGATCCGGGATGGCACTGTTTCTCGTTGGCCCCTCGTGGACTTGGATCCCAGGGCAGAGGGCATGGTGACGGCACTGAGATGATTTGGCTAGGAGGCAGTGTCCCCCTGCCCCGGCCCTCCAAATGCCACTCTGCCCCGCAGGCTGGCCTGCCCTGTCTGCTGTCCAGCCCCAGCTCCGGGGGACACTGGGTGAGGTCACCCGTGAGCATGCATTGGCATCTGGTGCCTTTTGATTGACGGTGATGATTTTATTGTGTTGCTAAGATCCCTCAAGTCTCAACTGAGAAAAGCTGGTTGTGATTTTTGTGACTTGGGATTTTTCACTGATACTTCTACTGAGCAGTATCCTCTGTCTCCTTAGCACGTTACGTTAGTGCTTGAGGGGACCATGCGGTCTCTGCTTCCAGGGAGCATGTCAGGTGGTCCTTCTTGAACTCTTGAGTCTCAGGGGTCCCCGAGGGATAAGGCCAGCCCTGCCTGCAGGTCCCCCTGCTGCAACCCCTGGGGAGAGGCTGCTTTGGGGTTGTTAGAAAGTCTCAGCATGGGAATTTGGTGTGGAATGCAGTTTAAAGTGTACATTTTCCTGTGTGTTTGAAACACAAATATGAAGTTCTAGCACTTTTATCGCTATGTGTGTGATTGGGGAGAGCCCAGGCCACCCTCCCCCGTCATGCTGCCCTCTACTCCTCACCTTGGAGAGAGTTCCAGAGCCCTGCCCTGTAGGCATGAGGCGGGGCCTCCATGCCAACAGAGCCCTCGGTTTCCAGTGTCATTTCATTTCTGGAACCTGCCAGCAACACTGGAGTCTTCTACATTTCCCGGCTGTGCAGAACGAGATGCTGGGTGTTGTGTGTCTGCTGATGGAGACAGCTGACGCCGGCTGAGCCTGCTTCCTCCTGCTCTTTGTACGGGTGTAGCTCAACAGCCCTTACCGAACCGGCCAGGCCGCATTGCCAGGGCCAAACGTTGCAACATGGTGTGGAACAAGTGTGCCAATGACGCCAGGCGTGTTTGCTTGCATGCCGTGAAGGCTGCTGAGTGCGAGGATGGGTGTCCCACCGCCAAAGGGTGCAGAGAGCTCCGGTGGGGCTAGGCGCTGTGAAACTCTGGGAGATTCTGTTTTCTTCTTTGTAAGATAGAACTAACACTGCTCAACCCGGCCAAAAGCACGGCGGGCCAGACAGCCATCCCGTGCCCCTGAGCTGTTTTGTAAATGTGGGTAAACACCCTTGGCATCTGCTGCAGGGAGGATTGTGGGATTGGTTTGTAATGCGACCCGGCAGGGACTCATTCCCTTAGAGGCCATTTGAGGAAAAGCAGAGGTGGATACCAGGGACTGTCGCCTTTGTCCTGTGGCCCCGAGGCCTTCCTGGTGGCACTACTCGGGCTCGGCTCTGGCAGTGGCCATGGAACCTCATCCTCAGGCCGGTGACCCCCGCCTAGTGTTCTCCCAGAAGGCTCGGCCACTGCACAGCCTCTGGGGGTTGCTGGCTGCTTCCCTGTTTATTCGTTTCCCCTCTTTATGGGCGATGCCATCCCCAACCCCAAGGAAAGAAAGCCTGGTCTTCTGTGGGAATGCCAGTGGCAGTGCCCTTCTCTGGAAGTCATTCCATTGGGAGCTGGGGCAAGAGGCCCCTTTGTGTCCAGTGGCCGACCTGGGGACATGGAGGTCTGGGAGCTGCTGTGTTCAGTTTTGAGGGCCAAAGGGGAAGTGAGGGGTGGGCAGGCCGGCAGGCAAGCATTCCACAGACCTTGGACGTTTGGTGGCCCTCATCCCCAAGGCTCCAGCGTTGCCTGGTGCCTGCTGTTCTCGAGAGGAGTGGGTACTCTCTGGTGTCTGGGAGCTGCCCCAGGGGCTTCCCAGTCAGGCCTCTTTATTGCTTGTGTGGGAACAGGTGTGCTTTCATCCCTGGCAACCAGCAGAGAGCCCAGACCTTTACTGAATTAGATGACAGAGTTGAATCTGAAGCAGGTGGGAGAGGAAGAGTGTGCTGTGACACCATCACTGTGATCTGACCTGACGTGTCCTGCCTGCTCAGCGGGGAGGGCCCTGCAGGACAGAATGGGAAGCAGAGGGGGAGCCTGACAGAGGGAGCTGGATGGGAAGGGTTGGGCATGCTGTGGGGGGTGGGGGGTTTGCCACTCACCTGTCATCACCGTGAGCCACTTCAGGGACTGTCCCTATCTTCCCACGCTGTGGTCATAGACACAAGTTTGTGGTTGATCTCATGCTCACATAGATGCCTCTATGGCCCCCAGGCCTGCAGCGCTCCCTGGGGACCCTGTTCCTGAGGGGCAGGGGGGTCTGTTGAATTACTTGCCCTTGGGAGGCCTGCTTTGTTTGGTCTCACTGCCCCAGACGGAAAGCTGCCTGAGACCGGAATCAACACATGGCTGGTGAAGTCTGAAGAGTTTGGAGGGAGATCGCAGGTATTTGAAGAGACTCACCTGTGCCAGCCAGCTGTAGGATGCATGGAATGTTTAGAGGTGGTTCTGAGCATACGGTATAGTATATTGGCCCCATTGTATGGTTCAGGCAGATTAAAGTCAGGGTTCATTTTCTTCGCTGTCTAGCGGCCATGGCCTTGGCTGTGGCTTTGGACATGGCTCACCTGCAGCAGGGTGAGGTGCCTCAGGTATCCCGTCAAGGCCTCATAGCTGCGTGTCTGCTTTAGAGAGAGGTGTGCTTTCCAGTGGCTCCTGCTTTGCCCTCAGCGGCCCCAGCCTGGCCTCCCTCCCTAGCATATGTGGGCTTTTCTCTGTCGATCCCTTTGATCCTGCCATAGTCAGACTAGATAACAAGAAGCCCAGTTTGGCACAGTGCAGGGCCCCATCCCTGCACCCAGGTTGGGAAAACACTGATACAGTGATAGGACATCTTCCTGAAGACCCTCACCAGGTAGCAGGGGTGTGGCTGTTCCTGTGCAGGACTCAGTAATGTCCTCTGCAACAGTCCGCTCTGCTCTGTGTCCTCCTCCCGCTCGTGCACATTGTCTGGTCTGCTTTGTCCAGGGCTGGTGGGTGCTTATCTCCTTCTGCTGTGGTGCCTTTTCATGCAGGGGGTGGGGGGCGGGGGCGGGGGAGAGCCAGCCATCCTGGGAGAGGCTGCCCTGTGCCAGTTTCTCCATCTGAAGGTCTGAGCCTCTTTGCCTCCGGGGCTCAGGGAACATGCCGTTCTGCAGCCTTTCTGCGGTGCCCACCTTAGGTCCTCTGTGACATTGCACGCCCTTAGGGTTGAACTGTGCCACTTGCTTGATAAGTGTCGTCCTTGAGATAACTGTCCCCCAACATGTGTCTGCTGCCGCCGGAGGAGAGCGGGATTTAAGCCCACTGAACAGTTCTGTCCTGTCTGCGGGGCCCTGGGCCAGGGCTGGGCGAGATGGCGGGTGTGGGGTAGTGCAGGGGCTTGTGCCTGTGTCTGGGCAGACCGCTAGGTCCACTGCCTCATTCAATTTCTTGCCAATCAAGTCAGCCGGGCCGTTTTTGTGTAGTAATAAGAGAAAAATTTAAATTCTCACTTCCCCTTGTGCAGAGTGGTTTACCAGGAGGCTGTGATTGCCTGGACTCCTCAGCCGAGGAGAGTTTCCGTGGCATGGTGGTTAGATTTTGTGCAGAATGGTTCACTTGGAAGTCGGCAGCTGCCCTGGGCCACTCAGCCGAGGAGACTCTGTGGCTTAGTGGTTAGATTTCTGCTTGCACGAAGGCCCGTAGCTTGACTGCCTGATGGGTACCTCGGCTGCAGGGTCTGATTCTTCTTGCCTAGAGCTGATGGGCTACTCCAGGTGACCTTGGGGAAGCTCTGTGCTGCTGGCTCCCTCATACCTGACCCTGGCCTGTGTTGGCTGGTTCAGGGGGCTTGAGTTCGCGGTTGGCAGCTCTGGAGGGGCCGCACACTCCCAGAAGGGGCTCCTGCTGGCTTGGGACCTGGAGTGTGTGTGGCAGCCTTTCTTACTACGAATCCTACTGTTTCCCAAGCAAGCTGAGGGAAGTGCCCGCTCTGTAGCGCGGCCCCAGAGCTCCCAGAGTGCTTGCTCCCAGGCTTTCCCTCCGCAGGCCTCAAGTGTGCCTTCTCCCCTTGGGGGGCCCACACCCGCCCTTGCTGCCGAGGCTTCTGGCCCATTCTCATATCCCAGTCCGTGGCCTGTTCCTGTATGTCTCCGAGGCCAAGGTCTGGAAAATGAACCTCGGGCTGCAGAGAACTGATGCTTTCCCCCCATCTGCATGTGGAATGAGAAGGAGCTCGGAGTGGGACTCTGTCTCAGGAAGCGGTTGGAGCAGGTGGAGTCCCGTGTCTTCTCTGGAGGGCATTTGCTGTCAGAGCCCAGGTCAAGTGCACAGCGGTGTGGTGGGGGCGGTCGGCCGCCGGAGCCCGTGTTCTGGGCGTCGGAGCCTTGCGTCTGCGGTGAGCCCGCGCAGCGTCTGCTTGTTATGTAATGTGACAACACGGGGATGAAATAGAAACCAGATGTCGGGGCGGGGCGATGCAGTCCTCATCAGTGGGCGCCGGCAGGCCACGGCCTGACTCTCCTCCTTGCTCTGACCCGACGGCCTGAGAGGACTGGCTCTGGGGGGCCGCCGGGACGCAAACCAGAGGCTTGGCTAAAGGTAAAGTGCAAACCCGCTGCGATTCACTCGTCTGAGGAAACTGTGCGGGTTCTCCGTGTCCCGTTCTGTAACTGCACGGGCCGTCCCGTGTGGCCTGGCGACTTGCTAGCTGGTCACCTTAGAATGTTGGAACTCCACGGGTGCAGAGCGGAGGCCTCTGCTGTCTCCCCTCCAGCCTCTGTGCCTTGTGCTGGGGTGTGGGGTAGGTGGAAAGGGGATCTGCGGTTCGCTGGGGCGTGGGCACTGCCCGTTGGGGGAGGGGGCCGTTCGCCACCCCTGTGCCCTGCTGTGGGGTGCTGCCGTCCTCTCCCAGGACACCAAGGCCCCGTCACCCATGCCCTGTGAGACTGTACCACACATGCCCCGCTTTGCCCTGAAGTGGGGTGCCTCACTCATGTTTCGTTCTTGTCTAAACATCAAGACGATCTCCTTTACTGTGATTTTCCATTGGCTGGTCTTCCAGAGAGATCTGTCGATTCTGTACTTTGGTAAGAAGACCCCTTGGGAAAAAAACCTAGGAATCTTGGCTGCAGTTTCTTGTCCCTGGGTTTCTTTAAAAGCCTCAGCGGGTTGTCACATTCTTGTTAGGAACATCTGTGCTGACTGCCACTCAGATCATCTTGTTGTCCTGTGTCACCAGGGGCCCAGCTCAGTGAGGTGGAGCCAGGTCTGTGGGTCCATCAAGTCCCGACACGAACTTCCCCACGGGGCTGTCACTCCGCCATCTCTGAAACCACAGCCAGCATTCACGCTTTGCTCTCTGGCTGCTAGGCCCATGCTAAGCACGCGAGTGGAATTTCTTACAGAATCCTTCGAACACACCTGTACAAGCAGGTCATTTTATAACCCCATTTCACTGTGAAGAAACAGGCCCAAAGAGTGGGTGCCGTGCCTGGGGTCTCACTGCTGCGGCTGTGGCAGGGATCCCAGCCAGGCCGGGCCTCTGGCAGCAGGTCGGCTTGGTTTCCCAGCTCTTGGCTGTGGGGCCCTCGTTTCCGGGTGGACACGGAGTCTCCGCTGGGTGTTGCCCCCGGGCTTTGTGTGTTCAGTGTGTGTAGGAACGTCAGAAGCAGGGGGCAGAGATTTTCACCTTGACATGGGGAGATGTGTGTGCTGGTCCTAGATCCCTGTCCTGGGAGAAAACGTGAAACGCCCCAACAGCCTTGTTCCATTACAACTGTTCAGAAAGAGAACTTGGAAAAAACCTACCCAGTGGTGTTTGGAAGACTAAGTGTGGTTGTCAGAAAATTATCCAAGGAAATAGAACTTTCCCTGAAATCATTTTCTCAAACAGGAGCTGCTGTTTGACCCTTGAGAACCCACGGTGAGCCGTGAAAGGCCGAGGTGCAGGAGCACCCTGGTTTCGGGTGGGGCGGGGTTGCTGTCACCATGCAGAGGACCAGGCCCCCAGGACTCCTGACTGGTCTGGCTGCCAGCCCGTAAGGCCTGCCTCGCCCCAGCAGGGGCCATTGGGCACCACAGGGAGGCTGCCATCGTGTCTGCGTCTCAGGCTCTGTGGTGCTTTGTTGCTAAATATAATCCCTTCTTTGTGTTTCTGAAAACAGCCCATGTGTCTCTGAGGGTCTTGGGTACAGACCCCCCCCCCCCGCCGCCCGTCTGGCAGAGGACAGACACTGGGGCACAGAGCCCATTCTAGGTACAGGCTCTGTGTGCCCAGGGCTCTTGCCCTCCTTCTTGTTCAGTTTCGAGACCCTTCTGGATACCTGATGCCATGAGAAGGCAGAGCCTGAGAAGGGTCTTCCTGGCAGTGCAGCTCCAGCGTGTGTAGGGCTGGAAGAGGAGCATGGCCAGTATTGTGCCCAGGCCTGCAGTGCCCATTGGCCTCTGTTCTCTGTCGTGCCAGGCTTGGGGTGCCTAGCTCCCAAGGGAGGTGGAGCAGAAGGGAACAAGGGGTTCAGGCCCTCCTTATGCATCCCCAAATATCCCATGCATCTCAGAAGCCTTTTCCAGAAGGTTCTCTTTGAGTAGTCCCTGCTCAGTGTGGGACTGGGTGGGAAACAAGGTGAGGGTCACCAGCTGTTGTCCAGGGTACCAGGGGGTGAGGGTTCTGCCTTTGTTCTTACTATCCCCCACCACATACCCCTGTTACCTTTTAAACCAAGCGGGTGCTGGGGCCTTGTCTGAGGGTCTCGGTTCTGTCATCGGCTGGGCAGTGCTGGGGACCCTGCCCCGGTGGCAGTCCTTGCTGTTGAGCAGGTGTCCGATGGCTTGTTTTAAATGAAGAACATTTTTCCCGACTTTGGTTTTGCATGATGACTGAAGGCCTGGAGCCTGGAGCATGGTCAGGTCTCTGTGGTCTGGCGACTGAGGGACAGGCTACATGAAGGGCCCAGACATGTGTTCACTCAGGATCGCTCAGCCTGGGTGCAGGTGTCAGCCGACTCAGTCACTGACTCTCCTTGGTCGCAGTCACTGACCTCTGACCTTGGGGCAGCGGCCTCCATCTGACCGACCGTCGGCCCAAGAATCCCAGCAGGGACTGAACTTCTTCTGTGTTCAAAGTGTAGGAAGAGATGGGAAGTGCCAGGAAAACAGCAGAAATTAGGGATTTCTTCAGAGATGAGACTTCTGGGGAAAAGCTAGGTATCTGTGACCCCAGATCCATCATCAGATTCTAGAAGCAGGACTATTGGAGGCATTCTCTGAGATTCTGAATCATCAACTCATTATTTAAACGTGATGATCCCCTCATGTAGGCAGTCTAAAACAGCAAGGAGAATTTCTGCTGTGGCACTGCACCTCTGAGTTTACCCACAGTTCTTCATCCTCTGACAGACAAGTAACCTGATCCTTCTCTGTTTGCCGCCTGCGTGGTCATCTTGAATGTCTTTGAGATTCATGGCCTGTGAGGGCAGTTGACAGCTGTGTTACCAAATGTGTTTAGGTAATGGGCTTCAGAAAAATGTTTGCTAAGGATTTGTCTATACAGACTTAACTGGGCGTGTGCACTTATGTGTGTGTGTGTGTGTGTGTGTGTGTGTGTATAAATACATTTAAATTTGAAATGCAAGTTTCATCGGTCCATTTGTCTAGGAATGGCTAGAATTTAGGAACTAAATGAAACTAAGCTGCACATATGCAAATAATTTGAACATGATTGAAAACCAAACTGAGTTCTTATTTATCCTGCCTACAAATCTGGAAACTTGTAGAACTTATTTTGGCATTCTCTTTTGAAAATAATTCATGCAGAAATAGTGTTATATATGCAAAAATACAAAAAAGGGTAGAGAAAGACCAGAAAGCCCTTTGCCCCTTTCTGGGCTCCAGCAGAGTGGCTTCCACAAGGAAGGGGCAGGAGTGGTCTATTCTGGTGTCAGCTCTGAGTGCCTGGGTGGGGGTGGGGAATGCCTGTGGCATGGCCTTTGGGGAGACCCAGACTCCCCAGTAAAGGGGGTGCAGACCCACAGTGCTCCCTTGAACCGGGCACCACGAAACCATGCAGAAGGAGTTAGGAATGTTCCAGAAATTGTACTGAGGATAGAGGTTTGCCAAACAAAGTCCTTATGTCAATTCCTGATACATCTGCCTCCTCTTGGAGAAACCTGTAGTCCACCAATGTGTGTGAACGCTTACTGCGGGGTGACGATCCCTGCGGTTAGGGGATACAGCAGAACATGAGAAGAAAAAATAAGCTGAACGTGCCTATATCTGTGCCATACCAATTGATTTCTCATCTGTACTTAGAGAAACACTCACGGAGCATTCGGCCGGCCCAGAAGGTGCCCAACTCCTGAATGATCCGGGAATGGGTGCTGTCCAGACTGCCTGCCCCTTGCCACTCGCCTTCAGCTGGGCCCTGCGGGTCACCATGAAGACCTTGGCCCCAAATCCTTTTCATTTTCTTTCTTTTCTTTGCTAGCTTTAGAAAACCCTAGGTAGAATCCTGTTTTTGGTTGAAAGTAGGCATTTGTACTGAATAGTTTGGGAAGCAGGTACCAGCAGCGTCTGCAGGCCCAAAGGGACAGCCCAGCCTTTGGGTTCCTGCCTCCTGGGGCCTCTTAGCGGAAAACAGTGGTGTTTATGGAGCCCAGCAAAGGGGAACATCGTCATCTGTGTACAACTTTCCCTCAGGCCTGGATCTCCTTTAAAACAGCATGTCTTTTGAAGGAGCAAGAAGTTTAAACAGACTTAAACAATTTGTTTTGCACACAGAGGTTTTAGGATGTTTTCTCGAATGCTCTGTTATTCCAGCTGAGCTTCCCAGGAGCCTTGCAAGCTCAGCTGGGCCTGCCGTATGAGTCTGCTCTTCACTTTATTAATAGTGAAAGAGCACCAAGCCACCACCTGGCATCCTTCCCCACTCTCCTTGGGGTCTACTGGGCCCTCAGGGCAGGACAGAAGCCTTGTTGCCTGCCTCCCCACCCCAGGACAGGCCTGGCCACGCCCACCCAGGGGTTCCTGGGCTCTGCCCTGCAGGTATCCTGCATTCATTTCATTGATGAATGAGGGACCAGATTCAGCACCTCCTCTGAGGTCAGCAGGCCTCTGTCCCTCAGGCCCTCTCATGGTGGAGCTGCATTGCCTGCCTGGGGGCTGTGCTCAGTGAGGGGAGGGCCAGGGAAGGAGGGGCCCAGGAGGCCACTGGGTCTAGAGGCTGGGATCCTTAGTAGATGCTCGATGGGGGCCCAAGGCTCAACATTGACAGGGACCCCAGGGGAAGGGGACCTTGGGCATTGAGTTGGAGCCAGAACCCCGGAGCCTGCCCAGGAGGCGTGGGTGCACGCCGTCCCCTGCTGTCTGTGCAGAAAACACAGCTGCAGCAGCTTCTTTTTAAGAATGAGGAACGGGCCTCTGGTTGCTGGAGAGTGCAGTCAACAAATGAGCTGTTTCCACAAATGCCACGGATGGCGAGCAGGGCTGACTCGAGCTCTTACCTTGAGCCGATCAGTGAGGCAACAACTCAACTGGTCAGTTTCCTCAGCCAGGAGTCAAAAAACAGCACTGGAAATGTTATGAGGGTTTCAAGAGGAGAACAAAGCAAAACGGCTGCAGTGAGAGGATCCCCAGGAGAGCAGTGGGGCCGTGCCCGTGGCCAGCGGCCACCTCTGTGCCAGCAGCTGGTCTCCACCCACTACCATCGGAGGTGTTTGGGGGGAACGTTGCAAGAGGGTGAAACCGGCTGCCTTTATCGAAGACGGTGGTCTGGGTGAGGAGAGGAAGCGAAGTTCACCCAGGCACTAGAGAAAGACAAAAATAAATACATTAGTGTAGATAGAAAGCAAGAAGCAATTATTTCTAATTGTCAGGTTCTGGTGGTTTCCCTGGAGCCCCATCATTCGGGCCATCCCAGGCCTGCCCTTGCTCCTGCCGCTGACGAGGCCTAATGCCCACGCAGGACGATGGGGTGAGCATCTCTCTGGCCCCTCTCTAACGCCCCCCCCCCCAAATCTTTCCCTCTTGGGAATACCAGTTTTCATGTCTCAGCATTCAGCAAGGACCCTGTGATGGGGTAGAATTCAACCTGAGAGCCACTTTTGGGGAGGGGAAAAGGGGACTTGCTTTCTTAAGAGTGAACAACTGTCAGATGATTTCCTCCATGGACAGTTTTTCCCAAAGGGGGTACTTGTTTAAAATGCTCCGTGTCCACAGGGCCCCTGCTATCCTCAGGCTAAGCAGAAGTACAGGGGGTGCTGTTTTCCTGGGGTCCTGGGGCCTGGGCTTGGGGGCTGGCCAGCAGTGCCCAGTGTCCTTGGGTTTCTTGGTTCCTTCCACTGCGCAGCTGGAAAAAGGAGGATACTGGAAATGTTTGGAGCCCCTGGGCAAAACTAGCATGTAGAGTCCCCTCCCACAAGGGAACTTCTTCTTCCCAGGTCTGCTGGCATGTCTGTGAGCTGCCTCGAGGACAGCAGAGTTTCCCTCACACTTGGATTCTGCTCGGGGGTCTCCACACTCTGCTCCCGTCCCAACAGGCCGAGGGGGACCTGTGTGATACCATGGCCTTGTTGGAGCAACAGATGAATTGCTGGTGTTGTACTTGCCCTGACTCTGAAGATCCCTGGAAACTTCCCCTGGACAGCGGCTTCCGCGTGGAGGGTCCACATGCTCCTTTGGAGAAAATGTTCTCCAGCTCCAACAGAGACCTTGGTTTTATCGCATGAGCCCTGCGGGTGTCCCAGCTGCCTTTTGTCACAGGCTGCGAGCCGTGCCACTACAGGTGTCTTCCGTTCACTTTGCTGGGCTTCAGTTCAGGCCCCTGATTGCCCTGAACCTTCTCTCCGTGACTGTAGAATTGTTCCAGGCTCTGTACAATGATGACAAGCTTGTAAAGGGCTCACTAACCGTCTTACTTATTTAATTTTTAAGAAGGAAAAGCTAGGTGTCTTCAGTCTGAGGCTTGACCTCTTTGATAGCAGTGGTGAGCTCGTTTGCCTGGGAACCCAAACCGTGTTGGGATGTTCTGCCAGCATCCGCAGTCCAATACCACGGTGGCGTTGATGACATCTTTCTCATATGTGTTTCCCGAAGAAGGACGTTCACAGAGCATCAGCAGGATTCGGGAATGTGGGCCTGCGTGGAGGGCCTTGCTTGGCCTTGTTCTGAGTTGTCCGAGACTTGTGGTTACTCTCTGAGCCGATGGGGGACGGTTATGCTCGGGCCAGACAGGCAGGAGGAACATTCCACAGGAGTGAGAAACTCACGAGCTCTAAAAATACACCACAAAACCTGTTAGCATTTCTGATAGGGGCTGGGAGAGGAGGCCGACTTTCCAGAGCCAGGAGTGGGGGAGGACGCGCTCCCTCTGCAGACGGCGCCTCCGGCTGGTAGGTGGAGAAGGTGGGAGACAGGCCCTCTCTTGGGGGAGCTGTTGGGCCCTTGCCTGCAGGGGCTCATATGGGAAGGCCCTGTTCTCTATGGAGCCTGAGGGAGGAAATGGAGGAGCAGATGTGGGGAACGGCCTTCACCACCGGGGCGGGGGGGGGGGCGGGGGGGGGGGGGACACAGAGGAGTGTCAGACCCCACCTGCCTGGCCAGGTGGCCCCAGAGGGGAGAGAGCAGCTCAGAGGTCAGAACGCTTGCCCCAGGGTGGGTGTTCACAGTGCTGTGAGGACTGGCTCTCCTACCTTCCCTTTGGGGCCACATAGGTTTACACAGATAGACTGCGCAACATGAGTCATGGGCTTTTTGCTTCTCCTCCTCCCTCCAAGCAATGTGTGATCATGGAAAAGGAGAAAGCAAGACGAGAGGAGTCTGGAAAAAGTCCGTAAGAACTGGTGAGGGGAAAGCTGGGCGTTTTCACAGCTGCCCAGTCCTGGAGGGGAGTGGACTGTATGCTCGTCCCACTTGTGTGTTTGCGTTCCCACTCGGCCCGGCTTCACCCACGTTCATAGAACAGAGGCCGCTGCAGCTGGGAGCAGAGGAAAAGACACCACGACACAAAGATGGCTTTGTGAATGGGGACCGCTTGGTCCTTTAATCCAGAGCTTCCCGCGACAGTGGAAGTGGCCCGCGGCTACTGTGCCAGATCCCGTCGCCACTAGCCTTGTGTGGCAGTCGAGCACTCAGACGGGACCAGTGTGACTGGGAAGTAGAACTTCATATTTAATTTAATTTGAATTCATTTTAATTTTAAGTACCCCCTGTGGCTAGTGGTCACTTAACAGAGGAAGGCTCTAGAAGGAGGACTTGAGGATCTGTCCTCTGTTCAGTTACTTGAAAATAGAAGGCTTAATCCTTTTGAATTTCCTGGTTGGATTAAAAAAGAGGCTTGCTTGTGTTGGGAATATTTTAACAGTGAGTGGCCTGGGCGGTGTCGGCACAGTGCTGAATTTATGGTCCTTCTCAAGGCTGTTGGGAAGATGGCACGAGAGGAAGCCTGTGTTGCAGACGTGCACACCGGTGGTTCCAGGCGGGGGTTCATCTGGTCACAAGGAACAGACATTTCCTCAGTGGTGGGTAAAGGGTGTCCATTGAGGGAATTTAGGAGAAGTTCTTTAGAATACAATAGAGGAAGTCTTCTGGCATTATTGCCCCCTTCCCCCCTTCCCTCCCTCCTTTCCCTTGCCCCTCCCCCTTCCCCACCCCTGCGCCTTCCCATCTGCTCTGTCCTCAGCTGTGTCCCTGCACTGGTCTGGCTTGTCTGCTGTGTCCCTCTCATGTTACACACTCTGGGAGCAGCCAGCGTGAGCAGGGCGGAGCAACAGGACACCCCGCAAACGGACATCCACATGGACTTTACACAGTCTGGGGTCTGTAAAGTCACTGGGAGCCAGCCAGCGTAGACAGACCTCGCTGCGTGATTCCGCCCTTGACCCTTCTTCTCAACTCAGGGAGTCCGCTTGTTGATGTGTGTACTTCGGAAAGGTCCTGGGCCATTGAGTGTGTGGGCGCTCTCCTGTTGAGTATCAGGTGACTGTGTGTGGCGAGCTTGTCCTCGCCCTGCGTGTGTAGGGCGGCCCTCCAGAGTGTACTCCGCTCTGCTTGCTTGTACGCCCTGAGGGGGAGCCAGAGCTGTGCAGGGTGTCTGGGGTGGGGTGGGTCTTCCGCTGGCCTCGGCCTGTGCTGGGCCCCATCTAAAATAGCCTGGAGGGGCCGCTGTCTCTGTGCTGGGCAAAGAAAAAGTTTGATCATCGCTGCGTTGACTTTTGGGGGCTGTTCATGATGACAGGCGCCCCCCCACCCCATTTTGTAAATATTTGACACAGAAGGGGTGTTTCCTGGCATAGTATGTGTTTGAGGAAATAATATTATCCGTCGTGTGACGCAGTTAAGTCTATGAGAGGTTCTGAGTAATTGGATGGAAAGGATTCTGCTGGGGAGATGCCACATGCAGGCCCGGGAGGTGACCCGTGAGGCTTTTGGTCCTGGCAGGTTCTGCCGAAGAGCGCTTGAACCTTGGTCTCAGGGCTTTGTAAAATGCGGCCGGTGTTTCTGTGTGTGTGCTCATGTGTGCTGCTCGTTGGGGTTGGGATAAAGCAGGACTGGAACGAGGACGGTGGACGGGACTGAAGGCCCCCGAGGGTCGTGGTGCAGATAAATGAGCGTCTCAACACCTGGGACTCTTGCAAGTGGCTGGGCTGAACAAGGGTTGTGATGGAGAGGTGGCAGGGCCCAGGAGATCTGCGGTGTGTTCCTTCCTTCCCCCAAGGTGCCCCAGTGTCGCCCCCGGGTAAAGGGCTGCTGTGGTTATGGGTCCCTGCCACAAGTCAGGTTCTGGAAGCATCTTCTGTTCCTGGTGATGCTCGGGGGTGTGCCAGCCTCTGAGGGGTCACAGCTTTTCCAGGGGACCAGCCAGATCTGCCAGGAAGCCCGGGTTTGTCTGCTTCCAGAGGGCCTAGACATTCCCCTGCTGGGCGCTGAGCCTACCTTCTGCTGCACTTTTGGGCAAGAGGATTCTGTAGTTTGGTGATTCGGGTTTCTGTTTTAGGCCATTGATTGCTTCATGGTGTGACTGGATTGTGTGCACGTTCACCTATTAGGGTTTCCTCAAGCTGACTGACCCATGGCGCGGGGTTTCTCCCACATTTTATTTAACCACTGCCTCCTCCTGGTCCCGTCGCCCACGTCAGTGACAGCGATGCTGGGGACGGGCGCACGTATGACAGCAGCACCCCGAGGGGAGGGCTCTGGGCAGCTGTGTAACAGATTGCTGCTCCTCAGTTGGAGGAACACCGCTGACCTTCGTGTTGTGAAAATTGGCTGTCCCTCACCCGGTCTCTGTTTCCTCCAGGGTTCCGGAGTGGTGACCACAGTCTTCATAGAAGTCTCCTCTTTTTTTTTGATCTCCGGCTGGTGTAGCCTGAGCAGGCTGGGGTCCAGCCTGTCTGGTGGGCCTCGAACAGTCCTGAGCTGGGTCTCCTGAGCGGTCCTGAGCTTCAGTCACCAGTGCCTCAGTGCCTTGGTGGGGTTGTGCAGGGAGGTATGCCTGCTGGCTGGGTGGCCTGGCGCTTAGGAGCGTCGTCAGCACGTGGCAGAGAGGGCTCACCGTGAGCACACTCTTGAGCAAGGGGCCTTCTCACACAAGTGGGTCCTCTCGGTAGGTTTCTTGGGCAGGTGGGCAAGCAGTAGCAGCACGAGATGACTGCTGTCTCCTGGCCACTCCGACGGATCAGAGTGTCTGGGCCTGTGTCCCAGAGCCCTTTCCATTCAGCTCCAGGCCGTCAGGGCGGTATCAGAACTGATTGCAGCAGTGGCCCGAGTGCAAGCCCAGGATGGAGAGCTCCATGTCCATTGTGATCCTGCTGTGCCCCAAGCCACAGAATTGGGTACTGGGTGCTGGGTGCTGGGTGCAGGGAGGGGGCCCCGGCCAGGCAAGCTCCACTGCCAGCTGCAGCTGCTGCTCATCAGCTTGACCTGGGACTGTGTCCTTAACCTCCCCGTGGCTGTCCTGGCTCTTTGTAAAGTGGATTGTGGAGCCAGTGACTTTGCAGGGTGTCTGTGAAGAGCAGGCACAAGAAGACCCCGGGCTGGCTGGCCGAGTGCATGCTGGCATGGCCCCGCTCTGTAGGCCGGACTGCCCTGCCTCTGCTCCTCCTCCCCATGCGGTGCAGTTCCTGCTCATGTGCAGAGGGTGCATCCGCCTCTCGGGGTCACCCGGGCCCATAGAGGAGATGAGGGGAGGGTGGGGTTTGCGACAAACAGTTGTGGATGGGCAGGGGCCCGCTTCAAGAGCAGCTCCCACAGCCCCGGGCTCGCTGCAGGACGGCCTGCGTTGCCACCATATGTCTTGTCGGAAGCGACTACTGTTCCACGACGTGACCATGTCATGGTCTTAACTCTAGGGAGAATGTAGGAACTTTAAACAAAAATCTGAATTAAGAGAGAGCAGGGGGCAAGTCCTAGACTGATTCAACTAGTCTGCGGGCTGCAGAGAGCGCCTAGAAGCGGGCGGTGGTTACTGAAGAAAATACCAGTGATGTTGATAGGTCCCATGACTTTTGTTCTCACGTGTGTGTACATGTGTGTGTATGTGTGTGTGACTTTTAAATACATGGGGAAGAGCTTTTTGCTCCTGCTCTTCCTGGGAAGCTCCAGAGAGAGCGTCCTGAGCAGGTGCATGTGGCAAGGCCTTGCCTCTCTGCCGCGGTGCCCTGTCCCCTGGCCCTCTGGCCCCTGTGCCCACAGCTCCTGAGCTGGATGTGAGTCTGCAGAGCAGAGAGCCGGACTGATGGACTGTCCCCCAGTGGCAGCATGGGCACCAGAAAGAGGGTTGCCTTGTCTAGTGAGCAGAGCTGCTGCTGCTTCTGACGAGTGACCATGACCCCGCAGACTGGTGGTGAGCCGGCCGGCCACCCGCGTGCAGCTCCTGCCTCTGTTCTTCACTGGTGTGGATGTACAAACTGCTTTTTTGTT
This sequence comes from Mustela erminea, assembly GCF_009829155.1. Lineage (NCBI taxonomy): Eukaryota > Metazoa > Chordata > Mammalia > Carnivora > Mustelidae > Mustela > Mustela erminea. The sequence continues at coordinate 45,054,161 of NC_045621.1, read as the reverse complement.
GTGCTTTGTTTCAAAGTTCGCTCTTGGCTCTGTCCCCTTGGTCACCTGCTTAGAGGCTTCCAATGAGGAAGCAAATGAGAACAGCTTCTTGACCATTGTGTGGCTACCGGAGGCAACAATAGAATTGCCTGTGGATTGGACTTGTCGGTGGGTGACGTCCATTTCTCCCAGGAGGCTGAGCAGTGTGGGGCTGCCCTGGGCAGTATGGGTGTGGGCCCCCCTGGGCTGTGTGAGCCCCCTGGACAGTGTGGAGCCCCCACTAGGTAATATGAGAGGTATGAGCCCCTCTAGGGGCTGTCTTGGACAGTGTAGGCTTCCCCCAGGGCAGTGTGGGCTACCCCCAGGCTATGTGGAGCCTCCCAGGGCAGTGTGGGCTCCCTTGTACAGTGCAGGGCCCTCCTGGGCAGTATGAGCCCCCCAGGCAGTGTGTGGGGTTCCCTCTGGGAAGTGTGGGACCCCCTCTAGGTGGTATGGGGCTCCCTTGGACAGTGTGGGGTCCCCCAAAGAAGTGTGGGCCACCCCTAGGCAGTGTGAGCCCCCCAGCCCCCACCACCTGGGGGCGGTGTGGCCTCAGCGGTTGTGTTAGTCTCCGGGGCAGGTGTGCTGTGCGGCCAGGGGCCTGGCCAGGATTGGCAGGCAGAGGCAGGGGGACAGGAGTGACTCTCTCCTGAGGAAAACCTGACATCACGAGAGAGAAGACACCATGGAGTCCTCCAGGGCTGGCCCTGAGCTCTAGGTCACCTGTGCACCTGTGAACCAGGTAGTGCTGTGGCTTATGGGGTGGGTGGGGGGGGATCAGTGGCCCCCCGGGGAGCACAGTGCTCTTGGGACAGTGGGACAGTGGGCTCGCACCCTCCGAGCATTCACAGAGCTGCAGTGCCCTCTCGTCCCCCATTTTGGAGATCTGGATAGTCATCTACCCCTTGTGGAAATTTCGAGGGTGCACCTGCATCCTGGTCACTCACCCTGCACCTGCTTCCAGCAGAGCTGACACAGTGCCTCTTGGTCAGGCCCCCAAGGCAGAGAGGGGTCCCAGGCCCAGACAGCCCCTCATGCCCCCATCCTGGCTTCCTGGGGACCTCGCTGTGTCCCTGATAGGGACAGGGGGCAGGGCAGGGGGCAGCCCAGTCTTTACATTAAGTAGCATAAAGATAATTATTTTTTTAAATATAAAAATACACAGAAATGGAAGTTTTGTTATTTTTTCCTGTGCCCCAGGGAACATCTTTTGGAAGCCATCTAGATCACTGTTCCGTTTCTTTGGCAAGAATAATCAAATACTGAATGTCAAGGGAAATGAGAGCAAATAGTTCCAAGATCCTCTGATGTAGACAGGCCTGGGAGCAGTGAGTGTCTCTGAGTGTATCTGCTGCAAGAATCTTCTGGGCTCAGGGAGATAAACTCTGATTCCTGTGCCTCACCCCCACGCCCACCTGCGACCCCAGGAAGCCCCAGGCGCACCGGGAAGTAACCCGGAGCTTTGTTATTTAAGGACTATGTTCACAGAAGAACCAGAACTGATCAGGGAAATGCTAAGTCGTGCAACAGGACTCCTGAGGCTGCTTCTAAATGCCAGCCAGTGTCGGGACCCTGATCCCAGGAAGCCTTGATAGGCTCTGAGGCTGTGGGAAATGTCCTGACCTTTATAATCTGAGTGTCCACGCTCAGAGAGACAGTACCCGCTGAAAGAAGGAAAAACAGCTGGAGCTGGGCTGCGGCAGGCACCCAAGGGCGGGGGCTCTGATCTGCCAGGCAGAGACCCTGGCCCAGGTGGTAATGAGACCCCTCCAGGAGATGGCAACAGCGTCTGTTCCCAAGGCATGCATGTGGCCAAGTCCGCAGGTGCATGTGCCGCTGTGAGCGTGACGTGAGTCCCAGTGGAAGTGCGCTCTGCACACTTTTACAAGCTCCAGGACAGCTGCTGGTGTCTGTCTGCTTACGGTCATGCCTGGGTGCTGTCCTCCCCTGCCCCGGGACCTTGAACCATATCAGAGCCTCTGTGCCTCAGTGTCCCCGCCTGCAGAATGGGGACATTGAGGGTGCTGGCATCCCCAGCTCTCTCTGTGTGATGATCGGGTTGGTTGCTGACTCCTGGCAGGGCCTGGATCGGGGGGAAGGCGGGGAGGTGGCATGTCAGGAGCCACTGCCAGCCAGGTGTCCGTTTGTCCCCAAGCTGAGAAGCCTAGAGGAAGGATGGCTTAAGTCACTGGCTTGTTGCTTCCTATGACGCTCCTCACTGATTTAGTAAGGAGGAGGCCAGGGAAGAGGCCGCTGGCCATCTTTGCACTCTCTGCACACAGAAGCTCGTTGGCAGTGACTTTGTTGTTCTGTCGGTTTTGGTGAGGACGTTTTATTTAAGAAATAAGATGACATTTAGTCGGAGCAGTAAACCAGACACGAAAGAAGAGCTTTCAGGAGGTATAAGCATGGAGGCAAGAGGACAGGAGCCTTCTCTTGGAATAGGCAGTGATGCTTTGCTTTTTCCCTTTTTAATCATTGAAGTAGGAACTGTTTGTTTTGGGAAAGTCTTAGAAGAATGAGTGTATTTGAAGGTGGGGAAAAAACCCTCCTGATCCTCCTCTAATCCCGTCACTGTAGGTCATGGCTGTTACCACGTGCCTGGGTTTCTGTCCTCTTTCCTGGTGTTCTTTTGTGTCTTGTTGCTTTCTCCATTACTGGATTCTTGATGAATATGAGATTTTGCTGTTTTGCATTTTACGCTTACCGTTTTAGTATAACCATCCTTCCACACTGTAAGAAGATCCTTGGCGGGTCCTGGTGGCTGTGAAAGTTGGATTGGACAGGTGCTGTCCCACTGGAGACCTGACTGCTCCCGCTGTTGGACAGACAGAGGCTTTGAGGCTCTTGGTTGATGATGCCCATCTCTTGAGGAAGAACAGGAACCTAGCTTTTCTCACTCTTTGCCCAGTGTTAACCATCCTGTGCTCACAGTGTCCCCAAGGGAGATACCGAGGGCCTGAAAGCAGAGCAGGCTGCCTTGGAGGTCTTCTGAGCTCACCCTGGCCTCTCCTCCCCGTGCTCCTGGGCAGGCTTGCCCTGTGCTCCCTCTTCTGTGTGCAGCCCTGGTCTCGTGCCTGAGCCTTGCCCCCAATGGACTTTGGGGTTTCTGTGCATGCTTCTCTCTGTCCCTACTGACTGCCACTCTTCTTCCCTCCTGGGAAGGGATGCTCTCACGCACCCAGAACCCCAGGCCAGCCAGGACTCCTCTTTTTCTTCACACTCAGGGTTGCATGAATTTTCTGCAAGCATTTGTTCCTTCTCCTAAACATCTGTTTCCCCTCTCCCATTTTCTGTCCCCATTGCCACCGCCGTCTCTCTTGTGGAATCCAAGTGCACTCTGGACATCCCATCAGCCTATCCCACGGCTCCCAGAGAATCCGTCTAAGATGTGGGTCCATTGAGGGGCTCCCGTCTGTCCCTGGGAGCAAGAACGTGCTCTGTGACTCAGCCACCCTCATTGCCCCAGGGCCTCCCTCACCTTCCCTCTGGGCACATGTGTGGGTGGTGTGGTCCCTGTCTGAGTCCCGGGGTGATGGAGCACAAACAAGCAGGGTCTTAGATGCCTTCCTGCTTTGCCAGAGGTGGAGGATAGGGCTGGAGGGGAGAAAGGGGCATGACTCCCGTGGTCCTGCTCTTCCTGGAAATGTCTTTGGGTAAATTTATTTTGTTTCTTACTGCAAGTGGATGACATGAAGCCTCCTGTTTTTTTTAGTGTGCTGGGGCCCTCAGCAGGCCCTTGCCGTTGAGTGTTTGCCCACTGAAGTCTTCTGAGGAAGGATGGAGCCAGTTTCCGGCCTCCGGGGTGTTGAGGCCATCCCTTAGACGTGCTGGGACACACCTGAGCTATGTGTCTGGCCGGGCAGGTTGGTGTCCCCATGCAGGGTGTGGATGGGCCTGAAGGAAGGGAGTGGAGGAAGGACGGTGGGGAGGGCGTGTCCAGTGGAGCCCTGTGCACGGCTGGGCCTCTTAAGGAGGAGGGATGCGGTGGTGACCCCAGGCTCCTGCATGGGCTGATCTCTTGACTCTTGACACAGTCCCTTGGGCTGGTCATCCTGGGTCTCTGCCTTCATCAGGCTCCACCCCTGCCTGTCAGTCTAACCCCCTTTGACCAGGGAGGGTCTGGCTGCCCTGCTTTAGTGACTTGCCAAAAGACCCTCGCATCCGAGCCCCCATCCGGCCCCACTTTTCTGCCACATCTTGGAGGTTGGGGCCCTTGCCTCTCACCACCTACCCCCTGCCGTGGGAGCTGCCTTCAGGGGTTCACATCTACTGGTTAAGTGCTGGAGAGACACTACTGAAATGGGGTTTTTTAGAACCCTGGGGTCTTGCAAAGTGTTTACAAATTAACCGAAAAGCTGGGTGGGCAAAGGCAGGCCCTGAGGGCTTAAGAACCAGGGGAGCTCATTGTAAAAGAGGCTTTTCCAGTCTGTTGTTTCAGGGAGCCTGTAGCCTGTGGAGCTTCTGGTCCCCTCAAGTTCAGTCCTGGGCAAGGGTAGTTCTGATGGTAGACTGAGCCTTTTCCAGTGCTGACTGGTGGTGGCCCCCGGGGCCAGCATTTCCTGGAAACAGGGGACCCTGGGCCACCAGGGCATTGTTGCTGGCCCCACTCCTCAACCTGCAGGCCAGGTGGGCGGTTCCGTTTCCTTTCTAGAAGGATGTGCAGCTTTATTTTAAATTAAAAAAATGAAAACTATATCTGATAGACTTTCTTGTTTATTGTTTGGATGGTAACTAAAGTTGAAAATGTTCTTTTCCTGCCTGAACAGGGCTGTGCTTTGAGTGCTAATGGGCTGGCTTGAAAGGAGACTGTCCACTCAGAAATCCCCATTAAACAGTTTCCTTGGCTCCCGAGAGTTTGCCTCCATCCCACCCCTGTTCCAGAGGAAGAAAAAAAAGAATCAGTAGCCCCCACTCCCCCCACACACATAGCGGTACCTCCCACTGGGGGATGTTCCTGAACTGCACGCACTATTTGACCTGACCCACTATGTTGGCGTAATGTTCAGGTGGCTCCGCAGGGACCGAAGGGACACATTGTCAGTCCCAGCGGTCTGTGTTCTTCTGACCCTGCCCAGCGCCGAGGCTGCTCTGGTTTTGCACTGGGGCAGCTCGGTGCCCGCCAGCCCCTCAGATTCCTTGGCTTGGAGCTCGCCCGATGGGTGTTTACCCTGCCATTCTCATCGCAGACTTTCTCAAAGGTCTTTGCGTCACACCTCGAACAAACAACAAATGCTGGAAGGGTTTGTGTTCTTACCGCGGAGAGCAGCCAGAGCACTTTGTTTACTTGGAGGCCTGGCCTGGGGTGTTTGGAGTGGGGGGTGGGCTGGGGAGGGGGGCTCTGGGCCTCCCTGGAACGGCGTGTCTAGAGGCGGGGATGGGGGCAATGTGGCAGGTGTTCCTGAGGAGGCTGCCGCTGCTCGGGCTCCTGGACACCAGCGCTCTGCCTCCGAGGCCACTGCAGGTCACCCCAAGTCCCACGGCCCCCCCTCCTGCCCTCCAGCCCAGGGACCCTCAGGGAGGCCGCAGACAAAGGACTGGGCAGCCTCTATGGGTTCTGTTTTCATGCAGATGCAGCCAGCCACTTCCAGGGGCCCTGCCAGCCCGAGTTCCCCTGTACCAGGCTATCTGGAGCTTGGGCCCTTTTTCTAGAAGGTGCTGGTGGACGTTTGAAATCTTCTCACGGTATTTAAAATATGTGGCCTTGGAAGAGCAACACAAAAAGCACCCACATAGACATTTCCAGGGCTGCACCCCCCACCTGCCAGCCGTGCTGCGAAGTAGAAATTAACCTAAATTAGGAAGATAATTGTCCCCGTGTTAATTGTAGGTTGTCCTTTGGAGCTGTTTGCATTTGAGAGGCCTCAGCAGCCGGCTGGCTCTGGGCCGACCGGGCCTTCCTGCCTCTCGGCACCCCTTAGAGCCACAGTTCCAGAAAGGAGCCCTTTCTTGGAGTGTCCTCTCGCTCCACAGTCTCAAGGGGACATTCTCCTGCAGTCCCCATGTCAGCTGCGTGCCCCCCAGACCCCCCCCCCCCAGGATGTCCCTCCCAGAGGGCTGCAAGGCTCTTTCTACATACAGGCGATGCACACAGTCTCACGGCTGTTTCCAGCATGCATGCCTGGTGTCACAGCTGTCCTGGCTGATGGATTGCACTATCACACTTGGCGCTGGGGGCCGGCACTGGCACCGGCACTGGCAGGCCAGTAGCCTTGACCTCGCACCTTTCCCTGCCGTGGTTTAGGGTCCTCCTGTTGCCCCCTGGCACTCGGTGTAGGCTTCACACTAAGAATCCTGTGGGCCCTAGCAATGGTTCTGTGAGGGGTTTCCCACTTGGAAGCGCCCAGGTGAATTGCGGGCCGTCCCTGTTCCTGCGCACTCTGCCCGGGGGGAGGCAGGGGATCCTCTGAGCTGCTTGTTTCCTCTTTTGATTGGTTTTCTTGTTGCCTGGTTCACTTGCTCTGTCAGTCATGACCGGATAACACACTGAAGTAAAAATCTCAGTCCCTGCCCTCCCCAGGCGATGAGTCAGTATTGAACAAAGGTTATAAATGCCCCCCTTTCTCCCCAGTGGCCGGTAGGTAGTGTGGCAGCAGGGTGTTGTGTGTGTGTGTGCAGTGTGTGTGATGTGTGTGTGATGTGTGTGTGGTGTGGTACACATGCAGTGTGTGCGATGTGATACACACATGCACACACGATGTGTGACACGTGACACTCATGACACGTGAAATGTGAGGCGTGTGTCACACAATGTGGGACATACATCTGTGGTACACGATGCATGTGATACACATGTGACACGTGCAATGCATGTGATGCGTGCGACACATGTGACACACGATACACGTGTTATGTGATGCGTGTGACAGATGTGACAGATATGACATGTGCAACAAACATGACATGTGATATGTGAGGTACATGACACGATGTGTGGTATACATGTGTGCAATATGTGATGCGTGTGACACAGTGTGGCATGTGTGGTACACACAATACATGATGCATGTGGCAGTGTGATGAATGTATTTGTGACATATGATACTTGTGTATGTGACATGTGTGGCCTATGTGACACATGTGTGATGTGGGATATATGTGACACATGCATGACACAGGTGCTCCGTGTGTGGGGTGTAGGGTGCGTGGGGGCTGTGGGGTGTATAGGCAGGCAGACCTGCATAGCTGCAGCTTGCTCTGTCTCTTGCTCTTAAGATTGATCCTCCAAATTGTCGGTCCCCCCAAACTCCCTCTCAGAGACACTGAAGGCTCCCAAGGTTGTTAGTTTTACCACCGATCTGCTTTTCACAAGTGCAGAAGTGCCCTTCAACAATGGTAAGTGGGCTGCTCATTGCTGCTGTGTGTCCCCATGACAGGGGCTCTGTGTCCCACATCACCACAGCTGGGTATCCCTGGGACAGGGGCTCCGTGTCCTCCATGTCCTGTAGCACTATGGTGACGCGTCCCTGGGATGGGGGCTCTGTGCACCACTGCAGTGGGGCATCCCTGGGACAGGGGCTCCGTGTCCTACATGTCCTCCATTATTGCAGTGGGGTGTCACCGCGGTGGGGTGTCCCTGGGACAGCGGCTCCGTGTCCTACATGTCCTCCATTATTGCAGTGGAGTGTCTCCAGGATGGGGGTCTGTGCATCACTACAGCAGGGCATCCCCAGGATGGAGGCTCTGTGTCCCGCACCATGCCTAGGCATCCCCAGGAAGGGGGCTCCGTGTCTTCCGTGTCCCATATAACTGCAGCGGGGCGTCCCCGGGATAGGGGCTCTGTGTTCTGCATCACCGCGGTGGGGCGTCCCCAAGACGGGCTCCATGTCCTCCATGCCCCGCATCACTGCAGTGGGGCATCCCCGGGACAGGGGCTCCCTGCCCTCCGTGTCCTGCATCACTGCGGCTGGGTGTCTCCATAGTCAGACATTACAGTGGAGAAAGAATTAATTAAGAAAATTGGGAACGAACTCAGAAGATGGAGTAAATTCTCATAATATGGGAAATGTTAGCTTATATTTGGAAAAGAAATAATAAATTTAGTAAAAATTGTTGATGCATTTAGGATTTTAAATTAAGAGACTTTCTGTGGATAAAGCCGAGTTTTGGAACCCAGATATGTATTAACTCTTGGAGGCTTTGTTCCCTAGGTGCTCTGGCTGGGAGGGAACACATATTCTCTGTAGCTGACGGGGCCTCCTTTATTTTGCTCTTTCATATGCTTTACCTAAAGCAGAAATGGTGAGTAAAGATCATGATCCTTTTTAAAAATCGGCTGTGGTGGTGACAGCTGGGGGAGCTGGTGACGGCTGGGGGAGCCTACTTGGCATGACCTCAGCAGGTGTTACTGGGGGTCTGTGCACCCCTGGCAGGGGTAGGGGAGTGGAGTGATGGAGGGGGCTGCTGCTTCTCCTGGGCTTTCAGAGTCCTCTTTCCATTTATGAGGGCACAGTGCCAGGCACACATGCGGTTGGAGTTCAGTGAAGACTTCGTGAGGAAAGGAGGGAAAACTGTTATTTAAAAGATTTGCTTCCTTGTTGGGAAACTCAGAAACGTGCATATTTTAACACAAAGAAAGGTTAACCTGCAGAAATGCTTCCTCCTAAATGAAGACTTGTCTGAGTCAGAAGCAGACCTTTCCTTTTGTGGTTGGTGCTTATGGAAAACAAAGTAACAGCAGGAACCATCCATGCCTCCCAGCCTTGAAGGTCACCTGTGGTTTTCCTCCTCTGACTCCTCAAGTTTTGTTTCATGTTCAAGGCTTGGAGTTTTGTGTATGGTGCAAGGTAGAGATTAATTTTCTTTCCTCATTTCGATAACATTGGTGTGACACTTACCTTCCCTTTCCCAGGATGGCCACACCGTGGGCTCCAGCGGAGATCATGTTCGCCCTGGTCCCGGGCCCTGTGCTGGTCCAGGGGTGCCATGACAGGAGTGAGGCCCTGGTGTCCTCTGCCCGCTCTTCCTGCAGGGAAGAGAGCAGGGCTCTCTGTGCTTGACCCCTACAGAGATGTGAGCGCACCAAGGACAGGTTCCTTTAAAAAAACTAAGGTGCTGAGGGGGCATCTGGGTGGTGCCGTCCGTTGAGTGTCTCACTCTTGGTTTTGGCTCAGGTCATGATCTCAGGGTTGTGAGATCGAGCCCCATGTAGGGCTCTGCACTTGGCAGGGTGTCTGTGTGGGGTTCTCTCTCTCTTTCTGCCCTTCCCCTTCCCCATGCGTGCACACACTCTCTCTCTCAAGTTAATAAAACTTAAAAAAAAAAAACAACTGAGTGGGAATTTGAATGGAATTGCGCTGAATATATGGGTGGATTTGGGGAGAATTGGCATCTGTACAGTATTGGGTCTTGTTTCTTCGCACACTCATCTTCTATTGATTAGTACTTTAATGTCTTCTAACAGGTTTGTATAATTTTCTTAACGCAGGCCTTGCATTTGTTGCATTAAATTTACTCTTCGGTGGAGTCTAGGGTTCTTTCCCTTATTGTAGATGAGATCTTTTTTTTTTTTTCCCCCCTTAAATTTTGTATTGCTAGTATATGAAAATGCAGTTCATTTTGCATTTATTTTTATATCGAATCACTTTCCTAAAATCCTACCATTTCAATGTTTTTTCGCTAGATCTTGGGGGTTTCTAAGACAAAGAACATGAACTTTAACGATGACAGCCTTGCTTTCTAATTACTGTGTTTATTTTCCTCGTCTCACTGTGCTGGCTGAGGATCCTGGTTCAGCTTGGAGCAGGAGTGGGAAACCGGGCTTCCTTCTGTTGTACAGGCCTCTGCTGTGCCCCCGTTTCAGAGGGTGGTGGCCCAAGGTTTGTGTAGGATCCCCTGCAGGTGAGGTTCACGGATGTGTGTGTTTCCAGAGCTGGAAACTCACACTGCACCCAGGAGAGAATCTAGAGAATCGCATGGTTTCTCTTTAATGTATCCAAGTGCTGGATTAACCCCCACCCCCCTTTTTTTTTTTTTGGTGCTGGAGCCACCTCGGTGGTGATAAGTACTGTGTTTTTTATATCTGACCGGATTAAGCTTGGCCGTACTTTCGGACTGTTCTGTCTTTTCTTAAGTTGCTTTGGCTCGCAAGTCTCCTTTTTAGCGTCAAATTGTTTTATCCTCTGGAAGAGTTTGCATAAGATTAGAATGGTCTTCAAAGTTTAGACTAATTCTTAAGACTCTTTGAGGTTCATGTTTTCTTGGTGGGTTAATTTTTAACTGCTGGGTAGTGTGTAATAGTTACCAGTGGTCTAAATTTCTAATTCTTGCAGTATTAATTTAGGGTCGTTTTTAGGAATTGGCCCAATTCATCTGAATTTTCATTTTTCCAGCCATGGCCTTGTTCATGATGTTTTCCTTTTCTAAATCTCGGTTGGGTTTGTAGCATGTATCCTTTTTAATGTCAGCCATTACTTATCCTTGTTTTTGGTCAGTCTTTAGTTCACTAAATGTTTGAGATGCAGCCCTTGACTTTGTTGGTGTGTTAGTCTGCTGCTGGGTTCCGTCTGTGCATTCAGAGGGTGGTCAGCTGTCCTTTCCCCTTGGAGGCCCCGCGGGCAGCCCGTTGGCACTCAGCCTGCCTTCTCCAGGTGTAAACTACACATTTCCCTCAAGATGCATGACATGCTTCTGAGACGTTTGACACACGGCGTTTTTATTTTCAGTCTGTTTTATTGAAAGTCACATTGATAGTAGACCCCTTTGGTACGATGTAAGGGGAATGGTGCTTCATCTCTGTGGCCTTCCTCCTGAAATCACCCCTCCAGTGGAATCATGATAGAAACATCCCACAAGTCCCCAGTAAGGGACATTTGACCAAATAGGTGGCCTGTAGTCTTCAAAGTTGTCAAGGTCATCAAAAACAAGGCAGGTCCCAAGAATAACAGTCCCATCCAAAGGGAGCTGAAGGAGGCATGCCTGAGAAATGTCATGTGGGCGCAGTGTAGGAGCTGGAACTGGAAGAGGACATTAGGGAAAAACTAAGGACATCCGAGGGAAGCGTGGACTTCAGCTGATGGTCATGTATTGGTGCTGACTTCTACTTGTGACAGAGCCACTATTCCAGCAGAAGACGTTGGCTCTGTCCAGCAGAGGAGCCCTCGCAGCTCTGTTGGTGAGCAGGTGTGTGTCGTGTTCCCCGGAAATGTCTGACTCGCCCTCATTCTGGAGGGATTGTTTTAGACCATCGGAAGATGATGCTTCTTTTTTCTCTTTGTGCCAGTCAGGTGACTTTCCTCTAGCCTCTGGCTGCTCCTTCCTCATTTGCCTTTTCTGACCTGCTGCTGGTGGCATCCTTACATCCCGTGTCACAGCCTGTGGGGTGCAGATATTCTTTTTTATTCTCTCGGCGTAGGTTCCCTTCTCTGCCTGTGCATGGTGCTCTGGCCAGTTCTAGAAATCCTGGGCTGGCATCTCTCAAACATAGCTCTGCTATCTTGTCCCCCACCTCCCCCCACCCCTTCACCCATCCAGGACACGGAGCTCTCTCCACCCTGCCCCCCACTTCCCGTAGCTCAGCTCTTCCTGGGTTCTCGCTCCCAATTTTGCCTCCTCCTTTTAAATTTTTACCTTCATAACTGTCTTCTAATTCACTTAGTTTTATTGTTGGGGTCGCATGATTTCCATTGCTTAAACCACTTATTGAGAGTAAAAAAAATTTCATTTAAATGATCTTAAATTCTTCATTCATCAATTCATTTAAATTGTTATTTTTAAAAGTCTGTTTTGTTCTTTTTCTGATTAATTTTGACCATTTTGTTACTTTCTTTTTAAAATTTTTTAATTTTTGAAAGTATCTTAGTAAACCTTTCATTAACTCAAAACATACATCTAGAAAAATGCTCTGGAGTGGATAACACATTAACGGGATTTTTCCCTTCAAAATTTCAGAAATAGTAACACGATCTCCTGTTCCCAGCAGTGCTTGTGTCTCAAATGTGTGTGTGACCCTGTCCGTTGACGTTCTGTTGCCTTCCGGTCATTTCTCCATGTGGTTGCTTGTCTTTGCTCGGAGCCCAAGTGTCGTTGGTCTCCCCATGTGGAAAACGGATCAGGATGGACCAGGCTTCTCATCAGCAGCTCTGTGGGCTTCTCAGGGGGTCTGTGGTCAGTGCTGTGCTGGGAATGGCACAGCCCACAGGGGGCTCCCTGACAGGCACCTTGTCTCGTGAGCCCAGTGCCTTGTGTGCTCCCGTGACCTCCCCCTCACTCAGCCCTTGTGCCCCCTGCTCAAGCTTTTATCTCGTAGCTATTTCTGACTCTTTGGGTGTCCCTTCCCTGCCCATGAGCCAGGCAACACCACAGAAACCATACCTTATTCAGAATCTGGTTTTTCTGTAGCAGGAGAGCTTGCTGTGTTCCCAGAAGAGTATGTCCGCACAAGCCTGGCCTGAGGCCTGTGCACGCTCAGACCTTGGGTCAGTTTTTCTCCATCAAAGCTGAGATGCCGGGTGTGGCCCCGACACCCTGTCTGGCCTCTACCCCTGCACCTTACCTCTGTTATGCTCACCTGCCCAACGCAGCCTCCGCTTAAAAGGTGTTGTGTCCATGACTCCTCCTTCCCCAGGAGAGCACAGGCTGCTGGGGCAAACATTCATTTTGCCTCCTGATCTCCCCCCAGACTTTGCACCCCAAGCCTGGGGGCTCTCAGTTTCCAGCCCTCCTCCCCCATCCCTCCACTTCTCTGCCCTTCTGCCCTTGGACTTTGAGCCAGGCCTTGTCAGGGCCCAGCAGGTGACTTGTCAGGACACGAGGGAGTGCTTTGTTCAGGGGATTGGTAGCTTGATGGATAAACTTAGACACACAATGTGTTGACTTCCACCCTGCTTTTGATCCTGTTCTCTCCTTTCCCCATGAATACCTCTTAGTTCTCTTGAATCTTCACTCATTTGCTTGTCTCTGACTGGCTTTCTGAGAGAGCTGAGTCTTTAGGTTCTAACTGCTTGCCTTAATCAGCACCACGGAGTCACACTTTCCCGACCCCGCATCTCCGTCCTGCTCTCGGTCACTTCCTGCGTGACTTCAGCGGTTGGCAGGGGTGCTTACACGTAGCGTCCAGGCGCCTCCGTGGGCTCATCTCCCGTGGCCTCTTGCCGTGGACGCCCAGGGGCCTCTGATGGGCTGCCTGCCTGCCACCTGGCCCAGGAGAGAGCTACCTGACGGGGTCACCCTTGACCCGTGGGGGATGGGAGCCAGTGGAGGAATGGTTGCCCCTCTCTCCCTACAGGGAGACCATCCCAAGATGTTCTGCTAAGGCTTCTAGCCAGGTCCGCTTGATTGGACCAAGCAGTCGCTACCTGGGGATGTGTCCTTGTACTGCACCCCACCTGCTGCCCTGTCCCACTCCCCGCCCCCGCCCCAGCTGCTTCTTCCACTCATGCCTGCAGGGAGGCTCTGCCCCAGGGAAGCGGGGACACTCTGGCCACCTCATGGAGAATGCAGCCCAGGCTGACATCTCTGTCCTTGTCTGCTCTTCACTGTCACTCCCCAAAGTCCCAGTTAGGGTCCCCGCTTCCCAGACGGCAGCAGCCCACTCTAGGGACCCTTCCTGTGCTTCTCAGCGTGTCAGGGGCTCCTGACCGGGAAGGACGCGTGGACCTGGAGAGCTGTGTGCTGCAAGACCGCCTCTTGCACCATTTATCAAAGCATGGCTGTGCAGCCACTCAGAGCCACAACTGGCCAGGGGATCCTGTGACGTGCACCCTGGAGTTGGTCTCTGCTGCAGCGGGGGCAACCCCGTGGGGCCAGCCGTCTACTTCCACGGCCGGAGATGGCTCCGGCTCTGGCTCCCGCAGCTAATGCGCGCAGCTTCTCCCTGTCCCTGCAGCCCGCCCCCTGGTCTAGGTGCTCAGCCTGGAAGTCTGAGAGCAGGTTCCAATTCGCCCCTTCGATGGCCTGTACATTGTTTGGTCACACCTTCTGAGGGCTCCTCCTCCAGGACTCTGGGTCTCTCGGGCAGGCAGGTGGGCGGCCACTGCTCCTACTGGCTGATTGCCCAGTGCAGCCAGTGTGACATGAAAGGACGTGAATTTATGGCTGATCGACACGGACTGCAGGCAGAGGTCCTGAGGACTTAGGACTTATTACCTCCTGGATATTTGCTGCCTGGCTCCCTGATGCTGCGTCTGATCCGTCTGGGGTCTGTCGTGCTCTGGGTGTGTGCAGGTGGCTTTTCGCCCGGCCAGGGGCGGGTGCCGGCGCTTCGACATGGCCCCCAACGGCTACCCCCGCTGTTCTGAGACCCTGTGCTCCCGGCCTCTCCCACTGCCTGCAGTCTTTCCCTTCTGATGTTAGGGACTCACTGGGGCCCACCTGGTTCAGGGATTAGCTCAGATCTCAGCTCCCCGGGGAAGCTTTCCCAGCTATACCTGCCGCTTGCTCCATTTTCTGACTGGCACCAACTTCTGGAGGCTGCGTGGTAGGGACAGCCCAGCCCACTCAGTGCCCTGAGCTGTGGGCGCACGGCCTGCAGTGACCACCTGGACAGGTGAAGGAGTTCTGGGAGGAGAGCACGGCTTGTTTGCAAAATGTCCCACCCCCTGCATGGGGCCAGCAGTGGGAAGACCGGTAGTCAGCTATGAGTAGTGGATATGAGGGACAGTGACACTGATGTGTCCTGGGGCAGGCCAGGAGTGGCCCCGTGTCCCTCAGCACAGGTACTCCCACGGGGATTTGGGCCCTCCTCCCCTCTGTCCAGATTGCTTTCAGGCCTCTGTTTGTTTGGAGCCAGTGGAGGGTGAGTAGCCACCCGTTTCATGTGTCCTGTGTCCTGTGCCGTGGCTTAATCCCTGGGTGGGGGGGCCCTGGGCTCTGTCAGTCATGCTCACCAACAACACCTAGCATGGTGGCTGCTGACTCCCCAAAGCCGCTCTGCCTCCCTCTACGTTCTTGGAGTTTAGCATGAGGAGGTTGGGGACACAGGCGTTGGACAGCCTGTGGCTGACTTTCTTTGGGTGAGCCTTGCAGGAGTACGAGGCACCCTGGCATGTCACTTCTGTCCTTGTCTCGTGGGTTGTTGGCATAATGACAAATGAGAGAATGTAAAATGTAAATTTCCAGATGGTGTGTTTGTTTGTTTTTTTGGCCGACATGTTTTCCATGGTTGACAAAACAGAGCCAGTGTGCCTCTCAGGTGACACAAAGAGCTTTTGTCAACACGTGCCCCATTCCTCCACTGTCAGGTCTGCAACCCCAGCATCCTTGGGGACCTGTGCCCCTGGAGAGCATGATCTCAGGGTCCTCCTCCTACAGGTTCATGGCACGATGTCCCTGGGGGGCAGTGCACATTCTCTGTGGACCCTTCTTATTGATTCTGGAGCTCAGGGGGTAAACCTCAGAAGTGTGCCGCTCAGGGCATTTTCTGACAGCATTTGTCAGTGGTCCTGCAGAAAGTGAGGAGACAGCCCATCAGGGGGCCTGGCATTTGTTGTTTCCCAGGATGAGGACCTCCAGCTAATTATGCAGCCTGGTTCATGGCCCTCCCGCTCTCTTCTGCCGAGGGTGTGGGAACACAGTCCACTTACCCACCTTCTTCCATGATTTCCGTAACCCTGCCGGCACAACTGATCCTGGGTCCCGCTTGTCACCCACTCGCAGGAGACTTTTGTCTATGTCGGGTGCAGTGGGTGATGACCGGAGATTTGCTGATTTGCTGCAGCCGCAGATTGCTTTCATTTTTCCAGCTCTCACCTCCCAGTGTCTGTGTCACACCGTGCCCTTCTAGGCAGGCCTCTCCCTCGGTGCTGGACCTTAGAGAGAGGACTCTGGTTTCTGCTGGGACAGTGAAGAAGACTGACCAGAGGCAGCAAGACTGGGTCAGAGCTCTGGCTTTGTGGCTTAGATACTGAGTGATGGGAACATCACTTGGTCTCCGGGAGCCTTGGTTTTTCTCATCAGCAAGATGGGTCTGTAGCCACCTCAAGCATGTGTCATAAGGCCCATGGGACTGAGGATTAGCTTGTGGCCTGCTTGTTGATTCACTGAATAATTCCTGTATTCAGTCATGGTTTTCAGTTTGTGGAAGTGAGTCTTCTCTGTGGGCCCAGAGCTTAGGCCTGCCCTTCTAGAGGCAAGCCTCACAGGGGGACTGCAGATCATGGCTTTGCTTTTGTAAGTAAAAGCTCTTATTAAATTTGAGTTGAAGGTGCTTTGAGGCTGGCATTCTGAGGCCCAGAGGAGGGTACACGTGCATGTGGGTTACATTGTGGTGAGGCCACCTGATGCTGTCCCCTGCCTGGGGACCTGTGGAAGCACCTGCTCTGACCTTTCCCTCTGCCTTCATCCTGGATCCTAGTCTTCACTGTTTCAAGGGGAAGCATGCTGCATATGTGTATATGGGCAGGGAAGTGACTTTTGAGGGAGTTTCTAGAGTTCTCTTAGAAGGGAAGTTAAAGCAAACCAAAACTTATGGCAAGTTAGTTTGATCAATACACAGTAAAAATTGTCTCCAGCCTTAAATTTTCTCTTCTTTGCACATTAGATGGTCAGATGTTTTTCACACCAGGTCATATATTGGACAGTCTAGTAGAAGATCCTGGCTGGCAGAGACACCTCTTCTCTGACGACCCCCAGTGAAGGGGTCCGCTCAGACTTGAACTGGGCTACGCCCTTCCTCGCTCACCTTGGCTTGACACTCTCGTGCTGATCTGTTTTCTTTCTTTTCCGTCTCTTGTGGAGGCCTTTGAAGACTAACGGTCTGAGCCGGTGGTAAACGTATGCTTATTTCTCAGAAACCCCAGCCTCCAGGTGGGCCCTGGCTCGTAGGCGTCTCATGGGAGGTCAGCCTGGTAGGAGAAGGGTTCTCTTACTTGTTTATTTCATTTTCCTCAGCCCTGAGAACCCAAGTGCTAGCAGTTACTTGGGCCACTGGCTCCTGGGACCCATCCTGGCTCCAGGATGGACCTGCCATGGAAAACAGCAGTGCTTTCTGTGCAAGCGGCGGTGCGCTGGCCAGAGCAGGGGGAAGGCCTCTTGGCGTCGGCACTGCCAGGGCCTGGGTCCGGGTGGTGGGTTGGTTGCGTGCCCGTTGTGCTCCACGAAGCCGATTGCACCTGGCTCAGACCTGCTGGGCTGCCAGAAGCACCTCCAGGAACCCAGGTCCCTTCTGTGGAGGGCAGAGGTGTCAGGAAGTTTGCCTTGGGCCACAGGTTGGGATTAGGGTGGGTTGTGGCCTAGCTGTGATGGCACCGTGGCAGAGACCTTCAGTGTGCCTGCCCTTTTGTGCCCGAGCTGCCTGCCTCCTGGAGGGGTGGCCCTGCGTATCCCCTTGGCCCTGCGCTTTGGGCTCAGACTGAAGGCCCTTTGCCTCTGTCCACTTTCTCTCCTGGCATTGGCCTCTGGTGTCCTGTTCTCCAAGGAAGCTGGAGTCAGGCCCTAGCCTGACTGGAGTATGACTTTCCCTAAGCACGATTAGGGTGGGGGAAGGGCAGTTCTCGGTGCTTTTTCATAATTCCTCCTGTGACACGCCCTGTAGCAGACGTGCAGCCCCCGCTGGTCCTGGCAGGGGTGGCCCCAGGACACCTGACAACAGGTGGAGCTCTTGCTGGCCAGTGAAGAAGGAAGGCTGGAAAGAACGCTCGCAGATGCCCAGTCCCGTGCAGCCAGCAGACACCTCACCTCCAGCTGGAAAGCCTTATCTCTCCATCGCTAGTGAATCAGTTTTAGAGAAGGCGCCCGTGACGGGGTGGGGGCCTTTCCCTCCCCGGGGGTTGGGGATCCCGCCGGGCCTCTGTGATAGTGGTGCGGCTCCGCCACACGGAACTCTCGGGCTCCCTTTCCCACACGGCCTGCGGGCCAGAGGACCGGGTCCAGGAGGGCCAAGCCGGGATCTGACAGCCCTGCCTGGGGAGGAAGGGAAGAAGGGGCTGGAAGCAGGGTGGAGAGGGAACCCCTCTATAGTCCATACCGCTGGCTTGAGGCCCCTCCAGTCAGTGTCTTTCCACTGTCTCTCCCAACCCAGCGCTGTGGGTCAGGCCTCGCCCTGTTTCCCGCAGACCCACGTAGACGCTACTGGCTGGTCTGTGGCTCCAGCATGCTATGCTTTCACCAGCCTGGTGGTCCTGGGTCAGAAATCAGGTGGGTTCCATGGTTCTCCCCCTTTGGGGAGCGCATCTGGGGCCCCCGTGACTGCACATGCTCCCTCAGCCTTGTTGGCTGCTCCCACGCACTGTGGGGCTCCCCACCCCTGCACTGTGTGTGCTCTGAGCCAGCCATGCCTCGCACATGTCTGGCCCCCACTACCTCATCAGTCCCTGCTCAGTGTTCACGGCCTCACTTCCTCTGGCTCTCTTCCCCCTCTCCCCCAAGGCAGGTGATGTTGCCCATGGGGGCCGCATTGTCCTTGCCCCTGACACAGCCTTTGGGGCTTAGCACTTGGTATTGTGGGGGAATTTGTCCCCCAGCTTTGCACCTCCCTGTGGGCTCCTGGAAGACAGTTCCTGATTTCCATGTCACTTCTTCACCCTCCTAGATGAGCGTGGCACCCGAGGGACTGGGAAGTGGGACCAGGGAGCACCCAGTGCACTTCAGTGCACCCCAGCACACCCCAGCATGCTCCAGTGCGCCCCAGTGTACCCTAGTATGTCCTAGTGCACCCCAGTGCATCACACCTAGTGCATCTCAGTGCATCCCGGTATGTCCCAGTGCACTCTAATGCGTCCCAGTGCATCCCAGTGTGCCCCAGTATGTCCCAGTGCACCCCAGTGCATTCCAATGTATCCCAGTGCATCCCAGCCAGTTAGTCCCAGTGCACCTCAGTGCATCCCAGTGCACCCCAGTGAGTCCCAGTGCATCCCTGTGCACCCCAACATAGGAGCGGCACATGCACCAACCACATGGGCACAGGGCTGCTGCCACCACATGCCTCACTCCCTCTGGTCTGGCTCTATTGTCTGTTGCAGGCTTAGGGTCTGGGCGTTTCTCTCTGAGCATGGTTACATGGCTCCCATCATCACAGTGTTGGGAGCCCGTATGTGTGCGAATCTGTGAAAGTTCAAACCGGCAAGGCCTCCTGAATCTTAGGGATGGTTCTTGGTGACTCAGCAGTCTTGAGCTCCTGCCGTTTCTGTGTGAGCTCTGTGCTGGGACGATTATGAATCATCTGCTTGCCTCTTGATTTGCGTCAATCAAACCACATGTGAAGAAAGCAGCAGTGAGCAAGGCCTTGCCGGCAGCTTGGCGTCCAGCGTGGGGGACACTGGCCAGGGACAGCCTCAGAAGGCCGGCCCGCTGCTTGCCCCGGTGGTCTGGGCTGTGGGCCTGGGGTGGCTTCCGGCCGGGTCCCTCCGCCCCCTTGCTTCCCCTTCTGAAACCACTGCTAGCCACGCAGGAGATGGGCGCGGTGTAATTACGGCTCTTTCTACTCTTTACTGGTTTCCTATGTGTAATCCTGTGGCCAGTTGGATGCACTGACGGTTATGGGAATGTTTACTGTTGCAGGCAGAGCCGCTGGGCTTCTCTTCCCTGTCACAAAATCGTTTTAGGACATGGCTCTTTGAAAAGATTCCTTGTAAGAAGGACTTAATTAAACCGGGATGCCAGCTGTCCCCTGCCCCCGCTTCGCTGGGGAGGACTGCTTAGGAGTGGGCGGGACCTGGTCCCGCGGTGGGGGAGTGGCAGAGGGCCCTCAGGAGGCGGCATGGGGCAGCCATGAGTATGACTGTGAGCTGTGGTGGTTTGTGCTTGGTGAGCCCCTGAGGAAGCCCCGCAGCCCTGGGCTGGCCGGGCACCATTCCCAGGGCAGCCCCAGTTTTGTGGTGTGATTTGTATGAAGCAGGCCAATTATGTTGTCATTTTTACCGTAAAGTTTTCTGTTATGATTGTAGTTTAAATCTCAGCTGATGTCCTAGTTACCTGGCCAATCTCAGCTAGGGTAGCATTTTGGGAGAATAGCGCCCCCGCCTCCCCCCTTCTCCAGCCCCCCGGTCTTCCCAACATTGCCATCTCTCAGTGAGCCCTGTACTTTTGCCCTTAAAGTAAGGGGGGCTCCAGGCCCATGGAGCTCATCTTGGTTTTTGCCCATTTCGATGGTGAGCTGCAGTGTGCTTGGGTTGGGCCGCTGCAGGGAATGGGAAGAACCAAAGGGCTCACACTCTCTATATTTTCTGAATCGGCTTAGAGAGTGTGACCTGTGACACCCAACAACGTGCAGATGGCCAGGAGACAGGACAGAAGGATGCCAGAGTCCAAGTCCTGACCTTTCATTGGGTATCTCTGTGTTTTTTATTATGTAAAATTTCAGACATTTCTGAAAGTAAAAGAACTGTGAGGGACCAGGTGGCCTCCCCCTGGCTTTAGCAATGACCCCCATGTGCCAGCCTTGCCCTGCCTGTGCCCCAGGTCCCTCCTCGGGCCACTGGGAAGCCATTCTTGCAGTCGGGACACTGACTGGTTGAGAGGTTGGGACACTTCTCAGCACAGAATCATCTCGAGCCCGACAGCACGGACACTTTAATGCTGTTGGACAGTCATTGCTTCAAATCCCCAGGTGTCAGAATGCTTTGTTTCTTTCCTGGTTGTTCAAATAAGTTCAATGAGGGCCACACAGAGGCCTTTCCTTCTCTCTGTTCTCTGGTGGCTGACTGCTTGAGAAACTGGCTGCTTCTCCCCGGTGCTTCCTTAGGTGTGGCCTCCATGCTCAGACCCCCTGGTGCAGCATGTGTGTCCCCTCCCTCTGCTCCTGGTTGTTCCCGGTGCAGTCCCCATGTTGGGTCAGGTTTGGGTGGGGTTCGGCAGGCGAGACTGTTTCTTAGGTGGTGTGGGGCTTTTCACTGTCCCCGGGTGGTTGGCAGTTCTGGTGGTCGTTACCCAGCTTCTCAAGTTCTTCTTGGGGCTGCAGAGTGAGGATGGGGCATCTCGTCTCTTCATGCATTAGGTACAAGGTGAATGGGGGAATGGCCAGTGGGAGCCCTTTGTCTTGGTCCTTGAGTTGGTTGACAGGACCCTTGTCATCTTGAGAGCTTCCTTGCTCTGCTGTGACAAGAGGAGCCTTGTTCTGTCAGGCTCCTCAACCTGCAGTCAGCCTTGTGCCCCAAGACCCTTGATTTTGTCACATTTGTCAGGTCCTTTTAGCTATGGAGGGTCACCTGTTCTCACGGCTTGGGGATGAGGATGTTGATGTCTTTGGGGGGCTTGCCTAGTCTTCAGACAGAAGGCTCTGACCTCTGACAGTGCTGGCTCTCTGTAGGGGCTTCTGTTCAGGTCAGCAGGTGGGGAGGAAGCTGTTCTGGGAATGTAGGTGCAGCTCAGGATGAGAGGGCCCAGCAGCAGCAGGTGCTTACCTCCGTGCCCGTGTGAGAACCCGGGGCATGGTGGCAAGCCCTCCCTGCTGTCTCCCACGGCTGCCCACCCACACCACCCAAGTCCGGCTGCGTGGGGTAAGGGTAGGCGGGAGCCCCATGTGGCACTGGAGCTCTGCTGGTGAAGGTGGTGGCAGTTGGGCATGGGGCCAAGGCCATAAGCACTGCCTTTGGGGCCTGCCCTGCAGTGCCCCATGGCCCTCTGTCCTGCAGTGAGTGCCCAGGTTCCCGAATGATGCTCCATCGGTGCTCATATTTTGAGAAGACTTGTTTCCTGTGGCTCTATCCTCACCCATGCCTTAGCTGCGGTGCCGTTGGCCTGACGGTGAGCAGTCCCCGGCCCCAGGACGTGCCCACTGTGTGTGACCCCACCTCCAGCTGCTCTGTCCCACCTGCCCCCTCCTGCCCTCAGATGTGGGTGCCAGCGCTAGGCTCCTTTCTGCCAGGGAGAGGGGAGGGTCGGCGTGCTGGCACTCACGACCAGATGGTGTTTCTTCGCTGGCGTTCCATCAGGACTTGACAGAGAAATGGAGTGATCTTTTGGAGTCTCCTTGGAAGCCTGGCTTTCCCTCTGGGTTAGCTGTTAGCTCGTGTGCCCTCCACGTGCTGATGGGCCCGCTTCTTGAGGGCTCTGTGGGGCAGCCCCATCGGTGTCAGGAAGCCGTTGCTCCAGTCGTGGTCGTGGCTCAGAGAAGGGATGACCAAGGAGAGCTTGCTTGAGGTTCATGTTCACGCTGGCCGAGCCTTGCCGCATCCCGGTCCTGGCGCTGTGCTCAGCCTGTGGGTCCCCACACCCCTGCAGAGGCATGGGGGAAATGTGGGAATGGTGCCCAAATAGGCAGTTTGCTCCCAGAGGCAGGAGGGGTGGGGAGTGTGCCTGGGGACCCTGAGAGGATCAGAGGGCTCCCGGGGTGCCTGGCTCATGCCGGACAGACCTCTGTGTGCCAGGAGGTTGCAGAGGGGCTCCTGCAGGAGGGGATTGTCACAGGGCAGCTCTGTGGTGGGGAGAGCCTGTGCCCAGGGCTCTGCACTCAGCCTGCTACTCCATCCAAGCACCAGGCAGGGCGGGTCTCCTGGCATGGGACCCCCGCCAGAGCCAGAGCAGCAGCCGGTGATTCAGGCCCTTAGGTGAGCTGTGAAGGGGCTTCTGGGTGGAAAGAAAAAGGACAAGGAGACGGACCCATTTATTTGTGAGTTCACTCCCGCAGTCAGCCATTCCCCCAGTGTAGACCACCACCCCCCACAACCCCAGACCAGGCTCAGCCTCCTGGTCCACCCTCCCCAACCCCGCACAGCCCGTCTGCTCCCTACCTCTCCAAATTTGTCTCCTCCAGGCCTTTCACTTCAGTGGAGCGATGCAAGGTGGCCTCTTTGATCCCGTCCCGTGGACATGTTTTGTGGGGTCCCCCATGCTGTGGCTTGGCTCAGTGTTCATCTTTATTGATGAGTGGGACTCCACGGTGTGGACAGACCACGTCGGGCCAGTTCACTCATCTGACGATTGACGTGTGTTTCTACCTTGCGGCCATCGCGAACAGGGCTTCTTTGGGTGTTCTCATATGGGATTTTCTGTGGATGCGTGTTTGCCTGTCTTGGGTGTATGCCTGGGCATGGGATGGCTGGGTCACGTGTTACCTTCCTGTAGAACCATTGGAGACACTGCCCCACTGCTGTCCTGGGCGGCTGTGTCATTTTGCCACCCCAGCAGCAGCTCAGGTGGGTTCTAATCTCGCCCCAGGCTCGCCGGCACTTGCTGTTGTCAGTCTTTCTGACTGTAGCCACCCCAGCGGACACGAGGTAGTATTTCACTATAGTTTCGATTTGAGGGTCCCTGATGACTCACAATGGTGGGCATCTTTTCATGGGCTTATTGGCCACCTGGATATCCTCTTTGGAGAAGTGTCATTCAAATCCTTTGCTCAATTTTTCAATTGGGTCATTTGCCTTTTTATCGTTAGGGTTCTTTGTATATTCTAGATACGGCTCCTATAAGCAGATACAGGATTTGCACATATTCTCAGGTTTGCTTTTTCAGTTTTTGGGTGGTGTCCTTTGAAGCACAAACGTTTTTAATTTTGACAAAGTGCATTTTATCTTTTGTTTGGTTGCTTGTGTTTTTGATGCTGGGCTCTATGTTGAAGTCGGATCGGGCTGGGAACGATGCTGTGGGCCTCCTCCTAGGGCTCCTGGCTTTCTGCTTGTGTCGGATGTGAGCACTGAAAGGCTTCTCCGGCTCTTCACTGCCTTGCTAGCTTCTGCAGGGCTCTAACCGTAATTCGCTTTTCCCACAGTTGTTTTTAATTGAATGTCCGTGGGAAAATGGCCAAGCAAATTGAAGGCTTCACAGAGAGAACTGAGTTTCTTTGTTGATTTTTTAACCGTGGTTTTTCATCTTTATTGTGTGCGCTTTGTTGGAATTTGGCATTATGTTGTGGATTTTCATTGAGACTGGCCTTGCTGAATATCCCCGCAGTGGAGAGGTTCTCCCACTCTAAACAGAAATCGCAGACCACTCCGTGAGCCCTATGTAATGTGCAGATGATAGGTTGACGGTGAGGCACAGAGCTGCCGGGACTCCATGAGTGGAGATGCCCATCCTGGGAGGCCAGCAAAGGACAGGGATGCTGCAGCCTGTCTGCGGGGTACAGACCAGCCCCCGGTCACCTGCTGTCACTGGGCCTGGCCCCCAGCTTCCTGTCTGTCAGATGGAGGCGACGTTGCCTGTGCGTGAGAGCCCCGGGGATTCACTGTCCGTGGGCGGGAGCTCCCCGGAGCCTGTCATCACTGCCAGCAGTCACCCCGGAGGAGGAGGCGCTCCGACTGTCGCTTCCGCCCAGTTGAGCACTCCCGGCAGTTCGGAAAGTGATGACGCTTGGCTCTTGGGGTGCAGCTTCTGGAATTGGGGTCACTTTAGAGTAGGCTGCTGCTGTTGCTGGCTGTTCAAAAAACAGAACACAGCACATGCCAACCTTTTTACTAGTGTTCCTTCTGAAGATTTCATTTCCCTCAGATACCAGAGAACGGCAAGAGTTCTAGGTCTTCGTCGGATAAACTCAGCCCTTGGACTCACAGGTATTTTTTGAGCTACGTAACTAATTAGGGTATATGTAGCATGAATCCAAATGTTCACCATCAATGAGGAAGGGTTGCTTTGCATTTTCTTGCCCAAAGCTGACCTAACATCCTATCAGCGAGTCCTGTTTGGTATCTCCGAGGTCTGGGTGTATGTCGGTCTGAGCGAAGTGTCCTTCAGTCCATCTGTGCTAGCCCTGGTGAGAGTCATATCTGTGCACGGCTGGCTATCTTACTCCTTCTCGTTCACTGACTGGTGTACT
The DNA here is from genome assembly GCF_009829155.1 of Mustela erminea. Classification (NCBI taxonomy): domain Eukaryota; kingdom Metazoa; phylum Chordata; class Mammalia; order Carnivora; family Mustelidae; genus Mustela; species Mustela erminea. Next base: position 45,029,515 of record NC_045621.1, on the reverse strand, counting down.
GATTTGAAAAATGCAGCTAGTCCCCTATTCATGTGCATGACAGGCTTTAAAAATGGGTGCTGTAAGTGGAACTTACTTGTTTGGGACCAGGGACAGTGGTTCAGTCCCCAGGAGACTGGGAAGTGTTATTAGGCCCCCAAGTAGGGTACAGAGGCTTAGTTTCTCAGCCCCCAACATCTGGCTCTTCTCGAGTCTCACTTTCTCCCTCTCCTCTGTGTCTTCACGGTTTACTTCTGTCCTGGTTTTCTGCAAGTTGTCAGCTTCGCTCCTCCCCTTCCCGTGGATTACCTGGGGGACAACTGAGCAGGGTCACCGAGGCTGCAGGTATGTTCTGTCACCTGGCTCAGAGCGTCCCTGGCTCCCCTGTAGGGCCACCGGCTTCCATGCATTTCTGGTTTTATTCCTGGTTGGTTTTCACATGTGCTGATGCAGGCCAAGCAGCAGGGAGTTCCCACAGTCACACTGGCGCAGCTGTGCGACCGCTGATGGCACTGTCTCCCGGTCAGGTCCATCATCTGTGTCCCAGAGACGACCAGGCTCCAGAAGGGCAGTGCGGCTCTGTGAGGGCCACCTGCACAGAGCTGTCTGTATACAAGTCATGACGCCAGTCAGGGAGACAAAGCAGGTGCCCAGGAGGCCTTGGCAAGCCCTGGTGTGTGACCATTGAAGCGGGACAGGACAGGATGCAGGAGCCAAATCCACCGTTGCTGGCCTTGTGCAGACATTGCGGACCTTCTTGTTAGTAGCGCCCTTACAGGATCCGCAGTGTCCCTGTGTCTAAGTTGCTCTAGTCCCCTTCCCATATAATTCTCCCTCAAGGGATCTTGGCTTCTGAGCACGTAGTAAGCTTCTTCAGTCGAGGAAACTGAACTGAAGGCTGGAAGCCGGATGCTTCCACAGTGCCAGCTCTGCAGCACTCAGACCCCTGCTGGCCTTGCAGTCTCCTGCCATGTTTGTCACATGCCTGCACACGCATGCGCACACGTCTGTTTTTGCTGTATGTCTGTGTATCCGGAGGATGAGGATGCTTGGGTGGCTTCTGTCTGTTAGTGAATAAGCATTGATGTGCAGATCAGGAGTGTTTTTGGATTGAAATTTCCCTCAAGCAGCAGTTTAGGAAAAAGCTGCTTAGAGCCACCCATGAACTTGCCCCTTGACCCCGCCTTGCTGGTCCCCCCAAGCAGGGGAGTTCCTGCTCCCCAGCTATTTCTGCCTCCCTTCCCTTTTGGGGGGCTGAGGAGGGATGGGGTGCCCTTAGGTCTCTATCTGATCGAGTTGGGGGCCTCCTTGGCTCTGCTGTGTCTTACCCCAGCTGGTCCCAGGGTCCCAAGCCCATCGTGGCCCCCTTGCCCTGGGGTTTTCCCAGCCTCTCACTTCTGCTTTTCCATCCTGTTCTTGGTTGCTGGGGAATGAAAACGCACAGGAATCCTTTCCCGTACCCTGGCATATGCAGTCTTTAGGGATACATTATTCCCTTTGCTCTCCGCTGGGAGAGCGGTGGTCAGCTGCCACCCTTCACCCCCCAGCAGCCCCTTTCTTCCCGGGACCTGCAGGTCCTTCGTCCTGGTTGGGGAGGGCCCTGTCTTTCCAGGCTCTTCTGAGATGAAGTGTGTCTGTGGAAATGCATGGTGGAAGCAGGCGCATCTGCGGTATTTTGATTTCTTTTTGTGACAACTGCTTTTGGGGAGAGCTGTTTGTTTACTTTCATGGTGAATATTGTTGTCCTGGAGTTGTGGTTTATATACTCAGTATCGTTTCAGAATCCCATTCTCCCCCACCACCACCAAGAAATTCTAAACCTAGTTCCAGTCTCTGTTCCAGTTTCTGGGATTGCAGCTGGCTCACTCTCTTGGGGGCACAGGTGGGCCTGTGCTCTCCAGGAGGGCCCCTCTTTCTATCCAGAGGGGCTTCCACCACAAGTGGGCCTGGCCCCAGGCCACTAGAATGGGTTTATCTTCTTCCCACACCTTTTGCTCCTGGTGAGAAAAAGGAGCTCAAAAAAGAGGGAATGAATGAACTAGGCAGATAAAAAAATAACCGAATGAATATGTCCTGATTCTTTTGATAAACTTTTGATTTAATTCAGACAAGCTTTAGAGAAAATTCTGATTGGTGCATGGAATTCAAGTATAGTTTCTTGTTTGGGGAGCAGTTTTTGAAAAATGCACCATAATCTTTGTCTTTTTAGGAAAATGCCTTCATTCTGAGATGGCATTTCAAAGACTGCATGGCAACATGAGGAATTCCTGTCCAAAAATCCAGAAGCTAAAAGCAATGAGCAACAGTAAAAATTGACTTTGTGTTAATGATCACCCCAGCTAACCTCTAGTGGTCTCTGGTTCTTGGCAGAGGGAGGTTGGTGAAGGCGATGCAAGAGGCCTGCTTCTAGGAGCAGGTGCCCAAGGAGGGCTCCTCTCAGGCCCTGCGCCATGAACACACGGAGGCGGAGGGCTGCTGGTGCACAGGCCCTTTCATGGGAGAGCCCTCTGGTCTGCTGGGCTGCTCACGCCCTCCTGGAGCTCCTCCTGAGGAAGTGCAGTAGAGCTGTGGCTTGACATTTCCAGCCTATGGCTGCTTTCTCGAGTGTTCCACTCATTCTGTAGCTGCTGTCGTGTGTGGAGCCCTCCTGAGAACAGCTTTGGATTTGTGTCGCCTTCACTGTGTCCTGATGGGCTCAGGATGTCTTCGCTGAACCTTGCTGTGTTGTGGAACCCTCGTGGTGGCTGGGCTGTGACATGGCCCTGTGTCCCTGGCAGGTGCATCTCAGACGTAATCGGCTTCCACACAAGGCCTTGGCTCTGACCTGGACAGAGTTTGGCTGCCGGCGAGAGGGGGACAGCTTGTCCGAGTTAGTGCTTGCCTTTCACTCGCCCACCCAGGGCCATCCTTTCTGTGGCCTGGAGGTGCCCAGGGAAGACCAAGCAGCTCAGCTCTGTGGCTTGGAAGCTGGTGCCTGGAGGAGGCAGGCAATGGGGTTTTCTTTGTTTTGAGAAGGCGGGAGAGCCTTTGGCCTCTGGGGAGGAGGGAGTTTTTTGAACTTACCCCCACTGACAGTGTTCCTGATTTCCTGATAAGAAATTCTGTTGCTACATTTGCTGAGAAGTCAAAAGTTTGGAAAGGAAGCATTTCACGGCTCTGGGGCTTTAGGAGAAGCTGTGATTTTTCTGACAGGCATGCTTGACCCTGGAGGTCAGCACATGTGTGTGGGGAGGGCTCTTGTCACTGGAGGTCAGGCAGCTGTGTGCTGGGCCTAGGCCAGGGCCTGGTGCTCAGGCTGACCCCGGGGCAATAGTGTCCTACCCTTGGGTGATGGCAGGCTTGGGGTGGGGAGTGAGCTCTCAGCAGCCCAGGGAGGTGGGGGGCTCCCCCCAGCCCTTGGCTTCAGTGGGCCCCCTTGCCTGCCAGCCCTCAAGCCCCTGCCTGACTCTGTGGCCTTTGCCCTGGTGCCCAACCTGCTGGGCAGTGGGAGAGGAGAGTCTAGGGGAGGGGCTCTCTGAGCCTGGAGAGTTCCAAGGCAGCTTCTGGCTTTTGGACAAAAGAAAAACAGGTTGCTGCAGTCAACATGTCCAGATCAGTGTCCTGTCAAAAAGGCCGTGAAGAAAGGGGACATATGGCCACAGCCTCCTTCCATGAGTTATGTCCAGTTCCAGGGCCCCTACATGGGCATCAACACCCTTGGATGGCAAGGTACAGGCTTATTGGTAGAGAGACCCTGCCCATCTCGGACTCTGTGCCCCCTCTTTCCTGGGGGATGGACAGGGACAGAGGAGCTCATTGCGGGCCGTGGGCTCCACTGAGAAACACTGATTTGTCCTTGCAGCAAACTAAGGCACCAGGTCTCTTGCGCGCGTCTGTAGGTGGGGTTGGTGTGTAAAGACGGTCTTGTTTAAACGTCTTTTTTTGACCACATAGTATTAGAAGGCGCTTAATTCATCTGCGGGCCATTTCCCTTGTTCGGTCACGTGTGGCTGGCCGGCCCGTCTGTGCCACAGGGTAACCGCATTTCTGTGTCCAAGATAAACCAGCTCATCTGCTGAGTGACCTTCACGAGGAGTCTTGCATTAGCACATTCTTAACAGACATTTAAAAACCAACCCAACAAAACCCATTTCCTGCCCCCACGCTCTTTTCGGCACACTCATCAATGTGAATTGCCTTTGGAAATGCCTGTGCTGGAATTTGCAAACCGAAGCCTAATTTAACCTTCAGGGATGCTCCAGCGTCTTGGCTGAAGGCGGGCGGGATGGATGGAAGCGACGTGGAGGCGTCTCGGGGAGCCCTGCTTTCCTTCTCTGGAGTTCCAGCGGGCACTTGAGCATCTCCCGTGGGGGCGGGGGCTTTGGGATTGGTGGGAGGCCGGAGCAGACCTGAAGTCAAGCTGAGCTGAGTCCTGGAGAGCATCCCCATTTGAATTAGAGCAGTGAGCTGCCTGCCCAGGACTGTGTTCCCATACGAGCCTCCCTTACTCCAGCCCCTCCTTGGGGTCCCTGGGTGGCCTCGTGAGACCTGGATGGATGTACAGCTGAGCGCTGGCAGTCCAGGCCAGCTACCGGCTCCCTCTTGCTGTCCCAGCCGCAACAGCACAGGCCGTGTTCCCTTCTTCTCCATCCCTCTGCCCCCCCACCAAGACTCCTTCAGATGAAGTTGATGCCTTCCAGAACCCTCCCAACCACCCCGGCTATTTATCACTTCTCCTTTGTCCTTCCAGAACATACCATCAGGCCGCCCTTTCTTCCATTGCTCCCATCACTGGCTCCATCAGGCCCTGCGGTGTTTCCTGGACGTTGGTGCCGAGAGCGGCTGCCTTTACACCTGGCCTTCTCAGAGGCCCCGGCTCCAATGGGCGGTTGTTCTCCTGCTTTGGAGGAGTGAGGATGAGCTAAGGGCTCTGGGGAGCAGGCATCAGGAGAACTGTTCTGGGGCCCCGGAGACACTGGGATCATGCTGATTCCCGGGTGCAGAGCTGTCTGCCCCAGACAGTAAGGAGACACCGAAGCAATGTCATGTTTCTAGTCTTTGGATGTGGAAGCAGTGACCCGTGGAACAAGGGACACAGGATCAGGGTCTGGAGGGCACGTTCTCAGTCCTTTTCACAGAATGAGCCTCTCTGGTGGGTTCCAGAATCGGGCCATTTACCTCCGTGTGTTCGGCCAGGTCCCAGAGCCCTGCTTCAGTACATGTGGTCGGGGGGCAGCCGTGTGCTCAGATGCTGGCACAGAGCGCCTGGGACAAGCTGTGTTGTTCAGAGCTCTGGAGGCTGCGGGGCGGCAAAGGGCCTCCTTGCGGTGGTGTCCCTTCACCTCCGATTCGGTCAAAAACAAGAAGGGCCATCAGAAGAGAGATCCTAATCTGTTTCTAATTAGATTTGCAGCTTTTCTTTCACCAAAGCTTTTCTCTCTCCTCCTCCTCCCTAATTATTATTTTTTTTTAAATCGCAAGGAACATCACAACCCTTCAGTTTGTAATTCCACAGAGAATCAAATTGCTGCTGTGCCGGTGACGTATGTTATTATGGCCGCTGGTGTTAAGCCAAGGTCTCCGCAATCCCACTGAAATTCTGTCTCCCATCATGGAAATTAAGGATTCCCCCAAGGAGACCCCAGAGCACGAAATCATCACCGCTCTCAATGTCACATGCTGCCCCGCGGGTGGCGCAGCTGGACAGGGTTCCCTCTGGGCTGTTCAGTGCTGACCCTGTGTAGGGACCAGCCAGCAGGCTGTGTCCCTGCAGGGCTCACAGGTGACCCCGCATACCTGCAGACTCGCCTCTAGCCTCTGTGTTCGAAATCTTTAAGGGGAAGGCGCTGTCCGGGTGGAGGGGGGCATTGGAACCTCATAACTGGAGTGTCCTCACAGCGCTCTCATGTTGCCCAGGTGTCCCGGATTTGGGTCGCTTGGGACACACACTTTCTTGGAGTCCTCAGTTGCCATGGGTCACTGGTGGTGGAGCAAGCTACTGGTTGGCGGAAGCCCACCCCTCTAATCAGGGCAGGGGGGAAGGTTCTGGTGCCGGCTAATTGGAGAGGGGCCACCAGCACACTCTGACCCCCTCCTGCACCCGGGGCAACAGCTGTTGTCTCAGCCTTCCTAGAAAGCCCCTCCTGGTTTTCCCCAGGGCCTTCTGTGCTCTTGAAGGAGGGAGAGATGTGCCCACTTGCTCCCGTCCTCTTGCAAGCCTCAGGTCAAGAAACGAACCACCTGCTTTTCCTTGGAGAGGCTACGGTGATCTGTGTGTGTGACACTCGGTGAGCTAGCCAGGCAGGCACTGGGTTTTGGGAATGGTTGGTGAGTGTTTCATCTCATCATCTCAGGATGTTCTCCAGGTGGACAGAAATGGGAGTCCTCCGGGACTGCCCACCGTGATGGCAGCCAGCCATCTGTGAGCTTCGCTGCGCCTGCCTGGGACCTGCCCGCACTCGCAAGAAGGCGACCTGGCTACTGGCCTCCAAGCAGGGCTTCTCGATCCTGGGTCTTCTTCTCATTTCTGGTCTGAAGACGTTCCCGTCTGTTCCCTGCTCTCATCTCTAGCATGTTCTGTGGCTCTCAGTGCCAGCTCAGGAGCGAGTGGAGTTTCTCAAGTGAATTCTGGACTCACTGGTGGCTGTGCCCAGTGCCCTTTCCCCCGCAGGCGGCCTAGCTGTGACGCTCCCACGGCATTTCAGACCAGGTCCTTCAGGGGCTTGGGAGCCGCTGACGGCTTTTGCTCCCAAGAACAATCGGCTCTGCCTTGTGCTTTCTAGAGGCGTTTCTGACCTTAGTGTTGGGATTGCGGGAGGAAGAGTCCCATGGTCAGTGGGCCAGTTTGGGGGTATTCTGTACTATGTTGAAGGTGTTGGAAATTCCGTCTGTTTTTTGGCTACTGACGAGAGTCTGTTCCAGATGCTTAATTTGTAATGACTTGATCGGTCCTCACAGCAGGGCTGTGAGATCCAAGCCCCATTTTATAGTGAAAAAGTGGGGGCACCTAAAGGTCAGGGAACGTGGCTGCAGTAACAGCCCCTGGGGAGGGGAGCCTGGTTGGAATTGGGGTCCTGCTTGAGTCCACGCACGAGGTCTTGCACATCTTCTGTTAGGTGGGGCACTGCAACGAGAGCATGTGTACCCAGTTACCTGCAGCTGGGCCTGGATTCGAGACCTGCCAAGGGACCTGTTGCACAGACCCCCACCATTGCCATCTTCCAGCCAAATCCCACTGACTTGCATTTCTTGGCTTCCAGAGCCAGTGTCCTGGGTTGGGGGGGAATATATATGTGTCCCCAGCGTATTGGGGCGAGGCGGGCACAAGAGACGAGTGCCATGGGTTGGCTCCCTGAGTTTGCAGCTTCCTTCCTGGGAGCCTATACTTCGACAGCTGTGCTCTTTCCTTGGTCATCAAATGCCCTCGGACTTAAGGATGGCCCACGTCTCTGCACATTCCTTCCCTTTGCCTCTTTCCTTGCTCTGAGGCCATATTTCCCTCTTGCAGGCTGGGGTCTTGGGCACATGCTGTCCCACCGCCTCTGCACTGAGCAGAAGGTGCTGGAGAGCCCGAGTGGGCATTGATTAAGCCCTTCCAGTGTATGTCCCATGCTCCAAAGTCTCTGACCCCTCTCGTCTCCCTGGGGCCCAGAGGAGTGAGTGGTTTGGTTGAGTGCCATGTGCAGAAGGCGCTGGGTGCTATCCGGAGCCTTGTGCCAGGCCAGGCCATGCCAGCTGCTCAGAGTAAGTATGGGTGTCATTTGTGCCCCAATCTACTGGGGACTCTGGGGGCATTTACCTTGCCAGCATCTCCCCAACTTGAACTTGGCTCTGCATGATTCTCTAGGCAGCTGCCCATCCAAGAAGGGCTTGGATGCTCAATCGTGGCTACTGAAATCAACTGAGTGGGCCATGACAACCTTAAGACTGAGTGAAATAGAAAATATAAAATTGCATGTAAGAAGGATGAGTTCTTACTCATTACTCTAAGGTTCAGTAGAGCTGGGGTTCCGTGATGTCTGTGTCTGTGTGTACTGGACCTCCAGGGGGAGGTGTGCGTACTGCGGGTCATGCCCATAGCTTTGAAAGGTCACAATGGCTCATACACTGGAGTGTCTTATATGAGTTCAAAAGAGGGAGGGATGGGATGGGGAGTTGGGGGACCCCTTGGTAAATGTTTGAGCGAGGAGAGAGGAGGCCCAGAACTGGGCGAGTGCCCTACTCACGGGGGTCTTTTGTGCGTAGAGGGCTTCTACCTCTTCTTTGAGATTTATCCCCAGGTGTTTGACGCTTTTGATGCTGTTAGAATCAGTATCTGTTATATTTTGTGTTTGTTGCCGGTACACCGCAATACAACAGAATTTTGTATATTGACCTTTGACTGACCTTGCTGAATTCTAGTACTGTCTGGAAATTCTTCTGGGTTTTCTACATGCTAGCTGCAAACAATGGCAGTTTTATTCTTCCTTTCCATTTCTTTTATTTCTTTTTCCTGACTTAGTGCGTTAGCTAGGGGCACTGGGGCAGCTTGAATGGTCGGCATTCTTGTCTGGTTCTTGATCTCTGCACCACCATTGAACTGAGACATCTTGTCTCCTGTAGGTCTTCCGTTTGTTTGCTTTTATAAATGCTCTTTACAAATCAAGGCTTTCTAATCCCCACTTCCTACTAGTCTCCCCGCCAGCTCTGCCACGAAGCTGTGTTGAATTCTGTCAAATGTTTCTTTTGTCTCTGTTGAGATGATCTAAATTTTCTTATTTTATTAATGTGGTTAATTACAGATACTTTTTTTGAATAGAAAACCAGCCTTGGATTTCTCAACTGAAACTTGACAAAAATTTCGTGTTCTTTCTATATGTTGTTGGATTCAGTTTGCTAATACTTTATGACTGATGCTTTTGTGTTAAAGAACAAGTTTGACACTTAATTATTTCTCTTGTAATTATCTTGTCAATTGTTGGTATCACAGTAATGCTGTCTCATGAAAAAAGTTGAGTGTTTTCTCTTTTTATATTCTTGATGATTTTGTGTAAGATTAGAATTAATCTCTTAATTGAAAATCTTGATAGAACTTTGCTGTGATGTCATCTATGTCACAGTGTCTTTGGGGGGAGGTTTCTTTCTTTTTTCTTTTCAATTATAGATTATATTTCTTTACAGCCATTGGACTATTTAAGTCTTCTATTTCTTCTGATGTCACTTTTGGTAAGTTGTATTTTTCTAGAAGTTTTTCTATTTTTATCAGTATAGTTGACTCTAGAACAATGCGAGGGCTCAGGGTACTGCACCCTGAAGTTGAAAATAACATATGACTTTTGACTCCCCAGAACTTAACTTTGAATTCCCTGTTATTGACCACAAGCCTTACTGATAACATAAACAGTTGAGTAAAACATAGTTTGTATTTGTATTATACACTGTATTTTCACAATAAGGTAAGCTACAGAAAAGAAAATGTTTAATATAGAAAATCATAAGGAGAAAATACATTTATAACATTGTTCCATATTGAAAAAAATCTATATGCAAGTGGACCTACTCATTTCCAATCAATATTGTTCAAGGTCAACTCTTTTCATAAAAATTTTTTTTTAAATATTATATTTATTTATTTGACAGACAGAGATCACAAGTGGGCAGAGAGGCAGACAAAGAGAGAGGGGGAAGCAGACTCCCTGCTGAGCAGAGAGCCAGATGTGGGGCTCCATCCCAGGACCTCAGGATCATGACCTGAGCCAAAGGCAGAGGATTTAACCCACTGAACACCCAGGCACCCCTGCGTAAAGATTCTTATAACATTCTCCTGTTTGTCATTTTAATCCCTGCAGGACCTATAGTAGGGTTCCCTCACTATCTCTATGGATGTTTGGGGTGTTTGTCCTGGGTTTTGAGGTGTTGTCCTCTGCATTAGTGGGCGTTCAGCAGAATGTCTAGAATTGACCCGCAGTATGGAAGCTGTGGCCTTTCCAGCTGTGGCCATCAGAATCTTTTTTTTATCATTATCACAAGAGATCTTTTCCATTTTATTAATCTTTTCAAAGAACTAACTTTTGGTTTTTTTCATCCTATTTATATCTCTTTTCTAGTTCATGATTTTTGCTCTTTAGTATTTCTATTCTTTCTCTGAGTTTAGTTTGCTGTCCTTTTCCAAACCCTGGAAACAGAGGCCTACTCTGCGCACCTCAGCCATGTTCCTGCCAGCCTGGCTTTAGGGTATCTAGCTCTCTGTCATGAGACAAGGCCCCATGACCTAGCTCCTCCTTATCTTGCATTTGTGTTTTCTGAAGAAGTCACCCATCAAATATTGGTGTGTGGAGTGCATGTTGTCAAAACCTAAATCCACCCTGTATGAATTACAGAAAGGGAGGAAGAGCATAGGACCAGGAGCGGTGTATCCGGAAAGCTAGTCTGCCTGAAGTGGAGCTAATAGCTAAGTTAATAATAATTAAAGAGGTCGTTAGAAGGTTTAGTCTGTTATTTACCCAAAGAATAATTTCTCTGAATAGGTATTTTGGAGTATTAATGGCAGAGTTATGTGCGAGTATATATTTATTTTGAGGAACATCTGGAAGTGTCTAGGTTCTTCTTTCTTCAGAGCCCACCCTGTGAAGATACTTGGCCAACTGAATCTGTCTGGTTCCATACAAATGGAACGGTAGACTTAGTGTTATTAAGGTTTTGAGGTCAAATAGTTTCCAGTATTTTTTTTTTAAGATTCATTTATTATTTGAGAGAGAGAGAGAGGGCAGGGCAGGGAGCAGCAGAGGGAGAGGGAGAGAATCTTAAGCAGACTTCCCACAGAGCATGGAGCGCAAATAGGGCTCCATCTCATGACCCTAATGTTATGATGTGAGCCGAAATCAAGAGCTGGACACTTAACTGACTGAGCCACCCAGGTGTTCCTGTTTCCAGTATTTGTGGTTGGGTACTGACTGGAAGTTGAATATATGAAATTTTAAGGACCTCAGGTCAGTTCTTATCATATCTGCTTCCCCATTTGTAATATGACTCAGCCATCCATTCAGCCACCCACCCACCCACCCACCCAGCCAGCCATCCACCCACCCATCCAGTCTCCATTTTTGTTGAACTAGTCATTGCCTTAGGGTCATGGACACAAAGCTAAGGAGATTTTTTTTTTCCTTCTTAGCAGCTCTCGATCTGGGGGCAGAGGCAGAAAAGTATTAGTCCAGTGATCTTAGGATGTCTGTGTCGGCAGGGAGCCTTCTGGATCACCACTCTTGTCTGCAGTGGACGAATGCTTCTGGGGTGAGGTGATAGTGTTCTGAGAGGAGCCAGCCTGGGTTCCGGGTTGGGTGCTCTAAGGGAAGCCTGATGCCACCCAGTTTTTCCTTTCCAACATGTGTTGTTCTTTTGAGCATATTTTCTTAGCAAAGGAATTTATAAAAAGCAATCCTAATTTTTCCCTTACTCAAAACTATTAAAAAAGAAAAATCCCACACACAAAGTCAAACCTCTTCAGAAGTAAATTCTAGAATTCATTCTTGGATTTGTCTCTCTCTTGCCTTAAGAGTGAAGAAGCATCTCCCAGGAACCCCAGCACACTTGCTTGCTTTCTGCTCTCTTCCGTGAACTTTTTGTGACTCTGGCTCTCTGGAAATCTGTTCCAGACTTTAAAAAGCAGCTGGAACACACTTGAGCCTCTCAGCACAAACTACAAAGTGACGGCATTGCCTGTGCAAAACAGATGCTGTTTGCATTCAAATAAAAGACAAACATAATATTTGCATTAATAAAGAGCCTTTGCAAAAGTATTTGCATAAAGTGGTTTATCCTTTTCCAAGAGCTGGTTACTTTTAACTAATTTCTGAGTGTAGCAAAGGATAAGCAATCTTTTGCTGATTATTGTTCACAAAGAGTTGCTTTTGCACAAGTGTAGCTGATTTCAGAGAAGGGCTCTCCACATGCAAATGTGGTGTCAGGTGGGACCCTTCACTGATTGCTGTCAGTCGTCTTCCTCGTAGATTTTTGTGTTTAAAAGTGGGATTGATGAGCTATTCCCCTGTTCTTGGTGCTACTACACTTTACTTCTGCAAAGAATTTTGCAGAATTACTCCAACTGGGCCATATTTCTGTGCCTGCCTCTGTTTTATAACGAGAAGAAGCCAGACGGTTGGTTGGTGTGTGAGTGCTTTGGTCCTTCTGTGGCGCAGTTTAAAAGACAGCTATATTTAAGTCTGATTTCATTAATGAGGGCTGTGTCAGAGTAAAGGAGCAGAGGAGAAGTGATGGTCTGTCAAGAAGTAGAGCCCAGAAAAAGATCATGTCCTAAGTCCTGTGTGATTCTTCAAGCACGAAATACCAATTTGCCCATGAATTTCCGAGCTGCCCAAGTGACGAGAGAACCTTGTTTGTTTTTAGGAAGCCGAGGTGGTGTTTCAGACAGTGACTCTGAAGCACATGCAAACAAGTCTGAGGAAACAGCATTACATGTAATGGAGGTCGTCTCTGCTGGCACATGGAGCTGTGTTAACCTTGCATTCTGTGCTCCCCCCATGGGGCATCTTCTGGCTACTCCTAGCATCTTACTCTGGTTTGAATAGGAGTTTCTTCTTTCCGAAATAAGACTTTGGTTGTGAAGTCACCAATGGTTTCCAAGGGGTAAACACTCTCACTTTTTGTCAGAGAAGTGTCTCTTCTCTCTGGCTTCCTTGAGTGATAGTTTAGCTAGGCATAGAATCGCGGGTGACGCTCAGGGCTTTGAAGACATTTTGTTGTCTTCTGGCATTTTTGTGTCATTGTCAGAAAGTTAGCTCTCAGTTCAGTGGTGGTTTCTTCCTGGGGCATCTGTCTTTTCGGACCTGGGGCTGTCCTGACCTTGGTCGGGTTTGATGGATGTGCTAGTATTTTGTTACAGTGTATCCAGCCGTGGAGTCCTGCTTGCTTATCCCGCTTCAGGTTTAGCACACTTTTTTTTTTTTATTTTTTATTTTTATTTTATTTTATTTTAAGATTTTATTTATTTATTTGACAGAGCTCACAAGTAGGCAGAGAGGCAGGCAGAGGGAGAGGGGGAAGCGGGCTCCCTGCTGAACAGAGATCCCGATGTGATACAGGGCTCAGTTGCAGGACCCTGAGATTGTGACCCAAACCGAAGGCAGAGGCTTTAACCCACTGAGCCCCCCAGGCGCCCCTAGCACACTTTTTAAATCGAAGGGCTTTTCTGTGTTTCTGGGATTCTGGAATAGCCTCATTACCTATGTGACTATTAGACCTCTTTTGCATTTTTCCATTTTTTACTTTAAGAACTCATTCTAGGTCTGTATTGAACGTCTGATTCTTTTATCCTTGCCTGTCTTTCCCCTTTTTTGTGCTGCATTCAGGTCACTTATGTAGATCTGTCATCCAGCTCCTTATTTCTGTCTTTTGCCATGTCTAATATGTTCTTTTCAATTCTAGAAAATTATTTTTATTCTTTAAAAAAAAAAAAACTTTATATTTTTCCAGGGTTTCTTTCTTTCATTACATTCTTTGCCTCGTTGAATGCCTTACTTAAGAAAAAAAATGCATGTATTGTAGTCTTTTCCATATTGTTTCAATATTTGCAGCTATTTTACAGTCATTGCTCTGTTGTGTTGGCTAATTCTGGCATAGCAACTTGCTCCCATGCATCATTTGTGATTTTCAATTTTCCTTATAACCTCCCCTTATTTAGGAAGGTTTTCCCCTCCTTACCTGCCTCTCCCTCTCCCTTCTTCGGGTGTCTCATGAGAGCATTTTCTCTTGCTTTCCTGGGGCTCCAGGCTTTTGCAATGCTGGACTAGTTTTTCATCCTAATTTCTAGACCTAGGAGTCCAGACCTGCTCAAGTGGTGGGACTCTGGAGGCCACACCCTCATGTGTTTGAGTTTCTTGCTAGAGAACTCCCAGCAGCCCTCCTCTGCCTCCCTGGCCAGGTGGGCGGGGCTGTCCAGCCCCATCTTCATAGTCCTTCCAGAGTTCTGACCTCATGGAGGGTCTCAGCTCAGCATGCCGTCCAGGACAAACTCATGACCACATCTCCTGCCTCCCCCGCTGCGTCCCACCCACCCCTGTCTGGCCCGGACAGTTCTACTGACTCTTTGACCCCAGGGATAGGCAGCTAGATCTTGGTGCATTTGCCAGAGTACATTATTTTGTTTTTCCCTCCTGGTAACTGGGGTCTTAGGTTTCTTCTGAGCTGAAGTCTATATATGAAATAGGGGGGGAATGCTACTCTATCTTAGAGTCACCATTTCTGGATTGTGGTGGCGGGGCGGGGAGGGGGGCTGCCTTGTGAGAGCAGGGTCCAGAAAGCTGAAGTTCTGACTAACTTAGCATATTCTTCCGCTCTGTTTTGGACCCTGGTGGGGTCTGTGTTTTCCAGACTGTGTAACTGATTTATCCCCTATAATATCTGTTCTTAGGACAGTGAAGCTTTTAACATTTGGGAATGTTGTTTAAAAAGCCATGTCCAGGGACACCTGGGTGGCTCTGTTGTTGAACGTCTGCCTTCAGCTCAGGTCATGATCCCAGGGTCCTGGGATCAAGCCCTTCATTGGGCTCCCTGCTGGACGAGGAGCCTGCTTCTCCCTCTCCTGCTCCCCTTGCTTGTGTTCCCATTCTTGCTATGTCTCTTTCTGTCGTAGAAAGAGAATAAAAATGTTTAAAAAGAAAAGAAAGGACATAAAAGCCATGTTTAATTTACTGGCTATTTAGAAGTAGTGAGCTGCTCTCTACTGTGGTGTGGGGAGGCGCCCGTGCTCTGGAGGGAAACGGGGAAGGAGGGTGGTGGGCACAGACCTGGGGGCCCATCCTCAAGAGGGACTTCCATAGGACATCAGAGCTCTTGCGGGCAAAGCTTTCTTACTGTCCTGTGCTTTCTCTTGTGCCTTTTAACTTCCTTGTTCCACTACTGCAGACACCCACGACATGACCTGCCCTCTGAGATGACTGTCAACGTCGGGGGTCCTCCTTCACAGCTCTGGCACCCAGGGAGCCCAGTCCATCCTGTGTGTTCTGTGATGTGAAGAGTGTCCTTGCACACATTTTACGGATGTGGACAATGGGACCAATGCTGGCCAGGTTTTTTCTGTGGTCAGGGGCCTGTAGGAGAGGATCTGAGCATTGGTACCAGGCCCGCCGGGCTTTGTGAACCGGTGTGCCGACCACTGCAGTCCCCACTCCTTAGTTGTTACACAGAAACCACTGGCCGAAAAGTGTGAGGACACAAATCCATGCCATGTCACCACCGAACATAGACCAAACGGCTGCTCCCCTTGGGAGCTCTATTTTTAGAAGATGAAAATAGAACCCGAAAATAGAAAAAAACTGTATTTTTAGAAACTAAAGTTTGTGTTGTATGAAAACAGTTATGAAATGAGTAATGATGAGGTTTAGTGAGTCTTGATTTGGGGAAAGTTGTGATGCGGAGAGTATCTCCATATTATAACAGAAAAGTGGTACTGATTTCTGTGGATTGGACACCAGCTTTGCACAGGGCCCAGGGCAGCCGGCTCTGTTAGAATGAGGGGTGTGCCGTGGTCTCCTTGAATGAGATAATAATAACAATGGAATTATCCCGACAGTGGGCACAGACTTTAAGGGACTAGCGGTCTTGGGCGGTGGCTGCTAGGCGGCCCCTGTGGCCTTAGGTGCACACGGTGCTGCCAGAGGCCTGGGGGTCCACATGGCAGCTGAAGCGCTGATCCCAGCTCAGCATGCGGGCGCTGGGGTTCGTGTGTCCCCCATTATAAAATTATGTTTTAACACTTTTAGAAGACACGATTTTTACAACAGTGTGTTCTATATCATTAGGTAGTTCAAAAAATCGGAGAAAATAAAACTTACTGAAATGGTTTAAGCTTATTCACAGAAACCACTCCTATTGAAAGACCTTTTTTCTTTCAGCCCCTCAGATCCCCAGCTCCCTGGTTCCCGAACCTCTCAGCCCTGCAGCCCCTCAGCTTCCCAGCCTCCCAGCTCCCTAACTCCCCAGCTCCCTGGCTCCCCAGCTCCCCAGCCTCTCAGCCCCACAACCCTATGACCTCCCAGCCTCTCCGCCCATGGCCCATGTTCCTTCAGCCCCACAGCCCCCCAGCTCCTCCGCTTCTCAGTCTCACAGCCCTGTAGCCTCCCAGTCCCCCAGTTCCCCACCCCCATAGCCCCCTAACCCCATAGTCCTCCAGCTTCTCAGTCCTCCAGCTCCCCAGCTTCCAAGCCCCGCAAGCCCCTCAGCTCCTCAGCTCCCTATCTTCCCAGCCCCTTAACCCCTCAGCCCCATAATCCTCCTGCTTTCCAGCTCCCTAGCCCCACAGCCGCCCTGTCCCCCAGGTCCTCATCTCCCAGCTCACCAGTTCCCCAGCTCCTTGGCCTCCTAGTCCCTCAGCTCCCCAGTTCCCTGGCCTCCCAGCCGCTTGGCCCCTCAGCCACTCAGCCTCACAGCTCCTCAGCTACGCAGTCTCCTGCTTTCCAGCCCCACCCCCCCCAGCCCCACAGTCTTCCTGCATTCTAGCCCCCCAGCCCCATAGCACCCCAACTTCTTGGTCTCCCAGCCCCAATACCGCTGGCTGGCTCTCTGCTGGCTCTCTGAGCCCCAGGCTCTGGAAGGACCAGGTGCTTACGAGGAGGTGGGAGGCCATTTGTAGACTTGATGGCTACACTGTAAGTCGGTACAGGGCTACAGATGAAACGTGGAGGCCAGGGTAACACACCTGCAGAGGAAGGCCTTTCTAAGCCCAGGTGCTGGCCTAATTCATGAGCCAGTCCTCCAGTGTGTCCTCCTCCTGTGACACCGCCACTGATCGTCCAGTGTCAGGCTCCTGAAAATGACCCTTCCCACCCAGGTTACTGGCAGGTAGGTGGAGCATGGGCGCTTCTGGGAGAACAGGTTGAAATGTCAGGAGAGCCGGATATGACATGTCCAGGCTGATAGTGGGGGCCTTCTGGATGCTTCCACACAACTGGCCTGTGATTTGGAACAGTATTCGTATTTCAGTACCACTGCCCCAGCCCCAGGATGAGCTGCTGGAGGGGGGCTCGAGCCTGTGGCAGCCACCGAGTGGCACCCAGACGAACTCGAGCAGTCAGCAGCACGGAGCTGCCCTCACTGAGCTGCCAGGGACGGTGTTTTGGTCACACTGATGGCAGTCTGTCACCTGGCTGCTTCCAGCAGGGGGTCTGGGCCCTCCGGCTGCACGTCCAAGGTTGGAGTCATGGTATTGAGGATGAAGGATGTTAGGTCCGGCCCCCACCCCCCACAGTGCCCAGTCTGGAGCACACTTGACTCCTGTGTTTGTCAGAGACATGAATGAAATGAAAACAGGGCATTTGATGTAACCAGGGGACATCTCTGCATCACAGCGGGAAACGTGTGGCAACTGGAAAATGGGACAGGTGCCATCGGCACGGCTGCCATTACGGGAGATGCGCCCCCCCCCCCCCCCCCCCCCGCCGCCCCCAGCAGCAAGGTGGCTACAGTCTGGTCCTGCAGTGGGGCTGCATTCAGCGACCTTCCACTTGGATCTGTGTTCCAGAGCGGACAGACTGGACTCTTGTGGGGGAGAGGCATGGACACCAGTATGAAACAGTCCCCTGGAAAGATGAAACCTTTTTTCACCACTTAATATACTTTATGCCCTTTCTTTCCTGATCCAAGAGCCTCACGAGAATGAGTATCCTCTGCAAAATTGAGTATACTCTTGTGTGAAGTTCCCTCTGTGGAAGAGCTTCCCTCCCTGAAAGAGGTTAGTGCAGGTTCCAGAAGCCCCACCCAAGGTGCCAGAGTCTGGATGGTGGGAGGTGGGTGGAGAGCAGCCGTAGACCTTGAAAGCTGACTCCTTGAGCTTCATGAGCTAAACTAAAATATGAACCTATATTTTGGAATGCTGACACATGTCCTGAACATTTTGGTGCTCCCCCACCCCGAGAAAGTGCTGAAGTCATGATCAGAGGTGGTTCCGAAGTTGTTTGCTCTTCGGAACGACCGGCAGGTCTCTGGAAATTCCATCCAGTGCAGTCTGCGCGGGACCTTTCCCGCCCATCCCCTGCTCTATGTCTCGTTTCTCAGGGAAATGCTCTGTCTCCTAACACCCACATCTGGTCCACGAAAGTCCCAGTAGATGAACCTGCAAAACATACCACTAGTCAGACCACGTTTCCCACTGTGTGCCCACTGGCCTCTCTAGCCCTGGGTCTTAGAAACAGCCTCCTGGGCTCTTCTTCCCCCTTCCGTGCGCTCCCTCCTCGGGGCCCCTGGTGCTGCTCACTGTTCTGCATGGCAGCTGAAATGAGCCTTGAGGACAGAAGTTAGAACTTCTGTCTCCAGGTGATCTTCAAGATCTGTGGCCCAGCTCTGGTGCCCTTCGGCCCTGTCTCTTCTCACTCTGTCCCCTGGTCACTTGGCTTCTGCTGAATGGCTTCTGCTGAGGTGGGAGCTTATCCCACCTCAGGGCCTTCGCACTTGCTGTTCCCTTGCCTCGGCTGAGACAGTGGACGTAGATCCCTCTGGCATATCACTCAGGTGTCACCCTAGCACAAGAGCCCTCTGTGATCACTTTATCTAAGAAATAATCTCCAATCATGTTCTTCCCCTGTGACTTCTGTTCCTAGCACTTGACACAGCGCGATCTGTTAGTGTGTATCATTTCTTCTTCATCTGTTAGTGTGTATCATTTCTTCTTCATGAGCGGAAGGCTGGGGTGCAGGGACTTAATGTTGTTGGAAGCTGTGTCCTGAGCATTAGGACAGTGGCTCAGTAACCAGCTCAGTGCAGTCTGTCCCACATGTGAACGGATGGTGGGGAGCGGACGGTGGGGAGCGGACGGTGGGGAACGGACACCGTGACTCCGGTGGCTGAATGGGGACAGGAAGGGCAGTGAGTTGCTTCCTGTCTTCATCAGGGTGGCCTTCGTCAGGTCTCCCTCCTGGTTCCTTCACCCCTGCAGTGGGAACAAGGAAGTATTTACGCTGTTTCCCGGGGAGGCTCCGCCCACAGGCCTGACCTGCAGCAGGCGTGGTGTGCCCTGGGTTCTGATCCAGAGGGCAGACTGTGCTGTTAGTGGTGCTGCGTTTGAGCAAGATCTGGCCGGAACAAGACATGACATGACAAAAAGGAGATACGCTTCTGAAGGCTCGAAGCAAATACGGCCCCACACTGTGATGGGGGAGAAAGCCCTCCCTGGGTGCCTGTCGGCACAGACTCTGCAAGTCTTTGCTGGGGGAGCCCCCCTCACCCCCCACCCCCGGCCAGCCATCCCTCCAGGGCCTCGTATGTTGAGCATTACTGGCGTCTGTCTCATGCTCGGTTGCTTCTGAAATGTCGCATGAAAGGAAGAAGGGCAGAGGATCCTTTTTCTGTGCAAAGAACAAGAATGGCTTTTAGAAGCCAGTGCGGCTGGGGCAGGGCTTGCGAGGGGCCATGGCTTCATGTCCCATCTTGCCTGGGTCTCCCGGGGCGGACTCCTCCCCACCCGCATGGTTCCCGTGCCTGAGCGGACTTTCTCCGGATGGCCATTTTCAGTTTATTGTTATGAGCTTGTGAGTCATTTCTCGTGAGCTGCTTATGAATGTGTACCTGTTTCCCGGCTTCCTGTCACTTAACCACAAACACCTTTCAGCTAATTGTTAATGTCCGGCAGCGTGCAGAGTGCTCTGGGAGGATGGCTTATTCACCCGGTGCTTCCAGCCACTGACTCACATTCTCAGGACACTCCCCTACCCCTGCTGGATGCCTTGACCCGGGATGGGACGTTGGTCCCACGGGTACACGGGGCTGCGTGCTCACGTCACTGGGGGGCAGGTGAAGGGCCCCGTTCATTACTCGTGTTAGCGGTGCAGATGGTGAAACTGATTCTGAGTTTCAATACCGTGACTCCTGAGGAGGGTGGAAGCTGGGCCTGACTCTGACTGCCGCGGGGCTGCGTGACCTGTGCGACCCGGCCTCTGTTGGTTCAGAAAGGAGGACACCTGCAGAAGAACCCCATGTGCTGGGCTTAACTAGAAAGGGTTTGCCTCCGGGCCTCCACACACGTGCAGTTGGCGAAAGCGTGCTTATCTGCAGGCAGACAGCGGGGTTGGTGTTCCGTCTGCCAATAACGGCATTACTTTGTGTCCTTGCTAATTTAATTAGAAAGGGAGCTCCATCTCAAAAGCTCGTGCATGAGTCATCGGGATGCTCTCAGCTTCATAGTGCTCCTCTGAGTGCTCCCTGGGACTCCTGTCTGTTACTCCTTGTACAAACTCTGGGAAAGCTGCACATGGTAAACGGGAGGTTACTTTCCCCCTCCGCCTCCAGTGCTCTTCAAAACAGCTTTGGAGTGACTCACCAATCATGTCCTCCCCACAGGGCAGATGGACATCCTCCCAGGAGCCAAGATGGATCTGTTTTCAAAGGCAGGCGAGGACATTTTCTCCTGATTTCCTAAATCACTTCAGGCTGCCTGGGCGGTTGGGCGGGGGGGTAGGTCTGGGCTGTGGGGTGGGGAGCAGGGAAGAGCATTCCTGCAGGGGTGTTGCCTTCGGGGGTCGGAGAGTGGCCAGATCCGTCTCCAGAGCATGGGCCTGAGACTCCCTGGGGATGCCCCTCTGGGAAGTGTGGCCCCTGCCCAGAGAGGAGAGCTGGGCCTGCTCTGGCATCTCGGACCAGGGCGGCCTGCGCTTGGGGCCAGCCACAGAGCTGCCCTCGTGCGCTCAGGCCCCATCCCACTCTGTCCCTTGCTCCATCTGTGTTGTCCAACTCTAGGCTTGAGCCAGTCCTGTGGGGACATGGGGATGGGACAGACCCCACTCTGGGAGCTCCTGTCGGGGCGCGTACATGCTGCGGTCACTCCCTTTCTTCCCCTTGTGGCCTGAGGTCCAACCTTGTGGTATCCTCTCTCCTGTTATCAGAGTTTTCTGGCTGTGTGGCCTTTGTCCCTGATGGGGCTGGTGAGGTGGTGTGTTTCCACTTCTGAATTTTCCTAAAGACTTCTGAGTAGCAGGCTGGGACTTTTCCCTCCATGGCTCATCCCTGTCCTGTTGTGTCAGCCTTTCTGCGAGCTGTCTGAGGCCCCAGGTTGAGGCAGAGGAGGCGTTTGTTCCTGTCTGCCTTGACTCAGCCCTGGGCATCAGGGAGGTCGCCGGGCGGGGTGTGGAGAGAAGTAGAGCGTGACTCCCAGGGAGGCCATGGCCTGTGCCATGCAGGCCCCGCTGGTGGAGCTGTCGAGCCCCCCTACCCAAACACACACAAGGGCATGCGCCCCGGGCCCTAGGTGCGGCATTTGGCATCCTGTCGGGCACCCCACCTCAGGTGCCCACGAGCCATGTGCTGAGTTGAGTGTGAGCAAGGAGGGTTTGCTGGCTCTTGTTTGCACAGCTCAGGGTTGGCGACCTGAAGACTCTCCGGAGTTGCAGCGAGCGAGCTGGTGAGGTGATGCCCTTTAGCAAGGGCAGGTGCCATGAAGTACAAAGTGAGGTCTTGTTTTTATTCTTGGCATCTCTTGAAACTATCACGAAAAATTTCACGCAAATGAAACAAGAGAGACCTTAATGCGTGTGGGTAGCCCCCATGCCCATCTCCAACTTTCAGAACCTCGTACTTTTTAGACTGTGCCCACATTATCAGTCCCCGGCCCAACCCTCATTTTCTGGAAAATTTAAAACAAATTCCAGATACCAGAGCTTTTGCCCATAAACACTACAGCATGGATTTCTGACACACGGAATCCCGTGATCATACTCAACAAAATGAAGAATTCCTAAGCATCAGGTCATGGTTTAGGGTCTCCCAGTGGTCACAGAAACACACAGAACACACAGTAGTGTGTTCAGATCTGGACGCTGGGATTGTCAACGTATCTACATCAGCACCCGTGGCGGCTCGGCCCCTGGAAGGAGCTGATCACTGTCCTGGGCGACTTTTCATTCCACACCTGACTGCTCTTAGTCGCCTGCTGTCTTTTCAGCCCATTCCTTTCAGCTCTGATTTCCCAAAAACTGGGAGCTGTAGCTAGTTTTGATTTTCAGCTGAAGGAGAATACTTCATAGATTAGCCTTGACATTGTAAAGTCTGTGCGATCTTCCTGAAGGAAGAGATATTGCTAAGGAGAAAGACTATCTCCCATCTTCGTTGGTTTCCGATAAATACACGTAAACTGATGCCGGACATGCCTCAGGAAGCCACAACATTTAAGCCGTTTAAGTATAATTCACATTAACCGGCAGATCCCAGGTTTACTGCTGACCTTCCATACTTCTCAGGATGGTGCGCGGGGAGGGAAGGAAGCGCTCCATGGGCCGGGCTGCTCGGGGCTGGCAGCAGGACTCACTGGGGGCTGCCTGTTGGGTTGCCCTGAGTTCCTGGGGGCACCTGAGTGGTCCTGGCCGCCAGGGCTTGGGCACTGTTGGCTATGGTCTGTGGAGGGCAGGCAGGCGGTGCCCAGAAGAGGGCAGGTTGCTCAGCAGAGGAGGAGGGAGGCTGGTGGTCCAAGTCCTAGGGGAGGTTGGAGGCCCCAGTGGGGTGGTTCAGACCAGGGAGAGGGCCTGGGGGGGGCGGGTTGAGTATTTTGCTGCCCGGATGAGGTGAGATGTTTCCATGTAGTGAGCCCCCTTTTATAATTTAAATGAACAAGGGTGTCCAATGTCCGGTGTGGGAATTGTGCAGCTCACTCTGGTTGGTTGCGGGGAAACGCTGGCATCATGTCAACATTGTAGGAAGGTACATTGGCCCCTGAATTCAGACCCCAGTGATCACCCATGACTTGCACAGTGTGTGAGAGCTGGTGCATGGTCGTGCACCCTACTGCACGCCCAGCGGGGTTGGGGGCGTGTTCAAGGGGCCAAGCCTCTCCTGCAGTGTTCCGTGCAGACACCTGCAGTGTTCCGTGCAGACACCTGCAGTGTTCCGTGCAGACACCTGCTGTGTTCCGTGCAGACACCTGCAGTGTTCCGTGCAGACACCTGCTGTGTTCCGTGCAGACACCTGCAGTGTTCCGTGCAGACACCTGCTGTGTGCTCTTGGTCCGGCGCTGTCCTCCTTGCTCCAGCCTCCGTGCAGACCAGGCTTCCCTTCCGTCTTCACTCAGGCCCAAGACAAGCCACTTTTTGCTGGGCAGGAGACACTCCTGAGTTGTGCTCCCCATATAAAGGCTTACCTATTTCTTCAAGACTTCCTTCCTGTCATACCAACACACACACACCTCCAACACAAGTGTCCCTACTGCGGGGATGTAACTTTTCTTATTAAGTTCATTTTTACAGAAACCCAGGCTTCTCTTGTTCTACCTCAGTCCACGTCCTTCATTTAGTGTCCCCTCCCGAGGGCAAGAGAGCTTGATCCCTACGGAACTAGCCTCAGATGCCCCCTCAGGCTGTGGTCCTTGTTTGGGACGGGGCATGTCGTGGCCGCACCAGCTCAAGGCTGCCTACGTTGGCAGAATGCCCAGCCTGCACCCAGGAAGCAGGACTCGCCCCCCGGGACCCCTGTTCATCACAGCACGTGTGGGAGCAACAGCTGATCCAGCGGCAGAGCCAAAGCCAGAGCTCAGACTGGAGCTCACACATCTTCAAGGGAACAACCCCTTCATGGGCATACATTCTAGCATGTTCCCTGTTAGATTGGAGTTCACATTGGAATAGATGACGGGGAGGGGGGCGGGGAAGAGGAAAGGAATGCTGTCATTCTCACTGCTAGAAAATCCGCTGACTGCTGCCTGGGCCCAGGGGAGCCCCTGAGACACAGTTAATTCTCAGCGCATCTCCCGGGCGGGCCTGTTGCTGTTCTGAGAAATGGGAGGGAGGAGCTCGAGGTCACGCCTTGGATGCAGGCAGAACAGGCTTTGAACCCAGCTGGTGGTAACTGCCATGGCCCTGGTGTGGCTCTGCCCTGTGTGCCTCTCTCCTGCCCTGTCCATGGGGACCCAGAGGCTGGGCTGCCTTCTGTGTCTGGTGTTCCACTCTGTGTCCCTGGGAGCAGGTCCATCACCCTAAGCCTGGGAAGTGGATGCGGAAGGGTAGCCGCTGTTGTCGGCAGCATGGGCTGCAGAGAGCAGCTTTATTTCAGAGAAATGTTGTGGGGACAGGGACTCAAACCAGCACCTTCCCAGTGGAGAGGCCGGACAGACACACACCGGCCCCATGACTGATGCCGATGGCCCTGGTGATGTGTCCGGTCTGTAGTATGTGTTGTCCCATGATAGGAACAGTCTTCCCTCTAAAAACATGCAGTCCCAGTCCAGTTATGAGGAGAACACCCGACAAGTCCCAGCCAAAGGACATTCTACAGAGTACATGATCTGCACTCCCCCACCCTGGCGCCGTCATTAAGAACAGGGGCAGGAGCCTAGGAGAAGTGACGCCCAGGGGTCATGTGAGAGCCTGGGTGGGGGGCTGGAACAGGGAGGGAAAGCCCAGGCACCTGGCATACGCCGGGGCTTCAGTGAACCAGAGCTCGACACACCAGCCTCATGGGAGATGCCCCTCTTGGGGGAAGCGGGAATATGAGAACACTCTGCTATTTTTAATTTTTCTGTAAATCCACAACTGTTCTAAAATAAAAAGTTTGTATGAGAAAATAAAAATGGATAGAAGATTGGCTGGAGTGAAGACTGGGCACTATTCCTGCTGCCAGAGACCTCAGATCCCACGACCAAGTGTCTGCAGGCCAGTGGCGCCCGGAGAGGAGGGGGCACTGCCCCCCAGGAGCTGGGAGGCGGCACGGTGCAATCCTCCCCTCCAGCCTCTGCAAGTGGCGCTTTACCACCTACATGAGGTGAGCCCCAAAGTGCAGTTTAGAATATTAATTTTTTGCGTTCTTTTACCTTCACGATCCTGGCATCCATGCTTGTGTAACCGAGAGCCCTTGGTTTGGGAGGCCTGGGCATGCAGGGAAGGGAGAGGAGGAGGGAGGGGTGAGATCAGACACAGCGCAGGTGTTTCTCAGTGTTTCTGTGCAGGTATAGCATTGGTCCTCACCAACAGGATGGGGCAAGAAAAAGAAATGATAGGAAAACCAAACTGTCACCATCCCAGGATCCTGCAGGTAGAAAATCCAGTTCAGATATGTGGTCAGAATAAATGAGTGTGCTGGGGTCCTGGGATACAAACCCGCATGCGGTGACTTAAATTTGCACTACTGAGGAGAATGGGCTGCTGAAAATGCCAGACACCTGGGGATAAGTCTAGAGATTTTCAGTTCCTCTGCACTTCGCGTTCTACAACATCTTTGACAGCAGCGAGGCGAAGCGCTAGTCCATGTCCACAGATCATATTGCTGTGATCCTGATCTCTCCCAGCTCTCTGTACCTACACGGTCCCGGACAGAGTTAGTCCCCTTCTCGCCCCTCCCCACCCACCCGGCTTCCCCTTTTATCTTTTTTCTTTTTCTTTTTCTTTTTCTTTTTGTCTTTCTGCATTTTGGAAGACAAGCTGATTCTAGAATTTATGTGGTAAAGGACCCGCAGCCCCCAAGATGGTTCTGAAGCAGAAAATAGGGACTCTTGCCTTGCAGCAGTTAGACAGTATGATTATTGGCACATATATGAACAAACTTGCCAATAGGACAGGGATGCAAAGTCTGACAGAACTCGTGTGCTGACCAGCAGCGAAATTAAGATGTCTTAGTAATGATGAGACGTTTGGCCGTCCTCACTGAAAAAAACCAAAACCCAAAGACCCCTACCTCACATCATGGGCAAGAGTCAAGAGCAGAGAGGTGGGGACGCACGGGAAGGGAAAGGCCACAGGACCTACAGGGTACAGTGCCATAAAGTAGCTTCGCAGCCTCCAGGTGGGGAAGCATAAGCTCTGAAAGGACTGATGGATGGGACCATCCAGAAAGGTCGTCTCTAAGATGGACGTAACTGCCAGAGAATCCGTGGTCGGAATTTGTAAAGAATTCCCCTGAGTCCGGACAAAAAAGACCACCCATTTTTTTTTTTTTTTTTTAAAAAGGGGCCCAAGATTTGAATTCAGAATAGTCTGTAAGTGCCTGGGGAGATGCTCGGTGACTTAGCCCTCGGGGAAGGACAGATTTCACCTTCTGGAGACACTCTTGGGTCCCCACCAAGTAGGACAGTAGTGTATGGACAGAAGGCTCTCCCCATCCTGTATGCGAGTCTTGCCCTTGCTTCCTCTGCTCGCCTTTCCCCTTCCCTTCTCTCCCCTGCCCTCCTCTCTCCTCTCCTTCCCCTGCCCTCTCTTCCTCTCCCCTCTTCTCCTGCCCTCCCCTCCTCTTCCTTCCTTCCCCTCCTCTGCCTGCCTTCTCCTTCCTCTTTACTGTCTTCCCTTCCCTCCCCACTCCCTACCACCCTCCTACCCTCACCTCTCCTCCCCACCTCTTTAGGTAACCTGTGTGTGGATTTTTCACACTGTAGTTTTATTGGTGCAAGAAACATAAATCTTTGTGCAGCGTTTAAGTGCAGACCCTCTTTGATTATGTACATCAGGGAAGGGGCTGAACCTTTTTAATTCAGTGAGATTTTGCTTTTGGTGTTATAGATGATGTGGCTGTTGTCACAGAAATTGCTTCAGCCTCCACGTTGTGCAAGTGCGGGCTGACCCACTCTTTAGGGCGGGGCCGCAAGGGGCTCTCCTGCCCTGGGGTGGCCGCCGGAGCTGCTTGGTGTGCCTCACGCCCTCTCCCTGTGGCGGGCAGCCCAGGTTCTCCTGGCCCGTGTCTCTGGTGCCTGTTTGACCTTCTCAGTGGGTTCCACAGATGACCTTAATGGAAGCCCATCATGGCTAGTGGCCGTGCCCTTCCCCACTCTTCATGTCCCAGGCCCCAGCGTTTCCAGACCGCAGAGCAGGAGGGTGTCCTCACGAGATGGCAGTGTTCTCTGGCAGGCCAGCGAGCACATACCTGGGATTGATTTCTTGCTGGCCCCTCAGCAAGGTATACCCCTGTCTAGTGTCCGGAAATTCCGTGAGTGGGCCAACTCAGTGGAGCCATACCTTGATTTTTTTTTTTTTTAAAGATATTATTTATTTCAATCTCAAGTAGGTGGAGAGGCAGGCAGAGTGAGAGAGAGAGGAGGAGGAAGCAGGCTCCCCACTGAGCAGAGAGCCCAATGTGGGGCTTGATCCCAGGACCCTGAGATCATGACCTGAGCCGAAGGCAGAGGCTTAACCCACTGAGCCATCCAGGTGCCTCGCCATACCTTGATTTAAAACACACGGGCGGTAACTTTTGGTTACACTAATAACCACATATCTTTTCACTTATACTCTGAGCTGATTGCATTGAGAGTTGATGCATCTTCCCACTCTAGTGTGGTTAGAAGTCACATGACACGGGGCAGCATTTATGCATTTGGCTTTGAAGTAATTAGACCTCTGGGGCTTGGGGCCGATGTAAAAAGTTCAATCCCAAACTCAAGGAAAGGTCTTTCTGTAAGCTAGGATGCTGGCCCGGTGCTGCCGCTGACTGCTCCCAGAATTCAGAGATTCCTCCGGAAACCTTGCTGGCTTCTTGATTTCTCAACTGTTTCTGGTTCTATACCCTTCACTCAGCTGGAAGCTGAGGTCCTCCTTTGAACCTAGCTGTGGAGCCCCGAATGGGATGGCGTTCCGAGCACCATGGCCCTGACCCTTTCCCACTGACTAACTGCAGCTTGATTAGGATTTTCAGAGGGGCCTTCTGGTGTTTCTGAAGGTATTTACAGTGGAATTCAAATTAAAAAAAAAATGTATATACTTTTATCAATTTTATATTTTCGAAAATGAAATTTTAATCTTATCCAGAAGCAAAATGAGTTTCACTTATGTATTTTCTTGAAAAAAAGTTCCAGAGTGCTTTTCGGTTACCGTCTCCAGGTCTCTCTCTGGGCAGTGATGGCGCTCATGTGGTGGAGTGCTAGGCTCACAGGTCAGCCCCTGGGCTGTCGGGGGTAGTCCTGGTCCATGGGAGAAGCCCTCATGCTCCTGGTCGGGGTGTTGGGGCCTGCTGTTCGCTTCCACAATATGACCCGGCCGGCTGGCCCTCCTGGCTCAGGGAGCCTGGACTGTCTTAGCCCCGGAGGTGCCTAGTGACCATTGGTGCTGTGGTGCTGTGACCATTGGGGTATGTTGCTGGTTTGGGGAGAAGAGTCCCAGGTGCCCTGTGGTGGACTCTCCCGGTTGCACAGGTGCGGGAGGTCCTAGTTCCCTGACTTCTTTGGGGGCCTCAGGCCACAGGAGCACACGTTCGGCTCTCCTCCAGGTGGTTGTTTTTGTCCTTGGATTGTGAACATTTTCAGAGACACGTGGGCTGCATAACACTCCATGTGAAGGGCGTGCGAGGGGTTACCCAGGGTGGGTGAGAAGCAAGGTTCTAGTACAGTCCGTAGATCTGATGTCACTTGCTTTGTCTGCATTGGGGAGCCCGGGGTGCCTGTGAACCCGGCGCTCTCTCCTTAAATCACGAGAGTGACCGCCACGTCAGCGTCCTCGTGACGCGCCTGTCACTGCAGGCCGGTTTACACCGCTTGTCAGGAGCTAATTTTAAACCCAAAGTGTGATTCCTGGAAGTTTTGCCAGAGTTTTCTTTCTTTCCTATCTGAGAGAATATGGAAAGTCTCGGGCAGTCTAAAAGCAGCCTGCTCCGGGTTTGGGTGGTGGCCAGCTTCCAGCTCCCATCTTTGCGCTCAGCCTGGAGAGACAGGAACAGGGCCGGGATCCAGGCGGGGAGAAGTGATTCTTTACATCGTGAGTACCTGGCCAAGTGCTTCTCTGAGAGCTGTTTGGGTGTCTTGGTTTCCTGGAGGCCCCCCCAGGCACCCCCACAGCTGTTTTCAGCCGGGCCTCCTAGGGCTGGGTTTCTGCGAACACCCCAGGCCGTTTGTCAGCATCTGGGAACAGGAGGAGCGGCCCCTGTGTTTTGATCCTCTCACTGCTTGTGGTCTGGGCAGAAAAGCCGTTCTGACGAACACGAGGAGGTGTAACGTGGCCGCGAGACAGACATGAGCCCCGACGGCCCAGCCGCACAGGCGTCCGGAGGCCCGGCTAAGCTGTGGGCCATCTTTCACTTGGGGGATATTTTGGTTGTTCTGCAAGGGGTTTTTCATCTTCTGATTCAGCAAATAAAAATAACGTGTGATGGAATCCAACCTGTTCTCCTCTGAAAGTAAGAAGGACACATGCATTTCCCTGTTTGCCAGGAGTCTCCCTGTAGACTCCCGAGTGTGAAGTGTTTGCATGGGAATGCGAGCCACTTCTGAAGCCCAGTGCTTTCTCTCTTCTCCAGATGGACTTTCTGGCCGAGACCAGCCCGTGGAGCTGCTGAATCCCGCCCGTGTGAACCACATGCCCAGCACGGGTAAGTCCACTCGTCCGGCCTGGGCGGGCGTGGGGGCTCAGGCTCCCCCAAAGTGCTGTTTGGAAGCCCCACCACGTGGGGAGTGGTGTCTGGAGGGAGCAGGTGGGCCCTCAGATCATCTGACCCCTGTGCCGTCTCCTGAGGGAAAATAGGCCATATGTTGCGGAAGCCAGTCAGGCATTGGCTGTTCAAGAGGAAGGGAACTGTGGCTCTTTTCTGTCTTGAGCTCCGGAGGGCGTATTCTTCCCAAAAGTGCCAACTGCTCTTTTGAGATGTTACCTCAGAGCCGAACCATAGGAGGACCCTGTGGGACAGAGTTCTGAGCTGGAGCTAGGACCAGACGTCCCCTACCTGGCGAGGTCGAGCTGCTAGCAGCCATGGGACAGTGGGAGGGCGCACGCCTTTCACCTACCCCGGCCCAGGCTTCTCACAGCCGAGGCCCTCCATGAACTTGTCTCCCAAGTGCTTTTTCCTTTTTTTTTTTTTTTTTTTTTAATGAGCAAAAGAATATGATTATGTCCTTTATTCCATATATGATCTTTCTACATTTCATGCTTTAAGCAACACTTTCCAAATCTAGATGGCGTGGAAACAATTTTTTTCTTTTTTTGTTAAAACAGCCCCCTCTCCCTGTCCCGGGCCCCATGTAGTGACTCCAGGATGTCGGCTCAGAGCCTGGGCACCGTTTGTTCTGTGTCGGCCACTTGGCCTTTTAGAGAGAAAGGCAAACCTCTAAAAGGCCGGGATGTGAGTGCACTGTAGACTCCTGAGCCTGCGTTTCAAGACTACATTGCAGAACCCTTGCCTTCACCACACCCCAAGGCTTCTAGTCTCAGTGGTCTTGGCTCTGTGGCACCTCCTGGACCCCAGCCTTCCTGGGTGCCACCCTGCCCACCCCCTCCACGGGCAGTGCCAGCCAGGACGGGGAGGTGATGGGCACCTGCCTCTGCCCCCGGTCCCCTTAAACAGAGGCTGGAAGTGGCGAGAAAGGGATGTCCTTCCTTGCATAGGGATGCTGCGTGCTCTGCCAAGGGTCATTCCTGGCGTCTTCCCACACACGAAGCTCCCGTTGATTCTCTGCAAAGGTCCAGATGCTCTGGTGCTCCGTGTCCCTGGGGCCGTGGGCACTCGCTTCGCCGTCCCCCAGGATGCTCACAGCCCGCTTTGTCTGCCATTTACATGCTTCTTCTCTAGGACCCCCTTCCGAACACCTTGACTTTTGACCCCAGGTGCAGGGAGGGGGGCTTCAGAATAGCCTGTGCGTTGTTCAGGTTTTATGTGCAGCCTGTGTGACAGAAACTGCCTTGATTCTCACTTGCTCCTGGGCTCACATCACCAGTGTTACTGTTGTCTGAACAGAGTCCTTGGGTGGTTGGGTGTCTTCAGGCAGCTTCCTAGTGCTCCTATCCCCCCTGGGTGTGGGACAGACAAAGAGACTTCCTAGACAGCCCCATAGGCCACGAAGGTGGGAAGTAGTTGTTTCCAGGTGGACCAGAAAGAGGTAGACTCCCGATTAGTTTTCCGGCTTGGAAAGGACGTACGCCCTGTTGAGACCTAATATGGCTTAGGGTGAGACAGCCCGTGGGCTTCAGATTCATAGGGGACCTGGGGTCCTGCTGACCCACTGGCTCTGACCTGAGGCTGATCGTTTTGTGGATGGGGATAATCCTTCTCTGCAGGATTCTTTTTTTTTTTTTTTTTTAAAGACTTTATTTATTTGAGAGAGAGAGTGAGTGAGAGAGAGCATGAGAGGGAAGAAGGTCAGAGGGAGAAGCAGACTCTCTGTGGAGCCGGGAGCTCGATGTGGGATTCGATCCCAGGACTCTAGAATCATGACCTGAGCCAAAGGCAGTCACTTAACCAACTGAACCACCCAGGTGTCCCTCTCTGCAGGATTCTTAAAAGAATCACACATGTGTCTGATTTTTAGTAGTTTCTGGACAGATGTTCGTTGACAGACATGTCCTGTTGTCCTGTTGAGACATACTGAAGAGGATGTGTGACTTAATTGTGACAGCTGCTTCGGGGTCCTTGGATGATCCTGATGGGCCTCTTCTCCTCTCCTTTGAGGGGACCCACCCAACTTGAGAAATGGTGTCTTGGGGAACGTGGACTCATGACATTGAAGCAAGTTGTTTAACTTCCTGGTAGCCAGGCCCCCCGCTGGTAGATTGGGGGGGTGTGGGGGGACAATGCCATGTTTCCTCCCTTGCGGGCGGACAGTGTCTGCGGTGTGGAAGCCATGCCCACGGGCAGGCTGCTGGGAGGGAGGCACATGCATGGTGTAGGTGTGACTCTGGGCACGAAACTTGCAGGTCGAGGGCTGCTTCAGAAGCTGCTGGAGCGAGGGGACTTCTTAGCCCCTCCACGCTCAGTCCATTCCAGGCCACTCTAAACCATGTCCTACAAGGAAACAGAATTTGAAACTTAATATGAAAACTCCTTTTTGGCTATACTGATGTCTCTATACAGTTCTTCGATGACTTTTCTGTCAATCCTAATTTGCCCCGGCAGATTTCCTCCCCACTGAGTTTAACCTTGACACTCAGCAATGTGATAACATGATACTTGTATGTGATTCGCAGGAGTCACTCCAGCCTTCCCGCGGGAACTTGTCCTCTGCGTAGGTTGGGGTGCACGGCCCCTGTTCTGTTGGTCTAGTCTCACTGCTGGGCCCTTTACTTGGGGAGGGTGGCTCCTGGTAATGGTTTCCTTGACGTGTGGTTCGTCTTCATGACATGTGACTTTAGGTAGAAAGCACGCGTCCCGTCTTCTTGGTGCGCCATCTTGAATTGAGGCATGAGATAGTTCACGCAAGAATACCTCCTGGTAGAAAAGTCTGAATTGTCGAAGAAAAAAGCCAAAAGCCTTTTTAGTCTGGGTTAATTCTGCTTTCTTACCCTCCCCCTGCAATGTCCTTGATGTAAACAAGGTTTCCTTTTTGTTTTCTTTTCCAACTGAACTTGTCACTGTGACTCTGGTTAACATCCCAGTCCTTTGTTTCTTGAAGAAGTGAAGTGGCACCGTTACAGATGTGGCTACACCTGTTCCCCCTTCCCGGAGGCTGTCCTTCCTCCTCTTGGCTGGGGACCTGGGGCGCAGGCCCCGTGGCCTGGTGGGACTGTTAGGAAGCCATGTCAGCAGCTCAGTTAGGTAGGAAGAGATGTCGGAGTTTGAGGGGAATGAGAAATGCCCACCTGAGCCAGGTGTCTGGGTCATGGGTGACTTGAGAGACATTTAAGTAACTCATTTGTGAATCATTGTCATATTTTTGAAGTAACAGACTTTTCCCTCTGACACCAAAAAAATGCGTGTTTATTATTGGAAGAGAGTCATGGTACTGAACATGTTGGGGGTTGGCTTCCAGAATTGGAAGGGGAGCTTGCTTGGCACTGCACTATGTGGACGCCAGGAGGCCCGCAGCAGCCTTGACTGAGTGAAGAGGTTGAGAACAGTGCCTCCGTCATCCAGGAACAAAGTGGAAAAAAACAAGACCTGAATAAGAAGAGGGGGCTCAGGGTCCCTGGTGGCTCAGTCAGTTAAGCAGCTGCCTTCAGCCCAGGCCTAGGTCATGATCCCAGGGTCCTGGGATGGAGTCCTGTATCAGTCTCCCTGCTCAGTGGGAAACCTACTTCTCCCTCACCTCCTGCTTGTGCTTTCTTGCTATCTCTGTCTCTGTCTCTCTCTCTCTCTCCGAAATAAACAAAACCTTTACCAAAAAAAAAAAAAAAAGAACAGGATGCACATATTAAGCCCTGACTGTTGATGCTGAGGGGCTGCTGTCCGTCACACATGCACTCATCATAGCAGCCAAGGGTCCTTGCTGCCTGGAGCACCTCTGCCCCATGGAGAGGGGACGGGGAACCTTGGATCAGGAGCACCCTCTAAGGACACCCAGCATGTAAATTATGGGACAAGACCTCTGCTCTGTGCTACTGGAGGAGAGACCGCCTCAGACAGTGTTGTGACCCCTGTGCCCAGGGGGACGTGGCGGCCGAGTTGAAGGATAGGAGCTGCGTGGATGAGAAGCTCCAGCATGTTCCATGGGTGTGAGATTCAGGTACCATTGCCTCCAGACGTGTGTCCCTAAAGCATGTGTGGCTCGGTTAGGGGGGTTTCTGTTTGAGGCTGTTTAACAAAGGTGCGTTTTTAGAAAGAAAATTGTGGACTTTTGAAGAAATTACAGAAACTCAAAAGAACTTACCCAAACTGAGCAAAAAATAAAGCTTACTTTTAGCACATGGATTCCCACATCTCAGAGGGTATCGACCCCCACACTGTCAAGAGGTTGTTGGATTTCCTGACCCTTGTCTTGAGTTTGGGAGCAGGAGCTGGGTGAGACTAGCTGGAGCCAGAAGCTTCTACTGCCTCCCAGCCAAGTTTCTCATACTGTCATTTGGTTTCGGTGAGAGAAGACTTACCTGGTGACGGAAATGCAAATATGAGACACGTGGGACCCCTGAAGGACCCCAGGAAAGTGCCAGAAAACCTCCCTTACCAGCTTCCGAGATGATGAGTTTAACTGGTCGATCCCCCTGGGAACCAGGCCCCCATGGTAATTCTTCTCCCGCACAGCCCCGCCTTGTGTGTGTGTGACAGAAAGTGGGTCTCTGGGCTTGGGATGTGCATGGTCGAGGGCGGTGAAGGATCGTGCCGCCTTGGGCGGCTCCTGCTGCAGTGCCAGGCAGGGACCGCAGGACGGAGGCCACCTTCTTCGGTTTCCTCATCCTGGCGCTGTGTCACTCGGGACTCGCCTGGCTCTGCCCAGCAGGAGGCCGTGCCCTGGGGAGCGTGCTCCAGCTCCCGACCTGGGGACACAAGTGCAGGGGTATGTGAGGCACCCCGTGCCCATGGGCCACGCTGTATGAGCATGATCTCCGGCCTCCCGGGGGCTGCTATGCTCCTCCTGCGGGCTCGTGTGCTTTCAGTTTGTGGGAACAATAAAATCTAGAGCATAAAGATACATAGTCAGACCCCACAATTTGAAAAATTTAGGGACAAAATCCCACAGTTGGATGTGCCTGATCAGCCTGAGTGGGTGCCGAGAAGTGTTCCACCTGCCTGCATCCACCAGGTTTGCTGGGTACCCTGTGTGAGCAGCCGCCAGTCAAATGAGGCCCTCTGTAGGAGCCTGTGGCCCCGTAGCCCTGAGCCCCACGGGTGCCTGCAGCTGTGTCCCCAGAGGCTGGGCACATGCACATGTGTGGTGTGTACCAGCAGCTGTTTATAGGGACTGTGGGCTCACCCTGGGAGGTCGTTGTGGACAAAAGGGTGTTGCCCCGCGCCCTCCAGCTTCGACACGGCCTTTTTCCCTCGGCATGCTGCTGAGGAACCCTCAGATTCCACTTTCCCTTCTGCGGTTGAGGATCCTCACAGTCAGAATTGTGAAAAGGCGTCCTTTCCAAGGCCTGCGTACCCCGCGCATGTCCTTCCTCCGTCCTTTCTGGGCTCCCAGCCCATCCTGCTGGAACTTGCCAGGGCAGCCTGGCTTTCTCCGTGCTCTTGGCTCCTCCCCACTCTCCCTCAGGTCTGTGCCCTCCTGGGGGCGCTCCGAGTGTGGGAAGACCACTGGGCCAGGAGCCCCGTCCCCGTCCCCGGGGGCACAGGCACAGAGTGGCCTCCCTCTCTTGCTCCACCCCATGTGCTCCCTCGTTGGGCTGCAGATGGAAAGACCTGAGTGCAGGGTCAGGCCTGGGAGCCAAGCAGCTCTGCGGGTCGGCCCGACTCTAATGGGCTGCACAGCCTCCGGCAGGCAGCCAAGCCTCTGAGCCTGGGTGGTCTCTGAGATCGCATGGTGCAGGGAAGCGTGGTGGCATCTTGGGTACAGCACGTGCACACAGGAGGGGTCTCACGCGGCTCTCCATCGTCCTCTGTCCCATACCCTCCAGTCGGCAGGTGGCCAGGAGCTCAGCTGCTCTGTTCCTCTAAGGCTTGCACATCCCTCTCTTCCAGCCCAGAACCCTTCGCGATGGCAGCTCTTGGACTCCCGTGTAAAAGGAAGTGAAACCAGTGACGCAGGGAACCTCACATTGAAATGCTTTGCATTACACAGAGACTGTCTTCTGTGAGGGTTCTGGTCTTCCTGGGCCTTAACTCTGTATTTTCTAAAGTTGGAGCCGTGTCTGCTTTTTCCTGCATCAGGTGCACAGACCTCTACAATGTCCAGTCCCCTGGTGGGTGCTGAGCCTGGTGAGCAGGTCTGGGCCTGTGGGGAGGACTCATTATGAGTTATGAGTCAGCAGGCTGGTGCTGACGGCTGGGCAGGGGCACCAGACTCTTGGGTGCATCAACTGAAGTGAAGACCATGGCGGTGTGAGCCATCCCTTGGCCCGAAACCCACGTGTCAGGGAGGAGAGGGACAAACGCTCCTCAGCTCCGGGACCACAGTGCCTGGCTGGTTCCTCCCAGACCCCTCCCCAAGTTACCCACCAGCCTGCTGCTTTTCTCGGGAGTCCATGAGTTCATTGCTGGGAGGAATTTACAACAGAGAATGTGGATTATTTCCTAAGTGTAGTGCTTCATGGTGTGAAGTTTTGGGTTTTGTGCTTTTGTGCCTCAGGACGGTGTTTCCAAAGACAGGCCTCACTCTATTGTGACTGCTTTCTGTCCTGTGAAGCCGGCCCCTCTCCCTCCATGGCGTCCACTTCACTCACTGACACTGGCCTTCTTAGGTGCTGGACTGTGGGCTGCGTCCCCAGACCTGGGAGCCCAGCAGGATGGGAGTCCGTGGCCTGGCCTGTCTGTGTCCAGAGCTGTGAGACATCCTGGGACCCACGGCCCAGAGCTGTGAGCCATCGGAGGGCCCGCAGCGTGGCCTGTCCACATCCCGGAGCTATGAGCCGTCGGGGGCCCCGTGGCGGTTTGGTTCACCGAGCGCTAGTGCTTCTCAGATTCTCTGGGTGCATAAAGGGCCTCCTGCTTCAGGCCCCACATGTGCCAGAGAGCGAGCTGGCACCCCTCGGTCCCCATCACTCACTACCTGGCCTCTTCTTCCTTTCTTTTCCTTGTGCTTTACCGTGTGTGCACTCAAACCTCCCCAGACAGGCTCTCCGGGATGCGGTCTGGAGTGCCAGGAAACTCTGGAGAGAGGGACACATGTGGAGGTGTCTGGTGCCAAATGTGGCAGAAGTCCATGTTCATTGCTGCCCAGGTGGAGGGTGCCCCATTCCGGCCTGGGCTCTGGACCTGGCCCTGTGGCCTCCTCCTGGCATGCCCCTCTCCTGGAGTACAGAGCCCATAGAGGGGCCAAGTCCCCTCAGGGCGGCAGAGGGGTGCTGTGGGCTCTCATCCATGCCTGGCTGAGCTTGGGTGACCCTGGCCCCGTTGTGAAAGAAGTGACATTTGCCCTCAGAGTGACACTGTGGTTTGCCATCTGGCTTGTGGATTTGGGCTTTGGAAATAGTCTTCCCTCTGAATACTGATGGTCTCCTTCTCTTCCGCAGCCTTGCTGCCCATCCTGTTGGCCACCTGGACAGTGTGTCTGCCCTTCTGTCTGGAATGGCACCATCTCCCTGGGGACAGGGTCCTGGTGTCTGTCTGCATGGGCTCTGTCTCATATGGGGATAGTTTTTTCAGCAGTCTGGTGCCCCCAACTATCTGCTCATCTTTGGGAGAGGTCACCCGGGGGAAGAGGGGACCCACCAGAGTGTGGGTGGTCCTGGTAGCTGGGGCTCCCCAACCCTGCGTGGACACGTTGTTCATCAAACCTGCCAGCCTCCCTGGGAGGGTGCAGACCCGGGCCACCACATCCTGGGGTAGACTGCCAGGCCACCCCTGCGCAGCCTGCCCCGTCTGTGCTCTCCGCCCTGTCCATCTGCTGCCTTGCCCTCCAGAAGGGGTCTCTGGCTTCTCCAGCCGTGTGGGGTACGCAAGGAGTCCGGGTACCTCCGTGCCCCCAGGATAGACGTTTCATCTCCTGACAACTACTGAGCCTTTTCTGGAGGCTTTGCACCTGAAAACAGACCCTCCCTTCCCCGCCACAGGGGAGGGTTTGGTTTCTTGTATCTCATAAGGCAGGTGCCCAGCGTTCACCGTGTGCTTTCTGACTTTGAGAACTTGTTCTCTTACGTGCATTTTGTTTGTGTTTCTGTTGGTGGTTTCTTTTTTTTTAAACAATCCATACCGTTTTACTGGGATGTTGGGGGAGCAGGGATAAACGATAGTGTTTGGTCTGCCATTTTCCACCAGAAATGCCCCATCGTGCCTCCCCGCCGTGCCCCAGGTGAGGCCCGCTCTGCTGGACGGCCGCACCCTCTTTGCCGGCGGACTTCTTCAGTGTCCTCCGTGCTTGAAGGAGGCACACGAAGGCCTTTCTTATCCTGGATGGAAATTAGATTGTTTGGGTTGTTGTTTATCACGAGCTATCCCAACCCATTAAATTTTGTCTTGCTGCTGTGCCCATAGGCGCACAGAATTAGGAATAGCAGGTCTTGGGGCCCAGAGCAGGGAACAGGAGCCCTTGGAAAGCTGGGGTTTGCTGATTACAGCACAGCGGGGACTTGGGGGTGTCTAGAGAAATGGCCCCCTGTGCCCTGGTGCACCCGAAACCAGGTGCTTGTCCCCACAAGCCCAGATGCGTCGATGGCAGCAGTGACCGGGATTTGCGTAGGTGCAGAAAGTAGGGACTGTCCCTCACGGCCCTCCCGGATACTTGAAGGAGATCACGAGGTGGAAGGAAGGGTTTTTCCCAAGGCCGACTTCTGTGGGGTGTGTGATGGGAGGCGCCACCCTTTGCAGACATGTGCCCAGGACTGACTGAGGCATCCAACCTTCATGCTTTTGTCTTTTCTCACCAGCTCTGTGTCCTGCACATCCAGACAGCAGGGCCGGAGGGACACGAGCCCAGACAGTCCATGGAGCCCTCATGGTGGTCTTCAGGACCTTCAGCCAGGGTCAGAGAGTAGCTTTGTCAGCCTCACCCCTGTTCTGCTCGGGACAGGATTTTGCTTCCAGTGCTCAGTTTCACTGTGGCCACACTCAGTGCAGGAGAGGTCCCTGTGTCTGGAGCCCCACAGTGATGCTGACTGCCTGGGATGCTGTAAACCCAAACCCAGATCTACATCTCCAAACTACATCTCCAGGGGAGCCGGGCCGGAGTGGGCGGGAAGCGGTGGGTGGGGGCCAGCCGCTGTCGTCTAGAGCCCTCACGGAAGGGGCTAAAGCTTCTCTCAGGCTTTGGATGTCTCACAGAACTCCTGGGCCTTGGGCCAGGATCACTGAGGGGACCTGGGACCCGTACGGCAGTCCTTCTCCAGCTTCTAGGCCCACTTCAAGGCATGGGAGGCCCCAGAGGTAGCCGAGATCTGGAAGTTTTCACGAGGAACATGGAATAGCTGGGTCTTTTGGTCTTGGAGCCGAGGGCACACTGCGTGTCCTGTCAGCTTTGTGTGTTTACTGTCCTTCAGAGACCCAGCTTCTGCCTCTGCCATCCCCTGACTCCCATTCTCATCTCTGTTTTGTTTCTTGGGCCTCATTTGGACATTTGTGTCCTAAAGACTCAGGTTGAACGTGTGACATTAATTTCTAACCTTTCTTCCTTTGGATATCAGCGTACATAGTCGCATGCTTCTTTGTGGGCACAAGTGCTTTCGTAAGTTCTCATTCGAAATATTTACTTTGTAGTCGCTTTAAATTTTGTTTGATGATTCTGTTTTCTTTGAAAAAATTAGATATTTAGAAGTGTGTCTCATCTGAAGGTATAGCGTTTTTCAAGCCGTCTTTCTGTGACTGATTTTTCAGCTAGCGGACCGTGGTTGGAAACGATCATGCCTGTGGAGTTGGCTGAGGCTGGCGCTCTGGTCTGTTTCTGTGAGTCTCGGGGTGTACTCGAGCAGAGTGATGTTCTCTGGTGCTGGGCGCCGGCTTCCCAACATGTTCATGGCTCAAGCTCAGGGGCACTGAATCCTGGACCTGGGAAGCTGGGTGGAGGGGGGAGCTCAGACATGCGGGACTTTTCATTAGGGGACAGGGTAGGCTGGTCAGGACTTGCTGGTGCTGAGTGGCTGGTGCAGAGGCCAGAGGGGGTGGCCTGGGGCTAGCCAGGAGGCTGGAGAGGAGAAGTGTTCTTGCAAGATCTGGAGTGGCTGTGGGTCCATGAGGACTTGCAGCCATCCTGCAGGGTAGGGCTTTGTCCTTGAGAGAGTGGGCAACTCTTAGAGGTTCTGAGCAGAGGAGTGACACCCCTCGCTTTGTGCTACAGTGACAGACACATGGGAGGGGCATGGGATGGGGGGGTGGGGGCTGGCTCAGGCTGGATAGAGGCAGCAAGCATGGTAACATGGTTCAGAGTCTGGAAATACTGGACGTACGCAGGATTCACTGGAGATGCCAGCGAGCTGTGAGGGAAGCAGAGGTGGGAATGATCCTGTGGTCTGGGATCTGAGCATGTGGATGGTGGAGTTGCCATGAATTTAGGTGGGGATATGGACGAAGCCACTTTGGAAAGTCGTGCCCCATTGAAGATGTTGAGAAGGCAGGTGTGAGCATGAGCCCCAGTGTGGGGGTTGGCTGAGGCCGGAGGCTTAACGCTGCGAGTCATCGGCCTCCAGATGGTATAGAAATGAACTCTCCATGCCATGTCTGTAGAGTAGACATTGTTCCTAAATTTTTTATAGACCCTGTTTGCTTAGAGTTACCTGTGCATTTTTTCCCGATTTGTACTTTGAGCCAGGGGCTCTAGTGGTGTGGTGACCACCAGCGTGCATGTGCATGCTACAAGCAGGCTTGTGTGGTGACCACCAGCGTGCATGTGCACGCTACAAGCAGGTTTGCACCACGGCACAGGATCGCCAGCCCTTCCAGCAGTCATGGTGGAATGGCAGCAGTGGGTGCTGTCCCCACCTCTCCGCTGCCGTCCTGCTGGCACTTGGCGCTGCTGGGCCTTGGAACCCACACCCGCCCCCCCACGAGAACGACAAGAAGCCACCACTCGTTAGGACCCCAGGTTACATGGCCATTA
Source organism: Mustela erminea (assembly GCF_009829155.1). Lineage (NCBI taxonomy): Eukaryota > Metazoa > Chordata > Mammalia > Carnivora > Mustelidae > Mustela > Mustela erminea. Next base: position 44,989,356 of record NC_045621.1, on the reverse strand, counting down.
AGGGGCTGAGTGTTTAACATGTGTCTAGATGTTCAAGTCTGAACCTGAACCCCCACTTCTTTCCCCCACCCCAGCACACACCAAAAACCTGCCTTTCCTGCCTCCTGTTGGATGGTCCCCCTGCCCGTGACCCACAAAGCTCTTGAAAGCTGCTGTGTTCCATGTTGGGTATTTGGGGTGGGGTGGGGCACCCCAGGTCCAGAGAGCCTGGTGGAGTACATGGCCCCCTGGGGAGGGGGGTGATCCTGCTGGAAGGGCTGGCTCACCCCAAGAAGTGCAGCCCCGCCTCACATGGCCTCTTGGCTGCCCTCTTCTCCTTCTGCCAAGTGCAGGAAACACCTTCTATTTTTAAATATTTCAGCGCTCAGTGTTAGGTAATACCGGCCGTGGTGCCTCCCAGCTGTTAGGTGAAACACAAGCAGACGTTCCTTTGGAGGTTGCTAAGAAGGAAACAGTGAAAGGCCTTCTTCTTCATGTTCCGTGACCTTGACCTTACATAACTGCAACAGGCAGTACCTATCGTAGAGATTTGTGGCCTTCCTCGACCACTGGAACTATTTTCTACTTTCAAATGCTGTATTTTTATCCCCTGAGTTTAGGTAATCAAAATGGGTTTCCGAGAATAACCTGTGATCTGTGCCAGTGTGAGCCCTGCCCAGGCCCCAGGCTCGGAGCAGGTAAGGGGGGTGGGGACAATGGGCTGGAAGCAGGGGACTCCTGGGCAGGAGCACTTCCCCGCACTGGGCAGGGGTAGTGGGGAGGAGGAGGTGGGTCCCCCTGGCACAGCTCTCCTCATGAGTCCTCTGTGCTCAACCTCCGTTCCCATCTTCCTGCCTTTCCATTGTGAGTGCGTGATCTTAGCGCTCTCGTGAAGCAACACCTTGTTTATAAAAAACCGTGATTGCAGACTCTTAGCTGGTCTCTCCCTGACTTCTGGAAGTCTTCTTTGTCTCTGATAGCTGCATATATATAGGAGAACTTAAAGGACATTTCACCATTTTTTGCATGGGGCGCGGCCTGGTTCTATTTATAGTTTTCCGGAAGTGCATTTGGGCACTTCTCGAAAGCCAAGCTCCAACTGTATGCCAGGTTTTTATTTACAGCTCTTGCTCAATTTGAGCTTGCAAATATTTCCAAAAAGCAGTTTTTTCTTCCTGCAGGATACAGAAAAATTAGAAACATTAAAAAGGTTTTCTAAAGAGCTTTAAGGATCGTTCTGAAATAGGGAGTGGGGGAGAATCTTGCACTTGCTTCTTCGTTAGCTCACAGAGCAGAGGAGTACAGATGGTTTTGCTCCCTCCAGAGAGAACCCTCGCTGGTGCAGGCAGCGCATGGGAACTTATGCACATGAGATCCCATTAAAATGACATCATGGGCTGTCGGGAAGGCCAGGAAAGTCGACATGAGAAGTGGCATGTGTTTCTGCACTAGGCTTACTCGTGGCAAGGTGGTGTCCCTCTTTAAGACCTCGCCTCGGAGCGGTCCCCAGAGCCCCGCTTGTATGGAAGTCATGTTATCTATCTCCTGTAGAGTCAGATTTGGAACAGGTGTTTGGGTAAAGCGTTGTCCTCCAGCACGGAGGACATAGCTATTACTCCGGAGAAAACACCATTGAAGCCACCTGTTGTGAAAGGGCCAGTTCTTCAGGGTCCACAAGAACTGAGGGGTTTGGGCTTGTCATGTAATAGCACTCCTTGGAAAAGTATTCAGCAGAAGAGAGTCTAGCCAAGTTGTATGGGCAGTCCATGCATGGCTCCCCACCAGTGGAGAGTTTGGCCACGGACAGGATTTTGAAGTTTACCCCACATTTCCAGCAACCCTTGATGGTACCGACAGCTGTGGAACTAGCCGTTCTTCCGGTGTTGTTTTGTTGCCGGCTCTCAGAGCACGCGGACACCAGGGGCAGCAGACCTTTTGGTCAAAGGGACCTGGCACCTGGCTGTGTGACATTGGCAAGTTCAGTTAAAATCATTATTTTTAAATTCATGATCATTATTAATGAGAAAAAACTTTTTAAAAGCTGTATGACTGTTTTCAATCTTTTACCAGTTTAAAGTTGAGATATTTTATTCCATGGAATTGCAAAAAGTGGATATTAATAAATGAAACAAAATGGCAAATATTGGTAATTGTTCAAGCTACACGCGTGGGTGTTTGCCATATTCCTCCCTGGTTCTGTGCACCATGGAAGGTTTTTACAACGAAAGTGTTATTTGTTTTGTTTTGTTACAATTGTGGGACTAGTTCCTGAAAGCCTTCATCAGCTGTACTGCTCTCCATCCCCCTGCCCAAAAAGCACCCAGGCTGTCCTCACTGCTCAACGGCCCCTAGCCGCTTTTATCCGGTTCCTGAGTTTCGGGGCCCCGAATCAGTAATTCCTTTAATTTCTATGATCTGCATGATCTTTTTCCTCTTTTTCCTTAAACAGCATATGGTTTAATTTTCTGGTTCTTACTCTAACTTTTGGAGTCCAGTGCTTAATTTGTTTGTTTCAATTCCTACTCTTAACTGTGTTAGACTATGAATTCCTTTCTGAGCTTTCTGAGCAGTCCCTGCCATCCGCTATACCTGATGTGTTCCTTTTCTTTATTTTACGTGTGCTCTCTTCATTTTCACGTTGGGTTTTTTTTTTTTTAAAAGATTTTATTTATTTATTTGACAGACAGAGATCACAAGTAGGCAGAGGCAGGCAGAGAGAGAGAGAGAAGGAAGCAGGCTCCCCGCTGAGAGGAGAGCCGGATGCGGGGCTCGATCCCAGGACCCTGAGATCATGACCTGAGCCGAAGGCAGAGACATAACCCACTGAGCCACCCAGGTGCCCCTCACGTTGGGTTTTTGAACGTTGAAAGGAAAAAGTGTTTGGTGCTCTTGTTTCTGCGTGTTTTGTTTCCGCCTCATTCCGTGGCAGTGTGCTCGGGGATCGCTGTCTGTACTGGATGGGTTTTTGTATGTGTTTGGAAATTTTCTGTGTTCTCCATGTGGCATTGATTTTGGTGAATGTTCCCTAGGGGCTTGAGAAGGAAGCATCAGTCTTTCATGACAGAGTTTGAGGCATATCGTTTACCAAGGGTTCGTTCCATTATTCTGGTCTCCTGCATGGTCCTGCTTCCCGTCGCGATGCCCTCCGTATATGGGAATGAACCCACATCTCCTGCCAGTTTGCTCTTTCTGTCCAGTTCTGCCTGGGTTTCTGTGTGTCCTCTGTTCCCACACTTCTCTACCATAGCCATATTCTTGTGGTAAATTGTATACTTTAGACTAATGACATGGCCTGTACCTTATTTTGCATTTTACATTAGCTTTGGATTAAATCTTCCAATACTGGTATTTTGATCTTAGACTTCTTTCTCTTGTGTCTTGTGTCTTTCTCTTTGTCTCTTGTGTCCTTTTTTTTTTCTGTTCAGTTTGAGCCTCATAGCTGGCTCCTTTTTCTGTACACATATATGTTTTTTTTTAACCCAATCTGATCATTTTCATGGGAACATATCCCATTTACATTTGGGAACACAATGAATGTATTTGATTCTGTTTTTCATCCAATTTTTTATTCTGTTTTCTGAATTTAATGCTTCTGTTCTTTTGGCTTCTTGCACATGGGCTTTCTCTAGCCTTTTTTCTGGTTCAGTGTGTGTGGTTATGTTGTCCTGCTGGCCGTTTGTGAGGCTGTGTCCTCTCTGTTATGGGATGATGTGCAAGGTCATATATTTAGATGAGCAGCTATTTTCTGACATGGAAGCTTTCAGCAGTATTTGTTGATGCCACGGGAGATGAGATAATTTGCACACTAAGCTGTTTCCAGCCCCTTTCCATCGCTTTCTGATTTCGTTAGTGGTGGTGTTATCTTTAGTTCTGGTCATTTCTCTTCATGACCTGTAATCAATGCGTTCATCACCACCAATGGTTGACTTATTTAGCACCCATGGATGGCATTGCTTTATACCAAGAACGGGGAGAAAATGGTGTTGCATTTCTTCCCCCACATCTGATTTGTTTGATTACCCTTCCCTTTCCAAATGCAAGGAATTTTAAATTGACGTAAAGGTTCCCAGAAGTCGGGTATAGAGATCCAGTCAGTTTGGCCATCATTAAGGGGAGAAGAGGGCCCCATGCCCTTCAGACCTCTGGAACCCGCCTCACGCTGTACTGCATGTGCAGGGCCCTGCGGAGCCAGGCAGGAGCAGGTCCCCACTCCAAGACTAAGGGACCCTAGCAAGGACACCCCAGTCTCTGCTGCTGCCTCGGGCCGTGGGTCATCTGGCAGTTGTCCCAACTTGTTCCATCTTTGGGGCATCCAAGGGGGTTTTGTTTTCGTGAGGAGGGCTTTTTAACGAAGGCCTCATGGAGATTCTGTGCCAGCAGGAGGGGGAAATGTCATGGAATACCGAGCACTATCTTCTGCTGCTTGCTTCTGTTCTGTTAAACCAGGGATTGCGTTTAGAAATTCTGGAGAATGTGGGGTGCCCAGGAAGAGCCTTCTTCACATGCAGGCGCTGCTCCTGCTGGGAGGCTGCAGGTGAGGCTGGCGGAAGGCAGAGCACCGCCGGCACCGGGAGATGCCGCTTCTCTACGGGACAGGGCCGTACTGCTTCTGAGCCCCCATGTGGGGATGGTTACCCCCAGGGTCTGGGGCGGGAGCCCCGCACGCCACTCCCTGAACAGGGTCTGCAGCAATGCCACCTTCCCTGCCCTGGCCACTGGCCAGAACAGGTCACCCCAAGGGGGAAGGCATTCCAGGGCCAAGGGAGGGTGGGTGTCGGGCTGGTGGAGAGAGTGGCACTGCTCCAAGGGAACCCTCAGACACTGAGTTTTGTAAAGGGCCTCTCGTTCAAAGACAGACCTCTGAGTGCTCACCCCACGAGCGTTCGGCACTGTGTAACGTGCACTCCGGGCAGCAAGGCTTCATTTCCTCAGCGGGTGATGATCAGCTGCAGCCCTAGGCAGAGCAGGTATGTGGGCACAGCAGGCTTGAGCACTCCCCACGGGGCAGGGTCCTTGGAGGGTCCCTGCCGTGGCTGACTTACCCGTGACATTCCTGGTCTCGACCAGGATGTTCAGTGCACAAGTGCACGTGTGCATCTAGCCGGGAGAGCAGATGCGGTGCAGAAACCTTCCCCGTGGTTTCTGGTGGGGAGCTGTGCCCCATGTGGTCTGAACGAAATGTGTGACCGCGTGCTGTGAGCATCCGTGTAGCCATAAACACTTAAGACTCCGTGTTTAACTTTTGAAACAAAGTAGGGTTTATTATATTTAAAAAAGTTTTTAAAAAATAAATTTGGATGCATGACGTGGATACAGCACAGCTCTTCTGAGTTGGGTGAAGGGTATCAGTATCGATCGATGGGGGAGTTTAATTCAACTTTCCCACACTGCCATCCCGAGAGGCTCCTGTTGGTGCCCAGTGGTTGCTGATGAACTTAGGTCGTGCCGGGCTGGTGCAGCCCGTCGTGGGGCTGCCTCCATGAGCACCCCGTGCTGGGCCCCAGGCTGGCCAGCTGGCCTGTCACCTCTTTCTTGCTGCAGGAGGCAGGGTGGGCTTGGAGCTTTTGTTCTCAGTTCAGTGTTAATTGGTGGGAGTGCGATAGAGATTTTGGAGAGAGTTCCAGTGTGTGCGGTGGGGATATCCCCCAGTGTCACTACCCTCAGGAATACTATTCTAGAAAGACGGGGTCCAGGTGCTTGGTGCTTCAGCTTCCTGCCTCTCGAGCCCTTACCTGCTTCAGATTCCGAGGCCGGCATTGGTCTTTGATGCTGCCTCTCATTCATCTGCAGGTAAGACGAGCTCGTATGGTTTGGCTGTGCCCCCCTGGAGGGGCTGCAGCCTCCCACGGGTAATCCAGTTTTCTCCTGGCTCCCAGCACAGGACCCTGTATTCACAGATGACTCCTTGTTGCCAGATCCCAGAATGCCATGTTCTAGCCCTCATCTTGCATGGCCTCTCCCCGTATTGACTCAGTGGACCAACCACTTCTAAAAGCACCTTGTTCCAGAACCACACGCTCCTGTTACCCGTCCACTTCCCTGGGCAGCTTTTCTCTCAGCTCTCCGGTGTCTCAGCACTGGAGTGTCCCCAGGGCTACTGATGTGTTACCTAGGTGACCTCAGTGGTCCTTGTCCCATTCTTCATAACAGAGAACACTGCCATGGTTCTTCTGCTGTTCAAATTCTTAGCTCAGCCTGGATCTTACCTGATGCCGGATCCCAGAGCCAGCTGCTTGTTTTGGGTCCTTGCCTGGGTGTTTCATAGGCATTGCAGACTTGAGTGTCTGAAACTGGACTCTTGGCTCTCTCGTGCCAGCATGGACTCAGTGCAGCCTCCATCCTCTGAAGCCCCCATTTCGCCCTTGAAATCCTCTCTCATGTCCTGCATTCAGCCAACTAGCAAGTGCCATTACCTGCCCCTTAAAGCATGCACACAAGGAGGCGTCCCATCGGAGGAATGAAAGTGTTCTAACACAGGTTTAGGGTGATGTTGCACATCATGGTAAATTTACTAGAAAATCACTGGCTTTTGCATTTTAAAAGGGTAAAATGCAGAGTGCTCAGTAAATTTATTAGGTCGGTGTAGAGCCTGGCCACCCCCCTCTCCATCATTAACGGTGGCAGCCCAACCACCACTGGCTCGCACCTGGATCCCATGGGTGCTTCCCCACCTGTTCCTTGCTTCTTTCTTAATCCCCCCTTTCTAATCTCATCCTAGGAGCTAGAGTCTGATGGACAGAACAGTGCCCACCCGCCAAAAAAAGTCCATACCATTATTCAGTATCTGTATGTGACCTTATGTGGCAAATGGACCTTTAAGGGTCTTGAGATGGGTGATGATCTTGAATTATCTGGGTGAGCCAGTGGAATCACAAGGGTCCTTCCAGATGGGAGGCAGGGGAGTCAGAGTGGTAGAAGGAGCTGGGAAGACAGAAGCAGGGGTCAGACTGATGGGAGTAATGGCTTTGGAGATACAGGGGGCCCAGGAGCCCTGCTGCCCCGGATGCTGGGGAAGGCCAGGAGCAGATTGTCCCCTATAGCCTCTGGAAGGAACGGAGCCTGCTCACGCCTTGCTTTTAGCTCCCTAAAATCCATTCCCACTTCCGGCCTCTGGAACTCTAGGATACACATGTGTTGCTTGGAGCCACTGAGCTTGTAGGAACCTGCTATGTGCAGCAGACACGGGAGGCTAAGGCATGCAGCCTCATGAGCACATCGCTGGGGCCACCAGGCTTGGCTTTTTTGCTTCCTGTCACTGGGACCTGTGTGTTCTCTGCTTCTCTTTCCCTCCCCAGTCCACATCTGTCAGATGGGGGTCAGAAGGTACGTAGCGGGGTCCACTTGTCCTGCTTGCCACGAGGCTCACGCTGTCCTATCCATTGCTCTCACCTCCCCCTCCAGATTGCGTGCTCTGGGGGTGGGGGTGTGGGGGGTGGCTGAGGCTTGTCATGCTTGTTGCGGACACTCGAGCGAGGCAGCCGACACTTGTGTGCTGTTCACCTTCTGCGTGTGAGTCCGTGGCCTGTCCCAGGCCTGGTTCTCTGGTGGGAGCACTGTGGCTGGACCTGGGAAGATGGCCCTGGCCCCTCCCAGAGCTGAAGAGACACCTGGTGTGAATGGGGGACCAGGATGGAGATGGGTCCTCCTAACCCAGGAGCACATGGTGCGGTGGCAGCCCTGGGGTGAACCCTGGCTACGGGACTCCCTCCCAGAGGAGGCAGCTCTGGGCCGTGGAAAAGCACATCCCAGGAGTTGCTTCACAGAGCCCAAGGGAGGCCCACCTCAGGCGCACTGGGCAGGGGCCGCTGACACCTGCCCAGAGGGTTTGTGGGGACTGTGTTCTTTATAGACCCACCGGAGCTTCATGGGCGGCCCTCCGCCAAGCGATCAGCCTCCATCAGTGCGGCTCTGAGTAGGTAGGTTCCTCTCCAGCCCAACCCGGCCTTCTCAGGCAGCTCAGGGGCTGGTGAGCAGCTCCAGGCCCTCCCTCCCTCCTTCTCGGGGCCACCTTTGTGGTCCCGCACTGTTCCAGGCACCCACAGTCGTCACCCCACCCCCACAATCCCAGGGCAAGTGAGGGCCACACACAGCACTCTCCTGAGGGGTATGGGGGCCCTTGTTGGGATACTCAGTTTTTGTTTCTCACAGTAGAGGCTTTGCTAAATTCAGCTGGTGTCTAAGGGTGAGTGTCCAGCAATCCCGGTGGTTGTGTTGACAGCTCCTGCCTGAGGCCAGCACCCAGCTCCGGCCTTCCGCTCCCTGCTGCTCCAGGAGCCCCCGCATGCGGGGGGCTGGAGGGCCGTGGGGTCAGAGGTTGATGGGAGAGTGGCCTTCCCGGCCGAGAGGTCCCCGGCCATCCTGGCTTCTGGGCCGGGCTCATTTGCTCCCCCTGCTCAGGCGTACCCCGGGTCTGCTCCCTGAATCCTGTGGCTGTTGTCTCCTTGCATGATGGAGAGTCGGAGGTCTCCTGGTTGTCCCCCGAGTGTAGCATTTGGAGCGGTCAGGGTGCTGTCAGCCTGTGTTCGTCAAAAGCTGTTCTTCAAGTGTCCGGAGTGAACCCTCCTTGACTCAGTCAGGAGGCTGTTGGGTGTAAACACCTTTCAAAGCTCATTTTCACAATATGAGTTAAAGATTAATTGGACTCCCAGGTATCCTGCAGAAATCTTAAACATCTCTGTTCTTGTTCCCTTTTATCCATTTCTTTTTACAAACCCTGTCAACCGGACTTTAAAATTGAAATCTGCAGGGAACAGATAATGGTCCTCCCGACCCCTTCCCGCGTCACTTGAGGAACTTCGAGAAGTCTTCAGTAGTGTTTTTCATTTTTAAAGGCAATTATATTCCAAATGGCCCTATAGTCCAGGAAATGGCTTCTTTGAGGCAGGAGGCTGAGGAGAATGGAAGGCTTCCGCCATCAGACTGGCGTCTGGACTCGGTGCCCACGGCCTGCCCACCTGGGTGCCCCCCCCCGCCCCCCGTGAGGCTTCTCACCGGGGCGCATCGCCACTGCCTTTTGTTTTGCAGAGTGTTTGCTTGGAGTTTCAAGAAATGGCCTGAGCAGCTCACTGTACGAATCCAGGACGGTGCTTTCACGTGCGGGATTCTGGGGACTGTGGCAGGTCCCGGCCAGATGGAAAGCTATTTCTGCAGCCCCAGCTGCGGGATCACCCAGGCCGGTGACCACAGTCCTTCCTTCAGACAAAACCCCTGGCTCGGGGGACTCCTGCCACTGCGTGGTGACCACCACTTGCAGGTTAAGCGGTGACACTTGAGATGTTTTCAGATGCGTGTGTCAGTGAAGTTACTTTCTGTGACGGTCAGCCTCCGTGCTGCTGATATCCTCCTCCACACGCCCAGCTGGCCCGAGGGCCTTTCAGTCTTAGCAGTCGGGCTTTCAGCACTGTCAGAGAAGTGGCAAAGCCAGGCCCTCGGGGAGGACAGAGCATTCTGTATTTCTAGCTTTCTGGAAGCTGGATTCCATGCTGCTTCGTGATTTTGTTTTAGGAGAAGCATCAATTCTGTGTTTCTGCTATGAAAAGAAACAAGATAGAAGAAACAATGTATTTCCTTTCGTCAAAAATTTTCGTTTAAAATGGATTTGTGCAGGTCAATTTAAACGGAATTTAGAATGAAATCTATTGAGGAAGTGACCACGGATGAGTCAAGCGAGGTGATCTGGTCGCGCATTCGTGCTATGTGGCCCGAAGATTCCTTCGTCTTGCCTGTGAAGACATAGGTCTTCACCAGCCAACGTCTGCCCCCTTTTGGGTGATGTTTTTCAGTATGAAAGACCCCCACGTTTGTAGAGGGTAGTTTGCAGGAAGTGTGCAGTAGGCAGTCTGGGACCAGGCTGGGGAAGGGTCACGGCCTTTCTCGTCCCTCCTTCCCTGTGGCGGGGGCAGTGCTGACCTCTGCAGGGATGGTCTTGCCCGGCCTCCTGCCAGACGTGCAGCCCACACTCGCTGTGTGTACATGTTTTGGTACACATTAAAGGCGCTCTGCTCCTAAGAAGTGCAGAAGGTAGGATTTTGAAACGTCATTCTGTCCTTTATCATCAGAGGACCTTATGACCCCAAAGGAGTCCCACCTGCTATAGAATAGAGCGAGACGTTTCCTTGGGCTGCTTTCCGTGCAGCTCATCTCCCCCCAGGGGACCCCCTGAGCCCTTTTGCTCTGAGGCCAGTAACAAATGCAAGGAGTCGTGGGCAGCCCTCCACGGAATAAGCCCCTTTCTCACTCTGCTGTTTGCCCCTGACTTGCTTTCTTGGAAGAACTAGTTTTGCTGCATTCATCTGGTTCCTCGAATAGCATGCCATTTAAAAGTGCTGTCATTCCCCCCCTCCCAAAAAAGGTGCTGTGATCCTGCAGGGGGGTTTCCTCTCACTCCAGTTTGTTCCTGAGATCCAATTGTGACATTATGTGTAGCTGTTTCTCGCTCCTTTTTACTGCTAAGTACGGAGACACCCTCTTGACATCCCCCTGCCAATGTGTTGGTGGCTGACTGGACGGTTTCCGTGAGTCCTGCTGTCTGTGAGTGTGAGTCTGGCCCTGTGCTCATACATGCGCAGGCCTTTCCCAAGCATGGACACACTCCGGAGTGGAATTCCTGGGTCTGAGAGCCAAGATTCAGTTTCCTAAGGGCAAACTGATCATTTTCCCGAAGGCCCAGCCTCATGTGTGTTGCCGGGAGCTCGTGGTGTCTCAAGGATGCTCCGCAGGTACTATGGCCTTTCTGCCACTTATTTTCTGCCATTAGGAGCCTTTCTTCTTCGAGAAGCCTTCCCCCGCCAACTCCTGTTTTCCTTTTCCTTTTCATACCGATTAGTAGGAAGCCCTTACAGGTAATAGAGACAAGCCCTTGGTGGCTTCCATAAGGCTCCAGCAAGCCTTGCCAGGGCCCAGCCTTCCACTTCCATACAGTGTCTACGGAGCAGGTCGAACTAGTGAAGGTAGCCAAGCTGCTCAGATTTGTCTGGTGCTAAGCCCTTTTCGCATCGTGAGTTTTTCTTGAGTTTTGTCTATCACATTTGAGTCTTAATTCTGGCAGAATTAATTTTGGCCTATGGTGTGATCGGGGGTGACTTCCGCCTTCTTGTCGTCTGTGTTCGGGGTGGTCTCTGCTATTGTTCTCCGAGGAGGACATGCTGCTGCCTTCTGCGGGAACACCTTGACTGAGGCTCCCAGGTCTGTTTTGTCCTGTAGTCTGAGATCCCTCTGTCCCGTTCCTGGCAGTCTGTGCGTCGGATCCACAGCTCAGTCTGGAGAGAATGGACGTCTCTGCGACAGTAAGTCTTCTCATCCTCACTTGGCCCATCTCTCCACATCCTTCAGTTGTTTAAAACATTTCTTAACAGTCTTTATCATTGTCTCTATAGCTGTCTGTAACAGTGTTGAATTCAGCCATAAAATTTTGGACACTTTTTTTTTTTAAATATTATTAGGCCTATTTTCTTGTTGTATTATGTTGAAATCCAGTTGGTTTTTCCCTGTTGATCTTGCCTTGTTTCATTCAGTGTCCTTGTAAGTTTTACTATCTTCTCTGTAATTCCTTCTTGGGGGCGGGGGGCGGGGGTAGTGTTCCGTACTAACAGTCCTGAGAATCTGTGAATCGTGATGGTTTTGTCTTTTCCCTTTCTTCTTATGTTGTTATTCTATCTGCTTTCTCTGGCTGGAATCTTGTCTTGTTTAAGGTTCGTCATCAAAAGCAGTATTTGCCATGTTTTTTTTTTTTTTTTAAATAGATACCCTTTTTGAGACTAAAGAAATTCTCTTTTATTCTTAGTTTGTTAAGAGCTTTTATAATGTGAATATTTGTTGGGTTTTATAATGTGTTTATTTTCATTATTAAGATCATCGTTATTAGTGTGGTGAATCGTGTTTATAGATGTTCTGTGTATGTGTTGCTTTTCTCATTTTAAAACACCACTTGTCTTGGCGGATTATCTCTTTCTATAGACTGCTAGATTAAGCTTGCTAATAATTTATTTGGGACTTTTGAGGCCCTGTTCACGACAGAGACTATCATTTTTTATGCTCTCTTTGCCTGGTTTCTGTAACAAGGTTTCTTCCTAGCCTCACAGCATGAACTTGGGGTGCCCTTTATTCCTCTGTTCCTTGGAAGTTTTCTTTAAAACTGAATGAGCAGTTAGTTAAAGTTTGGCAATACTGTCTCTAATACGATCCTTGTGGGAAGATTTTAAAGTATTGGGTCAATTTAGCTTGTGATTAAAGGGTTACTCTATTTTCTGTTTTTTATCAATTTGGGAAACTTTTATTTCTCTAGAAATATGTCTGTTGTTTTATGTAGGCTTTAAAACTGATAGGCGTGGAGTTGTTCATTGTATTTGGTTATGTTTTCAGTCTCTGCCATACCTACAGTTCATTTGTGCCTTTCTCTCATTTTCTAAACCACTCTGACCAGAAGTGTGTCTATGCTATTGGTCTTTTTAAAGAATCAATTTTGTGTCGTGTTGGTATTCGTGAAGTTATGTAATGGATATTTTCCATTTCATTTATATATTTATTATCTCTTTCTGTCTGTCTTCCTTGCATTTATTCTTGTGTTTTTTCTAGCTACTTAAAACGATAGCTAACTTATTAGTTTGTATGTTTATTACTGTCAGATGTAACTGTGTAAGGCTTTCAATTTTCCTCCGAGTACAGTAAGAGTAGACGCTCACTACTTACTCTAGGTCCTTTTTTTCATTATCTTTCTCTCTTAATTATTTTTAAACAGCTGTTGTGATCTCTTTTTTGACCCATATTAGGAATGTAATTTTTTAAAAAATGAACTTTGTGTCATAGAAAATTTTACATACATTTGAAAGTGCATAAAATACTAGAAGGAACCCCACTGTTCCCGCTGTCAGTCAACCTGGGCTGTGCCTGGGGACCTCCAGCTGTGTCTTGTCTGTGCCCTGACTTACTCACCGCCTCTGCCCTTGTGCTCCTTTTGAATGAAATCCCACTCACCGCATCACCCCATCTGTAGCCACATGAGGGCTTGTGTCTCTAAAAGGCAGGGACTGTGGTTTGACCCTCAGTGGGAGGCCATTTTTCTGTTTAGACAAGATTAACAGTTATCTGTTATTGGGTACTCACAGTGTTTCTGTGTCTCTAGCCGTGTTTACCATGTACATAGATTCAGGTCACTGTTTCCTCAGGTCCAGCGAGCACTCCCACGGGTGGTGGGTGTATGTCATAGTCTCCCTCTAACCTGCACCTTCTCCCTGCCTTTTGGGTCTGTTCAGTTTTGACCCTTGTGGTTCATCTGTGAAGATTCTAGGTGGCTTGTCTTGTGGAGTTTTCCTGTATTTTAAATTTTGCTTGATTTCACCCATCTCCTGTCTTGTCATTTAAAGTGAACCTCTGTTGTTTGTGTTTCCTGGAAATTAGTAGTTGCATCTAGAGCATCTAGAGGTGTTTTTTTTTTCTTTTTAAAAAATATTTTATTTATTTATTTGACAGAGATCACAAGTAGGCAGATAGGCAGGCGGTGGGGGGGATGTGGGGGAAGCAGGCTCCCCACTGAGCAGAGAGCCTGATGCGGGGTTCGGTCCCAGGACCCTGAGATCATGACCTTAGCCAAAGACAGAGACTTAACCCACTGAGCCACCCAGGCTCCCGGCATCTAGAGGTTTGATCAGATTCAAGTGTGGTTATTTTGGCAAAACCTTATAGATGCGGTGTGCTCTGTCATTGGGAGGCACCCAGCTGTGTGTGCGCGTGTATGTATATGTGTGGTGTGGTGTGTGCACGTGTGGTACATGTATGGTGTATGTGTGTGCATTTGTGTGTGCGTGGTATATGTGTGATGTGTGGATGTATATGCATGCGTGCACACATGTGTGGTGTGCACATGTGTTTGTGTGTTATATGTGCCTGCATGTTGTGTTGCAGTGTACATGTGGTGTGTGCGCACATGTGTGGTGCGCTCATATGCAGTATATGCACATGTGTGGTGCGCTCATATGCAGTATATGCACATGTGTGGTGCGTGTGCTTGTGTGTGCACTGTGGTGTGTGCCTGTGTGGTATGTGCACATATGCAGTGTGTGCATATGTGGTGCGTGTGCTGCTGTGTGTGTGCATGTGATGTATTTGTACACATGTGTGTGTTGTGTGTGGTTGGCAGCCATGTTTCTGTTTTTCCTTAAAGTTCTCTCTGACGGGTTGTGAATCCTCACTGCTTTGGAAGTTCTGCACTGTTCCCAGCGTCACGGGATGAACGTCAACTGTGTGTGCTCAGTGCTTTCTGCCCCAGCCTGCTCAGCCACGGAAGTGTCTAGAGCACCACTAACCCTTGCCACACCTCTGTCCCTGCCTCTGGCCAGGAATTTCCTTGTCGTGGAGTCCAGCACCACAGGGAGAAGCTGGGCTTACCCTCGGGCGCAGGCAGCACGTGCTTGGGTTCATTTCCATCTTCATCTCCGTGTGTTTCTGTGCTCACCTAGTCCCTGAACCAAAGGCATCTCAGCAAGTTCTCATCTCTCTTCATCTCTGAGGGAACACAAGTCTGTACATGGTCTGTGCTGCTCTTGGCAGATGGTTTCTCTACACCCCTCATTCCAGCTGGACATTGTTTCTCCCCACACTCAGGGGTGGTCACTGTCATTCCCCTCGTAGGATACCTGCGCTTCTGTTTCAAGGTCTTCTCTTTGGTGTCTGCAGGTCCACCTTGAAATTATCTTAATTTATTTCTGTTTTCTTCTCCTGCTTTGGTTGTGTTTCTGCATCTGCAGATTCATGTCTTCCAGCCGTTCTGGAACATTCTCAGCCAGCTGTGTTCCAGTATTGCCTCTGCAGAGTTCTGAGCTAAAGAGAGTTAGGCTCTCGTGTTAGGAGCCTAACTCTACAGCAGGTCGTCCAGGATGGAAGCAGATTGTGACCTGGCCTGCCCGGGAGGTGGGAAGGGCAGGCAGCAGGACCGCTGAACCTGTGCCATCAGTGACCCGTGGCTGGGAGAGGGGCCCGGAGCCAACATTCTATGCCATTAACGGGGCTGGTGGCGAAAGCGAGGAAGGGAACAGCAGCCTCATGGACTTCAGGTTTATACAGCAATGTTAAGAGGGCAGAATACTGCTCCATTGTCTTCATTCCCTTCTCTTCATCCTCCTGTGCCACAGCAGCCTTCTGTTTCTTTCCGGGGGGAGGAGGGAGAGTGCACTGGAGGGAGAGAGGCCTGGTCTAACCCAGCAGGATCCTCATCGAGCTCCTGCCTATGTGTGAGGCCGAGTTCCTTTTTCCTCTGCCATAGAAAGCCCTTGCACTCTCATCTGTCTGGGACCCTGTCAAGCTCCAGTGCTTCTAGCTCCTGTTCCTGTCACCTGAGTTGAGCGTTCCGTGTGGTTCCGAGTGTGTGAGTACCCGGGACCCCCACCTATGCTGCTATAGATGCCGCAAGTGTGCTGAGCAGGAGGTCCAGCCGGGGCAGGGGCAGGGGCAGGGCCTGCTGTGGGAGGCGGCCTTGGCCAGCAGGTGGGCTATTGCACTCAGGATTTGCTTGCATGCCTGGGACACAAGGTGATGCAGTGGTTTCGGGTCACACCAAGGTGTGGCCGGTGGTCGGCAGCACGAGGATGTGCTGGCATCTGGTTCCCTGCATATGTCTATCCCCCCCCCAAACGCTGTGACCACACCGCTTTTTGAGATGGTCCTGGGATGGCCAATGTCTGTTTCACTAATGGGGTTTCCAGCCTAAAAAGTGAACGACTTGTGCAGATTCGTAAATCCAGGAGAAGAAATGCTTGCCGTGGTCCTTTCTTTGGGATCCTGACAGCATAATCCATCGTGGTGATGCTTTCCATTCCCGCTTCTTTACTGCTGGTTCAAGTACAGAATGGAATTTTCCAAAATCCTTGCATGGTCAATAAGGTTTTATCCTTTACAGTTGATTTTGCTAAAAATAACTTGATTATAGAAAGGGACGTCCCTGCTCCCATGGAGAGAGCTGTCCCTGGGGCTTAGGTTGTCCCTATCCCTCTTAGCCAGTCGCTGGACACTCTAGGACAGTGCTGGCCAGCCAGATTCGCAGAGTGGCTGATGCCAATGAGCAGATGAGAATGGGCCTGCAACTGGGTTACCAGAGTCTGGATTGCGGGCGGCTTCACCCTGCCCTGGCCAGCCACAGGCCACCCCTCTTCTCCCAATCCTCCACAGACTCTGCCTTCAGTTGTGTGGGTCAGACAAGCACGCCCCCGGGGCTGAGCCAGCTTCCTTCTGGAACTTGCTCCCAGCCTGCCGACTGCCCCGTTTCATCTTGTGGTGAAATAGCACCTTCTGGCCCCACATTTTGGGGGTCAGGTTCAGGAGCACATGAGGCTGGGTGGGCCCGGCTCCGCACGCCTCTCCTGGACACCTGTTCTTCACTTCGGCTACCAGCCTCAGCTTCATGGCCCCATGATGGGGGACCACTTTGAGGGGCATTCTGCTCTGGCTTGGATAGTACCAGCCATGTGCCCACGCTTCTCACATGGGCCACGTTGCCCAGCAAGGAGCGGGCGTCCTAGTATCAGCCAGGGTCCTCCTCCCAGGTCAGCCAGCACCGGAGTCCATACTGTCACCATGGCCCCCGTCTCTGTATGCTAGACTTGTCTCTGGGCTCCAATCTCTCCATGGACATATGGAGAGCCCAGGTCTCCCTACCAGGTATCCTGTGAACTGACGTCCCAGCGGCCCTTGTGTAGACTCCTCTCTGAGCTTTACTTGGATGTGATTCCCCATTCTTGGGACTGCAAAGCACAGAGCTGGTTCTCAGGAGTCGCCTCATCTTGCATCCCGATGACTCCCATGATGATTTGCTGGGATGTGGCTAGGAAGGAAGGACACGTGTTTGTGAGCCCTTCCTGCAGGTCCATGGGCTTGCCTTCCCTGCTGGAATGTTCTCTCTGGGGCCCACAGACCACTGAGAAGCTAGGAGGGGCCTTGCTGGAGGGAGCCAGGCCCTGGGGAACCCCTGGCCAGCAGTGGGGATGCCCTCTCCAGGATGGCAGAGGCTGCAGCCCAGAGTCCTTGCCGTATGAGTACATGGGTAGATCTCAGACCTTCTGCCGGGGAGATACTGTTGAAAAAAAAAAAAAAAAAAAAAAAGAAACATCTAGTTTGGGAGTGAGAAGGGAGAAAGCCTAATTAGGGGAATAAGGAGACAGTGGAGCGAAACATACCTGTGGTGTTAGCTGTAGCTTCTTGTCTTTTGTGCTGAAGATAGCGTTATCAGAGGTTTTTCCATTTCGTCTCTGGGCTTAGCAGGGGACATGGGGCTCTGCTGTGCTTTTAAGCCTATCTTCCTGGTGCTGGTCACGAGGCTGTTCTTTGGGGGCCGTTGTCTCAGCCTTGAGCAGAGCCTCGTGTGGCTGACCCCGGGGCAGATCCGGCACCAAGAGCTTTTCAGGAACAGGAGTTTGCTCATGGAGAGCGCCGAACGGCAGAGTGCTCGAGTGGGCTAGTAATTACAGGGAAGACTGGCCATGGTCGTGACCAAGACCCATGCTGGAGCCACAGGGAGAGGCAGGCGTCAGGCAGCTCCCCAGTGCCAGTAGGTGCTCCTGAGCAGGGTTCTCGGACCTCAGGGTGCCAATCAGCCATGCCCCAAGTCTCAGAGCTGCGGCCACCCCCCTGGCCCGAAAACCACCCAGCGTACCCAGCAGCCCTTCAGCTCGGCCCTGCTCCGCCCACATTTTAGATGCCAGGCTCCCATTCCGCATTCGCCTATCATGGCTGCCTAGTCTCTCTGTACTTGAGGTTCCCCAGCAGTCGGTTACTGTCCACATTAACATGACTTGTCATGTCCAGCCTCCGGGTGGGGTCAGCCCACAGGACCTGCGATCCCCTGGTGGTGGTGGGAGAAGCTGAAGGCTTGTCCTCTAGGACCTCCTGTCCTCCTCCAGCGGGGGGCAGGTAGTAGATTTCTCATTGACTTGGGAGAGTCGTCAACTCCCTTCTTGGCTGGAAGGCAGAAGTGGGGGGAAACCAGGGCCTAAGTATATGCTGCTCCCTGCTTGATTTCTAGAACCTGCAAGGAAATCACATGCACAAAAAATACACTTAAAAGGGTTACCTTTGATATCTGCATAGGACATGTACCTCTCCCTGCCCCACACCAGATGAGAACACCTTCCCTTGGATACACATCTGTAAAAAGCCATAAATACCTCCATGTATTATATTTAGTTCTTTACATTTTGATGTCTGTTGAAAACAAAACAGTAGACAGCAAAACGGCCTCTCCTCGGGCCATAATCATTTTGTTTTTATTTTTCAAGCGTAATTTAACTTCCAGTAAATTGTTAATATGAGTTGATTTCTTTGGCATTTCGTTTATGCATCTAAGTGGAGCGCAGAGAAATACCCTATATCCTCAGTTACGTGTGAAGCTAAGGTAGGAGCTTGTGCCGTCTGCATTCCCTACAGAATATTTTTAAGTCTTCACATTTAAAATTTGGACTTCTACCCTCATCACCGCTTTACAGCCACCCCCACAGCACAGCATCAAATAGAATGGTTGTAATCCAGTTAAGAACACTTTGGGGGAAGTGATAAGCCGTGTAAATCAGTATTTTGAATGGATCTTGATGAAGTGTCTTCAATCCTTTCGAGTGCTGGTTCTGATAGGTTATGCATTCTGAAGGTAGACAGCGACATGGCAGGTTGAACACATGGATCTAGTTGTGCTCCCTCCTGAAATTCCCAAGAACCCCAGAACATACCAGTCCCCAGCAGAGCTCGTGGGGACACGCCATGTGGACACCACAGAGGTTGTGGTCTCTAAACACTGCCTCCCACCAACGGGACCCACTTCTCCTTGGAGGAACGTCTGATTCCATAGAGGGGTCAAAAAATGTGTGAGGATTGCCCGGCACGCCTCATGACTGCAGAATGAGGGCTGTGGCTGGCTTTGGAGCAGCAGTAGGCCATGCTGGAGGGCCCTCGCTGGTCTAGGAGGGGGTCTACTGTCAGAGCACAGTGTGAGCTGAACTGCAGTGGGCTCTGATTGATCTTGAGGAACAGAAGCCCTCCTCGTCTCTCACACATGGAGGATGTTGGGGATCAACTCATTATTTTTTAAAAATTGGCAGGTAAAGGAAGAAACCAGGTACCTGTCCTGCCCTCCTTCTAAACAAGGTCAGGGCAAGAAGATGGTTGATTCGGGGTCCTTCCTCATTACAGAAATCAGACAGCGAGTCGAGAGGCCAGGGCAGTATGGGCAGGCGTGCCATACAACCCTGATGTCTTGGCCTTGTTCGTGGTCGGCGCAGAAGACCTGTGGAGATGCGGCAGCCCCTTGAGCCACCGGAGGAGCCTCTGCGCAGAGGTGGTCTGCCCACACCTCCAGACCCTGCTTCCAGATCACCGGATATGCAGGCCAGAGACCTGCAGCCCAGGCGGCACCCGCCATCTCCAGGGCAGGGCAAACAGCAGTGTTGGAGGGGGTGCCGGAGGGAGAAGGAGGAGGAACCTTTAGAGTAAAAGGGATTGAAGGGATGCGTCAGCCAGCACAACATATGGACCTTATTTGGGTCTTGGTTTGAATAAAGTTTAAAAAACATGTATGCAATTTTCTAAAACTTGGAAACGCTTTGTGGCTGTTTGATAACGTCATGGAATCGTTAATTTACTTGGGTATACGAATGATATTTGATTGTGTTTTTTAATAGAGTTTGTTCAGAGATACGTTCTGAAGTATTACCGGAAAAAATGGCTTGAGGGCTGGTCTACACCAGTGAGTTCCAGAGAAAGGTCCCAAGCCTCAAACATGGGTGAGCGGAAGAGGGAACGACAGTAGCAGCCTGTGATGGGAGGCAGAGGGCAGGTGGTGTCCATTGCAGCCACTGACCTGGGAAAGCCAGCCCCGCTCACCTCCCCTGACTGCCTACCGGCTAACCCACACACCCACCTCCAGAGCAATGCCTCTCCGTCCGGGGCGGGGCTGAGAGCGGTGTCGAGGCAGATGTGGGAGGCTCCTGGATGTCCTCCCGGTGGTGTGCAGGGCAGGCCTGTATCTGGGGGTGAGCAGCTGGAGGTTTCTTCCTCTGGAAAAAGGCTTTATTCTGGGGACATGAATGAGCTGAGGATGTGGACGCTGTAACGAGAGCAGGAGTGAAAACTCCTGTATTTGTGCAGAGTGCAGCGACCCTCTCTCTGCACCCCGAAGGCCTAGCTTTCACCCTTCACACTGAGATGGGAAGGCTCCCCACTGGAGAAGTGTGGCCAGCCGACGCGGAAAGTCTTACGGGTGTGAGTCCTAGTGAATGTCAGCTCCACACGCCCTGCAGAGAGACTCAGACCTGAGAGCCCCACTCTGCTGGCTGCTTCCAGCAAGGGTCTGTGCCTGTGCTCCCACTTGGGGCGTAGCCCAGCGGCAGGGAGGTTCAAAGCAAACAGAGGGCATGGCTCTCTTTGCCATCCTCAGAGACCCGGGAGGTTGACTTGTCCACGAGGTCAGAACAGGATGGCTTGTAAGATAGAATATTGGGGCGTCATTGGTCTCTCAGTGTGGCCCTATGAGTCGTCTGTTAAAAATATCAGAGCAGAAATTATGGGAAACCCAGTGGAAAGGTTAGAATATCCATCAAAAGAAGTGTCATAGTCTTGAGCAGAAGACAAAGGAGAGGAAGACAGAAGAAAATGGAAGAGAAAACTGGAGAGTCATTCGAGATGTACCACATCGAAGAGTTTCAAAAGCAGAGGATGGAGGAGGGAAATCAATGGAGTAAGTCAAAGCTGATGCCCGTGAGAGGGCAGAAGCCGAGTGCCCCATGCCAGCTGGAGAAAATCTTCCCCGAGCCATGTGACTGTGCACTTTTGGAACACTGGGGACAAGGAAAAGACCTCACAAACATCCAGAGAGAAGAATCCCATCACGTCGAGGGATCTGGATCCAGCATGGCTTCCTGGTTTTCAGTCACAACATTGGGAACAAGAAGACAGATGTTTTTAAGCTAGAAGTCTGTCTGTAGCTGAAGTTAGCAGCTCGTTGAGGGGAAATGAGAATGAGCAGGGCCCACCTCTTCGAGCCTTCTCTTCAAGACACAGTTGGGGCCGGAATTCCTGCAGAATGAGAGGGGAGCCGCGAGGGAAGCTGGATGGGACAGAGATGGGGGTCGCCTGGAGGCTGATGAAGCCGACCCCCGGGTGGTGGCTGTGCCTGAGACACTGGGTCTCCTGGCCGTCTGGGAACGCATCAGCGTCCAGGGCAGGCGCATGTGCCCCACACTGTCCTATTGCCCTATGAACATGAGCCACCAAGCCAGCCCCCCACTCTTCTTTGGCGCTGAGACGTCTGAGCCATATTGTCCTGCTCCACGCCCTGCCTAATGACCTCACTCACCTGAGCACATGCTTTCCTCCACACGCCCACTTTGGTGGCTCTCGCATGAGGCCTGGAACCCAGCCACAGTGGACGTAGAAGTGGGAATTTAGGGCAGTTCTGGCCCACGAGACTGCCCTACCAGCTGCCACACTGGGTGGCATGTGGCTTCCTGGGCACCACTTATGTCCTCGCCCCCAACAGGGCTCTTTTTTGCCAACAGTCCCAGACCCTGAAGGCAGATTAGACTCAAGACTTTTATCTCTTCCTGAGAGCCTGTATCAGACTCTCATGCTCGCCTCGGTCAGCAAAGGGAGAGGTGTTTGGGACACACGTATGGATGGTATAACCATAAAGAAAAGCAAGGGGTGCTTGGCGAATCCCGATGCTGTTGGGGACAGGGGGCAGGCACGTAATTTGGGGGTGATCGTCTGATTCTTCCTGCCTTGATGGGTGTGGCTGTGTTCTACTCCTCACCTCGCTTTCCCCCGGGCGGCCATGCTCTTCAGTGTGTGTGATGTGGGCCACGGTGAAACACCGAAGACTCTTGAAATAACTTACACTGTCCCAAGACGCCCCATCCCCCTGTCCCCTCTCCCCGTCATCTCAATCCCCCACCCCCATCACACGTGGACAGAATGTGAGAGTAAGAAGAGATCATAATTACAAAGTTGAAATAGCTCTTCTTTTCCCCTGGATGTGAATGAGTCCTTCTTTCCTTGAACAGACCCTAAACTTTGACCGCGTTTTCTAGAGAATAGTGCTTGTCTTTATTCCGTGTCTGTACGGTGGCATGAAGTAGCGCTGAGGAAGGAGGATCTAACCCACGTAATGGAAAATTACAGCGTCCTTTTTTATGGTCATTTATTTAAAAACAGAGAGACTAACACATTTTTTTCTGTTTCTGATTGAGGACTTGCCGTTCACAGCCCAGGCCTGCCGTTCTGTGTTGAAGCGCTGAATGTGGGCTTTGTGCTTTCACTAACGTCATGAGTCTGATTGTATTAGTATGTTTCTCAAGGCACAACCTATAAAAGCAATTTTCTGGTCCACATAAAATATTCATGAGAATACAGGCTTTCTTGTTTTGATGCTGCATTCTTTATGGAGAGAAGGTTGTATTGTTTTTCTCGGGGTGCTTTGGGTCAAAAGTGCTGGCAGTTTCTGTTGAGAACTCAAGGCATTTCAAATAGTTTTGGATACAGAAATAGTACGAGTCCTCTTTGACGCACCCGCTAAAGGCTGTGATGAACAGAGATTGTGGCTGTGACTCCTCGCCACTCCCCGCCTCCCTGGCTGGCATGCAGGCTGGGCCCTGGGACAGCTCTGCTCTGGCCACCCGACTGCCACCCGCAAGGGGCGAGGAGGCGGTGTTTCTTCAGAGGCCTTGCAAGGGTCTCCTTGTCCCACAGCAGGTCCAGAGTTGTGCTTTCACATCTACCTGTAAACGCAGCGTTGTTTCCCGACAGGAGGGAGTGGCAGGAGCTGGTGCGGCTGATGTGGGTTGCGACTAGCAGTCCATTCTGTCTGCCCTGCTCTTTGCTGTCTTAGAAGAGTGAAGTTCTAGGTGAGGCCTCAAAGCGGTAAACTGAGGCCACGCACCCTCCCTTCCTGGGAACTGGGGAATACAGCAGACATGTCGCAGTGAGGACAGCATGCCATCCTGGTCACGTCAGCACGTGCCTTGGTTCTTAGCCCTCCATGCCCTGCGAATGCCACCCCCCCCCCCGTCCGTATCATCTGTGGACCCCTCGCCACCCCGGCATCTCCTAACTTCTGCTCTGCCGAAGGATGACCAGGGGCTGCCAGGGACTGTTCCCCCAAAATATCTCCATGATTCCAGGCTCCAAAGAATCTGGGAAAAGTTGGAGGAAACAGTGAAGCTCAGCTTGTGTGTGGTGGGTAGGCACAGCCAGCGCCATCCCTGGAGAAGGGACCCTGGAAACCGCCTGCCCTACCTCTCCTGCCACCTGCACTTCCCTGCACCCGGCTGCGGGCCCCTCTGTGGCCCAGCCTGTCCCAGCACGGCCCCCTGCCCAGCCATGCCCTCGGATTTGCTCAGTCTGTGTCCCCATGACTCTCCACGTACACCTGGACCCATGGGCCCTTGCTCACGCCCTGCCTTGTGGCTCATGGAGACACAGCTCCTGTGTGAACCCTTCCCCAGCCCTGCCATCAGCCCACAACCCTCTCTGCTCTGCTTTCTCACCGCAGGCCTGCTGTGGGTTGGCCCAGGAGTGGCTCCGCAGGCCTTCTCAGCAAAGGCACCTGTCCAGAGGAAAATTTGGCCCATCATGGTTTTGACGTTAATTAAAAGGATCCTTTAAAAGTTGTTTTATGTTCAGTATCAGTTGGTCCCCTGACCCCCCTTTATGAATAATTAGAATGAAGAGAGGAGAAGCCGGAGTGAGCAGCAGAGGGGGCTTCTGCCCAGCATGTCAGAGGGAATACCTTGGTCACCTTGGCCTGTCACCTGACCAGCCCTGCCATGGGGGCCCACGATGCCTGCAGCTTACCAGGTGCGGGGCAGGTGCTTCTTTCATGAGCTCTCCATGGTTCCATTCTTTAGCTGAAAAGCTGAAACGTGGCCGCTCAGCTGGGCAAGAGGAGTGGGAGAGAGCCAGGGCGGTTTTCACCTGGACAGGTGGAGTGGCGTGTTCTCCCTCCAGCGACCACGGGCTGTGTGGCTCAGTGTGGTGTGTGTAAGCAGCAACATGGAGTCGGGCTTGTCCTCAGGAAGCAGAGGCTAGCTAAGCCAGGGTGGCCTGCCCTCCAGCTACCCTGTGTCCAAGAGGAACCCTGGGAACCGCCTCCTGACTGCACCATGGACACACAAGGGCAGAGCCCATTGGCTAGCCACGGTCATGGTGTTTTAGGAGGTGCCCAGCCCCATCAGCCTTGTGGACAAGGGACGATATAGCCCTTTGGGAAAGAAGGATGTATGTTGAATTCCTGTAAGAAGCTGAGCTCTGCTTCTTTTTCTCCACGTTTGCTCGCTGAGCTGCCCTCCCTGCTCTCCTGTTTATTCCTTAAAGTCTGAAGCAAGTACGGGAAATATTGAGGTTTTATAAAACGGGCTATTACAGTGTTTCTGTTTTTATATTTCATACTAAAAACGATCAAGAAAAAGGAAGTTGGCAAGATCCAGTCTTTACCAGCTCCTGTGTGGTGGGGCGGGTGGGACGCCCCTTCTCTCTGATCCTGTTCATAAAAGCAGTTTATTTGCGTAGATTTATCTCACGTAAATAGCAAATAAAATCCTCCTGATACATCAAGGCTGAGACTCCGTTAGAAATGCACGTAAACAGTTGGGGGTTGCGTTTCCCTGACTGTGGGAGGAAAGGGAAGACAAGCAGCCCACTGGCATCTATCCTGGCCTTCTCAGGGCTCAGAGGTCAAGGGAGTTTTGGACTTTCCTAAGATGGTTGGATCCAGAGTATTTTCCGACCACCTTCTGGGCTCCTCTGTTTCTTCCCTCTGTGCCCTGTGGTCCAGGGTGTGGCGTTCCTCAAGGGAAAGCTGGTCCTGGCCCTGGGCTTCTGTCAACCTGCTCCTGCCGGCCTCGGGGAGCTCCAGGCCTGTGCAGCCGCCGCAGTGGCTTTGGGGCCTGTGCGTGGGAGAAACGGAAATTTTGTCAAGGAGTTAGAAGGCCCACGCCCCATCCTGGCAGCATCCTGGACTCAACCTCTGAGCTGTGCCCGGCCGGCTCCAGGAGCAGGTGTTTGTCCCAGTCACTGGGGCCCAAAGAGGCAAGGTGGCTAGAACCCAGGGTCCCAGCCCTGCCTCATCAGAATGGCCAGAAGGACCCACTGGCGGTGACCGCAGGAATGCTCTGTCCAGAGGGGCTGTTCCACTTATGGGCTATTTTTTCAGCAAGTCTGGGTTGTGAGGCTGTGGAGCATGGACTTCAGAGGAACCAGGTGATGGCTGGGACCAGGGGGCCCTGTGGCCGGCGGCATTTGGAGATGCTAGAACAGGGTCAGGTGCATAACACGGCCGGACCTTCAGAGGGTCTGGGCTGAGGGCCCCTGATGGCAAGCAACTGGTCCTTGGTGGCCTGTGTTTGTAGGATTTGGTCTTCCTTTCTGGAGGGTGAGGCCTCTGTCTCCCACCCCAGGCCCCCAGGTCTGTTGTGTATCATTTGAAGACCTGGGCCCAGAGCAGGTTGTGGGGGAGCTTTCTGGAAGGAGTGGGAGCTCGTGGGCCTGTGAGTGGCCGTTGCTGAGGAGCACAGGGGGCTGGGCCTCCGCAGCTCCCGAGAGGTTTCTGTGAGCCTGAGGGGCTGGCTGGGCTGCGTGTCTGGGGAGCTCCGTCGAGGCATCTCTGGGGCAGACTCCCAGGCAGGGCCTTCATGTGCACCTGCTCAGACCTGATGCGCCAGGAAAGGAGCCCCCACAGTGGCCTCTCTTTCGTTACGGCCATGGTATCAGAGTTTCTGCCTGCTTATCCTTGCTTTAATTGGTTATTGATTTGTAAGCATTAAGATTAATTGAGCTTCTGTTGCTAATCAGAATCACGTGGGCTTTTCTTCCATGGTACCATAGTCCTGGGAAGCAAATCTGTTTCTCTGGGCCTTGGGGAAGCCCACGACCTGATGCTTGTGCCCATGCAAGTGAGCTGGGGAGCAGTTATGGGCTGTGGGTGGTGAACACATTCTCCATGGAAATGCTCTGACCACCCAGCGTCCATCTGAACCACTTCAGGGGCCCACGCTGTCCTGTGGTTCCTGCGTGCAGCCTTTAGTGGCCTTGTGACAAAGAAGAAAAGTACAGGCCCATCTGCCTCTCCCCTCGCTGGTGCTCAGCTTTCCTTAGAGCCATTTCCTTGCGTACTCCCTCTGTTGGCTTTCAGAAATGTCACTGGGGCGGCTGCTGGGCCCGCATCAGGGCCTCTAGTGGCAGGGGCGGGGTGGGCCGTGCATCTGTGCCATGGCGTGTCCCGGTCTGACCTGCCCCTCAGTTTTGGGCCCTCTGCACTTGAGGAATGGAAGGCCACCAAGGCCCCCCAAGTCCTGCGATTTGGGTCCATCAGGCAAGAGGGGGGAGAGGCATCCCAAGGGTTGTCCATGCTCACGCAGGCGGCACCCCTGGACAGCGGCATCGGAGTGGGCGGGGGCCTGGGGACGCCGTGCCGCTGCAGTGACTGGCGCTTCTATGCTCTGCTCTTTCCTGCAGTGGACGTGGCCTCCGCGCTGCCTCTGCAGGTTGCTCCCCCGGCGGTGCCCATGGACCTCCGCCTGGACCACCAGTTTGCGCTGCCCGTGGCGGAGCCCACCCTCCGGGAGCAGCAGCTGCAGCAGGAACTGCTGGCCCTGAAGCAGAAGCAGCAGCTGCAGAGGCAGATCCTCATCGCCGAGTTCCAGCGGCAGCACGAGCAGCTCTCCCGGCAGCACGAGGCCCAGCTGCACGAGCACATCAAAGTAAGTCGGAGGCGGGGCAGCCGTGCACCTGTGTGAGCCTTCCAGACGCCGGGTTCCCCATGGCGCCCGAGGGCCACTGCCTTGGCGTGCTCCCCACCATGCACTGCAACCCCATGGTGAAGCACAGGACGGCCCTCTCTGTGCTGGGACCAAACTAGCGGGCGCCCGCCAGCCCAGCAGCAGTGGTGCGTGGGGCACATCATGGGAAAGTCGCTGCCATAGCAGTAGACTCGAGAGAGGGGACGGGCTTGTCATCTACTTTCATCCAAAAATACAAGCTGCATCCCCCAACAGACAAATGACCAGCGGGAGGGAACACCAAAATATTAGCTGTGATCACCTCTGGGTGCCTTACTCAAAAAGCATTTTTGTTTTCTTCTCAGTATATGTCTTTTCTTAGTTTCTCCCATGGATCCTGTATAATTGGAAAAAGATAGTAATGGGGGTTTTTTGCATTTAAATTGAATAAGAAACGAATAGGTCTTCTTGTGGCATTTAGTCTCTGTAAATACGCAGTCTGATCCCAGGGTCAAAATTAAATACGTTGGAAAGAACCATGTGTTGGTGATGTGTAGTGAAGTTGTGTTCTGTCGTTGACAGACCTCCTGTAAGCGCCATACGCTCCACTGTATTCAGAACCACATAGAGTAGCACTGTCCCACAGATCCAGGCAGGCGGGTTAAAAGTCCGAAGGTAATCTCACATTCTGCACTGGCCACCCTGAAACGAAGCAGAAAACCCCTGGCTTTATAAGTCATCTGTTGGTGTGTAACAAAATACCTCAAACTTAGCTATTTAAAACAGAAGAAAAACATGCGTTACCTCATAGTTTCTGTGGTCTGAATGAGGGTCTCCCTAGCTGGTGGCCATGACCCAGGGTCCCCCATGAGACCACGGTCAGGGCTGTGGGACCCACTTCCAGGCTCACTAACGTGGTCACGGGCAGGAGCTCAGGCCTTGTCACCAACGAAGCCCCCTCCAGGGAACAGCCCAAGTTTCTCCTGTGGCCTGGTCTTGGACGTGACCTGTTCCCTGCCCTGCCTGACTCTGCTGGTCATGCATACCAGCTGTGGCACATCCTGGGAGGTGCCCAGCCGAGGGTGAACACCAGGAGGCAGGGATCGGTGCAGAGCACTGGGAGCCTGGCTACCAAAAGGTAAAATTAGTTTCCATGTATCTTATGTAACCTCGTATTTCTGAGATAGTTCAGTGTGTAAGCAGTATTTTTTTTTTTTTGAAAGATTATTTATTTGAGAGAGAGAGAGCACAAGCAGGCAGAGGGGCAGAGGCAGAGGGAAAAGCAGACTCCCTTCAGAGCAAAGAGCTTGATGCCGATGCAGACCTCAATCCCAGGACCCCAGGGTCACGATCTGAGCTGAAGACAGACGCCTCACCGACTGAGCCCCCCAGACACCCCGGTGTATAAGCAGTACTCAAAGTGTTGTTCACACGGAGTCTTCGGAAGCTGTTGTGGACCATTCACGCAGAGTATGTCTCCATCTGGATCAGCTGAGTTTCATGCCCTCTGTGGCTACATGTGCTCAGTGGCTTCGGTGGTAGAAACTACGAGCCCCCACTCGGTACTCCCGTATGTTTCCAAGACACTCTATCCAGATGGAGACCTGTATAGCAGATCCGCAGTAGAGGGGACCCCACGAGCAGGTGCCAGGCCCTTCCTTTGCCCAACCTGTGGGCCTGCTGCTGGCTGTTGTTCCATGCGGCGGCCAGGCCACGTCCTGGGTGTGCTTGGCTGGGCATAGCCACATGCCCCTGGCATCCGGGGCTAGGAGAGAGGTCTGTCTGAGGCTGGCCTAGGGAGATGGTCGCTTGCCAGCTGGAAGTCACACGTTACTGGTGTTCTTCCCAGTGACCACGTGCAGCCCATGGAGTGGCCTTGTCTGTAGGCTCTTTGGTAACTGAGAAGAGCCCTCAGCTGGCGGTCTATTTGGTTTTGTATGTGAGGCCATGGCCTCCCCTCTGCAAGCCTTAGAAGCAGACTCCCAGCTCTGCTGTACCCAGCACACCCTGCCCACCCTGCCTGGGACACCCCTTTCAAGGTCAGGACCCTATGTGTTCCCAGGGCTCCTTCATCCCCGTGTGCCCCCCATCCCAGTGCCAACCCGCGTGGCCTCGCATCTGTCGCCAGCTGGGGAGGGCGCCCCGGGGCTGTGTCCTGCCCTGCACACAGTGTGCGGCGGGAAGACCCTACCTGACCTAGCAGTGGTGGCCTCCTGTGCTGACCGGGATTTGAGGAGAATGCGTGTGCATCTGGATTTGCTGGATTTGCAGCTTTGACTAGCAAATGAGAAACTGAGACGTAATCAAGGGCCACGTATGAGCAGGGTCATCGGGTCGACAAGGAAACAGCACCATGAAGACCCTTGAGAGGGTCGGGGCCACCACCTTAGGGCAAGGCCAGGCTTCCCTGGTCCCTGTCTCTGTCCCCCCTGTGTCTACAGGACTCCATGTCACCGCTATGGAGATGAAAGAGTCTCCCTCCTGAGCCTTACCTCAGCGCTGGCGCCACAGAGCTGTGCAGGGAGCGCCTGTCGGGGCTCTGCTCCTTGGGCCATGGGGCCCCCTGAGCTCCCCTCCCCCACAGGGCCGGGGACCCTCAGGCCTCTTGGGAGCCCCCTAGACATGCTCCCCCACAGATTATCCCCCCCACCCACAGATGTGGCCTCCTCGGAGACATGGCTCCACAGATGGGGCCCCCACAGATGTGGCTCTCTCAGAAGTAGCACCCCCACAGATGTGGCCCCTGTGCTGATTTGGCCTCCCCACAGACATGGCTCTTACAATGTAGCTCTCCCAGATGTGGCTCTAGGCCTGGTTCTCAGAAACACAGGGAGAGTCTTAAGTTTACATGTTCTCTGCATTTTAATCATTTGTTTTATTTTTTAAAATAATTTATTTATTTTGGGGAGAGAGAACAAGCCAGGGGAACAGCAGAGGCAGAGGGAGAAGCAGACTCCCCACTGAGCACCATGTGGGACTCAATCCCAGGACCCTGAGACCATGACCTGAGCCAAAGACAGATGCTTCACTGACTGAACCCCCACGGTGCCCACATTTGTTTTATTTTTTTCATGTAAACTGGAGATTATAAAAGCTGTCTAACCTCTGTGATCATGTCATTACAGATCAGTTAGCTTTTGTTTCGATGATTGAAACTCCATTCATAAGCATTCATATTATGGGTGACATTTGGCAGTAGCGTTGGTCAGATTTCTTGAACATACAGTCTGATTTATATCATTAAATCGTCAAGGAATATGCATAGGATTTTATAATTAAAAAGGGAGTAGCTTTAAACTACAACTGAAATTGCTAACTTCGGGTAGATAAGATCTTTTGTAAATGTCAGTGGTCAATGTCACCCTTATCCATGATGCTTTGCTGGTCGCAGGTGATTTGGGCACCGTGTCCCCACCTGTCCTGGATAGTCACTCCTCTGTCCACAGGGTCCCTGGGGAACAGCATCACCAAGACAGAAGGAGACTGAGTTTGGGGGTGGTGAGTGCTGGTGCCCAGAAAGTCGTCAGCTATTTCATCAACCAGAATTGCTTACATGATTAAAAGACCATTATCCAGATTTGCTGCTTGGGGGCTACTTGTGCTATTTTAATTTTTTTAAATGTTATTAAGAAAATACATGTTTCTAATGTTTCAAATCAAAAAGTAATGCAGCAGTAACTCATTGAGCCTGCCCGTCCCCGCTTCTTGCTGGGATCCCAGGCCTGAGGTCTGTTCTGGCCTGTGCTCCTTGTCTCCCTGTGACCAGCTCTGCCCTTTGGGGAGAGATCCTGCGTAGTGATGTCCCCCTACAGGAATGACATGGCTCTCCTTCCCACCACCCCTCAGGCACCTACAGACCCTGCGACACTGGGCATTTCCAAGTACTCAGGCTGCTCTCCAAAGACAGAACTCTTCAGGCTTTCTGTGCTTTGTCCATGGGTATGTGCTTCTAGCACACACCACCTAGTGACCATGCCCTTTGGTTCAGCCCTCAGCTCTTCCTCCCCTCTCGTGTCCCTGCTACAGATCCCATCCTGCAGTCTAGAAGCCTGTAAGTGCTTCTCCCTGTACACAGACACCAGCAGTCACACTTGGGGCTCCTAGGCCTGCGGGTCTCAGGCCGCACGCAATTTCTTTTTAAGTGTTAACAACACAATAATGAGATTTTTGTGTTTTAAGGTATCTGAACTCTGAATGTAGGACATCTTTAGATCATGTTCCCTGATTGAAGCATTCATTTTATGAAGAAAGGGCAACAGCTGCATCCTGTACGCCAGCACAAGTTTCTTCCTGCCTGAGGGGTGATGGCCGCCTCTTCACAGGGACCGCAAAGATTGCCGTGCAGTGTCTCAGCTAGCGTTTGCTGTGTAACAAACCGCCCAGATGCAGCACTTGGCACAGCAGGTGTTCTGTTTGCTGGGGGTTGTTGGAGCTGTTCCACTGGCGTGGGCTCTCTCTCATGCCCCTGGGTCAGCTTTGGCCGACTGGTGGCCAGGTGACCTGGGATGACGTCACTCTCTGGTCTTCTGGGTGGCGGGCAGACCAGTGGATTATCTGCTCTTCTCAGAGTTCCAGCCTCACAGAAGTGCAAGTATGTTTTAGGCAGAAGCTCAAATCATAGATGCTGTCACCCACTGGCCAAGGCCAGTTTTGAAGCCAAAATGAGAATTCATATGGAAATAGACCCAAGGCAGTGGATGTCGGGGGGCCTGCAAACGGGAGCCAGAAGTGCAGTAGTCTTCTCTAGGAGGACCCCCTGAACCATGTTCAGAGGGGACTGGGCATCAGGACTCACGACTGAGACAGGAGCATCATGAAGAAGAGGAGACAGGGCCATGGGCTGGGACACTGAAAATATATTTTTGTATTGGGAACTTGTTAGCATTCAGCCTCACTGACTGAATGTTGTGAACACTAAGTGGGGGTGGGGTTGCCACTGACACAGGTGCCACCAGAGTGGCTGCCATCTTGGTTCCCCAGTGGCAGCCACGGCCTTGTGTGTTAGGGGCCCTTCCTTCCCCCACATGTGCTACAGCTTATAGAATGCCTCCTAGAAGCCTGCTGGCCAGCCCTTTCTGCACTCTCGTTCTTGTGGCTTTGTATCTTTTCAAAAATACTCTTTTCTGTCCCTGTTAGTGGTCTTCAGACTTCAGCCACGTTTGCCCAGATGCTGACCTCCTCTTTAAGGGTCCCTCACGGAATCCTCCCCGCAGACCTTCCTGTGCGGCCTGTCGAGGGGCAGAGCCTCAGCACCCTGGGAGGAGAGGCAGGCCTGGGCCCCAGGACCCTGGGGTCATCTGTGGGAGAGAAGAAGGGTCTGTGTTGGCGTCTGGGCACTGCTGTTTTCACAAGGAATGTTTACACATAAAAAAAATCTCTCTCAGATCATATACATCATTACTGTTAATTACTGAGTAATCGGAGATTACAAAAGAGAAAGTGTTATTTTGGCGCTGGGGGCTAGGTAAGCTTTTAGGTCTGCAGTGTCACCTGGCGTGTAAACTTCAATTTTAATGGCTTATTGTAGTCTCACAATGAACCGTAATGAAATTAAATAATCAAAACTACCCGAGTACTTGACCATGAAGGTCATTTTCAGTTTCTCATGTTTTTCACATCCTCGTGCGTGTTATCGTGCTGACAGTAGACCTGGAATTGCTGAGCCAAGGCAGGTGCTCCCCTGTGCTGCTGCTTACTGAGTGCCAGTCCCAGGCGAGCCCGTGTCCGTCTGTCTATCTCTGTCTCCCTGCCTCCAGCCCCCCCAAACCCCTTGCTGATTCCATAGGCAGGTTAGGAAAGCAGCAGGAACCAGGATGGTCGGCACCCCCTCCCCCTCCCAGCGGTCGGGAAATAGGGCACGCCTGTGCAGGAATCACACCTTCCAGGGACGCAGGGCCATGAGTCACCCCCAGCGGTCTTACCCATTGCTGGCACGTCTCCACATTCAGTTTCCATTCTGTCTCTCATCCTGTGTGTATTTCCTTGATTGTCCGCCACCGTATTTCTATATGCTTATTGACTTTTTTCATGTTCTGCTACCAAGTAGCATTTTCTTTGCTGTTTCTCTATTGCCTGCTCCTGGGTCTGTGAGTGTCTCTGTATGTTAAGGGCATGACTTCAGTGTCCCATCAGATGCTGTCATTTGGCTCTTCATTCTGCTTGTAACCAGTTAGGTATCTACTTGACCTACTCTTCTTCATGAACCACGGGTTTTCCTAAATGACAGAAATGGGGCCTCACTCCCTCTGCCAGTTCAGAATGCTCTCCTGATCCTGGTCAGGGCAGATGGAGCACATAATGGGGACCGAGGCCCTGCCTTGGGTTATTCAGCCTCTCTCTGCTTCATTTCCATTAACCAGCCCGGTACTTCGGTTTACGAGTGCATCCAAGAACAGGGCAGGCCACGGCATGCCAGTGGGGAGATGGATGTTTCCCCATACGAAACCTCTGTTCGTTTTTTCCCCTTCTCTTTTATGGGAAATCCTTAGTTTTCTCCTCATCCTTTTTTTTTTTTATTGTGGTCAAATTCATATAACACAGAGTTTATGATTTACTGTGTTGAAGTGTATAATTTAGTGCACTTACAGTATTGTATGACCATCCCCGCGAGGTGGCCCCAGAACATTTCCATCGCCCCCAGAAGAGACCCTGCGTTGGTGAGCCAGGTCCTCCCTGTGGCCCTGGCCAGACTGATCTCCCTTCTGGGTCCGAGTTTGCCCACTCTGGACGGGCCTCATGCTTGGAGTCGGACTGCGCGTGGCTCTTCGTGGCGGCCCCTATCACTCAGTGCAAGTCCCTCAAGGCTCACCCGTGTTAGCCGCATCAGTGCGTCCTCTTAAGGCCGAGTGGTACTCAGCGTGGCTGTTTAGTCTGCTTATCCACCCTCCCGCCGTGCATGGACAGTCGGGCTGTCGGCACCTGCTGGTGGTCGTGAGTCGTGCTGCCGTGATCGTCTGCACGCATGCTTCTGTCCGAGTATCTGCGTTGTGTTCCTTTGGGGAGATGCCTGGTCTGGGGACCGAGTTGCACAGCAGCTGTCTATTAAACTCTTTGAAGAACCACTAACCCTGGCTCACTTTTGTAGGACGGGAAATACACAGTAGCATAAGGTTTGCCATGCTGTCCATCCTTGCGTTGCAGTCGGTGGTGTTGATAAGTCCGCTCACACTGTCCTGCAGCCTTTAGCACTGTCCATCCAGAACTTTCTCATCTCCCCAAACAGTGTTCCTGTGAAACACTGACCACCCCACCCTCCGTCCAGCCTGGGAGCCATCCTTCTGGCCCCTGAGTTGGACTCTTCTAGACACCTCATGCGACATTTGTCTGGAACTAACAGTAAATGTCAAGTGTCTGGGGGTTCAAGGTCGTGTGCCATTAGCAAGGGCCCTAAAATAGGCTGTGTTACTGACAGGCAAGGTCATTACCACACGGCTGTGTTTCAGACCCTGTGTGCGCACACCTGAGATGCTTCAGGGCGGGCCCCCAGGAACAAGGGTGGGACACGCATGTCTGGGGCCACAGGGCACCCTGCCACCATCTTTTCCCATGGCCAGCCCCACACGGGCTCTGGGGACTCCCCAAACTGAGACTGTCCTCTTAGTTTCAAAGCTGATTTTACATATATATCTGAAATACTCGAATGAAAACCAGTCAGATGGATAAAAGTCAAAACCAGCCTTTCTTTGCAGGAATATTGTGTACCATGCATGGGCTAATGCCATTGAGGTGGAGGACTAAATGAGCTCCGTTTAATTCCCTGATGTTTGCAGGTGTTCAGAAGAGTGAGCAGCTATCTGTCCTCGGGCATGCCTAAGAATTTGGACCTTTGAGGATGGAGCTTGATAAGTAAACTGATGGTTAAATATGAACTCAGAAGTAACTGACCTCCGATTTAAACGTCATTCTGTTGCGTTTCTAATAAGAAAGGCAGAGTGAGCCGGAGCAGTGAACTGCGTCCCAACCCAGACAGAACGGGGAGGGGTGGGGCAAGCCACAAGCACCATGGGGGTTGCAGACCTCATCCCCCGCCCGAGGAGAGCCTGGCTAACATACGGGAAGAGATATAGGCTGGGACCCCTGTATTCCAGCTGGAGTCATTGGTCGGCTTCCCAACTGATCTGGACTCTGGGGTACCCAGGGCCAGCTTGTAGCAGGTCTTGGAAACAGGCCGCTGCTCGTGGCACCCCATGCTTCTGGAAGCTTGTCTCCTGCATCTTTGCCTTAAAGACCCTGGGAAGGGTATGTAGAGGGAGCATGCAAGCGTGTGTTGAGAGGGACTCAGGAGTATTAGTAATACCCCGTGTAGGACTGACCCCCTAGCACACATCCGGGGTGTGCTGGTCCCTGGTATGTACCTACATGATGAAGGCTTTTGAAAGTCAAAATGGCATAAAGCAAAGAAGCAATCACCACTGATTGACACAGAAACCTTTCTGAGCATTCCCAGAGTTAGAAAATCACCTCTCTTAGACTTTTCTGGTACTTAGGACACAACTTGCTAACAGACGCCCAGAGTCAACGGTGATGAAACACACAGGCTCCCAGATACAAGCGCCGAGCTCTGGCGGCCAGATGCCAAGCTGTCGAGAGAGGTTCCCGGGAAGGAGTGCTCAGGGTACCTCCTGCTGCTCTGGATGTCTGGGAGGCTCCCTGCACAACCCCCGCTTTCCACACACTTGTTCTTCTCACGTTTTTTCATCAAGGTGAAAATCCTCTTCAGGGTTCTTTTGAAAATGGGCACTAATGCAGGTCTTCCATGAAAGCAAGGTGATGTCACACTCAAGGGGGGGCACTAGTGCCCCCTCCAGAGGCGCATTCAGAGGCCTCTCGATTCCCGGCCTCGGGGGAGTTCCAGTCTAACAGGTAAAAAATTAAAACCATCCCCAAGCAAGGCTAAATTTCTAGGCATGTGTGTAATATATAAGAAATGTGTAAGCGTGTTTTGTGCTGCTTCTGGGGGTAGGAGAGCCTCTTAAGAGCCATCTAGTTGAAACAATGAGCCTTCTCCCTGTAGGGAGAGGGATCAGATGGAAAGGAGAGCAGGCGTGATGTTTACTCTCCTCATTACCTGTTCCAGGTGGCCGGAGACACACTGCCCTGGGCCCCAGGGCTCCAGGTCACCTGAGGCAGCCACAGGTTGTTGCCAACTGGGTTCCTGGGAAAGCTCTTGCCGTGTGCCACCCAAAGTCCTGCGCCATCCCTGAACTCGCCTGCACCCGCTCAGTGTGCTGACAGAAGGAACTGCTTCTCAACCAGCCGCTTCGGTTTCTAGGCAGTCTTTATAGGCAGGTGGATGGCCTTGCTGGACCCGCTAACCTGAGGGCTGTTGACGACACTCCAGCTCCATGCTGGGCCCTGCTTCTCCTTCGCTACCAAGCATCCCCTGTAATTGTGCCTTCTAGAGTGTAGCAGAACTTTCTGTATGTTTCCAAGGGTGGCAGCAGGAGAGGGTTACCTGCTGCGGAAAAAGACGTGTCCCGTGCCGTGCAGAAGAGATGGGGCATGCTCCCATCGGCTCCTATCTCTGGGCTCTTGCACTTCATCACGCTGCCTTGGACCTGGCCCATGACCCTCCCTGGCTCCCTTGCCTGCCATGGCCTAGGATGCAAGTCTATGGCAGCGATGGGGAAAGGGGTCAGTCACTGGTGGGTGCTGTACACAGCCCGGAGCCCTCCTGGGAAGTGGCTCGGATGGAGGCCATGGATGGGAAGGAGCCAGGATTGCCACCAGTGGGACCAGATGCAGGTCTCATGATGAGACACTTCTGAGGCCAAGCCTTTACAGAGAGCTCAGAGATCCCGCAACGGAGCGTGAGGTGAGGGCAGAAGGTGTGCAGGCCAGCCAGGTTTGGCCCGGCCAGCCAGGCTTGGCCCGGCCCTGCCCTCACTGTCTCCCTGAACGCTTGCACCTCCCCTTTCCTCAGGGCTCTCCCCGCCATAGCCTCTGGAGTGGCCCACAGTGAGCCTGGCCTTGCCCTGATGCTGGGTCCTAGATGCAGACCTTCCTCATGGGGACTGTCGTGCCGAAGGCTGATGCTGTTTGTGTCTGTGACATCTGAGTGTCCTGCTGTGGGTGGGAGCTTTGGGCCACTGCTGGTTGTGCCACAAGGCGAGAGGGGAGAAGGATTTCAAACTTACCGAACACGCCCTTTTGGTTTGAACCAGAAACCCTAGGAGCTAAAGGTGGAAATGGCCCCGTTTCTGAGGACCCCAGGGAGAGCAACACTTCCGTTCCAAATGATGAGTAAAACCCATGGCTGAGCAGCACGTGTTCCCAGAGGCTGGCAGCCAGCCCCACATTGCGAGAAGATGCCCTGTTTCCATTCCTCTCAGGCACACCTTGTGTTCTGAGGGTGAGGGTCACTGGGCCTGCCTGTGCTTGCCCAGAAAGCGAGTGGGGTGCTGAGTGAGAAGCCCCTGGGCCATCTCGACTGAAGTCCCAGGCCATGCACCCTGCACTGTGGCAGGTATTGGCTTCTAGATGGCTCCGGTTCTAGCTGGCAATGGGCTCTCACCTGGCAGCTCCGTACCTCTTAGCGGGCAGCTCTCTGAGCACTGACCACGCCAGGCCTATACAGTGTGAAGGGTGTGCATGAAGCCTGTGTTTCATCGTTGGTGTGACCTTTTCCAAGTTACACAGGGAAGTAGGTGGCAGGGGCAATTACGTGTCCATCTGTCTGTCCTGTCTCATGATGGCAGATATCAGGCCTTGGAGACAGGCTGGCCTGCACCTTTGCTGTCCCCTTCCGTACACAAACATCTGTCTTGTGAGGAAGGCCCGTGGGACTTGCTTAGGGAGAAGAACATGCTCTCACTGGCTTCATGTGGACCTGAGCACAGGGATTCTGGCCCTGGAAACCAGCCGTCCATCTGTGAAGCCCAGTCAGCTCTTCCTTCCTCCTGGCCCCATTGTCCTGGGTTAGGTAAGGCATCTCCCCAGCCTGGGCCTCTGGCAAAGGAGGAAGAGAAACTGGAGTGGGAGGGTGGGATGCAGCCATCATCTGTGGTCAAGGGTGCACTGAGCAGCAGGGAAGGAGCCCCAGGAGCAGGCACGTGGCCAAGGCTGGCCAGTGGGTCCCCACGGGCCCCAGGACACCCCATTTCTACGGGTGTAGCATCACAGTGGGGGCAGACTGGCATGAAGCTTGGCGGACCCTAGGTGGTTAAAGTCCAGCTCAAGGAGGCTAGTTAACATCAGGGAGATGGGAAGATGGTCACAGTTGGTTGACTGCTTGGTTGGTTTTTGTTGGCAACCAGAATTTAGTGGTATGACCTGGCTGACGGGACCCTCAGATGTCTATTCTGTATCTTCTGGAAGGTCGGGCTGGGGCATATCGGCCACAGGAGTCTACATGTGCATTTAAAATCAGGAAGGTACCCTGGACTTTCAAAAGAAGCCCACTGCTCGTTCTTGGGGTTCTGGGCCCCTGTAGAGGTTCCTGTGCATGTGGCCAGGTGACGTCCTGAGGAGCCTGAGCAGGCTGTGGCCCTGGGGCCTGCCCCCCCCCCGCCCCCCGCCAGCCACACACACACCTAGTGCACTCATGGCCCTCAGGCACCCTGAGGGGCTGAGACAGCATCCAGCCCCAGTTGCTGCAGAGCATGTCTGTGTTGCGGGGCACTTTAGGGCCTAAGGAACGTGGCCTCATAAATGGCCACAGTGTCAACAGAAGCACTTTGAAGAACCTCAGGGCCCCGGGGCTTGGATTTAGAGCAGTGCTGTGAGCAGGGCCTATGTCAGTGTACTGAGGTGGTGTTACCATGCTCTCCTGGAAGCCGGCTTGCCACCGCGCAAGCCAGTCGTCCTCCTTGTTCGAGAGGAGAGCAGCCCTCCAGGCTTGCTGGGCCCCGGAAGCATCCTGTTCTTGGGCCAGGGTGCCACATGAAGACTCGTCCCCATGCTGTCCTTCAGTGGAGCAGGCTCTGTTTCAGTTCAGCTTTGAAAGTAAAGATCTGCTTGGGTTTCCACTTGCGTGTGGTCATTGAACTCCAAAGTCAGCGTCAAACTGAATTCTTGGGATCTAATTTTTCGTCCTGAGCTCAGTGTTGACTTCAACAGAAATTCAGTATTAAACTCTGGTTAGAGTAATGGCATCTGTTCTTACTGGTTTTTTTCCTTTGGAAACATTAGGTGGTGGACATCTTACTTAAGATTGCTCGTAATAATTTCAGTCTGCAGAAAAACACCTTCTCGTTGCTTCCCACTGCCCATAGGATACTCTGATCTCAACCTCTTGTCAGCGAGGTCCCAGCTGTCAGGGACAGTGTGCTTTGTGCCCAACATAAAAGTTGGCTTCTCTGCGGGTCTTATTTCTCACAGGCTGGAGGCTGTACTTATGGGGCATGTTTGTCCCTTCCCCAGAGAATGGGGACACAGAACGTGCGAGGTACGGGGTACAGGACAGCGAGTGGGAGTTCCTCACCTGGTACCTCTTCCTCATTTTCCAGAAGCTGGGAGCACCGAGGCTTGCTGTCGGAAGGTCCAGGAACAGGCCTGTGTGTGGTGACACCATGGGTGACAGGAGCCACAGTCTGGCTTGTTCTCCGGGCCTTCGGGTAGGGGCAGTCTGTGCACGTTCCTGTCCCATCAGCTGATAAGGCAGAGCGCCTCTCCGAGTGCAGCGGGATCAAGGCCTGCAGGGTAGCTGTGGCGCATTTTGGGGGAATCAAGTTATAACAGCTACTTTCCTGAAAACTCCATGCCAGTATTGATTTCCTAGGAGTTAGATTGTCCTGTGAATTTTAATCACCTGTATCTGGCGGTGGTGGTGTCAGTATTTCTGTAATGGTAATGGAAAGATCTTCCTTCCAGGTTCTGGCTGAAAAGTAAATATTTTGAGACTATATTCAGTGGATTTTTGCCTGTTCCTCATTTGTGTGTTAGATGAGTACCGAGCCGTTGGAAGGGAACCCAGGGCTGTGTGTGGGCAGCTCAGGGGCCTGGGTGATGCAGCAAGGGGACATTTCGTTATAAGATCTGCTGTCTGACACCATCGTGGGGGGCTTCTCAGCCGGAGCCATGTGGGCCGCTGTGGAGTCCCCCAGCTGCTGGCCGTGGCCCACTGCCACTGGGGCACCTTCACCTGTGCACACAGATGTGGGGCCCTGGAGCGAGCTCCCTGCTCCCAAGCCCTTCGGATTCCGCCTAGCACCACCCACAAGCCTTCTGGAAGCAGCGGCCAGGAACGTGCTGGCACGCTTCTGATAGTCTCACGGTCTCTGGCTCATGGAAGATGCCTGTTTGGAAGGGGATGTTTTTTTCATAGGAAAGCTCTGAAAAGTGACTCTCAGTTTCCACACCATGGACCCCACAGGTGGCCACTGAGCAGGACCTCATGGCCTTGCCCTCACACACGGCCACCTTGATCCGCTGCCAGACCTTGGCCCCCGCACCTAGGTCCCGCCTGCCTGCTCAGCAGCATCTTCCACGGGAAGGGCACACTGTTGCTTGGGGTCCAGACACCACTCCCCTTCCTCCTCCTTCCTCCACTGGTTTTGGGCCTAGCTACGCCTCCCTCTCTGCTATTCTGTCCCTGTGTTTCTGGCTGGAAAGGAGTTCCCTTCCCCTTTGTAGAAAGTGGGAGGTGGTCGAGTTTGTGCTCAGTTTGTGGGTCCCCTGCAGTGAGAAATACCACACAGCTGCTGGGACTCTGCTGTGTGATGAGACAGGCCTGGTTTGAGCTCCAGGCCACGCTAATGCTTCCTGCCCTTGCTCTGAGCCCTGTGGGGCTTGGCCATGGGGTGCTTCCTCAGCAGCAGGGCCCAGAGACCTGGAGGCCGGGTGGCTGGGAGGCCAGGAGTCTAGGAGTCAGGGTGGCTTGGAGGTCGTGAGACTGGAGGTTGGGATCCTGGAACGTTGGCTGCCAGGGCTGTCGCCGCAGGGTGTATCTGTCCGAGACCAGGCTAAGAGCCTCCTGCGGCACTGTCTGTGAGGGTGTGGCTGGCACCTTGCCCTTGGGCCATACTTCCTGCTTGCACCTTCCCCATTTATGAGCTGGTGGTTGCCTCCTTTTGCTCCTCAGCTGTTACTGTCACAGCTACATCTGAGGTTTTGGCGAATGTCCGTCTTATTGGCTAGCACACGCGCTCCTACTGCAGGGTTGTGGGCTTTATCTGGAGAGTGAGAATTTTCATTTTATATATTTCTACAATGATGCTCTTTTTCTTTAACATTTTCTGTGTAATGTGATGTGAACCTCCCAGAAGTCACAGACGTGGTGGGTGACATATATTACGTCTTCACCAAAGAGAGCTCCGAGCCATCTGATACCCTGTTTTCTGAATTTATGAGCTGCTCTGGTTGGTAACAGAAGCTGGGTGGTTTGTACATTCTAGTGATGGCATTGTGGGAAATGGGGCCCAGGAAG
This sequence comes from Mustela erminea, assembly GCF_009829155.1. Classification (NCBI taxonomy): domain Eukaryota; kingdom Metazoa; phylum Chordata; class Mammalia; order Carnivora; family Mustelidae; genus Mustela; species Mustela erminea. Next base: position 44,948,271 of record NC_045621.1, on the reverse strand, counting down.
CCGCTGGGGCCCCTGATGGTGGCACTGCCCCCTCATTCCCTGTGGCCTCTAGTGGGAAAGAGCTCAACCCCCTCCCCAGAGACAGGGAGGCTCCCAGGGCCCACACCCTAGAGCTGGCAGAGTATGATGCCTTCCTTACAGAACAGCACCTCGTGCTCCGCACGGCCACCCCCTGGTCCTGCTCATTCTATGTTCCCCTTGCTCTGCCTTGCCTTGTGCTCTGGTTCTAGCCCGTGGGCCTCCACATACCTCGATGTCCCTGGCTGTTCCCTTAGGTGTCCACCATAGTTCCTGGGAACAGCCAGAGGGATGTGCCGGTCTATCCCTGTCTTAGGCACTTTATGGCTTCAATCTGGGAGAGTGTGCATTAGATTTCCTTGCTAGAAAGTTCTGGGGCTGCTGGGACTGCCAGTGTGGCCCCCGTTCTGCACAGGGAGCAGGACAGCCACCCGCCCAGGAGGGGCCATGGAAACAAGACCCACAACAACAAGGAAAGGGATTGCATGCCCATAGTGCTGCAGGCCGGGTGTGGATGCTGCCTGTGGCTTAGCTGCTATGTCCCCAAGTGTCCCATCCCCACCCTCCCCACCAGAACATCATAGATGGGGAGTCTTTGAGGGCCGACTCTGCCCACGAGCCCGTCAGTGCCTTTTGTGCGTGTGCCTTTTGTTTACTGACAGCCCACCCGTGTTTTCTCATGGATCTTTCCCATTGTTGGGTGGCTGGTTGCAAGCAAGCCGCTGTGCCCTTCTTATCCAGGCGGGTGTGCAGACGTGTCCCCATGGCCAGGGACGGGGTTGTTGGGTCCCGGGACGGGGTTGTTGGATCCCGGGGCAGACATGCATCTAACTTGGTGAGGAGTTAGTTCTCCCAGTTTTCCAGGGCAACCATACCCAGTCCAGCCCTGTTGTGTCACTCTCCAAGCACCCTTCCCAATGCAGTTAATCACCCAGATCTTCACGTGCATTTTCTCCAAAATGGCTTTTATTTTAGTTTTTACTGCTGAGAAAGTCGGCAGTCAGGCTTTGCGTGCGGACCGTGCAGAGCATGGCCCTCGCCGTAGGCGACACAAACGTGTGGACGCCTGGCCCTTTGCTGCTGTTCATGTGTGTGTCGGTCTCGTGTTCCTCGGAAGCGAGACTCTGACCGTCTCTGTCCCCCTTCCCTCCCCACAGCAACAGCAGGAGCTGCTGGCCGTGAAGCATCAGCAGGAGCTGCTGGAGCATCAGCGGAAGCTGGAGCGGCACCGCCAGGAGCAGGAGCTGGAGAAGCAGCACCGCGAGCAGAAGCTGCAGCAGCTCAAGAACAAGGAGAAAGGCAAAGAGAGTAAGTGTGCGGGCACAATCGCGAGCTGGGGGGTGCTGGGGCCTTGCCAGGGCGTCTTTTCCTGCAGCTCTCGGGCTCTGGGTCCCATAGGCAGCAGCCCGCGGGGGACCTCCACACCCTACCCCAGGCGGAGCACGCCATGTCGCCCTCAGCTTGGGCAAGTGTAGCCCGGATCCGTGCCTTCGGTTGGGGTGTGCAGCATGGCCTCTGGCTTGATTGGAGTGTTCTAAAGTGTTCTCAGCAGGTGCAAAGCGGGTTTCACCGGGAAGTTCGTCCTGGAGGTTTCAAAGTTCTTTCCTCTTGTGAGCACACTCTGAGCCCCGTAGAAGCAGGCCTCGCTTGTGGGGTGGCCCGGGGGCCGAGTGGGGACGCTGTGGCCAACTGCCTGCTTTTGCATTGACCCTCTTGACCCTAACGTTTGCTTTTTCTAGTGGCAGTGTTTGTATGTCTGAAGACCACTGGGGTCTGTCATTTTCCAGGAAAGGAGATGATTCTGTATGTTGTTCACCCTGTGGAAGGTGATGGGGGGGGGCGGCTTCCCGTGTCCCTGGAGGAGGAGCCGTAGTCCCCGGCCACGTGGTCCCTCCAGTAGGCTCAGCAAGGACCAGTGTTTGTGAGGCCTGGCGTGTCCTGCACATGGGCCGCATCCGCGCAAACTGAGGCCGAAGGCAGTTGTCTCCCATGCGCGTCTGTGCCTCTGTCTTCGGCAGCTTGCTTCCAGTGACACACCCAGGACCTAGACAGCAGTGAGAGTGGGTGTCACATTGCTGGGCTCGGCTCATTTCTGCCTGAGACTTTGGTACTCGGCGGAACTCATTTGATCCCTGGTGACACTGAACATGAGCTAAGATGTGCACTTCTCTCCTATGTTGGGTTCTGGTGTGGGGACATTCGGGTGATGGACTCCAGCACCTGTGAGCAAAAATAGTGATATGGGCATATTTCAGTAACACACACGAACCTCAGAACTCCGTTATCTTCAGCTACTTAAAATGGTTAGCCGTCTAGAAAAACCGTCTTAACAGCCTGTTGTATAGATTTTAGACTTCAGATTTCTGTTCAGATTTTAATCCACACGTCTGTGACAGCATGCAACGTATTAAAGCATTCTTGTCAAGTCTGTTCTTTGAAATTATTTAAGAATCTTTTGTACTGTGTATGATATACACACAGAAACGTGCACAGCCTCCAGTACATAGGGAACTGTTCATAACTCACCCCCCAGTAGAGCCCCCAGACCAGGACAGGAGCGGTGTCTGGGCCCCTGGGCCCTCCAGACCCTGCTCCTCCCCTCCTTCCCAAAGGAACCCCTCTCTGGCATTCCATACCAAAGGCACTTTGGCCTGCTTCTGAGGTTTCTAGAAATGGACTCATTAACATGTGTCTCTTTGTGTTTGGCTTCTCTCACTCAGCACCCGCCTCGTGCAGTGTGTCCTTGTTGTCCTGTGTAGCAAGAGCTCACTGCTGTAGGTAGCTGCCTGCCGCCCCACTCACGGGCACAGCACTGTGTTCGTCCGTCCTATGGTCGGTAGGTATTTGGGCATTTGCTAACCAGAGCTGTGACGGGTGATCCTGGGACACGTGTCCATGGATATGTCCCCAGGTGCAAACAGGCAGGTGCGAAGTGGCTTGAGCTTCACACTTTAGGGAATGCGTGTGCCTGCCTCTCATATGTGAGACCCAGCCATTTCTGAAGCACCGTCCCAGCCATGCAGGGCAGTGCCCACAGCCTGTGTTCCTACTAGCGCTTGCTGCTGGCAACCACTCTGAGTTCGGTTTGGTTACCAGTGAGGCTCGGCACATTTTCTTGTCTCACGTCAAGTGCTTGCCTGTTCATGCCTCTCTCTCATTTTTGTGGTGGGTTGTCACCCTTTTTCTTGACTTGGGTGGTTCTGTTCATGTCCTGGTCCCGAGCCCTCTGTTGGTGTTGTGTGTCACACATGCCTTCTGCCTCGCTGCTGCATTTCCTCTGCCTGATGGCCCCTGTGTAGCACGTGAGCTTCCGCTCCCGGTGCAGCCGGGCCCCTCGGTCTGGTCTAGACCAGAGTCAGGACCCGGCCCATCTGTGCCGCCATGCCTGTAGGCTTGTGTACATTTGCATATCTGTTCCCTTTCGGAAAGACTGGTGTTCTTTCTTCACCTATGCAGCCAGTGTATTTTATTCATATTCAGTTTGTGTCTCTGAAATATTTGTATGTATTTAGTAATTGGTTTTATATATAGAAGTGACCTTTCGTGATCATTAGTTACTGCAGTGTATTTTACTCTTGAAATAATATACTTTAAATGTATTTTCACTTTAATGGGCTGGTAGAGTTTTCAACGTAAGAAGCACATCAGGAGAGTTTTTTGTTTGTTTGTTTGTTTTTGTTTTGTTTTAAGATTTTATTTATTTGACAGAGAGAGATCACAAGTAGGCAGAGAGGCAAGCAGAGAGAGAGGAAGGAGGAAGCAGGCTCCCTGCCGAGCAGAGAGCCCAATTCGGGACTCGATCCCAGAACCCTGAGATCATGACCTGAGCCGAAGGCAGAGGCTCAACCCACTGAGCCACCCAGGTGCCCCATCAGGAGAGTTTTTATTCTGCATGAGATCTAATTCTTGTACCAATGTTTGAAAGTAATTACTAGATCTGAGTTCTATCACAACAGTTGTGTGAGATGGTGACTTCCAGGCTGTGATGGCCCATAGTCAAGATTCCAGGCACGAGGATGAAAGCCTATCAGGGGAAACTAAATTGCAGATTTGTGTTGGCAACAGACACAATTGGTCTTTGAGTGCAGACTTGTATCTGCGGTGGGCTGATGGGACAGGCGGGGTGGTCACACCATCGCCCTCACCACTGAGCCCGCTGGCTAGATGACACTCTCCTCCATCCACAGCCCCGTGCTGGTCAACCACTGCATGTATTGTGTGTGGAGACTCCCTTGTGTGAAGAGACCTTCCTGGCCAAGGTGTTCCTGGGGTGCTGACCACCTGTGAGGGGTGGCACATGGTGTCGGGAAATCCCCCAGAGGTCCTGAGGTCGCTGGTCTGGAGTGGAGGGTGGGCTTCAGCATCGTTATTTCTAGAACTCCTTGGATCATTCTGGTGTGCAGCCAGGATTGAGAACTGAGCATCCAGGTGAGTCCTATTGCCCAGTGTTAGGAATCTGACTACCAAACGGGCTCCGTGGCCTGTCAATGGGGACAGCCCTCTGTTCTGGGAGCCCACCCCCCTAGATGACAGCACCCAGCCCTTTTCTGAGCCCTGTGAGAAGGACTTCTGCTCGGGGGCCAAACCACAGGTGTGCACAACGGGACTGCGTATACCCTGAAAGGGGGTCCTGCCCCCTTTCCATCCTCCTGTGCTTTGCTCAAGCCTTGTTTCTGTATCCTAATTAATGTGTTTTCCTCTGGAGGAGGGAAGTCATTGTTTATCAAAGGATGGGAGTTAAAACTGTAAGTATGAGCTAGTTGATGTGTGCCACAACTAACCTACAAATAACCAGGTTTCCAGATTGCTAAAAAGCAGCTCAGGCTAAATTAGTTCCTCGTAGTTTACCAGAATCTCCCAATAAAAATAACATCTTAAGCTTCACAAAATGTGAAAAGATTTGACTTCAGAAAACATTTTAGATCTGTTTACACGTCAAAAACAATTTCTTCCCTACCTACTGAACGTCCTCCCCACCCCAGCCAAAGCATTGGAATGTTCTCTGCTTCCCTCCACGCTCGTCACTAGCAGCAACCCTGGTGGTTTTCAATTTGTGGATTTGGGTGGTCAGGTTTTATTATTAATAATAAACTGTGTACGGTTTGGGTATTTGGCACGCTCGTGTAGGCTTTGCAGCCCTGAGTGTGGTCTTGTGAGGAGACAGGCCTGGCAGGCCGCTGTGGTGGACGCCACTCGGGGGCTCTTATGTGAGCGGGGCCGAGGGCGGGCTCCGCAGCATGAAGGAGAGCCTTGTTCCCAGCAGCTAAAAGGGCGTTTGTGGGGGAATGCAAATGGCCTGGGGCGTCTCCCATTGGTAAGCATTTGAAAACTCAGTGCAAGGCATCTGTGCAGTTTCTTGTTTTTTTATTTTTTTAAGTGAATCTCCTATTGAATATTTAATTACAGTTTTGTTGCATTTGTAAACATTTACAGTATTTTTAATTTTAAATAATTCTCCAACTCTGTTTTACTTATTGATACCAGTTGACGCTATGAGCTCTAAGGAACAGTGAATTCTTACGATTCGTGGCATTTCGTCTCATTCAGCACGAACACATGATCTCTAGCCAGGTTTTACTTAGCTTAACTACATTGAGGGATCTCAGATACACAGATTCCAAGGGACAATCCAACAGAATGTCAGGCTTTGTTCTCTGAGGAGCCTGGAGCGAGCGCAGCGACCTTTCTGTTCGTTGCTATATACAAGCCCAGCCTGCTCATTCACTTCGTTTAAAAAATAATTTTTTAAAAAATAGGCTCAAAGGACTGGAGTTGAAAGATCAAACACCTGATCCAGAAAGTAACTCTCTGTCCCATTTTTGAAGTTGGGCCTTCCTCAGAGGCCCGTGGGGCAGGAGAAACATGAGTCCATCATGACAAGTGGTGTCTAGAAGCACCTTCTCCTCCCCATAGGCCCCCAGGTACTGGGCTGGTGCCCAACGCCATCTCCTCGGCCCCCCATGCTGCCTGGTCTGTTCTCACCAGCCTGTCCCTTACATCCTGCCCCATGTGTGGAGGAGGCTTTGTCTTTTCTGTTTCCATCTCTGTCCCCATCAACCAGATCAGAATCTGGCACATAAAGCCTGTCCAATGAATGAATGGTAGTCAGCATGAATTTGTCCTTGTTAAAAAGTGAAAATTAGAGCTTTTAGGTGTTCGTGTACTGAATGTGTTTTATCGGTTCTGTAACTCTGTGTTAAGGTGGAAGTATCTGGGTGAGCCCAGGGTTGATGTGCGCAAGTGTGGAGTCCCCGTGTTGTGCACCGGAAACTAATACAGTATGATGTAAAGTAGCTGGGATTCAAATACAAACTTTAAAAAAAAGGAGAGGAGAAACAGTTGTTTTTTAACTCAGTATTTCCTAAGTGTCAGAAGAACTGCTCTGTGAGGCGCATCGGGTTAGAATTGAGATCTCTCTAATAAGAGCGCCAAGATTTCCATATTCACGAAGAGAATAGACAATGAGAAAGCAGAAAGCAGCAGAATCTGCTGAGATGAGTAAACAGCTAGAAGGATGCTGGCTGTTCCTTGAATATGCTCTCCTGTGAAGCACGAAAGACAGACGGTCCCTCTGTGGTGCGTGGTGTTATTGGCGTTGGCCGCGGCCACGGCCATGTGCAAGTGTGAGGACCTGTACCCTGGTGGTGCCCGCTGCCCCTGGGAGGAGGGTCCAGGGAGTTCCCCAGGGGGCCGCCCTTGTGACCAGTCACCATCTGCCCCCTCTTGTAATGTGGCCTTGGCTGGACACGTCAGGGAGGTTCCGTGGTGTTCCTGTTGTCTGTTTGTGCCGGAAGGAACCTTCCTGCATTCAGGAAGGTGGGCTTGGCTTGATGGGAACCAAGAGAGTCCGTAAGGTGCTTTCTCCCACGCTGTGCGGGTGGAGGGACCACAGGTCAGTCGTATGTCCTCCTGTGAGGACACAGGTGACAGACAGCTCAGGGGACAAGGGCTGATGGGGGCCAGTGTCTCCTCCAGGGGAGGCAGCTACTCCTTGCCACGTTGTGTTGTGCTTGCCCGTTCCTGGGATTTAGCTGGGATGGAGGATTTGTTCTTTGTGCTTCCTTGAGTTCTGGAGCCCGTGATGCCAGCCAGGGATACAGCTGAATCAGGAAGGGTCAGAGGCTCCTGAAACATGTCGTTGGGATCAGCCTGTCCCTGGAGTGCTCGTGGAGGCCTCACAAGCATCCCTCCCATGGAGGGAAAGTGGATCCATGTTGACAGGTGTTTTCCCAGGTTTGGTTTGCTGGGAAACTCTCAGGAACAACCTTCCTCCACCTACCGAGACACTCTGCTGCTTGCCCGGCTTTGTGTTGTCCAGTCTCCTGCACCCACAGTTGTGAAGGACCAGAGGCCATCTTTTCTTCCTTCATCTGGGTCTTCCCCCTCGTGCACCCCCTCCTCATCATCAGGCAGTCTGATCACTTCTCCGTGAGGCCAGCAGCACCGGGAGGTGGAAGGAAACCCGGAGCTCCTCATTCCACTATGGTTTCTTTTGTCAGCTGGGTCCACTTGAGAATTACCAGTGGATTTGCATTTCCCCTGCATAGACGGCCCTCTGTGCCCTCTGCCCTTCCGTGCCCCCCACCGCGCCCTGCATCACCTCTTGCTCCTGGTTGCAAGGCACGCTGTATCCTGACACGGGTAACCCTTGGCATATATCCTCAGCTGTCCTTGGTGCTGGTGCTTGGTTAGGGGTATTCCAGGTGACTGCATGTCTGGGCACGTTATACGCAGATCCCTGTGTTCGTGCGATTTTCTGACAAGCCCACTTGTAGACTGGAAATAGGCTCTGTGTGTTCTGAATCAATGTTCAGCCTGACTCTGGCTATCTTTGGAGGGTACTGAGCCGCGATGCTCAGAATCAGAGGTGACTTTGTGCCTTCGGTCACCCATAGCTTGGCCTGGCCGCGTCCGTCCTCCCACGTGCCCTCTGCCCAGTGGCCAGCACATGGTGTGCACAGAGCTCTGGTGAGCTGCTCTTCTTGGGCGCCGATGGGGTCATTTCCTCGGACCCTGGGAAGGCCCCAGACAAAAGCCCGTATGTCGTGATGGGAGCTTCTGAAGGTGCTTTGGAATCAGTGTAATGAACTTTCTTTGTGTTTCCCTTGGATGAGCTAAAATCAAGCCCTACCGCAGCTATGGAGGACCTGGTCCCCAGGGATTCATGCTTTCTGACCAGCACCCTCTACCCACAGAAGGCTCTCTGTGATGGAACTGTAGGGGCACACTGCCTCCGAGAACACAGACACACCTACAGCTAGACAAAAAGTCTGTGAATGAGAGCGTGTACTGGGGGTGTGAAAACAGTGGCAGCAAAGACAGTTTCTCTAATGATATTAACAATTTATGAGCAGTTTGTCAAAATACTTGTAGAGTCTCACACCAAAACCCATTTCATGTGTATCAGAAAGAAACATGAAAATCTAGCAACAGCAAGCAACTCAGTGAGTGAAAACCCAGCACTGGAAAACCAAGCATAAAATAAAACTGATTATTTACCAAACCAGCGAACAGAAGATCAATTTTAGCACTTCCAGAAAATGGAAAAAATTGCAATGAGAAAACCTGAGCAGACTACATACAAACGAGCATTTGAATATTAAAACGAGGACAAATCCCAGTATTTCCTTCCTTTCTTGGGGGAAACCTGGTCCTTACCTCCTGTGTTTGTCCTTTATTTTTACACCTGGAAAGCCTCCCTTCTGACAGTGCTGGTGGCCGCCCACGTGGGGTCTCCTGCCGAGCTTGACCACCACCGGCTGTCCTGCTGTATAGCCAGTTCTGATACTGTCTACCTGGAGGATCAGACCCACGAGTCTGGAAGTCCAGGCTGCAGGTCAGATGTGTCCATGGCCCCCTCCTTGGGCTTGTTGAATTGTGTCAGAACAGCTCACAGAACTCAGGGGAGTTCTGACGTAGGTTTACTGGTTCATTGAAGGGTGTGCCCAAGGATGCAGGTGGGCAGCCAAATGGTGTGGTACGTGCGGGTGAGGTCTGGGCAGGTCCCAAGTGCTGGAGTCTCTGTCCCCGTGCTGTTGGTATGTGTCACGTTCTTGGCACATGGAAAGCTCTCTGAACCCCATCGTGTGGGCTTCCTCATGACCAACTGTTAGGTCCATTGCCAGCCCCTCACCCCTCTCTGATGGTGCTGAAAAGTCTAAGCTTCTAATGATGGCTCGCTCTTCTGGTGACCAGCCCCTTCCAGAAGCCTCCCAAGAGTCCAGCCACCACATTAGATCAGGAGTTTGCAAGGGTTTTTAGGAGCCTGGTGCCAGGAACCAGGGGCAGGGGTGTGTGTGTGTGTGTGTGTGTGTGTGTGTGTGTGTGTGTGTACACATACATATGTATATATATATACAGACAAGCACATGTATGTATGTATGTATTTGCACATATACACATATGTGTACACACACACACATGCTATCTCACAAAATTAGAAAATCATCCAAGTTTTGAAAGGAAACAAGAGACCAGGGCAGAGGCTTGCACACAAATATGGAGGAGAAGGGAGAGCTGGGTCCAGGGAGCCAGCTGCTTTGGTTAGACCCTGCCGCTGGTTGCCGCCTGGGAGGCTCCCCGGACCACATGGGGCTGATGATACCTGCTCACAGTGCTCATGGGAGCTTTAAATGTGCGAGGCCTAGTGTAGGAGGCTCACAATAGATTTATTGCTGTAAAACCTACAGCTCAAATGGGTGAACATTTAAAAGGTAAACACACAGACCCACTGTGCCACCCCCAAACGTACCATGAGAATACTCTGCAAGAAAAAATACTCCAAGGACATAAAGATACATCACAAGAGCGAAAGATAACTACTTGCCCGGGGAGTTATCAGGAACCACAGTGAAATACTGGCTGCCCTTCCCATTTGCAGCAAGTGACAGTCGCCAGTACTAATGAAGACGAAGTCATGTGATAATCCTGAGGACTGACAGATGGAGGTGTGGGGTCAGGTGGTGATCCCGAATACTGATGGAGACGTGCAGTCACGTCGTGATCCCGAGTACTGGTGGACAGAGACACGTGGTGATCCTGAGTACTGATAGAGATGCAGGGTCACGTGGTGATCCCGAGTACGGATGGACAGAGGTGTGGGCTGATCCTGAGTACTGATAGAGACGTGGGGTCACGTGGTGATCCTGAGTACTGATAGACAGAGACATAGGGTGATCCCGAGTACTCATGAAGATGCAGGGAGCCTGCCGCTCATGGCACATGATTGTCTATGTATGAAGGCACTTGGGAAAGCAATTAGAAGATGCTTCGAGGGGCGCCTGGGTGGCTCAGTGGGTTAAGCCTCTGCCTTCAGCTCGGGTCATGATCCCAGGGTCCTGGGATCGAGCCCCGCATTGGGCTCTCTGCTCAGCGGGGAGTCAGCTTCCTCTCCTCTCTCTGCCTACTTGTGATCTCTCTCCCTCTGTCAAATAAATAAATAAAATCTTTAAAAAAAAAAGAAGAAGAAGATGCTTCGAGGGCTATAAGGTTCCTTTTGTTAAATATGTTGATTTTGTTGATCCTTCCTAAGCAAATCCTCAATATGATGACGTCTGCTCATGTTCATGGCAGTACAGTTTCGAACAACGACAATAGCAAGGACGATCTAAAAATGCCTTCCAGTCAGAAACGGGTTTGTAAAATGTAAACTGTGCTTTGCTCACCTTCTGAAGTATCTTTCCACCATGAAGAATCCTGGTTTGTTCTGCACAACAGGAACTCTGCTGCTCACAGGGAAGGGGTAGGTGCAGGCGTGCCGTGGAGTCTGAGCCCGGCCCCGAGGAGCATGGATCAGATGCGCACGGGTCTTACTATAGAGCGGTGGGTCTGGACTTTGCTTTGTGGGTCTGTTTCTCAAAGTTGCCTGTTTTCTCTTTGGGTGAGTAACCAGCACGCAAGAAAACCACAGAGCACAGGATTCTGACTTTTTAGTAAAGCCTGGTAAACGTGCTCGAAGTAAGTAGTCGATGAGCTGGAAGGAACAGAAACTTCCCTCTGACACGCATGGAAACGAAGCCGGCTCGGTTTCCTTGTACACAAGCATCACAGTGTGCCCACCCAGGGTGCACACTCCGTCCCTCTCACTGGCACTGGGGGGTGTGCACAGAAGCGCTCTGAGCGTCTGCTGTTTTTGCTCCAGTGAGAAGGAAGCCACCACGCTGCCAGCACCAAATTCAGAATGGTCTTTTATGTAACAGTATCAAACTTCCCTTGGTGGTTTTGTGTTAGGTAATAGTAAGTCTTCATGCTGATGACTTCTGCATTTTAGATGGGATGCAATTATGTAAAATCTTCATGGGAAGAAGGCCTCTTATTAAAACTTCTCCCATCTTTTTCCTTCCTTTGAGAAGCCGTCACGGCATCAGCAACATCCTGAATTAGAACCCTGGGCCCGTCTGCACACCTTCGCTCCCTGTCAGGCAAGGAGCCCCGCGGCCACCCTCCACTCCCCGGGCCGAGGCTCCAGTAGGTCACCTGTCTGTGCTTCCTTCTGCGCCAGGTGCGGTGGCCAGCACAGAGGTGAAGATGAAGCTGCAGGAGTTTGTCCTCAATAAGAAGAAGGCTCTGGCCCACCGGAACCTGAACCACTGCATCTCCAGCGACCCCCGCTACTGGTACGGGTAAGTGGGGGCGTGCGCAGGCTCCGAGCCTCCTCTCGGTGGCCCGAGTAGCACCCGGTTCTTCACCCAGCGAGGCAGGGGGGCAGGTGTGGACAGGAAGGCTGTGCGCACAGCCACGAACACAGGGTAATGGGCAGTCCGGTGGGTCTTGCGCAGAGGCGGTCTTCCAGACAGAGAGGGGCCCATCTGTCAGTGAACGGACTGACGCGTGCAGGGCTAGTGCCTGGGCCTGACTCTCCTCACCATATATTTTGGCTGCAAAAGGAGCCACTTAAACTGGATCTCTGGTTCTAAATTGTCCGAATGCACCTACTGAATTTCAACCTGGTGTTTTATTGACTGCTGGGTAAGCCCACAGCTGCTGTGGCGTATTTTATTTCTGCGCTAGGAACCCTCTCCCAAGACAGGCATAACGGACAGAGGCCACCAGGGAACCTTGCTCCTGCTGATAGTTAAAGAAAGCTGGTGTGGTGTTGCAGGAAGGTCAGAAGTGATGCCCACGTGCATAGGGATGTCCTCGGAGCATAAACTCGCTGCAAGGGGCTGGCCATGGCCCAGGCCACGTGGGGCACAGAGGGGCAGTTGTACATGGCTTTAAACCATGATCAAGGGTGCTTTGCAGGCTTTGCTTAGAAATACAGTTTTCCGCTGTCTTTGAGGGTAATTTTCATTTCTTACAGTAAACCCATAGGGTAGTTTTCATAAGTCAAAATATGGTTATCATTCATTGTATTGGGGAAAAACACATCTATCTTCAAGCTCTTAAAGGGGCAACTATTTGACTAAATCAAACACCACCATGTCCCCCTGGGATGGTCCCATATATCCTGGCCGACTACGTCGTCATCAGTACAACCAGAAAGGAATATTATTCCAAGGCAGAGAAAGTGGCCCTCATGCCGTGTGCTGCCACAACATGCCACCAGGTCCGGAAGGCTGTGCTCACGCCTGTCTGCACATGTGTGGGCGTGCACGCAGGTCAGCCAGTGACACGACTCCCACTGCAGAGCAGAGGCAGTGGCGGCCGTGGAAAGCCACAAGCAAGGCCATGCGCCCACATCCACCGCAGGCAGGATTCTTTGGAAACGCCAGTAGCAGCACCTGGTGGCCCCACATCTGGGCCCCCAGACAACCGGGGCTGCAGTGGGGAAGCTGCACTGTCCCCTGGGGGTGGGGCCACTGGGCAACACCCCCAAGAAAGCAGTTTGGGTAGCCTGTGAGATGGTATCCGTGGGGTTCACACTGAAGACAGCAGGAAGAGGAGTGGGCTTCGGGGACTCAGACTGGGAGGCACTGGGGGGATCTGAGAGGACAGGCCAGTGAAGGCACCAAGAGGGCAGAGGCGTCCTAGGACCTGCTGGGATGGAGCATTTAGTAGCAGTGACTTGTGGGCTGAGAGGGTCAGTCAGGGACACTACTGGGGATGTAAGGCTGGCAAGGGGACAGGGGACCGGAAGCCTGCAGAAGTTGTGGGCTGACCATGTCGGATGGTAGAAGGTTGGTGCCAGGCTCCCTGTGAGCGGGCAGGAGGCTGGGACGGGAGACCACTGGCCGGAACAGAGGCTGTGGTGATGGGTCACATGTGACAGGAGAGTGTGTCACCTCCAGTCCTAGAGGCTGTGGGGGAGGGTGGGTCCCAGCAGAAAGGGAGCACTGTGGAGAGAGTCTGGAATGGAAGGAGGGGCTTCTGGGGAGGAGCTCCCGGGCAGGGAAGGGGGAGAGAGGGAAGGCAGGTAGCTTTCCATCCTGGGTTGTGGGGTCCCAGTAGGGACTGAGGCGGCTGCTGCCTGGGGAGCAGGGCTCCTCAGGCCTGACCCGGACACAGCCTGCCTGCCCTGGGTTCAGCTCCCTTAGAGGGATTTGGGGCACATGGGCTGGAGTGGGGAAGTCAGCCAGAGGACAGGTTTGTTTGCACTGAATTTGGCAGCGGTCTTGTGCTGTCACTCTAAACCCAACATCACGGAGTGACTGTCGCATTCACTTGCTGTGTGAAGGCAGAAACATGGTCAGAAAACTGGGTCTTTGTGGAGGAAAAACTGAACTTTGACCTTGGCTTCACTTCACCCGCAATGATTATTAGCCCAAATGTAAACCCAAACACAAAAGCTGAAACTCCTAGAAGAAAAGATAGGAGAAGTTTTCACAGCCTGGGGCAGAGGTGGACAGAGTTCTTAGGACACTTCTGTCATCGAGCATAAGCCAAAAACTCCAGCGATGGACTTTGTGACAATTAAAAACTGCTCTTTCAAAGGCACCACGAAGAAAATAAAAAGGCAAACCGTGGACTGGAAAAATATTCACAATTCCTATCACTTCTCACAGGGTTTATATCCAAAATATATAAAGAGTTCCTGCCACTCAATAATAAAAAGATAAGTGATATACTGAAAAAAATACAAGCAAAAGATTTGAATTAATACCTCAGAAAATAAGACCTATAAATAGCCAGCCAGTCCATGAAAAGATGGTTAGCTGTCAGGGAAATGCAAATCTCAGCCATTGGGTGTCACCCCCTCGCACCCAGTGGGGTGCCTGGAGTTTAGCTGGCCAAGCGGTGAAGATGTGGGGCCTGTGGACTGTGGCGTGCAGCCAGGGGGAGTGGAGTGGTGCAGCTGGTGGCAAATGGTCCACCAGTTTCTCATAAAGGTGAACGTGCCCCTCTCCGCTCAAGACCCTGTCCTGCCAGGGTCTGCCCCAGAGGTAAAACTTCTGTCCACACACACGCGTGTTCTTGGGGTCCCGGATGCATCGTTTGTTGCTGCCAAAGAACGGAAGCAGCCCAAACACCCACCAGAGGGAGAACACAGGAGGCGGCAGGCCCTAGAGATGGGATGCTCGGGCGGAGAAGCGACATGGACCCCTGTTCGGGGATGCGGGTAAATAACGATCTGGAGTCAGCATAATGAATATAGCAACAGAGCCAGCTGGCGACTGGGCTAGGGGCCCCAAGCTCGGCTGCGGATGGCATGGGGTCCTGTCGGTGGAGACAACGCTGCTCTGTGTCCACAGTGGTGGTGGCCCCCCACGTGTCCCTGGGCCCAGAGATGAGGCTGTTCTAATGGAGATTTGTTGTGCGGGTGCCAGACAGGGCGGACTGCAGCGCCTCAGCATGATGGAGACAATGTGAACTGTTCACCGACCATTTTAGGCTGATTGCACATTGAAATGATTGTAACTGGCATGTATTGGGTTAAAGAGTGTCATAAAGTCAATTCAGCCATATTTACTCATTTCAGCAGGGCTGCTGTGCCATTTGAATTGCTTGGGTAACTCACATCGTCCTTGCGCTGGGCAGTGCTGGTTAGGCGAGGACAGGTTGTGTTGAGGTCACTTGTATAAGTCTGACTTGGCGGGAAAGACCGGCTGTGGAGGGCTGAGGCAGCTGGATGCCATGGCACAGCCTGAGGAGGGCCCAGAGAGCCGAGGAGAGGGCGCTCCTCTCTGTGCTTCCGTCTGCACCTCCTTGAAGACCACAGGTCATCCACCAGCGACCTGGACGCTGGCACAGGTGCCACCAAGCACCTCCTGCCAAGCTGTGACCAAGGGCTGTGACCGGGGCCATGACTTGGGGCCGGGAGCTGGGGCTGGGCCTATGGGCAGGGCTGAGGCTCATGGAAGGGGCCACCCTCAGGTTCTGCTCCCCTGTGTGAGGGGATGGGGGTAGCAGGTGTGCACATGGGAGTGTGTGAGGGTCTGTGCATGGAGTGGAGTGCACTGAGTGTGTGAGAGTGTGTCAATGTACAGGTAGGGGGTGTGTGAGCGTGTAGGTGTGTGGGGTGGGGTACATGTGACTGCGAGCATGTCAGTGTGTGGGGAAGAGTGTCTGTGAGAGCACGTCAGTGTGCGTGTGAGTGTGTGAGCATGTCAGTATGCGGGGTGGGGTACGTGTGACTATTGAGAGTGTGTCAGTGGTGGGGGAGGATGTGTGTGAGAGCGTGTCAGTGTGCAGGGTGGGGTATGTGTGAGGTATGAGGGTGGGGTACGATACTGCAGGTGTGTGCGAGATGGAGAGCGTGTCACTGGGGGGTATGCATGCAGTCCAGGGTCAGGACTTCACTTTTGCTCACCCTCCAGGTCCTTGTTCCCTGGGACACACGTACACGGTCCCTGGGGCGGGTGGCGGCGGGGAGGGGTGACAGCGGGTTTTCCTGGAGCAACCCACTTAGCTCTGTGGTGGGCACCTAGGGACGAGCTCTCGTCCAGGAGTCAGAAGGGTTCCAGGCAGTTGCATGGTGGGGATGTGAGTCACTTGCTTGAAGGCTGGGGGCTCTGTGGTGATAGCCCTGGCCTCCTGCGTGCTGGCCCAGCCCCATGTCCTGGGACGATGCGGGACTGCTGTGTGCTGAGCCCAGGTCATGGCCTTGCACTGTGGTTCTAAGGGCCCTATGAGAGAGGGAGGGTTTCACCCTGTCATCATCTCCAGAGAGCAAACCAGAAGAGAAAATCTATTAGATCTTGAACAAATACAGCTTTTCCAACTTGTGGCTTCTTTATAAACAGTGTATAATTGAAGTCTAATAACAATAGTTATTATTTATAATACTATTCTACCAATAATTATTATTCACACTTTCGGGTCACAAAATGCACACATGGGTCTTTCCATGCGTCTCATGAAAGAGAAGGCGAATTCCTTCTCACATTGTGACTTAGCACTAAGAAGTTTGAAACCGGCTAAGGCCACATTCCCTGAAGGACACCTCAGAAGACGTGATTTGGTAGAGATAGTGTTGCCCTCAGACTTTTTTTTTTCTTTTTTAAGATTTTATTTATTTATTTATTTGACACAGAAAGAGAGAGAGTGAGAGAGAGCACAAATAGAGCAGCAGGGAGAGGGAGAAGCAGACTCCTCACTGAGCAGGGAGCCTGATGCAGAACTCGGTCCCAGAACCCTGGGATCATGACCAGAGCCGAAGGCAAATGCATAACAACTGAGCCACCTGGGGCAACCACCCTCAGACCTTTAATAAGATTGTCAGACAGTGTCCCCCTGACGTGAGACCAGGGTTGTCTCAGCGGAAGCACAAGTGAAAAGGAGGGCTTCTTGCCTAAGGAGGTGACCCTGTGTCGCGGGTACAGTCGTGTGCATGCACCTGTCCCCAGGAGCATGAGCTCTTGCCCACTACACAGCCTGGCTGGGCCCCACAGCCCAGATGTCCAGGCTGTGCTCAATGGACCGGTCTCTGTGATCAGCCCACAGTCTGCACAAGTTTGCTGTCCCATATTTAAATGATCCACCTGTAAGCATTTAAGAGCTCCTATTCTTAATTCAAATAACACAGGTGCGTGGATGTGGAGTACGTGTATTCAAATAAACAGTCGAACAAATTCCAAATAAGTAAGTTGGCAAATTTGCTTCAAGCCATTAAGCAGATTACACAGTTTAAAGACTCGAGAGAATTCATTTTACCTAGGGTGGGAGCTTCCAGGACATGCCGATGGTCTTCCCGAGGGCTGGCGGCACCCCATTCCCAAGCCCCACTCCCCTCCCGCCCACTTGAGCCTCCTGCTGGAGCCAGAGCCTGCCTCACCATTTTCAGGATGCTGAGTGTGCCTGGCTGGTCACTGGAGGCAGTAAACATCACAGACCCACTTCCCGGCACAGGGTGTTGGCTCCTGATACCCGCCATCCCCTAGGAAGTGGGGTGACGGGGTGGATTTTGTTCCTCTGAAAGTGCAGATGAACACTGGGTATTTTCTGCTGAAGGAAGGGCCCCTTGGGGATCTTTCAAGACTTGACCATTACTTGATCCAAATACACCCCACCAGATCTCAGCTGCCTGCAACCATGCAGGTCCTGTCCACATTTGGCTGCCATGGGCCCCCGAGGACAGGCCTTTCCGTGGCTGGCTGTGGCCTGGTGGCCTGGGAGCAGCCCTGCAAGGAGCCGCCCAAGAGGAACAGGATTCCGGCCGGCTTCGCACCAGGCCCTGTTCCTCTGGGCACAGGGTTCAGCTGTGGAGGTGCTGCTCAGCCTTGGGTCGCATGTTCATTATTGGTTTCTGTCTCATTTCAGCCTTGGGGCAGACCGGAACCCCCTCGCCTTGGTCAGCCAGAGCTGATCCGGGGCCGGTGTGTCTGGCGGGCTTCCGCCCCTTGTTGACTCATCTGTCTGCCTTTGCCTCTTCTCTCCAGGAAAACACAGCACAGTTCGCTTGACCAGAGCTCCCCACCCCAGAGTGGGGTGTCGGCCTCCTACAACCACCCGGTCCTGGGAATGTACGACAGCAAAGATGACTTCCCGCTCCGAAAAACAGGTCAGTGCTCCTTCCTGCTCCAAAAAACAGGTTCAGGTCTCCCAGGCCCAGGGCCTGGGGGTGGGGCTCTTGGCCGGCCCCTCCCACATGCCCCACAGGGGGCGGGGCTCTCAACCGACCCTCCCACTTTCCCTACAGGCTGAGTCAGAGGGAATCCCTGCTTGTGCTTAAGTATTGGCTTTTTGTATTAGAGCATCATTTTTTAAAATAATGTCCTTAAGTATTACTTTATGATTCATACCCAGAGCAATGAGCCTCATGTGTGTACACCTACGGCTTAAAACTCACACTCATTTATAAACAACACCCAAGCTACCCTCCTCTGGGTGGTGTGCTCCACTTTGTCATAGCCCAGAGCATCCCCTGCTGGGCTCAGGGACACAGCAGCTCTTGCTGATTCATATGAGACCTTGTGGGAGCAGGCCAGCCGGCCTATGGCCCTTGGGGCTGACTCTGGGCGGGGCCTGGGAGGGCATCCCAGAGTGGGAGGAAGTCTGTTCAAGAAAGAAACTCATTGTGTCCTGCAAGGACATCTCAGGAGACCTCGGGGTGTGTGTGGCCCTGTCACAGACCAGAAGAAGAAGGGTATTCACACTCCAACAGGCTCCCTTGGACTTTTGCCAGCGGTGATGGTTTGAGTGGGCAGCAGCTTTTAAGAAAGATCAGAGTGGCCATGGCCAGGGCTTGAGGGTGGCCGGAAGCGCAGGGGCCAGAGTGGGGGCGTCCTGCAGAGGCTCTATCCACCACGAGGTGTGGGCAGGCTAGGGTGGGCTGTGGAGGATTGGGTCCCTTGTTTGCAGACATGCGGAGCCTATGGTCGCAGGGCATTGTGGGAAGTTCCTACTTAGCGGAAATGAGGCCCGTGAGGCATAGCCGTCTCTTTGTAAACACAGATTTCGTTTTATCCAGAGGATTTGAGTTGCTTTTAGACAGATATTCTTTAAGGCAATGAGACATCAGCATCTTTACCTGAGTGATGAGACACTGGGTGACAGGGCTGGGGGTTCATATACCACTCCATCCTAACAGCAGAGGACTTGGAGCCTCACGACAGGCAGAGCTGGGTCCAGAGAGCTCGCTGCAGCACTCAGGGAGCAGAGCCCGAGTCTAGAGCCAGAAATTGCAGCAAGGCTCCTCGGTAGTGCTTGACTGACACTCAGGTGTGTGAGATTGAGTGGCCCCATCAGAATGGCCACGGGTCCAGGACCCCAGAGTCCTGGACAAGGATGGGAGAGGGGTCTATGGAGCCCCTCCGAGTCAACAGTGAGGATCCTGCAGGCATGGGCAGGGCTTCCCGTCGCCTGTAAACCCTCCCCTGGTGAAAGGGAAGTTGCCACGCTGTCCTCTTCTCCTCGGTGTGAGTGTGTGATTCTCAGCCTTCCATTGAGGACAGCCGTGGGTTTCACCCAGAGAGCCCATGCGCCCAACAGGAAGGTCTCTGTCAGGAGCTGGGGGCCAGTTCTCACAAGGTGGCCCCCATCCCCCCTTCTGGAACTTTGTGCTGTATTGGCCTGAGCTCAGATCAGCAAAATGGCAGGTCAAAGGAAGCAGCGGGCTGTGTGGAGAGAGGAAGACCGTGCGTGCTCCCGATGCCCTGGCCCAGGAAAGAGAACGAGGAACAGGGAGTCTCCCTCACCTTAAGGGCATGAGGGTGGGTCAGGTGAACAGAGGTCATGGGCTCCAGCAGCCAGCAGCTCGAGTCAGATCTTTCCACTGCTTTCGTAGCCCTGTGTGCCCTGCGATGGATTCCTTAGGTTCCCCTGGCCTAAGTTTGGCATCAGTGAAATGGAGCTATGCACTCCTGTATCCCCACACTGCTGTGGATATGCTGAGCAGACAGCTCTTCCTCCTGCCCTGGGTGTGGAGAGTGTGGCCCCCAAGGTCCCAGTGGAGGAAGCAGAAGACTAAGCACCCGGCCACCAAGCCGAGCCACCCACCTCTTGCTGAGGGGCCTTGCCTTGTCAGGAGACACCTCTGACTCTTCCCCTGATGTCCCAGGGAAGGGCAGCGAGCAGCACCTACCTCTCAGGGCCTCCCGGGGCTCCCTGGAATGAGCTCACCCCTCCCTCTCAAAATAGAAATGGGGCTGCCCGCCAGGGGGTGTTTGCTTTGGTTCCTCCCCTCTCCCAACCAGACAGGGCCTATGCCACCTGGACACTGGCTTCTGTTACAAGACACAGAACGTGATGCTGACCACTTGTAGCTGGGGTCTCCGGAAGACTCTGGATGCGGGACGGCCAACTCCACGCAGCCGCGGTGCTATTCCGCCGAGCTGCGTGGCCTGTGACCTTTTGTCTCACGGGCCCCTGTCATGTTTCTCGGTCTCTGCAGCTGCTGGTTTCTGTGCTGGGAGCACAGCCTGTCACACCTATTTGCCTTGAACCTGGCCGTGCCCCAGCCCCCCACTGCCCTGGGACATGTAGACCCCTCGTTACCCTCAGGGAAGTGCCCGTGAGCACATGGTGCTCCAGAAGAACTTAATTAAGATGTGATTGCATTATCAGTTTTTCAAGAAGACATCACCAGCACATTAATAATATTAATAATAGAAAGATTTCAGAAGAAATGTTTAAATCACTTAAGGGAATGAAGTGTAGTTAGGTGTCTTGTATCATCCTGAAAGTATCCATTTTCAAACACTTGATGTCACTAATTCTCAGTAATTCCTATCTGTGCGTTTGTATGAGAGTGCATAATAAGAAAGACTACAAACATGAAATCTTAATTACAAAATGTCTCGTATGATTAAAATTATAATCTTTAATAAATGTGATGTACACTTGAATATTCCCCTTGGTTTCAACTTGACCCCAAATCCTGTGGGTCTCACAGTGTCAGCCTGCCCCTCAGTCCCCAGGGCTCAGTCCCCTGCAGGACACGTGCCCGTGAGGTGCAGAGCTGCTGTCCCTGCTCCTTGGGTGCACTGTGCCCGGCTCTGCTCACTCTCAGGAGAAGAGCACCCCGACTCACCCAAGCCTCTGAGTGTTCAGGGAGTGACTTTTTCCAGTGGCCTGGGTTCACATCCAGCGGCTTCACTTCCTGCCCTGTGGTTTGGGGAAGCCTTTTGTGCCTCCCTCTTTTGCTATCAGGAAACACCTACCTCCTGGGCTGGGATAAGTCATGGAGTTGATGTTTGCAAAGTGCTTAGAGGGAGCCTGGCTGCGGGGGCTCTGCTCTCATTTTCCCAAGTTATCAGGCTGCCCTTTATCCTTTCCCCCACCCAATAGCCCGTTCCCGCCAGCCTCCACTCCCCTAGACCCTTCCTTCAGCCCCCAGTTCCGCCAGAAGCAGGTGGAATTGCTAAGCTCCCTGAGGGAAGGCCACACAGCAATCTGTGCCATTTACTGCTGGAAGTCTCAACAACTTCCTGTGCCTTGCCTTCCTGGGGGTTTGGGAAAATGTCCTGGCCCCTGGTTCCTCTTCACCACCTGAGTGCCCAGCTTGGGCTCCCCTCACTTCCTGTTGGAGAGCCTGTCCCTTTCCCTGTGGTTGACAGCAGGGCATCCCCACCTCCCAGCAGGCTGGGTCCTGTCCCGGGGTGCACAGGTACAGAGCAAGTGCGGTGGAGGCCACCTGACTGAATTTCTGTCCCTTCCAAATCTACTAACTGAAGATATACTGGGACCTGTTCCATGCCACCCACCCTGCACCCATCAGCGGGTCCTCTCTGGGTTTGTGGGGCATCAAGCAGCTCCACCAAGGATTTCGTTTGAGCAAAGTGCGTTCATCCGCTGTGTTCGACCACACATTCACATGGAAGAAAGGACGCTTTCCCACTTCTTTTTTTTTTCTTTATATTTTATTTATTTATTGACAGACAGAGATCACAAGTAGGCAGAGAGGCAGGCAGAGAGAGAGCCAGTGGGAAGCAGGCTCCCTGCTGAGCAGAGAGACCAACAAGTGGCTTGATCCCAGGACGCTGAGATCATGACCTGAGCCCAAGGCAGAGGCTTTACCACTGAGCCACCCACTCGCCAAGAGAAAATCCAGTTTTGTCATATAGATGATGTTTAGGTTATACTTTTCTCCAGTAGCTTCTTCAACTTCACATTTTTAAAGATGTTAGCTGCTGTCAATTTTTTGCATAACGCCTCTTAAATTGTCCTCTGTGACTTCGGACTGATGAAATGAGACCAGAATGAAACAAAACAAAACTTTCTCTCGTTGCCCATCTCCGTCCACTTCCATTCGGACCGTGACCGCTGGGACCTCAGCACCGAGTGCCGTGTGCTGGACACCACTGAGGACGCCGACCATCTGTCTCAGGAAGTGCTTAGGGAGGAGTCGCGCCCGTCAGCCGTGTTGGAAGCAGTCCTGCTGCCCACCCTTGGCCCCAGATGCAGTGGGGGGAGGCTGGGTGGTACGGGCCACAGCTCCCCCTGGACGCTGGGCCCAAGGTGTTCGGTTTCCAGCCTGTGTTCACTTCTGCGGCCAGTGGCTTCTGGGGCTCTTCCTTCTAGAAGGTTCCCGCAGCTCTGCACCTCGTAGGTTTGCAGCTGCTCACGGGAAGTGGCAGTCAGTTTCCAAGCTGTGGGAGACAGCAGTTTCCACTGTCTGTAGCTGCTCAGCTCAGCAGGGAGAGCGCGCAGTCAGCCTGGCCCACCTATGGCCCGTGGGCTGGGACTTCCCGTGGGATGGGGTGCAGCCACTGTGCTACAGTCAGCAGGGTCACTCTCTGGTCTGCTCTCTGGAGCAGCAGGAAGAACATGGCACCTGCTGGAGCCTGCCCTGGTTCCCTGCACAGTCTCCTGTCCAGCCCGGCGAAGGGGGCAAGGCAGGCCTAGCACCAACCCACGCCCCTGTGTGCCCGGTGTCCCTTGTCAGATAACCTGTGTTGCTGTCACATGAGTGTGGGTCACAGTGCACCCCCATACTGCATCCAGTCACTGAAAACCCCCCAGTGACTGTTGTTCCCATGTCATCTTCTATGGGCCCGAACGCCCAGGGGACCAAGTCCCTGTCTGTAGGGAGTACACATGTTCTCTTGTGACTTTCACGTCTGGCAGTGACCCTTAGGGCTGGATTCTGAGGCTCATTGCCTTGCCCAGTCACCGCAGTGACGTTGGGAGCCAGACTCTGTTGCCCACGCCTTCAGCCGGAGGGCCTGGCTGGGGCTGCTGTCCCAGACAAGGCAGCGTCTGCTTCGTCCCCAGTGTCTGTGTCGTGGTAATTTCGTGAGTCTCCAGGGTGCCGGTCTCTGAGCTGCTTGGATGGGCAGGGAATAGCAGGGCCCAGACCCCACTCAAGTGTCAGGCTGGACCCATGGGGCCGGGCCGGGGAGGCGCCCGGGCAGGTGCAGGGTGAGGCTAGGCTTTGACCCCAGACACAAGGAAGGTGGCTTCAGGCCCCATCAGCAGTCTCCTGGCAGCCGCCTTGCCACCATCCTGCTGGATATCAGAATCCCTCTCTGCAGCTGGCCGCCGCATGTGTCCCCAGCACCTTGTGGAGATCTGCCGTGGGAATGCAAAGCCTGTGGAGAACCAGGGGCGGGCAATCCATGATCTCTGCAGCCATAGAACACAGCAGCAGGTCAGCGGGTTTCCCTAGGACCCTGGCAAACTGAGTGACACTCCTCACAGCTGAGTTTGCGTGTCTCTGAGGTTTGGGGATGGACTGTCACAGGGCCACCTGGGTCTTGCTTGCAGGTGGTTGGCGGCAAGCATGGTACAAGTCCCCAGCAGGGGCGGAGAGGGGCGACCCCCACTCACCGCAGTTCAGTGGAAAGGTGTGATTTGGAGGGTCAATTGCAGTGTGATAAATGGCCCTGCACGTCTCGCTCGGGGCCGGGCCGGCAAGCTCTGCCCTTCCTGTACCGTCTCTGAGCAAAGAGTCAGGGGGGTGAGGGGTGACCGCAGCGCCAGGGGTGCTGGCCCCACTGAGCTCCGGCCCCACGGGGTGTTTGCTGGGCTGTCTTCCATTGACTCTGTGCTCTTAAAAGTGGGGTTATCAGTGTGTTCGGAGGGTTTTTTAAAAGGCTTTATTGTGCTTTCCTAGGAAGCTTCTAGAGATGGTCCGTATGGGGAGTACTAGGCAGCTTCTACGTAAAGTGATTGGCTCACATACCCCTTGTCCCGTCCTTCAAACTTTGACATCTATCAGACTTGACCTCCTTCTAATATGAAAAGTACCAGAAGGGATCTTGAAGTCACATTTCCCTGTTCAGTGGCCACCCCACACCGAGCTGATCGCCAACAGAAGAAATAGGCTACGAGACTGACCCAGTGGGAGACACCAGCCTCCAGCAGCATGTAGTACCTCTTTCTTTACGAAATACCACATACTGCGTGCTTCTAACAGAACATGAGTTACACCAGCTTCTGCGTCTTACTTCCCAGAGACAAGCTGCTTTGGTTAGTTTGGTATCTGTCCGGATATCTTCTGCGCATCCGTGTCGGACTGTGTATCGGGGGTAGCGAGCGTGTCTGGTTGTCTTCATGTTAACAAGCACACTTGCTTTGCGTTCTGTCCCGTGACTATATTTTTCAGTTGCTGTTACATTGAGCCTATCTTTCCATCTGAGTGTGTGAGGATCAGCACCTCTTTCTACACGGTCTGGTCTGTGCATATAAATTTGTAACTCTTCTAGCATAACTCTACCTCTGCCCTTTTGTGCTAGGATAGATCCCTGTGAATTTCCAGATGATTGATCCCTGCTAATGGGACGGCTGGCTTCAGGGGTTTGCGAGCTCTGAGATGCTGAGCACGTCACACCATAGCAGAGCTCCAGGGAGCCTGCTCTGTCCACATCATTAAGTGCCACCACGATCAGCCTAGCCCAGGCGACGGATGAGCCAGTCGTGCTTCCTGGGATGTTTTCGGCAATCCCGTCATTGTTAGACAAGCTCAAGTGTCTTTATTTCCCATCTTTCCTGTGAGAACGTCCTCCCTTCATAGCAGGGACCCAGGTGACTGTGACCCAAGCCCTGGGACGCATGGCCGGCAAGCTGTGTGGAGCTCAGAGTGCCTGCCAGGCCTGGGCTTGTCCGCCCCCGTGTATGGCATCTAGAACCACACAGGATGCACAGGCAGGTCCCTCAGTGTTCAGTGGATGGAAGTTTAATGGCAAGCCCCTTGTGCTTTCTTTCGGGTGCTTTCTTTCTAGCGTCTGTGGCTTTGTAGGAGCTCCTGAAGACCATCAGTCTTCCGTCTGACATGTGTGCTATGAAAGTCATATTCTAGTCTGTCATTTGGCTTTCCAGAGTACTACTTATTGTTTTCAAAGAAAATAAGTACGCATAAATCAGAGAACCGCATGAGGCTCAAGACAGGGGATGACCCCAGCGGGGGTCAGGACCTGCCCCTCCCTGCCCCTTGACAGGGGATGTACAGAAAGTACACACCTATGCAGAGTGACCATGCCTGCGTTTCCTTGTTTGCCTAACTTGCCCTTTTCCTGAAGCTGATCTTGGTTTTTCTGTTGCTTAGTGTTCTGTGTTCCTTCCTGTCGTTAATTCACCTGGGGGAGCCCCCCCCCCCCCGCCCCCCCCCCCCCCCGCATGGCAGGTGGCCCAGAGACCTCTCTCTGGCCTCGGAGACAGGCTCCCAGCCACAAGGCCCCCACCCCTTGTCCCACCTGCTGGTCCGCCCCCACGCCTCCCCTGCACCTTCTAGGGAGGCTCCGCCCCTTCCCCTGGACTCCTGCATGGCCCCCTCCTTCACCTTGCATGGGCACAACAGCTTTCTGAGGACCTGAACGGGCTTTGAACGCAGGTCCGTGCACACTGGCAGATGTCTGTTCTGGCCCCCATCTGACCGATGATGTGGTTGGGTACAGAAGTCCCTTTCCCACAGGATTTTTGAGTTTCTGTCTTGCCTCCAAGTGGCTGTTGCAGAATCCAACAGCACTGACAAGGCCAATCCCTGCCTGGCCCCCAGAGCTCCAGAACTCTACAGGGTCTGCCTAGCAAGGGGCCGTGAGGAGCGCTCATCCCCGCCCCCAGCCAGGCACCAGGCCTCCTGTAGAGGGAGGAGGGTGTCTCCAGTCACTGGGTTAGTGACCTCCCTGCTCTGCCCTGACCTCTCCTGGCATTGTTATTAATGTGATCTTGGACCTTTTCGCTCCCCTTTTCCTCCCACTGTCTTCTTCCCATACCCACACGTC
This sequence comes from Mustela erminea, assembly GCF_009829155.1. Lineage (NCBI taxonomy): Eukaryota > Metazoa > Chordata > Mammalia > Carnivora > Mustelidae > Mustela > Mustela erminea. The sequence continues at coordinate 44,922,274 of NC_045621.1, read as the reverse complement.
TGTCCTGTGGCTTCTCCCGCATTGCCTCCCACGCTGCCATTTTGTGGGTCTCGGAAGGACGGCTCTGCCCATGTGCCCAGCTGAGATGGTGCTCTGCACACCCTTGCCTGCTCACCCCACCCCCAGAGCAGCCCCTGCCTCCAGACAATGTGATCTGTGGGTACATGCCACGGGCAGCTAGGTCCCTTTGCCCGCTGGACCGTTACCCGTGTTCCCACTCTGATGGCTGTTGTGCTGTGACCAGCCCTCGGGGAAAGCTGGACCTGTGTGAGATCGCTGTAGATGTGAGGGTTTGTGGAGAGCAGCCTTCATCTCAGCACAGGCACCTCCTGCCCAGTGAGGGGTAGGATTTGAAGGTTGAACTTGATCTGTCATGTACCTGATGGCCTTTGAGGAGAAACTTCCCTAGCGTGCTCACATTGCCCAGGAGGAGCAGACTCCGCGCTCGTGAACACAGTGAGCCCCCTTCCATTTCGGTAGCCCTCAGCTCTTGGGAGCCACTCCCAGAATGCCTCTTGCTCACACTTGGCTGTCAGTCTACCTGCAGCCCTATTCAAAGGAAGGAAATACGGTTCTGTACTTAATCCTCCGGCCGCGCTGGGAGCTGCGTGAGCTTTGAGGACCTTAGACGTAGTTGGGAGCAACCCAGAGGAGCCCGTGGGGGTGGCACGGGCCTCCACGTGGCAGGTGCGGTCTTGCAGCTCTGCCCGTCTGTTGGGGGCTGCAGCTGCCTGTGTCTTAGGCTTCGACTGCCACGCAGAGGTGCTTGGTTGGCAGGCATTTGGATGTTTCGAGAACTATGTGGATGAACAGCTGGACCGCTGGCCCGGTGTCTTCTCTGTGGGGCCCGTAGAACTCAACTCAGCTTGCCCGACGCCTGCACCCGTGGCTCCTAGGAACATGCCTTCTGCAGAGAAAGGAGGGGGAGTTGGGTCTTCACTGTACCACAGAGACGAGGAAGTGACTGCCTCTCTTCCCTCCCAGGCCCTGGCCCTGCACCCAGAGGCTCTGTGGAGAGACGGTCCTGGAGAACCCCAGAGGGAGGAGGAAGGGCCCACCCCTCTCAGTTTAAAGCTCTCCTTTCATCCTGAACGAGATGCCCAACATCTGGAGCACGTGTCCCTTGTTCCTGCTTTGTACCGGCACTGCATGTCAGGGGAGGCCCAGAGAGGGGCCGATGCTGGGAGGGGTGGTGAGTCCTGGGTCGGGTCTGTCTTTGCAAAGCGAGTGTCGCTGGGCTCACCTGGAATTGGGGAGGCTGGACAGATCCTTCAGGTCTCCCGGACTTTCATGTTCAAGTGCAGGAGGTCCAGGGGAGACCTGGAAAAAGTCAGATGAGCAGAGTCGTTTCATGAGGTGCCCCTGCTGCTGTGAGGACAGCAGAGCCATGCACCTATTGTTGGGAGAGGGCAAGGGCCTGCAGACAAGTGACAGCAGCTGTGAGAGGTGGGAAGGGGTTTGGGGCCTGCCCAGTGCAGTCTCTGAGTCACTCTAGCAGGATTCTGGGGTCCCTGGGCAGACATGGCTGCCTGACCGCTGACCTGGCCGGAGCTGTCACTCAACCAGGTATATTGAATGTAGAGTGACCTGCAGGGCCTGGGGGAGGTCGGGTGCCAGACCCAGGAGCAGGACTGGTCTGCAGCTGGCCCAGTGTGACTCTGTCACCAGGGGCCACCCATATGCTATCTCCAGACACACTCCCTCCCCAGGGGCCCGTGCTGCCCCGTGATCTTGGGAGCAGCGTCCGACCCCAGCTTGGACAAAAGGGTGTCCGGGTCCTTTCAGCACAGACCTTGGTGGTATGAGGAGAGCTGTTACTTTCTTGCCTGTTAGATGAGGTTTGGGTTTTTTCCTTGTGTTAAGTAATGGTAAGAAACTCCATGTAAAAATAGAAGTGAATGAAACATGTAAATCTACAGTCATCTCAAAATAAATAAGGAAAGAATAGTTTCCATAATCTTCATACAAATCCTTCCCACTCTTGGTCGTACAGTCCAACAGGGGAATGGGCACTCACCCTACACACAAGCACAGAGCAGAAAGGGTGCCTCTCCCCATGTGCCCACCAGAACCTGGGTGGCATCGTCAGAGGTATGGCGGCCTCATAAAGTGTGTCTTCGATTGCTCTGGGAAGCTTCATGTAGGTGGCCTGCTACCCCCTTCCCCTCCCAGGGCCCCCAGAGAGCTGCCCTTTGCCTCCCAGCCTCCGGCTGGGTCACTGGCGCCCCAGCACTTAGGCCGGCACACTGCTACCCTGCTTCCCAAGGGACCGGGTCCCCGTGCCCGGCCTGCTGCCTCAAACCCAGGCTGTCTTAGTTCTGATTCCAGGGGGAAATTCAATTATATTGCTTGTGCTCTGGAGAGCGTGAACTTCCTGTTCCAGAAAGATTAAAAACAGCAGGGTTGCTGATTAAAAACAAACAAAAAGGTAAAACCTTGCTTATTTGCAAACAGAGAAGTAGTAGGAACTTGGAAGTTGTCAGGTAAAACCTCAGAACTTGAATGAATGTCTTTGCAGTGGCCATCTCACCCCTGGCCTGGCCCTGAGGCCTCATGGAGACTCCTGCATGGGCATCAACATGGGAGGGGGGGCACCCTTCTCCCAGAGCAGCCTCACAGGGGCATGCCCTTGCCCTGCTTCCTGGAGCTGTGACCTGGTTGGTCGTGGGGGTGGTCTGCTCTCCAGGTGCAGGGGCATGGGAACCCCTGAGCTTAAATACACAGGTTTGCAAAGTACATGCAGAGCTGGTGACAGACCGAACCAAGCTGAAACGCCTGTGTCCTGTTCAGGTGGCCTCTCAGGGAGACAGGGGCTTGCTCACCCCCACGCGGGTGTGGACTGGTTGGCCCTGGGGCCCCAGGACAGCCACTCACCTGCAGTGGCTTGTTTCCGGGTTGTTGGCTGCAGGAGGAATTTCTGACAAGCAGATGAATAAGGAAGTGTAACACAGAGCAGGTGGGTCACCATCCTTCAACGACCCATGGGGCCACAGAAACACAGCAGGAAGCCTCAGACAGGCTTTGCTCATTACCTGGACCATGGGTGGGACTGGAGATCCTCCGCACAGACCTCAGGAACGCTGCCTTCCCTTTACCCTGGACCCGCACATCCGTGTTGTCTCAATATTTACCCAACATGCATATTTTTTAACTGCCAGTGAGAGAAACTCGACCACAGCCGTGACCGTCTGATTATAACGGTGTCTCCTTTTCATGCAGCTTCTGAACCCAATTTGAAATTACGGTCCAGGCTAAAGCAGAAGGTGGCAGAGCGACGGAGCAGCCCCCTGCTGCGCAGAAAAGACGGGCCAGTGGTTACAGCTCTGAAGAAGCGCCCACTGGATGTCACGGGTACGCCCACTGCTAGCCCACCCCTGCCCCATGGGTCTCTCCTGTACCCCACCCCACCCCCATACCCACACCTCTGCACGGCGCTCTCAGCCCCCGGTGCCTGCAGTGCGAGTCCGAGAGCCGCCACTGGTGTCTGGGCACACAGGGCACCTCCTGTCTGCTCGCAGCCCCAGCCTCCAAGAGCACCCGGCTACCAGAACACCCGGGTTGGACACTGCATGGGGTGTTTGCAGGAATATTGAGTTGAGGGTTCTCTGAAGGTTTCACTGATCCTGTCCTACTAGCAGTAAATCACATGGTTCTGATCTGCTCCATTGCCCATTACAGTGTCCAGACCACTGGGGAGCATTGAAATCTTCCTGGCAAGAGTCCCACAGGTGGGAAGGGAATGAAGGAGGGAGCGCAGCGGTCCCCACTTCCTTAGCCAGCATTGCTCTCGGCCCCCATCTAGTGGTGGGCATGCGGTAGTGCACCCCCAGCCAGAGCCCAGTCTTCAGGGACGCCCTACTTCCTGAGGATGCTTCCCACTTCCCAAGACGCACACCACCACAAGGGTGCAGCCCACCTCATGAGGATACGCCCCATCTCGGGGCACCCCCACCCTGAGGACGCAGTCCATTTCCTGTGGGTATGAGAACATACCCCAGCCCCCGGGGTGCATCCCGTATCCTGAGGGCACACACCAGCACCAGGATAAAGGGGGGAAGGCAAAGGCACTGTTTGCATTAAGTTCAGGTACCATGTTTGAAACCCGAAGCCCCTGGTGGCAGTCTGTATGTGTTGGGTTCTTAGGGAAGGAGGACAGGGCTCCCCTGGCTGGTTCTCTGTGTCCGTGGCCAGCACCGCGCACACACTGACCGAGCCCCGGGCCTCTGAGTAAGGGGGAGAGCTCCGCTCCCCACCCCATCCCACTGTGTTGAGGGTTCTGTAGCAGCGGAAAACCCTTCATCCAAGCTCTGGCCTCTGAGCGTTCGTCTGAAAGGGTTGACGCTCCTCACTTTGTTACTAATGTTCAGTGCTGGGGGTTCAGGGCCTCGTCTGAAGAGAGGAGGGACCATCACCCAGAGTCTCAGCGCCTGGGGGATTCCATGTGAAGTCAGGAGTGAAAGCCCATGTCCAAACACAGATGCAGCGTTGTCTCCTTTGAGGCGTGCCTGGCAGTGGGCCGGCGGCTCCCATGGGCAGAAGGGCCACGCATGTATTCTAGTCCTGCAGTGGGTGAGACAGAACCGTCAGCAGGCTTCTTCGCGTGTTCACGTTGTCCGCCTGGGGCTGTTGAATGCCACGGTGAGTCAGCACCAGGCTGCGTGTGCACAGAGCGACGCAGGCCCTTGCCTTCCCGGAGCTCAGAGCCAGTGGTTACAGCTCACAGCTGCCCGTCACGGGTGGCCCCTCTAGCGAACTGCACCCACCCCAGCTGCCTGGTACTGGGTCAGGGCACGTCCAGGGTGCCCGTGAAGAGGTCTGGAGCAAGAAGAGGCTGGGGAATGCGTGGGGGGTGAGTGCAGCTGGTACAGGGACAAGAGGAGACAGGCTTCCAGGGGCAGAGTGCAGAAATGCCTTTCCAGGAGACAGGAAGTAAGAAGCTAAGGGAGGTGGTCCCAATCGAGCAAGGGAACCCCCATTTGCAGCCCTGGGGAGCATGGTCTCCTGCGGGAGAGAAGGGGAGTGCATGTCTGCAGAGGGATAGGGGGGCAGGCTGGGGGCCCAGCTGGGCAGGTCGGGGCCCAGGACCAGGCAGGTTCATAGCTGCTTTACCCCAGTTGCTAGCGAAGGCCACACGTGCTTCGGCAACAGAGGTAATAGTGAGCTGCCTGTGCACATACGCATCCGAATGGTTAGATCTCATGGTGGGACACGGGTTCATCACAAGCACTTTTGGCACCTGGAGTAGGGCCCCACTTGGGCAGGTGCAGATAACATTGTGATGATGACACATTTGTGTTCATTTCCCAGGCGACATTCCTAGAAGTGGCATAACTGAGTGGAAAGTGAGTGAAGAGCTGGGTATATATGTTTTCTTGGCCCAGTTTCTCACACTCTTGCTACGCAAGAACAGTTACCTGGTGACCCCGCTGGGGGTGCATGTTTGCAGGGAGTCCTGGGGGAACCCGGTGTGGAGCTTGGGCTAGGATCCGCAGAGAAGGTGTCCTACGAGGGCCACGGGGATTGCACTCGAGGGCAAGGTGGCAGCCCTGGAGGCCACAGCTCTGTCTTCATGCAGAAAGCCCAGGGGCCTTCTCGGCAGTTCCCAGTTAGTGAAGTGTAAGCAAAGGTGATTTCCCCCAATAGAGAAGTAAACTCTGGGTTTGGTGTGTTGGGGTGGGGGGGTTAGGGGGTGAGGTTTCTGGTCTGAGCTCATCGTCAGCATCTGGGATGGCCGGTGACCTGGCTAGCGATCTTGCACTCACAGCTGCCCAGTCAAGAGGACCAGGGACTGCAGAGCTCTCTGCGCTGAGGCCATTGTCAAAGGGCCATGAAACCAAAGGACACAGAAAAAGCTGAACAGGTCCATCCATAAACATGGAGTGTCACCACCGAGGCTGCGCTGGCAGGGAAAAGGAGATGGGGGTGGGACGTGTCCCCGAGGCGCGGCCTGTTGCCGTGGAGACTGGTCCAGATCCGCAGGGCTGGGCTACGGCTCCCTGTGAAGTAACTTGGAGGATCACTTAGCGTGTGACTCTGGGAAACACCGATCAGTCCCCGAAGCTAGCAGCATGTCCCCCTGGGTGTCTGATGTCGTGCAGGAAAAATGAGAGGCTTTAATTCAAAGGGAGTCCTGTAGCCAGTGGCTGTGTTGGTAAGCACAGCACACCTGACCGTCCCTATTCACAGTCATGCGGCATCTGTGTTTCCTGGTCTTTTGTTGTTTGGTTATTGACATTTAAGGCCTTATCTTCCCGGTGTGTCAGATCATCTTGAAATTCAAGAGGAAGACAATTGGTAACGTGCACAACCTAAAGGCCCCCACAGAGCTGTCTGTGTAGAGCTCACGGGGGAGTCCGTAGCAAAACCAAAAGTAGGGAATCCACCTCGCAGCCCCTGTTTGGGGACTGTGGTCATGTTCTTTCCCGATGTGGTTTCTGCCTGTCAGCAAACTGGCCGTGGGGGACCTCTGCGTGGCCTGGGACCCTGGCACGGAGCACAGCTCACACGTGTCTCTCCACCCCACAGACTCGGCGTGCAGCAGCGCCCCCGGCTCTGCGCCCAGCTCCCCCAACAACAGCTCCGGGAATGTCAGCACGGAGAACGGGATCGCACCCGCCGTCGCCAGCATCCCAGCCGAGGTCAGTGTGGGCTTGCCATTCGCTTCTGTTCCCTGCGCCGGCCCCGTGGCAGGTTCAGCCAGTTGTTTCCCTCGAAATGACCCTCTAGCCTTGACTGTCCAGGTCGGGAGGCGTCCCGGACAAGATCCCTCCCTGCCACTGAGCCCTGCTCCCCCTTTACATTGGAGCACAGTGGTCCAGACATGAGAACAGCTATAACCCCAACCTCTGGCCCCGGCCTCCTTCAGAGCATATTTAACTAGGCTGATCAGAACACACACTCGGTGCCACTGGGCCCCAGAAGCCCCGCACTCGTGTGTCCCCGGGTCTCTGCACAGTGGCTGGGAACGGGAACACAGCACACATGGGAACCGCTGTTGGGTGGGAATCCAGCTGCTTGTGGTGCTTCAGAAATACTCGGCCGACCAACACACGTCCTGTGTCTGGGGGGAACGGGTGACATGGGGCAGATGGTTAGGGTGTTGGGCGGTTAGGAAGGCCACAGGAGGCTTCTCCCAAATGCCACTGGCCTCAGACAAGCCCCTCATCCTGCCCATCAGGCACCAGGTGTGCTGTAGTTGAGAGTCACATGAGCACACAGAGTTCTGGAGTCAGCTGGCAGAGAGGAAGGAAGGGTGATCTTGGGGAGACAGCTGGGTGGCCTCGTGAGCCAGGTGGAGGGGCTCGGGGCTGGCTGCTGGGTGTGCCCTGCACCGGACCTGGGTTGCGGGATACTTTCCGGGCCGTGGTCTCCAGGACCTTCTTCCTTATTCACTTTGGTGTGTGTGTTTATTGCACAAGTGTCCCTGGTGCCAGGCCCTGGGATTGGAGGGCCAGGTGGCCAGGCAGCAGCCCTGCAGCCTGTGAAAGGCAGGCACCAACCGCACTCGGGAAGAAGAAGAGGATTGTGTGCTCGCCGCTCGAGGCTGCGGGCTCGGGTGACCACGTGGGGAGCCACGTCAACACTGAGTTTCCCGGTGATCTCAGCCCTGAGTGCTGTCTGCTCCCTGTGCACATGGTCCTGCTGCGTGGGTGGTTCTTCAGAGCTCTTTTTGAGCTGCTAACTCACAGGAGGCTACAGTTCGTTAAACAGAGTGACTTCCTTTCCTCCTAAATATCTCGACGTGAATCTTGCCTTCCTGATGGGAGGACAGAGTGTAGTGGGGACACGCAGGTGTGGGGGCGAAGCATTTTCAGGCAGGTTCGTGAACGCCAATGCACAAACAGACAGCGGCCCCTGAGGTCATGGTGTGCACGGCCGTCCCTGCTTCCTCACTCCCCATGTCCTTGCGCATCTGGTTCTTTCGTCACCTGTCCCTTCAACCCCATGTAAGCTCTATGTGGATGGTCACAGATCTTGACACCCCTGCTCTGCAGGACTGAGGTCATAGCGGCCGGCTGCCTGTAGTGGGCCTTGGGGCCTTGCCGGGACCCTGCTTCCTGGCACGACACATGCCCGCCAGCCCGGTCTTGTCAGCCGCACCCCCACCTGCTGTCTAATCGGGTTCATTCTGCGGGGTGCCTTACCGGGGAGCATCTACACGGATCCCGTTTAAATTGCGTGTCAGGTTTTACAAGTCACGTGTGAATGTCAACGAAGCTGCTACAAATTACAGATGTGAAAGGATTGACCAGAAAAGTAAAAAGGCCGTTGCTCTTCTTTGCATCAGATTGTCCCTGCGGTCGGCAGGGTGGTCTCCCGACCATCTCGTCCCACCAGGATGACCTCTGTGGGTTCAGGGTTTGTGAGAATCTGACCACTCCTGAGAACATGCAGGCCTTATGAAGCCTCCTCGGGCACCGGGGGCCCCGCTGGCCCTGCGCCCCACCCCACCCCACCGCTGCCCTACACACACCCCCCACTGCTGCCCTGCCACAGCCCCATTTACACAGAAGAAATAGCCTCCCCAGACCCAGAGACAGCCACTCCCTCCAGCTGAGAAGGCCAGTGCAGTGCCGGGTACGTAGCCACACCCCCACTTTGTGCGGAACTCGGGAGGTGATAAGCCCGGCATAGGGCAGATGGAGACGGCCAGCTCGGCGCATGTGGGCAGTCAGCATCCCCAGTCATTCTCAGAAGGTGGCATTCTTTCTAAAAATAAATAAGGTAAAAAAAAAAATAGAGGGATTATAAAGAGGAAATGATAACTTTGCAGACATTAGGAGGTCTGCTTATTTTGTTCCTGGATAATTGCAATCCCATGGGGCCGTGCCTTCCATGGCAATCGGAGCCGTTTTCTCAGGAGCCAAGCTCATTGTTACTCTTTCACTTGTGGCAAAAAGTGCTTCTGTCAAGGGAAGGCGCTTCCCGCGGTGGTGGCTGGGTCAGGCCCGCACAGCTTCCCCGCGAGCCACATGTAGGACAGCACATACCCAGTGCCCCAGCACGAAGAACACTCTCCTTCCTGCTTTAACTTCACAGCATCTGAACAAAGATCATGTTTCCGAACGACACTACAGCAGGGCTATGTTCAGCAGCAGCGTCAGGGCTCCTGCAGGGCCGGAGGATCAGCACATGCCCCTTTATCTTGCTTTGCAGATGTTGTCTTTTCTTTTTTGCTTGCTTGCTTTCTTTCTTTTTTTTTTTTTTTTACAAATCGAAGTTTCAGGCCTTCCACGGAGGACGTCACTGCAGAGGGGCTGCAAACAGGAGGAAAACAGGAATTCCAGGTGGAGCCTGCAGATGGGACCGAATCGCAGCAATCTTGTGATCAGATCCGAGGGAGGAGGCGTTGCTTCCTGGGGCCGAGCAAAGAAAGTGGTTTCCCAAGTCGGAATCTAGTCCTGGTGACAATGCCGTGAAGACCATTAAAGAGACACCAGAGGGTTTAGGATATGATGTTCGTTTAGGCACTAAAGCGGCGGCAGGAAGTTCTCCTGCGGGTGAAATGCCATCAAACAGCATCTTGTGCAACCGAGAGATCGAGAAAGGAGGTCAGTCAATGGGCAAATCATTGTCTTACTTTAGGAACCTGCCACAGCTGCCCCAGCCATCAGCAGCCACCACCCTGATCCGTCAGTGGCCATGGACATCGCAGTGCGACCCTCTTCCAGCAAAAGGACTACAACTCACTGAGAGCTCAGATGATGGGTAGCATTTTTTAGCAATGAAATGTTCTTCAGCAAGGGTGTGTACGTTCAAAAAGACTTAATGCTATTGCATGAATACTACATTAACAGACTAGAGTATAATACCCACGGAACTTTTATGTGCACTGGGAAACCAGTCCATTCACAGTACTAATGTCCATGCACTGTTCTGGAACCAGGCCCACGGCATCTCCAAGGGGAACTCCAGCTCACTCCGACCTCCGATGGGAAGAAGAAGCCGCTTGCAAGCCAGGCCAGCAGTCAGTCCACCCCTGCTGTCTACAGCAACTTGGTGATAACTTTTAGCTCACAATTTTTTGGGGGGATATGAAATCCAAAGGCACCAGTGTGCATCTCCTCTTCAGTGACACACCACAGTGCAAGGGGAACTGAGAGAAGACTGGTAGGCTGTGCATCAGTCTGTTTTCCGTGATGCAGACTCCATCTGCAAACCCTCTTAGCCAGCCTGTGGCAACACCATGCGCTTGTTCTCACTGCCCCTCGGTTCAGCACATTGACTCTGCTCTGGGGGGATGTTGGGGTGAATAAAACAGCGTCCTTTGTAGCAAAGACTATCATTCTAAAAGGAAAAAGAGGATGCAATAATTCAGATCCTTGGTGAATGCTTCTGCTAACCTTTTCCTGACTGTATTTCTGTCCCGGTCCTCCCTGTCTGTCTGCTTTTGAAAAAGTATACAATTCTACAACTTGTTTTTCTAACTTAACAAGATGTCATTGAGATGCCAGCCAGTCGGGGAGGTGTTTCCCTGTGTACCTTCGTCTGTTCAGCCTTGCACGCTTTGCAGGACACTCAGCCCTCTGCCTCTGTGCGCCTCAGCCATACCTTCCTGGGACCATCCCTGGACCAGCATCGTTTCGTAGGAGTTCATCCTAAGAGTGGAGATTCAGGATCGAAACTTAGATACATTTTTAAGGCTTTTGACATGGATTGCCAAGTTTTCCTACAGAAAGATTGCGCCAACTTATAACGCACTGATCAATGCCCTTCTGTTCCTTGGGGCCAAAAGAGTATTCTCAGTTGTCATATCTTTGCTGGCTTAATAAGGTTTTAAATATGTTTTAGATCACTAATGATGTTGAGTATTTTTTCATGAGTTTATTTTCCCTTAATATCAGCTCTTTGTCATTTGCCTTTCCGTGCGATTTTCTCATTGTTCATTATTATTTGATCTGTGAGTTCTTTACATATGAGCTTTCTCTGCCCGATGTGTGGCTGGCATTACAGCGACTGTTATTTGCCTTTTTTGTGAGGGATATTTTTAATCAATTTTTTTTTTTTTTTGGTTTCTGTCTCTGACATTGTGTTTGAAGAGACCTTCCCAACCAAGAATATAATTTAAAATATACTATCTTAGGTTTTCTTGATAGTTTACAATGAATTAGCAGTATGGATAAAAACAGGAGTCTAATGGGCTGTGAATCTATGTTTGTGGCCTGCTTTAAAATGTCATGCCCACCTGCATGCTAGAACCTGTTAAGTACGTGTGTACTGCAGTATCTGGGAGTTCAGCAGAGCCTGCGCCGACATGTTTTCTGTTGTGATTTCCTGTGGCATATGCTGCCCACGCTTATTGGGGACAGACCGCGTGTAACAGCCTTCATGTGTTCTGTCTCCAGAGCGGCTTGGCACACAGACTCGTGACTCGAGAAGGCTCCGTGGCCCCACTCCCCCTCTACACGTCACCATCCTTGCCCAACATCACTCTGGGACTGCCTGCCACCGGCCCGTCCGCTGTGAGTAGGCGTCCGCAGGTGTGCGCGTTGTGGGGCCGCTGTCCCAGGGCCTCGGCCCGGGCGTCATGCTTGTGCCTCTCCAGGGGACGGCCGGCCAGCAGGAAGCCGAGCGACTTGCTCTCCCAGCCCTCCAGCAGCGGATCTCCCTCTTCCCTGGCACCCACCTCACCCCCTACCTGAGCACGGCACCCCTGGAGCGCGACGGCGGGGCCACACACAACCCCCTCCTACAACACATGGTCCTGCTGGAGCAGCCACCCACGCAGACGCCCCTCGTCACAGGTGAGCACAGGGTCCCAGGCTATGCGGACGCCCCTCGTCACAGGTGAGCAGGGGGGCCCGGGCTGCGCAGACACCCCTCGTCACAGGTGAGCATGGGGGCCACACGGATGCCCCTCAGCACAGGTGAGCAGGGGTCGGGGGGCCCTTCATGCTTGGCTTCCTGGGAATCTGATTATTTGCTCAGAATTAGAATTGAAAAGACTCTCAGAGCTACCCCCTTCACACTCCCTGGTACTTGGGTGGAAAATGCAGGTGCTAAGCGCATCACCAGGTCCCGACCTGTAGGCACACAGGGCCTGTTCTGGTCACCTTGTTGAGAGTCATGGGGCCTGTCTGGATGCCACATCCTGCCCTCAGGTGTGTCTGCAGATGGCGAGCTCCATCTTCCACTAGAGTTCCTTGGTGTCCATGTGTCTGTCTGTCCCCTGGTGCTAGCACTGGGGTCACCATCCTCTTCAGAGTTGAGGGGTCTATAGCTTGTGGGGGAGCGGAAGCCTCACCACACATCTTAACTTTCAGAAAACAGGTCATGAGCTCAGGGATCTCGGGGTCTGATCTGAAGTTACATCTGAGTCTCTGTGACTCTCAGCGTCAGGGGCCTGAGCAGTGAGGACGCCTGAATTTCTGTCTCGTGTCATTTAGTAACACATAGGTGACACCTGACTGTCCTCATAATCACGGTCCCCTGCTCATCTCATCACAGGAGGATCTGCCCTTCCCCCACGATTAAAGAGCTTTCCTAACGCTGTACCCCACAGCTTCCCAGGAAGTAGTCTTTCCTTATGAGACCTCACCTCGCCGGTAAATTTGCTGAACTCGACTCCTTTGTGGTTGACCGAGTTGCTGGATCTGTCCTCCTTGTGCGGTCCATGGCCCTAACTGTGATGGCAGTTGCCCACGGCCTGCGTTGCTGCATCTGTCCTCTGTGTGCGGTTCATGGCCCTGTCTGTGATGGCAGTTGCCCATGGCCTGCCTGCAGCGGTGAGGCTGGGGCATGACTGCCCAGACCCTGGCCGGCTCCCTGCCCACCCTGCCCTCAAATTCACAGGCCCCTCCCAGTTCCAGGGACCCTGGCTGGAGGTGCTGGAGGGAGGGTCATGGCCAGGAACACAGGCTCCTTCGTCTCCCCTTCTCCCAGCTCAGTGACCTTGGGAAATCTTCCCGTGTGCCATGACTCAGTTTCCCCATACATGAAAGAGGGATAACACAAGTAACCTGCCCTTTGAGTTTGCTGAGGGCTCAGTGAGGCATATTTTCCACAGGACAGCACCTGCCATGGTGCCCTTAGACATTCGCTGCTGTGGTTACTTTTGGGTTTGGCACTTCTAACCTTTAACCTTGCTGTCTCCCTCACCTCCCCCAGGCCACCCTGTCGGTCCACCCCAGTTCTCGTGGCTCCTTCCCTATCCCCTCCCTGGGAACAGGGCCCTGACTTAGGTCTCGGTGGGAGCACGCCTCCTGACCTGGCGTCCTGCCCCTCAAGGCCTGGGCAGGCCTCGCCACCCCAAGCAGAGCCATCCTGGGCAGGAGCGCTGGCCCGACATGGCCACTGACGTTGGAAATGGAAGTTAAGGCCCAGAAGTGAAGCGAACATTCAGTTTTCTGGTCCCCCGTGGGGCGTAGCGGGTGCCCAGGTGGCTGGTGGTTGTTGAGCCGGTGCATGTGAAGGGTCTGTGTCTGCACAGAGGGGCCTGTTGGACGGTGCTGGCCGGGATCAGAGGCCTGGTGCCCACGGGCGCACTGCATGGTTCGCAGCTGTATGGGCTCCCTCTTCACCAACCAGGGCCGCCCTTCTCACTGGGCCTGGCCCCCAGTCCCCATCCCCACTCCCGTCTGGCGTGGCCTCCCTCCTGTGTGCTCTGCCCAAGGCTGCAGAAGCTCCCGCCTCCACATGGCTTTGACGTTGCTCATCTCCTGCTCACCTTCCTCCCGCACAACAAGCACTGTGCTTCTACGGCGTGGCCAGCCCACTCCCGGCACCTGCTTGGGCTTGAGTGCCTGCAGACAACGGCTCTGGGGTCGAAACCAGGGAAAGTCGGGGTTTCCGAGGGCCACCAGCCAGCAGACCCGAGTTTCCATGAGTCCTTGCAGATAATCATGATAGACAGAAAGTCTGAGCTAGAGCAGCTCCATCCCATAAAGGGTGGAAGCAGAGGCCCCAGGGGAGAAGAGGCTGGCCTGGGTCTAGGGGGGTGACAAGGTACGGGTCAGAGGGCCACATCACTTCTGGAGCAGGACCCCCAAGTGGCCCTCACCTCCTTGCTTCCCACTGCCCCAGCAGCACGGCTGGAGCAGTTTGCTTAAATCTTCTGAGAAGAGCAGTGTGCCCTGGAGCACTTCCAGAGGCTGGGCCTCTGACTTCCCAAGGCTGGGGGAGAGATGGAACCACTGTCCCAAGGAGGAAACCCTATCTGCCGAGCACTGTGCGCTCCTGTTGTCCAGACAGCCCACCTGATGTGGTCCTTATATGGCCAGGGCACAGATCTTCAGCCCAGCATTTCCTCTGGGCCAGGCGCTGGGGACCTGGAACCCCACGGGCCCAGAGAGCTACGGTCCAGACAGGGCACTCAGGGTGGGCATCAAGGAAGAAAGGCTTCCTGGAGGAGGCCTGGATTGCCAAGACCTTGCATGGTAATGTTAGGGGAGTGGGAGGAGAAAGGCCAGTGGAGGGAACAGGTGTTTCACCTGCCGGGTGTGGCATGTCTAGCCTCTGGTCACTCACGGGGCCGGCCCCAGCCTGGTATGGGGCAGACAGGCAGCCTTCACCTGTGGTCATCCTTCCGAGCATAGGGGCTCTGCCAATCTCCGCAGCGGTGATCACATGCCCCCGGGGTTCCTCATTTTTCCTGAAAACCATGAATCCCAGGAGGGGCTTGAGCACAACTGGCTGTGGGCGCTGCTGCACCTGGGACCTAACCAGTGATCCCTGGCCCTGGCCAGGTCCCCAGAAGCTCCAGCAAGGCCGAATGGTCCAGGCAGGCCCTGCCACACATGGCTTTTCTTGCAATGCTCCTGTGATGCTTAGGTGTGGCCCGAACTGCAAACCATGGGTTAGACCCAAGTCTCGCCTGCCTTACTGTCCTTCGAAGGGTTTTAAAGAGTTTCACTGTGGTGTGTAGGGCTAGGGACGCATCAGATGGTTTTCTAAGGACCCAGGCCACATGAGTCACTCGTCCAGTGTGAGTTCATCTACTTAACCAGATCTCCATAGTACGAAGACCAGCACTTCAGAACTGGGCCCAAAACATCAGGGCAGCCTGACTCTTCACCCCCATATCTGTGGGGATATCTAAGTGGTGCCTTTGTTTGTGAACTCACCAGTTCACACCAGTTAGTGCTATGCATAGCACATCTCGAAGCCTGGATGGCTGGCTCAGTGCCGGGAGTTAACATTGTCCTTAGGATCACGTGGTCCAACTTGGACTTTCGGGGGTGCTGGCCACCCTCCTGGTCCCGCTGGAAGGAGCAGAGGTCTGTGTGCTAAGTGAGCTCTCTCCCAGAGAACTCCCAGAGTCCTTCCACAGAGGAACTTCCGCCCATGCTGTGGGTAGGAAGAACAGAGCCTTGGTTCAGCCTTCCAGCTGGCCAGGTGCTCAGGAAAAGGCCCCAGGCAGCCCAGCCTCCCTGCCCAGAGAGGGTCCAGGATCCTCGGGTCAGGCTCTGCTCCTACACAGCGCTCAGCACAACACAGGCCTCGGCCAACAGCTGGGTTGCCTAGGACAAAATTTGATCTCAGTGTAGTGTGGTTTGATGCTAAAATCTTTTAGGAGATATACCAAAAGCCAGATAATGGTTGTCATCAGAAACCCTTGCAAATGACCTGAAGGGCCAACTGGAAGTCACCTGGCCAGTAGGTTGGGCATTCTGTTTTCTGCACTGTGACCCGTCCCTGGGGGGATGGCCATGGGGTTTTACACCCCAGGAGGCCCATAGTGAAATACGGACTGGGGTCCTCCCACCATCTGCCCGTGTCCCCATGGGGACAGTGGCCCATGTCCTCAGAGCCACCCTGCATGAAGGAGGAAACTGTACCCGTTGGGGAGGGCAGCAAGCACCAGAAGGTGGGCGGGCTCACACTCATGCTGGGCTGCTAGAGCAGCTCATTCCTGCTCAGTGATCAGCCCTGGATGCTCAGTCTCTGGGGAACTGGGTCCCTGCCCTGGAGTCCAGGGAAGCTTCTCTGGGGGGCGTGGGGCCAGCCACCCAATAGCCAGGCATGGCTCTGCTGCCCCCTCACAACTTCACCTTCCTTCCCAGTGCGCACGGAGGCCTAAGGGCCATCTGCTCAGGGAGCTGCGTGTCCGAGGGGGACCTGCTCAGGGCCGCGTTGCCTCCGATCCCGTCAGTGCAGCCCCTTGTGGCAGTCTTCCTCACGCTGCTGCTCAGGACACCTCCATCAACGGGAAGAATTCCAAAACACCACCTTTGGGGGTAGGCTTTTTTTTTTTTTTTTTTTTTATTTTTGTTTTTCATTTTTTTTTTTTTTTTTTTTTTAGCTTTTCTAGAAAACTTGGCAGGGAATGAGTCAATCTTTTGTGTTACTAACTTTAATTTAGTAGCTGAGCAGATAATGAAATTCATGGTGACTTCTCTTTTCAGAAAACAGTGGACTGGACAGAAGGTGATGGCAGTTTAGGGGACAAAGTTGACAGACGTCTCAAACAGCTAGTGAAGGACAGCTTTGTGAGGGTTGGGTCTTTTCTCTGTGTGTGCTTTCTATCTGCGCACAGCATTTAGAAATCGCCACAGCCGTGACGGGATAAGGGGAAGACCAAGACTGTAGTGCTCCTGTGGGGGCTTTGGAGCGCCTGGGGAGGAGATGGGCAGGAGCACCTGCCTGTTGGGGACACCTCGGGAGGCTCCTGGGGCCGTGCTCTCAGGGAGCCCGGCTGCTGCTGAGCTCGGGCACGTGCCATCCCTCCCAGGCAGACACCCTGTGACCTAGGTCCTCCTCAGTCTGAGCCTGTGTCCATCCATCTGAGGCTTCCAGGCAGTGGGCAATCAGGTAGGGTTTGGGTTTATTAGAAAATTAGGGCAAAGGTTTTTTAGAGAAACGGTAGTAAGGTGCCTAAACCCCCAGTTTGCAAAAGTAAAAACCCAGATGTACAAAAAGCTTACAGAAGGAGAAGCGTTCGGCATCCTGAGTCCCCCGAAGAGGTTGCATTTTAAAATAAGACTCAAATACAGATTAGAACAGGATTGTGTATCAGTTTGGGTTCTTAAGCACATGGTCCAGGCGCAGGTTGGTGAAGCAGCACGAAGGCATGCAGGCCAGCAGAACGCTTGGAGAAAGGTGTTGACCTTGACTGGACGTAGCGGGATTTGTATAAGCATGACTGTCCCCCTTGCGCATCAGGTGACCCCTTGAAGAGACACTTAAAGATTTGATCCTAAAGACATTTCATTCCCTTGCAACTTAATTTCTGGGTCACTTAGGGAAGAGCCATGTCCACAGCCTTCTGGAACATTCCAGGCCACCGGAACCTCTGCCACTGTTCTCAACGTGGCCCGAACCTCTCCAGCTGCCTGCGGTGCTGCTCAGACCGACACCAGCGTTCCCAGGGCCCAGGGCTCCTGGAGGGCTGTCGTGGGGCCCCTCGTGGGTGGGCTCACCATGCCGGAGCCTGTCCCTTGGATGCCCACTTATGGCAGGGGCCTGGGTGTCAGGGGACGGCCACCTCCCAGTGGCCAACACTCTGGGCTTCTGGCGGTGTGTGCCCGGGGCTCTGGGGTGGAGTGGGGGACCTTCCCGTATGCCCTGCCACCTCTCCACCTGTGTCACCTTCCCACTGATGTCTTTCAGGCCTGGGCGCGCTGCCCCTGCACGCACAGCCGCTGGTGGGTACAGAGCGTGTGTCCCCGTCTGTGCACAAGCTGCGGCAGCACCGCCCGCTGGGGCGCACCCAGTCGGCCCCACTGCCCCAGAACGCGCCAGCCCTGCAGCACCTGGTGATCCAGCAGCAGCACCAGCAGTTCCTGGAGAAGCACAAGCAGCACTTCCAGCAGCAGCTGCACATGAACAAGGTGGGTCTGCGGGCACAGGACTGGTGGGGGCCGCTGGGCGGGGGTGTGGCTCAGCATGTCCCCCTGACTTCCTGGAGGACCCTCCCCTTCCGTGAGCAAACCCCCACAGGGAGCCCCCAGCTGTCCACCGCCCGGAGCCCTAAGAGCACCTTGTCCAAGCCCCCCCGCACCTGTACCTGCCCACCCCGTGGGACTTCACCCTCAGAGGGGATAGCGTGCAGGACAGCCTTCAGAGGTCTGCGCACCTGCGTGGTCCCGAAAGCCCCTCCCACAGCCGCTTGTTAACAGGGAGCAGCCGCAGGCTGTTACGTTTAAACACACTGGTGATTAAAACCCAAAGTTGGGCTGCACTCCCTGAAGGTGGGGGCCAGCAGCAGCCCAGCTGTGGCCTGAGGGTCCCCACGACAGGGTCACAGGGACACACATGAGGAGACAGTCCCCCCCCAACCCCAGCACCGGGGTCCTGAATGGCCAGATGCCCAGAGTGTCCATGGCCCCCGGGCAGAGGGTGCAGAACCCGTCGGGAGTGGGGGGCCACCACACACAGCCCTCATGGGGATGGCAGAGGCACTTGCCTCCTGTGGGCAAGACAGGGACTGTCTGTTCACTCCCAGCGTCAAAGGCAGTTCACGTCCGTCTTCCTAGCATGGCTGTGGCTTCTTAATTTCATCTGACTGATGGGGTGGGAGGTTTTAGGAAGACAGAAAACACCTCTTCATTCCTGGTGAGTTCTTGGAAAGAATGATTTAGAAACTGGGTGATTTCCCCGGATTCTGTTACGTGATTGATTATGAGAGGGAACAGCAGGTGATTGAAGTCTTTGTGCAACGTTCTCCTGGGATCTCGGGGAGCCAGTGATGTTATCTCGTGCTGTTGAGTACCGGTGTGTCTGCCCTATGCCGGGGCTTGCTGTCCCTGAGGGGCTCCCCCCAGCCCAATGGTGGGAGCACCCAGCTCCTGGCAGCTCTGAGGCCACCCACCCTCCCAGCCTGCTGAGGGTGCACTGGGGACCTCAGCCTTCCGTCCAGCCCCAACCTTTTAACATAGCCGCTTCGGTTTTCCCACAGTCCCCAGCTGCGGGAACCCTGCTGTGGGGCCAGTAACCTCTATGAGCAGGAAGAATGGACGCTCGAGCTGGCTGTGCTCTCTGGCTGGAGCCCCTCAGCCATGGGCCAGCGTTGGTTGTTAGTGCCTGGGGCCTGATGTGCCATGGTGTTTGATAAAGGTTTGCTAGGTGAAGGAGCTTTCTGGAGAATGCGTGCCCCCACCAGGTGGGCAGAGCTTACAGCTGGGAGGTGGCAGGGATGCCTCCACGTCTAGAAGTGCCCCTGAGTGGGTCTGAGTCGAGTGGGGTGGGAATCGTGCTGCGGCAGACAGGCTTTCCTCTTCCTGCTGGAAAAGAGCACTTGCCAGCGTCTGCGCCCCTGCAGGACCAAGGGTTCACTGAGCACGAGGTTCCTGCCCTAGCTGTGGTGCGCCACACAGTGCTGGAGTCCTGCGGAGGCTGGGCTGTGAACCCGAGACCTCAGGCCCCTGTGTTTGGGTAGGCGGACCGCCAGCATGTCCAATGAACTCCCATACTGGCCCTAACTGCAGTCTGGCCTTGCGGACCTGCATTTGTCTGCACATCATCAGTAAAAGGGGCACCAAAGGTCCAAAGGAGGATAGCGAGCTGGTTGTGTGTCCGGTTTGCAGCTGCGTTTGCCCGTAGGAGCCTCACCCCCGAACCAGCTCTGCAGAGCAGCGAGCCCATGACCTGGCTGGCAGATGCAGAACCGCATTTAGCAGGCGCAGGGAGGCCTCTGCCTGTCACCATGCCCCAGGGAGGCTGCATGGCGGTGGAGCCAGAACCCCTGTGGCCATGGCCGGTGGTGGAACGTGCACTCGGCATCACAGGAGGCCGCTTCTGTGGCCTCGACCCTCCCTGACTCCCTCTGTACCACCACCTGGAGGCCAATACTCGCCCCCGCCGGAGCTTCTCCACACCTCGGGATGGGTGCCGAGCTCCAGGGAGACAGTGGCCACTCAGGTGCCCCTGCTCCTGCCCAGCACTTCCCAGGACAGTGGGGCCGGCACTTCCCAGCTCCGGAAATGCTTCATAGGGCCGAGCTGGCGCTCACGGAAGCCCAGAGCATCCTTAGTCCTCTGGAGGGACCTGGAGGTCGCTGCTCAGATGCCCTCATCTTCTGAGGAAGTTGAGAAGGCCAGAGAGGGAGCCAGGGACACTCGCTCTGGGAGCACTCAGGTCCCTGTTCCCACTCCACCTGCTCCCCCGCCTCTAAGCTTTTACCATCTTGCAGCACCCTCCTGGGGCCGCAGGGAGGGACCCACACTCGCAGCCCAGGCTGACACACAAAACACACAAGAAGAAGGAGTGGGCACCGCAGGGCATTAAACAGAACCATCTGGGACTTTGACACATTCGGCTCTAATCTCACCCGGCATTGCTCCTGGAAGAAGCAGAAGGCAAGCTGAGGTCAATGGGCGGCCAGCTCCATCCCGACGGAGAAATCCACCTGTTTGCCTCCATTGCTGATGAACTAATGCCATGGGGATGGGGCAGACACTCCTACCAGTCCCAGGCCTCCAAGAGGGTGCCAGTGCCATCAGCACCCTCCCCAGGCCCCACCAGGGTCCCTCCAATGGGAGTAAGCCCCTCCACATCCTGGGGCAACTCACAGCGTGGCTGGTGGGTCACAAGCCATCAGCCACATTTGTGGAGCTCCTGAGGGGACTTAACATGTGTACAGCTTGGCACCTGCCACCACAAAAGTGTAACCGATAAGCTCCCACGGCCATGATTTCCTTGTTTGGGGGAGGGCACCTCTGCTGGGTCAGCTCCAAGGCCCCATGGAGCCCTCCACTGGGTCAGCAGAAGGACCGGTGACCTCAACGCAGGGTTGCCTCCAGTGGCCGCAGCACCCTGCTCCCCCACGCCTGCCCTGGGGCCAGACCCACAGACTGTGTGCAGGCTGCTGCGTGGCCCCCTCCCCTGAGCCTGCAGGTGCTCAACTCCTCCCACCGTCTGCAGGGCAGCACAGCCCGGCCCGACATCTTCCACCCACCCCCTCCTTCAGATGTGCAGCAAGTGCAGGGCTGTCCTTCCCTGGGTAGGGCAGACTCCCTCAGTGCCCAGGCTGTGGGCCTTAGCTTGGGGTTCGCAGCACCCCCCTGGGGTCGTCTGTCCCTTTGCTCTGAGATCTGGACCTTGTGATGCCCCTCTACTGTCCCTTCATCCCTGTCGCCCTCCTCCCTTCCCTCTGCCTTGTAGATGATCCCCAAACAGAGCGAGCCAGCTCGGCAGCCCGAGAGCCACCCCGAGGAGACCGAGGAGGAGCTTCGTGAGCACCAGGCCCTCCTGGAGGAGCCCTACCTGGACCGGCTGTCAGGGCAGAAGGAGCCGCACGCACTGGCTGGGGTGCAGGTGAAGCAGGAGCCCATCGAGAGTGACGAGGAGGAGGCAGAGCCCCCGCGGGACTCGGAGTCTGGCCAGCGCCAGCCCACGGAGCAGGAGCTGCTCTTCAGACAGGTGACCGTGCTGGCTGAGGCCAGGCCAGGTGGGAGAGGACAGACAGGCACAGGACACAGGGTCAGGACGGGCCCTCAGACAGTGGCCCATGTCCCCTGAGGGCCAGCGCCCTGTGTCTAGCAGTCTGTGAACGCTGCAGAGCCCCCCATTCCTGCCTGGCCGCGTCCTTGCCCATCCATCCCTGGGTGGTATAGGACGAGGCTGCGGTTTGAAGTCTATTTGACGTTAGTAATACTGGATGTTACTGGCTCTCTGTCCACTATGGCTATCCATGCGCCTATAACCCAGCCAAATGCCAGCCCCAGAGTCCCTAGAGATTGCTTTCTTTCAGATGTAAAAACTGTAGGTTCACATAAATCCGACTGTTAGTAGGATCGGCGTAATCATCAAAGGTGGGAGGAGGTAGATTGATTTCTCAGTTGATCAAAAAGGTAGGCAGGGTTTTTGGGTGCCCAAGAGCAGTACTGACCAACTTTATAAATTGAAAAAACAGTGACACAGACACCTAGTCCCAGGCACTGACACATATTAACCAAACTCACAAGAGACTGATGAATAAATCTGATGATTGATTTATCAATTTAGTGGAAAGTAAAACTGCCATATCTGCAGGACACTCAGACAGCCAGCCAGGGAGCCGGAAGCCCCAGGGAGGCTGCTTGTTCTTGGCCAGCAGGGCCCAAGATCCAGGGGTACCCAGGACACAGGATTTGATCATAATGTTTATTCAGGAGCAGAGCTGTGTATGGGCACAGTAGCTCCCACGGCCCAGAGCGGGATGTTGCAGGCAGGCGGTGTTGACTATGCTTTTCTGAGCCCAGCTGGCCATCCTGGGAGCCTACCTGTGTGGGGTTTTGCTTCCGCGGTGGTGGGCGGGCCTTGATGAGCGCCTATGTGGAATTCAGTGCATTATCAGGATACTTGTAGGATATTGGAACAGCCTTAAGTGAACATTCAGGGTTGGTCTTGCAGATGATAAAGTGATCGGCATTTGTTTAGAGAAAAAGTGTTATTTTGCTATAACCCTAAGACAGTGAGTAGAGACACCTAGTTTCTGTATTCTTTGAAAAATCATGAGCAGAGCTCCCTGTTGGGAACTTGGTGGTCCTTGTAAGCACAAGCCAAGGCCGCTGATGCTTTGGAAACCGGGCGTCAGGGAGAGGCGCTGTCAGGCAGAGTCCGGTGCCTGTGGCAGTGGGTGTGAGCCCCACAGTCGTGGCTTCCATCGGCAGAAGCACGGGAAGGCGGTTTCGGGCAGCTAGGTCCACTCTCTCCCTCTCTGCTCCGCCCCAACTCCGCTTCCTGAAGGCAGGAATATCAGGCAGCAGGGCTGAGAGGCTCCCTTCCCGTGCAGCTGCGGTGCTGCTGCTCACGCAGAGGCCATGGGCCCTGTCATCTTGCAAAAGGACAAGATCTGTTCACAGAAATGAAGGCCAGGTTCGTGGAGGAACTGTGCCTTCCCTGGCACCTAGGCTGCTACCCACAGTGCCTTCACCATTTCAGGGAGGCCTTCCCTGCAAGCCCAGCCCCTGCTGCCTCGGGGCCCTTCTGGGCGGGCTCTCCTCTGCCCCTCACAGGTACGCGTGCCTCAGTGGGGGGCTCCAGGCCCCACCCAGCACTTCCTACTCCTCCACACCCCTTCTGGAGCCCCCTGTGGTTCCCCACTGGCCTGCGGCCGGGGCAGAGAAGAGCCGTGCCAGCTCATGGCGGCGCCTGCCAGCCACCCTCAAGGGAGGCAGTCCCTGCTCCGAGCGCCAAACTGCCTCTTCACACCTGAGCTCCCTTAGTTTCCAAACTGCTTGTTTTAGGTCCCTGTGGTATTGTGCTCTTCCCATAGAAAGACAATTTTCATGAATAAGAGTTTTTCGCAAAAAACTATTTCTGAATTCACCTCCTTTTCCCCTGGTTATTTTAGCTGAAAAGCGGCTAACATCCTGGGGATTGTCCATCTGGGTCCCCACCTCCTCTGAGCAGCACGCCCATCCCCTCCCTGGCCACAAAACCGGCCAGCAGGGCCCCAGGCATCTGGAACCTGAGCGAGACATTTCTTTGCTGCATCTGCAGTCTTTCTGCCCTGGAGTGGGGAGCTGTGGGGGTGGGGAGAGGCCAGGGAGCAGACCGTGGCACCAAATGGAAGACTCAGCGTTTCTATACCACCATGTGCTCCTCACGTGCGTTTTGGGCATGCAGATCGGGTCCTCTTAGTCTGAAGCAAGACAGCAGCAGACTGGCCCAGGAGGGCTGCCTGTAGGCAGGAGAATCTCCATTGGCAGCAGGCAGCCCATCCCGACCAGCCGCCCTGACATGCTTCGAGCCACATGCCGCATGCCAGTGAACAAATGGGCATGTGGTTTGCAGGAAGGGACCACATAACTGCAGCTGGTAGGTGGGAGCTTTCCTGGAAGCCACCAACACCCGTGTCTTCTCTGCCCCCAGCAAGCCCTCCTCCTGGAGCAGCAGCGGATCCACCAGCTGAGGAACTACCAGGCATCCATGGAGGCCGCGGGCATCCCCGTGTCCTTCGGCGGCCACCGGCCTCTGTCCCGGGCGCAGTCCTCCCCAGCATCGGCCACCTTCCCCATGTCTGTGCAGGAGCCCCCCGCCAAACCGAGGTTCACCACAGGTATGCGCAAAGAGGGCATGGGGTTGGGGCGACCCCATCTGACTGGCCAGCTGACACCCACTGGTGACACTGGCTCACGGCAGGAGCGGACGCGGGAGGCCCACTCTGGGGCTGCGCCATCCAGAGGCTAGGGGTTGCGTGGGTCCGAGAGCTAGCCACCTGTGCCCTCGCCTGGCCCGCCCCCTGGCTGGGGGACGATCTGTGTCAGT
Source organism: Mustela erminea (assembly GCF_009829155.1). NCBI lineage: Eukaryota > Metazoa > Chordata > Mammalia > Carnivora > Mustelidae > Mustela > Mustela erminea. Next base: position 44,898,145 of record NC_045621.1, on the reverse strand, counting down.
CACTGAGGCGCCCTTCCCACTTACCCTCCCATGATGCTGTGGTCTCTCATGGGCGCCAAAGCCCACTTCCCCTTTGCTAGAGAATCTTTTCCTCCAGAGACTGCCCTCCGGCGGGCCAGCGTGGCCAGCAGGCTGTGTGGCTTCCTGTCTGTGTGCAGCAGGGACGGTGAGCGTGTCCTCTCTCCTCAGCTGCTCTGTGAACCAAACCTCCATGCGAGGGTCTTGCCCACGTGGCCCAGATAGCCTGTGTGGGTGAGGCCACATGGTGTAAGGATGGCCCAGCTGCCCCCAGGCTCTTGCCTTCTGGGTGGCCATGCCCTCCCTGCCCCACCGCTGCAGGAGGCCTGAGAAACCTGCCTACAGAGTGACACCCTTGCAGTCAGGGACCAGAATTGTGTAGGTGGGTCTGAGGCTCCCCGCTCTGAGTCAGGTGGTCCCTGCAGCCCAGCCACGGCAGGCCCGGGACAGAGGCCAGCAGGACGCTCTGCAGATGGTTCTCAGCTCATACTTCCTGCCAGAGACAGAGGAGGAGAAAGTGCTCTAAACACAGAATGGTTTCCTCCTCCTTCGGCAGCCCTGTAACAGGACAAAGTACAAGACATCCTATTTTTCTGCCCACCGTAACATGGTGTCCAGATATGGCTAAGTTCTCTTCGCTAGCTGTTAAAAGAGAAAATCGTCATTTATAATTAACCAGAAATTAAACCAGCCTTTCCAGAAAGAACACCAGGAAGCCGCAGAGGGTCACAGGTAGAATCAGGAAACCTGAGGTGGACACGTCCCTGAGAGAGACCCCTGTTCCTGTGGGCACAGCAGAAAAGTGCCACGTAAAATGTGCCCACCATGGGGTCCAAGAAGGCCCCCGGGGGCCCTCGTGCTTGCATGCTGCCCAGGGGGACCCGGCCAGGGGACTCCCCTTCTGCTGATGTACTATCTTGGCTCATCTGCATTGTTACTTTTAAAAAATGTATAAAACAGTATGAGTTCCTTATAAAGAGAACAAATGGAATGAAAATATGTAGAAATTGACTGTTGCCCTTAATCCCACAGAGGTAATCTACGGTAATAATGTGGTTTAAATCGTCCAGATTTGTTTCTCTGCACAGCCAGATGGACAGCTGGACACAGATATCATTTATTTCGCGCAGACAGGGCTCAGTGGTCCTCGTGTGCTTTTTGTTAGTCCCCTGCACCCTGTCCTAGGGTTGCCCCGTCCTGGGGTGTCCATGCACCCAGACGCAGCTCGTCATCATAGCTGCCTTGCATCCTGCAGTGTCTCCTGGCTGGCTCTGCTGTACCCTAGCTCTGCAGACTCGTCCCCAGGGTCCCGTTCATCGCAGCAGTGACATGCTGTCACCTGGGAAGTTCCAGCCACGTGACGATGCCATGTTCGTTGCACTGACGGGCATCTGGGTTGCTTAAGCGCGTGTGCACATGTGCTCTGTATACACATCCGTATGCGCAGAGATAGGTATATGTTGCCATTACAAACCACCGAACACAGCCTCTCGTGTGCACGTGTCTTGCACACGCACTTCTGTGCACTGGTGGTGAGTTTCTGCATTTGGGTCCCAGGAGCCTCCCCTGACCACCTACCTTTTTTTACCACATATCCACTCTACCCCACTGCATTTTGCTGATATACCCAGAATTCCCCCAGCACCCGGGGACTGTGGGCGTGGTACTGGTACTGATGCCCCCTCAGACCAGGCGTCCAGCGTGGCCTCAGCTCCGCTCCCCTGTGCTCAGTGATGGCACCCCCATCCCCAACCTCTGACATGGTGGGTCTGGCGACAGCGTTCACACAACATCCCTACCTCTGTGGGCCGGAAAGAGCAGGTGTTGGCACAGATGCCTACTCACGGAGACCCGCCTGGCCCTCGGGGAGCATGTGTAAGGGGACTGAAAACAGTGCCGCAGCAGGGACAATGGACACCCCTCCTGGCAAGTGCCCTGGGGTCCCCACTGTCACTTCCCACACTGCGGGAGGGGCATAAGACATGGGTGCGTCCTAGGGGGAGCTGTAGGGGTGCTCCTGGCCCCCGCCTGCCCTTACCCCTTCCTCCAGCCTTACCTCCAGACACACAGTCTCCCTCCCCCTTTGCAGCATCTTCCTAGCTATGACCTCAGCCAGTCTGGTCCGAGGGGGGTCCCCATTCCCTGCACAGCAGAGCCCAGTCACGGTTCCCCCGCAAGGGTGACCTAGTTGCCATATCTCCCCAAAGGGCACCAGCGGGCATTGCAGCGCTGCCCTGTCCCCAAGGACGCTGCAAGTTCCTGGACTTGGTGACGTCCTTTCTGTGCCGATTTTGAATACCCTGGTGTTTGCCTGTTTGTATGTGTGCTCATGCTGTCGCAGCCACTCTGGAAGGTTCTCAGGGTAGGAACCGAGTCTCGTCTTTCTTCTGAGCCCCAGAAGCTCGGATAGGACTCAGCCCAGCACACGGCTTCATAGAGAGGCTGTCCCCTGACAAGAGGGACTGGGATCTGGGACTAAAAGCTGAGTTTTGGAGGACAACACGGTCCTGCCCCATGAGCGCCCCACAGCTGAGGGCACAGGGAGTGGCGTGGGGTGTCTTTTCACGTCTTTCTTCTTGACTTGCTCCCCCCGACCTGGGGACCTCTGGGCACATGCCATGAGCAGCCGACTGCGTCTCCTTCCGTTCCCGGGAGCTCCCTTTGGCCTCTGGCGCACTGGGAGTTTTCTGACAAGTGGTCCTAGTACACAAAAGGCCACTCTGTCACTCCTAGGGACGTAGTGGTTTGTCTCCCCGGGCTGCTGTCTGGGGGCAGGTGGGTGGCAGCCAAGGACCCCTGCCAGCCGCTCTGATCGTGGCTGCCGCGTTGTCCGCTGCAGGCCTCGTGTACGACACGCTGATGCTGAAGCACCAGTGTGCATGCGGGAGCACCACCAGCCACCCTGAACACGCTGGGAGGATCCAGAGCATCTGGTCTCGGCTGCAGGAGACTGGCCTCCGGGGCAAATGTGAGGTAAGCCTGGCCCCTGCGGGCCTGCGGGGCTCTGTGCTGGAGCAGGTACACAGCCACCACAATGTTGGGCACGTATGGGGGGACCCACGGAGCCCAGGACTGTTAGCCTACACGCCCAGCTCCCCTCTTCCCAGCCTCTGTCCTGCCCCCCCCCATCCTCCTGCCGCCCCCATCCTCCTGTCCCGCTATCCTCTTGCTCCCCTGTCCTCTTGCCTCCTATCCTCCTGCCCCCTTCCGTATGCTGTTAGCTGTTTCTGCCCTTGCCCACTTTCTGAATCCCACGGTGACTGGTCTTCCTTCTGGTCGAGTCCCTGGAGTAACCCTTTCTTGGCCGTGCTCTCCTTTGGTGCCTGGGGTGCAGGCCCAGCTGTTGGCAGACCTCTGACACAAGGTTAACATCTGGAGGCACATGGGAAGTCTGTCCTGTTGGCTTTCGTGGAATATTCCCTTCCCTATTTCCAAAAGTTGCTTGGAGGACGTAGGAAGAGCCTCGGGCCGCTGAGGGCTTCTCCAAAAGTCAGGGCCCTCCACGGCGGCAGGCAGTGAGGGAGGCAGAGTGTGGCTGGACGTCAGCCTGTGCACATAGCACCCTGTGAGCCCGGTGAGAAGGTTCTGGCTGGTCCTCCATCTCCCTGTGGTCCGGTAATGGAGGCACCCCCACCTTCGGCACAAGGAAGGCTAGGGTCTGGAACTCACTCGGCCCTGCATTTGGCTGCAGTGGCACCCCAGCCCGAGAAGGCAGGAGGACCCCTGCCCTGAGCAGCGTTCTGAGGTCCCTTGATCCTGGGGGCAGGGCAGCGTTTCCACAGAGTGACCCAACAAGTCTTGGCTGGCGGGGCACACCACGCTCCATAGACGGCAGGCCCTGCCCATAGCATGTGCTTGAAGAGTGGGGGCCCCAGGTTCCAGGACAAGCCCTTCTCTGTGAAGGGGCCTGGCGGCACCCACCTCACTCAAGCTCTGCCAGGCATTGGCGGCCGGCGGCCGGCCTCCGCCATGTGCCTCACATGGACTCAGGGATGGGACGTGGGCTGACATGGGCTGGCTCACACAGGGACCCAGGAAAGCTAGAGCCCCGCAGCTGGTGAACACTGTCCATGCCCACTGGTTAAAACCCCTGGGCCCACCTGGACCAGGGCCCGAGCGGGCACGTGTAGGAGACAGAAGCTGAGATACTGGGTAATTTAAGTCATTGTGGTTCCCATGACCCCATCTTCACCAGTTCTATGGTGATGTGCAATTTTCGAAGGGGGCAGGGGCCTGGAACCTGGGCCCACCGTCCTGCCCTGCGATGCTGTCTGGGGCGGACAGGACCCCGTGGGACTGGCGAGGAGTGGGGAGGGCCCCTGCTCTGGGGTCTGGCCAGAGGCTGCACCACTGGGGGGCAGCATTGCCCTGGCAGACACCCCTAGGAGGACCTCTACAATGCCCTGGTGTCCTCCGTGCCTTGTGCCACCCAGGACCAACCCAGGGCCCTGCCCCGCCTTCAAAGCTCCCCCCGGTCCTCTGCCCATGACCTGCTCTTTCCCCTCGGGCCCCTCCCAGGAGGGGCCTCTCGGCCTAGGGGCCTCTCAGAGAGCTTCTCCGTCCAGAAGAACAGACACGAACAGGACTGAGAGGATGAAATAGCACATCTGGGGAGAATGAGAACCTCGGATCCCTCTGCCCTCCTGGGCCGCCAAGGTGGGAAGTGCCACCCGCTCCCTGACCAGGGGCTGTGGGGGATCTTCAGACCTACAGACCAGAACACCGAGGAGGAGAGGGGTCTGCTGGACGTGGGGTCAGACCTGAGTCAGCAGGATGGTGGGGAAGAGGCCTGGGTGACTCGTGCAGCTTCCCTGTGGTACCCCAGGGGTGCAGAGCCCACTGCCCTCGATGGGTGGGGACACTGACCTCAGGGTGTGCCTCCCACTTCACTCTGCCTGAGGGAATGGGGTGTCCTTGCCACCACGAGGCTCCCATGCGGACCCCGAGGAGGCTGAGTACAGGGCCTGGGTGCTGGACGTGGTGGCAGGAATTGGCCCTGACCACAGAGAGGTTAGCGGGACTGGCCGCGGGAAGGCCCAGGCCTCCGTGCCCCTTGACCTGGCGGATGGGTGTGGGAGCTCCCGGGCCTGGCTCCCCTCCCCGTGCTGCTGCATTGGGCCCAGCGTGGCCGTGGAGGGCATGGAGCTCACAGCCCTGTCCACACCAGGAGGCCAGGCTGGCAGACACCGAGCCACAGCTACCCCACAGCTTCTCCCTCTGCTCTCCTTTCCCTACTGTGTCCACGGGCGTCCCCTGGGAAGCTGTAAACAGTTCCAGGTCCTCTGCAAGGTGGCAGGGAGTAAGAGCAGCCCCTGGACCACCATCAGCAGGGCCTCCACGGTCACGTAGGTGACTCCCATGTGACCGTTGCTCTCAGAAAGTCATGTCAGCGTGAACTGTTAGCTTTAATCTTGTGCCATAAACCACCTTCTCTTTAAAAGTTTAAATAAGCAGAGCCCAACTAACAAATAGATTTTATGTTAATTTCTGGGGAAATGTGGAAATCACTGTGCAGCCTCGACATGAGGCCTCCCCAAAGCAAGGGAAAATGTGGACAGACACACAAATGAAGAGCTAAATCCGCTGACTTCAGGCCCAGGGTGGATCACCGCAAGGGGCTTGTTCCCAGGACTCGGGGGCACGCAGGCCTGGCTGTGTGCCCACCGGCATAGAGAGAGCAGCCCCCCACCGTGTGCAGCAGGCCCCCCACCCAATCAAAGAGGAGACCCCAGCAGCTGGAAAGCAAAGTGGCAATTTGATGCCTGATCATTTGGATGACAGGGAAGGTGAAAGCATCGGGGGCTGGAATTATCTGTCAAAATCTGTTTTTCCAAGTAATAATTAAAGTGTAAATCTCTAGAACATCTTCGGAATATTTCTATAATGTGTTGGGTGCTGTTTACTTTTTATCTTGCAAGAATCAAATAATTTTGCGCCCGTGTATGTATCAGATGCAGTTTCCTTTGGGGTAACAGTTCTCGCAGGAAGGGCTTTCCGCTGACTGTGGACCCCAAAGACACGGGGGGATGTGCACACCCACTCTCGTCTGTCCCCACAGTGCATCCGCGGACGGAAGGCCACGCTGGAGGAGCTGCAGACGGTGCACTCGGAGACGCATGCTCTGCTCTACGGCACAAACCCCCTCAACAGGCAGAAACTGGACAGTAAGAAACTTCTAGGTATTTCAAGTCCTTCTTTACCTTTACCACCCAAGGTGGTGTTTCCAGCCCCGTGCCCACCGGTCCCATCTGTGACCCCCGGTGGTGGCAGTGGCGGCTGTAGTGGCCACAGCGGTGGCAGGGACCACCCTCCTCGAGGCACCCACACCAGGTACCAAGCTGTGGGCTGGAGAAGGGTCCCAGTGGCAGCCTTACCCGGACTGGCTGCTTTCGTGCCCAGCTCCGCCACGTGCTCTAGAAACAGGGTGAGAACCAGTGGTTTTGCAGAACGTCCTGTAACAGCGTCACAACCCGAGGCCGATGGGGGTAGGGGTACTTGAGCTCCGGGCTTGCCGTGAACCTGGATCTGGGAGAGGAGAGGGCCAGCCTGGAGACGGCTCTCTGCAGGGTCTGGGGCTCTGTGCTGGCTGACAGGGTCTCCTGGCAGCTGGGACTTGCCGACGGGCTTCCGCTGCTGGCGATGCGGTGGGAGTCTCAGCAGTGCGAGTCAGGAGCCTCCAGGCCCCCTGGGCACCTGGGCACAGGACCCCCCACTTCCATCCCCACCGCGCTCATGGCCCTTCCCTGGCACTTCTCGCCCCTGCCTCCCGGCCACCTTGAACCTGCAGGTACATGGGGGGCCGGTCCTTCTCCGGTGTCTCTGGGGGCTCCACTCAAGCTGTGTGGGGTGATCCCACCATGTGCGTGGGCCCCTTCACACGGGAGTGCATTCACTCGTTCATTCCCTCTTTCACTCCTTCTGTCACTGTGCACTGCCACAGGGAGCTCATCTCTGTGCTGGAAATCCCATCAGCACAGAGCTGCCCAACACAATGGCACTGGCCCTTGTCCATGGAGAACATGGAGCTGGTGGCCAGGAGGAGACCTGCGGGTTCTGTTCTCGGGTGGCCTGTCATGCTGCTTCCCAGCTCCACTGCCCTGTAGTAACCAGGCTTTTGAAAGACATCACCACTTGCTCCGGTAGACAGGAGGAGCCCCAGTGGCAGGAGAGCCTGGAGGCTGGAGAGAGAGCAAGTGGACAGCAAGTGCCACAAAGTGCCCTCCAGCACTGTGGACAGAAACCACCGACGGCACCCACAGACTCAGATGGCTGGGGTTGGCCACTGCAGAGACCCTGGGCCAAGACTGGAGGGTAGGGAGTGGTCAGACCAGGGGCTGGGCCAGAGGTCCTGAGAAGCATGCCCTCCCACACCCTGGACAGAAAGGGCAAAGGGCTCCCTGGCCGGAATGGATGTCAGGAACAGAGCAGGGCAAGGTACCAGCCCGCCTCCTGCTTCCCCTCCCTGCTGGGCTCCCCTTGTGCAGACCCTGCCCCCGGAAGACAGTCCAGACCCCACTTCAGAGCATGACCAGTATAGCAGAAGCTGACTTGAGGATGCCCAGCAGGGAACCCACAGTTCAGAAGGCCCCTGTGTGCCTGGAACTCCCAGCGGCTTCTAGGCCTCCGCCTGAGGAACAGAAGCCTGAGGATTATCCATGCCCAGGGAAGCGCTTCTCAGGGGAAAGTGAGTCTGAAACAGGGCAGCTCCGAGGACAGACCTCTGGGCGAGGTGGAGGATACCAGAGGAAACCAGAACTGTCTCACTACCCTGAAAGAGAGGAGCCACCACAGCCACGTAATGTGGACAAGAGCAGTGAGGAGGGAGGAGACCCAGAGCACTCAAGAAAGTCCCATCAGACACCATTGAGGGACTAGAGAGTCCCAGGCCGGGGTAGGTGCAATCAGTCCTCTGGAACACGGGAGGAAGAGAAAAAAGGAGCGTCTGGCGCCCGGGGGCTCCCAGGGAAACTGAAAGGAAGAGAAGAGAACATCTTGGAGCCATTAGGAGCCAATCCCAGAACCACCAGGCGAGCTGTGCCGCCCAGCCCTCTGAGGAGCAGAAGGGACAGACTTGGAACAGCGGGGACCTGGTGAGGTGCGCCAGCTTCTAGGGGAATGCCCCACAACACCAGTGCTGGGCAGAGACTCGTCCCGGCCTGAAGCTGTGGCCCAGCCAGGAAGGGCAAGGAGGAGCAGAAGCCATGCCCTCAGACATCCTTGCTCTGGGCTCCCAGAGGACATACCACACCAGTGCGGAGGGAGGCTCAGAGGCTGCATGCTGGGCCACGGGCTAGAGAGCCAGCCCTGCTGCGTCCATTCGGCTGCCATGACCAACTGTGCAGACAGAGGCTTGTCCACGGCGGGAATCTGTTGCTCACAGTCCTGGCAGCTGGAAGGCTGGGATCGGGGTGCCGCCCGGTTGGTGGAGGCTCTTCTAGATCACAAGGCCTCGCTGTGTCCTCCCTGGGGGCTGAAGGGAGGGAGCTTGGTGGGGTCCTTTGATAAGGCGCCAGCTCCATCCCAAGGGCCGTACCCTCATTGACCTGTCTCCCACCTTGTAATGCCGCCCCCCCAGTGGGCATCAGAAGGGCAGTGTGGGAGCTTTCCTTGGTGGTCACGGAAGTCAGGCCCCCTGGGATGGCAAAGGCAGGTCCAGGAGGCCTCCCTGTTCCCCACGTAGAAGCATCCAGAGCAGTGTGGCTGAGAGCCCACCTGTGGGCCTGCGCCCGGCTCTCCAGGCTTCCTCCTGCCCCTTCCAGGCCCTGCCGCATACACTGGCTGGGGGCTCACTGCTGGCACCCAAGACCTCCATCCCTGAAAGTGGGGCTGAGACCGAGTGCTCAAAAGAACATACAGAGCCACCCACCACTCTGGCCATGTTGCGGATCTGGTCTGTAGCCCACCCAGAGTGTGAGCCGGAGACCCCCTCCAGCCTGTCCTGTCATGGGACGCATCGCCTCCCAGAGACACTTTTGTTCTCCGCTCACATAGGATTTGTGCTCACTACTAGGTTTTGCAAAGCCCAGCCGTTCTTTAGGGTACAACACGGGAGATGAAACCATAAGGAAAAGTGTGGGGAAAGCTGGCCAGAGACAGGAGATAGGTCCCAGCTCCCTGTGGACACAGGTGGACTGGTGTGTTCTGTGCCTTAGGTCCCGGGATCTTTACCGTGTGGATTGCAGCATGCCCCCAAAACGGCAGCTGCAAGGGGACTGGGGAGGGGTTGCCCAGGGCCCTCCCCCCAGCCGTCATGGAGCAGGACTTAGAGGGTGGGGAGATTGAAAAATGGGGCCATAGCTACAGGAGGGCAAGTGGCTGGTGGAGGGCCTGGGGGTTATGGGCCAAAGAGGTGGGAACCTGGCAGAAAATGTCCAGAAATGAGACGGGTGCCATCTGGGCCCAGAGGAAAAGCTCTCTGGTGGGGGGCCAGACGGTTTCAGAAAGGAGCCTTCAAGGACGCAGACAGTGGGGAGAAGGTAAGCAGCCTCAGGTGGAGCTGAGCCAGGAGGTTGGGTGCAGGAGGCCCGCTCCCCAGAGTCCTGCATGACCCATCAGGAAATGCCACTCTTGCCATGGCAACATCTTGGCTTCCTGGAGGGTTCTCCAGCACGGGAAAGGAGCCCGTGGGCCCCGTGGTGTCATCAGTGCTGGCAAGGCACAGAACTAGGAAGCCCCGACCTCAGGGTCACCAGGACCTGGCCAGATGGTCTCACGGTCAAAAGCAGTGTCCGCTGTCACTAAGGCACTGACGTGGGCTCTGTCCCAAGGATATTGTGCAGCATCCGTGGCCCACCCACATTCTAAGTGGCAGGGCTCTCTCCAGTTCAGTTCCTCCTCCTGTGTCTGCGCCGGAGGCCACGTGGCGCTCCAGCCACCCCCAAGAGGCCTTTTGCCCCTGTGTCCTCTGAACTTGAGAAGTCGGCTAGAGAGAGGATAACCCATTTCCATGTTGCTGGGAGAGGCGGGCTCGAGCACACCAGCAGGAGAACGGACTGGGTCTCGGAGCTAGTTTCAAACTTGGTTGAAGACAGATGATAAGGAACGAGAGACAAGTGCCTATGGGGCCTTCAGGGAAGTGTGAGGCAGGTAGGGCCCGGAGCTTTCCTAGCAGCTGACTTCATCGGCCCCTCCTGGGCCCGGGTCAGTGACAGGGTTGCCCCTTCTCAGGTCAGGCCGACATCACTGGTCCCTGAAGCCCCCTCTCCTGTTTCTGGCCACTGTGCCGAAATGTCTTCCCATCATTCTCATCCCTATTTCTCCCCTGGCCCAGACACAGCCTTGCAGTGTATTTCATGTTCATTTCACTGTTGTGAAGAACACGTATGTTTATGTGGTTTACAGCAAGGATATCCCAAATCATTGTTTCCTCTTTCTTTTCTACTAATCACTGTTTAAAACCCCATTCCCGTGGCTACAAGGACACCTAACCGGTTACCTTCTCTCCCCCTGAGATTGGTTTTTAAATGTTTGAAGATTGTCCTAACCAGGAGTTCTACCGTCTGGTCCAGACATAGTAAAGTTGGCGATGATCTCAGGTGTTGCTAACAACCCTAATAGGGCATTTGAACATTGCTGTGTGAGTTGCCCTCCTGTTTTTGTGGAATCCACAAATTTCTAAGCGGTTACCGAGAAGGTCTGCGTGGTCACTGAGGTCATACCCCTCCACACGGCTGGGCTGACAAGGGCTGCATGCACCGGAGGGGTGTGGGGCCCAGCCTTCACGGTTCCCTGGGGTCAGGGTGTGTCTCCTGATGGCAGTCACCTGGAAACAGGGCCTGGTCAGGTGGCTGAGTGGTGCCTGGGGATGCTCAGGGTGGAGAGATGAGCCCTGTACTCCACCCACAACGACGTGAGGAAACACCAGTGCCCTCCCTACACCCGCGGGCCTCCCAGCACACCTCTCAGCAGCTGCCATGATGGGAAAAGTACGGTGGCCTTTCATGCCTCAGCTGCCATCTTTTTCTGGACAGATGTGGCCTCACCTAGGTCCCAAAGCCCAGGAGGCCAGAAAGGGCCAGAGGCCAGGGGCGGCTAAGAGGAGCTTCACTGCCACGGGCCATGGGAGCTGTTTTAGAACTGTTCTCTGTGCAGAGCTCCCTGCTTACCGCCCACCCAGGGGTGCCTGAGAGCCCACCTTTCCTCACTGTTTTGATCTTTGGTTGCTCGATAATGAGCCAAGTCAGGTATCTAGATGATTTACGTTATGTAGACAATATTGACTCTAATTTCAAGAAAACAGAACTCCAGTGTCTTCGCAGAAGCTCTTTTCCGTTCATCTTGGGCAGATGTGTCTAAAGTCCTCCTCACGGACCTGGAAGTTACCTGGGAGAAAGTGCCATGTTCCCGTGTCGGGAAAGTCCGTGACGCAAGAAGAGCTGGTCATGAGACTAGCCCTGGCACCAGGGGCCACGTGGGGCCAGGCACGTTTGCAAGGCTGGGCCTGTCAGGGCCACTCACCGAGCTTCAGTCAATGCCCTAGGCCGTAAGGCCCCTTTCAGGACACGGGACAAAGCAGGACCGTCAGCAGTTTGGCAGCTCTGCCCTCTCCTGCCCTGGACCTGCCCCCCAGCCCGTATTCTCCCTCCTGTTGGCCCCCTGCAGAGGGTCACGGTTGGAATTGGGCCAGCCCCTCAGGGGCCGCCCTCCTCAGCATTCCGCTTCCTGCCCAGCCAGCCCCCCATCCGCTCAGAGCTCTCTGTATTGGCTAACACGAGGGCTCAGCATTTGACGTGAGCACGTGGCAGCGGGAGCCATGGATCCAGGTGGTGACCCGTCAGCAGGACATGGCATGGAGGAGGCCTGGGGGGTAGGGGGCGCAGGAAGAAGCAGCATGAGGACTGTTCAGAGGCAGTGGGGGAGGGGTGGCCCCAGCGAACGTGAGCATCACAGGAGCTGCGGGGGGGTGCATGCCAGAGCGACATGGCCCCTGGTGGCCTGGAGCCTGGTGTGGTCCCTGTCAAGAGTTGGGATGAGATAGGCACAGACTGGGTCCTGGGACCCAAGACTTCTTTCCTTCCGGGGTCTCAGCAGTGGGATTCCTGAGCATCGAGAGCAGGAGCCTGTCTGGATCAGGCAGAAGGTGCTGGGAGTGGGCCTCCCCCTAGAGAACACACAGAGTCTGAAGCTGGCTTGAGGAACTTGCCTGGAGAGCCCTGGGGGCCACAGGGCAAGGTGTGGGGATCAGGGGGTAGCCAGGCAGCAGAGAGGCCCTCCTGGGTCAGCCCTGGCAGGGCAGCAGCCACACAAGCCAGAGTGTCACCCTTGGGGGGGAGCGGAGACTCTCCCCTTTGATAGGTGAGCTTTAGGCTGTTGTCAGCCAGCACAGGGTCACATTGAGGAAGAGGACAGTCCGTGTTTTTGTCCCCAAGGCACAGGGCTGAGCCCTTTGGGAGAGAGGACTTGCCCCTATGTCTCTCGGGCTGGGGAAGGGCTCCCGGATGGCCAGCTCCAACATGGTTTCTTAGCTTCATACCATCCAGGTGGACTCAGAATGTTTATAAATGGGGAGGGGCTGTCACTCTTCACATCCCCGAGAGTGCCCTCGGTGTCTGAAGGGCTCACCGGAGCCTCGAAACCCGGGAGTGTCAGGGCCAGTGGGCCCGCTCCCTGAGGAGCCAAGGTCACTTTCGTTAGCGAGATGTGCTGGGGACACAGCCTTTCGGGTTGTTTCGAGGGATGTATGTGAGCTCCAGCTGGAAGGAGAGGCTCACCTCTGGGGCCCATGCCTCAGAAGAGTGCTACGGCCATGGAGAATTCCAGGTCTTTCCACAGGGGCTGTTCCTCTCCGCCCGAGCCATTCTGCCACCCCCAACACCGGGGCGGCCCCCGCAGCTGACCACACAGTGATGGGTTGGTAGCCTTGGAACCAGTTTTTCCTTCGGTCCGTGGATACATGATCTGTAAGCGCCGTGTGGGCACCCTGTTTCCAGAGCCCATGCTGTGCTCCATGGAGGCGGGGCGCCTGTGAACTTGCTCTCCTGACCTTGGCTGTACTTCTCCCTGCAGGCTCGCTAACGTCCGTGTTCGTCAGGCTGCCCTGCGGTGGTGTTGGGGTAAGTATTTCTTTAATGTGTAAATAATGTCCTGTTTGTTCTCGGGGTCTCAGTGGCCGCAGAAATCTCTGCCCTGTTTTCCGAGGAGTGGATAATTGCTGCCAGGTGTTTTCCATAAACAGGGTCTGGCAGGCGGGGCTGCCCCACGCTCCCACGTGTGGCTTCAAAGGCCTGGGGGCCTGGGAGCATCTGGGGGGCCAGACCTGGGCACCGTCCTCCGGGAAGGTCGTCCGGCCCCCACGCTCACCTCGGGAAACGGGATCTGGTCTGTGGGGTCCCCTCCTCACCGACGGAGAAATAGCCTGCCCGTCGCTCAGTCCAGGGATCTGTCATGCAGTAGAGCAGTAGAGCAAGGGGGTGGGTGGTCCCAGCGCACACCCCCAACCCGTGCCGGCCCAAAGCCGGGACATGGGGGCATGGTGTGTACGGGCCACGTGCAGTGTGCAGAGCTGCTCACCAGGCTGAGCCTGCTGCTTTTCCACGAGCAGTGATGCCCTTAAGCAGACCTGCTCAGGCAGACCCTTATTCTGTGCCTGGCTTTCCCTAACCCAGTTGTGGGTGCCGAACTGGGAAGGATGCTCCCAGGCTGGGCATCCACCCCTGCCGGGGCACAGCCAAGGTCAGGCGGCCCTAGCCAGAGTTCCTTGTTAAGGGAGGGGCCAGAGCAGGCCCCTGGACCTGTTCTTCGAAGTTCTGTGGCGCAGGCGAGGGTGCGGCCAGCCACGGAGAGGCAAGGCAGGACAGACAGCGCGGACGGCGAGGCCGCCTGGGTCGGGGCTATGCAGCAGCAGAGCGCGTGCCTAATTACAGATGGCGGGGTGAGGCTCAAGGTCTGGATTCTGTTATGGAAATGAAACAAAATTGTTTTCTTCCTGAGTCTTTACAAAACTCACTGCTTTGAAAATTATCCCGTCAGAAAGAGAACAAACGGCATTTACTCATACTGCCACCAAGCCCCCTAGAGTTATTTTATTTTGTATTGTAAGTAGGCTGCAATCTCTTAATTCGGGGCAAATTTTTGGCCAGACTTGAAAAGGCTTGGATTCGGCTGCCCTGCAGCCAGTGTGCTGGGCAAGGCAGGATTTATAATTTGCAAATGAAAGCTACAGTCAGGCCCAGGGCCTGGAGCCAGGCAGTCCCCCCACCCCACCCGCATCGTGAGTCCAAGCCCAGCCCCCGCAAACTGACCCACCCCCACCTTCACATCCAGGCGCAGACGTGCTCCGGAGCAGGGAGATTGTGGGACATCCCGCGAAGGCCAGCTGGCCGGATGAATTAGTGGACCATGTGAGCCACAGCGTGTTTCAGGGATGGTCCTCTCGTGGTGGTTTTCCGTCATCACCTGTACGGGGAGGGCGGAGAAGCATAGTGCTCCTGGGGGCGTACCATGTCCCCTATGTGGGGGCCACCCCGGGGGGTCAGGAAAGCAAAGTAGAGTCCAGGAGCCAAAGTGTGGTTGGGAGCGTGGGTGCTCTGGGTAGTGACACGGATGGAGAGGCTGTTCCGCTTTTCCTGGAAGTTACTTTGATTTAGCATTTCGGGTTTGGGATGTCGTTTTCTCCTTAACTGAGCTAAGGAGAGGCTTTGGATCACTATAACTTTTTTTTCAAAGCAAATAAAAGAAACTTCCTCTATGCTCACCTCCTCATGGTCCCTAGTTTCCCCTTCAGGGGACTTGGTATGGTTGGATTCCCCTCCCTGCCAGGGATGTGGCCTTTTGCTGGCCCTGGGTACCCTGGGGCTGTACCCCCAGCTCCGTGGCTCCCTGAGGGCCATGATATGCCCAGAATTGGCTGCCCCAGGTGCAGCCCTTGTAAATATCTGCAGAAGCGGCCTCCATATTTCTTCCTCCTGTTCCTAGTGTTGCGGTGGGGAAGCGTGGAGCTGGCCTTTGCTCTTTCCTCTTGTTGCCACTCCTGCATTAGCGCCCGATCGTACTGCCACTGTGGCCCTCCCGGAGCCTCATGCCCCTGGCACTCAGGGCTGTACCCCGGCCATCCTGGGCCAGGCCAGCAGGGAGCCCGTGGCCAGCCACTGGAGGACTCCAGCCCTGAAGCCTCAGGATGTCTTGATGGGTTTTCTGAGGACAGTGACAGCCTGGGACCCGGTCACGCACTGTAGGCAGGACATCTGGGGGACCTTTCTGCCATGGAGTCAAGCACAGAGAGCCGTCAAAGCATGTGGAGGGTGTCCAGCCTCCCTCCCAAAATCCTCACGTGCTAGGGAGAAATCATCCGGGTAGGTTCGTGTAAACTACCTTCAGTCTTCAGGGGCGCAGCCTCTGGCTGGCCTGCCCCAAACGTCCTCACCCTCCTGGAAGGCGCAGCAGCTGGTGGGAGCCCCGCCCTGCCTGTCACTCCTGCCCAAGGACTGTCACCTTCAAAGTTACCGAGCGGGTTCTGCAGCTGAATTAGCTGGCCCAGGACAGTCGTGTTTGAATGGCTACTTCCCTGAATAGCAGTCCAGTGTACACCAGAGCCAGGCTTTGAAAGTTGAATATTAATGCTGGGGAGAGTCGGCAAAGTGCAGAGCGATCTTTGGACATTTGGAAGCTATTTAAAGAACACAGAGGTTTGGTCATTGAAAAGAATAGCTCTCACAGAGTACCGCTCCTCCGGAAATGGCTTGAACCCCTCATAAATGTATTTTCAGTCATCTTGCTTTGAAGATGAGGCTTCAAGCATTCACTGCAGGAAATCCGTCGGCCCCGCATAATGACCCGTGTCTCTGCCAGGTGGGCAGAGGCCCGTGGGCTTCTGGACAGACCTGTGCAGGCACAGGCTTGGCTGCGTCACCTCTGCGTGGGGCTGCCTGGTCCCTGTCATCCCAGAGCGTTCAGTGCCCAGAGGATGTTGATTTGGGAAGGAGGGGCGCTCACGTAGACTCGGTGGACTCCGTGTTACAGGCAACCAGCCTGTAAACGCATGGCCTCTTCGAACCTTCGCTGGGCTGGGTGCGTCCCCACGAAGGGCACGTGAGCCTGGCCGAGCCTCCAGCGGCCCCATAGTGGGAAGTGGTGCCCGGGTGCCCTTGACCTGGCACCCAGGGTGGCGTGCTTCATCTGGACCCTCCAGTCCTGCCCCCGCTGACTTGCAGAACTGCCTGCCGAAGTTTCTCGGTCCTTAACACCCACAGTAGCCGGAGCTCCAAAAGAAATCTAATGCACCTAAGTAAACAAATACACCACAACACAAACAAATTACCTGGTGTGTCTGTGCCACACACATTTCTCAGTCTGAGGTGGGGTGGCCCCCTAAGAGGGCCCCAGAGGGCTGGTTCCCCCACACCTGTCCCACTCTTGTCGCCAGCACACTCGTCCCACAGCCCGAGCGGCCTTTTAGAGTCAGCGTGAAGTCCAGCCATCCTGCGGGGAGGCCCGATTCCCACTTTGCTTGCATTTCCCTCTGCAGAGAGGGAGTGCTCCCTGTGCTTGCAGTGAAACCAGACAGACGAGGGGCATGGTGACCATGATGCCATTGCTCTGCAAGGACAGCAGGGAGCCCTCAGGAAGGGCATGTTTCATTCCTGCTGCATTTCGGGTTCTTTCCTTATTTAGTAATTTGTGGCCTATTTTCAAATAGGTGGGTGTGTGGCACCATCAGTGTGCTGGGATCTCAGAGGTGGCGCACACGGGCTTGGCAAGCCCCCAACTGTGCAGCCCCTGTAGGAGTGGGGGCAGAGTGGCAGCCACGATGCCACCTCAGGCAGGACCCTTGTCTCGGCAGGTGGACAGTGACACGATATGGAACGAGGTGCACTCATCGGGGGCCGCCCGGCTGGCCGTGGGCTGCGTGCTTGAGCTGGTCTTCAAGGTGGCCACGGGGGAGCTGAAGGTTGGTGAGCACCCTGCAGATCTGGGCCTGGAGAGAAAACTTCCAGGGGCTTCCTGGGCTGGGGGACAGTAATGGGGAGGACAGCTCCTGTCCCGGGGCAAAGGTGGGCCCTGCGGATCCACAGGACCACTCCCCATGTTTGTGGCGTCCACGGGATGGTGCAGCGGCTCACCACGGAGGTGGGGTCTTGGGAACACCTGACACTCTCACCACTGCTGATCCCCAGGAGACTTTGTGTATGAGTGTGTCATCGCCGCTGACTGTAGTAGACGTGCAGACTGAGAAAGGGAAACTAACAGTAATGTCCATCCGAGCGGACGAGCTGCCATCCCAGACCTGCTTCTGCCTCTGTCTCTGGGGCCTGTCATTCTGCAGAGGCACATAAAGGAACCTGGCCCGTCAGGGAGAGGGAGGGTGTCTGCACCGCTGTCTTGGAGAACCATGGAGATACTTCTTGGTGCCCCACCACTGGTCCTCACGTGGCAGTGTGGACCCCGAAATAGCCGTGGTGAAGCCCACTGGGTATGGCAGGCTGATGGGAGCTCTTGTCCACACCAGACGTTTGCAACATGGCGTCCTCCCCATTGGGAAATACGGGCTTGTGAATTCTGTAGCTCTTCCAGCAGCCCAGCCCCATCCTGTTACAGTGTCAGGAAACACTGATTCTTGAGACTGTTAGTAGCAGCGCGCTTCTCGTCAGGAGGGTCCCCTGAGGGTCAGGAGGGGCTCAGGACACACGTCTGCCCAGCTTCTCATCTTCACAGGGAAGATCAAGTCTGGCCCCTGTTGACACCCGTGGGCTCTCCCCACACGCACTTGCTCGTCCTTTGCCTTCATTCGCTTGAGGTGTCAGGTGTGTGTTCACCGGCGAGGACTCGATGAAATCAGTTACGGTCCCCACCGCATCAGAGGTTCCCCCTGGGAACTGCATTTCCCTTGCAGAAGCGTGCTGGGGAAACACTCCGGACCCCTCCCCCACACCAGCAGTCCACTGCGCTGCCTGGCACCCAGGCAAGAAGGGCAGACTGAATCAGGGTGGTTAGGAGAACAGGCCCCCGTAGGGGCACAGGGACCCCCTGAGGGTCTGCAGCCCGCACTCTGAGAACCACTGTGTGGGGCCTGTGCACAGGGATGGGCTGGTCCTGCAGCGTTGTGGGTGCAAAAGGTGGGGCCCCACATGCCTGTCCCTCACCCTACCTCCCGGAGCTGGCCCTGGGGGCACTGTGGCCAACCACGACCACAGAGCTTCCCACTAGTGAGATGAGAGATGCCTACTGAAGTCATTTTCGTGGCAAGGGCTAAAAGCGGTTTACAGACAGCCCTTTAAAGCATCAGTGGCTTCAAGGTCCTGGGGGAGGGGCAGCTTCTCCAGCCTCTGAGAGCCTCCGAGCTGCTGCTTCTCACTAAACGGTTCGCTTGTTTTCTGTGGTTCAAGTTAAGGCCAAATGCGGGCCGGAGTGTGCCTGTATCTTTGTTTGAACCTGCCAGCAGTCCACTCTGTGCTCATTTTCTCACTGACGTGAACCCCTCTTCCTCCCTGTTTCCCCCACCTGGTGTCATGTGCAGAATGGCTTTGCCGTGGTCCGTCCTCCAGGACATCACGCGGAGGAGAGCACACCCATGTAAGTAGACATGTGGCCATGGCAGGCCGGGGTGCCGGGTTCTGATTCCCTTTCTCAAAGGGCTGGGCTACACTTGAGTGAAAACGTGGCTCCAGAGCCTATGGGTTACGTTTTCTAATCGAACCAGGAACTTGCAAACATCAGTCTGGAGAAGTCTCTTCAGCCCTCCCTCTGTTATAAAAAATTGGCCTTAGAACAAGTTCATGTGGTACATCATTGTTCTAGAACATTCTGACCAAACCCCATGTGGCTGTCCAGCTGACCTGCTTATGGTCTGATACGGCTGAGGCTAACCTGACTCTGGGTGGGATTCTGATAGCCCTACTGTGCGCGCACCTGTGGAGCTGGAGAGGCAGCAAGTGTGGCGTGCAGATTGCCCTGGGGAGAGGCACTGGCAGGTAGGGACCCGCCTGGGACAGGGTTCCAGAGACCTGACTCTGGGCCTCACCAGCTGTGCACCAAGTACCTGGGTGCCTGGGCAAGACGCGGCTTCTTATGGGATCTGTGAAACCAGTCCAGCGAGTAGGACGGGCACCGTGGGAGGTGGGAGAGGTGATATCTGGGCTCTCCCCTGAGGAATGAGTAGCTGAGGGTCAGACGGCAAAGCAAAGACCGTGCAAACGGAGCTCAGCTGGGAAACCAGGAGCGCAGGGAGGGGACTCTGGAGCCTGGTCAGGAGCAGCCAGAAGAACCAGGCTGAGGAACCGCAGGCTGAACCTGGATTCCCGAAGGAGCTGGGACTTTCGTTCCCGGGCAGGTGGGAACCCTCTGTCCTCTGCATCCGGAAGTGAGAGCATCGGACCGTGGTTTGAGCAAGGACTCTCCTCTCCAGCGAGGCGGGGGTGCATGTGAGCTCCGAGAGCGGCTTCGGGTTAGCCTGTGCTGCCTTCCCCGAGAAACCCTGGGGCTCAGTCACACCATGACTCAGAACCCTCCCTGAGGGACAGGCTCCTGTGTGCTTCCTTCCTCTGAAGGCAGCTTTCTCATTTGATTCTAAGTTGTTGGATATTCTGGAGCAGGAACCCAAACGGACCCAGATGGAGCACAAAGGAGCATGTTGGGGAAGCTATTGGGGTGTTTGGGATGCACATGCCCTTGCTGCTGTGGGTTTCAGCAACTCAGAGCCTGTCATCCCACTGTGGGGGGCTTGCAGGTTGCTTGCCTGGGTTCCCAAAACAAAACCACCCAGGTTTCCCTGTTTCTGCAGTAATTCAGGCAAGGGGAATGGTCGGGGTTAGAAGATTGTTGGTTTTACTCGAATCCCATTGTTGGCGTGTTTTTGTACTCTCGAAGAAGAGGACTCTGCTATTGCTCACCGGAGCGACGTGTCTCACTGTCGCACATCTGTGTGCCTGGACAGATAAGCAGGAAGCAGGTTGGATAGGTGACCTCGCACCTGGGGAGCGCAGCGCCCCACGGAGGCTGGTCAGCGAGCGGCTGCAGATCGATCCGGGCCAGGGAGCGGGGCGTGCGTGTACATTGTGGAGTGGATTTCTCACTACGGGGCATGGCCATGTGCATGGGGTGGGGGGAGGACATGGGGGGGCCATCTGTCGATTGGTAGTGTCAATTGAGGGAGCTGTGCCTTGAACTCTCCTGGGCCTGCAGACGGTTCTGCCGCACGTTATGTGAAGACCGGTGAGAACCCATCTTCTCCTTCTGTCTCCGCTCATCTGCAGGGGCTTCTGCTATTTTAACTCCGTGGCCATCGCAGCTAAGCTTCTCCAGCAGCGGCTGGACGTGAGCAAGACCCTCATAGTGGACTGGGTGAGTGGGGCCTGTTCCCCAAGAGGGGTGGGTGTTGGGGAGCCCATGCGCTTCCCCATGCAGATAGCGTCCCATGTGCAGACAGGAAGGGGCTTTCTGTTTCCATCAACATTGGATTTGGAGACCTTAACTTTCTGGAAACTACCTGAAATGTAGAAAACAAAAGCTCAAACCTGTCACGAGGACTCCTCACATCCATCAGCTGGTCCTGCCGGTAGCTGGGCCTGGAAGTGTCTGGAAATGGGCCTGTGGTTGAGAGAAGCAACAGAAGGAGGATCCTTGGCGAGACCTTGTTGAGAGGAGGCTTGGTGGGTGGCGGGGGGGGGGGGGCGGGGGGGCGTAGCTGTGACAGCTACGAACTCACATGTCCACCTAAGGGCCTGGGCTACTCTCTCACACGCCAGATGTGGCACTGTGTGTCTCAATTCCTCCTGGCGGAAACCGCCTTCCCACTTCAGCCCGGTGACCCCTTCATGCTCTTAGCCTCCTTCCCTTTTCCTGTGGTGATGTTGCTTCTCACGGTCCCCCTGCCCCAAGAGGGTGAGCTCTAGTTTACAAACGCTGTGTCTAGTATCTGAACTCCCAAAACAAACCTCCAGCTTCTGACACTGGGAATGGACACCAAAGGGGTTCATTTTATTTTTTTCTCCCTATTCAGTTCAGTCTTTATGATTTGATAATTGCCTCAAGGGGAAAAGAAAGCAAATGCCCAGGAAGGATTATCCCACATACTGCAGGGTCCTTCTCCATTTGGGAAAGGCAACACCACACAACCCGGCATACCCAGTAAGATTCAGTGCTGGCCACTGGGCACGGGGCCCTGAGGTGGCTGAGACCCAGGGGCACCAGGGAAATCTGCCCAGGGTTGGCCCTCAGTGGGCTGGAACCTTTGTCCCCGTGAGCCTGGCGTCAAATGCAGTACAGTCCATGAGCACATGACTCACAGCAGCTCGTCCCAGCGCACAGTGTGGCTTGGTGGAAGTTGGTGGTCTTAGGAGAAGAAGACCGACTGGGACACACCTGGGGCCTGTTCCTTCGGTCCCCTCATCCCCGCTCCCTCCAGGCCCTGCTGGAGGTGTGTGCCGGTGCTGAGTCAGCTTTCCCCACTCTTGTAGGATGTGCATCACGGGAACGGGACCCAGCAGGCCTTCTACAGTGACCCGAACGTCCTGTATATCTCCCTCCACCGCTATGATGACGGGAATTTCTTTCCAGGCAGCGGGGCTCCAGACGAGGTAAGCAGGGGCTGCCCACTGGTGCGCCGGGCCGTCGGAGGGGCCGAGGTGGGGCTGCCTGGGATGTAAGAGCACCAGGATGCCCAGCCCTGCACACACACGAGCCCTGGCCTCCTGCTCACGCTCACCGCACACCGTCTCCGGCAGCAGTCAGACGGTATTCCGTCATGTGTGTACGCAGCCTTTATTTTGTCTGAAGTTCAAAGACAGACTGGACCTGATTTCTGGCTCTAATCTAGGCAGACCGAGAGTAGGCATGGGGCACCCCCCTTTCCTCTGGGCCCCTGGGCTTGTCCATCCCTCAGGCGGGGCAACAGTACCTGTCTGGGGCCACACGGGAGGGGGAATTGGGCTCAGAGCGTCCTCCGTGACACCGCCGATTCCCCCGCAGAGCCTGCCCTCCCTGAACAAAGGGGCCCCAGCACCCAAGGGAAGGGTGTCTTCAGATTCTGGGTCTTACTTCTTGGAATGAAGTAGAGAAGGATGGCCTCATTCATGGATTTCTCTGGGTGCCCCCCAGGGCATCTGCAAGGCCCCACTGTCAGTCTTCCCGCGCCACTTGGCAGCTCCCAGAGCTCCCCAACATGCGAGTGGCCGACGGCCCCGCAATCTGTGACCATGCTCCGCTGGGGAAGTCTGCAAGTCAAAGGCCCTGGGGGCTCTGCTGTGGGGCCCCGAGGGTCAGGTGCCCTGATGGGTCTCTGAACAAGGGTCCGTGATGGGAGCTTCTCTCTTCCATGCAGGTGGGCACGGGGCCAGGCGTGGGCTTCAATGTCAACATGGCTTTCACTGGTGGCCTTGACCCCCCCATGGGAGATGCAGAGTACTTGGCGGCCTTCAGGTGAGTGTCCTGGCTTTCTGTCCCGCAGGGCAGTCACGAAGCAATCGAGTGCCACTGCCTCGTCCCCAGCTCTTGTTCCGTTTTCCTGATGTTCTCCAGCCTTGCTCTTCTTCCTGCACACGCGGACACATATGGGCTGTGGCTCCAGTCCCCCTTGTGGTGCCCAGCAGACATGGGCATTTGCACAGTTTGGAGAGATGGGAGCCGGGGTGATGCGCACGGCTCTGCGGACACGTGTGTATGCGTGTCTGCGGATATGTGTGCACGTGGCCGTGCATGTTGAGGCATTCGTGCAGGTGTGCCCATGTGTGCACATGCGTATCTCTGGTGGTGCGACTCCATTCAGGGACTGGTCTGTGAGCATTCTGCTGGAGCCATGGCCCCCTGCTCCATGGGGACCTCTGTGGGCCACAGGAGCCCTCGCAGCATCTCCTGGCTCCTGTCTAAACTCAGCATGGTGGTTGGCTTTGAGCACACGAGTTGCTCTGTGGCTGGAAGTTCCCTTCCCAGCTGCTCCGTGGCTCACAGAAGCAATGGCTCAGGTGTGACGAGGCCGGGGCAGGAGGGTAGCCTCTCGGGCAGGGCGGCCGTATTCCCAGGTTGGAGCCCAGCACCACCCTAGGTGCTTCTCTGCCGAGATCATCCCCTGCATCACTTTTCCTCTTATCTCATTGGTTTAACATTGATGGTTCTTCTTACTCCTGATCAGGAAGGAATATAATTCTGGCAGTTGCTTGTCTAATTTAAGGGAGAGGGACGCCCCCAAATGGTACAACATCTGGAAGTTCGCCAGTGCACACGGTCGCCTGCCAGCAACTCGAGGTCCAGACGGGGCAGCACCAGCAGTGGTGTCCTCCCGGCTGTCCAGGGGGCACCCTGCAGCGAGCACCCCTTTATCCTATCCCCGCCCAAGAGGTGGAAGCCCTCTTGGGGCACCATGGGGCCAGCTCTGGCGTGGGCAGAGGGTGGCGCTGTGCTAGGACTGGGATACAGTGTTGGGGGCGGGGGGCTCTGCATGACCACGCCTGCTCATGGCCAGGCTTCCACGGGACCACGTCCCTTAGGTGCTCTGGTCGCAACATGGGGACACCCGGCTCCGGGAGGTTGTCCTTCAGCCCCAGGGACCCCCCACCCCCACCCCAGACCCCCGCCCTGGGCCAGCCTTTAAGATGAACCCTTCGCTCTGAGTTGCTGTTGACATTCTGTTTTCATCTTTTGCCAAGCGTGTAGACGATGATACCTTATCAAATGAACTTTGTAAAGCTTAAATAGCTCCTTTGAAAAGGAAAATTGTTTCAGGATTGGGGTTTTTTTATTGATTTTAATGTAAAATAGCACTTTGAAGTTTACAATTTATGGTTCCCTGGGTATCGATCGATGGGGAAAGAAGGGTCAGGATCCGCTTTCCCCTTTCTTCTGTGCTTCTCCCCCTGGTCGGGGGGTCCCCCAGGGACAGTGTGTGCCTCGGGGGCAGCACCTTGTTACTCAGACCCGTTGCCTGCCACGTTGCATTTCAGGAGATCAAGCCTGAGATGAAGAAGAGATAAGAAAGGTGCCCCTAATGAAATCCAGAAGGAGCGGCACTTTCTCCCCGGGCTCAGATCGAGGAGAAACGGCAACCCTAATTCAAACCAGCGTGCCGCCAGACGGGCTTTGAAGTCTGCCGAGCCCAGGCGAGGGCTCTAGGCGGACAGACAGCACGGTGCACTCTCAGCCCTCGCCTGCCTGCCGTCTGGGGGCGAGCAGGTCGCCCGTGCCGTCAGGAAATGACACTGGGATTACGTGTGCTTCTAAATCGCGACTTTCATTTAAATGTGATTTTATAAAGTTTATCAAAGATGTCAGAGAAACTGGATATTTGGAAGTGGTAACTTTAATCTTTGAATGAACTGAGATTTGCCTTTAAATTGAGCAGCCGAGCAGATTGATTTCACATCCCCCAACCTTTCAGGCATGACCTAAAGATTGACGCTCTTTCAACTTCTGTTACTTCCATAAGGTGTTTTGGGGGGTGGTTAGGGCAGCTTTTTTTTTTTTTTTTTAAAACAAAAAACAAAAATATTTTTTTGTTGTCGTGGTGAAATGCACAGAATGCTTCCTGTCTTAGCCTCGTGGCACATGCTGTTCAGTGGCGCCCACCGAGCTTACAGCGCCCAGGCCAGTCCTCAGAGGCTCCGCCTCCCGTCTGGGACATGCCGTTGTGAAGACATCGGATGCCAACCCTTGGACTTCATTTACCGAAGGCGGTTATGTCTCTCGAAGGGCATCCAAGTCTTTTCCCATGTGGACGTTTTACCCGGGACGTCCCATGGTGATTAGAAGCAGAGTGCATGCACACATCCAGTCCCATCCTGGAGGGTGGTGCAGCGGTGGGATGGAGCAGGCCAGTGCAGTGATGGGGTGCTGAGACACCTGCCCACGGCAGGACAGAAGCTTCCTGGCTGAATCCTGGAGGAATGAGCCCGGGACAGGGTGTTAGGCCTCCCCATGGGAGGAGCCCTGCAGGTGCAAACCCGTGGGCATGTGGGGCCATCTCTGGGGACGAGAACTGTGGTCCTGTCCATCAGGGAGCATGTCCGGGGCTCTGCCGAGACAACCAACATCTGGCCATTCCATATCTATCTAGTAGGAGCTTTTGGGGGGACTCGGGTCCTAAACACTTGTTGCTTGGAGTTGAGTTCATCAGGGGAAGTCAAGGTCCTGCCAAGAGTGGGGCAGGAACCGCAGAGGAAACCTGGGGACACTGAGGCAGAGAACCCATGGGTATGTGGGGCCACCTCTGGGGACGTGGGCATGTGTCCCAGCACCCCATCACTGCACTGGCCTGCCAGGTTGTGCTCCTAGCAAATTGAGGGGAGCAGCTGGGAGAGGCCTGGGCTGCGGTGTCCGGCCTAGGAGAGACTGCTCCTCGGGCTAGTTGTGGGTCTGTAGGACGGCCTCAACAGGCAGCACTGCCCCTGCTGTTCATCCCTGGTGGTGGGGGGTGGCAGGGAGAGAGGAGGGACGTCCCAGCATCACCAGGGCTGGGTGAGCACTGCACAGAGAGCTGGGAGGCATGTGGGGCCTGGAGCCATGGGGGTGTGGGGTTGGGGCATAGAGGAGATGGGTCGGCCGAGGGCCTGGCCCAGTGTCTGGCCTTGCCCTGGGGGCCTATGCAGTCTCGCCATCCAAAGTGCCCATGGGGTGGGCATCACTGTCGGGGAACAGCTGGAACACAGTGCTGGGTTCCCATTTCTGTCTGTGTTCTGACTCGCTGGAATCTTTGGTGCACCTGGTGGCCTCGGTGATGTGGCACTCCCAGGGCTTTGCGGCCGTGCTGCTCAGAGGCTGGGCCCGCTGTGCAGGTCACAGACTGAGAGCAAACACGCCAGCCCCTCCCGGTCCTGGAAGCAAGGGTTTGCACAGCACACAACAGGAGGAGTTCCCGGTTATCAAATGCTGTGGTTCTTAAGGTTGTGCGTCAGCCACCAAGGGTGCCAGTCTCCTGGGAGACGGGGTCCATCCATTCAGGAGCGGCGGTCATCCATCCTTTGGGCGGTTCCACCTCCCATGAACTCTCCAGCTACAGACGCAAAGCTGCGGCCTCTGCCGTGTGGGCTCTCCGGCACCTCTTGATAGGAGAGGTTTGTTGGCCAGCGGTGTGGACCGTGTTACCAGGGCCCGTGGAGGCCTGGTCTGCCCTCCCACGCCCCCCCAGTGCTCTCTGGCATGGGTGGGCACAGCCCTGACGACAGCGCCATGGACCCAATGGCCTCCGATAACCATGAGTTTGGTGCGCTTTGTTCTGGGCCCAGGTTGGGAGACAAATCAAAAGGCCATTTCCTTCCAGAAACTGAAACCAACTGTTGAACAGGTGACTGTGTTCAGTCTCCCCTGTGGTTTTGGAGACATGTTCGTGCACCCTGCATATTCTGATGTCCGCTGGTGGCTTACGAAAAACCTGCTGTTCGCTCTACGTGCCCCATGAACGTGCCCAGCACGATCACGGCTGCGGAACAGCCCCAGACTGACAGTGGGCACGCGCCTCACTTGCAGATGGTACTCCTGCCACCCCGTCTGTCGTGCCAGCTCGCACCCATCCTGGACACACGGCCTTCCTCCGTGGAGGTGCATGGCATGGCCCGTGAGCTACAGGGGTGAGGGACGGGCTGTATCTGCACAGAGCACACCAGCTGCCTGCCCCGACAAGGCCACAGGAAGGGAGTGGGCAGTGTCCCGGGGCTGCTCCCAGGAGGAGCAAGCAGACAGGCCCAGGCTCTGTCCCTCAGACTGCTCTGTCCCCTAAGGACCTGCCCCACAGCCAGGACACACAGAGGGGGCCTCAGGGGACACAGTGGTGGTGTTGATGGTGGTGTTCCTGAGAGCTGTGTGCTATCTGCTTTCCTACGGTAAGGGCTGCACCAAGTATGGATACCAGCCCATCTCCTCCTGCCTCCGAGGGGACAGTGGACGGTCTGCTGCCTTGGGGAGCTCTCGCCCACCCCCTATGGCCCCAGGCTGCCCTGCAGGAGGTCTGAGATGGCCCCGCAGAAACACTGCCTTTAAAGTGATCGTTTGAGAGAAGGGCTTCTGTAAACATTTAGATCTCTTATCACAGACTAAGTTCTTTGTTAAAATTTTGTTCTAGAAATAAAAGGCAAGGGAGGCCAGATTCACATTTCCTTTGTGACATCTCTGAAGTGTGGGGGTCCTGAGCAGGATGATGACATGGGGTTTCAAGAAGTCCAGCGGGATCAGCCGCATCCAGCCCCCCTTCTTGAAGGTGAAGAAGCAGAGTCCCTCCAGGGGCAGTGACATTTCTCAGGGCTCCCGAAAACTGGCCTGGAGACCGCTCTGCGCACCCAGCTCTCAGCAGCCCTGCAGCCCTTCTCAGCCTACATAAGTGACTGAGAGGACAACCCAGAGGCTTCCAAACCAGGAAACTGGAGTGTATGTGCACATGAGCAGCTCGTGCTTGTGCGTGGCTGGTGGGCCCATGGCCTGTTCACACACACAGACATGGGCTTTCATGTGTTGTTTTGATTGGCTTCGTGGCCATGCCACACAGCAAGTGTAGATGCCAGGGTTTCTCTTGGGGCTAACTTCCTCTAATGATGATTTTAACAGGGCTATTTTTGTAATTTTGTCGGGGGATTAGAAATGGACTAGCCCGGAGGTCCTTCAGAGAACTAGGCCCACCACATGCGCTTGCTGCAAAAGCAGAGGTGCTTTGGGAATGAATCGTTGTCTAAATAGGCATGTGTGGTTGTCACGGAAGGAAGGTCTTGGCAGTGAGATCACACCAAACGCAGGGCTGAAACTGTTGTTCTGCCCAAAGACAAAGCCTCTGTGACAGGAACTCCATTAAAATAATCAAAGAACCATCTGTCTGGACAAGTGTAGACCGAACCTGCTGGCCGTCGGGTGCCCACCGAGGGAAAACAGGGCCTCCCGCAGGAAGGCAGGCCGTGTCTCCAGCCGCAAGGTGAACCTTCCCCGGCTGCTGAGGTGCTCCCCCGTGCTCCCGCCCACACCCGGAGCCTTCTACCTTCCGGCCGCCAAGGCAGGACTGTCAGCCCACACTTCGGCGTGGGCCCTGAAGCGAGCAGTCTGCTTCAGAGACTCTGGGCACACTTTCTGTTGACAGAACCTGAGGACTTCCATAGCATCTCAGTGCACACGAGGAAGCATGCTGCAGTCCAAAGTGGGCATGCACACTAAAGAACTTCCAGAGTCGGCGTGATGGAGTCTAAAGTGGGCCTGGGCCACATCCCACCATTTGAGATTTATAGGAACATACCACGCACACATGTTCACAAACAGGTGTGGCCACTTCCCAACAACAAGGGCAGCGTGAGTCACGGCCCCAGGTCCTGTGGCCCAAGGACGACATTCACTCTCTGGCCGTCGGCTGGAATGTCTGCTGCTCCCTGGTCAGGAGTCACGGGATGTTCCCGCAGCCCCAGACAGCTGGCCCCCTGGCACAGACCTAGGTCTCCTGCGGCCACTTGCACAGCCCGGAACAGACGCCATCTAGAGGCGGCTGCATGAAGTGGGCACGGCCTCAGAGGAGAGGAGAGAGAAGTGAGAGCCATGTGAGGCTCGGGAGCCAACCCTGGCCTGTGACCACCCAGTTGAGGTTCTAGAAGTGAGGTTCTCGGCTGGCCGAGCACCTGCGTGTGAAGCTGGTGCCTGTCCGTACAGCTGACCTTTTCAGTGCCTGACTTGATCAGAGGGGCTTGCTGGCGGGGTCTTCGAGCAACGGGCCATGCCTGTCCCACACCTCCTACAGAGGTGGTTGGTGGGATCCTAACTTCCTGTGTAGCATTCCGGAGTTCCCATCGCTTCACCCCCTGAAATCAGAGGGACTGCTCTAGAGGATCGCAGTCTAGAATCATTCCGAGAGGAGAAACCACGAATTTTTCTTGCATTGGCCAGTGCTGGCGCTTTATGAAGTTGACTTTGCAGACATAAAGGGCGGATTTCAGGGCAAATTTTGTTTTGTAATACAAGGCCTGAGAGACTGTGGAGGCTCTTGTCCCAGCCCTGTTGTGCTTTGGGCTTGGTGTTCCTGCTTACCTGACCGTGGGCCAGGCTGGGGGCCTGCGACCAGCTCTCTGTGTGGGCCTCTGAGCACACGTTTGACCGACTTGAGAGTCAGAGGTGATTCGTGGGACTGTATGCCATTGGAAGCTGTGGGAGTGGGAAGCAGGTCTTTGATGCTACAGAAACCTATTCTAGCCTGCGGGAGATAGGGAGAGTTGGGCTTCCCGTGACCACAAGTGAGAGAGGAGGCCCACGTGTCCAGGGTGCATGGGTGACAGTGAGCTCCCTCCAGGCCCACTGCAGGCACACGGCCCACAGGGAGGAGGGAGACTCTGGAGTCCAAGGTGGTGGGTTCAAAATCAAAGAAAGCAAGCGTAACTGAAAGATGAAGTGTTTCAGCTTCTCGTTGTGATACTTACACAGAGCTCAGAGCACGCATTTGTAGGACGAGCTGATGGAGTTCAACTCTGCTTGCCGTGGTTGTTTCCTGTTAAGTGTTTTTTCTACTTTTCAAGTGGACAGTTCTCCTTGTTTCCCCGGTATCCCTAAACCACTGAACTTCTCCCTGGGTGTTTACACTTTTAGCCTGTCTGTTCTCTTAAATCTGATCCCCACTTGTCCCTTTACGGGACCCAGGTGTCAGGTTAGCCTGGCAGTCACGCTCGCACGCATGCCTGTGGTCACCCCATCACGTGGGCTGCTGCTGTGGCTGTAGGTGGGTGGAAGGAACACACCAGGACCCCCTTCAGGCCAGGGCTGTCAGGGGCTCCACTGCCTCCCCAGACACACAGCTCTGGGTTCCTGGTACTGGGGGTAGGCAGTGGCCGTGCCTGTCTCAAATCGGCCATCTAGAACGAGTGCAGGGGTTGGGACAGCCGCCCACAGCTGCGGGAATGAGACAAGATGGGCAGGGATGGGGGTGGGGAGGACCTTCAGCAGCACGGACAGCTGGTGCTGGGGTGGGGCTGTAGGTCACCTCCAACAAACCAGCTGGGCTCCTCAAGAATCCTTGTGCCATAGCTTTGATGGGCATTTATACTGGGCTTACTGATTTGGACATTTAGGATATCAGCAGGATGAACCACGATCACACTGGGCTGACCTCCTCCCAAGTGTGAGCCATGAGATCCTAGCTCCCATGTGCAGCCCTCACCCTGCTGACCTTGAGACAGGGCAGGCTCTGTCAGTGGCCATCCACCCCCGTCCATGGCCATGTCCTCACCTGACCCCTGTCACCTTCTCCTTTGCAGGACTGTGGTCATGCCCATCGCGAACGAGTTTGCCCCAGATGTGGTGCTCGTGTCATCAGGCTTCGACGCTGTGGAGGGCCACCCCACGCCCCTTGGTGGCTACAACCTGTCCGCCAAATGTAAGTTGGGTTTGCAGATGGCCCAGGAGCAGTCTGGATTCTGCTGTGTTTATGGTTAGGTTCAAGCCTCCCCTTTGGTAACAACAGGAGGAGGCTGTCCTCATCATGTCTTAGCAGGAACATGAGCGCACCGGCCGCCCCAGCAAGCAGAGGGTGCGCAACAGGGCCGTGTGATCCAGGACACAGGGTTGCTCTCCTGGGGGCTATGCTCCAGCATGGACCTCCGAGCCCCCGGTAGCCCATGCAGTGACCCAGCAGAGGATCAAGAGGGAGCTGTGTGCCCAGCACCCCTCCGTGCACAGCCAGCTGCTGCCATCTGTGTTCAAGACCCCCAGGCTCCCCCTGACTTAGGAGGGTTCTGTCGTGGGGCCCCGCAGTAAAGTGGGTGCAGCAGTGCAGCCAGGAAGGTGGCCTCGTGCTCTCCCAGGGCACCAAAGAGGGATGCGAATGGCCCAAGGTAGTGCGTTAGGATTGCGCAGGTGCAACCTTTACTGAAAGCGACTGTTGCGAAAATGTGCTCACGTCATATGAGCTGTAGGCGAGTTGGGATCACTGCAGCCTCATAACAACGAATAAGTTCAAAAACATTGTGAGTATTACAGAAATGTGACAGACACCAAGCAAGCAGACACTGTGGGAGATCAGTGGCCCCAATGCACCCGATTTGGGGCAGCCACTGACCTTCCCTCTCTGAGAGATACATTCAGGGGAAGCATAGGCTGGGGTGCACCCAGGGTCCTCACGGCAGCCTCAGGGCCTGCATCCCTGTGTCCGTCAAAGACAAAGCCCAGCCTTTGGGACATTTCAGCCTCACTGGGCCCGCAGCCGCCGGACAGCACAGCCTAGACCTGGGCCCTGTGTGCTGACGGCAGCAGGTGGTGGGGCCGCTGTTCAGGGGCAGTGGGGTGGTTCGGCTCCCATCAATGCCAGCCAGTTCTGGCATGGATGGGAATCACTGTGACCTGCCAGGCACTTTCTGTGGACAAGGGGAGATGTGAGTGCGGGAGGGTGTGCTGTGCTTGTCGGAGAAAGTCAGACCCACTGGACATGGGGTGAGAGTCCTGGAGGGGCCCGCCCAGGGGTGTGTGTGCCCAGCACACTGCTGACTGGAACCCCTGGGCCTCTGGTCCGTAGGCTGCATGGGCACAGCTGTGGGGATGCACTCATGCTCCCCCCTCCGCGGTCCCAGCAGGAAGCTGAGGGCTCCTCCTGGGGTTCCTTCCTTCCTTCCCCCAAGCAAGATGATTTGCGGCGTTATAAAATCAAAGCACCCAAACCGTAATTCCTACTCTCAAACAGATCAAAAAGAATCCCGAACTGAGATTCTTCAACGACTGTGTTCCAGGCAGACCTGGCTTCCATTAGGTTTCAGAGCGCCGGCCCCCTGGGTCTCTGTAATGTGATGTAATGCGTTTCTGGGCGCTTTGATCGGCGGCCAGACGTCGGCTCACGGCCCGTCCTCGCCCTCCGCTTGCATCTCCCGTTTCCTCTTGCAGGTTTCGGGTACCTGACGAAGCAGCTGATGGGCTTGGCGGGCGGCCGGATCGTTCTGGCGCTGGAGGGGGGCCACGACCTCACGGCCATCTGCGACGCCTCGGAAGCATGTGTTTCTGCTTTGCTGGGCAACGAGGTAGGACAGCCAAGGGGCCCAGGGCTGCTCTGTGCGCGGGCTCTGGGTTCACGCTCGCCCTACGGTGGGACCGTTACCCGTTCGATGAGGCCCTCCGGTCTGCGGGGAGGGAAGCAAGTGAGAGGACTGTTGTGAATCCCTTTCTCTGTAAAGGGGTTCAGGGTCCTATACTTTAAGGATGCTCAGCTTTGCATGTGGGTTGAGAGTATTTTAATCTCCTCCCTTCCTTCCGTGTGGACAGTCCACTCTTGGAGGGGTTCTCAGGTAAGTTCTGGGGGCCGTGTCACCGGGCCAGTGTTGCAGGCTGGGGCTTGGAGCCCCGCCTCCCTGCTCTGAGCCCATAGGTGATGCCCGAGCCGGGGGCCCTGTGCTGTGTCCCCACTGAGGCCACGGGACAAAATCTGGGAGATGCTGGCTTGTACAGCTAAGCTCAGAGGGTCTGGACAAAGGGAGTGAAGAGTTCAAGGGAGAGAGTCCATGGGAGCCTCATGTTCTGGAATGACACTGGTCCAGGGCCCGTCCCCCCTGGCTGGCTGGTGCTCCCCATGGGGAGGGCTGCCTGGCTGGGGGTGGAGCGGATGTCGGGAGGGGAGGTGCCGCCCTCCACGGGATGCTCTGCAGCTCACTGAGCCCCTGAAGTTTGTGACATGAAACCTACCTGCAACTTCCACTTTGTGCTCTTCCTGAAATTCTCAGTGCATCCACAGGCCTTTGGAGACGGGGTCCTGTACCTGCCTCCTGCATCCCTGGAAGGAGCGTGGGGCGGGTCCCAGCCCCTCACAGCACCACCCACTCTGGTTGCTTGCTGCTGCTCTAGCATAGCACTTGGGTCCCAGAAGCAAGTCAGCTGTGGCTCTGGGGAGGGTGGGCAGGTGTCTGGGTCCCCGGCCTAGCCTGCAACAGGGAGGTGCTGGGGGCCATGCTGGGAAACGCCTGGAGGTGGCCCACGAGTTCTGTTCCCATGCCGTGCCTGGGACTCATGGCCCCTTCCTCAGGAGATGAGATGGGCATATACAGGTCTGCAGTGTGCGAGGACACCGTCCAGGAGAGCAGGTTCCCTGGGCGTCCAGTGGGGCTGCCATGGTCCCTGTGCCAGTCACCCTCCTGCTGGTCACCACCAAGATTCAAGAGAGCATGAGCAACAGGGCCCTGGAATGAGGCTGGAGGACACACAGCTCAGGACAAGCCATACCAACCACATAGCACTGACCCCACATGGCACAGGTGGTGCTGGGACACCCCGGCCACTTGTGGGGAGTCCCGTCCTGAGAAGGCTGAGAGAGCAGAGTGGCCTGAAGGGTGGGTGCCAACGAGGCCGAGGTGGAGACTACCCCATGTCCCAGTCGCTGGTTGAGGAGGCCCTGGTGAGGAGGGCGCCCCTCCCACTGCACTGACCCCTGTTGGGAGATGCCAAGGCCAGACAGCCCTGAAGCCCCGGGAGAGGGTGATGTGAGGAGCACCAGCCACTTCCCCCGAGCAGGGCTGCCCTGCCTGCCCTAGGAAGGCCCCCCACTGAGGTTCCCCTCAGGCGCCTTAGACATGTCAGTGGGGCCCTGTCCCTGCGGTGTCCCAGCCTGGAAGCTTGAACTCCAGTTACGGTTCCTGCAGGAGGGACGTGTCCAAGAGCAGGTTCAGGCTTACCCTGACACTGCACTCCTAGAGCCTCGTCAGGGACACACAGTGCACGGCGGCACCCACAAGGCCTTTGAGGAGGGCCCTGATGGGAGATGCAAAGCGGGGTTCAAGCAGGCTCTCGAAGGCCTGTATCCAGTTTGACTGCCTCCAGCAAGAAGGGGCGGGGTGAGGACATGTAGACAGGTCTCCAGTGATGGGACGCAGGGCTCTGTCCTCAAGCCATTTGCAGTCAGTGTTGTTCCCTTTGACTCGGGTGAGCCACAGAAGGCCTGCTGCAGACACAGTAGGATGAGGTGTATGGCTTGTGCTCCTCCAGGCTCAGGGGGGACCAAGCTGACCACCACATGGCTTTTGGAGGCAGGTGTGAGGTCTGGATCCAGGTCCTGGCGTCAGCCATACGAGTGCAGGATCACGGGTGAACATGGCCTGACTTGGAGTTCAACCCTTGGGAAGCTCTGTGCGTGTCCTCTGTGTGAGCTGGCCCCAGCAGGAGTGGAAGGCCAGGTGACCCTGGGGAGTGTGGCACCAGGGAGGAGGGCCACAGTGTCTTACTCTTGGGTCCACTCAAAGCAGGGAGGAGGGCAGGGACCAAGTGGGCACAGTCTCTGGGCAGCAGCCTAGGAGAAACTCTTCCTGTGTGCTCTGGGGTGGCAGCCCTCAGGGGCTGGAGGAGGAGAGTCGAGATCCTCAGCACCAAGGCTGAGTAGGCCCAGCAGCCAGAGTCCCCGGCTTTCGGCAAGGAATGGCTTTGCATCTATGTGCCCCGTGGGCTCTGGAGCTCGTGCTCCCTGGCCGTTGGGGCAGGCTGTGGCCAGCCTGGGGCTGTGGGTGGCGGGCTTCAGGTGGCTCTGCTGTCTCCTCTCAGCCTTCTGTCACACATGCTGTTTACTTGAAGCTCAGTCACCGGAAGACCCCAGAGCCCTGTGACATGTCTCCTTCCTGGTCAGGTGGTTAGCAATGCACTCGACTCTTCTAGAATAAAATACCAGCCTGCATTTTCGACTTAACACCTTCCACTCACCGTCTCTTTACATAAAGCTGTCTTCTCCCCCCTTTTTTGTTAGAGTTTAGAGACAATTGAGTAATATATCCAAACCCTCCAGAAGCTTTTTGGTTATCCTAGCTAGTTATTTTCAAATAACAATAAAGAACTTGGCTTTCAGCTCCTGCCTGTTCTTGCTTCCTGGGTGTTTGCTCTCCAACAAGAAAACCTTCTTTTCCTTAAGCACATCAAAGAGCAGGAAGCACTGGTTTTACCGAGGTCTCTTAAAAATCTTTCTAATGCAAGAAAGTTGGGCAGAGCCCCACTCCCTATGTGCAGCCTCAGATGGTGAGGGCTGGAGCAGAGCCAGGTCTGCTGGGGTTGGGGGGGGTGGTGCATTGGAAGGTCACCTTCTCCTGAAAGCCCATCTGTGTGACTGTTTCAGCTTTAAGTTGTTGGCAACTGTCAGGGACAGTTGGCAATGAAAACTTGTTTCAGTGTGTCTCACAGGTGTGTAGGAACCCGGTAGTGTGGATGGAGATGCAGGGACCCCCATGGGCGGGTGCAGGGGCCGGTCTGGCTCACAACAGTGAGGGACCTGGGGCAGGTATCCCCCTCTAAGCAGGGGTTATGTGGGCCCCTTCCTGTGGATCACGTGGCATTTCAAGGCCAAGTGTCCCCTTTCAGCCCAAGTCTGGGATCAGCGGAGACTAGGAGGGTATCAGGTGAGACCAGCGTCCAGGAAGGCATCATCGGGGAATTGGACCCCTTTGTTACATCCTTACCCTGTGCCAGCTCTCGGTGGTCACACCGACTTCGCAAGAGACAGGGACACAGAGACAGACGCAGCGGTGGGACAGAGATGGAGCAGAGACACTGAACTACTCAACCACATGGCCAGGGGTCTGTGCCCTCATGCTGGCTCTCCCTGCTCCCTGCCAGGCTCGGCTCAGCCAGAGGCAACCGTGTTGGTGACATGCAGATGCTGGTCAGGGGACATAGGGTCCCCATCACATGCTCCTGGCTTAGGGTGCTGAGTCACCTGCTGGTTCCTAAGGCGGGCTTTCTCACTGCGTGCCAGAGGTCAGAGGAGCCTACGCACAGAGCAGCCTCCTTGCCCCATCCTCGCAGTCACAGTGGGATGGAGGACACATGGTGACATGCTGACCCTCCCTGGCCCCCTTTCTAGAACAAGGATGAAGGTCCCTGTGGTTGCAGGCCACCTGGCTCGGCTCCCAGGACGGCAGGCAAGCAGGGTTCTGGCAGAAGAATCCCGTGTCCATGGGGCTCACCTTCTGTGAGTGCTTTTCCTAATCCCTCATCCTCTTCCGAGAGGACGTCACAGCGATGAGGACACAGCATGACAGAAGAGCCGGAGGTGAGGGAGACCAGGCAGGCTGCCCAAGGTCAGTGCAAGGATCCGGAAGAGGTTCTCCCTGTGGCTGGAGAGAACCTAGTAGGGCTATTTCTCCAGCTGCTGTGGGAGCAGGCGACCGACAGTTCTTAGGGAACACTCAGCCAGATCAGGAGCAAAGGGACCCTCCAGCCTGTTGTTGAAGGTCTGCTCTGCTGACAGCTGCTTCCCCAGGAGCCACCGCCCCACACAGCAGGTACCTGAGTGCCCAGAGGTCCCCTCTGCAGGCAGAGCACCGTGACTGCAGCCGAGGGCACAGAGCCCCCTGTGGTGTGATCCATGGTGCCTATGCCCCTGGAAGGGAGACGAGGACTGAGCTCTGTCCCTGGGGAGCAGCGTTGCTGAGGCCAAGAAGGCTGTGGGGCTTCCCTTGAGAAAAGGGCAAGCGCCCACTGGGCCGACGGCGCTCGAGGAGCAGAGAGGCTGGAGCCCGAGAGCAGGTGCACAGCTGTTGGTAGACTGGTCAGGGCCTGGCAGGCACAGGCGTGCGTGCGGTGGGTGTGGGGTCACACAGCTGCACGTCATCCTCCTGTGACGTCTTCTGTGTCCCCTGGAAAGAAGGAGGGGCAGGTATACCTGCTGGCTGATGTGGGCCAGGGACCTGGCTGTATGGCTGCCCAGGGGCTCTGGACACCCGGTGCCAGTTGGAGAAAGGCCCCAGTAGGGACAGGACAGGTGCACCCGAGGACAGGGGTCTGAATCGCCATCACTGACATTTTCCCGGCCGGCGCAGTTGCTCCCAAACGCGTAGTTTTATGTATTCTGGAAAGCCTGAGCATGGACCTGAGTTCTGCCAGCCTATTTTAATAACCCGCTTGTCAGGGTGCTGTCACCTCTCAATCCCCGACCTAAATTGTGAGCAGTTTGAAACTATGGAGCAGGAAAAAGATTTCCATACCTAAAAAGACAGTGGGACCCGCAAGCAGATGTTACAGACCAGGCGTGATCTACACAGGGCAGTCTTCTCGTCCTCAAACTTGGATGGTCTTTGAGTTCTCCTGCCCACTCCAGCTGAGGCCAGCCTTTTAAAGACTGAACTCGATAAGCCTCATTTCCCTTGTGGTTCCAAAGTCTACAGACTCAGATCAGGGTGAATATGGCATGGGGTCTCCTGTCTGTCACCCTCAGGACAGGACTTTGTCTACAGCCGGCCCGCTTGTTCCCTCTGACGAGCCACCTCCCAAAAGAGGCCCATGGCACAAGTGCAATGCTTTGGCATTAAGTGACCTACTTCTCCAGCTGAACCCCCTTCCAGATCACAAGGACCTTTATCTCCCATTTCTGTGTTCCGCATGCCTGCACCCCACTCAGCCCTGTCTGCAGGAGAGTCGCAGCTGCCCTCCAAGGACGGACCAGACCACTCCCCCTGCCTGGCCACAGCGGGCTGTGCTCCCCAGGGAGCCATAGCGGCCTGCCCACCCAAACCCAGTGTCCCAGGACCCCGCTCTGCACTTGCCCATGGCATTCAGCACCTTCGGAGGTTCTGCTGGGTTTGCTCACCCAGGAAGGTTTTAGCTTATTGACAGTCTCTCCCAGGCAGGAGATGCTGTTAGACGGGGGGATGGGTGTCTGCTTTGTTCACTGATGAACCCCAAGTGTGTAGCACAGGGATTTGTGCTTTGTGGGCTGCCCTAAAAATATATATTAAATGAAAGAATAGAATCCCAGCTATTAAGGGGGTAATATTTTTGAGCCATAAAGTTTCTCCCCTTTTCTGGTCCTTTTTTCTTGAGTCGAGCCCAGAAGCAGCCCATGTCACGTCTCTGGCCCTGGAACAGAGCCCAGCACTGGTTGCTGCATGACCATGGGCCGAGCTGACCAGCTGCCATCGTGAGGGGCGCTTCCCAGGGCTCCTCCTCTCAGTCGTGTCACAGCCTTGCTCGGGCCCCTTCTGCTTTCCTCCTGAGACCCCGGAGGCCACGCACGCTCTCTTCCCAGGGGCTGTCCCCTCAGACTTATGTGCACACTGCCCCTGGGAGGACACTTTGCCCCTAGTTTGTCGTGATCTTTTCCCTAGGTGACGTGTACCTGCATGGTAGGCAGAGCACAGAAGGTCCCCAGCATGGGGTGAGGACCCTTCTTCCCTGTTTGCTCCTGGTTCAGCTGCACAGTGAGGCCTCTGGTCTCCAGCAGCCTCTGCCAGGTGCCAGGGACAGAAGGATCCAACCCCCATTAACTGGGCTGATGCTGGGACAAGTTGATCCCCTGGGGTGGCTCGAGACGGGGGAGGTGTTGGTGGCAGAGGATGTTGGGGGGAGGGTGACACAAGACCCCATAAGCCCACTGCCCCTGGAGTGTGGGTCCCGCGGGGAGACCAACGGTGGGGAGCCCCCACCCCGGGACGAGGCAGACCGCTGCCCCGGGTGTGACTTCCTTGCTCTAACACACCCCTATGCTTCAGAGTGATAATCTATGGGATGAATTACGTTTCTAAAACCCTCTTTGTGCTTGAAAGTGGTGACACTGAACTTCTGACAAATACTGGAGTCGAGTGGGACAGGTGGGACCCCACAGGCTCTGATGACCCGGACCTGGTGCGCAGAGCTTCGTGCCTGGAAGACGGCTGGGCTCTGCTCCTCCATGCCCTCAGCAGAGGACCTGGCTGAGCAAGCCACTCTTGGGGAGGCCACTGTCTCCAGAAGGGGTCCCAGCTGCCGGGGGCAGCAGAGCCGTTTTCTCAGCCCGGGACCTAGCGGGCTGTCATAGGCTGGCAGCCAGGACGAGCTCCTGGCACTGGGCCTTGGCGACACGTGGTGCGATGTTTGAGCTCTGCCGGTTGAGGGGTGAACAGCACCTGGGACAGGCTGGATCAATTCTCTCATCACTCCCGGTGCCGGGCATCTTCCCAGGTGCTTGTTGGCAGCTTAGACTTTCTCTTCTAGTGAAGTTCATGGCTTTGGCCCATTTTCCTGACAGACCGTATTTTTACTGTTTATTCTTAGAGGGGGAAATTGGACAGATGGGTGGGTGGATGAGAGGCAGGATGGGCAGATGTGTGGGTGGGTGGATGGGTGGACAGACGGATGGGCAGATGGACAGGTGACTGGATGGGTGGACAGGTGGACGGACGGATGGATGGGTGGACGGATGGATGGATGGGTGGGTAGGCAGATGGACTGAGGAACAGTTAGGCATCTCCTGTTTTCCTGACCTCTAGAGGAGTGACCACAAGAACAGAGTAATCTCTTCCTTGACCGGGAGAGCTCTCCTGGGCCACGGGTCTCCTGTAGGTAAAAATCTAAAGTGACTCTGAGCCGATTTCTGTCCGTCCATGGATGAGCGTTGGGACGTCGCGCTGCAGCAGAGATTGGTCCCCTCGGCTGGTTTTCCCACTCCCCCGTGCCATGGCCCCTTCCCCTGCTGGAGTGCACTGGCACCACCCCGCTAGAACGTGTCCAGTTAAGCTGTTTCTAAGAATCCACTTTCAGCTACAATGTCGTTCCTTCTGCCCCTTTTCTGTGTATTTACCTCTCTGCAGGACCCTTCTCTTCTCTGGCTCGCCTCCTGAACGGAGCACC
Organism: Mustela erminea; assembly: GCF_009829155.1. Taxonomy (NCBI): domain Eukaryota; kingdom Metazoa; phylum Chordata; class Mammalia; order Carnivora; family Mustelidae; genus Mustela; species Mustela erminea. Next base: position 44,858,704 of record NC_045621.1, on the reverse strand, counting down.
TGCTCTACCTGACGGCCGCATTTAGGGCTCAGGACTGGCTACACCTCCCACGCTGATACGTGGCATTTTCCTTGCTTCTCATTTCCAAGCGTTTCCTGATTTCCGGTGACCCGTGATCAGTGGGTTTAATTTCCAGCCTCAGGGTCTCAAGTTCTCATTTGTGCCCCGTTTCTAATGGATGGCGCCATGCTGAGAGCGGGTGTGGTGGCCTTGTGCGTGGGCGAGCGTGGTCTGCCTATGTGGACGTCCGCGTGGTTTGGAGGAGCGCACCTCCTCCGCCCCATTCACACTCCTCCGTCCCTCGGCCAGGTTGGCCCGTGGTGCCCTCACGTGGTTTTCTCTGCTGATTTCTGTCTGCTGTCCGTAAGGAGCATGTGCCACTCTCTACTCCCATGGTACGTCTGGCCACGTCCGCCGGCCAATGTTCACTTCCCGCGTGTTAAACAGTTTTATCAAATGTGCGCAAACTTTAAGTCATCACATCCTTTTGATGAATTGATGTTTTTGTTACCGTGTAGAGCTGTCCTTTGCATCCGGCTACGGGTTTCTGCTTCCGCACGTCGTGCAGGAAGCCCGCTGAGTCCTGCCGCCTCCCTCCTCTCACAGACGCCACCTTCGTGGGCCGCACCAGGCTGGGTCTCACCACGGCTTTGCTCACCATTCCACAGGTGGCCCACTAAGTGGAGACTCTGGACCTTACAGTGGGGCTGGTAGCGGCTTGTTTTTTGTGGCTCTGCTTTTTTCAGACTCATTTCTACATCTCACTCTGTGCTGTGTTGGTCCCTTTTCTGCCTTCTCCCCACATGACTGAGAGTCCCCCACATTCCATCTGCTCCCCCCTGGGGGGAGATACACAGCTGCCTTGCTGTTTTCCAGGGGTGATCCTTCCAGGTGGCAACATGTGCCCATGATGCAGTCGGTGGCCTCTTCCCTCCCCATGCCACCTGGACCCGCGAGGGTCCACAGACCAAACACAGCACACCCCGCTCTGGACGCGCCTTCACCAAAATGTTACCTCCTTGCTGGAAACTGACCTGCGCTGGCCGGTGTCCTGTGTGTTCTGCTGGGCAGCCCCTACCCTGGCCCTTCTGGGCTTTGCGTGCGGCCCCTGACTAGCCTTTCCCCGACCTTCCTTCCCTCCTTCCTGTTTGCTTTCTGGACACCATTACTGTTTTACGTAGTTCCTGCATCTGTGGCCTTTCCTGCATTCCTGACACGTTCTTTGTCCATCATTCCTCCCTGCATCTCAGACCGTCACCCTGGATCACTGTGCCTCCAGCACACCCCGTACGTTCCTAGGAGAGGGACACCACTGTCAAGGTCCCCCATCTGGTTGCCTTTATTCAAGTTGTGATTTTTCCCTAATTTTTTTTTTCTTAAGTAGGCTCCCTACCCAGCGCAGAGCCCAAGCTGGGGCTTGAACTCAAGACCCTGAGATCATGACCTGAGTTGAGATTAAGGGTCAGACACCTAACAGTCTGAGCCACCTGGGTGCCCCCTCGCTCGTTCTTGACCAATAGGGCCCACAGTTGTGGTCGATGGTCGTATTCTCTCTGGATGCCCAGAGGTGGCCGCACACCGTCCTGTTGTTCTCTGCCACACGGGACCTGGTGGCTAGTGAGCTGCTTCCCTCTGCAGACCGTTTGCACTCTGCTCATCTGTGGTGCTCTGCAGCCTTCCTCTGATGCCCCTATGGCATGGGAGTCTCCTGTGATGCCTCCTGCTCGGGTCTGTCCCCCACCCACCGGGATGCACAGACCCTTCCCCTCTGCCCGCTCCCCGTGCCACTGGTGCATTCAGAGTCCTTTTTTCGGCCATTGCTTCCAGGTTAGCAATGTTCTTCTCAGCTGATAGGCGTTTCCAGTATCTGCTGTTGTGTCTCCCTTTTTACAAGTTCTGTTTGGCTCTCTTTCAAATCTTCTGGTTCCATTCAGTAATCCTACATTAGTCTCTTATTTTTAATACATATTAGATATACTTTATAGTTTAAAACTGATCAATCCAATCATCACAGTCTTTGAAAATCCAAATCTGAGTTTTTTCACCAGACTTTTAACTCTGGGTAGCTTTAGACCCAGAGGAGCATGGCAGAGCTATCACCAAACTCTTGCAGGCCCTCGGACGGTTTTCTCTCAGTAGTGCCTGGCCTCGGTGGAACTTTTATCCCAGCCTGGGAGCCAGCCCTGGCTCGGCACTGCTAAGCCAAACTATGCCCAGATTTCACTCACTTTCCCATGGCTGCCCTCATCGCGTCAGGGTCCCCATCCGGGACCCCACTGCACGTCTAGCCGTCTTTATTCCCCTCTGGGCTATGGTGGCCTCCCAGGCTTTCCTTGGTTGTTACTTTTGAAATATTGACTATTTTCAGCAAAGAACGCTGGTCAGGTTCTCTGTGGACTGTCCTTCAGTGTCTGTCTCGTTTTTCAAGGTGCTCAGCCCCACCTCTTGGAGTGGGCATGGGGACACAGATTATGTGCAGCTCTTCAGGAACCATGTGTGTCTTCTCCCTGTTAGATATCCAGTCCCTGTCCAGTTGTCAGTGCAACTCCTGGACATTTTGTGCTCTGAGCTACGGCCCAGAACCATGCTGTGGTCTCTTCCCCACCAGGCCTCCCGTGTGTCCCTTTAGCCCACCCATCACCATCCCGAGCGTTCCCTCCATCCCTGATACTGTGGGACGCACCAGGCTCTTCCTAAATTCTCCTGTCCCAGCCTCGGGAAGACCAAGCCCGGTTCCTTTACTGGAGGATAGTATTGGAGACCTTGCTGGTTTCTCCTGAGCCCAGACCATGCTGGCGGACATCTGTGTTTGTTGGATGATAGTTCTGGGTGTAGACTCAGGCATCTTGGAACTGAAGTGGAACACCAGTCAGCAGCCTTGCAAGGGGGCCACAGTTGCACTGTGGGCTCCGGCCCCTCCACTTATGGCATGTGAATGAGGGAGACTGTGTCCGGCCCTTCCTTCTCTGAAGAGCTCAGGCTAAGAGCAGACCTCTCCCCACCGGGTGTCTCTGCGAGCACGTTGTCTCCATGAGCCTGGCTCATCTCTGGGGGTGCTGCGGTCACTCCCACGCAGTCCTGCACGGCCCCTGGCCTGTCCCAGGATGTGTGATGGCCCCACGAGGCTCCAGCTTCCTTCTAGAACCCAGCAGATCTCCCTCAGTGTTGTAGGCTTGTCTGATTATTTAAAGTTTTTTAAATTATTTTTGTGTTTTTATGATGTGTTTCACCAAGCGAGCTTAGTGGTGCTGTTGAGGACGCCGCAACGTGCCCTGTGGGCCTCTGGTTGGTTTGTGCTTCCTTATTGTCCTCTGTGGTCCTCACTGGAGGGAACACTGGGAGCACAGTTTCCCCTCGGAGAGACTCTACTGATTGTCTTCTTTCTTTCCTCTTTTCCCCATTTGGGGGAAGAAAACCGTCAATGGGATGTTCAGGGTTTCTTATTGTAAGACTACAGGTGTGAAAGTGGTTATTTCCAGAAAGTGGTCATTATTTCCCCCTCCTGCACGGTGGTGTAGGTGGTGCCTCCCATAGGCCCCAGGCAGACAGCCTTCTGGGCCAGCCAGCTCCTAGACGCGGTGTCTGCCTGCATGAGTGCTCTTGAATATGCCTGATGATCCCTGAAAACAATACCTCAAAGAAAAGAAATCAACTTCTGTTTCAAAAAAAAATTATAGTAAATAGCAAAGCCACATTTAGTTTTTTTTCTTCTCTGTCCACAAATACACTTGAGAAGTTGACTTTGACTGTCCCATCCCGGCACACGGGGATCGTACGGACAGCCTTTCCATTCGCTGTGTTTTATACATTTTTTCCTAGCTTGATCCTCTCCCAGAGAAGGTCTTACAGCAGAGACCCAATGCTAATGCAGTCCGGTCCATGGAGAAAGTCATTGAAATCCACAGTGAGTTGCCTGGGCCGCTGGGGGGCGTGGGATGACCCAGGTCGCAGAGACTGTCGTGTAGGTGGGTCTGCCCTGTGCCCCCACCAGCCCCCACCAGCCCCCACCATGATCTGGGCCACTCAGAAGGCCCAGATCCAAGACAACAGCGAGCAGCGGGCTCCGGTCTGGACGGCCCCTTGCCCGTGCCCCTCATACTGCCCCCCCGCCCCCGCCAATCCCTACCCCATCCCAGGTGCCCGGTTTTTGTGCGCTGCGAGCCAGGGGAGGCTCCGTAACATTGCTTCTGCCCCCCAGGCCAGTACTGGCGCTCCCTGCCACGCCTCTGCTCCACAGTGGGCCACTCTCTGGTAGAGGCCCAGAAGTGCGAGAACGAGGAAGCAGAGACCGTCACCGCCATGGCCTCGCTGTCCGTGGGTGTGAAGCCCGCTGAGAAGAGGTGAGCATCTCAGCCCTACAGCGGGGCCACCCTCCACCAACAGCCCGGCAAGGGACAGAGGGACAGAGGGCAGGGGTCCCAGCCATAGATGCCCACCGTCACGGCCACCTCTTTCCAGTGGGAAGGCTCGTGGAAACTCTGGAGGAGCCTTCACTCCGGAACGGGGGTGGCGGGAAGAGCGGGCACGGGTGTGGGGAGCAGGCGCCCACCGCCCCCCAGCTTCTTGGCCCTAACCCCGCGGGCTCTCTGTCTCTGTTGTGCTGGGCGCCGCCGCAGACCCGACGAGGAGCCCATGGAAGAGGAGCCGCCCCTGTAGCCTCCCGTGGAGCTGCGGGCCTCTTGTTTGTCTGTCCCCGTCTGGAAGCTCCGCCGAGAAAGCTCCTGTTTCTGTGCGGCCTGCCCGCGCCCTCTGCCCAAGGCTGGAGCAGCGGCGGGAGGCCCCTGGGGGCTCCCCAGCGGGCGGCCCTGCACGGCCCCGGGACCCCTGCGACGCCGGGCTCTCGGCTACCCTGACGGAGGCCGCGGAGGAAGGAAGCCTGTGGCGGCTCGCGGCAGAGCTGCCCACTTCGTGGCCATGAGGGAAGGAAAACGAAAATCAAAGATCTAATAATACAAAACAGACTCGATGAAAACTGGTGCTTACCGTTGATTATTACCCACAATTCCACAGTCTCTGTGTAAACCACTCAACGCATCCTGTAGCTTCTTTTTTTGTTCGAGGGAACGTTTTCTCGGGCTCCAGCCGCGTCCGGGAGCCACAGCGGCGCGCAGGGGGGGGTCTGCGACAGCGGTGGGGTGGGGGGAGGGGGGGACAGGCGGACATGCGTGCCAGGGCCATGCCGGACACACGCAGACGAGGGAGCCTGTGGGAACCGGCTCGGGTATCCCCGAGCCATCGGAAGATGCGAGTTTGTGCCTTTTTTTTATTGCTCTGATGGATTTTTGTGGCTGGGTTTTCTGACGTCTGAGGAACAATGCCTTAAGAAAAAATAAACAGCAGGAATTGGGGGGACAGTTTCCTGTGGCTGCGTGCTGGCCCGGAGCAGGGATGGGGGGCTTCAGGGCCGCCGGCCTGCAGGCCCGGTTTGCTTTAGTGCTGTTTAAGAGAAAGGGAGGTCGTTCCAGCAAAGTGGCAAATACTGTTGGGGGTTTTGAAGTCCAACAAATTTTAAATGAATCCAAAGTGTTCTCTTCTCGTACATCATATAACAAACAATTGAGCATCTCCATTTGGTTGTGAAGCATGTCCTAGCACACTTCCAGTGTTATGATCGGAATGCTTTTTATGAAAAGCAAGTAGCATGAAGTATTGCTTAAATTTTAGGTATAAATAAATATATATATGTATAATATATATTCCAATGTATTCCAAGCTAAGAAACTTGATTCTTATGAAATCTTGATAAAATATTTATAATGCATTTATAGAAAAAGTATATATATATAATAAATGCAGATCATAAAGGTCCCTGGCGAATGAATGACTTGTGAATTAGACATCAAGGTGCTTATGGAAAGGGATCTCGTTTGAAACTCACGTATTTTTGAACCCCAGCCTGGACAACTTTCAGATCGCCAACACGTTCGCCACTGGGCACCTAGCCGGCCGGTGTGTGCTCCCCTTCCGCTCTCTTCGGACAGGACCCCTCCCGTTCCGAACCTCCGTGCACATATGTACCTAATGAGTTTTTATAGCAAAGAATATAAATTTGCTGTTGATTTTTGTATGAATTTTTCACAGAGAGATCCTGAATAAGCATTGTTTTGTGAATTTTACATTTTTTCTCACCATTTAGCAATTTCCTGAATGGTAACAATGTCTAAACTTTCTTTCTTTCTTTCTAAATCCTTGCTTGTACATTTTTTTTTAACTTTTTAAAGGTTTTTTTTTTCTTTTTATTATTTTCATCTTTGTTTATTTTTGTACAGTGAGCAGTGTTGTGCAGCAGCCGTTTTCAAAAAGCGAGCTCAAGGGAGTCAGGGGACGTACGGTCTCCACGGTGACGCCAGCGGGGGCATCCATCCCGGCTCTGTCACCATGACTGCATCCAGACCAGGGGCTCCTCTTCCCTCCACATCGGTCATATTACAAGGGGTGCTGTGTCCTCCCCTCCACCATGCTGTGGGTAGGGTCGCTCGCCAGACACCACGGGCCATCAGCACTTGTGAAACTCCCGTTTCAACTTCTCTGACCACGTTGTCAGGACAGCATTTTGAATTCAGTTTTCCAAAGACCTTTTCAAGCATGTCAGCAATGCATGGGGCCCACGTGAGGCCCATACCTGTGAGGGGTTGTCGCTGCTGTAGCCACACGGCCGGGGTCCTGGCTGAAAGCAGCAGGCCCCAGGTTTTGAAGCCTGTGGCTGCAGGGAGGCGAGGGGCCCCTGCTGTCTGGCGAGCCTGCAGGGACAGCACAGAGTCCCGATCGGGACCGCCCCTCTCTGCGCTTTCTCTCATTGACAGTAACTGACCGTCACTTTTTACTGGTAACTTAGTTTCCAGCACTTGAAGCCGCCAGTTTCATTCCAAAGCATGTTCCAAGTTTGGGCACAGCACTCCCATGGGAGGGAACCCCATGCCACGTTTCTGAGTCTGGTTGCGTTCACAGGGTAGCTTCTGAAGGAGACACTGATGCAGCCAGACTTCTGGCCAAATGAGTCCAAATTCTTGGGTTGGCTTGGTCATTGGGATACTGGTGGTCAGATCCAGACAGCGGTCCCAGAGCAGGACCGAAGGGTCTGGGGGCCCCATGTGGCTTTTTCCTCCCGCGGGCCTAGCTCGGCTCCGATGCCCACCCTGGCAGGAGGCCCCAGTGTCTGGGAGCCAACTCGGCCAGCTCCGCATGGCCCACAGGACCCCTGCCACCTGCTGGCCGTGACTTTTAGGGAGAAAGAGGTCATCTCACGCTTTTTACGGGTGGCAGGGTGAGTCGGCTGTCCATGGTGGGCTCACTCCCGGTCTCTGTCAGAGAGGCCAGGCCGGGGCGCCGACTGCGTTTGCCACGGCACTCCAGCGCCACAGACGCGCTTCAAGCATTACCGTGTAGCCTTTTCTTTTCTTTGAAGACACACTCAGCCCTTCCCCACAGCGGCCAGACGGCGCAGGGCCTACCCCAGTGTCTGCGGGACCCCGCGTCAGGGAGGGCGCCTCACCCCTCCCCTCTCCGGCCCTTGCACCTTTAGCCTTTTTCTTCCTTTGCAAAGGCCTCGGGGGCACCGGCCAGGGGTCAGCGAGCGAGCACTTTATGTCCCTTCGCGGGAAACCCCACAACGCTGCCGGGACGCGCGGCGCCCGCCCTTTCGGCTCCTGCCGCGCCACGACGTGCCCGAGCCCCACCAGCAGGCGGCCGCCAGCCCCTCGGCTCCCAAGGGCCACTTTGTCAGAGTGTTTCAGTTTTTCTCTACTTCTTTTAAGAGACTGTTTCCAGAGGAAGGACCGTCGGGCGTTGCTCGGACACAAACGCGGCACCCGCGGCGGAGTTCATGGGTTTTACTTTTTGATCAGAACATTCCTTCTTTACTGGTCACAGCCACGTGCTCATTCCATTCTTTTTGTAGACTTTTGGGCCCACGTGTTTTACGGGCATTGATACATATATAAATATATATATAAACATATATGAATCTATTTTTTTAAGTTCCTACAGCTGGAGGTTGCATGGGCTGTATGACCGGCATGTCTTTATACTGAACACAGATTTTGCACGCCAAACTCGGCAGCTTTGGGGAGGAAGAAGAAAAAAAAATGCCTTTTTTGTTCCCCTCTCACGACATTTGCAGATACAAAAGATGGAAATTTTTTCTGTAAAACCACACGAAACCTTGAAGGAGAGTTGGGGCTGGTTGGGGTGGGGAACGTTTGCGTCTTATTGAACTTATTCTTAAGAAATTGTACTTTTTATTGTAAGAAAACTAAAAAGGACTACTTACACATTTGTCATATTAAGAAGAAAAGTTTATCTAGCACTTGTGACATACCAATAATAGAGTTTATTGTATTTATGTGGAAACAGTGTTGTAGGGAAACGACACAGAATTCAGAGTGAACTGCCCGTCTCTCTTCAGCTGACTTGGGGGGCATTTGTTCTCTGTTTTGTTTGCTTCCTTTGATCTTGCACAGGGCCCGGCCACCGGACCCCGACGGACGACCGGCCGGGCCGTGGCCCGAGAGCACCCCTTTCCACGCAGCTGTATTGACTTCTCGTTACTTTCCGGGGACGCGTGGCTAAGCTCTCACTTCCAGCCACGCGGCTGGGACCTGGGGGCGCGCCCAGAGGAGGCCGCTCCTTCCCCATGCGGCTCACGGCGCCCAGCGGGGTGAAGAGTCTCCGAGAGGAAGAGGGAGAAGGCGGACAACTTGTGTTTGTCTGGGTTTCCGGTGTGTGTGCGCCCTCGCGGAGGCGCCGTTTCCCAGTTTATGAGATCTTCATCGAACATACAGAAGGGGGCCGACCCTGTTCACCCAAGAGCTTCTCGCAGACCGGCCGCCACGCCGTGTGCCCCGGGCGCCTGTGCGAGCTCCGCATGGGGTCCGCCGCGCGGCCGGCCTCTTGTTTCTCCTGTAACGTAATCCGTTCTCTCGGATCGTCTGGACCTTCCAGCGGTTCTTTCTTTTGCTCAGTGGAGTTGGAGATTTTGTTCTCGGTTTTCTCATTCTCGTTTTGTTGTGTGTGGGCGGGGTTTTCCCGACGACGGTGTCCTTCTCGACGGCCGACTCCATTCCACTTTCCCCGGAGTCCAGCGTTTTGTACCTCATCAGACAGCTTGTTGCTCTTGTGGTGTAAATAAAACAGCATCTCTGGTTTATGCCGTGTGCTTGCGTCCTTGCCGCCTCTCGCTGGGCCGGGACCCCCTTGTCTGGGCCGGGACCCCCTTGTTGCGGGAGGGCAGTCGCTGGAACCCACGCATGTGGCCCCTTGGGCCCAGACCCACGGTGCACCTGGCACTGTCTGCCTGCCCCAGCAGCTCCTGTAGGCAGCTCATTTTAAATATCCTTGCACTGTCGTCCCCAGAAACTCGCAGCCTCCCTCCAGAGGCAAGTCTGCAAACCCCACCTCTGCCTCCAGGGTCCCAGCAGCACACTGCCACCCCCAAATGACTGCCCCCGTCCCCAGTGAAGGCCACACCCCTTCCAAGCCCCCAGGTGCAAGGATGGGTCAGTGGGCATGGGGGATGGGGGGAGGCTGGCTGGGACCATTCTCTCCCCCGACCCACCCGTGGGTCCTGGCCCTTCACAGTTAGCTTCTCCATCTACCCTGCCGGCCCCTTCATAAACCTGGTGCACAGCAACGTGGGGTCTCATGTCACCAGCCTGCAAGCTGGGCACAGGAACCCTGCGCGGCTCAGCGGGAGACCTCTGCCTCAGGGTCCTTCCCCAGGTGCCAGTCATGCTGTCAGCAGGGCTCGCATGGGGGACCCCCTTCCAAGCACACTTCCCCAGTGGTGGGCAGGCCTCCCTCGCTCACTGCATGGGTCAGTACTCGGGCCACCTCGCCCCCAGTCCCCAGGGCAGGGGAGACAGGGAGAGTGCACCCTGAACACCGCCCCGGGCCTTCGGTCACCTGCTGTCAGCAGGGAGGAGCCATCTCTCTGAACCAGCGTGCACTCAGGGAGCGAGGTGGCCACGGGCAACCACACGGGGCGAAACCGGCACCTGGCCTGGCCAGGCTTAGTGGGGTTTTACGCAGATCCCGGCAGCTTCACCTTCAGAATGTGCCTGTAGTTCCCTCACCTCTCCCAGGCCTGGTCCCCCTGCCCCTCCCCGACCCCAGGGTCTCCGCAGCACGGGAGCTAGAGCTGGATGTGGGCCGGTGGGCCGGCGCCCCCTCCAGGGTCAGGCTTCTCCTGCTGGAACTCGAGCTTTGAACCTGTTACGGTCCCTCGTGTGCCCAGAGATGACAACATGCTAACAGCTCCACAAACGGGAGGGATGAGGGCCTCATTCTGCCCAGTCCTCCCAGCCATCCGGCCGACAGAGTCAGGAAGCAGAATAGATGTTGGCCCCAGTCCCTCACTCTGCAAGGTTCAAGGACCTTCTCGCCCTGCTATTCTTCCCTCTTGTTCGGGGAAAAGTTGGACATGAGAGAGGTACAGAGAACAGCCCCCAGACCCCCGGCCCCCCGCCACGGGCTTCGTGGCCCTGAGCCCACCCACAAGTCACTCAACCAGCGCCCTCTGCAGGGGCTGCCACAGCCTCCCTCTGTGTGGATCCCAGAAGATGTCCCTCGGGGACATGTGCTGTTCCCTTAAACTTGGCCTGACACCACATCTTGCCTCAAACCAACGGCTCCTAACCTCCGATGCCCTGCCAGCACCGAGATGGCCCTGGCTGCATCTACACTCGGTCTGAGCTCTTCGGGATCCCAACCAGAGCCTCCTGCAACACGGGCTGGACTTTTCCCTCCTGCCCCTGCCCTGTGGCCTCACTCCTGCCTCACTCCCTATGCGACACGTCTGCAGCAGACACCCGCTGGCCCAAGGCTCCGTGGCTCCTGCCCGTGCGGGGCAAGGGCTCGGGAGGCCCTCGGGGGCAGATGTGCCCATGGGGCTGTGTTTCGAGAAGGCTGGGGGCAGTGAGGCTCCTCAGTGTGACCACAGCAGCAACAGGTGAGCGCGCACTCCAGCGCTTCTAGAAAGCGAACATGGGCGCGGCTGCGGACTCAGATGGCCTTTCATCACCATCCAGGTAAGAAACTGCCCTACCAAGAGCTAGGACAGTAGCAGTAGCACTCACTCTAGATAAATACAACAAGGTTAACTCTAAAATCCCCTTCACGCTCGTATTTAAGAGGAAGCCTTGGCCGACTGACCAGGCCAGCTGCCTCCCACGCGGAAGGGACAATGTCATGTGTTGCTCGGGGCCCTGGCAGCTTCCAGGGTGGTGTGCTGGGCGGAGCGCTGGGCAGCTTCTGAGGAGGGGTGCCAGGCAGGTTCTGACCCACACGCGGGCCAGGGTCTGTGCGCAGAAACCCAGAGGACTGCAGTGCTCTCAGTGTCCTAAAGCACATCCAAGTCCTTGGATGACTGAGGACCTGAAGACAGAAGCTGGGACTTCCCACCGGATTGTGTCACACCTGCAGGACTCACTGTCGTTACTTCTGGGTCCCATGGAACCCGCTGCCAGGGCTGCAGACCCCGTGGCTCTGCGTTGAGCTCCCGGTACGGTTTCAGGGTGTCCCGTGTCCCCGATGTGGTCTCCCTGTCAGCGCGGATCCACTCCGTCTCTGAAGGCACTGCTTTCCCAACCGCCCATGGGGATGTGAGGCTGCCACGCTCCCGACCAAGGCCCCGGGGAAGTTAAGCGACCACTAGTCATGGGCAGCCACCCACACCGCCAAGTGCGCGGCAGGCCAGCAGGGATCGACCCACCCCCACGAATGTCCGCAGGACCTGAGGCCACCGCTGGGAGGGGCCGCACATGTCCCAGTCCTCAGAAAGTGTAAACCTGTCCAAAAGCTGTTACATATGTTCTACCCCCAGCTCCGTACACACACAGCTCGACAGACTTGTGTCCTGAAAGACCAGGGAGGCTGCTGGACCAAAGTCTCCCAGAAGTCTTGCTCCTGCTAGCTGGGACCATCTCTCACCCCTCCAGGGGCCTTCTAGAACTGTCCAGAGCCTTCTCAAGGGACTTCTCAAGGGACTCTTACCGGACTCTGCGCACATGTTTTCTGTTTAAACCTCTGGCCGCACCCTGGGTGCAGCCGGCTGCCGGGGAGCTGGAGGCAGGTTCACGCTGTGGGTGAGCAGGCCAGTGGGGTGTGCAGGTCCTGCTTCTACAGAAGACAGAGAGAGAGAGAGAGTAGTTACTGAGAGACCGAGCATCACCACCACAGAAGCCGGGCACAGGAGGTACCTTGAGACACAGAACCTTTCCAGGAGCTCAACCTATAAGACAGAGGCATTTTTGGAAAGGTGTAAGGCATGGTACCACCCCGCTCTGCATGGGGACAGCTGACCGTGGACAAGAGGCTCTCTCCCTCCCTGGAGTCCATGTGCGCTGTCCCCCAGACGATGTGGCCCCTGTCGTCCTGAGAGCCAGCCAAACGCTCAGTCATGTCAGAAAGGAGGTTGCTAACAGCACGCCCCAAGCGGGGCCGCAGACGAGAGCGGTGCAGGATGAAGCCAGCCCCACTCTCCCGGCAGGTCCTCTCTCACGGAGCAGCAGTGCCCATGGACGGCTTGGGGCTGAGTCATCACAGAAACACACAAACACCCACCATCAAGAGACACCAGGCCCATCTCTAGAGCCCGTCTTGGAAATGAAGGAAAAATCGTCTATAGGACCAGAGTGCCTGATCCTTTCCCGGGCTTGGAGTGAGGAACTGCGGAGGAGGCCACATGCAGGGAACCCGACAGTCCTCAGGGACCACTCCGAGCCTGTCCCCATGAGCCAGAGGCCCATTCAACAAGGCCAAGGCCACCAGCCTGGCGCGCGCCTCACCAGGGGAGGGTGGCCTCTCGCCAGCCCGGGGAGGCGGAGGCAGCCTCTTAGAAGGACGCAGAGAAGCATAGAATCCACAGACGGACTGGACAATCTGCTTTAGTCTGTTCTTCCTCCGTATCTCACCCTAAGCTGAGTTTTCGTCAACACCGAGTTGGGTGGGAAGGAGGAGCTCTGGTGGTTCCAGGGACAGCTCACTGGCAAGCAGGCAAAGAAACGCGGGTGTGATCGGGACTGTGCTCGCGCGGAGAGGTGTCGACCGGCGTGTCTGTTGGCTAGAGCCCAAGCTCTGTGGGGTCCCCCTCCTTGCTGAAGGCATGTCGCCGTCCATGGGCTGCTGACCTCAAGGGGCATCAGGCATTTCCTCACCCGCCGCGTTGGAACAGCCCGCGGACCTGGTTTAAAGGAGGAACGTGCCCCACAGTGCATCTCTGCCCGTGACATGTGCCCAGAGAAGATGTGGCGAGCACTCAGTTATGTACCAAGCGCCTGAAGATCATGGCTCCGTGGGCCGCAGGCAGTGGGCCTCTGGGCAGGCGAACCTGAGGGTGTGAACCCGTTCCCCCACCTGTCCTGCTACACGCAAGACCACGCAGACGGCCTCGCCGAGAGGTCTGGAGTCCAAAGTTACGCAGTTAGGAAATGAAGGGAGCGCTGAATCTGACAGGACGCCTGAGGCTGGGGCCACACGCGGCCGGGGGCCCGGCGCTGATGAGGACCATGGGGGTTGCAGGCCCACCCTAGTGGGTGCGCACGTAGGACAGCCTGCGTCAGCTCCGCGAAAGCCCGGGACCCGAATTAAGGGCTACTCAGAGGCCGTCTCTTCCCATTGATCAGGGATGTCCGGGTGCCAGACCACACTCCGACTCACAGACCACGGCTACTGGAGCAGGATGAGCCCTGCCAGCAGGATTTACTGGAAGTCTGGACCAGGGCTCGTCCACTCGGCCGGGCCATCCTCCAGGGCAGGCTGTCCTGCCCACTGAGTGAGCCGAGATGCCTTCCCAGGGCTCCAGCCACTGGATGTGGATAGCCCCCTCCAAACTCCCTGGGCACAGACACCCTGCCCGCCCACGGGGAAGGGAGGCTGCACGAGGGCCTCTGTCTTCTCCCCCTGCCCCCAGCTATCTGAAGCCCTTCCTCTGGGGCTGAGTGCCCTGGGTGCAGCCTCCCAGCTCCTATTCTGAGCCAGATGCCCCTCAACCTCCACTTCTGACAATGGAGGTCTCCCCACCCGCTCCTGGTCCATTTCACCACCAGACAAGGCCAGCTGGGAGAGGACCCTACCTCCTCCACGGAGGGCCTGGGGCCCATGCCTGGAACCCCTCCCAGGCACCCAGGGTAGGCTGGGTGTCGACCAGGCGTGGGGGAGTGGGGCGGCCAGGGTCCTCGGGAATGTCCCTCCAGCCCCACCCCTTCCCAGTGAAATCCCGGATCCCACACTGGGAAGGGGTTCAGGCAGAGACAGCCTTGAACCAGCGTGACCTTAGCTCCCTAATCTCTAAAAGGAGAGGTGGGCAGGTGGCCTCTTAAAACCTTAAGAGTGCTTAAGGCGGCACCTGACATGTGATTAGGACCTGACTTGTCTGCACATTTGAGCAGTCACCAACCCCCCAGAGTGGAAACGGGACACCCGAACTCTTAATTTCCTCCCATAATGCATTCCTAATCTCTGGCCGCAGATAGGCAATTTCAGGTCAAGATCTGAATGAAAATCGGAGGCCGGTATTGGAGGGACAGAGCAGCCCACCCGAAGGGTGTGAGCCAGAGGAAACGGGGCGTCTCCCGTCTGGGCAAAGCTCATACAAATTTTTAAAAAATCCCAGACAAGTCATAGAAAGTGAGATACAGTTGTTTGATAAACAGAAAACTAGTAAAACTTGTGAGTAATCTTAAAAGTCACGGACAGAAGCTCTCCTTGGAGGTTGTCTCTGGGTCAACAGCTCAGTCCCTGAGATGCTGGGAATGGGGCGCAGACACCCGCGAGTCACAAAGCCACTGTTGGCAGGAAGGTCACGGCTAGAGACAGACATGAAAATATTATGAAGGACCTTCCAAGTGTCTGTGCCTCCACCCGCTAATTTCACTTCTGGGAATCTGTCCCAAGGACATAAATCTAATTACAGAAAATGCTTTCTGCACAGAGATGCTCATTTTGGCATTACTCAACGAAAAGTGGGAAACACCTGGAAATATTTAAGAGCTGGGAGCCGACTGGAGCCTAAGTGCTCAGCGATGGCGGCGTGCATCCGGGGTGGGCCGACACCATGGCCGTGGTGGGGGTGCGGGTGGAGGACAAGGACGAGGGTCCTGGGCAACAGAGACGCACCTCTGAAGAGCACATCCAGAGAGGAAGGCAACGGAGTGGCCTGTGAGTAATGCTCAGTGGGCACCGCCTTCCTGAGATGAACATGCATTACCCTGAATGCACCTTATTTTACCTGAGGAAAGATGTGCTCTCAAGCCACCTGTCCCAACCTCGGCCCCCCGGGACACTTGTCTCAACCTAATAGCTTTTCCGAAGACAAAGGTAAAAGGCGGCACTTTCCAGCGCATTCCCCTGAAGGCCCGCCCCCAAGCCCAGAAGGGCATCGCAGTGCAGGCAGTGCAGTTCGGAGCGGGGTGGGGGGGCATGGAGGTGCCCCTTGCCCCAACTTGGCTGGGCCCGTAGGCGCTGTCCATGGCAGGGGAACAGCTGGCCAGCGAAGCTGGTGGCAGGGGTGTCCTTCCAGCTCCCCCGATGCTGTTTTGGAGCAGGACCCTCCGCCCAGAGGTTTAGGGGAGACGCCTGAGCTGCTCCCACCAACCCCCGCCTTGCCCGCTAAGCTTCACCCAAGAAAACGCACAGAAAAGTAGAGACATTATGGCTAACATCAGTGTTGTGTCTGTCCCCAATATTTTCTTTGTTCTACCACATCATTGTGAGCAGCTCAATGTCACTGCAAGAGTTAAAAGCAGCTATCAGGGATGTGCTGCCCTGACCCCCCACAGCTCGTCCTGCTGACCTGGCTCAGAGTCCCCTCAGCCTGCACCTGGGGACCCTAAGGTGGGACTGGGGCCAGGGCTTCCGGCAGCAGGGATGAGAGTCTCCGTGGACCGTTGCCCTCATGGAGACTGTGTGGGAGCTCCACAGCTCCGTCTGCATGGCCCAGCCCCTGAGCGCCTCCCCATATAGCCAGCGTCTCAGGCACCCACATTGCCCCGTCCGTCACGCACAGTGCTGTGAGCTATGAGACAAATTTTAGGAAGGGGTCTATCGACTAGGTACGTCGTGGAATGAGAGAGCAGAAGGATGACCTCTCAGGCAGCGATGACAGGAACTCATGCCTGTGGGGGCGGACACAGGTGAGCTTGGGGGTCCCCGGCCATGTCTCTCGCCACCACTCCCTTCCTCTGCTCGCCCACCTGCTTCTCTCCTGCATGGCACCCCACTTCCTTACCTGGGCCCAAGGGACCTTCCCAGCCGTGGCCTCTTGCCCAAGTGCCCACTGCCCTCCCCACCCCCCCACCACAAGCTTTGTGCCTCGCAGTTTCCACCTGGAGAGAACCTGCCAGGGGTGTGCTCAGCAGCCCCCAAGCCTGCTCAGGCCCAGAACACAAGCTCTCATGCCCATGAGCCCCCTTAGAACCTCGGGTACCATGGTAGCAGCTCCAGCTCGGGGGACTTGCTCCGTCTTGATGGTGGGGTTCCTTGAACCCATGACATGACCGGCTGCCTGGACGGAGTGGAGTGGGGGCGGGGCACTGGATCCTGGCAGCCAGCCCCTTCCTGCTGAGACAGGCAGAATGGGCAAAAGACAGGCCCGCACCCAAACCTCTGGTACCTATGAGCATGACCCTATTTAGAAAAAGAATCTCTTGGGGCACGTGGGTGGCTCAGTCAGTGAAGCAGCTGCTTTTGATTCAAGTCAGGATCCCAGGCTCCTGGGATCGAGCCCCACGTTGGGCTCCCAGCTCAGTGGGGAGTCTGCTTCTCCCTCTGCCCCTCTCCTTGTTCGTGCTCTCTCTTTCAAATAAATAAATAAAATCTTTAAAAAAGAAAAAGAGAAAGTGTGTCTGTAGGTGTAACTAAGTCAAGGATCCCAAGATGAGATCATTCTGGAATAACCAGGGGAATAACCGACAAGTGATCACAAACCCAGGAACCACTGGAAGCCTGAATCTGGAAGGGTCCTGCCTGGTGCCCAGAGAGAGCGTGGCCCTGCTGGCCACGGAGGGCGCTGGGAGCTGTCACAGACCACTGCGACAGGATGCCAGAGAGGACCCAGAGCAGGGCAGCCTGAGCGACATCAGGATCCAGATGGGGAGCAGCCCCCAGAGTCCCAGGCCCCTTCATCCTGGCCAGGGTGTACCCTAGCCCCAGCTCTGGCTGCCTGGTAGGGTGGGGGGGGACTTGTGTGGGTCCCGACAGCAAAGCCCTCCCTCCTGTCGTCAGCCGCTGCCAGGCCGAGAGCCAGGACCTGCCCTCTGCTGGAGGGGTGAGCTACCCGGTAGGTCCCGTCAGAAGACCCTAGCCACAGCCCAGCAGCCCCAGAAACCTGAGTCCAAGACACCTGCCAACGGCCCTTTGGAGGAGGCTGCCTTTCCTTTGCACTCAGGGCTGTCAGTGGGGAAACCCTTGGAGCTCCCTTTTCTGACATTTGCAGGCCCCCTGTCAGCCGGGCCGGGATGCCTGGGGTGGGACACGCCCTGGCACATCTGTGTCTGTGGGACCATGTCCCTGCCCCCACTGCCTCTCCCCTAGGCTTGGGCATCACAGGAAGTCACAGGCCTCCTGGACTGGGGCTGCTGATGTCCAGCTCCTCCAGATCCCCCAAAAACACTGGCTTGGGGAACAACCTGCTTTTTTAGCCTTGGGGATACGGAGATTAACGTCATTGACTCCAGGCAGCTCTCCTGTCATTAAATATGTCCAGTCCCTTTGACCAAGTGTGCAAGACATTTTCACACATTGTCAGTTGTCCCGGTGGATTTGCAAAAGTCATGCCCACAGCTTGTGAGGGGGACAGTCTTCTCCAGGCTTCCCTGCCTGGGTTGGGGTGTGGGACCTCTGCCTCCCTTACCAGGGCCGAGAGGGCAGTAGAGGGACAGGCTGGATGGCTGGATTCCCCTGCTTCCCAAGGTTCAGGAGACTTCGTCCACCAGAGACGCCTAGTGTCTGAGGGGCAGTGGGGAAGTGGGGGCCTGTTGGGAAGCCCCCCACGGGCAGGAGGCCTGCTGGGGAGGCCTGTGCAGCCCCAGTGCCACCTGGTGGTGCTTCCTGGAACTACAGCCACATCCACACACCTACCCTGGGTCCGGAGCTGTGATGGGGTTAGGGGATAGAGGTTCCTGAAGTGACGCATCTGGAGTCATTCCCCAGGGGAAATGAGAAACTTAAAAAGAAACTCCTCACCGTGGCAGGGAGGCTTACAGCTCTCAGTGGAGTCCTCCTACTGTCCCCTGCTCAGCGGGAAGACCCCAGGAGACACCCAGCACCGCAGGGAGCAGCCCTTCCTTTCCAGGCAGCAAGGACCCCAGGACCACTCTGCCTTAGGCTGGACTATAAGCCATGCCCTGGCCCCTGTGGTGGCTCTGCTCCCAATGGCTCCAGAGTCTGGTGGAATCCCACTGCCCTTCACTGAAGGGTAAGCGTGACACTCAGTGGTGCACAGGACAGATGTCAGCAAAAGGGCTCCCGTTCTGCCAGGAATGAGAAGCCAGACACAACAGAACAGGAAAGTAACTTGTCCTCCATGCTGGAAGGTGAGGAATGCCGGGGGAGGAAAAGTAGAGCCGGGTATGCTGATTGAGGGCAGGCAGTAGGACAGGCTTCCATCCAGCAGAGAGGTTGGGCCAGTGCAACAGCACAAGGTAGAGGGGCTGGGGTGGGGGCTTCTAGAGAGGGGACTCTGGGAAGGCGGGCATGGGGAGAGGACTCTGGGGAGGGGACCCTGGGGAGAGGGCTCCAGGGAGGGGGTCCTGGGAGGGGACCTGGAGGGGGTGCTCTATGCAGTGGGAGTGGGGGAGTGGGGAGTAGGTCAGGAGGGCAGCCGCATGGGTGAAGATTCCAATCTCAGCTGGGAGAATGGAGCTCCACCTGGAGCCCCTGTAAGAAGAAGGGTGGCCTGACCTGAGGTGCAGGGGCGCACCATGTTTTCTGTGCTGAGAGCAGCGTGGGGAGGGTGGAGCTGAGGCAGTTAGGAGCTGGGTGCCAGGGGACCAGAGATGGAGTGGCCCTGGTGCAAGTGTGGTAGAAGGCAATTATTCACTGTCATAAGATATTTGGGGGCCACAGGAACAAGCCCCATGTGAAAGCCATGGTGCACGTGGGGCACTTGCTGTGAGCTTACCCTGAAGAATACAAGCTGGACCTAAAAACACAGCCCAGCCCCATCCTGCTGATGCAGACATGAACAGAAGCTTCAAATCCCACCAATGAGCTGGCTGAGGCACTTATCCTCATTAGTATATTGGACTGCTGGCTGACCTCTCCGTATATAAGCAGGGAGACCCTCCCTGCGGGACTCCAGTCTGGTGGGTGCTGTGTCCCCTTCAGCTCAACCTGGAGTCCCAGGAAAGCTTGGTCTGTGCCTCTGCATTTCGGGTCTGGCCTCGTGTCTATTACTGTCCATCCAAGAACCCGGCTCCAGTAATAGTCAGATGCTGGATACATTTAGAAAACGGTGGCATAGGGCACCTTGGTGGTACAGTCCTTTGAGTATCCAACTCTTAGTTTCAGCTGCAGTCATGGTCTCATGATCAAGAGATCAAGCCTTGAGTCAGTCTCTGTGTTCAGTGCAGAGTCTGCTTGAGGTTCTCTCTCCCTCTCCCTCTACTCCTCCTGCTCATGCCCCCCCCAAAATAAATTTAAAAAAAGAAAAAGCATTAGAGTGGGCTTCCTGGTGACTTCAGTGTGGGGCAGGAATGAAAGAGGAGGGGGACACTGAGGTTCAGGTTGGGGCGGCCATCACTCAGCGGGACCAGGGGGAAAGCCCCACTTCACATGAGCTGTGTTTCACCCTATCTGTTGGGTTTCCAGTTGGAGACACTGAGAGACAGACACCAGATACTCAAGCCTATAGTTCAAGAAGAACCCAGCGAACAAACCCTAGGTGTGATCACAAGGGGGTGAGGGTGAATGGAGCTGAGAGGGAGTGACTGGAGAGATGACAGGACCAGGTAGAGATGGGGGACCCACAGGGCCATTTTCACACTGTCAGCAACAGCACATTTTCGATCGCAGGTCCTTTTGTCTGAACCCCTGTGGTGAGTGAACTGGTGGCCAATGCAAAGACACATCCATGTTCTCTTCCCTGGAAACTGAATGTGACATTATGTGGAGAAAGGGTCTTTGTTGGGGTCATGAAGTTAAGGATCTTGAGGTGAAATCCTACTGGATTAGCTAGGTGGACCATAAATCCAATGACAGGTGTCTTTCTAAGATCCCAGGGCAGGCACACAGTGAAGAGAAGAGAAAATGGTGTGAAGACAGAGACAGAGACAGAGATCATAACCCTAAGAGGCTGGAAAAGGTGGGCAGGATCCTCGCCTAGAGCCTCCAGAGGGACTGTAGCCCTACCAAACCTTGATTTAGGACTTCTGGCTTCCAGAACTGGGAAAGAATAAACTTCTGTCATCTGAAGCCCCCAAGTCTGCAGTACTTTGTTGTGGTGGCCCCAGAGCACAATATACTCCTCCTCTTACCATGAGGAAACAGAGCTCCCAAGGAGACCCCGAGGTCCACCAACAGTTGGTGGAGAGAAACCAAGTTACTCTCAGACCGCTGATCTGCTGGGGGCTTGACTCTCATGGGCAGGGTATGACCACACCTGGGACATTTCAGCTTTATAGCTGCAAGTGTCCATTCTAGTCTGTCAGGATCTTTGGAGATCGAATTCCATTTTACAGCTACTACTGTATTTGGGGCTGTATGCACCCCGTTAAAAGACATTTCCCACCCTCCCTTCCCTCCCTTCCAGTTAGCTGTGGCTATGTAATTCAGTTCTGCCAATGATATGTGAGCAAAAGTGAGTGTGGGACTTTTCTTCACAAGGGGGATGTGTCAAGCACAGGTTCATGGAAATCACTTTAGGCATTAAAAGCAGAAAGGGATTTAGCCAAGGCAATAGGATTTAAAACTCACTGAGGGCTGGAGGGGTGACTGCCAGAGCTCCACATTCATCGTTGATTTTGATGCCCCACCAGAGCCAAGAGCTCCTGAGATCAGGAGCCCATCGTTGCTAACACCATTGCCTTGGCCATATTTGTCTTTTACCTGCCAAGCTGGTGTCCAGACACTGAGATATAGACTCTGGCACCAGGACATACACTCTTCCTAACCATGCTTGCAGTGGCCACATTAACTCATTTCTGCATTCCAAATCTCACCTGAGTCCTTACAAGTTGGCTCAACCTAGATTGCATCCAGAATAGCAGGTGCAAGGAAACCTGGGGAGTGTAGTTTTCCAGGGCATGACAGTAACTCTGAGATAAATGCAGTTTGGTCTTGCAATGAAATAGAGGCTTAGTTCCCTGGGAGGGTAACTCACAAAGAAGAGGGAGAGGAAAAGACACAAATCCACATGGGAAGAACCTCCTCCCAGGGGAGGGCATGAATGTGATTGCTATGGATGATGATGGGTCAGCCCTATTAGGACACCACTACAGGGGCAGTGAATGCCACCTTCTGCGGCCTGGGAATCAGAGAGCTTGTTGGGTGTGAAGGCAGTTCCCCCCAGCCCCCTGCTGGCAGTCAGGAGGGAAGTCAGTAGAACTGGGGTAGAGTTCCACAGATCCAGCTGCATGAGCAAGGCAGGGGGTGTCAGTTTCCTTGACTTGCTCCCCTTTCTCTTTTCAGGACTCCCTGCCTTCCGTTTAGAGTGGTTTGGAAAATACTTGCTCCAATTCTCTCTTAAATTTCCCCACATTTTCATAAATTTTATCCATCCTTTCTTCTATTTTTATTTAATGTAGTTATACTAAAGCCCTGGTCTAAAGTCTATCATTGATTTTAGATTATCCAGGGGTCTGCTTCTATTGACTATTGTTTCTCTTGAATGTGAAAGCCATTTGCCTGTTGATCTGTTTTGTAAGTTTTGATAGCATGTGGGCATTGTATGTAAAAGAACTACAGAGTCTGAGGTCAACATTATTTTTATTCTGAGAGGGTACTCCCTTTGCTCTGCTCACCATATTCATTTAAGAATCAAGCTGGGTCTGGGCTTACTGATTGCCCTACTTAGTGTTTGCTTACCTCTTGTTGCAGTGTTTTGAGGGGAAGACACTGGAAAGGTGGCATGAATGCAGAGAGCATGGAAGCCTGCACCCCTTCCACCGTACCTTGTCCCATGCATCTCTTCCCTCTGGATCCTTTATTGTATCCTTTTATAGTACACACAGGTATTTCCCTGAGTTGTGTGAGCCATTCTAGCAAATTACCAAACCTGAGGAGGAAGCCAGTCAGGAGCACAGGTGACAACCTGGACTTGACATTAGCATCTGAAGGGGAGGGGTCCAACTTGTGGGACTGAGTCCTTAACCTGTGGGGTCCGTACTGACTCATTAGTGTCTGATTGAGTTGTAGAACCCCCTGCCGGTGTCACAGAATTGCTTGATGTGGGGAAAACTGACACATCTTGTCACAAAAGTGTCTGTGTGAATGTGTAAAGGGAAACGGTGAGTCTTTCCAAGGCAGTAATACATCACATTAACAGAATAAAGGGGAAAAATCACACTGTCATCTCAATAGACACAGATATAAAAAATAGAATACACATTCGTGATTTTCTTTAAAGATTTTATTTATTTATTTGTCAGAGAGAGAGAGAGAGACTACACACAAGCAGGCTGAGTGGCAGGCAGAGGCAGAGAGAGAAGCAGGCTCCCCACTGAGCAAGGAGCCCGATGCAGTACTCGATCCCAGGACCCTGGGATCATGACCTGAGCCGAAGGCAGTGGCTTAACCAATGAGCTA
Organism: Mustela erminea; assembly: GCF_009829155.1. NCBI lineage: Eukaryota > Metazoa > Chordata > Mammalia > Carnivora > Mustelidae > Mustela > Mustela erminea. The sequence continues at coordinate 44,835,967 of NC_045621.1, read as the reverse complement.
CCCAGATGTCCCCCCAATTTGTGATTTTTAAAAATCTCAGCAAATTAGGATAAAAATGGAATTTTTTATTCTTATAAACGCCACTAAAAATCCTACAGCTAAGACCACAATTAATGGTGACAAACTGAACACTTTCCGTGCAGCATTGGGAAAAGGCAAGGATGTCTGTTCTCTCCATGTTTATTTAACATTGACTAGAGGCCCTCACTAATGAAATAAGGCTAGAAAAGTTAAAAGTGTCTAGTTTGGAAGACAAAAAGTCAAACTATTACTGCTATTATTCAAACTGACTTAGTAGAATATCCTGATGAATGCACAGAAACTGGTAAATCTAATAAATGAGTTCAGCAAGGTTACTGGATGCAAGAAAAACACAGAAAAATCATTTGTGTTTCTATATCCTAGCGGCAAACTATCAGAAAATAGCACTGAAACAATCCCATTCACAATTGCTTCAACAAAGAATAGAAACACTTAGGAATAAATCCAACAAAGGAGATACAAAGACTTGTACATTATAAGCTATAAAACATTGCTGAGAGAAATTAAAGAAGATATAGATAATTGGAAAAACATTCCATATATATGGATTGGAAAACTCAATAACCTCAAGATCATAATTCTCCCTAAATTGATTTACGGAGTCAATGAAATCCTATAAAGATCCCAGCAGGACTTTTTTCTTTTTTAGAAATTGGCAAATGGACTGTAAAATTTATTTGAAAATGCAAGGGACGGCAAATGACAGAAACAGTTCTGAAAAAGAACAACATTAGAGGGACTTAGGCTGTTCCTCTAAAGTTACACTAACCATGACTCTATGGCTATTGGCACAGGGTAGACATAGAGATCACTGAAATAAAAATTAAGAGTTTGTAAGTAAATATTTACATTTATGCTCACCTGATCTTCAATGGAGATGACAAGGAAATGCAATGGGGAAAAGAGAATTTTCAATAAAAGGTGCTAGGACCTTTGTCTATCTAAAGCTTTACATCATACACAAAAATTAACTCCAAGTTGATCATAGACCTAACTTAAAACTCTGAGAAGAAAACGCAGAAGAAAATCTTTGGGAGCTTGACTTAGACAAAGCGTTCCTAGTTTTGACACTGAAAGCATGATCCATAAAAATAAGAACACGATAAATTGAACTTCATCAAACTTTTCCTGGTCACAGGACATCATTAAGAAAATGAAAAGACAAGCCATGGACTGGGAAAATGTATTTACAAATGATCCATCTGGTAAAGGACTTGAATCCAGGATATAGAAAGAGCTTTTATAACTCAATACAAAGATACTCCAATTTTAAATGGGCAAAAGATATAAACAGCTATTTCACCAAAGATGTACAAAATAAGAACATGAAAAGGTTTTCAGTATCATTAGTCATTAAGGGGGACTTAGGACACCATTGAAACCACAATGGGAGACCACATCCACTGTTAGGGCTCTCATCCAAGAGATCGGTCACCAAAAGTGACAATGAAGATCCTCATCCATCACTAGTGGGAATGTCCTATGGTGCAGCAGCATGGCGGCTGAGAGTGCAAAATGATGGAGCCACTTTGGAAAATAATTTGGCAGTTCTTGAAAATGTTAAGTATGATGTTACACATGACCTAGCAATTCCACTCCTAAGTGCATAAGTGCTCTGGTCTGACTGTGTATGTCCTGCCTGAGTTCCTGTGTTGAACTCCTAACCCCCAAGGTGATGGTGCCAGAAGGTGGGGCCTGTCGTCCCCTCAAGGATGGGATTAGTGCTCCTGGGAGCGCTCTTGTGAAAGGGATCCATGGTTGATCCCTCACACCTTCCTTCACGTGAGGCCACAGCGAGTAGATTGTCACCTATGAACCAGGAAGCCAGTCCCCACCGGATACCACATTTGCCGGCAATCTGGTCTCACGCTCCTGGCCTCCAGAACTTAGAGGAATAAATGTTTGTTGTTTATAAGCTGCTAAGTCTGTGGAACTTGTTGTAGAACCTGAATTGGCTAACAAGATACCCAAGAGAAAGGAAAACACAATGTCAGGCAGAACACAGAGGGAGATGCTTGGATGGGCTTTTACCTAGGAGGCTGAAAACAACCCAAATGTTGGTAAAATGGTGCCCAGACGAAAACACCGTGGGAGGGCCCTACTGTGGGGTATTATTCGGGGTAATAGGAGCAAAGCCACATCATGCTTCGTGAAGGAAGTTCGGTGTGGACGACTCCATGTGGTTCCATTCACAGAGAATGGGCAGAAATGGCAAATCTACGGTGACAGAAAGCAGATCAGTTGTTGCTTTGGGCTGCGTGTGTGGGAGCAGGGATTGGCCGCAGACAGGCATGAGGGAACTTTTCAGTTTGGGGTGATGAAAATGCTTGAGAAATCATCAAAAATCACAACGTGGCAATGGTTGCCCAACTGTACAGATGCACCGAAAATCATTGAATTGTACAATCACAATGGTACGTAAATCGTGCCTCCGTGTAAACTGTGTTATAGAAGAAAACGTCTCTTGGGGGGACGCCTGGGTGGCTCGGTCCTTGAAGCGTCGGATTCTTGATTCTGGCTTAGGTCATGATCTCAGGGTTGTAAGATCGAGCCTCACATCAGGCTCTAGGCTCAGTGGAGAGTCTGCTTGGGGTTCTCTCTCTCCCTCCCCACACCTTTTCCCTCCTCTCAGGAGCCTCTGCTGGAGGAGAGGCATCCTCCAGCACCTGTGGGAGCTGCCCTGTACCTTGGCTGCAGATCCAGCACTGATCCACGTGGAGAACATGTTGGAGAGCACGCCATGGGCCAGCACACTTCCGGACACAGTTCCAGTGCCTGCCCACCTGTCCCAGCGCTGGCCCTGCATGCGGGCGGGCCTGTCACCACCCCCATCTCACCAGTGGGACTCTGGAAACACAATCTCTTGATGGGAACCTGTGCTCCATGGGGCCCCCTCAGCAGCTGGGAATAGGGGTGAACTCATGGATAAGGCCATCATGTTCTAGAAAAATGACTTCTGGGAAACATCAACAAAGGGTTTACGTATTGGTTAACCAAATACTTCCCTGCACAGAATGGTGTCTCTGCCCCTGCACCTGCCATTCCTGATCCCTTGTGATCTGCACCTTCCACAGCCCAGGTGGGCTGAGAAGTCAGCTCTCAGCTCACATCTGCTCAGGATAGCCTTGGGGAAGAGGGTCATGGCACACCTCTTTGAACATCCGACTTTGAGGACTGCACTTTGGGTTTCAAATCCTAGGTGTACAGTGCTTCCTTAGGAGTCTGGAGCTCGGTCCTTTAACTGTGGCTGGGGACCCTGTGCACGTGTGGGTGGTGCCTGGTCCCTGTCGGACGCTATCCATACTTCCGTCAACAGTTTATTGACATGCCTGCCATTCTCCAGAGACAGATACCAGTTTCCTTCTCACGTCTCACCAGCTGTTCACATTTTTTAAAGCCCACGTTAAAAATGTATTGATTCTGACTTTCGGTGGCATTTTCTGTGTCCCTTACAGCTACCACTGACCACATGTGGCTGTTTAAATCCATTCCCAATGAATGAAAGTGAATGAAGTGAAAGACCCAGTTCCTTGGTCACACCAGCTACACTCCTATGCACAATGGCCACGTGTGGCTAGTGGCTGCCATCCGGACGGCTCAGAGACAGGACACCCGCATCAACGCTGAGGGGTCTGTGGGGCCGTGTTGCTAGAGGCTTGTTGGCTCTGTGCTCATGGGTGGCCTGCACACAGGCTTCCCTCCAAGGGCTAGCCCGTTTCTCTCTTTAGGATGGTGACTGAGGGACGTGCAGAGCAGGTCCTGTGATTCCTGAAGGAAGGAATGGCTGGAGAGGGGTTGCATGTTTCTGAGGTGGGCGAGAGGGTTCCGTGCGTCCGTGACTTGCTGCCACATCCTGGGAGAAAGCTGGAGATGAATGGCTGATGGGAGGGCCTCACCTGCTGTTTCTGAAGGTCCGCCTGCTGCTCTCCTGGTGGGCTCTGCTACATGCTCTGGACCCCAGAACATACTACCTGGACTCTGGTCATCCCGAGTCCTGAGGACCATCTTCTGTGACCCCAGGCCAGCAACTCAGACCCGTGAGCCCAGGTCACATCGCCCAGCTCCCAGTGAGGCACTGTCTTGAGGATTTAGCAACTGGAAACCCAGAACTGAGTCAGCCACTGGGAAAGCTTTGCTGAGAGATCATGAGGCTGTCTTGAAGCTGGGAGGCTTTTGGGGGCACTGGGCAGGGTGAGGTAATGAGGAGGGACGGGGGGAGGAGAGAGACAGCAGAGCCAGGAAACCAGGAAAAGGGGACTGAGGCTGGCTTCCCTGGGCCCCCACGCTCCAGGCTGTGCCCCTGAGCTAGCCTGACCACGGCCCTGTCCTGGCCCTTCCCTTCTTTGCAGAAACATCTGGTTCTGATTGTGTCATCCGAGAATATAAAAACTCTCCTGGGCCGAGGAGGGGAAGAGCGCGGCATCCCTGCATCCCCACCCCACGGAAGCGGGCCTTCCAAGGCTGTGGAGGGCCACCTGCAGGGACCCACCGTGCCAGGCTCCCTGCTCGGCAGGACCTCACCCAGTGTGGGGCCGCCCAAGGATGAACAGTGTGCGTGCACAAGCCTGAGAAACTGAGAAATGCTGGCTTGCACCAGAAGCCGGGATGCTGTGCTGACACATTGGACGGCGGCCAAGGGCTGGGAGGGCAACTCTCGCAGACACAGGGGCCTGGAAATGCGCCTGTGACTCCACCGGTTTTGTGAGCTGTGGGGAGAATATTCTGTTCTCACCCTTGCGGAGGGCCGTCCTGGAAATCCTGGATCTTCAGCGCTGGCGTCTCCACACGTGTGTGCCACCTGGGTTTGCCCAGAGCCACTGCGGTGCCCGCAGTCCCACAGCCCAGCACGCCAACCCCTCGGGCAGCCGTCATCAATGGGGAAAGACACTGGCTCGGGTAGCTCAGGACAGGTCTCTCTTTTTCTCTGTTTTTTGTCGTCTAAGCCCTTTGTTGGTTTTTTTCCCTTATTTTTCCTAATATCGTACAAATCCTGCCAGTATTTCAAAACACGGGACCCTGACTCAGATCCCAGCTTTCCCCAAGGCTCCCACCAAGTGGAGCTGTGTGTCCTGGGAGGAATAAAAAGGACAGGGTGCCGGCAGGGAGGGGACGTCCGAGGTCTGTCATCCTGCTCCTGCTCCTGCTCCCATTGGGACAGCCTCCGGGGACAGACCCCCAGGAAGGCACCTCCTGTGCGGACTGACCGAAAAGACATGTGTGTCCTCATCGCTGGAAGTTGTCCGGAGGAATTTTTTCTTTCATCGAATGCTTGGCTGTATATTTTCTTTTGCTGTCACCAGTGCTGAACTGAGCTGACATTTGCTTTAAGCCGTTGGACTCAGCGCAGAGGAATCTTAGTCTGTGGGGGAGTGGGGGGCTGGGAGCTAGCCGCCCGGGGCTTTGGCTGCACACAAGGAGCGCACCTCGCGGTGATGCTCAGGGCTACACCTATGGGCACAGAACAGGGACCAACCACGGGGTACCAAGAAGGGACCACGTTGGCTCTGGTATGCCCATGACCTACAGGCTTGCCCTGGTTGTGGGCTGGCCTCGCTCTGGAAATTACAGTCCGGAAGGGCTACCAGACTTTACTGGAATGACAGGGGACCCACCCGTCTTGCTGACAAGGCCTTAAAGCAAATCCTCCTTCACCAGAGACCCTAACCCACTCTGTGACTCCAAGCTCAGGGGTGTGCTTGCCGCCCCGGGGGCAAAGCCGTGGGTGGTTGGGGTGGGGAGGAGGGGAGACTCAGGGGGCCAGTGGAGGCCCTGGGAGCACGGGGGAGATGGGGGTCTCCCCTCATCCCCCCGGAAAGCAGCAGGCCACCTGCGGGGCTCGCACACTTTTATTTATGAGGCTTCCGTGGGCTTGCCAGAGCGGGAGGCGCTCCCAGGGTCTGACCCCTGCCCAGCTCTGAGCGTGCTGGAGGGACAGCCCCGGCCACAGCTGCAGCCACCCACGGAGGAGGCCATGTCCAAATGCTGAGCGTGGTAAAGGGGAACGCATACTTCTGTCCTAAAATAGATTTTATCTGAAAAAGAAAACAGATGGAGATGGAGATGATTTTTTTTTTCTTTCATGAAAAGCACAGGAAGCTGCACAAGGCTGAAGGGTTGCACCTCCCCCACCTCTCCCGCGAGCTCAGACTCCAGAGGGCCTGGTGGGCACTGTGGGGCTCTGTGCACTGGCTGTGCTCCTGAGCAGACCTGGGCAACCCTCCCGGACAGGTGGCACAGCCAGGGCGCCAGCTGGAGAGGGGTCTTCGGCGGCAGGCAGTGCTCTGGGGATCTGGTGGCCATGCTTGCCGGGGCCAGGGGCCCGGGCGGGGGTGGGCGGTGACCGTGACCGGCATCCAGGCCCCAAGAAGGCAGGCCCTGGGTTTTGCCATCGGGGGCGCCAGGCAACATGGGTAGAGGGAGACTTCCATGGTAGAATGGGGAATGAGTTTCCCGGCTGCCTTTCCCAACCGACCGTGGCTCCTGCTCAGGAAAGCCCGCAGGTGGTAGCAGGTCCCTATCGCAATGAGTGTTAACTGATTGAGCAAGTCCCTCCTAACTCAGTTCATCATCACATGGCTCACCGTGCGACCATCGAGGGAGAAAAGTCATTACATTTCTCAGCAAAATGGCTCTGTGTATATGTTAGACCACCTGTATTTATCTGGGATGATTACAAGTGTGGATCCTAACTCTGAAGACAGGATTTTATGACCCACAATTAACTAGCGGTTTCCTCGTCCTGGAGAGAGTGCTGATTTCTGCTGAAGCTCAGGACTGGTGCCCTCTGAGCAGCGAACCCCATGGGCGTGGGTGTGGGCGCTGGGGGGCCGTCACAGGTGCGTCTGCAGCGGGGGAGCGGGAGCCACGGCTCTCACACTCTCACATGCACACATTCGCACCCACACACATGCCCCAAAGGTCGGGGTGATCTTGAGAAATTCTCCGTCCTTTAAAAAACTCGGCATCGGACAAGATTGGGTGCTTTCGGGCCAACTGAAGAATTATTGAGCACTACATCTGAAACTCATGATGTACCTATGTTGGCTAATTGAATTTAAATTAAAAAAAATTAAAAATAAATAAAAATAAAATATACAGAAAAAGCTTTACCTCGGGGTGGGAGGAAACCGATTCCCAAACAAAACACAGCAACACAGCCACCGTGAAGCTTCAGGTATCCGCTGTTCACCTCTGTGTGCCACATGCCTTCATTTCAGGCCACATTCCATGGCCTGGTCATGCGGGGCCTGAGCCGGCGACAGGGACAGAAGTATTCCTCCACACGGACACCCCATAGGTGTACACAGCCTGCAGACACGTGGTTGTACTTGGTCTGGGTTTGGTCAGACCCTAAGCCCGAGCAACCAACTGAGCTCCTAATGCCGAGGGCAGAATGTTCCTGAGTGTCCTTCCTGTCTGACACAGTCTGATCGCTGCTCTGGAAACAATGAAGTCATGACCACCCTTGAAATAAGGGGTGCTCAGAAAGGATCGTGCTCCTACCCAATTGAGAATGCCCTTGTTCTGGAATTGGCTTCCCTGGTGGGGGAGGAAAGCCCAGGGAGCTGCAGGGTCCTGAGAGATGGCCTGGCCTCCAGCCCCAGACTCTCCCGCACCCCCAGCCAACATCATGGATATTCTGAGTGAAATTGTGGCCAAGGGGGCAGAAGAGGAAATGATGAAGACAAGACTCATGGTAGAATCTGAAATGGTCCCCGTGTGGTCCTGCTCAGTTGCTGGGGATGGGGGAGGCTCTGAGCTTCCTAGCAGTCAGAGAAAAGGGGAAAACTAGCTTTTGCTCATTTCCCTAGAGCCTCCAGGATGACCCATGGAATACTTGGGGTCTTTGTTCATTGTTCTTAGGTTTGGGATATGAAACACAGAACAGGATAAGGAAGGAAACTACTGGACTTGGTACACAACTAACTCATCTGGGAAAAGGATGGCATTTTGTACTTGACTCAGACCCCACAGAGTCAAGGCACAAACAGGAAGTGAGTCAAAGATGTTCTGGAAGTAATTCTCTTCTCTCTGTCTCCTCCATCAGGCCCTCATCCTCGCTGGCAGAGTCCTAACGGGCCTTCCCCCATGTGCTCGTGCCCCTCCAGTGCCCCTCCAGTGCCCAATGGGAACACAGGTTCCCCAAACAGTGCATGGCTCCCACCTGTGAGTCTGAGTTCCCACCCTGTCCGGAAGTGCCCACATCCTGTCCAAGAGAGTGAGCTCACGTGTGGTAATCTTGTGTGTTTTCTTGTTGTGACTGTCTGTCTCAGCCACACGACCTCCTTGGGGCCAGATCTGGTCCCTGCTGTTTCCCAGGCTCTCGACGGCACCCACACAGGTGCTGGGTCCCATCGTCCTAAGTCACTGCCGACAGCCGATGGGATCCAGCCTGACCATCGCTTCTGGCCCAGACAGCGCAGATGGGGAGCAGGGACTCAGCCCAGCTCATGAACTGGAGAGCCGGCTGGAAGTGGATGTGTTCATCTTGCTGGACCCTCGGGCCTCCCCGGGGCAGACAGCAGGTGCACTCGGACCTTTCTCCGTGACCTCATCTGCCACGGATGTTGGATTGATTGGAAGGCATTGATGTTCCAACAATGCTTCTGGCAAAGTCTGCAATGACGTTGACCTTGAACTACAAATGGTAGGATTTCAGACATTTCTGCTTCCTAAGCTTGATGGCTTTTCATATGTGTGACACAAGCCTGCGAAGCCAGGCGCAATGTTATTCAGACTATTTTCGAGCGAGAGAGAAGAAACTCAAGAACAGGGGCCAGTCCCCGAGGTCTGGGGGCTCCACAGGCTCCCCCTCCCAGCTCTCCCCGCACACGCAGCTTGAGGCAGGCAGGCAGGAAGCTGTCGCTCCTGTGATGGAGATCTGAGTCCGGGGGTGCCGACGCTGTGACATGTGAGTCACGGGCCCAGGCCGTGAGCTGAGCAGACTCCTCCACACCCACACATCCCTGCAGCCCATCTGTTCTCTGTACATCTTTGTGTTCAGAAATCACTCTAGGGAATGGTCATAACCTTGTCAAAAATCCAGCCATCCACTGCAGGGACACACATCGGAGTGGAAAAGCTGTATCAGGGCATGGACAACTGGGTCCCAGACTGAGATAGGAGGAGATGCGTCCCCTGGATTGAGGCAGGAGGAGGGGGCCCCCGATTGAAACAGGAAGGGGTCACCAGGAAGCAGCCCCTTGGTGGGCCCAGTTCTCCTGCCTGTTTGGTGGCTCCCAGGTCCATAGTCCCCTCCAGCTTCAGACCCTGGGATTGCAGACTGGCCCACACCCCCCACCCCAGTGCCCCCAGTCTACGGGGTCTAACCGTAAGTGGCAGGGGCCCACCCGAGTTCTGCATCTCTCGTTCTCAGGTGGCCTCCTCAGGTGTGGGACTTCTGGGGGTTCCTGGGCCTCATGGACAAGCTGCTTCCAACTGCCCTTGGCTAGTCAGGCTCCATGGATTTTCCTCCAAGCTGGTGCCTTGTACTCTTGTTTCTAGAAATTCCTCAGGATTCCTGGGGTGGAGAGGTTTTTTCCAGCCTAGCCTTTCTACCTTTCTACCATCTCAGTGGGGCTTGGGGGGAAGGAGAGGGAGTGTGTGGACTCAGCCCACCATCTTGAAGGGATGTCCCTGTCTGTGCACCTGGCCGGACGCTCGTGGGGGCGGGGAGGGGGCACGGTGCTCAGCAGGCCCCGTACAGTGGAAACACAGCTCTCCTGGCCCTCAGGGAAGGGATGGGGAAAAAGTCCTCCCACTTTAGGGGGGCATTCCAGTCTCCCTGCATGCACAGGGGGCTGGGGGAGTGTCTCCTCTAGCCCCTCCTTGGGGAAGGATATGGGACCCCAGCAATTCCAACACCTAGAATGTGATTCTAAGGAAGGCTTGGGGGTGGGACTTCACTTACAAGCAGTTCTTAGCTCCTTGTTCAATATCAATATCGTAGCTCCTTGTTCCATAGTGGTCAATATCCATCAAAAGATCATTTTGGTCACTGATCATTGATGCAGAATGATCGATTTGGGGGCTCTGTAGCTACTGGTTTATGTATTTTTTAAAAAGATTTTATTTATTTATTTGACAGAGAGAGAGACAGCAAGACACACAAGCAGGGGGAGCTCCCCACACAAGCAGGGGGAGCAGCAGGGGAGAAGCAGACTCCTCTCTGAGCAGAGAACCTGATGCGGGGCTCAATCCCAAGACCCTGAGATCATGACCTGAGCTGAAGGCAGACACTTAACCACTGAGCTCCGCAGGCACCCCTAGTGGTTCATGTCTTGACAAAGCTCTGAAGGTTTGCTCATCACGACATTGCCAGTGGTCCCCTCCTTCTGTACACTGTCCATGCCCCCGAGCATCTCCGTGTGGCCTATGCCCCGCTCTGTCCGTGCAGACCCTATGCTCCCCTAACATCTCCATTTCGCTTGTCGAATTGTGCTTCTTGATTTCTCAACAACAGATGTATCTTACTTTCTAGTAAGAAACAAGGTTCTAGTGAGCGAACAACAAATATTTCAAGGAGGTGATGGCAGAACTGGCCCTGGGCCCTGAAGAGTGACCAGGTTCACAGGCAGAATCCAACCGAGTTGTGACCAGGTGGCAGTCCCCTCGGATTCTGCACCTGCAGCCTTTCCTTGGAAAATGTCTCCCTTTGGGAAGGCTGCACAGAGCTTACTGAGGCTGTGGGCCACTGGGCTCTACCAGGGTCCAGAGCCGCTGTGAGGAAAGGGACTCAGAGCCTGCCCTCCTGACACGTGCATGTCCAGGAGCAACCCAGAGGCGCGAAGCCCAGGGCCCGGGACAGCTGCCCTGCGAGGAGGGCGGGCGCGGCCAGCGGGAGCAGTCCCAGCAGATCTGTGCTTCGTGAGGTCAGGGCCTCACTGGCCTGTCTGTGTTCATGCCCAGAGTCCAGCCAGGTGACACAGAAGGAGTCCCAGAGGCTCTTGCTTTGTGACCCACGGACGGACCCAATTCTGTAGCTGGTCCTGCAGCTGACCATGCCTGCCCAGGTGCACCTGGCATGAGGGGACAGGACGCTGTGGCTCAGATGCACGGAAATCAGCTGGCCAGGCCCATTGCCCACCCTCAGCTCTCTGGGACCCTCACCCTTTGGCCTCCCCTGAAGGGACACCCCAGACCCGGCTGGGGACTTGGCAGGGGACTGGAAAAACGAAGCTCATAGTGCAGAGGGGAAGCAGCTGACCCAACCTTGAACTTTTCTGGCAAGGAAGTGAAATCCATGAGGAAACATGGGGAGTCTGGGCTTCTTCATGCTCTGCAGGGGACCGTCCAGGGAGCGGTAAATCAGCGTGGGAAGCAGGCAGGAAGGTGGGGAGGATGGGTGGCTGTGTGGGGGCTCCACTTGAAAAGGTTTGCTTCCTGAGCCAGAGTGTGTGGGTGTGTGTGCGTGTGTGTGTGCCCGTGCATGTATACATGGTCGTGCGCACACATGTATGCATATGTGGTTGTGTGCACACATGTGATGGTGTGTGCGTGTGTGTGTACCAGAGGCAACACATGCATCTCTGTGTGTGTGCATGTGCACGCATGTGGCCATTCATGCATGTGTCCTCTGCAGGAGAAGCATGTTTGCCTTGGGGATCCTGGAGCTGGGAAAGTGGGGCCCCCCAAACAGCTGCTCAGCACCCCCTGAGCAGGGATGAGCTTTCTCTTCATCCCTTGTCCACTGGAGGGGTCCCCCAAATTTCTTACCTCATGCAGGGAATTTGGAGATAGGTTGTGCACAGGAGGGTTTATGTGGGGTCCCCACAGAGGAGAGCCCTACAGCCGGGGACAGATGGATCTAGGAGTGTACCCCCACCCCATCCTCTCCATGTCTCCCCAATGCACCCCCAACCTTGGCTCACTTCTCCTGCCCTCACCTCTTGTAGGATCAGAAATCCTGGCTGAGGTCAGGGAGGGGAGACATTCCTGGGTAAGTGGTTTCTTCGGGCTTTGTTTGTCCTCAGAGTGGACTAGGGGAGCCCTTAGGACAAGGTAGGATACAGAAAAAACCCCAAGGAACACTTGGAGACGTCATCTGCGGGGCTCCCGACCCCCTCCCTGGGGCCCGGGGGGCAGACGGGTCTGGCGTGGAGTCTGGTTTCTGGCCCTTCTTGAGTGCAGGTTCGCTCTCCCTCCGTGGATGCCTGGGCCTCCCCTCTGGGATCTTGGCAGCAGTCTGGGTGAGCAGTTTCCTATAGCATCAGCTTGGCACCCAAGGTTGGCTCCGTGGGTTGGGCTCTGTGGGTGGGTGTGAGGGCAGGCAGGAACCTCACACCCACCCACAGACCCCAGGAGTCCAAGCCCTGGGGTCTGCTGCCTGCTTCTGGAATGCTCGGTTGCCAACCCGCACAGCGTGTCCTGCCCATCCGCCAGCCCACACCCATGGCTCATGAGAGCTGGTGTGCCCTGTCTGCAGCGTGCAGTCCCCCCGCAGAGAGAGAGCTTTGGGAGAAAAGACCTTCCCTGGGGGAGCCTTTGTGATGCCCCGACATGGTTCTGGGATCAATACTGGTGAGCACCAGATCTACATGCCCCGCTTCGTGGGAGAAAGGGCAGCCCAGCTCTCTGATGAGCTCAGAATCTTGCACGACTGGATAATCAGACCAGGTGGCTATCAGGGGCAGGGATGCCTCTCATGGCTGAAGCCCAGGTTCAAGCAGACGCCGTCAGCTGGGGACTTCCTTCGCCTGGGCGTTGGGTCTCGAAGATGCAGGCGCCTGGACAGACACCTCACCAGCGCCCAGCCTTGTGCAGGAAGCCAAATGTTCCCGCAGTGATGGAATGCTTGCGTAGGCAGGGGCAGGGGACGAGGGAGGCCGCTGGGACCTCCAGCCAGATTTCTGAAATCCTTGCAAATCAAGACAAAGGCCAAATCTCGTCCTCAGAGAGAGGACGGGGGAGAAGCGAAGGAAGCAGGGAGACCACTGCGGGGGAACGAGCCAGTGTGTGCGCTGGGCCCGCAGAGTGACCGGGAGGGGGCTGGGGGGCGTCAGCCGCCGGCCTGGACTCTGTCACTGTGAGGAAGGAGGGAAGAGTCCATGGGAAGGAGGTGGGTGTAAAGAAATTTCATGGGAGCTTTTAAAATCCCTGTCCATTTGCGAGAGTGTCACCGCTGCCTGCCGGGGGCGGGGCATGCATGGGCCCCCCACGGGGCTGCTGGAGCCATAAACGGAAGGTAAAGGGAGGTCAGCACCTCACCTGTGCTGCGTGCGTGTCCAGCCCTGTGATGTGCACCGTGGTCACGGTCTACATTCCTCCAAAGAAGTGACAGAGTAGCACCGGTATCCATGGCGCACATGGCAGGCACTGGGCACAGATCCCACACGGGCCACCCAGGCCCCCACAACCCCTGCAGCTGCTCCTGTGCTTACCATGGGAGCATAGCCCAGGAGGCCAAGGACAGAGATGGCCCCTGGTCCTTGCCAGATCCCTGTGTCCCCACTTCTGTTGGCACCAGCCACAGCCCAGACCCTGCCCTCCACGAGCTGGCCTCTCCCGCTGGAGGACACCCACCCTGTCTCTGCTTCCAGGTGCCCCCACCCCACGTTCCCTATACTGTTGTCAACATGAGCGGGTGTCCAGGCTCTCCCTCCCCACCCTTGTCTGTGGTTGCGATGTGACTCTTTAACATAGCACCTCGAGGAAGCCCAGGCTCCACAGGGCAGTGATCAGCATGCGGTCCCAGATGGGAACTCAGGCCCTGGACTCAGTGTCCAGTGCTTTTCCCACCTCCTCCGCTGGTCTCGACAGTCGTGTTCCCTCTGCAGTGGAGACACTGCCGAAACAGGAGTCCGATGGGAAAATCAATATTTACCAGGAGCTGAGGGTGATGGGGCTGGAAATCGGGGCCCCTCCTCCTGCCGCTGTGGGTGTGGTCATCCCTGGGGCAGTTCTGTGGCCCAGCCTGGGGTCTGAGAATCATGGGGTGAGAGTCGGGTCTGGGCTGCAGTGCAAGCGTGTTTAATGGGACATTAGGATGCTGCCTTTGGTTCTAGACACACGCTGATGGTTTCCTTGCACAGAAGCCCCCGCGTTCATATCACTGTTCCTTTAGGGCTGAGAATGTAAGTTGTTTCCAGCTTCCCATTCTGGGGGGAACTTTTCGCTAAAGCATCCAAGTTTCTCATTTTTTAAAAAAAGAGACTACAAACCGCCAAATGCACGTCTGTTCTTCAGGAATAAATGACAGGAACTTCAAGGTCACATGTAATCCTCCTCCACCCCCGATTTTAGCAGAAAAGTTATGTATGTTTGGATTTGCCCCCATAAGTCAAGGGCTTAGCGCACAGCCCCCTTCGTGAAGGGGGCCTCTGCCTGTCTTCTGAGTCCTCCCAATCCCAAAGGTGGAACACTTTGCAGACCAGATGAAAACGGTTCTGGATTAACCTGCGTTGGCTGGGCTGAGCCGCTCCCAGAGGAAGTGAGACTAGGGGTCACCTCGGAGCCAAGCTTGTGGCTGGCCCACCGGCAGGATGGCCTGATGGACACCACAAAGGACCTCTGTCCTGGCCTGGCCCCAGATGGCCTTGCTGGGGAATGACTCCCATGGGCCACCCTGGGTTCCAGAATCTTCCTTTCTTCAGCAGAGCTTCACGGGAAGCCCAGCCTGTGTAGTGAGGTGTCCAAGGTGTTTATGATGAGACCCTGGGGGCTCTGCAAGTGCCTGGCACCTGCCGGGCTTGGCCCCCTGCACCCAAGGCAGGATTCCAACTTATGTGCCATGGACACCTGGGCTCAGGGCAGTAGCAGGGGTCTGCCTCGGGCCCCCTGCTCACCAGAACCTCAGCATGTCCCGAGTCCCAGGGACCATCACCACGGAGACAGCCTCCTCCCTAGCTGGGGCCCCATTCCAGCCTGCAGACCCTGTGCTGTCCCCCCAGGCTTGGCCCGTTCCCTCTGGTTCTGGGAGGGCCACTTGCAAAGGCCAGAGCCCAGCCTCAGCCAAGGCTACCTCATTCTCAGGGCTTCCCTGGACCTCCTCCTGCTACAGGCTTCCTTTGTGGCACATCATGGCAGGTGGCGTGTTTCTGGTCTGGGCAGGAGCGTCCTGATCCTAAGCCTCCAGGTGGGCTCTGGGCAGCAATAGGGGCCAGAGGGGAGCCTGGGAGAGGGGGTCCGACCTGATTCTGGCCCCTGGAAATGGTCTGGCTCCTGAGTTGTACCAGAGGAAGAGGCCAGATACCCCATGGAGGGAAGAGAACTGGAGAGATGCTTTCTGGTTAAGTGAGGCCTTAGGGACATGGTGGTCCGTGTGCATCCAGGAGTAAAGGCCGAGACACACGGATGCTCAGAGCATCCCCGAACCCTACCCAGATGTCAGGTCTCCTACCTGCACTCATAGCACTATCTGTCTCTGTCAGTCTCTGTCTCTACCTTTGTCTCTTTCTCTGTCTCTGTCTCTCTCTGTCTGCCTGTCTCTATCTCTGTCTCTCTGACTCTCTGTCTCTCTCTGTCACTGTCTCTCCCCTCATCGTCTCCCTTGCAGCATCTCTGAGAGAATGCCGATGAGCAGATCTCTGCCGAATTCATCGGCCAGCCTCAGGGAAGGTGTAGTTACTCCGCGATCCAGTGTCCGCGGCCCCCGTGCAGGGACTTGCCGCAAGCACCCCAGTCTCCAGCAGACTCTGTGTTGTGCTCCCTGAGAAAGATGGTCCACACTGGTGTTCCGTAAACTGCGGGCCATCAGCGTTGTTGGAAGCTCCATGTTCACAGGGGATGGGGAAATGCTGCACAGAAGGATTGAGGTCATTGGTCCCAGTGTTTCTCAGGCCTCAGGTGTCCTGCAGCGAGCCCGGGGAGTCTCCCAGGGATACAGCACGAGGGGTCCCCTGAACCGGGCCTCCTATAGCCCTCCCTGCTTAGGGCAATGCCCCCTGCCTCTACCGGAACTGCACTCTGTGGGGCTGGTGTGGAGCAGAGCCGTCTTCCATGCACATCGCAGTCACCCAGACGTACCACCTGGAGGAGAGGTGGCGGGCCCGGGGCTAAGTCAGACGCCTGCACAGAGAAGGGTCCCAGACAACATGACGGCAGCTGCTTCTGGTGGACCACACTTGACGCCTGGCCAGGGCACTGCCCTTTACATCACCAGACTCTAGCAGCACCTGGGAGCACCTGGTAGTACCCAGCAGCACTCAGAAGTTCCTGGCCACACCTGGAAGTAGTCAGAAGCACCCAGAAGTAGCCAGCATCACCCAGAAGTTCCTGGGAGCACTTGGCAGTGCCCAGTAGCACCCAGCAGCATAGAGCAGCACCTAGCTGGACCCACCAGCACCCAGCAGTAGTCAGCAGCACCCAGCAACACCCAGAAGTTCCTGGCTGTACCTGGCAATACCCAGAAGTACCTAGCAGTACCCAGTAGCACCTAGCATCAACCAGCAGTATCCAGCAGTACCCAGCAGCACTCAGCAGAAACCAGCAGTACCCAGCACCACCCAACAATAGCCAGCAGCACCCAGCAACACGAAGCAGCAACCAGCAGTACCCAGAAGCACCCAGCAACACCTAGAAGCACCCAAGAGCTCCCCACAGTATCCAGCAGCACCCAGAAGTTCCTGGCTGCACCTGGCAATACCCAGGAGTACCCAGTAGCACCTAGTAGAAACCAGCACTACCTAGCAGCACCCAGAAGTTCCTGGCCACTCCTGGCAGTACTCTTCAGTACCCAGGAGCACCCAACAGTACCCAATAGCATCCAGTAGCACCTAGCATCAAGCAGCAGTATCCAGCAGTACCCAGCAACACCCAGCAGTACCCAGCAACACCCACAGCACCTAGAAGCTCCTAGCTGCACATGGCAGTACCCAGCAGTAACCAGGAACACCCAACAGTAACCAGGACCACCCAGAAGTTCCTGGCCACACCTAGCAGTACCTAGCATTATCCAGCAGCACCCAGAAGCACCCAGCTCCCCATGGTTAGTTGGCCAGTGGTAACTGGTCTACACATTTCTACTCTTTTCCTCAGGTAGTAGGGAGGGAGGCCCTGGACCAGCCCAGGTATGGGGCCTTCAGGGATACAGGTTTTCCCAGTGTGGTGTTTATAGGGATTCATGGCCACTCAGCCAGGACATGTCCTCCTCTGCTGCTTTATTCTGTACATAGACTGCTGCCCTGTTGTGTAATGTGCCTTAGGAACACACAAACCCCAAAACAGTATCTTCAGTGTGAGCTGGGCTCTTGACTATGCCTGGCTTAAGAGTTTGTGACACAGTGAAGCCAAGATCCATTTCTAACTCCATTTATTGCTTACAAAGCCGTGGAGGTATACAGGGAAGGATGCACGAATGGGCTGCACTTAGGGAATCATGCATTCAGCTTCAATCCCATCCACTAATTATGCAAAAGTTTTGTTTACAATTTTTGCCTAGTCAATGTCCATCTTCCTTGATGTTAATGATTTTCCCCTGCAAAGCGGGAGGAGTTGTATTCCAACATTTTTTAACCAATGTACTTAAAGCTCACTAGATTATGTCATTTGGAAGATTTTCAAGTGGGTTAGAAGGAAGGTTAAAAAATTCTGTCCTTAAGTTATAAGATTTTTTGTAGATGACAAATATTGTTTAAAGTCGCAAGATTATGTAACAGTGAAAACAATGGACAAACGTAAGTGTTCAAAATACAGTCTCCATAGAATCGTTTTCTTAGAAGAAGGAGAATGAGGAGAAGGAATAAGGGGGAGGAGGAGGAAGAAGAGGGTGAACAGTGCAGGAGGAGGAGGAGGAGGAGGAGGAGGAGGAGGAGGAGGAGGAGAAAGAGGGGGAGGGGGAGGAGGAGGAGGAGGGGGAGGAGGGGGAGGAGGAGGAGGAGGAGGAGGAGGAGGGGGAGGGGGAGGAGGAGGGGGAGGGGGAGGAGGAGGGGGAGGAGGAGGGGGAGGAGGGGGAGGGGGAGGAGGAGGAGGAGGAGGAGGAGGGGGAGGGGGAGGAGGAGGGGGAGGGGGAGGAGGAGGGGGAGGGGGAGGAGAAGGAAGAAAGAAGTTTTAGAAGTAGCTTTCTCTTCCTTTATTAAAATGTCAACTTTGCCTTAAAGGGCGGACTGTGCTTAGTTTTCCAAAAACTATCTGCAGATAACATATAGTTCCTGGCCACTGGTCATCTAGGAAAGGTCAGCAGACAGAGAACACTTGAATTTTATGTCAAGTCATCCCAGTGGTGGAGAAGACTAGGATGGTGCTCAGGGCACTGAGGCCTGAACCGGCCCCTCTACCCTCCCAGCCCCTCTGTAGAGTCCAGTGACCTCGGAGGCCTGGTCAGCTGGGTGGACATGCTCACTCCTGCGAGCTGGGGGTCAGCACTGGCAGAGTCAGAGCCTAGGGGGTAAACTGAGGACCTGCGGGAAGCTGGCCCGAGGAGTCTGCGAAACCCACGTAGCCACTTCCAGGGGCGGCTGAAAGGTCTTCCTCACCACTTGACGTGAGGAGGGTAGAGACATTTCCTCCAGGGGTCAGGAGGGCTGAGGGCCATGGGAGGGAGTCTCTGCTTTTCCCACTTGCTGGATAATAAAGCTGTTCTAGTAGCAGACCTGAGCCCCACACTTCTGACAAACAGAAAGGAACGAACTGCCCCCATGGGAGGGGGTGTGGCGGGGAGATCCTAGCTGGAGGAGGACAACAGAGTGAACCACTCCCAATATGGCAAGTGAAACGTCAGGGGAAGTCAGACGAACCTGAACTAAAGTTTCTCAGGGCACGTAAGAAGCCCCAAATTCCAGTTCTGGAAGGAATTCCAGATGCTTATAAACATGACTCAGCATGAAAACACCCTGACTAGGCTGACTAGGGAAGAGACCACGATATAGACCCCGGTTCATGTCCCTGGAAGAGGAAGGACCACGGGTGTCTCCACAAAGCCGGAAGGTGAAGAGCGGGCAGCGCCACAGGAGAGCACGGGACTTGGAAGACAGTGGAATCTAGTGTGAGAATAACGCCAGCAAGAAGAGTAACAGGTCGAGGGAAGGGAGTAATTAAATACGAGAAGAAAACTCCCCTGAGCCGAGGGCAGTCTGGAGACCACACTTGGAGTTCAAGGTTCGACAGTTGAGGAAAGACACAGTCCACGCTGCATCCCAGCAAAGACCATGGGCTCTGCAGACACACTGTTACTCTGTTTGTGTGAAATGTCTAGAAGCAGCTAGTCTAGTCTAGAGAGAGAGAAGCCAGATCTGTCGTTGTCAGGCTGGGAGAAGGACGAGATTACAGCGGGAATTTCAACGAATACGGGATGTGTAGATTTGTCAAAACCCGTTGGAATCAATGATTTAAATGGGTCCACTGTCTTGTATACAAACTTTAAATAAAGTTCAGGGAATGATTGCAAACTCCAATTTCTCTGTAAAAAGGAAAGATAATCCAACAAATTTCCAGTGTTCCCTAAAAAAAGCAAAACAATTGGAACAGTACCAGACTTCGTATCCACAATACAGGCTCTGAAAAATAGTGCAGGACCGTCTACTCAGGAGCTCCTGTTCCCAGCGATGCTGTTATCTTGCTGTCAGTGGACGGTACTTAGAGATATTAAACATCTCACAGAGTTGATTGCCAAACTACTTCATCTGGGAAATAAGCTCCCATTGATGGAAGGAGTATTCTATGTGTCTTCTGTTCCTTGCCACTGAAAGCATTCTGAATGGATACAATTATTGATACGGATGTTCTTAGAAAACCAGGAATAGGTAGGCTCTTCCTTAATCATGTAGAGAAACTCTACATCATGCCAAAAAACCATATCATATTTAGTATGTGGGAATTACTTGGAGTTTTCCATAAAAGTCAGAAATAGGATGTGAACACCCATGCCTACTCCTGGTTGGATCCCAGAGGCTCAGCCAATGAAAAACAAGAAAAACAAACCAGTGTTAGCAGTAAGCATCATCACTGTCAGATGGTGATTTCGTTGTCCAAAGAAAATCCAAAAAAATCATCAAAAATTTACTATAATCAATGAGACAATTCAGTATGCCCTATATTAAACACGTAAAAACATTTGCTTTCTTGATATCGGGACCAGTATTTTGTAATACACAGTGAAAAATTATATTGTCAACAGTAACAAAAATATTTTAAATTTAGGAATTCATCCCATTGGAAACATAAAGATCCTAAAAGTAGAAAACCACAGCATTTTTATGAAGGATATAAAATAAAAAATTTAATAAGTGAAAAAACAGATCATGTTCTTAGATGTGAAAACTCTTTATTTTAAAGGTGCAGAATGCCTCCAAGACTCTTGATTTATATGTTTAATTAAATTTCACTATAGTCTCATAGAACTCCTTTTTCTTTTAGATAGGAAACCTTATAAAATACTGTGAATGCTTCCCCAACACCCACTGGAATGAGAAATTGAAAAGAGGAGCCACATTTTTTTTTCAAAAGCTTAGATAATTAGGGAATAGAACTTTGAGACCTATATATTGAAATATATTACAAAACTATCATACTTAAAACCAGGTGAGTCTAGTGCCCAGTTAGTGGGAGGTCTTTCTGGAATGCCCAAGAAAGTCCAAAAACTTGTCATAGCCTGTCTCAACATAGTATAGGATACAGTCATGAGCAAAGAAAAGCTGGCGTGTTTCACAGATGGTACACATAGCTTAAAATGACGGGAAGACAAAGCGTGTGACTATCTGTCCGATATCGAGGTAGAAAAAGCTCTCCAAGATTTTCTCTAAAGGAAGACAGTGCTCTATCTGATTATGTAAAAATGAACGAAAATCTCTTATGCCCAACAGAACTAAAGCTGGCAAAGCTAAAAACTGGCAAGATTTGCAAAATTGGTGATAAAGGGGAATTAGGTTCAATCTATCCTTTGGCTTAAAAACTGATAAAGAAACATACTCCCCTAGCAAGTGACAACATGAACACCTGCGGCGAAGCCTGGGGCCGGGGGCCCAGCCTAGAGCCTCACGTTCCTCCCCAACCCACGGCTGCCCTGTGAGGGGGACAGGAGGATGAGCCCCTGGGATAGAGGAGGGGGCCGAGGTGGCTGCCCCAGCCCCACTACAGGAAGGAGGGGGTGAACCCTAGATGGCACGATTTCCGGCATGTCAGTCTGCTCTGGACAGCAAGGGGTTCAGAGACAGAGAAATGTAAAAACCCCATGAAATCTTGGAAACTGTTCATGCACTCACAGAAACCGAGAGAAAAGCCTGGACGTCCCTTGGCCCCTCTGAAGCCGGCTCTGTCTTGGAGAAGCACCGCACCCGAGACTGCGGCCCGGGCTGGTCTGAGTCTTCCTCGTCCTCACTACAGGGCCCAAAGAGAGGTTGCTTGGCGGCCCATGGAGCGTGTTTGCTGCCCAGGGGTGAGATCTAGGAGACACCCTGGGACCAAGGGTGTGCAAGGCTGGGCACCCACACAACGGGCTGGTCTCCCTAAGACGTGGAGACCAAGGCGTCAGGTCCCTTCCTTCAGTATCAGCAGCCCCCCTTCGGCCTGGCGGGTCCTTGGTCTAGCCGCTCCTGCTCCTGCCTGGAGCGTCACTGTTGGGTGTCCCCGGATGACTGCTCTGAGCAAAGGCCACCCAGGTCTTGTCCGTCCTCCGCTCAGTGACCCGCCCAGACCCAGGGACGCCCTGCCAGGGCTCCTGCCGGCCTTGGCGGACATCAGGCATAATGCGGCCTTTGAAGGCACCATGAGCAATTGTGGCTCCTCTTGAAAATGTAAAGCGCAAATACACATTGTTCACAGAGACAAGGAAGTATCAGGGTGTTCCTATCCCATCCTAATATGACGGACCAGCGGTCCTCTCCAGGGCAGACGGATATGTTGGGTGGAAAAGAGGATTGGACACCTGAAACCCAGAAGGGAGGGAGGTGGTGAGGGCGGAGACCGTCATGGGCTGGAGAGAGGAAGGTTGGTGGTTCTGTAACTAGAGGGGGTCTCCGGCAGCCCAGGGCTTGCATCTCCCTTATATGTAAGAAATCCTTCAGAATGGGCCGTTTCCACCCAGAGCACCTGCTTACTGACTCAGTGATTAACAGAGCACCGTGGTCATGATACTTCCCCGACTGGAGTGTGTTGGCCGCTCTGCCCGGTTTCTCCAGCGCATTTATCCTGGACTTCTAGAGCAGTAGAAGCCCATCTGGAAACCATTCAAGGCAGAAGTCAGCCCTCAGCACACGCTGTGGAGAAGCGACCCTCCCCGCTTCGCCATCATCACCACCATCAGACATCATCTCCCCTACCGTGAGCGAGTTGCGGGACAGAAAGGGAGGCAAGGGACCAGGAGAAAATACCAGAGGAGAGAGACGGACCTCTCTGCTCTCGGGGGTCTGCCATCCCGCGGGGCCAGACACACACATGCAGAGGCCAGTCCCCATGAAGCCAGCACCCCTCTCCCCACAAGGAACAAAGAGAGTGACTGGGAAATTCTACAGGTTCAGAACAGGCTCTGAGTGACTTATTTATTCAAGAAATAATTGTCGAAGCCCACTGCCACAGCTGCCAGTTGTCCCCACACTTCGTAGAAATGGAATCCTTTCTAGCTGCATGCGTGGCTAGAAGGAAGCCACACTCCAGCCCTCAAGCAGCCCGTGGGGCCGCGTGACCAGGGCTGGCCCGTGGGGTGGCCATGTTACTTCTGAGAGGTGTCCTGGAGAGACGTGGCTATGCTACTCTAGTTCAGCTCTTCCCCATCCCACCGTCTGCCCCTGGAACACGCCAACTGAACTTGGATGCCACCTTAGCCCACGAGGGCTGCCTGGCCACGTGGATCCGAGGGAAGAAGGAGCCTGGGTCACGGAGGACCATGTGGAGCCAAGCTGCCCGAATAGCCAGGACTGCCTGCCCCGCCGGAGTGCTCTCTCAAGAGGCCAAACTGGGTGTGGTTGAGCCCCTACTAATTTGGGAGTCTCTGTTACTTGCAGCCAAACCTCATCTTAATGGCTATAAGCACCTACTGTGCATCAGAATCCCCTGGGAGCTGCTGGGCTGTCAGAATGAGCAGGTCAGAGGTTGCTCCTGCCCTCGGGGAGCTTGCAGTCTAGGGGGAAAGAGAGAAAAGCCTGGGTCACAAATATACAAGCTCATTAACAAATGCTGGTAGATTCGGCCAAGTAAGGAAATAACCAAGCTAGATGGGGAGGAGCAGCTCGGGAAGACTTCCTGGAGGAGGGCGGTTTTAGGAAAACCAGGAAGAGGAGAACAGGGCGTTTGTTGTGAGAACTTGTCTCTTGTTATGAATCTTGGTCAAAATTCAGAAACTGGAGAGGGCAGGCTGAAGGTGGACTTTATTGAAGGGATGAACCCCTACCCCGTGGTGGGGAAGGCGGGTTCTCTGGAGTCTGGGCCGAGGGTCCTGGCCGTGGTTCTCGGCTGAGTCTCTGCCCCTGCCCTTATCATCGGCTTTGGTCGGGGTGCGTCCAGCCCAGGGAACACCCAGTCACTGGCGTACCCAGTGACACAATTGCTCGTGATGAAAAGGCACCTTCCTGGGCCCCTTCTGGGAGAGGCCGGTTTCCTGAGAGTGGATGTGAGAGGGTCAGTGTGGACGCGTCAGAGCACAGAAGGGTTAGAGCGCCGATGGCTCAGAGCCCAAACAAAGGGCTTGTGGACAGTCAGGTTTCGGGGCCTCTCGGGGTCTGGTCCAAGTGGCCGTGGGCAGACACCCAGGCTGTCTGGCCAAGGAGCCCCCTCCTGCGGGGCAGCTGGTACCCTGGGCTCCAGGAGGAACCCAGCTGCTCCCCTAGAGGAAGCTCTCTTACCATGGCCTGAAATCTGAGCCCTCTTCTGGTGCTTCCTTGGGAACTACTGGACGGAAGATTAATCTCTTTTCCAAATGAGAAGCCTTCAGCTCCGGAGGTCCCTCATCGCGGACAGTAAGCTCCTCTCTTCCTGATGAATGTCCTCAAAGCCCGAAGCCCTTCCTCCAGCGCGTGTCCTCGGCTGAAGCTGTTTTCTGCGCGAGCCAACTCAGAATCCAGATAAAACGGGAGTGACAAGGGTGGTCGTGTGTGCCCTCCGCTCTCCGGAGCTGTTCCCACTTCCATGATGACCCTCTTTCTGCCGTTCCCTGCGGATTTCTGAGAAGGTTTAACCTCCCGTGTGACTTTCCTACGTGCGCACCACCAGTGACCACAAGCCGGGCTGTTTGAGACAACCGGAATGGACGCTCCCGCAGGTCTGGAGTCTGGAAGTCCAAGGATGTACTGTTGCAAGTCAGAGTTCTTCTGGAAGCTTGGGGGAGAAGCCGCTCCCGGTCTGTCTCTGGGGCCCGCGGGGGCTGCGGGCAATCCTCGGCGATGGCGGCCTCCAGACCTAGCCTCCACCCTGTCTCTTTGCATGGCCTCCTGCCCGCATCTCTGTGTCTTCTCCCCTTCTCTTTTGTTCTAAGGATGCTCGCTGTAGGACTGACAGCCCACCTTACCTGGAAGGATTTCTTCCCAAGATCTGCATCTCAACTCTATCTACAAAGTCCCTGCCGAAGGCCCAACTAAGGTCAGGTTGCAATGTTCCTGGTGGACACCACTGACCCCACTAGATCTTGTACCTTTTGGATAAATGCACTCAAGGGCAGAAGGGCACAGCCTTGCCAGGCGCCCCTAGGGAGTTCGTGAGGAAACCACACGATTCCAGGAGGGGTGACGCCTCATTGATCCAGTATTGCTGTCCCCACGAATTTTCCAGATCACTGACGCTTCCCTCTTAAACAGACTTACAAAAAAACAAAAAACAAAACACTTCTGTGATGATAAGCATTCTAACATACAGAAACGCCCTCCCCCGACTTACTAAGCAAAATACAATTTAAACAACAGTCACCGTTTTGTGATGTTTTGGGTAACTCCAAGCCTTCGCTGTGAGCTGCAGTGTGGTGATGGCCCAGGGCCGACCCAGTGGGAGAGACACGGTTGGCCCCAGGTTTCTCATTTTCTGGGGTTGTGGGTGGTGACTGTCAGATCTCCCCCTGAGGACTGTCACTTCTCAGAACGGCAGCTCATTCCTTCATTGACCAGCTCTTGAGGGATGTGTGATGGGCTAATATGGGGAAGAATATTAATCTTTACTGTGCTTTCCGAATTTCTCTCCCTCACCTAGTTTTAAGTGAGTCACTGAGATCTTTGTAATTTTTTTTTTTGCCTCCGGGATCATTTTTTCCCCAGGCAGGAAGCCAAAGCAGCTTGTAGCCAAAGGCCCTTTCTGTCTTTTGTAAAAACCTAAACCCATTTCATAAAACCCTAAATCCAGGGACTGAGGAGGAAGGAAGAGTGATTCCCTGGGACGGTGAAGAAGGGACTGGTGGTCCCAGAGGCCCAGGATCGGCGCAGAGCCCCGCAGTGGAGTCCAGGAGGGAGGGAGCTCAGAAGGCGACCATGCCGAGCTCCCAGAACACTGACCCAGGCACCGCGGTCCTTGTCTTTGGTAAGCATTCCTGAACACCAAGAATGGCACAGGGACAGCAGTGAACCTGAGGGCCAAAGAAGGATGCGGGGAGCAGCCGCTGTGGGGGTCACAGCTCAAGGCCCTTCAAGCTCTTCTGGGCACCTCAGAAACTTCTTGATTCCTCATTGCCTCTGGAGGGGAGGGGACTGCATTTTCCACCAGCGGCGCCCCCCACCCCCAGGGTGAGGCTCACAGTTGGATTTAAACTGATTTAAAGAAATAAAGAAAGGAACCTTCTGGGTTTCTGTACAATATGGCATTCATTGCAGGTTCCTGCTTTGAGGCCTTTTCTCTGGTCCAAGTGCATAGCAAACAATCAATAAAACATATTGTCAGAAGTCGAGGCCAAAACAACACAAACATCACGGAGACAGACAACACTGAGTGGGGTGTAAGCTGGGCTCTGGGTCCCGAACTCTGGCGGGAATGGTGGCTGAGAGCGCTGGTGGGGACCCCACCCAGAAGGGGAAGTAGAAAGAAAGTTCCAGTTGGAAGCTTCCCAGGGCGTCAACTTCAAGAGAGTTGAGGACCCGGGAAGATGTAGGGAGAAGCCCCCCATCGAGGACCTGGCTAGACACCACCTGCTCAGTGACTGGAACGTGGCCGGGGCTCTATGGGACCAGAGCTCAGAGATCCGGCTGGAGGAAGGGCCCATGGGGGCAGACAGGCAGACAGGACGGGCAGCGGTGCGGACGAGGAGAGAAGGAGGAAATGTGGAGAGAGAAGGGGCAGAGAGGAGAGAGACACACACACAAAACCATCTTCTACCCAAAACGAATCTAGAAATCTAAACACACGAATCTGTTGGGGTAGCTAACACCAGAAAAACAGCATATAGCTCGATACCATAAAACCCACATAGCCATTCCCTGTTAAATGAAAACAAGACACCACCTTAAGATAAGGTTTAGCATCTCAAACAGAAAAGGCAATAGCCTAAGAAGAGCATGAAGCTCTAAGCAGAAATTGGTAGGAGAAACATCTGAACGGATAGAAACGGAACCATCCGAGTCCAAACCTGGAAACGGAAAAAACAGTCCCGGAAACAGGAAAGGAGCCGAGAGACAGTAGGTGAATTAGAAGGCGGGTGTAAGGAACTCACCAACGACAGAGGCTGGCAAGGAAGCCACGGCCACCATGGGGGCTGCAAGGGGCTGGGGGATCGTGGCAGGTGGAGCCCGCCAAGGGGGAGGTTCCTCGGGAAGAGTCGGATTCGTAGTCAGCAACGACAACAAGCAGGTGGCAAAATACGCCACATGACTCTCCTGATTCAGAAAGGGGAGGCACACACCTTAGACCCCATTGGAGACCATCTCGTTAGGGAGGTAGGCTGACATCGCAGCTTAGCCACGGGGGAACAGAAGCGGAACCCGCACCCTCCACACTGGCCCAGGAAAAGGAAGGGTTCCAAGAACAGTCTCCTCCTGGGGGGAAGGCCAAAAAGGTAGGAGGAAACAAAGGAAAACCAGGGTCCATGAAGGGTCACATCAGAGAGCAGAAACCGCTTCAGTTATGTTAGTATCACCGCAAATACAAAGGGATTAAACGCACGTGTGAAAACCGGAAGTGATTAGTCAAGCCTCCAACCCCAAACCCAGCTGCGGCTTGCAAAGATGCACGTGAAACACGTGACTGGGGCAGGCTGGGGAGAGAGTGAACACAAGGGTCAGAGCAAATGAGGATGAAGGAGGAGACATATTGATGGGGAGCCCTTCCTGTGCTGCATCAGGCTGAGGGGACAGTCGAGCCCGGTCCCAGGACGGGGGACCCAGGCCAGCAGAGGGGTCCCTACCTGGGACAGCGCTGGGGAGAGGCAGCTGGGAACGGCCGCTGGCGCCCAAGGTCCCGCATTGATTTGCCTGCATCTCACAGGCCAGAGCGCATCCAGGGCAGAGTCCCAGGCCGGTGGAGGGGGTGCATAATGTCCCCTTGGGGAGGAGAAGCCAATCGCTGTGACCAGCAACAGAAGGGCGGGCCACCAAGAAGGCTGACTGACCAAAGCATGCGTACAGTCGGAAAACGAGTGTTTCTTGTGTAAATGCTTGGTGCAGGCTCGGCACATTCTGGAGGCTTGTCCCTTCCTTCTGTTCCCACCACTGACCGCTGGAGGTCACCATCAGGGGTGTACTCACTTCATTTCTTTCTAGGTGTCCACGTTGTCCAAAGCTGCCTCCCAAGGGTGTTGACTGTGTGACCAAATCACACTGGCTATAGCCACCTGGACCAGGGACAACAAGTCAACACAAGGCCATCCCTGGTAGACTCCCCGATGACCTCTGACCTGGCCTGGCCCCTGAGCTCTGCTTAGCAGGGACACTCCAGAGTGGATGACAACAAAGAGACGTTCGAGTCCTTTCTATGGGGTGCTAAGATGTCAAGACACAATGGGCAGCCAGAAGGGGGGCAGATGCCCACAGACAGACGGAAGCTGCGTGCCGAGACCAAAGGCCAGGGGAGAAGGTCAACCTGCACTGGCCAGGGCCTGGAAAAGGGAGTCTCCTGGAGCAGGTGTCCAGTCCTCTGGGAGGCTGCTCTGAGCTGGACCCCACATCCCCTCTCCCTGCCTAGTGAGTCTCCAGCATTAACCCTTGTTAACTCAGAAACCTGAGGGTGTCTTTGTTCCCGGAGACAGGAAACAGGAACAGCCTTAATGTGACAGTTAACGCAGCAGCCCGGGGATCTCAGGGCAGAGCTGGTACTCTCACAGAGCACAGGGGCATGACAGGTTCCTCTCCTGGTCGCAGTCGTATTCCAGATTTATGGGAATTGCTGCAAGTCAGCCCTGAAGCAGAAGAGCCCGGGGCTTGGAGCCAGAGAGCTTGGTTTATTCTCGGCTCCTCCAGTTTTTAGCCGTGACCTTGATCAAGATGTAAGCTGTCCGACTTTGTTTTCTTCCCCAGGGAGGGCGTCTTTGTGCCGGCTTGGAGAGCTCACGCACAGACACGCGTCCCGGAGACCCATGTCCTGCGGAGCAGACTTCTCCATCAGGAAGCCGTGTGTGCTCAGACCCTGCTCAGAGCCTGCCGGGTCCACGCTCGGGCTGCCAAAGAGCATTTCTTTTCTCTCTTCTCAGGCCTTCTTCTGTTGTGGCTCCACTTCCCAGAACGTGCCTAGAGCCCTGGGGAGAGATTCTCTTCGCCCCCACATTTGAACCATGACTACACTTAAAAGACATGTAGTGCTTAGATAATCCAATATTTAAAGGTACCTACTTAAAAAACATAAATCCAAACCTTTACCAACTGTGGCTGGGCCCCAGAGATGGTTTTAGGGATGGGTTGTGCCTTCTTTGGTGGGGAACATGTAGACCTATGAAGAAGTGGGGTCCTTTGAGGGGACACGCCCCCACCCATCAGCACTGCCGAGGTCTGGTCTCCAGAGCTGAGCGGGTGGCTGGGTCTGGATCTGGTGGACTTGAAGGCCCCGGCCCGCCTGGGCGTCCTGCACACAGACAGGACCTGGGTGCTCTGGCCTCCTCCCTTGACTTTTACTCAGCTGACCTTCCTTCCTGGGGTCCTGCCTTCATGGGAGGCTTTGCTGCTGACGTACTCGAAGTTTACGAGATGTCTGAAGCCGTTGGTGGCAATGCATGGGGAGTCGCTGCTGGCCTAGCCTCAGGAGCCATGGTGACAGGCCACACTGCAGGGCTGGGGTGGGTGGGGCACCACAGTCCTCGTAAAGGGCCCTCCAGCCTTATTAAACTAGCTGTTGTTTTCCTAAGTCTCCGGCCCTCCATTAATTACTCTTACTTTGCTGTTCTGCAGCCAAGAGCAATAGTTCTGGGTCCAGGGTGGGATGAAAAGTTTTAATCTTTTCGGTGTTACTGGAGAATGGGAAAGGCTCCGGGTGGGGACGAGGAAAACGCCTACCCCTGCCCCATCCTTCCCTTCCCACGACCGAGAGGGCCGGCCGCGACGGTCACCATGCCCCGCTGCGGGCCAGGCCTAACCACAGGTCCCTGGCAGAGAGGCAGGCCAAGATCTCAAGGTTGGAGGAGAAAAGGTAATGTTTTAAAGAACGTTCAAGCTTTCTGACTGTTGATTTTAGGTCGTACGAAGGTCAAGTAAGCCCTTTCCAAAACAATAAAAATGTTATGAAATCCCTGTGCTGCACACACCGACCACAACAGCCAGCGTGGAGGGTGGGCCTCGGATGATGTTTTGTGAGTTCAGAAAGTTTTACTACTAAATGTCGGGGAGCTGAGTGCCCCTGGGCTCCAACAAGCCTGCCAAGAGGCTGGTACCATTTTTATAAGGCAGCCTGCAGGGAGAGGAGGACCAGCGCCCCAGGAAGAAGCTGTCCCCAAACTTGATTAAAGCCCACTGTGGCCGAGAGCCGGGGCCAGCCAGGAACCTGCTCAATGATGTATTCAGATGGTGCCTATCATGGTACTGAAGCTGGCACTGAGCCTCCTGTAGCTCAGGGCAGGGGAGGCCACTCTCTGACCCTGAGGATCTGCAGAGAAGGGGGTACACAGGCTCAGGACAGGAGACAGCTTTCCCAGAAGTGAGAAAACCAGGAGCATTCCTAGTGTTCCTGGGAACCCAGACGGTCTACCTCTCCGGTATATGAACACATAGTCCCCTGGGGGCATCCCTCACCGACATTCAAACCCCTGCTGATCTTTGGAGAGGCTGGTATTGGTCAGCCAGGCAAGGCCTTGCTGGGCTCCTCTCCCCAGGTTTTCAGGGAGGGACCCCAGGTCTCTGCTCAGGAGCCATGTGTTATCTGTGGCCTGTGGGATTGTGGGCGGGGGAGCAGGTGTCTGGCATTTCAGAGTCTGGCTCCAGGGTGAGCTCCATCATTAACGGGGCTGCTGTCTTGACCTTGGGCAGACCCCTACTCACAGGTCCCACCTCACAGCTCATGCTTCTCCCCGGGGGTTGTGAAGACTTATTGAGTTCAGGGATGGGAAGCTCTAGACAGACACTCAGGGTAGTCCCGAGCAATGGAAGGAGTGGAGATCTGCAGGGTATCCCTAAAGCTAGCAGCACCCATATGCTTCCCTGTGGCTGCAGAGAGCTGGCCGGGACCACCTGGGTTGTGCCCACCACTGAGACATTGTGAATAGTGCTATGGCAAGGGTGTGTCCTTTGTCTCTTATGACAAGGACATTCTGAAGAGTACAGGTCAGTTGTTTCAAAGAACATCCTTCCACTTGAGTTTGTCAGAAGGTTTCTTTACGATCCAACGTATGTTTTGCATTTTAGGCAAAAATGCAGCACAACTCATGTGTTCTCCGTGAGCTCACTTCACAAAGCACGGAAAACCCCTTTGCCCAATGCTGGTGATATGTTTTGATCTCTTGGCTAGGAGGTGTTTTCAGACTTCTCCACCCTAAAAATACTCTTCCCTTTGGTAGTTAAGAAATAGTCTGTAGGGGGGCACATTGAAACCATGGAAATAAACTATTTCCTAATACATTTGGACTTGTTCGTTTAACATCATTGGTGAGTCCTGCAAGAATTGTTCATTACACTGTTGGTTGCAAAATTATAATTTCTTAACTCTCGTCATTCCTTCCACATTTACTATTTGATATTTTACTGTAAAGAAGAAACTTCCCTTCTCCTGTTTGCTTTCCAACACCAGTACGAAACACTCTCTTGAAAAAGTATGATGTGTTCTAGTCCCTTGTCTTCATGATTTATTTTTATGCTCAGATTATCTCAGGTTTGACCAGAGGCAGCCCCTCCCTTCCAATATGCTTTCCTCCTGTTTTGAGCACTTTCTAACTTGCTGGTGGAATAGGATATTTTAGGCTCATCTTTCTTGTTTCAGTCGTGGAATCAACCATTTCCCCCCAGGAAGCATGGTTTCTTTTAGTGGGAAATGGGTAGTATTTAGGGACCACATCTGGCCACTAGTGGCTCACTGCTGATGGGCATCATTGTTCCCAGGTCCTTTGAGTGGATAGAGAAGTTACCCCATAAATGGGAACACACACAACCACACACCTCTCATGTTGGTCCAACACCACCGAGTTCCTCCTTGCCTTCTGCTACTACACATTTGTCTCTCCTTTCCCCCAAAACATCAGTGTAATTCCTCATGTGCTCAATCATAGAACACACACAAAATAGTTTCACAATAGATGGACTAATGTTCAAGATTTATACCCAGCTAAAATATCTTTTTTCTCTTTAAACTGAGGTTATCCTCCAAAGTTACTTCAATAAGTTCTTTGTCTTCTATGTGGTTATTGTTCTGAGTATCTGTTGCTGTGTAACAGACCACCCAAAGCTTGAGGTTTAAAAAATTTTATTATTACCCCAGACAGTGCTGTGGGCTGATGGCACTCAGCTTAGTGATTCTTGCTCAAGATGTCTCCTACGGATGCACCGATACAGATGAGGCTGAAGTCATCCAAAGACTCAACAGGACTCTGTCCAAAATGATATTAGTGACATTGCTGGGTGCATGGAGGCCCTCTACTGGCCCCTGTCTCTGGCAGAGTAGCCTTCCTCACATCAAAGGAACCTTCCTGATTCAAGAGGGTAAACATATACATGCCACCTCTGGATAGGGGACATGTCAAGGACCATTGCAGAAGAGTTTGTGGCATAAGGGAGAAGGTCACCCTCATCTTTGGAAGATACAGTTTGCCACAGTTATGGAAGTCACTTGATGGCAGATGGGTTCATTTGTTTCTGTTTATATACAACTTTAGATTTTTTCCTTCTTTCTTTGTTGTCTTAATTTAATGCTTTAAATATGTAAAAAAATGTTAACATAATTTCAATAGTCAAAAGCTAAGCAAAGGGACATAATCTACTCAGAGAAGTAGAAACCCCTCTTGGTCCCCCCACCAATGCCATTCTCATCTCCACCCCCAAACCCCCTTAGGAAATTGATTTCATGAGTTTCTTGTTTATCTTGGTTTCTTTTTGCAAAATAAATATACAACTTTTTTCTTATTTCCTTCCATTTCTTATACAAAAGTTAGCATACTATACTATACTCTTCATACTTTGGGTTTATCACTTAATGTATGTTGACATTTACACCGCGTGAGTCCATAACAGCCTTCCTCATTCTTTCTACAGCTGCATGCTACTCCACTGTACAGGTGTTGATCCAAAACACCTCCTATGTGTGGGCATGTAGGTCATTTCCAATATTTTGTAATTATAAAAGAAAACACCACCCACCCTGCAATATTAAATAATTTTGTATAAATGTGTATGTTTATAGTTGAAGTATCTTCCCTGTAAATCCCTGCGATAGGGATTGCTGGGTCAAAAGACAAATAGATACATAGTTTTGTTAGATATTGCCACATTCTCTTCCAGCAAGATGTGTGTTTGGGGGTGACTGGGTAGCTCTTGGCTAAGTGTCCAACTTTTGGTTTCAGCTCAGGGCATGATCTCAAGGTCCTGGGATAAAGCCCCATGTTGGACTCTGTGCTCATCAAGGAGTCTGCTTGAGATTCTCTCTCTCTCCCCCTGCCTCTCCCCCAATTCACAGTCTCTCTCACTCTGTTTCTAAAATAAATAAATAAATCTCAAGAAAAAAAAAAAGGAAGATGTATGTTTTGCGTTCCCATCAACAACGTGCAAATGACTGGTTCCCCACTGTCTCATCTGTAATGTGTATCATTAAGTTCTTCCCTTTTCTTCTTTGCCAATCTGACAGATGAGAAATGGTAACTGGTCTCATTTTAATGATTGTTCTAATTATTGTGAGTGAGGCTAAACATCTTTTCATATGATTCAGGGGCCATTTATTTTATTTTGAATTTTCTAGTCATGTCTTTACTCATTGTTCCACCAGATTTGTGGATCTTTTTTCTCTTGGATTTTTCACAAGCTCTTTATATATCAAGGATATTAGTCCATTATCTGTGATAAATGTTGCAAATGTTTTCCCTCAGTTTGCCATTTATCTTTTCGACTTCTTTTCAATTGCTTCTGGATTTTTAGTGATGGCTTGAAAGCCTTTCCCTACCCACACTTATAAAGGAAGCCACATGGACTTTTTTCTAGAAGGTTTAGATCTTTACTGATTTCACTGCCTTTTTCTATCCCCCACCCAACTCCCAGGAAAGAAGGAAATTTGAGAACACCTCCCCCCAGAACCCTCAAGAGATGGAAAAGGCCCTTGGAGATGTGTAAAGCAGTTCACACACCCCAAACCCCCCCTCCTCAGGCAGAGCCTGTGGCCTGGGCTTTATGTGAGACACTACCACAGGCCTGTCCCTGGATTGACGGCTCCTCGTGGAGAAGCAGCAAGCTGCCAGGGAAAGAACTAGAATCAGCAAGTGCTAGATCAGGTGATGTTCCTGACACCCGGATGAAGGGTCTTCCAGAGTCCAGTGGGCTCTGCACCTGGGGAGGCTCCCGTGGGAACTAGCCAGCAGCTTCCAGCTCCTGGGGTGCCTCTCGAGCACACATGCCCTGAACTTCCAGTCAAGGTGGCAGCAAATCGCCCTCGGTCTTTGGTTACTTTTAAATTTGACAGTTCTAGGATCTGCCTCTTATAGGAGCCAGTGCTCTGATTTCTTCTTGGAGCTTCTACAACTTGCCTTAGATCACAGTGGGGAGCCACAAAGGGCAGGAGGGGGCAGAGGACCTGAAACAGCTCTCCTGTTGGAAAGCGCATGCCACTGCGGATCCTGAGGGTCCATTGAGGCCCATCGAGGCCTGAGGAGGGTCTAGGGTTGGACCATGGGCACGGCCCCGGGGAGAGCAGGCTCACCTCACTGCTTCTTGGGTTTTGCTTGATGACAGACCTCAGAGAGTTTCTGGAGTGGAGTAAAAGAGCATAATAAGCTTAATTTCGGAATTGTGAAGGTTATTATTATAATCATTTCCCCCGAAGAATTGTAAATAATTCATTTGCTAAACCCCAGTTGAAGTCTCTAATTAGACTATGTTGGGCACTAGCAAATCTGCTTCCTCCTCCAGTTGCGAAGTACATTTTGTTTGGGGTTTTTTGTTTAACTTTGACCCTCTCTCCACTCCACAGGCTAAGAAATCAGCCTCACGTTGTTTTTATGTTTGCAAATCACG
This sequence comes from Mustela erminea, assembly GCF_009829155.1. Classification (NCBI taxonomy): domain Eukaryota; kingdom Metazoa; phylum Chordata; class Mammalia; order Carnivora; family Mustelidae; genus Mustela; species Mustela erminea. The sequence continues at coordinate 44,801,528 of NC_045621.1, read as the reverse complement.
TTTCAATAGGATGCTGTCCCTCCCCCCACCAGGGTGCTCCCTCGGGTGGGGCCGGAAGGTGGGGCGGGGAGAGCCCATGTTAATCCAGTTCCGTGCTTCTCTCACATTTAAAAAGCAGCCATCACTGCACAGGGTCAGGAGTCGGGATGAGCCCTGGAGGCCAGCTGTCCCTGACTGCTGCCTGCCCTCTAATGTGTGCCCCGGAAACCAGGCAGAAGAAGTGGTTTTCTCAGGAACATGCACAGAGCTTCTCACGGTGACTTGGGGCGCTGGCTCTGAAGTCCCACTGGGGCAAAGCAGGAGACGCAGGTCTCTGGTGAAACAGAAAAGGGCCTTCCTGCTGTTCTGCCCCAGTGACCGTCCCCAGGTACCCTTGGAGAATGACTAGGGGTCAGGGTCACACAGGTGATGCTGCGCAGGAGGGAGTGGCTCCCGGTTGTGCCCACCCAGCTCCAACTCCAAAACTCACTGCCTGAGCCCGGGCTGAGGGTGTTGGGGAGGGAGGCCACAGACAGAAGGGTCTTGCTCCCAACCGAGAAGGGGACAAATGTGGAAGCGTCCTGTTGACCCCAGGGCACAGGAGTCCAAAACTCTCGGAGGGCCTTCCAGGGACACTACCCATGTTGCAGGCTGGGCGCCCTGGGTGTAACCTCTGCCTTTGCCCCTACCAGGCACCCCAGCCATCCTCTGACCCCACAGCTGTCCACCCCAACTCCTCATCCCACCCTCTCCTAATCCCTGCCCTGCCCTTTCCCACCCCCGCACTCACCCATCCTGCCGAAACCAGGCCTGGGGCTCTTGGGTCAGGGGCACCCTCACAGGAGAGTGAGCGTTTCTCTCTAAATTCCTGGAGATCATTTTTAATTCAAGGAATTTTGGATGATAACCTGAAAGAAGGTAAGCTGAGCACATCCTGAAATGCTGATGGGGAACCTTGTACCCTCGTGTTTCCCTGGGGAGTCTGGAGCAGGGCACGATCCAGCTGGGGCCAGGCAGCTTTGCTGGACCTGCTTGCCCTGGGCAAGGCCTGGCACACTGCTGCCAGATGGGCCCAGCCGAGGCCTCCATCCTCACAATCTGGTGACCTTTGGTGAGTCCGTGTCATGACTCCCTTTCTCTATTTCCCACCAACAGGGCAGGGGGTCCACCGCCAACCTGGGCTTAGCCCACTGGAACCCAGCTCCCATTTTGACAGGAGAAAAAGCAGTGGGGGGGGGCAGGGGCAAACAGGAGGGACGGACCACAGGCGAGGGAAAGAAGAGGGAGTGGGGTCCTCATCAGGGGATCTGTTCTCACGGGGAATGTTAGAGCTGGTGAGGAAAGGCTGGAGGGGAGTAGGGACAGCAGAAGGGCTGTGGGGAAGATCGGGGTTCCCAGCTGCACTGCAAGGCTGTGGACTGTGTCCTGCGTCCTAGAAGCATCTCAAGAACACAGTCCCTAAGGCCCCCTGTGGGCTGGAGGGCAGTAAGCGCCTGTGGCAGGCAACCTTCAAGCACTGGGAGAGGAGCCCTGACTCCCTGGAGACTGCAGCCCCAAGCATCCTGCAGGGGTGCTAGGAACAGCTGTGGGCTTCCCACACCATAGCTGGAGGAGCTCATCCATGTGCAAGGGAGGGCCCTGTCATCACGGGGAGGGGGCCGTCATTCTGGGCCCCAACCCAAGCTTGGGTGTTACACAGGCACTTTTCACAATCAGCCACAAGATGGCCATGGGAGGACCACTGTCTTTGCAAAACAGGCAGGCAGGTGGACCTCCAGATGCCACATTTGGTGGATGTGGCAGGAGAGAGGGTTGAACAAGAGAATGTATAATGTGTATCTGATGAAAACAGGTGCTGTCCCTTGAAGGAACTCTCAGGGTCACAGGCAGGTTTATGGAGGAACAGTATTCAGCCTGGCCCCTGGGGGGCCCTAGGTGATACCCCCAAGGAACAGGTTTGAGGGTCCCTCTGTGTGGTGGGGGTGATGGAGGAGCCCTGATTGTGGGTCTCCCACAGTGGAGATGGCGAAGACCCTCACCTCTGAACAGGAGATGAGAGACTCCTCCACTCCACGGCAGGGTCTCATGGCTAAAGGCTGCGGGCAGGCTGCCTGGATCCCTGACGTGTTGCTTGGTGTCTGGATGGAGATTTCTCCCCGCATGTTTCTCATGAGGCCTGCTTCAGAGGATGACGGGGTCTGGGGCCAACATGGAGAAGCTAGGTCCACTTCTTCCAGGTGTGAAGACAGTGGGCTTGTAAAGTAGTAAAGGCACACACTCAGCCTTGTAAACGCTGATCATCCCAAATGTGGTGTCACCTCTGTGTCCACCTCTGTTCCACTTGAAGACATACATGCAGAAATAACCCCCAAGCAGCGGGCACTCGGGGAAAGAAAGGCCCCTCCTGGAATCCTGTTCATATGCCGTGAGAAGGAATGAAGGCACCTTCTCTGGAAGTTTCTCTGGGTATCTCCCTCTCTAATCCCTGATCTAATCCTCTCTAATCCCTGCTTATCCCTGATTACTGTCCTGGAGGTACCTTAGAGGAGTCCTGAAGGGGACTTCTCCTGGGCTGATAAACTCAGGGAAAGTTCGAAGAAAGCTAACGAGAACGAACTCAAACTAAATTTGTAGCAAAATGTTCTGTGATGTTTAGAAAAAGGCAGAAGATGAAAGCTGTTTGCACAAATCAAAATATGTATTTTTTAAATGATGGTTAAGTACATTCTCATTTCCTTGGATTGCACCAGTCTCAAGGTTCCTGTACTTCTGTTCTTAGGCAATCCCACCTTTTATGTGTTTTCCATAAAAGCGAGTGTTTGTGTTGTGATATAGATGGGCTTGCTTCAGATAAGTGAGAGCCCTTCAAGATTTGGTTTCCTCAAACTTTGATCTACACTATTTTAAAATATTTTTTTTTCTAAACAAACAAAGTTCCACTCTTCAAATCACACAGATCCCTTCTTGGAGGCCACAGGAAAATCATTTAAACAAATCTGGATCGCTTAGGAATTACCTTCCCCTGTCCCATCTCTGAATCGGAGGCCTGGTCTTAACTTACTTTCACAGCTCAAAACAGACGAGCCAGGTTAGAAGCCAAGACAGCATGAAAGACTGAATATGCAAAGGAACAGTGGTCAGGACTCGGACACACAGGCTGCAGGAATCTGTGCAGGAAGCCAGCTCCCATCTATAGTGACCAGCCCGAAAAGCCACCTGCTATCTACAAGTCAGACCTGTATTATCGTGGAGTCCAGACCTCCATCTCTAGCGGCAACCCCGCAGGTGAAACAGTTGCCCTGTGATAGTCAGCCCAAAACCACTCAGACTTGATTCACCACTGACAGCTTCCTGAAGGCCTGTCCCCACTTCCAACTTAGGACCAAGCCAAGAGCACCGAATATGCAGCCCACCCAACCAAGGGGATGTCCCACTTCTCACTGGCTGCCTTTAGCTTCCCTAAGCCATAGCCCACACACAGGACACACCCGAAGCCTACATCCACAGAGGCACTTCCCTGGTCCTCTGCCTGCCCTTGTGTCTGCCAAACAGGAACGGTGGTGGCTGACTTGTTGTACAGCGAGCTTTCAGGAAACAGCCTGTCCTCTCTCATTTGGGTGGTCTTTGCTGCTTTCTGCAGAAAGCAGGGCTCTGAGGAAACAAGGGTTGGATCAGCTACAAAGAGCAGCATTGTTTGGTTTATCTAAGAGCAGAGTTGAGAAGAAGTCAGAGAGGAATTATGGTAAAAATTTCTGCTCTGAGTTTGAGGCTTAATTTTATGTATCAACTGTACTGGACCCGGAGTTCACAGATACTTGATCAAAAACATTCTGGGTGAGATTAATATTTAAACTGATAGACTGAATAAACCAGACTGCTCTCCCGAATGCGGGTGGGCCTCATCTAGTCAGTTGAAGGTCTGAAGAGAAAAGGAGGCTTGACGCCTTTCCAAGGAAGAGGGGAGTCCTCGTGCCTGACAGCTTTTGAACTGAAACATATTTTCCCCCGTGTCTTTGGACTCAAAGGGAAACACTAGCTCTTCCTGGGATAGAAAACTTCTTGCTTTCAGACTAGAACATAAAACACCAGCTCTCCTAGGTCCCCAGCTTGCTGACTCGCCCACAGATCTCAGGACTTGACAGCCTCCAAAACTGTGTGAGCCAACTCCTTCGCATAAGTCTCTTTATACACAAACGCACACATTCTATTGGTTGCTTCTCCGGAGAACGCTGGCGTGGGTACTGAGGTGTTTCTTGGAGAGCTTTATCGGGTCAGCTGAGGTGGTCCCAGGGAGAGGCCTGCGCAGACACTAAGCCCTACACAGTTTATGAGACATCACTCTTCTGAAATGGTAATACCAAGGTGGGGGGGCGCTTATCTCAAAAAGGTAAAGCTGCAGTAACATAGACATTTAATTAAGTAGCAGTTTAAAGGAGACACATGACCACATCGTAGGCCAAAGAGCAGTTGTGGTAAAATCTAACATCACTTAAAACCCTCAGCAAACTACAAATGGGAGGGAAATGAACTTAACACCATAGCCAATTGACCTACACTTAAACATCCATTTTTAATGGTGAAAAAATGAAACTTCTTCCTTAAGATTAGGAATAGGGTAAGTATGCTCTCTGCATATTCCTGGGGGCCCAGCCAGTGCAGTGAAGCCAGCAGTGCTCGGACACATGATGGAATGGTGGGTAGACAAGGTCCAGAACCACGAGGACCCTGGATGTAAGGACCATGCCTAGAAGTGCACAGAAAGAAAGAAAGAAAGAAAGAAAGAAAGAAAGAAAGAAAGAAAGAAAGAAAGATAGATAGATGAACCTATTAGAATTAATAAGACTCGAACCAAGTTGGGTATAAATTCAAAATACAAAAATCAACTATATTTCTACATATGTATGTGTCTAGGGAAGAAGCAAAAAATATATTTTTTGAAGATTTTATTTATTTAATTTTGAGAACAAGTGAATGCATGAATGGGGAGAAGGGGCAGAGGGAAGAGTAGTCTCCCCGCTGGGCAGAGAGCCCAACGCCTGGCTCGATCCCAGGACCCTGGAATCATGACCTGAGCTGAAGGCAAACACTTAATCAATGGGGCCACCCAGGTGCCCAAAGAATATTTTAAAAAAACATCTAAAAAATGACACTCTAAGGAACAAGCTAAAACAAAATGCCTAAGAATTCTGTGGAAGGAAAATAGAAGCTTTTATAAAATCGTTTTTTAAAAAGATGTAAAAAAATGGACCAATACATTATGTTTATGGATCTGAACTACCTAATATGTAATGAGCTAAATTATTCCCAAACAGGTGTATAGATGTCACATGATCCCAGTTAGACCATCCAGAGTTGTTTTTTGGGGAGGAGGGGGTGGAATTTGACACCAAATGACTCTAAAATGTATATGAAAATGTAAAGAGCCAAGAAGAATAAAGATGTTTTTGAAAAGTGACCACACAGTGGGCACTCGCCCTCTGAAACACTTGTACTAACGGACATGCTGTAATAATGAAGACAGTGTGATCCTGGCCCAGGGATGGAAAGAAAGAATGACGAACAGAACACACAATCTCAAAATAGAACCCCCACACAGAGGTCCTTCATGCGTGCCAGAAGTTGTATTTTAGATCTTCGAGTAAGTTCCTCAAAACCCAAATACTGCAGGGCACCAGACAAGCAAGCCAGTCAACCAAAAACCCTTCCCTGCTGTGCCCTTTATGAATCCTTCACCCACATGACCTGTGAACGTTATATATGCCTGTTTCATGCCACAAAGTTTTGGAATAATTTGTTACACGACCTGAGTAATGGGATAGACTCCTTCCTCACACCACACACAAAAATCAGTTACAGGCCGATCAGAAGCTAAAATCAAAAGTCAGACTATAAAGTTTTCAGGTTATATGGGAGATGAGCTTTATGACCTTGAAGTAGGAAGTAATTTTTTTTTTTAAGATTTTATTTATTTATCAGAGAGAGAGGGGGAGAGAGCGAGCACAGGCAGACAGAATGGCAGGTAGAGGCAGAGGGAGAAGCAGGCTCCCTGCCGAGCAAGGAGCCCGAAGCGGGACTCGATCCCAGGGCGCTGGGATCATGACCTGAGCCGAAGGCAGCTGCTTAACCAGCTGAGCCACCCAGGCATCCCAGGAAGTAATTTCTTGAATAAGATGTAGAGAGAATTGGGTGCTTGGGTGGCTCAGTGGGTTAAAGCCTCTACCTTCAGCCCTGCATCGGGCTCTCTGCTCAGCAGGGAGCCTGTTCCCTCCTCTCTCTCTGCCTGCCTCCCTGCCTGCTTGTGATCTCTATCTGTCAAATAAATAAATAAAATCTTTTTTTAAAAAAGATGTAGAGAGAATTAACCTTTAAGGAAAAGGTAGTTAATATTGTTCTGCAATAAATGTAGGACTTAGCCAAGTACAGTTGCAGCAAGTTTTGGAATAATTTGTTACACGGCCTGAGTAATGGGATAGACTCCTACCTCAGACACAATACAGTTGCCCTCATGTACAGTTCAAAACCAGGTTACATGGTGCATGTTTAGGGATAAACATGGGATGTTTTTTAATAAAGAAGGCAAGGGGTGGTCAGTACAAAAGTGAAGATGGTCGGCTCCCTAAAGTGTGGGTGGGTGGAAGGGGAAAGTATGTAATGAGGAAAGTCCTCTGTTTGTGGACCATGCCCTACTTCTAGGTTACATGGGAATTAGCATTGCAATTTTTTTTTTTGCAATTGCATTCATTTTTAATTAGAATTAGTCTTTTTGTTGTTGCTGTTAAATGAAAGCAGTGTGTGCCCTTTGTGGAAAATTAGTGAAGAAAAATAAGTAAATAGAAACATTATATTCCTAGAAACTGTCACTGTTAATGGCTTTTTATATATCCTACCAGATTTTTCTTCGAAGTATATGTAACACACAAGGGCACTTTCTACCAAAATGAGACTATACTGTACGTAAAGTTTTCACCCATCGACGTGTACAGTTCTATGGTTCTTGGTATATCCATGGGGTTGTGCAACGGTTACAACGATCTACTTCCAGAACATTCCTGCCACTCCAAAAAGAAACCTCATACCCACCAGCAGATGCAACCATCCTCCCCGCCCCCAGCACCTGGAAACCACTCATCTAATTCCTGCCTCTATGGACTCTCTTGTTCTGGCAATTTGGTAAGAATGACACCACATTATGTGGCCTTCTGCGTTGGCCCCTTTTCACTTCACACAACATTTTCAAGTCTCATCCACAGTGTAGCAGGTGTCATTCCTTCAGCCTTTTTATGGCTGAATAAGATTCTGTTGTGGGGATAGACCACATTTTATTTATCCATTCCTCAAGTGGTGGAAAGTGGAGTGTTTTCACTGTTTGGCAGTTTGGAGTAATGCTGTTACAAACATACTTTTTTCAGATTTGTGTGTGTGTGTGCGTGTTTCCATTTCTCTTGGGTATACTCTTATGAGTGGACTTGTCTGGGTCATATAGTAGCCATTTCTTTAAAATTTTGAGGAAATTCCAAACTGTTTTCTAAAGTATCAGCACCATTTTACATCCCCACAACATACAAAGATTTCTCCTCATTGACACTTGTTATTGTCCATATTTTTTACACAGTCATCCTGGTGGGTGTGGCATCTCATTATGATCTTGTCTACAACTCCCGAATGACTGATGATGTTGAGCATCTTTTCACATGCTTATTGGCCATTTGTACATCTTTGGAGAAACAGCTCTTCAGATCCTTTGCCCATTTCTAAATGGGGTTATTTGTCTTTTCATTGTTGAGTTGTAAACATTCTTTATATAATGTAGGTACTAGTCTCTTATGAGATAAATCATTTGCCAATATTTCCTCCCATTCTCTGGTTTGCCTTTTTACTTTCTTAATAGTGAGCTTTAAATTGCAAAATCTTCCAATATCAATGAAGTCCAATTTATCAACTGTTTTCTTTGGTTGCCCATGCTTTTTGTGTTAAGGCTAAGAAACCATTGCCTAATCCAAAGTCATGAAGAGTCACCTCTATGTTTTCTTATAAATGTTTTATAGTTTTGGCTTTTACATTTAGGTTAATGTATTTTAAAAATTTTTATATGGTGTGAAGTAGGAGTACACCTTTATTCCTTTGCATGGGGCTGTCTGATTGTCTCAGAACAAGTTGTTGAGATGACCATTCCTTCCCCACTGGATTGCACATTTTTTTTGTATTCTCTCCGTACTCTCTACACATCTTGTGTCTTTTTTGTTCCTCTATTTCTGCTTTCTTTCATTTACTAAACAGTTATTTCCCAGTGTATCATTTTAATTCCTTTATCATTTCTTTTACTATATGTTTTTGAGATATCTCAGTAGTGATTATCCTGAGAATTATAATTAACACCTTAATGGGTAGCCATCTAGTTCAGATTACTACAAACTTAATTTTAATAAGATTTTTTAAAAGATTTTATTTATTTATTTGTCAGAGAGATCACAAGTAGGCAGAGAGGCAAGGCAGAGAGAGAAGAGGAAGCAGGATCCCCACGGAGCAGAGAGCCCGATGTGGGGCTCGATCCCAGGACCCTGGGATCATGACCCAAGCCAAAGGCAGAGGCTTTAACCCACTGAGCCATCCAGGTGCCCCCAAACTTAATTTCAAAAGTATATCAAACTTCTCTTAAGTAGAAGTATTACTTTCTCCCTCCTTTGTCCTATTATTGTCCTATAAATTATGTATTTATAGAGTATAATCCATTGACACAGATTTACAATTATTGTGAGCAGTTATTTTTTTTTAAATCAGATTGAAAACAAAAGCATTACAAATGAGACACACATATACTATCGCTCGTATTTGCCAATATAGCTACCTTTATGGGTGTCCTTTATTGTCCCAGGTGGATTCCAATTACTGTGTGCTGTCCTGACATTTTAGCCTGAGGGGTTCCCTTTAGTGTTTTCTTACAGGGCTGGTGTGCAAGGGGCAATCTAGAAATGTCCTACTTTCTCTTCATTTCTGAAGGCCATTTTTGTTGAATAGTGAATTCTTGGTTGCCAGTCTTCTCCTTCCAGCACGTTAAGTATGTCGTAGCCCTGCTTGCTGGTCTCAGTGGCGTCTGATGAGAAGCTGGCCATCACCTTCACAGAGGACCCCGTGTTTGCCATGAGTTGATTCTTTCTTACTGTATTCAAGATTCCTCTTTATCTTTTTTGGCTTTTGACATTTTGATGATGTGTGTCAAGGTGTGGCTCTCTTCCAGTTTAATCTACTTGGGGCTAATTAAAGATTTTAGGTGTGTCCATGAAAGGTTTTCATTCAGTTTAGCAGTTTTGCCCATTATTTTTCAAATGCCCTCCCCCTCCCCCTTGAGCTCCCTCCTCCCCTTAGGGACTCCCCCTGTGTAGATACTGTTGTGATTGATGGTGTCCTGTCCCGTATTTCCGAGTCTCTGGGCATTCTTTGTTCTTTCTATCCCTCATCCTGGAAAAAGTCCTTGATGCATCTCTTAGCTTGCTGCTTCCTCCTGCTTCAAGCCCAAATGTGCCATCAAGTCCCCCGAAGGTTTATTTGAGGTGCTGTACTTCGCCATGGTAGAATTTCTTTTTTTTTTTTTTAAGATTTTTAATTTTTTATTTGACAGAGATCACAAGTAGGCAGAGAGGCAGGCAGAGAGAGAGGGGGAAACAGGCTCCTTGCTGAGCAGAGAGCCCGAAGCAGGGCTCGATCCTAGGACTCCGGGACCATGAACTGAGCCTAAGGCAGAGGCCTTAACCCACTGAGCCACCCAGGCACCCCCACAGTGGAATTTCTATGTGGCTCTCCTTTTCAAATAATTTCTATCTCCTTCTTGATCTTCTTTATTTGATGAGACAGAGTTCCCATAGTCTCCGTTTGATCTTTAGATAACGATTTCCTCTAGATCTTAAGGCTTACTTAAAAGAGCCCATTGACATTCTTTGTCTAGTTAGTCCAATATCTGGGCTTTCTAGGGGATAATTTTCATTGACCGCTTTTATTCCTTTCTGGGGGTCATACTTGCATGTTTCTTTGCTGGTCTCATACTTTGTTCTATTGAAAACTGAACATCTAAATAATGTGTCCACCTGGGAATCAGATTCCACTCCCCAGGAGGTTTGATGCTGTTGCTACGGGCTCATGTGATGACTTTTCTGAACTGAGTCCATATTCACGGTCGTGTGTGATCACTGAACTCCGTGTTCAATTAGTGGGCAGCTCACAGCTGGACAGAGCTTTTCTGGACTCCCTGGAACCAGCCCTTCTCCCAGCCTCTGCCAGGGCCTCCACCTGTGTTGGCAGCCATCCTTCAGCTCTCAGGCATGCAGGTCACACAACTTGGTGTAAGCCTCTGCTTCCTGCTTGCCCAGAGCCTCAGTTGGGCCTCTGGTGAGACCTAAGGCCTCATCGGGTCTTGCCTGGGTGTGCACACACCTTACACCTACACATGGTCTTCCATATTCCCCGGAATACAACCAGAGCATCTCAAGGCCCCCTCCGGACATCCATTTCTCCAGTTCTTCCTGGAAGAAGTTTAAGATTTTGGTCATCTTATCATTTGCCCGAATTGTCACAACCATCTCAGGCTACTGTGAAGATCCACATTTGCTATTTTCCGGGGAGCTGGAAGGAGCAGGCCAAGCAATGACAATTCCCTGGGAATGGAGCCTTGGAGGAGCTCCAGGTCAATGTCACTGCCGCCATTAGCTGCCAGGCTGCTGGTTTTCATGGTGATGGCAGGGCTGTTGACTTCCAAGGCTACTGTAGAACTAGGGAGAAGAGGATGGGTTAGGGCAAGTGAAAATGCCACGGGGTCTCCACTCTTCTTACTGATACTCAGCCCTTTTCTTTCTAGAATAAAAGCTCCTTGGACGGCTGCATGCCTTTGGTTAATTTCCAGAGTTCTGAAAAAGCTGATTCTGACCATTGTTGCCAGCATGCTCATTGCTTACATGGAGAAGGTTTTCAGAGGCCTGTGCTCTGCCATTCCCACTGACATCACCCTGCAATTATTCTTAATTTTATGTATGGTTTACGTAGCCATCTGTATTTAGAGAAAGAAGAACAAAAACAAAATCAGCATTGTGCCCTCCCGTGCCACTCACAGTAATAAATAACATCCCCTCATCCTCAGAGTGTTCAAAGGGGTCTGAGATGTCACACAGTAGTTGATGCAAATTTCGTCATTAGACATTTATGCCAATAAATACTCCAGACGGAGGAAAAGCTACATGTACAAAGATGTCCATTACAATACTGGTCATAAAGTAAAAAATCAGAGTCCATCTAAATCCGAGTTATGGAAAGGGTAGCTAATGACTGTGCACTCTCTTACCGGAATGGTATACAGCCGTTCTAGGAAATAATTATGAAGACGAAATAATAGCACAAAGAACATTTTAAGACGTGTTTATTGAAAAAAAGCAAAGCACAGACTTCTACTTGCACCATGGTTATAACTCTGGAACAATTATATACAAGCATGTACAATAGCCAGAAGGGAAGAGAGAAAAATGAACATAATTTGTTAGGGTGGAGAGAATTGTGGGTGTTTTTAAATCAGATTTTTTTCCATCTTATTGTTATGCTATGAGTACAATAAATTGAATGTTTACAAAAATAGGCCAACATGTCTAAAAGGAAAAATGAATCCCCCATAGGCCTTACTTGCTGGACAGTGCACAGGTCAGAAATCTCCGTGGCACAGCCCGCAAAGAGCCCAGGATGATGCCTTGGTGATGTCACCTGGGGACAAATCTCTGCCTCGTGAGTCACACACATGGTCCCTGGGGACCTTGGGAAGGGGATGGAATGTAGCTCCTTGCCAAGCTGCTTGGAGACAGGGAGGAGGAGGAGGAGGAGGAGGAGGAGGGGAAAGGCCCTCTTCCTTTCTCCTCCTAGTATAGAAGATATTTTTCCAACAAATAACAAGAAGTCTCAGTTGAAATATAAGCCTCATGAATTATTTGGCCCTTTTGGGATCCAGGAATCTTTCAGTGTCTGGACAGGGTCACAAAGGCTTCTGATGGATGCCCACATCTCCCCTGGGGGGGCACTCCCTTCCTGATGATAATGAAGTGACCACTCCATTCCACCCCTACTCTCATTCCAATCCCTCCCCCTGAATTTGAAGGCTTTTAGCTTGGCTCGATAGTCCAGCAGCTCTCATCCTGATTTTTTCCCCTGTGTTTTTTTTTTTTTTCTCTTTTAAGCAACTGAGAGAGGAAAGAGAGAATTAAGTGGAAGTAATTTATCAGAGCAGTTTTCCCAAAGTGGGTTCTGTGCGGTGTGACCCACCATCCTGGCTTGAGTGGGACTGATTTTTCCCAGGACACAGAGCTTTCGCTGCTGAAGCCGGACAAAGTCCCGGGCAAGTTTGGGTGAATCCTGGGATGAGTTGGGCACTATAGTCCCATGAATCTCTAATTGAATAGGAAGCTCGTAAGTATTATATGAAAATCATCCCATGATCATATAGGCTAAACACATTGATTGAATCCATGCATGAATCATATGGGTTATTAAACAAAGTCAGATATATTTGTTTTAGGACCTGTCAGGGCCTTTATATGCTAACATCAGACCTCAGTGTGTGGAGGCTGAGCAGGGCTGTGGGGCCTTCCGGGGGTACAGCGCACAGCCCACCCATCTCTGCAACACATGAGCAGGCATGGAGACCCTTGGGAGCCATGGTACTTGAGAGGACAGGTGTATCAGGACATCTGCTCTTGGGGACAGTGATGGCCCTTGCAGAACCAGTGTGATGGCATCTCGGGACTGAGATTTTTGAGTAAAGATGGAGTGAAAGTCGCTGGTTTCTTCAGGGTCTTCCTGTGTGGATTGGGGGCTTTAGGGGCACAAACACCCTCCGGGCCTGGGGAGGTGGTGGTCCGGGTGATATGGGGTTTAGGGTGTACATGGGGTGGGGGCCCTCAGGATACCCCTGCCTCCGATTTGTTCAGCAGGAAGTCCTGAGACACAGAGCATTGCGTAGGACGGGGCACCCCAGGGGCTGAGCAAGATGTTAGGTAAAGCAAGGGGCATCTTTTCGGGTAGAGAGAAGGACAGCTTGAACTTCAAGGGCTAAAGAGCCCCCCACTTCCCTGTCCAAATCCAGGGAGGCACAGAGGAGTTGCCTCTCTTGTCAACTAGTGAGAGGCTAGCAAAGCTTCGCAGGCTGGGGTGAGCAGAGAGCCCCCCTCGGTCAGCGCCTCCAGCAGAGCGTCAGGCCTCTCGCAGTTGCAGATGTCAGCCACCAGGTGGCAGAAGAGAGTCCAGCACCAGCGGCTGTTGCCCAGTTCTGCTGGCGGGCCAGGAGGACTGGACAGCCCCATTTCTCCTCAGGCAGGTGACCCACAGGGAGGAGGAGTCACAAGCATAGGTAATGAACTACAACAGGCCTATGGACTGAGGCAGGGGCAGGCCTGTCCCCCACCTGAATAGACCAGCTGTGCCCAGCATCACAGGGTGGCTAAGAGCTGGCTTAGTGGGGAAGAGCCAGACAGTGTGCCAGGGACACACTCCAAGTACTCTTGGAACAAGGGCCATCCCTGACCTCAGCCTGCTGAACTGTGGGCATGCAGGATCAGGAAGCCCTGCCTGGGTCCCTGTACCCCACCCACTGGACCCACCTGTCTGCCCACCCCTTCCCAGGTGTCTCTACCCTCAGGTCACACTCCCCAGCACCAGACCACATGGATTCTCATCACCCTTTGGCCCTGGCCCCTCTGGGGAGGGAGCTTTGCTGTGTGCCCTTCCTTGGAGTACCACGTCCGTAGCACCCCAACTTCTCCCAAGGTCTTGCTGCCCTTTTCCCTTTCCGGTCCTGCTCCTCCTGTGTACGGATGTGCATAAGGTCTACAGGGAGAGAATGGATCCCAGCTCAAGGCATGGCACTAGAGGTTCCTGTGGGCCCCAGGTTTGGGGTGACAGGGGCAGGCAGCGATTGGCCTTGAGACTTAGGAATCATCAGTGTGCAGGTGGAGGTCACTGTGCGGTGGGGGGGAGGTCACTGTGCGGGTGGAGGTCAGTGTGTGGGTGGGAGGTCAGTTGCAAGTTTATCGTGGGCAACCAGTGACTGTGCCTTGATGACGTACATAATAACAATAGCGATGTAAGCTGGTAGTTAGTGTTGAGGGACCGTGTACTGGGCATGCCTTTCCGAGCCTTCTGCTGTCATGTTATTTAATGCTCATGGTGACCGGTGAGGAAGGTGCTGTTGTCCGCCGGCTGCAGGTGAGGAAACGGCGACAGTGAAGGATGTACTTGTCCGAGACCCAGGCACAAATGAAGAGCCGGCAGGTGAGTCTGAGCCACCTCTAAAGGCGGCTTGAGGGTGGCCAAACCAGCCCTCTGAGAGCCCTGAGAGCCCTCCCCAGAACCCGGGGGCACCTGCCACGAAGCAGGAGAGGCCGGGCACATGGCCTGGCACACAGGCATTATCTTCCAGACTCGGTCTCCCTCCTGGTGACGGGTTACACCTGGGCTCTCAGGCAGCTGGGACACCCTCCTTGGAGTCCAAGGTGGAAACCATGTCCTGCGGGTCATGCACGCACACAGGGAGGGGTCAGAGGAGTCTGTTCCCCTTTGACATTGGCCTTCAACCTTTTTTTATTCTTTATGCCCTTTGCCGGGTACTGATCCCTAGCCCTCCGCCTTCACGCCCTCTGGCTCCACCCAGGAAGCCCCAGCACTGGGACCCAGGTTCCTGTGAGCTCTGCATGTGCCGGGTAACCTCCCGGCACCCCTCCTCTACCGAAGCCTCACACACACAAACACACACTCACACTCACACACACAGATACCACATGGACACACACACCACACCGCACAGAAGCACATACATCACACTCACACACACATACACACACACACACTATGGACACACATCACACACACCACACAGACCCACACATACCCCACTGGGTTAGGAAAGCCAACAAGGCATTCATGATGCACCGAGTTCAGGAAAAATCCAATGCTTTTTTGAAGGAAAGTAGGTGTGGGTTTCTTTGTGAAAGGGTAGAGCAAGGCCTTGCAAACAGGAGGGTCAAGTTTCCCCTGATGTGACATTGGACCACGGGACTCTTGACCGGGGTTAAGCCTCACCTGCCCCCCCACCCAGGGGTCCTAGGCTGCTCTCCTGTCCCTCCCCTGCCCCCTCACCCAGGAATCCTGACCTGCTCTCCACACCCCATCCCTCCCCAACCTCCCCCACCTCCTGACTCAGCTCCTTGTCTCTGATGGGGTCTCTGCCCACCTGCACTATTGCTCCAAGGACCAAAGTGCTTCCAGGATCCCACAGTCCTAGGGCTCCAGACCCCAGTTCCATCCCACATCAGCCCCTTGCCCTCACCCACCCCACCCCAGGGTCCAGGCAAGGTGAAGCCAATCTCCCAAGGCACCTGTGTGCATTCTCGGGGCATCTGATCGACTCTGGTTGCTGGCATCCTAGGGGTGCTGAGGAATTGGTGAACACAAAGGTTTTGGGGGGACGGTGTATGGATCCTGAGCCAGAGAGGGCCATGAGCCTCTCCCTCCTCTTGTGTGGCACCAGAGGCAGAGGCAAGAGGCCACGAGGCTCATGGAAAACTCCCAGAGGTCAAGGAAAAGAGAAGGGTGGCCCTCCTTTCAGCGGTCAGTGTCCTACCCCCGTGTTCTGGCCACTTGGACAAATTCTACAGAATCCTTTCCCAATTTTTTGCATTATTGGATGTAACTTATCGAACATTTTTTACTTCCTCAAAGAAACATGGTGCACGTGGATACAAACTATTAATTCTACAAGCAGTCTTCCCTCGAATCTGAAAATGTCACACGCAGGACGCACAGGTGGTGAGGCAGTGTTAGGGGACGGAGAGGTCTGGGGAGGGGGACCGGAGGGGCAGGAACACAGGGAGGCATCAGGAAGCAGCCCAGAAGGGTCCCTCGCCGGCCCTGGGGACCTGCAGCTGGGCAGGCTTGAGTGCCCAGTCTCCCCTTCTTTGGGCCCTAGCACAGGGGCGGTGGCCGGTCAGACCCCAGCTCCATGAGTTCACGGCTGAACAAACCCATCATGGCCCCAGTTCTTTCCTGGAAGGCCTTGTCACATAAATTTTCATTTTGTGCCACCACGTTTCCCTCCAGGGAGCTGTCAGGGGTATTTTGAGAAGGAATGGGGAGGTCACAGGGTCAGGCTTCAGCCGCAGCACGGATGGTGGCTCGGGCTGGCACCAGACTTCAGCAAGACAAAGGCCACCAGACCCCAGGGCCTGTCCTGTGGGTGTCCAGAACGTGCTCCACAAGATCCGGCCGGGTCCCCGCAGGTGGTGGGAGTAGCCCTTTGGCCCGGGCGGAAGGAGGACTCCTGCTGCTACTGTCTTTTATTGGAGGGGCTCAGGGTGGGTGGATCCTCAGCTTCTCCTGAATGCGCAGACTCACAGGAGGAGGGCTGGGGAGTGACAACACTGCAGCTGCCCCCTTGTCTGTGTGACAAGGGTTCCCTCAGGGCCGCGCTCACCCTAAGGCGTTGTTCTACAAACAGTAGTAACAGCCCACAACATCCCGCAGGGTTGCCTCCTGGTCTCTGCAAGATGTAGGGCACCACGGCCTGGGCCTGGCGGGAGTCTGTCCTTCGTTTCCAGGGCCCAAGGCCACCTCACCTAGCTGTCACGATGCCGCGGCGTCAGCTCTCTCTACCGTACCCCATGATCCCTAACACTCACGAGTGCTCTCATCTGTTTGCATTGGATGTTGGGGTCTGCACCTTGCCTCGAAGGCTGAGATTGTTCTAGAACTCACCACCCAGGGGGAGAGAGGCACATCACCTTGCCACGGCATGCTGCAAATATTTTCCCCTGCCAACTAAGCAGTTGCACTCTGTACCTCTCTGACACAGGAGATTAAACCCAGCAGGTGGGCACGGAGGTGAACCTGCCCTCGGGCTGGCGTCAGAGCAGGCCTTGAAGGTGCTGCAGCAGAAGGAGAGGGAGGCTGAGGGAGCACCTGCCCCAAGGAAGCCGGGAGGGCCTCACGGAGGAATACCTCCTCCGTATCACAGGGCAGGCAGAGGCGCTGGGGAAGGCCGCGCGGGGGGAGCGCAGGTGCCCTGAGAAGCTGTGTTTTCGTTGGCAGCACTGCTGCTAAAGCCATTTTCAAGTTGGATGTCTGCACGATAGGAGAATGTAGGTCAGTGGGTTTACAAAAACACTCCCCGGACCCTGAGTACATATATGTGTGTGTGTGTGAAGGGAGAGACTGATGGGCTTGTCTCACACTCGATGAGTCTAACATCGTCTCGGGTTGGAAAGACTAGAACCGTCCAGGCATTTCGGCTGCCCCGGTGTGGGGGAGACCAAGGAAACAGAGAGACGTGTGATCGGATGTCTTCACGGGGACGTCACAGGTGCGGGGCACCCTGCCCTGAGTGAGGCGACGTGCCCGTGACCCAGGCCACCCGCTCAGGATGCTGTGGGAGGAAGGAAGTGCCGCTGGTGAGCACATACACGGACAGAAGGGTGGAGTCCCAGACGTGGGGAGGAGAAGGAGGCCTGGGGTCGTTGGGGGGCGACCTCTGGCCAGCAGAGGCCACAGGCCACATGCACAGAACCGCACAGAGGACCCATGTGGGCTCGCATCAGCGGGCCAAAGGCCGACACCTCCAGTTTTAGGTGAAGACAGACAAGACGCTTGACGACGATGCCAGGCGTGCTCTAAATAGAGAAATCAGGGCATCGTTTCAGTGCAGGTGAACTTTGTAGTCCTATCCCACCTCTGGCTATTGCTCTTGAAACGCACTGCCCAGAACCAAGGGTGCAAAGCCCCTGGTGGCCTTGGAACCCATAATCAAAGGGCCAGGCCAGGTGTCCTGACAGCCACAGTCACGGAGGGCTGGTGAGAAGGCCTGCCTGTCCGGGACTCAAGGCCCAGTGGACACCAGTGACCTTATGATCCCCACAAAAGGGCCTCCCATGTGTGGGGGAGCCCCAGGAGAGCCTGGAGGGTGGAAACAAGGGGGACTCACAGGGAGCCAATCTTGCTGGCCACCTTCCGCGCGAGCCGAATTCAGCTTTCTCCCCTTACATTGGGGTCATTGCGGCCCCCTGGGCCCCGAGGGGAGGACACAGCAGAGGCCTGGGCTCTGAGGGATGGGCATGGCTCCAGGCACTCTGTCTGCGCCTGGGGCTCAAAGCCACCTCCCTGCCCGAGATGTGCCTTTGTCCCCAGTCCCCTTGCAAAGGAATTTCTTGGCTTCGGATGGAACATGCCTTGGATAAGGAGAACTCCTCCCAGAACGCTGTGAATAACTGTGAGTGAAGTCACCTTGGTGGGAGTGTGGAGTGGCTTCCTCCCGCGATAATTAATGGGATGGAGAGAGTAGCCGCGGAGAGCCAGGCCCCCGGCTGCAGCGAGCACCAACGATTTACAACACATTATTTTAGCCATAAAGAGCCCTTGGGGCCCTTCCACAGGCAGGTCAGCTGGCATGGACGCCAATCCCAGCCCAGCGCCGTATTTACTGAGAAAATATCACATGCCTCCCCATCTGCTCTTACACTTAGTATCTGAAACCAGTCCACGCAAAAACAAGGGGATATTCAGTAACGGGCGGCTCTCCTCCGCACATGAAAGGCGTCTGGTCTGCGGTGCCAGGAGCCCCTGGGGCTGATTCCCTCTCCTCCCATGGGGTGGAAGGGCCCAAAACTTGGTGCCGCCAGGGAAAGCATGGTGGGACACCTCCCTTCCCCAGCCCCCCTAGCCGCACCCCTAGCCCGACCACTCTGCTGCCCCTCCTCTCTCTCTCTGGTGCTCTCACGCATGAGCCTGCTTTCTGTGCCCTTGAACTTCTCATTCATTCACTCATCCGTTCATTCATCCATCCATCCATCCATCCATCCATCCATCCATTGATTCATTGATTCATTCATTCATCTATCCATTTATCCATCCATCCATTCATTCATCCATCCATCCATCCATCTATCCATCCATTCATCAATATTTACTGTGCACCTACCCATGAACTGGGCTTTGTTCCAGAAACTATAATAGACCAAGATCCCTACCCCAGTGGAATTCACATCCTGGCAGAGGAAGGAGGACGGCCACTGAGCAAGAAGTGTCAGTGAGAGCTGCAGGGAGAGGACAGGGTGGCTGCATGGGGCTTAGGGTGAAGGTGCTGTCTGAGAAGAGAAAGCTCTCCCCTCCTACTGGAGGGGAGACCCCCGTGTGGATCTCTGGGAAGAGCATTCCTGTGGGACCCCAGCTTTGCCTGGAGGAGGAAGATGGAGTTGGGGGAAGGACAAGACCATGAGGGCCTGTGTGTCATTTTCCAGGGGCTGTTTAACAAATCACCACAAACGGAGTTGCTTACAACAGAAATTTATTTTCTCACACTTCTGGAGGCCAGAAGTTCAAAATTGAGGTATCAGCAGGGCCGTGACCCCTACCAGAGACTCCAGGAAAGACCACTGCCCTGTCTCTCTCCAGCCTCTGAGGCTGGGAGCAAGGTAATGGGCCCACGGCTCAGCCTCGGCCCCTCCTCGTGGCCTTCCTCCCTGGTCTGTCCTCTGTGGCTTCTCCTCTTATGAAGACTCTTGCCCCTGGACTGTGGGTCCAACCAGCTAGTGCAGGATGGTGGAGATTCTTTGCTTATACCTACAAAGACCCCTTTTCCAAACATGGTCACATTCACACACATCAGGGCTGAAGACTTGGACACCTCTCTCTGGGACCACCATTCAGCACACAGGGCAATGTCTTTGGATGAACACGATTGAAAATCTGTGTGTCCTGGCTGGAGGTGTTATGGGACAGCAATGTGGAAGTCTTAGATTCTCAGACAGGGTGGGATGAGAAGGGTTCTAGTCCGAAATGTTGCAAGCCAGCCCTAGTGTGATTATTAGATGAGCCTGCTGAGTCCTGCCTTGGGCTCTCACTGCCAGCCGGACAGGTGCACTCGGGATCCAGGGTGGAGCGTGTGTGTCTGTCCTCAGATACCCCCAGAAGCTTCTGTACAGTGAGATCACATTGTTCACACGCTCAACAGACACCAGCATTCACGACCACATAGGACCACTGTAGTTTTAAGAGAGAGTGGATGAACCCCATCCACCAGAAGAGGTGAGCTGCCCTCCACCAAGGACAGTGATGGGGAAGGCTCAGGGCACAGAGGAGCATATGCTGAGCCTACAGAAAGCTAGGTGGGGGGCTCAGCCCAGGGGCTCCACCCAGGAGTCCAGGGGATGGAATTTGTCCTGCGTAGAGCATGGAGGTGAAGGTGGTGATGGGGTGTGAGGTCAGGGAGGGGGCAGGAGCTGATCTTGGGAAACATGCCCGGTCAGGCTTGGCTTGGCCCTACACTGGAGCCACAGATGGGCTCCAAGGTGGGGATGTGTGTGATGTGGTCAGGTCTGCTATTTAAGAGTGTGGTCACCAGGAAGGAGTGTGCAAGATACATTTGGGATTTAGGGCACGCAAGGTCCCTGGTCCCATCAGGATTTTAGAGTCACAATACAGATGTCCAATGCACTTTCCCACAGTGGTCTGCCCTTCCCTCCAAAGCCATGCTGAGAGATAGAGGAGGTCTCCATGCTTTTCATGGTTAAGTGGGGAAAGGAGAAGGGTCAAAGGAATTTTTTTTTTTTTTATTTTCTAGCTCAGATATCATGGCCAAAATGTCAAAAAGTTGAAAATCCCATTCCTGGTTGTGGCCGAGTTCCTGAGCAGAAAGCGGGGTCAGGAGGCTGTTGGGGAATGCATAGGGCCTGGAAGGAAAGCCTGACACAAAGCCTGTCTTGGGAAAAGTGCAGATTTACTTCATAAAGACGAGAAAAGGAAACACAATGTAGACACAGAAGAAAAGCCTACAGGTTGCCAAGTAGCACCAAGCAAAGAGCTTCTCCCAGTCCTCTTACATGAAGCCAGGACAGAGGAGAAGAAAGACCCCTCATTGTGTCCCCTTCCTCCAAGCCCTTGAGAGCAGGTGGACAAACCGTGACCTTCCCACTGCCTGCGGGGTGTCAGGTCACTGCTCGGAATGCTGACATGGTGTGTTCTCAGAGGACGCCCAGTGCCAAGCATGTAATTTGACCTGTCCCCCCATCTGCAGATTCAGTGAATATCAGGATAGGCAGCAATGAAGCAGGACATCTCCAGCTGGCTCAGAATGTCGGCTCACCAGTCATAACACTATGGGCAACACAAGTGCTTGGGACCCGGACTGCCCCCACCATGAGGGTGCTACCTCTGGGCTTTTTTTCCTGAAACTGGAGGAGGCAATAATACATGTGAAAACCTCAGCATATTGTCTGGTG
The DNA here is from genome assembly GCF_009829155.1 of Mustela erminea. Classification (NCBI taxonomy): domain Eukaryota; kingdom Metazoa; phylum Chordata; class Mammalia; order Carnivora; family Mustelidae; genus Mustela; species Mustela erminea. The sequence continues at coordinate 44,780,265 of NC_045621.1, read as the reverse complement.
AGCCCAGAACAAAGGCCATCCTTATTTCCCTGCCAGGCACTGTGTCTATGATGACTCAGGCACTGATGATCCAAACCTCCCCCTAGAGTTTCCAAATTTAGTGGGGTGGACAGACAGGACGTGAATGATTACAGTTCTGTACAAGCCACTCTGGGAATTCAGCTGAGGAGACAACAAATTCCCTCCAGTGAGGCCAGGAGAAGGTTCTGTGGCAGGCTAGTTAAAGAATGATAAAGAATGATGAAGCAGGAGCAGTACACACAGTAATTTAGACATGTTATACGTATGAACCCATCAACAATGACCCTGAATCCTGAAACTCACTACTCACCGCTGGGGTCAAAGCTGTATACACAGGAAAATTCATAGACCTAAATACTTGGTGTACAAAATAAGGTGGACCTAATACAGAGAAAGTGAACATTGAAATAAAAAGAAAACCACACATATAAAAAAACAAGACAAGAAAAATAAAACAATTTAAACATCCCAAACAGGAAAAAAAATTGAATGGATAGATAAAATTCAAGAGCTGGTTCTTTTAAATAAAATCAACAAAATTGACAGAATTGCTGACTAGCCCTATTTTTAAAAAGGGATTAAAAAACCAAGGTAAGAAAAATTAGGAATGAAGGGAACAACAAATTATATTAAAATGGTGGGAAATGGTATGCTAAAAAATATTATATCTTCACAAAATGGATGATTTTAAAGAAATACACCAATTAAAAGATCTGTTTCAGAAACAGTGAAATTCTAAATAAATCAAAAGCATTAAAATTTGAAAACATCATGAATTTTCCAAGCCCATATAACTTTAACTGACAAGGACAGTGCAAGAAAAGGCGACTACGTCACTTGGAAAGAATGCCCAAGACCATGGAATCAAATACTTACAAATCAACCTCTTAGTATATTAAATGAATATCACACCCTCTGCAGGAAAGGGGTAGCCCAGAAAAGCAGGATGACTTTATAGTATAAAGTCTGCCTGTCTCCCTTCATTAACAAATGTCAAAGAGGGGCACCTGGGTGACTCAGTGGGTTAAGCCTCTGCTTTCCGTTCAGGTCATGGTTTCGGGGTCCTGGGATCAAGCCCCGCATGGGCTCTCTGCTCTGCGGGGAGCCTGCTTCTCCCCCTCTCTCTCTGCCTGCCTCTCTGCTACTTCTGATATTTGTAGGGTAAGTGAATAAAATCTTTAAAAAAAAAATCATTGCATAACGAGTACTCTTACCATGATGAATACTGAGTAGTGTGTAGAATTATTGAATCATTATATTGTACATCTGAAACTAATAGAACACTGTATGTTAATGACCCTGGAATTAAAATAAAGAACTTAATACAATTTGAAAATATGATTGCAGTTACTCTTAGTGACTAATAATCAAAATTAGATGACTATGTTATAAACATTGATCATATAATATTAAGCATAACAAACAATATTTTATTACAAATTGTGTTCCAATTTTTTCCATACATTTAATAAAGGAAAGGTCAATGTTGCCAAAATTAATTGGTCTGATGGCCTGGTATAGTCTGTTATCATTTTGTTAATATAAGGCAGAATATTTTAATTATTTTCTGAAATGGATAAGATGAAGATTAACTGAAGTCAGAATAAATATGTTTTAACTATCTTGTCTAGGAACAAACACCCCATCTGAAAAATATCATATCAAACATTTATCCATAGGTGTTTCCAGTATTGTATCAGCTTCATGATACAACTGATATTGTCTCACTTATGTGGCTGTGTGAGGCCCCATAACAAACCAGTACAGATGCCTACGGCTCATAGTGCTCTCATTCCTTGCTCTTGTTCCACGTGGGCTGGGTTTTGGCTCTGTGTGTCTCCACAGTCCACGACCCTGGCTGAAGGAGTCCCTTTCTGGGACATCCCATTCTCTTGGCAGAGGCCCCAGGAACAGGAGGGCTGGGCTGAGTTTGTCTGTTATAGCATGGATCGTGCCCACTTATAACCTGTTGGCCAAAGCGAGTCACAGGGTCACTCCCAAAGTCAACAGTGCCCACCTGTTTGCCAGGAAGGAGAGGTGAGCAATCACCATCAAGAATGTCATCCATCACAAATGTATCCTGAACAACTTGGTCACCGTGGGAAACACTCCAATTACATTTGAAAGAATCAGCAGGTCTCATCCCGTTAGCTGTTAGCTGTTTAAAGCTTTTTCCCAGCTAATGGCATATCCTAGCTAACTGTTTTTGCTTGAAAGAAGAGCTATTTTCAGTATCCAGTATTCTTAGCGATGTTTTCTTTGCTTTGCATGGATTCTTTGTCAATAAGAATGTATGATAAAGTACTCGCTGAGGGATGGAGGAAGAAAGGCCAGTAACCCGAAGTCATCATGAGTCCCACCAGCTCATTCAGAGAGTACCTTCCTATCCACACTTCCCCTTTCTGGCTGGGGAATGTTTGGTGCTTTGGTTGGTGGGTCCTAGATTAATTACTAGAGCAGGCTTCCTCTGGAAATTGGGCCTGGACATTTTCCCACTCTGGGTGGGTCCGTGCCCTGGTTTTGTTTGTAAAGTAGGAAAGTAGCTCCTGGGATCTCATGCAAGTTCTAGGGAAATCTGTTTCACTCCAGAGGACTCTGCTTCAAGTTGCTCTGTCCTCAATGGGACATAAGCTCTCAGTCTTGAGTTTGAGCCAGGGTAACCACCCGTTGCCCTCCTGCCCAGGGTTCATCTCCCAGGGAGGCCTCACTTGCCTCTGAAGCCTGGGCCATGACTGGGACAGGTGAATCCTGAGAGCCTTCCCTAGCATGGGCCCATCCATTGGGAAATTTGGGCCCTCTTCCAGGTCCAGCTTCAATAGGTCAGACGGTTGCCCCACATCACACAGACCACTCTGACCAAATGTGAGAAGGGAAGAGGGTTGTTAAGATGAAGAGAACAGAGATCTCCAGGGTCGGTGATGGGAAAAACACATTAAGTCACATCTCAACAGATGCCCGGAGAGCGTTTGACAAAATTCCGCATCGGTTTATGATATGCCCAGAAAACTAGGAGTAGCAGAGAAAATTTTAAGACAACAAGTTTAGATGTACTAAATACCTATGGCTAATGTAATTTATTGTAAGAAAATGGAATGTTTTCTCTCTGTGATCAGGAACAAGACAAGGAGATCTGCTCTCACTCTTCTATTTCAAATTGTGTGGGAGGCTCTTCGAGGAAATAGGGCAATGAGAAGAAGTGAAACTCACTCCAACAGAAAAAAGGAAAAGATGTCTATATGGGTGATAAGATCGTCTATATGGGTGACAAGATCGTCTATATGGTACCTCCATCCCACAAGACCTATAAAAAGCTACCAGAAGTAGTAAATAAGTTGGGCAAGGTTTCAGATTACCAGATCAATATTAAAAAATTATTGCATTTCTATATGTTAAGAAGAACCAAATGAAGGGTTCCTGGGGGATCAGATGGTTTAGCATCTGCCTTCAGCTCAGGTCATGATTTCATGGTCCTGGGATTGAGTCCTGCATCAGACTCCCTGCTCAGTGAAGAGTCTGCTCTCCCTCTGCCTCTCCCTGCTGCTTGTACTCCCTCTCTCTCAAATGAATAAATAAAATCTTTTAAAAAATGTAAACAGAAATTTTAAAAAAGTAATACCACTTACCATAGTATAAAAATATGAAATACTGTGAACAAATTTAACAAAAATGTGTGAGACTGTTGTCCTGAAAAGCACAAAATATTCATAAATCAAAGGAGATCTAGCTGAATGGGATGTTATACCATGTTCATGAACCAGAGGCTTTGATACTGTTGAAATATCAATTCTCTTCAAACTGATCTATGATTTAATGCAATCTCAATAAAAATTCTAACAGCTATTTTTGAAGTCGAAATCACAAAGCTGATTTTATGTTTATATAAAAAGTACAAGGCCCTACAATCACCAAAATAATTTTGTAAAAAGGCAAAAAGAACAAAGTTGAAGGACTTTACCACATGATTTCTCTAAAACTACAGAAACAAAAACTGCAACATTGGCATAAGGTAACCATGAAGATATATAGAACAGACGAGAGAATCCAGAAAAAGACTGAAGCAGATACAGTCACCATTTTCAACAGAGATACCCAGATAATACACTGGAAGAAAGAACAGTCTCTTAACAATGAAGCTGGAAAAATCGGATACCTACAGATTTTAAAAATGAGCTCTACCCTTACCTCACACCATATACAAAGTGTGGTCAGTTGGTTTCTGTGTTTTTGAGAATTTTCATCCCGGTTTTTATGGGAAGCAGGGGAACGCCCTCCACCAGGCTAACCCTGGGTTTCGTCCCTTGCCCTAGATGAAGAAACTGAAGGTCAGTAAGGTTAATGAACAGGTCCAAGGCAGGGATCTAATCTGTGGGGAACCCATTCAGTTTCGAGGTTCCAGCCTTCAGGGGCGGCAGGCTTTCCAGAGGGTCATTTTGCTTTCTGGGACTCCTGCAGTTCAAAGATGACCTCAGGGGTACTGATCAAGAGTCTGTGAGAACACCTATTTACATAGGGGTCTCAGGGCCTGGGAGGCCAGGAAGCGGGATGCCAGAGGGGAAAGTCTCCCCTGCTATCCCAGGCAGGTATGTGCTGTGGCCAAGAGGAGGCAGGATGGGGGGAGGGGCACATTCTGAAACTTGGCCTTGGGTCCCTGGCTAGGAGTCCACTGGTGGCGCCTGCAGCCTGGGGCCCTTGCACCAGACTCCTCTCATAGCTCCTCTGAGGATGCAATTCATAAGTCTAGTAAAGAAGACATCTTCATGGGACACCTGGGTGGTTCAGTGGGTTAAGGCCTCTGACTTTGGCTCAGGTCATGATCCCAGGGTCCTGGGATCTAGCCCCGCATCGGGCTCACTGCTCAGCAGGGAGCCTGCTTCTTCCTCTCTCTCTGCCTGCCTCTCTGCCTACTTGTGATCTTTGTCTGTCAAATGGATGAATAAAATCTTTAAAGAAGAAGAAGAAGAAAAAGAAGAAGAAGAAGAAGAAAACCTCTTCAGAGCCCGGGTTGCAGTCAGTACCCCGCCCACATGGGACCCACTAGTGGCCAGTCCCGTGCCTGTACTGTACACCGCAGCAAAGCTTGGGAAGGCTGGGAGGGGACACTGTCCTCAGGGCCCCATGGGGCTCCAAGGACAAGGTCATGGCAGAAATGGGAAGTCAGAGTGCATGCAGCTTTCTAAGCTGCAGTGTCTCTTAGAGGAGATATTTATCCAACCCAGGAGGAGAGATGAGAGTTGATCGTGTTCCAGAAAGAGCTCAGGACCTTCCCCCTGGGGGGAATTTAAGACTGATTCTTAATCTTGATTTTTTTTTTTTTTAAGGGAGTTACTTTTTTATTGTGTTCTTTGAACAAGGCAGTCAGCTGGGGAAAAAAAGAAACAACATTTGTATTAAAAACAGGAATGTCTTTTATGACAGGAAGAGGACCCAAGAGAAGTGGCCAGCCAGGATTTCTGCTCCGGGGCAGATCTGAGGATTGGAGAGGAAGGGAAAACCAGGAGCCGGCCGGTGCGGAGGCTGGAGGGGCAGGGTGCGTGCGGGAGAGGGACGCAGGGCTCCTCGTCTGGTGCACAGAGGCTCCAGAGGAAGAGTGTCCCACGGGCAGGCTGGCCACACGTACATGCCCATGCCCTCACTGGGGTCCCAGATTGCCATGAAATGTCCCCAGGCCAGAAAGACGGCTAACATCCCCAGGAGCCTTCTGGTTTTCATAGTGCTTTTAGTAGCCACACAGACTGGAAAGAAACGGTTCCACAGTAAACCTCGCCGCAGGCTGCCAGGGCGGGAAGGAGGGTGGGAGCAGGCCGGCCGTGGGAGGGACGAGGAAGTCGGGTGGAGTGACCCAGGAAGCTGCCACTGCTGCTGAGTAATCTGGAAGGTTCTCCAGGGCCGTGCTGGCCTGGAAGTCGTTCTGTCCCCACCTCCAGCTGGCAGGGAGACACAGCCTCCGGGGCTGTCCCTTGTTGGGCAGCTCTGCTGAGGGCACCTGCTGAATGGGAGCTGGGTGTCCATGGCCAGGGACCCAGAGCTAAAGCTGCAGACCCTTAGTGAGTCCCCTCAGGCCAAGTCCCGAAACCATCACGGTCACAGAGGAGGCTCCGTTTCCCGCTTCAGTCCTAAAGGAAACAGCTTGCTTTTGTGAATGACCCCAAACGCAAGGGGTAGAGCTGGACCCTTCAGCCACACTAGGGACAAGGATCCCAGCACAGTAGGGATCTTGCTGGCACTGTTGTGTGCCGGCTCATCGTGTGTGTGCTCAAGGGGATCCGTGTCCCGGAGTGAATGCAAAGAGAAATTTATTCTCTCACAGTTCTGGAAGTCAGAAGTCCAAAATACAGGCTGGTTGGCTGGGCCATGCTCCCTCCAAAGGCTCTAGGGAGAGGATGTTGTCCATTGGATATAGAGCCCAACCTGAATTCAGGATGATCTCACCTTCATCCCATCTGCAAAGACCCTATTTCCAGATAAGGACCCAGTCATTCTGGGTGAATATTTTGGGGGATGCGATTGTTGAAGCCACCTCAGCAAGGAGTCTTGTCTGTGTTTGTACCAAGATGGAGAAAGGGGTCTATACCCCACCTGTCTCCAGAGGCCATGGTTTATGGGGGATGGATAGTAGGACAATGGTTCATCGGGAACCAGTAACCATAACTGCTGGTTAAAGAGGTGCCGCTGAGATTTTCTGCATGGTTTTGCAGGGCTGCAGTCAGAACCCTGTGCAGGGGCCTGGGAAGCAGGGAGTGACGGGCTCAGGGAGGGAAGCTGGGAGGGTCCTGCCTGCTGGTCGTGCCAGAGAGCAAGGCAGGAGGCGGGGATTCCCAGAACCCAACGGGGAAAGCCAGGGAGTCCCTCTGTCTTTCCCTACAAAATCTTTAAGAGAAACAGGTTTAGAATTAGTGTTGGGGGGGGATGGTGATTTTTCTGGAAAATTCCTGAGACCAGTCACCACATATCTGAGCCTACCAAGCTTCTACTGTTCTCTGGGACGGCCATGACTGTGGAAACCCAGATGTGTAGCAGCATCTCCCAGCACCTTCCCTGGCCCACAGGGGACAGCCGCCACTGCGCCCTCATGATGCTAGGCCCCTCACCCGCACGCACCTGTGGCTACAGTGAATGCCACCAGGACGCGGCCTTCGGGCAGCTCCAATGCCCTTTCTCTACTCGCCACAGCAGTTCTGGTCTGCCTCAGCTTGTGTGGACCATGGTTTCTCCAAGCTTCTAGAAGTTCCCCGTCAATATACAGTCCCTCAGCAAACTGCACCTTCCTCCCCTGATCTGGCCACTCAGGGCCCTCTGGCTCCTGGCAGGACACATCAGCGAGGTTCACGGCCCCAGTCGAGGGACACATAGACCTGACGCTATTTACTGCACTGGCGGCAGGAGGGAGGCGGTGGGTTCTGGGAAGGCAAGTTGACCCACAGGAGAAGCATCTGTGTCCTCCTCAGGCAGGGAGACAGCTTTGGTCATCCACAGGGAGGACTGGTCTTCCAGAGTCTCCACATTTTTTAGGGCATCAGTTTGGTGGTCCCCGTCCATGTCTCAGCATCCCAGTGCTTTGCTCTAATGAGGAACCCAACCTCAGTTGAGAGGAGGGATGGCCTAGGTCTGGGCCAGTTGAGCAGGACCCATGATGTGTCCTGGGAGGGAACGCGGTCACAGCAGGGGGCCTTGGCAGACTGGAAGAGCGGAACCAGGGAAGGCATGGGAAGGGGGGAGGGGGTCTTCCCAGGGACCATCAGACTCATGAAATCGAAACCAAGGTGAGCCTAGGAGTGGAGTCAGTGGATGTTTGCGGAAAAGGAACTGGGATGAGCATGAAGCTCCCCAGGCCGATGGCAGGTGAGGACACACGGGACACCAGTAGGCAGAAATCCCACGGTCCTTGTCGCTTCCTCCGCACACAAAGCCGCAAAACCTGCGTGAGTAACACACGTGTGAACGCGGAGCCCAGCCGCTTGGTGACGCAAGCGTCTTTCCCTGGTAACATGTGGATCGCATGGGAAATGCAGAATATAGCCAAACGCTTCTGAAGTCCGGAGATGGGGCGCGAAGTACACAGAAGGGCAGAGGGCCTGTGGCCACGGCGCCGGGGGCGGGGGATCTCAGGACTTGAAATGCCTCCTTCATCACACACAGAAGGCGAACACCCTGGGAGCGCAGTGTGCGATCTCAGGGCGGCCTGGGGAAGCTGGAGGGAAAGACAAGAGTGCAAACAGATCCCGTCCACCCGTAGATCGCATTAATAGCAGGAAAAAAAATGCATTTAAATATGAAAAGAGCTGAAATCAGTCGCCGAAGCCAAGAGCCCATCCAAACAAAATAAATTAGAAGGATGCCTGGAGCTCCCCCAGAGCTGCGCTTCTCAGCCACGGCGAAGCTGACATTTTGAACCCGATCGTCGTTTGTGGTGGGGGCCGCCCTCTGCCTTGCAGGGTGTGTGGCCGCACCCCAGGCTTCAACTCCTGGGAACACCCTCCCCCAGATGGGATCGCCAAAAGTCTCCCCAGATGTGCCCAGATGTGCCCGGGGCTGAAGCCACGGCTGGAGAAGAAACTGAGCTCCTCGCTCCTGATGGGTTACTGATGGAGCTCAGCCTTTCCAAGGAGCAAATCCTTGCGGTGGTACGTCACCGGCTTCTGAGAATTCTTGGAGACTATCGTGTGATAAGAGAGACCGAACGAGTTTAAGGTACAAGATGTTTATGTGGGGGCATGGCCGGCAGCAAGGCGCGGACAGAGTAAAGGTCAGCCGGTCCAAGGTACTTCTTCTCCCAGCAGGAAAGGACCCAACGCTATGGGAGAAGGAAGCTGGAAAGAATGGTTTCTTGTTGTTGAGTAATGACAACAGAATCTCAGATAACATGACATCTACTCCTTGATCACATTTTGCAGCGAAAGGCTCTGAAAACATCACCCACGGGAAGCCAGGAGTGAGTGAGTCGCCCCCCCACACCCCAACAGAGCCACGTTCTCATGTGGAACACCGAGTTCCTGCACCCCGCCTTCCTCCCCAGGGGGACGCGTGACTCTTCGTGGGCATTACCAGGAGGCAGTCCCCCGCTCACCGGGTCCCCTGTGGGTACAGGTGACCCTGGCATCTGTCATCAACATTGTCCTCTGCTCCTGCCCCATTGTTAGTGCGACCTCCTTCCCCATGGATGGGAGGGCCACCCCAATGCCAACGTGATGCATGGAGCAGAGCTTTGCTGCCTGTGTCTGAGGGGCTTCAAATCCCCCGGCCTCCAGGATGCCATCCCCGGAGCTGGGCTGTGTTTGGCAGAAGTGAGGAGAGAGAACTTCCTACCTGGCTTGAGTGGCTACGGGCTCTAGGGACCTGGGATTCCCAGGCCGTGGAAGTCCATCAGAGGGCAAGTGAGCTCAGTGCATGCCGGCCGGGGGACACCTCCTGCCCCTCTCTCTGTCCTGCCCGACTGCATCGGCATTGACGGTGCTGCTGACCCACACACCTTAGTCTCCCTCCCTCAGCGGCTGCAGCAGCCAATGTCAGGGATTCAGTCTCACTTTCAAAGTCAAGTTTATTTGTTCCTTTGTTTCACCCATCCTCATAATTGATTTAACTCCACGACAAGCAACTTACTACTTACCCGTGGCCACAGGTAGTTAGGGGACCATGTCTTCAGTCTATGCCCTGTCCTGATGTGATCACGAACACCCTTCACTCTCTCGAATGCCTTGCTTTGTTCAAAGCCTCTGTGCCCACAGGCCTGGGGTAGACAGGATGACCCCTGCTGCGGAGGGCTTCACTGCAGGCTCCGTGCCTGGATGCAGGAGTGGACAGAGGCTGCGTGGAGTTCCTCCGAGCTCAGGCAGGTTTCCTGGATGAAGGGGGCAAACCACTGCTAGTCTTGGAAAGTGCAGGGATGGCCAGGCGGGAAAGTCCCTGAGGAGACTCTGGACAGAGCATAGCCTGGGGAATACAGAGTGTGCGGGTGTGTGCATGGGAGGGGCTGTGCCAGGGCTGGAAGCAGGACCCAGGGCTCCTACATGCTGTTCAAGAGGGTAAAAGCCCACAGTACCCAAGAACTCAGAGTCAGGGGAGCCTGAGTCCCCTGTTCTGGTCCTATGTCACCAAGTTAGGTTTCCCACAAAGGTTCCAGATTAAGATAGAGTGGCCCCTAGAATGCAGAAGCACTGCAGCCAGAGACACAGGATGGCTCCCAAGAGGGGGCTGGGGACTCCTGAGGACGCTGGCATCCTCTAGGGGCGTCTGGCAGCGTGTGTGTCCTGGAGAAGTGGCGCTCGTTCACACATGCCGTGTGTGCACAAGCACGAAGACCAACCGTAGGGAAAAACCAGGGCTTGTTACTCGGTCTACCTCAGCAAGGGGGTGGACCCCCGTGGCTTGCACCATGCTTGGTTCTACAGAAGGTAGGAAGCAGGTCAGAGATCGATCCAGTCCTGGTTGCCTGGGGCTGATGGTCACGGGCAACGGCCAGCCCTCTGGGCTCTTAGCCGAGCCGGCGGTCTGAGATCTGTGCGTCCGGTTTCTGCCGGGAGCAGGTGGGGCTGCTGTTTGTGCACACATGGTCTGGCTGTTGTTTGCATTTCTGTCCCCTGAGTGAAACCTGGGACATGACGATCTTCGCCCCGGAGACCCCTTCCAGAGCACCCCCCATGTTTCAGCCCCGGCTCAGCTGGGGTGGGCTTGGGATCAGCAGGGGGCAGGCCTAGACCTGTGGCCGATGGAAATGTCCTCTGTCTTGAACACAAGAGGGCATGGGGGCACGGGGACAGTAGCAAGGGAGGCCTGAGCCTGGGTCCTCCTGGGCCCAGGTTCTGTGAGAACCATTTTTGAGAGAGAGATGGTATGCAGTGGATTGAGAAATGGCCACGGCTGGGAAAACAATGAAAAAAAAAAAAAAAAAAAAACCTTCCAGAAGAACAGACTGAAGAGGAAAGTGCCAGATCGAGGGAGGAAGGCAGGCCTTGAGCATGTGGGAGATTGCAAACTAATGTAAAACAATCTGTGGGGAGGGGGGTAGGGGGCTCGAACTGTCCGAACGCTGGTGCCGGGGGATTTGGCCGGATGGTGGTTCTGAGTGCGTTTCAAGTGTAAGATATACTTTGATTAATTTCTCTCGACTTCACCAGAGTTACACCAGCAACTCCCAGGATGCTAATTAAGGCAAAGAGGCGGACAGTGACTCACGCTGGAAAGAGCCCAACTGACGAAACCCTCCCAGCCCTCGGAAAGCACCCGCGGTCCTCTTGCGATGAGAACGGCCTTCCTCAGGCCGCTCTGGCGCGAGGTCAGGACGATAATGGAGATAGAGCTCCAATGAATGGGCGTGTGTGTGTGTGTGTGTGCGTGCATGCATGCATGTGCACACATGTGCCAGGATCCAGTGTGTGCTCCCAGGAAATGCCAGCAGTGCCACATGGCAGGAGGGCACGCTCATGGGGTCGCCCCGCAGGAGGCTGATGGGACCACCTCGTGCTCTGGGGTTCAGATGCCTGGGAAATTGGCAAAAGTCTGTGCCTGTGCCGAGGGAGATGCTGGGCTTCCTGGTCCAGCCACCATGCTGGCATCGCTGTCTCCAGCTGGGCACGACCACACAAGGCTGTGCTGGCCCTCCAAACTGTGGCTTGAAGGCTTGTGTGGTTGGGGGACGGAAGCACTGTCCCCTGGAGCCCAGGGAGGAGAGTGCATGAGAAAGATCCGTGGCGCAGAAATGGGGAGTGTAGGAAACAGGAGGGCACCCGAGGGTGGGTCCTCCCTCCGGCGGCTCCAGGCTTTGTTGTGAGCAGATGCTGCCTCTGCAGAGCCGAGGGCCACCCGGCCAGGCCACCAAGAACCCACAGGGTGGGGGGGTCACCCACATTCCTTGTTCTCAGAGCAAATGGGAGGAGACGCATCGCGGGGTGTGGGAAAGCAGGCCTCCTCCCAGGATCCCCATGCAGGTGGTACAGAATGCACGATGCTTGTATCAGGTGACTTGTCTTCCCCCTGCATCCTTGTGGAACATTCTAGTATAGATAAGAGCCAGCTTGCCGTTCAGAGGTTAAGAGTCTTCCCAAACCTGGGAAGGACCAGATGGTGGATGCACCTTTCCCAGCTGCAGGGTGTGTGTGCGTGTGTGTGTGTGTGTGTGTGTGTGTGTTACAGAGTCAGGAAGAACAAGGGTCAAGGGCAAGAACTCTGACTGCCTCTCCTGCCGTCATACAACTCCGAAGCTGGTACCATAATCTGTGTGGGCAGCGAGAGGAAGAGAGGGTGAGAGACCCTGGCTCAGGGGACACAGGAGCCACAGCAGGAAATGCTGCAGAGGCACAGCCCGTGGGGAGGCTAGAATCGTCGTGCCATGGTGTGTTGTCAGGATGATGGGACGCAGTCACCCCCATGGGGATGGCTGGGGGCGGCCAGTTCCGCATCGGATGGGGCACAAGAGGCCCCAGGGGTGCATGTTCCAAATTCAGAAGCCTTTTCCAGTTTGTAAGCAAAGCCCCGACCCAGGAATAGAAATTGTAACAAAAAACGCTCGCAAAGTCACAAAGACATCTTGAATGCCTAGCCTATAAAGAAGTTTCGATCGTTGATGTCATGTGTCAGCTTCTGGGGTAAGGGATGCACGGCTACCCAGCAACACAGGATTCTGGGTGTGTTTGGTAGTGTTTCCCGAAGAGAGCAGCTCTGGGGTCGGCAGACTGAGTCAAGAGGGCCCTCACCGGGGCCTCTTGGTGGACATTGTCCCATCCATGTAGACAGAGGAGGGGTGAGTTCCCTCTCTCTGCTCGAGCTGGGACCTCCATCCCCTCCCACCCATGGACACGGATGCCCCTGGGTCTCTTGCCTAGATTAGCGCTGATACCCCCCGCTTCCTTGGGACTCCAGGTCACAGACGGTGGATCATGCGGGTCTCAGCCTTCATGGGAGCCGATTCCCGCAAGGATGTATCTGCATGTATCCTATTGGTTCTGTTTCTCTGGAGAGCCCTAGCGCAGAAGTACTATGGTCAGTATAGGACCTGAGCTTTAAAAGGGGAAGGCAGCTTAGTGGGAAGGATCTGAGAGATGCTGACACGACTGAGTTATGGGGACAAGGGACGGAGACGGAGACCACACAGGAAGCAGTGCTAAGGCGGCACCTGTGGACACTGGGTCGAGACGGGGACTGTAGGGAGCAAGGGCTTGACCTCCTCCAGGACTTGCTGTGTGCACCTGTGCCCGAGCGTCCTGCATTCAGCTGGTAGCTTGTTGGTGCAAGACTGGTGTGCTGGGAGAAACGAGAGAGGAGCCGATGGGACTCTGCAATGCATCTGCCTCATTCTCCCATATTCACAAGGGGGCATGAGCATGACAGAGCAGATCTGGCTGTGTGTTAAGGTAGAGCAAATGCACCCCCGTGGCCCTTTAGGCTGTCAGCTCTCCCGGGAGCGGTTGAGCCCTTTACGTGTGTTTGCAGTGCTGGCCGGCACCCTGGAACAAGTCAGACTTGCTTGCAGGTCAACTGATGAACGACTTATGAGGGGATCCTCTGTGCTAAGCAGGGAACAAAACAGATAATGGCCAGGCCCCTTTTGAAAGGTACAGCTGAGATCACATATGAGGCACTCAAGCTTGCCTGTGTCAGCCTCTCTCCTGCTTGCTCCGGGCTCCTGGCCTCCCTACCCACCAGAGCCCCCACCATAGCTCCAGACCCACACCCTCTTGGCTTCAGCTCCCGCCCCAGTGACAGCAGTCTCTATGCACCCCAGCTCCCAAGAGGACTCTACTCGACCCGGCTCCTCATTTTGACCAGGCTCCCCGGGCCACCCAGGCCATGGCCGTGGCAGCTCGGGGGCTGGCCACGTTGGGTCCGGCGTCCACCCTGCTCTAGCCAGCGGGGGAGGGCAAGGGGGTGGCCGTGCAGAGAGGAGGCTGTTTACTCAGAAGAGCTGTGGGCAGGAAGATAGTATCAACACAGAAGACATAAAAATGAAGGCAGGGAGATTTTCCTTGTGTTTCTTATGAATTCTTACAACTCCCCAAATGGACGGTGGGAGGACCTGGGTCAGCGGGACCATCCAGCGGAAAGAATGTGCAGCTTTTTCCAACTCGATTGGTTCTGCATTTTTTTTTTTTAAATCTGTGAATTGTTGGGTCAATTCCAACATCATAAAGAGCCAGCTTTTGTTAATCTTGGCGTTGAAATGATGTGCTTTCAAAATCTGAACCAAACCAAAGAAGTAACAAGTGAGAGGAGGAAGCTTAGAGAAGTAACATACTGTTTTGTGGGGAGTCTGCTAAAAAAAAAAAAAAAAAACCTAAACGGGGGAAAAACACTATGCTGCGCTAAGCAAATGTCTAAGCGCACGCTGTGGGAGGGTCAGGAGCGCGTGCTGAACCAAGCATGGGAAGATGTGGGTTTCCAGACGGATGCCTCATCCAAGGGTTTGGCTCGTGTGTGTTCACCTCGTCTGGAACCCTACACTTCCCACCCCCCGACAGAGGGCTGTTGCCGGGCAGTGACACCCACAGACCAAGAAGAGCGTGAGAACGGCTTTCGGGGACCTTGACCCAGAGAGAATGTTTATTTTTAGTGTGTCCGTCACAAGTGGAAGGGCTGCCCACCTGCCCATCAGGCGACCCTGCATCAGATGCATTAAGCAGGGACGACATGTGACTCCATGAGCATGGAGCCTGCTGGACGGGGCTTCCAACACCCATCAGATGTTTCCTCCCATTCCTGAGCCTTTTTCACACCCACAAGAGCCCCCGAATGACAGCCACAGTCTGGGCTGGCTCACTTGCTCTCCTCCCATGGCCGTCTCCCGAGAGCCCTGTGAGTTGTCCCAAGCCTCTGCGACCCCTCCCTCACAGACGGGGAAGCAGAGGAAGAACGGGTCATGGGTTGTGCTGTGTTTCTCTCTCTTCTTCCTCCTGCTGGTGGTGGGAATAGAAGTGCGGGCAGGCCTTTCCAGCCTAGGCGGCTGAGATGGTGGCTCTCGTGCTCGCCTGGACGCCCAGAACCTTACACCTGGCAGTTTCTATTTTCTTCAATATCGTTGTAAAGGTTACTATTTGGATGTGGATTGTTATGATGCCAGTAGATCCAAACGGGTTTTCCTTTTCCCTCCTAAAATTCTGTATTCGTGACAACTGTTAGCAAGGATCTAATTTCTGTTTGGGTGGATTGTCTCAGGACTTTTTTACATCATAAACAGACAGGAAATCCAGTTCAAATGGGTGTAAGTGGCTAGGGCTGTGTCCTTGGTGGAGGATTCAGGGACCTTCAGGAGAAGTTCAATCCAGCAGCTCTGTGATGCTGTGGGAGGGAGAGCCCTCAGCCCCACTCCACCTGCATTGTTGGCGACCCTGCAGGCTGACCACACCCCGCCCTGAAGGAAGGGAGTCGTCCCCTACTGGATTCCTGAGGCTCACTGAGCCACTTATGCATCTTCTTCCACCCAGGGTTATTTTCTTTGTGCCCCTGGGCTCCTGGGTGATGGGTTATAGCAGTGATCATCCATTGGAAGCCACTTGCGGAAGGGCTCCCTGAGAAGTCCGAGGCTCGCAAAGCCATGGGACGTCCTGGCTCCAAAGGGGCCTCCTGGAAGCCCTTCCTCCCCAGGCCTGGAAAGCGCTCAGAGAATCCCCAGCAGGAGCTCAGCAGCCCCTCTGCGCCAGCCAGCCGCTTCATCCAGCCCCATGGGCCTGCCGACCCCATCCTTGAGATGCTGGGCTCCCATCCCGGGCCAGCTCAGCTGCCCACACCCCTCGTGGCCATGCCCACCACCGCTTCTCCGTCTTTCTATGCACCCTCTGAGAACCTCAGGCACAGACAAGGGTTGACAGGGCCCTCCCCTGCTCCTCTTGGCAGAGCTCTCTGCCCTCCCCTCCCCTTACTGTCTGTCTTCCTCCACCCCTTCCCTTGCAGGCTGCCTGCTCTCCTGCACCACAAGGCACAGCAGAGGCTCCCAGCGCTCCCCATCACTGACCACTCATGGACCCCCTGCCACTCCCCCAGCCCCCAAGGTGCTTCCTCCTAGAGCTAGACCACCCCGCCGCCCCCCTCCACCCCGCCCACCGTCACATTCCAGCTGCTCTTCCTGCCCCCGAGCCCCTGCTGCTGTGGTCACCAGCCACTCAGAACTCGGTAAGGCAAAGGTCCAGGCACTGCCCTCCCCTGAGCCCCTTCCTGCCCCCACCACCACAAGGACCCGGCCCTCCCTGAGCACAAGGCAATGTTGGAGTCATTCTTCTGCTGTTCTTTGATCAGGAGCTTATCTGAGGCGCCCCTGGGAAAGTCCAAGAGCATCAGACGTCCCTCTTCCAAAGCACCTCTTTTGAGCCTGGCCCCATTTAGACGTTTGTCTGAGCTGAGGGCCTCGTCCCCCTACAGCCCTGCCTGCTCCCAGCAGTGAAGGCACACTTGGGGAGGCTTGCCGGGCTGTTGCCCTGAATGTGGGGAGTCCAGAAAAGGTAAGGAAGAAGGAGGGGGCCTCGGGGGCAGCTGAGGGGTGTGAGAAGCAGAGGGGCCTCTGCTGGCCCTTCCTGTCCTCACCTGGAACCACGGTCCCCTTTGAGGGCTGAGGACATTTGGCTCTGCTCAGCTTCTGCTCACAGCACCCTCACTGTTTTCTAACAAAATCCAAAGACCATTTGGGAGCTGGGATGCCTCCCTGGATCTCCTTGCCGCATGGGTGGGTAGGCTTGTACAGGGAGGTTTAACCCTAAAATCAGCCCCAGGGAGCACTCAGCAGGTGTCATTGGAGTGGCAGGTCACACCATCCTTGAGGGCCACCCAGAGGCTGCATGATGCTCTCGGGAGACCCGCCTCTGCGTGCCCCTAGCAGTCACAGAGGACCCTACCAGGAGATGACCCTATTATGAGTCAGGTCACAAGGAGACTGCAGGAAAACGTGTCTGCGCATATCATCATATTGCTGCCAGGCCCCATGAGAAAGGTCAGACGGGGGTTCTACCCCATTCTGAAGAAATTCAGACCACAAATCCAGTTTCTAACAAGGCCTCTGCCCTTCTGGTTCCAGGAACATGGTGTGACACACACCACAAATGATAGTTACCAAGCAGCCGGAAGAGCAGAGAGAAACAGTGAACACAGAAGCGAAACCAGCCAGGTGTCTTTCAGGCCCAAACCACTGGGCCCTTGGGGTGCAGCAGGCGAAAATTTCTGATGCTCAGAGGGAAGTCCTTTGTGGGATGGGGCCAGACTGAGTACTCATGGACGTTGGTCCTACTTCCTCCCTGTGCCCTCTGGCCACCCTGGTGAGTGAAGCTGGGCCCTGGAGGCAGGCCTGAGATGCTCCGGGACCCAGGCAGCCCAGCTTCCTTGCCCTGACTAGCTGTGGCATGTAATGGATGTGCAGAGGGAGCTGCCTCCCTCCTGGGGAGCCCGGAGTGGTCCCCTGCTGCCTGCCGCAGTGCCTCTCACGGGCCTGGGTCACCCTGCAGACCCCGCCCCAGCTGCTCACACAGGCTGCGGGGTGATGCCAGGGGAAGGCCCCATGCGCATGCCATCCTCGAGCACGGGAGAAGTGTGGCCTGGCACAGTCTGCCAGCCTTGTGCAAAGCTCCAGGTGCCCAGGGGCCAGCAAGGAGCTGCTGGAATGGTCCCTGTCCTCCACGGTGGATGCTGTCTCCGTGCCCAGCCACGTGCCTGCTGCAAGAGAACCCCTCCACTGGGCACTGAGGCCAGCCCAGGCTGATGGAGGGCCCGGGGGTAGGTTTGGAACAGCCGGCGCGGGGTGGCGGGGGGCCCGGACCAGCCCACCCCCTCCTCCAGGGACACCTGCTGACATTTTCCGCTCTGACACTGGGGGCCTCAGCCAGGCCCACTCAGGGGGGTTCCAGCCTACGTCCATCCTGCACACCATTCTGAGCCTCTGTTTCTGGGAATTATGTCCAGAGACCTCTTAGAACTGACCCCAAAAGGGGAATCTGCCTCCGACATCCAGTTCGGAGAGAAGGTTCAGGATGCTGACACTTCGCCTCCCTTCCAGCAAAACTTAGAAAGTTCACGCATGAGGAAGAGGGAGGATTCCTGTCCAAGAGCACAGGGTTCACAGACGATGGGACGTGGGCGACGGGACGGGAGGACTGCAGTCCCTCCCTCCTTGGACGTGGGACCACAGATTGGGGCACACTGCTGTGTGGACGCCTCTGAGGAGATGGACTCCATTCACCTCATTCCCAAAGAAGCATCTCCAGTGTGAAAAGCCCCAAGGGCCGTCTCAGGTCTGACGCTAAGGGGGCCGCAGGTAAAGCAGGCCATCCCCTCCCTGCCACCCGGTCCTTCAGGGAACACTGAGTTTCTGTGACCCCCCAACATCAAACCTTGATGGTGAACCCTTGAGACAAGTATATTTAATCACCCTGAAGGGGCCAACAGAACACTCAAAAGGGCAGGAGTCTTTCACAGCGGCTCTGGACGCACAGCAGGCCACCGTCCGATGGCCCATCCCACCTGCCATCCCCAGAAAGGAACTCTCAAAGTGCAGTGAACTTTCCAGAAGACTTGAGACGTAGGAACCCTCCTGGGCGGGGGCAGGACCGTGGCATCTGGTCGTGCATTTTTAAGCAGAAACCCAGCTTGCGAAGGGTTGGTGGTTTGGCTCTAAGCCGGGCATCTTGCTTCTACAGGAGGGGAGAGACCCCTCGGCTGGCAGCTTGCCCAGGCTGTGCAATGCCCCAAGGGGAGCGGAAACACAGACGGGGAGCCTCCCCTGTGGGCCGTAATTTGGCAATTAGCCAAGAGCCCTCTTCCCCTTTCATCAAGTGGGGGATGGCTGTCTGCAAGAGGAGGGCTTTGAGGGGGTCTGCAAGGCCTTCCCTCTCCTTCCCACAGGTAGGGAGGGAGAGGAAGGAGGGGCCACTCACCCCTGTGTCCACGGGGAATTCTGCTCCATGGTCAGCACCATCAGAGAGACCAGGAAACCACACTCCCCATCGTCCGTGATCATCGCTGACATCACGGTGCCACCCGTGTTCTCGTCGGCACCGTTGCCCCCTTCCCTCCCAAGGAGAAGTCCCGTCACTGACTGCCACTGGTAGGGACCATAGCTCTGCCCACCCTGCATTTGTAAGCTTGGGAAGTGAGGCCAACCCCACTGGTTTTATGCACATCTGATCTCGTTTCCTTTCTCCTTTTAATCTTAACAAAGCAAACGCATGAGCAGGGGGCTTTACAGCTTGGTCGAGGGCAGTCCGAACACAGCACCAGGCATGAGGCAGCTTACATATAACGTGTGTTCTCTCTCTCTCTTCCTCACTCTCTCCGTGCTACACGGGGACATCTGAGACCAAGGTGTGGGGCAGGGTTGTTCCTTCCTGGGCCCCAAGGGAGAACCTGTTTCTGTCCCCTCTCCTTGGCTTACTGACGGCTGCCATCCCGTGTCTGAGTCCTCCTCTCCTCTCCTTATAAGGACATCTGTCACATGGGATGAGCTCATCCTAAGGGCCTCACTTTTACCTCTGCAAAAACCCCAGCTCCGAGTAAGGTCACCTTCTGAAGTACCGGGGCTAAGACTCCAACCTAGGGTTGTGGGGGGACATAATTCAACCCATAACCAACTTGAATGGCTTTCACAGCGCACTTAGTCCACCACTGTGGCTTACAGAAGGGGAAACTGAGGCAGGGAGTAGGAAAATGGCCAGCAGAAGCATCAGCTCCCATTCCAGACGCTCACTGGGTGCCGGGAACTGCATTGAGTGGAGTCCGTGGATGGCTCCAGCTCAGCCCGACACCCACCCTGGAGGTAGGGATGCTGTGCCCCGTGACGCCGATGAGGACACTTGCAGCAAGAAGGGTGGGAAGCAGAAATAGTCTTGGGATGTAGGTGCTCATCACTGACTTGTCTCCTCATTTGGTGAAGTTTTCTGTGGAGCGATAGCTCCCTGAAGCTTTCTCTAGGTCCCAGCCTGGCCCGAACTTCTCCTCTGCACCCCGGAGCCACAAGGCACGCATCTGTCCTGCCCCCGGGCATGCCTCCAGCCTGGCACCTGCCCCAGCCTCCAGTATTTCCCTGTGATCCGAGAGTTACCACTTCATAATGAAACCACTTCCTGCCAAGATAACCCAGATCGCCGGTGGGATTCCAGGAAATTGTGGGAGGAAGCTGTGTCCTTAATGTGTGGCAAGAATCCTGACACGTCTCTGTCCCTGGCCACGTTCAGTATTCTTGGCAATGGCTGCCACTGCTATCCCGAACTCACGCCCCCTTCCTCACCCCTCCACCCCCAGCTGTGTCTCCCCACCCTCTGTGTCACTGACATTCAGACACTGACAATACCCAGAGCTTGCCCTCCACACATTCCTAGATCCCAGAAAAGGAAACGGAGGGGTTCCATTGCTCTTCCAAAGCTTGGGCAGCAGTGGGACAGGGAGTCAAGACAGCCTGAGGTTCTCAAGACTCCAGGTCGGGCGTCCTGTTCACCCTCCGTCTGGGAAGCAGAGGATTGGGCAGGGTTTCTTTTTCTTTTTTTTTCTTTTTTAAAATTTCTTTTCAGTGTAACAGTATTCATTGTTTTTGCACCACACCCAGTGCTCCATGCAATCCGTGCCCTCCCTAATACCCACCATCTGGTTCCCCCAACCTCCCATCCCCCGCCCCTTCAAAACCCTCAGATTGTTCTTCAGAGTCCATAGTCTCTCATGGTTCACCTTCGGGCAGAGTTTCTGATTCTCCTGGGTTGCAGTCCGAAGTAGAGGGCATGTCATCAAAAGGAGTATTTAAGCAGGTGGCCCAGAGCCCAGGGTCAATGACTAAAACATGAAAGGAGGCAACGTGCTAGCACCAAACTAAATGCATAAAAAGCAAAGGTGAACTTGTTAGTTGGAATAAAAATCATTGGCCACACTGTTCCTTAAATATTAGGACTGATGCTTCTCTTCAGCAGGGGAGGAGTTATTCCAATGTGCTCTACTCCTTCCAGAAGGCAAGAGGCAGTTGCGGGAGGAGCTGTCCACACGCCGCAGGCCACTCATTTCTACACGAAACCAGGACATGAAGATGCCGGTTCCGTGCCCCTCCTGGGACGTGGGATCAGTTCATCTTCCGAGATGCTAATATTGGTTTGGTCAGTCCCACAGACCCAGAGAGACTTGGTCGTGCCTTCTAGAAAATGCTTCCAGTGACTTACAAATTACTACCTTTTCCCATCTTTGCATGTCCTTTTGGGACTGCCGCTCTCCTATCAGGAAGCACCTGATTTGGTACAGGAAGGAAGACACATACAGGTGAAGGCTGTTAGACCGGGTGTCAAAAGCTGGGCTGGAATCCCGGGCTGGGGATGACCGTTCTCTTGCTAAGGGCCGGGCCCTCAGGCAGCGAGAACCCCTCCAAGTGTGTTTGTGTTCAGTGGGGAATGGAATCCAGCGGCAGAGTGGGGTGTCCCATGTCCTAGGATATGACCTCAGTTTTTTCCATGGACTCTAGTCCTGGGGTCCCCTGCTGGAGGCCCTGAGCCCCACCCCTCACTCTCCCAGGCACCCCTGACTCTCCCCACCTCTGACTCTCCTCATCCCTGGCATCCCTCATCCCCAGCACGTCCTGTGTTCATGCCTGGCCAAGACATCCACCCTGGGTCTGGGTCTGGGTCTGGGCCTGGTCACCCACAGTGGAGGCCCAGGGCTGGCCATGACACAGGCAGACCAAGCATCCGCCCCGACTCTGGGAGGGGGAAGCATGGCTTTTGCAATTCGGGAGTCCAGAAAGAGCTCTTCCCAGCCATCCCACCCGCACGTTCAATGAGAGGTGCCCGTGTGTCTAACAGCCCCTGCAGGACCCAGGGACAGCCCAGGGCAGCTCTGGACTCTGCCAAGACCACAGCTGCCCAACTCTGTGTTCCCGAGGCCTCTGCGAGGGGTGTGCATGTGTGTGCGTGCACACATGGATGTGCGTGCATGCCTTCCTGGGTGTGCGTGTGTCCCTTCCTGGGTGTCGTCGACGCTGGGACTTGTGCTGCAGGGACCAGGCCCCCAGACAGGTGTACGGAGCCCTCTAGGGGGTGCCAGCCTGGAGGGAAGCCATGCTACCTCAAGGTCATTTCAAGGAGCCAGCCAGCTGATGAAAGTGAAGGTGTGGCTGGCGTTCCCAGAGCTCCTGCCTTCCCTGTGGCAGCAGGCGGGAGTTTCAGTGGACAAGAAAGCTTCACAGGCCACCACAGGCCTGGGCCCTAGAATCCTGTCTGGGAGCCGGGGGTGAGGGGGCTCTGTGTGGCCTCTTGTTCGCGGACAGCTCTGCCCAACAGACCTAATATCTGCCATCCCCAGGAGACAGGCCACCGGTGGTTTAGGGTGGTGGCCTGGTGACTTGTGATCCCCCAGCCCTTAGCCTAGAGGCTCCCCACACTCCTAGCAGTGCCCGTGGGCACGGTAAAGGGCTCCAAAGCCAGCAGCCTGGAAGTGCTGGACTCCTGGCCCCCAGGGAGTTGTGTCTACACCAGACCAGACCCCAGCCAGATTCTCCTTCTTAGGGGCAGACCGTGGCCCTTCTGGGGTTCCTGTACCCCAGTACCTTACATGTACACACAGGTGCTCCTTCCTCAACCTCCCCCTGCAGTGTGTACAAGGCTCCGAGGGACAGGACCGTGGCCTGTGGAGCCTACAGTGAACACAGGGGTTCAACCCAATCTGAGACTTTGAAGGAGCAGGGGACGTGCGTGCGGGTGAAAGGTGGTGGGCAAGGCTCCTCAGGGCCCGCAGGGGAGCGTTGGCCTCGGACAGAGGGACGGACATGGGATGGACACAGCCTGGCAATGGGAAGTGGTCCGGAGAGCAGCTCTGACAGCGGGGCCTCGGGGGGCATAGCCGCTGAAAAGCCGGACGCACAGAGGGGCCGAGGCCGGCCTCGCCCGCTGTCCCAGGCCTGGGTCTGTTGCCCTCGCACCGTGTTAGGATTGGTAGCTTCTAGAATGACTAACAACGACCCAGGACATAAACTGCCTCGCATCCTTTCTTGTCCCTTCTAAAGGGAACCGACTGTCACTACCGCAAGCCGCTCCGACTCTGACAGGCCGATTCCGTGCTGCGCGGTACAGAAGAGGAGAGGGGAGACGCGCTGCACCGACATCTTTATTATTCCTGGGAGGGGCGCGGGGTACACAGCCACGCTGCAGTCACCGAGCTTGTTAAAAATATCTCAATAAATAAAACAAATAAGCAACATATACACTGAAACAGAAAATATTTTAAAAATGGTTAGCTGAGCAAATCACGAGAAAGAGAAGAGGCGAGGAGTGAGGAGGGTTCCAGGCTTTCGTGGAACAGTCATGCAGAGGCTGGGGGGTGAGGGAACACGAGGTTCTTTTTCTGAGAGCCTTGGTCCAGTTTAAACAGAAGGTACAGGAATGCATTTCTGTTTTATTAAAAAAATATACATTAAAAAAGGCACTTAGAGGGAAATACAAATCCAAAATTTCAATCCTTGTAAATATGTTCCTGAATCTAGAGATTTTCGGAAAGAATAAATCCCCCCCTAAAAAAACAAAAACAAAAAAAACTGAGAAGAAATATCCGAACAGTGGCCAGGATGACAAGGAAATGTCACCGGCAAGAAGGACCATGAGTGCCGCGTCCTCTGTGGGGACCGTCTCTGGGGCAGGAGCTGAGCAGTCCGGGCTCTCCCACTCGGTGCCGCTGCTGTCCCCTTGTCCACACGCTGTGCTGGACCGCAGATGGGGAGGCTTCCTTGAGGTTGTTCGGGTTTCAGAAGTGACAGATGTGGAGGCGTCCCAGTTCCACTTGAGCCTCAGCCCCGCAGGACAGCCTGGAAGACACGCAAGAGGGAGGATGAGACACCACCGCACGCGGGGTGTGCCTGTGTGGTTGTGTGTACGTGTGTGTGGTATTTGTGGTTGTATGGGTGCAGTTATGTGTGTGGTTGTGTACATGTGTGGAGTGTGTGTGTATGTGTTTGGTGAGTGTGTGGCTATCTGTTGTGGTATGTGTGTGTGCAGTTGTCTGTGTGGTTGTATATGTGTGTAGTGTGCATGTGTGGTTTTCTGTGTGGTGTGTCTGGTGTGCATTTTTATGTGTGTATGTGTATGGTTAGGTGTGTTTTACGTGTCTGCGTGGTTGTGTATGTGTGGGTAGTATGTGTGGTGTGTGTTTGGATATGCGTGGTTTTTTTATGTAGTATATGGGGTTGTGGGTGTTATATGTAGTGGTTGTGTGTTGTTTGTGTGTCGCTGTGTGTATTTTTTTGTGTTATGTATGTATGTGGTGTTGTTTGTACGTATGTGGTATGTGTGGTATGTGTAGTTGTGTATGTGTGTGGTGTGGTTGTATGTGTAGTATAGTTGTGTGTATGTGTGGTTATGTGTATGAGTTGGGTGTCTGTGTGGTTATGTGTGTGTGGCTGTATATATATGGTGTGTGTGTGTATTGTGTGTGGCATATGTATGTGTATGGTTGTGTGTGGTTGTATGTGTGGTGTGATGTGTTTGTGTGTGTTTGTGCATAGTGTACTATGTGTGTGTCTGTGTGTTTTTGTGTGTATGTGTGTGTGGTTGTGTGTGGTGTATATGTGGTGTTGTGCATATGTATGTGGTATATGTGTGTGTATGGTTATGTGTGTATGGTATATGTGGTGTGTGTGTGGTGTGTATGGGTGTGTGTGGTGTGATGTGTGTGTATGTGTGTGATTGTGTGTGTGGTATGCATGGTTGTGTGTGTGGTGTGTGTGATTGTACATGTTGTGTGTGTGTGTGGTGTGTGTGGTTGTGTGTATGGTGTAACATGTGTTTTTGTGTGTTTGTGTGTAGTGTGTGGTGTGTACGTGTGTGTGATTGTGTGGGTAGTGTGTATGTGTGTGCGGTGTGTGTGGTTGTATGTGTGCTGTGTATGGTGTGTGTGGTTGTACGTGTGCTGTGTATGTGTGTGTGGTGTGTGTGGTTGTATGTGTGCTGTGTGTGTGTGTGGTGTGATGTGTGTTTGTGTGTAGTGTGTGTGGTTTGCATGGTTGTGTGTGTGGTATGATGTGTTTGTGCTGTGGTGTGTATGTGTGGGGTGTATGTGCAGTCCTAGCCCAGCTCATCACACGGTGATTCTAGCACCCGCCTTTGTGATCAGGATACACAACTGTCCCACATCCAAAGGCCCCACAAGGGGGTGGGTGTAAGGGTCGCAGGAGCGTAAGGGCAGTCGTGCCTGTCCGCGGCATGCAGTGAAACCTGTACAGTGCGTCTTGCCGAGTCTCTCCAGGGGCGCAGGGGCATCCCCTCCTACCCCACCCTGCGCCGTGGGACTGGCCAGCGAGCTACCAGGTGGGGTGCCCAACCATTGACCAGGCCATGCTCCCCACGAAGCCTCCTGTCTTCCTGTAAGGAGGGTCTGTCTTTCTGGTTGACCCTGCAGCCTGGAAACAGGGTGGGGGTTCAACAGAAGGCCAGATGGAGTGGCAGAGAGAGAGACCCAGCGGTGGAGTCCCCAGACCGCACCGGCTACCGTGTGTGCCACGGGGCTTGCTGGAGAAGATGTGCTGGGAAGAAGCTCAAGTGTGTGATGCCCAGATCTGAGAGACTTGTGGCTTTTGTAAGCCCAAGGTCACGAGTTCTGGTGGAGAGAAGGGGATAAGATTGCTGGGCACGAGTGTGTGGTCAAGGACTGCGACACCTGCTGGGAAGTTCATGCACCTGGGTGCTGAAGGGACTGAGGGTCAGGACAGGTGGGCCCCACACCTTGCTCCAAGGTGGCAACTTGTGGCTAAGACAACTTCCCACCTGTCACCAGCTGTCCTGGAGAGCAATGGGTGGCTGATCGCCTAGTCCTACGGGACCCCAGTCCTACAGAACCCGTGGCCAGTTTGCAACCAGCCAGGAACCGATAGCATCCTTCCCAGGAAAACCCCGAGCTTCGTTAGTGATTCTTTAAGACTGACTGGTGAGCCCTTTGGTCGCACATGGTCTTTAGTGCCTAGCCCACAGCCTGATGCACATGGCGTGCACACTTCTACGTCTGGAGGACAAACACAGAAATAACCAGAGAAACTTCATAACCCAAGCAGACAAGTCCATTCACCGAGAGCCCTTGATGGCTGCCCTGGGTGGGGGTGGGGGGTAAACTGATGCCGAGATGGGAGGCTGGCAGGGGCCTGTGGGCGGGGAGGAGTCAGGAATGGCTTGACCAAGGAGGAGGCAGGGAGAAGGGTCACCATGAGGAATTTCCCTCCAGGACAAGAGGTCAAGGACAGTCAACCCCAGGCTCTGGACAATGATGTGGAAAAGTATGAAAACACAGAAGGATCAGAGATGATGTGTGTGTGTGTGTGTGTGTGTGTGTGTGTGTGTGTGTGTGTGTCCCTGATCCTACTGGGCACTGGGCAGCAGGAAGCTTCCTCCTGTCTCCATACTCCCAGCTCTTTCCTGACAGATCCCCCCAGAGAACTCCAGAAACTCCTGCCGAGCCAAGACAAAGGTCTGAGAAGACACACTGTCCCCGAAACTCGGGTGTTTTCACACACACAAACACACACACATACACACTACTTTTCCTTCAAGCCCTGAACACTCCAAATCCATCTGCCTTTCTAAGTGGTCCCGGGCAGAAAGTCAAAGGCTGCTCTCTCTTGGAGAATGTGGTTGTAATTAGATAATTAATCAGGGGGGCAGCTAGAGAAAGCTGAATGGAAGCCTTCCTCAGAGAGGGAATGATTACAACCATTTTTGA
This sequence comes from Mustela erminea, assembly GCF_009829155.1. Lineage (NCBI taxonomy): Eukaryota > Metazoa > Chordata > Mammalia > Carnivora > Mustelidae > Mustela > Mustela erminea. The sequence goes on along the minus strand of NC_045621.1, from coordinate 44,753,616 downwards.
TATATGAGCTGTGCCAACCCTTCGAGGGGAAATACAGGATCATCCGTGAAAAGCCAAAAATGACAGCGGCCGTCCCCCAGCAGTGGTAAGCTTTGGACTTTGCTGCATGTGCCCACAGGGAGCAGCTTCATTAGTCTTCTTGACAGAGAAGCTGGGGGCCTGGGCCCCTTGATGTCACCCTGACCCCAACCATGTCTGCTGACACGGGCAGCGTTCTCGGCAACAAACACAAAACATCCGGGGCCCAGGGCTGCCTCCCGCACAGAACAGCCACCTGAAACCGTACGCGTATGCCCTGTCTGGGGTTCACGCTCTGCTTCTGTCTGCCCTGCAGGGAAGGGGGGTAGCAGCCAGAGCGGCAGGGCCGTGGCTACGCTGAGAGAGCACCTTTGCTCCTCTCTCCCACACCGGGACCTTGGGCATCAGTGCACAGTAAAGGGCCTTCACTGATTCTTATTTCCAGGACCTAATCCAAGAGGTGAAACACCAACACGAATTCTCCAAAAAGGGAGGCAGGGCGATTAAGGGGGCATTTATTATAAGGTCTACCATGGGTCTATCTACCCATGTACCCACCACCCATCCATGCACCCACCACCCATCCACACACGACCCACCCTTCCCTCCTACCTTCTACCCATGCATCCATCCATCATTCCACCCACCCTCTGTCCACCCATCCTTCCGTTTGTCCATTCACCCGTCCCTCCCTCCTTCCATCCAACCACCATCGACGCATCTCTGCGCCCACCCACCCTTCCAACATCTATCCGCCATCCACCGTCCATCTCTCCACCCATCTTTCATCCATCTTCCTAACGCGGATGGAGCTTCGATCGTGTGCCAGAAATATTTTAAAAAGCCCAGAAAAGAATCCGAGAAATCTAAGAGTGGGGAAGAAACATGTTTGGAAACAACTAGAACACAGAGTAGACTGGGACAACGTTTTTAATGGAAATGGCGTGAAGACTCTGCAGCCAGAAAGGAAAGGGACAAAGCACCTTGAACTTGGCTGGACTGCTGAAAAAAAGCAGGGTAGGGAATAAGGAGGGACATAATAAGGGCACAGATATGTTACCTCTGGTCACTACAGCACACACACACACACACACACACACACACACCCTGGGATTTTGCCAGTGGAGGCTGGAGGGGCAGAACTTGAGGTTCAGGGAGCCAGGCCCTGCCCACACAAACCTAGGGGCATGGCCACGGAGGGCCTTGCTCTGGCCCTCACTGCCCTGTTAGGCAGGAAAGTAGAGGACTCTACCTCCACAGAACCCTGACATTGTCCAGGTCATCAAAAGGGGCTACCCCCTGCCAGCTGTCACCTGTAGCCACCTGTGTCTCTCTCTCCTTCCAGTCACTACACTGAAAACATCCCCCCCCAACTCTTGGGCTCCCGGGTGCCCTGGGCTCGGGGGAATATGCCATCTGGAGGTGAACGTTCATTGGTAGCTGACCACCTGCCCTCATGGGTCTTGCCCAACCCACAGGGCACAGCATCCCCACCCACCCCAGCATTCTTCGACCACCGTTCTTCAGCTGTGGCCCTCTGTCCCCTGGCTGAGCCCAGACACAGCCTCCTGACAGTTTGAAGACACCCCTCACCCCGACCCCAGGGCGGGCTGGAGGCCCAGATCCCACCCACCCATGTCATTCTGACGGGCCCGTAAATACGAGTAGAAAACAAGGAATGGTTCACATCAGGACCACAGTGGGGAAACCGGCGAGCTGAGCACTTCACGGATGGCCCAGAGCACAGGGACCAAACTTTCAGAACGGTGGAATTCGTCATTTGGAGAGAAGCCAGGGGAGTCTGGGTGGATAAAATGAAGATACTCCGTTTTCAAAGGGAAACATAGCCAGGAAACAGGGAACACGCTCTTGGAAATCACAGAAAAGTATGGAAACAGCATATTTTGCAAGAAATGGGAGCAGAATAGCAAAAGGACACTGATGAAAAATGACCAGTAAATCAGAGACTGACTCACGGAGGTCTCCAGCATCTGAGCAAAAGACAAAGAATGTGGAAGGAGGGAGGAGACACAGCCCCAGGCAAGATGCAGAGGGAAATGTCCCTGTGCTTAGGGGAGACTGTCGGTCCCAGATTAAAAGAACACAAAGTTCTGGGAAGAGCGACGGACAACATGGGCAGCCATGCCACATCACAAGGAAAGTTCTGGACTCTAAGAGTTCAGAAAACTTCCCACTGGCTTCCAGACATAAAAAGAGGCAGAAAAGAACCAGACCAGGAGAGCTTCCTGCTGGTGCACGTGGACAGGCGATCCCAGGACGCCTGGGGTTTCTCTGGAAAAGGGTCCACGAACCTGGAAAAGGTCCGCCACGAACCTAGGGGAGGAGGAGTGACAAAGCTAGTCATATACAGCTTCAGAAAATGCACCCCCGTGGGTCACTTCTGAGGAAACACTACCTGGAAATGTCTTCCACCCAGAGGAAAGTACTTAGGGTCCCAATCTCTGCAAGTATGGCCACCAGTCGTGGAATAATCATCCCATGGCAAGACAAACAGGCCAATAAGAACGTTGGTAGGAAAAGCCTCGGAGGCCGAAGAAACCTGCGGGTCCCCAGGCATCCCAAGCTCCCACCTGCCCCACAGGCCTCAGGACCCCACGCCAGGCAGCCCCATCTACCCGTGATCACCACGCCCATGATTTTGCACTCTTTTCCAAACTCACTCAAGGAAAGGAGGAAATCTGAATGTCTCAGTATTTGTGAGATAAGCCGACCAGGTTACGGAGACTCTGGAACCAGACTGTTTTACGAGAGCATTACACAGAATCTCCCAGAACCTGGTCATTCCTATCTGTATTACTTAAGCTGTTCCAGTGTTTACAGATGAGGAAACACTTCCCATTTTATCTTATTTATTTTTCTTATGTTTATTTTGCCGAAGACTATTTTTTTTAGAGCAGTTTTAGGTTCACAGCAAAATTGTGAGACGGGTAAAGAAATAGTCCATGTACACCCAGCCCCCCACCATGCACAGTCTCCCCCATAAAATGCCAACGAGACACGACTCTGACTTCTGTCCAAATGGCAGAAGAACCAAAGGCCAGGTCATGCCCCCGGGACCCTGAATGCAGAGATGCTGAGTAAGACATCAGCAAACCAAGTCTAGTCACGGATTTGAAGAACCCCTTCCATGCCTCCCAGAAGGCTTTGCTCCAGGAAAGCTGAGCAGTTAACATTCGGAATTCTAGTGCTAGAAGGGTCATGAACCAGTAGCTCAGTACATACTGAGGCAGCAGTGCTAGGACTCGAGCATTCTGGAAGCTCCTGGAAGTCAGGAACTGAGAGCTCAGGCCTCGAGCTGAATCCTGGTGCTGCCACTGTGGTCACTGCCACCTTGGGAAGGCAGCTTCAGCTCTCCAGGCCTTGGCTTGGGCATCTGTAAAAACACCCACTGAGGGCACCCTGAGACCACCAGCTCGGGGCTTACAGAGATCCAAGCCATAGCACACAAGAGGCTCAGGACCCAACATCTTTGTCACGCCAGGTTGGGGTTTCTTCCCCAGATGGATCCCCAGGGTTTAAACCAAGCCCTGGCACATAGCAGGTGCTCGATAAACTTCTGTGGAAAGAGGCCTATAATGAGGAGATCGCGTGGACTCCAGCACAAAGCTGGCATGGGAGTGAAGCTCTGGCCTCCTTCTAGAAACCCTCTCTCTTCCTTGCTAGCCCCCATTCAAGCCTTCTCAGTCTCTGGCCCAGCCAGCAGCATCAGCCTCACACCGGAGCTCAGGAGAAATGCTGCAGCAGGCTTCGCCCTGAACCCTGGAATCGATGTCCACACTCTGCCATACGTCCAGCTCTTCAGAAGATGCCCCTAGAGGATCCAGAACAGCTAAGTCAGCCCCGTCCACATCCTGCACATCCCTGGTCAGCCAGGTCTGCTGCACCTGAGACTGGCCGTGACTTGCCAGAAACACAGCTGGTTAGAGACAAGGCTGGAAGAGGATTGGGGCATCCTGATTCTCCCTGTTGGGGGCCATCCACACAGCAGGCATCCCCACCACACCCACCAGCTGCCCTTCTGCCTGACAGCCCAGACACACGGGCCGGGGTAGGTGGGACACGAAGTGTACACAGCTGTGCAGCCAGCCCGCAACTTCCACAATTACTCACCCTAAGGGAAAGGCAGCCAGGGTGCCAGCGACAGGCCCTGGAGTCTCTGAGAAGGTCACCATGCCCAGCGGAGGGGGGTTGCCCCTTCCCTCTTGCTGAGGGCTTTTAGGCACTTTCCCAGAGCCGCTTTGCCCCTGGGGCTATCTCTAGGACAAATGCCTTCTCCAGAGACAGTGGAAATAAGAAGTTTTGCTCTCAGAGGACAGAATCTGCAGGCAGCTCCAGGCCACAAACAGACCACCCCTAGCACACGGGGCCAACACCTACAGGAGCCGTGCCAGGCTCACCTGGCCGATCAGAAAGGCAGAGATCCAGCCGCCTCTACTGGCCGCTGGGGCGGGGGGAGTATACCTGGGGGTCCCCAGCAGGGCCGGAGGGGACATCCTCATGGTTCAGTCCCTGCCGACTTCTGTGCACCTTCCCCAGAGCAGTCCCTGCCGACTTCTGTGCACCTTCCCCAGAGCTGTCTCAAAGGCCAAAAACGAAACACACCCCCACCCCACCCCACCCCATCCCAGGGATTGTAAGAATCTACTTCCAAATCAAACGGCAGGAGGGGCCAGCTGTCCTCCCATAGGTCAGACTCTACCACTTGAAGTTGGACTCTCTACAGAGTGTCAGGGGACATTCCTACAGGATGACAGAGGCCCTAGGAGAGGACGGATAAAAGCAAACCACTCTCACCCCAGCAAACACAAATCAAGAAGCCATCAGACATGTAAGATTTTTACAAGGTTCTTCTGGCCACCTGTGCCCTTCTGCACAGCCCTCCTCCCACTCCCCAACCCCTCTGGGGTCCCTGCCATACAGGTGGTCTGTGCATTGTCCCTAGGCCAAGCAGCGGCTCTGACAGGCAGGACACTCTGCTCGCTCTCTGCTGGCCGCCAAGCCCTCTCCCAGAGTCAAATGGAGGCCACCGCTGTGGGGCTACAGCACTCTGCAAAGCAGGCCAGAGTCAAGATCCAGAATTTCTCTGCTGGCTGGGGCCTGGCCCATTCCCCTCTGGAGAGTCTGCTTTCCCAGGAATGGTTGGGTGGAGAGGGTGCCCCTGCCAGCCCCATGGGGATCCCAGGACACCAGTGGGCTGATGGGCTTCTGCTGCTGGGCCTGGGAGAAGGCTGAGACCCTGCACCCAGCACAGCCCTGGAGGGACCTTCGGGGTTCCCAGGCCACGTAGCTCCCATGCGTCCCGGGGATGGTGAGATGTCCAGGAAGGCTTCTTGGAGGCCAGCACAGGCTATGTGCTCCTGTGCCCCCGGGCCCCTCTCTGCTTCTGAGGCAAGCCTCATGCTCCACTGTGTGGGGCACCTGCTCGGGAGTCTGATTCCCGGCTTGCCTGCTGTGCATGAGAAAGCGAATTCTGTCATGAACTACTGTATTTATGACACCCGTACCAGTCTCCCACGGCTCCCTGGTGGCTGGAGGCAGGGCCCTTGGCCCTGGTCCCTCAGGGGACTAAGAGTTTCACACTAGCTCGGAAGCAAAGCTGTCTCTCTCTGTCTCCGTCTCCATCTCTGTTGCTCTTCTCGGGCTTGGCATTGGGAATTGGACCAGACGGTGTCTGGAATGGCCTTCCTGATGAGGAGACGCCGGCCTGCCAGCAGCCTGGGGAGAAGGCAGGCTTGCCTCTGCTTCCAGAACCCCTCTCTGCCTGGTGCCTCCCAGCCTCCGGGCCTCGGATCAATGTGGCCCCAGGACCGTCCAGGCCAGCTCTCTCAGTTCCCAAGGGAGCTGAGGCAGGAAGGCACAGGGTCCGCGCCAGTGAATCCCACCAGTTAGCCTATCCAGCCCTCCTCTGAGGGAGGCCGTCCCATCTCTCCTCCCCGAGTCACGGGACACTGCAAAGGGTCTCCCCCAGCTTAGAGGCCGTGAGGGACAGCAGTCCTGGACAACCAGGTAACAGGAAGATGCAGCCTCCTCTGGGACTCGGGGCCTCCAGGTCCAGGAACTACCTTGACCAGTGAATTATGATTTCTCTAGATGTCACTAAATTTAGCTTCCAAATGAAACCCACTAGCAAAGGAAGGCAGTGTAAAAACTTACCCTCTGGGGCCCTACTTCAGGCTGGGGGCACAGGCTGTGCCTGTGATGGGAGTGACCCATCCAGGGACGTCACGTCAGAGATGACGAGATGGGGCCTGGGGCTAGAGGGGACTTAGGCCAAGTGACCAGGCAAGTGCAGAATTGCCCCCAGAACACAGGTCAGCCACACCCCAAGGCCGACATCCTTCTCATGTGTCTGACCTTGTTCCTACACTTGTCACATGGGTCCAGACCCAGGAACACTGACTTAGTAAATGTCTTTGCACACTTGACAAATGAGGATTGGAGGACTCTACCCTCCCCACAGCAGCAGCGGTGGCCCAAGAGAACATTAAGCGAAGGTTCGCTGATGTCAGGCACTCAGATGCACGTCATGGGTACCACTTGGTCTCTGTCCTACACCAGTTCCTTTGAGGTCAGACAACAAAATGAGTTATTATAACAAATACATAATACATGTTCCAGTAAAGGCATCGTGAAAGTACACAAGGTCTACAACTATGTTGCTCTACAATATAAACATATATTACAGATGTAAATGATTGTAGCAAAATATAATACACATTAAAGTAAAGGGACGGGGCACCTGGGGGGCTCAGTTGGTTGAGCGTCTGCTTTCAGCGCAGGTCATGATTCCAGGCTCCTGGGATTCCCTGCTCCCTCTCCCTCTCCCCCTACTTGTGCTTTCTCTCTCTGTCAAATAAATAAAATCTTAAAAAAAAAGAAGCTATAAAAAGGTACATACGAAAGGTTCAGAGAAGACAACGATTAAACCTCTGGGCAGGTGAGGGCTCTGGGGCGCTCTTCACAGAATTGGGGCTTGAAGCTGGGACTTCCAGGACGACTCGTCCTGGGGGGAGGGAGGACTGAAAGTGTCTCAGGGCATATTTTAGGTGGGAGTGGGGGGAAAGGGGGCTTTCAGGGCAAGGTGACTCGTGATTCCCCAACAGTGAGGCCCTGGGCAGAGCATGGTGACCAGTGGTCTGGCTTGGGTACCAGGAGGGGTCAGGACCCCAGGAGCAGAAGAGGGAAGAGGAGAAAGTTGCTTTGGGGGGAAATGGCAGGAGCGAAGGTGATGGAGCTGAGCTACAGGTGTTTGCGGGACACGCCAGAGGTCAGGTTCACCCAGTGGGATGTATAGCTCCGACCCCCGGAGGGGGCTGGGGACTTCACGTGCAGCTTCTGAGCAAGGCTGACAAAGGCACGAGATAGCAGTTAACTAGCGTTGGCTGGATTCGAACCCAAACCCGGGCTCATTCTCCAGCTCAGTGCTTCCTGTCCATGACAGGCCCGGATGCGGACACCTCGGGCAGCAGAGGGAGGGGAGGTGGTCCCTGAGGAGGCCACACGTGGCACTGGCTGGCAGCGCCCCCTGCTGGAGGGAGCCTGCCCTCTGCCAGGGGAAACAGGACCTGACAGGGCAGACAGGGGTCACCAGGAGACCCGGGGAAGGCCAGGTCAGACGGCAGGGAGGGCTCCTTAGGAGGGGTTTTCTCTCTTTTTTAAATTTAAATTTTAAGTAGCCTGCATACAGTGCTGTCCTGACTTCTGGAGCACAATTCAGGGATTCATCGCGTACATTCCTACGGGTGGGGCCCACTCCCCACCCTGCCCATCCCCCACCCGCGTCCATCCAGCAACCCTCAGTCTGTTCTCTGTGGGTAAGAGTCTCTCATGGTTTCTTTCCCTCTCTCTCTCTTTTCTTTTCCCCCTTCCCCTATGTTCATGTTTTCTTTCCTAAATTCCACATGTGAGTGAAACTGTATGGTACCTGTCTTTCTTTGACTGACCTACTTTGCTCAGCTTTATGCCCTCTAGTTCCATCCACGTTGCTGCAAATGACAAGATTTCATCCTTTTTGAGGCTGAGAGAGTGTGTGTGTGTGTGTGTGTGTGTGAACACACCACATCATCTGTTCATCAGCCTGTGGGCATCTGGATGGCTTCCTTAGTTTAGCTATTAGTTGATAAGGTTACTATAAACACTGGGGGACATGTGCCCCTTTGAATCTGTATTTTTGTATTCTTTGGGTAAACACCTTAAAGTGCAATTTCTGGGTCATAGGGTAGCTCTAATTTTAACCACAAAAGAACATTTCTGAGACCATTTCCCTTGAGCAGGGATAAACGGGGATAGAAAACGGTTTCCAGAAATGAATCGGTCTGACGGCGAGCCCTTCCTCCCTCCCACCACCAGCATTTAGTTCCCAAATTTCATCTCAGAAAAGGAGGCAATTTTCCAAATGGAAAACTCTTTACAGGAGTAACTACACCTAAATCTGTTTTCTTGAACAACCTGGAGAGAACACGCTACTTTAGGAAGATGATACATACATTCAGACTTATTCAGAAGAATGCAAAGTCCTTCCGGCGTGAGGGGGAGAATCCTACAAGGCTCCAGTCCTCAGTCCTTCCCACCTCTGGGAACCCTGGCTTCAGCAGACACTCGAGAGGTGGGATTCCTCTGGAAAGAACAACAGCACAGGACGGGGCCTGGGGGGGAGCACAGACACGCAGGCACTGCAGACGCCCCAGGAGCGTGGACGTGGCTTTGGCCAGCCCAGCCCTTCAGCAATAGGGACAAGGCCTTTCGCTTCCCAAACTCTGAACTCAGTGACTTTTGGTCTATTTCACGTTCTCAAACTTGAGCACTGCGGGGATAAAACTGACTGACCTCCGCTGGGAAACGCACCACATTTAGAAACGAACGAGCACGCCCTTGAGTTCAGGCAAAGTCGGCTTGTCTGCAGAAGCAGGAAGGAGACAAGAGAGCCTCCCTGGGCCACACGGGCCACGTGGCTGTGGGCAACCAGCACTGAGGCCACAGAAGAGATGGCTCTGCCAGCCTGTGGTGCCCGAGCTCAGGGACCTCGCAGGAAGGGATGCCCGGCTGCTGCAGGACAGTGGCTCAGAAGCGAGGTGCCACCCCACCATGGAACGAAAGGAAACAAAAGTGCCCAGATGTGCACGGGTTAGCAGCCAGCCAGAGCTGGAGAATGAATAAACAGTCAATGGACAGACGCCAGAAGAATGGGTACACGTCCCCCAACAAACCTCCCTGCGGGGTCACCTGTCACCCGCACACCAGATAATGCGTTACCAGCACTCAGCGAGTGGCTGCTAATTAACACTGATGCCCTGGGAACACTCGGGTCTCTCTAGGGATAAACTAGAAGGCAAGAGAGGCAGCAAAGACCAGAGAACAGTGGGTTTTATCAGACAGGCCATTCCACCTGGAAAACGTGCATGCCTTTGACCTCCCAGCTCCCAGAGCGACAGAGCAGTCAGCCGGTAGAGGGTAACCCCAGACCTCTGAACTTCACCTTTCCTTATCTGTGGGTCTGCAAGCCTTCACCTTCTCCCCTTCTGTTGCAGGTGAAGTGGTCCCTGTCCTGTGTCCACCAGGGGCAGGACGACTGACAGATGGGCCCGCTCACCCTCTGGCTATCCCCACAGCTGACCTCACCATCTGGGAGTTCACGTACCTGGGAGCCCGAGGGCCTCAGGGGCAGCAGATACACAGGTGGAAGTCAAGGCCCAGAGCCATGCTGGCTCAGCAAAGAGGCTGCAGCCACCATGTGAACACTGAAAGCCCTGGGTGAGGTCTGGGAAGAGACCCAGTGTGTGCTGCGTCTCCCGGCGGCCAGGACCTCCATGTCAGGGAGCACAGCCCGTGGTGCTAACGGGGGGCTCTGCTGTCGGCCAAGGAGGACAACCCCAGGATCCCCAGCACTCCGGACACAGTCAAGTTTACTCCGCTGCTCTTGAAGCACTTGGCATCAGCCCTGCCTCTGGAAGGTGTGTTAGATGTTCTCTCCCCAAAAGGATTTTCAAAGAGGTGTGATTCCCAGCATTTCATTTCTGAGGCTTATACCTCGAATTTCATGACCCGCCAGTGCAAGATCTCCCTTTGCACGAACCCCGGAGAATCTGCAAGTGCAGATGCAGGTGCAGACCCCTATCAGCCCGCAGGTAAGCCGCTATCCCCTGGCTTGCGGGGGTGGGTGGTGTTGTGGTGTCTGAAAATGAGTCACACATCCTGGGGCATCTCAGACAGCGGTGACCAATCTGGGAGAGCACACCCGGGGGAACAGATACTCCCCAGAGCCGTCTTGGCTTTGCCCTCGATGCAAGTGTTTAAAGAGTGCTACTGCCTGGTCCCAGACGATTCTCTGCCCCCGGACTCACATCACGAGCTACAGTAACATGCTCTTTATTGCTCAATTTCTTTAAAAAATGCAGGATTCCTGGATTGAAACTCTGCATTTATAAATTATATTCATCAATCTGCAGAACTTACTGTTTTCAAAATATTTCTGAATAAGAAAAAAAAAAACGAGAAATGATGTGCATGAGCACACATTTCTGGGGAAAAAAAAGCCAAAGTGAGACTCCATCTCTTCAATTGCACAGAATATGCGTGAAATCGCTGGCTCTTAACGACCCCTTCCCCGAGGGGACTTTGGAAGCAAAGCATTCCCTGCACATCATGAGGAAGGTCCCCTGACTTTTGCAAGCCCTGCCGCAGCTGATGTGGCCTAGACCAGATGCTCTCACACCCTTGGGTCTGCAAGGGGTAGTGACCACCTGGCACATAGTTGGAGTTCATGTAGCGTTAAGAGATCTGCACTGAAGGAACCCAGGTCCAGAGCTGTCAACAGAGGAGGTCGGCGGCGTGGAGGGACAAAATCTTGCTCCATGTCATGGGGACTGACTTTATTTGAGGTGTCCCTGTACTGCAGAAGTAAATCAAGTGGCCTGATCTTATGGTCTAAATATAAATAGGATTTTCTTTGAATGTAGAGTGGGCATGGAGCTCTGTCTGGACGTGGGAAACCCAGGGACAGACAGGGCACAGTGGGTTAGCAGTGACTTCTGTACCTGGTGCATGTGTACAATATACAGGTGCGTGGGTATACTCAGTGCTATCACACACCACACACACGTACATGTATGGGTTGCAAACGTATTCACCATGTATACACGCACACCACGAATAAACACATACACCTTCACCCACTCTTCTCTGAGAAGGGTCACCTGGGTCCTAAGAGAGCTCTGGTCATTACAGATGTCACATTTAGGGGTAGAGATTAAACACTCCTGTTGCTTCTAACTGGTCCATCACCCAGGAGCCAGTGTCCAGTGAGGGCCTCGAAGGACCGTTGGGTCAGTGGGCATGGCTTCCATTTGCCCCCACAACCCTCTGCGGAATCCAGGAGCTCCAGAACCCTCTTTGCCCTTTGCACGTGCTGCAGCACCTCCCCCGCTGGGAAGGGAGCATCTTGGATGTACCTGAGGGGGGCACTGGAATCCTTCTTCCTAAAAGAACATTTCTGATCCTTTGTGTGTCCAAGAACAGTCCTGGCTTCTTCCATTCAGGCAGCATCATCGTGGGATGACAGGCTGGGGGTCACAGGTATGCCTGTGGGTTGTAGAACCATTTTTTTTTTCCACTGATTGCAACAAAATTCGTGAGTTTGAAGCCAGAAGTGACTACTTCTATTTGGAAGAGAGCAGAGCTAAGATCCAGAGACAGAAAATAATATCTCACAACTACTCTCAGAGCTGAAGGGTCCAGATATTTCCTAGGTATTTCTCAGCTAAACCCAGGGCTACGGCCCTTTCCGTGAGAATCCCCCTTCCCCTATCTGCACATTTTTAGTGCATTTAATTACCACTTGGACTCCAGCTTAACATCCCATACAGATTCTTAAGCTAGGAAAAGCCCCATGAATTAGGAGAGCCATGTCAACACCCATGTTTATAAGGGGAAATAGTCTTTACTTTCAATTCTACCACCAGAAACCTGCCTTCCCTTCTAGACGCCCATTAGCAACCTTGTCAATAAAGAGATGCAATGCGGTTGTTCTGCGTCACCTTCCAGAATTCAGGTTGGGGGCGCCTGAATGGCTCAGTGGGTTCAGGCCTCTGCCTTTGGCTTGGGTCATGATCCCAGGGTCCTGGGATCGAGCCCCACATTGGGCTCTCTGCTCAGCAGAGAGCCTGCTTCCTTCTCTCTCTCTCTGCCTATTTGTGATCTCTGTCAAATAAATAAAAATAAATAAAATCTTAAAAAAAAAAAAGAATTCAGGTTGAATCCACTTTAAAATAAAATACTACCCAGTAAGCACATACAGAGGAAGAAGGTCAGTAGGCAGAAGAAACCACTAACAAAACCCAAAGTGGAGGCAAGGCCTTGAAAAGAAGCCAACACACCTTGAGCCAAAGGTAAGAAGTCAACCGAAGCCTGGGGACAACGCAGCATGACTGCACATTCTCCACATTGGATGCGAGTTCCTCTAAGGCAAGCCGATACAGAGAGACCCACATTTAGTAAACAAATACAAGAAGCCATGGTTACACCCTGGAAAAGTTTTATGATTTATAAAAAAAAAAAAAAAAGCTTTAGTGAAAAGTGCCTTTCGAAAATGAGCTCCTCTAAGAAAGAAATCTGAAAGGATTCACTTCAGACCATTTTTCTGAGCAAATACCCATTTTACAAAGCCGAGCGCACCTGACTACGGCTCCAGGGTGACACGAGAGAGACCCGGGCCTCAGGAGACCGTCTGCTTTCTCCTCTCAGGGTGTTTCCGTCGGGGCACGAGAGAATCGACTGCGACCACAGGTTCCCCGCATCTCACTGGGGCAACACAACAGTCCTGTCCTCTATGTCCTGTCCGTTCTTCCTGCTTGGTCAGCATGATGGGGGCTCCTCTCCGCACAGCCACCAGGGATGTGGGCTGGCAGGGTCGCCATCATCTTGTGGATGCATCGTTTGCGACACATGGTCTCCTGGTCCCCCGGGGGCAGCAGGAGGGAGACTGGGGTATCACACACCCGTTCTTCCGCACTTCGGCCAGGAGAGGCTAGCGTCCCTTGCTCCCCAAGCACATTGACTGCAACTAGTCACATGGCCTTGCCCCGTTGCAGGGTCCTGAGGAGCACGACAGAGATGGTCAACGTCTGGGGCCCTGACCCAGTTCACCTTAAGAGCCAAAGCAAGGGTTTTTTTGTTGTTGTTGTTGCTGATTTTGTTTTTTCATAAAGGCTGATCAAAAACACAAAATAATTTGCAGACAGTCCCTCAAGAAACTGATACGTTAATCTCACTAACCTCTACCAGACCCTTGAAAATTCACCAGTAGCCAAAATAACGGCTAGGGAATGATGGTGGGGAAGGGGACCAGCTAAAGGACTTAACTTTGATAAAGAATCCTTAAAAGCAACACACAGGCAAACACTAAGATGAATATGGTGACATTATTCTATCTCGAATTCATGGCATTGGGGTCCTGGCCACCAACTGACATCCTTGTTTGATTGTGGAGATGTGGGGAGCTGAGGGAAGGTGGGTTGTTACTGGAAAGCACCTCCAGTCTCCTCCACCTCCTCCAAGTGATGGGCCACCTGGTCCCCAGGACGACAGCGCACAGTGTCCTTGGTGTGAAAGTCCCACAGGGACCCAAGACTCCAAGAGGCTCGTTACAGTGGAGTGCCTGCAATGTCGCCGTCTGAAGGAACCCGGCTCCTGGGGAGGCTCCTGTGTTGTCCGCGGAAGAAAGCTCCAAGCTGCCTGAGTGGACCAGACATCCAAGGGGTCCTCTTGGCCTCTGTGCCCTGTTGCTGTGCTCAAGCATATTCTTGGATGTTGTTAATGCATTTACCCAAGTTCCATCTTCCAGGGATGCCTGGAACAAAACGTTTCTCCTTCCTTTTCCCAGCTCTCTCCTGGTAACTTCACTTCCACCCTGACAGGAAGGTTTGGCAATGGGAGGTCACTTGAAACCCCCCTTGTGGAGAAGCTTCTCTTGCTGCTGGGCATCCATGCAGAAAACAGAGCACCCATTGACCAAATACACAACCCCTCCAATGTCACACGCCTCCCTGCCTTCCTTCTGGACGCACTTGCCCTGTTCAGCTCACGGGCTGTCACAGAGTCACCACATCCCAAGATGGAGGCCTGGGAGTCTGTGCATATCCAGCATCCCCGCGGACCCAAGACACGGCCCGGAAGTGTGCTTTCCCAAATTGTGAGCAAGGTGACCTCAGGGCTGGACGAGGAATTTTCACGCACGTTGTGTCCGTCTTTACAACACCAGCAACCCCTGGACACCCTCTGAGAGGAAACCTGACTTCTCCTGCAGATCTTATGGTCTCAAGAAGCACGAATGAGAATGTTTTAGTGAAAGGATGTGCACAGGAACCACTTGCCCTGCGACAGAGTCAAGCCTGAGTTTCAGATATTAATTGTTGAGTCAAAGACACAATTAACACCGGGCAAAGCTGTGTGACCTGGGATTGTTACAGGGGTTCTGGGTTTCATATTGTTTCTGGCCGCAGGGGATTCAGTCCCCAGAAGAGGGTCTTGGCAGGCGCTCAGCCTGGGCGCCCGTCTGCTGGTCTGCGGAATCAAGTTCGCTACACGTTTTAGGTCTTGGTGGGAAAGTCATTAGCAATATGATTGTAAGCTAAGATTACCAACATACTTGAAGAATGTAAAAACCACCTTGGCTGCCTTTCGACAATGATCCTAACATATTCCAATATCTCCCTCGTTCCCCCCCCCAGGGTGGTGCAGAGCAGTTACAATGCGGTTTGTGGGATTCCCGGAGCTCTCGAGGGGAAATTCTCACCATTCCTCCAATCCTTACACGGAGTCCCACCTGTTCTGCCGACACCAGCCCTCAGGACCCCAGGGAGGGATGGAGCCGAGACTCCAGCACGTTCTGCTGGGCCACAGGGCAGGCGAGGCGGGTGGGGAGAACACCAGGCTGCCGGGAGGGGCCATCCCAAATGGATTACTACTCTACCTTTGGTCAAATGTGTATAACAAACCCCCAAGAGGTCAGCTTTTCATTTTCCACCTCTTGGCCTGGACTAAACACCACTGACTGAACCAGGGCTCAGTGGGGCAGCGTGTGGGCACGGGGCGGGAGAAGATTGGGGTGAGCAGGGGACCCTGGGGCCCTGCGGCATGACCTCTGATGGCCCGACCACGGGGCAGGCTGCCCTGAGCCCAGGAAGCTGGGGACTCGACACGAAGGAGGCAGGCCCAGTGTCCTGGCTCCTTGCTTCTGCGCTGTTAGGGAGGGACCTGAGGACGGAGGAGGCTCCAGTGAGCTGGACCGACCCCCTCCTGCTCTGAGCTTCCTGGGCATCCTTCCCTGCCACGTTCTCCTCCACGGAGAGCAAGCTCCGTTGAGGAAACCCTTGGCCTCCCTCTGCCTCCTCGTCACCCCTGGGGAGTTGGAGTGGTCAATCACTGATATGGGAAGAAAAAAGTGTGTTGAGCTCAGGCTCTGGAACCTTCCTCCAGGAGCCGGAGTTGGCGGCAAAGAGCAGATGTTTCCCATCCACCCCTTGAGCAGGCCGCCCACCCGCCCGACCCCAAGGGGAAGCCCATCTTGGTCCGGCTCCGCAGGGCACCGAGGGCGAGTCTGCCTGACCCTGGACCCTCCATCTTCATCTCAGCCTTCGTCTGTGACAAAGGTGACCTTGGACCAGCCTCACACAGGTCTCATGTCTGCACCCAGGAGGGGGAAAGGGCATTCTCATCTCATCCTGTCCCATCTGGGGGCACCTGCAGGGTCACCACACCCCTGTGGCCTGTTAACTAATCAGCGCTTGGCCTGGGAAGCTCTTCCAACACTGGCACCTGGACCCCTGTGGTGTGGCTGGCAGACAGTGGGGGCCACCCCACACCAAGAGGGGCTTCAGAACTCCAGTAGCAGAACCTGCCATGGGGCATGAGGCTGCTTTCCAAAGAAGCTTGCATCAGGTCAGGCTAAGCCCTCCTGTCCCCCGTCTCCTGCTGTCGGAGCAAACTTGGTCACCTCTTGTCTCCAAGCTAGACCTCCCTTCTCCCAGGTAGCAGTGAGGGGACCTGGTCCAGGAGTCTCCATGGTCCCCAGGGGTCTCATGGTTTTTTAGAATCTCAAGGAGACTGGAGTATGGGCTCCCATGTTCTGCCTGGGGCACAGCCGGCATCTCACAAACATGGTTCAGAGGAACTGGGCGAAGGCATGCGATGCCACGTTTTCCCAGATGTTCAGGGAGGAGGGTCCTCCCAGTACCTTCTTGGGGAGGGGCTGGTGTTAACAGAAGGATTTCTGAAAGGAAGAAGAGATACACAAGCAGGATGCTGGGGGAAGGACGACCTGAAACCAGACCCAGTGCCCCTGCCCCAGGGGCTTTGCAGACTGCCGCTCCTCGGCCATCTTTACTGATGTGTTGCAGACACTCAAGGAGACAAAGCCACAGCTCTGAGCACCGTACACCTGGGAAGCAGTGAAAACACGGCCTCTTTCACCTGCTCGTTCCCGAGGGCCACCTCCCTCTCCACAAGGCAGAGCCAGCACGTCATCTGCCATCCCTTCTGAATGCCCCTGGAGCTGGGGTCCACCTATGGGGTCCCCTCTATGCTCCCGGGGTTCTTCCCAGGCCAGGCTTCTAGAAAACTCCTGCACTCCCACACCAAATGTTTCCCCTGCTCTGTCTTCAAAATCCCAATCCTTCCCTCCCACTGGAACTAAAGGACCGTGCAGTCTGGGTCAGCCCACCTCTGTCCCTTCTCTGGTGTCTCCCACCCCTCCCCCTCCACTGTTTTTCCCTCCTTATTTGTCCTGTTTAATGTCAAGTGCCTGGTTCCTCAGGAATAGCAGCTGCAGAAGTGAGCACGAGTGGATTTCAAATCAGCAGAGAATGTTTGCGACAAGTAATGTGGCAAAACACCATTCACACTTGCACGGGGCTGCTCTGGCCCCCACGTGTGCTCTCAGGACAGCAAGGACAGGAGGGCCACCAGAACAGTCCCCGTGGGCAGGAGACGTCCTTTACCCATCCTTACAATGGCCTAGGGGATGCCGCGGCACTCCTCCAGGGTCAATGAAGTGCCACAGGCAGAAAGTGGAGGCCCCAAGTCCCTCCAGGGCCACACAGACCCCAGCTGCTTTCTAGGCCTGTCTGAACGCTCTTGGGCTCAAGGTCTCAGGCTGGGGCAACATCTGCACTCGGGACAGCGCTGTCTGGCAGACCTGCCCTCATGCCTTCTCCGGTTCCGTCCCCTGGGCCACAGCAGACAAGCTGCCCACAGCACGGGCCAGTAGCACACCAGGGTGAGATGGCAGGTGTCTGCAAAGCCGTGGGGCCCAGACCCTCCCTGGAGCCCGGCTGTCCCCAGAGGCCTGCCCATCCTGGCCCGAGGCCGCCTGTCTCTCAGCTGCTCTGAGCGGCCGGGACTGCCCAGGTCTCTGCAGCACGCAGAGAACGCCCTTCCTTTTTGTAAAAACAATCTCTGTGCTCAGCAAATGCTTAGGAGCGGGCGATCACGGCAGCTCCACTCCTGGGGAGCCCCCACCCCAGGGGCAACGCACACCTGTGAGAAGCTCACAGCTCGGGCCCCTCGAGGAGCTCTGCTCCCGCAGTCAAGTGTTTCTACAGATCGTTAACTCCTGGGGGCACGGCCAGGCCAGGGAGGAGGCGGGCTGCACGTTGGTGGCTGTGCCTCGGAAGGCCGACCTGAGCAGAGGCAAAGAGGCTCTGGAATTAGAGTTGCATGAGTCAACGTGAACCCAAATTAAATTTACACATGCTTCAAGAGTGTGGTCTGTTCTGCCAAGCAGGGCACCCGGGCAAGGCCAAGGACGCCCGGCTTCTGCCTTTCTGTCAGGGCTGCAGCACAGAGGGGAGAAAAGCACTGATGCATTTCCCAGGCCCTGTCTTAAGGCGGCCCGAGGTCAGAACTGGTGCAGCAGGGAGACAGGGTGTGCGGGAGAACTTGAACCCGCAGCCTGGCTCCCACAGGGCCTCACACCTGGGAGCCCAGACTCCTGCTGAGAATGGGGAAGGAGTCTCCCAGGACAGAAGACTCGGAGCCAGAAGGGCCTGGCCTGAAAGCCTGAATACCCATGCAATCCCGACCTATGGGCGTGGCTGTGTGTGTGCGCATGCACAAGTGTGTATATGGTATGTGTGTGAGTGTGTGCACACACACATTTGCATGCATGTGGTGTGTTCATGAGTGTGTATGTAATGTGTGTGCATCTGAGTATTGTGTAGTGTGTGTGCATGAGTGTGAATGTGCTGTGCGCACATGTGGGTATATATGGGGTGTGTGTGCATGTGAGTATGTGCATATGCATGTGTGTGGTGTGTGTGCATGAGGGTGAATGTGCTGTGCGCTGACTCCAGCAATGCTCAAGAGCGGGCTGCTGAATGGAGCTGAGCCAGGATGGTGAGCTGGTGGGTCTGGGGGCCATGCCCACACACATGAACCCAGCCCGGGAAAGAGTCCTCCCTGCAGGCGGAGGGCATGGGTGGGCCGTGAGGAGCACAGACATGCAGAGGCCCTTGTCCCTGCTCTCTGTGACCCTGTCAGATGCCGTGAGTGTGCTCAGCCAGAGCTTGCTGAAGGAGGCACAGGCCACAGAGGTCATCTGTCTGGACCGTGGTGCCTATGTTCCTTTAATAATGGTGATGATGTCCAGACTGTCCCCAGGCCCTTGGTTTAGCAGGTGGAGGCAGGGCATCAGAATCACTGGGGAGGGATTTTCAGCATGTGCCTCCCTGGCTGGACATGTGGAGTGGGGAAGGGGTAGCAGGGCAGAGGAAAAATCCATGAGCCGTTCTACTGCACACCTTCCCCTGCGTAGCCGCAGAGCTTGGCAGAACAGCCCTGGAGAGTGTGTATGCGTGTGCCCTGCACAGAAGGACCACACAATGCACCAGCGGAAGTGGACCACGAGAGCAAAAGAGGCACTGTTAGACTCAGACTCAGAAACAAAGATAAACCAGGACAGTCCCAGGAAGAGGGGCAGGGATGGTCACCAGGAAGAGGGACAGGGATGGTCACCTCACTGACAGGGCATCCCCTTGGGACACTTGGCCCTCCACCCCCACTTGCTCCAACAGAGCCCAGATTACTGATCTCCTCGGGAGGCCACCAATCCCACATCTCCCCCTAGATGTGTGCGTCCAGGTAAAACAAGGACAGACTCCCACCATGAGGGACGCCCAGGCTCAGCAGGGACAGAGCTGGAAAAGAGTGTGTGTCCACCCGCCCTGGTGACAGCAGCCCTTCCTGCCGTTCTGGAGCCTGCTGGAGTCCTTCTCTGCACCAAGCACACGGTGCAACTTGATATGATACACTCAGAATGCTTTTGAAATTATGGTCTCGCTTTTCATGACCTGGGCATCTGCCTTTCTCTACGATTACATGCCTTCGGTTGGTATGTTTAATAGACGAATTCTTCCCGCAGGCCTCCAACACCAACATTTAATGAAACATTAAAAAGAAAGCCGGCTCTTAGAGGTGACCAGCTGGAATGGGAGCTCATCGACGCCCCACCTGGAAGCACGGCCCCCCCCCCACCGCCCACAGCCGGCCCGTGTCCCTTCTGCCATGACATTCGTTCGCCGCAGATAGTTCGTGGGCCCGGGGAAGACTCAGCCTGCGCAGTCAGAAAGAAAATGTCTTCAGTCCATGTTACCTCCTGGAGGAACAGACTCCACATTAAAGTGGGGGTGGCAAGCTCACCCGGAAAACTCTCCAGCCAGCTCAGCTGTGTGGTCGTGGCCGTGACCGAGAGCAAGCTGGACGGATGGCCCGCACCCCCTGCAACCACTCTTGGCACGTCCCTGGGACTGTAAACAGCCTCGAGGCCATTGCGCCCGGGCAGGGACTCCCCGTCCCTCTTAAAGCTGCTGCGGGGTTGGTGGTCTTCGGTTGTCATGTAACTCCAGATTAGAAGACCACAGAAGACCATCCCCCCATGGACAGGTGTCCATGTGGACGCTGATAGAGAGAGGCACGAGGCCGGGCCGTGGGGCAGGAGGCACCGGCACTAACCACCCATGTGCTGGCTCGTGGAGACAGAGGGTGCTGTCCGGCAGGAGGACACCCCAAGTGCTGGGCGTCTTTACAACTTCTAGGGCTCTTCTTGCGTAAACCTGCCTGATCCCGGACTTTTGGGACTCAGCCCCACTCACGGGAACTATCCCCTTGACTCGGACCTGACCGATGTCCAGGTCCTTCCAGAGCTCTCCATGGCTCGATTTCATCCCGTTTCCTTCCACTTCTCCACCTGCACCCTTTCCAGTGCCCCCCCAACACCAAGGCCCTGCGACCCCACGCCTGCCAGTCATAGTCCTTCCTCCCCAAGGTCCTTTGTCAGACACTCTTGGACACGGCGGCTGCTTTCATCTTCCACTTGTACCCAAGAAGAATTTTGTTGAATTAAAAATTACATTAAATATTTGAATTAACTGGGAGAATAAATGTCATGGTCACAATAGTAAGTTCTTTCAAACAGCCTCACAGGAGACAGAGCTTCTCGTTCACACAAATACTCGGCTGGAGTCCCCGGCTAAGAAATTGTTCTTCTTAAGGCCCTCCCCGTTCCTCATAGTATTTAGGAGGTATTATAGATTGTTTGTCTGTTTTACGACATCTTAGGGTTTCATCACCTGAGCTAATGGCTTATTGCTAGCGTGTACGAAGGTGTTTTTAAAAAGTATCTTCATGTAGTAGTAACTGGCCTCCATTCTAAACTGTCTCGTCATTGTATTGGTTTTGAATGGATTTTTCTGGGGGAGGGGGAATGGGATGAGGGGCTGGGATCCTGGAAGACAGTATTCTTTATTGTTCTGCTTTCCAGTAGACCTTACCTCTATTACTTTTTCCTATCCTACAGAACCATTTAAAATTTTCAAGGCAATGTTAGGGCCCAGTAGTATGTTGGTGAGAACACTCTTGACACTCATACTAATGACTCCAACGTCACATCAGTTTTGGGATCGATACTCCATGAAGGGAAGGAAGGTTCTTTCTACATTAGCTTCTGAAAATTTTAAATATGAAAAAAGAGTTTTCTATCAGAAATACACTGAAATCTCGTCAAAGGCAATTTTAGTATTTCTTGAGAAGACCGTCTCTCCTTTCGACAGTGGATGTGTCAAATTGCATAACTGAGGTAAAGATTAGGAATAATTTCTCTGTGGACTCATCCTGCCAGAGTGCGTCAAACCCCTGGGAAAGTACCTTAAATTGTTCCATCCATCAGTCAGACCTCCATGTCACGGGCCTTATTCTTTTGAAACGTTACAGAATTTTAACTGGTGTAAGGTGGTATCTCATTGTGGTTTTGATTTGTATTTCCCTGATGGCCAGTGATGTTGAACATTTTTTCATGTGTCCATTGGCCGTTTGGATGTCTTCTTTGGAGAAGTGTCTGTTCATGTCTTCTGCCCATTTTTTGATTGGGTTATTTGCTTTTTGGGGTGTTGAGCTTGAGAAAGTACAAAGGAGGACATGTGAAGTTATGGGCACTGGGTGTTATATGCAACTAATGAATCATTGAACAGTACATCTGAAACCAATGATGTACTATACAGAGGCTAACTGGACATAACAAAAAAAAAAAAGAAATATTACAGAATTCATGATTTTATACTTTACCTAAAATTTGATCTAAGTTTCCTAATGAGATGGGTCTGCCTCCTTATTTTTTCTCCTTTTTGTTTTTTGTGTTGGATGAGTTTGGGTGTCGCTGTTTGACAAATGTCCTGAGAGGCATTGCTCTTCTGAGCTTGTTTCTGTGCATTGGGGACTGTCCCCAAAGGATGGTTTTCCCAGTCCCCAGGCGGAGCTGACACAGCAGGGGTCCCCCATTACAGGCTGAATGATCCTCGACAGAAGAAGGGAGTCATCTAGACAGAGCATCTTTTGGGCTGACACCACTTAGAAAGGTTGTTCATAGAACATTCGACAGTCTTCTCTCTCTAGGCTTTGCTCTTCCTGATGTCGAAATTCTTAGGAGTAAAGGAAAGTGATGAGCCACTGAGGGCCCTCCATCTTGTTCCCTCCAGAGGGCCCGGCAGCTGCTGCCTGTCCCTGGAGGCCCTGGTCACCCTCACACACTCACCCACGGGGCAGGGGCAGGGCCGGCCAGGACCTCAGGCTCCCAGCCGTTCAGCTGGTGAGGACTTGAGCCCTCCCCTGCAGGCCTCAGGGGCCCCCACCCTCCAGCCCTGCCGGATCGGGGAGTCCCACGAGAAACAGTTTTTGTCTTTTATTTATTTTTTCTCGATTGCATCAGGATCTTCTGAAGTAAACTTTCTCTTGGGCCTGAGCTTCACTATTCCAGAGGTCTTTGCCAAGGATCTGTGAGGTAGCCTTCCCATCTGTTTATTTATGGTTTGGGTGCTTGGGGACAGGGAAGAAATGCACAAGACCCATGACCCCCAGCAACTCGGCCAACATCATGGGAATCTGTCTGCCCTGACTGATAGCATTCCTGTGACCCCTGTCAGGGAGCGGAGGCTCACAGCATTTTCTTGGCCCCCATCTAGTCCTAAATGTCCGGCTCAGTGGAAGCCAAAGCGTGTTGCAAGGTGACGTGAACTCTATGGTTTCCTCACGTGCAACAAATGCCAGCCCCATGAAAAATAAAGCATCGGGGAGGAACCCTTTGTTATGATGCTTAGCTGCTGCCCCATACGCTTCATCTGCTCTTCTTTCATCTTTTGATGAAATTCAGTTCCCTCCACGGGAGAAGCTTCTGAAAGAACGGCGAAGAGGCTGTCCCCGTGGGTCGCACTAAAGTGGCCTTCTCATCCTTGGCAGGGACTTGTAGCCGGGCCTTCCCTCTCATCTGTCATGAGGGCTCTTTGAACGGCCAAGCGTCCGCCATGTCCCCCTCTACAATCTGTCTACTGTGGCCTGAAACAGACATCCCCCAGATGTCCCCTCTCCCTGGCCAGGGTTTGCTCACTTAGGTCAAAGCCTTCGAGAGGCGGTAAAGCCAGCAAGTGTAGTCCATATTCTCTGCCTTGTTTCCTGCATCTTCTGGCAGGAGGGAAAGGAAAATCCGTCTGGGCTGTGTCCGCTGAGTGGTCCTTCCAAATCGTCCAACCAGCTTCTCGCTTGATTGACTTGATTTATTTTTTTTCCTTCATGCATTCTACACCAAGTCACTGACATCCCAGTGGACTGCAGGTGCCCATGGTGGGGGAGGGGCTCCAGCCTGGTGGAGAGAGGAGAGAGAGACACCAGAACCCAGAACCCCCCTTGTGTAACCCTACTTGCGTCGGGGAGGCTCGGGAGCCAGGGGGAGACTCAGGCAGGCATCTCTTCTACCTGAATCACAGCCAGCACCCCCGGAGTGCTCACCTCCATCTTTGGGGAGAGAAGCCTCTGCTCCAGAAGAAGAGGAAAGAGCCAAGATCTATGTCTTTAGAGAATGACCTGCTGGCAGCTGGAGGTGGGCGGGGCCAGGTGGGCATAGCACAGAGCCCGACGGAGCGAGTCTGCGGGCTGCTGTCCGTGCAGGACACGAATTAACCCCAAACCTAAGTGACTTCTCAGAGCAGCTCTGGAGCTTTGCAGTGTCTCATCTGCCCTAAATCCTTACACTTTTCCGTTCTTTTGCGAAAGAAAGGTATTAAACAGCGACATTGGACATTTGAAGCCTGCATGTGTGATTAAGATAAACCCAGCAGGCAAGTCGAGGTTCTTAAGCAAATTTGGTTTCCATTTTCCAGACTTAGTCACCCACTAAGCCTCTGGGCAGTTGTGTTCTCGAAGCTGTTGTTCCCCGTGACAGACGGTGGCCGCCAATCCTGAGCTGCCAACATTGGTCTGCGATTCCCAGGGACCTCATCACTTGGGATGATGGCTCCCCTCACCCATCAGCATCCTTGAGCCCTGGCTCTGCCTGTGTCATGGCCAGTGTCTCTCAGAGAGTTTGCTAAGGTCTCCAAGACACGGAGATTGTCTCAGGAAGAGGTAGAACTATAAGTGAATGTTTTTTTTTCTTGAGGAAATATGGGTCAGTCAGTGTAGAGCGAGACACCAACACTGTTTTAAGTCAATGCACACCAGAGTCCCATTCTGAGGACAGGCTAGGGGACAGGGACAGTAGAGGGAGAGATGAATCACAGGCTTCCAGCTTCTCTTGAGCAAGACCTGAACAAACACATTTTATTATTTTGTTTTTGGAGCTGAGATGTTCCAGAACATTCCTTACAGGCTCACTTATCAAGTCTTTCCAGACAATGTGACATTTGGTCAAGTTTTGCTTCCATCCTCCCCTGGCAGGGTGGTTTATCAAGACCCTGAGTTGTGTTCAGGAATGTGCATGTATGGACATCCAAGTGTCTTTAGAGCTCCTGTCTCCCCCACTCCCTCCAGACGCCCTGCCCACCCCAATCCCATGCACACCCTTGCAGGGCAGGACCCTCACTGCTTTTGGTTCTGCTCGAGAGAAGCTGTAAGCGACAGCCACAACCCCAGTTCCCCACCATGCTCTCCTCTTAATGTTCCTTCATAGCACCTGTGTCTGATGTCCACTCCCTGCCAGGATGAGCTTCGTGGCCATGGGCCCATCCTTCCCCTCACCCAGTCCCAGAACAAATACTTGTTGAATGACTGAGCAAATCCACCAGAGTGCCATGCCTAGTCCACCCCACGGTGTCCAGGGGACAATCCACCCCTTCCTTATTCTCAAACCACCAATAACCAACACTGACAGGTGGGATCATAACTAGTTGCTTACCTACCTGTGTCCCTGGCTGGAAGGCAATTCCTCCATAGGACAAACCAAATCTACCTCACCTTCATGTCTCCAGCACTAAGCAGGAAGACTGCAAACAGTCAGTGCTCAATAAATGCACTACATACAGAAAATGCTCAGAAAGAATACATCCATCCCATCATACCAGCTATTGTAAACCACTCTGCTGAGTATATGCTTCTGGCGGTGTGTCCATGACCTTTGGATTTTCAACCTGCAAAAGGGGGAAACACCAGTCATCTGCCCACCAAGAGCCCAGGTGCCTAAGGCTCAATGGGCATCTTCCGGGCTGACGTGGCCACATCCCTGGTAAGGCCTGCCTCTCCCCCAGGCAGGTGTTATTTCCTAATTCACATTTCGTAGAGCATCTGGAAGCTTTGTTTGCATGACCTTGAAGACACATCTCTAATCAAATTAATAGACATGTAATTCAAGTCTTAGAAAAGAGAGACCATCACTCTTCCCTCCCCATACTGGCCAAAATGTTACTAAGTCGAAATACAAACAAACAAAAAGGCACACGGGGGCTCTGACTTCTGTAAGAGTTTGGATTCAATCTTCCCTTTGAAATTTGAGAGTATCCCTTCCACTTGGGAGATGCTGGAAGCCCTGACATACCCAGGGCTGATCTCCTGAGACCACTCCTTTGACCAGTCAACACCCCCCCAACCAAGTTGGCCAGCTGGTTCAGGGAGTGGGGCCAGAGCAGACCTGCCGTGGGACTGCCCTGCCCAAGAGTTGTTCCTCTTCCAGTTACTATGCAAGCAACACCTCCTCAGAGTTTTGTTTTAATTGTAATAAAAAACACATGTGCGGGGCTTTCTTTGCGATCACTAGGAAACAGAAGCAACCTAGGTGCCCAGCAATAAATGAAGAAAGAAACACAGTGGAATACTATTTGGCCCTAAAAAGAATGACATCCTGCCATTAGTCAGGATGCAGATGGGGTGAAGTCAGTCCAAAGGTACAAACGTCCCCATGACAAGACACATGGGTCCCGGGTGGGGGGCGGGTACTACACACAGCATGGCGCCTACAGCTAATAACACGGCAAATTTGACAGTTGCGAAGAAAGAAGATCGTAAAAATTTTCATCACAAGAAGAAAAAGGCTTTGTAAATATTGCAGTGACTGACGTTAGCTAGATCCACTGTGGTGACCGTTTCACAACAAACGCAAATATCAAATCTGTGTTGTCTGCCTAAAACCGATACAGTGTTCTATGTCGAGGATATCGCAACAAAAAAGAACAAAGACTTAGATCTGAAAGTTGCCAAAGTCAAAGGAGATGAAGTATTTAAGGTACCTGGACTGAAAATCAATGTATCTTCCTACCTTAAAAAAAAATGTAAATGATACGGCTATGAACACAGGCGTGCAGATCTTTCCAGAAGGACCCTGCCCTCAGTTCTCCTGGGGACATACCCTGAAGGAGGATCGCTGGGTCCTAAGGTAAGTGCATATTTAACTTCTTGCAGAAAGAACTTGCTTCCATGACACCTGTACCATCTCACGCCCCCAGCGATGGGGTGCGAGGGGTCCTTTTCTCTGCGTCCTCGACCACTCTTCACCTTTCCCTTCTGCGGCACTGGCTGTTCCGATGGGCGTGACGTGAGGGCTCACTGTAGTTTTATGTGCATTTCTCCTATGAGGAGTAATGCAGAGCGTCTCTTCATGACCTTATTCACCATTCGTTATCATCTTTGCAGAAATGTCTACGCCACGCTTTGCCCTTTTTAAAAATCCGATCATCTGGGTTTTGCTGCTGTTGTTAAACTGCAGACATTCTTCACGTGTTCTGGATATTAATGCCTTCTCAGATATGGGATGGGCAAATGTGTTTTCCCACTCCATAGGTGGCTTTATTCACCCTGCTCAATAAGTCTGATAGAGTCCCATTTATCTACTTTCGCTTCTGCTGCCTGCCCTCTGAAGATTTTCCCGAGAAGCCCAGATTGCTCTTTCCGAAAGGATGAAGTTCCATCTCCGTGATGGTAAACAAGCCACAGCCATAGCCCGAGCCAGGCCTTCTTGTGAAATCATTTCTTGAAAAGTGCTTCTCACCACACTTGACGTGATTCCCCGGCAAACAAACCCACGTCGCTCGCTTTCAAGTGAGCTTTGTACGCACTGATCTCATTCCACGGAGTCCTCCCTGGCCATGCCCTTTGCAGGAAACAGCTGGAACGATCAGATGTTTGCACCCCACTCTCCCCTCTGACGTGATCTGACAACTCGTCCATCACTCCTTGTCACTCGACATTCCCCCGGTCACTGATATCGGTCCCTGCAGCTGCTGCTCCCAGCTGGCAGGACCCCTGTGCAAACATCTAGCTGTGACCCTCACATCTGTTCCTTCCTTACCCTCCACATCTCCAGACCAACCTGAAACCCGCAGACATCAGAGCCCCCTGAGAGTACAGGACAGGAAACCATTCTCTCTTCAAGATTGTAGAACCCTGAAGATGGAAAAAGGCACCATCATGGGGTCGGAGGGCATAAATTCAATCCCAATCCTGGCCATCAGCTAGCATGTGAATGGGACCTGATGGCTCATGACCCCTCCAAGACCCACACCCAGGTCTAGAAAATGCAGTGAATGACCCCCACCCCAGTTGCTGGACCGTCCTGGGGATAGGCACAAGGCCCAACATGCAGGGCTTCCTCAATTCTCGCTGAGCCTTTAGGACATGCCCCATCCACACGGTGCTGATGGCCACACTGAGCCCAGTCACTGCATCCACGTGAGTGAGCCACACTGGACAGTGTGGGGGCCCTGGTCCCAGAGAGTCGCCAGCTCAGACCATGGTGATTTGATGGTCACAGCCAAGGCTGTTCAGCAGTCCACCCCCAAAACAGACTTTCTCTCATGCGGTCCCCCTGAGTGACATAACAGTGTGGCAGAGTGACACAGTGGGGGGCACAGTGGGCCAGCCATGCCCCTCCGTGCTGCATACCTTCGACAGCCTCCTCACCCCTGCTCTGAGCCAAAGCGCACAGCCAAGTGTTACCTAGGTCTTGCACAGCTGCACAATCACCAGAAGCGCCACGGGCACCAGAATGAGGGTGCAGATCTGGGCAGATGGTCAGTTCAAGGCTTGTGGCCCACCAGCTTCAGTCCCAATGCAGAAAAGGCCTTGGGGCCCTAGAGAGCTTTGTCTAAAACAGCTGTCCCCGGGGATGTCCAGGAGCCTGCCAGTCCTTTGGGACCCACGGTCTGGTGCACCCAGGGGCTAGATGCCCAGTGGCTGGAGTTCAGGTGGGAGGCACCCAGCCTCTGCCTTCCCTGGATCGCAGTGCTCCTTGGAGCTCCCATAGCTTCTTCCCTCCGTTCAACCCCCCCACCCCCACTGTTCACAGCTGGCCCCTGCTGATGGGACAGCCTCCCTCGGGCGTCCTCCCCCCACGCACTACCCCCCAGATATGCATGCCTCCACCTTCTGCTTCCCTGCTGGTCCTCCTTCCTCCATCACTCAGCCTTGGGGGTGCCCCTAGAGCCCTCGCCCCCACCGGCCTCCCAGCCCACCCATCAGCTTCATTTGATGAGGATGGTATCTCATCTCTGCGTCTGGTCTTCAGGCACGGCATCTGTGACACGGGAGGCACCCACAGCCGGCAGGCCAGGCGACAGTGCTCTCTGCTGTTGTACTGACAGGCATCCAGCCACGACTATCCCACCAGGGCCCATGTACCCCAGGAGCTAGGCTGGGCTCTTATTGTCCGCCCAGCCCCAAAGCCACTGCATAGAGCCTGATGAGAATGGGTACTTCCTGGGAAGAGTAAGTGTGTGTGTGTGTGTGTGTGTGTGTGTGTGTGTGTGTGTGTGTGTGTGTGTTCTGAGGGCAGAGGAGAGAACGTCGGTATGGTATTTCACTCCCCAAGTCACAGACCCCCACCCCAGCTCCATAGGCACCTCCTGTCCTGATATTTCCACCACTAGGATGGGCTGTGGTGGTTCTTTCTCTCTCTCTCTCTCTCTCTCTCTCTCTCCCCACCCCCTTCTGCAACAACAGTTTAGGGGATGTGGCCCGTCCAGTATCAGAGCCCCATCCTGCAAATAGCCACTGGTTCACAGGATGGAAAAGGCCCTTACACGACAAGGCTGACTGTTCTCAGTGGCAAACTCAGACCCCCACGTTGCCAGGCATGCTCTCTTCCAAAGGCAGCTGGAGAATTATCCATCACAAATACTCTCTCCTGTCACGGGGAAAATGTGGTTTCGTATCACGGATGCAGCGTCACCCGCACCACCCAGCCTTTTTGCATCGTGTGAACACATGCCCTGCACTGACCTGGTGTGTGGCCGTGGATCCGACCAGGAATATTCACGGCCAAGATGACCAGGATGTAGCCCCTCAGCCACTCCCCTCTGACAGGTGGACAGAGGGCCTGGAGTCAGTCATAACAACCGGACCACTGCTGCTCCTTCTGGGGCGTCCCGGGCCCTGGGTTCATGTGATGCATTGCAGGCCCCTGAGGAGGGGCTGCTGAGCTGGGGTGGTGGCAGGAGGAGTGGACGTGCAGGTCTGTGGGCAGACGGAGGGCTGCGCAGAACCCAACTGGAGGTGCTCAGAGGGGCAGCTCAAGCACCAGAGTAAGCAGGGCCCACAGCACCCCCAGGACAGTACCACAGTGAGGTCAGTGGTGCCCACAAGTCCATCAACATTGACCTCATTAGACCATACTGGTGACCTGGAAAGTTCCCTGGCCGACCATGTGCAGAATGGCCTGAAGTGCAGTGAGACACCACACCGTAGCTACCAGACGAGCCCAGACGAGCCAAATCCGGGAGGCTGACAACACCCACAGTGGGGGGGAGGTGAGACAGGGGCCACAGGACCCGGTGGGGACGCATATGGGGCGGCCCCCCCTGAAAGTCAGCGGGACATGTCTTACAAAACTAAGCCTGCTCTTCAAAGTACATGCCAGCCCCTGCATGCTTGGCTATTTACCCAAAGGAGCTGAAAACTGAGAGCCACACGAAACCTGCACACAGATGCTGACAGCAGCTTTATGCGTAATTGCCAGCACCTGGAAGCAACCCAGATGTCCCCTGGTAGGTGGATGGACAGACTGCGGTTTGCAGGCATGGCCATGTCCCTCAGCCCCAGAACAAATGAGCTACTGAGCCCAGAAAGCCAGGGAGGAACTTCCAATGCGTATTATTAGAAGCCAATCAGAAAAACCTACATATTGTATGATTCCAACCGTAGGACCTGCTGGAAAAGGCAAAACTACAGAGACAGTAAGAACATTACTGGTCGCCAGGGGTCGGTGGGGCTGGGGGGTCGGGGGGAGGGGATGAACAGGTAGGGCCCGGAGGATTCTCATACTCCGTATGACACCACAGTAAGAACACATGACCTTGTACATTTGTGCAAACCCACATAGTGCGCACCTCTGGATTTGGGATTATGAGGCCGTGTCTGGGTAGGTTCATCAACTGTAACAGATGCACCCTCTGGTGGGGGACCCTGACGACAAGGGAGGCTGTGCACATGCGGAGGTGAGGGGGACACAGGAAATCACTCTACTTTTCCTCAATTTTGCTGTGACCAAGATTACACTGCTCTGAAAAAATCGTCATAATAAAAAAATACAATAAATTAAATAAACTAAAAATCTTTTTTTTTAAGATTGTCATTTATTTATGACAGAGAGAAATAGCGAGAGAGGGAACACAAGCACGGGAGAGCTGGAGCGGGGAGCCTGATGTGGGGCTTGGTCAGGACCGGAGCCACAGGCAGACGATTAACCAACTGAGCCACCGAGGCGCTCCACATAAACTGAAATTTTTAAAAGAATGACCTGGAGGGAAGATACTACAGAGGGTCAGGGAGAAGGGCCCACCTGTCCCATGCTGGGTGCTGCACGGAGGGATGGGAAATGTTCTATTATTGGAAATCACGGGATCCCACATCCGCATTGTACAGACAGTGGGGAGGGCTCCCTGCTGACCAAGAGCACTAGCCATGCTTATTTATTCCCACCACACGTTTATAAAGGTAGTGAGGTTTCTCTGGGTTGGAGGGAATGTGTTTCTCCTATCACAGTAGGAAAATAAGCTCCAAACCAGCAAACTCTAAATGCTGCGCAACCTGAGGTTCACCTTATTCCCTGGACCCTGTCAATTCAAAGGCTTACTCTGCAGGCATTAAGAGCCAAGAGATGCCCAGGAGGGGAGAGGTGCAATCTGCCCATTTCTGGACCCAAGGGCCCCTGTGTCTAGGCGGAACGGTGCTCAGCCAGCCTGCCTCGCTGAATCCTTATACCAAACGCACAGGTGTGCGGGGCTGTGGGGGAAGCCAGGGCAGCCTTTGCCTGGCAGTGCACTGGATGGCCGTCCATAAGCAAGGGCCAAGGGCGTAGGAAATGCCACATGTGCTCAGCCGGGATCCAGGCCCAGGCCTCCCCCTCTCTCTCCAAGGACTGCCCTGTGGCATTCGAGGCCACTATCTTGTCAGAACCAGAGACGTCCCGTGAAACAGCACATTCCAGGAACAGAAGCTGGGCTGTGTTTGAGGCAGAAGGGAAATCTCACTTTATAGACTGTTGGCTGAAGGCATAGACTGCCTCGGTTCAATTGCTGGCTCTGCCCACTGCTGGCTGGATACCCTGTGCTGAGCCACCGAGTCCCCTCAGTTTTCCCATCTGGGGAATGGGAATAAGAGTGCCAAGTTCACTGGACTGTCTCCAGCATTGAAATGACTGGACCGGCCATGTGCTGTGGTCCATTGTGAACAAGACTCGCCAGAGCCCCATCGGTCAGCCCTCAGCGTCTTTGCCCTCAGGAGAGATCTCGCCCAGTTTGGAGCAGGAGAAGAGGAGACTCCTCACACTGCTCCATGGCCAGGTCTGGTCTGGGAGACCCCCGAGGCCCTGCTGAATCCTGGTGTCACCCCAGCTGCACCCCGAGGGCCCTCCACAGCCCCCAGCCGCCCCCGCCATGGATCCCAAGGCCAGACCCCACCCTATGCCTTACACTCTGTACCTCTCAGAGGGTCCCAAAGGAAGGGATACCCCAAGGACCACCTTCCTTAATGCACAGGAGCTCAGAGAAGGACAACCGCTCACAGGTGTGTCCCCAACAGGCGTTTCTGAGGGGGTGGAGGGCAATGTGGGCCCCCGGGCAGGGTGGACCCTGGTCCAGCATCTCTGCAGAACATCCAAGGCTGGCCCTCGCCTCCCCGTGCCCCCTCCAGGCCCCCACTGTGCCCCATGGGCACCAGCTTCTCTGCTGTCTCTCCCTGGTCTTGGTCCCCAGTGCCTGAGCCCACGCTCCCCTCTGCCCAGGCCCGCCTGCGGGAGCTGGGAGCCACCTTCTGCCCTGCACTCCTGGCCTCCCATTCAGGCCTTCCTGCTGTTTATTTGCACAGCCAGAAGACAAAAAGCCATCCCTGTGAGTCACCCGCTCTGCTCCAGTCAGGCTCTGATTCACGCGGGAGGCCCGTGGCGGGGACTCACCCGGCAGTTAGTCTCTTGGTTTCTTAATGTCTTGACAGCAAAAGGTATCTGTGGTTTCAGACTCAGGATTAAAGCCCAGGGGGCTTCGCGGTGTGGATGGCCACAACGCAGACCAGGCACGACCTAGAGCACGCGTGACCCAGTCTCTCCCTCCCGAAACCCTGGGCCACTCCGCCCGGCCGCGATGGAAACTTACAAGTATTTCAGTCATCTTTCTGAAAAGGATTTGGTCATCTGGCAAGTGTGGTCCCAGAATTTGCCAGAAGTATGCATCAAATGCAGCCCAGGGGTGAAAGAAGGCAGGCCTGGTGCAAATTAGATTAGGGCTGAGAATTTGAAAGGAAATGTGAGACTGGGAGCCTGGGGCTTTGCCTGGGGATGGGGGCTACACTGGGCCCCCAGGAAGGTGCAGGTGGGATGCAGGCTTCAGAGAAGGCTGGAAAGCACTGGGGTCCGGGGCTCTGGGGAAGCTGGCCTGCAAGGATGGGGGAGAAGCCCCTGGCACGCCCATGTTCCCCTCCAGGCCTGAGCGATCAGGGGCTGGTCATCACACAAGGCCGGGAGCTAGCATGAGTGATTTTATTTTCTCATTCCAATCATCAGTGAATTCCAATGCCTCCAGAAGGTGAGGAGGGGTCCCTTCCTCCTCCTCCTCCTCTCAGTTTGAGTTAGGAGAATAGTTACTGAGATTTTTCTCCACTTACTTGCACCCATCTGGAGTACTTTCTGATTTTTTTTTTTTTTACGATTTTATTTATTTATTTGACAGACAGAGATTACACGTAGGCAGAGAAGTAGGCAGAGAGAGAGGAAGGGAAGCAGGCCCCTTGGTGAGCAGAGAGCCCGATGTGGGACTCGATCCCAGGACCCTGAGATCATGACCTGAGCCGAAGGCAGCGGCTTAACCCACTGAGCCACCCAGGCAGGCGCCCCTGGAGTACTTTCTGATTAAGAACACTTATCCCCACATGCACAGAGAAGAGTTCACAAACTAAAGACAAGCAAAGATCCTGAAAGGACCCAGAGGGTGGAGCCCACTAGGGGATAAGGACGAGCTAATTGCTAATTGCTGGCATTGCAGTTAGGTGGTACACAGTCCTGCTGCCCCACGCTGCCGCCCACCAGGGACCCAGAGTGGGCCGTGTGATAACATTCTGGAAAAACGGATCAAATTAAACTGAGGCACAGCATTAAAATAATGGTCAGGGTTTCTCTATCTTTACGAAGCGCAGTTTTCTCCCAACTGCCGAAGGAAGACACGGCATTTGCAGAACACTTGGAAAAGAAAGGAAAACAATACGAATACAAAGAAGGAAAGGCAGATTTTTGACTCACATGTTTGTCTCAGGGTGTTCACTCCTGGGGCTAATTGCACCCACGCCAGCATACACGCTTGGAATTTTCAGCCCCAGGTCTTGTGATCTGTGCCGTTGTGGGGGCCATTTCCCTGAGTTATCGGATGTGTGTTTGCAACACGAAATCTGCTGACTGTATAGTGTTCCAGCACATGCACAAGCCACAGCTCACTCTCAACCAACCTCCCGAGACATTGGAAGCCTCTGGCTAATATTAGCAAAGCTGATAGGAATCTCCCTGTTGCTAGGCAACCCCACCATTATTCACTCCGGACAGTGACTAAAAGCTCACTTGCTTGCTCAAATGGGATTTCCCATTCTTAAAATCTTTCCTTATCTATCCTCAAAATCTCTTCACAAAGGTTTTATAATTGATCTTCTCATGTCAGAGACAAGGTGGCCCGGTTCCTCACGGTTTCCTCGATACTGAGGGTTATCATTATCTTTTTTTCTGAATTAATAGAAAAAAAATAGTATCCTCCTGCTTATTTTTAATGTCTTGGGTTATTGTGGAAGTAGAACACTTTTCCTCTGTTCATTGGACAACCAAAGTTCTTCTCCTGTAAATTCATATTTTCACCCTCACTTTCTACTGGGTGGTTATTTGTTTTCCTTTGGACTTTTAAGGGCTTTTTGTCTAGTAGGAATAGTGATTCACTGTAGAGTACACTGTAAATACTTCCTTCCTGGCTCATTTAAAGATTTTGGTTATCACAGGTTTTTGGTACAGGTGAGTTTCATATTTTAATTTAATCAGAGTTACTATTTTTTCCTTCATAACTCATGTTTGCTCTACTAGGAAAGATCAGTTTTAGGAAGCAGAGGATGAGAGGGATCCCCATTAGTTAATGTCACTTAAGTTCCCTCAATGCTGACCGATGGGTTCTGTGGTGTGGGACAGTGACTTGGGTGTCCACACTGCGTGCCATCTATGGCCGAGCCACACGTCACACAGAACCACAGGGCACTGATGAAGCAATATGAACACATACCCTTGGACCCACCCGGAAGCCTGATTTTCTATTAGTGTTACCAGCAGATGAACTTAGAGAGAAGCTGAGTGGGTGGACATTGTGAGATCAAGGCCTGGCCTGCTCTGGGGACAGTAAACACGGGGGCAGGGGACTGGACTGTATAGCACACCCAGGGTGCCAAACTTCATTCATGTCATCCAATGATATTTCTGAAAACCACCTGCACAGTCAAGGGACAGATATCCACTCTTTGTGCCCTGTCTTGACTTCCTTGCTAGCTGCAGGTTCCCATGGCTTCCAGTCCACAGGTGGGCATGCCCATGCCCTCTCTTCAGGTCCTCAGAGGGAGAGAGAGAGAGGATCCAAGTGTGCCCGGGCACAACAAGTGTGCCCTGCTGTAAATGTGAGAACCACGCTGGTAGAACAAAGTGTGTCTATTCAGCCGCCAGGAACCCACATGGTGTCAACTGATGGGGTCCTGGCTTGAGGATGTGCCTGGCTTGAGAGGTGGATGTGCCTGGCTTGAGAGGTGACGCAGGCTCCGGTGAGGCCAGGTGCACGACTAGGGGTGTGGACATCCAGCTTCCATCCTGCTATCTCTCTCGCTCTCCCTGGAGTCCTCTTTCTCAGCGTTTGGGCAATCTCTGTCTCCCTCCCTGCTGGTTTCCCCTTTCGAGGGGCAGAGGACCAGGAACTGAGGGACAGCAGCACCCTTGGCCTTGGGCAACCTGACGGTCCTGACTAAGATTCTTTGGGATCCGCTCCCAGTCCTGAGCCCTACTGCCTGGATTCTAGAGACATGAACAATCGGTGAGCCCAGCACGATCTCAGGGTTTCTGTGAGTGTCTCAATACGCAGATTGTGTAACACCAGGGAGGGGATAGTGTTTAAAAAAGAAACAGATCGGGACCCCCACTGGGGAAGCCCAAGGAGAGCCTCTCTTCTGCCCCTTCCCCCTCCTGCATGGGTCCCCAGGGCACAGAGGGCTCAGCAGGCACACCAAGGGTTAACAGATCAGGAGAGAAAGGAGAGGAAGAAAAGCACTAGGGAGAGAAAACCCGCCCAATTGGCCCTGAATGAGCTCCTGCCAGAGTCCAGCCTTCCTCCTGTCTCTGGGGACCGCTCTTACAGTGCACTTTGCTCCATTCCCAGCCCTGGGGAAAGTGGTATTTACAGAAAAAGAGGGATTCGCTTCGAAAAGCAGCTCCGCGCCAGAAGCCCCACTTTTCAGGAATCAGCAGCATCATCAGCTTGGGTGTCTCTCTGAGCCTGAAATGCTCTGGTCCTCTGACAGGCCCTGGGTTCGGGGACCCCATGGCTGGGTGGGTTAAAATGCTCACAGGCCACCCTCGCAACAGATGGGGACATGACCCCTGCCCTTGTCTGCTGGGCCGACTGCAAACCACACAGAACCTGGGGCCACCCCGTCCTTGCCCACCACCCCCAAGAACAGGAGAACACAGTCCCCACGGAGGGGCTTCCGGAAGGATAATTGACCCGCCGCCCAAATCAGAAGGTGGGGGGTCAAAAGCAGCGTGTTATCAGAGTTGTCTGCAGTTCTCTGGGTCGGGGGACACATTAGGAAATAGATTTCGAAAGAGAAAAAGAAGCGTCTTCAGGCAGGGATAACTTGAGGCAGAGAACCAGCTGATAAACACAGAGTCATGTGGGGAAATGGGACCGCCCCTCTGGAAAGTGGGGGGGGGGGCTGAAGGCATGGCACCCCCTTACCCCCACGTCCTGCTGGTCACCAGCAACACCCATGGCCTGAGTCACAGGATCTTTTGGGGGTTGTAAAATACACATCCTGCGAAATCTATTGTTTCAACCACTTGGAAGCATTAAATCCAGTGGAAGTAAGTGCACAGCGTTCCCACCATTGTGCAAACACCCTCGCTATCTATTCTAGAGACAGAAATCCCACAACCATTAGGCAATCCTGTCCCAATCCCCCTCCTCCAGGCCCTGGCAGCCACGAATCCACCTTTGCCTATTCTGGATTATCCATGCATACGGACTCACATGGTATTTACTCTCCTGTCTGGCTCCTTTGACTTAGTATGACATTTGCAAGGTCCCTCTCCGTTGTGTCAGGAGTTGTCCTTAGCTCCTTCTTCTGGCTGAACAGCCATCCCCTGTAGGGCTCACCCATGTTTTCCACCTTTCCTCAGGGGCACACATTCAGAGCGTTTTCACCTTGTGGGGCGTTGTGAGGAGTGCTGCCCCAAACACACAAACATTTTCATGGAGACCCTGCTTTCAGTTCTATGAGGGTGTACAGTTAGCGGGGAGGGGCTGGGTCGCACTGATTCCTGGAAGACGGACAGCTGCAGGGTATTAGAAACATCCTCTGTCCCTTTATATAGAGGGAAACTGAGTCCCAGATAGGTTACAATTTGCCCAAGCCACACACTTTGCTCCACTTTGCTGGGCTGAGAGCAGGAGTACTCTCCCCCGCCAAGTTCAACCTCAGGAAAGTCCTGTTGACCCCTCTGGACACAAGACAATGGGTTGGCCCCACAGAGTCATTTGGTAGCCGATCCTGTTCCTACAAAGACAAAAGCCTTTGATTTCTAATTAAAATTTCCCCCAAATAGAAAAATACCAGTTTACTAAGGGAAAAGAACGCCATACGATTTATTCCAGAAAAAATGACTTCGATAAACTGCAAAACCCACTGTGGAGAGTCACCATGGTTACAAGTCGGCCCAGGTATCAAAAAGCCCTCGGATGGCAAGGATTACTGTTCCCTGCGTGCAAACACGGGTGTGCACCCGGAGCCGGAAACGCAAGCCTGTTCCGCTCCGGCTCTGTCCACCCTCCCCGCCCCTTGTGCTTCCCAGAAAAGGTGAAATTATGTAACTGATATAAAATGGTACTTGCTGTATCTCTCCAAAACCATTCACTACAAGCTGCCTGCCCGAGACATCGGTCCGGAGGATCCACGCGTGGACACGTGGCCAAGGGAGGCACCGCTGGGAGGGTGGAGCTGGTCATTGGGAAAAGTAACATGTTACCGCACAGCCCAGTTCTGCACTTGCAGCACAGCGATGGTCTGGGACAGGGACAATGCGGTCGTTGGTCCTCTCGCAGCCAAGCCAGGTGGGTTCCATGAGCCTTGGAAACCTGGGAGGTGGGAGGCTGAGATTTTCCTCTGGAGGCGTCTTTGGAGGAGCAGGGGCTTTTCACATCAGATTTGGCCATAGGGAAAGGTTACTGCATGAAACCCAGGAGGAGGAAACAAAGGCTAAGTGACCACTTGCTTGCATCAGCCCCGGCAAAGGCTGAGCCCCACTGGGCTCATGCTGGGACAGTCATCAGCACGACCTACAGGCTGGACCCACCTGCAGCACCTGGATGCCCAGGAAGCCTGAGGCCGACACACACCCTTCACGAGTGGTCTGTTCCATCTTTCCTCTCTCTTCCCTCCTCTGTCATGAGAGAGTCCCTCCCAGTCTCATAGGGGCACCCAGCCACCCAGGACAGCAGACCCAACCCAGGCTGATCCTAGGGTCCCCACCCCACCGTGGAGGAGGTGTCCACCCCTGACCGCCTTGCAGGGACTCTGTTTTGGGGGCATTAAGGCAGAAGAATTGAGGCGGGACCTTGTGGGTTCTTATGAAGGGTCCTTTCTCTGAGAAGGCAGGCAGCACGCTTCTGATAAAGCATTTTCTTTTCCATTTCTGAGGGACCCATCTGCAGCAGGTGGCAGAGGAAGGTGACAAGCGTTGATCCTTCCATCTTCTTCTTAAGGGAGCCCCATCCCCTCGGTT
This sequence comes from Mustela erminea, assembly GCF_009829155.1. Lineage (NCBI taxonomy): Eukaryota > Metazoa > Chordata > Mammalia > Carnivora > Mustelidae > Mustela > Mustela erminea. The sequence continues at coordinate 44,715,287 of NC_045621.1, read as the reverse complement.
GCCCCTTTCCTTGCAAGAGACCCCACACAGCACACTTCCTGCCCACATCCTCATTTTCTCTTACTCTGTCACTCCTGAAAGAGTGACTGTCACTCCTCTTCCACAGTATAAATTTTAAGCTGCCGGGTTAATGTTTAGGGAGTCTTCAGAGACACACGAGGAGGTGAAACTGCTCAACAATGAAATCAGAGGAAACTGTTTGTTTTTGAAGCACCATAAAACAAAAACGAAGAAAGCGTAGTAACCATATTTGAGATGAGCCCGTAAATAGATCCCAGCCTTCACCCGATGCGTGTCGTTTAATTCAGAGATAACCCCTACCCTCAAAAAGCCATCTGAAAGAGAGCTGGGCAAGGGGCCACACTTTACCATCCAGCAAAACTGCCTCAAGTTCACCCTGCCCTTAAGATGTTTCACTGTGTGGGCTCCTGGTCACCCCTCAGACCTGCCTCAGCCTGCAAACGTGCCACGGAATCCCGGCGCGCCCAGGGTGTCACCACACAGTCCCCACCCACACTGTTCTGGGTGGCTGGAGCCGCTCATGTCGCCCAAGAGACCTCAACGAAAACAGGACACACCAGATTTCCTGGGGTACAGGTATCTGTTGGAGACACTTCTGCTCTAGTCTCAATGCAACAACTTTCTTAGAAAGTAGTAATGGTGGGCAGCTAAGGAGAGGGGGTCACCCAGCACTGAGGTGGGGGACAGGGGGTCCAGGCACTTCCGAAACACCCAGAAGCCCTCAACTCCAAGCAGAGCCTGATGGTGGGCTTTTTGCTCATTCTTTATTATTTAGTATAATATGAAAACCTACACGGGCCTCCGCTAATAGTGGGAACATACAGGTGAGCTCTCAGCTACGGAATACAGGAGGGAACGCCAGGTGTGGGGGGCGGGAGGTGGCAGAGGGCAGGGCTGCAGGAAAAATGCTCACCAGGCAGCAAAAAAAAAAAAAAAAAAAGGATCAGATCTTTCTTTCTCAGGCCCCACCCATGCACACAGCCATCGCAAAACAGAGGAAAATCCATTTTGATTAGTTAGGAACCAATATATATGTCATATACGATTTGGAATGATTTAAATTTGGGAAAAATCAGTCTTCAGTAAAGATGTTGTTCATCCGTGCAACTTAATCTCCTGGAAGAGACAGGTCTCAATTGGAGAAAGAAAATCATGCCTCCCCTTGCCCCACTTTCCTTTCCAATTTGCAATAATCAGGGCATTTCCGAAGAAGCGAGAAGCCCCTCACTAGTATTTATCAAGGCGGTTTCATGAAGAGTGGGGTTTTAAGTTCACACGGCTTTCTGGAAGTCAGTGGAGATCTTGCTAAACCCGAAGGCTAGTTCGCCTTCAAACCCTCCACGGAAGCAGACCCCTCCAGCTCGCAGGCACCCCCAGGTCCAAACAATCACACAAGGCGAATGGCTTTTGACTTCTGATCCCTCGGAGCTCCCTGCTAGCCAGATCTACTTTAAGAACTGAGATTAAGGAACGGAAACAGCAACTCAATCTTTATTTCTAGAGCTCTTGATTGAAGGAAGGCGCTGGCTGCTTGCATTTTGACTTCCAGAATGTTAAACCGAAGTCAAACCCACAAAGAAATCCACCGCAGCAGTAGATAGAGTCAGAGACTATAAACTATTGGCCTGTGTTTTCTTTTAGGGAGTTTATTTATTTTACAAGCCGTCCCTTCCAGAGCCCCACTTGCCCCTGAAGCAGGCAAAAAAAATCCCCTGAATCTCTTAAGAAGAGGGACACACTCAGAGAATTTACCAGAAAAGTCCGTGTGGCATTTTATTTGTATAGCGGCAAAAAAGCAGCATTAACAACAGAAGCGTGGACTTTTTTTTCCTCCAAGGGGAAGTCAGAGAAAGATCCCTATTCCTCTTCTCTCAAAGGAAAAAAGCTAAAAACCTGCCCCAGGTTGTCCTGTGCTGAGCGGCCCTGGATGAGGTCCTGGGGCTTTGGCTGTGACCACAGCACAGACCTCAGCTCTGGGGTTGGAACTGGATGTCTGGTCACCATCAAAGGGTTAATTAAAATCCAGGTTTCTGCCCAAGTCTTGCCTGTCAGTCATGCACCAGATCTGCACATTCAGAAAACCAAGTGTGGGCTCTCTGTCAAAATGAAAACAGTGGGAAAAAAGAATCCAATGCCAGACAGCATACCTAAGTTTGCAATTCACCCCTAAAAGATGCAGGTGACTTTTTTTTTTTTTTAAAGGCTGGAAGTGAGCTAAAAAGAAAAAGGTATTTTCCAGAAGTGCTAAATTTGGTAAGTAAAAGCTCCCTGGGTTATCCCTTTCATTTAACTGATGGGGAAATTCTGATCTACAGAAAGGGAGGTGTGTGTGTCCATTTTAAAGGTATGGATCTGAGGATTTGAGAAACAAAGTTACAGTCCTACAGGAGGCATCATGACAAGCTGGGTCATCTCAGTTTTCCCCTGGTCAGGTCACCGCGGAAAGTGTGTGGGGATGGGAAACACGGGTACTAAGCAACAGACTCCACGAAACTCCATGCACTGAGCGCTTTCAACCACTGATTTTCTGTACAGATCCCAGACTCATGTTATTCTGAACAATCGAACTGGAGGAAAAACAATACAGACATTCGAAGCACTGTTTGGCTTCAAAATGACTCTATTTTCAATTAACCACTAAAAATTTCTCTCATGTTGGAATGAAGTTACATGCTGGCTTTTCTAGTTCCTGACTGAAGACTCCTTGAGCACGACCACCACCAGTAATCACTGAAGACAAATCCCATTGTGACCTAGTTGACATCAGCATGAAAATCACATCATTAATGTCACCATATCCCATTCCAAGACAAACATTAAATTAAGGCACATTTAATATAACTAAATTGCATTCAAAGAGTTACTACTGAACCAAACACAAAACATGTTCCTAGGACAAACAAATATTACTTTCAAATAACCATGACGAAGCTTAGGGTTTGAGCTCTCTCTCTCTCTCTCCCCTCTCCCTGTCTGTATGTCTCTTAATACTAAAACGTTAATCTCTACCCCTCTTGGTGAATAATTTTTACAAACCATGGATTTCAAAATTGTGTGTGTTTCATGCACGTCAGTGTAGGCTTTGTATCTCAAAAGCAAATGTTGGGTCAGTTTCAGGTAAATATTTCCTAAAATTTCTTTGAAAAATATTTTGTTTCTTAGTATAGGGGAAAAATATATTAATTGGTATTTCTCCTTTCAGATTTCTAGAATTTTATTCTGTCTAAGGATAAGAAGGAACCACCTTTAATTGCACAGAAGAAATACTTTGAGATTCCTCGTATTTTGGAAAGAAGTACAAAATGCAAATTACATCAGAAAAAAAAAATAGATTTGGACTCAAACCACACTCGTTTATTACTCCGAGATGGGACATCATCATTCCTTATATAATTTGTTTGTTTGAATGCAGAAAAAATGTTTAAATTCTTGTGGCATATCTTTCCTTTTTATATTGAGATAACTGTGGATTCATATGAAGTTGTAAGAAATAATGCACAGGGAGTCTCTTATACTCTTTACTCAGTTTCCCTCACTGGCAACATCTTGCAAAACTATAGAGCAAGGTCACAGCTGGGAAATTAACACTGACACAATCTCCAGACCTTATGCAGATTTTACCAGTTTTAAGGGCGTGTGTGTTTCATTCTATACAATGTTACATACTTGTAGACTCAGGTGACCATGCGGAGTATCTCTTTAAACAGCTTCTGATCTTAGTATTCTATCTTGTCCATATCTCTTAGTCTCCTTCTCCTTTATGGCTGCTTCTTGGCCTCCATAACTAATTCACCTTTTCTTTGAGTTTTATTGCCTCGCTCGGGAACTCTTTGCTGGTGGAGACATTGTATTTGGTCTGTTTCTTGCAGCACATTTATCCTTTCCCAGGAAAAGACACAAACATAAACAGACATTCCAGCACGCATTCACAGCGTTTTTAAAGACACCAGTGAGAATAGATTAATATAAATACTAAGCTTAAAAACTGTCATAAAAGTTCAGCCTTTAAAATTGGCTTATTAAAATATTTGTTTTTTTTTTAAGCCCAGATTTAAACTGATGTTATGAGTTATAGTGCTCTGCTCCGAAAGAGTTTACTTTGTGGTCTTTTTTTTTGCCAGGCAAGAGGAATCTGACATCTGTGCCGTCAGTCCAGGATAGATTGAAACAAGGATGATGGAAACTCAATTCTTTCAGGCTCAAGACTTGTCTGAAAATAGTACCTTTTTTTTTTTTCCAGAAAACCTCAATCAAGTACTATATTTCAAATGACCTCAAACAGCCACTTTCAAAGTCCCATCCCTCCAGCCCCCACGCTGGCCAGATGCTGTAGCAAGACTTCTTCGTTCAAGGTTGAAAGAATAACACAGACATTACAGAACAATATACCCATATCACAGAGGTCAGCTCCCTCTATTGGATCTTATTGACGGGTATTTTATAACAAAACAATACTTGTGTTCTAGGTAGCTCAGGCTTTCATTCCACTTCTTCGTATCCATCAAAACCTGTCCTGGGGATTCTGCATGTACATTCCCCACGGGGAATTCATTTGCTTTGGAGACCCGCTAGCATTCCAAATGGAGCAGTTAACAAACACCTCCTAGAAATCAATGTTCAGGAGGGAGAAACAGGCTTACACACTTTTTAGGAGGTGAAAGGGTCATACTCTGTTCTCCAAAGTTCCAAACTAAAAATTCTCAGGGGGAAAAAAAAAAGTCATTTGTTGAGTACAGTAACCTACTGAAAATCTGTGCCTATGGCAGGAGTCAGGGAAGACGTTTTCTTTAACGACAAAGTGGAAAAAAGGAAAAATGTTTGATAATCATCACCTTCCTCAAAGCCAGGTGCCCCTGACCCTATTACTAAAGCTTCAGCATTTAACAACAATACTAAAAACTTCTTTTGAGATTCTCCCAATGAGATGAACCTAGCTGACTGTCCAAAGGTGCCTGATCTATTGTATATTTTTATGCTTAAATACAGGACTAAGGAAGAAAGTGAGGATAAATATTACCACCAGCCGAACACCATTTCCTGCGATTCTCTTTGTACCAAGGGACAATTCAGGTTCTTTGTGGTTATTGCTATTCATCTGGACATAGCTTTTTTCATATATGTGAAAACATCTCGTATACTGAGAACATTAAACTCACACAACACTTACTGAAAGTTCTAGAAATTCTTTGCTGGTATGTATAACTAACACTTCTTAAAAATACTACAAATAGCAAATGTCATTTAGCAACACTTTCAGGAAATCAAACCAATCATGATTGTAACTTACATTCACAGACAGTAATATGATAAAAACAAACAAGCAAAAAACACAAAAAACAAACAAACAAACAAAAATAGTTTGCCCAATGTGCAAAGTAAAAACAAGTAAAGCCAAAGTGTGTCCAGAATTATTGGTGTTATCAAAAATGTCCCCATTTCTCTCCTCGTCTTGCAGAGAGTGGGTATTTTTCTACCTAAAGAAACTGGCTTCCTGGAATTAATCAGTTATATTCAAATATATAAAAAAAAATAAATAGGCAACCATATAGACCATTTTTTTCCTCCAGCTAAATGTGCTGTGTTATGTTTTAAGGATTTTTCCCAAAAAACTCTCAGCACTTACAATAAATAAAGTGTCACTTTTTATTTTTATATAATCTTTATTTGTGATCTAGGTCTGATTCTCTAAGTTTGAGGAATGCAATGATTTTAAAATGAATTTTAAATGATCCTACTAAATTTTGCATTAAGGTCATATCTCCTGGTATTTGTTTTCAGTAATTTTCTGGAGGGAAGTCTTAACGATAATTCTGTTGACATTTTCCTTAAACAAAGCTATACATGTATGTTTTACAAAGATGACAACCCTCATTTGTTTATCCTTCCTTCAGATGTGCTGTAAACTATCCATGGTATAAAGGGTAAATGGAATTAACTAATGGAAGCTCATAATTTAGGCAGCAAAACCCAGAATTAATGTATTATCCCCCTGTAGCATTTTACTACTCAGCCAATCCAAACTTTCTTTCTTAGAGAAATACGTGATTGCGATACTTTCCATCTGTTTTTGACAAAGACAGGAGAAGATTCCCAAAAGTTATTTCTGCTAAAATATCTTTCTTTAAAAAACGATCATTATCTTAAGGGGGGGGCAATTTCATCAAAAGAATTTTCAGAGGCACAGAAATAAAAGCTTAACAATGAAGATTCACCTGTGCCAGATCAGCCTTTTGTGACCACAGCAAAAACATTTGCAGATATTAGAAAACCGTATTTAAAAAAAAAAAAGAAAGAAAGAAAGAAAAGAAATAGATACGTTTGGGAGAACGGGTGGGGGCACACTCTGCATTAATCTAAATTCCTTCTGTGTGAAGTAGAGACATAAAAACACTGCAAGATGAGCAGAAAACTAAAGCACACTAAGTAGTAAGGATCTTTACCACCCCCTTGGCCCACAACTTATCTTGCCCCTTCCCATTGCCCTAGAGAGCCCTCCGAAGGAAGATGCCCATGGGCCTCAAAGAGCCTTCTGGAAGGGAAGGCGCCTCGGGAGTTAGATTTCCTCTAAACGGAGTTCCAAGGTGTCTGGTCAAAGGGAGCTGGTGCAGGGCGCCCTGAGCGCTCTTCCAGAGCAAACCAGAGTTTCCAAATGCTCTCAGCAGCTGTGTCCCCTTCGCCTTCTCCCGTGCAGGGCCTGGCCCGCACTCCCTCCGGTTCCCGCAAACCTGTTTCCCAGCCTGGACCCCTCGCGCTCTCCTGCGGGGGCGCCGCCGGGACGCGGCGCGGACAGACCCCACTCCCAAACCCTCCAGGTTCAAGGCTGGAACCAGAGGCTCCCAGCTCCGAGATCCGCCCACCTGCCTGCGGGCAGAGGGTTTCCGAACCCGGGGTGCGCTCCTGGCCTAGGCGCTCTGGTCTCCGCGGCTCAGCCCGGGCCCTGTCTCCCGCGCTCCCAGAGCAGGGCGTGCCAAGGCTCTCCCGCTGCAGTGGCCCCGGAGCCACCAACGCAGGGCCGTGTCCTCCCGCTCTCCCCAAGGTAAACCAGGCCGCCGGCCCACTCCCTTGTGCCCACCAGACTCACCAGGGCGCGGACCGCTCGGCTTTCCGCGAAAACTGAGTGTCCGCACCATGAACGCGCTTCCCGGGAAGAGGGCGAAGCCGCAGCCGGGCACAACCCGGCTAGGGCAGCCTCGCGGGAGTCCTCGATTCTGGAGGGCGCCGAGGGCAGTGGCTTTCCACCTCTCTGCCCGTGCGGGCTGCCGGCCGTTCTTCCGATGCCCACTCTCCCGACACTCACCCGCAGGCGCCAGCGACAGAAGCAGCAAGGGTAGCAAGTACCGCTGTCACCGGTGCGCCCCCCCTTCTCCCCAGCTCCCAGACTGACACCCAGCAGGGAAGCTTGCAAAAGGCCCCAAGGGTGCCCCTGGGACTCGGGAGCTTCCCAACCGACCCCCTTCTGTTGCTGCGAGGAAAAACGCACCCCAACCACGCCGCCCCGGCCCGCAGGGCCTCCACGAGGAGGGATGCGCTGGCCGGGCCGCCCGCCCCCAGCTGCGGAGGGCGCCAGTCGCGCGCACAGCACCTACCCTGGCGTTCGGGTCCAGACGTGGGTGGCGCGGCGCTAGTGGGAGGCGGACATGGACCACGCGCCCTCCATGCGCCACACGGAGAAGGCGTAGCTGAGGCGCTCGTGGGCCACGTAGCTGCAGCTGGTCATCTTATTGTCCATCTCGTCGCTCTGCAGGACCTGGTAGAGGAAGTCTATGTACCTGGCGGCCAGCTTGAGCGTCTGGATCTTGCTGAGCTTGTCCGAGGGCAGCGTGGGGATGATCTTGCGCAGCGCGGCGAAGGCCTCGTTGAGCGACTGGGTGCGCTGGCGCTCGCGCACGTTGGCCAGGATGCGCTGGCTCTGCAGCTCCTCGAAGGACTGCGCGCTCGGGCTGCCCTTCTTGCCGCGCTTGCCTGGGGTCGGGCTGCCATCTTCACTCGACTTCTTGCTGTAGCGCCGCTTCCGGCCGAAGCGCTTGGGCTGCCTCTCGAGCTCCTCCTCGCTGGTGCCCAGGCTGTCCACGGGGGACACGGGCGAGCTGGAGCCCTCCTCCATGGCGCCCGCCCGGCGCGCTTGGGGCTAGGGGCGCCGGGCGCCGAGCGCGCGCCGCTGCCCAAGCCCGCGGTCGCCGAGCACACGCTCTCCGAGTTGCTCGAGAGGCTCTGATTTCAAGGCCGGCTTGTGCAAAACCGAGGTCTCCGGGAGAGGAAGTTATTCTAACTTTTTTGGAAACTCTAGCCGGGCTGGGTTGCTAAATAGTTGTCAGGAGCGAGGGCGGCGCGCTGATTGGCCGCGGCGGCCGGGGGCTGGACGAGTTTTGGGGCCCTCGCCCGCCGCCCCCGCCCCCCGGCGCGGCACTTTCAGTTTTGCCTCCCCTTTCGGCCCTGGCCGCTGCGGGCACCCCGGAGGCCCGGCCCTAGCGCGCCGCCGGAGCCCCCAGCCGGCATCCGACCGCTCTCTGGCCGCCCGGCGCTCTGGGCATTACCGACCTGCTTTGTCTGCTCCTTAACGTGGAGGTCGGGCCCCGCCAGGCTGCGGGATCTCCCCGGGGCGCGAGGGGCGCGAGGGGCGCGGGAGCCGAGTCCTACCCTAGATGCGCTCCCAGGAGGTGAGGAAGAGGCGGGGAGCCCCGGGGGTGCTCCGGCCTCTGCGCTCCCTGGCTGCCCCCCGGGAGCGCCGCGAGTCCGAGCCGCGGCCCGCACACTCAGTCTGGGGTGGAAGACGCGCGCGGGCAGGGGGTCCCGGCAACCGGACCACAGGCGTGCGGACGCTTGAGTGCCCTCCGAGATGCCTTTGCCCACTAACGTGGTGCAGGGATCAGTGCACATGCACCGTCTCTGCCCAGGCTTCGTGTTGGGTGGCCTTTCTCACCCCAGCTTTCTGGGGATCCCGGCACCCACGCCCTTTGCAGACCTTGCTTCTAAGTGCTTTCAAACTTGAACACCACAGCGAGCCTCTGCGGGAGCGCCGGTGCCCACTGCGCCCACCTGCTTGGCCCTGCCTGGGATGCCGGGTACGGGGCGGGGGCAACCGCCAGGCCCCCGGTGCAAGGCCCCAGCCTCTGAGTTCTTCCTCTGCTTCGCCAGTCACCAGTGGCCCGGAGGGCAGTCTGGGGAGCTGCACAGCCGCCCCTGCGCTGGGCGCCTGCAGGCAGGAGGGCGCAGGGCGGCAGGAGCCTGGGCCTGGCCTCGGCAGGCGACACCGCGGACCCCGGCTCCGCGCCATCTGGACGCCGAGCGCGGGCGCGTTTGAAGTGGTTCGGGGGGGGCTCTTTGTTCGCCAGGCCGCTCTGGCTCGGGGCCTGGAGGTGGTTTACGGCTTTGATGCCTTTGAACCTATTCCCAGGTGACCCGGGCTCAATTAGGCCGGGGCCTGAGCCCGGCTGTCAGGCAAGCCGCGTGATCAAGGGCGGGTGGGTCCTTTTATTGAAGTTGAACTCGGGGCCCGCGGAGCGCTCGGCCTCCGCTGCTCCTCGGCCGCCAGGCGGGCCGCGACCACCGCGTTAGGAACCCCGCGGGCGGTGGTGAGCGGCCACGGCTGCTCAAGGGGGACATTGCCCCAGCAGCGAGCCCAGCAGAGGTCTGGGAAGAACAGGCCCTCACACGGAGGTGGCCACGTAACAACGCTGTTTGCAGTTTCTAACCCACCCGCGGGCTTCAAGATCCTGTGACTAAAGGGTCCTGCCGAGTCACTGCGCCCAGCCCCACCCCGCCCAACCGCCTCTTCCCCTGCTCTGAGAAGGCTTGGGGTTTATCCCGCTCCCTACAGCTTTCTCCAAACTTTGAAAATAAATGTAAGGAAGGATGGAGACCGCGAGGGAAGCCTGCTTCCCTGCCGTCCTGCCGGCCTGGGTCGCAGCCTTTCCTGGCCTTCCTCCGTTGGAAGGGCCTGCTCCCTTCCAGACTGGGCCCGGACGCCGCGTCTGGCTCGCCGCCGGACAGCAGCGATTTGCTGCTCTTTTACCAACTCAGTGTGTCCTTTAGCGTGGAGAGTCTGAAGACCCGGACCCCGTTTTGGCCCAGCTTAAATGAGTGCAGTCAGGGAACCTCTCCCTCCTAGAATCTGGAGGGGAGGTGCCCCTCCTGCCTGAGGGCCTGCTGCACACACACACACCCCCATACACCCACCCCAGCTTTGTCTTTCCTACTGATGATGGACAGCAGAACACTTTCTGGAAGTCAGGTCTAAAAACCCATCATTTGCCTAAATTACAGCACTAACACAGGCAGGGTAAAGGCATACAGACAAAAGGCTGGAATCCAATGTTTGAGCTACACATCTCATACATGCAAGAGTCTCCTCGAAAAAATGCCCTTCAAATTTTCCCCCTGAAAAATTGCTCAGGAGGGCATATGACAAGCCTTCATGGTAACGGTTCTACCATTGAACACCTAATATTTGCAAAACAGTTCCTCTCTGTGCATGGGTGGGTGGGTGTCCACACTCCTTCCCATCTTTTTTCTGTTCCTTCTGGAACTGTAAAGCCAGGATGACCTTTCTCAGACTGTGGCAGCCCTGGTCGATAAGACCACTCTCAGGGGCTGTGTAGGGAAAGGGGGCCATCCACTCTGCCCTGTCCTTTAGTCTGGGGCTGGGGGATGTCTTTGGTTTGGCTGGGCAGCACAGTCCGTGGTCCCTGGATGTCTGTAGAGTTAGGTCAGGAGTACCAGTTTTGCAAGCAGGCACGGCAGCAGCTTCTCCATTCCAGGATGCTTCTGGAACTGCTGTGTTCCTGGTACAGCAAGCAAGGCAGGAGCTCGAGGGCTGCCGTACTTTCTGGAAGTGAGCTCTGCCTGGAGCCTGTTTACTCAGCTCTAGGAAATTTTATCCTGTCGTCTAATAAGTTGCTTCCTGAGTGCAGTGACCAGTGTGGGCTGTTCTCTACAAAGGAACCCCACCTAAGACCCCACCTCTGGACTGGGGTCCAGAGGGTGCACACTAGGGCTCTCCTTGGGGAGTGCATCTTCTTGACATCACTAACGCCATTCCCTTGCAGTGTGGATGAGCACTGGCCTTTGACACACTTCGATGCCTTTAAGATCACATCGAAGTTGCTCTTGCAACAAACTCATATTACGATGCTTTTTAACTTGGAATATGTACCAAATTTCAGTTAAAACAACAGTGGGAAGAACAACCGTGGCATAAATATGGTGGGAGAGAGAGAACAGGGTGTAGGGCTCTGGGACACAAGCCAGGCTCTTCTGCATAAACTTTGTTTTATAGATTTGACTTTGGAATCATACAAATGTTTTCCGTAGCTATTTAAAAATTAAATTTAAAAAAAAAAAAACCTAAAAGTCAAAAGCAGAATGGGACAATGTGCCTAATTTTGTATCATTTCCGTGGCCTGCCTAGCACACAGGAATCACTGGAGAGAGCCATAAACACTGTAATTGGACTCTGCATACTGGGAAGGCAAAGGGAACTGAAAAAAAAAAATTTAGAGGTTCTCAACATTCATGTTTCTAGTAACAATGTTGCTGTTGTCATTCTGAAACTGTGAGCTAAGGCCAGTCAGTTATTATGTCTCTGTCTTCAAGAATCAAGATTTCCAGCCCCAAAGAAAAGAGATACAAATATGAAAGAAAAGAAATTAGGCAGGACCGGTCATTCTAAGTTTGTTGGAAATATCAGTCTAAACTCGTGATGTGTTTTCTCTCAAGCAGTGTTATTTCCTGGCCCTGGCCCCTGGAAAGATCTAGAAATGTTGATGGATGCAGTGGCAAGGAGAACCACCAGGGTTCGGATTGTGTTCTCTCCTGGAAGGAATGGCTGACTTCAGGTCCGGGGAAAACATGTACACGAGAAGCCTGGAGCGTCTTCCTGGGTCAGAAAGCAAGAAAACAGCCGGCAGCCTGATGAGTCATAGCCAGACTCTAGAATGTTCTAAAAGATGCCTCCATGGGCCGGAGAGGGTGCCAGGTAAGCATCAACCAGAACGAAACTACAATGGATGGAAACACATCAGATGGTAAAAATCCATGAGTTTCTAATGTTAATTGAATAAAAACTTCCTGGTTGTCTTAGGCTGCTGATGGGAAATTGAGTCTTGATTCTGAAAATTGGTAAGTAAAGGGAAAGAGTCAAGCACAGAACCAGTCTTTCTTACCAAATTATACTTCAAAGTAACAGAAGAGTTGAGGAAATGTCCTGTTCCCCAGATGGACTCCAGATAGAAATGAGGGCGGACTGGTGGGATTACGTCACCATTCTGCAGACCTCATCCGTGCTAACTAACATGAGGGATTCCGACCACATCACCGGCCGCTGGGCTTGGCAGCCAGTCCCAGGAAATCCAGCACATAGTACTTGGACAAGTTAAATGGTGCCATGCGGGTGCAATCAAGTCTGGCTCTCCTGTTCTCAGAACCCCCAAAGGGCTCATTTCATTTTTTGTAAAAGCTTGTCTTAACCATGTTCTAGAAGGCTGTCCAGGCTGGCAATCAGAATGCCCTGTCACTGATCTGACCCCCTGTCCTGGGGCTTGGGCTCACTCTCCCCACCATCCCCGCATCACTCGGGCTGCTGGTAGTCCCTTCCCCCACGGTGCAGGGACTCATGCAGGAGCCTACCTGAAATTGCCCTGGGACAACCACAGGGTTGACCTTCTCGAAGACTGCACATTGGTTTCATTTCTGTTGTCCCCTAACGGCTCACAGTCTTAGCAATGTAAAATACCTCCCGTTTCGTCTTCTCCCAATCAAGTAGGCTGATAGATTGTGCGGTGTTGGGCTGGGTGAGTTTCTGTCACTCCTCCCTTGCAGCTCTAGCTTAAGACGGTCTCAGTAACAGATCTGTTAGGGAAGCTCTCAGGGAGCACGCCTCAGCCCTCCTCCATGTGACTTCTCCATCCAGCAGGCTCCTTCTCGCTGTGGACTCAGGACTCTGACCACAGTGCTCTCAAGCCTTTGCCTGGAGGGAATTTGCTGATCTCCCCTGAGCTAATGCAAATCACACGGCCAAGCCCAGATTCAAGAGTTTGACATTAAAAAGTTGATTGGCAGCTCTGTGTGTGCAGAGATATGTGTGTGTGTGTGCATACCAGTATTGTGGATGTGTGTGTGTGTGTGCGTGTATGTACATGTAGGTAAGATCTGAGTAGTTGTGTGTGTGTGCATGTGTGTGTGTATGCTGGTAAGAGGACCTCTTGTTGCTCGTAGACTTACTTTAGGATGATCAGTTGGGGCCCCGGTCATATTTGGGGGGACCCCCACTGTTTGCCAGTGTTTTCTTTGTGACTGGGCCTATCTCCAGAGAGGAGTTTTTGACCTCCTGCTCTGGAACATCAGCCTGGGTTCCAGGGTCCTAGAACCCAGGGAGGGAAGAGGCCTAAAAGGAGCTCTCACCATTCAGAATGTGGATTTCCACACATTCCCTGTTTTCAGTACAGGCTTTCCCATTTCATCTCGTCTCAGCACTGCCTGGTACCCCCATCTGAAGCTTCTCTGGCTCAAATTCTCCAAGGGAACACCCAGCTCCCTCCAGGGTTGCACCAGGCCTCTTAGCAATGGGGGAGGGGATCCAGGCATACCTCTGCTCTTGACATTGGCTGAGAGGTGGGGTACTTCTGCATGGGACTCCGCCAGCTTGCTGTCATGGCCACGTCCCTGACCTGTGCTCCCGCCTCCAGTCCTCCACTGTCCACTGAGTCAGACGCCACGCCTCCAGCCTCCTTCCACCTGCCCAAGTATGCCACTGTGAACTGCTCTCCTGTTTCCTCTGAGATCTGGGTTTTTGCCTTTCCCGTTCTTTTAGCCCAGTTTCAGTGGATTTAAGAGAGAGCAGAAATAAACGCATATGTGCCAGCCATCATTTTCAGTTGGAAATTGCTGGAAATCAGTGTTTAGAAGCTGAATGCAAGTACAGAGAGTGGGAAGCAGCTCAGCCCTCTTCCTGCGTACCTCGCAGGGCTCCGGGGGGACTCAGAGGCCGGGATGCCCTGTGCCCCCCTCCGTCTCTGCAGCTCTGGTGGGTAACTGTTCCCTGCTGATCCCTCAGGGTAGGACACACAGTGGCCCACAGAGGGCTAGGGCCAGAAGTGAAACCCCACCTAGTGACCTAGGAAGCTTCTAGTTCACTGACAGGCACTCGTGTGCCCAGGGGTGCTGGGTCCCCACAACCGTGTCTCCCTGTCCTCCTCCACCAGGAACCTCACAACTGCCCGGATTGCAAGGTTATCATCCGACGCTGCCCTAGCGGTGGCTGGATTTAATTGAGCTTAACTTCAATTCATGAGTCAGAAAGGCATGCTTTTGCCCCCACCCCCCAAGGCCCCTGCAAGAAATTCAACACATATATGCAAGTCCTGATCTCCCAAATGGAAACCTCATTTCCATTGTTTAATATATTTTGAATAGAAGTTCGCTCAAATAGTTTAAGTTCTTGCTGCCCCACCCTGTTCATTTCTAATCTTCAAATTTGTTGCTCACATCTTCTGCCCTCTCCTCTCCCACCCCCCACCTCCAGCCTCTGCTCGTCAAACGTCACATGTTCAAATGGAGAGCAGCAGATGCTGTTGGCTGATGGCAGGAAAGGGAACGGGGCTCTTGGTGGCTGTCCCTCCTGGCCTGGTCTACCAGGTCTAGGTCTACCCTACCCTCTCCTGGCCTGGTCTCCTAGTCTGGGTCTACCCTAGTAAGGGCGCACATTGTGCACTGTGGGGAGAAAGTAACTGAAGATGGGAGATTAGTAATACAGAGCTTTTTAATTAATTATCCTTGTGTGTCTAATACAGGGCTAGGGAGTGGAGTAGAGTAGGAAACACATAAACAGATACTCCATAGTGGGGCCACTCGAGGGATATGGAAGAGTATAAGCCAGACTGCGGAGAAGCCTGGGGACAGAGGCTGATGGGTGTGAGGTGTTGGGAAACACATCGGCGAAGAGGAGTAAATTTACCATCAGAGAGAGAAGAGCATTCAGACAAAGAGGAAAATGTGTCAAGACCCACAAGGGTGACATGCAATGGTGTCCCTGCAGCAGGGACATCCCTGTGGCTGGGAGCTCCAGCGCTCAGTGGCCAGCACTCTCTGAGCTGCAGGTGACAAAAATACACCCAAACCTGCTTGACCCCCCCCCCCAAAAAAAAAAGAAAAGAAAAGAAAAAAAGGAATCTGTTTGTTCACTACTTAGGAAGCTCAGGCTTAGGCTAGCTTCAGGCTTAGTTGGATCCAAGAGTTTCAAGAGTTTGTTGTGTCTCTTTTCTCCTTCTCCATCCTTCAGCTCTACTTCCCTCTGTGTGTGAAGCTTACTCTCTCTGTACAAGGACGCCCTTTGTGCCTGAAGGTGACAGGCACTGCAGGGTCGTATCCACCAGGGACAGCAATGCTGATTAAACGGAGTCCTCTCCTCCAGCTCCAGCAGAGACATCAGGCATAGGACCCTGACTGGCTAGACTTTTCTTTGTGTCCTGGGCCCAAGAGCCCTATTCAACCAGCCGGGTTATATGGTTGCTCTCACGATGGGTGTGACCGGAAGGGCAAGCTCGGGCCCTGGAGGAGGGGGAGTTCCCACTGGAAGATATGCCAGATGAGCAAGGAGTGCCTGCTGTGGTGTGTGGAGGTACCACAGAGGAAGGTTGAGGCCAGACTCTCAAGGGTCTTATAGGACAAGTTACTGAGTTCAGATGTCCTCAAGGAGGCAATGGGAACCAAAGGAGAGTTCTGAGGAAAGAGGTGACGACTGACTCTGACTTTGAGAGCAGTTTGAAAAGGACAGCCAACTAGGAGCCTGTTGCAAAAACCTACCAAGGAACTGAGGAACCAAGGAAACACAGAACCATGGAACTAGGGGACCACAGAACTAGGGAACTAGGGAACAAAGGAGACACAGAGCCTTGGAACCAAGGAGCCTTAGAACCAGGGAACCATGGAACTAGGAAATCAGGGAACTAGGGAACTGGGGAACAAGGGAGAAACAAGGAACCACAGAACCAAGCAACCACAGAACCAGGGAACCACAGAACTAAGCAACCACAGAACCAGGGAACCAAGGAACAAAGGAACCACAGAACCAAGAAACCAGAGAACTAGGGAACTAGGGAAACAAGGAACCACAGAACTAGGGATCTACAGAACCAGGGAATCACAGAACCAAGGAACCACTGTACTAGGGAACCAGGGAACTAAGGAACCAAGGAATCAGGGAAATAAAGAATCACGGAAACATAGAACCAAGGAGCCACAGAACCGTGGGACCAGGGTACTAAGGAACCACAGAACCAGGGAACCATGAAACTAGGAAATCACAGAACTAGGGAATTGGGGAACTAGGGAGAATGAAAGAACCATAGAACCAGGGAGCCACAGAACTAGAGAACTATGGAACTAGGGAACCAGGGAACCAAGGAATGTTAGTACTGAGATGAGGTGGAGACGGGACAGGGGGGATTTAAGAGGGAGAAGATGCAGGATTTTATTTTTCTCAGTGTGACAGTGAATCCCCCAAAGTTAGGCTTGGAATTAACTAGGGAGGTGACATAAACCCATTTCTCCTCCTGCCGTATATAATTATGTTTCTACTTTGAGATAGACTAGCTGAGAATGGGAACCCATGCCATTTAAATACTGCTTTATCATACAAGGAAAAAAAAGTTATAAGCCAACCCCAACCAGGCTGTGCAGAAGGACAGAAACAGGGCAGGATGGTGATGAGTTAGGATTCTGTGTTCTGTCAATGATGAGGGGATGACACCCCTTTCCCTCCGTGGGACTCGCTTTCCCCTCTTGTGAAAAAAATGAGTTGGGTGAATGACCCCTAAGCTTTCCTTAATGTAACAATGTCTAGGTTCTCTTTTCTGCAACTAAAATCCCTGTCTGGGAACTTAAGCTTCATGTCACACTTGGACGTTCAGTGGCGTTTTAGAAAGGGTAGGGGATGCTGCCAAGACATGGGGAGTGCGATTCTCTTTAATCTGTCTAAGTAATGTGCAGGGGAGCCTTTGGTGACCACACAGGCCCCAACCCCTCATAAAGTCCCTGCCCCGTTGTGACCTGGTCATAAACTTTCTTGCAAAGGTCATGTGAATTTATCGTTCCCAATACTTTATAATTAGAAATTATGGTCTGTCTGCCACATGACACTTTTGAGCTCTAGCAGATCTTAAATTAAGACTATATAAATGTTTTAAAATGTTCTTCAGAAGACTTTCAACTCCTTAGTTGAAATTTCGTCTTAGGTTCCTGAATGCTTACCTAAAATTAACACATAGGTTTGACCTTCAATATTTGAAGGAATAAACCTGGAATCAAAATTTTGTGTTAAAGCTCAGATGATATCTTAAATATTAAAACACCTCGAAGCAGTCCTGTGGGGAAACCACTTCTGGGTGTGTGGCAAGTTTCTCTTTTGTGGCGGTCACTAGAGCAGTGGGGAGCAGGGGTGCAGAGCTCTCCCAAGTGATCAGGGCAGAGAGCAACTGGATGTCCTTGTTTAAAGAAGAAAATGCGTGTGTGTGTGTGTGTGTGTGTGCGTGTTTACATGGGGATATGAGATGAGACATAATTTCTCTTAGGCTACACATTTCTTAAAAGGCTTTTACTTATTTCACTTGACTCTATTTTCCTCCTTTATTTCTTTATCTTCTACCAACAAAGGCGAATAACAAGCCAGGAAGTGCACAGTTTCCTCCTCATGGAGAAAAATGGAAGGCACTAGAATCATGTCAGGGGTGTGAGGCATGCCTACCCCCGGCCTCTCCCTATAATCCTGTCTTTCCTTTCTGGCCCTGATGACTTTTCCTTCCACCTCTTCAAAAACGCTCTCAGGCCTAACCTCCCAGAAGATATTATCCAAACTCTGAAAACAAAGTGAAACTAGCTAGCTTTATTTTATTTGTTTGACCAATTTTTTTTTCCCCTTGAGGAAGAATTAATGAACACCAGTATTAAAGGATGAAAGTGTCTCTTTTATGTGCCTGAGCCAGACAGGAATATTTCATCTGTAAAATGTGTTCTATCTTTCCAGCTATGACTGCTGTTGGTCCTCTACCTTGCCCTGCTAGCTCATGAGTGAGCAAGTTATGCCATAATCACTCATACTTGGGGTCTGTGGAGGATTGCCATTTAATTGCCATTTAAAGAGAAGTAAAATGATTGCACTGATTTTCCATGTTTATAATTATTTGGATAAGGAATCTGGACGACTGTATTTTCTTCAAGGAAAACCACAAGTAATATTCTGTATTTCATCAGTAACAATGCAAGAAGTGGGGGTCTTCAAAGATTTGTTTTAATGTTCAAATTTCAGGAAAATGGTCAGCTCAAGAAGGAGGAAAGGGGAGAAGGGGAAGGAGCCAGAGAAATTGAAGAGGTGGGAACCTGTAGTAAAACACAAACAAAAACCCACACCCGTCTTCCCTTATGATCAGGACTTCCTCTAACTCCCTTACTGAATGTCCTGAGACACAGAGACCCTTGGCCAGCCAGCCAAGATATTCCATAAACTGAGGCAGGAAAGTGAATCTGTTTCAAGTATGGGATAGAGAATTGGGTCTCACTGAATCAACTGTGTTTTTTCTTCAAGGCATAACATACCTACAATAAAATGTACCCATTTTAATAAAGTTTAAAATTGGATACCTTTGGGAAAATGTAGAACCACCTTCACAATCAAGAACATTTCTCTCACTCTAGAAAGTTCCTCAGTGCCCTTTGTAGTCATTCGCATCCCCCTACCCACCAGCTAACAAGCACTGATCTAATTTACGTTTCTGTTTTGCTTTTTGCAGAAAGTCATAAAAACAAAATCACATAGAATGTATCATAGCCTTTGGCATCTGGCTTTTTACACTTAGGCTAATGGTTTTAGGATTCATCCACATTGTTCCATGTACCAACACTTGCTCCTTTTTATCACTGAGAACCCCACAATTTCTTTATCCAGCCACTGGCTAAAGGACCTTCAGGCTGTTTCTGGGTTTTGGTGATTTTGAACAATGTTTCTTTCCAATTGTTGTTGAAACACCTTTCTTCTGTCTCAGCTAAATTTCTAGGAGAGATTGCAGGGTTCCGTGTACATGTATGCTTAACTTTGGGAGAAATGACCAAATGATCCAAATGACCCAAAATGACTGGATCGTTTGTCGGGTCCCACCAGGGACATACAGAAGTTCAGCTGTGAGTGACCACAGTCAGAAAATGGAACATAATAAGTGTTGGCAAAGATGTGGAGACACCGGAACGCTCATGCTTTGCTGGTGGGAATGTAGGGTGACGCAGGTACCCTGAAGGACCTCAGAGGTTAAACATAGAATGACTGTAAGACCCAGCAATTCTACCTTTGAGCCTATCCCCAGAAGAACCAAAAACAGGTGTTCAGACAAGAACTTGTACACAAATGTTCATAGCAGCATTGTTCACAATTGCCCAAATATGGAAAAATGTCCGTGGGTGGGCGGTGGGATAAATGAAGTGTGGGATAACCATGCAAGAGATATTATTCATTCATAGAAAAGAGGGAAGTGTGACCCACATTACAGCAAGGATGGGCCTTGAAAACATCATGCTAAAAGGTTACATACTGCATGGTTCCATTTATATGAAATGCCCAGAAAAGGCAAATCCATAGAGACGGAAAGAAGATTAGTGGTTGTCCAGGCTTGGGAGGAGTGGGTATATTAATGATGTTTTTTATTTTGTGAACTTTATGATGCTTTGACATCTTGGGACCTTGGGGACACAGAGTATTGCTCCTCCCAGAGTGAGCGAATTCCTAAAGATAGCAAACACCATGCCTGAGGGTATACCTTTGTAGCAAACCAAACACCTGAGTGCTCTCCCAGACCCAGTTCCTCTTATCAGACTCCCTTGCTCTCTGCCTTCGACCAGCAGGGAACCACCTCGATAATCCAGAGCATACTGAAGGGTGAAACCCGCTCCACTGGCTGACCCCACCTTGCCTTGCCTTGCCTTTCCTGCAAAATCCACTATAAAGGCTCTTGCCCACAGCTTCCCCTCCTAGCTGAGCCTGGGGGTCCCCCCACCCTGCAGGGGAAGTACCCTGCCTCCTGTTTCTAGCTCTTGTGAATGTGAAGACTTCTTCCTTCATGACAGTCATTTCTGTCTGTGTGTCCTACTGATTAAAGGAATCCCTTTAGATTTTAGGAAACTTTAGAACAGGGAGGAAGAGGAAATGACTGTTTCATGGGCATAGGGTTTCCACTGGGGTGATAAAAATATTCTGGGATTGGGTGGCAGAAATGGCTTGCAACACAGGGAATGCAGGAATCCTACAAGGGCATAATGTATGTTGCATGTCAGGGATCTCCAGAGCAGCAGAACACTGACCCACAAGCATGAAGGTATTTATTAGGAGATGTTGGCTAAGGCGGTGATGAAGGCTACCCTCTGCACGTGGGGCCCCCAGGAAAGCTGGTGGTGTGGTTTGAGTCTGAGTGTGAAGACAGGCAGCAACCAGGTGTGAACTCCTCCGTCCTCCACCTTTCTGTTCTGTTCAGGTGCTCAGCAGAGTGGAGGAGGCCCACCCACAGGGGGAAATGCCATCTGATGTCTGACTCCACCAATTCAAACACTAATCCCCTCTGGAAACATTTGCTCAGAAGTAGATATTAATTACCTGCTCATGTTTCAACGCAATAAGAACGTGAAAAACAAAGCCCATCCCTCCACCGCAGCTTCACCAGCCAGGGCTGGCTGTGGTCAGTCTCGTTAATTTGAGACATTCTCACACTATCTCACTGTAGATTTAATTTATCTTTACATGATCTGGTGAAATTGGCATTTTTTTCTTACCAGCTGTCATTCTGCATGCCAAATCTGAAGTAATTGTGGATTCACGTAAAAGCTGCGAAAGTTCAGAGTCCCTGAGGCCTTCCATATCCAAGTTTCCTCTAACCTTACGGAACCATAGTATGACTGTGGAGAGCAGGAAATGAGCCTTAATACAAACTAGGACCTCACCAATCTAGAGACCAATCAAGTTTCCCCTGTTTTCCCGCTAAATTTCTTCTTCTCATCCAGGATCTTGTCCCGCTACCTACCACATGGCACTTGGCTGTCAGATTGCCTTGATTTTCTCCAATCTGTGACAGTTCCTCTTTTCTGACTTCAAGACTTTTGACAAGTTCTGGTCAGTTATTTTAAAGAACAGCCCTCAATTTGAGTCCTTCTGAAGTTTCTTTAGGAATAGATTGAGTTTGTGCATTTGGGGCCAGAATACCGCAGAAGTGATGGATGGCACTGATCTGATTCCTCAGTCCAGTGGCACCCGCCCCCTCTCTACACGGTCGAGTCACTTTTCCTCTGTAAGGAATCTATTCCTTGCAAACGGGTAACTATCTTGTGGGGAGATGCTTGGAGATGAGGCACAATCCCATTTTTCATCCATGTTTTGATTCAGTAACGAGCAACCTCTCATGATTCTTGCCTGCAACAATTGTTAGCATATGGTTTGCAGAATAGTGATTTTCTCTTTCCTTTATGTCCTGTACGTATATTAATTAGAATTTCACTGTGAGGAAGAGCCGCTCCTTTTCCCTCATTTATGTATTCAACTGTTTGTGCATATTCGTACTGACTGAAGGGTATTTATTTGACACTGTGGGTTATAATCTAATACTACCGTTGCTTCTGTGATTTCTTCCATTGTTCCCTCCCTGGTCACTGGGGTGCCCTCACACTAGCTCCTTGTCCCTTGGCTTTAAATCCCCATAGCTCTCTGAGCTCCACCCTAGCCTTCAGCATTTTAAGCATTCCCAGACTTGAGGAATGTCTTCTAATGTACTTGTTTGCCATCTGTATGTCTCCTTGGATCACGCATCCTTTCCAATATTTTGCTCATTTTCCACGGGGTCATTTGTCTCATTATTAAATCATAAGTATTTTTTTTTTGCCATCAATGCTGGATATTTGTCCTTTATTTAATTTTATATTGCAAATATTTTATCTCCCAACTTTCAGACAGCCATTTCATTTTTGTAGCAGTCTTTCAAAGAGCCAAAGCTTTCAATTTTGATAAAGTCAAATTTGTTATCCTTTTTATGGTTTGTACTTTTTGTATCACAGCTGAGAAATCTTTGCCTGACATAATGTCAAAAAGGTCTTCTGTATATTCTCCTAGAATTTTTATTATTGGCATTATTCTGGTATTCCCTGCTGTGATTCATGTCTAGGTTCTTTTTATGCACATGGTGAGGTAACAGTTAAATTTATATATTTCATATTGATGCCTAGTTGTTCTAGCACCAACTACTAAAAAAACTATTCTTTCCCTGTTGAGGTTTCTTTGCAAAGTTGTCAAAAATCAATTGAGCGTGTGTGTGTGAGACTATTTCTAGACTCTCTATTCTGTTCCATGAATATATATGTCTTTCTTTACATTAATAACACACTGTCTTGGTTTCCGTCATTTTACAGTAGGTCTTGGGGTAAGACAGTAGGAGTCCTCCAATGCTGTTCTCAATTTCAGAATTGTCCTGGTTATTTCAGGTCCTTTCCATTTACACATAAACTGTAGAATCTGAATTCCTACCCCCCAAAATGCCCACCGCTATTTTGAGTGGGATTACGTTGAATCTGCAACTCAGTTTAGGGAGATATTAACAATATGGAATCTTTGAATACATGAACTTGGTGTATCTGCTGTTATTTAAGTCTTATTTTATTTTTTCGTCAGTGTTTTGTACTTTTCACCATATGGATCCCGCCCATATGTTGGTAGATTTATACCCATGCACTTATTTTTGTTCTGTGTTTTAGTTCAGTACTATTGTACCGTACTATTTAGAACTTTTAAGTTTTCTTGTTTCTCCATTGTTCATTGATAGTATATAGATGTGGAATTAATTTTGATACACTGACTTTGCATCTTATGGCCACGTTAAACTCACTGATTGTTCTTGGAGCTTTCACGTGTAAATTCTTTGGGGTTTCCTACATCGACAGCCATGCTATTTGTAAATACAGTTCTCACACTTTCTTTCTTATCTATGTGCCTTTCTTTTTTTTTAGCATAACAGAATTCACTATTTTTGCACCACACCCAGTGCTCCATGCAATCCGTGCCCTCTCCAATACCCACCACCTGGTTCCCCCAACCTCCTACCCCCCACCGTTCAAGCCCCTCAGATTGTTTTTCAGAGTCCATAGTCTCTCATGGTTCACCTCCCCTTCCAATTTCCCCCAACTCCCTTCTCCTCTCCATCTCCTCTTGTCCTCCATGCTATTTGTTATGCTCCACAAATAAGTGAAACCATATGATAATTGACTCTCTCTGCTTGACTTATTTCACTCAGCATAATCTTTTCCAGTGCCGTCCATGTTGCTACAAAAGTTGGGTATTCGTCCTTTCTGATGGAGGCATAATACTCCATAGTGTATATGGACCACATCTTCCTTATCCATTTGTCCATTGAAGGGCATCTTGGTTTTTTCCACAGTTTGGCGACCGGGGCCATTGCTGCTATAAATATTGGGGTACAGATGGCCCTTCTTTTCACTCCATCTGTATCTTTGGGGGAAATACCCAGTAGTGCAATTGCAGGCTCATAGGGAAGCTCTATTTTTAATTTCTTGAGGAATCTCCACACTGTTCTCCAAAGTGGCTGCACCAACTTGCATTCCCATCAACAGTGTAAGAGGGTTCCTCTTTCTCCACATCTGCTCCAACACATGTTGTTTCCTGTCTTGTTAATTTTGGCCATTCTAACTTGTGTAAGGTGATATCTCAATGCGATATCAGCCACAGCAACTTCTTTCAAGATATGTCTCCAAAGGCAAAGGAAACAAAAGCCAAAATAAATTTTTGGGACTTCATCAAAATCAAAAGCTTCTGCATAGCAAAGGAAACAGTCAAGAAAACAAAGAGGCAACCCATGGAATGGGATAAGATATTTGCAAATGACAGTACAGACAAAAGGTTGATATCCAGGATCTATAAAGAACTCCTCAAACTCAACACACACAAAACAGATAGTCATATCAAAAAATGGGCAGAAGATATGAACAGACACTTCTCCAATGAAGACATACAAATGGCAATCAGACACATGAAAAAATGTTCATCATCACTAGCCATCAGGGAGATTCAAATTAAAGCCACATTGAGATATCTATGTGCCTTTTGTCACTTTTCCATGCTTATTGCCCTAGAAGGACCTTCAGCACAATGCAGAAAAAACAGTGGGTGGAAAACTTCCCTTTTCACCAACTGCAGGGGGAAGCATTCAGCTTTTTGCCGTGGAGTATGACGTTAGGTAGAGGTGTTTCGTGGAAGGTCCTCACCAGGTTGAGGAAGCTCTCTTCTGTTTTTAGCTTTCTAAGAGTGTCTACGAGGCATAAGTATTGAATTCTGCCAGATGTTCTTTCCCTGTTTGAGTTGATGGTACTGTTTTCTCTCTTTACTCTTCTGGTATTGCAAATTACATTAATTGCTTTCTATTATTACTTATCTATTTTCCATTAATTGATCTTTAAATGCTGGACCCACCAGCGTCTCTGGGGTAAACTGTCCTTACACATGATATATTGTCCTTTCTGTATATACCTGGATGTAAGTTGTTAGTATTTTGTTAAGAATTTTTGTAACTGGGGCGCCTGGGTGGCTCAGTGGGTTAAGCCGCTGCCTTCGGCTCAGGTCATGATCTCAGGGTCCTGGGATCGAGTCCCGCATCGGGCTCTCTGCTCAGCAGGGAGCCTGCTTCCCTCTCTCTCTCTCTGCCTGCCTCTCCGACTACTTGTGATTTCTCTCTGTCAAATAAATAAATAAAATCTTTAAAAAAAAAAAAAAAAAAAAAAGAATTTTTGTAACTAATGTGCTTTATTAGTCCGTTCATTTTTTCCTTCATAATACCTTCCTGTGGTTTGGGTACATAGTAACACTGGCCACATCGGAAGGGTTGGGAAGTGTCTTCTAGAAGAGATTGTGTAAATTTGTGTCTTCTTCCTTAAATGTTTGTAATATGTGTCCATGAAGTTACCTGGGCCTGTGCTTTTCTTTGTAGAATCCAAAGAATTCAACTGACGATAAATTCAATTTCTGTAGTCAAAGTAGACTTATTTAGGTTGCCTAGTTCTTCTTGGGAGAACTTTGGCAACTTGTGTCTTTAAAGGAATTGTTCCCTTTCGTTGGGAATTTCTATACACACATATATGTGTGTATAGAATGTATATATATACATCTCACTTTTTTTTTTTTATGTAGGTGGATCTTGCTTTCTTTCCAAGATTAGTCTCTGATATTTAGATGGAGAGTTTACATTCCATGTAATCACTCATATGGTTGAATTTAATTCTAGATCTTGTTTATTTTCTATCTGTTCCATCTGTGCTTTGGTCCTTTGTTCCTATATTCTTGCCTGCTTTGGGAGTGATGAAATGTTTTTGTGTATTCAGCTTTACCTTACGGTAGGCTTATTCCTGCCAGTCCCTCCCCCTTGCACATGCGTCCTTGGGTTTACAATACACTTCTTTACTTTGCCGCAGTCTCTCTTGCCTGCCATCAACAATAGCATTCCTCCATTTTGTCCCCTTACTGTTGGTACTTTTGTTGTCCTGCATTTTGGTTCTACATGTGTTATAAATTCTACCATATATTGTTCCTTGTTTTGTTTCAGACAGTAGATTATCTTTGAAAAAGATTAAAACAGAATGTTATGGTCACTCATTCTGGCCAGTTCTGAGATCCTTCATCCATTTGTGTAGATCCAAATGTATGCCTGGGACTGTTGATCTCACACTTCTTCTGCCTGGAGAACGTCCTTTGATAATTTTTTGGAGCGCAAGTAGACGGGGAATTAAGTAACTCAGCTTTTATTGGTCTTAAGAAGTGTCCAATTTGAATACTATGCAGCCATCAAAAGAAATGAAATCTTGCCATTTGCGATGACATTGATGGAACTAGAGGGTATTATGCTGAGCAAAATAAGTCACTCAGAGAAAGATAATTATCATATAATCTCCCTGATATGAGGGAGTTGAGAGGCAATGAGAGGGGTTTGAGGGACAGGAAAAGAATAAATGATACAAGATGGGATCGGGAGGGAGATAAACCATAAGAGAATCTTAATCTCACAAAACAAACTGAGAGTTGCCGGGGGGAGGGGGGTAGGGAGAGGGTGGTGGGGCTATGGACATTGGGGGGGGGGTATGTGCTATGGTGAGTGTTGTGAAGTGTAAACCTGGTGATTCACAGACCTGTACCCCTGGGGCTAATAATACATTATATGTTAATTTAAAATTTTTAAAAATTAAAAAAAAAGAAGTGTCCACTTTGCTTCCACGAGAAAGATTGCTTTGCTTCTTCCTCTCCCCTGAGGCAGGGCATCTTTTCCTGGGTGCTGGGGGCTAACCCTGCCTTGGCTTGGCTTTTTTCCCACGGCAGAGAAGGGTCCTTGAGGCAGGCAGAAGATCTGTACCTGTGCATCACTGAGAACACTGTCAGGTCTCCTTCCTTGGCCTGATCTTTCTTGAAAATTCATGGCAAAAACCATAGAAAAAAGCTGATGGGTGAGCACAGACTTCCCTGGTGCCTTGATGTACCAGGGATTCTAAGCCCATTATACTAGTTAACAATCCCCCCTCTAACAAATTACCACATACTTCATCGTTTGAAACACCAGAAATTTATTCTCTCAAAGTCCTAGAGGACAGAAGTCAGAGATGGAGAGGTGTCAGGGCTGAGCTCCCTATAGATGACCCAGGGAAGATTTCAATGTGGCTCCTCTTCCAGCTTCTAGCAGTTGCTGGCCTCCCTAGTTTGTGCCCAGCTCAGCTCCAATCTCTGCCCCTGGCCCTGAGTCCCCTGTTCTTTGGTGTCTTTCCACTCTGTGCCTCATAAGGAAACTTGTCACTTGGTTCAGGACTCGCTTGAGCAATCCAGAATGATCTCCATCTCAAGACCTTAAGCTATTACACCTGCAAAGTCTCCTTTTCCACGTAGGGTAATGTTGGGTTGGCCGCCATCTTCCAGCCCCCCTCCCGCTTCCTAACCCTCGACTCTCTTGCCATAAGGATGTATGCCCAGGTCACATCTCCACAAGTAACCTGATACCTATGCAAGAAACCAGAACATCAAGACTCCCCCAACCCTCCAACCCCTGAATACCATACCTTATATGGTTGTGAACCTATTTCCTGTCTTAACCCAGATAAAAGACCCACTGGACACCCTCCCAGCGCAACTTCCCCGACTCCCCTTTCCGGAGTCACAGAACCTCTCCCGAGGATGCCCACCTCCTCCCGGCGCGACTTTCCTGGCTCCCCTTCTCCTGAGCCCTGAAACTTCATCAGAGAGTGCCTTTAATAAATCTTGCCTTGTGCCTACCTCACCTGGTGTTGTGTTTATCTCGCCTGTAAAACCTAACAGGTAGCAGATTCCAGGGATCAGGGCTTGGATGTAGGATTCGGGAAGCCACCCTTTAACCTAGTACACCCTTACTTGTCATTTAAGAAATGCTGGGATTTCAGTGCTTTCCTTCAGCCTGCCTATGTGGTAACTATGTCCTTCAATGCTCTACCCAACATGAAACCACCTGTGCATCCCGACTCTCCCCAGGGCCTTGTTGCACATTGGAATTTAAGTTTCCCTATGGCCTTGTGACCTCAGCTCTCCAGGAACTGAAGACTAATTATGATCTCCTAGATCTCTTCTTGTGGCTAGAGTGGAGGCCGTGTTCTACCAGCTTTCTACAACCCCTGCTGAAACAGGGCTCCCCACTGCCCCACTGAATCCTGCAGGCCTTTCCTACTGGTGGCTCACTGCTTCTGTCCCCCAGCTGGCCACTGTTCCGGGCACGTGGAGATACATGGCATGGCTGCCTCACCAGGCCATGGCCGTCTGTGGCCAGCAGAAGTGTCTGGGTCCTCTTTTCATTCACTCATCACCAGAGCTTATTCTCAGCTTGCATTTGATAAGTCTCTTTGTTGGAATAATGTTGCTAGCCTTAAGGAAGCTAATATGTAAGTTCTTAGAGGTGGGGTTCCTGGGATTTTCTAAGTGTAAATTCTTTCCCAGGTAAAACCTAGTATCATAGGCCATTCAAGCTATTCAGAACCCACATGGACAGAGCCATGTCTCTCTGTCTGTGTGATGGGGAGACAGGGACATCCCTACAGAGAGCCTCGGTGCTGTCATTGTTTCTCCCTTCCACTCCCGGTGCTAGCACAGGGCTAGTACTTCACAAGTAGTGTGAATCACATCCTAGTGTGTATATCACAGCACTCCCCTTCACGCTCAAAAGGATCATTTTTGGATAATAAACAGGTACCCTACTCCTAAGGGATCGGGTTCCCCAGCATGCTCAAAGCTTCTTGGTGCACCATGATCTTGTTCCTGACCTCTCCTGTGTTTTCCTGGCACCCAGCCTCTTGCTTGGTCCCACCCTCACCCTGAACAATGACTGTGCAGGTCCTTGAGTGTTGGACCATACTCTCCCTGGCTATAATTCTGCTCTTGGAAGCAACCTGGGGAAGTATCCTACTTGGTCCCCTGCCCTCCACCCTCCAGTTCTCCACTCTCCAACTGGTTTGTGTGGCCAGGACTCTCCTGGCTTGAGTCATGGGCTGGCTCAGCATGGCCATAATGAATCCAGAGCCCAGAGCAGCAGAACTTTCACAATTGACATTGGCATTGAGTGGAACAGCTGGCCCACACATTTGTGGACTTATCCTGGAGTCTGCACTTGGTTAAGACCAAGTACATGGATGCTGAAGAACACCTCTGAGTTGGGTTCTGCACAGACCTGGCAGCCATCATAAATCTTTACTTCTCTCCAGATAAAGAGGAGAGTAGCCAGTTCTAGTCACATGGCAGCTCACACTTGTCCTTGGCTCTTTTCTTCTCTTCATTCCAACATTCTTTATCTTTTTGGATCATGAAAATGTTTCATGCCATGTCAATGTTCCTCCTTTCATTCAGTAGGGTTGTCTCTCCCCTCCTCTTCTGTGTAGGGAAGGGAGTCCCAGAGCCCTGAACTCTTGAAAGGACATCCTACCATATTAGAACACGCACACACACCACCTTTGATCCTTCCACCGACACATGGCACATTAATCATACTCTATACCCTTGCGTTGTCTGTAACTTACATCATGAAGCGTGGTCCTGTGAAGACACTGGATCTAAAGAGCACATGAAACAGAGAATGCACATTGTCAGATTGATTTAAACTTAGAGGAATCAGCGGAAATTGTTAGTGTCATGAATCATGGGCTTACAGAACTTTCCATCCCAGGCAGAAGGCTTCGTTCCAGTATCTGAGGGTCTTGACCTAATAGCTCCTTCCAGTGGGGTCATTCCACTACAGAGTGATAGTGGAAAATGCCCTCTCCATAGAAATGGTACTTTCATGATCTTAAGGCTCTTGTAGAGAAGTTGTTGGCTTACAGAAAAATGGAGAAATTGAGAGGAAGAGATTCCTGGATGTCTCTGCCCCACATCTGCATAGACGCACCCATATTCATATGCCCCACCATTGTGGTACTTGTCATTGGTGAACCTACCCTGACACATCACCATCACCTAATACCCATGGTGTACATTAGGGTTCACTCTTTGTGTTGTGCATTTTACGGGTTTGGACAAATGTATAATGACATGTATCCACCATAACAATGTCATACACAGTACTTTTCACTTTTCTAAAACTCCTCTGTGCTCCTCCTACTTATCCCTCCCCCACCACCCCCTACAACCATTGATATTTTTGTTTGTTTGTTTTTGTTTGGATTTTATTTTTTATTTATTTGTCAGAGAGAGAGAGAGTGAGAGAAAGAGAGCACGCGCACATGTAGGCAGAGTGGCAGGCAGAGGCAGAGAGAGAAGCGGGCTCCCTGCCGAACAAGGAACCTGATACAGGACTTGATCCTAGGACCCTAGGATCATGACCTGAGCCAAAGGCAGCAGCTTAACTGACTGAGCCACCCACATGTCCCCCATTGTCCTTTTTAATTTATTTTTATTTTTGAGAGAAAGGGAGAGACAGTGTATGCATGTGCAAGCAGGCTGGGGGGAGTGGGGGAGGGAGAGAGAGAATCTCAAGCAGACTCCACGCCGAGTGAAGAGCCCAATGCGGGGATCCATCTTATGACCCTGAGATCATGACCTGAGCTGAAATAAAGAGTCAGAGGCTTAACTGAATGAGCCACCCAGGCACCCTAACCATTGATATTTTTACTGTCTCCACAGTTCAGCATTTTCCAGAATTTTATACAGCTGTAATCATACAGTGTTTTCAGATTGACCTCTTTCCCTTAGTAATATGCATTTAAGTTCCCTCTGGGTCTTTTCATGGTTTTTTTTAACTCATCTCTTTGTAGTGCTGAATAATATTCCATTGTCTGGATGGACTGCAGTTTATTAACTCATTTACCTACTGAAGGTTTCTTGATTGTTCCATTTTTACAATTATGAACAAAGCTGCTGTAAACATTCACGTACAGGTTTTTGTGTGAACATAAGTTTTCATCTATTTTTGCTAAATACAAAGGAGTATGTTTAGCTTTATTAGAAATGAGAAAACTGTCTTCTAAGGTGTCTGTACCATTTTGCAACCCTACCAGCAATGAATGAGAGTTCCTGTTGCTCCAGATCCTCACCAGCATTTGGTGTGGTCAGCGTTCCAGATTTTGGCTATTCTAACAGATGTGTAGTGGTATCTTACTGTTTTAATTTGCCTTTCTCTGATGACATATGATCCAGAGCATCTTTACTTATTTGTCATCAATGTATCTTCTTTAGTGAGGTGTCTATTAAAGTCTTTGGCCCATTTAAAAAATTAGGTTTTCTCATCTCTCATTGTTGACTTTTAAAAGTTCTCTCTCTCTCTCTCTCTCTCTCTCTCTATATATATATATATATATTTTTTAAAGATTTTATTTATTTATTTGACAGGCAGAGATCACAGGTAGGCAGAGAAGCAGGCAGAGAGAGAGGAGGAAGCAGGCTCCCTGCTGAGCAGAGAGCCGATGTGAGGCTCGATCCCAGACCCTGAAATCATGACCTGAGCTGAAGGCAGAGGCTTTAACCCACTGAGCCACCCAGGTGTCCCAAGAGTTCTTTATATATTTTGGATAACAGCTCTTTATCAGATGTTTCTTTTGAAAATATATTCTTGGGATGCCTGGGTGGCTCAGTTGGTTAAGCAGCTGCCTTCAGGTAGTGATCCCAGCTTCCTGGGATCGAGTCCCACATCAGGCTCCTTGCTCAGCAGGGAGCCTGCTTCTCCTTCTGCCTCTGCCTGCCACTCTGTCTGCCTGTGCACACTCTCTCTGACAAATAAATAAAATCTTTTAAAAAAAAAAAAAAATATATATATATATATATATTCTCTCAGCCTGTGACCTATCTTCTTTCTCTTTCTCTCGACATTGCCTTGTTGCAGAGCAGAAGTTTTCAATTTCAGTGAAGTCCAGCTTATCAATTCTTTCTTCAACAGATCATGCTTTTGGTGTTATTCCTAAAATATCATCACCAAACCAAAGTAATCTAGATATTCTCTCTGTCATAAGTGGTGGGGTCTAAATATAAATTGAGGCCTGAATGTGAATCTGAAGTTCACATGGTGAGTTTAAATACTGCAGGATTATGGAAGCAGAAGTCCTAGATGATGAAAAAAAAAATCTTATCTTCTAGGAGTTTAATAATTAGTTTCACACTTTGCTTTGACTCTATGATCCATTTTGAGGTAACTTTTGTGAAGGGTGTAAGCTTTATATCTAGACTGATTTTTTTGTATGTGGATGTCATTTTTTTTTTTTCCAGCACCATTTGTTGAAGAATTTTTTTGCTTTGCTCTTTTGTCAAAGATTTGTTTATATTTATGTGATTCTATTTCTGAGTTCGCTATTTTGTTGGTCTATTTTTTTCTTTTCACTAATACCATACTCTTGATTACTGTGGGTTTATAGTAAATCTTAAAGTTGGGTAGTGCCAGTCCTCCAACTTTGTTCTTTTTCAGTATTGCATCAGCTACTCTGGGTCTTTTGCCCCTATATATAAACCCCAGGATCTGTTTGTTTATATCCATAAAATAACTTGCTGAGGTTTAATTAGGATTGTATCTATAGATAAATTTGGGAAGAACGGACATCTTGACAATATTGAGTCTATCCATGAACATGGAATATCTTTATTTAGTTCTTTGAGTTCTTTCATGGGAGTTTTATAATTTTCTTCATATGATATTATACATATTTTATTATATTTACACCTGTACATATTTTGGGCATGCTAGTATAGATAGTATTGCATCTTTAATTTCAAATTCTATTTGTTCAGTGCTGGTGTGTAAGAAAGTGATTGACTTTTGGATATTACCGTTGTATCCTGAAACCCTGCTACAATTGCTTATTAGTTCCAGGAGGTTTTTTTTTGTTTGTTTGTTTGTTTGTTTTTGCAGATTCCTTTGGATTTTCTATATTGATATGCATGTCATCTGCAAATAAAGACAGATTTCTTCCTTCCCAGTCTATATACCTTTTATTTCCTTTTCTTGTCCTTTTTTTTTTTTTTTTTTCATCTAGGACTTCTGCTTCCATAATCCTGCAGTATTTAAACTCACCATGTGAACTTCAGATTCATATTCAGGCCTCAATTTATATTCAGACCCCACCACTTATGACAGATAAAATCTTGAGCACGTAACTTAAACTTGTATCTCAATTTTTCTGTAAATTGGAATGATAATGGTATATACCCCAAGAAACCAAAATAATGAGTAAGATAAGTGTGAAAGAGTGAAACTAACATAGGTGTCAGATACTGTTCTCATGTTCATTCTCACTCGTACTGCCTTGAGATTTCCAGGCCATTCCTTCAATGACCCTGTTCCCTCTCCACAGCTGATCATACAGTGGGCCCTAGGACTAACAGCGCTTCACCTCTAGAAGAGGCTCCACCATCCTTTAAATTAGAACACTGTTCGTATGGAAGCAGAATAATGACCCCCCCAAGATGCTCACATCTGAATCCCCAGAACTTCTGAATATGTTACCTTATGTGGAAAAGGAACCTTTGCAGATGTGATTAAGTTAAAGGTCTTGTGATGGGCAGAATATCCTAGATTATTGAGGTGGGTTTAGAATAATCACAGGGCTCCTTATGACAGGGATGCAGTGCAGTCTGAGTCAGAGACATGAAAATAGAACAATGAAAGCAGAAGTCAGATGATGTGATGTGGCCATGAGCCAAGGAATGCAGCAGCCTCTAGAAGCTGGAAAAGGCCAGGAAATGGATTCTCCCCTAGAGCCTCCAGAAGAAACCCAACTCTGCTGACTCTCTTGATTTTAGTCCCATGAGATCCATTTTAGACTTCTAACCTCCAGAACTGTAGGATAATAAATTTGTGTTGTTTTAAACCACTATGCTTGTGGTAATTTGTTATGGCAGTGATAGGAAACTAATACAGTTCCCTTCTGGGACAATAGCATAGGATACGTGCAAAGCGCTGGGGCTGAGGGTTTTGGTGTCTGTGGCCTCATTCATGCTGTTTGCTTTTCTGGTTGGGGTCTGGTCTATGGAGCCCCTGTCCCTCCAGGCCATTGGATTTGTTTAATAGCTGTATTTGCTTAATCTAAGGTTCACCCTGGCTAGGGATCTATTGGTAACCTCGATCCAAATACGACAATGATTCTGATAGATGGGTAGTGAAGCCTCATTAAGATCAAGCATTAGTCTTTCACTATCAAAATCTGCCTAAAAAGATGTGGTTGGGCTGGTCTAGCATAACCTCCTGTTGCACAGACACTGGTCTTGCTGGGTGTGAGGGTGCAGAGAAACTCAACTCCACATCTTTCCGATGCTGTTTCCATATTTCCTAGACAGCTGTGTCCTAAATACTCTAACCTCCAGACACATTAGTTGAATAATTTAGGAAATCATCACCAGGACATTTCAGGACCTGGGGTAAGGGAAGTGGTGACATTTCTTGCCACCAATAAATCTGACTTGCTCATTAGTTTAAAAGCCACTTCGGATTGTTCTAGCTTGGACATTCAGAGTTGCTGTCTGATGTGTAAAATTGAGGGATATGAAGGAATAAACCCTGTTAACTTCAGAGGTTGGAGATTCAATTAAAATAATAATGGAGACCAACTGGGCATGAAGACCTGTCAGCAGGGTCTCAACGCGAAAGGGATGGGTCTTGTCGAGATCTGACATGTATCCACGATGGCTGGACAATGAATTTCCCAGGCTGTGGGGATGCTTGCCGTGCGTGTGGTCATGTGAGCCTCATCACTGCTTAGAGGCGGCTTCCCTGCCAGCTCTATAGGCTGCAAAGGTATCAGGCAGCCTGGTAAGAGGCAGGCTGAAGCCACACTTTTGTGCATGTTAGGATGCCGGGGTGGCTCTGGAGAGTTCTTAGGTTGCTCCCCCTGTAAAAAGCTAAAATGTCCATGGTCATTAAGCTTTTTTGAGACAAGAGCCCTGAGTCAGCCTTGGGCCCACTGTGAGAACCCCTTCCTTCCCTCTCTGGGACTCAGATTGTATTTGAAGTCTTTTCAGTCAGTGGTTAAATGAGGACCAGCCCCTTCCAAAGACACTGAATGAGAGCAAAGAGGGATGGAATGGCAACCAGTAAGGCATGTGCCAGCCATCTCACGAATCCCGGAAATGTCTTGGAAGAGCCGAATGCAGAGCGAATGCCCAATAAGTGTCAGTAAGGGTTAGCTGCTGCTGTTATTGGGACTGTCATGATTACTCTCAACGATCTCGTCTTCACGACAGGGCTATGAGCTTCTTAGAGGCAAAATCTCATACACACCCAGATACCCGTGCACTACACCCTCAGCAGAAGGTACCAAAACACTTACCATACGTAGATGCTAATTAAACTCTCCTTGAAATAGGGTCCAATGTGCATTGTTTTATGAAAGTCTTCAATATGGACCAGAATCGTTTATTCAGAATTAAATGACAGGGGTTCTGCCCATGTTGGTGTACTATTTGTGAACGTGTGTGTGTTAAAGGGGCTTTGTTTCCAAAGAGCTAGTTTATCCTTCCCACTGAACCTGAAGTGAAATCACAGGTCTGGATCTAATGAGATCATTCTTTCCATTTTGGGCAAATAAAGATGTTAAAAAAAATTGTCTTCAAAGTCTTCTTTGAAGAACCAACGAGGGATGTCGATCGTAGAGGAGGATGGAATCAGACATAAATTGTGACTTCCTGGCTTCCTTTCTAAAGCTCTTGATAAGCCCCTCTTTCTGTGGAAGTCTTGGTGACTAATGAGAGCTTGTAGATAGAAAGACTGGATTCCTGGAAATCAAAGAGATCTGGAAGCCAGGGTGAACGTTCTGCCCCGTGTCCCTCTCTCATGCCATCCCTTCCCTAAGTCACCACCGTGCATCATAGCATTTAAGAGAGGATGGGCTGCTGGGGTGCCTGGGTGGCTCAGTCATTGAGCATCTGTCTTTGGCTCAGGTCATGATCCCAGCGTCCTGGGATCGAGCCCTGCATCGAGCCCCGCATTGGGCTCCCTGCTCTGTGGGAAGCCTGCTTCTCCCTTTCCACTCCCCCACTTTGTGTTCCCTTTCTTGCTGTCTCTCTCTCTCTCTATCAAATAAATAAATCTTAAAAGAGAGAGAGAGAGAGAGAGGATGGGCTGATCTAAATCCTTCTTTTTGAAAGGCCTGAAGAGAGTAAGTTGCTTTCCTGAACTCACATAACCAGGGAAAGCTGGAATTAGTCTGACCCGGGGTCTCCCAACTACTAAGTTTCTCCCACAATTTTGGGTGAAAAACTTCATACATCTGGATCGATTCCTTGTTTTAGATAGAATAATGTTTGCATGCTGGAGTTACAAGTCAGCCTTTTTCTCTGTCCCCTCAGAGGAGTTCCAGTCCTCTGCTTCTCTGTCTGGGTCATGGTCTCTCCAGGGAGGGCCCAGCATAAGGGCAGGGTAGATTCTCATGTTTTGAATGCAGTGGACATACCACCATATAAGGACAGGGTCCCAGGGCCACAGAGCATGTGCAAACTCTGTGGAAAGCAGTGTGTCTCCCAACGGGTGCACCTGAGGGAGCAGGGTGGCTTTGCTGTGAACTGTGTGGAGTTAGGATATGACTGCATGTTGATGATGGCTCTTGCATGAAAATCTAGTTAATATGAGCAGAACTGAACACAGCATGAATTATATTCAGTATAATTAATCCCCAGTCATCATTTTAATATTAGCCACTATAACCCAATTCAGTTTACCACTTTAGCTTAGACCTGCTACATCTAGACTGGAAATAAGTCAGTTCGGTAAGGTATCGACCAGTCCTTTATTTTTATTTATTTATTTTTTACTAGATACAGTTACATATAGAATATAAAAATATTTAAGACCCAGACATTAAACATGGACTTTTAAAAAATATAGAGACCTTTTATCTGGAAGTTTAAGGAAGGAAATAGAGAAGGACAAGGGGCTTAAAATGCCAACCCAAGTATGAACTCTAAAGCATAACTACTAAGAGAAATGGAAATAATTTAGGGAATAAAAATATTTTAACAAATAATTTCTGTCTTCAGAGTGAAGTTTTTTTTTTTCATCTTTGAATCAAGAATAAGACAATTTCAAAAAGGAACAGACAATGGAAGTGAGATCTTAGAAAATAAAGCAACACAATAACAACATACGATTCCTGAAATAGACATTTCAACAGGGTATTTGGATAGTAAAAGTCAGGAAAGTCTCTGAGAAAATAGAACAATATGACAAAGAAACAGACAAATAAACAGAGGAAGGCCAGGATTCATCCAGATTCTTCTGGATTCATTCCTCTTAAATGTGGTGCCTGGTTGATGTCCTCACCCAGGCCTTATGCCCTGGAGGCCTTCCCTAGTGGATAACTCCACACTACCACAATGTATCACACAACCCCAAATTTGATCAGATCATCCTTCTTCACAGCGTGTGACTCACTTTCTTGGTTTTATGTCATGTCCCCATCTTGTTCCTTATTCCCAAGGAAGAGCCACTGTTAGATACATACTCTTGCCCAACTCTCCCATACTTATATTTATAATTTTATCTGGACTTCATGTCATCAGATTCCCCACTGACCTTGGGGCCAAGGGCATGTGGGGTCTCTCTGGCTCACCTTGTTAGAAGAAAAACCTACATCTAGTTGGACCATGGCAGTCCAGACAGTGGCTGAGCTGACGCCAGAGAGACTGGTCCAGAGAGCACTGGTCCGATCTAAGTGCTGTAGCCATGCCCACTGCCTTTAGCGCTGTGGGGGATGGGGAGCAAAATGTCCAGCGCCTCCTGGGTTTATGCAGGGATGCATGTGACTGGCTTGCATAGCACCAGGCCCAGAGGAAGCCCTCTGTAATCCCCCCGTCTGCTTTCCCAAGGTTCACTGCTACGAAATGCCATCAGCAAGAGGGGATGATCCTGACGTCCACAGGGACTGATGCATCATCAGAAACCCATCGAGGAGGACACCATGCTGACTTGGCCTGCAGCTGTCTCAGAACTCTTGCCAAGGATGTGCTGTAACCTCAAAGAGATTGTGAACTCCGAGCGTACGAGGGATGCAAGAGCCAAGGCCATCCTCTAGCCCCGTCCATGCATGAAGTGCCAGTTCTCCC
Source organism: Mustela erminea (assembly GCF_009829155.1). NCBI lineage: Eukaryota > Metazoa > Chordata > Mammalia > Carnivora > Mustelidae > Mustela > Mustela erminea. Next base: position 44,677,678 of record NC_045621.1, on the reverse strand, counting down.
TGTGCAGACCCCTTCCACCCTCACAGCTCCCTTCCAGACAGGGCTGAGAACCTCTCCAGTTGCCAGGTGAGGAGCGTCAGAGCGGGGAGACTGACGGGAGACTCCCAACTGCTCAGCCCATGGAGCGGGGGTCACTTCCTGCTGTGGTAGCGGGTAGGGGGATGTGGGGGAGGCTCAGACCCCCATCAGCCTGGGCCCCATCCCTTTGGCTCAGGGGATCCCAGGGAACACAGGCTTCCTGGGACAGATGGGAAGAGTGAGGAGAGTCCTGGAACCCAGCTGGCGTGGCCAGCACATCAGGAAGGACACTGATAAGGGGAGCAGTCCCAAGCGGCCAACTGAGGACCCCAGTGGTAGGATGGTGAGAGGAGGCTGAGTGAGTCAAAGAGAAGACCAAGAAATTACTGTCAGGAGGACGGAGAAGGGGACATCCCTCCTGACTTCAGCAACTGCTCAAACTCACTGGCAAGAATGGCAAGAGCATCATGAGACACACCTGAAGGGTCACGGGGGGATGCAGGCAGTGCATGCCCAAAGCCCTGTGTCCAGAGTGCTCAGGGACAGCTCCTCCAGAAGGTGGGAGTGGTCCGGTTCCCGAGGGTGGGCAGGACGTGCACAAGAGTGAGGACTGCCGGGAAGTCCTCCAGGAACAGGGGCAGCCTGTGGTTTCTTGTGTGAGACGAGGCACACGATGGAGGGCGAGAGCTGTCCTCAGCATGATGAGTAGAACAATCTCTTGGGAGGGAGGGTTCGTGTCGGAAGCTGAGGGGAAGTGGTCAGGATGTGGGAAGGGGTCAGACTGGGGAGGGATAGGATGCTGGGCCAAGGATTTCGAGATTGATTGTTTAAAGATTTTGAGAAGGAATTGTTTCTGGTAATGTGGGATGGAGGGTTTAGACTAGGAACTTCTGGACACAGAGGTATTGGCTGAAGGTGCTATGCTACGATGAGAGCCTGGGGCAGAGGGAGCAAGGGTGAATGAACTTAAATGAGACCAGGATGCAGGGGCAGAGGAAGAAAATAGAAGGGTGAGCGGAAAAGGACAGAAGTGTGAAGACTTGGTCTCAGCCTTGGTCTCCACCTGCTTTCCAGCACAAATTACCCAGCTGCCATATACACCAGTGTTCCAATCTTCCCCTCGTCCTCCCGCTCCATCTCTTCCTCCTCCTCCCATGCAGAAGTCTTTCGAACGTCACAAGAAGCTGTAAGCGAAGAGTCCCACATGGGAGCTGCCCTCAGCGGTAAAACAATGGTAATAATGACCTCTGTGGTCAGGACTCAGGAGGTCTCAGCAGGACCTGGGACAAACTGGCTGTGAGGCTGAAAGCTGGGGTTAAGGACAGATGCGTATGAGGCATGCTTATTGGAACCACGGGTGGCACGATGGAGAAACCTAGGGTGTCAGTCTCACGTAAATCACCTACCAGTAGGATGAGTATGAGGGAGGTAGGACTTCTTGCTCCCACCTGAAGGCGGGACAGAGCGTGCTGAGCACCAAACACCCATGCACCCCATCTCCCACACATCCAGCTGTCCCCATTTGCTCCAACTCTTGGGCCTGAGAGCTGGTCAACCATGTCCGAGGTCTGTGGCTGCCCCTCCAGAGAGCTGCCCCTCTGGAGGGTTCTTATTTGGGCTTCAAAACAGAACCACCAAGTGGTGAGGACGAACCCTCTGTCCAGGGCTGTTTACTCAGCACCCTGGCTTCCAGAAAGGTGGTTCTTCATACAGAAACCACACAAGGCGTGTCTATGAGACCAGAGAAACTGATTGTTCTCAGGTCTGCAGCATTTCCTATCTGTACTCAGACAGGAATGACTAGGATCAAGACACAAAAGATGAGTCTGGTAGGACACTTGTGTCTACAGTGCCAAGTGGCTGAAATGAAAAGCCTAAAAGTACATTTGTGGGCTTGCTTGGCAATAAAGAATCACGAACTGCACTGTTTAAATTGAAGACCTTAAAAAAATTGCCTTCAGGAAAAAAATTATATTCAGCAAGACCATCTAAGGATTTAGGTTTGACCTCCTGCTAACAACACTAATCTGTTGTGTGTCCATCTGTTCCCTTCTCTGTTTGATCCTTGGACGTTCTAACGTAATCGGCATTTTTTTGTTTTTTAGCTGAAAATTGAAGTTGAGGATGGAGACAAGGAAGAAGGGGTATTAAACTGTGAGCACAGACCACGACAGCCCTGATTGAGTCCTGTCCTAAAGGAAGAGAAGCAAACACGAGGTCCCAGGCTGCACTTGAGGTTGGGGAGTTGAGGCTTAATTGCGGCAGAAATAGAAACACATTTGTTCGTTTGGCTTTGACCATCTGCCAGTCAGCCCATGGACGGTTTCCTCAGTGTCTGTGCGTCATGCGCTTGGTGTCTCATGTTTTCCCTCCACCCGCATTCAGAAATATTTGAGAAGATTCAACAGATGTGGTTCTATCTCTGCTTCTCTTTGTTATTCAAATTAGGCAGGAAAGCAAAATTTTAGGGAAATGGTTTTAATTAGCAAATAAAGTAACAACATCTTATACTTGCGGACCAGTCGATCTGAAATTGATTTGCAAATAGGGGCTTTGTTAATCCTTCCCGTGTTTCCTAAGATATGGTTGTGGAAAATGTTATTCTGCTTTTAAAAGGAGAAGCCGGGCTCTGTGAGAAGCAAGTGGCTATATATTAAAGAGAAATCCCTGAGAGGCAGCCACTTAAACTCCTTGTAAACATCGCTGGAAATGAGAACCAGAACGAGGCTGCTTCTTCGTGAATCACTAGCACCCAGATGCGGCAAAGTTAACCGGAGAACTTTCTTGTTCCGATTTCCAGATGACTGAGTGCAAGAAAGGGAGAAAGAAAGAGAAGGAAGAAAACCTCTCTATCATAGGAGTGCATCACGTTGGCCGTAGGAGACAGACGAGAAGGCCTGCGACAACGAGCGGGTGGATAATGTCAAAATACAGCAGGCTTTCGGTTTCGGGACATGCAGCTAAAGGTCACTCGCACGCTAGCATTTAAAATGTGGCTGTTTGTGGGGCGCCTGGGTGGCTCAGTGGGTTAAGCTGCTGCCTTCGGCTCAGGTCATGATCTCAGGGTCCTGGGATCGAGCCCCGCATCGGGCTCTTTGCTCAGCGGGGAGCCTGCTTCCCCCTCTCTCTCTCTGCCTGCCTCTCTGCCTACTTGTGATCTCTGTCTGTCAAATAAATAAATAAAATATTTAAAAAAAATAAATAAAATAAAATAAAATGTGGCTGTTTGAACACTGGAGTTGAGACGCATCAGCCACTTTTATCATTAAGTCTGGCAAACAAAAGAAAGTTTGTCTCATGACCCGGGACTGTTCATTTGGCCAGGAGGCACCCGGAACCCCAAAGAGGTTCTACCCGGAACTCCAGGCTCTACCTTTGGGATCTTTAAATCAAGACCAACGCTAACAGTAGCAGGGAAGTCCTCATGCCTGATCTCATCACCAAGCCATACCGGAGGAAGCCTTCTTGCATCCTTTAGCAGAAGCCCCAAGGGCTCACCGTGCTGGGGTGAGGAATCAGGGCTCTCTGGAGAGAGAGGTGGAGCCAACCTGTTCTGAATCTGTACTATTTCTGGATTGGGGTGCTGTGGCTTTAGTATTTGATGGATGCCTGTGTGGCTCAGTTGATTGACCATCAGACTCTTGGTTTCAGCTCGGATCTTGATCTCAGGGTCGTGAGTTCAAGCCCGGCACTGGGCTCCAAGCTCAGCACAAAGCTTACTGAAAGAAAAATGTTTAAAAGTGCAAGATGGTTGGGGCACCTGGGTGGCTCAGTGGGTTAAAGCCTCTGCCTTCGGCTCAGGTCATGATCTCAAGGTCTTGGGATGGAGCCCCACATCCAGTTCTCTGCTCAGCAGGGAGCCTGTTTCCCCCTCTCTCTCTGCCTGCCTCTCTGCCTACTTGTGATCTCTGTCTGTCAAATAAATAAATTAATTTTAAAAAAATGGTCACCGAAAGGCATTTTCTGCCTTAGGCAAGCGAGGTTTGCAATATGGGACAGAAGGGCGTGATGAGAAACATACCAGCTTGAAAGTTATATGTAACCTATCTGAAGAAAGATAAAATGAAGTCTACTGATACTTGAAACATATAGTAATTGAAATACGGAATAAAGAATCCCGTGGCGGGACTCAACAGCGCAGGAGAGCACACAGAAGAACCCAGGAACCTGGTAGAGGACAAGAGGAATCCTCCGATCTGAACCACACCACAGAGAGTAAGACAGACTGAAAAGCACCTGCCATGGAGCCTCAGGGAGCCCCAAGCGATCGAACATTTGTGGCACAGAACACCCGGGAGGAGAGAGCAAAAAGGGGGAGCCTGAAAAAGTCTTCACAGAAATAATGGCTGAAAATTTCCCAAATCTGACAAAATACCTTTATCGGCAGATTTTAAAAGCTGAACAAACCCCAAACAGGAAAAATTCCAAGAGCCCCACACCAAAATGCATCACCACCAGACTCCAGAAAACTAAGGACAAAGTAAAAATCTTCAAACCAGGCAGGGGAAATGATTCCTCACCCAAGGGAAAAAGAGTTTGGATGACAGAGGGCATCTCAACAGAAGTCATGGAAACCAGCAAGGCCTGAAATACATGAACCACCGTCAACCCTGACTTTCACCTCCCGCAAAATTATCCATTAGGAACAGAGGGGAAACAAAGACGCGGTCCGGTGAAGGAAGACTAAGGCAGTCATTGCCAGGACTGCAACTCTAGAAAGATGTTCCTACACGTTAGAGTGTGGAAGACTCGGCACATCAGGAAGGAAGAACCAGGGGCGGGGCAAATAGGCAGACCGCGCTGCTTGGGAGCCCCCAGCCGCCCAGGGAGAATGCAGCTACTCTGAAACAGCCTTGCTGGGCGCAGAGAGGAGGTGGGGAGAGCCCTGGTGTCGCTCCAGGACCCCTGCAGTCCACACTGTGAATCCTTCTCCTGAGAATGGGCCATACCTGTCCGAAGGGAGATTATCCTGGGTGGGCCCGACCTGACCAGATGAGCCCTGGAGCAAACGGTTGAGAGGTCAGAAAGATTCTCCTGCAAATGGCCATTTGGCAAACTGCCTCCTCTAGGAGCAGAGGGCCTAGGGCCTTCCACTGCAGGGAACTGAGTTCTGCGGTCACCTTGGAGGAGGCGAGGTGAGGACTCTGAACTCTAGACAGGAGCGTGTGCAGATAGCACCAAGAGCACCTGTGGGCTTCACCACCCATGTGTGCCCCAACAGCAGCGGAGACTGGTGAAGCAGGAGAAAGGGGGAAGCAAAGGCCATGAGTGCTCCCCACCCCTGGGGCTGCTGTCACCCCTTACCTGACATCGTGGCCACCTGCTCTTCCACGGGTATAAATGTGTCACTCTTAGATTTCTAGAGCTACTTTATTGGTGTGTGGAACTGGGATGGAGCCATCTCTGCCACCATAGAGAAATCTCTACAATGTGGCATCTCCTAGGATACCAGTCATGGGCCAAGAAGAGATCTCAGAGCACCAGCACATCTGTAGCCCTGGACAGTCCTGCCTGCCAGATATGAACAGTCCCCCTGTGCCACCAAGTGGCTCCCCTGCCCGGGCAGCCCAGGAAATTCCACAGTCAAGGACGTTGATGGTCACACTCTGCAGGTCCCCGGAATCCTGCAAGGGGAGGACTAGAAGAGCTGAGATAAGCCAGCCCTCCCGAGCACCTGCCTCCCAGGAAAGGTAGCAAGTGCTCAAAAGTACTTACAATCCCAAGCAGGATCCTTTCCATGGAGATGACTCTTCTTTACAGAACATTCAGGACTGGGGCGCCTGAGGGGCTCAGTTCGTGAACCATATGCCTTAGGCTCAGGTCATGATCTCTGAGTCCTGGGATCTGCCTGTATCCACTCCCTGCTCAGCAGGGAGTCTGCACCTCCCCCTTTCTCTGCCCCTCCCCCATCCCAGCTTGTGCTCTTCTCTCATAAATAGATTGTTAGGTAAACAAAATCTTACCCAAAAAAACCCATTCATGACTAAATTTTCAAGTAGCTCTTCCAAAGAGTTCCTCCATCATTTTCCAAATAAATTTTGCATATAACAAGAACCACCCCAAAATGATTAGCAACTGTTCAGAGACACAGCTGATGCAGAAAGTGAGCTAGATCTCCATGCACATTTTGGAAAAATAGAAGATAAAAGGCCTCTCGTCCACACGTGGATTATTTGGCGTGGGGCTGAAAACACACCCATATAAGACCGGGGGCCAATTTTTCAATCACCTAAACTGACTGACGACGGTGACATTTCCTGGCTTGCCATCCTTGCCGATCCTCTCGGACTTGAGCTTTTTCCAGCCTCTTTTAAAGAACAAGGCCACTATGTGTTTGAAGCCCCTTGTATTTTATTTTTTTAATGCAACAAAGCTAATGCAAACCAGCTTTTAGGGTTTATAGGAAAATCGCCATATTTATTTTCTCAAGTTATTGGATCTGATCCCACGTCCCGAGAGAGGCAGCAGAGAATGAAACTGTCTGTCCCATGAGACATGTTTTCAACAGTGTGAAAGGACCTCGCTGTGGCCCTGATTAATAAAGGATGTTTGACTTAACTATTCATTTCATGTTCTTCTAAATGTGGTTTAATTGAACAAGGCAATACAATAGGTATGGGGGACTCCCAAACACTGCTAGAGGAAGCTGACCTAGGATCGTTTGAGCAGGAAAAACATCCTTCTAAATTCTTAAAATAACAAAGTTAACTTTAAATCTCGAAACATATTAGGTAATAATCTATTTCTCTGTCTGGTTTCATGAGCTACTGACCCACCCGTTGTTAAGGTATGAGCTGTTGTTTGCTATTTTTACCCTAATGCTAGTAACGGCAGGTGTAAAGACAGGTGAGGACATTTGATAATAACAAGTCCTTATAAATGTTCAACCTCCCAGTCATCCCCCAGATGTGAGCAGGCAGCCCGTCTGTTCTCTGCACAGATATTTGGGGAAGCCCCAAGAACACTAACTAGAAGCCCGTATTTGCTGGAGAGATCGCCAGCAGTTTGGGGAAGCGGTGTCTCGCTCCTAATTACTAATGATCTCAGGGACAGCGGAATTCAGGCAAGTGATTGGTGACAAAAATGTGTCGGGCTGGGGGAGGCGCAGTGGGACACGGATGGCGAATGGCCACCACAAGCCCATAGGAGAAAACTACATCCCTTCTGCCTTATTTTTCATTTCAAAGTGCCTCCCAGAAATGGTTGAAACCCTATAAATATCCTGTCCACAGATGCGTTGGAGGAAGACACGGTGGTGAGAAGGGGTTCAGGGGGATTAGTGGTGAGTGGAATCCTTTGACCCCCACTGAGATGCTGGCGGTCCCTGCATGGGGCTCACGAAACGTCCACATCCAGCGCCAAGCTGGTTATCTCTGCTTTTTATCTGCAGACGGAAATGGGAGCAATACGTGCAAAATTAGCTCCATAAATAAATGTTGAGGGCTAATTGCCTGGTCGGCCCTGGCCCAGAAGCTTGCGGGATGCTCTCTCTTTCAACTCTGGTTGGGGCTGGACCAGGGTGTAGGAAACCTTGTGCCTTCTGTCTGCTGAGGAGGGCTCCAGTGGCCTCCATCCATTTTCCTGCTGGAGAAATATTTACTTTGTACTAATTGGTCTCCCTCTTGGCAGCCTTGGTGTAATGGCTGCGATTCTCTGACTCAAGTCTGAGTCCTTCATGGGAAGAAGGGAAGGTGACACAGGCAGCACAGCTCGAGGGTGGAGACCTCAGTGATCAGGGCACTTAATATTCTCGAATCTTCTCACCATGTGTCATTGAGTCCCAGAACAAAGACTGTCCTCAAATCACCGATTCACAAGTACTCCGCCTGGCATCCTTGCTCCCCTGAGAGAGATTTCTGACCCCTTGTGACACGGATTCCCTTGCCACAGGGCACCTCGCCTCAAAGGGTCATTTCCTAGAGGGGTTTTAAGTTTTTGAAACATTCATTATTTCATGGCACTTACGAAACAGTCCTCTTTGCTGGAGGAGAGCTGGAAACTGCAAGTGTAGAGGGGACTGGAAGTTTCCCACCATGGACCCCTCAAAGCCGACCCCGAAAACATCACCAGCTGGGAGCCCTTTCAAATAACCTTGCGAGTGTCTTCCGTCTCCAGTAACGTAATCTGCTTTTTTGCACTTACCGTTACCGTCTGTTCATTTTCCTTTATTAAAAACTCTTGGGAAACCATTTACATTGACTGTATCATCTTTCATTGCTTCGTTGCCCTTTATTGATTTGAGGACCTCTCTGTGCTGATGGCCATTGCGCTTGTTCTCAGATTTCATTAGCGCAAATGAGGTGGTGATGAGCATCCTCATGCATAGATCATTGTTTCCTTTTCCTGTTGTTTCTTTAAAGTAGATGATTCAGCCTGGCGTTACCGGGTCGAGGACGACGGACCCTCCATCATGCTTGATATGCACTTCTGAACTCTCTCAGGAAGTGTCCTCACGTTTGTGTCCCTGCCACTGCCGTCTCTGGCCACTCTCCTCGTCCCCAGAACAGACGTGAACATTTAAGACCATCTCTGCTTTTGTAACGTGTTGTCCGGATCTGCACTTCTGCAGCCACCATCAATGTCCAACACACTTTTCCTTTATGTGTACCACATAGCACATTTTGTATTGTTGCTATCTTAAAGCATTAGCTCTTGAATCAAATGATGGTAGTTGTATGGGGTAGACGGTTGGTTATGTTTTTCCCCATCACTAACTGATTGTATGACTACCACTTCCTGACTCAGCTCCCCAGTCCTGCCTGCATCAAAAGCCCACTTCTCTTCTCTTTTCTCCCTCTAGGCTTTCTGTCCTGCATGTGTCTGTCTGTCCTCGATTTGTATGGACCAGTGCAATGACCACGGGTCCTACCTCGCTGTGTTCTGACATCTGGCCTACTGACGAGATTCACACAGTGGCACATGGTTATTCCTTCTTTGTGTGTCTGTCCCTTTCAGCCCTGGGAGCCTCTAAAATTTTCTCCTTGTCCTTGATATTTGGCAGATCGCTCTGTCTTCTGTGAATTTGCTTTCGTTTCTGCTGCCTAGGATTTGAGGATATTTCTAAATCATAACACTTAGGTCTTCCTCCCATCCCAGAAAATATTCAGGTGTTGTCCCTGCAAATACGGCCTGTTCCCAAACCCCAGTGTTTTCTTTCTGGAGCCCTATTGGAGGCATGTTCAAACTTCTTTTTGCTTTCTGTGTCACTGAACTTCCTCTTTGTATTTCTTTATCTGTCTGTGTTGCTTGCTGCTGGGTGAGCAGACCTGTTTCCAGTCGACTCTTCCTCTTCCAGCTACATCATGTCTATTACTGAAATTGATTTTTTTTTTCCTTTTAAGTCTCTAACACCCAGGGTTTCCATTTGATTATTTTTCAAATTTCATGTTTGTTTCATCAACTGCCTATTTTTATTTTGCTTTCCTTTGGGTCTTGGAGTGTTTAAAGTACTTTTACTTTAAATCATTCCATGATGGATTTCCTTGAAATCAATCAATAACCATTCAGGTTATTCTGTTAAGTCTGGTTCTCTGGGCGTGAATTCTCCCACTTGAGAGGATAAGTTCTGTGGTGAGTCTCAGTTGACGCCAGGCCCACCTGAGTGACTTTCCATCTGTGATCTTGGTTTTCAGCATGGGGTTTCCACCCTGCCGGAGAGGAAGTGTGCACGTAGGCCTCACCCCTGCACAAAGCACAGCTGAGGGTCTTCTCATTTTATGAAAGTTTCCTTCTAGACCATGACCCGGGGCCAGGAACCCACAGATTTTCCTGCTCTGTTCGAGAATGGCAGAGAACTGCCTGATTTCTCACCTGCTAGATTCAAACAAGAGGAGCAATTCCCAGTTCTTGCTGTTGATGGGCACCTGTGGCCTCTGCCACCACGAGACCCCCACAAGCCTTTCAGAGCCCACAGCCCCAAGCCCCACTCCCTGCTGTAGTTGCAATTTTCTTCTTTACCTCTGGGAGCTGGAGAAGTCTTTTTCTTTTTTAACTTGCCACAGTTGGATCTTTATTTTATTTTACTTATTTGACAGAGATCACAAGTAGGCACAGAGGCAGGCAGAGAGAGAGAGAGAGAGAGAGGAGGAGGAAGCAGGCCCCTCGCTGAGCAGAAAGCCCGATGCAGGGCTTGATCGCAGGACCCTGAGATCATGACCTGAGCCAAAGGCAGAGGCTTTAACCCACTGAGCCACTCAGGCGCCCCAGAAGTCCCCTTCTTGCTTTCTATCTTGGTTCAGTATTTTAAGCTTAAATCAGCAGTTCTAAGTGTTTGGAGCAGGCACAGACAGATCTCCTGACTGCTGCATTCTTTAGAATGACCTGAAATTTACTGAACTACCGTGGATTGAAGTCTTGTATCTACGCCGGCTGGTCCTCTCCCCTCTTCTCCCCATCGGCCTTCCCGTTCCTTTCTTCTCCTCATCTGTTGAAGCCACTTCTTCCAAATGCACTAATTTTTGTGAAGTGAGACAAATCCTGGAGGAATTTTCCCTTGAATTAATTTAGGAGGAGCTGATATTTCTATGATACTTGGTCTTCCTGTCTAGAAACATGGTATAAGCCCTTCTAAGTGCATGCTCCCCTTTTCTTCATTTACTTTATGCCTTCTCTCTTCGTCCCCTCCCCCAACGGTCATTAGAATGTGAATAGCATCCTGGCTAATAAGTGATGGGTCCTCTTTTCTTTTTTTTTTCTTTCTTAAAGATTTTATTCATTTATTTGACAGACAGAGATCACAAGGAGGCAGAGAGGCAGGCAGAGAGAGAGGAGGAAACAGGCTCCCGGCTGAGCAGAGACCTGATGCGGGGCTCGATCCCAGGACCCTGAGATCATGACCCGAGCCGAAGGCAGAGGCTTAACCCACTGAGCCACCCAGGCACCCCTGGATCCTCTTGAAAATACTCAGGTGTTTTCAAACAGCCCAGAACATTTTCTTCTGTTAAAATCTTGACTTGATGGGGGCACCTGGGTGGCTCAGTGGGTTAAGCCGCTGCCTTCGGCTCAGGTCATGATCTCAGAGTCCTGGGATCGAGCCCCGCATCGGGCTTTCTGCTCAGCGGGGGGCCTGCTTCCTCCTTTCTCTCTGCCTGCCTCTGTGCCTGCTTGTGATCTCTGTCAAATAAATAAATTAAAAAAAAATCTTAAAAAAAAAATCTTGACTTGCCTTCCATTTTCTCTTTTTTTCCCATGGGTTGGATCTTTATCCTCTATCTTCTTTGTCTATCATTTCCTCATTCATCATTTTCTTATTCTACCTGTATTTTGTGAAGACACTGAAAGGCCTGTTTTCTTCACTGTGAACTCCATTTTCTGCAAGCGAGTGGTCTCCACTGCCTCATTCCTGGCTCCCCTCTCCCAGGGGGTGTGGACCCGGGGCCAGGGTAAGTGGTGAGCAATGGCTTTCAGGACATTCCCCCCTTACCTCACTGCACGGCTCTCAGAGGGGAGGCAGGCTTCATGCCTCACTCTGTTTTATCAGTCCACTTGCTTCCGCCCTACAATTTTTAGCAGCTCCTTAGGACTCCTAGGTGTCCTGTCCCTCACACCCACACTGCCCCCTGCCATCTCCAAGGGACCTCAGGGACAATATGTATTCCCAAGGAAACAACCTTACCAGAATCTCTTTCAAATGCCTCGTGTCCGGAAGATGGTGTCAAACATCTCTTTCCATTCTTGCTGAGGCACCTTTACGTTCTTGAAATTGCCTGGCTGGGCCTCCATGAGTTTCCCTTCCCCTGGACTGTAGACGCCCATCTCGCCCTGCCCACCTCCCTCGTCCTGAAGATCACACACACACACACACACACACGCGCGCGCGCACGTGCGTTAGAACTAACAAATAAATTCAGCAAAACTGAAGGGGTGCAAGGTCAACACAGAAAACTCAGGCGCATGCCTATACACTAACAAGGAAGCGTCCAAAAGTGATATTAAGAAATTAAGATATTAAGATATTTTTAGATAGATTTATCTAATTAAGATATTAAAAAATTAAGATAGTCCATGTGTAATAGTTTCAAACAGAATAAGACCAATAGAATAACTTAGGAATGAGTTTAAGCAAGGAAGAGAAGGACTTACACCCTGAAAACTACAGAATGTTGCCACTGACCTGCACACTTAGACACTGGACCGGTCTGACTGGTGATGGAGAGTCACCAGATTTGTACGCCTGCCCTCCCACCAGCCTGATCCTGGTCCTTCTTCACGTAATGGGACAGGAAGCACAAGTGTCATCTTGAAGACCAGCCAGGACCCTGTCTTCAGGGAGTGGCCGGCCTCAGGGCAGCTGCACTCACCCCTCTCTGAAGGGTGGCCCCCAGCCTTGGGAAGGAGCCCAATAAGGCTTCCAAAACTTCTGGTCAACTCTTGGGCGACCTCTTCAGTCATGCTGGGCCCTGATTTCCTCTTCCGCTGAGATTTTTAGGAAAGGGGATAATGGCTACTGATGTAGGAAACAAAGGCAGAAGAGAAACTATCAAGTTTCCTTACTACCTACAGTCCATTGTTAAGTCCTTGAACGGGGCAGAGTGACGTTCCCCTAGGGATATAACTGCCTCGTTGCTGATGCTTTGCTAACAGCAAAAGGCAAGCCTAGCCTGGCCCTGAGGATCCTGTAAGTCTACCTTAACATATAAAAATTCCTTTGGAAACTTCCTTTATCTCTAACCACCCCCCCCAAGATATATTTTGACAATCAACCCACAAGCATACAGCCCACTGATACACATCTGAAGAGTCTCATGACTAAGGTTTTATTTGACAATAATAAATGACTTTTTCCCCCACAACAGCTAGCTCCTCAAGGTCCTGGAAACCTGGCTTCCCAGTTCCTTAGAGACTTGCGCTCTCCCTAACCCCCTCCCAATTTAAAAGTATATAATGGGCCATTCCTCATGACTCTGGTGCAGCCCTTTCTGCCCCCGGGGTCCTTTCCCCATGCTTTAATAAAATCACCTTTTTGCACCAGAAATGTCTCAAAAATCTTTCTTGGCTGTCGGCTTCGAGCCCTAATGTTCTTTCCTACATCAGCTATTATTTTGATTTATTTCTCTTCAGTTGCAAATGTGTTATTTCCATTTAATGCAAAAACAATACGTGTTGATTGTTGAAAAAAATACATAAAATATAGATTTTTGTTTCAATGTCTCCTCCAGAATCCCACTTCCAGAAATACTCATTGTCAGCTTCTCAGAGGACTTCCTCCACTTCCTCTCCATTCCCTGTTGTTTCTCCGCAGCAGAGAGGTGGTCCCTGTGCTTCTAAAGCTCGTTTTGTGAATGCAAAACCACACTGTTAACACTTTTTCCTTTCACCAAATCCCCTCCTTCTGATGTCGGCCTAACTCTCCAGGTGTGAGATGGTGTATTTCTATCTCCTTTTATCTCAAATCAGGTTATTTCTAAATCTTTAGTGCTATAAACCAAACCATGGTGAACAACCTTCCAGCTACATATTTGCACACATTCTTGATTATTTCCTTACGGGAGTCTTTTAGAAAGAAATTGCTGGATTAAAGCAGATGTGTAATTGTACAGCTTTATTTTATTTTATTTTATTTTTAGGTCAAATTGGAAGGGCCATTTTAAAAAGTCAGTCCTATTTCCAAACAGAGAAGACTGGCTCATTACTTAGGACACCTGGCTTCGGAGAAGGCCAGGGGCCATGTGGCCACGGAAGGTGGATGCCATGGGCCAGATCTGACTCCTGCATGGGAACCCAGCCTGGACCAGAGTAGGACACTGCCGTGAGTCTCTCTCTCAGTCCATGACCTCTATCTTCCTCACTTGTGTTTTGTCTCCTTTCACCCAGGTGGTCTTAGCCACCAACAACATGCCCGCTCACCTGGGGGGCACCTCCCGGAAGACCAGCCCCGTCTGCCTAGACTCATTGAGACTGGTTCTTCTGGGGGTGTGTCACCCTGTGGCTTGAGGCCAGGCTGCTGTGACATTGGTCTCTCTAGGACCCCTGGTTCATGTTGGGGAAGATGAGTTGCCCAGAAGGAGGGAGTATGTTTCCCACAAAAGGGAGGAGGACTGAAAAGGCAAACAGACAGACAGAGAGACTCCCACAGCTGGTCCACATTTAGAATTCTTCTTTTCAGAATAACCACTCCTGAGTCAGTTCATTACATGAAAAAAGTTCACCAACGCGCTATTGGTGAATAGAGCCCGTTGACGTCCTCCCCCATGACCTACTGTTTCTCCAGTCTTTACCAAGGCATAGTTTATACTCTGTAAAACCCCTCCAATGAAGGATGACCTTGACACGCAACGTACAGTTGCATAACCAGCAGCACAATCAAGATATAAAACAATTACATCATCTTTCAAAATTCCTAAGCTACTTTTTTGAATCAAGAAGACACAACCAGTGGTTAATCAGAAAGCAAGATTTAGTTTTAAATATTTAATATGGAAAAACATACTTATGGGTATGCCCTCTTTACATTTACACTGAACCTGCTCACATGTGGGGAGAAAGTGTGTGTGTGTGTGTGTGTGTGTGTGCACACGCATGCGTAATGCCAGCAACACTAATTCAATAAAATCGCCTTCAAGAACCACCCAAGTATTCTGTCTCCTGCCAATGTGTTTTTCACAGTCCCATATCCTCGAAATGCCCACCCAGGTTGAGCTGAAAGTCCCTTTCTAGAACAGCAGGACGGGATGGGGGTTCAGCTCGGAGATGGGGAAGGTAATAGCGCCAGGAGAAATGTCACACAAAGTGATGGGGCGGTGGGGGGGGGAGGTGGGGGGCCTTGGTCAGGAGCCCGCACAGAGCAGGGCCAGGGCAGAGCAGGAGGGGTCCAGGCCCTCAGAGGGAGGGTGGACGATGTGGGTGGGGAAGGCAGAGTGAGGCTGGAAGGCCGGGGAAGCAGTGATGTTGGTGGGTGCAATGACCAGCTGTCCGCCCACTGCAGGGGCAGAGCTGGTCGGTGTGAATTTCTGGGTGAAGCCTTCTGGAGAGGAAGGCAGGGCCCTAGGAAAGTTCTTTGCCACCTTGGTTTTGTCTCTCCCCAAAGCACACGTGTGATCACACAAGTGACCATTCTCTGCAAACATCCTCCTCAGAAAGCAAAAGTGAAGTTGCAGATGCATCCAGAACATAACTACAACATCAGCGACCCCTCAGGTTAAGGTAGTGTAAACCGAGCCAGACTCAGATGATAATTCTGTGAACTCAGAGAAAGGTGGTATTTAAAGCTGGAAGGGAACAGACCTCCTATTCAATGACAGCACTAGAATCAAGGTGGGTGGAAGCTGGCAGCCTCCTAGCCCCCGGCAGGTGCACGCTCCACCATAGACTTGCACGCGTGGCTCGTTTGACCCAGGAAAGCCCAGCCTGGAATCCCTGCCACCAGCACGTGGAATCCCTGATAGGCTCATATCTTCCAAGAAAGCTGATGTTGATGGTTCCGTGTCTGCAAGGAGAAGGTTTCCTACCAAACGAACAACAAAATAAATGTCAAGCACAAAACATGTCCATGCAAACTCAGGGAAATTGTCTAAATTATCTTCTCCCATTTTTAGTTTTATAGGCATAGTCTGCATTCAGGAAAACTCGCCCTTTGTACTTTTTGACAAACCTCTACAACTGTGTAACCATGACCACAATCAGGATCTACATTCTGGTCCATCACAGTTCAAGTTCAGGATGAACTCCTCTCCCCACAGGGCTGGTGAAGGGCATGGTTCTGGGACCAGATGGCTCTGTTCTCATCCTGACCCTCCCTCTGGCAGCTGGGTGACTTTGGAAAAGTGACTTGATCTTTCTAAGGTGTCCATTTTCCCGGTTGCAGACAGAGATGGGTGTGGCAGGCTGTGTAAGGATTAGATGAGCTGCTCAGGGGAGCACAGGCAGCTGTGGGCACACACCACCTGGGCACTGCTTCCATCAGCTGTTGAGGGGGATGTCCTGGGTTCTCACACATCAGCCCTTCCAGGAGCCCTCCGCTCCCCGGATTCTGACTCTCCTTGAGCTAACATCAAGACCTGGGCATGTGGAGTGCTGAACAACAGAGCTAACTCTTCCACATATTTCCTGCATTCCAGGTACAATTCTGAGTATTTTATGAGACTGACTCATTTAATCCACAAAATCTACATGGTGAGCATTACTAAATATCTATTCCACAGGAGAGAACATGTATATAAAGAAAAGGCCACCTGCTCAGAAATTCGTAACTGGTAAAGTGTGTAGCTGGGGTCTGAGTCAGAGTCTGCATTTTTAACCACTACCTAACTCCTGTTTCAAGAGCAAGAACACCATGGAGATACAGAAGACAGGCTGAAAACCACGAACCTAGACGTTCATTTACCTCCAAGGAAAGATGGTGAGAAGAACCCTTTATAAGTCTGTGTATATCCAGCAACAACAAAAATAAATAATTAAAAACAAAAACAAAAAACAAAAGCAAAAAAACAAGTAATCCAATTTCAAAATGGGCAAAAGACTTGAACAGACATTTCTCCAAGGAAAATATGCAATGACCTGTGAGCACGTGAAAACATAGTCAATCTCACTAATCATTAGGGAATTGAGAATCAAAACCATGATCAGATGCCACAACTCTTGCATTGGGAGAACTATTATTTAAAAACAACAACAACAACAACAACAGAAATAAGAATCATTGGCAAGGAAAGGAGGAGGCTTGTGCGCTGAGGGTGGGAATGTGAACTGGCGTAGCTGTCATGGAGAACAGTCAGGAGGTTCCTCAAAAACATAAACATACAACTTCCATGTGATCCAGCAATCCCACTTCTAGGTGTATATCCCAGAGAATTGTAAGCTGGGGCTCAAAGACATATTTGTACACCCATGTTCACAATCACAGTGTTCACAACAGCCCAGGGGTGGAAGAACACTGGTGTCCATCAGTGGATAATTGGATAAATAAAATGGGACATAGACTAGAAGGTCATTCATCCTCAACAAGGAAGGGAATTCTGACACATGGCTGGACCTTGAAGACACATGATAATGAAAGGAGCCAGTCACGCATGAGAAAACACTGTATGATCACACTTGTATGAGGCACATGGAGTAAGTAAACGCATAGAGACAGATAATGGATGGCAGTGCTAGGGGCTGGGGACAGGGCTGGGAGTCAGTGTTTCATGGGGACAGAGTCTCTGTTTGGGAGGATGACAAAGTTCTGGAGATGAAGGTCATGATGGATACATGATGCCGTGAATGTATTTAATGCCCTTGAACTCTGTACTTGAACTGTAAATTTTTTTATGTGTATTTTATCACAATAAAAGCCATATAACATCAAAAGCCCATTTGCAAGTGACAGAGGGGTGGGAAGGAGAGGTTTTCAGTCACTCAGTTAGGAAGGACCATCTTCATCTTCTTCCCACCTTCTATACATTCGTCAGGACTTTAACAACCATAGGTCATTTTTACAATCAGAAAAATAACGAAGTTCATTTATTGACATCCCCTCACTTCCCACCTCTGTCTCCCTCACTCCTTTAGTACCTGCTTTTGTTCCTCTTGAGTACATGTCCCTGGAGGTGCAAAGGTAGTATTAGACCCATTTTTTAGTCAAGAAAATAGAGACTCTGAGAAATGCAATGAATCACTCAAGATCACCAGCAAGGCAGGAAAGCCCTTCAGGGGACCTCAGACTACCCCTGCCCTGCTTTCCTCCTAGACGCTGGAATCCCTGGTCCCCCGATCCAGCATCTTCACTACTGACCTGCAATATGTCTGTTTCAAGCCATCAGAGCCACTGTGAAAGCAAGGGTATGGTCAGTGTGACCGACTGTGTGCCAGACTCACCACCACACTAGGACCCAGGGCTGGTCTAGTTGGCCTGCCATACCTAGACCAGAGCCCTCTTCTGGCCTCGTCATCCAGAGAACTTGCGGACCTCACCCCATTTCCAAGCCTTCACACAGTTGGAATGAGAGGTGGGAGCCAGCTACCAAGTCCGTCCTCTTGTGATTTCCCGTAAGCCCTTGTGTGCATTTGTTACCCATTGTTGTCCACCTGACTCAGCCCAAGCCCTTGAGCCCCGCAGAGCCCCCAGGGCCAGATGTTGAATCCTGTCCTGGCCATGTAGGCACACCAATGTCGGTACCCATGGACTCAGTTGACCACCAACCACTGGACTCACGCTCTGCCTGCTGGGGATGGTCCTTTTTTGGGGAAATTGGGAGGATATAAAAATGTCCCATTTCTGGTGAGATTGGATTGGCCCCATTAAGAAATCCGTTCTTTGCTTATTCTTACCTCTTATAGATATTACCACCACAAATCAGTGTTCACAGTCACCTTTACACTCCATTCCCAATCATAACCTGTCATCCTTAGAGGTTTCTGTGCTATTTGGAGACACCTGCACACACACAGACACGTTGCGGTGATGGCTGGCCGTGTTTGCCAGGCTCTGCCTGTCTCTGAGCCATGTGCTGGGCTAGGCCGCCAGGGACCTCAAACAGCAGGGTCTGTGGGCCATCTCCAGACGCACGGCGTATCCCAGCCAGGAGAATCCCAGCCTGGGTGGTCAGGAGCCGACAAGCAGGGCGGCCACCAGCCGAGGACACTTGCTGGCCAGCCCTGGCCTCTTTCCCAAACTTGGCTCCTTTCCGGATGTTAGCAGCGACAACATCTCCCTCTTCCATAGAAAATGCAAGACCTGCCTTTTTAAAAAAACAAAAAACAAATAAACAAACAAAAAAAACAACTATCCTTTCCAGTTCCTATTGTCCAGGCTTGCGCTGGGTTAATCCAGATCTTTCTGAAGAGACCTCTAACCACGTTCCATTTCTGTAACCATCCTTGGCAGAGTTTCGGAGTTTCCCCCTTCTTCTTTTTTAAGTTGCAAATGCTTAAAATTCTGTTGGCCTTTGAGCTCCCAAGGGGATCCCCCAACTCCAGCCCCCATGTGCCGTTGCCATGGCGATCTCTCCTTCCCTTTAAAGTCTGGAATGCCACATTCCATAAGATTTGCACAGAAAGTTGCTTGATCATACGCAAAGGCCTGTCTGTCAGTCTCAAACATTCTGTATCAATAAACACACTCCGAGCCCCTCTCTCTGCCTTGCTGTAAAAATTCGAGCTTTGGGAGATCAGAGGAGTCCAGGAAAATAGAGCCCCCACCCCGGTATAGCACGATTGTCTCCTGATTCCTGCTCCTCCTGATTCCCGTGGCACGCTAGCACTTTACAGTGTTATTCCTAGGACCACGGTGTGCATTACCGAGCAGTGACAAAATTATACGTGTCATTAAACCCAGCACTGGGCTCCAGATATTGAATTTTACGCTGATGCTAAGGCCATTTCACATCTTAAAATATTAAAGCACGTTTAAATCCCCAAATAAATAAGTAACTTTAATTACATAAGGAACTGGATTTCGAGGAAATTATGGTTATTTGCTAGAGGAAAATAACCTCTAAGTTGTCTTTATGACTTAATGGTCAGTAATTCTTGAAAGAATATTCCCTTCTCTAAGCCTGTGTGCTCAAACGTTTTCTGGGACAGGAATAAGGCTAATTGCTCTCCAGTAAAAGACCATTCCCTATTTTGTGTTCCCTATTTCAGAGGGATGAAAATAAACAAAAGATACAATGTTTCTTTGTACGGGGAAATTGCTTTGTCAAAAGAAGAATTTCTGCAATCAAAATAAAGCACCAGGAATAGAACTGGTGTTTTGTTATAATGAAACAAAATTCCTCCGTTTTAAATAATGACGGATTTTATGTTTGTTACTAAGCAGAGACTTTTTTTTTTTTTTTTTTTTTTTAGATTTCAGGGGTCTGTCCTGCATTGTTTGCGACTGGGCTCACAGTGATATTAAACAGTGAGGTGTCAGCAACTGATTAAAGGCGAGAAGGGAAGCCCTGCTAATTACGCCGAGCCCTCCGATGGCCATCGGCGGCTGGACTGGCTGTCAGCCCGCACACCTGCAGCTTTACAAGGAGGAGCGGTGCTGGGGCCTAACCCGGGCAGCCCGATCTGGTAAGGAATCCTGGAAAAGTACACAAACGCGTTTTCCCTCACAGATAGAGGCACCGTGGCAGGGTTTTCAGATGTGGAAGGGGGTGGAAGTGGGGTCTCTCCAATCTGCTGGGAGCACTCGTGTGATCGAAATAAAAAAGGACTTAAACCCGGCTCTAGGGAGCTGCAAAGGCAGAGACCCACACGCCCGTGTGAGCAGGGGGAGCTCCTGGACAAAGGGACGACCAGTTCTCCATCAGCCAGGACTAGTTAAACACAGAGTCCTCGTGCATGAGGCTGTTTTGGGGTTCACCTCCCAGCAAAGAGCATCACCTGGCAGAGCGTGTCAAACTGGCTTCTATCACGAACACTCCCAGCACCTTACTTTCTCCTTCTAAGATACATTTTCCAGGCCGAGGCTCGGGGAAGAAGCAACTGTCCCAAGCCTGATTTCTTACAGAGTCTTTGTTGTGTAATGTGGATGGGCCAAAGACATTCGTGTTAAAACACTGTGGGCACGTGTTTTAGACAATTGTTGGAGTCTGCAGAGATTGTGTGCCCATAGGTAAGGAAGTACGCAGGTGTTGTGTGAGAATTGTGTGTGCTCCAGAATTAAGAAAATAATACTCGCGTCTAGAAATGTTTGGAAACAGAAAACACTATTTCTGTTGTTGGTGTAATGCAGGTTTTTTATTTTATTTTTTTAAATGTCTTATACCTTTAAAAAAAAATTACAGATAGGCAATCTCTCTGTCCTTCTTTTTCAGCTGAACAGATTCAGGAAAACCCAGAGGCTTGGAATAGACATTTTCAACAAAAATAACGCTGTGCTATGTCCGAAATGTGACCGTAACAATGGGAAAATAGAATGTAAATATATCCCCTTTCTTTTAGAAAACCCTGTGAAGAAAATATACTCAGAGTCATCAATATTTCTAAGCAAAATATGAAGTGTAAAGAGAGCCTTCAACAAAGCCAGAGATTTAAAAAAAAAAAAAAAAAAGGGAAGGGGGCAAGATAATGAAAATAAAATTATGCCTAGGCTGACATCAGATGAGTCAATATTTTACTCAGAGTTTTTGCTTCACTTTCGTGGTTGTGTTCAAGGGTTTGGAGGACTCAGATGTGGCCTGGGGACAGCGAAAGAGAAAGCTGTGTGATTGGAATGCGATCTTTTCCTGCACGATTTAAAATGACTTCTTATTTTTTTAATTTTTAAATTAAATACGAAGCTGTCTGGTGAGTCCTCGGTACCTTCTTCACAGTTAAAAAGCTAAAAGTTAAAATTCACTGAAGGTTCCATTTTGCGACCTGCAAGCTTCTAAGATCTCAAGCAAGTGGGCATTATAAAGTAATTTGAAAAAAACAATTCCATTACTACGAAGTGGTCTACGTTAAGTTGATTAGAAGTGAAGGAATTGCCAGGAGAACACATGTACAGGTTTAAAAAATAGTTTTTAAAAGACACAAGTGGGATATTCCTTAAGTAGAAACCTCAGAAGTTTGTTTTAAAAACCTTGTCGTGATCAGCCAAGGCTAGAGCTGAAAACACGTCCAGAACTGCTAAGTCACGGCGACCGTTCCCTCCTCCAGAAGCCTGTGAGTGCCCACCGCGCATAGGAAGCCCCTGGGTCCCACTGGAAATACTCCCTCCATGCCACTTTCATTTTCCGGAGCAGTGTGTTAGAGCTCATAAAGAGAGAATCATGGCTTTGTGGCTCATCACTGAGGCTTTCCTTAGCGTTACTGTTTTTCACCGCACTTGTTTGCAATTTGGGGAGCTTGACTGAACTTTGGGTAACCCTCTAACGTTCAGACTGCTGGTTTTCGGGAACCTGAATGGGCCCGGTACCCGCAGCCCAAGGTGGAGGGCTGGGGGCTGGCGCCTGGGGCTCCTGTCCCCACGGCCTGGGGGCCACTGTCCTAGGCTTGTACCCTAGCCCTCCCGGTGCGTGCTCAGCTTTCTGCGGCTTCTGCCCGCGTTTGCACAAAGGGTGTTTGGGGAAACTGTAGAGGAGGTGACATGTACCTATGCTCTGAGAGCTTCCAGGCACTGGAAGGCACAATAAGCCGGCTTGCTCCTAACACAGTGAGCCCGTGGCAGGATTTGAAAGAGGAAGTTCACTGAGAGCAGAGAAATGTGGCAGAGTGACAGCAAGGCCCCGTGTCAGTATGACTTGGCCTCACGGTGTAGGGATGATGGGGCAGTGGCCTGGTATGGTCCAGGAAGGGAGAGAGCCTCGGTGCCCGAGGGGTCTGGAGAGCCAGGGATGCAGGCGCGAACAGAAAGCAGATCGTTCTACAGGGATTTGTGTGAAAGCGTCTTTCTGCACTTGCATTCAGGGAGAACAGGAGGCCAGAGGTAAGGGACAGGGCCAGTCACGGACGGTTTTTGTTTTTGCTTTTAGGAGAAACAGAACAGTGTGCAGAGACAGGGGCTGAAACTTGTCCCTCCCACGGACCATGCCGTGTTTTCTCCGACTCTGCGGGAACAAAATCATTGCCACCTGCATTCCCTCTAAGGACGCCGGGTCTAATGTATTGGGAGTTGCTCGTTTGAAAGTCACCTTTTTAGCAAACCAGCAAGCTTTCTGTGTTTTCCAACCAGCTGGAGGGACATTTCTTTTTCAGGTTCTGGATCCTTCTGAATCCGTTCCGAAACTTCAAACAGATCAGATGATGGGCTTCTGCCTGCAGGAGTCTAGAAGGAGCCCAGGTGGCCTGGGGCACCATGACCTGCAGTGAGGGTCTCCCACAGGCTTGACCTCCCCGTTTGGGGGACACGCACCCACCATCAGAGAGAGACGTTATTGACAGTGCCCCGTCCCCCAGAGTCTGTGACAGCAGCCCTCCCCTCCAGGCTTCCCTAAAACCGCGCCAACTGTGGAAACACCCCGAGTGTCCATCCACGGAGGACCAGATGGGTAAAACGTGGAGGCACACAGTGGTGTGTGACTCAGCCTTGAAAAGAAAGGAAAGTCTCACACAGGCTGTGACATGGATGAGCCAGGAGGACATTGTGCTCAGTGAAATAAGCCAGCCACCAAAGGACAAATGCTACAGGATTCTGCTTACATGTGGGGCCTACAGTGGTCAGATTCTCAGAGACAGAGAGCAGAAGGGTGGGGTTGGGGACAGGATGGGAAGTCAGTGTTCCATGGGGACAGAGATTGTGTTGAGGAAGGTGAGAAAGTTCTGGAGACAGAGGCCAGTTAATTATACAGTTACGTGAAGATACTTAATGTCTTTGAACTGTACACTTAAAAATGAGTAAGATTGTACCTTTTATGTTATGTGTATTTTATCACAATAAAAAAGAAATAATAGTTTTACTTACACATCAAAATTAAAGCAAACAAACAAACAAAAACAACCCCCCAGAACTCATAAAGCACATGTGAGGCCACAAGGCAGCTACCAGTGGCTCCATCCGGCGAGTAAGAAGTGCCCAGAGAAGCAGAGACAGCAGAGAGCACCCAGATCTTCTCTTCCTGGGGCCCAGCCAGTGCCTCTTGGTGTGGTGGCACAAGCCCGTATCATCTGGTCCTGGCCCTTGGGCCCTAAGCCAGGCTGGGGAAGAGATGTTGAGGCTCAGGAAGAGGGCCCAGAAAGGGGAGAAGCAATCCACCTGCTCATGGGACCCTCAGGGCTGAGGTAGCACCGGAGCCCAGCGCTCAGGGCTCCCTGCCTACCCCTCGTCCCTGGACCGCTCTGCCCTCCCGCCTCCTGGGGTATCATGCAAAGGAACCCAGCTGTCTGGTGGCAGGAGCTCCTCCCAGCTCCTAGCTCGGGATAGAGCCATGCACTAAAGACTGATCCCCAAACAGTCCAGATTTCGCTGTGGGATCTGGGGGAAGTCACCCAGATTGGACTCCAATCTCCACTAACTTTCGCAAAAGGGGGATCCGAGCACGATCCTCTTAGAGATTCATTCTAGCTTAGACATTCTGGGATTTTGGATATCCAGAATGATCATCTACAGTTCTGAAATTTAAAAAAAAAAAAAGAAAAGAAAAAATCTACCGTTCATGTTATTTTTTCCACAACAGGAGAAGAATCCTGATGTAAGCCCTCACATGTTCGCAGTTGTGTGGAGGCAACATGGAGAAAAGACAAGACGAATCAGCCCCACTTTCCCTGAGAGCCCACTTCACTGCACGACTAGCCCCCCTGGTCACCTGCCCGGGGAGGTGCTCGTCACTGCGTGACCACCAGGGGGCAGTGCTCGCAGCAGATTTGTCAGCGCAGACCTGGGAGCCCCAGTGCCCTGGCCTGGGTCTTTCCCTGAGGCCTTGAGGGGGGGTCTCTCTCTGGGGGTTCAGCAGTGTCGCAAGGGAATGAGAAGGCCTATGGTGCTGGGGAGGTGGGGGTACTGAAGATCTGACACTGTTCAAGAACAGAACAGCTTGCAACCACTGCACAGGATCCCGGGAACAATGAAACTGACGATGGAACGCTTTAGGATCAGATCCTGCTTGTGCTACAAAGTCATCTAGGGGAGGAGGATCCCAGGCTTTAAAACTCAAATGCAGTGCACCCCAGGCTCACAGGCTCTGGGTTGATGTGTTTCAAGTCCTCAGAAGGGGCAGACCAGGTGGCTGGGCTCTGGGGACCCTCCCGGCTCACCTCGCTGCCAGGGTTCTGCTTTCATCCAAGTGTGACCTACAGACGGATCTGGAGCTGCTCTCCAGGGGAGTTGGTGGTGTCACAGACGGGAAACAGGAGAGCTGGTCTGAGAGGGGAGAGAAGCTGAAAGGCTCTACTTTCCCATGACACGCTCTGGGCTCTGCTCCATCCCCCAAGGGCTGTTTGTGTCCTGTGCCCCTCAATGAACAGGAAAGCTGCTCCTCTGGTTGGGGAATATGTCCTGTGTCCTGCCAGTAGGTTGATCTCTCCCCTTCAAGGCTGACACCTGCTCCCGGATGCCAGCTGCTTTGAAGCCCTTCACCAGCCTGCCTGGATGTCCTGCCACACCGGCTTCCCAGAACATCCCAGAGGTTAGAGTCCCTCCTGAAAGGCTGTGTCCGTAGTAGCTGATGAACTGTGGAGGTGGGATGCCAGACACAATGACCAGCTACTCCCCACGGGGTACTCTCCTAGGTTTTGCATTTGTGAAGACACTTGTTTTCAAGTTGACTAACATGTGATTTCCATGGCAGCTAATATTTCTGCCTCAATTTTCTCGTCCCTCACTCTTCGGATCCAAAGATGATCCGAAAGCCTTGACAAGACGCAGACGTCATGGATGAGAGTTAATGCAGCACTAGGTGGCTGCAGCCGCCCTTCACCCTTCTGTTACCAGTCAGCAACGTCCAGGGCTGCCCCGGGTGCTGTGGGGGGTAAGTAAACTGTGTTGTAGGTATGTGTGAGCCCACATTTGTTTATACACGCTTGTAAGTGCCCCCTGTTCATTTATGGATTAGAAAAATAGTTGTTCAAAGCCGAAAGCATGTAAGACAAAGTTATTCAGCCCTAAGGGTTTCGGAACAATAAACCCTACAGGCTCCTTGGCCTCAAGAGTGTCATCTAGAAGAAACAAGACCCAAATACAAATAAGTGTATGAGATGGTAGTTGCTTGCCTTACATTCGTGAAAAACACCTTTTGCTTGTTCCTTGTTTATTCATGTTAAATTCATGTTCTCATGTATTGATGTCATCGACATGTCTCAGGAACCACAGCATGCCCAGCACTGTTGCTGGCATGCTTTCTATTGGGCAAGGCAAGGCCACAACATACTTGAAGATCTTGGCATCTCCCTCTGGCCAAGATAGAGTCATAGGGACCTAGCTGTCCCTTCCACCTGAAGAAAAAGCAAGCAAGCATCAACCCCATAATGAAACAGCAAGCGTCAAGACACTGGGCTGAGGCATTGAAGGACCGTGGTCCTTCTGGGCTTGTGGAGAGAATGAGTGCCCCACATCCCAGTCTACTGCCTTGGGATTTCAGCAGAGGGTTGGGGGGGGGGCAGGCATGGCCCAGAGGACTCCCTGAATTGGGGAAATACTGTGGAGAGTGTGGGGAGTTCAAGTTAACCCCTTTTGCAGGGCAGAGTACCAGTCTAAATGCCCTGAAGTATTAGCTGGTTTCTGGTGTGTGTGAGAACTCCCAAGACCAGAGAAGAATCACCTCGAAGGTTTTAGGGCCAGCGTTGGGCACTCACACATGTCTCAGACACAGCCAGACGAAGGAGAGCCAGCACCTGTCTCCATCATGGAGAGTAAGCACCCTGGATAAAACAAGCCTCTGGTCCCACTTACAGGAAGGACCCAAGAAGATCAAACTGTTTGATCAAAGCATAAAAACCCAGAACAAAGCATAAAAACATTTACAGGAATACAAAATAGCCAGCACCCAACAAGAAGAAATATATCATATCTGGCATTCAGTCAAAGATTACCAAGCAGGCCAAAAAAAAAAAAAAAAAAGACAAATACTACCTATAATGAGGAGAAAAACCAATACACTGAAATAGACCCAGAACAGATTCAGATATTAGGATTAACAGACCCCCCCCAAAAAAAATGACAATGACATTCAAAAAGTTAGGTCCAGAGAGGGAAGTCATAAAAATTTTTGAAGAAAAAATGAAAATAATGGTAAATAAAATTTGACCCAAGAATGTCAATGGAGTTTAACTGTGAGAAAAGTACATGAAGGAAACCACACAAGTCACATCGGAGTCAAACAGCACAAAGCTTGTGATAGGAACATCTTACCAGAGGCTGGAGAAAAGTGGCATTTTCCGGACAGAGGAACAAAAACAATGTGATGACAGATTTCTCACTGAAACTTTGTGAGTGGGAGGATGGGGCGGCCACACATTTAAATTACAAAAGCCAAAAACGCCGTCAACCTAAAATTCTAACCCAGCTATAGTATCCTCAAAAATGAAGGTAGAAAGAAAGCCTTTTTTATTTTCCAGAAAAATAAAAGGTGAAAGAATTTATCAAGAGCAGATTCTAAACACAAGAAATGTTCCAGAAAGTCCTCCAGAAAAGGAAAATGAAGCCCTAATGGACACAAAGATCAACACAGAGGAGTGGAGGCCCCAGTACAGGTAGCTCCAGGAGTCTGAACATGAACCTTTCTCTTATGAGGCAAATCTCTCTAAAATAAAATTGACTGGAAGCAATAGCAACAAGTGTGTGTAGGTCAGATGTCTGACCGCGTGGGCACAAAGGCCAGGAGCAGGGAGGCGGGTGGCTGCCGCTGTCCAGTTCTAACCAGCGTAACCTCCCAGGAAGGTGAGCTCTGAAGTCTCTGAGATGTTTAATTTACCCCGAAAGCAACCACGAGCTTTGCATAACAAGGAATTATAACCTAATGTGCCTCATAAGAGGATAAAATTTGATCATAACTATTCCAAAACGGGAGAATAAAGAAGAGATTGGGCCAATGGAGAGCAAGAGGCAGGATGACAAGCATTAAGTACTATTTGTCTAAATGCCTCTGTCGAAGGACGGGTGCTGCCACGTTGGATGAAAGGAAGGCCCAGACCATGCTGCGTGGCAAGAAACAACCCACTTCAAATAGAAAGACACAAATGGGTAAACAGTAGAAGGTTGGGAAGCACCCCGATTTATAACCAGAGTGGGGATGCTAATTTCCAACAAAGTAGATTTCAAAACGAGGAATACCCCCAGGGATAAAGAAGGCAATTTCATTTCAGTAAAGGAGTCAGTCCGTCAAGAAGACACAACAACCCTAAATGTTAAAGATGGTAAGAGAAGAAAGGACTATTGCAAACCACTTTATGCCTTCCATTTAGTGGCTGGGATGGCCTGGCCCAAAGAGAGAGGCTTGGGCGGCAGAACGCGGTGTCTCCACTCACCCAGACGCTCTCTGAGGTGAAGTCCTCTTGGACACCGGTCTTCGCAGGTGGGGCTGCGACACATCCCTCAGCCCCCCAACTCTAGATCCCAGAGGATGACTTGACGGAAAACCACTGGGCCTTTGTAATCGTGGAGGTTCCGGAAGATTTGCCCACAGAACACTAGAAAGGATTGCTTGAGATGTGGAGAGCATGCTTTTGGAAATTACAAATGGCTGCAGACAATGCTAGACATGAGTTAGTCAGAGCGTGTCTCCGGCAGTCTCAACATAATCCAGGACAACAGAGCCCTGTAAACAAGCAGTAGGCAGGTCATGAGTACACGCTGCTCCTCCTGAGCCCCACAATGTCTTGTTCTCAGCCCTAGGCCAACTTCATCCTGACCTTGAACTCTGACCTTGCCTTTGTCCTTTCCAATTACAGTGCTGTTCTCCCAGGCCTATCCAGCCAGATTATGGTGCTGTCTCCCTTTGGCTCCACCTCTGGTCACTAAAACCTGTGTCTAGGCCTGCCAGCATCTGGTCTCACTGTTTCCCCCACACGCCAGGTGTGTTTCTATATCTTTACTGTTGTGGGGTGCTTCACAACCTTCACAACCTTGGGAAGGTGGTGCTTCCCAACCTTCTACTGCTTCTTCCTTTCTTCCGTGCGCGGTGGGCTTCCAGCTGGTGTGCTGGAGCCCAGGCCAAGTCTTGTCAGTTTTATCCTCCCTGCTTTCAGTTAGGTACTATCTTGAGATGCTGTGGCTCAGGTTCCAGGCTGGGTCAGTCCACACAACTGCATGTGCAGGCCTGCCGTCCAAGTTCAAGGGCATTCACCTGTCTGAGCCTAAAGCCTGGGCTCAAACCCGTTGCTCCAGGAATCCCTTCAAAGAAGGACCTGAAGTCACCACTGCCAGCCATCAGGTTCCATCCTTGGCCCCCGTGACTGTGAGACCCACCGGACTCGCCCTTCTGTCCAGAGCTTGACTCAACAGGAAAGTAGAAACTTGTTTTTTGGGGGGTTCTCTAGGAGACCCGTGACTGTGCCGACCAAGCTCCCCAGAAGGACTGCACAGGGGTTTGTAAAAAGCCTGTGAGGGTTGCACGCTTCAGCCCCCAGATGAAAAGGTGTCCAAGAGGGGCAAGACGGAGGAGAGCCCCTGCTCTGGGCATAGTAGACAGAGACACGGGAGTGAAAGCTCAGGAAGGGTTTTCTCAGTCCAGATGAAAAGGAGAGCATCTCAGGTGAAGCAGGGAGATGGGGATTGTTATCCCGTGTCCCACTGTGTCTTCGGTGGCACTCCCATATTGGGGGTTGGTCTGTGCTAACCCACAACTTCAGTGGCACTCCCATCTTGGGGGGGGAGGTCTATGCTAACCCACAACTGCTCTCTCAGATACCCCCTTCCCGAGTGCTTTCAGAGGGGAGGCCAGAGATGGCTGGGTCGTCTGTTGGGACAGGGGAGAAGCCCCTTCCCTTTCCCCACCCCCAGCACACCCCTGGTTGGGGCAACCCTGCTCAAGGCTGAGCCTGATGGCCAGGCCGGGCTGGAAGCTTCCAGAAGACCAAAGAGCCAGCCCCGTGGCCCCAGGGAAGCAGGAGTGACTCGGGCTAATTTGTCCTGGCAGGAAACCAAATTAGCCGGAAACACCAGGCGTGTTTTTCATTAACCACGCTGTGCAGCCAGAGACCCGCGTGGGATGCCCAGGAGCCCCGACATTTCCCGCCCGGAAGCCTCTGGCATCCTCCCCACTCTGGGCTGCAGAAAGTTGTTGGCAAAAGACACAGATTTCCTAAAAGAATGCAAACTGTCGACATGTGACTACAACACAGACAAGGGTCCAAATGGATGGGGGGCTAGGGCAAGTGTGACAACTGCGGCTGACCCTCTGTAATGTTCTGCGCCATCTCAGACTTGAACCAACAGTGCCCGGTGGGCCTCAGGCAGGAACACAGGCGGCAGACACTAGGGCTGGGGCTCCGGCCTTGGCCGATGGCACCGCACAGGAGTCGAGGACCAAGGGGCACACGGCCGGGGTCAGCCTATCCTGGGAATGAGCAGGAGGAGACTCACACAGCGACACACATGTCACAGCTGGATGTCCCAGGCCCTGGAGGTCAGGGGTGGTGGCGGGTGAGGCCCTTCAAGCCTCTGAGCCCTTCCCACTAGCTGGTCTGACGAAGCAGAGGGGACACTTGTCTTCCTGAAAGGTCAGAATCCTGCCCCACGCAGTCCACACTTGGAAACGTGTCCAGGGGGGGCTGGGCAGGGAGTCTGAAGTATGTTAGGACACAGGGAAGAGCCATGAGGCAGGGAAGGAGCCACAGGCAGCAACATCAGGGACCGGAGCTCAGGGCGAGCTCGGCTGTTAGGATCATTGGTGTGTGACGCTTTTAACCCAAACACTCTCCATATGGCTTCTTGATTGGCTGTGATTTCTTCTGAAAACATTTATAGTCTTTTGAAGTATTCATAATTGTATGGGGGCTGGGGCAAGGGGCTCCCTTTTGGCAGTGGTTAGCAGCTTCCACGGCTGAAATTAGAATTTGGCGTGATAGCCGGAGTGGGAGGAGTCCTAGGCCAGAGGTCAAATTCCACTTGCTCGGTAATGAACGCTAATGAAGTGATCAGAGGCTCTGTGTTCCAGGAGAAAGCCACGGCCCGGGCAGGAGAGCGAGTGGGGCTGGTGTAGAGGGAGGTGGAGTGAAAAGCGTTATGTGCACACAGGTGACAACCAGCCCTGCGCCTCCCAACACAGGAGAAAGGTGTGAGCGCCTTGGTCCTGGTGTCTCCGTTCACTCAGAAGGGAGTGGCTCGTGGAAACCACGGAGCAAATGAGGTTTCCGATTAAGCAAGGGAAAGTCTTAAAGCTCCCTTAATCCTTTCTTTAATGAAACCAAGTGATAGGGTGCGATCCCAGGGCCCTGGCATTCTGCAGCAGGTGTTTTCCTCATGAAGATCTGGTGCTGACGCCTGCCCAGTGGGTGGAAGGAACAGTCCCAGGCCATTGTCCTGGACACCTGCCCCTAGCCCAGTACCCGCAGCCTCTCCCAGCCCGTTCCGCTGGGGGAGATGGCTGGGATGGGAAAGTAGGAAAAGCCCGAGCAATAGCCCCTGAGCCAGAAACGCAGCCTGTAATGGGTTGAATTCTGTCTTCCAAATTCGTATCACCCTTAGTACCGCGGGGTGTGCCCTTCTTTGCAAGCAGGGTCATTCAGATGCCATTAGGTTAGTAAGTGACTGTAAGGCCACACTGAAGTGGGGTGGGACCCGATCCCATGCAACTAGTGTCCCCACAGAATGGGAAATTTGGACAGAGACACAGCCACAGGGGTAAGGCCGGAGGGGGAGATGGAGGCAAGGGTTGGGTGTCATGTCAACAAGTCCAAGACCACCAGAAGCAGGGGGGAGGCCAAGCCCCAAGGGAAGCCCACACTTCAATCTTGGATCTGTGGCCACAGGACATCGAGATGGCAAATGTGTATTTTAACCGCCCCATCTGTGGAGCTTACAGCAGCCCCCAGATACTTAGGCAGGCGTTGCAATGGGAGAACTGCTTCTGGGGTGTCCAGAGCTGACCATGGGACAGCACCAGGCACCCTTTTGCTCAGTGGGGTGGGGTATTGAGAACAGCTGCCACAGGGAAGCAGTAGACCTTGCCTGCGGGGGTCCAGCACCCACCACACACACACACACTGGGCAGCAGGAAGCAGCAGGTCCACAGCCTGCTAGGGGTTGGGGGGCATGCCCAGAGCAGGACTGGCTCATGGCCCGAGCTAACCAGGTCAGCAGCATCACCTGCCATCCCTGCTTTCCGGAGCTGTGGCTGGACCTGGGCACCGGGTCACCCCCAGGTCCCCACACAAGCCTGACAGGGTCACCATGATGCCTCCACCTGCCTTCACCATCCACCCTACGTTCAGATGAGTGGCCCCGATGGGCAGTGTCCAGATGGACTCACCCCAGAGCCCCATCTGGGGTGGCCTTTTTCGGGGAAAGTGCATGGCCCAGGGGACCAGGTGCGCCTTCTGGTCCTGACTCAGCCTTGGTCAGACCCACCCACGACACATGACCCGCAACCACCCTCCAAAGGCATGGCCCGCATGGCCCTCCTCCCTGGCCCAAATGCCTGGGACAGCTCTGCCCTCCGCAGACACCCCTTGTCTCCCTGCTCAGCTGGCCGCATTTGCCCACAGTCCATCTCCCCCATCGGCTCAGGCCCTCCCCAGTACTCACTGCCCCTCCCAACTGTTGCCAGTCCTTATGCAGAGCCCCCATCCTTCCAGAGCCTTCTGTAGCTGAGGGCTTCTAGACAGGGAGCTCCCGGCGAGGCGGGCCCGGCCAAGGCTCCAGGTCTGTGCAGACAGCCCTTGTATTCCGAGTGGCTCCATCTAAGGGCTAACGAGAAGGCGCTCCTTTATTACAAGATCTCTCTTTCCCCTTTCCGCTGTCCTGCCATCCGTTTCTCAGTCTCACCCTGTTTCTTTCACAATTTAACAGATCATCTTTGTTTGGGGGCCGGCTTCCAACATCCACAGGGGGCTTTGGCATCTGCCCCCTCCCTGGGCCCCGGGCCCTCTGTGGCAGGCCCAGCAGCCCCACTGGCGGCTCCCCCTCCCACCCAGCTCTCTTCCCTCTGGGTCTACAGCCCCTCACAGTGACAGTGCTGGGACTCAGCACGCACACTGCGCAAGGTCAAAGGGACCCGGAGGAAACTGGTGATGGTCACCCACTTCCCCTTCGGGGGCCTCAAGCACCTGTTGGTGCCTTGAGCTTTTCCTTGGCAACACATTCTCACTGTGCATTCAGATGGGGCCGAAACTGACCCAAACCTGGGAGTCTCTCTCCCCCAGATCACTGCTGCCACTGAGCCACGTGGTCACCACTGCCCATCAGTCCAAGTACCCACGAGGCCACCGCCCATGCAGTCTTATTTTGTTTTAAGCATGGGGCAGCAATTCATGGGAAAGTGGAAAGGCCTCGGCCTCACTAGAACGAACAACCCAGCAGGACCCAGAGGACAGGTGTTTATCACAGGACAGGCATCCTCAAGTGATGGGAATGCCCAGGGCCCGAGGGAAGGACAGCAAAGGTCAAGGCTGAGGGAAATGTCCCTGACTTCACACCGCTCTCTGAGCTGGGGGTCCCAGGTCACTCTCCTCGATCTCTATGGAACAGAGCACCCCCATGCCCACCCCTACAGGGGAAAGCCGCGGTGTGCCCAGCTAACTGGGAGCAAGAAGGAGCCTGTGCCCAAGACAGCTGGCAAGGGTCAGAGATGGCACTTTGCCCATGAACTCAGAGCGGGACTCAGGATCAGAACAGAAAATCAATTGCCTTTTTTAAAAAATTATCTTATCTTTTAAAAATTTTTTTTAAATTTATTTTCAGCATAACAGTATTCATTATTTTTGCACCACACCCAGATTGTGCTAAGATACACATAAAATTTACCACCTTAAACATTTTCACCAGTTCCACCGCATCAAATACATCGACGTTGCTGTGTCCATCATCACTACCCATCCAGAACCTTCTCATCTTCCCAAACTGAAACTCTATCCCTATGAAACACCAACTTCCTGCCCCCCTACCCAGCACCCAGCACCCACTCTCTGCCTTCTGTCCCTATGAGGGTGACTGTTCCAGCAACCTCACGTAATCAGAAGCATATCATGTCTATTTCTTTGTGCTTGGCTTACTTCCTCGAGGCTCACCCAGCCTGGACCCCAAGTCGGAAGCTCTGCTTCTGGAGGCTGAACCACACTCTATCATGCGTGCCTGAGACCTTTGATTTAACCACTCAGCTTGTGGCTACTGTGAATAATGCCACTGAGAACATGGGTGTGCAAATCCCTCTCAAAGAGACCCTGCTCTAAATCCTTTGGCATGTATACCCAGAAGGAAGATTGCTGGATCATATGCTAACTCTACTTTTTTTAATTTTTTGAGAACATGCCAAACTGTTTCTCATAGTGGTTATACCCTTTTATCATGGTTTTGATTTTT
This sequence comes from Mustela erminea, assembly GCF_009829155.1. Taxonomy (NCBI): domain Eukaryota; kingdom Metazoa; phylum Chordata; class Mammalia; order Carnivora; family Mustelidae; genus Mustela; species Mustela erminea. Next base: position 44,643,879 of record NC_045621.1, on the reverse strand, counting down.
TAATTTATACCTCAATTATACCATCATTCTGTTAGGCTATTAATATTAAGCAATTCATACAAATATTTTTTCTCAGTTCTAAGACTTTCTTTTTAGAACTATTTTAGCTTCACAATAAAATTGAGAGAAAGGTACAGAAATCTCCCATGTACTCCTGCCTCCTCATCAGAGGAATTGATGAACCTGCATTAACACGTCATTAACCCAGAATTCCATCATTCACGCTGGGGTTCACACTTGGTGTTGTACATTCTATAGGTTTGGATAAATGTGTAATGACGTGTGTCTATCATAATGGTGTCACTGCCCTAAAAATCCTCTGCGCTGCACCTATCCGTCCATCCCCCCGTCCCCAACTCCTGCAACCACTGACCTTTCTCTGTCTCACTAATTCTTCTTTTCCAGAATCTCCTGTAGTTGGAACCATGCTGTATGTAGCCTTTTCAGATTGGCTTCTTTTACTTAACAATATGCATTCATGTTTTCTCCATGTCTTTTCATTTGCTGGCTCATTTCTTTTTAGTGTTGAATAATAGTCCATCATCTGGATGGACCCCAGTTTTTGTATCCATTCACTTAACACACATCTTGATTGCTTCCAATTTTTGGCGATTACAAATGGAGCTGCTGTAAATGTCTCTGTGCAGGTTTTTGTGTGGACACGAGTTTTCAGTTCATTTGGGTAAATACCAAGAAGCATGATTGCTCAAGTGTATGAGTGTATTAACTTTTGTAAGAAACCACTAAGCCATCTTCCCAAGTGGTTATGCCATTTTGCATTCTTGCCTGCCATGAGTGAGAGTTCTTGCTGCTCCTCTTTCTCTCCAGCATTTGGTGGTGTCAGTGCTCCAGATCTGCCATTCTAGAAGGTGTGCAGTGGGGGACTCAGTGGGTTAAAGCCTCTGCCTTCGGCTCGGGTCATGATCCCAGGGTCCTGGGATCAAGCCCTGCGTCGGGCTCTCTGCTCAGTGGGGAGTCTTCTTCCTCCTCTCTCTCTGCCTGCCTCTCTGACTACTTGTGAGCTCTGTCTGTCCAATAAATAAACAAAATCTTTTTTTTTTTAAAAAGGGCTCATTTTTCAATCAGGTGCTTGTGTTCTTATTGTTGAGATTCAAGAGTACTTTGTACATATGGACCAAATGCTGTCAGAAGTGTGATGTTTTTATTGCATCCACTTTGGTTAACTTACTAACAAATTTTTAATAAATATTATATTTCAGCACAAAACAGTTATTTATAGATGTGGATTACATATTGACTTACAATTTATTTTTCCTGGCCAGTTTTAAACTAAATTTTTAAGTCTCTCAGATTTTCCTAACCCCAAATTAAATTTATAGCCCTCTTTTTACATGTTAATCTTTATTTACTATAAGAAAGTCCATTTATTTGGATCACAATAAACACCCTGTAATTACTATGTTGTTACAATGCTCTTAAGCTGATTCAATTTATGACTTGACAATTTATGACAATTTATCACTTCCATAACTTTTTAAAAATTATCTTATCTTCTTATGGGTTCCTGGGTTTTTTTGGTAACAAATCATTTAAGGTTAAATCCATAGAAATTGTAATAGTTGGTCAGACTTCTGCTTCCAGTCAAGACAGGTTAACGGGGACTAGATTTGTTTCCTGTCTGAAACAGCTAATATCCCAGATAAAATACATGAAGCAATGGTTTCCAAGACATTAAATATCAGTCAATGAAAGATAATGACCCCTGAGAGATGGTAAATAAATGAGCAAAGTCCCACAGTTGCCCAGTTTACGACCCAGGGAGGATTTATAGACCATGGTGGGAGGAGAGGGAGCCCAGGAGTCTGAGGTGAGAAGGTGAAGCTGGATGTCTGGGAAGTCCAAGATGGCTAGAGTGTGCACGGCAGAATGCTATAGAGGAAAGAGCTTCTGAAAGAGGGAGGGAGAAGAAGAGGGAAGGAGAAGAATGGAGGGAGGGAGAGAGAGAGAGAGAAAAGGGATAAGGGGAGAGGGAGAATAAAGGGGGAGAGGGAGAGAAGAGGGAGTATGCAGAGGTGGGGGAGAGGAAGAGGTAGAAGGAGGGGAAGGGGAAAAGGGAAGAAGAGAGGGAAGGAGGTAGGGAGAAAGGGGGAAGGGAAGAAGGAGGGGAGAGGGAAGGCTAGGAAAGAAGAGGAAGATGGAGGGAGGGGGGAAGGGAATAAGTAGAAGGAGGGGGAGGGAAGAGGGAAGAAGAAAGGGAAGAAGGAAGGGAGAAAGGAAGGAAGGGGTGGGGGGAGCTTCAGAATTTGGCCATGGGTCTTCCTCTGAGTCTTGAGCTGAATACTGGTCAGTGCTTGCATGTAAGGGAAATGCCAAGGGACAGGAAAACCCATCTGTGAGACTAGAGTAAACCACAGAGCTTGACAGAGCCAGGAATGATTCCTATTGTCATCAGCCAGCAGAAAAACCTCAAACATCATGAAGAACTAGCAAGAGTTTGCAGAAGGGGTTTGCCTTGGTAGCAGGACAAAATTAGCCCAGAATCAATGTTGATCTGGTCCTGCCTAACAAAGCTTGAAAACAAAGCTCAAATGGAGCAAACTGCTTACGTGTCATTTAAGCATGCATCAGAACAAACCCAGTAATTCTTCCAAGAATACACAACAAGGTGAACTGCACCATGTGCGGCATCCAATCAAAGACTACCATGCATGTGAAGAAGCAGGAGAACACAACCCATATAAAGAAGAAAAAGCAATCAATACTGAATCAGAAATTACATAGATTACACCATTAGTGGGCAAGGACATGGAAGATTGTTGTAACTGTGATCTGTATATTCACAAAGCTACAGGAAAGCCTCGACACAGAAGTGGAAACAGGGAAAATAAAAATAAGACAAAATTGAACTTCTAGATATAAAAACAGTGATATCAGAGACAAATAATGTACTGTGTGGCACAGAGGAAAGATTAGACATAGCAAAAGAAGAGATCAGAGGAACATGAAGACATAGCAGTAGAAAGACTATAGGAAGTAGGAAGACTGAGTATAGGAACAGAGCATCATTGGGCTGGAAGAAAAACCTCTAACAGCCCAAGAAACACTTAATTGGAGGCCTCCAGAAGAGAGGAATGAGAAAGGGAGATAGAAAAAGCATCTGAAGAAATAATGGCCAGAATTCTTCCAAATTGAATGAGAACTAAAAATCCATAGATCCAAGGAACTCAATGAACTTCAACCCCTAGAAATATGAAGAAGATATAAATTGCTTAAAACCAGTGAAAAGAGGAAGTCAAACTCAGCTGGAGAGAGAAGACACATGGCATGCGGAGGAAGAAAGAAAAGAATGACAGTAGACTTCTTGTCAGGAAAAAACAGACAAGCCAGAGAGAGAGAGGAACAACATATGGTTATATAAACCATAGTAGAGTACTGGGAGAAAAATTCTCAACATAGACTTCTATACCCAGCAAAAGTATCTCTCGAAGACAAAGAGGAAATAAAAATTTCTGTAGATACACAAAAGCTGAAAGAATTCACCAGATCTGAATTATGCAAAAGTTGATGTTTCTTTCAGTCAGATGGAAATAAGTATCTGCCAAAAGGAATAGAGTGTCAAAAATGGTAATAATGTGCGTAAATATCAAATTTTTTTTCATTTATTTATTTTCAGCATAACAGTATCATTATTTTTTTCACCACACCCAGTGCTCCATGCAATCTGTGCCCTCTATAATACCCACCACCTGGTCCTGGGAAAACTGGGCAGCTATATGTAGAAGAATGAAACTCGACCATTCTCTTACACTGTACACAAAGATAAACTCAAAATGGATAAAAGACCTCAATGTGAGACAGGAATCCATCAGAATCCTAGAGGAGAACATAGGCAGTAATCTCTTCGATATCAGCCACAGCCACTTCTTTCAAGATATGTCTCCAAAGGCAAAGGAAACAAAAGCGAAGATGAACTTTTGGGACTTCATCAAAATCAAAAGCTTCTGCAGAGCAAAGGAAACAGTCAAGAAAACAAAGAGGCAACCCACGGAATGGGAGAAGATATTTGCAAATGACAATACAGACAAAAGGTTGATATCCAGGATCTATAATGAACTCCTCAAACTCAACACACACAAAACAGACAATCATATCAAAAAATGGGCAGAAGATATGGACAGACACTTCTCCAATAAAGACATACAAATGGCTATCAGACACATGAAAAAATGTTCATCAAATATTATTTTTAGTTATTTTCATGTCTTTAACAACACTGAGACTATATCATGGGTTTATAATAAATGTAGACATGAAATACAGGATAACGATAGCACAAAGCCTGGGAGAAGAGAAACAGAAGTCCATTGCCGTAAGATCCTTCTCCTCTGTGCAAAAAGTGGTAGAAGAGCACAGAACAGTACAATAAATACTATACACCCTAAAATAACAACTTGGACTCACGGCAAAACATCAACAAAGCAGATAAAATGCCATCATGTTCAACACAGAAGGAGAGAAGTCAGGTACAGTTACATGGTAGTCGAGGGTCGGGCATGTGGAAGTTCTCAGCCGATTGCTTCCATTTGCCCAGGAAGTAAAAAGAAAGTCATCATGGGAGGAAAAGCATTCAGGGACTCACCTACTGTATGGTTATGGCTATCTACTCCTGCCAAGCACTGACCTAAGAACCTAAGAAGCAAATGAATGATATAGACATAAATCCTTGCCCTCAAGCTGATGGTGACTAAATGCTAGGAAGGCAAGAGAAGCTGGGTAGGGGGACAAGGAGTGTTGGGGTCGTGCCTTGCTCCCTGTAGAGCTATGTGGGAAATGGGTTTCTTGCATGGCTGGGGAAACAAGAGAGCAGAGCTTGCAAGTGCTTCCGGGTAGATGGAGTGGTCAAAGCCACGACAATGTGTATGGAGGGGTAAAAGGCAGGAAGGCATGAGGCAGTGAACCCCTCCTTGTTCCTGCCAGTAGTGTGTGGAGGCTGGAAAGGGGAGTCTTGGGCAGAATTCATGGAGTTTCCAGGCCATCTGGACTCTGCTGGAGGAGAGAAGGAAGCTGAAAAGAGTTAGTGGTGTCTGAGAACCAGGGAAGTAGTGATGAGTGAAGTCATTGTTCAGGAGCAGGGAGTGACCAGAGCATGGAGGAACATTGCTGGGTAGCCTCAGGGCCCTTCAGGCATTGATGGGGGTGACTGTGGACAGGCCCATCAGCCTGTGGGAGTTTCCTTGGACACATGCCTCTGTGGCTGCACCAGGTAAGAGGTGACGGTCAGTCGGTTTTGTTAGTAAGGACAGTGATGGGGTAAAGGGCAAGAGGGGTAAGCAAGGCAGCGATGATGGTGGATGGGCTGTGACATCAAGGCTGGGGAGGGTGACAGCAAGGACATGGGAGAGCAAGGACCCATGGATGGTGATGGGAGGAGTGGAACTCAGGCCCCAGCACTAAAACCAGTGCCCTACAGAGTGAGCTGGAAGGAGCCAGGTGGGAGTGGCCCCTGGGGTCCTTGCCACTGAGACTGGAAATGACCAGGCTGGGTAATGACAATGAGAATCCTGGTGACATGGGATCACTGAGGGACAGAAGACTGGTGAAAGGTCTTCCAGGAGAGAGAGGTCTATGCAGAATCATCCCAAGGCTTGAAAGAGCCAAAGAAAAGGCCAACAAGCCCTGCTTGACAGGAAATGGTCTACTGGGGCAAATTATAGATGGAAGCATGTCTTACGTGGCCACAAGACACAAAACAGCGGATCTCCACAACCCCAGCTTCTACAGCCCTAGACGTGTGCCTGTGGGGGCCCAGCCAGCCTCCACAAGAGAACAGCGTGTCCTAGTCTCCCAACACATGGAGGCCGTTATGCCCCAAGGATGTGCTTCAGGGTGTGGCCAAACAGAAAAGAAGGAATAGGCCGGGCCGGGGGGTGGGGGTGGGCGCTGGATGGGGAGGCTGTGAGCAGGAAGGCTTCACATCCCTGAGTGGGAAGGGGAGGGGTCATCGGAAACCCAGGTCCAGTTACACTCACCTGCAAGCCCAGCCCCGCCTCACACAACTGTGCAGGAAAACAGGAAACGACTTCCCCAGCGCGACGCTAAGACCCTGAGCCACTCAGCCCCACGCACTGAAGGTGAAGCTGGCTTCTGCTCAGAGAAGCTCTTCCAAGAGTCACCCTGACCCTCAAGTAGGAGAATTTGAATGAATCGTCCCAGCCTCTGAAAAATGAAGGTTTCATAGCCTGCCTCTCAGGAGTGCCGTGAGGAAGTTCAAATTAACAGACCTCAGGGATGCCAGGATTCTGATATGAAAGAGCTCTCCAAATCCTAAGAGAAGGTGGTGTGTTGTGAACGTAAGGAAACAGGGGCCACCCAGGAGAGCGGGAGAGGGAAGGGTCTGCAAGGTGAAGGAGCCGAGCAGACAGCGTAAGACGGAATTGTGCCTCTTCCCAAATCTGGGTACCTCTGCCCTCCCCGCTGCCCCAGAGGGACCACAGCCTGGAGCAGGGTGCCTCCAGACCGTGTGCGGTGATGGTCTGCCGGCAGTCATTCTGGGACACAATTGTGCTTTCAGGCTTCCCTCAACTCTATTTCCTCCAGGACAGGGTGGCCAGAGCTGCATGATGAAGGGATTTGGGGGTGAAACAGAGGAGGAATTGAGCTAAACAGAGCAAAGCCAAGCTGGCTTCATTCCAGGGCTTTCTGTAATCATTGAACAAGTCGAGGAGCGTGCCTGTGAGAAGCACCAGCCCAAAGAATGTCATGCACCCCTTCAACCTCCATGCACACTGTCCACAATCATTTACTATCGTCCAGCTAGGAAGAGGTATCAGCTCCCATTTTTGCTGTTCTGAAAAACACTGTATTCAAAAGCCCATGGGGACAGGCAGCTGATATCTTAGAAAGTGGAATATCAGCATATTTAAGCCTTCCTCTGTGCTTTGCTCGGTATCTTTCCCTGCTAACAAACCTGAGTAGTCAGTTAATTTAGGCATATCCTTGCTTTTCCTAAAGCAACCTGCTGTCTCACCTCGTGAGAGACCCCAAAGCCTCTGAGCCCGGGTTTTCTTCTCTCCCTTTGTCATCCAAGTAATTTAACGAGTTAATTATGGCTGTCTATGGCTCCATAGAGAGTGTTTCAGATGAACAGCCTCCAGATGTTTCTTCTATAATTTTAAGTTTTATCTGTACACACTACACACAGGTTCCATTGCCAACTCTCATACATTCCTGGTAGATGAGTTTAATTCATATTAAAAGATTTGGGTACCTCTAGACCTGATGAAATTCAAAGAACAAAACTTTCAGACTGTCTACACTGAAATATACACTGTTAATTTTGTGTTTGAATTGTACAGACCTTTTAAAATCAAATTTATGAAGGCCATATAAAAGCAAAAGTAGATACTAGATATTTTTCATAGACCTCAAGTTAATGACTTAAAATTGTTTTCCTATAATGTATAAAATGCATTGATTTATACTTTCAATGGCTACAATGAATACTCCTCCATGGGATATTATTTTGAAGTGGCACTTAAATTGTTTCCATTGTGAGGTCTGAGTGGTTAGATTTCTGCATAGCAGCCTTTCGGATCACGACTTGGGCCACCCCTTATGAACCAGTATCAGAGCCACGATCAGTCCCGAAACATCCATGCACTTGTCCCTCGCATTCCAGATGGCATTCTTCTGACTTGTATCCATTCTTCACACATTTATCTATGTATGATCTGGGGTCAGAGACTGAGACGAAGATGTCACTGAGGTAGGCCATGTAGACTGTCACCAGTTGGAGGGTTGATTTTAGAGGCCATTTTTCATGTGGAAAATTGAAATGGAGCATCTCAGTACATCGGACAGAGTGGACACTAAGCCCCTGTTTCCTCTCCCTGATGTTGACAGCTCTTTTCTGCACCTGGGGAGGGACAGTGGACCAGGCTTCCATGACTTGGCTTGCCATAATGCAAAGGGCCCACAGCGAGCTGTCTTTGTCGACATAACTCTTAAGAGCAAGACCTGAGCTCTCTGATCTGAGGACACAGCCTGCCTTACGAGGATGTGGCAGACAAAGGTGTGCAGACTGGGGATCAGGCTGACCCCTCCCAGAAGGGCAGCCACAGGGAAAGCAGTTCTGCTGATGTGGCCACTGTTGGGGGGGCAGTTTGCAAATCCATTGGCCCCAGAAATCAAAGTGAAATAAGAGGTCCTGGTCGAAGTCATGGGTGGGATTGTCCATAGTGTGTTACTTGAGGACCTCTGAAGCAGCCTCCTGATGGGACAAAGCATTTACCCTGTTGGAGGTACTCCATCACTGGTTTTGGCACCAGCAGGACCACCCCTGGCAGAGCCACCCAGAAACCAAGAGGAGGGAAGGCTGAGATAGTTTGGCGTCCCTCCACAGTAGAGGCCTTATTATTACATGTGCATTCTCCTAGGATCAGGGCACGTGCTCCCGCACTTCACCAGCAGTGACCCCAATGAAAGGCAGAGGACAGAATGAATGGACTTTTCTTAAAGATTTATTTATTTATTTATTTATTTATTTGAGGGAAGCGGCATGAATGTCGGGGAGGAGGGATTGAGAGAATCTTAAGCAGACCCTGTGCTGGGTGTGGAGCACAACACACACACATACTCACACGCAGACCAGGCTTCCCCTCCCTGAGGGTTTTCTCAGCACAGTAGCCTGAATATTCCTTCAACACTTAGGTCGGATCTTATCACATCTCTGTTCTAAAGTGCCTCTCTGGAGAGTAAACCCAAAGTCCTTGCACTGACCTAGCAGGTCCCTCAGGACCTCTCTGCTCCATTCTCCTTGCTGAGCCATACCTGCCTCCTTACTGCTCCTCAAACATACCAGGCTCTTGGCTCAGAGCCCTCCAGCTTCCTGTTTTTTCTGGAATGTCCTCTCTCAGTTATCTATATGGCTTGGTCTCTCGTCTCTTTCAAGCCTTTTTTCGATGTTTGCATGATTCTCCTGATAATCCTATCTAAAAAGTTCTGTATGATCACTTATATCCCTTTTTTTTTTCTTTTTGCCTTTTTTTTAAAAATTTTTTATTTTTTATAAACATATGTTTTTATCCCCAGGGGTACAGGTCTGTGAATCACCAGGTTTACACACTTCACAGCACTCACCAAAGCACATACCTTCTCCAATGTCCATAATCCCACCCCCTTCTCCCAAACCCCCTCCCCCCAGCAACCCTCAGTTTGTTTTGTGAGATTAAGAGTCACTTATGGTTTGTCTCCCTCCCAATCCCATCTTGTTTCATTGATTCTTCTCCTACCCACTTAAGCCCCCATGTTGTATCACCACTTCCTCATATCAGGGAGATCATATGATAGTTGTCTTTCTCTGCTTGACTTATATCCCTTTTTTGTTTGACTCATAGTACTTGTCGCCGAATTAAATATGTAACTTACTTATTTTGTTTTCTGTCTGCTTACCCTGCCTTGAATGCAAAGCCCATTAGGGCATGGCTTGATTTATACACACTATAGGCACATGCACACATGTATATACATGCACACACACATGCATGCACGTGTGCAAACATGCACACACATATGCACGTGTATACATGTAGGTGCGTGCACGCATGTGCACACATACACACATGCACTCAGGCACATACACCCATACACATGTGTGCAGACGCATGTGCACGCACACATACACAGGTGCGTGCCTATACACATACACACAGGCATACATACAGACATGCAGCTAGCCCCCAGAACAGTGAGGCTTAACAATAATACTCATGAATAAACATGTGCTGAATGAATGAATGAAAAATACAATTTGTAAGGAAAAGCGAGAGATCACATTGCATACAAAGCTCTGTATCTTCCTATCTTCATTTAATACTGTATGTGGAGAAGTGTCTCTTATCATCAAATATTCTTCGAACAGAAAACGTTTAATGTTTGTGGTCTGTTCTATCATACAGATGTACCCATTGAACCGACCTCCAACTTTGGAGAGTTTGGATTGCTTCCCACTTATAAGTCATCAGGTGAACAGTGCCCATCCATTCCTTGACTATGTGTTTATTGAGTGTTGACTATGTGCTATGTGCTGTGCATGGCGTTGGCAAGGCAAGAGCTGCTAAGGCCGAGGCTGATGGCCCCACAGGCGGTGGAAGAAAGAGAATGGTGCATGATGGCAATGCAGGCAGTGTGCATGCAACAGAAACAGAACCATTACATCAGCAGGTGACCGCACTTTGCTTACTGGTTTGTTTTTACTCTTTACTTGTCAGATGGGATCTTTCCTACTTACCTAGCTTGAAGTTCACCAACCTTTATTCTGCCAACTCCAATCTGCCATTCAGCCCAGCCAGTGAAATTTCCGTATGAGATGTAGTACTTTCCAGTTCTCAGCATTATATTGTTTTATGCACTGTCTTGCAAATGGGATCAAATGTAGCTACTGCGGTGATAAAAATCTAAATTTGTCACTGATTTGTCAATAAAGTACTTGCCTCGCACTGGTAGGTGTAAGAAGTGAAAGAGTAGAGTATTACTGGTAAGAGAGATACTTCCCACTGAAGATGAGAATGACACGGACACAGGCATGAAGACAGCATCAGTGTTGCTGTCACACACGAATGCACGTTGCAGATTGTGCTGTTGTCATGCTCTCTGATGCGAAGGAGGTAGGAAGAATGACTAGGTCTGGCTGATACATGGATTGTCCTCCATGGATTAAGCGAGGCTCATGACCTGCTAATTCTCTACACTGTAAAATAAAGAACATGACATTCCATTCCATTAGGCTTCATAAAAGGCTGCAGTACAGCTATTCAGGAATGAACCTTCCATGAGTACATTTCAGTCTGATGCCAGGACCCCATCCTGGGGCTCTTCAGTAATGGGCCTGGAATGCTAATGCTTCTTGTTATAATGATGCTAACATTTTCTCAAATATAAGACAGCTCTTGTGTTTTACATATTTTTGCAATAAACAACATACTAGGCAAGCAAATACATTGATAATGGCTTAGCTTGCACTTTGGGTGTTCATAGAAGCATTTCTAGAAATTATGAAGATAAATGAAACCATGATCAGAAGACACGAAACACACAGAAACCTACAGACTTGAAAACAAGAGGGAGTATGTTTCTGCCAGTGAAGCAGTGACTTGAGAATAATATTGGAACCATCGACAGTTCTTCAGCCATTCTCTGACCTTCCCACTCAAAACTAGCTTTCTAATTCAAAAAGGGTTTGGTTATTCTTGTAACAGTAATCTGGACCCCTTGCAGAAGGCTTCCCCCCTCACTCACGGAATCCAGGATTGACTTAGTAAGAACTTCTTACCCCAAAGTCAAAACAGAATGCTGCTTCTGCACCGTGTACCCTACATGCCCATGACGGCTCTCTGGGAGGCACCGTGACAACAGAAGACTTTTTAGTTCTGGGTTAGAATCCCACAGCCTAGGTGAGCAGGTCTTCCGGGACTACTTAATCTCTCCTTCCAGATAATTCCACCCGGAGCTACCTCCGCACTCGGCCTTTGTCCAGCTGAATCCCGGGCTTCTTAAATGGCATTTCTGTCTTTATTCAGATAAAACTAACACAGTGTGGGTGGTTTTTAAAGCATGGGAAGGAAGACTCATGCTACTTCCAAGGGGCTAATATTAATTGGCCCTCACGTCTCCCCACAAAGAATGAAAATGCCTTTGAGGATATTAATGCCTTAGAATCCCCCAAAAAGAAAAGGCTGGTGAGAGGAACATTTCCCTTTGCTATTGTTTAAAGAACAGAATATGTTTCTTTTTATCCTAATAGAAGAGTTAATGCAATCGTATAATAAAAAGCAGAGATGGAATTTCTTCTGTGAGAGAATTTCAAAGGGACACAATCTCCTTTTGAGAAGCTACAATGACTTTAAGTGAAACCTGCTCAGGACACAGGGTGAGCTGGCTTTCAAACACACTGAGCGCAAGTTGTCATCCCCCCGACAGCTCTGTGATTTGTCTGCAGTCAGAAGTACCATATGGACCGAGGGGGTCACTTTTGTCAGTGGGAGAGCTATGAGAAAAGTTGCCTTTAAGAGTTTTAGTGTTCCTCGTTGAAAAAGAACTTGGCCAGTCCAGTCCCCGTTTCTTCTTTTAGGGCTTCATAAATTAATTCCAGTCTTTTTTGGAGGTGAAAGAAATTTCTCTGATAAAAATTCATTGATGTTTTCACATTTTTCATCATCTTTTTAAGAAACTGTACTGCAGCCTTTTATGAAGCCTAATGGAATGGAATGTCATGTTCTTTATTTTACAGTGTGGATCTGAGGAGAGAACAGCCTGGCTTCTTTGATAATGAAAAGCAGAGTTTTAAACACTGGGAAAAAAAACCTAAGAAAAATGTTATGTTATATCAGTGTCGTGGTATAGAAAAGCAATTATTTTTTAAAAAGAAAAATAAAATGATCAGTGTTTCTCAAACTTAAAGACTCTATGGATTTGTTTAAGGAAATATCATTTTTATAGATTTACAATGTCACTTGAATATGCATAAACAGAAACCAAAGTATTGACCCTTAATCATAGCTTTTCTAGGGCAAAAAGGGAAGTAAATATGCATAATAAGAATGAATAAAATAAAAACCGCTGAGATCCCATTTACAGCATGAAATTAATGAATCTTAAAAAAAAAAAAAGAAATTAATGAATGGATGATTGCTTAGCACAGAGCCATCAGCCTCTCCCAGAGATGATGTGACACTAAGTGGTGTGGCCACATGTGTGCCCCTCATGACAAGTTGCCCCTCTCCACTGTCCTTGCTGAACCGTGGACCCCTCTGGCTCTCCCTTGGAACAGATGCTCTGCTCACAGGGGCCTCCTCTGTTCTGTCTATCCTCTCCACCAGGACCCCAAGTGCAAACTCCGTGTCACTCCGTTGGTCACCAGTTCGCCATCAGTTGACTCAGAATACGAAGGCAACATTGTTAAATTCCACTAGAGAAGACGTTCTGTAGACCCCTGCTTGATCAACATTGACGTCATTGCTGGTCCCCAGTCAAGGAATAAAGCATTTAAAATACGTCTTGGTGTTGAAATCAGGGTTTTGTCTTTCCCCTAGTTTCTTCCCTTCTTTGCTGCATGTTCTCATTCGCTGCCTCGAGGACTGCTTGTCATCCTGCGGAACATGACACCCATGCCACTGTGACTGCAAAGTCCATAATCATGCACGTGTGGCACATGTGTGTGCATGGTGGCACGCCCACTCACACACACACACACACCCTGTGAGGTTAATCTTCTGAGTCTGTGCTTCCATGGCTCAGGGCACCAGCCACTGGGACCCTACTTCTCAGTGCTGACAGCTCCACCCTTTATTTGTCTCCCCGATCCCTGCCTTCCGTGAGCATGAGCTCCTCAGGAACTCAAGAGAAAGGATCCCTGTGTTCACATCTTCATCCTCCCAGAGCCAGGAACAAAAAGGCCCTCGGTAAATGTTAAAAGAATAAGCCACCATGTGACAATTCATCTTGTACATGAGCTTGGCTACGGGAAGCCCAGAGTGCTGACACAACATGATTTCTGGGTGTGTCCATGAGCGTGTATCTGAAAGAGATGAACATTCGATTCAGTAGACCGAGGAAAGAAGCTCTGCCCTCATCAGTGTGGGTAGGCAGCATCCAAACCACCAAGGGCCCAAATAGAGCAAAAAAGCAGAGGGAGGGTGAACCTTCTGTCTCTCCTGATGAGCTGGGACTTCCGTCTTCTCCTGCCATGGACATGGGAGAGCATGGGAGCTCCTGGTTCCCAGGCCTTCAGACTCTGGGACCTATACCAGAAACCCCTTGGCCGGCCCCCTGCCAGTTCTCAGGCCTTTGCACTTGGACAGAATGACACCAGCACTTCTCTTGCTCTCTAGCCTGTAGACAGTATGGGTCTTCCCAGCCTTCATGATCACTAATACCAATTCCCATAGGAAATCTCTAATGCATCTGTATATCCTATTGTTCTGCTTCTGTGGTGAACACTGACTGATACACATCAGAATATATACATGCTTATAATATTTCAAATGAAACCAGTAAATAAATCAAAACACAATGGAACCAGGGATGTCTTATGGGCATACATGGCCCCTCTCCTTCCCTGCCATAGACCAGGAAGATGTGGTCGACAACCCTGACAGAAGATGTGGAAATATTTTCTTTTGTTTCAACAGATGTTGCAGGATGGGTTCTTGTAGTCATGCCCTTTGCTGTCAGGCATAATTTAACTCCATGCATCTTTAATAAATCTGCTTATAAACTACAGTTTGGTGGCAGGAAGACCTGCCAGGGAGTCGTCTTGCCTCAAAGCCAGGATGGAGATGGGATGTGGTAGATGAGAGGAGTGTGTGGCAGGAGACTGTGAGGAATTCCTCTTAGAGAGGCCTCTCATGAATGCCTTGGGACATCCTGCTGAGCCCTCCAGGCTGGGGCACATGCAGGGAGACAGTAGGGTGGGCCGAACGGCCACAGGCCCTTGGGTGGCTTAACCACCAAACACTTGTGCCCAGGAAGACCAACCTGTGAGTCAGGATGACATGGAAGAATTTTTAATTTTGAAAACTTTGATAGATGCTTGCATGGATATATGACATGGAGAAGACCTCTCTCAGCAGGATGATGGTAGAGAGAGCTGGAATGAGAACTGGAGAGCAACCATTCCAGACTGGAGACAAAAGTTTTCTCTATTCTATCAAGAGAAGTGGTGATAGATCCCAAGCTCCTTGCTTGTGCTGGGTCAGTCAATCAACAAGTCTGGTCTAGGTTTAGTGACAAGGTCACACACACATTATCTTTTTGTTGTTGGTTTACAACTTATCTGCAGTATGGTTAAATAACACAGTCTACATGGATATTGAGACTTGCTTTGGGCTTAATACATGGTCAATGTTTGGAAATGCCCCATGTGTTCTTGAAAGAAGTGCACTCTTCAGTTGTTGGGTGCCATATTTTATGTATGTCCATTGATTCTAGATCTTTAATTACATTGTTTCAATCTTGACTACCTTCTCTGAGAGTTCTCCTCTTCACCCATTAACTATTAGGAGCGGTGTGTTAAATCATTGATTAGGTTGGTGATGTTTGTCAACTTCTCTTAGTTCTGCCAATTCTTATTTTGTACATTTTGAAGGTATATTTTTAGGTCCCATAAGACTAATATTATCATGTTTCTCTGCTAAATTGAACATTTTATCCGTATGTATTGACCCTCTTTATTTCTAGTAAATATCTTTGCTTTAGCCTTTACCTGATCTAATATTAATATAGTTATAATTAGCTTTCCTTTGGATATTTGCCTTTTTCTATCCTTTCTTTCCCAAATAGCTTAAACTTATATTGTAAAAACAGCTATCTTTATCTTTCTTTCTTAAAAAAAGGACTCAAGAATTCTTTAACTTTGGTCATCCCCTTCCCAGTGTGTATGCAATTGGTTTCATTAATATACTGCTATCCTTTTTTTTCATCCCTGATATGACACCATTTTTTTTAATGGTCAGCGTTCAAACTTACTCATACACTTACGATTCTTTCATGAATCTCAGGCCTTCCTTCTGGAGCTATTCTCCTTCCTGAAGCATGTCCTTTAGAATTACCTTCAAAAGAGTCCATCTGTTATGAATTCTCTCCATGTTTGTTAGTCTGAGGACTCTTTAGGCACAGTTCATTCTTGGAAGATACTCTGGGCACAGAATTTTCACCGGGGATTATTTTCTTTAAATATTCCAAAAGTGTTATTTTCACTGTCTTCTGGCTTCCTTTGCTGGAATGTCAGCTGTTGAACTGTGGCTCTTTAGGTGATCTGCTTTCTCTCTCCATTTTCAGATGCTCTCCTTCTGTCTGGCTTCCCTCAATCTTCAATAATGCTACTAGAGTGGTTTTCTTTTTATTGTGCTTGGTGTTGGCTAGAATTTCTTAACCCGAGCATTAGAGCCTTAAACAGCTTTGGACAATTCCCTGCAATTACCTCTTCAGTGTGGTCCATTCTCCATTCCCTCTATCCTCTCTCTCTCTCTCGTTCATGATTTCCACCTCTTTCAGATTTTACATTCTATGGAAATTATTCAGATCAATCTTCTAATTCACTTAGTCTCTCTTCAGTTGTGTTTAATCTGTTGTTTCCCCCATCTACTGAGTTTGTGATTTCAGCTGTATTTACATACCTAGTAGTTTTATTGGTTTTATTTTCGTATCTACTTGTTTATTTCTTTGATAATTTCTTGCCATAATATCAAAATGTTCTTTTACTTCTTGATACAGATAAAAAGAAATGTATTTTATATTCTAGTATCTGATAATTATGACATCTTTAATCTTTGGGGATCATATATAGCAATTTGTAGTTTCTACTGAATTTTATTCTCAGTGGCTAGTTTCTTTGTGTGAATTGTATTATTTGATAGTGGATTCATGTTCCATAGGATTTCACCTGTTGAGGCCTGAGTTTAAAGTTCATTCCCCCAAATTTGCATATTCTAGGTGCTTGGGGAATTGGTCTACCTGAGACTTATTTAAACTAAGTTTTCGCTTTTTCCTCCACATAAGGAGTATCACTGTGTGAATCCCATCCCAAACTCTTGTGAGTATGGGTTTTAAATTAAGAATTCCTTGAGGATACTTTTCCTTTCCTCAGATACATCTGGAGTAAGACCATCTCTTCAGTGGGGTGTGTTGTTTTATTTTTCCACCAAGTTTTACCCATTGAAGTAACACATTTTAGGAGTTCTGGCTTCAAGGATTTCTAATTTCCAATTTGACTCCCAGTTTGGCCCAAGCCTCCAGGTGTGTGCTCTGACCCTAGACAAGTGTTTCTCAAAGCCAGGCCATGGGCCACCAGGGATGGGCAG
Source organism: Mustela erminea (assembly GCF_009829155.1). NCBI lineage: Eukaryota > Metazoa > Chordata > Mammalia > Carnivora > Mustelidae > Mustela > Mustela erminea. The sequence goes on along the minus strand of NC_045621.1, from coordinate 44,627,062 downwards.
ACATCCCAGGAAAGGACCAGTTGGTCTATTCCAGTTCTATGTTTTGTTTCAAGCTCTGACAATATCTTCTTTTTCTTCCACTAACCCAGCCATGCATACAAAAAACTGTTTTCTTTTTATACGGTATCCCATGTTTTGGGCATTCCATAGTGGGGATTTCTCCAGACATGGGAAGAAACAGAAGAATCCCTGCTTCTGTGTTTCAGTATTTTTAAACCTTAAAAAAAAAAAAGCATTAAAATTTTTTTAAACTATTCAAAAATGTATTTAGAAAACTAGGGTGACAAGTTTGACCTTCTATGATTTCATCTTTCTTAATCTTTTCTTTTGAGAGTGGTATATAACTCTGCAACCTCTGATTTCCTGTAACCTGGACAAAGGGGTGGGGTGTGGAGAAAGAAAAAAAGAGGTGAAAAGTGCCTAATCCAGAATGTACAATTCCTCAGTATTTTATAGTATTAATACACATAATTTTGTTTTTGGTTTTTTTTTTTTTTCCTCCACCAAGACCTTGGAGGTCAACAGGAGAAAAAAAACGGCTCATACACAAACAAGGTTTCTGAGTTGACCCAAGGCAACACCTCCAGGTCTGGAGATTTCAAGCTCAGGGGCAGCCCAGCTGTGACTTCTGAAAGCTGCAGCATTATCGACAGCAAGCCCAGGCCGCATGCCGGCATCCAGGGCACCTCTGCCATGTGCATGTCCCACTTATATAAAAAGATGCTTATAGTCCAGGTGCTTTTTCTTGGGGCCCATCACTTCATGAGTGGTGGCTTTGCAGACCACTCCTAGGCAGAGACTGGCACTGCAGACCATTTTTCCATTCTGAACACATTTCATTCTCTGGTTTCTGTGACAACAGTCTCTTTCCTCGTTTTTCCTTCTCTTCAAGAAAGATTGTACCATTTGTTCACCTCATTAACCAAGCTGGAAACCCAAGAGTCACAAAGTTTTTCTTGCTGCTCGCATACAGCTGGAGCTGGAATCACATTGAGTTTTCCTCCTGTCTGTCCCTCCTGTACCTCCATCTCTGCTGCCACAGCCTTGTCTGCTGTTGCTAGAAGGGCTGAACAACTCCTTAACTGTGTCCTCACCTCCAGCTCATTACCCCCAACTGTCCTTAGCAGAAGCATTTGCTATACCCCCTTCTTTCTACCAGCTCCTCCTCTCTTGCAGATGATGGTATCCATATATTTCCTGAATACCAGGCTGTCAGGGAATGTCTGCCACCTGTAAGCAGACAGGTGAGTCCCAGCTTTCGGAGAGCCCACTAACCTCACTAGCCATGATGGTGGGGGTGGCCCTTGATTTCACCGTTTAGTGCATTTCAACATGACCTTGAATTTGGCAAGTGTGCACAAGCAAACTAATTTTAAAAAGTCGTGTCATTTACTTATGTCTCATCCCCTCATTGATTAACAAGCATCTGAGGGACATCTTAGAGGTGCAGCGTTGGGTTGGGGCCTGTGAAGTTTTGAGAACTGAAGGTTCCCCAGTTTCAAGGACGGAAGCTGTAAAAATTGAAGAAGCTGAACTGATACCATAAATTAACAGCACCTCTAAGTACAATTACAAATTGCCAAGGGAAGGGTTTTAAAGAGCTATACCGTTTAATGTGTAATACGTATCCTTAGTAAATCCTTACCCTTTCATATCCTTAGTAAACACTGATTAAGTTTTGAAGGGATTTGTTGGGCATGAAGCCATGTTTTGCTGTCAGTTTAATAACCAAATGTTATATGCAGGGAGATGTGTTAGACCAAGTCCAGATGCTGGCATTGGCAACCGTGGCTTGGCCCCCAGCCCGGCCACTGTCCTTTTATATCAGTTTGGACACTTAATTAAACTTCATTTTCCTCACTTGGGGAATGTGGAAATCAGTGCCCTTCCATAGTAAATGAGAGGACAGGTATAGACAATGGGCGGGGGTGGGGATGGGGGGCTCTGGCATCCAGTAGGTGCTCAGTAAGTGTCACTGCCTCTCATTTTTCTCTGCCTTCTTGTTATGGACAGTAGCTAACTGATTTTTTTTTTTCCTAAATGCACCCCTTCAATGTCTGAAGACCTAAACTAAAACTCCAAGATGGAAAAGGTATATCCCATAGGCATCAAATCTGCACGAGGCAGACATCTGCTCGCCGGTCATTTTCCCATTGTTTGGTTTTATACTGCAGCGGGAGTCAGAGGTGGGCCTGAAATAAATTCTGAAAGGAAATGCAGTCAGTGTCCCTGGCAAAGTCAGGCAAGGCCTGGAATCCTCTGTGTGTGCGTGCATGTACGCAGGCGTGTGTATGCATTCGTGCACATGTGTGTATGCATGCGTGTGTCAGTGTATGGACTCACATGCATATTTGCTCCCTTGTCCTCCCCACCCCATTCCCTCCTATACAGCCCCCAGCCCCATTAATCACAGAGATGTCACCTCATAAAGCTGCCGGCCCCTCCCCGCTCACTGAGCTGTCGCACAGATTTACGGAGTGACGTCTGGGTGACTGGCAACGGCGGCTGCTTTACAGGGCACGGCAGATGTCCACATGTCAACCAGACAGCAGCCTGGTGGGGGTCTACGGGAGCACAGGAGGCCACACCATGACGCCAAGCCAGCCCTTCCCTCCAGCAGCACTGCTAGGCGGGGTGTCTTGGGCTTCACCTTCTGGGTCGTTGGCCCTTTTTGCTTTGTTTGCAACATCATTTTGTAAGATTTAACCAGAGACAATCCATAGAGGCGGTATACATTTCAGAGGCAAAAAGAATGACAGTCCCATGTGGAGAGGTCATGAACGGGGACCAGGACAGTATCACAGGGGATTCTTATCAAGAACCTGTTACCGCCCCCACCCTCGGCCAATGTCACCAAACTCCAGAACCCACCCCACCCCCCAACATCTGCATGGTCCCTGCTCTTGGTCTCAGCCATCCAGACCTTGGCCCCGGGCTGCTCTTGACCCACTGGTTCCAAGGATGCTCCTTCACAAACATTTTCCATGTCTGGTGATCCTGAAACCACGCTGAGGGGCAGACCCTGGATCACCAGCTCTGTCAGCAGATAGAGAGACTGAGGCCCAGAGAGAGAAAGTGAGAGCCTGTGAGGGGACAGGACTGGGATGGAGTCTTGCCCAGAGGCCCCCACGGAATACAAACTTCAGGCATTGATTTACTACCTGCCCCGACCCGCAGACCACACTCACCAACCAAGCAAGGCAGACCTGGTTGAGACTCCCCTGCCCTCTCAGAGCATGGCCTTGGTGGAACACTCAGAACACCCTGTAGACATCAAGCAGAGTGGCCTGTGGGTCCCGAGGGCATTCGTCATGTCACCAATGTCAATGGCAATGTCACCATGTTTGCTTGGCTCAGCTCCCGGCTCCTTGGGATCAGGAAGAACCCTCGCCATCTGGGTATGCCACAGCTCTGAGCACAGTGCCCTTGTGGCAGGTGTGTGACACGGAATTGCACTAAGAAAGCTGGCAGGAGGGAGCACCCGGGAGTCCCTGGTCGGGGCCCCACCCTGGAGGCAGACAGGGCACAAGGCTGATGGCCTCCAGGCCCCCATCAGCAGACTCCCTCAAAATCAGGCAGGTCCTGCACTGGGGGACTCAGAGTCCCGTGGGGGGACACATGGCGAGCTAGGGAACACCTGCTGCTGAGTGCTGTGGCCAGGAAGTACCAGGGCTGTATGTTGGGGGGTAGGGGACAAGCAGATACACCTCAGCCAGGCTCTGGAGGGAGTGATCGCCAAGGTGGGATCTGACGGTGGGAAGAGCTGCCCACAAAGAAAGGAGAGGGGCCCGCAGGGCATGTTGTCAGAGCCTAAGTGCAGGGTCAGCACGGTGTGGGAGGGAGTCAGAGGAATTCAGCCTGCCCCATCATCCCAGGGACAGGGGAAAGGGTAGGGGTGGGAGAGGATGGGGCCGGTACTGCATTTAGAAGAATCACTGGCCCACAGTGTGTGGGGGACAGGCTGGAGGGCAGGATGGGGCTCCAGGCCAACGAGGACATGGCTGGGACCACACGGGCCAGAAATATCAGTAGGGAGGGGATTGAGTGGCTTGTGGGAAATTTAGGAAGAGCTCGGGCAGCATCAGGTGAGTGGGCTTGGAAAGCAAGAGGAAGGACAGGATGGCCAGGCTCGCTGAGGTAGAGGCATCCGCGATTCCCCAGGGCACATGGTAGTGGAGCTCAGACCTGCGGGTCCCCCTCTCCCCGAGGATTTCACACCCCTCGACGCTAGTGAGATGGTTCTGAGCGTAGACCCCGTGCCATCTGTGTGGCTTCACGGGGCACCCACAATCCCTGGGGACCATCCTGAGGATGTAAAATGTGGCTGGACCAGCGATATGGGAAGTTCTGGTCACAGCCACCATCTTAGTTCATTTAAATGTCAAGAGTGGGCATGCTCCTCCCTTCCTTCAGAAAGACCACTGCAGAACGGAATCCCTGGGTCAGGCTGGACCCATGGGATCAGGGATCAAGCCTGAAGCTATCAGCTCTGGTCTCCTCCCTGGCTCCCAGGGGTCATTCTATGAGAGCTCTTGCTGGCTTTCCTGTCCCTCACTTGACTTAGGCAGAGCTGGGATATGGGCTGTGAGCCTCCAACGTGCACGAGGGAGGGTTCGCTGGAACTCGATGCTGAAGCCTGGGGCTTGAAATTGGAGAAGGCCTGTGGGTAGAGATGACTGCAAGGCAGAGGTGTGAGCAAGGCAACGGGGTAAGACCCGCAACCCCCACTCCCCACCGCAATGGCCTCTGTACCTGAGAAGCCAGGGAGCTCAGGGTTTGTGCAGGAGGGTGGAAGATGGGCCACGCCAGGTGGTGGGACTCGGAGACCAGGGAGCCACAGAGTGCGGCTGCTGAGCAAAGGGGAGCAGCCCCACACCTGGAGAAGCTTTGGGAGGCAGAGAGCCCAACGGGGAGGCTGTTTCCCTGTTGAGGAAGGAAACTGGAGCCCTGTTAGGTGGTGGGGGGGGCACACAAAGACAGGGATCACAGGAGGGCAGCAGGAAAGTGATGAAGGCCCTGGAGGCCCCTGGGCTGTGAGGGATGGTGTGGGGTGGAGCGGGGGGCTCAGAAGGGGCAAGAGACCCTGAGGCCAGCGATCTGGGCCTAGAGCTCATTGGACTGGGATCCCAGGAACGCCCTGCCCTTGGCTCAATCATCTGGAACTTCCAGATGCTCGTGGCCTGGAGGATGGTTGTCTCCTCCCCTAGTGCTGGCTTGTGCTGGTCTCCAAAGTTCTTCGACATCTTCGGGGAAAGCCTTTGAAATTACAAGTCAGTTTTTCCACTGTTTTCACTCCTCAGCTCACCAGCGTGTGATCACTGGAAGTGTGAAACCCTGTCTGGCCACACTGTGCTGCGCACGTCTCCCAGGAAGCACGCTATGCCATGGGTGCTCACAAGTCTCCTCAAACGAATTAGCGGCGAGTGGTTCCCTCGTATCCAGATGGAAGAGGGGACTTTCCCGTGCAGGACTTTCCTGCCTGCTTGCTATTTTGTTTCCTGGTGTCCACTGTTGTATTAGCAGCCCCTAACCCGCCAGCAGCCACCTGCACATTTCATTAGCCGCCCGTCATTCTCCTCCTGCCCATTAATCAGCCTGTTAAATACAGGACTTAACACCACGCCAAGCCATTTATCTGCGAGGCCCGGCTTCAGGCTCCTCTGTTTCCCCTGCGGCAGTGGAGGAAATCATTAACACCTCACAGCACACCGCCCAGCCCGCTCTTCTGCTTTGCACATTAGCCAAACTACTCCGGCGCGCTGTCCGCCCCCGTCCCAGGACCCCCCATCTTCGCTTGCCTCTCCCGCTCTCATGCACCCCCAGCTTTGAAAGCAGGTCTTTTCTTGGTCATTAGCGGCAGCGTGGGCGGTGCTCCACACACTTCTTCAGTCTTCGATGGGTTTAGTGGCTTGGAAGCCACCTCTGATGGCTCTTCACGGAGTTGGTGGCTGTGTCTGCGTGAGCAATTTGGATGCACTGCATGTCCCCAGAGGGGTCTCCACGCAGTCCTGCCCCCAGCCAGATGAGAACCCAAGGCCCGGTGAGAGGCAGTGGTTGGCCAGTGTTACAACTCTCCACTGGTCTCCTGACGCCAGATCTAGGCGTTCCCACTACATCACTGCACCCCCGCACACCCCACAATGAGGCCTGGCTGGGCAAGGGGGCTGGGCTTGTTCCCAGTAGGCAGTTGCTGGCTTCTCAGCTTCTTCCAAAGGGTTTGGACATCTGGCTTGGTGAGTTTCCTCTGCCATGACCGAAGCAGCAGGTTGTATTCTTCTAAAGATGCCAAGGCACTGTCCTCCGCTGCACAGGCTGGTTGGCTGTTGACCTTGTCCCTCTTCCAGTTGAGATGTAAAACACAGGTCCCCCCCACCTGGAGCCTGGACTGTCCCTGAGACGGCTTCAGCCATTGTACCTGAACGTGGTCATCTGTTCAGATCACTGGGTAGAGCCCAGGTCCGTGGAGCAATGTTGAAGCTGGCCAACCTGGCTTTGTCCTGTGTCCTCATCTGTACTTTCAGCCAAGCTTGGCTGAGCAGTGAGCCAGAAGGGCCACAGTCCAGGGGGGATGAGTCCGTGTGAATTCACAATTGACGTTGTCCACAGGGCTGGATATATGGCCACCTGGGTTTCTCCCTGGGGGCTCTGTCTCTGGGAGTCTCTGGACTTCTCTGGATCTCCATTATTCCCCCTGAATTCAGAATTCCACCTTGCTCATCTTCTGTTTTGTGTGGAGTCCAAGACTGTGGTTATGCATTTCTAGAATTCCTCCCTCTGGGCTCCTGGGAACCCAGCACCTAGTTTAGTACACAGCATACTAGATGGTATGGCTACAGGGTGAGGATAACTCTTGAGATGGCTGGAGGCTCCCTTCTTCTTGCTTCCAGCCCTCAAGGCTGCAGCTCTTCCTGGCTTGGCAGAAAGAATTCTGTCCTTGGAGACACAGCAGAGGACAGAGAGAGGTACTTGGGAAGATGGGGGTAAGGAGATGAAGTTTCTTTCTGGCTCTGTCTCCAGGACATGGGGGACCTTTATCTCTAAAGTGAAGGGATCGTGGGGGCTTCTAAGGACCTGGGACTCTCCAAACTCATTAAATATTTGCTCAGCAAATATTTACTGAGCACTGAGTTTGTACAAAACATTCTGCTTGAAGCTGAGGTTTCAGTGATGGGAAGGAAGAAGCCATCCTAGAGGCGTCTACAGGGAGATCAGTATTAAAGAACATATGGGATGTGTAATCAGGCTACAAAAGAAAAAAAAAACAAAACAGAGGTTAAGGAAGCAATAAGAGATTGTCCTAACCTCGTCTGGTAGGGTGCTAGTGTGAGAACATAAGGGTGATCTACAGAACAGGCAAGTCTGGGCCCATTCTACAGAATAAGGTAGGAAAGGCAATCCATGCAGAAGAACTCACATATGCAAAGGCCCTGAGGTCTGGGCTAAGCCGAGAGTAAGAGAGAAATGCTTATAAAGCAGGCAAGCAGAATCACATCAGTCAGGGTCTGGCACAGCCAAGCAGTCGATTTTGGGTTTTATCCCAAGAGCAACATAAAACTGTTCTGGTTACTACCAGAGGAGGCTGGATAAGCAGAGTCTCTGGGCGTGGACCACAGATTGGAGGGGGTGAGAGGGGATGTCTGCAGAGCAGTTCAGAGGCCTTCCCAAAGCTCTGGAGAAGAGAGGAGAGCAAACAGAGGATCATTGAAAAAAAAAAAGGAGCAATGGAGACCCAGGTTTTCAACTCAGCCACCCAACCTCCCACTATGGGGTTTTGGACAGAGCTTATCTGTTTCTGTCCCCTCCTTGGTTACATGGCAATAACCACTATCCGTTTAGCTCTGTGGAGCAATGACAAAAGCAGACAGAGCTAGGTTCATTAGAGCATACTTTGTTGGGGGTACACCAGTGACTGCAGAAAGAGGCTCAGAGGGCAGAATGGTGCCCAGACTGTGGCTCAGACCATGGGGTATGCAGTTAACACTCATGGAGACAGAGAACCTAGAGGACTCCGGTTTGGAAATGGGATGGAGACCAGAGCTCAGTTATAGGCATATTGAGTCAAGTTACTTGTGGGTCCCCCGCTGGGATGTGGGGCAGGCAGAGCTCTGACTAGTCAGGTGGGAACCTCTGCTGATGGGTGGTGAAGGTGGTCACTGCTGTGTGAGCAACATGTCCTACCCGGCGTCCATACTCGTCATTCGTGCAAAGCCTGCCCCTCTTCTAGACGGCTCATTGGCTGCTGAAAACTGGACACGAGTTCACAGAGATAGAACATCAACTTGGGAATGTCAGCAGAATTCGACTTGACTAAGAGACATAGGAACTGTAGTTGGTTCTTTCTTTCTTTCTTCCTTTTTTTCTTTCTTTTTAAGATTTTATTATTTACTTGAGAGAGAGAGCACAGAGGGAGAGGGAGAGGGTGTACCTCTGAGCAAGGAGCTCAATGCAGGACTCAGTCCCAGGACCCCAGGATCATGACCTGAGCTGAAGGCAGATGCTTAAATGACTAAGTCCCCCAGGCACCCCAGGAACCGTAGTGCTTTGCAGGGTCTAGCTCTAGCACACAAGAACCAGAAGAGAGGCCAGAGTCTTTTCTCAGTGGATAAAAGATGGCATCTATATGGAAGTTCAAGTCTTAGGTTACTCTATTTACTCTGTGTTAGTGGATAGAGCACAGCATCCTGGGATAGAGGAACACAGAAGAAGACCTCCATCTCCCTTCCTGTGGGGGGAAAAATAGCTCTTTCTTATTTTATTTATCAAAGTGCTTTAACCAGAGTTTTGGGGGCTCACAGAGGTGACTCAGTTCACAAGTGCTTGGAGCTTTCCCAGCTTCCTTCTCTGCGTTCACCAGCAGAAGATGGTGCCCATCCACCCTGTTTGCCACCCAACACAGGAGAGGCAACTGCTGTCATTAACTGTTGTGAAAACAGAGTACTTAATTGGAAACAGGGAGACTCAGAGCCTCACCCCAAGTCCACCTGGAATCCACTGGGCAGCCTTAGATCCACTTACTCTCTGCAGCTCAGCCCCACAAAATGGGGGAACAGTGGCCTTGGATCTAATGGGAGGTGGAGAGAGCTCTGGGAGAAGGACCGGGGTTGTGCTCTACGGTGTCCCACAAATATATTAATTTCTATGTGTTTCTAATTCTCTTGACACCATGTCTGAGTTTTCTTTTAGAGGCATATTTTAATATTTTTAATTAACATACAGTAAAATTCACTCTTTGTGGCATACAATTCTGTGTGTTTGGACAAGGGCTTAGTCACATACCCACAACCACAGTCAAGAGAAAACAAAAGTTCCATCATCCAGAAAACTCTTAACTAACTGCCACTAACCACCCATTTGTGCTCTGTCCCCACAGTTCTGCCATTCCCAGAATGTCATATAAATGGAATTACACAATGTATGGCCTGAGGATCTGGCTTCTTTCACGTAGCATAACGCACATGAGCTAAATGCATGTTGGTGCTTGTATCACTAGTTTGTTCCTTTTTAGTGCTGAGTAATATTCTACTATTTGGATGTACCACAGTTTCTTTATTAGTTCACCAACTGAAGGACATTTGGGTTATGTCTATTTTTTTGGCTGTCATGCCTGATAAAAGCTGCCACATACATTCACATACAGGTTTTGTGTGCTTGTCAATTTTCATTTTCCTTGGGTAAACATCTAAGTGTATATTGCTGGGTCATATGGCAAATGCACATTTAACTTCATTAGACATTCCCACTGATTTCCAAAGCAGCTGTGCTGTTGTGCACTCCCACCAGCTATGTCTGAGTGTTTCAGCTGCTTCACATCTTGACAACACTTTATGATGTTGGCCTTTTTAATTTTTGCCTTTCTAATGGATGGGGCTGTGGTGTCCACACATATCCTCAAGTCCCTCAGGGTAGAAGGTAAAGAATGGGGTGGGCAGGGAAGGAGGCACACTTAGCCTTCCATGTCAACAAGAAGACACAATTGTCAAAGCGAGACAAAAGTGAGAGGGTGGACCTGTTATATTTAGTAGTTTTTCACCTGATTTCATAAACTGTGGCATGAAAGTATCTATTTGAACACTTGCCCCAGACACAATAGGAACAGTTCTCATTTTTATTTCCAGGGACGGTTAATGGAGACTTGGTTGGTTTTAAGAAGACAGAAATCTAGGGGAGTGGAAGGGAGTGTCTGGAGTTACTTTGGCTTTGTTCTGCCTGTTCTGAAATGCAGTGGAAACCTCATGTCCTGCTCCTCACCCATCTAGGGGAGCCTGGTAGACCTAGCTCCCCTGTCCTCACAGAGCAGACCCTCATCCCTGATTTTAGGAAGCACTCCTCCCATCATCCCTTTGCCCCAGGGGCCTTAAGCACACTCTCAGAATCAGAGTAAATAAAAATATAGAATTTACAAATATGCAATTTAGCTACAGGAGCCTAGGTCTAATCAGACCAAGAGAAGCTGAAGCAGAAGGACCTGAGTCTTCTTCCAGGCTCCAGAGGGCTTTGTCTCTGGAACAACTCTTAACACTCTTAACACTTAACTGGATCCGCTGATGAGACTGCAAATGTAAACCCCACCCCCACCCCAACGCACACTGCCCAACATGGCCTGATCTGTTCTTGATGTCCCCGTAGGAATCCAGGCAACCCTGTGTATTTCAAAAGAAGATAGGTCTGCAGAGGAGGAAAATGGCAGTTGCAGCTTACTCAGATTTTGAACAATGGTTCCTTTCATGATTCTCAAGCTGTCCTCCAAATCACCCCTGCTATCACCAAGAAACTGACACCTCAGTTAATCTCCAGCAAAACGGCAGGGATTGCAAAACAAGGGGTCCAATTTTCGGTTACCCCTGACTGCCAAGTGATACTTGAGCAGGTCTGATCTGCGGGGGACGGGGCCAAGAGTGGGCCCTGCTGCTCACACACTGGGACTCCCCTCCTCCTCTGGATGGCGGTGAAGTGGAGACGTGCTGTGGGATGCTTACTCCAGCAGGATCCGCATCCTGAGAGGTCTCGCTCTGACGGGAGGGGTCCTGTGAAAACACTGCTTGACAAGAAGGCATATTTTAGAGACACACACGGTGTTCAGCTGTGCTTCCGATTTTTCAATGCCAGTGATAACAAGGCTAAGCAACAGAAGTCAGGAAGGAGCCGCACTCTTCAAAATGCCAACACATTGTTGCATCCAGTTGTCATGGCACAGCAGCTCCAGACAGCTGCCCATACATCTGTAGTCTCACCTCACTCCATGCAGTTCAGGCCATGTTCTTTACAAAAATCATGAAAACAAAATATGCAGTAAGAACAATACCTTGAGTTCAGAGAAATGCAAGAACTGAAAGTCTTGTCTTTAAGTCCAAAGCAATCCGAAGAAAAGAGCTTAAAACAATTAGAGCAGAAATAGACAAAATTGAAAACAGGACATCAATAGAGAAAAGTCAACAAAACTCAAATCTGATCCTTTGAAAAGACAATACATTCGATAAGCCCTTAGCCAGGATAACAAAGAAAAAAGATAGAAGACACAGGTTACCAACATCACACATGGAAAAGGGTCATCTTTACTGATCTGATACACATCAAAAGGGTAAAGAATTACTATGATCAACCCCACCAACAAACCTGACACCCAACATGAAACGGACCACTTCCTTGAAAACTACCAAAACTCACACAAGAAGAAATAGATAGTGTGAAGAGACCTGTAACTATTTAAAAAATGAATCAATAAATAATCATCTTACAAAAGACAACACCAGAGCCAGGTGGTTTCACTGGTGAATTCTACCAAATATTTAAGGAAGAAATAATGCAGTTCTCTTAAAACCCTCTCAGAAAACAGAGGCAGAGGGAACAACTCCAATTCATTCTATGACGTCAATATTACCCTCACACCAAAAGCATGTAAAGAACTAAAGGAAAGAAAAAAATGCTGAAGAGTATTTCTTATGCATAGATTCAAAAATCCTTAACAAAATATTAGTAAATCAAGTCCAACAATGTATAAAAGGAATTATACATCACAGCAAAGTGGAATTAGCTCCACATAGGCAAACCGGTTCAACACTCAAAATCAGTTCAAGTAATAGACCACCTCAACAGGCTAAAGATGAATAATCGTAAGATCATATTGTTTCAGAAAAAACTGTAGACAAAACCAACATCCATTCTTGTTAAAAGCTCTTAGCAAACTTGAAATACAAAGTAATTTCCTCAACTTGATAAAGAATGACAAAGAATATCTTAAAAATCCAACAGTCTCATAACATCAATTATGACATTTCTGATGGTGAGAAACTGGATGCTTTACCCCAAAGACTAGGAGTAAAACAAGAATGTACCTTCCACCACTTCCATTCAACATTGTATTGGAAGTCCTAGGTAGTGCAAATAAGACAAGAAATAGAAATAAATGGTATACAGATAGGGAAGAAAGAAATAATTTAATCCACAGATGACATGATTACCTATGTAAAGTTTCCCAAAGAACCACCACCAACAACATCATCAACAAAAGCCTCTGGGAAGTAATTAAAGTCCCAGGAAAGGTTAATACACAGAAATCAATTGCTTTTTTATATACCAGCAGTGAACATGTAGAATTTGAAATTGATGTAATATAAATTATCATTTACATTTGCATAAAATGAAATATTTAAATACAAAACATGTATAAGATCTATGTGGGAGAAACTACAAAACTTAGATAAAGGAAATCAATATTAATTGATTGGAAGACTTAATATTGTTAATATGTCAATCCTTATCAATTTGATCTATACATTCACGGCAATCCCAGTAAATCCCCAACAAGTTATTTTGTGGATGTTAACAGCCTGATTCTAAAGTTTATAGGAAAGACTCAGAATAACCAACAACAAAGTTGGACAGCTGACATTACCCCTGCTCAAGATTTACTGTGAAACTACAGTAATTCAAGACAGTGTAAATTGGTGCAAGAAAACACAAATAGATCACGGGAACAGAGAGCCCAGGAACAGACCCGCACAAATATGGTCCATCGACCCTGACAAAGATGCAAAGGCAGTTCAATGGAGGAATCATATTCTTTTCAACCAAGAGTTCTGGAACAGTTGGATGCCTCTCTGCAAATACATTAGATATAGATGAAAGCAAGAGAGAGAGAGAAGAAGGGAGAGAGACCCACCATGTTTCACAAAAATGAGCTCAAGATGAATCAGAAAGCTCTATGTGAAATGCAAAACTATATAATTTTTGGTTTTTACAAAGGAGAAAAACCTGGGTGACCTTGGGTTTGGTGATGAGTTTTTGGATACAACATCAAAAGTGCAGTCTATGATAGGAAAAATTATATTGAGCTTATTAAAATTTTAAAAGCTCCTGCTTTGCTGAAGACACTGGTAAGACAATGAAAAGAAAAATGGCAGACTGGGAGAAAAATATTTGCAAAATACCTATCTGATAAATGACCCGTATCCAAGAACTCTTAAAAGAAACAACTCTTAAAACTCAAAAATAAGAAAACTCACTTTAAAGATGGACAAAAGAGCTGAACAGACACCTCATGAGATTAAATGTACAGGTGGAAAATTAGTATCTAAAAAGACACTCACATCCTTTGTCATTAGGGCATTATAAATTAAAATAACCATGAGAGACCACAACACACCTGCTAGAATGGCTAAAATCCAAAAATCTCACAACTGCAAACGCTGATGAAAATGCAGAGCAACTGGAGCTTGCATTTGTTGTTGGCAGGAATGCAAAATGGTGCAGCTACTTTGAGAGACGGCTTGACGCTTTCCTACAGAGCTAAGCATAGTCTTACCATAGGATCCAGCAATTGTGCTCCTTGGTATTTACCCAACTGAACTGAAAGCTTATGTCCCCACAAAAACCTCTAAATGGATGTTTATAGCAACTTCATTCTCAATTGCCAAAACCTGGAAGCAACCAAGCTGTTCTTCAGTAGGTGAACGGGTAAACAAACTGCTACCTCCATGTACTGGGGTATTACTCAGCAACACGAAGAGACGAGCTGTCAAGCCATGAAAAGATGGAGGAACTTTACACAGGTATCTGTGGCTGAATTTTAAAAGACCAGTCTGGAAAGGCTACATACTGTATGAGTTCAACCCGATGACGTTCTGGAGGAGACAAAACTATGTGACAACAGAAGGATTCGTGGTGGACAGGCGTTGGGAAAGAGGCAGGAACGGAGGGGTGGATGGAATCCAAGGGATTTTGAGGTAGAGAACCCATTTCCTAGGGAGCTGTGATGCAGATGCACATTACACATTTGTAAAAACCTATAGAACTGTATAACACAGCCTGAATGTTAATGTACGCATTTTTTTTTTTAATTTAGGAGCTTGGGGGAATCCCCTCACCCAAAATGCAGACTTGGTCCTGTTAACCTTAAAATCAGAACTCCTATTATTTTACCAGCAAAAATGGGCTTATTTGGGAATAGAAGGGGATTTTAATACAGGACAGGCAAGCCGTGGCGAAATCACAGGCAAATCCCAATTACAAAAGTGAGGAGGCTCTTTTACAGAGAAAAAAAACAGGGTTGACAAGGTTATTAAAAACTAGAAGTCCAGAAAAGTAATTCTCTGGACTTTTTGTCCAGAGTTCTCATTGCCTGGGCTGTGACTGTCTTTCATTGGCTGAACTATGATCAGTCTCTCATTGGCTGAGCTGTAACTTCTCTCTCATTGGCTGGGCCGTGACTGTCTCTCATTGGCTGAGCTGTGACTGTGTCTCATTGGCTGGGCTGTGACTGTCTCTCATTGGCTGAGCTGTGATTTGTCTCTCGTTGGCTGGGCTGTGACTGTCTGTCATTGGCTGGGCCGTGACTGTCTCTCATTGGCTAGGCCATGAATGTCTCTCACTGGCTGAGCTGTAACTGTCTCTCATTGGCTGGGCTGTGACTGTCGCTCATTGGCTGGGCTGTTGTGGGAGAGGGGAGGAGGGTAGTAAAGTACTATCTACTTGCCAGGTGGGTTCTCCTGCGTTGGGTCTGCGCCTGAAACCCGGGGGCAGGGCCGGGAGCCCCGTTCGCAGCCTCCGGAGGCCCCCCCAGGTGAGGTGGAGAGAACAGGAGCTGCTATAGACGTAGGGACACTGCGATGGGGAATGGGTGGGCAGGTGCCAAGCTCAGTAGCCTGGGCCAGGAGCAGGGTCTGTGAGCGAAGGGCGAGCGGCGCCCCAGGGAAGTGCCCTCCTCAGTGTGCTCGGTCCGTGGGGGTGGGGTTGCCCTTCTGCTGCTCCAGACGCCTGTGCTGAGACTGGACGACTGGACGCTGCGGAGCAGGTCGGGGGGAGCCAGGTTCTCACCGTCGGAGCTGGAGGTTCCAGTCAGCGAGGGGAAGAGGCTAGACCGACCCGTGAGGTGCTGGACTGCAGGTGGGGACATGGGTGAGGACTCGGGTTCAACCTTCCGTCTGTCTGGACAGATGGCTGCACGGATGGCTGCATGGATGGCTACACGGAGGGGTGTCTGCAGAAAGAGGGAACGGGGGGAAGGAGGGAGGGAGGGAGGGATGGAGGATGAGACGGAGGGAGGAGGGAAGACGTCGATGAGGCCATGTCAGAGAGACACAGGAGGCTGTAAGAGCCCCAGGGCCCAAAGCAGGAGCCATGCGAGCTACAAAAGCATGCAGGATTGGGTTATAACCCAAAGTATAAAATAAACATCGATGAGTCCGTAGTGATACACATAACTGATGACATGAACAGAAGGGTAAGAAGAGACAAATGTACATCCTAGAACCTATAGTTAATGATACTTAGCATAATATGGGGGCACCGGGGTGGCTCAGTGGGTTAAGCATCCTAGTCTTGATCTCAGCTTGCTCTTGATCTCAAGAGTCGTGAGTTCAAGCCCCACGTTGGAGACTAATTAAAATAATAATAATAATAACACTTAGTGTATATTTGAAACTTGACAAGAGAGTAAATCTTGAAAGTTCTCATCACAAGAAAACAATTCCGTAATTACGGATAATGACACATATTAATGAGATTTATTTTGCCCATTTAGCAATATATGCAAATATCAAATCACTGTGCTGTACTCCAAAACTAATATAATGCTGTATGTCAATTATATGTCAATAAAAAAATAAATGTGTAAAAGACAAATCACCAGTGCAGAATTCCAAATAACACTCGCACATACCCCACTCTGAAGGGAGCATAACTCCCAGCTCCTGAAGTGTGCTCCGTGCGCGGAGATCCCTTCCAGAGAGGATAGTGTGGAAGGGGAGAGAGAAACTTCACGGTGGAGAAACCAGCAGACACTACCTCAGCCAGGAGAGCAAGGTTGTTGTCACTGCCCACAAATCATGTTGGTAGCCTACTCTCTTTTTTTTTTTTTAACATTTTTTTATTTAAATTCAATTAACACATAATGGATTATTGGTTTCAGAGGTACAGGCCTGCAATTCTTCAGTCTTACATAACACCCAGTGCTCATTCCATCACATGCCCTCCTTAATGGCCATCACCCAATTACCCATCCCCCACCCACCTTTCCTCCAGCAGCCCTCAGTTTGTTTCCTATGATTAAGTCTCTTATGGTTTGTCTCCCTCTCTGGTCTCATCTTGTTTTATTTTTTCCTCTTTCCCTATGATCCTGTTTTGTTCCTTACATTCCGCATATCAGAGAGATCATATGATAATTGTCTTTCTCTAATTGATTTATTTCGCTCAGCATAATACTGTCTAGTTCCATCCAGGTCCTTGCAAATGGCAAGATTTTCAAATGGCTGCGTAATACTCCATTACATATATACACCATATCCTTGTCCATTCATCTATTGATGGATGTCTGGCCTCTTTCCATAGTTTGGCTATTGTGGACACTGCTGTTGTAACATTGAGGTGCAGGTGCTCCTTCGTTTCACTACCTTTGTATTTAGGGTAAATACCCAGTGGTGTGTTGTTGGTTAGTAGGGTAGCTCTATTTTCAACTTTTTGAGGAACCTCCACACTTTTCCAGAGTGGTTGTACCAGATTGCATTCCCACCAACAGTATAGGAGGGTTCCCCTTTCTCTGCATCCTCACCAACATCTGTCATTTCCTGACTTGTTAATTTTAGCCATTCTGACTGGTGTGAGGTGGTATCTCACTGTGGTTTTGATTTCTGTTTCCCTGATTCTCAGTAATATGGAGCATTTTTTTCACTCTTAATGAAATTCTCTGGGATATTGTTCCCATAATCCCAATCTATTCAGAGGAAAACATCAGACAAATTTCTCTGGAGAAGCAGCCTATAATACACCTGACCACTACTCCTCAGAACTGTCAGGGTCATCAAAGGTAAGGGAAGTCAGAAATTGTCCCAGCCAAGACAGCTGAGCCTAAGGATGTTATAGCTGCATGCAATGTGGTACCCTGGGTGAGGGCCTAGAACAGAAAAAGGATATTTCGTAAAAACTAAGAAAATCTGGGGGCACCTGGGTGGCTCAGTCAGTTAAGTGTCTGCCTTTGGCTCAGGTCATGATCTCAGGGCCCCGCATTAGGTGGGGAGTCTGCTTCTGCCTCTGCCGCTCCCCCAGCTTACGCTCATTCTCTTTCTCTCTCTTCCGCTCACTCTCTCTCTTAAATAAATAAATAAATAAAATCTTTAAAAAAAAAAGAAAATCTGAATAGAGTCTTGACTTTAGTTAATAATGACGTATCAATATTGGTTCACTAATTGTAATAAATGTAGATTAGAATGTAAGATTCTTATTATACATTAGAATGTAAGAATGTAAGGAAAACTGGGAGGTATGTGAAACTCTATGTACTAAGTTCCTTTTTTCTGTAAATCTAAACTGTTCTAAAAATGATGCTTATTGGGTTTTTTTTTTTTTTTAGGTTTAAGAAAGTGGGGAGAAACAAAACTTTCTAGAAGGTTATGGGCTTTCTAGAAGGCAGAGGTTGTTCCAGAGCTTGAAATGGAATTTTCACTGATCATATTCGGCCTCCAGGTAACTTTGGGTTTGCACCACAAACTTTCCACAACCCCGCACAGCTCTAACGTCCAACTATAAAGAAAAGTCCAGTTCCTTCTTTCTTTTCCCCAAACGTACAGTGAGCTTCATCTGGGGTTCTGCTGCCTATGTCCAGCCAAAGAAATCCTGGCAGTCATTCTTCTTGGACTTTCTCAAACTTAGGGTTGTGACATCCTTGTCAATAGACCTCACAAACTCCTCGTCTGCTCTTACCTTGCATACACATGTCAGAAGAGAATCACTCGTGGTGCCCTTTTCCTGCAGTGTTCCTCAAGGTCATGGTTGGCCCAGTGAGCTTCTAGTGTGCATTGTGCCTGTGGAGGCCCCCTGCCCGTCTGTTGCCTCCTTGCTGCTTTATCAAACACTCGCTGATCAGCTGTTGTTTTTGTAAACCTGTGAAACTTGAAAGCATAATGTACCTACTGAAAAGTCCACAAATATTTTTCGAATTATTTGAAATACAGAGGCGTAATTTATATTCACTAAAATGCATAAATCTCAAGTGCATTTATTCATCTCAGTGTATTTTTTACAAATGAAGAGACTCTTAGAACTGCTACCAGGCTCATGAAATGGAGCATTGCCAGCCGTGTGTGTGTGTGTGTGTAACGTGCCAGCTGGAGATGGAACAGAGTTTCGTGACCCCTATTGTTCTGAGTTGTAGGCACACTTCGGCTGGATTTCCAGTTGAGTTTCACTGTTTCCAGTGTCCTGCCTCATTGGAGTTCGTGTTAAATGTTTCCTAGCTGCTGGCGACACTGATTCTACCCTACTTTCTCTCAGAGAAACATAAAGAACTTCTTAATTTCTATCCTTTCAATAAGAAGTCTGATCCTGATTGCCCTGTGGATTATCTTTTAAAACAACTGTGTTTCTCGTAGGGACAGCTGAGGCTTCACTGAGTTTGAGCTGAGTTTACTGATGAGGAGGGACCCTCCTGCATTCAGCCACACACCATGAGCTGCGTGGGGACACGAGTCTGCAGAAGGGACCAGACTGTGCTCCATCTCCCACCCTCAAGACCCTCCATGAGGTTTTCTGTCTTTGCTGTGAAAGGAAGGAATTCTTCCCAGGGCTCAGAGCTTCCAGAACTTTCCACTGGCTTTGGGCTCCCTTTCCTTGATCAGACCTTCCCTGGCAGACCGCCTGGACAGTGAGGTCCCGGGGCCCCCTTACAGAGACACCCATAGTATTATGGTTAAGCCACAGGCTTCAGAGGCAGAAAGATATAGGCAGGCCACTACCTAGCCCTCAAGTGGAGGTTGAAATTGGGATGTTTCTCATAGGGTTTATGCAGCTTTACATGACTCAGTGAGGACTAAGTGGGGAGCATGGGGTCTGGCTGATGGTAGCCACTGCTTTTCCCCTGGACCTCCTATTGGGGATGGGGAGGGCAGGGGTCCTGGTGGAGCTAGACTGGGATCAGCCCCTCCCAAGCACCCCTGACAAATGGGCGGGTCTGGGGGGCGTCTCATCAGGGTCACTCTATATTCACCCAATACCTCAGCCTCACAGTGAACGAGGGGCTCCCTCTGCACCTGGCTCACCCCGACCCCCAAATCCTCGTCACGCTGAATGTCAGCAGTCCATTTACCCATGCCTCTGCTCTTAGTTCAGAGTTTCTCAACCTCAGCGGCACTGACTTTTGGGGCCCCCTGATTGTTGGTTGTCGGGGCCCGGGCTGCATGTTGTGGGACATTTAACAACTCTGCTGGCCTCTCCCGCCGGTTGCCTTGGGCACCCGTCGCTTCAAGTCAGAGCAGCCAGACCTGTCGTGGGTGTTGCACAGTGCCTCCGGGAGGGAGACCAGCTCCACCCAGAAACACCAAATTAGACTGGGAGCTCCGCCAGGGAAGGCTGTCCCCTCTTTCTTGGTGTCTCCTGGGCCTGGCACACAGTAGGTGTTCATCAGCAGGAAGGCCACTGGCCCTGGGTCTCTGGGCCGCTTAGCAGAGGAGTTTGAATTTGAACTCCACACTCTGTCCTGTCTGATTGGCCGTGCTGAGGCCAGATGACACCTCCTGCCCCACAGCCTTCCTCAGTGCATGGGGCCGTAGCTCCCGTGTGTGTCCAGCCCCATGGCCTTGCCAGGTCTCCATCCATCTGTCTGTCCCTCCTCTCCATCACTGAGCGCCAGGTCCTGCAGGCCACAGCCCTCCACGTGAAGCCTGCTGTGGAGGGCATGACTTCAGCACAAAGGCACGCTTCCCATTAAGGGCAGACAGTTCTCGCCTGCGACGAGGACTTCCAGTGGCCAGTCCTCCCGTGGAAGGACATGAAGACTGGCTCAAACGTTATGACAGCCGTGGAGAAATGGGTGCTAATGGCCACACAGAACTAGTATGTGGGAGGAAGCTCTTGCCAAGGAGAAAGCCAAACTGAAACAGGACTCGGGTTCTGGAACAATGGATACATGAATCACAGTGAGTAAAAAAAGTGAGTTCGCTTTTCCCCTTTCATCGACATAGTGATGATCACAAGATAAATCATCTTTGGAGAAGAATCAGCATGATTGGACTGGGTTTGACTGAAGCATTTCTGGCTAACCTGGGATCCAGTAACCTAACCCAAAGACTGACATCTGTGGGATGCTGGAGGGTTCGTCCCACTTAAGGTGACATGCCTTGGCTCACACCGCGGAATGCCAGCGGGAGATTGCCCTCAACAGAAAGGCAGCAAACTGAAGGGACAGACACACACACTCTGTTTCCTAGAAATTATTCCAGGTTTAGGGATCGTAATTCAAAATCCATGACCCACTTATAAGCAGGTCAAAATGGCCCCAGCTCTAAGCAAGCATTTTTTTTGCCTAAATGAGAGGAATGAGGCAAGGATCTTGAAGTGACCTCCCAGTTGTGGAGATTTCCCTGGCTGATTGCATTTGCTCCCGTGAAGTGAAATGATCTTCCCGTTGCTGAGATTTCAGTAAATGCAAAAGTTCTCCTGGGCGCCCTCCAGGGAGGGATTTCACTCTCCACGTGTACTCAATGTTCCAGAAATACACTGAAACTTGTGAGCAAATCCGACATAAAATTTCCAACTAGACCCTTGGTAGTAAAATTTGCCAAGAAGGGACAGGAGAAATAAATGAGTCCCTCTCCTGACAGAGTCTCCCCAGCCCGCGGGTTCCCCGTGATGTGGCCTCTGTTGGAAGACAGTCCTTGCTCCCCACATGCCTTAAGATGCCCCCGCTGTGCTGAACTCTGTGTCACTTGCGGGGGGTGAGGGACTGGGCCACCCTCAGGGGCAGTCTTCCCTCTGTGGCCTTGACCCCTGTGAGGAAGGGGAGGGTGAGGAAAGCAGGTTTGCACACAGTGGG
Source organism: Mustela erminea (assembly GCF_009829155.1). Lineage (NCBI taxonomy): Eukaryota > Metazoa > Chordata > Mammalia > Carnivora > Mustelidae > Mustela > Mustela erminea. The sequence continues at coordinate 44,605,764 of NC_045621.1, read as the reverse complement.
ATATGGAAGCTAAAAATGCGACAGGTTCAGAAATGAGGCAGAGCCATGCCAGGTGGGGCCTGGGATCTGGGTTTCAGAGTCCCACAGAGCTGGGTTCTCGCGTGACCCAGCTGGGACATCTTGGCAAGTCACTTAAATTGTGCAATCTCCTGATTGCTCACCTGTAGACCAGATGTTCTCATAAGACTCAAATGGCATGCTGTTCTCCCTAAAACTAAATATCAACTGTACACACACACTCCACAAATGAGTCTAAGTATCATTACATTCAAAATTGTCATGAGTTACTGGGGGTCTCTCTCGCCTGCGAGAACATACGCTTCACACGGGTAAAAGGGTCCTCAGTGCTGTACCCTGGGCCTCCTATCACGCAGACACACAAAGGGGCTCGAAGAATGTTGAGTGAAGGACGAGTATGATCCCCTCAGTGAAGGAAAAGCTACCCCAGCCCACCCCTGGGAACCCTCACCCCACCCTGCTCTGTGTGGCCCTCACTTGGCCCTGTGTTTCCTGCCACCTGCACAGGATAATTTTCCAACAAACACGGTGAGGGTAAAGAGGCGCTGGTCAAAGGATAAGAACCCGGTGTTTGGCATCAGTCCTGTCACTCATCACCCGTGTGGTTTGTGGGGTGTCCCTTCCCTGCTCAGGGCCTGCGTTTCCTCATTTGCACAAATTGGGGTTGCATCAGGCTGGTGGTTTTTGAACTGTGCTCCACAAAACCTGTAGATGGTTTTCCCACCAAGACCCCCAGAGTCTTAATCTCCAGGACTCCACACCCCATGTTACCGGAGTCTTTTTCGTGGGACAGCTTCTGAGAAAGACAACACTTGAACCAAGGACTTTCTAAGAGAAGCTTTATCCCTCTGGGCTGAGAGCGCCCTCCTCCACTCTAGCTATCAGGTACGAGGCGCAATTTTGGGCTGTGAGGGACAAGGATGTCCCCTTATGGAGACATGTTACCTCTCCCAGGACATCTGTGATTCAGCATGGGAGAGCTCTGCCTTCCATGAGAATCTTCCAGAGCGTCCTCCAGGTGGCTGGGCCCGTACTCCTCAGGCAGTGAGCCCTCCCACAGGACACAGATACCCATGCCACCTAGCACCACCCAGCACCTGTCAGTTCTGTCACTCATGGTTTCCACACTGACCTTCTCCCTCTCATAAGTGTTCTCTCTGCCACCACCCCTGGAAAACCTTGCCCATTTCTCAGGGACAGAGTGAACCACATTACATGTGCTTCCTGCCCCCTTCTGTCCCCCAGACATTTGTGTCTCCACGCATTACTTTCTGTGAAGTCGTACAGCTGTCCCCAAGCAGTGGCAACCGCTGGGTCACAGGTTGGCTGAAGCCACACTTGCATGGGTTCAACCAGCAAGGAGAAAGTTGTGGATGGCTTGTTACTTACACAACAAGCAGAAGCAGTGTCAGTTTCCTATGTCCCAGTCTCATGGGAGGACATTAAACTGGAGGAGCCAGGTGACAGTCATGAGCTGAGGTCACTCTGTCACAGCAGACCTGATCCTAAAATATGCCTTAGTGGCTTTCTACCTCCAGCCTGTGCCCTAAGGGGGATCTGGGGAAGTCCGAGTCCCACCAGAACAGGGAAGTACATGACACACTGTCCTGGGCAGCCTCTCACGAGACCGCGAGCCTCCTTCCTACAAGGCAAGGAGGTAAGTAAGAATGGCCTCAGGACTACCTCCTCCAAGGCTGCCTCCCTTGCCATATTCCTGGAAGGATCACGGGCACTCTGCCAAGACTCATATCAGACAGCAGGGAACCCTGACTCCGTGGTCTGCATGGAACGTGTAAGGGCCCTGTGGTACAGTCCTTCCCCTTCTTTAAGAGCAAGGATCTGTCCTCTGATCTAAACATAAACTCATTCTTATCTCTCTGGATTTTACCACACCTCTCGTTGGAAACCCCTTTCATCAATGGTCTCTTCTCCCCTCCGAATCTTCATCCTACCCCCGCTGCTGGGTATATGGTGTTTAACCACAGCACATAAACATGCTTCATATACTTATCTTAAAAAGACAATAAACTGGGCGCCTGGGTGGCTCGGTGGGTTGGGCCGCTGCCTTCAGCTCAGGTCATGATCTCAGGGTCCTGAGATCGAGTCCCGCATCGGGCTCTTTGCTCAGCAGGGAGCCTGCTTCCCTCTCTCTCTCTCTGCCTGCCTCTATGCCTACTTGTGATATCTGTCTGTCAAATAAATAAATAAAATCTTTAAAAATAAAGACAATAAAACCACTAAAAAACAGACTTCTACATCTTCCCTAAGTCTTCATTCTGCTTTGCGTCTCCTCCCTTCCCTCTCTCCAGATGTGCTCACCCACATGCCAGCTGTTACCTTTATGTTGCAAATCCCTCTATTCCACTCGACTCCCAACCCATTCTCCCAGTTGCTTCCACAGAGCCCATTTTCGACTGAGTTGTCTCCACCTCAAGGTTCACCTGAAGGCCCCTCCAATTTAGTGTGGCTGAGAAACAGCAGCTTATCTTCCTCTCAAACCTTCTACCCTTCCTGGGTACAACTCCAAACACTTTCAGGAACCAAAAATGTGTCAGACGCCCTAGGCTTCTCTCTCTCCTGTTCCTAATAGCTAATATTTACGTGGGGACTAAGTCTTATGAACTCTTAGACATTTCTTTCCCTTTTAAAATATTGCCCTTTATTGGCACCATAGTTCTTGCATCAAGATATATAACCTTTGGAGCAGGTGTCTTTTGAAAGCTGAGTACTTTTTCAAAAAAAAAAAAAAAAAACCCTCAATATTTATTCTATGTAACCTGGACCCACTTCCATGGCTATCCTAGATATCTAAATATAGGTAACTTTGTTTCTCCTGCTGTGTATTCAAACCAAGGCCCCAGGAAGATTGAACCATATCAAAATTATTTTATAAAGAATTGTTTTATAGTGAAAAGGATGACTAAATTTAAGCTAAACTGCAAAGGAAGGATGGGAGTAAATAAGGGATATTTTCTTCTAGAAACAATTTATAAAACATTCTAGCATATTTTTTTGTCCCAAAGTGGCTTTAGGAAGAGGTAAAATATCAACACAAGCTTCAAGATACTGTGAGGGATTTCCCCCTTCCAGCCATGATGTGGTAACTAGAAAAAGACTTCCCCTCCAGGTAGAAAATTGGACAAATATGTAAAAATAAAGGCACTTTCTTAAAAAGACATTGGGATCAGAGCTGTAATCTCTGTGAGTGAGCCGTGAACCTTACAATTACTTAAATTTGTACCTAGAGGCACTTTCTGGACTATAGTGCAAGGGTCTGGCAGTCTTGTGCATTATGGAGTGAGAGACCAGAGTTTCAGAAGGCTGAGTAGGCAGAGATCCAGAGAGAAAGGAGCTATGCAGAGAAAGAGCCACAAATCTCAAAGGTGTCGCCTAGGCTTCTTGCTCCACACTAAGCTGCTTGTGTGTGCGGTGAAACTCCATGAGGTAGGCTGAAATTCTGGAGAATTATAAGCAGAATAACCCCTAGAACTCACACAAGGTTGGGAATACTTGAGTTCTAACCAGCCAAAGTGGATAGAACACTGGGGGAGTAAAGACTCACTGAGATCTACCCTAACAAAGGTTATAAACAAGCCTAAAAATGATTAGGTGGATTCACAAGCAACTCGAATACTTGACAAAACAATTGTCATTTTTTAAAGGGAGAGAACACAATCCAGCACTCAACAACATATACACAATGTCCAGCAACTGACCAAAAATTACTGAACATGTTAAGAAGCAGAGATATGCAGCCTGCAGCCAGGAGAAAAATAAGTCAAGAGAATTAGGGAAATAAAGAGATTATGGAATTAGAAGAGAAGGACTTTTCAGGTAACTATCACAACTATGCCCATACTTTTCAGGGATTTAAAAGAAAACATGAGAAGAGAGGTCAAAGAAATTTTTTTTAAACATGAAATTTATAACTACAAAAAATACGGTACCCAAAAGGAAATTTTTACTTAATGAGATTATCAGTCTACACTTCAGAAACTTGATTAATGGGTGGGTGGCTCCCATTAAAGTGGATTAAAGTGGATTAAAGTCTCTGCCTTCAGCTCGGGTCATGATCCCAAAGTCTAGCGATTGAGCCCCACATCAGGCTCTCTGCTCATCGGGGAGCCTGCTTCCCCCCCGCCTCTGCCTGCCTCTCCGCCTACTTGTGCTCTCTCTCTCTCTCTCTCTCTGTCAAATAAATAAATAAAATCTTAAAAAAAAACTTGATTAATAAACCCGAAGTCGTAGTCATAGAAATTATCCAATTAAAGCATCAGAGATAAAAAGACCCCAAATAAAGGAACAGAGCCTCAGAAATTTGAGTCCAATATCAATACATTTAGCATATGAATATCAGAAGGAAAGCAGAGGGGAGAAAAATATCTGAAGGAATAATGGTTGAGATATTTCTGAATTTGTTATAAATTATAAATCCATAGATCAAAACAACAAACCCTGATGAGTAAAAATAAATGTATAATGATATGTCAATCATTATAATTTCATTATATATATATATATACATACATATATATGTGTGTATATATATATATATATATATATATATATATATATATGGGTTCATACTATAGAGCCTTATGACCATCCTAACAATCCCCTGTGCTCCACCTGTTCCTCCCTCCCTTCCTTCTACCCCTGGCAACCACTCATCTTCTTATTGTCCACATAGCTTTCCCTTTTCCAGAATGTCATATAGTTGGGATCATACAGTATATAGTTTTTTTCAGATTTCCTTCTTTCACTTAGAAATACGCATTTTAGATTCCTCTATTTCTTTTCATGGCTTTTATTTCATTTCCTTTTAGTGTTGAATAATATTCCACTATCTGGATGTACTATAATGTATTTATTCAGTCACCTCCTGAAGGACATCTTGGTTGCTTCCAATTTGGAGAAATTATGAATAAAGCTGCTATAAACATCCATGTGCAGGTTTTGTGTGAACATAAGTTTTCAGCTCCTTTGGGTAAATATCAAGGAGTGCAGTTTCTGGATCATATGGTAAGACTATGTTTAATTTTGTAAGAAAACACTAAATTGTCTTCCAAAGTGGCTGCTCTATTTTGCATTCCCACCAGCAGTGAGTAAGGGTTTCTGTTGCTCTACAACCTCAGCCATATTTGATGGCATCAATATTCTGGATCTGGGCCATTCTAATAGGTACATAGTGGTATCTCATTGTTTTAATTTGCATTTCCTGATAGCATGTGGTGTGGTGCATTACTTCATACGCTATTTTCAATCTGTATGTCTGCTTTGGTAAGATGCCTGTTACGGTCTCTGACCCAGTTTTTAATTGGGTTGTTTATTTTGTTGTTGAGTTTTAAGAGGTCTGTGTATGTTTTGGATAGTAGTCCTTTATCAGAGTATCCTTTGGAAATACTTTCTTCCATTCTGTGCTTTGTCTTCTCATTCTCTTGACATTGTTTTTTTGGAAAGAAGAAGTTTTTTAACTTTAATGAAATCCAGCTTGTCAATGATTTCTTTCATGGATCACGTATTTGTTGTTGTGTGGAAACAGTCAACTTCATACCCAAGGTCATGTAGGTTTCCTTTTATCTTATCTTCTAAGAGTTTTACATTTTTGTATTTCACATTTAAATACAAGGTCTGTGGTCTATTTTCAGTTAATTTTTGTAAGGGGTATAAGATCTGTGTCTAATTGTTTTGGTGTGTGTGTGTGTGTGTGTGTGTGTGTATTGCATGTGGATATCCCAGTTGTTCCAGTGCCATTTGTTGAAGACTACCTGCCCTATCACATTGTCTTTGTTCTTTTGTCAAAGATCAATTGACTATATTTATGGGGGTCTATTTCTATTTCTGGCCTCTTTATTATGTTCCCTTGGTCCATTTGTCTGTTCTTTTGCCAATACCACACTGTCTTTATTACCATGGCTTTATAGTCAGTCTTGAAGTCAGGTAGTGCCAGTCTTCCAACCTTGATCTTTAATATAGTCTTAGCTATTTTGGGTCTCTTGCCTTTCCATGTAAACCTTAAAAATAGTTTGTCAATATGCACAAAATTACTTTCTGGGATTTTGATTGAAATTGCATTGAATCTGTAGACCAACTTGGAGAGAACTAATATCTTGATAATATCAAGTCTTTCATATAAATTAACATGAAACCTCCCTCCATCTCTTTAGTTCTTTGAATTCATTCATCAGTTTTGTTATTTTCCTCATATATTTCATCCATATTTTGTAAGATTTAGACCTAAGAATTTCACTTGGGGTGGGGGTGCTAATGTAAATTACATGGTTTTTAATTTCATATTCCACCTGCTCATTGCTGATACATAAGAAAGCCATTAACTTTTGTATATTAACTTGCATCCTGCAATCTTGCTATAATCACTTAATTCCAAGAGCTTTTGTCAATCCTTCTGGATTTTCCACATGAACAATCATATCAAATCTTATCATCTAAGAGGAAAGATAGTTTTATTTCCTCTCCGTAGGAGAAAGTCTATGTACTTTTTAAATATTTATTTATTTATTTTTGCTTTATTTCATTAGCTCAGACTTCCAGCACAGTTTAGAAACAGGAGTTGTGAGAGGGGAGATCCTTGCCTTGTTTCCAATGTTACTGGGAAATCTTTTTATTTCTTACTATTAAGCATGACATTAGCTGTGGATTTAGTAGATATTCTTTATCAGGTTGAGGAAATTCCTCTTGATCCTTAGTTTACTAAGAGTTTTATCATGAGTGGGTGTTGGATTTTGTCAAAAGATTTTCTGCATTTATTGATGATGATAATGTGATTTTTCTTTTGCAAGCCACTGATGTGATGGATTACATTAATTGATTTTTGAATGTTACTCAATTTCATGCTCACAGTTGCTTCTTTCTTTTTTTGTTCATCTCTAATTCTTAATGATCAATACCTACCTCCCCTCATTGTGTATCAGGACTCTCCATCTGGGGATGGAAGTTCAATCTTGATTTATCTTCTGGTAGCCTACTGTAGGTTTGACATGACTCTCAGGAATGAGGGTTAGTGGAGTGTCTACATCTTTGCCTTCCTGAGAACTGTTTTACACTTGTTTCATGCACAAAGTTTACAAAATGCCCAACCCTGTTCAGTTCTGATAGATGAGAGGCATTTATGTGGCTCTAGCAGACTGAGATGGGAATGGGTGTTGTGTTGTCAAGGTCTCTAAATGTGCTACAGTATCTGGTCTGTGAGTCTTTTGTTAGTTGGTTGGTACAGATGTAGAACACACAATCCTTCACCCCCTTGCTGGCCTTATGTCCTCTTGCCCCTTGGGTGAGCCCATTGCCCTCTGAGTGAGAGGAGACACCTCTTACCAGCTCTCCTTTCCCTATGCAGCACTGGGTTGTGTGGTAGGAATGGTTGTCTCATCTAGCTGAAGTGAGAGGAAGGGATAAATGTGAACAAGTGTGGTGTCATCCTGTCCTACAATGGGCTGTATTATGAGGTGTTTCCAGAGACTTCTAGTGTTTATTGGATTTTTCATTCTTCATCAGTCCTATTTATTGGGGCAGGGGGCACAATGATTGACAACTTGGAAGTATTCCCATTTGCTTTTTTGCTTAGAAACATTTGCCAAGTGGTCACCGATGCTGGCTGTCACGGAATTTGCAGCAACCTTCCTTTCTTGTGAGACCTCCTCCAGCTGGAGTGACCTTATCTGGTTCATCTCGCCCACTTTGGTTGAGGAGATTGAGACCAAGGCACCAAAGGATCTTGCCCAACACCCCTACCTTTTCTGACCCCAACTCAGATCACTTTTTCAGAGTTCTTTTCCTTTACAACACAACCTGCTCTAAACATGTGGCTTATTTCTGCCATTTAGGTTTGGTATGGCATCTAAGAAAAAGCTTCCTTCCTGAAGGGATTAAGATTCCAAATGTTTGGAAGTATGCAGCAATTTGGATCTTCTGTACATAATTGCTGTCTTCAGGATGCAGGCTGGGCTTGTCCGGATGTGTGAGGATGAGGTTGAGCTGGCCTCCTTTGCACAGCATCTGTCTGCCCGCTGTGGGCTTCCAGCCAAAGCCCTGTGCCTCTGCTTTTACTCAGACACACGCATGGACCCCTGGAGACTGCAGGCGGGCAGCCCAGGAACACATCAAACACAAGATCCTTAATTTCTTAGCACCACAGAGAAAGGGGAGGGGATGCTCACTTAGAAAATTCAGTCTATCTTACACATTAGGTTTCTGATAGTTTTAGCTCTTGTCTAAGTTTACTAAATTTTTAGCATGATCAAGTGAAACCCACACAGCTCAGCTATTTAGAATTGGACATATGAACCTGAAAGCCTTGTTGCTTCTGCTTTTTCAGAAACTGGCAAGTCTTATAGCCTCAGACAATAGCTTATACACCGCAGAAAAATGTAGAAATGCACATAAATCAACTTGTAAATTAAATATTGCTTAAGAGGAGCAACTTTTCATAAAATTTTGAGGCTACTGGGGAAAATGTGTGTGTGTGTGTGTGTGTGTGTGTGTGTGTTGTGGATATGGATGTGGGACTTTAAAAAGTATTGATGTATTTGCAATACTTAGAGGTCAAGAATCTCATCCTTGGTCTAAGAACATTGAAAGTTTTACTTTTAAATGATCAGTTTGCTTTTTTTTTTTTTTCAGAAAAACAGTATTCATTATTTTTTCACCACACCCAGTGCTCCATGCAATCTGTGCCCTCTATAATACCCACCACCTGGTACCCCACCCTCCCACACCCCCGCCACTTCAAACCCCTCAGATTGTTTTTCAGAGTCCATAGTCTCTTATGATTCACCTCCCCTTCCAATTTACCCCAACTCCTTTCTCCTCTCTAACACCCCTTGTCCTCCATGATATTTGTTATGCTCCACAAATAAGTGAAACCATATGATAATTGACTCTCTCTGCTTGACTTATTTCACTCAGCATAATCTCTTCCAGTCCCGTCCATGTTGCTACAAAAGTTGGGTATTCATCCTTTCTGATGGAGGCATAATACTCCATAATGTATATGGACCACATCTTCCTTATCCATTCATCCATTGAAGGGCATCTTGGTTCTTTTCATGGTTTGGCGACCGTGGCCATTGCTGCTATAAACATTGGGGTACAGATGGCCCTTATTTTCACGACATCTGTATCTTTGGGGTAAATACCCAGGAGTGCAATTGCAGGGTCATAGGGAAGTTCTATTTTTAATTTCTTGAGGAATCTCCACACTGACAGTACAGACAAAAGGTTGATATCCAGGATCTATGATGAACTCCTCAAACTCAACACACACGAAACAGGCAAACATATCAAAAAATGGGAAGAAGATATGAACAGACACTTCTCTAATCAAGACATACAAATGGCTATCAGACACATGAAAAAATGTTCATCATCATTAGCCCTCAGGGAGATTCAAATTAAAACCACATTGAGATATCACCTTACACCAGTTAGAATGGCCAAAATTAACAAAACAGGAAACAACATGTGTTGGAGAGGATGTGGAGAAAGGGAAACCCTCTTACACTGTTGGTGGGGTCAGTTTGCTTTTAAATGATCATATCTAACATGTTCAGATACAGAAGATGTAGAAACTGCTCCCATAAAATAATTATGGCAAGAATTTTAAAAATACTTGGGGATAAAACTTTGTTAAGGTTTCCCTCCCCAAAATATTGTTAACCTTCACAAATCTGACCATTCATCCTTGAACGTAACTGTAAGGAATTATATTCTTCCCCAACTCTGAAGAGTAAGTGGCTTTCTGCATGTGCTGTTTGTTCTGCTTGGATCCCCTTCCCTCTCTGTGCTGACCCATCACATCTTTCCCATCCAGCAGCCTCTCCATCCCTTTGGGGTCACAGTGAGGAGTAGGTTTGTGCTCTGCTACCCAAATGTCCCCAAATAATAGTTATTCTCACCCTGCACTGAGAACACAGGTCAAAGTTTCTCGCCACTGAGCTTTTACCCCATGAGCACAGGGTGTACCTGCTTTGTTCCTCCCCCCTTCCTCAAAGCCCAGCCAGTGTTGAACAGTGGGGTGAGAGAGATGGTTACAGCAGTCGCAAGGGCAAGAAATGGGAAAGGAAAAGGACCTTAGAAAGGTAATAGACTTGTGTTCCAGAAAGATGCACTGCTACTGTATCACAGGAAAAATGCCTCATGGCACCTGACACAGATAGCTTCCTGTGGCCCCCATGAACCCATAGTTCCCCTGGATACTCTCCTTCCCCTTCACACTCTTCCCCCTTTGGTGCTGCTTCTCACCCCAGTGGTCTCATGCTGTCTTCTCATCTGCTGCTACTTTCCCCACTGCTCCTGTGGTGACAAGGACAGTGTATACAACAACATCTGTCACCCATTTCACCATTATACACAACAGCCAAGGCATGGGAATACCCAGTGTCCATCAGCAGATGAATGTGTAAAGATGTGGTATAGTGTATACAGGGGAATATTATTCAGCCACAAAAATGGAAGGAAATCCTACCATTTGCAACAACGTGGATGGACCAAGGGTACTTAATGTATCTTAGGAAAAATTTTATGTAAATAAAAATAGAATAATCCCAATTTGAGAAAGAACAGTATCCTACTAATTAACAAACTTTCTGCACCTCTAATTTACCAAAATCCCGTTTCTCTGAGTGCTAGATCTTTTTTCTTGAAAGTCAAATGGCAAAATATAGTAGTAAAGACCTTAAAGGCACTATGCTAAGTGAAATGAGTCAGATGGAGATAAATGCCACATGATCTTACTTCTATGTGGAATCCAAACAAAACAAAACAAAACTTCTAGACACAGAGAACAATTGGTGGTTTCCAGAGAAAAGGTGCTGGATGATGGCTGAAATGGGTGAAGAAGTCAAAAGATATAAACTTCCAGTTATAAGATAAATAAGTCCTGGGCATGCAGTGTACAGCAGGTGATGATAGTTAGTACAACTGTATTATATATTTGAAAGCTGTGAAGAAAATAGATTTGAAAATTTCTCACAAACAGAAAAGAAATCATAATTACGTGAAGCAAAGGATGTTAAGAAAGCATACTGTGGTGGTTGTTGTGTAATATACACATACATCAGTATTTGCACACATTCAAGTAATAGAACCATGTGTGTCAGTTATATGTCAATAAAGGTGAAAAAACAAGGTTAGAAGCCTTCAGTGGAATAGAAAGATAATGAAACTAATATTTAATCAAAGTGTTTATCAATAATAAAATAAAATAATAAACTAACTTCTGAACCAGATATAGCCAGCTACCTAGCCAGCTAGATAAGAGAGAGAGAGAGAGAAGATAGATAATAGATAGATAGATAGATAGACAGATGATGGATGGCTGGCTTCCATGAGCCAGACAGGGAACTAAGTTTATTACCATGTTTTATCTTACTTAACTCCCGAACCAAATCTAGGGTATAGACAGTGTTTTGGATGGAGTTCAGGAAACCTACTTACCTACATAAAATACTCTGTGAACACTGGGCTCACCACCTCCAAACTATCCCACAGGATCCTCTCCATCTAGCTACATTCAATAACCACATTTCTTTTTTAATTTCATAGCCTTCAGAGGACTCAGCACTGGAATAAACATATAGCAGATGCCCAATAAAGGATGGCCCATGATTTGTTGCCAAGGTCACTGGTGATTCAGGTGGACTGAAGGCATATTGCAGGGCATGCTATATCCATAGTTATTTGGGCCCCCAACAGGCAAATTCTGTCTCCCTTAAAACTTAAATTGATGATAAACATAAAATTGAAAATGTCCGTTTAATTTTACACATTTAATTACTGAGATTAAGTCCTATGATAATAGAATTGTTATAAGTAAGACATTTGGAAGCCCCCCAAATTTACTAATATCACTGGAGCAATGGTTAATATAAAAAAATTCCTGTACAACCAAAGGATTTGTCTGTTCCCATAGGAGAGATTTGGCCCCTTCATTCTTGTTCAGACATACCAGATCATGTGCTTAACACACAAACTAAAAATCCATCTATAATTAGCTCTGCCTAAGAGTGAATAAAAGGCATTCCAGAAAAAGGTCTTCAGCAAAATAACATTAAAATGGCCATATGTTTAACTTGGCTTCAAGTTGCAAAATATCACAGCATTATATGATATTAATGTTGTAAACTTATATGGGTCTTTCAAGTGATCCAACAACTAAAGAAGAGAAAGTTAAGTTAAATTAAAAAGGAGGCAAAAGCTCAAGATACACGGAAAGAAATACTCAAAATGTTTATTTTTTAAAAACAGTTCAGGTAATTCCACTGTCCATATTGGAACTTTCCTATTTACAAACACTGGACTGATTTTCGGAAAGACTTTGGATTCCTGATATGTATCAGGGCTTCAGTACAGACATCTGGTGGACAGAGCAGCTAAGTATACATTCCTTCATTGTTTGTAGTCTCCTAGTTATTCTGTTTTCTTTTCCTGCAAAACTAATGGATAGTGAACCCTATAGAGGGGGGGCTAACCAGCCCCCATATCAACAACTTTATCTCATTAATGAAACACCGAGTGCACTGAGCAGGGGTCCTCTTTCATAGCCCATTGAAATATTCCTCTATATCTATCTGGTATTTTTAATTCCTTAATTGTTTATAATTATGAAATAAATACATATTTACTATAAACAAAATCTGGAAAATGCCAAATAGTATGAAAGTTATCCAAAAATTCTTTTTCCAATAATGATAGAATAGGTAATTCCTGCCAACCTTTCAGCTGAGAAAAAAAAAAAACTAGAAAATCTGGACCATTAAAAAAAATCTATTGGAAGACATCAGATGGCTAATAATGTGAAGAAACATAAGGCAATGCTCCAGGAAAAGAAAGAAACTCAGAAAGCCCAGATTTTCCCCAGGGCCATATATCTATTCCACAAAAAACATTTGAGAAGCTGAGCAGTGCTTCGGAGTCACAGGGATAAGAAGAAAAATAAAGACTGCCAAGGAGAGAGTTTGAGGAATATCTGAAGATTATAGAGTATACAAGACAACCAGAAATAAATAATTCTTACAAGGACAGCACCCAGCTTCCTCTCAGACCCTGATCAGTTAAAGTCATCTGGGATTATGAATGCCTCTAATCACCTTTCAGAAACAAACATAAATTACCTCCAGAGAAACAACAATGCTATTCCATACCTCAATTACCTCCCCAGTTTTTCATACACCTTATCTGGAACTCAATAAAAACAAATAACCAGACTTATGAGATGATGAGGATTAAAAAAAAGAAGAAGAAGAAGAGGAAAAAGAAAAGAAAAGACCAATCAAGGGAAACAAATGGACCTTAAGGGGTTTGGATAATGGCATTATGAGACAGACTTTAAAATAATGACCATGGAGGGATGCCCGTGTGGCTCAGTCATTTAAGCTGCTGCCTTTGGCTCAGGTCATGATTCCAGGGTCCTGGGATCAAGTCCTACATCGGGCTCCTTGTTCAGCAAGGAGTCTGCTTCTCTCTCTGCTTCTGCCTGCCACTCTGCCTGCTTGTGCACTCTCTCTCTCTCTCTCTCTCTGATAAATAAATAAAAATAAATAAATAAAATGTTTTTTAAAATAATGATCACAAGTATGTTTAAGTAAATAAAAGACAGGATGGAAGTTTTTTTCAAAGAACTTGAAACTTTCAAAAATGGAAATTGTGGCAGGGAGAAAACAGAACACAGGGACACAGTGGATGAATTCAGTGGAAGGTTAGACACAGCTGAAGAGAGAATTAGAGAACTTAAGAATAGAAGGAAATACCCAGACTGACCAACAGAGATGCACAGGTAACGAGACACTTGATAACAAGACCTAAGGCATTATTCAGTTTCCAGAGGGAGGAAAGAGAGATGTACCAGAACTTCAGCAAGCACAGAATGTAGCGAAGGATTCTTCGGAATGAAGAATCAGGATTCTTCACAGAATGAAGCACAGGATTCCTATAACATCTGGAAACACAGAAAAATGTATACAGTGTTTTCAAGAAGATCTTCAGTCTCTAAAAACAGAAGTATATCATTGTCATTCCCAGATTTACAGACACACACTATGGAATCAAAACCACTACCACCAAAAAGCAGTGGGAGTATGAGTAAAAGCCATATGGAAATATTCATTTGCTTTGACAAAAAAGGAATAGGTTTTTGATTAACTTATAGGTAAAAAGTGGTAATGAGTGAGGGTCAAAAGATGCAATTCAGACTAGCAAACCAAGTAGTAGAAGCTTAAATAAACAGAAGAGGGAAGGACTAAGGACATTATATGAAGGGATATAATGTATAAGTACAAATGTTATATGAATATAAGTATTTAAATTCTACAAAATTATATAAAAACACAAAATTTCCTAAATACTAAGTGAATAACAAAAAGATAAAAAATAAAACAGACAATATGGTAGAAGAACTGCAGTGGCTCTAACATATTTTACAAGATCAATATGTATTAAAGAATATGACAGGAGCGGAGAATTCCAAGTTCGGTCAGTGGAGGAAGGTTAAAGGGAAAAAATTACTGATTAGAAGGAAGGTACTTTAAGACTAACTCAAAAAGCCAAGCCAAACTCCATGCTGAGTGTAAGAGACATGCCTCACAGAATGTGAGTTAGGAAAGACACTAAAAAAAGAGAACAGGCAAATGGAAAGAAAGCAGGGGTTGTGCTCTTGATATACAACAAGGTAGAATCCAGGCAAAAGAGTATCAAATGAGACAAGAATGACAGTTTCTAGTGCTACAAGCTATAATTAGGAGTGGAGATGAAATAATACTTATATTCCAAATGATGCAGCAAGACTCGTAACAGTAACGACAAAAGATACAAGGAGAAAGGTTAATCAGGAAGGTTAGCATCAGTGTGCAGCTCTCAGCTAAAGATGGGTTCGGTGGACACCAACAGACCAAAATGGAAACAGAAAGAAAACCTACATGGTTTACCCAGTAAGGTGCATGTCAAACCCTGATCTTATAGCAAAGACAGCATGTATACTTAAAACATTCTTGAAAACCCATTGTCTTCCAAGCCACAAAGCAAAGCTCAGGAAATCCCAGAAAACAGAATTAATATGAACAGTATTTTCTGTTCATAATGAAACAAAACTCAAAATTAATAACAAAAAGTCCTTTCCATGAGACAATTAGAAAAACCTGTCAATTAAAAAGTCTGGGGTCAAAGGCTAAAACTAGACCTAAATTGTAGAATTTCTTAAAAGAATGATGATAATAGAAAGGTCGCAGTGAAATCAATGGAATAAAATTAAAGGAGTAATCAGAAGAAAGTTTATAGTTTATGTTTAACTAAATCACTAGAAGATGAAACAGTAAAAGGAAATATTCCACCCAATATACCAGGAAAAGGGAAAGAAAGTAATTTTTTAAAAAGCAAAATGAAGAAAATAAAGATAAAGGCTGAAATTAATTCATTACAAAAATAAAAACAATGCAATTAATAAATAAACTTAAATCCCTTTTATTTGAAAAAAGAAAGAAAAATAAAGCAAGCCACAAGCCAAACCAATCATAAAAAAAGGAAAACACAAACACACAAAACAAGAAATGACAAGGGTGATAGTCATTAAAATAATGGAATTTTTAAAAAACAAGAAGCCACTTTGCAAAACTAAATGTAAATAAATTTGAAAATCTCAAAGTAGTGAGAACTTCCTAGGAAAATACAATTTATCAAAACTGACCCCTGTAGAGACAGAGAGTTTCCTTAGACCACTCCCGAGATGAGTCATGGAACACGATCACAGACCTACACCCTGAAAAGCACCGGACCCACCCAGTGGAGTATGTGGAGTCAGCCCCCGGATCCAGCAATCTGCCTCACAGACAGATGCCAGGAGCATCTTCCCTGGGCTCGGGCAGGAAGGAAGAGTCTCTCCAGCACCTCGGCCACTGCCCGCACCAGAAGAGCTGTACCTTCCACATAGTGATGGCATTCATTTCCACAGGCAGTCTGGACAACCAGACAAACTGCTTGTCCCTCCAAGTATGACTGCAGACAGTGGGACCTCATTCCTGCCCAGGGACCACTGTCCCACTCCGCTTGGGAAAGGCGGCTTGGGCAACTCGAAAGCAGTTCCCATTCTGTGTTTCTATTGTTGGAGTCGGTGTCCCGCGTGGAGCTGCCCCAGGGGCCTCAGCCCGAGCCTCACGGCATTCCAGAGCAAGCCTGATGAAACAGATGGTTTTCTTCAGCTTGCAGAGACAAGAGGCTTGGATTAAGTTTTTTTAATTTACTTCAAATGCATCTATTATAAGAGTTAAGCAATTTTTGTCTTCCGGTTCTAGAATAATCTTTAAAGTTTGAAACTGTGTGTGTCTGAGTTAAGTCGTCTCTTTCTTTGTTGTATTTTTTTGTCTCCATTCGACATTGAAGAAAAAAGCCAACTGACAAAATTCCAAATGTTTACCCTTCCAAATGACCAAGACGCAAGAGTATGCCTCACAGGGCCATTCCTGCTCTAGAGAGGAGACAAAGGGGAAATCATGTCTCCTCGCCAGCTCCGCTGTGGTTCACACACAGAAGTCGATGGAGTAGGAGTCGGGTTTTTAAAAATTCAAACTCAGCGAAGCAAGCATTTCTGCTAACGTGAACGTTTCTTTGCCAGCTGGCCATGCTGTGTTGTGTAGACCATCCAAGGCAACTTGCTAGAGTTTGGTTACTCAAAGACTCCTTGCAGAATGGAGCCAAGATGTGTCCTCTTCAGGTTGTGCTCGGGTTCCAACAGACGACGGGGGAAGTACAATGTGTGTCCAAAAGTAGAAATAGCTTTCTTCCCAGAATTCTGTTTCTGAGCCACAGGCCAACGCTTGAATCCCTTGGACACAAGAATCCATGAGCTCCATAAATTATAAAAGGTCCCGTCTCACACAAGACCTTTGGTGAGGGCTTTCACAGGACCCTCCAGGCTCATTGAGAGCAACTCTGTAGAGGTCAGCCGGCTGACTGGCTTAGAGATATCCCAGCTTTGGGGTTTGTCTCTTCTCAGATACCACACAGACCCTAACAGCCTAGGGCCCCACGGACAAGACAGAACTGTCAACACACGGAGGTCTGTTTGGGGTCCGAGGTACCAGTTAGGGAGGAGACCTGCATGGGTTTCAGCCCACGCTGGACCTCGTGCACCGGGGCCTTAGTGTGTCTTCATCAGAACATCTTGTAGGTTGTAAAACGGAAACCAACCACAAGCAAATCATCCTAACAGTCTGTTGTGGGGGGGGACATAGAGGGCAGACGAAGGTATCAGGGATGTGAAGGGGGAGTTGGAGAGACGAGGGTGAGCAGCTCAGCAGAAGCTGAGATCCCTCCCCTGCCCCAGAAGCAAATGCCAATTTGGCTGGGCAAGAAGGCATTCCTAATAGAAAAAGAGCCCACAGCTCAGACCCCGGAAAATTCACAGTCTGGCTGGAGCCGTGAGAGCTGAGGAAGGAGTCACAAGAGAGGACTGAGACGCAGAGTAAGGAGCCAGAAAACTCTTGATAAATACCAAGCAGAGAAAGGCACACACAGGCACAGAAGTCCTGGGACAGAGAGTAAAGAAGACTGGAGGGAGCCCATGCAGGGTGCAGTGTGTGTGTGTGTGTGTGTGTGTGTGTGTGTGTGTGTGTGCGCGCACGTGCAGGGTGGGGGAGGGCTGGGCTCCTGGCTCGGGGAGAGGTTGGAGGAGTTGGTCTGAGGTGGGGTGCTGCGGCCGGCTGAGCAGAGGCTAGCTCACCCCACTTCTCTCCCCAAGAACATGTAGCAAACAAACGTATGGAACACATCTCTTGATCAAAAAGCTCTGTCCTCCATCCTCAGGAAAGGTCGGGCTGCGAGAGCTTGGACCACAACAGACGCAGGGAAGCTTGGCCCGTGGTCTCTCACGAGAGAGGAAGACACGCGGTCAGCTGCGCAGCAAAGTGCTCCCAGATGAGCCGCTGGAAACACAACACACGGGAGCCGCGAGCTGTTAGACTTGGAATCACCTTTAAAGGCTGGTGCTGGGACTTCTGAGTGCTGAGCGCCCCGCCCCCGACTCCCCCTGCTCTCTCCCTAACACCCCTTGCTCTTTCTCTTTGAGCCTCCCCCTCTCTGACAACCCCCCCCCCCCCGCCTCTCTCTCTCCAACCACCCCTTACACTCTCTCTCTGACCACCCCCCTCCCTCTCTCTAACTCCCCTGTCTCCCTCTCTGTCTCTCTGTCTTTCTGTCTCACATCTGCTGAGCGTCCCGATGGCCGTGGTAAACCTGAACTTGGTTTATGGAGCCAGTCGAGGCTGCTGGGCTGGGGGCTACTGCGATGCTCAGCCACATCCCACAGCCCAGTGTCCCCTCTCCTCCTGCTCCCACAGTCATGGGGCTTTGGTCCCTCTCACCTTGTCGCCCCTCTTACAAAGACCCCATGAGTAGATTGCGTTCATGGAAAGCCGGGATAATCTCCCAGTTCCACAGCCCTGCCTGCAACACACCTGGAGTCCCTTTTCCATCTCAGGCAGCATCTCAGATTCACCCACTCCACACATTGGTGGTGAGGGTTGGGGATGATTATGGGGCTCCCCCCTTCTGGAAAAGAATCCTGTGGGCAAATTCAGCCTCCCGTGAGCCCTGCTGACCTGGCCACGTGGCACAGAGTCTGCCCCAGGCACTGGGTCTCGGAAGTGAGGGAGCAGCCCCAGGAGCACACCCGGGAGGCTCGCCACATGGGGGAGATCAGCCACATGGGGCAGCGGGGGGCCATGTGATAGGACCAAATGGTCTCCACTAAGGCTGACAGATTCTGTCACCCAGCCCAGCACAACCCCGGGGAGAGCCCAGTTCCTTAGAAACACCAAGGTGAAAAAAAAAAAAGAAACACCAAGGTGGTCCACCGGGTGGGGGTGCCCCTAGGTCCCCACCAGGACACCTCCTGTGCTCCTCCAGACTCCCCTGCTCCCTCCTGGAGGAGGCACAACCATGCCCATCTGTGGCATGTGGGGTCTCGCTCCAGGCCTGGCAGCTGCCTGTAAGGACGAGCCATCTGAGCGTTAACGGGACAGCTTCTTCCCCAGGGACTGGCACCAGGGCCAGGCCTGGGCAGGCACACCTGCTGCTGGAGAGAACCCACCAAGGACCATGAGCTGGGCAAACAGGAGACAAGTGCCCCCATCTGTGTGGGGCATATGGGAACTCTCCGTACTAGCTTTCTAATTTTTCTGTAAATCTAAAATGAGTCTTGAAAAATGAAGTTTATTCTTAAAATCTCTCTTCTTGTGTGATCACCCCATCTTCTGTCTGGATGTCTAAGACCCTAGGGAGGCACTGGAGGGCCCCTGGGCCAGTGGCACAGGACACTCGGGTCCACCAGCTCCCCTGAGGGACCCGAGGTTCCACCCGTGCCCCTCTCAGACCGAGCACCACCACGTGGAAATCAAATGTCCAAAGTCCAAGAAGATGTGAGGACGGCGGGCCTCTCTGCAGCCTGAGACAGGCCCACCTTGCCCTCTGCCTGGCTTCTCTCAGCTGAGACTCCTGAGTTTTAGGGCATGATCTCCTGAGCGGGCCCAGAACTGAGGTGCCAGGCTGGTAATTCCAACATTGGTCCACGTCTAAGTGGGGGAGGAGTTCCCCTCAGGCTCACAGCAGCTTGGCTCTGAGAGGCTGCAGGGTCACCCACCCCCAGAGCCCCTGTCACATTCTGCTAGGGTCCCTTCCACCAGGACCGGACCCCTGCTGTGCCGGGACTCACTCCCAAGCCTCTCACAGTCCCCAGAGGTGTTTCCTGGGGTCTGAGTAAGGGTTTCCCTCCGGCTCCCACCTGCCGGGTCCTCACAGATTTGAACTTTCATGCTCCTGGCCTGGCTGCAGCCGGGGGGTTCCACTCTCACCGTGCCGCTGCCCTCACTGGGGTCTTCCCTTGGTGGATGGAGGCTCGGGGATCCCACAATGTGCCCTGAGCTACCCCAGTCTCCAGTTCTTGGGGAGAAAGGTGGGGGGGATTCCCGGAGGATTTCCTATATTACACTTCTCCATAACAAGAAAGGCACCCAGCATTTAGGGCAGGATTCTGTACAGGAAGGCAGGGTTCACCTGTCCAGGGTTCTCTGGTTCCTGAGAAAGCAGCCTGAGCTTTCTCAGGAACCAGAGAGTAAAGAGTGATCCAACCCAGCCCTTCTCAAAGCACGAAAGCTTGGTGCTCAGCTGCAGGTCTGATCGGACCTCTGTCATTGCAGGCACCATACTTCCCCTTGTGCAACTCCACATCCGAAAGCCTCTATCCACTGCCCATGCACTGAACTTCTCAAAACGTCCAGAACAAGAGCTGCGTGTGCCTTCAGCCCCAACCTCTACCCCAGCCCAAGGCAACGAGGTCTGTAGGAAGTATGCCAGAGCCATGGGGATGCCTCTGGGGAGGGTGCCATCTGGCAGGTCTTTGGGAAGGGACATCTCTCCTGTAACACATCCAGATGGCTCAGTCCCTCAACCCCACCCCCGACTCTGCCTCCAGCCACTGCTGCGGGGACAGGTCCTGCACGGGCGCCAGTCAGTGGCACGCAGGTGCACCCAGCACCCCCCGCAGGGAGCCTGGAAGCCCAGCTCGGTGGGGGGAGGACAGGAGCTGGTGGGGGCGGCTGGGGCAGCTGCTCAGTGAGGGCTGTGTTGGCAGCGTCCACCCGGGAAATGAAAACCAGCCCCCAGGAAATGAGTGTTCTTCCTTTGGCCTCCTCAGACTTGAGAACACAGGCAGGAGGAAGAGCCAGAGACAGGAGAGCGCAGCTGGTGGGGCAGGAAGGGACCGTAGCGCTCCTCCTGATCACAGGGGTAGGGGCGCTGAGGAGCTGGGGACCGCTTGTGGGCTCAGCCCACCCAATGACCTCGGAGACCCCAGCAGTCGGGGTGACTGGGGCTCTTGGGTTTGCCCCGGCACAGGGGTGGGGGCAGGGCTTCCCTCCCTTCTCCCTCCCTCCTTCCTTCCTTCCTTCTCGGCTCAAGACTGCAGAGATGCCCTGAGACCCCCAACAAAGCAGGAAAGAAACTGTGGGTGTTGGAGGTTTGCTGCATTCTGTGGCCCCCACAAGCCGAACTGGACACCCCCCAGGAAGCCAGCAGGATACCCAGGGATGGCACAGACGTAGTCGAGCTGTGACAGACAGTCTCCGTGTGTCCAGGCCAGCCACGAGATGGAAGACTGTGCCACGGCTGTCCCCACTCTACCAACAAGGAGGCAGAGGCCACGAGGCTGAGCGACCTGGCCGAAGCTCCGCCGGTCGAGCTGTGACAGACAGTCCCCGTGTGTCCAGGCCAGCCACGAGATGGAAGACTGTGCCACGGCTGTCCCCACTCTACCAACAAGGAGGCAGAGGCCACGAGGCTGAGCGACCTGGCCGAAGCTCCGCCGGCCGCCCGGGCCCTGCTCCTCACCTGCACCCCGGCAGGTAGTTCTAGAAGACGGTCTGACACCTGTCCGTGCCGGGCTGCCGTCTAAATGTCCATGTCCTGGACGGGCGTGAATTGTAACCTTTTTCTGCCTCAGATTTGTTTGCCATTTGACTTCTTTTGTTGTAAGTGGATGATCCTTCTAAGAACACGGTTGTTATTTTTGTACTTAACGGACCCAAGCTCTCGGTTGCTTAACTTCTTTGAATCTGGGTCCCCTGTCGGGGGGAGGCAGGCTCCGCGGGGGCTCGTTGCGGTGCTGCTGGAGGCCCGGAGCCCGGGGGGGCACAGGAAGGGCTGCGTTGCTGGGAATTACAGAGATTCTTCTGTTCCCCTCTGGAGGTGACCTTCAGAGCCACCAAGGTTGCGCACGTATAGCACCTCTGGTGGGAGCCACAGGCCTCCCCGGGGTGAGGTGAGGGCTCCCTCCTGCTTGCTGGCTCGGGTCCTGCAGCAGAGAAGCCTTCTCACCCCCAGCGTGTAAACGTCCTCACCCATGCTTCCTTCAGAGCCCTTCGCCTTGTCATCTGCCACACGGACCCCTTTAACCCATCTGGAACGTATTTCAGTGTGAGGGAAGGACCCAGCGTTGATTCTCCGGCTTCAGAAACTAACCCCTGCGCCCTCAGGCCTGTTGCAAGATCGGTCTCTTCCACAGCAACTGAATTCTCCTCTTCTTGGAAGGATCAGGAACACCTGCTCGCGGCCTCGGGGAAGATGGCTTGGCCTCCTTGGCCTCGTTGTCCAGCACAGCCCTCGCCTGGGGGCTGGTCACAGACTCGGGACCCCACTGAAGGATCAGGAACACCTGCTCGCGGCCTCGGGGAAGACGGCTTGGCCTCCTTGGCCTCGTTGTCCAGCACAGCCCTCGCCTGGGGGCTGGTCACAGAGTCGGGGCCCCACTGAGGAAGGATATTATCCTCTATAACCGAGGGTGAGGTCACGGATGAGGGTTCCGCCACCTCTTTCGGGCCCAGAAACAAGGAACGGCGTGTTGCTCTGCTGCTGGCGCAATTCCTTGGGCTTCCAGCTGGAGGCTTGCCGACGGGCCCCACCTGCACCGGCTTTCCCTGCTGGAGGGTGCGCGCCTCACCCTCCAGGGACCATGGAGGGAGCCTGCGTGGCCTTCCTGGTGCAGCTGAGCCACCCTCTTTGGGCTGTTGCCATTCTCCCCCGCCCCCCGGCATCGGGTTGAACCCAGACCTGCTGGAACTTTGCCTCTTATTTCCACTCACGCTGTGGTCTGGCTTCCCCTGCACCCCACGACTTGGCTGGCCTAGGGAAGCCCAAGGACTCCACTTGTCATGGGATGTTCCTGAGGAGTGTTGGGGCTCCCCACCCCTAGTCCTCTGCTCCCAGGAAGAGGGGACACATCTGCAGAGCCCATTCACTCTCTCGAATCTGGTCTCCCCCCACACTGCACTTCGTGCCGTGCTGATGCTTAAACACTCCCCTTCCCTGCCTCTCCAAATGATCAGTGCTTCCCCCCCCCCACCCGCTGCCGACTTTAACGCTGAGTAGGTCACTCCTTGTCAGCCACAGGGGGTCACTGGCCCTGAGACGTGCCTATTCCGGAACTCATGGGTCAATATTTTGGATTTAAATATTTCTCTTCATCATTTCGTCCTTCAGTTTGCTATTTGTCTTCCCCCCAGTCCAAAATCACAAAAATGCTTTACCGTATTTCCTCCTTTTGCTTTACTAGCTCAAGGGTAACATGACTTAGAAAGAAAAGAAATTAGCCCTCGACCCAGGCCTTCTGGGGGGACGTCATATAGGAAGTGTGTTGACAGAGGCTGGGAGGCTGGGGGGTCTTCCCAGATGGGGATGCAGGCTGTCCTTGGCAGAGGGGACGGGAGAAGAAAGCCGGCAGACAGGGTGGACTGTGTGAGGAGTGGAGGCAGGGGGAGTAGCTGCGGGGCGGCCTTGCACAAGGACAGGGAGGCTCCAGGAGAGGACAGACCTCAGCCCCAGGTCTGCGCAGACCCGGCTCCCTGCTTGTTTCTCTGTGACCTTGAGTCTTGGGGGTATGGGAGGGGCCAGGGGTAAAATGCAGCATGCATTTCTGTGCTACCTGCCCCACGGGGTGGTGGTACGGATGACACTTCATGACAAATTTGCAGGCAGTTTGTCAACTGTGAGGTGTTCATCTGGCGTGTTTTCTCAAATGTGGGTGAGTGGTGACTCACAGCTGTAACCCCACAAGGAGATCCGGACCCACAACGTCATCAGCACCACCCGTGTCCTTACTCCCACTTACAAAGCATCAGCTGTGTGCCAGGCAGTTCAGGCCCTTGGCCGGCAGGATTCGACTTATCCCTCACATGTAAGCTATATACACGAGTGCATGTGTACTGTATGTGTCCCCACTATTCAAAGACCCATGGCTCACACACAGGTTGGAGGGCTTGTCTGGGTTCACGGAGCAGTAAAGGCAGATCCAAGGTTGGAATCCAATCTCTGTGTCTTCTCCCACAACCCCGCTTGGTAGAAGCTGAAAGGGTGGCTGGAATGTCATGGCAAGTCTTCCTCGGGAGACACTGGAAGCAAGAAACCGTGGCAGGGGAAAGAGGTGCCCAAGCAGAAGAGGAAGGACTTGTAATGTCAAAGGATGCACGCCCTCCACGGCCAGCATCAAGGTAAGATGAGAGGCCATCCCGGGAGGACCAAGTCCTTTAAACCTCAGGGCTCTGAGGTTTAAATCCAGCCTCTGGATTTGCCTCTCAGGTGGGAAACCCAGTCATCAGTGGGTGTGCACTGCACAGCGGCTACAGCGGTGAGGAGGGAATACCACTAATCCATAAGGGCTGTTACCAGTGTCTGGCTTCCACTTTGCTGGAAAATGCAGGACATCTATGCATGCTTTGAAATTAAACATCTGTCCCCAATATTATGTGACATTTCCCCCCACTTTTTATGAGTTAATGAAGTTTCTATTATTTTAATATGAAAATAGGTAATGAACAAGTCTGAAGACACCAACCAAAGTCTCTGAAAGGAAATGAGCTTGGCTGATCCCAATACTGGGTGGGTTTTTCAGAAAATCCCACATGGAGATCCGTATGTGATTGTCCCACCCAGAGACCCATAGTTCTCACCTTTAGCTCCTAGGTATCATCTAGGCAGGTAAGAATCATTGTTGACCTTATTTTGCCGACAAGGGAATTAGAATATGCAATGGCTGAGCCCCAGAGAATTCAGGACCCCCAACACCGTGCTTCATTCTTTCTCGTACACTTGTCTCCCCTAGCCTCATTGTGAGGACATTGCAGTAAATGCCACTTGCTGCCTTAAGCTTAAAACATTCCTTGCATTTGCATGGAACCAGAAAAGACCCCAAATAACCAGAGGAATGTTGAAAAAGAAAACCAAAGTTGGCGGCATCACAATTCCAGACTTCAAGCTCTATTACAAAGCTGTGATCATCAAGACAGTATGGTACTGGCACAAAAACAGACATACAGATCAATGGAACAGAATAGAGAGCCCCAGAAATGGACCCTCAACTCTATGGTCAACTAATCTTTGACAAAGTGGGAAATAATATCCAATGGAAAAGAGACAATCTCTTCAACAAATGGTGTTGGGAAAATTGGACAGCCACATGCAGAAGAATGAATCTGGACCATTTCCTTATACCACACACAAAAATAGACTCAAATGGATGAAAGACCTAAATGGGAGATAGGACTTCATCAAAATCTTAGAGAACACAGGCAGCAACCTCTGTGACCTCGGCCACAGCAACTTCTTGCTAGACATATATCCAGAGGCAAGGAAAACAAGAGCAAAAATGAACTATTGGGACTTCATCAAGATCAAAAGCTTTTGCACAGCAAAGGAAACAGTCAACAAAACTAAAAGGCAACCTATAAAGTGGGAGAAGATATTTACAAATGTCTTATCAGATAAAAGGCTAGTATTCAAAATCTACAATGAACTTATCAAACTCCACACCCAAAACCAAAACGTTCAATCAAGAAATGGGCAGAAGATATAAACAGACATTTCTCCAAAGAAGACATACAAATGGCCAACAAACATGTGAAAAAAAATGCTCAACATCACTGGGCATCAGGGAAATACAAATCAAAACCATCAAAACCACAGTGAGATACCACCTCACACCAGTCAGAATGGCTAAAATTAACAAGTCAGGAAACCACAAATGTTGGCGAGGACGCAGAGAAAGGAGAACCTTCCTACACTGTTGATGGGAATGCAAGCTGGTGCAACCACTCTGGAAAACAGTATGGAGGTTCCTCGAAAAAGTTAAAAATAGTGCTACCCTATGACCCAGCAATTGCATTACTGGGTATTTACCCCAATGATATAATCATAGTGATTTAAAGGGGCCCCTGATCCCCAGTGTTTATAGCAGCAATGTCCACAATAGCCAAACTATGGAAGGAACCCAGATGTCTATCAGTTGATGAATGGATAAAGAAGATGTGGTGTATATACATAATGGAATATTACTCAGCCATCAAAAAATGAATCTGCCTTTTGCAATGATGTGAATGGAACTAGAGTTTTTATGCAAAGCAATATAAGTCAATCAGAGAAAGACAAAGACCACATGATTTCACACATATGTGGAACCTAAGAAACAAAATACTTGAACATAGGGGAGAGGAAGGAAAAATAAAATAAGATGAAAATAGAGAGGAAGGCAAACCATAAGAGACTTTTTTTTAATTAGCCAGAAAGAAAGAGAGAGAGCACAAGCAGGAGGAGCGGCAGGCAGAGGGAGAAGCAGGCTCTCTGCTGAGAAAGAAGCCAACACAGGACTCAAACCCAGGACCCTGAGACCATGACCCGAGCTGAAGGCAGATGCCCGACCAACCAAGCCATTCAAGGAGTCCGCATAAGAGACTCTTAAGTATAGGGAACAAACACAGTGGCTAGAGGGGAGTTTGCAGGGGGGATGGGATAACTGGGTGATGGGCATTAAGGAGGGCACATGATGTAATGAGCACTGGGTGTTATATGCAACTGATGAATCACTGAACTCTGCCTCTGAAACTAATTTTAAAAAAAGATGATGTTAGTTGAAAACAAAACAAAACAAAAGTTCCTTTTCTGGTGAAACACCAACAAAATGTGAAAAAAAAATACATTCACATACCCTGTAGATTCTGTTCTACATAAATGTCTATTTGTTCTTGACTGTAATTATAGGTCACTGACATTTTGCTAACTCTAGATCTCTATCCAAAAGCTTTCTGAGGCAGGTTAGTACTTTAGACAGAGAGCACCTTTCATTCTTGGCTTCCTAAAACTTTAAAAGTTTCAACTCGACCTCCGTCTCCACAATGCCAAAGAAGCTGTTAAAAATTGGTCCTGAGACAAAGGTGCAATTTCTAAGGTCATTCAGTGTGTCACAAAACAACTTGGCCCCATGGTGCCTCCCTCCTGCCATCTTGCTGCATTGTTGATCATGGGCCAGACCTCCTATCACTGTCTTCACTGACACTAACTGGAACGGGGATGGCCTCTGGCCATGGCATGAGCCTTTAGTCCTTCACTTTTTGCCAGGACCTGTGTCTTTCCCATGACGGAGTACCCCTCCCAGTCTCTGCTATCTCTGGATCCCAAGAGAATCAGGCTGGGACACAGCAGCCAGTATCATCAAAGATCCCTGAAGCTTGCAGGGCCTCTCTGAGACTCCTGCACACCCAGCCCTGCTCAGCCTGGCAGTTCAGCAGTGCCCAGCTGTGGGGAGAGGGAGAACTGGGAGCTCAGCAGGGAGGCGATTTCTGAGAAGTCCAGGGATTCAGGTGCCCACCACTAGGAAGAGTAGCATTGTCTCTGTAAATAAGAACTTCTCTTCACAGTTTGCTTAGCCTGGCCTCTGACTCCTAAATCGGGGATTAATTCCTAAACCCCACAGATCTGAGTCTCTCTGCTGATCTAGGACTATGTGCCAACGAAATGGTAGAAACAAGAGTCCTCTGGCACTATCAATCATCTTATGAGATGGACGCCATTGCATTCAACTCCTGACCTTGAGGGGGACTCCTAATCCAGATTCTTTGCAATTAGTCCTATTTAACTTTTGCAAAGCGATGACAATAGAACTTAGTTTGTGATCTCATTTATCACTTTCCCTGTCCTTAAAGTATGAGATGCGAGTGCCCCACCCGAATATTTGAAGAAAAGCCAGTACGTGCAAAGTACAAATTCCTTCCTCAACGTCATTGGCTTGTGGGCTCGTCATTAGAGATGGGGGTGGTGGGCGCTGGCCTTCATTGCTTCATCTGGGATTTGCTTATGGAGCAAGAAAGGAAATAGACCCAAATCGGAGCTTGTCTTCGGAATCTGTCTTCTTCTAAGCCAAATTAAATGCATGTATTTCATTAACATGTGGTCAGAGATTACAATGATGATAGATTTGGCCAATCTACAGTCTTTCAGAACAAAAATGGCAATTGTTTGCTTGTGGGAGGGAAGCATTTGGTGAGTTTTAAAAATGTGAAAATGAGAATAAACATCCCATGACTCATGAATTAGTCATAGAGTGGGACGTTTTTTCCCCAACTCCCTCAAGCGGCTGGCCTAAGCAAGGTGCTTGCTGGCTGAGCTGACCTTCCTCTACCCCCACCACTGAAACGCAGATGAGGTTGGCTTCCCCTTAGCTCACACCCCTGTGTGCATTGTGCTCTTCTAGCAACTGCCAGAGTAAATACATACCGAGGAGGAGGCAGAGACCCGTGGTCATACAATTCAGTGTTCTACCCTCTGGTGCTTCTGGGTAATTGCTCAAACTCCTCTGGAAAATGTGTTTTGATTATTTTCTTCCCCAGGAGGCAGAACTAGAACAATAGGGGGAAGTTTATTTGGGCTCAATCGAGGGAAGGATTTTCTAGAAAGAGCAGCCCCCTGCCCCCTCCCCACCACAGTACAGTCTACTCTGAATTCTGCCACTGTGGGAGTATTTTCAGTAAGACCTGGACAACAGTCAGTCAGGGACATTTGGAAGGTGTGGCTTGAGTGCTGACAGTGAGTGGTCTTCCCATATCTACCACCCCTCATCACCCACGCCCTGGTTTCCAGCTGGAGGGGACTCGGACTCCAAATCAAGCCTTCCTCTACAGGAGGAGTAGGCTAAAATACCAGGAAGTGAAGGGCCCCTGGGCAAAGTTCTGCCCCCCACTCCCCTCCCCTGCTCTTCGATGAGCCAGTTCTAAGGCAAGTCCTACTTTTAGTCCAAGGTCTACAACAGGACAGGGCCCAGCTGCCCACAGGAGGCACTGGCGTTCCTGCTATTGGCTTCTTCCCCATGTCTTGTTCTGCATTCACCTGCCAGTGCTTCCTGGAATCACCTCCAGAGTAAATTACTTGGGCCCAAACCCTTATCTCAGGGCCTGCTCTTAGGGGTACCCCACCCAAGAAAAGGGGTTTGTGCATTGGGGTGGGCAGACTGTCTAGACAAAGAAACTGGTTCTCACCCCCTGGGACCTTGGCATCTAAGCCTAAGAAGAAGACAAAGGAAAAGGATAAATAATGGTTTGGAGAAGAAGTGGCTGAAACCAGGGTAAATCAAAGGACACTGACCACGCCCTGAGGACCAGGAAGAACTGCCCCAGGTACCCAGGGACACCCTGCAAGGCCCCAGAGGAAATGCCAGCCCAAGGGCACATGCAGTCTGGTTCTCAGAGATGATCAGAGAGAAAACCTCTGTAGCCATTTCTTCAACTTCTGCCTCAGGCTTGTTCTGCAAGAGCTTTGTAGCATTTATTTATGTAAACATACATTAAATATATAATACTGATGGCATTTCAAACCAATAGGCAAACCATGGGTTCTTTATGAAGTGGTAACCAACAGCTCCAGATTCATAAAGCTAAACACGGTTTTATGGCTTAAACTAAAATTATTTCAATTCTGTTTAAAACACGAAACATTAAAGAAAGATAAAATTATAAATATATAATAATATAAATATAAATATAAAATATAAATATAAGATAAATATAAAATCTAGGGGTGCCTGGGTGGCTCAGTGGATTAAAGCCTCTGCCTTCGGCTCAGGTCAAGATCCCAGGGTCCTGGGATCAAGCCCTGCATCGGGCTCTCTGCTTGGCAGGGAGCCTGCCTCTCCCTCTCTCTGTGCCTGCCTCTCTGCCTACTGGTGATTTCTGTTTGTCAAATAAATAAATAAAATCTTTTAAAAAATTATGAAAATCTCAAAAGAAAAGATAGCTGAGTATTTATATAACCATAAAATGGGATGAGAAATTTTAAGACTGGCCCCAAGGCAAAACCATGAAGAGAAAAACAGATTAGTCTATAAGAGCAGGTAAAACTTCTTGATGTCAACCATTCAGTAAAACGGAAAATGACAAAATGGAAACAGTATTTGCAATACACAAGACAAATTGTTATGGGTCTTCACATGGAAAGAGCATTTAAAAAACAATAGTGGAATAAAAAGTGGACTAAGAACCTGAATCTCAGTGTTACATAGCTTAGGGGCAAGTTTAATCTCACTCGTGGTCCAGGGCTTTCCTATCAAACAGAGAAGGTCTATTAGATGTCCAAGTCCCACATTGGTGAAAATGTGAGAAGACAGATGAGTACAATATTGAAGTCTGGGTAGAAGTAGAAATTAATCTGAACTGAAAATTGTCCATATTCAGGTGCAATAGAAGCACCAAATATAGGAAGGCCCTTTTACCTGTGAATTTTAGTTCTATAAATTGAATGCTTTTCTTCTTCAAATGTAAACTGTGTTTAGAAACAGTTTTAAAAGATACCAATTACAAAACAATGTTTCTAGGGAGAAAATATTAGAACAGAAACAGCTCTCTAGAAACAAAAATTTGATTATACAAACTCTAGTACATCTACACAATAAGATACTATGTAGCATTAAAAATAACATTGAAACAATGCACATATTGACATAGAAAATGTCCATAAAACCTGATTAGGTGAAATCACAGGTTATGAAACTTTTTATGGGAAAAGTGTACATAAATATAAAAACAATCTGAAAGCCACCAACAGTCATTTTTTTAGTGAGTAGGATTATCATGGGTTTGTCCCACTGTATTTTCTGACTTTATTAAAAATCTACTACTTCAGGGATAGGAAAAGTCAATATCTGAAGTTTCATTTTGAATGAAAATTATAAACATAAATCATCTGTGTATTCAACTAAAATAGGTAGGAAGGGGACAAAAAACTTCTAATTAAAAAATATAAGGAGAAGGAAATAATAAGGAGTCAAAGATAAATTAAGACATTATGAAAGACATTATGAGAAAAGATAAATTAAGACATTATGAAAGATAAATTAAGAAATTATGCCATTAATAAATGAAACCATGTGTTTTCTGAAAAAGCAATAAATAGACAAGAAATCAGAACAAAAATGTGCATATGCACTATGAGCTCAATTATGTTTAAAATCACAGAAAATACCAGAAATAAACACGCCAAGATGTTCAGAGTGGGTGCCTCAGGGCATAGTGTTCATGTATTTTTTCTGTCGTTCTCCCATTTATTTTCCAAGGAGTATACAAATGAATGTGAACTTATTTTACAATCCTAAAAAACTGATACCTGAAATAAGTATAAAGAAAAAAACATAGGTAAGGAGGGTTTCAAGTGGACATGAAAAATAGCTAAAATAAGACTGGAATAAAAATGAAATCAGCACTGGCAGAACATCAGACTCAGGGGAAACAGATTCCTGTTCCCACTTAAGCCCTAGACTCGGGACCCCAAGTTCTAGTATCTCCAGTACCCTGCCTACAGTCCAGGCCAAATAGGACCAGGAGGTGAGGCAAAGCAGCTGGTGTGGAAGGAGGCCTGGGTTGCATGCAGCAGGAGGGAGGAAATCTGGCGTGCATAGACAAGGGACAACCTCAGAAGGTTCGGGTCCAGATTCCCAAATAAAGGGGTGATTATTGGCCCCACTAGGAAAGGATTAGGCTCCCAAGTAATAATCGTTAGCAGTTGTAAGGGGAAGCTATAAAGAGTCAGAAGGAAGAGAAGAGGATTTAGTAAACCAAACAACAAGGACAGGAGCAAAAGGGACAGGGAGCTGTAAGCCAGGGATGCAGGCACTGCCTCTCATTCTTAGAGATGGTTTTGTAAATGTATGTGCACTGAGCCCCTTTCTGTTTCATTAGTTTGTTAATTCTTATGATTAAGTGCCTATTCAAATTGCAAGTTATTTGTATATTAAAAGGTTATAGACATGTTAGATCAAATGTTTCAGATTTTTTCCAAAGCGCAATGATCAAACAGTTGAATTGCAAAACCTATTGGGTTTTCCAAAGTTTGATGACATATTTTTGGCAAAACTAAGGGGAAGCAGTCACCCTCATACATTGCAGATGAGAATATAAAAATGCACATTCTCCCTTGGATGGGAATTTCAAAATACCTAGCAAAATTGCATATTCATTTACCCTTTGACCCAGCAATTCCACCTCTAGAAACATATCCAAAAGGTGCAGTGGGAAAAAAATACACAAATATGTTTGCATACGATGAATCACTGTGACGCTTGTTACAAATGCCTGGGAACAACACAAAAGGGGGCTGGTTCACTAAACTGCCAGCTCTCTATAATGGAATGCTATAATGCAACCGTAAAATGGAGTACTATAATGCAACCGTACAAAGGGAATAGTATCTCCATATACTGCTGTAGTTAGACATTAGGACATCCTCCTCAGTGAAAAAAACCAAGATGGATACATGACCAACAAGTGTGCGATACATTACTACATACTGAAAATATGAGAGACTATGAAAATATCTAAGTATTTTTAAATGGAAGGCTATAATATAAATTTCCACAAAATTACTGATGCGGGGGTGGAGGAACAGAGCAGTGAGGAGAGATATAGAAGCTGAACTTCGACGATAACATTGTCATATGGGTCTATCTTAGGATCCATGTAAATAATTATATCACAAAAAAAAATCAGTTAAAAAGCAACTCCTAGGGGCGCCTGGGTGACTCAGTGGGTTAAAGCTTCTGTCTTCGGCTCAGGTCATGATCCCAGGGTCCTGGAATGGAGCCCCGCATTGGGTTCTCTGCTCAGCAGGGAGCCTGCTTCCTCCTCTCTCTCTCTGCCTGCCTCTCTGCCTACTTGTGATCTCTCTCTGTCAAATAAATAAATACATTCTTAAAAAACAAGCAAACAAGTAACAACAACAAAAAACTCCTAAAAATCTAAAACAAAATGAAGCCAATGAACCAGGCTGTGTACGTGGTTGACGATAAACCAAACAGAAAGCAACCACTGAATGTGACTTTTAAACATAATTATTTGACTGTCTATCCCTAGTGGGTTATTCTTCAGGGACACACACAAGCGCACGTGCGTGTGCATGCACACACATACACACACACACACACACACACAGAGTTAAACTATCTTCAGGAATCATATTGCTGCTAGTCAATGTTGGTATTATTATCCTGAAGTAGTTGTGTGCATAAGACAAATTAGCAATTATTTTGGTGTCATGGAGAATGAGAAAGTTTTTTGGAGAATAAAGCTACATATGGATCAATTAAGTTTATTAAAACATTATAGTTCTAAATTTGATTTGGAAGCAAAATTATTTAATTCAAGAATTTTGGGTAACCTGGGTGGCCCATTCAGTGAAGCATCTGCCTTCTTCTCAGGTCATGATCCTAGGGTTCTGGAATCGAGTCCTGCGTCAGACTCCCTGCTCAGTGAGAAGTCTGCTTCTCCTCTCCCTCTGCTGCTCCCCACTGCTTATGCTTTCCTTCTCTCCCTTTGTCAAATAAATAAATATAATCTTTAAATAAGAAAAAAGTATTTTATCTAAAAAAATTCGCTGTTTCCTTGCTCTGTCTACTGGAAAGACCTAATTATGAGGAAAATACTAGTATCCATGAGTACTCCTAGAGCCCAAAGAACAAAAACATCCTTTGAACTATATACATAAGATTTGTGCACTTTGGAAGCAACCTAAGTGAATAAGCAAAATGTGGTGTAGACACACAATGGAATATTATTCAGTCTTTAAAAAGACAGGAAACTCTGAGGGACACTCTGGTTGCTAATTACTTAACATCGACCTGGTAAGATTCAAAGAGTGATTAGTTCAGATAATGCATATAAAGTGCTTATCACTGTGCTTAAAATACAGTCAACACTCTATCAGTAATGGCTATTAATAAAAATAATAGGAATGAAGAATTCCTATTCCTCACAATAGGAATGAAGAAAATATTTTAAGACTTGGGTTTTTTCTGAGTCCAGTTTGGACACATTCTATATGCTCTAATACATAGTAGTGTCATTGTAATTACTTTTTAAATAATCTGCATTTGAGATGGCCCTTTCCTCATCAATCAAATATTTATTTATTGGTTAATCAATTATGTGTGTATGTATGTATGTATTATTTTCAAGAGGTTGGATTTTTGGAGGGGGCACATGGATGGCTCAGTCAGTTAAGCATCTGCCTTTGGTTCAGGTCA
This sequence comes from Mustela erminea, assembly GCF_009829155.1. Lineage (NCBI taxonomy): Eukaryota > Metazoa > Chordata > Mammalia > Carnivora > Mustelidae > Mustela > Mustela erminea. The sequence continues at coordinate 44,571,866 of NC_045621.1, read as the reverse complement.
TCATTTCAGGGTCCTGGGATCGAGCCCCACACTGGGCTCTCTGCTCAGTAGGGATCCTGCTTTCCCCCTCTGCCTGCTGCTCCCCCACTCTCTCTCTCTTTCTCAAACAAATAAATAAATTCTTAAAAAAAAAAGAAAGAAAGAAAGAAAGAAAGAAAGAAAGAAAGAAAGAAAAGAAAAAGAAGAAGACTAGAAACGGACCCATGCTACAACATGGATAAACTTGAGGATATTATACTATGTGAAATGAGCCCAACTCAGAAAGACAAACACCACATTCAGCCCAGTATGAGGTTCAGAGAGCAGTCACCAACCCAGGGCCATCAAGTGTGGGAGTGCCAAGGGCTGGGGAAGGCAAAGGGAAGTTTTTTGCTATAGAGTTTCAGTTTTGCTGGATTTAAAGAGTTCTGGGCATGGCTATGGGTGGTGGCAAATGTTCTTAATATCAGTGAACTGTACACTTCATAGTTAAGACATTAAATTTTATCTGAGGTGCATTCTACCACATAAGAGGACCAGAAAAACACTCAGGCACACACAGAAAGAACACCAACTGTATGTCCAGCAATAACAGAAACACGAGGTGACTCCGGTCTTGTCTGCCCCACAGGGGCTGGCCAGGGAGGTTTCCCACGTGAAGCATTCCTGTGGCAGGGGGCCACGTCCCACAGCCCCTGCTGCCTTCTCCACTGTGGAAAGAGCCCTTCCTGAGGAGAAGTTGAGGGGATTCATAGACCCAGTTTGCACAATTTCTGCTGCCTCTCCCTTACATGCTGCTCCAGATCCTGCTTCTTTCCCTCAGCTCACTGTGTGCATGTTCTCAGAATGCCATCTTAAAGATGTCCTCATATCCTGCCCTGTGCAGCTCTTCTATATGACTCCTGCACTCCTCACCCACACTGGCTCCCGGCCTTAGTTCTTGATTCATTCATTCTCTCTCTCTCTCTCTCTCCCTTCACACCATACTTCATCTTGAGTCTTTTTGTAGGACACTAATTGGCTTCTGCTCTAAGAACAGCCACCATATGTGGAATGAATGAGCATGGAACAGAGCATCACTGCAGTCCGAAAAGCAGGGAGCTGCCCACCCCTCTTGCTCCAGGTGCTCGGGCATAGACTCATGAAGCACTTGGGGAAGCGGAGTGTTAACAATCACAAAACCATAGCAGATTATATGAACCTGGGACTTTAGAGAGCATCTGATTTCATTGCTCTTACACAGATGACCAGACTGCAGTCCCTAAGTAATGTGACATGGTCAGATGCCAATGAGCCATTGCAAAGCAGAAAACAGAACACAGGACCCTTTACAATCAAGAATGGGTTCCAACTAGACTGGGCAGGCAGGATACAGCTGTCAGGACCTGCTCAGCCTTCAGATGCTTACACCTTGTAAAGGGGTATTACCTGTGTGTAGCCAGAGCATCTCCCTATTACTGCTGCCATCGCCGCTTACGTTACAGCAGTCTACATGAATCCTGCTACATTCATTTTTATGGCTGCATAACATATTACCAGCAACTCATCACCCTAAAACACTCCTGTTTATTAACTCACAGTCCCAGAGAGATGAGAAGTCCAGGCACACCGTGACTGGGGTCTCTTCACAGGGTCTCAAAAGCTGAAATCTGGGGCGCTGCTGGGCTGTGTTCTCATCTGGAGGCTTGACTGGGGAAGAATTTGCTTTCAAGCTTGTTCACGTCGTTGGCAGAATGCAGTATCTTCTGGCTGCAGGATTACATCCCCACTTCCTTTCTGGTTGTCAGGTACTCTTCCCTCAGAGGGGCAGCCCACACCCCTTTGCCATGTGATCCCCTCAGGCAAGAAGACACTCCTCTCATGCTTCAATTCCTCTGTCTCTAACTCCTGGCCCCAGATGTCAAGGGTCACATGCTTGGGTCAGGTCCACATGGTAATCTCTCCCTTGTAAAGTCAGCTGCACTATTGAACAATCTAATCACAGAGTGAGATCCATTATATTCACACACACACACACACACACACACACACTTTACCCATGGTGTCCACACAAAGGTGAGATTTGGGAACTATCTTAGAATCCTGTCTGCCACTGTGCCCCAGAGCAGCTCCAAAAACCTAAACATGGGTCCACAGACTTAACACCACATCATTAGGGCTGAAGTTTGTGTTGGAAAGAACCTCCAAAGTCAGGAAAGTCGGCTCCATTGATTTCCATATGACGCTGGATTTGAACTTGATTCCAGCTGGGAGGTTGAGGGCTACAGTTCTAGTTGGTCAAAGCATAACCAATTCTCTGCTCTGCCTTCTTGGTCAGACTCAAATCTTCATTATTTCCAGCTTGTTCCCCCACCTGCAAGAACCCTATGGAAATTATTCCTAATGGTCCATGAAAAGATCAAGGACCAACCAAACTCAGATGTCTTCAGTTGCCATGTTCTAATTTATTGGCAATATGTTGAGTAATGCTTTCCTGATTATTTCCCTGGTTTGGTTGCTTTACCAGATGAAAAATGGCCAAAGACAGTTATTAATTAAATGAAAATGCAGCAACCAGATGTGAAGATCCTAAACTCTTTTATTTTGAAGTATCTTTAGAAAGAAAGAAAGAAAGAAAGAAAGAAGGAAAGAAAGAAAGAAAGAAAGAAAGAAAGAAAGAAAGAAAGAAAGAAAGAAAGAAAGAAAAAACAGAAACACTGGCTAGAAGAGAAATTTGTCATACCTTTTAGCTTATATATTTATTTTCAACATCCATATGCAACTAACTTCTGGTTTCATTTCCTATCAAACAATGCTTTGAACTTGTTTTCCTTCTAAAATCATCCCAAGTAAACTCATATTAGCCAAGGATGCAGGCTGCTTTTGTTAAAGAAACTCTGTGAAAAGAAAATTGAATCCATTTCCAGAGCTGAAGAGAAAGCAGTGGTGAAAGACTAATTTACAAAGTGCACTGCACTGCTAATTGGCGATGCTTGTCTTGTCTTTTTGAGACAACTTTCTAAAACTTAAGCATTTTAGAGGCATGAAGGAACCACTGGTTCCTGGTACAATCTCTTTGTGTTACAGATAAACTGAGATGGAGAGAAATGAAGCGACTTTCTCGAAGCCACCCAGTGGGTTAGCGGGTGCCCCAAGGGTCCAGCTTCCCAAGGGCCCTGCATGTGGCCAGAGAGTCCCTGACCCCTGGAGCAGAGCCAAGGATCCCCCCCTAAGATGCCCTCAATCCGCTTATGGTTTCATGCAGAGGGTGTTGCTAACGGAAATGCAAAATGACGTAAATTAGGCAGATTCTCATGTGTTAGTGTTTTGAACAAAGACAGAACATCTGTCTTCACTTTGCCCTTGCAGGAGAATCTTCTGCATGAGCATGCTCGGGCCCATTCTGATGATCCTTTGCAGGGTGGGCCGAGCGGTGAGGGTGATGTATCACTGAGGGGCATCTCAAGGTCGGCAGTTGGACTCCTAGAGCTTCACTCCAGAGTCTGAAGACCACCTTTTCTAGGGAGAGCTGAGGGAGACCCAAAATAACTTCCCAAGGATGCCATTTCATGGCTCATGTCCCTAAAGGCTTTAATCCCTCTACTTGTCAAAGGGTCAGTAGTGATTACTAAGTTATTCAATACTATTTTTTTCTTACTGATAAGAGACATTTTGAAACTTAAAAATCATTTGCAAAAGAATTATTTAAGTGTAATGTGTTGACCTAAAAGGCATTAATAGTACTTTGGGGTACAAAAAGAAAAAGAAAGAAAAAGAAAAACAATTATAAAAACCTATGGGTTTTGTAAAGAATGGCTTTTAAATTCTTTTTAAATACTGGGCCTGTCGATCTTAGCACTATTGGCACTGTGGGACAAGTAGCTTGTCCTGTGTGTGCCTGTCCTGGGCACTGTAAGATATTACGCACAGGCCAGATATCAGTAGCACAGCCCTTCCCCCAGTTGTTATGATCAACAATGTCTCCAGACATTGTCCAGTATCTCCTGAGGGCCTATGGCATCTGTCAGCATGTTATTGAAGATCAGCAGCCCATTTCAGACTTGAATGGGGACAGTATGCTTTGCTATCCAGGGCTAGGGAGCCCACAAAGGAAGTTTTACAGCAAAATCAATATCCAATACCACCAAATATATATCTGAAGTTCAATTTAAAGAAAAACTTCCCAAAGGAAACTGCTGCCTGAGGAAATAGAAGGTTGATTATTAATAGATGTGGGGTGCTGCTGGGCTGTGTTCTCATCTGGAGGATAACACAGTATTTCTGCCCCACCAACCATAAAAGCCAGCATGAGTTAAAAGACTGGGCTCTAAGGGTCCCTGACTTTGACAGAAAAGAGAGTCAGAAAACTATCTGGCACAGACTGATGGGAAGGTAACAGTAGGTAGAAGAAGAAGGGATAGTCAGAAAACTATCTGGCACAGACTGATGGGAAGGTAACAGTAGGTAGAAGAAGAAGGGATAGAAGAACATTCAGCTTTCTTCATTCAAGAGATCGGCATCAGCAGGTATTTAAAAAAAAAAAACAAAAACAAAAACTTACCAATCTGTAAAACATTTCTTCTTAAAAGCCTGTTTTCCATCACTTAATGTTTCCAATTGGGTGAGCTAATAATGTCACACTGTAGAAAATTCAGAAAGTACATAAAAGTACAAAGAGACATAAAAACAATCACCCTCAATCTGACCAAAAGAAATTGCTCTTGACATATGTTTATATTTCTGTCCAGATAATGTTCTCTGTGTGTTTTCACATTGTTGAGCCCAACTTGTCTTGCTCTAAAAATTCTGTATTCAGTTTTCGCCCTGTCAAGAAAACTCTGGAAGCAAAACGTATCCTAATGTAATTAACCATCCTCCTATTGTTGGGTATTTACAAAAGTCACCAAGACAAAAGCAATTTTGGTCCTGATGGATACATCTCATGATTGTAATATACTTAGCTCAGCACCTAGCTTGACACAGAGTAAGTAGAGTGCCCAGTGAATAAGTGAGAGGGTGAGTGAGTGTTGTTATGACATGGAGAAATTGCTTCCCTGACAAGTTAAACTCCCACCAACAGTGAATTTCTATCTCCTAAAACCTTCACTGTCATTAGCTATTACCCTCTCTTCACTTCACTGTAATTCCATGGGTGAAAATAGAACTAATTGTTCTCTTAATTTAATTTGCATTTCTTGACTACCAGGGACATTGACTACTTGAGTAGTCAATGTGTTTTGTAAAGAAGATCTGGTTATGACCCTGTTTTGAATTTCTTGAAAACTTAGTTCATTCCTTTATTACTTGCATGAGTCTCGCTCTTAATAACGATATTTGATATTAACCTCTATCTTTTGCAGATGTTTGGGGTTTTTTAAATTTATAACTTCACATTTGCACATGAATTTGCTTGGGGGAAAACTCTCAGACAAGGCAAATTTACGAATACAAAGTATAAAACTCTTGAAAAAACCTATTGCCATAGGACACAATTAACAGAACAAAATCATGGGAGAATTCATACCTAATGAAATAGAGAGAAAATGAAGCAATTTGAAAAGGACTTTGACATTCAATTGCTGTACTGTCTGGAAATAGAAGGAGTGACAACAATTAAGTGAGAAAAGACATTTCAAGGTTAAGAAAATCCTTTTGGAAATCTAGGAGCTGAAACACACCATCATTGAAATAAACAAAAAGTCAAAAGATGGCTTAAACTGTATACTAGATATAACAGAAGAGGGAACCAATGAATTAGAACATGGAGCTAAGGAAATCACTCAAAATGTAGCACAGAGAGAAGAAAAATAAGTTCGGAGACATGAATGTTGATGGAATCCAAGATTCATCTAATAGGAGTTCCTGAAGGAGAAAATGGGCAAGTGGGGACACTTAAGCAGATAATAACATAGAATTATTCATAATTGAAGAAATATGAGTCCCCAAATTGAAGAAGCTCACCGAGAGATGAGAAGGATTGAATCTTTTTAAAAAAGATTCCAGACACACACATATGATAAGAAACGTCAGGGAGAAAGTAAAATATTTAAAACACAATAAACAAATAACAGATTAGCAGCAGAGTTTTTATCAATACAAATAGATGCCACAGCCCTGAAATAATAGTTCCAGATGTTAAGGACATAGAACTCTCAATCTTGAAATCTATGCTCAATTACATTTCTATAGAGAGGTATATAATGTCTAAGAGAGTTTCTGTGCATGCACCAGTGGTTTCAAAATTTGCCTGCATATTGGAATCACCTTGGAAGCTTCCTAAACACTGATGTCTGTGTCCCACCCCCAGAGATTATGATTAGTTGAGCTGGAGTGTGGCTTGGGTTTTGGGATTTTTCTAACATGCAGATAAGTCTGGCATTCATTGCCATAGACCCTTGAATAAAGAATGAATTTTAACAACAACAAAAATGAGCCCAAAAAACAACAAAGGAGTATCACAAAACATAGTGAACAAAGAAGTAAAATATTCTGGCCAATGAAATATTAAACTTAAAATAATACAGCAAAAAAATCCAAATTGGACCTTTATTATAAAATATAATAATAATAGTGAAAAACATACCTATTTGAAAAATACGAGGAACTAAAATTCTTTTTTTTTTTTAATTTTATTTATTTGACAGAGAGAGATCACAAGTAGAGAGAGAGAGAAGGAAGCAGACTCCCTGCCTAGCAGAGAGCCCAATACGGGACTCGATCCCAGGACCCTGAGATCATGACCTGAGCTAAAGGCAGAGGCTTAACCCACTGAGCCACCCAGGCAGCCTCAGGAACTAAAATTCTAAATAGCAACATGTAAGATAAGAAGAAGGAAGTTCAAAGGGAAATTATTGTGTTCCTGGATTCTTTTCTTTGTAAAGAGGGCTTAGAGTTAATTACCAAATGCATTTGAAAAATAAGTTAAATCAATTACTAAAAAGTTGTAAGGAGTTATAAGTGACCACAAAAAGTACTGACACAAAATGTTTAACTTTCAAAGGAGCAGATAACAAGGAAAAAAAAGAAAACTTTCAACCTAACAAAGTCAGGAAAGAGAAAAAAAACTAAGGAAAATAATGTTGGGGGGGGGATGATGTTAGAAATAAGTCCCAATATGTCAGTCAACTCAATAAATGTAAATGAGTTAAATTCTTTCTAAAAACACATTTTTTTTAAAAAAGAACAGATACTAAAATTGAAGCCTTGACTAGACACCAAGATAAAGGGATCTGAAAATCCTAAATGAAGTATCAGATTCACAAAGGAAAGAGTTGAGAACTGGCTTTGAACTCACACCTTCAAGAATATGGTGAGAACATAGATTTGTGGGGACAGTATAGGTTTGTGCAACATGTCTGTGGTGGAAGAAGTGTTTATAGCTGAACCCTCCCGAGAGGGAAGGGTCAGAGGGGTGACACTTCCCCCACCCCCAAGAGAATAGGCTCAGCTGTGGTTCTTGGAGAAGCTGTATAGGTTTGATGCTGAGGGCTTGCTCTAGACTGATGACTTCCTCCTGTCCAAAATGAAGGGTGACCAGATGCTTTCACGGGAGTGTGAAGGCTCATACAACCAGAGGTGTTTAGACACAAGTAGCCCTCCTATACCAGATGCCAGGCATACAAAAGAGAAGGAAGCAGTGTGGGAGACAGGGGCAAGAGACAGACAAGAAACAGAAATAGGTATGCACATGCACACACATGCACACACACACACACAGCAGCTACGTGAGGCCCTGCCCTGGAGGACCACCCAAAGTGTCTAAAGGACTTTCAGCAGCAGAAGCCACAGGAGAGTTGCCCTCTCAGATCCAAGCAGAGAGGCAACTAGCAAAGCAGACCCCAGAGGTCCTGCACAGGGGTGCCAGTGAGGGCATGAACAGCTCTGAAGAAATGAAAAGTGCCCCCATGAGAGCTGTTTAAAACCTCCACTGGACCTGCAAAGAGGAAGTACCCCCCAACAAACACACACACATACACTCCTCTCTTCTCTCCAAGGATTCAAGCCTGGTCAAGGATGGCACCTCCACAGGGGCTGTCAACCCCACAACCACAAAGCTCATGGGGGGACAGAGTGGGCAGTGAGTGCCATCATTTCAATTAACAGCTCAGAGGCACTTATTCAATTTCTGAATTGAGATGTGTTTGAGGTGGCACACTAGAGGTCAGAGGTGAGTATGGGACCTGCCCAAGCCATGACCACCAATAAGCACACTGTACAAAGACAGGGGACAAAACTAAAGTCCTGCCCTCACTGTGACATAAGTCGTGTTTCCTGTACATACTAGTTACAAAATATTCAGCTACACACAGTGCATGAGAGAAACACCCTGAACACCCCAAAGGCAAGGAAACACAAGGTGTAAATAAAGAGATGAGAAAGAGGCAATCGCTGAACAAGGAAATCTTGCCTGGCTTTATAAATATTGGACAAAAGAGACTTTAAGGCAAAAAGTATTATTAGGGATAAAATGATCATTTTTAAGGATAAAAACAAGAGCTCCCTGGGAGAAGAATAATCTTCAGTACACATACATCAGATAGGACAGCCTTACCACATACAAAGCAAGAATTGACAGAACCATAACAAGTTGGATAACAAATCCAAAATCAGAGCAAAATAGTCTAACACACTTCTCTTACTAACAGATAAATCAAGCTTTCCACATATCAGCAAGAATAGAAACGATTGAAAGATGCTAATTGACATATGGGATATAGATAGACTGGATATGGAGACAAGAGATAGAGATGAAGATGGCATGGGGCTGGAGGTGGGGTAGCGCTAGAGATGGGGATGGAGATGGGGATAGGGATGGAGACAAAGATGGGCATGGGGGTGCAGATGGGGTTGGGGTTAGAGATAGGGATGGAGATGGGGACGGAGATGGGGACGGAGGAGCACATGAGGATGGGGATGGAGATGGGGATGGGAAGGGGGTGGGGATGGGGAAGAGATGGGATAGAATGGAGATGAGGACGGAACTGAAGATGGGGATGGGGACAGGGTTGGAGAAGGGAATGAGGTTGGAGAAGGGAATGAGGTTGGAGAAGGGAATGGGGACGGAGAAGGGAATGGGGGCGGAGATGGGAAGGGATGGGACGAAGATGTGGATGGTAATAGAGATGAGGATGGGGATGGAAATGGGGTGGCGATGGAGATGGAGATGGAGATGTGGATAGAGAGGGGATGGGGAGGGGATGGGGATGGAAGCCAGGATCGGGATAGAGATCAGGATTAGGGGTGGAAATGGGGATGGAGACAGAGAGAGAGAGAGAGAGAGAGAGGGATCTCCCAGAGCCACAGATACAGACGATGCATTCTTTTCAAACTCATAAAATATGTTTTTTAAATTTGAGTACATACATAATGGATCACAAAGGAAGTATTGAAAAATTCCAATGATTTGAAAACATGCACTCCACAATGATTTTATAAATAAAATTTTAAAGTCTGCTAAAATACACCCATACATTTGGAAACGAAAGAGCATGTTTAAATAATTCGTGGATCTGGAAGAAATTGTAATGGAGATTATAAATACTGAGAACTGAATGACAACAAAGGAACTATACTCAACAATCTGTGGGAAGCAGATGAAAGGATACAGGGAATTTATAACATGAATATACATATATTAGAACACAAGAGAAATTTTAAATTAATGAGCCAAGCATTCACTATGAGAATTTAAATACGAAAGTCAATGTAAAACAAAGGAAAAACAAAATAAGAAAATAAGAAAGTTCACAATTATGGAAATCACAAATCAAGAAGTAATGGAGAAATGAAGTAAAGTAAAGTAAAGGAGAAATGAAAAACCTCAAAAGCTGATTCTTTACAAAGGATTGGTAAAAAAAAAAAAATACAAATTCTTTTCTTGATTAACCAAGAAAAAAGGCTTAAATAAATATCAGAAATGAAGAAGAAAAGAATCACTGCTAAGTAGTGATCAAGGTACAAAAATAAATGAACAATTGTGGACTAATATATTTGGAATCTTATATAAGGTGAACAGTTTTCTTCAAAAAAAAAAAAAAAGAAAGAAAAATTACTGAAGCTTCTCTTTTTAATAACATGCTCCAAATCCTAGAAGAAGAGGGAAGACTATCTCCTTTATGAGGCAAGCCTCCCTATGGTAACAAAACCAGATGAAGCAGGAAAAATAGGAAAATTATATGAAATTTCTGCACAGCAAAGGAAATGATCAATGAGATTTTTTTAAAAAAGCAACGTGTAGGATAGGAGAAAATATCTGCAGACCACACATCTGATAAGGCGTTAATATATAAAACGTATTAGGAATTCATATCACTCAATACCAAAAAGGCAAGTAATCCAATCAGAAAACGGGCAGAGGACCCGAATAAACATTTTGCCCATAGAAGACACACACATGGCCAACAGGAACTTGAAAGGGTGTGCACCAGCGCTTACCAATCCTCAGGACCATGTAAATCAAAACCACAATTCACACCTGCTGGTTGGGTTTGATTATCAAAAGGATAAGAAGTTAAGTGTTGGTGAGCAAACACTTCAGAGTAAAGGGAACCTTTGGGCATGGTTGGTGGGAACGTAAATTGGTGAAGCCACTGTGGAAAAGGGCCCTATGGCCCAGCAATTCCACTTCCGGGTATACATCCTGAAAAAATCAAATCGGTATCTCAGAAAGATATCGGCATTCCCGTGTTCATTGCAGCGTTACTCACGGTAGCCAAGATGTGGAAGCCACCTAAGTCCCAAGTGTCCACTGACGGACAAATGGATAAAAAAGATGTAATGTATACATATAAAATGGAATACCATTCATCCATGAGAAAAAAGGAAATTCTGCAGCTTATGACAAGATGGTAGGAGAAATAGAAAAATGTGGAACAAAGGGTACAAGCATCCAGTTAAAAGATGAATAATTTCAATTAAATTTAAAAATAAATAAATTAATTAAATCTTTTAAGGAAAAAAATGAATAATTTCAGAAAAAAAGATGATTTCTGGGATTCTAATATTCAGCAAGGTCACTACAGTTAGCAAATGATACTGTAAACTTGAAATTTGCTAAAAGAGCAGATTTTAAGCACTCTCACTGCACCCCCCCAAAAAAAATGTAGCTATATGAGTTAATGGACGTGTTAATTAACCTTATTAGGGTAATCATTTCACGATGTAGACATACATCTAATCATCACATCGTACACCTTAAATACATGTAATTTTGTCAGTTATACCTCAATAAATCTGGGGAAGTTAAGTAGTTAATTAATTTTTTTTTAAAGAAAATTACGAGCTTTGCGCAGTGGTAGTATCGTAGCCAATGAGGTTTATCCGAGGCGCGATTATTGCTAATTAAAAGAAAATTACGAACAGACACTCAAAACACCAAATAAAAAACTGGCAAATAGAATCCTAAAACACCTGAGAAAAATTATAAATCATGACCAAGTTAGATGTATCTTGGGAACATAAAGATGGCTTAACATTAGATAATCTGGCGAAGCGACTTGCCGTAAAAACTGGTCAAAAAGAAAATCAGGATCACCTAAACAAATGCAAAAGAAGGCTTTGATAATACTAATGAATCACGATTAAGGGAAAGAATTCTTGCCAAGTAGGAACAGAAGGTAATTTCTTAGTCTATTAATAAGTATCTACCCGAAACCTTCCAGAGATATTCTAGTGGGAACATACTGACATTTCTCTTTAAATCTCCAAACTGGGGGACATGGAGCAACACAGCAGACTAGATGCTTCAAAAAGGTCACAAAACCCAAAAAGGGGGGACGGGAAACTGCTCTCAATTTATAGACATTAAAGAGTGGCCCCTAAACACAGTGTGTGAGCCCGGCTGGAGCCTGGACCAAGTGAGAAACAGCCACAGCGACCCTCTCTGGACAGACAGCTGGTCATGTTTCTCCGAACTACAGCCATAGACGATCTTCAGTTTATTAATTTGTACATTAGATTTATTTAATGTAATAAATAAATAATGCAATAAATACATTTATTAATGTATACATTAAATGCTTTTGCCACCAAAATCCCAAAGTACTCTTGCCTCCTGGAAATTTTCAAATTGTCCCTCAAATTATCTAGGATGAGGACGAGCTAAAGCCATGCGCTTTGCAGACGGCCTCATTGCCTTCTGCAAACTCCCCACCCAGGAACTGCCTTGGGTCCCCATGCCCCATGCGCAAGGCCCTTGTTCTTCCCACCCCTGCCTTCAGCCCACCTGGGACCAGAGCCACCTGTTGGAGGGTCATGATGACAGCCTTTCTGAAGTGCCTGTCAAAATGTCACAGTCTGCGGGGAAGGAAAGCCACAGCACTCAAGCTGTCTGGATGAGGGTGTGTGGAGGGATAGGGGTCTCCATCCTCCCCCAAGTCTTCCACGTCCCCGCGGCAAGGACAGAAGGTCACTGCAGCTCTCTGCGCTCCAGCTGCTGTGCCAGGCGGGGGACAGGCCATCTGGATCTCTTCTGCAGAAAGAAACCAAGCCCAGAACCAACTCAGCAAAACCGAGGGCAGCCCCGCCCTGTCTCGGAGGCCTTGCCACCTTGTCACTCTCTCCCAGTCTCCTGGAAGCATGGAGCATCGTGGCCCCTGAACTCTTGTCCTGTGGACTCCTTTGCCCCCCCAGGGGTAGGACTGTTGCACTACTCGAGTGTAGCCCTCCCCACCCCCGCAAGATGCCCGTGGCTGGGCTTCCTGGCACTGTGCCAGGCCTTGGCCTGTGGGGAGGGTGGCTTCCCTGCCAAAGGCCACCTGAAAGGGACCCAAACCCAAAACTTCTACAATACAACAACCAAGGCTGCTGGGTGCAGGGGGAATCACGGAAGTGAGAACCCCGCCCCTCCAGAGCCCAGGAGCACCCCCTCCACCCCCAGCCTGGGTCCTCTCCTGGAAGGAGCCCTGAGAGCCTTCTGCATTCACAATGGGAAGAACTCTGCATGACAAGGAATCCAGAAAAGGAAGATTTAGAGGCCCAGAGAGGAGGGTGAAGAGATCTGGGAACTGTTCCTGGAGGTTCCAGCTGAGCTGGCTGAAGCCTGGGAGATGGAAGGACACTTTTGTCTCTTCCCGATTATTAGCACCAAAGAGCTTTATTCTCCAACAACAGATCCTTCCAGGGAAAGCGCCACATCTCCAAGGCACTCATGGGATTCCTATCAGCATTCATAACCATCTTCCCCGACCCGTCTGGTGAGGTGGTTCCCGTGCAGCCGTAATCTCCTCCATGTGGCCTCCTGCTCAGCCAGCTTCTCAGCTAAAACTAAAATCTATTCATCAACAAATACTTGAGTATTGACTGTGCTGCCTGAGTGCGGGCTGGTTCCCAGATCCCAGTACCCTGTGTGCAGTAACACGCCATTTGTAGTGAAGTACTGCATCAGATGACATGCAGAAACATGCTTCTCTGGAGCCTTTTCTCATGCGTGAAACTTAATGGAAATTAACGGTGAACCATTTGCATCCAGAGTGGAGAACGGGGCATCTCTGAGCTACAGGTGAGTGTTCTCCTCGCTTCTTCACCCCCAGCTGGGACCTCAGCCGGACCACAATGCTGTGTGGGTGCCCTCCTGGGGTGACCACACGGATTCCACAGACACACGTGAAGAGCAGGGACGGCTTCCCACGTGGATGGTCTGACATGGAAAACCCAGCCCAATCTATTCTAAAGATGAAGCGAAGTCAAGACCCTCTCCTTACCCCTGTAAATACAGGCAGGACATTTCTCTTTCAAACTCCTTTTCCAGGAGTTTTGCAAAAGGTCCGTCTTCCTTGGCTCTTCTGTGTCTCTGCATCTGTCCCCGCTGTCAGGCATCTCTGGGTCTGTCCCCACTGGCTGTCACACATCTGTACCTCTGCCCCACTGGCTCTTATGTGTCTCTGACACTTTCAAGTCCATTCAACTTACAGTTGAGGTAGACCCACTCCGGGACAGGCCCCCTGCCAAAGGGGGGGTGCCAAGGTGCACAGTCCTAAGAGAGTCTTGCCCGTGAGAGGTTCCCAGTCCAATTGAGGGGGAAGCAGGTGAGAGAAGGAAAAGATGACACAAGTAAATGCAGGAACACTGGGAGGGAAGGAATTTTGCCTAAGACTGAGGAAAGGAATGCTCCAGGCTCCCCAGAGCCCAGCACTGGAGTTGGCCTCAATGGATCCCTTACACTGCATTTTATTTGCACATTAAGGATCATTCTAACATAAAAATCCCTCATTCTTGATCTTCTGGGTTACTAATTTCTTTGTTTTTACTTCTTATTTGGTGGCAACCTCACTACAGAAAGATTCCAATTTTTAAGGGCGGGAGCCTCACCTACTGTCCAAGGCCCCCACCAGCACCTCCATGAAGGCTACCTAATCATGGTAGTTGGCTCGGCCATGCCTCAAACTTTTCATCTCTGGACTGGACACATTTGGGTTTTGACCTTGGGATCCGACATGAGCAAATGAATGCCAATTTTTTAGTTTGATTTTGGGCCATCACAGGATCTTTGCAGGAAGAACATTTGGGGGGAATAACCTCACTGAGTTATTGTTCTAAGAAGTAACTGAAAAGCAGGAGGAGAGAGAGAGGGAGCAGGAACTGATGTCGTGCCATCAGCAAGACGCTAAGGTAGGAAGTGTTGCCTAGAAGTTTCCAAATGCACCAAAATGTGCCCAAAATGAAAATCCTGAAAAAGAATGAAGCTCCAGAAAGGGGAATGTGTAGGGCTATGGCACTGCTGGAGAGGGCCAGACTGTCCCTGAGTGGACCACCCGCATGCCCAGCTGCCCCCGGCACAGAGCATTTTGATCACAGGTCACTAGGCAACTAGGGAGGTCACATCCCAGTGAGCTAGGTTTGCGGGCTCCCCAGGGCAGGGGCCAGTTTCTCTGCTGCTTGCTACGGAGATGCTGGGTCCCTGGTCCCAGGTTCCTCCCAGGAGGATGGTGACTGTGGTACGGTTCACTCCTTGTGCAGCCGCCAGCCAGCCCAGTAGACACAGGGGACAGGCCCAGTGCCACCTGCTCTGCTCCTGCTGTTTACTGGGCTGGGAGTGGTCCGGAATGAACTGATGTGTTCAGACACCTCGAGGGCTGGTGTCTGCTTTGGCACCTGCGGAGTGGTGGCAAGACAGCCACTTACTCCCACGGTCACCCACTCTGGGGTCTTGTCATTGCTTGTCATCCTCCGCAAGCCACAACAGTGGGCCCAGGTCCTAGCCAGGGGACAAACTGGTCAAAATGGTCCAACTTTACAGAAAAGACAAAGCACGGAAGACGGGGGAGCCCGGGAATAGAACATTGTAGAAGATCCCTAGATCTGATAGGGACCAGAAACTGGCTCTACTGGTGGCCTTGGCCAAGGGATTTAGTCCCTGTGCCTCAGTTTCCTCACCTGTTCTGTGAACAAGTTTGGTCAAAGATTCCCAGGCCCTCCTTAGGGATGAGCGTACCATTCCCGCCGAAGAAGAACAGGAGTCCGTGGCTGACTCATGGGGGTGTTTGTGTATTTCTACATCACGGGCTAAATGGTGGGACCCCAGCTCTAGGCTTTGTACACCTTATGGGTGTGGTGTGGGTGATTCTGATGGCCATCAGCTCCTCCTGCCTGTAGAAGAGAGGCAGATGGTGCTGGAAATCCAGATGCAGAGGGCAGGGCAGGTGGGCGGGCAAAGCAGCATCCAGGGCAAGCTAGGAAAGGACAAGACATATGAGATAGGAGAGGACAGGAGCCTGTGCAGCCGCCTCCCCCAGCACCCAGGGCACTGTCCCCCACACTCAAGAAGCCCCAGGAACCTCGGAGACGAGGGTTGGCCCTCAGCTCACTGGGGACGGCCGCATTCTGGTTGTCTGAGAGTTCTGACCAAAAGTTAAGACTGATCTCTTTTGTTTTAACCTTTGCTGTTAGAAATCTTAGAGAAGTGTGTGGTTCCTTTCCCAGGCTCGGTAAACACAGAAGAGAAGCCCAGGCAACTGTTCAGAGGCCGGAGGCCGCTGAGCTGCTTCTGGGCTCCTTTCAGGCTCCTGTCTCAGGAACGCACTGAGCTTGGCTTTCCTGGGGAAAGGCATCTTCTGGGTCGCAGCAAGCTCACCAGGAGGGCAGCATGGGGTCGGCAGGGGGACATGCCCAAAGGACCGAGGACCCCAACCGGCTCACCTGCATTTCCGCATGTCGCCCCAAACCCCACACATCTCCCTCAGCAAGGAAGTCCTTCTTGACGAATGTGACTGAACTGAGAGCCGCCGTGTCGGGCTAGGAGAGATCATCTGAGTGCCGCTTTCCTTCTCAAGCATTCACCCCGGTTTCTAAAGGTGAGGAAGTGAACACGGTTTAATTCACTGATTCTGTTCTTCTGCCCTAACAACGCCCCAGGGCTCGGCGGTGTCTCTGCAGGCAGGAGGAGGTGGAGGACCATATCACTCTGGCTGCAAAGGGCGAGGGGTCTGGGAAGCACAAGGGTCGCTGGGTTGAGGCTAAAGTTGGTGCTAAGCCTGAGGCCATTTCCTCGGGGTGTTCGAGGTTTTTGTAAAGTACATCTTGATTACTGTAGACCCCCTTCCATTGGGGAGACCAAAGGAACAATCAAACTGGGTGAGGAGAGGACTGCAGGCATCTCCTGCAATCCTGGGCAATATAGACTGGGGAGACAGTCAGGATTCGCACTAGACTCCTGCTTGAGTGGCCTCCACGCCGCACAGCTGTGAGCAATCTCTGCGGAAACATGAGCTTTGCTGGAGCCACCTGCCTGGCAAACCGGGCTGGGTGCTCTCAGGACAGAGGGCGGGCTCAGAGCTGCTACCAGGTCAGACCGCTGCCCCCTCACTGAGGACTTGCTCCTCACCCCAGATGGTGCCCTGGGAGCTCACGGAGGTGCAGAAAGCCTCCTTCAAAAGTCATCAGCCGCAGCGTGACACCTGAGTGGAGACACAGACTGGCTTTGAAGGGTCTGCAATCTGTGCCCTCAGAGGCATCCGCCCGAGCAGCCAAGTGCACTTGATTCCTGCGGGAGCTGTCCCTCGTCTCCTTATCTCACAGGCTCTTCCACACGCCAGGAGGACAGAGGTCCCACGAGCTCAGGGCTCCAGTCAAGCTGCAGCCACTGCCCTCCCTCTGGAAGCTCCAGGGCCAGGTGTGTCTCCTGCGAGCTCATGGCTGGGGACGGAGGTCTCTGGCCTGCCGCCAGCCCTCAGCCTGCAGACCTCAGGAGGAGCACCATGGCCTTGGACCCTTCTCCGGTCATGTCTCCCTGACCCTTCTTCAGTGGTGCTCACTCCACTTTTAGGGACCCTGTGGTGACCTTGGGCCACCTGTGTGATCCAGGACCTCTCCCCATCTGGCTCCTGAAGGTAATCCCACCTGCAAAGACCTCTTGCCCTGCAAGGCCACCTGTCACAGGCTCTGGATGGAAGTGAGGACTATCAGGGTCCACAGGATGCCAGCTGCAGGGGCAGGGGCCAGACAGCTGTGCACGCATTCTGTTACTTTCTCTTTCTTTCATCCTCTCCTCGGCGCCCATCCTACAGGAAGGGCACCAGTGGTGCAGATGGGGGTGGGGGGCAGGGAGGGACTGACCCTGCGACTGATGAGACTCTGTGTCTCCCCAGGAAGCAGATGCAAGTGTCTTCAACTGAACAAGGGCCAGATGGATTCTGGATGAGAAAGGGCTCTCGGGGTACACCATTCTCTAGCAGATGTCCCCAGGGCGTTAATCTGCCTGCAGACTGCTGCCAACTGCACCTCCTGGATCCCTGGATCCCTGGGGGCACTCTCCTTGGGTTCAGCCCATGGGAGGCAAAGGCAAGAGATGGGAGGGGCAAAGAAGTGGAAGGGTTTTTCTTCCCTGCACCCTCCACAGCTAAGGCCAGGAACCCCTCCTCCACTGCCAGCTCCTACCAGGCTCCATTCAGCCCTTGGGGGGTGAGCGGGGGTGCAGCAGCTCCCCTGTGGATTCCTGGGCACCTGGACTTCCCTTCGGGTTCCCTTCCCCTGCCCTCCCCCCACTAGTCCTCACTGACTGGAGTCCTGCTTTCTGTCCTTGACTCACACTAACTCACAAAGGCCTTGAGAAGCCCACCCAACGGTGGCCATGTGTCATCTCCTGAGAAACCCAGCCAGCTGATATGATGCACGCAGGCTCGCGTCTGTGCCCTGTCCTCCCTGGAGCAAGAAGCCTGCCCCCCACTGTCTCCCTGACTGAGCCCTCCTGCTGTGCATACCAGCTGCACCCACTCCTGTCCAGAGCCCACTCTGACAGCCCACCTTCCATGGGCAGGGGTTTATCCTTCAGGTGTGGCCTCTCCACACCTGTGTCATCCCCCCTGTCATATGATCGCTATGTCTCTGTGACCAGATCAGGGTCAAGGCACAGGAGTAGACCACACATCCAGCCCCCCAGTGCCCACTAAAGCTTCAGACTGGGGGACTGTCTCGGTCCTTCTCCATCATAGCTTCTGCTGGTGGCTCCTGGGAGCTCTTACTGAACAAGTCCCCCTGTTGATTCCTACCCATCGTGAAATTAGAGAAACGCCATCCCAGAGAGGCCAATCTTCAGTTATCTCTGTGTTTCTGGAGCCACACACAATCCTTGATGTCAGCTCATTTTCAGTGACAGTTTTGGATGAAGTTCAAGCAGGGTGTCATTCTACGCACTGCATTATCCCCCCCCCCACCTTTGTCACAGAGTTCCAAGGACAACAACAGGACATAAGAGGAGTCCCCTTATCAGAAACTGGTTGGCACAACAAAAAAGACCCCCACACACTGATGCAGATTGAGAGTCAGACCACTGTCCCCAGTCACCCCATGGTAGGACCTGGTGGTCAGCAAGCCCACCACCCGTATGGCCTTTCCAAGGAACGGACAGCCAAGATCCGCCCTTTGTCTGAAGGAAGCATTGAACATGAGAGACAGAAACCAAAATCAACAGAAAAGATTTTTAAAGAGAACTAAGAAAAAACACATAAAACAAAAGGCAGGAAAAAAAATCAAGATCAATAAAAAGGATGCCCTCAGAAAGCGAAGAGAAGATTTGGCACCCATGAAATGGGAGGGGATGCTGAACAAAGGGAATAGAAATGTGGTAGCAGAACTTCCCAAAGGGGATATTTGAAGTTGGGGAAATCCACCAGAAAGTGGAAATATAAGTCGAAAAATAAGAGGGGAAAAGCTGAGAGCTGAGAGGAGGTGATTATCAAATAAATATTTCAAAACCTTTCCTACAGCTAAAGAATACGAGATCCTCAGTGGAAGGGGCCCACCCAGCGCCCAGCACAGTGACTGAAGGAAACCTCATACCCTGAGAATCGTTGAGATTCTTCACTGGGGGTAAAGAAGAGCCCAGAAAGCTTTCAGAGAGAAAGAGCTGGTCACTGGGAGAGGCTGAAACCCAGAGTGGCGTAGACTTCTCGACAACCATACCAGGAGCACGAGGAAAGTGTCAGGAGTTCCAGCCACACTTTTGATCACATGTAAAAGGGAAGGAAAGAAATGTGCCAACATTTCAAGGTAGCAGAAAGTGTACTTCCCATGTACCATTCCTTGGGTTCTTATAAAGAATATCTTCCATGGAATGAAGGGATTAGATCAAAAGAGGAAGGTATAAAATCCACAAACCAGAGAAGCCCACAGCGTAGTGAGGCTCAGGGAACGTGTCAGAGGATGGAGGAGATGCCCCACAGCTACCTTGTGCTGAGACTGAAGGAGGACCAGACTGGGCAGGAGGTCAGAGGGCATGGGGTCACTGCCAAGACAAAAGAAATTATAGAATGTGAGTGACCATGTCGAAGGGGTTTTAGAGTTTGTAGCGAGGTTTAAGGTTGAATTTAAAAATAGGTGCATAGAAAAACAGATTTTAAGGTGGGGAGCGCATCAAGGAAAGGAAAAAGTTTGTCCCAAGGGGAATAGAAGAACGTAAGCTTTGGGTACAAGTGCCTTCATTGTGAAAAATATTTTCATGAGCGTAAGAACAAACATCAAATACTGATTTGACCAAAAATTGGGCAAATACTTGTGATGAAGGGTTGGAGGCGGAGTGGGGTGCCTGGGAGGGAGTCTGTTCTTTCCACAGCAAGACATCAAGACCGGAAGCTTGTGATTTAGAAACAGCTCCAAGAATTACAAAGACCTTTCTCTGGATACTTCAAGAGAGATAGCAAAGGGCATGAAAGTCTTGTTTGACCTCTTCAACCAAGTATTTCCTTTACTTTGATTAGAAAGTGTTGGTTTTCTTAAAGGAAAAAAAAAGTCAAGCCACCCTGAGACATTTTCATTATATGACAAAATGCCTGAAATTTGAAAACTATCAAAATTTTAAATCTTTGAGGGAAAAGATGTGAGCAGAGACATTTCTACCAAGTTCTCATACCCGGAGGAAAAAAATTAGGAGACATTTTTAGATATGGATTCTCAAGAACAGTTCTATATGCACATACATATTCCCTTAAACATTACCAGAATATATATCCGTAGTTGAATCAATAAAAAGTCACCAAAACCGAGAGGTCAAAGGTATGGAAAATGCGTATTTTCAAAACTTACGGCAATCAATAAAAGTAGTTTTCAAAAAACATCAGTTTCAATGAGTACCACTGGAATATTCATTTAAAAAATGAAAATATTGCAATTATTCTTCAAGAAGACGTTCCTTATGTTCTGAAATTCAATAATAACATCTTGGATCAAGCCCCAGAACATAGCACAGCAGGTTAAAAGGAAGGATGAGTGTATAAAGAATTTTTGACACACTTAGGTAGAGGGGCTTGGTACAATCAGAGCTGGAAAAACCCTAAATGGGCATGTGTGCTCCTTTTAGGGGCACAAATGAAAACAGCCAAATGTCTGCACACAAAGGATGGGACTACCAACAGATTGTTACTGCCCAGAATCTTGCCCACAGTGAAAACAGGAGTCACCAGGACAAGATGCAAAATATATTCTCCTGTTGTCCCCCCCTTCTCTTCTGACACCCTCTTATGATTCTCCCCTAGAAACCCAAAAGGAGAATCCAACAGGTGCACGTTGTCCTCAACAGCAACTCAGCCCTGGCCAAGATGGTGGCCTGGGGATGGCCCAAGTAGGGAGAGAGAAACAGGGCAGAGGCAGACGTGGGAGACAACGCATGGAGCTTGGTTTCAGAAAGCACCTTGAAATTGTCCACTGAGGCGCTACGGAAGGATCGGTGAGCTGAACTGAATCGCTCAGGGAAGGTGGATTCCGAGCCAGGATTTCCTACTCACTACTCACAGGTTCTCTTGGAGCTTGGAGGCGGAGGGTGGGGGGTGGTTTGCATCCTGGAACCAAGCCAAGACTTGGTGTCTTGTTCCTGAAACAGGGGTAATAGAGCGCTCGCCTGCCCCTAGGATGTAGTGGGGCTGCAGTGATGTCAGGAACATGCGGGTGGGACCCCCAGGGCCCCTCTGCGTACCCTGCCCAGGAGGTGGTCAGGCTAATGCTTTGCACATGGGCCGTCCATCATGCCTCCCTTCACCTGCCTCCTCCCCGCCCCCCCATCACCTTCTCTCCCTCAATGGCCCCAATGAGGTAGTTACGCTTTCTTCCTTCCAAAGGCTGTTGCAAACGTTAAAGAGCCATTACTCTAAATTATTGAAGATGCTTCTGTCTGAAGTGGACGTTTGAGCCTGTCAAGAAATTTCACCTTCAAAGTCGTTGAGTTGGTTCAGAACAATCCCTCATGCGTCATGTTTCCTTGATGGGGTTTCCAATGCCCTTGGAGCCTGTCTGAAGTGAAGTAGTCCACACTGGGGCCCTGGAGGGTGGGGGTAGGAAGAGCCCCCCAGGCTGTCCGCCTACTCAGCGTTAACTAGACAGGGCACATAGGTCTGAAACAGGCCTCCTTTCGCAGGAGTCATTGTTATGCTGAACTCACCTATTAATACCACAAAGCCAAGAATAAGGTTTCCTGCAAGAGAAAAGAGCAAGTGCCCCCCTAGGCTGGCCAGAGACCGCTGGGTGCTCGCCCTCCAAGGACTTGGGGGCTGGGGCTGGGCTCTGGGCTTCTGGACTCTAGGCTCTGACAACCAGAAATCCAGTCAACGCCAGGGGGGCTGCACCTGGGAAAGGTTGCGCAGACACGCATTACCCTTGGACAACAGCAGAATATTTACCTCTACAGAGGTTGAAACTGAATTACCACAAGTTTCCAAAATTGTTCTACAAAAGGGAGGTAACAATGCTCCCTTAAAAAGAAATCCTATCAACCCAGCACAGATCAGAGGTTGCCAGCGGCTACAGGGGTTGGGAGGGCGGGGAACTGCTTAATGGTTAATGTGCTTTACTTTGCTGAGATGGAAACACTTTGAAAGGAGACAGAGGGTGTGGTTTCACAACAGTGTGAATGGATTCAAGGCCACTAAATTGCTCGCTTTAAAAATGGTTTAATTTTCTTTTCTGTAAATTTCACCTCCATAAACTTTTTAAAATCATTTCAAAGCGCTCTCCCTTCTGGCTTGCAAGGCTCATCAGCTTTGGGGGAGGGGAGGGGACTGTGTGCTGTATGCTCTGGGGTAGCCAAGGTGGGGACAGTCCCCCTCCAGCTCCACTGGGTGGGATGGCCGGCTGGGATGGAGTGCCCACCGAGGCCTCTTGGTCGTAGGAGGCCAGCGAATGGTTCTTCTTTTAAAAACCCATACATTCTGATAGATTCCTGCCTGACGTTGAGGTCTTCTATCCATTTTGAGTTTATCTTTGTGTATGGTGTAAGAGAATGGTCGAGGTTCTTTCTTCTACACATAGTTGTTCAATTTTCCCAGCCCCATTTATTGAAGACACTGTCTTTTTCCCACTGGATATTTTTTCCTGCTTTACAGAAGATTATTTGGCCATAAAGTTGCAGGTCCGTATCTGGGCTCTCTACTCTTGTTCCACTGGTCTGTGTGTTTTTGTGCCAGTACCATGTTGTCTTGGTGATCACAGCTTTATAGTAAAGCTTGAAGTCAGGCAACGTGATGCCCCCAGTTTTGTTTTTCTTTTTCAACATTTCCTTAGCAATTCGGGGTCTCTTCTGGTTCCATACAAATGTTAGGATTGTTTGCTCCGGCTCTTTGAAAAATGCCAGTGGAATTTTGATGGGAATGGCATTGAAAGTATAGATTGCTATAGGCAGTATAGACATTTTAATAATGTTTATTCTTCCGATCCATGAGCATGGAATGCCCTTCCATCTTTCTGTGTCTTCTTCAATTTCTTTCATGAGTGTTCTGTAGTCCCTTGAGTACAGATCCTTTACCTCTTTGGTTAGGTTTTATTCCCAGGTGTCTTACGGTTCTTAGTGCTACAGTAAATGGAATGGATTCTCTAATTTCCCCTTCCGTATTTTCACTGTTAGTGTATAAGAAAGCAACTGATTTCTGTACATTGATTTTGTATCCTGCCACATTACTGAACTGCTATATGAGTTCTAATAGTTCGGGGGTGGAATCTTTTGGGTTTTCCATATAAAGTATCACGTCATCTGCAAAGACAGAGTTTGACTTCTTCATTGCCAATTTGAATACCTTTTATTTCTCTTTGTTGTCTGATTGCTGTTAGTACTTCTAACACCATGTTGAACAAGAGTGGTGAGAGTGGGCATCCTTGTTGTGTTCCTAATCTCAATGGGGAAAATGTCAGCTTTTCCCCATTGAGGATGATATTCGCTGTGGGTTTTTCGTAGATAGTCTTTATGAAGTTGAGGAATGTTCCCTCTATCCCTATACTTTGAATCGTTTTAATCAGGAATGGATGCTGTATCTTGTCAAATGCTTTTTCTGCATCAATTGAGAGGACCATGTGGTTCTTCTCTCTTCTCTTCTTGACTTGTTCTCTCACATCAATTGATTTGCAAATGTTGAACATAGGCAGTAACCTCTTCAACATCAGGCACAACAACTTCTTTCAAGATATGTCATCAAAGGCAAAGGATGAACTTTTGGGACTTCATCAAGATCAAAAGTTTCTGCACAGCAAAAGAAACAGTTAACAAAACAAAGAGGCAACCCATGGAATGGGAGAAGATATTCGCAAATGACCCTACAGACAAAAGGCTGATATCCAAGATCTATAAAGAACTCCTCAAACTCAACACACACAAAACAGATAATCACATCAAAAAAATGGGCAGAAGACATGAACAGACACTTCTCCAAAGAAGACATACAAAGGGTAACAGACACGTGAAAAAAAATGTTCATCATTATCATCAAGGAGATTCAAGCCAAAACCACATTGAGATACCACCTTACACCAGTTAGAATGGCCAAAATTAACAAAATAGTAAACAACAAGTGTTGGAGAGGATGTGGAGAAAGGGGAGCCCTCTTACACTGTTAGTGGGAATGCAAGTTGGTGAAGCCACTTTGGAAAACAGTGTGGAGATTCCTGAAGAAACTAAAAATAGAGCTTCCTATGACCCTGTAATTGCACTACTGGGTATTTACCCCCAAAGATACAGATGTAGTGAAAAGAAGGGCCATCTGTACCCCAATGTTCATAACAGCAATGGCCACAGTTGCCAAACTGTGGAAAGAACCAAGATGCCCTTCAGCAGATGAATGGGTAAAGAAGATATGGTCCATATATACAATGGAATATTATGCCTCCATCAGAAAGGATGATACCCAACTTTTGTATCAACATGGATAGGACTGGAAGAGATTATTCTGAGTGAAATAACTCAAGCAGAGAGAGAGTCAATTATCATGTGGTTTTGCTTACTTGTGGAGCAAAAGGAATAACATGGAGGACATGGGGAGATGGAGAGGAGAAGGGAGTTGGGGGAAATTGGAAGGAGAGATGAAGTATGAGAGACTGTGGACTCTGAGAAGCAATCTGAGGGTTTTGGAGGGGCATGAGGGTGGGAGGTTGGGTGAGCCTGGTGGTGGGTATTAAGGAGGACACATACTGCATGGAGCACTGGGTGTTGTGCATAAACAATGAATTCTGAAACACTGAAAAGAAATAACTTTTTTAAAATTTTAAAATAAAAATAAATAAATAAATAAAACCGATATATTGTTCTGGTTCACAAAGTCATAGGATGAAAAAATATACATAATAAAGAAAATACAAAACATCTATCCTTTCACTACTTAGAAATGACATCTTATATTTTAATGTATAGCCCCTTAACCATTTTTGTATTTGCATATATACTTTTGAAAGTGATTTTGGATTTCTCCACTTTTTTAACCAGTTTCTTGTGTTTGGTTGTGTGCAATCACATCATAAGCTTCCGGACACCTCTCTCCCTTACTCTTAAGTTGTGCATTGCCGGGTGGGTGTGGAGAAGTGGAAAGATCTTCCAGTAATCTGCCACTGAGATTTGCTCTTTTAAATCTTTTAAGTTTCTCTGGTCCTTCCTTTGTCTTCATGGTTTTGACTTTAAAAATACCAGTTTTCCATCTCCTCTCAGGCTTCTCTTTATCTTCTGTTCTTTGATGTTAGAAAGCTTAACATATGACCTGTGTGTGCACATGTGTGTGCTTGTGTGCATGTGTGTGTGTGTACATGTGTGAAGCACAGTGAAAGGGAAGTGGGGTCTGGAATAATTATCTGAACTTGGTTCTTCTACAGATATTTTAGCAAGAAATAAGTCTTATTTCCTTTGACAGTAATTTGTACATTTGCAGGAGCTGAGACTGTGAATTTGGTCAGAGCAGCTTGAAGTTGAAGGAGCAGCTCTCCACAGACTTGGTGGTGGGAGTCCCCCCTGAGTGTTCCTGCACCCATGGGGACATGGCTTAGAGTCGGGCACCCTTCACCCATGCATGGGGCTTGGGGTAGTGCTGTCAGCCATTGGAGAAGTCTCCCAGCCCAATGCTCTTTTCAGAATTGTTTCTAACTCTCCAGGCCCCTCTCTCCAGCTTCCTTGCATGTTGTGGTGTGCCCCCTCCCAATCCAAGTGGAATTGTCTGCTGTCACCAAGTGGCAGCTTATGGGGTCAGTCCCACCAGGTGAGTTACTGAGTCTGTCTCAAAGGGTCTCTTCTCTCTGGCATTGGACAGCGAAATGACTAAAACAAATAGATCTCAAACAGTGGAGCCTTACACACCACTGACAGGTTGGTAGGATGGCTACTGCAGGGCAGGACCATGAAGTTGGAAGCTACCCATTCTCCCTGCCTGGTGAGAGCAAAAGTTGCTAAGCAGACATTACAAGAAACCCCACAAAGAAGGGAGTCTCCCCTGAAAGAACTTAGAAGCTCAGTGTGCCGAGCTCTCTGAAATGGACTGTCCCTCTTCGTCTTCATGGCTCTCCACAGCTGTCAAATACACTGAAAAGTCCTGATGAGCAAGTCAACATCATCACTGTCTTCTAAAAGTTTACCCCCAAATCCCACCATTGCCCTTTCTTCTGCTTGGCCTAAAAAACTTGCTTCTGGAAAGCAATCTGAAAAGCAGACAGATTGCAGGGTCTCCTGGGCCTCTTTCCTCGCCTGCCTCATGAATAGGGTGCCCAACAACCCCCTCCAGCTGCCGTGTGCCCACGAGGATGCTGGCTGAGACAGACTCACCTGGAACCTGAGCAGACAGTGACGAGACCCCACATGGTGTGAGCAGGGCTTCAGCGAAGTTCTGTTGGAGCAGACGTCCCAGACTGAGGCTTTAGCAAAGGAGCTGCCTCCTTCTGAGCCCAGGTCCTAGCCTTGGTACGAGGTCCTCCCCTGCCCAGGACCATCTCATCTGGAACTCCATGACTTAATGTCATTTCATGCCCTCTATGAAACAGCAACCTGACCTCCACTTGGTGAGAAAAACTCGTCCATCTGTCCAGCTTGGAGAATAATCGTGCTTGGAATTCGAGGCACTGCCGCACCCAATGGTTATGGTCAATACAATTATAGCAGCCCAAGAAATGGCAATGTGATCGAGGATTGGACCTCCTTGGTGGCTGAAAGTCTGAGTCACTCCACTAGGTAGAGAGCCCCCACGAGCTGACGTTCTAGCTAAGGGGAAGGAATTTGGTCTGGATCATTAAACAAGGAAGCCATAGATATTGACCGTGACCTCATGACCCACTCCAGACGTAAGAACGTTGGCAGCCTTGCCTATTTTCTCTTTGCTCGTTATGTGCACTTAGACTTGCTAACCGTTTTCTTTTCCCCCATCCTCAGGAGCATGATTATTTTACATACAAGTTATCACAGGTTAATCTTACAGTTGGGTCTTTAAGGAACAGAATGTTCATTGGGACTGGGCCACATCCTTTCCAAGGAGGTCTTAAGGGAGGGTAATCTTCCTCCAGGTTTCTTCCTCTGGTCTCCACGGCAGCCCCAGAAGTGGTGTTTTGCTCTTACACTTGCTGTATCCTCCATGGTATACCCTTTAGCCCTTAGTGGGTAACTTCTTTCACTAGTTAGCAACTCCTATATTTAATGTTCTCAGGTCAAATTACTGGTGTTTTCTGTTTCCTGCCAGGAACCCTGGATGTTATGTTATTATACTATTATGCAATGATACATATATAATATTATATGAAGGTATCATACAAATGGAAACTTGAACAAAAATATATAAACCTCCCCAAGTGCAAAAATATATATCAAAAAATAAAGAGAGAACTAACAAAATAGACCACATAAGGAATGACAATTTATAGAGACAATCTGGTAAACTGAGAGCACAAATTTATCATATTAAATAAATGCTGGTGGGCTTAACTCATCTACGAAAGGAAAAAACTTTGAACTTGACCAACAAAGAAAAATCCAAGGCTGTGTATATAAGAGACATCTAAATTGAAGAAATTTAGAAAAAGTAAAAATAAAAATATGGACAAGATGTACCAGGCAAAGGCAAATTAAAAAAAGGTAGGAATAGTAATCTTGGTATCTAACAAGATAGAATTTAGACAAAACCAAAGTAAAAGAGACAAAGTAGAACACTTCATAAAACTTAAGTGTACAATTTGCAGTGAAAATACACACGCCAACAATGGTAAGCACAAAACTAAGATAAGAAAAGATAAATAGAAATACATAACGGGAAAATTTAACACACCTCTCTCAGTAAATCCAGGCCAGATAGTATAGATACGGGGGACCCAAACATAACCAATAAACTATAAGTAGATTTTATGCACATGTACTTCAGAATATATGTCCTTCTCACATGTACAATACAACCCAAAGGATAAAACTAATACAAACAGGCATTCTCCAATGATTATCAACAGACTTATAAACTAATAACAAAATCAAAAAAGAAAATACCCTGCGATCTAGAAAAAAATATTAAGTGCTACTTAAAAATTCTTGAATCAAGCAGAAAGCACAGACTGATAGAGGAGGTTTTCTGGAGAAGAATAATGAAAATGTGGCATATAGGAAGCTGTTGGCAAACGGCGAAAATAGTTCCCAGATAAAATGGATAGTATTAAATCTATCTACAGGGACGTCTGGGTGGCTCAGGGGGTTAAGCCTCTGCCTTCGGCTCAGATCATGGTCTCAGGGTCCTGGGATTGAGCCCCACATCAGCTCTCTGCCCGTCAGGGTGCCTGCTTCCCCCCGCCCCCCCCCCCCCGCCTGCTGCTCTGCCTACTTGTGATCGCTGTCTGTCAAATAAATAAATAAGATATTTTAAAAATAAAAAAATAATAAAAAATAAAAAATAAATCTATCTATATATTTACAGATAGAAATAAAAATCAATTAAATATTTGGTGCACCAAATGAATTGGGTGCGCCCAATTCAGAAAGTTTTTAAAGAGAAAAAAAGCATAAAATAAGCGCCCCAAATTAGATGATGACAAAATCAGAAATTAAGAAGTTGGGGGGGAAATGCAGCGGGACTAATAGTAAACCTAAAAGCTGATTCTTTTAAAATCTGAACAAAATAAGTAAGTCGCTAGCTATTCTAATTAAGAAGACAAAGAAAGAGACAAAACACAGATCTGAAATTCTGTGCAAACATATTTCAGAACCTAGATGAAATAACTACTTTTCCAGAAAAGTACGATAGACCCAAATCGACTTTAATATAGAGAGAAAGTTTAGCCATGCCAATTACCACCGAAGAGGCAGGAGAATTAAGGTATCCCTCTGAAGAAGCATTGCAGGAAGATGATTTCGTGGGAGAATACTATCAAACCTTTAAAGATTAGATAATCCCACTGCCACATCAATTAGTCTAGATCCTAACAAATAAAGAAAACTTCTGATGTCTTTCCACTAACCAAACATGACATTGATTCCCAAAACTGATAAAGCATACCCCCAAGTGGGGCACCTGAGTGGCTCAGTTGTTAAGCGTCTGCCTTCAGCTTAGGTCATGATCCCAGGGTACTGGGATCAAGCCCCGCTTCGGGCTCCCTGCTTGGCAGGAAGCCTGCTTCTCCCTCTCCCACTCCCCCTGCTTGTGTTCCCTCTCTCGCGGTGTCTCTGTCAAATAAATAAATAAAATCTTTAAAAATATATATACTGCAAAATGAAAACTCTGGACAACGTCACTTGTACATAACAACGCAGATGCTCTAAACATAATGTTAGCAAACAGGAACCTAAGATCAATCTGTTGAAATAAACTTGAATTTGTCCTGGACTTAAATTGGAAAAAACAGAATGGATTCATGATGCATTTAATCTTTAAAAACAACAACATGAAAGATTACTGGATCTGCCGAAAATCCTAGACACAAAGATCGTCCAGCAGCACTGCCCACTCCAAGGGCCCATTGATCTCCCAACACCATTTCCCACTGAAAGAAACCAGGAGAAATGGCAGATCCCAGGTCTGGAACTGGAAAGGTATGGGATGAGCCTAGAATGGCTTTTGGCAGTCAGAAGCAAGGAAGTTCCCAAGCGCACTTGAGTGGGGTCCAAAGTGGCCAGGAGAGGCTCCCACCCCGCAAAGATGAGACAACCACATCACTGATAAAGGGAAAGCTGCGATGCTTTGGAACCCACTGGGAATATTCACATCTACGGGTTTACGAGAACACCTGTAAAACTCATCGGTCAGTTTTTGAGGAGGCCAGCAAATCAACACATTACTTTGAAAACTACAAAAGAAGGGAACGAACCAAGCATGTATCCTTCTCCTTATATATAAACTCTTCCTCATAGTAGCGGAAGGGAAGTTTCTTTTTACAGAGATACTCCAACTAATTAAGTGAAGAAATTACAGGAAAAGACTATGAGCATATATATCACTCCCTCATGAAGTAACAGATATAGCAAATCTGTTTTTCGCTACGTGCTCTCTAGCATCACAGAGAGACTACGAGGCGGGATGTACCTGTGACGGACGAATACACATCCACTGATGAAGGATTATTGTCCAAAAGACCCATCTGAACCCTGGAGGCTGGTCTGCGTCTTTCAGTGCCAAGCGTATCTGTTATGGGTCATTGACAGGCCATACAGGGGGCAGGAGAAGGGCGATCTCTTATTTTCCTCTTCTTCTTTACTTCCCCATTCAAAGAGATTTTAGGGTGCTGTAGGATCCTACATGTGGTGTGGCCACAGTTGAAAGAAATCAGTTGCATCGTTCATTGGATGTCAAAGTCCCAGAACCCCATGAGACAGGTGTTCCTTTCCAGCGTTTTACAGATGAAAACAATGATTTCCCTAAAGTCTACAGTTAGTTAACTGCAGACCCAGGAATCAAAACTGAAACATTTTTTTTCTTTCAAGTAAGGGAGCTTGCCCATACCCCAAGTTTCCCGAATAGGGAGAGTCGCGTGGGATTTTTCAAGCTCCCCAGAAGTGCAACTGCCCCAGGCATTCTTTCCACAGCAATGGGAAAGATCATGAAATCAGAAAAAATAAAATACGCTCCCAAATTTTTTGTGAAGTTGGCATTTTATTTAGAGTTTTAAATCCCGTGTCTCTAAAGGATAAGCATGTTTGTCTTGCAAAGCCTAGCTTCATAGGAAAAACAAACAAAACAAAACAAAATCTTGGAAACATGTGTGTCGCCCTTAAGAACAAACAGTAATCATTGTTGCTACAGTCATGGAAATTCTGAATGTCTTCACCAATGCATAATTCAAACACATCTGAATACATTTTATTTAAAAGTTCCCCCCAAAGTTGTCTCCTACTGGCTGATATCTTCAACATGTCCACTTGTTTGATTTTTAGCAACTGGCTCTCGGCATTACATAGGAACAGAAGAAGGAATATTTGAAGTGGATTAGTGGATTTCCTGAGATGTTCCATGTGTCTTTGTTCCCTGAGAACGTCTTTAAGTGGTACAGGTATTGCAGAACCGGGTTCTTTAATATCTGATCCTCAGCATGAGGGGACTCCCCCTCCCGCCCCCAGAACCAGCTTGACCACAAAAAGCACACCACACTTCTCGGCTCTCCGGAAATACCCGTCTTTGTGGCCTTTTGTCAGGATTGTGTCATCTGAAGGGCCACCTGAGGGGGCTGGTTCCTGGGAGTCAGCTATGACTTTCCTCTGCACCCTGTTTCAGTAAGGATTCGAAGGATGGATGAGTCAGCCACAGCACCCAAGCTGACCAGTTCCATAAGGAGCCCAAAAGCATTCCATCCCACTTCCTTAGACTCATGGCACTGGGCTGACCACGAAACAGTGTGAGGTCACACTTCACCTGGAAACCAGTGTGTGGAGATTTGCAGGTGACAGCACAATTTGGATGGGTAGAATCTTCGGAAAAGTGGAGCCCCCCAGAAAACTCTCCTTTTCAACTTCCTCATTTAAATATTTAAGTTCAATTCTTTGCTTTAATTTATATAGGGAAAAGGTCACTGAAGATTTATAAGATAACCACTTTTCTGGAGCGAGCACAAAGGACTTGGCGAGACGGACATCCCAGCACTGTGCAGATGGCTGCCGAAGGGGGAACCATCGGGCAGAACGCACTGCCCTCTTTTAATGAATCCTAGGAGTAAGTTCTGTTCCTCATGCTTTTCCTTTTTCTCCTGCAAAGTACAATGCACTGGATTTTCTTTTCCGTTTCTTTGAAGGCTTCCAACAGTTGAATTCAAAGGATTTCAAGTTCTTGTGCCTCTAAATGGAGTCCTGAATGTCAGCTAAGAAGAATCTTTCCACAGACCTCAGGTTCAAGGTGGAGATGAACCAGGAAATCCTATTTTAACAAGAACTGAAACGCTGGGAAAAGTTAATACTCAGAACCCCGGCTGTCAAGAGCTGCTGGCGGCAAACGCTGATGATGAAAAGTCGCTTTGTTTTTATTCTCAGTAACATGTAGTAGCTGAGTACATCTTGTTCAGACTTCCCCGAAAATTGAGAAAATTCACCTGCCTGTGGGATCAAGCAGAAAAAATCTAAACCTCAAAGGGGTGGTTTGCCAATGGTCTCGGGAAAAGGAACCCCGGGTAGTTCAAACACAGTTCTGAGCTGTTCCTAAGCTTGGGGTTTCTCTCAGCAGAGCCTGTCCAGCCCGTAGGGATGTAAAAATAGCCCCTCTTGCTTAAGCCAGCCGCTGGACCATTCCTTCCCTCTCTCTGGGCCTCTCTTCCTCGCCTGCAAAGAGAGGGCCTGGGGGTCACCATGATCCCACACCTCAGGGCCTGCCATCCTGCCAGCCCCAGGGGAGGCCTGTGTGCGAGATGCGATGTGCTTGCGTACCTTCCTTCCTGGCTGGACACGTGTCTCTGCGTCCACATGGGCGCCCACGAGCCACCAGGAGATGCCACACTCTTTGGACGCAGGCAGTGATGGGTCTTCACCTTGGGCTCTCTCGGCCTTGAAGCAAATGCCTTTTCTCAGGCACATGCACTCCATTCCAGAGGAAGGGCAGCACGTCCATGAGACATGCCTGACCCTTCCCTTGCATCCTCGGGACAGCCCCGTCCCACGGGGGCAAGTGAGCCGGGCACCTGGGAAAGACACCTGGACTCAGGTCCCGCCCAGGGAAAAATCTCAGCCGGCTGAGTTAGAAACCACGGGGATACTAGCCTTTGCTCAAGCGATGTGGCCCATCACGTGCCTGCAGTCCACCAGCTACTCCCAAGGAAGAGTGCCACCCTCAAGCGGCAGTCCCACACCAAGGCTCTGTCCCCTGACGTTCTGGGATGCTCCCCTCCCGCAGGAGGCCCGATTTCTGCAGGCAGCAAACCTTCAAAGGCGCCGGCGCGGGGAGGACCAGCTGCAGATAATTTAGCCCGTCCATCAAGCGCTGGCCTGGGCCACATCCACTTCCCTCCAAGCACGGCTGTTACATGTCCAAATGACAGCTGTCGGCACAAAGGAGAGGGCAGGGGGGGCAGATTCCTGAAGCCTTCGAAAGTCGGGCGTGACATCTTTGCATCCCTTCCACGCAGGACGCCGAGCGGACGGTTATTCTCCCCCATGCTCTGCGGCCTCCCCGCTCCAGCCATGCATGGGACCACAGCCCAGAGCTAACAACTGAGATTTGGTCCGGCCAGGGTTTCACCTCTTCCCACCTTGGAGTCTGGTTTCTGGTCTCCCAGGATAAATGCCGGTCTCACTGCCTCACCAGCTTATCCATGAAAAAGACTTGGAGAATCCCAAAGGACACCCAAAAAGATCATTTTGGTTTCTCTCTGCTTCCTTTCTATTCAGCAACATCAGTATTTGGAAGCTTCATGGGAAAACAAATGATGACCCCGAAGCCTTTGCCTTTCCTAGATGCCAGGTCAGGCCAGCCTCAGAAGATAGAAGACGCACATCCATGAGTCATGTGACAGACACGTCCAGAGCCCCAGTGGTCAGAGACTACAAGGACACGGCAGATTTTGGAGACCCTCCTAAAGCAGGTGCTGCTCGTCTGTGCATTTCAATAATTTACATATAAAGGTGACAGCACCTGGGATGTCAGCCAGCCATTCCTTCTCATCCCATAAGTGCACCTTCCCCAGGAGACAGCCACATCCATCTGTCCATCCATCCAGGGAAAGACTCCCCATGCACCTGCCTGTGCAAATAGCCATGGGCCAGAGGCAAACCATCCCCAGGTTGCTGAGCATTTGTCCAGCCTTCCTCAGGTAGACTCCAACTGTGACAAAGCATGGGTTGAGCTAATTTTCCTCTTCCCTCGCTGGATAGTGGCTCCCACCCGCAGAACTCGGGTCACCCCTCTATCTCCAGACGCCCCTTCCTGCTCTCAACGGAGGCATGGATGGCCCTAGGTCCTTCAGCTTAGGTAAAAAACCATTGTGTTGGCCAGTCCCCCTGCATGCCCACCATGGTCCCGTCTGACTCCAGGCAGCTCTGTTGTCTTGCCTGAGTCCCTTCGTCTTTACCCTGGGATGCTCCCTCCTTCCCTGCTCCTGACCCTCAAATTGCATGGCACACTAGGGCTGCTGCAGACATGCAGATGGTTGGAAAGAGCTCTCCAGTCTCCCACTGCCCCCAGGACCCCCTGCTGCATTCCTCCTCCTTCTGGGGCTCGCTTCGCAAGCCCCTCGAGCAAGTCACCCTGTCCTCACTTCCTGGCTGACCCAGTGGTCCCCTGGCTAAGTGCCCCACTAGCACTGGGACTGCCAATCTTCTGCACCGTTTCCCCCCTCCATCAGCAACCTGGCAGGAGCTTACGTGAAGTCCTCTTAGACCCGAATAGCATGAGCCAACCTGCCAGTGAAACTTGGGGTGGGGGGTGGTCTATTGCGCGGACATGGGCCAACCAGCTGTCACTTACCAAGGGCTACCATGGAGGAGATCAACTGTCCATTTTATCGGTGCTATTTTGCTGAGTGACAAAACATTACCACCTCGGTTGGCAGGATTCCTCTCCTTGTGGCTCAGGTCCCAGGTGTCAGCGGCGACTCCACACCCAGAGGCTGACCACCACTCTTTGCCCTGTGGCCCCTCCATGCTCTGGCTCACAGCACGAAGGCACACCTCTCCGAAGCCAGCAAGGGAGCATCCCCCGCGACTCCGCTCTCACCTCCCAGGGGTTGGAGCAAGCTGTGGTGCGGGGGAGGGGGCGGGTCACACAAAAGTGCCAACACCAGGAGACGGGCACCACAGTCCGCCACCACACTGCCTCCCTGATGCAGGCCTCCTCCAGGGCTCTGAGAGCTTGGGTTTGTTTCCTTGTTCGGAGATGTGGGGGAATCCAAGCTCCCAAAGGCCTGGGAATTATAACATCAAAGCTGGAGGGCTGGAATGTGCTCAGTCAGTCCAGCCCCTGATTCAGAGCCGGACAGTGAATCGGGGGAGAGCAAAGGCCCGTCTCATAGACGCCACTGGAGCGGGGACTGGGAGTGAGATCTACAGTGTCCCACCGCACAGCTCTCAGAGGCAGCCTGGTCTTCGAAAAGAGGTTTCCACCATCTCTCTGACCAGGTGGCCATTGGGTCAGGTGACCTGAGACAAGCTGGCGTCACTGATCTTTTGGATTAGCTGCGCCAGCTCGTCCTTCTTGACGTGGAAAAATGGCTCACTTCGGGGTCCTGGTGCTCAGCTTCCTGAAGATGTCAACAGCTACAGACCTTCTAGAACTGGGAGTCACCCTTCCTCTGGTTCTGTCAGGGCCGAGAAGAGCCACCTCAGGCTCCTCAGCTTGAAGCGCCCAGAGGGAGATGCTTTACAGGGGAGCAATGCAAGACGGGGGAAATTTAGAAAGGAAATGGCAATCTCCTCTGGGATCCCATAATAAAATAAACATTCCTCCAAGACATCTGAGGTTTGCATGAAGGAGGGCAGAGTGGCTAACACGTGAAGAATGCAAGTGATAAAGCAAGGTCTGGAATGCAGTTCGTGGCCTACGTGGGGAGCAGATGTCCGTGCTGGGGCTGCCTCTGTGTCACCCACATGCCCGCTGCTGTGTGCACGGCTCACGGCCAATGTCTAGACCAGGGCCCCAAACAAAATAAAGCGGAACATGCAGGGATGAGCAAGCGATTGTGGCCCAGAAGGGCCCCCAGGACGCGGCCGTTGGCCCGAGTGTCGACCCCACGGGGGGCTCTGCAAGCCAGCCGGGGTCGGACGCCCGGCCCTCTCTACTTCTTGCTGGTCTCTTCAGGGAAACAGATCAAGATGAAAAACAGAACCCCTTCTTTTGGACGGGGACTTGAAAAAATCTTTTTAGATACCTAGCTCGAGCACGCAAATTAGGTGTGTTTCTATTCCAGTAAACTCTCTGGCCATTCCACATCCCATCCCACAAAACAAGAACCTCGTAAAGAACCTTCCGGCAACTTCTAACCAGTGTTCAGAGCCCCTCCCCTCCACCCCCCGCAAACACACACACACACACACACACACATCTGTTTGTGAAAGCAGATTGCATTCAGCTGATGTATTCACCAGATGAGTGGGACGTGCCCCTCGGCTTCATATTGTTGAGTGTGTGCTGGGGTTGCGGGGGGGGGGGGGTGGGGGTGGGTGGTGCGGACACAGATGTCAAGCAAACCTTTTTAGCGCACAGAACCTCTGACGCACGAGTGTCTGCTGATGCTAATTTGGGGCGGCATCTCTCCCCATGACTCACCAGTGGGCGGACGCAAAAGCCGCCTGCTGACCTCTGGGGCCATTTGGACCCTTCAGAGTGTGAAATTTCAATTTCTACATCAGACCTCTCCGTGTCAGGCCCGAAAAAATGCTTCATGTGAGAGCAACGTTGATGCTTTCCAGGTCGGTGTTTCGGCGGGGGAGAGCAGGCGAGAGGAAGAAAGGAGTAATTTCTAGCAGGCGCACATCACGTTTGCAAACAGTGTTTAGGAAACAGACCATTCGCCCAGTCGCCCCACTTGCAAAAAGACCCCAGGCCCCAACCCATAGGAGGTCACTGGGTTGCGTCCAGCATTGGAGGGGGACGGCGCTCACCAAACTGCAGCTCCCGGGCCCCCTTCCACAGCCGGGCATGAAGGGACACAGGTCCAAGAGCCAACAGTGCCTGCAAGAGGCCATGTTGTCCTCATCAGGCCTGTGGAGGAAGAAGGTTACCCGGATCACAGCCCCATAGGGCCTCACCACCCTGTCCCCCTACACAAGGCTTTCCCTCGTGCCTGCACCCTTCAGCCGGCTGGAGTGTGGTGCCTCAGGCCCAAAGGGCTTCCACCAAAGGGGGTCAGTGCAAAACCAGACACACATCTGAACTGCCTACCTGGGGCGAGCTGTCAGCTCCAAGCCCTGTCCATGCTCCATGCCCTCTCCTCTTCCAGCACTTTCGCACAGCCCTGGGGGATAGGTCAAGGGCCACCCACCTTGCGGAGGCAGCCTCAGGCAGACCTCTTTTCCCCTTGGGTCTCACCTGCTCATTTCTGAGGCCCCTTTCGAACGCAGAACTACGTGATGCAAACTCTAGTGACCTCGGGGTGGTCTGTGTGCCCCAGAAAGCAGAGGCTCTGGGACTCTTTCTGTGTTTGGAAGGTCACAGCCATCCCTCAGCAGTAAGAGGTCCCCAGCATGCCTGGATACGTGTCTACTCCAGAGGGAACCCCCTGCAAACCGCACCAGGAGGACTCAGGACGTGAGCTCCTGGTGTCTCACACTAAGG
Organism: Mustela erminea; assembly: GCF_009829155.1. Classification (NCBI taxonomy): domain Eukaryota; kingdom Metazoa; phylum Chordata; class Mammalia; order Carnivora; family Mustelidae; genus Mustela; species Mustela erminea. Next base: position 44,534,541 of record NC_045621.1, on the reverse strand, counting down.
CATGACCACTGGCGGTGGGGCACAGGGTGGCTAACTGGACCGAGGGAACCAGGAAGGAGAAGGAGCAAGGATCACCCTGGATGTGAGCCTGGGATAGCCCCCCCACCAACCACGGTGGCCTCATTCACTCAGGAGAGGACAGCACAGAGGAGGTGACTACAGTGTTCTTCACCGGAGTTCCAGGTGCCTATGGCACCCAACTTCTCACGGCTGGGTGACCGGGGCAGACTTGAAGACCTTGATCCCAGAGCCATTGGAGCAAAAACCTCCCGGCAGGATTTTCATCCTCAGTGTCATTCCATGAAGAGTGTGGCTGAGTGAGTTTTTGTGTTTCACTCAAGGATATTTACTGCCGGCTGGGAGGTGATAACTCAATGCACATGGACCTGAAGAGACACGATGGGAAGCAACCACATGGGACAGGCTAAGCTCCTCCAGCCACTGTCCCCAGAAAAGAGCGACAGCCAGAGTGCACAGATGACTCTCTGAGCTGTGAGGCGAACACGGGATTTCTGAGGACCAAGGAGTTAGCCTTGTTGCCATCTAAAGCACAGGTGGGTCCGTGGCGGGGACACTGGGCCACACAATGGGCCACACAACAGGCCATGCAATGGCGAAGTTCGTACTGACAGGAACCGCCATCCCAGTGCCGGAAAGGGAGGAAGGGTGGGTTTGAAGGACAAGCCCTAGTGGCGGCCAAGACAGGGGCCTCCCTCACGGGGCAGCTGGAGCCGCAGGAAGACGAGCCCAGGAGCCTGTGGAGCCCTGGGCTTTCCTTCCAACGACACGAGACCGACTTGGAGAGAATCGCTCCCGTCATCCACCATAACGGGCGCCACCACTCCTCAGCGCATCTCAGGACAGTCACGTCAGAAGCCTGGAGAGACCATACACGCCACACACACCCCCCACACACTCCACACACTGCTCCACACGTCACACACCACAAACTACACACTCCCCACACACTCCGTTCCACACACCACATACCGCATAGTACACACACACACCACATACGCCACACATCACACTATACACACCACATACCACTCCACATGCCACATACTACACACTCCACACACCACTCCACATGTTACATACCACATACTACACATACACCACACACTCCACACACCACACACCACATACTACACACACACACCACACATCACACTACACACACCACACACACCACTCTACACATACACACCACATACTACACACACACCACATATCACATCCACCACACACACACACACACCACACACCACATACCACACACCACACACCACTCCACACACCGCACACCACATGCTACACACACACACCACACATCACACTACACATACCACACACACCACTCCACACATACACACCACATACACCACACACAGTAAACACACACACCACACACACACCATATACCACACACACATAGACATCTAGTCAGAGCAGTAAGGGCTTGGCCTAAGCAGATGGGGCTCCAGACCCCCCTCTTCTCACTTTAAAAAAAAGAGCTTCTACATGAGACCCCATCTAAAAAGGTTTTCAGCCATGTAAAGTAGGAAGCCTCTGGTCTGGGGACAGGGTCGCTGAGTGATGGCAGTGTCCCTCAGAACTAGACCACACTCCCCCCTGGCCATGTGTGCCCTGTGCCCTCCCCAAGCACAGCATGTGTTGCTCTCTTCTCACAGTCCATTCCCCCTGTCTGGAAGGGTCCCTCCAGCTTTGGGGACAGCGGTCTCTCAGGACCAGCTCAGCGACTCCTCCCAAGGCTTGGGTGGACCAGCTTGCTGCTCTGGCTCCTCCTTCCATGCTACCGGCTTCTCCAGAAGAGAACCAACATGCAAGTGTGACAGTGTCCGAGAGGTCTGGCTGTCACATGTTTCAGTGCTGGGACCCCTGCTGCGGGGTGCGGTTCAGCACAGGCCAGAGCACCTCCGCAACCAGCGTGCTCCCCCAGGCCTTGCTGCTCGTGGGCGGGATGGGGGCTCTGGGCTCGGTCCACTCGCAGCCTCAGTCTTGGCCACACAAGCCAGAGCCCCTCCTTGGCACAACTGCCAGGTTGACGAAGAACATGACAGCAGCCAACCCATCCTCCTGCTGCACAAGTCTACACCAGACAGGCGATTTCAGAACAAGGAGAAACTGGATGACTGTGCAAGTGGGTCTAGGGTTCATCCTAGGGCGCTCCTGGGGCTCAGCCGGGCCCCACAGCCCAGCAACGGCAGACCCTGGAGGCTAGCATATGTCTCCAGGCTCCAGCCAGCTTCTCTGCCTTTTTTGGAGCATCGGTGTGCTCCACTCTGCGGCATCCCCTTCACATCTGTCCCTGAGTGTTGTTTGGGGGCTGCCTAATCAGTCCGATAGGAGCCTTTCCCCCACTGGAAGTGGAGGCCCTAACCCACGCCAAGACAACCGGCATTTCCCCTGGGCCCTGGGACAGTATCTGATAGATGAACTGAGCAGCCAGAGGGAATGAGAAGCAGAGCTGGGGCACAGTGAGGGGACGTGGAGAGAGCAGGGTACGGATGCTCTGGGCACACCTCCCCTGGAGGCACTGGCGTGAGCCCATGCTCTGTCCACAGTGCTCCCAGCAGCCTGATCTGCACAGCTCTGTGGCCTGTTGCTCTCCTGGTAATCGCGAGGCAGGAATTACTGTCACTGTGTCACTGGCACAGGAACGGGCAGGAACAGAGAGACATGAGAGGCTTCATGACCTCACCCAGATCTCACTGTGGGCAATTCTCATTGACACCAGGTCTGTCTGGCTTGAAAGTTTCCATTCCTGACCATGGTGGGTGCTGGAATCTTGGATGGGAGTTCAACCAGATGTGGGCCGGCTCCCTGGGCAGCAGGGTGGGGGGCAGTGGAGACTGAGCTCTTCCGACCCCCGTGCCGCATCAACGTCTCCATGACTATAGAGGCTCCCTTCAAGCACCCGGTCCTGTCCAACAAGCCTCATTTGCCCCGCCACTGCTGCTCAGCATTGGCGGACTTCACTGCAAAGGAAGTCCCAGTCAGAATTAGTTCCATTCTGAGCTTCTGGCCCTTGAGAGAGGCTTAAAGTGTCTGCCGAGAAGGGACCTCCACATGCCCGTGGTGGTACCCAGAGCCCCCCTCTCAAGAACCTTTCTAAGTACAGATTCCAACAGACTCAGAACTGTTGTGATCTGGGTGTTGGTTTCTGATAAATCAACACAGGAATTTATACCATTAGGCAACGAAATCAATATTGTGTGCTTCCCTATGGAAGAGCAAAGGCATTTTTTTTTCAATGAATAAATCAAGAGGGTAAAATAAATAAGGATACATTATTTGAAGTAAAATATTGAACAAATTTAATTTTTTTTTTTTTGTCAGAGAGCATATGCACAGGCAGACAGAGTGGCAGGCAGAGGCAGAGGCAGAGGGAGAAGCAGGGTCCCTGCTTAGCAAGGAGCCCGATGTGGGACTCAATCCCAAGACGCTGGGACCATGACCTGAGCCGAAAGCAGCTGCTGAACCAACTGAGCCACCCAGGTGTCCCCAAATTTAAAAATTATTAAATGCCAAGTACCTCCAGCCTGTCACCTGATGGGACCTAATGCCACCTAGCAAGAGGGAGAGATGAGATTCTCCGGTGGAGGGGGGAAGGATTATTTTTAGTATATAAAAGTATGGATTCCATTCCAACAGTGCTTCCCAAACTAAACTCTTGAGAAAACCAGATGCTCATAATCGTATTATTAAATAAAAAGTATGAGAAACCTTATTTAACCCAAAGTGAAATACTGTTCTTTTCCCTGCAGGACTTCTCAGAGCCTTAATAAACATAATAAAGCTCCAGGAGGGAAACAGTGTACAGTGTTACAGTGTTTTCTGACTTACATGACCACCAGGATGCTTTGTGTGTGTCATGGCGGGGGAGGAGGACCGGCTGGGATGAGGGGCGGAATGGAAGCAATCCGTTGATGGATCCCAGGGGACAATTTGGTCAATGGAACAAAGTTTAGGAAATTCTATGTTCTACATATGCCAGTTCCAGAGAGTACCAAACAAAGCTGCCTCCCAGAATCCCCTATCGCTTCCTAGATGGGGCCAGGAGCTGTACCTGCAATTTCCCAGGGAAGAGTCACTCCGTGCCTTAAACCATGGTCACCTTCGAATATAGTCCCCACTCCCTGCTGCACCCACAGGAGTTCCACTGCTGTGCCTACTTAAAGGTGCAAGTTACCATTTCCTCCCATGTCATCAGCCACCAAAGGTGATTGGCATCGCCTCAGTGAACATCCCAGGCTCCCTGATTTCATTCTGTTACTCATTCTGGGGGACTTTGGCCACAAGTTTGCAGGTTTGGGTGTGTGAGAGCACCTCGCTCTACCTCTTCTCCCAAGGCTCCTGTCTATACCTGTTAAGGGTCTCCGGGTGGACCCTGGAATCTGGGCTGTGCTTACGTTGCCAAATAGCTCACCTTTCCAGGAGTGTTCTGAGAGACACAGACTAGGACATTTTGCTCTTTCAATGACTCTCAATGAAAAACAAGGAAAAAGGAAAGACCATCCTGCCATTAACTCCTTGTACAGCCATCCACCCTCTGGCTTTCAGACCCCAGCTCCAAAACTGACTTCTATAATCTTCCCAGGTATAACATCCCACGTTTTCACAGCTCTTGGAGCACCCAGGATAGATCACCCCCAAAATAAATACAAATATCTAGATGTGAGTGGACCTGTCCCTACAGTTTTCAAAGGGTGTTTCCCCGGCCATAGATTACTGGAGCTGATCTAAGATCCAGACACGGGCTAAACCCTGGAAATCCTTACATTATGGAGCCCCCTCCATGCGCACCCATGCAGGGCGCCAGGGCCGTTATGTCCCCATAAAGGGGGTTACCAGAAAGGCGCCCCATGTGAGCTGCGTTCTGCTGACACCCAAGGAACAGAATCTGTGTTGTGTTGGGCACGCACTGAGCTGAGTCACCTCATCTCCACCTCCACCCCACTGTGTCCCAGATGCCGGGGGTCCATGGACTGTGAAATTAGCCAAAGGTCCCACACTCGTGAGGTGACAATAATGGACACACCAGTCAGAGCAGAACCGCGCCGGAGGCTGGGAAGGTGTTATGATTTGCAGACATTTAAAAACTACACAATTGAAATCATCTGCAATGAGCGTGTTAAAAATAAGCCATGTATTCACTGGGAATTTTTTCCCTAAATCCAAAACAGATTCTGATATATTGTATGTCACTGGTATGAGAGCCGTGGCCCATGTGCCGCGCTGTTCACGGGTCCGAGTGGACCTTCCGTGGTATCTCTGTGATCAGAATTCCCTCCTCCTTTCTGGCCCCAGGTGTTCAGTGTCCAGAAAAGCTTGAGCAGCTCAGCCCAGATGCTGACCACAGCTATCCACTCCACTAGTTAAACCAATCACTGGTTTTTCAGAACTTAGGTGCAACGTATATTCAATAGGGAAGTTCTGTATTTAGAGATTCCTTATTATTTTAACATCATACTCTCATAGGGGTAGAGTCAGACTGGAGCGTACGTTTCCATTAGATTGGAATCACAGAGTCAGGACTGGTGAAGGGACATCAGAGCTACATTTCCCAGGTGGGTCTACTTTCAGATAGGAAACTGAGGGCACGTGGGATCCTCATCCACGGTCCCAGGGCTTGGTTCCATCACTGGTCCTCCAACTCCCAATCTAGTTCTCATCTCCAGAGAGCATGTGAACATGGTCTTCAGTACATGTGGGAATTTGATCATCACATGCAGATTTAAAAATGTCTCCAATATATCTTCTGTTGCTCAAGATGACTCTGTTCTATGAAGGCAGAGTGTTTATGGAAAATCATCTCCTCAAAAACTCCTTTTTTTTTTTTTTTTTAAATCATCATCGTCTGTTGGTGGAGAAATGCAGCTCAAGGATAAACAATAGCATAGGAATTCGGGAGCAAACCAGAGTTCTTTGTTTGGGTTTTGTCTTGCTGTAATACAGAGGATTTTCATTCTTGCCATCCTTGGTCACCACATTGTTTAAAACTTTTTGTCCCCTGCTGCGTGGCTCTGACCTAAAGATAAAGATCGTTTCATACTGAGCAGAGAGCAGAGGTGAGAACTTTTTCTGTCAAGAACCATACAGTAAGTAATCTGGGCTTTGAAGACCACAGGGTCTCTGCTGCAACTATTCCCCTCTGCCTTTCTCGCAGGATAGCAGCCAGTGGCGATGTGTAAGCAAATGGGCTTAGCTGTGTGCTAATAAAACTTTATTTATTAAAAGTGGCAGAGGGCCAGATTTGGCCTGCAAGTCATTTTGCCAGCCCCTGATCTCTATGGTGCTAATGTATCTGAATGGAAAGTTCAATGAAACATTGTGGTAGCAGTAGATCTATTTTGGAATTTTACAAACGTTGATCAAGCATTTAAACAATGTACTGATCTTTTAATGTTTTGCCCAGGCATGCCGTCTTGTGTTGTCATGATCAGTGTTGCATTTAAGAAAATGATCAAGGTTTACTGTTGTGAGGTGTCATAGGAATACGCAGATGCCGATTCTCAGGACATTTGGATGAAGGGTCAGGAAGAGTGAGCTTTGAGTATTTATCAGAGCTGCTCTGCAAAGCTAAAAAGCATCTCTAAATGCATCAGTGACAGTGAAGTTCTTGGATATAGGAATCTATTTCTCTCTCACACCACTTTGTTAAATAATCCTGAGCCTCCCTTTCTCTATGTTAAGAATATTTGTGCAATCTCTAGAACGCTTTGCCGCTAGATGCCCACAGTGTGGATGGTGGCACATTCGGGAATAGTGTGGCCAAGCCCAGCTGCGTGGTGCAAACAGCACAAGCAAAGCCCTCTGAAGGAAGGTCTCCTTCATCACAGGCTTGCCATCCTGAATCTGCTGTTCCTCACACATCTGTTGGTGTTGAGGGAAGGCTTTGTTCCCTGGGTACCCATGGAAGAGCACAAGAAAAACCCCAGAGTGTGTAAGAGAGAGACAACCAGGTCGTAGGTTTCTCCAGATCTGTCTCTGGCCAATTGGGTACTTGCTTGCCTCTCTGCCTCTCAGTGGGGATGAGAACCTCTGCCCTACCTCATCTCCCAGGATTGTAGGGTAGAGGAAACAAAGGAGTTGTCAGTCATCACTCCTTCCTACAGATCACTCTGTATTTAAATTATAGAAAAACTAAAATGGGGCGGGGGGAGTTCTTGCAATAAGCCATATGTTAAATGGGGGAAAAAAAGTTTATAGCAAGACTGAATACACAAGTGAGCAGTGGCCAGATCATGGGTGACAACAGAACTTGGACCCACAACCTTGCAGTGACCAACTCAGAAAGCCAAACCACATGTCTACAGTGACCAGCCCAGAATGGCCAGGATGGGGCAATGACCCACTGCATCCCTCAGTTTTGCCCCCACTTCCCAATCAGTACCAGCCAGCGAAAGTCAAAAATGCTTCCCTCTCACATGGGATCCCCACCTGGAGTGAACCTACCTCCACCTTCCCACACCAACATCTCACATCCGGTCCCACAGGGGACCCCCCCTTTGTCCCCATTCCCCTGCCTGCCCATGCATCTCTGCCAAGTGCAGGGGCTGGTGGTTGCCTCTCACTGCTGCACATCTGAGCAAATGGCTTCTGTACTCATTGGGGGACAGTCTCTATGGATGTCCCCACCATCTTTGTTCAACCCTCAGTAACTGCTCACGAACCAGCCAACCATTGCCTTCGCTGCCCACACTGAGCCCACAGAGTCCATCTGTGGCCCCAGAACAGCCAGAGGCAGCCCTGCCAGCCCCCACACCATTACCCCTCCACAATGAGGGTAGTACATCGTATGGTCTCCTGTGTGGCTGTGACAACGATTAGCTTGTGCCACAGTATGGACTTAATTTCTCCTCACCTGAAGCTACAAATTCTGTCCTGTTACTCCAATATTTCCAATCCACTTACATCTCTCTGTCCACAGACACATCTCCACCTCTCAACTGGATGAAAGAAGCCTGGAAATTTCTATTACAGATAGAGATGATCACCACAGAAGGATAAAACGTCTGAGTCACCAGAAAATAATTATTGCATGTTTATGGAAACCTGACACAAATGGCTTCAAAATACGTAACAAATTTTGACAAATTCGTACTTAGTGTGGGAGTAATATAACCATCTCAGTGAATAGGCCAAGCAGGAAAAGAAATCAGTCAAAACATAGATCGGAACATAATTAATGAGCTTAATTCATGGACATATATAGCAGTCAGCCTACAGCAGTTAGAGAATTCACTTGTTCTAAAAGAAGTGTACATTCAACTTCTACAAAGAAAAAATAATTTGAAAGACCATATTGTCAGCCCCTAAGCAAGCTTCAGCAAACTTCTAGGACTGTTTTTAATGCAGTCCACATTATTGGAACACGGTGCAATTAAGTGAGAAAGATATGTTCTTTATAGCCCATACATATAGAAAATTTTTAAAAAATAACTCATGATGTAGGTGAAGGAGATTGAGAGAACACTCATCCTGAGGAACACTGAGTCGTGTTCAGAATTCCTGAATCCCTACATTGTACAGCTGAAACCAATGTAACACCGTATGTTAACTACACTGGAATTTAAAAAAAAAAAAACCCACCTCATGTCAAATCATGAATCAAACTGGGAGCTTTGACACTTAGAATTAATAATGAAAATGCCATTAGCTAGGATACAGCTGATGTGGGTCTCTGTTGGACATTTACAGAAACAACAGATTAAAAATCAATAAACTGAGTGTCCAGCCAAAGGCAGATTTTTTAAAGTAGAATAAATTCAAACAGAGCAAAGAAAGGACCATAACCCATATACAATATAAAGGTCTCTTCACAAAAGTGAAGAGAAGAAGGCGAGTACAAGCAGAATTGTGAAACAAACATAAATCTCTAGCTAGATAAGAGAGAAAAACACAGAAATAGAAGGAATATAAAAAGGAACACAATTATGCATAGAGTATAACAACTATAAACAAGTGATATAAATAATTTTAGTTATGAAATGCTACTTCTTTATTATTCTCTGAAAAACAGCATTTTTCTTCTACCAGCCAACTGCATCTATTTTTTATTGTAGGAGGCAAATATAACTTTGACGTTAAAATTCACACAGGAACAATATGAGAAATGAAAACTGGAGTTTGCAGGATCTGCATTGAGGAACATAATAAAAGACACTTACTAAAAAGATCAGCAAGCCAGAGACAGCAATCCTTAAAAAAGATAAAATATCATGACTGGGTGTGTGTACTATAAGTATCTCTATAACTGTACATATGTGGTTGAATTTTGTTATTTAACTCAATATGCATTTAAAGGAGAATTTTAGGCTATTTACATTTTTTGTAATCAACTCGACTAATAATTTTCTGCAGTTTGTGTTATGCCTCTTTTTTGTGTTTTCTGGTTCTTCCCTTTGTTGTTTCCTCACCCCTGTTTATTTCTGGCAGACCTGTCCAAAGTGTGTAAGGGAGCCAACAACAGACAGGAAGATTCAGGGATCTGGTGGGAACCTCTGGAACAGCGATGGTCTCCATGGCTTTCAGATCAGAAAAGCGCTCAACAACTAGTTAGAGTGAGGCAGTGGGAGTGAGGGAGTAAGGCCGTTCCTGACTGTCTCTGTGGTCATCCCTGTGCCATGGCTCACAGAACATAGTAATGCTCAAAGAATAGGCAGTAAGGGAAAGCATGTGTTTAAAACAAAACTCCATAATTTTTTAAAAAGCACAAAACCAAAATCGAGATGACCAAAATGGATAGTGCGCATATAAGGTAGACTATTACACTGCATTAAAAATCATGTTCCAGAAAAAGATTTAATACCAAAAATCTAAGTGTTGATTGGGGTTTGCGCTCATGGAAAACAAATTCAGGAGCTGAATAATATAATTCCTAGCACACATAAAAACATGAATTTTATAGACACAAAAAACTTCAAGAAAGAAATAACAAAGTTAGTAGTGGTTTGAGGGACTATGGGTGAATTATATATTTTTTTCATTTAATTTTATTTTCTAATTTCTACAATAAACATGTATTACTTTTATAAAAGTAAAACAAATTACTTTTAAATGAAATTATGAAATAGGGTGTACTGTGTACTTTCTAAATATAGAGAAAAATCACAAGTACTTTCATAAAAATATAACTAGATACCAAAAGATACCACTAAATACCAAACATATCTGACTATAACCAATGAAAGTTAGAATGTAAAATAAAGATATAAGTATGAATATTTCTGAGCCAAAAAATACAAAATTAAAATATTTAAGTTTAAACTCTACATAACACAAGGAGAAATTGAGAAAACTTGCCTCTAGTGGAGGACATTACTAAGCATCTTACAAGTCAAAAGGAAATATTCAATACTGATATTGAAGATTTAAATGATATAAATAAGAAGGCTACTTTAGTAGATGTATTAAGATTTGTACCTTTTAGGCATTGAATACATACAATTTTTTCAAACTCATGAAGCATTCACAAAAATGGATCATATAGGAGACAGTGAATAATAGGTCAACGGATTTAAAAGGAAATGATGAAGGAAATCAGTATGACCTTGATAAAAATCCAGACAAAACCACTGCAAGAAAACTACAGACCAATTTCCCATATGAACATTGATGCAAAAATCTCCAACAAAGTACCAGCAACATCTAAAAAGAATTATACACCACAGCCAAGTGGAATTTACTCCTAGAATGCAAGGATGGCTCAACATCTAAAAATTGGTCAATATGATAAACCATATGACGAGACCAAAGGGAAAAACCCACAGGATCATTTTATTTGATGCAGGAAAAAAATTTCACATAATTCAACTCTTTTGTGACAAAATCACCCAACGAACTAGGAATAAAGGGATATAAATCAGCAGCCAGCATCTGTAGGGTAGCCCCTGCAAGGTAGACTCCTACTGTCTGCACTCTTCCCCATGGGCATTGCTGGTGGGCGGTTCTAAATGCTGTGGCAGGGTGAGCTTTGGTCTGCTTCTTATGCAGGGTCCTGCTTCTGGTGGTTTCTTCTGTCAACCTGAGCTACCTGCAACCCACTCCAGCTGCATATTAGAGACCATCTACACCCACCCATCATAGTCCACCCTGGCTTCCTTTGGAAGCTTTGCAGTAGGCAAAGAGGCCCTCAGCCCTCCCCTGCTGACAGCCTGCTGGTGCTGAATCCAGTGCTCTTCTATTATCCTGCAGAAGGGAGGTAAGGATGCTGGCTGTTTTTGATGACACAGCCAAGCTGAGGAAGGCTCCCTGCAGTCATGTTGTTTGTCTTACAAAGGATGTGGCCACCTATGATGGTCAGCATGAAGGGCATCTTCTTCTGGGGTTCCAAGAAGGAAGACTGGAGCTCCTCCACCTCGGTTCCCCCTAGCCTCTCACATGCACTCCTTCTGGTGATGGAGTTGCAGTCCACCTATTGCCACTCCTTTGCTCTCATTTTCCTACCTGCAAACCTCCTCCTGATGGGAAGGGGAGTTCTTGTCCTTTCTCTAGGTGGGGAAGGATCTCGTTTATGTAGAAACTGGATAGATTGCCTCTTGAGTGCTAAGTCAGGAGAACGACTCAGGAAATCTCTTCTCCATCTTGACAAAGTCTTGCTTTCTTGCTGCAGATACAAAATTCCTACTTTTCAAATAGGAAATGAATATCTGTAATAATCCCAATCTCTCTCCTTTCCTTTCTAGGGCAGGAGACGCCTCTGACTAAGGAGGAGATAAGAGGTCCAGACATGCAAGAGAAGAATGCACACAAATACATTTCAAAATATTTCATCCCTCTGACTCTTGTTGATGACTCTTAAAAACACATTTGGTTGCTTTCTGGTGATCTGTAGACCTCAGTGTAACAGAAGGAATTTTTTTATATTTACCTATTTATTTTGGTAGCTTCCTGAACTCTCACTTTTATAAATTTTCAGTTAGAAAGTTGTATCATTTTCCAATAATCATTGTTACCTCCTTCCCAGTATACTGTCTCTTGTTTTGTTTCCTTTTCTTTTCTAACTGCATTGGCTAGCAATTCTAGAACTATATTTAATAGTAGCAGTGAAGGTAACATTCTTTTGCTTTTTTTTATTATGATGGGGATAGCATTAGCATTTCATCATTCATCAAGACATTGGTTTTGAGTTAAATGATAAGATTTTATTTTCCTCCAATCACAAGCTAAATGGCAGCATATATCTTAACAATATCTTGGGCAGATTCTCTAACTTTCTGGTCAGTTTTGGTTATTAAAATCTATCTAATCTCTAATTCTTTTTAATGCTCTCCTCCCCCAACCCCCACCCCAACCCATTCTGGCAAATTGCCCTCATGCTGTGATCTGTGGGTTTTGACCTGAGGATGAATCCTGGCTTGCCCTTTTACTCCTCACCCCCCACCTTCCCCCTTGGAGTGTCCACTGGGCAGTATATCTGCCTTCTCCTCACTTACCAAAACTTGAGCTCTATGTTGGGGAAGGAACAACAAGTTATAGGTGCTGCTTCCCTACCTGGGGATCTGATTGCAATCTGCTTTTTAAGCTGTGGCCACATAGTGGGCTTATATTAGTCCCTGATATCCTTTTGGGCAGGTGAACAAATGCCAGCTTTTCCCACCTCACTGGACATTTCAAGTTCTTGGGCATCCTGTAGCCTGCTGTGCTGAGTGATTCTCCAACATGGGAGTGCCATGGGAGATATCTGACTTGATCTCTCAGTAGGGTTGCTGGATTTGGCAAATAAAAATTAAGGATGCCTAATTAAATTTGGATTTCAGAAAAACAATAATTATTCCTTGAATAATCTCTTCTTGGTGATAATGTTGTTGTTGTTTTTTCCCGAAGACCACTGCTCTTCCTCTCCCAGTTCTTTATATAGGAATTTAGTATGTGTGTTGGTAAAAGAAATCCAGAGAAGGAATTATGTTGGGTTCTAAAAGAAATGGGAAACATTTCCACTTATTTTAATTTAAAATTTTTACTATGTTCACAAAGACTATTTAACACAGGAGCTATGTGTTATTTGAAAGCTTAAAATAAATTTCAGTAAGACCACGTTTTGGAAATAGATTTTGCCTTGTCTTTTCTTTTTACTTTCTTCCTTCTTCATTATCTGTCCAGTTGCCTAAGGGAGGACAGCCTCCTTTCCCTGGGCTCCATTTCCATGCGAAGGACTCCTGGCTATTGCCATCGCTCCTTTCTCCATGGAAGGGCAGTCCAGTCGGTGGGCGGTGAAGTGAACATCTATCCGGGGACTCTTGCTAGTCTGTTACCCAGCTTCAAGCACTGGGTGCTCATCCTTCCCTGCTCCAGATGAAGGTGAGGTCACAGTCCTGGTGCGGGCCCCCTCGGCTGGGCTGCCTGAGGACAGACGCGGGGGATGGCAGGTGTGGGAGGCATCAGGAAGCAGCCCCGAATCTTATGAACTGTTTCCTTTTTACAGAATCTGTGTTAGCAATGTGTTGTTTTAAAGAAGTTTTTGTTTTGAGATTCTTTTTTTCCAAATGTGGTAGCATGAGGCTATTATAACATTTGTTTATATTTCCACTGGATCTTTTATGTCCCTTTGATAAATCCCAGTGATGTGTACTTTTTCTTTGTTTTCTAAATAAATCCTGATTATTCAGGATTCTCAGTGGTTTACTTGTTGTTTTCATCTTTTCAGAGAACCAGCTTTGGGCCTGATTAATCAATTTCAGTTTTTCTGTTTATACATTCATTATCTCCCATTTTCCATCTTAATTCATTCTTTTTGTATGTTTTCTGAGTCTTCTTTGAGGATATTATGATGCCCTTTTACTCGTCCCTTGACTCAGAGACATCTTTCATTCACCCTCATGCTAATTACTTAACATCGATGGTAAAATTCAGGAAGTGATTAATTCAGATAATGCATACACAGAACCTATCACTGTGCTTGAAATATAGTCAACACTTTATCAACTGTAGCAATTAATAAAAATGACAACAAGAATGAACAAAATATTTTAAGACTTGGGTTTTGTTCTGAGTCCAGTTTGGACACATTCTATACTCTCCGATATGTAGTATTGTTATTGTAATTATTTTTTTAATAGCCTGCATTTGGGATGACCCTTTCCTCTTTAATCAAACACTTACCTGTTGGTTAATCAATTATTTTTTATGTGTATATGTATGTATATATTATTTTCAAGAGGCTGGGTTTGGGCAGCATCTGGGGGGCTCAATCAGTTAAGTGTCTGTCTTCAGCTGAGGTCATGATCCCAGAGTCCTGGGATCAAACCCTGCCTTGGGTTCCCTGCTCAGCTGGGGGGTCTGCTTCTCCCTCTCCCTTTGTCCCTCCCACCACTCACGCTCACTCTCTCTCTCTCAAATAAATAAATAAAATCTTTTTTTAAAAGATGTTGGACAAACCATAAATGAATCTTTATCTCACAAAACAAACTGAGGGTTGCTGGGGGGAGGTTGGTTGGGAGAAGGGGGGTGGGGTTATGGACATTGGGGAGGGTATGTGCTATGGTGAGTGCTGTGAAGTGTGTAAACCTGGCGATTCACAGACCTGTACCCCTGGGGATAAAAATATATTATATGTTTATAAAAAATAAAAAATTTTTAAAAAAAGATGTTGGATTTGGGGATATAATTTTTTATTTATTTGTAATTCTACATATCAGTGTTTGAAAATATGACCTGTGTAATTTCATTTTCCCCCATTTTTCATTGTGGTAAAATACACATAACATAAAACTTGCCATCTTAGTCATTTTTAAGTGTATAGTTCAGTGTCATTAAATACATTGGTAATATGCAATCATCACCACTCTAGAACTAATATATCTCTAGAACTATTTTCACCCCATAAAACTAAAATCTATAGCCATTAAACAATCACTCGCCACCCCACCCTCTCCCCAGTCCCTGCCAACCACGATTCTACTTCTGTCTCTATGATTTTGATGACTCTAAGTACCTTATGTAAGTGGAATCATACAGTATTTGTCCTTTTGTGACTGGTTTATGTCATTCAGCATAATGTCCTCAAGATTCATCTATGTTATAGAAAATGTCAAACTTCCCTTCCCTTTTAAGGCTGAATAATATTCCATTGTGTAGATAGATCACATGCTGCTTATTCCTCTATTGATGGACACCTAAGATGCTTCTGCATATTAACGGTTGTAAATAATGGTATTATTAACATGAGTGTACAAATATCTCTTCAAAGCTCTGCTTTCAATTCTTTCGAGTATTAATTGGAAGTGGGATTGCTGGATCATATGGCAATTCTATGTCTAATTTTTTGAGTGTGTACCAGACTTTTTCCCACAGCAGCTGCACCAGTTTGCATTCCCACCAATAATACATGAGAGTTCCATTTTTTCCCCATCCTTGCCAACATTCATTTTCTATTTTTATGGTAGTGGACATCCTAGTGGGTGTGAGGTGGTATGTCATTGTAGTTTCGATTTGCACTCTAATGATGAGTGATGTTGAGTAACTTCTCATGTGTTTACTGGCCATTAGTACATCTTCTTTAGAGAAGTATCTGTTCACAAAACAAACTGAGGGTTGCTGGGGGGAGGTTGGTTGGGAGAAGGGGGGTGGGGTTATGGACATTGGGGAGGGTATGTGCTATGGTGAGTGCTGTGAAGTGTGTAAACCTGGCGATTCACAGACCTGTAACCCTGGGGATAAAAATAATACATGACATTTTTTTAATCGGGCTGTTTGGTTTTTGTTGTTGAGTTTCAGGAGTTTCCTATATTTTCTGAATACTAACTCTTTATCTATATCCATGTGTATATCAGATTAATCATTTGCAAATATTTTCTCCCACCTTGAGGTTTGTCTTTTTTACTCTGTTGTTAGTACCTTTTTATGTAGAAGATTAACTTTTTTTCAAAAGTCTAATGTGTCTAGTTTTATCTCTTGTTCTTGTGCTTTTGGCCTCATATCCAAGAAATTATTACCAAATCCAGTGTCATGAAAATTTTGCCCTGTGTTTTCTTCTATGAGTTTTATGGTCAACATCTAGGCCTTCAAGTTAATTTTTGTATATGGTGTGAGGTAAGGGTCCAATTTTATTCTTTGCATATGGATATTCATTCCTCCCAGTGCCATTTGTTGTAAAGCACTCTTGTCCAAAATCATTTGACCATACATATAAAGGTTTATTTCTAAGCTCTCTATTTCATTTCTTTGGCCTATGTTCTGTCCTGATACCAGTACCACACTATTTTGCTTATAGTAGCTTTGTAACAAGTTTTTTTTTAGGTTTATTGGTGATTGATTTGTTAAGAAAGTCCTTTAGAGAATTTTTTTTTCTGATGAGTTAGCCATTTACCACTTTGTATAAACTTTTCCATTTTTCCTAATTTTGTTCATCTAATTTCCCACCTATACTTTTTGAAATCACAAGTCTGAGTCTTTTAGCTTTGTTCTTTTTCAAGATTGTTTTGGCTATTTAGGGCCCTTGAGATTCCATATAAATTTTAGAATGGGTTTTTCTATATCTGTAAAAACTGGGGATTGCATTGAGTCTGTAGGCTGCTTTGGGTAGTGTTGATATCTTAACAATATTACATCTTCCAATCCATGATCATGGGATGTGTTCTCATTTATTTATATCTTCTTTAATTTTGTTCTGCAATGTTTTGCAGTTTCCACTGTGAGTCTTTATTTTCTTAGGTTAAGTTAATTCATAAGAATTTTATTCTCTCTGATGCGACTTTAAATAAGATGAGTTGCATGCTTTCCTTTTCAGATTGTTCATTGTTAGTGTACAGAAGTGCAACTGACTTTTGTGGGTTGACTTTGCATCCTGCTACTTTGCTGAATTCATTTACTCAACCTAACAGGTTTTTGTGTGGAATCTTTAAAGTTTTCTACATGGAAGTTCCTATCATTTGTGAAAAGAGTTCATTTTATTTCTTCCTTTCCAATTTGGATGACTTACTTCTTTTCTTGCCTGATCGCCCTGGCTAAAACTTCCAGTACTATGTTGGAAAGAAGTGGTGAGAGTGGGCATTCTTGTCTTGTTCCGATCTTAGAAGGAAAGTTTCCAGTCTTGAGTAAAATGTCCACTGTGGGTTTTTCATATATGGCTCTTCTTATTTTGAGATGGGGATCCAAAAAGACCTGCCATACACCTGTCCCCAGTCTCCAGTGCCAACTCAGAGGAAAGCAGGGAAAGGATGGTGACATTCTAAAGATGGAAAGTCTGTCTCAGTCATTCAAGTAGAAGCTGAGAGATTGTTGTAATAACTGAAGAGTGCTATATGGCTTTACCCTGTAAATCTGTGCAGAAAAAAAAATAAACATTTCATTTGCACATTGGTGTATTATATGAGTAAATTAACAACACTACTCATAGTACTGTTTTGTATCTTGTTTATTTGGATGATGCTTGAAAAATTCTTATGCAGGCATATCCTGAATCACATGGATAGCTAGCTACACTTGGACTGAGTAATGCCACATTGTAAAACCATATTGACACTAAGAACTTTTTTGTTAAGTGAGGTGTAATTGACATGTAACATTACATTAGTTTAAGGTATGCTTTAATTGTTTTAGATAACAGAAAATAAGAGAAGGAAATTGGTATTTATGCTTTTATGCATTCAACAAATTTTTGGCAAACATATGCTAGGCACTGGACTAAGTGCTTAAGATCCAACAATACTGAGATAAGTGGGTGGCTAGGACAGGAGAGGTTAAATAGATAGGTTACAGTTAAATATGTAGAAACTTAGATACATATATAAATTCTGTTAGATTTTGATTGGTGTATATAAAAATTTGAGTGGAAGAACACCAATAAGGATTGCCAGTACAGGCACTGGAGAAAGTTGTTTTCACCATTTGGCATCAAAAACCGTACATCAGGTGGTCAGGTAGGAGCACATTAGAGCAGAGATCATGAAAAGGGATGGCATGAGCTGAGTACATCTACCTGGTGCACCAGTATGTTTCCCCATTCCTATTTTGCATCTTTCTGTTTTTCTTATGCTGTATTTGTCATATTTAAAGCACAAAATTGTGTATTTTTAAATATATCTAATCTGTCAGCCTCTGTCTTTACCTAGCAAATTCAATCCACTTACATTTCTGCAGTTACTACCCTATTTGAATTGTTTCTGTCATTGTTGTGCTTTCTGCCTTCCTAGATCTCATCTCCTTTCCTGTCTTCTAGAGCAGGGTGTGCAAACTCTAGCCTTCAACCCAAATCCAGTCCAGTGCCTGTTTTTGTAAATAAAGCTGTGTTGGAAAGCAGCCACACCCATTTGCTAAAATCTTCCCAAAATCTGTTTTCATGCTGCAATGGCAGAGTTGAATCATTGCAACAGAGACCATATGGTACACAAAGTCAAAAATATTTACTATCAGGCTCTTGATAGAAAAAGTTTGCTTTTTTCAATAGTCCTATAGTCCTATAAGACTAGAGAGTTTCTTTTTTCCCCCTTTTTTCTTTTTTTTCTCTACTGCTTTAAGAGTTACAAATTCTACTCCATTCTCCTAATAGTCATAATTAAAATTCCAACATGTGTACTTGATAAAGTCTAAAGTTAATCCATTTGTTCATATGATCATTCAAAGATTTTAGAATTCTTGGATTATTCTCCCATTTTACATATTACTTAATCCAATATTTCAGATCCTAGATATTTTTAGACATTTAAAATAAGTTATTGATATTATTATTGCCTTCATCATCAATCTTTACTTAGATTTATCCATATGTTTACTAATTTATTTGCTCACCATTCTCCTTATAGTTCACTCCCTCCTTCTGGGTTCAATTTCCTGTTTGTTAAAGGACATCCCTAGAAGTTCTTTTAGAGAATCTGCTAGTGATAAATTCTCTTTGTTTTCATCATTTCTCTGTAATTCTTGTATGACAGTTTAGCTATGAAGAGGTTTCTGTTTTCTCTCAGCACTTTGAAGACGCAATTTCACTGTCTCCTGGTTACTATTGACAAGTGGCAGCCAAATTAATTAACATTCCCTCATAGATAGTCTTTTATTTCTGCATGCTTTAAAGGCATTCCATTGTCTTTGGCATTCTTACATAGCTTACTGTTACATACCAAGGTGTAAATTTCCTTTTATTTTTCCTTCTTAGACCTATTGTTTTCCCTGAGTCAACAAATCCAGGGCTGTCTTCAATTTTGGAAAATTCTCTGTGAATATTGATTCATTCCCCTTCTCTCTATTGACTCCACCTGGAACCCCTATTGTGCTTTTATTGGACCTTCTTAGCCTGTTCTCGATATTTGTTAACCTTGCCTCCAAATTTTCCATTTCTAAGGGCACCTGGGTGGCTCAGTGGGTTAAAGCCTCTGCCTTTGGCTCAGATCATGATCCCAGGACCCTGGGATCAAGCCCTGCATAGGGATCTCTACTCCACAGAGAGCCTGCTTCCTCCTCTCTCTCTCTGCCTGCCTCTCTGCCTATTTGTATCTCTGTCTATCAAATAAATAAATAAAATCTTTTTAAAATTCCATTTCTTTACTTCTGTGTGCTCACAGCAACATCCCACTTTGCTAATTCTCTATTTAGTTTTATCTACTCTGCTTTTTAACCAAGGGTTAAAATTCAGGGTTTTGTTGAATTCCAGTCTCTATATTTTTAATTCCTAAAAGTTCCCACCTGGGGGAACCTGGGTTGCTCAGTTGGTTGAGCATCTGCCTTTGGCTCAGGTTATTATCTCAGGGTCCTGGGATCAAGGCCCACATTGTTCTCCCTACTCTACAAGGAGTCTGCTTCTCTCTCTCTCTCTCAAATAAAAAAAAAATTCTTTTTAAATTTTTTAAATCAATAATAAATTAAAATTCCCTTATTTTTTTTTATTTTTATTTTTCCATTGTGTCTTTAAACCCAACTATTTTATAATCCCTATTTGATCATTGTTTCCTGAAGCTCCTAGGGGCCTGCTCCTACTGTTTGCTATATCTACAAACTTACTTAGGATTTATTTTTCCCTTCAAATTGACACTTTGGGATTCAAACCCAACTTCGCTGAGGTCAGCTTTTTGCATCCGCCCACCGGGGTGTGTGTTTTGTTCCAGAATTATTACCTGCCTGGGGTTAATTCCTTCTCCATCTGTCAGACTGGCTGCTATGTGCCACACGGGTAGGATAGGTTTAAGCCCCACATACACTTGAGGGCAGCCACTGGTTACAAATCTCCATTCCTTCTCTGCAGAACCAGACCAAGGCTATAACACTTTCTGTCATCTCCTTGGGTCTATGCCTGGACTCTTCCTTTGTCCACCTTGTCAAAGGAACAGGAAAACTTGCGGGAATCTCAGCTTTAACCTCCAGTCTCTTATGAGATTCATCTCCTCTTTCTGTACAACCATTAAAATCCAAGAATTCACTAGTTTCAAAGATGTACAAAGCCATCTGAACCCCCATCTTTGCCACCCCACAGGCTGCCCCCAGCACAGCCCCATACTCCTCATTTCCATTCCCTTTTTGGTTTGGGCCCTGTTGATAAAGGGCTCTTACCTTCCTTTAGTGGCATTAATGTATTTGTTATATTTTTAACCAACATTTCTAGACATTTTGCATCAAGACATTGTTCATGTTTCTGATTCATCAGTATCACCAGAAACACAAAATATGTATGAACACCAAACTATTTTAAACATCACAAAGCAAACTCTAACATCCCCATCAACCCGTCCCTGGTTTGTTCATGGAAAATACATGTGACGCAGGGAATGGGGCCTCCCCCATTGTGAGGAAAATTTCTCATCCCATTCCTAGGCCACTGATTCCCAATCTTGCCATAAAGGTTTTTCTATCACTGTAATTCTTGAGACATGGAGGCATGGGAGAAATAATCTACTTATGTCAGTGAACTCTGAAATGCCAAAAATAATTGTGAGAGGAAATAGAGCAGTTAATAAGGTGGTGGTCTCTCAGATCCTTCACAATGCTAGAATTTTGTTCTTTTTGGTGTTTCTAGAACATGAGAGAGGTTAGTTCCTGCTAAAGTGCTGTGTGTACAATACCTGGGTCATAACAATTTTTAAGTGAGTCAGTATTTTTATAGTTTAAAGAGCATTTCCATGTACCTTATCTCATAGAAATTTGCTGCCACCATGCCCCACCCCTTATAAATGTAACAAATGAGGCTCAGGGGTTAAACAACTGACCTGCCCCAGTTGGTATTTTGTGGTCAGCAGCCTTAGTACTCAGCTATTTTTAACAGAAAGAAAATAGCGTCTGTATATTCTTGTAAATCAGGCTAAGAGCCAGATTCTGTTCTCCTGCTGTCACACCATCCCAGACACCACCTATAGGAGCTCAAGCAACATTGAAAGTTAGATCAAACAGCTTTTAAAATATTGTCCTAACATGGAAATTATGCGATTTCCAGCCAAGTGATGCTAGGTCAAGGGTGGACTGTCTAGAAACTGGAAATAAACCAGAAGAGAGACAGAGGTGTCCAGGCATGGGGAGATGGGTCTGAGAAGGTGGGGCTTGATGACATTGGATACTACATGGTCTTGGGGGGAACGTGCTGGGATCCAGAGTTGCCCGAGGCTGGCACCCATGTCACAGGCTGTTCAGGTGGTGGGAGGAAGTGCCTCACTCCTGCCGGGGACATAAAGAGCTAGTTGACTCACCCCACCTTTCATGTGCATTTGCTCTCTCTTGGCAGGAATGATTTTCATTGTACCATAACTCAGAATGACCCAATCTGTCTGGGGTGATGCATTGGCTGAAATTGCTCCTCAAGGAGAAAGAGCTAATACTGGCTTCCATTAATAGAGGTTTTGCTCTTTGAGTCATGACTTCCTGGCTTTTCCCCATCAAAAACTGGAAGTCTTAGTGCATCAACAGGAGGTTAGCCATGGGGAAGAACTGACTGCCAGCCCCTTCATGCCTCCCTGGCCGGGACAAGGGCTGATCTGAGCATGGGGCTCCTCTCCAGAGGTGTGCCTTAGGAAAACCACAAGGCAAGAGCCAGTGGAGGAACAGAAGCCCCAGACTCTCCCAGCAGACATGGACAAGCTGGGGGACAGACCCACAGTAGGATCCAGGAGGTTTCCTCTGACCAGGACTGTGGTGGTTGCTGGCTGGTTTTCTTTGGCTATCGGGTAATGAAGTAGGAGTGGTGGGTCCAAGTGCAACGTGTCAGGGATGGGCAGGCAGCCACTGGGTCACTGGGATGGGAGTGGCCAGAATAAGCAAGTGACGGTGCATGTATGTGTCTTTCTTCCAAGGAATTCTGCACTCACTCTCCTGGCTTGATTTCACGCTCCCCCAAAGGGGCCGTGGTGATGCGATAGAGATGCATGGGCTTGTGGCCAGGCCGGGCTCTTTGGTGAACATGAATTCTTCACATTCATTCAAATACTGATTCACCCATCTGTCCCCCGCCCAGTGAGTGGATGGTTGGGATATCCCCTCCAGCAGAGGTCCAGGCTAGGGGCAGGGGCATGTCTGTGGGCTGACCTGAGTCCTAGCTCAGATTAGCTGGTGGTCCAAGAGGAGGGCTCCCAGCCTCCCTGCCCCTATTATGTTCAAGCCCAGCTCAGGCAATTTTCCCACCTGAATCTCTGGCTACTTCTCTCCAGACCTGGAACCAAAGGGATAGACAAGGCACAGACCAGTCTCCAAGGCAGTCACAAACAGGAAAAGTAGAAGGTGGCTGTGGGCTGAGAAGACAGGTTCAGATGCCTCCACGGCCACCAAGACCCCGAAGACTCAGGAAAGTCATCCTCCAAAAAAAAAAAAAAAAAAAAAAGAAAAATCATCCTCCATGAGCCTCTCCCGTAGGGATTCAACTCATGTCCTAGAGTTACTATGAGGATCAAATGGAACCAAATGTAGTGAGTTTCAAGGCTGTCAGTTTTTAAAGCAATTTTAAGACAAATGCAAGCGGGAACAGGGGTAGGAAGTCCATACGGCGCCCACACCTGCCGGCCAGCCAAGGACCCAGGGAAGGTCCACATGGTGTCCCAGGGACTAGGAAGGGCATCTCAGTCTCCTTCAGCCTTGGATAGGGGGGCTGGGGAGACCAAGTCTGACTTTTCCAGGGACTGAAGCAAGCCTACTGAGAGGGGCCACTCCACAGCCCCAGGGGGGGGCCATGCAGTGCACACCCCCACTCCTGGCCCCTCTTCCTCCTGTCCCCACAACACTCTGCAGCATCTGGCAGCCGTGGCAGGCCCCCCACTCCGAGGGGGTCTCCTGCAGTGGCTCCAGGCGGGAGGAAGACGCTGCTTTCCCCGTGGGCTCACGCAGAGCTCCCTTCAAGGCATCCCTGCACCCGGGGAGGCTTCCCACCACATTCTTGGCAGGCTGGGCCTGTCTCCATCCTGCATCGCTGTACATGTGGGCCCCATTTGCAGGGGGCACGGCGCTGGGGTAGGGAAATCCGGAGGGGTGGCTGTTGGGACGGGCCTTAAATATTTCCACCTGAGAATGTGGACAGCGTACCCCCCAAAGTGATGAAAAGGACCAGAGAGGGCTGTGCTGCCGTGCCAAGAGAAAGGCGGGGCAGCGGGGCCCCGTGAGGGGGGGCAGGAGGCATCCTCTGGAGGAGCTGCACAGTGCTGAGCCCACAGACCCCCCAATAAGAGGCTGGCAGTGGGGAGAGAGGGGGACAGGAGTGCCAGGGCACCAGCTGCACCCTCCATCCCAGTCGTACACCAGCGGTTGTGTGTTCTCTGGCCCCCGGAGTTCACAGATCCAAAGGAGGCCCATCCCAGGGAGGCTGGCAGGCCCTCAGACCCACCAGGTCCCCGTTACAGCCACCTCCTCCTCAGCGGCACATGAGTTCCCATGTTCGAAGGGCACCAGCAGGCTCTGCCAGGGGCCTGAAGCCCTGCCTCAAATGGGCCTGGGACCAGCCCACCCCACCACACCTTCCCAGATGAACAGGCTGGAACACAACGTGGGCGGGCAGACCGCCCCACATCAGGTGCAGTTAGCTGCTGACCAGCTGGTCAGTGTTGGCTGCCCCTAGCTCTTTTCAAGCACAGGACGCTTAGCAAGGGCTCTCAGCAGACCAGGGCCTTCTGTCCCGGGGCTAATACTTGAAAACTAAAGGAACCAACCTGTAAGTAGGGGACATTCCATTCCAGTTCTGGCCACACCTAGCACCTGCAGTCCAGCCTCCCACACCAAGGCCAATGTCTCCAGAACCAAACCACCTCAACCCAGCAGCAAGCAGCTGCAGGATTCACGGGCAGAGCTGCAGGAAGGAGAACCCCACTGGCTCCGGGTGGCGGCCTGACCCAAGCATGAGGCACTGTCCACACAGCAGGCCTGGCCCTGGGTGCCCAGCCCTGAGCCTTGGCCTCCACTAGTTCTTCCAAGTTCAAATGGTCCCTAGAACCTTTTCCCACCATTGCTGCCTCCCCGCTGCTCCCCATAATGCTAGCTCTCAGCACCATCCTAGTTCAGAAGTTTAGAGACATAGCAATGCAGAAAGACATGGGTCTCCTTCGGGGTCTGGGCCATTGTCAAAGCTAGAAACAGAACAAAAAAAAAAAAAAATTGACTCCTCACTAGGCAGGATCAGAAGACTCAGGTGAGGGTGCACCACAGGGAGCACGACCCCCTAATCCCTAATTCCCATGTCACCCCAGCCTATCCCAGGATCTCATCCACCTGTGCATACTAGGTGCCCCTGAGACCTGTAGCCCATGCAGAGATGGAAGAAGGAGAGGGGAGGAGGGAGGAGGGTGAAGGGAGGAGGGAGGAACCCCACCGCGTCTGGAGAGCAGTTGCCGAGAGGAAACATCAGGACGGTGGAATCACTGTGTGTTTTTAAAGGATCCTCCTGGGGGTTGCAGGAGACATGGACCAGGTGAGAGCAGGAAGGTGACAGAGACCTTTGAGAAAATCACATGACCCCTCGTCTAGCCCCTGCAAGCTGTTCCAAGCACTTCCTAAGTATTGATTCATGAGATGCCCATCACTCCCTGTGAGGGTCACTTGTGTGACCCCCAGTGTACAGGGCAGTAGTCTGAGGCCCAGAGAAGCAAACCTCTGAGGTTGGAGAACAATCCAGAAGGGAAGTGAGCACCTGAAAAGGGTCATGGGGGATGTGGGGCAGGGAAGAAGGTAACAAGTAACATTTGGCAGCCAGTTATGGATGGGAAGCTGGGACATCCTGGGCTTCTGGCCAGGGTCCCAGGGAGCCCGGTGAAGGGAGAAATGAACCCTTCTGTAGGGGCTGAACAATCTGGGGACATTTGTGGGGCATCCGGGGAGCTGTCCTGTGGAGGACTAGACTGGGAGGTCTGAGGCCCAGGGGACCAAGACAGCACGGCCTCTAGATCAGTCCTGCAGGAAGTGTGGACAGCGAGGCAGAAGCCAGGCAAGAGCCCATAGGGCTGGGCCTCCTCCAGGCGGCCCCATGGGCTGGGCACCTGCCCAACAACTCCCGTTGCCCAACTGAGGGCAGAGAGGTCTGCGGAGAGTACGTGACTCTGAAGTCTGAGCCCTGAGCCCCGCCACAACCCATCCACAGCGGGGTCCAGCGGGCCCAGAACAGACCTCACAGGAGTCCAGCCTCAGCAGCCTCCTGATCCCTCTCAAGCCCAGAGGTATGGGGGAAGGGAACACTTGGCCAGAGAAGATCCATCCAGGAGGGAGCCCACAGACGGTGGCCAACGCAGGACAGAGTCAGGGAGAACCCCGCCCGCCTTGAAGAATTTCAGAGGCAAGAAACCTCTTACACTCCAATAAATGGTTTTCCTTTTCAAAAAGAAAGGAAAAACGTTAAAAAAGGAAGAGCCCTTACAAAAGGCGGCAGTGGGGAGGGGGGTGCTAGTCCTGTTTAACCTCCAGGCACATCTGGGTGGGGGGGGGGGCGAGGCAGGCACAATTCTCGGGTCCCTGGAGCCCTCCAGTCCGAGAAGGAGCCACAGCCGCTTGGCGAGGGGCCCGCCTGCTGACTGGAGCTTTGAAAAACAACTTCCTGTCAATAAATGTGAACAAAAGTTTGGACCCATCTTCAAAGTGATGAGTTATGCCGAAAATATGTTCCTGTGAGCGGGGGAGTGGATCTTTCGTGGCGCTCCGGCATTCGGGGAGCTTATAAATAACCAGGCAGGTCTGCCTGCGTTGTGCCTGCCATGGGAAAACGCACTGCCCCAGCGAGCAGAGGGGGACCTGGCAACTAGGAGCCATGTGTGATCCATCAGGAGGTTAAAATTAGCCCAGCGCCCCCCTCAGGCCAACCTCCCCAGCAGGACCAGCCAAGGAGGTGCCTGAAGAAGCCTGCTCAGCATCCTGGCACAGGGAAGCAAAGGGGCTCCCCGGAGTCTGGAGTCTGAGCTCCGCACTGAGCAAAGAGGTGGACCCCTGGACCTGCTCTCCCCATTTGCATTTTGGAGGGAAAAAAGGAAGGGCTAGGTTCTACATGTGGTTTCCATCAGCCGAGAGAAGTAAAAACATGTGCTGGCATTTCTGGCTAACATGGTCCTTGTTATTTTAATGAGAAAGTCCATAATTAGGGGCAAGAGTGAAAAGGAAGCAACACCACGCTTTCCCCAGGTGCCCACACCTTGGCCCTCGGGAAGCCCCAGGGCCACTGCCCCACTCTCCCCTCTGCCCCTTCCCTGCCCCAGCAGCCAAGAGGAAGGAAGGAAAGCCTGCACAAGGAGTCTTTCCAGCCCTAACGAGTGCTTCCTCGGTGCCGAAGGTGTGGCCCAAGCAGTTCATTTGTCAGCATTTAAACATCATTACAGCATTAACAGGCGCACTCCGTGCCCGAGAGTGGGCTTTGCACGCCTGTAAATTAGAGTACATCAAACTGGAGTTCATTGAGTCTCCGCCAATCAGAAGTAAGACTTCCATAACTTTTTACAATTCTCTGCATTCTTCCAATTACATTAAAATATTTATTTGTACCTTGCATGATATATATAAACGTTTTATTGAGAACATTTGAAAGCTGGTACTTTAAACAGAGAAGGGCTGCCCTGCAGGTGGCGGGGGGCTGGGGCCAGCACGCGCTCCGGGCAGTGGTTTCTTAGAGGAAAAGGACTCCGGCGGGACCTGCAGGGATCACCGCAGGAGATACCAGCCGGGCCAGCCGCCTGCTACTTACGGCTGCTGGCCTTCCCCGGCAAGTCGCCTTCAGAGCCAGTCTCTGCTTTGTGTCCCCTGGGCCTGTCATGGGCCCATGTCCCCAGGTCACAGTGCCCCTCCCGTCCCTGCAGAGGTAAGACACTCCTCAGCATCCCATCATCATGGGGGAAGCTAGCCAGTGAGCTGGGTTAGGAACCCCAAGCCCCAGCTCCATCCTGCCCTCTCCCTCCGTGGACTCACCCACTCTGAACCTCGGCTCCTCCACCCCAAAGAAGGCCAAGTATTACTGATCACACCCAAGTGCCACCCTCTTGCCCCACTCCATAGTCACAGCTGGTGACCTGCCTTGCCATTCCAGAAGCATTCCTTTCAATGCTGTCTCCTTCCTGTCTCTACCACCCCTCCCTGAAGGTCCATCTACCGCTGACAGGCCAAGTTCTCAGGGACATCCCATGTCCCAGCAGAAGAACTCTGAGGCCTCCCTGAGGCTCTGCCGGGACGCTTAAGGTAATGCCACTATCAAGAATCTCTCCTGTTTGCTGAGTGCTTGCAAGGTACTGAGCCCCGAACAGTGCCATCCCAGGAGTCCTGACCCCAGGAGTCCCGACCCCAGCCATCCAAAAGAGGGATTCCAGCTGTGAGGAGGGAGCCGGGTCTCAGGGGCCCATATCAGAAAGCTTCCCCCGGCAGAGACCACCTTGCATTTGGGGACTCCACTGCCTGCAGAGGTCCCTGGGGTGGAAACACAAAGCTCATTTTTGTTAGCCCCTCACGGACCACAAGAACTGACCTCACGATGCATAATGACTCTGGCAAGATAGAAGATGATTCCTTGTTCCTCCAGCTGGCCTCTGAGTTACTGATGGCTGGGCCGTCAGTAACTCAGAGGCCAGCTGCCTCCACGCCCCTTGAGCCTGGCCATACCACACACCCCCAGCAGGCAAAGGGCAAAGAGGCTGGGAGGCACCACAGGGGTGTCCGGGGGCCAGATCTGAAAGTGGTGCCCATCACTCTGCTTGCATTCCATTGGTTCAACCCCAGTCACACACCACGTCTACCTGCAGTAGCAGATGGGAAACTGTGTGTCCAGAAAGAAGGAGGAAGGTTTTGGTGGACAAGTAGCTGTCCAGGCTGCAGGAACCTGTTTATCTCACATAAGAAGAACATGGGAGGCAGGTTTGGTCAGCGATGCTCAGCGATGCCTTTATAGACCGAGTCTCTCTCTGTCATTTCCACTGGCCACCCAATCAAATGAGCTATTGCCCGATCCTTGCTTCTTCATTGTGGCAAGCAGCTGCTGCAGAACCAGTCATCACATTTGCCATCCAGGCAGAAAGAGGCAGGGAAAGGGGCTAACCACATCCATTCCCTGCTACAGGAAAGCACTAACTTTCTCAGAAACTCCCCCAGCACATAAGCTTCACTGGCCAGACTGAGCCCCACGCCCCACGCCTCCAGTCTCGAGGGAAGCTGGGATACCGGAGAAGAGGGCTCCCACGATTGCCCTAGTTGGATCCCGTTGCCTGCCTCAGGCTGAGCTTATTGCCATTACAACAAAACTGGGATCTGGCTCTCCAAGAAGAAGAGGGACAGATATGGAAGAGACACCCAATGGGATTGCTACCGTTGGGAAGCCAGCTGTCTATGGGACAGGGTGGTGGTTGACTGCTCTCTCCCCAAATCATGTTTCTACCCAGAATCTCAGACTATGACCTTATTCACAATTAGATTTGCCTATCTAATTAGCTAAAGATCTTGAGATCCATTTAGTCAAGGGACTGGGACGCACACTGCAGGTACCTTGGTAGGTAGGAAGAGGGCAAAGCGGAAAGCTAGCACTAGAAGTACTAGAAGTGTTAGAAATACTAACAGTACTAGGAGTGCTCCTTGAAGTGGTCATTTCCATGAAGTCGCTGCAAATGCTGTTATCAGTGATCACTGAACCACTGTTCCGAGGAGATGCCCCAAGCCTCTGGTCACCACATTTTCATCGGCCGACCAACACAGGACCTTGCCTTCTGTGTCTTTCTATTTAAAGACACGCAATTTGATAAATGTGGCTGATCTGTGGCCTGGAGCTCACAGCCAGAGCTCTGGAACTCAGGCCTGAATGATGGTCGTCAGATGCTCGTACTTTATGGGCACTTCTCGGCTCCCCGGCTCAGGATGGAGACATCTCTTCGGCGCTGGGCCCAGAGCCACATCAAACAGCAAAATCACCAACAAACGGCACAAAAATGTGAGAGTGTGGCATCAAACAGAGGGCAAAAAGGATCCCTGTCCATGATGTCAGGGCTAAAACAGGAAGGTGTCCCCCTTCTGCACGTATCCCCCAAGGACGCCGAAAGCACCACGAGGGTTGAGTCTGGGGTTGCAATTACACTGTACGAGGAGGCGGGCTGATGGTATCGTGAAGGTGTGGAGATGACCCCCGCCCCGGACTGAGTGGGCCTTCCCATCCGGGTGGAAGGGACAGCCCTGGGGAAGGAGGCGTCCCTGGAGTGTGGCCTCTGGGGGTGGGTTGCCCTGGAGGGCGTTGAGCTGAGGGGGCAGGCGTGGAAGCCCCTCTCACTGTGTGGGGGGAGCATCAGTCAAGGGGGTCAAATGGCTAGCTGACCATGAGCGCCGTGGGACAAATCACTGGCAGCAGACTGTCCGCATAACCACGTGCCTCATTCTCGTCTAATTCACCTCTTGTCAACTTGGTTAGCCGCTGATTTCCACGTCATATGGAAAGGATCACCAGTTTCCAGAACTTGGCAATGAAATCAAAATGGCAGTCTTGGCTCCCTTGTGAAGGGACATCTCCTCAGGGTCAAGAGCCCTGAGATGATCCCCGTCACTTTTTTAGCGGGGGGCAGGGGCTGTCCTGGGGGCAGGAGAAGGCCCTCTGTTCTGTTACACAAGTTTGTTTATGGCTGGGTTTTAAGTTGTGAAGGTATTAGAGGTTTGGGGGATCTGAGCCTGGCAATCACAACTTCGCCCGTAAGCCGAACAGAGGTGATAAATCGGTTGGTCTGGCTTCTCCCTCACAGACTACCCCAGATTTCGGGCAGGTCCTGGGTTTGTTTCCTGGGGACACTCGGCTTACATTCTGGTCCTCAGAGAAGCCTCTCCCACCCCTTTTGAAGGTTTCAGTGTGCACATCCCTGAGAGAAAATTCAGAAACTGTAATTCAGAAGCATGATTCAGACCTGGTGAACTCAGGGTTCTTAACCCAGAGAGGGCCAAGCAGCTGGGAGTGCGGTCATTGCCAGGTGGGTCTTTCTTGTGGGCAGGTAGGCACGGTCCCCTAGGCCCCACTCTTCATGTCCATGCTTCTTCCTCTTGCAAATGTCCATCCAAAAAACTGGCAAAGAGAAAGTAAGGATACATTCACGAGGACGGTGCAAAAGGCTGCCTCTCCAGTGTTGCTAAGAGTGCCAAGCATTGCTTTTCTCCTGAATATTTTGGCAATTAATGTCAAAATATGCATGTCCTCCCTCATACCCCTGAGGATGGCGCCAATCAAAAAAATCAGAAAACAACAGGTGTTCGCAAGGATGTAGAGAAATGGGGACACTTGTGTGCTGTTGGGAGGAACAGAAAACGGGGTACAGCCAGCATGGAAACCATAGGGCGGTTCCTTAAAGAGGTGAAAACAGAGTTATGGCGTGATAAAGCACACCCAAGCCCACACACATGCCCAGAAGAACAGACAACAGGATTTCAAGAAAGGTTTGCACAGCCATGGTCAGAGCATGATTTTCACCACGGTCAAAGGCAGAGAAGTCCGTGTCCACTGAAGGGTGAATGGATCGTGGACGTGTGGTCCACACGGGCAGTGGAACGTTATCCAGCCTTAAAAAGGATAGCCAAGTCTGATAGATACCACAGCGTGAATGAACCTCAGGGACACTGTGCTTAGCGAAAAGAGCCAGCCGCTGAAGGACGAGGATTGTGACTGCACCCACGTGAGGGGCCAGAGCCGTCACACTCATGGAGACAGGAATGGGGGCACCAGCTGCTAGGTGGGGTGGAAAGTGAGTGTTCCAGAAGGACAGAGTTTCATTTATGCAAGATGAGAAAGTTCTGGACGGATCCTGGTGATGGCTGCGTGACGGTGTGGAGGTGTTTAGTGCACACTGAAAAATGATTCAGATGGCAAATTTTCTGTCATACTTTACCACTATTAAAGGTGATAGATAGATAGACAGACATCCTTTGACCTGACAGTTCCATTTCTAGTTTGTTCTTTGACCAGATTTACCCCTTGTTGCAGGGACTTGTTCAGCTATATGCATATAAGCTATAAGTTCTTATCAGTAATATTACAGCCAAAAAACAAAACAAAACAAGATCAGTCTGAATATTCAGTTATAGAGAGTCAGTCAGAATGGTGGGCAAGCATTAAAAATACTGATTTGGAAATATATTTATGGATCTAATTTTTATAAAAGTGATTATATATTCATATTGATGGAGAAAATCTGGAAGAATCTATAATAAAGTATTAATGACTGATCTCTGATTAATGTAATTTTTTCCTAATTTTTGCTTCATCTGTATTTTCTGCTTTTTTTCTTCTAAGCATGTAATAGTTAAAATAATTTTACAAGCCAAAACATTATCTTAGAGGGGTAACACAGAGCTTGAAGTGTTATTATTACAACTGATGTTGCTTAACACCTTTAATATGTCAGCTTTTTTTTTTAAGATTCTATTTATTTATCAGAAAGAGACACAGAAAGAGAGCATGAGCAGGCAGGG
Source organism: Mustela erminea (assembly GCF_009829155.1). Classification (NCBI taxonomy): domain Eukaryota; kingdom Metazoa; phylum Chordata; class Mammalia; order Carnivora; family Mustelidae; genus Mustela; species Mustela erminea. The sequence goes on along the minus strand of NC_045621.1, from coordinate 44,502,735 downwards.
AGGAACAGAGGAAGAGGGGGAAGTAGACTCCCCGCTGAGCAGAGAGCCCAATGTAGGGCTTGATCCCAGGACCCCAGGATCATGACCCACCCAGGGGTCCCAGTGTATCAGCTTTTATCACAGAGATTATCCCACGTAATCATCAAAAAATTCAATGATACACAGACTTTTTCCATTTTACAGCTGAAAAACCTGAGTCTTGTCGGGGTTTGGTCTCTAACGAGGCAACACTTTTATGTCACCTGGTCCTTTCTGGAATAATTCAGCATATGACTGTGTTCCATCCTTGACCAAAGGTAAACTGGGTAAAGCAGAAATTATCTCCACTTCACAGATGGGCAAAATGAGGTGACAAAGTGTTCAGGTGTCCATCTGCCCAAGGCCACAGATCCCACAAATGCCACAGCTGGACTTGAAGTCTTGCCTCTTTACTGTACTATATTACCTGTCATTTGACACCTGCAAGAAAAAGAAGTGATTTCACATCCTGGCAGAGGGTATGGGGATGGGGAGGTGGGGGCTGAGACCTCGGAGGTGAGTAAGCAGCAGAAAGTTTAAGACCCCAGTCCTGCAGGATGGCCCCTCCTGACGTCTGCCTTTGCCCCTGAGCTACCCTGAGACTAGCTCCATATTAATCGGTTGAAAAGAAGAAAGTAAATTTTTAAAGGCCTTTTCTTTCTTAGCCTCCCATGTAATCTGCAGGGGGTGAGTGGTGGATCCCAAAGGGTATGTCCACCCATAACCTGTGATGTGACCTTACTCAGGGAGGGGGGCTTTGCGGATGCAGTCAAGGGTCTCAAGATGAGGCCATCTCTTGATGGAGGTAAGCCCAGGCCCTATGACAGGTGTTTTTATAAAGAAAGGGAAGGGAGATCACACACAGAGGAGCTGATGTGAAGACTGGACAGATGCACCCCAAACCAACAGATGCCAAGGATTGCCGGCATGGAGGGGCATGGACCATTTCTCCCCTAGAGCTCTGGGGAGAGCATGGTCCTGCCAATGACTAAATTTCAAACTTCTGGCCTCCAGAACTGTCAGAGAATAAATTTCTGTTGTTTTAGGCCACCACGTTTGTAGTAATTTGTTACAGAAACCCAAGGAAACTAGTCCATGGGCTCAGACTCAAGAACTCCCATTTGGTGGAAAATCTCCCTAATTAATCTTACAAATGGCTACCTGCCCATCCCATCACTGACCCGGCTGTTCCTTGAATTTTCAGTGGTGATTCGGCTTCCAGCAGAGGACACATGACACATGAGTCCAAGGTGGGTGTGGGATTCATCAAAATAGGGACGATGCTGGGTTCGCTCAGTGGGTGAGGTCCTGTCTCCTCCTGGCCCCAAGTGAAACAGGAAAGCCCACCATGATGGGCGGTCCTGCCACCAGACCGGGGGCCACTGAGTGTCCAGGAGATGTCTCACTGACTGCAATCCTCACGGCCTATGGCCACTGCTCAAATGGCCACCAGACCTTCCTGTGATGAAGCTTCATGTGTTGGCTCAAATGGCCCCTTCCGAGGGCCCCCTAGCCCCCGTGGATCCTGCTCCTGGCCCCACCCCGTTTTCTTTTCTTCTTTCCTGTCGCTCTCATGATTAGACAATCACAGGTTATAACGGTTCACATAGTGTTTACATGTGTGGAAACTCCAAGGAGTGGGGGCACTCATCTCTTTGCTCTCTACCATTCCCCAGCCCTCAGGACCTGCCCAACACCCAGCTGGTACCCCACAACTCATGGATTACATTCAAGTGGTGGAATCATCGAGAACTCAGTTGTCTCCTACATCTCCAAGCTCTTGGTGCTTCTGAGGGAAGAAGGGTGTCATGGGCACACGAATGTCCCCATGCACACTCTACCCACTCAGCAGATGATGGTCCTTGTGCCCCTAGGGTGCCCCTTCTCTCTGTTGTCTCCCCGGGGGCTTTTTCTAGCCATAGGAACTCACTTAGCTCTAGGTAGGGCAGCCCAGAAATACCAGGAATTTATAGTCAGGGTGGTGAGGGATAGGAGTAATGAGTAGACACCCAGAAATTTCTCAGAGGGTTTCCAGGCCGAGCCCCAAATTCCACAGCAGGGCCCAGCTCACTAAATGCTTAATCATCTCCCCTCTCTGCCCCAATCCTCATTTGGCTCCTTTCCAAATCAGTGACTGGCACCGAGGTCTGTTTTTAGAAACGCCCAGACTAACATACAGCAATGTACACCATTAGCCACGCTCTCACTCGACAGCTAGCATGTGCTCTTATAGCTCAGGGAGTCACATGCTTCTCAATTAAATCTGGAAAGGGTGTACTTCCCAAATCACCAGACGCTTTACATTTTCTGGTAGTAATCTAGATTTTGAATCTGCAAGAACTATTCCCTGCCACGCAAACCAGCCATTCGGAACACGTTCTTGGCGGGTGAGTTGCTAATTCAAAGGCTTGAGACACAAGCCAGAGGCCAGTCTGCCTCCTTTTTATGTTTGAAAGCATTCACATGGACAGCTCATGGGCTCCGTGATCTGCCCAAGATCCGGCTTGTTCCTCGGCTGCTGTGCTTTGAGAAAAGAACAGGAGTCAGAGGCAGATTTTCATAGATTGATTTCCTTCCAACTGGGAAACGTGTCATCAAAGCAGGAATGCTGCTCTGGAGTGAGTGCCTTGGACCCACATGGAGGAGGGGACCATGCCTGCCAGTGGGAAGAGCCTCTCGGAGCAGTTGTGCCTCCCCCTAGCCCGCCAACAAGACACGCTCCCACTCCCCAAGGGCCACCATGCTGCTATCTGCTGGCTGTCCACCTGGACGCCCACGCCTGGCCCTGCTGTCCAAACCTATCTAAGACTGAGAGCTCCATCAGCCTGTTTGTCTTGGCCAGAGAGCCTCATGACTTTTCAGTCATTCTGAAAACCAGCTGATTGCCGTTTTCGGCTTTTTGTTGGAAGAACGTAGTAAGAACTGGGGATCAGACAGAAGCCTGGGCTGAGAGCATGGTGACAGGAAATGAGGAAGTTTGCCGAACTGAACAGGAGAACCTCCAGCACCCACAGAAACCACATTCCCCCAAGTAGATGGACCTGACGAAAAAATCTATTATCTACTACATATGGCTCAGCTGGGAGTTGACAAGAGGGCACTTCTCGGGGGTGGCGGTTGGGGGGGATGGTTCAGTCCAGCAGAGACCTCAAAGGCAGGGAGGCCTGGCCACAATAAGGCAGCCACTGCAGGGGACAACGGGGGAGGGCAAGGAGACTAGGAAGGCCTTCCAAGATGTGATATTTTATAACATTTTTTCTAAAAATAAACTAACAAGCATTTATATTATGGAAAATTTGGAATCTATAAAACTTTTGAAACACTAATTGAAATTACAAGCCATGCCTTTTCATGTTGCTTGAAAACTCTTTTTAAACCTACTTTTTGCATTCGCGTGCCATGATTCTGTTACAACATAATTTCTGCGAGCATTCTTCTGCCATTAGACACAGGCTATTCCTGGATTATTCTGGACAACCCCCATAGACATCTTTGTTCATAAAGTTTGTCTCCCTTTACCCAAAAACATAGGCACAAAACATAGGGTCAAAGGTATGACTCTCCATTAAAATTTAATATGGAAAATAATTTTGTTATAGAAATAACAATTCTAATCATAAAAAAAGATACATAAGTAAAAAGATAACATTGGGCTTCCAGTTTCCAATCTAGGATGTAAGGAGCTTGGAAGTTATAACTCCATTCTAACAACTAGTACAAAGTTGATATAAAAAAATAAATAAATAAAAAATAAACAAAAAAGCAGCAACTCTCCCTGGAATCTTCAGAGAAGTGAGGTCACAGGGCAAACCACCACTCACAAAATTGGAGAGACCAACAGAGAGACACAGGGAAGAACCCCATTGGCAGAAAGCTCCTTGGGAACTCATGCCAGGGTAGAGAAACCTCAACCATAACAGGAATTTCGGGAGGCTCAGTGTGGACAAGTCTGGGGGTTAAAATTCCAGGGAAAGGGATGCTTGGGTGGCTCAGTCAGTTAAGCCGCTTCCTTCAGCTCAGGTCATGATCCCAGGGTCTTTGAACCAAGTCCCGCATTGGGCTCCTTGCTCAGCAGGAAGCCTGCTTCTCTCTCTGCCGCTGCCTGGCACTCTGCCTGCTTGTGTGCTCTCTCTCACTCTCTGACAAATAAATACATACATAAATAAATAAAATCTTAAAACTCCAGGTTGGGGTAAATTGGAAGAGGAGGTGAATCATGAGAGACTATGGACTCTGAAAAACAATCTGAGGGGTTTGAAGTGGCGGGGGGGTGGGAGGTTGGGGGAACCAGGTGGTGGGTATTATAGAGGGCATGGATTGCATGGAGCACTGGGTGTGATGCAAAAATAATGAATACTGTTATGCTGAAAATAAATAAATTTAAAAAAAAAAAAAACTCCAGGGAAACCCAGTCATCAGAGGCCCCCATGCTTTTGTGAGTCTTATCTCTATAGCAGTTGGATCGTGTTCTCACAGTGAATAGAGGAGGACAATCTCCTCATGCTTCTCACAGGGGGAGAGGAGAGTAACCAACCATTTTGTAATGTGGAAGAGCGTTTTGTTCCTCTTAACAAGGCCTGACTTGAGGAAAAACTGCTTTACGAGAGCCCAAGGTGATGGACTATTATCAGAGCCTGAATGTCCTGGAGGAAGGAAAAAGCCCACCTCCAATCCATTCTGGTCTTCCAAGTGGGAGAAGGGAAATAGCTGATTCCAGCCTACTTTGGCCATCCTGTTCCGCATAAAGGGGAGGAAAACCTGAGAAACATCTGTGCAGGTCACGGTCCGGAGTCATGGGCTCACAGAAAGGCTGAGACCTAACCAAAGGACCAGAGAACACTTTCCACTCCCATCCCTCACTACCACGTTACTAAAGGCCTATTTATAAGAGTTCCTTTTATCCAGTCCATCATATCTAGCTGCCAAGAAGAAATTACAGGGTAAATTAACAGCCAAAAAGCATCATTTGAAGACAGAACAAGCACCAGAACCAGATATGCAAGGGTGTTAGAATTATCAAACTGGGAATTTAGAACAAGAATGATTAACATGCTAAGGATCTGATAGGTAAAATGAAGAGCATAGAAGAGTAGTAAGCAGCAGGATGGAAATTCTAAGAAAGAACCAAAAAGAAATGCCAGAGGTAAAAAACACTATAACAGAAATGAATGATGCCTTTGATGGGCTTTTTAGTAGACTGGACATGGCTAAAAACAGAATCCCTGAGCTTGAGAATAGGTCAACAGAAACTTCTGAGAAAAAAAAAAAAAAAACTAAAGAAAAACAAAACTGAAGAAAGCAGAACAGAGGATCCAAGTCTGGGATATTCAAGACCCAACATTCAACTGTGGGACAACTGAAAAAAGTATGCATAATATATGCCTAAATTGGAATACCAGAAGAAGACAGACAGAAAGGAACAGGAGTATTTGAAAGGGAATAATGACTGGGAACTTCCCCCCAAAATTAATGTCAGACACCAAACCACAGATCCAGGCAGCTCAGAGAACACTAAGAAAGACAAGTGCTCAAGAAACCCACACCTGGGAGCACCTTACTGGATGGCTCAGTTGGTTGAGCAACCAGCTCTTGATTTTGGCTCAAGTCATGATCTCAGGGTTGTGGAATCAAGCCCCAGTCAGTAGGAAGTCTGCTTGAGATTTTCTCCCTCCCCTTCTCTCTCTTCCCCCTATCCCCTTCTCTCTAAAATAAATAAATAAATCTAAAAAAAAAAAAAACCTAGGTACATCATAGTCAAACTGCATAAAATCGCAGATAAAGAAAATATCTTGCAAGAATCCAGAAAGGGGAAAAAAAACCTTACCTACAGAGAAGCAAAGCTAAGAATTTTATATGACTTCTCAGAAACCACGTGAGCAGGAAGTGGAGCATATTTCACATAGCAATCGTCAAGAAAAATCAGGAAAGAAAAATGCATTATAATTCTGTGAAGCCACTTCTGTGGTAAATCACAGTAATTAGTCCCTATGTAGATTCTCTGATGCTGGGATTTGGTAAATGAATGAAGCTTAAGGATACTAGTGGTGCTTCTCAAAATGTGATCTTCATTATCATTTGTGATGCCTGTTAAAAACTTCAGTTGTACTGAATCAGCATCTCTATAACCTCAGAAATACACGTTTTTATTATGGAGGGAAAAAAAGAGAGAGGAGAGAGTGTTGAGGAGGAAAAAAACCCCACCAATCTATAATTGTGTATCCTGCAAAAATATCCTTCAAAAATGAAGGAGAAATAAAGATTTTCATAGATAAACAAAAATTGAGGGAATCTGTTGCCAGTAGACCTGCATTTCAAGAAATTTTAAAAAGTTTTACAGAGAGAAGGAAATGATATAGTTCAGAAACATGTCTACATAAAGAAAGGAAGTTTATAAGTGAATGAATACATAAAGGTAAAACAAAAAAAATTATTTTTCTTATTCCCAATTGAAGACAGATAATTTGTTCAAGATAATAACAGCAACAATGTGTCAGCTTATGTACACACATATATATGATTACCACTGAGCAATCATATCAATGGTGAAATCCACCTTTCACTATGGAGTATGACATTAGCCATAGGACTGTATGGCCTATATTATGTGGAGGTACATTCCTTCTATACACACATTGTCAAGAGTTTTTATCATGGAAGGCTATTGAATTTTGTCAAATGCTTTTTCTGTGCCTATTGAGATAATTATGATTTTTATCTTTCATTCTATTGAAGTAGTAGATCACATTTATTGATTTGTTTATATAGAACTATTCTCAAACCCCTTGAATAAACCACCATTCTTTTTACTTCATCATGGTGTATGTCCCTACTGTGCTTTTGAGTTCAATTTACTGGTATTTTGTTGAGAATTTTTGCATCTATGTATATCAGGGATACTGATCTATAGTTTTCTTGTAGTGTCCTTATCTGGCTTTGGTATCAGAACAATGTTGGCCTTGTAATATAAGTTTGGGAGTGTTCCCTCCTCTTCAATTTTTTGGAAAAGTTTGAGGAGGACTAACTTTAATTCTTCTGTAAACATTTAATAGAATTTGTCATAATGCCTTCTGATCCTGGGCTTTTCTTTATTTGGGAGTTTTTTGATTACTGATTCATCTCCTTACTCATTATTGATCTGTTCATATTTTCCATTTCTTCATGATTCAGTCTTCATAGCTTCTATATGTCTGTGAATGTGTCCCTTTCCTCTCGGTTGTCCATTTTTGTCGGGAGGAGTAAAAATGTCTCTGTTAACAAATGGCATGATTTTATACAGAGAATCCTGAAGACACCACTCAAAAACTGTTGGAACTAATAAACCAGTTCAGTAAAGTTGCAGGATACAAAATCAACAGGACTACTGGCAACAGAAACCGGTTGCATTCTTCTACCCTAGCAGTGAACTCTCTGACAATGAAATATAGACAACAAGCCCATTTACAATAGCAGGATAAATAATATAATAGTGAGGAATCAATCTAACCAAGGAGGTGAAAAATTTATACACCAAAAGTATAAGATTGATGAAAGAGATTAAAGAAGACACAAATAAATCAAAAGAAATCCCATGCTGATGGATCAGAAGAATTAATATTGTTAAGATGCCTACACTACTGAAAGCCATCTATAGATTCAATGCAACCTCCATCAAAATTCCAATGACATTTTCCACAGAAATGGAAAAAAACAATCCTAGAACTCATATGGAACCACAAAAGACTCCAAATAGTCAGCAGAATCCTGAGAAAGAAAACAGCTGGAGGCATCACACTTTCTGATTTCAAACTATATTACAAAGCCAGAGTAATCAAAACTAACAGATGGGCATTAAAAACAGATACACCAGCCAATGGAACAGAACCAAGAGCCCAGAAATAAACCCAGGCATATACAGTCAGTTCATATTTAAGTGAGAATATCCAATGGGGAAAGGATAGTCTGTTCAATAAATAATGGACAGCCACACGTGGACTGGACAGCCACACGTGGAAGAATCAAATTAGACCTTTCTGGAGAAGGTAAAACAATGAAGACAGTAAAAGGATCAGTGGTCACCAGGACTTAGCAGGCAAGGAGAGGTAAGTAGGCTGAGCACAGAGGACTCAGGGCAGTGAAGATATTCCATATGATACTGTAAAGGTAGATATATATCCTTCCTCATTTGTCCAAACCCACAGAATGGACAACACCAAGAGTGAACCCTAATGCAAACTACAAACTTTGGGTGATAAAGATGTGTCAGTGTAGATGTGTCAGTTATAATAAATGTGTCCCCCTGGCACAGAATTTTGACAGCGGGGGAAGCTGTGGGTATATGGGCACAAGAAGTATAGGGGAAATCTCTGTACCTTCCCCTCGATTTTGTGCTGAACTTAAAAACTGTTCTTTTTAAAAAGTGTTTTTGAAATACACTTGTTTTTTAAAGTGTTTTTCAAATAATAATAATAATAATAATAATAATGGCAATGGCAAGCCCACCTGGTCCCAGAAGGGTCTAGCCCACCCCAGGTATGTGCACTGTGCGTGGAGATGATAGGAGAAAGCAGGAAGAACAGTCAGGAGGCCATTGTCATGTCTAAGCTAGAGACCAGGTTGGCAGGTGGAAGTCATAGGAAAGTTAGTGTTCTCCACTAACTTTTAAGGTAGTGAGAGGTGCTCTGCCGTCTCTCCTGTCAGGAGACGTGGGGTCCTCTCCCTCTGTTTGGAATCTGAGCTGCCTCTGTTCTTTCACCAACACAACATCCCCACCCCCCAGACTGTGTAAGGCCTCAGGTGCTGAGGGAAGGGGTATTTTGAGAGGGAAGACTCTAGTACTCCCGTCCTTCTGAGCCACCAGGGCAGTGTGGAAGCCGGCCAGGCGCAGGTCTGACTCTCATGCCGGGAAGGACTGGGCTCAGATCTGGCTGCTCCGGCAGGCTTCCTGAGGAGTGGGATCCCATGAGACCAAGATCAGGAAGATGAGTCTGGAAAGCTGGAAATGAGCTCACCCGGTGAAGAGGGCTGCCCTGGGTGGGGGGTGTTTGGGACAGGGGGAGGCAGAGAGCAGAATGCTTCTGGCACAGGGGACAGCAAGGCCAATCCCTGGGATACCAGAATGGCTCAGCGTGGGCTGGAGAGCAGCGGAGGGCTCCTGCTGGACGGTGCACACTGGGCAGCCAACAGGAGGTTTAAGGGGCAAAGTCATCTTAGTCCGTCCAGGTTAGACAGCAGAAGGCCAGACCCTGGCTTGCTAAGCCATGGCCCTTGCCCACCTCAGTCCTGGGAGGAGGCCAGGCTGCTGGTATGGCCAGGTTCCGTGCAATGCCCAGTCCCCGCTTGTGTCCTCCACAGCCGGTCCTTGTTTCCCATACATGGATCGAGAGGCAGAGCTCGGAGCTCTTCCTCTTCCTGCAAGGGCCGCACCTCATGACCTCATCTTACTGAATCACCTCCCAAAGGCCCTGCCTTCAAATCCGTCACATTTGGAATTAGGGTTTCAGCAGAGGAATCTGGGGGGACGCAGTGATGGGACCAGATCCAAAAGGCAGTGCACTCAAGGACGTGGCAGGGAGGTTGGCCAGGAGCAGAACAGGGAGAGGTGAGGGTACCTGGCAGAGGTCACAGGTAGGGGGACGGGGAAGGGCCAGCCACACTGAGGGTAGTGGGCCGGGGGTGGGGGGGGCAGTCACAGAGCCACCAGCATTGACCCCCGGCTCAGGGAAGCCCCCAGGTTCCTGGGGAGCTGAGGAGAAGGGGCATAGGGCCCCAAGCCTTTGCATTTCCAGCGCCCCTCCTGCCAGGCATGCGGTGGTCTTGTGCCCCTGCACCTTGCACCTGGACAGCAGGAGTGGCCACGTGACTCATTTTGACCAAGTAGGTGTGGGCAGAGTCCCCTTTGTCACTCGTCGAGGAGGCAGTGACAAGCTGAGGAATGACTCCCCAGCTCTCCAACATCCTGACAGCAACAGCTCCATCAGCCTGAGCCCCCGCCAAGTGGCAGACAGAGGGAACGGCAGACAGATGTGTGTTGCTCGAGCCCCTGAGATCTGAGGCATGTTTGTTACCACACACCACCAAGCCTGTCCCTGACCGTGACATCCCCTCTGTCACTCCGCCACAGGGAAGAGACGCTGCTGGAGCTGTCATGTGACATTTTTCCAGAACCGTGCTCTTAATGGGATTTCTGTAGCAAGCATTCAGAATGTCATAGGTCACTTTCTGGGTATTGTTTTAAGGGCTTTTTTTGTGTGACTCATTCCATTCTCACCACGACCCTGTGAAAGGGGTGCTGTTCTCGTCCTCATGTTAAAGACGGGGAACTCCGCCATGGACAGGTAAAGGCATTCGGTGGCAGCCACTGCCTCCTCATGCCTCTCCCCATTCTGGCTGGTTCTGCAGCAGCGTCCGACCTCCCCAAGACCCGATGCCCCAGTGTGTGAGACCAGCACTTCCCAAAACGCTTTTGAGGAGGAGGTGAGGAGACACTCCGTGGACAAACAGCCACACTCGTAAGAGCGTCTGAAGACCTCCATTTCTGCGCCACCCAGAGATTGCAGTCTGTGTGAGCATATGACCTTGGGCTGACCCAGCATCTCCCAGACTCATGGACTGATGTGACTTTTAGGAATAGCCCTCGAGCAGGGCTTCAGGACACACCATAGTAAAGCCTCTTCTGGGTCATGGTCCCCCCAGCTGGGTCTCCTTCGGCTGTCATAGTAAGTGGCCACAACCGGAACATCGTATACCACTCTGTTGTCTCAGTTCAAGGCCAGGAACCTGAAGCCCAGGAGTGGGCAGAGCCACACTCCCCCCAGAGCCTTGGGGAGGCTCCTGCCCCTCTCTCTCAGCTTCTGGGGCCCCCCCGTCTCTGGACTTACGGCCCTTTCCCTCCAGTCTGCCTCCATCTCCATGTGGCCTCTCCTCTGTGTCTCCATGTGTCCTTTCTGTCTCTTCTAAGGATCCCTGTCCTGGGGTCTCGGCCCTACCCGGATCCAGGATGATCTCATCTCAAGATTAACGTCATTCTATCCTCAAATGCCTTTATTCCAAATAAAGTCACGTTCTGCACTTCCAGGTGGACATATCCATAGGAGGACACACTCCACCCACCGCCACCCCCACGTGTTAATCCCTTCTCAATTTCCTGCCCAGTAGCTCTGCCTCTTCCCTTGTTTCTAGCTGTCCGTTCCCGTTAACCGTCCACCACCCCTGTTCCCTGCTGTTGATAAAACCCTCTCCGAATTCAGCCCCGCTGGTCCCATCAGCCCCCAGGATGCGTCCTGACATTCTGTCAGGATCCAGCATCTGGCTGCACCAGGAGACCCTCGACAGCTCCTGTCACCAGCTCAGGTGACTCCGGAGCCTGCTCTTTGTTCCAAGTCCACCGCCCAGACAGGGCTGCCAGGGACCTGGGCACCATCACCCTCCCTCGGGCCTCCTCCAGCTTTGGCCCATTCTCCCCAGTTCTGATTCAAGCCACGCAGGACAGGCTTGCCGAGAGAACCAGCTGCCCACCCCAGCAAGGTCTGTCCCCAAAGGGGGAGTAAGGAGGCCGCCTTCCTGAAAATTCCTCTCAAGTTCAACTGAGTAGGTCCTGGTGGGGAGCGCCTGCCTTCCATCGGGAGAGCTGAGAGGCCGCTGAGGATTCCAGCGCTCCTTTTTGGCCGGGACCAGGACTGAATGCGGAGGCTAAGTGCATGGGAATATTATTTCAACGGCCTTTAAGAAAACTAGCTCCACGTCATAAAACTCTTGGCTGGTACCTTTGCGCTTAGCTTTCAGCCTTAAATACCATCAGTCTGTTTCTCAGCAACATTAATTAAAATCCTTTTAAAGACCGGGCTGCTTTCCACACAGGAAGGCTCTCACCTGGGGAGCACTTTCACAGGTGAATTGGCTCCTTAAAAGCTTTTAAATTAATGTCATTCCCCATAATTCTTATTTTTCCAAAAAGAAAGTTACAACTAACTGCACTGGCTTCCTCCCCCTCAAGTGCACGGTCGGTGGGGAAGTGGGGGGCGAGGCAGGCTCTGAAGGGGGGCGCTCCATGGGAGGCCAGCAGTGCCGGGTGGGGAGCTGAGGCTCAATGACACGCTTCTGGAAAGGGAGGTCTCCCTCCGTTTGGCTCCACACGCTGTTTCTGCAGAGAGGAAATTATCCGTTGAGGGTGAATGCCCCCCACGTTGTTATTTTCCTTGAAGACCCAAGAGCACCCCCGTGCGCGCTTAACCCCCTGCTTCTGGTAGTGATGAGGACGCCTGTGCCTACGCTGCCTCCATGTGCCCCCAGTCCTGGTCCAGGGCTTCGCCTTGCGATCAAGTTCAGGCCTCCCAGCTCCTCTGTGATGCAGGTCCTATCGTTTCCCTCTGTGAATGCAGAGACAGGCTTGGAGAGACCAAGTAACTTGTGCCAGCTAACACAGCAGGAAAGTGGGAAAGCTAGGATTATAGGTCAATTCTTCTGTCTCCAAAGTCTGCTTCATTTCCACTGTGCTCAGGAGAGTGGCTGGTTTTGTAAGTGATTTAGCAAGGATTAAAGAATCGGGAGGCCAAACGTGCAGCTGTCGAGAGTCTGGTCTTGCCATCTGCCCCCCAGGGGCATCTCAGCCCCTGGTAGAGTCCTTCCCCTACCTGTTGCAGAGAAGGGGCAAAGTCAGGGCAGGTCTCAGGGGCTCCCTATAGAACCCTAGGAGGTCAGAATAAAGTGGGGTGTGGAAAGGCAGCCCAGGGGGACGCAGGCGAGCAGAGCAGCCACACCAGGGCCCCAGAGGCAGTGGGATGTGGACAGCAGGGGCTCAGGCACCAGGCAGACTACAGGCCCACTTACAAGAAGCATGAGGACTTCCACCAGACCCACTGAGAGCAAAGCCTGGCCGCTTCCTTGGATGACAGATCGTGACCCCCCCCCCAAGCCGGGAGCTAGAGGTAAGAGCGTCCCTGCAGACCGGACTTGGGGACCACCAGCCAGGGAGAAGGCCATCGGGCTCCTCCTTCACCATGTATGCTTGCCTACCTTGATGTCAGCAAGACAGCCGGGGCGTGGGACAAGCGGGGAGCCCCAGGAGCCCTGGGACAGCAATGCTGGAGGGGCCTTCCACAGGGCCTGCAGTGACACAAGCCATCTTCAGTTCTCAGGAAGGTCCTCATGCTCACGTGCTGCAGCGAGCACATTGTCAGGGGAGGGGGCGATAGCGGGTGGCTGCAGTGTTAAGTACAGACCACGATGGGCACAGGAGGCCAGGGAGCAGCGTGAACTAGGAGGCCCGCCTGCAGGGCTCCAAGAGTCCCCTCTGGACTTCAAAGGCCAGATGATCAGCAGAGGTCTCTGAGCATGGATCTCAGCAGGCCAGGGGCCTAGACGACCAGCATGGAGGCTCGGATCCCCCCGGACTCGGGAACAAGCTGACCCGGGAAGCGCCAGCCCAATCTCCCACCACCGTCCTCTCACCACACTGTGGGATCTACTTCCCTGTTTACTCAGGTCTAATCAAAATTAAAACTTGAACTTCTGTCCTGGCAACAGGTTTCCCACCCCAGCTCAGGCCAGACCCATGAAGTCCCCCACCAGCCTGGCAGAGCGGGCAAGAGTCAGCTTCCCCTCCAACCCCTCCCCTGCATTCTCCTGCACCTGTCCCCACTCTGCAACCCTGGTCCTCTGGGGGTAGGAGGCAGGGAGAAGGGGTTATTGGAAACCTCACTGGCACCTTCCTCCCGACGTTTGTCCCCATGCTCGCCATGGGTACTGCTGGCGCAGCTTGTCCCTGTGCCCCCTGCTGACTGACCCCTCCAGCTCTCATCCCCATCCCCACATTCCCTCCGTCCATCCTTCTACCTTCCCTTCAGGAGAAGCTTTTAAACTGGCTACAGCTCAGCCAAGCTCAGAGGTGCCCCGTCAGCAGCTCTGACTCATTGGAGGTCACAGGTGAGCATGAGAGGCCTGAGCCCTGGACAGGTGACACCAGTGCCCGTACCATCCGTGGGATTGACCGCAGCCCAGGCAGGATCAATGCCAGCAGGCAGAGGCCAAGGCAGAGACCAGGAAGTCAGATGGGACACCTCCCAGTACCTGTGCCCGGCAGCCCACCCCTGCCCCCACCAAGCCCAGACCTGGCCCTGGGACATGGGAGAAGGAATCCCTGAACTGGCCGTCTAGACAACTGGGTTGATCTGGAAGACGTTATCTTTCATTTCTGTTATCAGGTGATGCATAGCCTTGATTCCGAAAATAGGTTTGGTTATTTAAAAAATAAAAAGCCCTTTTCAAAACTTTTTATTAAGGCCTACTACACAGACAGAAGGGTGTGCTTATGGTAAGTGTGGAGCTCAACGAATTTTTCACAAAGTGGAGATGCCCAATAAAATAGTCACTTCTTACACTTCGTGTGTGTGGCCTCTGAGAATATTGTTCCCAACGCACAGGAAATGAGTCTTCCTGCCAATGAGGGTTTTAACTCCGCTTGCCGGTGCCCCTCACAGACACACACCACCCAGGGAGGTCCTGGTCTCAACGAGGAAGGCAGAGAGGATCTTGTCAGCCCAGTGGGGATGGTGGACCCTTGCATGTGCCCCCTGGAGTGGCAGCGACCCTCCCCGGCGGCTCATCTAGTCAGTCCCACCCTCCCAGGCTGGGCCCACGGCCCCCTGCATGCTGTGTGTGGACCCAGCCCCAACGTGGGGTCCGTTCTACAATCCCCGTAGCTGCTGTGAGCACGCCATCCCTGCTTCCCACGCCACCCACACCACCAGAGTCAGAAAATCTCAAAGAGCCATCTGTTGCATTCAGAGATCAAAGGACACCTCGAGGGCCAGGTGGCCAGTGGGCTTGTCGGCTCGGGCAGCCACAGCAAAGTACCATGCACCAGGCTGCTCTCAGCAGAAACTCAGCTCCTTGCTCCTCTGGAGACCAGGCGCCCAAGACCCAGGTCCCCATTGGTTTCTTCCAAGGCCTGGCTCCTTGGCTTATAGATGGTTGTCTCCACCTAGGGTGGCCACAGGGCCTTCCCTCTGTATCTGTCTGTGTCCTAGTCTCCTCTCCTTACAAGGATACCCGTCAGACTGGGTCAGGATGCACCCGTAAAACCTCATTTTTAACTCACTACCTCTTTTAAGACCCCGTCTCCATAGGCAGTCACGCTCGAGGTCCAGGGACTTATTCCTCTCGGGGCAGGAGGGACACAAGTCTGTCCATCTCAGCCAGATACCTCCCACCTGACCCACACAGATGCGGGGGATGCCCTGCCCCAGACTCTGTCTTCAGGGGACTAGAACATGCTGTCAGGAGGAGCCCTACTGAGACCCGGCTGGGCCTCGTTCCCCCAGGGGGCCAGACCCCGGGGAGCAGCCCCAGACCCAGCTATCCATGCCGCAGACCCAGGGGAGGTGTCCTCACTGCACAGCCCTTTCAGGCTACAAGCAGGGCTGCCGTGTGGGGGAGGGTGGGCTTGAGCAGGAAGGGGGAGGGGCGGAGGGGAGGGGTCAACAGTCCTGGCAACTCAGTATTAAGACATACGCGTCCGCGGGGGCCACGGAACCGTCTGCCGACAGCTGTGGACACCAAACAGGACCCGGCTGCACACACAAGAGGGGCCTCACCGCGCCCATTAGGACTGGGGTGCCGTTCTGGACAAGCGTGGCACGGGGACTCCCTGAAAATGCGTCCCTGTCTGGACTCCAGAACTGCCAAGGTGTTTTATTTCCTGGAACGTGTAGATCAAAGGACCCTGTTTTAAGACCCTGAGCTGCAATTTCCATTTCTCTGGAGAAATCGTAAGAGGCCACGGGCGTTGCTATCAGTACGGGAGATGAGGAGAGAAGGAAACAGCGGCCTCCCCTTCGCACGCAGGACCCGACAACGCCCCTGGGGCCTGCCGGGCTCAGCCCTCGGAAATGCCGCGCTGGAAATGAGCTCCGCCCCGCTGGCAGATAGAGTGGGAATTGCTTTGGCAGAAGGAAAAGGGATCAAGCACGGCTAGCGAGCCGGCCCGGCTGCGCAGGAAACACAAGCTCTCCGACGCCGTCACAGAGAGAATGTCCTGCATCAGTTGCGTCTGGAGAAGGGCAGCCGGGGGCTCCAGCAACGCTGGCTGGGGGGGGAGCCCTCTGGGTGACCTCACGCCATCCAGACCACGGGCTCACCGTGCTGCCTCCACCTTGCTCCCTGCGACGGGAGGCTGCTCGGCTGGAATGTTCTGTATAAAAAGAGACGCTTCGTGATCACTTCCACGTACATTGTTCCCATTTCCCTTTAAAACAGCTCAGTGTCACTTGGGTTTTATGTGTAAGGGGCTCCTAAGGCCACCCACGTTGTGAACGGTGGGTTGCCAGAAAAGCTCCCTGCATCCAATAGCTCCCTTCCTCAATCTGCAGACTGGATCTCACTATTGAAGGGTTAGCCTCTGGCCCTAAGGTACAGTTTTCAAACATTTTTTAGTAGAGGAATCCTTTGTAAGATGAAATATTCTATAGCAACCTAATATACAGAATAAGGTGCAGTGGAGCTCTTTGGGCTACCGTGGGCCATGAGCCTCCTTTTAGCCCTGGAAGGGTCCCAAGTAGTCCCAGGCGCCTGGAGCTCAGGAGCGTGCTACCTGAAATCCACAGGGAATGAAGGAAACGCCCAGCCTCTTGGAGGGACAGAGGGACAGAGGGACAGCTCCCTGCATCAGCTCTCGACACGCTCCTACATTACCCATGCGTGAGCTGCATGTAAGTCCTACAACGTGCCAGGGCTGTGTCCATTTCTGAGGATAAAACCAAGGAGTAGGATCTTGCCTTGGCACTCAGAGCAGCGACAAGTCTCCGGGGAGATATGTTTTGTTTCTGAGAAGCTATCCTGTAAATAAGCCAGATTGTCTCCAATTATTTTGAGTTTAATCCTCCTGCAAAGATTTGACTTAATGGCCCCAAAGATGATCTGAAAGGATAAACTGATGGTAATAAAAACCGAGACTTCTGGGACAGAGGAGCACTGACGGCTGTCTGTCCTGCAGGGTCTTCAAACGCACAGCAGGAGACAGCGATGACGTTCGCATGGAAGTGTTGCCGACTGGCAACATGACCTGAGCCGAAGCCACACTTCACCAACTGAGCCACCCAGGTGCCCCAAAATATATTTTAACAGAGATGACCAATAACAGAGAAATGCCTAAAATATACAATAAACATCAATTCATAAGAAAAAGCCAAATACCCAATAGAAAAGTAGACAGAGATATAAATGGGCAAAAGAAAGGAGTTGGAGCAAATGAATGAATGCGCAGCAAACATGAGAAGAGGCTCAAAGTCACCAGAAGTCAGGGAAGTGCAAATCAGAACCACAAAGAGGTACCACACTACCCTTCAGATCACAAAATAGAAAAAAAAACCTTAACACTTTATAGGTAGAGATGTGGTGAAAATGTTCTCTGCTACACTGCTGGTGGAAATGTGAAGTATTCTGGCCTTTGGGGAAGCACAGTGGTAACTGCTATTAAAATGAAAATGGAATACCCTCCAGGTAGTCCAAGATGATGGAAACTACATGAGACAAAGTATTGGTATTTTCAAAGACACTTGCTTTTTCCTCCTTATCTTCAAGGTTCTGTGAGCTAAGCGTTCAAATGACAGGTCCCCTGTTGGATTCTCCACCTGTTTATTCATCCTCAAAGAAGGGACTGACCAAGATGGGTGTTTGCTCCTCTGCTCTCCAGGGACGTTCTGTGCCCTTCTCAAGATCCACAGGAGGTTTGGACCAGTGCAGTAGCCTTCTGTCTGGTCTGCTCAGCCGACTGGATGCAGCACGCTAGAGTCAGCAGGAGCCCATGGAACATGCATATGACCAAGCCATCATCTCTTGGTTGTTCTTAAGTGCAACATTCCTAGTGGGGCCTTCACACTCTGTTCCCTGCCAAGCACTTGGATCTCATCTCTCACCACCCTGAGCCTGTCCTCCACTGTCCCCACCCACCCCTCTGGCCTTTCTTCACTTCCTGGACTCCACCAAGCTCTTGGTCCCTTGGTTCACTCAACCTCCAGCATTCTTCCTTCACTTCCGTGGACGCCCCTTCTCCCTCTGGCCAGTCCCTAGAGAGAGCACCCCCGTTTCTCCTCCTCACCCCTGTGACCTTTCCTGGTCCTTTCTCATTCACCAGTAAATCATCATGTGACCCCATATAGAAACTTCCGGCTCCCTCTGAGGCCGAGGCTGTGGCTCCTCGGAGCAGGGACCACACCTCTCCCACTGTAAGGATGTGGCCGAGTGCCTCCATGCACCAGAGGTGCCAGAGGCCCAAGCAGGTGGCCTTTGCCATCAGGGGTGCGGACTGCCAACCTGACTCCGTGTAGCCTGAAGGCACTGTCTCCCAGCAGCCCCAGGAGGACTGGGGGACATAGTCACAGCTACGGGACAACATGGCAAAGGTGCAGCCTGCCTTCTTTAGCTCCCCCCACTTCCCGTCTTCTGTGGAGACCCCCTGCTGGAATGAGACACGCTAGGGCTTTCCGGGAGCTCTCCCTGCAGCCTCGTGTGGGTGCTTCGAAGCTCCTGACCCTCTGGGTCTGGAAGGGGGGCTGGAATCACCTCTCCCCTCTCAGGCAGGCTCTGAGCAGTGGAAGTGGGGGCCCCCCTGAAGCCCCAGCAGTCCTCCATGCCGGCCTGAGCCCCGCCAACTTGCCGTGGCAGCTTTACGACAGGGCAGCGGCCTCCACGGAGACGGAGCTCTGCTGAATGTCAATATCCTGGACAATTAGGAGGGAGATATTTCAAGAATCATATATGCAAACAGTCGAAAGGCAAATGGTTTTAATAATGACTTATTAAAAGGTTTTTTCCCGGACTGAGAGTCCCATAGCACATAAAGCCCAAAGCACTTAGCATAATGGATTTAAAGCATGTTCCTCGTGTGGCTCTCCCGATGGCCCTGCTGACACGGGCACGCTCCCCGGGGGTTTCTGCTCTGCTTTCTCTCTCCCTGGCCTGGGGTGCTCAGGGATGATGGCTGGGCCCTCGGTTCCCCTCGCTGCCTCTCCCTGGGGCCAGAAACGAAATGCCAGGACGCATTTCTGCAGCACGCGGTAAACGCGCGCCTCGTCCCAACCAGCTTGCCTAATCCTCGCCCTGTGGGTAACATCTGACATGATTTCAGTACCTCCTGTTCCTAATTTGAAAAGCAGATGAGAAAAACAGTTGAGATAATCTCTAAGAGCACAGCTAAAACCCTAAGTTAACCTCACCTTATTTCCGCCATCCTCCACTTTTTTTTTTTCCCCCTCTGTAGGTGAATAGTCCTTGAGGAAAGCCTGCTCAGCTAACCTGGAGCAGGGCCGGGCTCCCCAGGAGGACGGGTCAGGGGAGGGGAGCTCGCAGCCTGGTGCAGGAGGCAGGCTTCCAGAGTGGGATGTAGGGGCAGGACCCCCCCCCCCCGGGGCCTGGGGAGCACCCAGGGTCCCAGGAAGATTCCCACTGGCCAGTGAAGTGAAGGGACACACAGGGAACCAAGGCTGGCCAGGACAAGAGGACAAGAAGGCAGCCAGTTCCAGGACTGAGAGTCCAGGCAGCACCTTGGACATAAGATGGGAGACAAGTGGGAGGAAGGCCAGACGCCTGCCCAGCTGCCGTGTGCCGGGCCTGACGCTAATCGGAGCCCTGGTTCCGCCCAGGCGGTGGAGCCCGGGTGACCCCAGCTGCGAGGGCACCCAGCACAATAGTCAGAAAGGGCTGGATTGGACGGCACCTGGGAGCACAGAATCCAGGCCCCATCCCACACTGGAGGAAACCGAGGTCCAGATTCTGGAAGCATGCTCCCAGCTCTGTACCCAGGAGAGCCCACTCCACCAGGCCAAGCCGCATGAGGCCAGACAGGTTACCCAAGAAGCGAATTTTATAAAACACACATTGAAACCCATGTAAGTAACCGAGGGCTCACTCCACCCCAAGCCAAAGAGGGAACTCTAAACCTGATTTATCTAAGGTTTTATAAAGTCAAGTTCAAGCCAGAAGCCCTCCAGGACCCCATCCACCCTGTCCCTCAGCCTGTTCTTCCCCTTCTGGAAGTACAGCCCACCCCCACCGACCCCATACACCCAGCCCAGGAGGACCCCCTCCTCAGAGAGGGCCCCCAACTAGTCCCACGGCAACCATGGTGACCGACTGGGCAGGGGGTGTCCCCCAAACATGAGACTTCCAGTTTTAAAACCAATAAAGTCCCAGACACACCAGAGCGAGCTGGTGACACTGCCCCGCTCCCAGGGGCCCTCTGGGAAGTCTACTCCATGCACCCACAGAATGCTCTCCCTGTGCCGCCTGTTTCTGACCACCTTCCTCCTCAACCCAGAACCACTGATGTACAGACCAAAGCTCTTCCATGAGGCTGGGGGACACCGAGCAAGGGTCTTGTCTTCCTGCAGGTCCTTGACATGGCCCCGCTTGCCTCACAGCCTTCCCAAAAGCAGGAAATGGAACATGATAGAGACGTATTTTGTTAAGCACACATGCATCTGAGGCCTCTTCCCACCCGGCATTCCACTGCATCTGCCCCCAAAGAGCAGCTTTTAGGAGTTGACTTATGAACCACAAGGCCAGCATTGCAAGGGGCTCTCCTCCTGCGACAGCACCCAACAAGCCAGCATTCAGCCTCAGGCACAGGAAGGAACTTTGTGGACAGGGGAAGCCTTTGTTGGGACTAGCTCAAACACCCCCACCCCCGTCCCCAGGACACAGCTACACGGACGGGCCTGAACCCTTCTCTGCCCTGTCCCAGCTATGCGGGATGGCAGAGAGACACCTCCTGTGGGACCAGCTGCCAGCTGTCCTGTGCCCCCTGTGTCCTTTCCACAGGGACATTCTGGGCTGAACATCTTCCTTTCTCCCCTTCCCCTCCCCACGTGCACCTTTTTAAAAAAAGAGGGCAGCAGGGAAGGAAACAGAGAAGCAGAAAGCGCCAACCCACACCTGCCTTCTGCTGGGGGTCAGTCCTCTGAGAGAGAACCACGAGCAAAGCGTCCCCCAGGGACGTGCCCGACAGTGGGGACCCTGGGACACAGCGAGAGATGCTGACCATCCCAGGACATCCTGGCTGGAGGCTGAGCAGAACCAGGGACTAGAGCTGTCACCACCCACATTGCAAACTTTCTCTAATGCCCCTGTCCCTGGCAAGAGGCTGGAGACAAGGGGCTAGGAGGAACCCCTCCTCCCTGTCCTTGTCCTTTCTGACCCACCCTGCACGGGGGCCACAAGCTGTCCTGGCCCAGGACCCCAAGGCTCAGCTGCTGATGGACTTGCTCCCACCCTGCGGACGCAGCCTGCCGCCTGTCCCGCCCTCACCACTCACACTCGTCCCTCCACCTTCCAGCTCCACGATGTCACCAACATCTCTCGCAGCTGATGTCCCTTTTCTTTTGTCTTGTCCTCCATCATTCCCCAGTTTAGTGGAATTCAGAAGAGGCAGCATGAACCCCCATGTCCAGTCCTGCGTCTGAAGCTGGAAGTCCTTCCCATTTACAAAAAGTCCTTTGTCAACAGTGACAGTTCCAGAATTTCTCTCAAGGGGTCTGAGGGCCAGAAGCTCCAGGAGTGGGGACAGAGGTTGCCAAGGGGGCCTGCCCTTATGCCACTCTTGCCTAGCAAGCAGGCCCTATCATATCTAGACCTTCTAGCAGGCAGGGGCCTGGCAGGTGACAGAGGCCCTCTCAGCCTGAATAAGTGGAGAAGCATTCTTTTAAGGAACTATACAAAAATATAAGCAGGAAGTTTAAAGAAACCGGTTACGATAGCTCTGGAACTGGCAACAGCTGGGGGATGCCGCCTTCGGCCCGGGTAGCTAGGGGGACCTGGAGAGAGGGCCGTGTGTCCCAGCGGGGGTTCTTCCGAAGCAGAAGCCTAGGCAAAGCTCAGCAGAGGTGTTTATTGGGGAACAACTCTGTGAGCAGACGGAAGGTGAAGTGGCCCTGAGTCACAGACCT
Source organism: Mustela erminea (assembly GCF_009829155.1). Lineage (NCBI taxonomy): Eukaryota > Metazoa > Chordata > Mammalia > Carnivora > Mustelidae > Mustela > Mustela erminea. Next base: position 44,480,803 of record NC_045621.1, on the reverse strand, counting down.
GACAAAGGCCATCTGTCCAGCCCTGCGGGGAGCTTGGAACAGGGGGTATCCAAGGGACAGGCCTCCCCACCCACCACGCAGTTCCCGGGGGGGTGGCCTGCGTACTGGGAGCTTGACCCTGGCAAGATGTCTTGCGGGTGTCGGCCATGTGCAACCCTGCGGGTGGACAGGTGGGAGCCACGTGCTGACCACGCCCCCTGCCAAGCAGCCGTCCTCCCTGGAGGGAAGGGGAGGGGAGGAGGGCATGGAGTCCCCCACCTGCTGCCCCCTTCTCCTACTCTCCCTCGGATGGCAGAACGCAGGGAGCCCTGGGGGCCGCGCAACTCTGAGCAGCCCAGGAAGGACGGAGTCCAGTGTGGGGGGACCTGCGGTGGTGGGTGGGTGGTGGGTGCCACGGCCCAGAGCAGGGCCTGTCATCTGCACACTTGCAGCTTCCCTCCCTTATTACTGCCGTTGGCACTTGGAGGAGCTTGGGGAGCCTGAGGGACATTACAGGAGGCCGAAGCAGAGAGGAGCTCACACTCACCCTCACACACATATAGACACACAACATACCACATTCTCAGCTCACACGTGCACACATGCACCGCGCACACACACATATACACACAACACACATACACACCACATTCACGCACCCGTGCACCAGCCACACACATTTCGTTGCTACGATGCTTTTCCAGCTTTCTGCAGTATCTGTCGATGTTGGCGCCCTTAAGTATTCTATCCCTTCTTCAATTAATTTTCATAACATATACTTTTCCAGAAAATTCTCTCTCCAGCCCCACTTTCAAACTCTTCGTGTAGAGCTGTAGGAATTATTCTGATCACATGCTGGTTTCTCTGAGCCTGTTTTCATGGGGCACATCCATGTTTTCTTGTATTTTCCTTGATCAGCTGGCTAGTAATTTATTCCATTTTTCTAAAAAGTCAGACTGTGGTTTCATTTATCAGTTCTATTATGTTCTGTTTTCTAAGTAGTTACTGCTGCTATTATCCCTTCATCCTGTTTCCTTGGGTTTGTTTGGGTTTTTTCCTTTTGAATAATTTCTTTAATTAATTTCTTTTGACAATTTCAAAACTGTAGACTTATCTTCTCAGGATAGTGCAAGCTACAGCCAATGAGCCCGCACGTGTAACCTTCCTCGCTCATTCTTTTCTAAATATTTTGTCATTGCTGACTTGATTTTTCTCCTTTGTCCAGGAGATGATTGTTTTAATTTTGCAAGAAGTCCCTGCTCTGTTTCTAATTTGTTCTTTCATTTGTATTTTCACAACATCTGTAGTAGTATCTCGGCCATTTAGTATTTACAGGGGCCCTTGTCTGCTGCATACGGTTATGAGACTGACTTTTGGATTCATCTATTATTCACATCCCTGATACCCTTCTGCGGTGGCTGACTTGTCGGGCACCGAGTGCAGAGACCAGTGGGCAGGGCTGGGGGTGGGGCAAGGAGGAGCACCTCTCGCAGGAGCAGGGGCATTTGCCTGTCCACGGGGAAGGGAAGGCCAGACACTGCCTTTCTAAATGCTGAACCCCCTGCACAGAATTTCTAGGCAGGGAGGGGGGCGGTGGTCTGGGTTCTGGAGCCTGGCCATCAGGACCACAAACTCTCCGTGGAGCCATCAGCCCCACTGAGCAGGGAAGGGAAACCAAAGGGTTTGCATCAGCTGGAAAAGCAGGACTGGCCACACCCCACCCCACCCCTGGGTCCTCCCCAGCACACCTGAAATAGAGAGACAGCAAGGGGGCTGTGGGTCCACACTCGGCAGAGGCCACTGACTCACAGCTGGGGCTGCCAGACTTTGAGTGGACAGACCCAGCCTGAGCAGGGGCACTGGTATAGCAGGCAGCAAAGGACCAGGGCCCTCTCCCCTTGGGGAAAACAAAATTGGATCTCAGACATGCCACCAGTCTTGGCCAGTGGGCATCTTAGATGACTTTAACTTGACATGTATAGCTCAGAGTAATTAATAACCCACCGAGCCCACTTCCCTTTGGTCCACACCATCAATCAAGGACTAAGAGATGACTGGTGGGGTTTCTCACAAATACATTTGTGACTGTTTCTTCTTGTAGCTTCGATCCTTTTTCAAATAAATACGGTTATCGTACTATCCACGATTTTAGGAAAACGTATAACTTTATTGTGTGTTGACCCTTCATGAGTATAAAGGAACCCTCCTGATGCAGTTTAATATTCTTGCTTTGAACTCAGTTTTCCTGGTGTGAGCACACACTAGATCAGGGATTGGGGCAAAGCTTAGGTCCCAGTGGCCAACCACACTCACCACTGTTAATCGGACGGAATTTAATGTTTCATCAGGCTCTGCTCCCCGCTGGCCTTTCCGTCTTGAGTGATGCACATCTTCAGCTTACTATTGTGGTCCGCCTTCCAGTTGTGAGAACAGATCGCTAGTAACTGTTGTCAGACTGAGAACGCACACGCACGGGAAGTGAGTCCAAAGCCCAAATGGTAAACAGCACAGTAAGACGCAGCCCCGGCGGTGGGTTCAGAGCCCTGGCAGGCTCGTCCTCTCTGAGCTGTTAGAGACTGTCCCAGGTCCCTGCAGACATCCCTCTGGGAGCCGTTCAATCACACCTTTATCTGCTGCCGTTTAGTGGGGGCTTGTGTGAACGGGGTACGGGAGTAAGGGGTGTGCAGGTGTCTCTGTCTGGCAGAGGCAGACAAGTGGACGGGCACCACCTGGCCCTGAGCACCAGGGTGCCGTATACAGTGGCACCTGAGCGTGCAGGACACTGCTCCAACTGGTACCAGGACGCACGAGTACAAAGCATGGGCCCTGCCCAGTGTTGTGGGAACGGTAGGTTAAGTCACCACAGTTCAAGGCCAGAGTTTTCCCAGGTGAATGGTCGGTGGGGCTGGGGAGATGGGCTTTCCAGGCAAAGGGGACGAGAGCACAGGCAGGGTCCCAGCAGGGAGTGGAGCCCCACTTAGGAGTGGTGGCCGTGGTCGGTCAGAACCGCTGGACAGGGCACATGCTGGGGCTTCCCGGCCAGGTTACTGGGCTATTTCGGATCCGTGAGATGCAGGGGCTTGACTATATGGTTTCTGAGACTTAATTCAGTTTCCCTTTTTTATCTTCAAACCTCTTTTCCTTCCCAGGGCTCCACAGGAAAGAGAGGTTTGGTTGGTCCCATTAGTGCAGGAGGCACACACAGCCCTGTCTTCAAACACACATTAGCGTGACAAGATGGCCACTTCCCTCAGCTCAATTCAGACCTTCCACGGCATGCACTACCGGGCCACCTTCATTAGGCCCGTGTCAGGGTAGCCTTAGTCGGCGCTCACGCCCAGCTGCCGGCCCTGCTGAGGAAACAACCCGACAACAGCTCGCCGCACTGTGCGCCCCCTCATGCCTCTCCCCACATTGGAGGGACGCACGCTCATGCCACATGCCACACACACACACACACGCCACACACATACACACACACCACACACACGTGCCACACACATGCCCACACCACACACATGCCACACCACACACACGCCACATGCACATACACACACACACACACACACATCACATATGAGACTCAGGAGATGGTATCTCTTCGGGATTGTGTGCAGTGATGTGGCTTGAGCTACTGGTGGCCTCCCTGTGACCAGAGAGCCCTCAAGGACAATCCAACCGGGAGGCTGAGGGAAAGGGACAGAGAGGGTAAAGCATCCTTTTGCTCGAAACCAGTTCCCCCCGTCTTGACTTCACACACACAGGAGCATGTGTGTCATGTGGGTGGGGGGCATTATGTGGGGGTATGCAGAGTGTGCGTACGGTGCAGGTGGGGGTTGTAGTGTGATTTCAGAGAAGGGGTGGGGGTGGTATTTATGGGGTAATGTGGGGGCAGTGTGTGGGGTTTCTGGGGTAATGTGGGGGAAGTGTGTGGGTTTGTGTAAGGAGATGGGCGTGGGGTGAGACACGTTGTGGGAGGGGCTAAGGCACCTGCTGCCTGGGTCACCTGTGCAGGTCCCAGGCCAGCGGGAAGCCCAAGAACCTGAGGCCTGGCCAGATGTTCTCTGTCCGGCCCTGAGCAGAGCCGTGCTTCCCCACACTCTGGGGGCGAGGACAGAGAGTGTGGGGCAGAGCAGGGCAGTAGCTCGGGCGCCCCTGGCTCCATGTGACTCTCATGGGGAATAGCGCCCAGTGTCCGCCGGGGCTTGAAGTGCCAGGGGAAGCAGGCGGGAGCTGCAAGTTATAGTCACATTCTGGAGTCCTCAGGCTCTGGACTTCAGATAAGCACCTTCCCAACACCTCTGTCTTTGACCTGCTTGGAGCCACATTTCCCATGCCCACAGGGGATTAGGGAGGCCCTTAGATCTCCCTCAAGCCTGCAGTGCCAGCGCCTTCGCCCCATCCATCAGAGATGAAACCACCAAGGGGGCACTCCGAGGAGACAGGACATCCTGGAGCTTGGCCACAAAAGAATCCCTGAGACTCCAGTAAGGGGAAAACCGGGGCCGGGGAGAGAGGGAACAGGAAAGAGAAGCTGCTTCCAGAAGGAATAGATTTGTGCATGTGCTTTGATCCTGCTCTGATTTTTATTTGTTTTAGCCACATCCTTTTCACTGCACCACTCAGCTCAAGGTGCTTTAAATTAGATGGAGCTAGGAAATACCCTTCGCCAGCCCCACCCCTTCCCTGCGCACAGGCTGTGGTCTTCCGTCAGTGTGAGATGGATAATCACGCCATGCTAAAATGTAACTGGAACAGATTGAGGCAAATAAATAAACTCAAAAGCACCACATGCATTTGGAATGCCCTTTGCCGTGGTTTCCTAACACGCCTGCAGAGAGCTAAGTCTCAAGGCAAACAAAAGTGGCAGTATTTACCCAGCTTTGATTTGGGGCATGGTAAGAGCCCCTGACTCATAGATCGCAGCCGACTGAATTGGCACACACATCAGTCTGTGTTATCACACATCTGTCTTCCCTTCTCTGCATTCCTTCCTTCCCTGGATTCATCACCATCCTTCTCCCGGTCTTTAATGGGCCTGTCCAGATGTCAGTGCCCTGAGAGCAGAGAGATGGGGACAAGAGAAGTGAGCCTAGAAAATCTGATCAAAAACGCGAACGAGAACCAGCCTGGCCGCTTCATTTTGGCTCAGCAGTCAGGAGAGACCCGTCTACTGACAACTTGCTCGCTGGTACTCTAGTTAAAGAGACCGAAGCCTCGGGGCACCTGTCAGGGAGGCCCTGAAGTGAATCTCTTATCTTTTAACACCTTTCTCTGCAAACCTCACTCCTTCGAGCAGTCATCAGTCATCAGTCGTCTGGCCTTGGAGTCCTCACCTACCCTCCAGGGAGCCATCTTGTCCATTTCTGCCTCATGGAAACTCACACATCAGCTCTGCCCCGCCCCCAACTGCTGGGGGCTGCTGGGATGGCCTCAAGGTCATCAGCCCCAGCACAGAGGTGACGCTTCATTGGGCCAAGATGATGAAAGCTGATGACGCAGTAGGCACCCGATAGCTAAAGGCTTTGAAGAATATCCATTCTCGGTGATGAACAGAAAGACCCCTTAACTTTAAGTATGTACAGTTATAAATAATATCCTGATCATGTTTTTCTCGTGATTCCATTAGCTTCACATGATGAACTGCGAGCTTGCCATGCTTCTGGCAAAGTTGCTACAGCCTGACACCCCAGGGGTGTATGTCTCTCTTTGCTCTCTTTGGAGTCTCTTTGGCTGCTGAGTGTGCATTCTCCCTGCCTGTAACATGGCCCATTCCTGGTAGGGAATCAGCCTCTCCCCTGTTGCCTGTGGTCTGTCGGGAGGTGTATTGGTCAGGGTTCTCCAGAGACCCAACAGGATGTATATATACAGAGAGCTTTATTTTAGGGAATTGGCTCATGTAATTGCAGAGGTGCGAGTCCAAAATCCACAGGGTAGACCAGCAGGCTGGAGACCGGAGAAGGGCGCAGCTGAGTCCCAAAGGCTGTCTGCTGACAGAATTCCTCTTTGCTCAGGAGAGGTCAGTCTCTGTTCAGTTCAGGGGTTCAGCCAATTGGATGAGGCCCACCCACACTATGGAAGGCAAGCTGCTTCACTCAGAATCCACTGATTTAAATGTTAATCTCATCCAAAAACACCTTCATGGAAGTATTTAGATTAAGACTTGAACAAATATCTGAGCACCATGGCCCAGTCTAGTTGACACACAAAATTAACCATGACGGGGTAACCCCAGGCAACAGGCTTCCATTACAGAAGAAGCACGGCGTGGCACGCACCCTCACTCGAGCTGCAGGAGCTGAAGGGTGGGTGTGGGGGTCCACGCCCTCCCCTAACACCATGCTGTAGCACTTCCTGCTTCCTGCTTCCCAGCCTCTCGAGACCCCTTGACTTCTATTCATTCCACACCTGGCAGCCAGTCCTCAGTGGATTCCGAGAGCATCTCACCTCTCCCCGCAACAGACACACTCAATATCCTTCCAATAAAACCACTTGGGATGGAGCCCAGTCCTTGAAGGTAATTCTCAAGAGTTGTTTTCCATTTATTCCTACACGTCTCTTTTGAATTCTTTCTTCTTAGGTCAATGCTAATTTACAATTCCCAAGAAAATCATCCATCTCATCTGAGGTTTTATTGTATTAGGATAGAGTTTGGGGCAGGGACAGTAGTGTCCATAAATATTCAGCCTGCTCCCCACCCTGCCCCACACCTTCGCAGGGTCATGTGACTGGTCTGACCAATGGCCTTTGAGCACATGTGCTATGGGCCAACATATAGAAGAGCCCATGTGTCATTCTCCAGGGGTCTCTTCCCTGCTATCCTATCCCAGAGGGTAGAATCTCAGTCAGCTTGGGTCTCTGGCTTTCTGGGTGGAGCAGAGTCCCTGCTGACCTACAGAGACATGCAACCTGAAGAAGAAATATATCCATACGGTGTTAAACCTTTGAGACACTACTGTTGGTTCTAGCTTGCTCTTAATATCAATTATTTGTATATCTTGCCTAAAAATATCCTCTCCTCATGAAGAACACAAAACTAGGGGCACCTGGGTGGCTCAGTGGGTTAAGCCTCTGCCTTCGGCTCAGGTCATGATCTCAGGGTCCTGGGATCCAGCCCCACGTTGGGCTCTCTGCTCAGCAGGGAGCCTGCTCCCCCACCCACCCACCTGCTTCTCTGTCTACTTGTGATCTTTGTCTGTCAAATAAATAAATAAAATCTTAAAAAAAAAAAACACAAAAATATTCTCCTATACCTCCTTCTGAAAATATTCAGTCTTCCTCGCTTACACCAAATCTTTAATCCAGCTGGAATTTCTTTTACGTATGGAATAGAGGGGGTATTACTTTTTAGATAACATTATTTCCCCTGCGGATAACCAGTTATCCAAAATCTTGTATTCCATTTTCCCTACTCATTTGAAATGCCACCCTTATCAAATGCTAAATTCCTCCGTATCAAGGACTCCATCTCCGGCTCTCTGCATTGGTGACTATGAACTAACTAGAATTAGCAGGTTGTTGGATATGTTTAGGGAAGTTGCTTGTCACCCAATCACACTTGGGTCAGTGTCTACTCTGGACACACAGGACGAAAGGGCCAGGAACCTTATTCTAGGTGAACATGTCTAAGAAGGATGAAGTTATCAGAAAGCTTGCAGCAAATAAACTAGAGATCGGGATGCACATGAGCCAAAAGTCTTCCTAAGGAAGGTCAAAGGGATTTGCCAAATCCACTTGAAGAACAAAAAGTGAGAGCTTTCTGATGAAGAGTGCAGAAGAGGGCAGAGACACAAGCTCCTCAGGAGCCCATCCACCTCGTACCCAGCTCTGGGATGGAGACAGAATCTTAGAGGCAGTGTTCTTGATGCCAGGACAGCCCTTGAGACCAGTGAAGTAGAAAATGCCAGAGAAGACCCACTCTGCTCTCAGGCACATCCGGGATGCTAACTGAGACCTGGCCCCTGGTCCAGCTTACAGGCCTGGGCACAGGAGGAACACCAGCAACTGCAGCCACGGTCCTCCTGTATCAAAGGAATAATCCAGTCGAGCAGCTCACAACATCAAGGATGGACAACCCGGCTCCTCCTGGTTCTGTCTTCTCTTCGTTAGACTACAACTCCTTCTGACAAAAGAGCTGGAAGAGCCCCTGATGGAAGAGGCAGCAGGAAATGCGGATAGTGCACTGGGGTTTCTACCTCTCTCTGAGTTCCTGGGAGTTTCCTGCTGGGATGGCAGGTCTTCCCCATTCCAGCTCACACCCTCCTGGAAGGCATCTTGCTCCACTAAACCCAGGGCGATCCCCAGCCCAGATAGGCTTGAGTGCCATTGATAAGATGTGGTTTCAGGCCCTGCTTCTTGTCTCCCCAGCTTCAGCACCTTCTACTGGTTGGGTCTTCTAGGACAGGACACAGTGACCATTTTCACCTAAGCCATCAAGCCCATCATATACCCAGGAACCTGGGCAGCTGGCTCCTTGGGTTCACCCGTCCAATCAAGCCAGAGAACACATAACTCCCATCCGTCTGCCTCCCTCTGCCACACAGCCTTCCCACGGAGGGCTGGGTCCGTGAGCAGCCTTAGCGTCCCAGGTCATCTGTCACTCGAGCCAGCCAAAAGAACCGCCAAGAAAGGGAAGCTCTTGCCAGCATTAGAGGTGGGAAGTGATGAGATCCAAACTGTATTTCAGGGAAATATGCTCTCCAAGAAAGGATCTGGACTAAGCTGGGTAATTCATTTGCTTGAGATTTCAGAAAACAAAGGGTTCTGGAAAGTCCAAGCATTGGTTGTCAGGAAGGTTTGGATTTCAACCTCGGCTCTGCCTCTGAGCTGCATGACCTCCAACAACTAGCCAACCTTCTCCCACCACTAGCTGTTTCTCCTGGATAATAGTGGCGAACATCCATGTGAGCCGGGTGGTACAGGGCTGTGCCCCTGAGTGGGTGGGCCAAGCCTGATACATGGCAGGCGCTCAGTCAGTGGCCCTGTATGTGTGGGCAGAAGCTGTGGCCCATCATAGGGGTTTCCTGCCATTCCTGGTTAGAGGGGTCCATTGTGGGAGCAATCAGTGTCAAGTGTTGTAAACAAGGAGGCCCTCTCCACTTACCCCAGCTTCCCAAGAATGGGAGGTCCCTTCTCTTTGATTTTAAGACCTCAGCGTGAAGAATCATGTGCTGTGCAAACTCATCACTGCAAAGCCCTCCAGAAACTGTCGATCTAGGGCTGAACAAGAGAAAGAGAGGCCTCTCTTGTCCACAGTAAGACCCCCCACTGTGCCCCCAACATGCTGAGTGTGGCCATGTGAGGGTACCCCGTGAGCAGGTCCATCTCATCTACCCACAAGGGGAGTCTGCAGTGCTCTGGAGCCGGCTTTCCTTAGCCTGGATCATTACAGACACAGGTCAGCCCAGGACCCTGGCCAGACTGCCATGACCCTGCCGGAGACCCTCATTAGCCCTGGGGCCCGGGGGACCCAGCCGGTCCAGAGCTGCCCCTGAGGTTCCCTGTGACGGCATCAGAGACAGAGGAATGTGAGAGCCAACAAGGCACCTCAGTGGTGCTGTGAAGGCCACCACCCTCCCAGGCAACAGAGAAGGGGGCCCACTGCCAGGCCAGTGCTGCTGATGCTGGGACAGACGCCACCCCTTGCCTTGGCTGTGGGAAGCCACAGGCAAGAGTTTGGGAATCAGCACCAGGACCCGCGCCCCTCCCCAACTCTCTCCTAAGCAGGGCTATTAAAACCCCTTCTGGCCTCCAGATGCACGCCTGCAAGCTATTTCCCTTTTGTTATTTCAAGCTCGGGGCCTTGATCTTTTGCCACTTTGGAAGAAGCAGAGAAACAAAGAGGTCTGGTGCCATTGCTTAATAGCAAGGCGGGCTTTCCAGCTTGGGCCAGCGTTCATACTCAAGGTGCGGACCACTGAGCCATTGCTTCAGGGCGGGGCGGAGGGAGGGGGATGTGGCAGGAGCATGAGCTCGGATGTGCTTCCAAGAGCACTCAGCAGCTCTCCCCTGCAGCCTGCAGGCCTGCACTCACCAGAGGGAGCAGGTCTGCCCTGTTGTCTCCCTTCTTGCAGTGGCTGCTGGAACTGAAGAGGTGAAGGATGAAGCTTCTGATGTCAACAAAAGCCCAGAAGGGCTGGGCTCCTGCCTCCTTAACCCTGCTTTACTCGTCCAGTCAAAGGTGCAGGATGCCCTGCGGCACTGTGTTAGCTGGTAACCTTTCCTTGGCATTTTAGGAAGAGCACTCAATGACGAGTCCGCAGACCTTCACTCTGACTCTAGGTGAGCAGGGCCTGTGTTTGTCTTGTTGGCTGCCTGGACCCTGGCTCTGAAACAGAGCTGGGCCCTGAAGGGGACCCAGCAGATACTTGCTGAGTGATGGAAATTCCAGCTCTGCCATGGGGAGCCCACGCAAGCCTGGACATCTCATCCATTCCCTTGCTCATTTATTCATGCTCTCGGCAAGCACACTCAGAGCCTGTCCTGATTACAACAGGAGAGGCAACCCACCTGGAAAGTGTGAGGCACACACTAGCTGGGGGCCTCCGGCTGGACAGCCAGTGCAGAGGCCACTGCCTAAAACTGCCATGAGGGGCCTGCGGCAGATGGCAGGTGGAGGCAGCTCTGAGAACCAATAGGGAGGAATAAACAGGATTCAGGTTACCGGGGACAAGTGACAGCCACACCCTCAGGTCCGTCCACACCAAGTTACAGAGCAGGTGGGGGAAGGGCTCAGTGTGGTTGGTTCAGGAATTGACTGAAACAGGTGGTAGGGTGCCAGGCAGAGGGCAGATGGTGTCTGGAGATCAGGAAGGTAGTCTGGGCTAGAGTCTGGGACCTGAAGCCACATGAATGTGGGACAGTAGAGGCTGGAGATGGAGGGAGTCCAGAGAAGCATCCATATCCTGGGGCGGGTGGAGAGGAGGGCTAAGAAATGGAAAGTAGGCAGAATGTCAGGTGGGGGTCTTGGGACTGGCTTCTCCTGCCCTAGGGAAATACAGTCACCTCTAGGACCCCTGCTCCTGTAGGAGGGGAAGGTCCCAAGACAAAGGGACAAAAGTCCCACCCTCATCATAGACTGGTCCCACAAACACTCTTCCCCACTTTGGTCCCTGCAAACCTGCTCCTCATCCCACATTCTCCTGGCCCTGGGGCCTCAGGCTGTGGCCACATCTTCCTGATCCCGTAGAAACGTGAGCCTGTGCAGTGAGGGCCACAGAAAAATATCTTTCTTCCTAGATGTCTTTGTTTTCCACAAGATGCCATTACTCTTAGATCAAAAAAGGACAGAGCACCAGGCTGGAAAGTGAAATATGGACTGGAGAGTGGGCCAAGTTTCAGCTCTGCTTCTAGGTCGGCAGTGACATCTTCTCTTGGCCTCATTCTCTTCTGGATGATTGACAGAATGTCTGTGTGCCCCCACAGAGGGTCAGACAAACACCAGTTGGGTATGAAGAGGAATGTTTTATTCATAGTCAGCATAAGGTGAGCATAAAAGATTGTATCATTGTTATCCACATCATCACACCACTGTCATCACACCACCACCATCATCACCATCACCACCACTATCACCATCACCATCATCACCACCACCATCACCACCATCCCATCACTAACACCATCACTAACACCATCACCACCATCACCACCATCACCACTTTCACCATCACCACCATCATCACCACCATTTTTACCATCACCACCATCACCATCATCACCATCACTGCCATCATCACTATCACCATCACCACCATCACCACCATCTCTATCACCACTATCATCATCACCGCCATAACCATCACCATCATCATCATATGCATCATGACCATCACCACCACCACTACCACCATCATCATGAACTTCACCACCACCATCACTATCATCATCACCAACACCATTATCAATCCTGCACATGAAGTCCTGCCACCATCTCATCCTGCCAAGTGGTCTTCCTGTGGCAGAAAACACATACAACCATCTGAGTCAGCCCACCCCATTTATGGACAATTTTGCTAACAGGAAGTTCTTTGCCTTTTTATTTGTTTGTTTCAGTTGTAACCAGTCTCACATTCCCATTAACAAAAACAAAAAACAAAAAACAAAAATCAACATCCCTCCTTCGGGTGACATTTTTAAAAATATTTTAAGATAATCATTGCCTGTTTTATCCCAAACCAAATAATTTCTTCAACCATTCCATTTCAACTTGTAAATCCCAATCCCACCATTTTGAGACAATTATTCCTAGTGTTTTTGTTGTGTGTTTCTTCTGTTATTATATAATATATATATATATTTATTTACCAGTCAAGCATAAGATTCATCTTATGACTTGTCTTTTTCATAGAATGGATCAGCCACATGTTCACGAAATGTCCCTCTAAAATAACATCCTTCTCCTCTTTCCAAAAGTCTGACAGTCTCCCTTGCTCCTTATTCTCAGTGGTTTCTGAAAAGTCATTGGAAGAGAACCGCCAGACCCTCCACTCCCCATATGTACCCCTCACCGGTGTCTACATCCATACCCTGGGCCTTGCCACCTGTCCGTGCTTTTCCCCCTGGTCACCCCCAGCCCGGGCCTAAGAGCCCTCAGCACACCTCTCCAGGGTTGGTCTCTTGATAGGTCCCCTTTCTCTCCTTCAGTCCTTCCCATTGCTGTCACTCCCTGCAGCATGAAAGCACGAGGTGGTTTCCCCTCTCCGACCCTCTTCCTCCACCAGCACCCTCAACCCATGGCATCACGCCTCTTTACAGCAAATGCTGTGGATGGCTGTCAGTACTCAATGTCTCCAGACTGTCCTTCACTACAACCAGACTTCAACCCCTCCACACACCCAGACAGCTCTTATCAACGTCACCAGATTAGCTGTTAACAAGTCACTGGATTTGTGGATGATTAATAATTATTAATAATTCCTGGCTTTTATCTTACTCTACTCACTATGCAGATGAGGAACAGCAACCCAGAACAGGGCCAGCATTTGAATCTAAGCAAAGGTGAGGGGAAATGAGCAAGAAGGGCGGGGGTGGCCGACCTCATACCCTCTCCGCCACCCCATCTCCACCTGGCTCTCTTTGTGAGCTGGGGGGAGTTGGGTACACACTAAGGTACAAAGTCCCTGTCTTGGGACTTTTCAAACATGTCCCTGCAGAGGAGAAAGAAGAGAAGAGAGAAGGTCATGGAGCCCCGGTCCAGCTGTATCACCTACGTTTGAACCCACTGACCATACCAGTTAACTGTTCCCAGCCTGAGTTTCCCCAAATGGTTATCATGAGAATCAGAAGAGACGCTAGGACTGCCTGGTGCAGAGCCTGCCCCCAGAAGGGCCCTGCAAATGTGCTTGTCCCTGTGGGCTCTGCAGTGAAAGGGCAGGCTCCGATGAAGGGGGACCATGGGGAAAGCGGTCGCTGCTGCTGGAGTCACCTTGGAGGCCTTAGCTGGGCCCCTAGAGGACAGGTGAGCAGGACAAGTCAAAACTGGCCTGGGCAGAGCCTTCCTGTGACCCTTCTCCAGGGACCCAGCCAGCCTCCATTACCTATCAAGTCAGCCTCTTAAAATGGGAACAGACTCACCCAGGAGAGGAAGGAAAACCTGGGTGAGGGAGGACAGGCTCCAGCATGGGAAGGGAAAGGGCTGGAGAGCAAGCTTTCAGTCCATCCCCGCCAAATGGGTCCATTTGCCCACCTGGGCCTTGCCTTCTGATCTTTGACATCAGGCCAGGCTGGACATGGTCCCATAGGCCAGAAGGTGTACGCACATGCCTGTGTGCAAGGGGAGTGGGGAGGGTATGTACACACCCCTGGGAAGATCCCCACAGGACCCAGCACTGGAAACTGAACAGGAACATCAGATTCAATGGGCCAGCCACGTGGCGGGTGCAGCCTCCCCTCTCTGGGTGGGGCAGGGGTCCTCAGAGAGCAGATGCAATCCCAGAGCCAGGAGGGACCCCTGAAGGATAGTGGGAACACCCCGACTTCTCCTTTGCTCCCTCTACATAAGAGAAGCTGTAGGACGTTGCCCAAATGCTGCTGATTGAGGAACAGCTGACAGAGGCCCAGGGTGAAGATTAAAGCCATGGGTTAGCGCTGTAGGAACAGCTCCTGATAGGTCAGATCTCAAAGTTGGACGTTTAATTAATGAATCCCTCCAAGTAAAAATAAATAGAGAGATGACCCATCTCAGCCCCATACCACAGAGGGGGTCAGGAAGGAGTTGAAATCTGCCCCACACATGGTGAGGCCCGGAACGTGTGTGGGTCTGCGTGTCTGTGTGAGTGCATGTCTGTGTAAGTAAATACATCGATGTGTGTGTGAAATGTGTTTTAACATTAAGAACTTGGACCCTCCATTTTCCTTGGGAGGTGGAAGCTCTCAGAGTGAAAATCAGATGCAGGTCCAGGCACGATGGAAAGTCCAAGTCTGATTAAAGCAAGCCTCCTGCCTCTCCTCACTGGGGACTTAGGTGACCCCCGCAGATTTGAAGCAGCTTCTGCAGCCCTCGTATGTTTAGGAGGAGCTAACCATTATCCCGTCAAGTATGAACCATGAACAGTATATGTTTCCATTTAAACCTCCTGAGTCTAAATGGGTATTTCATTCCATGAAAAACCATTGAAATCATGCAGAATTATGAGGAAACAACCTATTGATTCATGTCAGTCCTTCCTGAACCTCTGACAAGATGAGAATTCTTTCCCGATGAGTCTTCAACTCCAAAGCTGGATGGATGTTTTGACGAAGCAAGAGCTTTGATGTGAGAGAATTGCCATCATTTGGACTAACCGACGTGCCTGCCCCATGAATGGACCAAGGAGATTTTCCATTGATTAGCCTCGACAAATTCCAGGGGCTGAGGCAGTTTCGCTGCATCCTGGAGAGCCAAAGAAAAATGGCACAATAATGCACATTTATCAAAATACCATACGTTCTTATACAAATCACACCCCAAAACACCTTCTCTCTTATTCACTTACAGAAAAAAATGAAGATAAATATCAAAGACTCTGAAATCAGGAAAAGCCACAGCCCCATGATGGATGCTCTGGAAGAAACCAGCTGAGGGTGTGGAAAGAAGGCTCCTGGCAAAACCCCCGGGCCTGGGCCGTGGGAGACACCACAGGGCTCAGGCATACAGGACAGTAATTTTTGCTCTCACTGATTTGGGACAAACAGGAAACCCACATGAAACTGCTCACTCCAAGATGAGCAAATGCAAGAAAGCCATCACCTTAACCTATGAAAAAATTCAAAATCAAAATACAGCAAGAAAGCAGATGAAGAGACTTCAAAACACTTTCTGCCTCATATTCTCGAGTAAATGAAAGAAAACATGCAAAAATATGTACATCAGAAAAAAATATGTATCTCTAGTACCTTTTTTCAAGTCCTATATATACATATATATAGTCATTGGGCTTCATAAACACTGTGCTTATATTATCTTACTTAATCCTTAAGTATTATTTCCATTTTACAGATTAGGAAACTGAGGTCCAAAGACATTAACTGATAATTATAAAAACTATAAACGTAAATGGGACAAATTCACTGCTCCTGTTTCTATTTGCTGTATAACAAATCACCTCAAACTTGTGGTGTAAAAGCCATTTTATTCTGTAGCTCAGGAATCAGGGCAGGAACAGAGGGGATAGCTCATTCGGGTTCTACAGCATCTGCAGCCTCAGCCACTGTGGCTCAAAAAGTGGGAGATGGCAGCGACAGCCCAACTGGAGCCTCAGTTAGTCTTGATGTGGCCCCAGAACAGGCAAGGTTTACCAAAATGACTTACCTAACCAGTTTGTGGGATGAGAAGTCTGGAACTATTTGGAGCTAATTATGGACTGAATGTCTGTGTCCCACCCTAAAATTCGTATGTTGAAGTCCTAACTCCCAGCATGGCTGTATCTGGAGATGGGGCATCTAAGGAAGTAATAAAAGGTTAAATGAGGAAGTTGAGAGCCTGATAAAATAGGAGTAGTGTCCTTATAAAATGAGACACCAGAGATCTTGCAACCCCCTCCCTCTCTCTTTCCCATGTAAGGACAAGGGCAGCTGTCTGCAAGCCAGGAAGAGAGTTCTCACCAGAAACTGACCAAGCTGACACCCTGACCTCAAACTTTCAGTCTCTGGAACTGTGAGAAAATATATCTTTGTTGCTTAAGCCATCCAGTCTGAAATTTTGTTATGGCAGCCCAACTAGACTCATATGGGGCTTGTCAGCACTTCTCTCCCTTCAGGTGGCTTCTCCACATAGCTAGTTTGGACTTCCTTACAATATAGTGGTCTCAGAGGAGTTGGATTGCTTACAAAGTGGCTGTCCCCTCTGACCTTCCCCCAAACAAGCATTCTAAGATACCAAAGCAAATGCAGACAAGTTTCTTCCAAGCTGACTTTAGACATCATGTAGCACCAATTTTTGTTACCCAAAATAGTCACGGGGTCTATCCAGATTCAACAAAAATCAACAGAAGGAGGACTATAAACCTTATCTCTTTTTTAAATATTTTATTTATTTGACAGACAGAAAGATCACAGGTAGGCAGAGAGGCAGGCAGAGAGAGAGGGGGAAGCAGGCTCCCTGCTGAGCAGAGAGCCCCATGCGGGGCTTGATCCCAGGACCCTGAGATCATGACCTGAGCCAAAAGCAGAGGCTTAACCCACTGAGCCACCCAGGCTCCCCATAAACTTTATCTCTTGATAGGAGGGGTGTCAAACAATTTGTGGCTATCTTTAGTCCACCATGTTAACATTTTAGAGCAAAAGAATAACTCAAAAATCAGGAAAGACTGCATATTTTTGTTCAGCTGAAGAAAATAAACACATTCCCAAATTACCAATGTGTCAAAGAAGGAATCAAAGGGAAATTAGTAAATATTTTGAGATGAATGAAAATGAGAACACAACATACCAAAACTTAAAGGATGCAGCTAAAGTAGTGGTTAGAGGGAAATTTATAGCTATAAATGCCTATATTTAGAGGAAAGATCTTCAGTTATAGGTGGGGTCTGTGAGGGGTGAATAAAATGGATGAAGGTGGTCAAATGATATAAACTTCCAGTTATAAGATATCTAAGTCCTAGGGATGAATGGACAGCATGAGGACTATAGAAACTAATTCTGCATTGTATATTTGAAAGTTACTAAGAGAGTAGACCTTTTTTTTTTAAGATTTTATTTATTTGCCACAGAGAGAGAGAGAGAGAGAGATCATAAGTAGGCAGAGAGGCAGGCAGGGGGGTGGGGAAGCAGGCTCCCCACCAAGCAGAGAGCCCAATGTGGGGCTCAATTCCCTGAGATCATGACCTGAGCTGAAGGCAGAGGCTTAACCCACTGAGCCACCCAGATGCCCCAGAGTAGATCTTGAAAGCTCTCACCACACGAAAAAATGTTTATAAATATGTGTGGCTACAGGTGTTAATTTAACTTATTGTGGTGCTCATTTTGCAATATACACAAATATAAAATCATTATATTGTACACCTAAAACTAATACAATGTTATATATCAATTATATCTCAATCTAAATAAAAAAGAAATATCTCAAATCAATATCTAACCTCCCACCTAGAGATGCTGGAAAAACAAGAGCAAACTAAAGCTGAAACAAGCAGAAGGAGGGAAATAAAATGATTAGAGTAGAAAATAATGAAATTGAAAAGAGAAAAACAAAAGAGAATATCAATGAAACAAAAAGCTGGTTCTTTGAAAAGATCAACAAATTTGACAAACCTTTAGCTAAACTAATCAAAAATGAAGACTCAAATTACTAAAATCATAAATGAAAAAGGAGACATATTAACCCTACAGAAATAACAAAACATTATAAAGGAACTATTGGGGGAGCCTGGGTGGCTCAGTGGGTTAAGCCTCTGCCTTTGGCTCAGGTCACGGTCTCAGGGTCCTGGGATCAAGCCCTGCATCAGGCTCTCTGCTCAGCAGGGAGCCTGCTTTCCCCCCTCTCTCTGCCTGCCTCTCTGCCTACTTGTGATTTCTCTGTCTGTCAAATAAATAAATAAATATTTTTAATAAATAAATAAATAAACTATTGTGTTCCATGAATTATGCATACAATATGCATATATTGTATGAATAACCACATACCAAAAAACTATATAACTTAGATGAATTAGACAAATTCCTAGAAAGACATGAACTACGAAAATTAACTTAAAAGGAAATAGACAGCCTGATAGACCTATAGCAAGTGAAGAGACAGAAAAAGTAATCAAAAACCACCTACAAAGAAAACAATGCTCAGGCCCAGAGACTTCACCACTGAATTCTACCAAACATTTATAGATAAGTGAACACTAATTCCTCACATACTCTTCCAAAAAAATAAAAGAGGGAGAATACTTCTCAATGACCTATGAGGCCATTATTATCCTGATACCAACACTGGAAAATCACAAGAATAGAGAACTACAGACCAATATCTTATATAAATGTGGAGGACAAAAATTGTCAATAAAATACTAGCAGACCAAATCTAGCAACATATAAAAGAATCACACAACATAACCAAGTTGGATTTGTCCCAGGAATTCAAGGTTGGTTCAACATCTGAAAATCAGTTAATATAATACACCCTATCAATAGAATAAAAAGCAAAAATCACAGGATCATTTCAATAGATGCAGAGAAAGCACTTGACAAATTCCAACACCCTTTTGTGATTTAAAAAGAACTCAACAAAACAAAACAAAGGAACTTCCTCAAGCTAGTAAAATGAATCTACAAAAAGCCCACAGCTAAATTCACATGTGATGGTGAAAGATTAGGTGTTTTCTCTATAGGATCAGGAATCAGCAAAGGTGTTTGTGCTGTTTCTTTTTTTTTAAGATTTTAATTATTTATTTGAGAGACAGAGAGTGAGAGTAAAAGAATACAATCAGGGGAAGGGGCAGAGGGAGAGGCAGACCCCCAGCTGAGCAGGGAGCCTGATGCCAGGCTCGATCCCAGAACCCTGGGATCATGACCTGAGCCAAAAGCAGATTCTTAACCAACTGAGCCATCTGGGCACCCCTCACCATTTCTTTTCAACATTGTACTAGAAATTCTAGCCCGTGCCACCTTGACAGATTAAAGATGGGCACAAATTCTTTGACATTCCTTCCACCAAGTCATCTATAAATAGAGATAGTTTTACTTATTCCTCTCCAACCTGGATGCCTTCTATTTATTGATTTCCCAACTGACTGTCAGTCCTCTTTACACTTTCCTTTTGGCCCCCTCCAGCAATCATGGGTCCAGTCCTTACAGCTCTCTGACTTCTTGGAAAAAGCACAACATCTACCAAGAAATAAAGACCTCAGTCCTATAACCACAGGCACTGAAGCAGGACACCAACCTAAATGAGCTTGGAAGCAGATTGTTCCCAGAAGAGCCCAAGCAGGTCTACATCTTCACTGTGGATGCTGAGCAGAGAACCCAACTAAGCCAAGTCAGATCTCCAACCTAGAGAACTGTGAGCTCACAGCCAAAAGCCGTTAAGCTGAGGCTGTGATGATTTGCTGCGGCAGCAACAGATAACTAATACACACTCTCCCCCTGTGACCACTGATGATCTCCTTCAAGACCCTGCGTGCTGCATCAAAGTAGGGGAAAGAAAGGCTCATGTAGGCCTCAGGTATGGCATTCCTGCCTCTTTAGGAAAACACCTTTCATGGGCCTGTGTGGCTCCAGGAAAAAGCATGGAAGATAAGAGTGAAGACAAAAAAGCAAGAAGTTAATCTGCATGGTAAAGTGGACCTCAGTGGACCCCCGATCACTCACCTGGAGGGTATTTCCTCCCTATGCTTCTGTTGCTTTGTTTCATCTAAACCTTCTGGAACTTTGGGGCACACAACAGCCCTTAAATGTTTTGAGGAGAGTAAGTAGAAGAATGCTGTCCATTTCAATCCCTGCCTTAAATGCACAACAGTGCAGGAAATAAACCAGCGAGCAAGCTATCCAAAGTCAACTGAGACAGGTGAAAACTCCCAGCAGACTACAAGGGGCTCAGAACTTCAAGACAGTTTATTTGGGTTTCAAAGGAGTGACCCCAGAAGCTGAAGGACTTTGGAATATCCAGGAGCAGGTTATTTCGGTCATTTTTTTTTTCAGCTTGTTCTTGCTTTAAGATTGTTATTTCTTAGTAACTTCCCGTTCTATGGATATAATCTTTTTCATTCTCTCTGAGAATAATAATTCTTTTTTTTAAGATTTTATTTATTTGACAGACAGAAATGACAGGTAGGCAGAGAGGCAGGCAGAGAGGGGAAGAAGCAGGCTCCCCACCGAGAAGAGAGCCCAATACGGGGCTCAATCCCAGAACCCTGGGATCATGACCGGAGCCCAAGGCAGAGGCTTTAACCCAATGAGCCACCCAGGTGCCCCACTAGTATAATTCTTTTAATTTCAATTTTTAAATTGAATATAACTTAACTAATTCGAATATTTCATTGTAATTTAATTTAAACATTTTTGATGTTCCCTGAGTTGTGTCTACTTTTCTCAGAGCCGACTGCTCTGTCTGTGATCTCCATACTGAGTCTTCCATCCTATCGGTCTCCCTCAATGTCAGCTGTTCTGGGTTTGGTCCTAGACATCTGATCAGTGGACTATGGCAGAGAAAGCTGAGTGGCAGAGAAAGCTTCATCATCATGGAGAGCACCCACGGGCCTTGCCACAGGCTCCTGGGCACGGGGCAGGCCTCAGCTGGACAGAGCTGCCTTCCTTCCCTTTGTTCCTTTGGTGTCCGACGGGTGACTTGAGCCCCTCCAGCAGTGCTGCTTCTCCCTTGCTCCCACTTCCCACATGAGGGTCCCCTACTCAAAGACTGAATATGGGATCGCCATGTCAGTCTTTATGCAAAGGGGATGTCTCCTCTCCAGATTTGCCCACAACTGAGACCCCTGCCTCCATATCCCTAACATAACACAAAACCACCCTGCATGCAAACCACACAGGATGAAAGAATCCTAACTCCGCCCAGCCTCAAATGAAACCAGGCGGGAGAGGATCCTGTGTGGCCTCCTCTGGGATCCCATGGCCAGGAGTCATGGCTGAGGACTCCAGAGGTTTAAGGAAGCCGGGCTGGGCACCATGGCCACAGGAAGCTCAGGCGGGTTGTGAGCTGTGGCCCACAGCCTGCCCCAGACAGCTCTTCGGCAGCCAGTCAAGGTCTTGGAAACCAAGACCACTGCAGAGGCACCAATCTGCCTGCACACGGCCCAGATGCTCTGGAACCTGAGTCCCCACTCCCTGCCCGTGCACACGTACACCCATGCATGGATACACACATACGTGCACACAAGGCCCACCACCACCAGCATAGCCCCCATGTGGCCTCCTTGTATCATCGTTCTAGATTCCTCTCTTGCCTTTGGCATCGGTGTCCTGGGGCTGCCATAACGAAATACCATGAGCGAGTGACTTCAAACAATGGAAATATATTCTCTCACCCTGCCGGAAGCAGGAAATCTGCAACCAAGGGGTCATAAGACTGCACTCCCCACAGAGGCCTTAGAGGAGGGTCCTTCCTCGTCACTCCCAGCTCTTGGCAATGGTTGGCATTCCTGGGCCATGGCAGCAAACCTCCAGTCTCCGGCACTGTCTCCAGGCCAGCATCTCCTCTGCGTGTCTGGGTTTCTCCTCCTCCGGCTCTTATCTGGACATTTATCACTGATTTTCGGGCCACCCACATGATCCCAGATGGGATCCAAGATGACCCCATCAGAAGATCCTTAACTTAATACATGTGTACAGGTGCTCTTACCAAACTGAGTCCCACTCTGGTGCCATGGTGTCTGGGCACCAGCTCATGGGGCCACTGAAGACCGCACAGCAGCATGTGCACAGCCGCTAGATTCAGAGTGGGGACGTGCTCCCACAGTCCACTGCTCGCTCATAGCTGCTCAACACAGCTGCCCACCCACAGCCCAGTGGAGGTGGGCGCCTGGGAGCCAACACCCAGATAGGGTGGCCACCACCCCAGAAAATGAGACTCCCTCCAAGACAGTCATCAGACCCCTGGCAGAGGCCTTGAGCCCAGCCTGGCCCTCCCTTGCTTCCCAGGGCTGCTGTTGCCATAAACACAGTGGCATCTGACCCCAGAGCCAGCCAAGGCATCCTCTGAGCCCCAAAGTGTGCAGGGATCAGGACACACCCAGCTCCAATGGGGTCATCACCCCCCACACACAGAGGAGGGCACCCTTCGCCTACCCCAGCCCTCCCAATTCCAGATGGGGGCACATGTCTGGCACCCACGACCACCCATGCCACTGCCTAGGGTCCTGCTTCAGATTCCAAAGAACACAGAATCCAGCCATGCCCCCACCTGACCACTTGATCCGCTCCCCAGAGCCTCCTGTGGTTAAAACCACCACTACACTGGGCCGGCCCTCACCACTGGCCTGGACACCAGGACTGGGAGTCCTGGCCACTTCCCATGGGGACCAGGCTGATGTAGCAGTCCCTGATTGTTCCCCACCTCCAGACCTCAGAGGGCCTACCTCAGGTCAGAGAGACGCTGTGCGCTGTGATGGAACTGACTCCCTCTGGGGTCCCACCCCCAGGGACAAGCAGTGGCCTGGCCCTCCTTCCAGCACTGTCCCTTCTGAACACCACAGGGGGGTGACAAGTCTTCCCACATTCGGAGCCTGACCTTGGCCCCCAGCTGCCCATGATTACAGCAAATCAAAGGCCAGAAGGGAAACAACTCTGAGTTCCCACCTCTCTCTCTGAGTGAATAAGATAATAATGGGTAGGCTTGGGAAGGTGGGACCTGTCTGGATGGGATCTGTGGGGCCTGAGAGTCAATGCATTCCCTGGAAATCTGGGGGTCCTAGTTTGTTCCCCGCTGTGCACGGCTGGACTTTACTATAACCTCCTTCCACACACCAGGGCATCCGTTCCCCACGCCTCGTGTTCAACAAGCTCTGGAGAAAATTCCTTAATAAACCATGAGTGTTAATACCCAGGGCAATAAATAAGACGCAGTTAAATTTTCCCCAGGGGAAAAGAAAGTAGGTACTTCAGAATCATAAAAACATAGCCTTTCCACAAAACAGTCAGTATTTGATATAAATAGAGAACAAAAGGGCACTCGGGTTTGTTCAAACTGTTCCGTTTGTTTATACTAAGTGCACACAACATAAAACTCACCTACTCAATCTTGAAAATCAGTCTTCTCCATCGTGTACATGAAAGTTATAGTTGAGAGGTGTTTTTTTTTTTTAATAACTCCAACCCATTTGGTGGTATCCAAACAGTGAGAAGATACAAATCTTATTTAAAAAAAAAAAAAAAAAGTATCTAGACTTCCATTTAAAAATTAAATAAAGAAATGCACAAAGGCCGGCAGGCAGGTGGGGGCAGCTTCCAGGATCCGGTGAGCTGACCACCCCCTCTCCAGGAGCAAGTGACCAGGAGGGGCCTCAGTCCCTGAGGAGGACCTCCCAGTCCCCCACCGTGCCCCCCACACGCACAGACCCAGTAGTGCTGCAGCAGGAGTTACTAAGAGGAAAGAATCCAGAGAGGTGTTCTGTCAGGGGCCAAGGGCACCGCGAGCCCCCAGCTCTGCCCATTCACTGTGGGACCCAGGGTGGGACTTAAGCCACTCACTCACGTAGGCCACTCTTCTTAGCTAAGAACTAGGGACCCAGCTGCACCGCCCAGAGTGGCTGAGTAAAAGCCAAGTCATCGGAGCATGTTCCAAGTGCCCACGACAGAGCCTGGCGCCAAATGGCAGTTTTTAAATGACGAGTGCCCACGGTTAACTGTTGTTTGGTGCGGATGGACACACACAATCCAAGGGGCAGATTGCCTTGGAAATGAGAATGGGGTGAGCTCCTGTCAAAGACGACGTGACAAAAAGAAATGCAACACAGACGGCAGCGAAGTGATTCTAATGTCCTGAATCCACAAGGACAGAGAGAAGCAGAAAAGGTGACAAGAACAAGAGATCAGTAAGTGGCACTGACAGTGCAGATCCAGGAAAGCCAGCTCCTCTGCCAGGAGTTGGGCCAGTCAAGAGGCAAACCAGTCAACCCCCGCGGAGCGCCCCCAGGGTGCCCAAGCAGGGACGTGCTGTCTCTGGAAGGGGGAAGGGACCCAGAGCGGAGGAGCGGTTGCAAGTCTTGAAAGAAGCACTGAGCCACCTGCTCCGCTCCATTGCCCTAGCTGCCACAGAGGTTTCCTTCCCTGGAGAGGGCAGGACCGAGGACCTCAGGTTCAAGTACAGAGCAGAAGGGACTCCAGAGAGAGCACTGCGGAGGAAACAGAGCTGTCTGCTTGGAGACCTGCAGCCTTCTCCCCAGCAGGCGCCCCAGGGCTGGTGCCCCACTCACCCTCCAGCCCAAAGCCAGAAAATCACAGCCTGAAAGAAAAGACCCACATCTCCTGGCACAGGGCCACCCCTGCAGTAGGCGGAAAACACCTCCCGCCTCAGCTGCCCAACGAAACACAGGAAGCCCATGTGGATTTCAGGAGTTAATTAATTTTTAGCCCAAGATTATTCCACACAATATTTGGGACATACTTATACCCAAAATTTATTCATTGTTTGTCTGAAACCCACATTTAACTGGGCTTCCTGTATTTTTATTTGTTAAATCTGGCAACTTCATCCCCCCTTCGAAGTGTGTACACATGCTCACGCACACACACGTGCTTACACTCTCATGCATGTGCGTGCACAGCTCACAAACATTTTCACAATCTCATCTTAGATACAAGCGGTCATAGATCATGACACTTTGGGGGAAGCCCTGTGTCAGGGACAGGTGGTGGGGAGGGGGCTGCAGGAGAGGACAAAGCATCTAGGAAGAAAGAGAAACCTGGAAGATGGAGCTGAGGAAATCTGAACCTTTGGCAGAAGTGTGCTCAGTGAGAGGAGAACCGTAAAGAGACACGTCGTGGGGCACCTGGGTGGCCCAGTGGGTTAAAGCCTCTTCCTTCTGTTCAGGTCATGATCCCAGGGTCCTGGGATTGAGCCCCACATCGGGCTCTCTGCTCAGCAGGGAGCCTGCTTCCCCCTCTCTTTCTGCCTGCCTCTCTGCCTACTTGTGATCTCTGCCTGTCAAATAAATAAATAAAATCTTTTTAAAAAGAGAGAGAGATGACATGTGATAGCTCAGAACTCTAGGGGCAAAGAGAAGGTCCTAGAAGTGTCCAGGGAGAAAACAGGAAGGTTTTCCACGCTGGACCAAGCATTACCATGGCACAGGCCTCCCCAGAACAGTCCCAAAAGCTGGAAGAGACACAGCAGCATCGTGGAGACTCTGAGCAACCCAGGACTCTAAGCTCAAACTGGGTCAAATACGGACATTTTCAGAATTGCAGGATCCTCCCAACTGACCACCTCTGCCCCTTCCTCAAGAACGCCTGGAGCCTGTGATCCACCAGAGGCCCAGGAGTCAACCCACCTCAAGGAGACTGGGGAGCAGGACAGAGGTCTCCGACCAAGATAAGACATGGGGAGGTAGGGCGGGGGTTCGGGGAAACTCTACCCAGAGCAGCGCCCACGGTTCCAGAGGAGCCTGCCCCTAGAAGACGGATGGAGACGTGGTGTTTGCATGGGTGGCGGAGAGCGTGGCATTGTAGTCACGGCAAAAACATGGAAGTCAAAGCAAACAATCAGAATCATCACTGGCCCCAGGCAACACAACAGCTTGTCAGGCAAGGAGAAGTCATCTCTGTTCTAACACGGCTTAGCCGCGAGCAGCAAACACAGACCGTTTATCTCAGGGAGATTATTACCACTAAAGTGGAAAGGCAGGGAGCTCGTGTGTGCACGCGCATGCGTGTGCCCGCACGTGTGCTCGTGTGCATGCGCTGGAGGGGGCCCCATGTGGCAGAAAGGCAGCCGATCTGAGAATTGGAAAGTAGCCAATTAACCGAGTGGTTCCACAACCCATGTGGACACCAGTGGGACTGGCTGGAGGACTAACAGTGTTTGCCCCGATGGGCGGCCAGAGCAGGGCCGCCATTCTGTTTTTTACTCCAAATGCTTTGCGTGTACAGCTGATAGAAAGAACAACTAAACTTTCTTTGTATTTTTTTTAAGATTTTATTTATTTGTTCGACAGAGAGAGACAGCAAGAGAGAGAACACTAGCAGGGGGAGTAGGAGAGGGAGAAGTAGGCTTCCTGCCAAGCTGGGAGCCCAATGCGGGGCTTGATCCTAGGACCCAGGATCTAGATCTGTGCTGAAGGGAGACACTTAACTGACTAAGCCACCCAGGTGTCCCTTAACTTTTTTTTAAAATAGAGTTTTGTTTTGTTTTCAATCTAGGTGAGCATCAAGCTAGAGCCAGGGTAAAGACTGGGAGTTTCCATCACCACTGTTCACCGCCCCAGAGAGCTGAGGCAGCAGCCCAGAGACTGCATCCTGGTGTCTGCAGGGGCCCAGGGCTCAGAACGGCTGTCTGTCCTGAGAAAGAAAAAGCGGCTGCAGCGTTCAGTCAGGCAGCTTCAAGCCAAGTCCCCTCGCCTCTTATCCTTTTCACCAAGCTGTCTCCCCTGAATTCTGGGGCCGCCCAATTAGTTTCCTGCTTCTGCTGTAACAAATTAGCTCAACGTTAGTGGCTTAAAATAACACACGTTGATTATCTTACACTCTGGGGCTCAGAACTCCAAATTCAGTCTCTCTGCACTAAAGCCCAAGGTGTCCGCAGGGCTGTGCTCCTTCTGGAGGCTGCCCACATTCCGGACATTCTCCCACCCCAATCCTCAACTGAATCACACCCGCAAGACCCTGTGCCATGGGGGAGCCGACGCGCACCCCAAGACCCTTGACTGAATCACACCTGCAAGACCCGGTGCCATGGGGGCTGACGCTCATCCCAAGACCCTTGACTGAATCACACCCACGAGACCCTGTGCCATGGGGGAGCCGACGCGCACCCCAAGACCCTTGACTGAATCACACCCGCAAGACCCGGTGCCATGGGGGCTGACGTGCACCCCAAGACCCTTGACTGAATCACACCCGCAAGACCCTGTGCCACGGGGGAGCCAACGCGCACCCCAAGACCCTTGACTGAATCACACCCGCAAGACCCTGTGCCATGGGGGAGCCGACGTGCACCCCAAGACCCTTGACTGAATCACACCCGCAGGACCCTGTGCCTCGGGGACCGACACACACCCCAAGACCCTCGACTAAATCATACCTGCGAGACCCTGTGCCATAGGGGGGCCAACGCACACACCAAGACCTTTGACTGAATCACACCCACAAGACGCTGTGCCATGGGGGGCCGACGTGCACCCCAAGACCTTCGAATGAATCACACCCCCAAAGACCTTGTGCCATGGGGGACCGAAGCACAAAGGCTCTGGGCACGAGGATGTGGATGGTCGGGGGCCATCTGCAGCCCGCCCCAGTCTGGTGGTGACAGACACAACGGAGGAGTTCAGAGGGATGCAGGCAGTCTCTAGAAGCTGAAAACACCAGGGAAACATGTCCTCCCTCCAAGCCAGAGAAGGGTCCCCAGAGCCGTCTGGGAACAGACTGGGCTTATAAGCCACCAGACTGGTGGCTGCTTGTGCACTGTGCCCGGTCCCCATTCATAACAGAGACCAAGTGATGACAGGGAAAGGCTCCTACTCTTGAAAGAAGGTTCAGCACTCCCCATGCCCTGGAGACAGAGATGCGGTGCACCACGAGAGAGTCGGCCACACGTTGGGGTCAGAAAGCAGACGGAGGCCCTGGGCAGCGCCTTTGTGATCATGGTGGCAGGAGGGAGCCGCAGAAGGCATCCCCTGTGAATCAGTGGTCAGGACAACCGCAGGCCCACTACAGCGAGTTTGCCGTGAAGACCCATGGCTTGGGTCACAGTCTGGACCTGTGATTCACAGCCATATGGGGAGGTCGGGAGTAACAGATGTCAAAAAGCCAATACAGGATTGGCAGTGATTGACTTGTAATTGATCCATTGTCTTAGCATCCCTAGGAAGCTAACTCAACGCTCCTGGGAAGCAGGCTCGCGACAGCTGGACAGTTGGCGTGGATGCGAGCAGAGGTCTGGGAGCACAGAAGGAATCAGGAGACAGGCTGGAGGGGCCAGTGCCAGAGGCCACTTCCCTCTCTGAGCCCAGGGAGACTAAAAGTCACCACAGTCCAGCAGGGGCTATCCAGGCGTGTTGGACACCTGAGCCCACGCTCAAGACAGGCCGCTCAGCATGGACAGGGCAGCCCCCAGGAGGGCAGCGGTGAGGACGACTCTAAGCGGCCTCGCTCAACAGGACAGTCTGTTAGGTTGACAGTGGTCGGGGAATCACACCTGGGGTGACGAGAGCTTTGAGCTCTTATGGCCAGAGGAGAGCAAAACCCCAAACAGAACTGCCTTGGAAAGTCTGCCTGAGTCTCGGCCGCCCCGCTGTGGAGAGCAGAGCCGGGGGAGACGGAGGGGGTGGAAGGCCCCAGGACGTTCTCGAGGTTTTCACAAGTCTCAGCGGTGCGATGCGGAACTCGGCTGCAGCGGGGAGAAAGAATTACGGCTTGTGAATGAGGAAAGCGAGAAGGAGCCCCGGCCCGGGTTCCCCCCGCCTGGGGTGGGAAGTTCAGGATGAATTTCAACTGTGAAGACCAAGGTGATTTAGAAGGTAAAACATTTGCGTTTGTGTCAGATTTCCACACCTTCCCCCTCCAGGTCCCTGCGCCCCTGCTCCCCACACCGCATTGCTCAGCCCACGCCCCCCTGATGACAGCAGGCTTCAGGGGCTCACGTCTGCAGGTTAGAGCCCTCCACAGCCCTCCTGCTCCCCCGGGGCCCACCCGGAGCCTTCCTCAGACCTGATCCTTTGGCCGGGCCACCCGGGGAGGAAACTCCTGCCTGTGGTCTCGCCAGCACCGCGGGGCCAGAGTACACACTACCCCTATTGTACACAAGCCCCCAGCTGGCCAGGGGCCAGATTCACCCCCGTTATGACATATTTTTTAAATCCTACCATTTATGCATTGGGTTTGGTAGCTTTAGGTTGCTGATGTACTTAATTTCACCACTAGGCTGAGTCTGAATGAACTGGAAGGAAAACATACAAATATAAAACAATGCCTGGCCAGTCTCAACACCAAGAGAACAGGTGTTTCCTATCTGCATCTCCCTGGGTCTGCATCTCCCCGCTGGCTATTCTCCGCCTTGGGAGCTAGGTGTGCCCCGAGGCGTTCTCTTTTAAACAGTTTTGTGATAAACACGCGGACCTGGGGCCCAGCTGGACCTCCCCTTGGGACCGTGCTCTCTTGGGTCTTTTAAATAGAGCAGAGTTAGCAGGAAGGCTCATCTGTCACATCAGTCGACGAACGCCGGGGTCAACTATGTGCAACCATCCGGTATTTCAACTCCCACTGCAGATGACTATCTGTGGACAAAGTGAGAGATTTATACCAAACCTCACCCCTCCTTCCTTCCAGAATTGTACTCTAGACTTGCAAACGTGATTTTTAAAAGTAATAATAAAAGGACAGACTAGCTGAATAAAATGATAGGCAGGGAACCCAACATGTTTTGGGAGAACTTGCTTTTCCTTGGGCGCCATATTGCAATGGAGCCTCCCCTCAGGCTAGTGAGAGAAGCTCAACTTTAGGGGCCTCCATGACCCTCCCTTCAGGTCAGAGGCCTGAGCCCACTCCAGCAAGAGGCCCACACAATGGCCTGAGTTCCTAGGGGCAGTGTGCCCCCCTCAGCCACTGGGCTGGCTTCCTGGGCACGTAGCCCACAGAGGCCCACAGCCTCCCATGCTCAGGGCCGGGGGTGAGGGGGAGTCCCAGTGGTCACTTTCTTGAGGTTCTTCAAAAATTTGTGTTTGGTAAACGAAGGTGATGGCACAATGGTATGTGCCACCTCCCCAACCCAGGGACCTGTGCCTGAGGGCTGGGGGCACACGCCAAGTCACAGGGTGGGCCCTGGCTCCTGGGAGAGTCTGCACTTGCACAACATTAAATAGCAAATAAAAAAACACCACGACAGGTCAAAAGAGAAACCACAGGAAAGGCTTTGTTCCTGCTTTTCGAACAAGGGTTCCTGTGTTTTCATTTGGCACCGAAGCCTGCAAATTATACAGCCACCCAAGCTGGTGCCCGGGGTCCTCCCTGGAGGCGGAGGAAATGCACCCTATTGGGGTGGTGACATTGGGGGCCAGAAAAGGGCCTGATGCCTGCCAAAGCGCTGGGAAAGCAAGGCAATTGGCGGGGCGGGGGGGGGGGGGGGTCCTTGATTTTAAAAATAAGGGAAGGAGGCCAGAGAGCACAGTGAGGTCGTCAAGGTGACACCACACCACACTCCCCTCTGCCCCAGGTGGGTTTGAATCAGAGAAGACGGAGAGGGTGTGGTGTGACCCTGAGTGGGGACCACCACCCGGCAGGTCTCCCTACAACAGAGCCGTGACGCCAGGGCCTGTCACTTTGTCAGAGGTGGCAGCTGGGGGGGAGGGGCACCCCCATGCCAGCACCAGGCTGCTCCGTGCACCTCCAGTCTGAGCTCAGCACGTGCAGAAGAGGGGAATTGATTTTTCTTAGCCTTTGGCCTTTCCGCCTGCCAGTGTGGGTTGAGTTTACCAGGGAGAAAAAAATGATCAATAACTTCCGATAGCCTCAACCTACTTGGGCGGCCCACGTACACTCTTCTGAGTATTTTCAATTCTCCTGGCCCCCTGAAAAAAAAAATTGCTTAGTATGAAACTATAAATGAGATCAATATAAAGATATTTTTAAAGCTTATTTTGCTCCAATGGGGACCCCAGTGAATACATCTATCTGTTAAATGCATACAGCCCCAGAATGTTTCATTAAGCATCGGAGCCCTCTAAATTCCTCGTCAGGCCCGGCCCTGTGAAAAGAACAGAATTTAAGAGCCGCGAGAACGTCCACTTGGCGGGGCCGGCCCCACCGCCTGTCACAGGGCCCTTTGTAGGGCTGAATATATTTTGGCTTGGGGCAGAGAAAATGCATTTGCCAAAAGGGTTATTATTACCTTAGCAGTGATTCATTTAAGCGGTTTCCCGGGAGTGCTGTTTTATTATGATTTCTCAGCTCTCGGCTTGGTTCCTGCCCCTGCGGGGGGACCAGGCGGGTCAGAGCACAGACGGCCCATTCAGCCCGCCCTCGGGGCTCCAGCCATGGCCTCTATCTGCCGCCCGCCCCAGGTGAGCTGCCCCACTGAGGTCCATGGGGGCCTGGGCTTGGGTGCTGTCCACGTCCAGGGAAGGAAAGTAAGGCCATCGCCATTCCTGGTTCCCAGGACTCGTCTGTGTCCTGGCCGTGCTAGCTGCCCCAGCTGGCAGGTATGTTCTGTCCTCGCTCTGACCTTCATTATGCCGAAGGAAGACCGAGACAAAGCAGTGAGAAAAGAAACCGAACTTGCTGGTAAGGTCTGCAAGGGAGGCAGGCTTTCCAGAACGGCTCACCAACACAGACAGGACCGGAATGGAGACAGAACGGGACGTTACCCAAGCTCCCGAGTTTGCAGTGAGTCTCTTCCTGGGTTTGGTCAGAAAGCAGCACCTTGTGATGTGATCTGCATGGACGAACAGTCACAGCAGATGCTGGGAAACATGCCAGCATCGCAGGAGTTGGTGGAGTTGGGAGTCGGGGACATCCAGGAAGAGTCCAGGTGTCCTCACGGTGTCCTCGCTGGGGGAAGCAGGCTCCCTGACATGCAGCCATCAGCCCAACCCGCCTTCCTGACTTCTAACCAGCCTTCCTCTCCTCCCCGCAGGAGGGAAGGGACAGCCATTCTCTTCCTGTCACATGCTGACCAGAGCCCCAGAGGAAGCCCCAGAGCCCTCATCCAGGAGCCCCAGCCTGATGGGAAAGGGCTCTCCAAGGAGCTGTGGGCTCGAGTCGCCGAGGTGGCTCCCTCTTGTGTTCAACCCCCCTCCCCAGAGACTGAGGGCATGTCTGAGGAAATGCGATTTGATTGGGTCGCTGAACAGCCCAGGAAGGGGGATGGGGTGCTCCCAATCAGAGGCAATCCCCCGCAACCCCAGCACTCACCTTCCTTTCCATAGAGAATCTGCCCAAGAGACCCTCCCTCCCTTCGTGGGGACCCGACCCTCCCAAGGAGCCAGCCAAGCGCCAAGCTCCCTGCCTATCCCCATTTCACCTCCCAGACCTGCGCCCCCCGGACAGTGGCCACTGGACACAGGAGGCCACTGAGGTGTGCCGTTCGTGTCAAATACACACTGGTGTCAAAAACTCTGTACGAAACAAGGACACGCACTGTCTCACTGATGATTTTTATATAGTTTACAGGTTGAAATAATGTTTTAAAGAGAGTATATTAAAAAATATATTAAAATGACTGTCACCTGTTTCTTCTTCCTATTTTAACGTGGCATAGACACGGTGTTCAATTTTGTAGCCACATGTTAAAAAGGAATAAGAAACAAGCCTCTCCGTATCTCAGGGCTGGGGAACTGACTAGATCAAGAAGACTTGTCTCATTTGATGGTCCTCCCTGGGAAGCTCAGGCCACCCCAGGAATGAGATTCATAAGTGGAGGAGGCTGTTTCAAGTCACCAGCCAGGAGGTTCTGGCCCCTTCCATCTAGACAGCGGCCACCTCCCACACAGAACAGACAGTTCTGGCCCTGTGAGTTCCCACCCCCTCCCTTTGCAGCAGCAGAAGGCAATTCTTAAAACACATCTGAAGTGAATCTAAGCAATCCAAAGACATTCTATGCCCAAGAAAAAGGTTCTCTTCGACTTTCAGTCTGAGTCCCGGTGAAAAGAACAAGGTCTGAGCTGATGCCCAAAGCAAGTGCCCTTTTGAGGTGTTGCCACAGGACCCAGCCCTTCAGTTAGGATGATCAGGAAACTGAAGTTCTGGAAAGGTGACTGACATTCCCCAAGTGACACAGCTGAGGTTCAGGGTGCCTCACCTTTTTCCCCTAGTTTATTAGGTTTTTTAAGCTATGTGGGGGCAAAGAAAGATGGAAGAAAATGGGATATAATCCTAACCTGCTTTTGTTCCTCTTGGAGAAGGAGACGGAGAACGGGAAGGAAGAAGACATCCTTCGGTGCAAAATAAAACCTAGATCTTTAATGTATACAGATGTGGGGGCCTGGGGGTGTACCTCCAGCCACACAATTTGCCGATTTTGAAAGAAGTGGTACGACAAGAAATGGGGAGGCAAAGGATGTGTGCAGTGCAGGAGTGAGACCAGTGTTCACTGGAACAGCCCAGTCCCAGCAGGTGCTCACCTGGGCCATTTACATAACACACCTAGTCTCTGCTTCCCTTCGGCCACCAAGCTATGAACAGCCCCATGTGTGCACAATAAGGGAGCAAGTAGGTGTTTTCCCAGCAAGATATCACCAGAGCGTGTGATGAGACACACAATCTGAGAGTCAGCACTCTGAGCACACGGGAGGGAGGGAGGGAAGGGGGGAGGGAGAGAGCGAGGACAGGCATCCAAGGACCCAAACTATACTGTTGACTCCTAGGACCAAATGGCACCAACTGCCCTTGTGACCACGGTGACAACAAGAGGAAGACAGAAATCCTTCTCTTCACTGGAATCCATAAGGCGCAGCTCAGCTCTGAGACACTGGAGGTGACGTTGCTGGAGCACGGAGAAGGCAGGGGGCTGGGGGGGGGGGCACAACAGGGGCTTGCTGCCTCCCCCTTCCATCTTCAGACCCATGGACTCTCCCTCAGGGGCTGCCCAGAAAAGAAGAACCAGAGAAAGGACTACAGTCGTTTTCAGCCTCCTTTCAAATCTGGAAACCCCATCCGTGCTCTCCTTTCTGAAGGAGGAAACAGTTGGGGCTAGCAGAGACCGCCCGCACGCTCCCCCTCTGTTGCTTTCCTGATCTGCTGGAACACTTAAGCAGACCTTTTGGGAAGGACTTCTGGTACAAAAAGTAATCACTGGTGCAGCTAAAAGCTGGAGAGAAATAAGAACAGGGAAGCAAAGTCCAAGGTCTCAGTTATTAATTTTATGAACTACACGGGGTTGCGGTCTCTCTGCAGCAAACTTCCTTTGTCATGGATGAATGTAAACATACAAAATTTCATTGGCAATTCTGGTCAAAATGTTTAAATAGAAAAATTTATGAGCAAAAGAGTGATTTTATTATTCAGTTCTGTTGCAACCAGCCCCTTGAGTTTTTGCTCAGATTTATTTCAGCTTAAAGGCAGTTTTCTGTTCATTCTCTAATGCCTTCAACCCAATTAACACGTAACAGTTGATCAAACACTCTTGCATTTTATTTTTTCTGATTGTAAAAGAAACTCATGTTCTTTCTGCTTCTGGGAAGATGAAGTAGACCTGTTTTTTCCCTCTTTTCCCCACTAAGAATAGCTGAAAACTCTGGACATTGTATGCAAAACAAACACAAAACCCCCTGAAAGGTGGTAGACCAGGTAGGGTTCCAGGGACTCTAGGAAGACACATTGGTGGGGGAGGTTTCCTGGCTTTGCTCTTGTCTAGTATATTCCAGACTCAGAGATCAAGGAAGCTGCAACCCCGAAAGGTCAATAGGCAAAGACCCAAAAAGCCCTAACAAAAGCCTGCTCCCTCTAGCCAGAGGATCAGGAAAGAGGCCACCTGGCTGGGCAGAAAGTTATTAGACAATCACTTTTACTCTAGCCAAACACGATGGAGAAAGCCGTGGCCCCTCCTCAGGCATAAGAGCAAGGGCAAGTGGAGCCCAGACCTCTACTTCCACCCTCCCCTGCCAGCAAAGTATTGCAGGCTTCAGGCCAAAATCACTCATCACACCAAGAACCAGGCAGATCTCAAACTGAGTGAAAAAAGACAACCAAGAGATGTTGACAGCAAAGTGGCAGAGGCATTAGAATTATCTGGCAGAGATTCTAAAGCAGCCATAACAAAAACGCTTCCACAAGCAATTACAAACATGATTGCAACAAATGAAAAAATTGAAAGCCTCAGCAAAGAAATCGAATATATTCTAAATGGAAATCTAAGAACTAAAAAGTTTGATAGAAGGCTCAGTGGATAAGCTCAACAGCAGAATGGACGGGGCAAAGGAAAGACAAGATAAACTAGGAGACAAAGCAGCAGGCATTGTCCAAACTGAGCACAAAGAGAAAATGTTCTGGGAAGAGACACTACAGAGTCCCCAGGACCTACAAAAAAAGTCAAATGTCCATGTCATCAGAGTCCTGGAAGGATAGGAGAAAGAAGGAGGGGCTGAAAAACATTCAGAAATATAGTGGCTGGTAATTTCACCGATCTGACAAGACACAAACCTACAGATTCAAGAAGCCGAGCAGGCTCCAAACAGGACAAACCCAAAGAAATCTGTGGACACATAACTAAGGTCTAAAAGTAAGACAAGGAAAAGATCCTAAAGCAGCTGGAGAAAAACAACATTGTATTCCAAGAGAAAGAACAATGCAAATGGCTATGGATTTCTCACAAGAAATCAGAGTCCAGAAGGATGCAGCACGATTGTTCACATGCTGAAGAGAACAGTCTGCCCAGAATTGCTGCCCTGGGTAGGAATGAGGGGGAAAAACGAGATATCCTCAGATGAAGGAAGACTACTAAGAGAATCTGTCACCAGCAGACGTGTCCTAAAGAATGCCTCGTGGAGGTTTTCAGAGCAGAAAGCAAACAGTAGAAGAAGGAACTTGGGACATCAGTAAGGAAGAAAAACACACATTAAGAAAAAGACACAGAGAATGACCATAGGCTTTCCTTCTCCTCCTGAGATTTTGAGATTATGTTTGACGTTTATAATTATAACACTGTGTGAGGTGGTTCTCAATAGATTTAGAGTAAATATTTAAAAGGATGATATCATCGATTGGGTACAGTAAAGGGACATAAAGAGAGGTAAGATTTCTATACTTAACTCCATTCACCAGAAAGGGACCCCATTAACCCCATCTGAAACATTGCCTCTAGGGTGACAGTGCCCCCCACCAGGCTGAACTAAGGGTGAACGTCTGCACCTGAGGGGTTCCTTGGTCCCTGTCCACCAGGGGAGTCTGCTGGGCTGACTCCCCTTTCCTGGCAGAGGGCTATCCTTTCCACCACCTCTTGAAACCAGAAGGGAAGCCATATGCCTCTTGCTGAAAGTCACCTGAAAAGATTGGCCGTGAGTTGAAACTGCTTTCTGCTCTGAAGGGCTAGGGCTGTTAGGGAATGACTAGGGAACCATGCAAAGGAGGTTTGGGCTCCCATCATCAACACTACCTGTATGAGTCTTATATTAACCTATCACTACTAGCAATTGCCATCTGGACTCATCAGAGCTGTCCCAGCACTGTACATTCGCAGACCCCTAAGCTGAGGCCATCGTAGAGGAACAGGGCAAAGCCAGATGGAGTCTACCCTATGCAGGTGCTGCCAATGTGGACAGGTAATCCAAAGGAAGAAAAAGAATGGGAGAATGAACAAGAATGGGAGAATGAACAAGAATGGGAGAATGTCCCACCGTCAAGAGGAGGAAGGATGATATGTGGGGAACAGGTGTCTTAAAGGGATTCCAAAGTAATCATGGGAGGGGAGGTCCCAGAGCATGGGTAGCTAGAGGGCATGGGGCTCCCCCTTGTGGGGAAGAGAGAAGGTACAGGCCCCCCAACCACCAGCCAACTTGTGTGCAAAACAAGAGCACCAGCTTGCCCTCAGAGAGGCAATTTCCAAACCCCCACTCTTCCCCGTGGAACCAGCTTCAAAAACTTTGGGATTCAGGTAGCAAATAGGGACCAGGTGAACAAAACACACCTGCACTTGTAGAGGTAAGGGGCAAGACGGCTAAATCCAGACAAGACCAATGACAGGTTCTGAAGACACGATTTCAGAGACAGAGAGCCGGAAGGCAAGTGCAAAGTGGAAAGACTCAAACTGTCCCAGGGTCAGTGGCTCGTTCATGCCAACAGTGTGCTTAGTGGTGAACACCTGTCTTTGTTCCGGGGGCTGGGGTCACACGGGCACTGCATGCCTCCATGAGCAACCCCAATAAAAGCCTCAGCAAGTTTTCCTCTGTTGGCAGCACTCTATGCGTGCTATCACGCATCCTTGCTGAGATTATGTGTGTCTATGTGACCACCGGGAAAGCCACAAGAAGCCTGTGCCTGCTTTCTCCTGGACTGCCCCCCCCAAGGCGCCTGCTCCCCCAGCATCATGAAGACAAGCTCCACGGGGCCTGAAGAAGGTGCAGAACTCTGGGCTCCAAAGGCTCTCTGAGCATCTTGAGTTGGGTGGGGAGGGGTGCCGGGAGGGTCAGGATGGAAGGGCCTCGAGCTTTTTGTGCCCTTCCTAGCATGGGGTTACCCTCTGGCCAAGTTCTCCAGCAGCACCTGCCTGCCCTTTAGAGAGAAATGGAGAAGCACGCAGACGTCCTCCCCGAGACCTGGCTGTCTGTGCCCGGGGCAGCCAGCCGCAGGTGGGGCTCTGTCCACAGCGACAGTGGTGCATATTCCAGGCCCCGCCACTCGCGTCGAGGGGCTGCCCTGTGCCTGGCAGGCTGTGGAGCAGCATCTCTGCTCCCTATGCTCTGGTGGCCAGCCCCTCGGCTGTAGTACCTAGAAATGCATCCAGCCACGGCCACTTGTCCCAAGGGGGCAGGACCACTGCTCTGGAAGCCACTTCAGTCACGTTCAGGATTTGGTGTGCAGCTACTTTCTTCCAAACTACTTCTGTTTTCTTTATAAAACACACACACATACAAGCATATGCACACGCACACACACGCATCCCACAGAAAGCCACCAACCAGGAGATACAAATGAATAGATACCTCGGAACAGGGGCCACACAAGTCAGGTGGCCAGGAACCCATGTGACAGCCACAAGGCCATGGCCTTCCACCTTTCTGGCCACGTGTTGTGAGGACAGGGCTCAAGACGGATTCCAGGCCGGTCTCAGCAGATCGTCCGGCTTTCCGGGAGCTACCCGGGCTGCAGGGAGCCCACCAGCCTCTGCCCAGAGACAGCAGCTTGGAGAGCCTGACCACATGATGTCGCTGTCATCTGGGTCCCATGAGACATCACGCTCTTCAGATCTCCAGCGACAGCAGGAGGGGGTTGAGAATATGGAGAACTTCACTCAAGGCAAGGCATCGGGCAGTGGGGACGCAGTGGAGGGTCCTAAAAACCCCTCTGAGCCGCCCAACCAGAGTCCTCGCCAAAGCTCGTGGTCAAAGTCTTTGAAGAACGGTTTCATTCCTTCGTGATTCACACCCCTCCTGGCTCCACAGAGAGCAGAGGCACAGAAACAAAAACGAGTCATCGGAATCAGAGGGAACATTCCAGGGCCCCAGCACCAACACAACCCCACGGCTGGATCAGCCCCTGAAAGGGGGTCACGCCATTCACAGGGGCGGCAACCCTGGGACAGAGGAATTCCTCATTTCAAAGTCCTTCTGTAAAATGCTGCTGGCAGCTGGTGCGTTTTTCCTTTGAGAGGAACCAGAACAGTTCTAAACGTTGCCCCTGGGGGACAGGCCCTGCCAAGGGGGGGGTCAGCACAAGTGGAAATTGGGATTCTCCTGCAAGCGGTTAGGAACGGCGCTAGGGCGCCAGGGTGAGGGCCGACTGCAGTGAGGCTGCGGCAGGAGCCATGTGGGCTGAGGTCACTCACCCTCCACTCGGGGACTTTCTGGGGAAGGGAGGGAGCACACGGGAAGGAGAGGAAGTTTGTCAAGACTGATGATTACCAGAACACAATGAAGCGCTCAAACTGTGATCAAAGGGCGGCCTCTCCTGCTTTGGAATAATTCTCAACACTCTGTAAGAACATGGATTCCACCTCGGGCCTCAGGCCACGTAGGCCAAAGGTGAGGCTAATTAAAACAACTTATGGAACGTGAGGATGGAGGCAAGAGGCGGAGTTGCAGCTGGAGGAAGAAGGCACCTAAGCCAGCCCCGCACCCCAAGCAGCACCTGGGGAGCCAGGGCCCTGTGAAACCTGATTCAGACCAGGGCCAGGATGCTCTCATTAAACTTGAACCTTAAACCATGCCCTTTCATCCCGCTGGGCCTTTGCACAGGCCGCCATTTGTCCACCCACCCCCATCCTTAATCTACTAGATTGTTCTGGAAAAATCCCCTCCTTGCAAGATTCCCCAGACCCTAGGACATCACCACGTAAGCCAGATCCCTCCTCTGGGGCCCACATGACAGCCAGCAAGCCACTTTTCCCATTTTTTTTTTCCCCTTGGGTCACTGGGCTGAAGGTCCCAGGAGGGCAGGGCCGGGTCATCCTATTGGCTGGGCACCAAGAGCAGGGGCTATCCCTTGACTGGGCCTCCAGAAATGCTTGTGGAATTGAGTCTGTGTCCTGGGGCTGCTGACACAAAGAACCACAGACTCGGGGGCTGAACACAGCAGAGATGGACTCTCTCACAGCTCAGGAGGCCCAAAGTCCAAGATGGAGGCACGGGCGGAGTTGGTTCCTTCTGGAGCCTGTGAGGGAGACTCTCTGGCAGGCCTCCCTCTGGCCCGCAACGGCTCCAGCAACCCTTGGCACTCCTTGAGGCTGCATGAGGCCAACTTCTGCCTCCCTCTTCACGTGGCCTCATTCTCTCTGGGTCTCTTCCAAGTCTCCATGTCCAAACCTCCCTCTCCTTCCTCTCTTAAGGA
This sequence comes from Mustela erminea, assembly GCF_009829155.1. Taxonomy (NCBI): domain Eukaryota; kingdom Metazoa; phylum Chordata; class Mammalia; order Carnivora; family Mustelidae; genus Mustela; species Mustela erminea. Next base: position 44,441,278 of record NC_045621.1, on the reverse strand, counting down.
TACCGGTCATTGGATTTAGGGCCACTCTTCTTCCAGTATGATCTCATCTTGACTTGTTTATATCTGCAAAGACCTCACGTCCAATGAAGGCCAACATCCACGGGTAGTAGGGGTTAGGACAGGACACAATTCACTGCACTGAGGCAATGCCTGAGGGAAGGTCAGGCCCAGCCCCAGAAGCAGTATCCTTAAGCATCCCATCTCCCTCTCCTTTCCTAGGCCTTTGGTGGTGAGCACTTCCTGCCCTTGGAAAGGTGACCATAGGACACCAGGTGGCCAGCAGTGCTGCCCAGTGAGGGAACAGTCCAGTCTCCACACCTGAAATCCCAAACTGGAAGTGAGTCCTCAGTCACTAATCATAACCATATCCCAAACACACACACCAAACCACAGTTGTGGGAACACAGGCATGGGGGGTAAATGTGTGAGTGTGGTGTGTGTGAGACATGAGGTCCATATGTGATACGGGTGTGGGTGTGTGTGGACAGCTGAAGGTCTGCCTTATTCTGCTTACCTTGAGAGATTTCATGGACTTGATGTGCTTCATTAGATAAAAAAAAAATGTTTCCAAGAAACCAGGAAAGTTTCCCCAATGGGGCAGGGAGGTGGGAGAAATGATGTTTTTCCAGCTGCAGTCAGTAGTAAATGGTGGCTGTATTAGTCAGCTCAGGATGCTATAACAAAGGGCCATGGGGGCAGGGGGCTTCAACAATGGAAATTTACTTCCTCACAGTCCTAGCCACCAGAAGTCCAAGATCAAGGGTCATTAGGGTTAGCTGCTGGTGAGGTCTCTTCCTGGCTTGTAGACAGCCACCTTCTTGCTGTGGGCTCACACGGCCTGTCCCCTGTGCATTCATAGAAAGCGGGAGATCTCTCCTGCCTCCTCCTCTTATCATAAGGATATCAGTGAGATTAGATCAGCGTGCCATCCTTATGACCTATTTTAGCCTCAGTGACATCCTTAGAAGCACTAGCTGCAAATATTGGGGGTTTAGGGTTTCAACATACGAATTCTGAGGAACGTGATTCGGTCCATAATAAGACGTAATTTGAGGAGATATGAGTGCCAACACTTCTCTTTGAAAGAGCGTAAAGCACCGAGGAGAAAGGACACCTGAACAGTGCTGAAAGAATGTGGGACAAGGTGCATCCTCACCTAGGAGGCTGAGGCGTGAGGCAGGAAGTGTGACTGGCTTGGGAGGGGCTCCAGGAATACCTAGTGAGGCCACAGAATTGGGACCCCTGGATCCACACCTGCTAGAAACACAAGGAGTTTCCCTGGCTCCCTAAAGGGACCCGATGTTCCTGTGAGGGATGTGAAGAGTGAATGTCTGAGAGGAAAGAAGCACCCCAGTCGCCCTCACAGGATTCCTGGTGACTTTGGTACCATGTGCTGAGGGACTGAAGGAGGGGTTCCCAGGAGACCACACACAGATTCACAGAAGCCCAGAGCCAAGGGGACTCCAGGCAAGGCATGGTGATTAGGGGACCTAATTATGATGATCCCATAGTAAGCAAACGCATTCATGCAGCACATGTGAGAGATGGTCAGAAGGGCATGGGTTCTAGCAGGAAGTCATACCAGATATGAGCTGTCCACCCATTTTCTTGGGCTTTCCTCAAACATTCCCTGGGGGCCAGGTCCATAGCAGCCTCCAGATCCTCCAGACTGTTCTTCATGCCACCCTGGAATATGCAAAGTTCAGAGGACTCCCAGGAAGCCACCTGAGTTTGGGGGAGGCTTACTTTCCCTCATGGATGTACAAAGACAATAACGAGGGTTCCTTCCCCTATGCTGCCTTTCCCTAGAAGATGCTGTGTGTGGCTCAGACCAGGCTCTGTGTCTCAGGGGCGCCACACCCTTGCCGAGCCCCCACCTCCTCACCTGTGGGTTGGTACTTCTCTCAGGAAAGATGGGAGAACGGTACTCAGCTCATGAAATCATTGTGCCAACCACCAATACTGGCCAAGAAAAACCCATGATTCACCCACAGTGCTGCCCTTTGCATTTGAAGAGGGGATCCCAAAGCAGCCAACCAGCAGAGGGCACCCCTTCAGGCCCCACTTCTCTGTTCAACTGGGGTTGGTGTCTCCAGCTCTGCTTCTCAGCACCTCTGCTCAAAGGAGGTGGTGATGGCCCCATTCACTGTACATGGAGCAGGCTAATTTGCTGCTGGGACTTTTCAGTCACTTAGAGTGAAAATAATTGCATCCACATGGCATTTGTTTATAGAGAATTTCACTCATGTTTCACTGAGTACCTTCCTTTTAACTTGGTGACTGAACCACCACCCACCAGGTTCCCCTTCTTCGATTACTGCTGTTTCCTGTTCCCTGAGCAGTTTGGGTTCTATTAAATGGTGTCAGGTACACTGCAAGAGGGCCTCAAGTGCTGAGTAAAGGTTAGAGATGGCCTACCACACAGTAACTATACAAACTCCTGCAACCACTTTAGCCCTCTGAGCCTCAGTGTCCCCCATCTGTAAAGTTGCAACAATAACTTTGCTAACTATTTCATGGGACAATTACGAAAATCAAATTTAAAAATCATATGACAAAATGCAAATCGCTCCTGATATAAGTAGTCTGGAATTATTCCACCAATCTGCTCTAGTGTGACAGAATGGCTTGCACCAGACCAAACTCCCTGCCAGAAAGAACAAGAAAAGCTGGATAAAACACAAAGATCCCAGGGAGAAGAAAACTGACTGATATGAGTCTGACACTGAGTGCTGCTCCCACCCTCTGGGTATTTGGAAATTCCTAAGTAGCATGGATGTGAGAGGATTAGAAGCCCAGCAGAAAGTGGCTCTGAGTAAGAGAAGCAGAGTTCCTATCCGCAGAAGCAGATTCTCAACAATTTCACAGGTCTACGAGGGGAAAAAAAAAAAGAAAAACATCTATAGTCCAAGGTACCAATTCAGCCAAAATGGGAGGACCTTAAGAGACATGCATAGAAGAGAACACATAGAAGGGAGCCCAACACTCTTCACCACTTGTCTCCTCGGAGTGATTGCTTTTGCACAAACAGCAGCCCATGAGCTGACAGGCCCTGGAGAAAACAAAAGTCAAGAGTCTGAAAAGCCAAGCAGAACTTCAGGCACTGTCACTATTGAGTAATTGTAGTTCAGGGTACATCGAGAAGCATACCCATGAGCAAAGATGATCCAGGAATTGATTTGGCCTGACAAAGACCAAAAACCACCTCAAATCAGTTCACTACCTGATTAAATTCAATCAGTCTGCCCCAAATCTAACTGCCTATCATAAGCAAAAGTAAGCATTCTCTAAAGGAAGACAGTATCATTCAGAACTCCATCAGTTTATGATACAATGCCCAACATTCAATCAAAAATTACCATACACATTGGACTTAGGATCAAGAGAAAAAGTCACAAGAGAATAATAGTGTAGAAACAATTCAAATATCCATTAACAGTAGAATAAACAAATAAGATGTAGTATAGTCATATAATGTATTTCTACATGATAATAAAAAACTACTGCTAAACAAGAAAACATGGGTGAATTCAGACATAATGGTGAGTAAACAACTCAGGGATAAAGGAATACATACTAAGGAATCCATTTATGGGCAATTCAAAAATAGACAAAACTAATCCATAGTGATAGAGGTAAAAAAAAAAATGGTAGCCTTTAAGGAAAAAATCATATGTAAGGAACATGAGTGAGACTCTGGGGTGCTGGGAAGATAAAATATCCTAATAGAGGTGATTATTCAGATCTGAATATTGGTAAATGATGATATAGAAATAGAGGTTGAGACAGATAGAGGTGTGTGTGTGCATGTGTGTGTAACAATTCATCAGGCTAACCTCAGGATTTGTGCACTTTATCATGTACAAACTACACCTCATTGAAGATTTTATTTATTTATTTATTTGAGAGAGAGAGAGAGAGCATAAGCAGATGGAGTGGCAGGCAGAGGGAATGGGAGAGACAGGTTCCCCACTGAGCAGAGAGTCCAACATGGGGCTTGATCCCAGGACCCTGGGATCATGACCTGAGTCAAAAGCAGCTGCCTAACTGACTGAGCCACCCAGGTGCCCCTAAATTGTAACTTATTGAAAAAAGAAAAGAGCGAAATACTATTTCAAAAAAAAAAAAATAGAACTCAACACATGACTTTATAAGCAGATTATACATAGCTGAAGAGAGAATTAAAGAACTAGAAGATAAGTCAGTAGAAAATTAAATACAGATAAGAAAAATACAGATGGAAATACAGGAAATCATTTTTAGGGAAATCTGGGACAAGGAACACTTAATATGTAAACAAAGAAAAAATTACAAGGCGGTAGGTAGATTTGAGCCCAAATATATCAGCAATTATAATAAATGTAATTTTGTTAAATATACAAATTAAAAGACAAACTATAAGATTAGATAAAAATACAAAGTTCAACTTGATGAAGTTTAAAACTTAAAGAGACATATCTTAAATATAAGGATTCAGAGATTGTGAAAGTAAAAGGAGTATTCAAAAAGATATACTATGCAAACATTAATGAAAGGAAAACCAGTGAAGTTTACTAATATCAAATTAAACTCAAAGCAAGAAGCATAAATAAAGAGATCCTTCATAATAAAAGGGTCAGGAAGTATTGACAATTCCAAATATATATGTACCTAATAATACAGGCTTTAAATATATAAAGCAAATTGAGATGCCTCGGTGGTTCAGTCAGTTAATATATCCAACTCTTGGTTTTGGCTCAATGTGATCTCAGGGTCATGAGATCCAGCTCCAAGTCAGGCTCTGTGCTCAGCAGAGAGTCTACTCCTCTCTCTCACTCTCTCTCTCTCCTCCCTTACTCTGCCCCTCCCCCTTCATACTTTCATTCTCTAAAAATAAATTAATTAAAATATATATAACATATATACAAAGCAAATAATTACACAAATAGATGAATCCACAACCAAAATTAAATACTTTAATAAATATCTATTCAAAGTGGACAAAATAAGCAGACAAAAATATCAGTAAATACACAAAAGAATTGAGCAATAATTTTAAATAAACACATTGTATTCTCTATTTTCCCCCTATAGTGGAAAATTGTGGAAAAAAATTAAAACACTTTAAAAAAATAATGAAATTAGAGATATTTTGAAATGAATGAAAATGAAAGTAGAAATATCAAAATTTAAGAGATTAAAGTCAAAGGCATGCTCAAAGGAAAAATTTTTAAGTTTATATACACATAAAAGAAAAAGAAAAGAGGCTAAAAATCAATCAAAAAAGTCAACATTTCAAGAAATTTAAAAATAAGAATAAGTTAAACCCAAAGAAGAAAGCAACAAAGCTTAAATTCTTATCTAGAAGCAACTTGTGAATGTGGCTGTCTAATAAAGTGAACCCCAGTGAGATTCACACATGAGCCACACTACAGAAAGAATTCCACCAGTGAAGACACAGACTTAAGGGGATAGAGACAGAACTAAATTAAAGGAACTGATTTGATCCCCAAATTCCACTAACAAGAATAAGACTATGAAAACGACTCTACTGCAGATATGCACCATCTTTCTTACAAAAAGGATGACTCAGAGGGTGGAGCCAAGAGGCCAAAGGACAGAGCCAAGCACTCTGGAGAATCATTTCTGGGTCTGAAGAATTAATCAAGAAACCTCCAACAGTGGCCCAGTTGGATGAGAGAACTGTTATGGACCAGCAACTTGTTTGCACCTCCTATTTCCCCCTCTTTAAAGAGGGGTCTCTGTAGTGACTTTTTGACATGCTGGTCACACCACCGTGTGTTAGGTGTCAGGAGCAGATAACTCAGCTCTAGTTTCGTGGATCTGAAGATGGAGAGGAATGATACCCGAGGAGCTGTCCTTCCAGAACTTGGAATCTACAGAGCATTGTGGCGAGCACGGCACGCTTGGAGAAGTCTGACCCATGCAGAGAAAGAAAAGGATCTGGTGGGTACAGCTGCGAGGAAATGAGAGGTTGAGAAGAGTTGGCAGGCATGGTGTTTATGACCTTCAGTGAAGGGTCAGGGAAGTTTACTCTCACGCTCAATGACAGAACTGGAAAGCCACGTAGGGTCAGTGTAGACATAGGAAAAGGTGAAAATGGGGCCAGATCTCAACCCTGAATCTAAAATTGTACATCCAACTAGACCTGTTCCACATTTTTCACAAGGATGTCTCCAAGATACCTCAGATTGAACATTTCCAAGACCAAACCTGGTCTAGTAGCTTCCACGTGAGTGAATGACAAGACTCCGTCCAGTTGCATGAGGTAGAATTCAAGGCCCAGACCTTGATCCCTTCCCCTTCCTTACCACTCACCATCTGATCAGTCACCAAGACCAGAAGATCTGACTCCTTAAGCAATTCTAGTGTCAGCCCACTTTTCTCCATTCCCCTCTCCTGCGCCACCAACCCCCACCACAATCCAAGTTGCAGAATCCACACTGGCCTCAGGAAATGGGCAAATCATTGGCCCCACCCCTAGACATCAAGACTGGCTCTTGTGGCCAATACACTCTTTTCAAAATACAAGTGCTTTTGTGACTTTCCCTAATTAAACCATTAGGTGGCTTTCCAAGGCTCCTGGAATGAGGACCAGAGAGCTTACCTGGCCCAGGGGACACTCCACAGTCTCCACCTGCTGCCCCCACCAACTCCCTTGTTGCTCTCTCCCTCCAGCCTCGCTGGCCTGCCTGCTCTCCGTCCCTGGGGTTGCTGGGCACCCTACCACTGTGGGCCTCTGCACAAGATCTCCCCTCCCTCTACCCTCAAACCTGGCCCTTCTCCTAGGAAACTCCTAGATTTGGGCTGGGGGTTTCTCCCTAGAAGCCCTCCCCCTCCCTTAATACAGGCCCCACTAAACAGTACTCCTTTACTTGGCATCCCCTGCTTGGGTTCATTTAACCTTTGAAATAAGCCTAAGCAGTAGAGGACATTCTCGGTCTCCCCTTATACATGAAGAGACATGGGCCCAGAGGAGTGAAGAAAAATGCCAAGGTCACAGAGTTGGGGACACTGAAGGAATGGGAGGCTCAGGATATATCTGATGAACAGAACGGGGAGAAAAACTATCAGTAAAGTACTTCTCACTTAGAAAATGATGCTACTAAGAACAGGTAGAGAAGTAAAATGCTGTGATTGTGGCTTCCTTACTTGTAAACTCCTTCTCCCCCACAGATTCTCTTTCTCTCTTCTCCCTCGCTTGTTTCCTCCTTCCCTGCATTCAGTAGCTAACCTGTCTCTCGTTTAATAATTCCCAAGGAAGCTGCCTGAACAGTCTTTCCCACAGATTTGAAAATTCCCTGCAATAAAAACGTCAAGGGTGAAAGAAGACAATGCATTTTTTCGGCCCTACATCAGGCCAAATTACACAATAAAGGACCAACGACTGAACAAAAAAAAACTCAGGATGAGGGCCACATTTAACTTGCTGGAACCCCAGCAAGTGTGAGGGACAGCTGAAGTCGTCATTCTCCAATGCTTTTGTACATGGGGTACAATCTGCTCAGCCCCTCCCTCTCTTCCCCAGGCTCCTGCCCAGCCAAGGCAGATACAAACCCTGGAAAGACTCTGATCAATTCCCACAATGGTGACTGCTGACAAAAATGTCCTTCTTGCTAGAAGTGAAAATTTGCGTTATGCCTCCTTGGGTTCCCTCCACTGGAAGCCCTGGGGGCCCAATGTCCCTAGGGCTCTGAAAGCTGTCCCTTCCCTATCTCTGCACTGGGTCCAATGCACCTGCTTGGCTGAATGCATGACTGTGACCGTACACGAGCCGAATGGACGAGTTCGGCCAGGCTGACAGCATGGCCACACTTGGATCCGGGAGGCACCGGGCCCATCCCTGCACCGATGGAGATGGTGCGTCCAGATGTCTCACAGTCCGGGCAGAGAAGGGACAAGGCCTTTCTCAGCACTGTCTCGTTCATCAGGCAGCCCATTCATGCTTCCCAGCTTTTTTTTTTTTTTTAACCTTTTTAAACTTTCTTATCTAGGTGAAAGGACTCAAAGACTCCTGCCCCCAGAGTAGCTGAAAATCTTGCTCTGTCCAAATACCAATTTGCACCTTGTTGTTCTATGAGTGACCAGCACTTTCTATCTTGGACTTATCAGAAGTCAGTGCAGGGTCCCCCGAGAAGCTCGGAACACCAGGCACCAGCTCTGGGTCTCTGGAAATGCCTCAGGAACACTGTCTCTTCTGACCTGTCCAGGACAAGGTCAAGGCCCAACCCAAAGAATGAGGTGCAAGCCCTCCCCAGAGTCCCCATCCCCAAAATGACCCACAATAGGCCAGCATCTGAGCTGGATGACTTGTAAAGTTGATTTTTATTTGAAGGGTTTGGGGAGGGAAATGTTTATTTTTTCTAGAGTCAAACCAGACGTGGATGGTGACATTCTGATATGCTGACCCCCAAGGTGGCAGGCACTTGGTCCCACTGTTCTCATTACACTGGATCTGAACTTACACACACTCCCCATGCTTAATCAGCAGGTCAATCCAATCTCTCCACCCCTCTGAGGCCTCCTTAATTTTGACTTTGCCATCACAGACAAGAAGGGGAAATGCCAAAGATGCTTAGTTACTCCCCAGAGACTGTCATTGCCCCCTGCCTTGATTTGTTAATAAGGAAAATAGGACCCAAAGCAGAGATATCCTGCCCAAGTCTAGAGACCCAGCCAGCATCAGACCCAGAGTCCTCCAACCCTCCAAGTAGATTCAGTCCACAGGAAGACTCACGTTAGGCCAGGTGTGTTTCTCTCTTTCAATAGGAAGACCCTACAGGACTCAACACTATCACCAGCCCCCGGGGGCCTTCTGCTTGTCCATCCTGGCTCTGGAAACCTACTGCTTTTTGGTTTTCACCCTATTTTCCATGTAGATTAAGATAATGCTTGAAATCTAAGGTCCTTCTAAGTATCAGTGACAAGGTAGCACTGGGTTCAGGGCTTCCCCTGAGATGGCTGATATGTTAAAATATAAACTTAGTCCCAAGGAAATCAGCATGCACACACATTCACACACACATACACACACACACACACACACACACACACACACACACACACACACACATACACCATGCTGGTGTCAGAGGAGGCCTGGTGGAGAGTCAGGACTTCCCAACACTGCCCAGTGGTAATGAGGTGGCCACCCTGCCACCCTACACCCCTACAGGTTCTGGAAAGTCATCTTCTCCTTACCCCAGGGTGTCAACAGAGGCCAAGAAGGGAACCTGGAATTCCACCCCACATGACAGTAATAAGGCCACCCCCCCTTCTCTCAGTGACAAGGCATCAGAGGTCACCTGCTAAAACAGATTTAAACAAAATCCCAAATACCCAAAATGTTCAGGATTCAACCAAAAATGACTCATCATACTAAGAAACAGAAAAATATCAACTTGAATAAGAAAAGACAGTCAAAAGATCTCAACACCAAGATGACACATATGCTGGAATTATCTGGCAAGGATTTTGAAGCAGCCACCACAAGTATGTTTCAATAAGGAATTATGAACAAGCTTGAAATAAAAGAAAAAATAGAAGTCTCAGCAAAGAAACAGAAGATGTGAAGAACCTAAAGGAGAATTTATAACTGAAAAATGCCATAACCAAAGCTTTTTAAAAATTCACTGGATGGCTCCACAGCAGGACAGAAAAGGCAGAGGGGAGAACTGGTGAACTGGAAGAGAGGGCAGTAGAAATCTCCAATCTGAACATCAGAGGAAAAAATAGACTAGCCCCCAAAATTAACAGTCTTGGGGACCTGTGGGATGATACGGAAAGATGCAACACTCATGTCGTCCAGGTAATGGGAACAAGGAGGGGGACACACAAACACGCCTACAGATTCAAGAAGCTAAGCAAACTCCGAAAAGGATAAACTCAACAAAACCTGCACCAGAACATGTCATGAGACTCCTCAAAGCTAAGGACAAAGAAAACACCTTGAAAGCAGCAAGAAAAAAACATCTCTTTTTTTAAGTCTGTTTATTTATTTAAGTAACCTCCACACCCAACATGGAGCTCATGACCCTGGGATCAAGAGTCATATGCCCTACCAAGCCAGCCAGGCGCCCCTAGAAACATCTCCCCTATATAAGAAAAACAATTTGAACGATATGATTTGTCATCCAAAACCATGGAGACCGGATGGAAGCAGCACAATATCCAGCAAGTGCTGAAAGGAAAGAACCATCGACGAAAACATCTTCCAAACTAAAGGGAGACCCTGGGTAACCTCATATGGAGGGGAACTCAGAGAGTCTGTCAGCAGCCAACCTGGAGTAAAGGATGGCTAAAGGAAGCTCTTGAAATGAAAAGGAGGGGCGCCTGGGTAGCTCAGTGGGTTAAAGCCTCTGCCTTTGGCTCAAGTCATGATCCCAAGGTCCAGGGATCAAGCCCCGAATCGGGCTCTCTGCTCAGCAGGGAGCCTGCTTCCCCCTTTCTCTCTGCTTGCCTCTCTGCCTACTTGTGATTTCTGTCTGTCAAATAAATAAATAAAATCTTTTTTTTTAAAGATTTTATTTATTTGCCAGAGATAGAGAGAGAGAGTACACACAAGCAGGCAGAGAGGCAGGCAGAGGCAGTGAGAGAAGCAGGCTCCCTGCCGAGCAAAGAGCCCAATGCGGGACTCAATCCCAGGACCTTGGGATCATGACCTGAGCCGAAGGCAGCAGCTTAACCAACTGAGCCACCCAGGAGTCCCCAATAAATAAAATCTTTAAAAAAAAAAAAAAAAAAAAAAGAAAGAAAGAAAAAAAAAAGAAATAGAAAGAAAACGAGAAACAAAGGATCTTGGAACATCAGGACAGAAAACAACAGAAAAAGTAAAAATACAGGTAAATACAATAAATTGGGCTTTATGAAACTATTTGGAAAAACACATATGTTTTTCAGATCTTAAAACAGTATTATGAGATGCACAGATGGTGGGCACCTAGGAAATCACTGATACCGTCTAGATTTTTTTTAAGATTTTATTTATTTATTTGACAGAGATCACAAGTAGGCAGAGAGTCAGGCAGAGAGAGGGAGAAGCAGGCTCCCCGCTGAGCAGAGAGCCCGATGCGGGGCTCAATCCTAGGACCCTGAGATCATGACCTGAGCCAAAGGCAGAGGCTTAACCCACTGAACCACCCAGGCACCCCTAGATGTTTTTTCAAAGCTAATTTGGAAGAGTTTCATTCAGATTTCACAAATAAAAAACAATGTCTGATTACTTTGTTTGCTCTTCAAAATACCCATCATCCTCATTTATAAGGGAGATTCCCCACTGACAGAATTACATATTCATAAAATCTTTCATTTTAGTGCCAAGTTTATTCCAAATAGAATTGCTCAATTTAGCAAATAAAAAGGCTGTTCAGTTAAATGTAAATATTATATGGGACACAGTAATACTAAAATTTACCTGAAATTAAAAATGTAACTGGGCTTCCTGTATTCAGTCTGGCAACCCTATAGGATTTCAATCATTGGGGTCCATAGAATGGGTGCTCTCCTGAGTAGAAGCCCTTCTAGAACCTCGTCCTCTCCCAGCAAGAAGCAAGGGACCTGTCATCTCAGTACCACTAGTCTTGGGACAATAAATAAGGTCCTTGTTCAGAAATGTCCCATTTCCACACATCAGGAAGTTCTGGGTTCTTCAAAGTTTTAATTCATCAGGGTAAGGATTATCCAGTCTTAGGGACCTTAGAGAAGAAATGAAAGTCTTTAAGCTACTGTCAGGCAAACACTGGTGGGGGTGTCTCTAAGGCGGACTTCCTGAGTACATCCCCCCATCCAGCTCACTGTGCTCGGCTCACGCTTCTTCTGAAACACTATGGAGAGCCGGGCAGGGGTGAGGCGGATTTCAAAACCATCAGTGCGCATTTCCCAAACCCCTTCCCCTAGGCTCCTGGACATGAAGCCAGATACCCCCGACACAGTCCTGGGGAGAGAAGGAGGCTGGGGTGAGCTGCTGGTGTACCGTTACCCTGGGCTAGGCAGCCTGCACATCAGGCCCTCAGCAAGGCATTCTCTGGAGGGTATTTCAGTCCAGAAAATGAATTCATTTTTGTCAAAACATGTCTTTCGTTCTTTCATTCATTCACTCAACAGCTTCATGGAGCATCTGCGATAACCCAGGCCCAGGATATACAGCAAATGAAACAGGAAGCTCCTTCCAATCAAAGGGCATGGGTTTACCTAGGAGACAGCAGCTCCCATTCTGTTTCCCCAGAGAACAGGCTCATCTTGGGCCTGGAAGGCATGCAAAGTTCTAGCAGAGGCTGTGGTGCAGATCCAGCTGGGAGGGTTGCACCATGTGGGAGGAGGGGTGATAGTGGCCAGCCACACCTCCTCACCTTCCTGAGCCTCAGAATCCCTGCCCAAAGTCAGGCTGCATGGGACCCTGCTGGCCGCCCGAGGCCTTCTCTGACACCAGGAGGGTCAGAGCCAGCCTCCATGATCACTGCCACAGCCACGTACAGACCTCCAGGGTGTCCTCACGCATCAAGCACAAACGGATCTGTCGTCGATCTGTTTCTCGGCTCCTTATGCTGCTAGTCTACTGGTCTTACTGGTCGGTCCATCTGTAACTGTACATGCTGGCACTCACCATCTGTATCACAGCCTCAGGCTAAGTCCTCAGGTCAGGAGGAGCAAGACTCCTAGCATCTTTTTCTCCAGTGCCGGCCAGCTAGCTTCATCCCTTTATGTTACTGCATAATTGTTAGAACTGCCTTTCCAGTTCAAAAAGGAAGCCAGTAAACATTTTAACTGGAATTGCATTAAGTCCCAACATGGAGAAATTTGACAGTTTTGTATAGTGTCTTTGAACAGTGATGTCCTTCAAAGCTATCCTGCACACCTTCTGCTGCACACAGCCCTGGCTACTTGCCTTCCATGTCACTATAAACCGCACCTTCTTAAATCTTTAATTTCTCATTTCCTGGTCTTGATGCACAGGATGAGACTGAATTTTTTTAGTTGGGGGAGGGTGGAAGGGGAGAGGAGGGGGTAGAGAGAGAATCTTAAGCAGGCTCCACGCTGAGCACAGAGCCCAACCCGGAGCTCAGTCTCCCCACCCTGACATCATAAGCTGAGCTGAAATCAAAGAGCAGGACGCTTCACTGACAGAGCCCCCACAAGGCGTCCCAGACTGATTTTATAGTTGATTATGCACTCAACAACCTTATAAACTTTCTTACTAATTCTAATAATATATTTGTAGATACTTCAGGATTTTCTATATTTATATTATCAGATAACAAGTTTTCTTTTCACTGTCCCAATTCTTAGACCATCTATTTATTTTTTGTTAATTGCCTAAGTGCCCCCAACTCAAAAGCAAGGCTTGGAATTTTTCGCCATTGTTATAATGCTTGCCATAGGAGTTGGGTTTTTTTTACAAGTAACCTGTGTCAGAGCAGAGATACCTGCTTCCATTCCCAGTTGTTGAGGTTTTTCTTTTATTAATCAGGTTTTCTGCATCCACTAGTATGATCATATGATTTTTATCCCTTAATCTGTAAACATGGTGAAATATATAATTTACTGTGTAACATAAACATTATTAAGGAAGGCCAAACACACACACACAGACCTCACAGTGTGTACGAGCTCAGAGAACTGGAAGTTGATCGCCAGTATGATAGCCCAAGGTGGAGGTTCCGGACGGGAAGAAGCTCCTCTGCGCCCTCCAGCTCTCCCCTTTGGACCCCACTACCCCGCGGAGCCTGTCCTCACCCACACCCAGGGAGCAAGCCCAAAGGGGAACAGACCTGGAGCAGCCTCACCCTGGGCGGGCGTTCCCCTGGGGAAGAGTCTGGGCCCTGTGCTGTCCGGGAGCAGCCCAGACCATGAAAGAGGATTTCCTGGAGGTCGAGCCAGCGCCGCTGACATGAACCCCAGGCGGGTTTCACGCACGGTAGTTGATAGATCGCTAAAGCAAGTGTTCTGGGGTTTCTTTAGGATTTCGCACCTATCCCACGTGAGATAGGCCAGTGCTTTTTGTCCTGCCTAGTACTGGCTGGGTTGTGTCGTCCAAAGTACTCCGACCGCCCTAGGATGAGCCGACTCTGCTGGTTGCAAAAGCGCAGCCCTGCAGCAGGAGTGCGCCTTCTGCACCCTAGCTCGCTGCTGCAGTACCAGGCTGTGCCGGTAGAGGGAGCAGGGGCCGCTGGAGGAGGGCGTTTCCCTTCCTGCCTCCGCGCGCGGCTATCCTTGCTCCCTGTCCCAAGGCCCTTGGTGGACCGCTGCGCACCCAGGGATGCTGTGCCAGGGCACCCGAGGCGGGTTCCTCGTGGATAGTTCAGTGGCACCCCCGCGAGCAGCTTCCTGTAGGTGCCCCCCGCCACCCCGCTTGGAGAGTTCAAGAACACTCACCTGGAAGGCTTGGAGTGGCTCACCAGCAAGTCCAGCCATGTCCCCAGCGGGCTTCTCAGCGAACGAATGGCACCTCCCTTCCCCATGGCCAGCTTCCAGGTGAATCGTGTAGACATCCCACAGTGTGTTGGGGGGTGGGGGCTAGTACCTGGGGAGGGGGAGTTCTGCCTTCTGCTCGCTGGTAGTTCTTGCCCACCAGTCTTGCCCCAGTAGACATGGACCATCTCCAGTCCAGATCGACCCCACAAATTCCTCTGCCATCTTCTGAGCTGAAATGACACCGTCTCCAACAAGGTCTCAATCCCCACACCCTGCGGCAGGGATTCCTCTCTTCCAGATTTGTTCCTTCTGTGGTACTCTCCTTCACTGTTCCTTAGAATCCTCTTTCGTCCCCACATAGTAGAGAAATCACTGGAAAGAGTTAATATTCTTTATACGAAACCTGCTTTACTCCGAATGTGATATGGTTACTCTCTGCTGGCCTGGACCCAGAGGTACCTGGTACCAGGAGTAATCACAAGGGACAGGCTTGCACAGATGGGATTTGGGAATTGACTGTACTCCTAATCTTAGGCAGTGTTGCATTCATTACCAGTGGGAAACGGGACCCTAGTAATCTGTGGCGTGCACTGGCGTAAGACTTAATCAAGCTATCACCTTTGGTTGATGGTGATTCTGACCAAAGCAAGGGCCTTGGAGCCCCAGTAGTGGCTGAGCTTGTCTTTCCGGGGTGGTTATGACGATGACAGAAACTCCGACATGGGCTGGAGTCTCTCCAGTGCACAAGAGTGGCTCACAGAAACAAAACGACTAGATAGGGTGAGAACCAGAGAACGATGATAACCACTCTAAATGAAACATTCTACTCATAGCCACGGGGCTATTTCTAAAAATCACACCGAAAAATTAACTGCATTTGTTGAGAATAACAGTTGGATTCACAACCTCACCTTTCTCAAGGGAAAGCCAGGGCACTGACTGGGAAAGGATCAGGAACCGCGGAGCGGGGACCTCTGGTCAGACCCAGATGTAACTGCCCATCCTAAACCCTGAGTCACTCTGAGCCTTTCTTACCAGTAATAAGTCTGCCCTGCGGTGTCTTAGATCAGTCCTGTGACAGCCTTGCCAGGGGCAGGTAGGTGCCTTGAGATGGGACACTCAACACCACAACACTCTCTATGGCCGCCAGACCCATAACTAGGGTCAGACTACAGAGGGCTTCAGAGGGACAGGTACACGCTGTGCCTCTGGAAGAGCAACCTGCCCATCTAGGAAATAAGTGAGATTTTGCTAATATCTGTCAGGAGAAACATGGAGAATATATGTGGATACTGAAGGTGTTAGACCAAAGCAGATGGAATATAACACCAAGTCAGACCAAATTCATTGATGATGGTAAAGTAACTGAAGATCCAGATTTAAGCTGCTCACTTGGGCAGCTGGGGGTGGCTCTAGCAGCATATTTGATCACTTGATTGAAACCTAAACTCAAAAAATGGCCTACAATTAATGAGGTGTTAGGAATGTCAGA
This sequence comes from Mustela erminea, assembly GCF_009829155.1. NCBI lineage: Eukaryota > Metazoa > Chordata > Mammalia > Carnivora > Mustelidae > Mustela > Mustela erminea. Next base: position 44,425,377 of record NC_045621.1, on the reverse strand, counting down.
TGGATTTATGTTGTGAAACACACATTTATCTCTTAAGTACATGCTTCCAGAAGGCCCAGGAGAGACTCCTTTCGCTAAGGCACTAAGAAACATATTAGGAAGAGGAGTATCCACACCGTTGAAAACCTCTGTGATTCCTCTCTCTGGCAGGTGGGTGTAGGGGGGGGCACTGCCATAGAGATGGGCAGATACCCTTATTTCCCTGGGGATGCCGGGATTCTAGAGGCCAGAGGCCAGGTGGCAGGATGTGACCACCAGAGGCAGGGGGCTGCCTCTGTTGAGAAGAACAGCAGGTATATACGGGGAATCAAAATACCACACGGTCCACGGGCACCTCTAATATAGCACTGAATATAGCTGAATATAGCACCCTAAAAATACAAGAGTGCTTGTGATACAACATGGGGGACAATCTTTAGATCTAGGAGCCAAAAACCTGCCTTGAGTCACAACTGGGGATGACTGCCTCTCAGCCAGTCCCTAGATCTAACCCAGTTTACAGGCCCAGACCCCTGGACTGGAGGGGAGGCTGGGTCCCTGGCAAAAGAACTCTGCAAGGCTAGAATCTTTCTTCGTTGCCTCCTGGCATGCTAGGCTTGTCAGGAGAGGGCGCCAAAGGGGCACTGGGAAGGGGGCGCTGCTCTTCAGCGTTCCATTGGACTTCTTCCTTCTTACCCCCTCCACAGGTGACTGCTACAGGAGAAAGCAGTGGAGCTCCCCTCCAGCAAGTTTCAGCAGCACCCAACAGGCAACTTCATCACATTCCCACGGGAGTCCAGCCTGCTCCAGCTAGCTTCCCACCAAGTTCAACCTCACCCCTGCAAACAGCTGCCCAGCAAATTCCCTCCACACTCCAGTAGGTGGACAACCCAGGGGACTTCTACCCTAGAGTAGGGTACAACCACTACAGAACATGCATCGGTTTCCCCCGGTACCCAAAAGATGAGCAGTCCCACGAAAGCTTTGGTAAACCAAAATGGCATAAAGGAAAGAAGCGATCACTGTTCAGTTATATGGAAATTTTTTGAGGGTTCCTAGACCCCAAAATCACCTTTCTTAGGCTTTTCCAATTACCTTAGGAGACATCTTGCTAACAGATACACGAAATAAATCAAGACAAAACACGGATGTTCACACAGTTCAAAGCCCTGACTGCTTGACGCTGAGATGCCGAGTATGGTTCCTGGGGAAGGAGTTTGCAGGACCACTCTCTGCTGAGGGTACGCCCACCTCTACAACGGCTTACTGCAAAATGAACACAGAACACTATTTTCACTCTTTACCTTTTTCATAAAAGTGAAAATCCTCTTCAGAGTTCTTTCAGTTAGCAACAGTGTGGACTAATACAGGTCTTTAGTAAAAGCAAAGTGGTGTGATGCAAACTTTCAGAAAGCAGACAACACCTGTATTTACTGACTGAGCACAGCCACAGGAAAGACGCAGGTCTGAAGATGCTGAGAACTTCTGTGCATTCTCATCTCGCAAAGCTAGTTACTACAACATTTGTGAATGCCTACTTACAAGGGGCACATCCCCCCGAACTTTGCCACAGTCGCCCCCACTCCGCCCTATTAGTTTCTGCACTAATTTTGGCTCCTACGCAGCCTCTGCAGGTCCTACAGTCAATGGTACCTGCCTACTAGGTTCTGGACTTCAGGGGACATGGCTCCTGCATGGGTCCTGGGAAGAACGCTTCCCCTCAGCAGTGCTGGGAAATGTGGGACAGACCCTGGATACAACAGACCAGCTCATACAGCCTGGAGATGCACTGGCAGGAGGTAGGGGGAGAGGACCATCTTGAAGCCCTTCAGTTATTCCCTAAAGGTCTTGGGCGACAGAACAAATCAAGCCAAAAGTGGACTGAGAGTTCTTTACTGTCATCATTGCTCCCCACCACCACCCATTCCCTCAATGCTGCAGACCCCAGTTCTGCTCTCAGCCCACACACAGAGTAAACAGAAACCGCCAGATAAAAGGTGGCTTGAACAATAAGGCTTTTATTCCCATACCCAGCAGAATAATGGGAGGGAGGCAGGTCCTTTGGAAGTCTGACTTGGAAGCTGGACAAATCCAACAGAAGTCATATGAGGTCAATAGTATCTATGAAAAAAGGTAGACCATCTCTGTCAGCCACAAAAAGACCCCAACTGAGTCCTCATGACCAAAGCTGAGTCACACCCATGCCATAACTGGCAACAACAAAATGAAGTCCCCTAGTGCGTCCCTCCCAGCAGGCAGAGTCCACCAGACGGCCTTTACCACAGGCACTGACAAGAGGGAACTGTGGCCAGGGTCCTGGCCAGGGTCCTGGGCAGGTGGGAAAGGGCAGAATGGCCCTCGCAGCCTCCCACACACCTGCGCTCACGAGGAATATCCCCAGGGTGGGTGCTGGACTTGCCCACGGCAGCCTCTCAGAGGCTGTTCTCAGAGATTCTCTCCACGCTCCTCCCCTTACAGTGAAGGAGGGAAACACAGCCGCTGCACGGCTTAAGGCTTTCTGCAGTGTGATGCTGAGTGCGATGCGGCCCTTGGCTGAAGGTTTTCCCACGCGGGCTGTGCTCGCAAGGCGCTTCTTGTGGCGAGTTCGCTGGTGCCGTTCGTTGGAAGCCTCTCTGGCGGAAGGCACTGGGCGCATCTCGGCCTTCATGTCTTCCGAGTGTGAACTTGCTAGGGGTGAAAGAGGCGGGATGGGCAGCTGAATACGGCCCCACACTAGTCCTATTTAAAAGGCTCTCCCGCCGCACAAATCCGAAGTTGGGGCAGGGTTTCCCACATCCTACTCCTAACGTCTCTCCAGGCTCGAACGCTCCGTGCTAAATCCGAGCGATGCTTCATTCCGAGCGCATAACAGATTTTCTCAGGTGGGAACGTTCTGCTGAGGAATGAGCTTGGAGATGCGGCGAAGACTCCAGCACCACCGCCTCCCGAGCCCTTCCTCCCGGGGGCTCCTAGCGCCCGCGGCACGCACCCGCCCTGACCGCGTCCTGGCCCCCGGCCGCGCTCTCAAGGCTGCTCTCCGGCGAGAACTGCGTAGCTCCGTGAGGCCGGAGCTGCGGCACTCGCTGCGCTCAGGCGGGCCTCCAGCGTGGTGGCTGCGGGAAGCTCCCCGGTTCGCTGTGCTGCCCGGTGGGAAAGGCGTCCCCGGCGGCTGCATACGGCGGGGCTCCCGCCACAGAGCGGCCCGGTGCTGGAGGAGGCACACGGAGAGCCTCTCGGGCGTGCGGGCTCCGCGGCTCCGGCCGGAACTCTCCCGCGAACTCCGCGCGCCGCACCGACCCCCCGGGACCGCCTGAGCCAGGGCGCTAATACGAAACACCCTGCCGGCGGGAGCCCTCGCAGCGCAGCAGCTCACGGCCACACCCTCGGGAGTCCTCCCGCCCGCACCGCGAGAGACCACGCCGCAGAAGAGTTCGGCGCCAGAAGCCCCGCCCCCAGCCGGACGACGCGCAGGGGAACTCCCCCTCCCGGGTTCTCATTGGCCCGGCACCGTGTGACATCATCAAAATGGGCGCCGGGATTTGATGGGAGGGGCGGGGCTTCGCCCCATCTTAAAGGAGACGCGCCAAGCTTTACAGGCGGGTGCCGCTCCCCACCTCCCGCGGTGCCGTGGGTGTGGTACTGTCCGAGCGCCTCCTTAGGGAAACTGTTTCTCTGGAAACTGGATGTTCGCCTTAACTTCCACAAACTTGTTGATGGTACCCTTAGCACTGGGTATCAACTGTGTAGCGCTGCCCTTCCCACAGTGATCTTCTGCCTGGGCTGCACTGGTCTCTCCGCGGGTGTATGCACTTAGGAAGCAGCAGCTGCGGCTTTGGGGCTGCCCCCTTGCGTTGTTCTCTAACGAGTTCCGGCTCCTTCTGCTCCCTTCCAGACCTCGGGCCCTCCGCTCCGCCTCTGACCTCTCCCTTAGGAACTGAAGGACTAGACAGCTCTCACCCACACGCTTCCCCCACGCTCCGTCCTCTCAGCAGAGCTTTAAGGCTGTAAGGTCCGTAGGGTTCAACCTCAGGGTCGATCCTACTAGGACCAAGTCAACACTAACCACCGCTGCGCCTGCTACTGTTACTGGGATAACTTTCTTGCCTGTGGTTTCCTTCTTGGACTTGGGTCCGGTGACTTCCCGGGAACGTGTCAGTAACTGAATTCCAATTCCTCTCCAGGAACGTCCAGAGGCAGGGGCGGTCTAAGAACGAAGACCTCTCTGGGTCTTCCTCACATCTGCTCCAGACTGGTGCTGTCTATGCCCACTGCACAGCCGCCATCCAGGAACCTTTCACTGTGCGAGCTTCCCCCTCGCCTTCTGGGGTCGGGTCCCCCACCTCCTGGGTACCATGATTTCCCCTTCCTCGGGTAAATCTACACTTCCCCTCATTTTGGAGGAGTACGTCCTCTCGTGGTTTCCTAAGTGTACGTGGAACACACATTTTTAAAGACACTACAGTTCTTTAGCTTGGCTTTTAATCTAGCTGCAAATATTCTTGCCCGAGTTAACGAAAGTGAAGGCCCACCCTCATCTATGGCCCAGTGTGGCATCTGAGGACTCGCCGGTACTTTGTACACATCCTGTTCATTCTAGCCACAAGTTGTAGGATCTTTTCTCTCCAGTGATAGGTGAGAGCAAGTCGTCTCCTGTTATTATCAGCAGTACACTGGCTCTTGTGATCTGGAAACCCTGGCCTTTGTTCTCAGAATTCTCTTGATTTGTTGGCATCTATTGTACAACATGTGAGCATGTGGCCACATTCTGTACTGGCATCTACGTGTTCCTCGGTCAAAAACCAAACCATACTGAATAAAACAAAACCTAGATTAGTCTCTTGCAAGGCTTTAAGCCTGAAAACCAGGTAACTCAAGGCTACAAAAGCAATGAGCTCCGAGCTGCTCACAGACTAAGCGGCTTTAATGGGACAAATATGAAAATTACTTTGCTTTTTCAGCTGATTGGTTGCCTAGCAGTGTTCTTATTTGGATAAGGGTAGCTGAGTCAGGGAACAAGAAGTCCAGAGATAGAGTGACAGACCCAGCATCTGGGAAGTAGCCGGTGTCCTCTACTGAGAAGGGCCTTCAACACCAGCACCAATGGTCTACCTTTCATCCGACATACGGCACTCCGTTTTCTTCTGCACCTTAGGCTAGTGATATTCCCCAGGAAGCCTCTTTCTGCTCTAATCCTGCGGCAGGGTACGAGCCCAATTCCCACCTGAAGAGGACAAGAAGAGACATACGGAAGACTGACTGTGATGAGCCTCCTTCATCTTTCACTGGGTTGGGGCAGCTACAGCTGCCCAGCTGGGTCAGGACCAAGTCTTAACTGGCTCTCAGCCGATCCTCCCACTTTCACCCACTTCGAAGGTACCTGAGCTCCCCTGCCCATTCCAGAGCCTTCAGGAGCTTTGCAGTGAAATCAGATTCACAGATACTCACTACTTTTGACAAGGTGGCTTTCTAGGTCAGTCATCATTCATTCATCTGTTTTCTTGAGAGGTTTGTTCCTAAATGTTGTTGCTATTCCGTCATCTCAGAGTATTTGTACATTTTTTGAAAAGTAAAATCCTGCTCTCATTTCAATGGGATTTCAGAAAGGAGTTATGGCAAATGGCCACACCTACTGCACAGAAGGCTGGGAAATGAAGAATATACTGGGACTTTAAATGTCCAGCTAAAACTGGGGGCTGTTATCACAGATGAACACTGGACAGTGAAAGAAAGCCACCCATCTCTACCACACAAATTTGAGACAGAAAGTGAGGTCACCTTTCCAGCAGAGCAGGAGATGTGTGTGTGCATCCAGGGCGGGGTGGGGGTGGGGGGATCAGGGTGTGAAGAATGAAGAAGATATCTGAAACAACAGATAGAACATGCTAGTGTCGCTGAAATAGGAGTAAATGTCTTTATTTAGTTCCTTCCCTCCTGGGTTCATTCCAAAGCTTCACACCTCCCCCTCCTGCTGTCAGAACACATCACATGTAACAGAGGCCCAGAAACAATGGTTCTGCCCACACTTCTCCACCTCCTCCCCGCTGCAGAGCACTGTAGGGACAATTCATCTTGTTTGAAAGCCATGGATTTCACACACTTTACAGGCACATCCTCTTCAAACTGGAAACCCCACCAAGTAAAACAGGCTTGGCTGGAAGTTTCTATCTGTGCCACATTCTGGGTGCCTCTCTAGAACACTAAGATCCCTCCAAGCAGTTCAAAAAAGTTCCTCTCTCCATATCTTTCCAGACAGCCAGTCACTTGGCTGAAACGTGTTTTCAAAGATTTCACAAGTCCAATTTCCACCCATTGAGATAAGCAGTCCAAAAAATTAAGGCGTGGGGGGGGCATTGAATGAAAGGGTAATAAAGCATTTATTAAAGTTACAATAACATCTCAAAGAGACCCGTCACACTTCTGGAAATGCTTAACCAGGCACAAGTGTGAGAACAGTCATGGCCCCAGTTGCTGAGGGCAAACACACCTTCATTCCCGGAGCAGGAAGGACAAACAGGAGCTACCAGGAACATTCCCGCCAGCCTGTCGGCAGGCGCACAGGCCCACTGCAGGTCACACTCTTGTGCTCATCACCAAACAAGGCCCAGGAGCTGTGCAAATGCTGCAGGGCAGAGCAGCAAGCCGGGACTCTCCACATTCACAAACGCCACACTCACACTGCACTGATGTACATTCATACATTACCTGCTAGAGATCCAAAATCAAAGCAACTGAAAAAAAAAAAAGGATGCCCATGCATTCCAGACACTGCGCAATCCTATGTTAAGGCCACAGAAGTCAGCCCTTCTCCCTGCCTCAGCTCTGCATCTGACTGTCTGCTTAGAATGTATAGTATGTGTTCTTTACACCACCACACTCCAAAATCTGCATGTCCTTCCCGTGGAATTCTCTCGGGACATAGTCCCACTAACCACTCATGAGTGACAACAGTTATTTTATTTCACACTGAGGGGTCAGGCGGGGTGGGGAGTTAACAGGTAAGCCAGGGATAAAGAGGTCACATGGCCAAATGAGGCACTTCCAAGTTGGGGCAGAATCCAGAGTACTCAGGACTATTCACCAAGTGCCTGGCGGGACTGAAGGGGCGGAAGCCTCAGTTCCAGAAGACCCACTGCAAGTGCCATCCCTGACCTGCCAGGGAGCCATGGGCGCTCAGAGGCCTGCTGCCCCCCAAAGCCTGAGGGCAGCCCTCACTGAGAAGGCCACATAACACTTCTGGGGTGTGTTTCTCCTGGATTCTGGAACAGCTAGAGGCCCGTCACCCCAGGGAACTGTGGGGAGGCTCTGTTGCCGCCAGAAGGTAAGCTCACACCTGCCAACACCACACACAGTGCACTCTGCAGCTAGACTGGGGTTCCCTGACCCTGTGACTCCAGTGACAGGCAACCTTAAGAACTTCTGGGGCTTGACAGAGAACAGCCAACATCTTATCTTCCAACCAAGAGCATTTTAAAAAATAAAAATATTGCCCTCTATTAGCACCTTCGTTACATAAAAGTAATTTTATCACCCAAATTAGAAAGGACATTATCTCAGAATAAAATATAAATCTTCAGGTTGAATAAACTTGACTGTCAGTTACTTAATATATGTCCTTATCCTTATGAACCTAAAAGGAGCCCTCTGTGCCAGGGGCCGATGCTGTCGGCCCCCATGACTGTCACTGCCCCGTGAGGTCCCCAAGGTCACAGGCTCTTCCAGCACTATCACCACCTCCAATGCAACCCCACTGGGAGGAAGGACCAGAGTCACACCAGAAGTTCACAGCCACAGGGACCGCTGGGAACAGAGCGCCTTCGCACAGGTCCCACAGGCACGCGCAGCCAGAGGGCTGCAGAAAAGCATGGGAAAGCCCTTCTCTCTGAGTTTCCTCAGCTCTGACCTCACTTGCTGCATGTTCTTCCCCTTCTACTGCTGCATGAACGCTTGATTTAAAAAATTGATTCAGAGAAAAAGAAAAAAAGAAGAAAGGATGGCCCTTAAGCCTGAAAACAGAAACAGAGTCAACAACAAAAAACTGCTAATTATCCTATTTTTAAACTCACCTAACAAGTACCTGCCAGCAGCAACTTACCAAATATTAAAACAGAACATCAAAAACCCAGTATCACTGCCTTAAACCCTTTTCAGGAACATGGCAGGACATAAATAAATAAATATGTAAATAACATAAGTAATACGAAAAGGCCTGGATGGGTCTGGGAAACAGACTCAATACCGGCACCCAGGATGCCAAAGTGGAATTCTCAGAGGCCATCGACACTGCCCCTGACCCCAGTCCCTGCCATATGTCCACAGCTGGCCAGGCCCACCACAGGACGCTGTTCAATGCCCAGGAGGTCTCCCCCGAGTGGGAACACTCAGGACACTCCTGGCTGTCCAGCTCACTCCCAGGGGTCCGTCGTGCCCTCCCCAGGGAGAGCTCTGGGGCCCGGTGGGCAGAGGCCTCCTCAAGTACCACCATGTTTCCCTGCTACAAGGGACTTTCGGGCCCCATGCCTCAGAAACACAATTTCCTAAAGTGTTCTGACAGAGTTACTCTTTCCTCTTTAGTATCCGATCCTGGGCAAGGAAAGGAAAGGGGGCTTTAGTAAAGTGTCACTCAAACAAGTAGGAATGGCCTTAATCAGCTATCTATACTGTTTTCAGATTCATGTTTGGCAGCTATGAAGTTTCAAACTACAGGCTGAACCTCACAGTTCTCAGGATTCTGAAAGCATCGGCCAAGTCTGGCTGAACCAATGACCAGACCTGAACTCTGCACAGGAAGGGTGGAGGCCCCGGACCCACACAAACTGGCCCAGAGCACAGCACATTCAAGGGGCCGAGCAGGAGCGCCCCTACTCCCTGGCACCCTCTCCTGCCTCATACTACCTCCTGGCCAGGTCGTGGGGAGACCCAACTATGAGAATCAACTCAGTCCGTTCCTTTCATAAAGACCCCAGGAAAATGGTTCAATCCCCAGAACAAAGCCCAGCAACTGCTTCGTCCGGCAGCAGACCCCATACCACCCTGCACCGGGCCCTCACCTCCCACAGCCCAAAGGCCGTGCCCACAAGTGTGCGACTTCTGCAGTGGCACCATTCCCAGGCGTGGCTTTCCAGAAGGTCCAGGGACAGAGGCACCCTCCCACCCGGGGCAGGAGTGGGGAGGCCCCATCCTAACATACCTCTGCAGAAAGCACCCAGTGAGGCAGACTCAGGTGTGCCATGCATCTGTAACACAGCCCATCTGGAGAGAACCTGAGCCAAAGGGGCCGAACCAGGGAGGCCCAGAGTTGGAAGAGCTGAAAGGGAAGGTCAACTTACCACCCACTCTAAAACTCCTCTCTCAGTCCTACCGAAAAGGTGACCAACCACTGCTTCCCCACCTCCAGGGACAGGAAGACCCCGCCAGTGGCCCAGTCCACCCCTGGGAAGCTCCAGCTTCCCTATATCCAGTGAGCCCTACCTCCCCGCAGCTCCTGCCACAGCCTAAGCGTGGTCTCAGCCCCACCCAGACTGCCACAAAAAACACCCCGAGTCCCTTCTCAGCTGAAGCCCTGGCAGCACTTGGCTCTGACCCCAAGAACCCTCATCAGCACCCACAACCCGCAGCTTACGGCCTCACTCTGACCAGCCCCCCGCTCTGTACAAGCCCCGGCAGCCAGGGGCCCAGTCCTTCAGCAGCAGCACACAAGCCCAACCTCAGGCTCAGCCAGCCATGCCGCACTTCAGTACGGTCACAGCTTATGACAGGGTCACTGTAGCCCCACGGCACCTCCGGTGATTGTGTCCACCCTCTGAATCATTCAGGGCCTCTTCTCCCCTCAGACCTCATGCATGCACCTGCAGGTCACAGCCTGGCCTTCTGGCCAAGCCATCCAAGACACACAAGGTAGGGTTTAGAATCCTATCCTCAAGCTGCATTAGACAATGACAGACACCACTTATCTCCGTGGCTAAAACCTACAAGGCTGTTAGTAATTAAGTAAACCTGTATCCTTAATTCAATCATTACAAATTAGATAGCTCTTATGACAGAAAACCTAGGCACAGATTTGAAATCTGCCTATTCCTAAACACTTCTGAAGGTTAGAATCACCACGATTCTATCCAGTGGTCACCAGGGGTGGTTTCCCAGGAAACAGCATCACCTGGGGAGCTCTGAAGAGGCAGCCAATGGCCCACCTCTGCGGACACAGCCACGTACTGAGCCGCACAGCCTGGGCGTGGGTGAGCCCTGCCCACAGCCACAGACTTGGGGATGAGAACTCAGCTCGTCTCACCCCCAGCACCCCTAGCAGGCCAGGGGAAGAATTCTGACCTGGCTGCTGCCCCCATGCTCAGGTCCTAGGAGCAACTGCCAAGACATGAGGTCCAGTAAGGCAAAGAGCAATCAACCGCGCGCTAGATGTTTTGTCCACTGGACACCAAGCAACAGAAAGCCTGGAGCCATCCCGAGGACACGCAAGTCCCCCGTCGGGGAGCGTGCAAGGACCAGAAGGCAGCGCCGCAGGTGTCTCCTTCGGTTAGAACTGGCAGTGAATGCTGTGGGAGCGTCCTTGGTCCTAATGCAGGCAGTCATCTGACTGGCTAGTTCCTCGGTGCGGGCCTCCTAAAATCAATTCGTGTCTGGAAGCTCTTCCAAGGGAAAGGGCAAAGAGTTCACGAGACCTGCTGGCATGATGCGAGGCACAGGTAGGTACAAGAACAGGTGCAGCGCTGCGGGAGGTCCTCCACTTAGACTCCGGCCAGATGCAGGCACCGACTGAGCTACCCAGCTGGTCCATGCAGCCCAGAAGCCACCCTGGGAGGAAGGCAGTTAAGAGACGACACTGCCACGAGAGAACACAGGGAGTGGTAGGGAAGAGCTGAGTGTAGACAAATACCACAGGTCACCCCCAGGAGCAGGGAAAACAGACTAGCAAGTTCGTGAACTGCATTTCTGTACTCTACCTTTTTTTTTCTTTTTTTCTTTTTTTTCTTTTTTTTTTTTCTTTTTTTACCAAAACTCTCTTTTCATTTAGGTATTAGAAGGCTTTAATCAAACAATGAACTTGAGAAGTAAAAATATAAACAGAAGCACAGTTCTGGAAAGTGCTAGGTGTCCTCCCCGCTGGAGCCATGAGCAGGCCAACTCAGCCCGTACATACACTCACCACAAGGCCCACTTTGTGAATATGCTACCATGAGAATCCAAAACAGAGATACTGAGGAAGGACAAAATGAAGTTTTGTATGGACTTTTCAGCTGACAATGACCCCAGGACTGTCCAATGCCCCGAGCACCTGAGATGGAATTACAATCCACGAGAAAAAGGCCACTTCTGCTTCACCAACAGCCAAATGGGATTCCGTCAGCAGCACAGACAGGATGTGGTTCACAGGGGCAAGAATCGGTGTCAACTTTCACTGCAGATCACCTTCCTCCTCACTGCAAGCAACCGCCACGCTTGAATTCTACTCATAAAGCAGAAACTTTTTTATGGGGTCTGGCAGAGGCAGCGAGGGAATCAGATGGAGTCGGTATTTGCCAAGAGCTCTTCTCACGGCCACACGGCACAGACTCAGCAAGGTCCTGGGAACACCTGAAATGCCATGGGAAGAAAAGGAGAGAGAGGGAGGGAGGTTAACCAAAGGCTCGCTGAGATGGACAGACAGAACCACACTGAATGCCCGCGGCCAACTTCCCAATTTCACAGTGGAGAGAGCGGTGCCTGGGGAGGAAGGTCTTGTCACCTGCTCCTCCCGTCTGTGGAAGGAGTGCAATCTTCACGTGGGGCACCTGCTCACCAGGATGGCGCCACCTTGACCGGGTTTAAGTTCCTAGACAGAAACAAGAGCTGACCACTAAAGGCCCTGGTAGGTGTGAATGACGGACCCTCATCTCCCGTCAGCCTCTGCTCTTGTCAGTCCCAGAAATTCCAGGGGGATCCAGAAGAGACACGCCGAGCAGTCTATGAGGAGAGCAGGCTGACAATTCTGCTCTGAGTCAGAAGAGCCCGGCCGGGCCTCTGCCTTGTGAAGCAGGCAGGACACCGGCAGCTTCTCTCAGCAGGACTCCAAGTGACCATTAACCAGCCCCTTTGGGGGAGGCTCAACGTGAATGTGTCTTAATGACTGGCTTAGGAAGCTCCAACAATAAAAACACAATAAACTCAAGTTCTGTATAGGCAAGGGTTAGGGAAAGGTTTTCAACTCAGATGCCCTCGAGACCCAGACAAGGAGGAGGCCGGGTGCAGGCAGGTCACAGACGGCCCACAGCAGCCAGCAGGAGGCACACAAGGTCCACCTCTGAGCCCCAGAGAGGGCCTTGGACAAGAAGACCCAGTCCAGATCAACTGCAAACAACCTGGCCATCGATTGATTAATTCATTAGCAAAATCTTCCTTCATAAATAAGCAAGCTATGGAGTTTATTCTAACAAAAACCAGAGGTATCACACAATAAACGTAATGGTGATTTGAGTGGAACTGAAGAAAGGGAATGAGGACCCCTAGAGGAGGAAGGGCCTACCACCTGTTGTCAGGCAACCGTTTAAAAACCATGCGAAAGTAAAGGGCTTTGGGGTCAAGAAGCAGAGCAGAGAGGTAAAGAGACTATAATTCCAGGAACTTCCAACGTGTACTTTTATATATTTCTTTGTATTGATTCTTGGTGTCTAGGAATTTGAAAAGACCACTCTGGAAGTATTCTGGAAATGGCCTAGCCCTAACTGCACATTCTAAGTGCTTGTTGGAAGAGGTTTTTTTTAAGCACTACAGTTCGATTCATTCAACTGACCCACGCAAGTCAGAAGGGAACTCGGGCCACTTACTTCTGGCCTCTTTAAAGACCTGCAACGCCTCGGGGTCCACCTTCCTTCTGCCTCTTGACTCTGGGCCCAAGGATTCCCACTTCACCAGGTTCAGGTTGGCTCCAAATTCAACAAGCAGGCTCACGAAGGCTGCCTCACAGCCATGACGCAGGACAGCATCCATGACACACCCGGGGGAGCCCCGGTAGAAGCCCTGTGTGTTGACGGGACCATTGCAGTTGAAGTCAGGGTTCGCCCCTGCCTGGAGAAGCAGCTTGAAGCACTGGAGGTTGTGGTAGGCCGCGCTGATATACAAGGGGCAGACCACCAGGGAGGTGAGGCGCCGGGAGAAAGGGGGCCGGATGTCAGGAGTCAGGTGGTGGTTGACGTCGACGTCAGCCCCATACCTACAGGGGAGACACAGGGACAGTGAGACCTTGCGGTGGAACGACCAAAGCCACCAGACCCCCACAGCACTGGAGACAGGCCTGACCTCTGTGAGTACCAGGACACCACTCAGGAGACACCACCGATCACAGCGGCCTCCTGACTTACAGAGCTGAGACCATTCCAAACAACTCGGAACCCTCTCACACAAGCACTCATCAGGGAACTCTTCAGAGCCTCTGAAGAGCAGACAATATTATGGCTAGTCAAACTACTTCAAAACAAAGGATAAAAAAGGAAAATTTCCAAATTCATCTTATGAAATTAGCAGAACAATCCCAAAATCTGACAAAAGCCACACCATTAGAAAAAAAAAAAAAAACTTACGAGTATCAACCTACCCACCTTCAATAACATGTTGGCAAAGCAAATCCAAAGTATGAACCACAACTTCATGCAGGTTATTCCAAGAATGCAAGGGTGGTTCCAATATTAGAAATTCTAAGAACCCTGTCCATCATATTCACAGAACTAAGGGGAAAATCATGATTACCCTTATAGATGGAAAAAAATGCGGCATGGGACAAAACCCAACACTAACGCAGGTTTATAAGTACTCAATAAAATAAGAAGTGATAGACATTTCCTTCACAAGATAAAACCCAGATGTTGGTGTCTCACCTAATAGGGCAAGGGGTGGCTCTCCTATGGAGGCTGGGGCGAGCCATCTACACCCACTCTCCAGCCCATTCTTATTCAGGCATTTTAAAGATTTATTTATTTACTTGAGAGAGAGAAAGTGCACAGCTTGATCTCAAGACCCGGAGGATCATGACCTGAGCCGAAATCAAGAGTCAGACAACCAACCAACCGAGCCACTCAGGCACCCCTAAATTTTAAATAAGGGTATTAGTGCAATCCGACAAGAGAAAGCAATTAGCTGATGAAGATCATAAAGAAAGAAAAAAAAGCTTTCCCTATTTGCAGAGAATATGACTATGTCTGGAAAGCCCTGAATAATTAATGAAAATACAATAAGCAATGAATTTATTAAATACTTTAGTAAAGTTACAAAACCAAAAGCCTTCATACATACAAAAATAAGTTCAAATACAAAATGGAAAACACCTTACTTATGAAAGCAAAATGAATTTTAGAATGAGAGATCTAAGCATAAACTTAACAGTACATATCCAAAATTTGCATAAGGGAAGTTAAAAAATACTCAAACAAGTGGGACTCGGAAATGGGGAGCCCCACCACTGCCTTGGAGAGGAGGGCTCAACACTAGTAAGAGCTCAATTTTCCTGAAGTCTATTGTATAAGTGAAAATCCCATCTTGGAGCTAAATAACTTGATTATAAATATAAGCAAAAGTAACATCTCTGCAATTCCAGAAGCTGATGATAAAGTTCATTTGGAAGATCGAAGAAGAAAAGATGTAAAAGCAAAGCTTTTTAACATGAAAATTAAACAAAGAAAAACCTGTGCCTGGCAAACAGCAGCATAAGCAAAGTAAAGCAGTAAGTGGAAAAGTTGGGGGGGATGTTACAAGGGATTAATAGCCTTATCACAGAGAGAGCCAACAAAAGGGAATGATGGGGGTGGGGGCGGGCGGGGTGGCACAGTCAGTTAAGCATCTGACTCCTGGTTTCAGCTCCAGTTATGACCTCAGGGTTGTGATCCAAGGGTCATGATCCTGTGATTGAGCCCCAAGCTGGGCACTATGCTATGCACCCAGTCTGCCTAAGACTCTCCTCTCCCTCTGAGCCTCCCCTCTGCCTGCTCAGGCTCTCTCTCTCATATAAGTAAGTAAATCTTAAAAAAAAAAAAAAAAGCAAAAGCTCAACTGCTCTACAGGAAAATGAGCTAGAGACGCTGACAGCGGCAAGCATCTCTCAGTCATCTGAAAAGATACTCAGCCTCATCATAACACAAACGCAAATTAAAACCACCTTTACACCTGAAACTAATGTAACATTTTAATTTTAATTTAAAAAAAAAAAACTACCCTGAGATACTACTTCTCACCTATCACACTGGGGAAAATCAAAATTTTATTAACCAAGCTTTAAAGAAACAAGAAGTCTCATTCAGTTCTGGGGGCAATGCAAAATGGAACAATCCCACTAGCACTGGAACAATCCCACTAGGACCCACTAAATTTGGCAAGAACTGGGAAAACTACATATCCATTTACCCTCTGACCCACCAATCACACCCTTGGAATCTCTTCCCAAGTTGCATCTGCAAAATTCCAGAAAGATGCACGCACGCAGCAATTCATTAAAATGTTTCATGTAAGAGCTGAAGGCAAGAAACAACCCACAGGTCCCTCAAGAGGAGACTGGGTGAACAAACCGTGGCCCATCCACATAAAGCAGCACTGAACCCCTGTGAAAAGGTGTAAGGAGTGTCACCACTACTCCAGAATGACCTCAGAACACACTCGGGCAGAACAGTCAAAGTGTGTACTATGCTACTGTTTATCGGAGAGAAAGTGGTTACAATACATTCGTGTATCTGATAACACACCTAGATATATGCACGTTATGCTTATTTTTTCAACAATGGAGGGATCAACTATGAAAGCTTAAAAATGGTCATCTATAGGGAAGCTGAAGGAGACTGACACAGAAGCTAGACCTCTTTTAATATATGTTGCTTTACAGACTTGACTTTGGAACCACATAAATAAGTCATAAAACAAATTAAATAAAAGGCAATCCCCAAAAACTAAAAGCAAAAAGAAAACCACTTTAGCCCCAACTGTGTATCCAGATGGTGCCATGCAGTCCTGACTGCTGGGGGCCTCCTCTTTCTGGGTGTATTAAACCGCCAGACCCAGCAGCAGAGTCCCCTGGAAGGCCCTGAGATAGGAAGCATAGCTCACCGGCCTCATGCTCACAGCTGTCCCCGCAATGATCCCTGCCCAGACGTGAGGAAATCATCTCTTAGGCGACAGGTGCAGGAGCAGCCTGACATGCCAACCTCATTCTTCAGCAGAGCCAATCTCTAAATGACTCTAAAAAGGCAGGGGCTTTGGGTTCCCACAAGGGACCTGCCCTTGTCCCTGCCCTCAAGGGAGTCTAAATATATGACTTACTATAGGGAGTTTGGAGTTCTCTAGCCCAAGTGCAAATTACCAACCTCGGTCCCTTTCATCTAAGCAGAGGCCATGGACTCAAGCACGGAGGGTGGCCTGGCTCAGGGTATCAGAGTCCTTGCAAAGTCGAGAGTGTGCTTGTTAAAAATGCTGCCTGGCATGGGGCGTGAGAGCCCACGTCGGGTGAGGAGTCATGTGTGAGAGGCGGCAGCAACATCAGACTGGTTACAGATCAGGACTGGCAAAATAAACAAATGTGTTAAGGAGAAGGGGAACCAGGTCTCTGCTGGAAAAGCAAATAATAAAGTCAGAAACGGAGAAGTAGGATATACCAGATTAGATTAGAAGTATCAGGATGAACTCAACTGTCAATGTACATAGATACAGAAATACAGACAGAAACGTACATGTAACCTTAGCTCTGTCCAATTGGAGGGACTGAAAACAGCAACATCCCATAACCAAAAAACACTATCGGTACCCAGATCTTGGCCTCTAAGCACCACTCTCCACTAAAAAGAAACCAGGATGCTTTGAAGAAATGACTCATTCCAGGGCTAAGACAGGCACAGTACTAGATGAGCCTAGACTATGTTGTTACAAGAGAAAGTAAGAAACTGATCAAAGGCTGCAGGGGACATGTCCTAAGGACAGAGCTAGGCTCCAGTTTAAAGACTCTGTGCAGCCAAATCCGAGACAATCTGAGCATCAAAATAAGTAATACTACTATGGGATTATAACTCCCTGGAAAATAAAACTGTAAGTCTAACACAAATAAATTAAAAATCTGATGAGAAATACGATATATATGTGTTGCATGGTCCCTTGCCACAAAATACGAATTAAATAATTACAGAGGGGAAAAAGAGTAGCTTTACAGTGGAGAAACCCAACAGACACCACCTTAATCAAAAGATCACACTGACATCAGCAGTGACGGGCCCAAGGACAACCCTGTGCAACCGGAGAGGACCTAAAGAGCGCAGCCTTGCTCCTGGGAGAGCTCCGCCAGGCACGCATTACGGGCTCCCCTCTGAGTCACCACTAGACAGACGTAGGCACCTGCTTCCCTGAGCTTCCATCATGCCAGACAGCCCTCCAATGCCACCCAGGTTTCATCGGCTCGTGTTTCATGGAATTAGGAAATGCCAGCATGGAGAAGCAGAGAAGACGGGTAGGCAGGCAGGCGCCTACGGCACAGGAAACAGCCCCATTTTCCAGGCCATGCTTTAAATGGCCAGCCAGCAGTCCTATTCTCTGGCCTGTCTCTTCAACACATTTGGAGTATACGAAGGAACTTCTCCTTGAAACCCACATGCCTGCTTGCAGGCAGCGCAGGCCTAAGGAGGAGAAGGGAGGGGCACACAGACCAATGTGTTCCCAGGACCGTCCTTTCCCCACTGAAGCCGCCGTCAGACACCACAAACGTAAATCTCACCCAGCCTCCTAGACACTCCAGCAGGAACAGGAAAAACGCTCCCCACCACACACCAAACCAAGCAGAACTGCCATTTCACTTCACACACTCAACCAATAAAGAAAAAGAGAACTAAATTTTAAGCAGTGATTTTTTTTTCCTTCTCCTGTTAGGGATAGGTCTTCCAAAATGTTTGTAATTTTGGGCAATATGACAATCTGGTATTAGCTGGGCTATGGGAAAGACAGCCCTTCATCCACTCATAAAAATACGCTGGATAGGATCCAGTTAATTTTAATCCTGACTGTTTTCCAAAATTCCCCTCCTGTTTTTAATATCTTTGGCAAGGAACCACTGGGACAACTCAGTGAATCAATATAAATTTTGCACATACAGAAACATCACTCCTTTACCTTTTTTTAAAAAACACCAGCAACATTTATCAAGGGAATTTACAAGTAACAAAATTGAATTCACTTGCAGAGAAACAGCAAATCACGGCATGACAGCAGAGAACCCTGCGTGTAAGAACAATGACCTAGGAAGGCAGCTGCTGACATCAGATTTAGATTGTAGTATTTGCTCAGTAACTCAACCATATCTCTCTCATTTTCCAACAGTCACTAAGTCAGTTACCTGGTAATTTAAAAAAGAGAAACCTTTCTGACATGTGTTCTCACTACCTCATTATAATAGTAACGTCCTAGCTCCATGAGGGAATGCAATGTCTTCGTAACGGTAACACTTTCTCAAATAGGGCATCCGTACACGCACTTCTCAAAGTCAAGCCTGCAGTTAATCCAAAGCAGTTGTGCATCATGAACTGACTGAAAGGCCTTACAGGGATTTCTGGAACCAACATGAAATTTCACTGACTGATCCTATTCAAAAATATTTCCAAATTAATGACTTACATTCTCTAAGATGCAAAGATACGGGACTAAGGTGGCTTAGATGATCAGGCTAAAAATTTTTAAAGAGCAGGGAAATATCATAATACCCTCATTTGTCTTGCCAAAAGCCAATCCCACAGTCATTTAAAAAATAAAAATTAAAAAACTTTAATGTAAAGTATATCCTCAGTACCTAATTCAAAAAACACACGCAGCCCTACGCAAGGGGACGCCAGGTCTCTTGCTCCTCAGAACCACGCCCACTGCCGCCTGTAACAACAGGACCCTCACCCAATCCTTTCCACACTGAAAATTGTCTACCTAAACTGTACTCTGTCCAACCACAAGAAATGCCTCCAGAGCAAAGCATGGGAAAAAAGCATCTTAAGTAGAAAGAAGTCACTGGAGACACGGAAAATGAAAATGTAATCTGGTTCAAATTCTTTAAAAATGTAAGGACTGGTACAACTAAAATAAGACCATAAACCATCTAAAAATAACAGAAAGGGAAAGCAAACAAATACAGATCATGGAACAAAGATACAAAATAAAGAACAGCTAAGAAACCAAGAGAGAGACATAGACCTAACATCAGCTGTGGCAATTAGGTTAACTGTACTTAAAAAACAAAGAATCCTATACGGTCAAATAAGAAAGGTGAGCACCCAAAGTACTTAAGCCCACGAAGATTAAAAACTGAATGTGACAGAACATGTAACTGAGCCTTCAATGAGACCTACAGTTCCCTTTTGGTTTGATAGTGAGCATAACCAAAGGAAACAACTTTTAGCATCAAAACATAGGAAGCAAAAAACACTAAAATAAAAGGGGGAAATGACAAATCACAACAGCAATTAGAGGCTAACAGACTTCTCTGAACTTGGGGCAGAGCTGATGGCTAAAAATGGGAAAAAATAGAGGGACCATGAGTAAGGCGACTGAGGCTACCACACTGCCTGCTGCAAATAAATACCCGTGGTCACATGCTTTGTTACAAGCATCCACAACATGTGTGACAGTAAAAAAAAAAAAAAAAAGAAAAGAAAGAAAAATTAAAAACTCAAAAGAAGCCCCAAAATGCAAGTTATTTGTTCCACATTACCTGAGCACGACAAGATAAAAGTAGTTCATAAAAATGTGCATTAAGTTTTTCTCCTCCATAACAACAAGAACAAAAAGGAAATCAACTTCAATAATACCTAACTTAAATATAGGGGAAAAGTTTAGCAAGTAAGAACAAAGCTACAGGTGAAAGAAATAATAACCTTGAAAGTGGACACTCTGAGAAGAGTAATGAATAATCCATCCATCATTCAACTGAAAAAGGAGAAAAATAAAGTAAAATTAAGGAAAATGGGAAAAAATAAACTAGAAATTAGTAAGCAGAAAAAGAAGAGAACTGACAGCGAAGAAGTAGCTCTTTAAAAGGACTAACAGATGGGGCGCCTGGGTGGTTCAGTGGGTTAAAGCCTCTGCCTTCGGCTCAGGTCATGATCTCAGAGTCCTAGGATCGAGCCTCGCATCGGGCTCTCTGCTCAGCAGGGAGCCTGCTTCCCCCGTCTCTCTGCCTACTTGTGATCTCTGTCTAATTAATTAATTAACTAATTGATTGATTTTTAAAAAGACTAATAGACAATTCTTCCAACACATCTAACTTTCCAGAGAGAGGGGGGTAAATATAGACAACAGGGAAAGAGCTGGCCACCATGGGAGATAGTGGCCATGGGGCCACGTCCTCCACAAGGGCCCGAGCCAGGCGACAGTGGCTGGGTGTCCACAGCACTGACCTGATGAGGGCCTGCAGAAGGTCGGCCCGGCCCACACGCGAGGCATGGTACACGGGGGTGCTGCGGTGGTGCCGGCTGCCGTTGGGGTCAGCACCAGCTTCCAGGAGGATCTGAGCACTCTCCAGGTGTCCGTTTACCACAGCCACGTACAGGGCAGTCTGTCCTTTCACGTCCACAAGATCCACCTCGGCCCCTTTCCGGATCAGGAAGTCCACACAGTTGCCGTGGCCTGCGGTGGCCGCGATTCTCAGCGGCGTGCAGGGGAGCCAGCCACAGCACCAGACAGACTTCTCGTTGATGCGGCTGAGAAAGAGCACAGGGGAGCCAGGCTGTGGGGGCAGCTGGGAACCCCACACACAGCTCTGCTTCCTTGCAGACTGGTCCATGCCGGGAACAGAGTGCAGGAGGGCAACCTCTTCAGACAGACACCGTGGTGCTTCAAGAATGCCTCCGCATGTGCTGTTTTATGAAACGCTGGCTCCATGCGTGGGGCAGAGCAGAACTGCAGAGCCCATTCCACAGCGGAGGGCCCTGAGGCACAGGCAGACTGATAGTCCCAGAGCTAAGACCTCAGACCTCCCAACTCCAGCTCCACAAAGGACGGAAGGGTCTGCCCAGGGAGGCAGCGCAGGATGAACGGCAAATAGTCGTTGGCAATCTGCCAGGGTCCCGAGGCCCCTTCTCACCAACCACTCACTGTGGTGGCCTAAGGTTGGCCTTGGCACCCTCACTGGGACCGGGTGACCCCGGTGATCCCCCTACCTGTGGCATAGCACAAATGCCAGCCTGTGGGAACTGCTAAGGTCATGCAGTGCTCCACTCCCAGCCAATATCAGCTGAAGAGAATAGGCTACGCTCAGCCCTCATCAAAAGTGACCATCAGACTGGGACTCCCTGTCAAGGAATGCCACGGCCATGAAGCCCACTGACCCACCATGTCACCAACTGAGACACAGTTCACTTCAAGCTCCCAGGGCAGCTGTGAACAAGCCTGGCCATCCAGCTCACAGCAGAATGACACAAAATGACACACAGTGGGTCAGGGGCTCCTCCTTCAGCTGAGCCCTGGCTCCCACTAGCCCAGAAGACCAAAGTACTCATGGTCACAGTACAGAGCAACAAAAATCCATCAGCAAGAAACAGATTTACTAAAGCCAAATGTAAGAAGAAAGGAAAAAAAAGTACTTAGAAAAGCAATATGAAAATACCTAGTTGAACTCTATTGTTTTTATTGTACTGTTGCATCTGCAAACTTAAGGCTTCCTTTGGGCTTGAGTCATCTGCATTAACTATTCATGCGGAATCCATCTGCTACCTTTGTATGACGATTCCTTTCTGGATATTTAGAGCTTTTTTTAAAAAAAATACTGATATCTATTCTAATGAAATAATGCTAGGGCATCAGAAGTTAAAAAAAGAAAAAAAGAAAAAAGAAAGAAAGAAACCTATTCTTGAATTGTTAGGAATACCTCCCTTGAGAGCTATTTACAGAAAGCAGCATTAATTTCAGTATTGACACGCAGACATTTCTTCCAATTCACTACCAACTTAACCCCAAAGGGAAAAGCAACACAAAGCAGGAAGGAGTTTTGGGTGGCACGTCAGCTGCTAATCTAGCTAGGGTTCCAATCTCCAACCCACAAAGCAATCAGAGAACACCCAGAGGGAAGGCAGACTCTGTGCTCTGCCAGGGGTCCCTGGTGGGAAAAAAGGAGTACCAACACCCGCTGCTGTTAAGGAAGAGCCCGAGCCAGTGTGGAGGAGCAGGGAGGAGCAGGTGGGCTCTGGCAGGCAGCAGGCCGGGCACTACAGACACGGGAAAGAAGAAGGTGAGCATACTGCATATCCCTGGGTGATGAGACAGCTGGGCTGAGGCTGAGCACCAGGCCTGGGGAGGGCAGACACCTGGGGACCAGAGACACCAGAGGAGGGTACATCAGGAAGTCTGCACCCACAGCGGGATAAGCATATGAAAACAACAAAGTTAGGGGAACTCATGTATACAGCTTAGGGTAAAGAGCCACAGGAGATTTGGAAGGAGGCAGGACCACTCTTGAAGAGAGTAACAGTGCTGCCATCAGGACTAATAGCAAGAAAGCTGACATCAGGGAGGGCCAGAAGTTTCCAGAAAATACCAAGGTCAATAACCGAGCTGGATTCGAATTCAGGTATCCCTATCCTCACCACTGGCTATCTCCTAGTAGTCTGACCATTCTCCCTCCGTCTCCTCCTCCAACCGTCTTCACCTGCTCACCAGGGAGACACAGTGCCCTCACGGATCACACCCCTCAGCTTGCAGCAGCAGCCGGCCCACCCCAGGACAGCGATGCTCACCTCCGGTAGCTCTCCTCCTGCAGCAGGCTCCTGAGGGTCTGGAGGTCCCCCACGTAGGCTGCATCATGGAGTCTCGTGTCCTCACAGTGCTCCAGCGGATGGTCACAAAACTGCTCCCTCAGCCACTCCTTCAAATTAGGACCTGCACTGAAGAGAGGGGCTCCTGTCAGCTAAGGGAAACCATGCTGACACCAAATGGGACAGGGGTCGGGGGGGGTGCCCTCTACCTTGAGCCCTTTGTCTTCAGACTGCAGGTCTAACTAATTAAGCTCAAACGTTCCAGAATAAACCATTCCCATCCTCCAGAAATGCCCAGAGCTGAGAAAAATACAGAATGTCTCCCTTAGTGAAACAAGCACATTCCTGACACCACACCTGACAAGGGCGATGATTTTTAAAACGTGATTGGGACAGGAGGCAAGGAGTCAATCCTACTGAAGAATACAGAAGATCCTACATAAAATAGCAAGGTGCAACTTAAAATACATACCAAAAACCCACCACAATATTACTCTGTTTATCTCAAGGATGTAACAATGTCTTGATATTGGGGGGAAACAAATAATCATCGCCTGTATTACAAGAAGACACTTGCATCTGGCAAAATTCAACAGGCACACAAATGCTGCTGCTTGTAACATGAATGACTACAGTGAGCCAACCTGGGCCATGACCCCACAGGAGTCGCCATGCGCAACTCATGAGACCGTAACCTAAGATGGGTGTACTGTACTGAATGTAAGTTACACCTCAGTAAGAAGGAAAATGTTAAAATATATGCATATGAACAGAAAGCCAGCTTCACATAATGAAGACTATACAACTGGAAAACAGTAAAGATAACTAGAGTCAACCGTACCATGTGCTTGGACAGGGTGAGTTAATGCTAGAAAAATTTTAAATGATAAGAAATAAAATAAGTGGTTTAACAAATCTCTTCGGGGTTTTTACGTGAGATGTGACAAAAATATTATAAAAGTCTATCTGGAAGGGCACCTGGGTGGCTCAGTCAGTTAAGCGTCTGACTCTTGATCTCAGCTCAGGTCTTGATGTCAGGGTCCTGAGCCCAAGCCCCACTTTGGGCTCCATGCTGGGTGTGGAGCTCACTTTAAAAAAAAGTTTATGTGGAAACATGACAAAAAGTCACGTTTTTTAGTACATATGAAACAAAAAGACCCAACCCATTAACAGAACATATTATCTCTTATCAGAATAAAAAATAAAACAGAATCAGTTGCCCAAAAAAGACGTTAGTATAAAGATAAATGGGTATCAAAATCTGAGGAATAGAAAGAGTAGTTGCTATAGACTGAATGTTTGCCTCCCCTAAAATATGCTGGAATCTTAAACTCCCCAAAGTGATGGTATTAAGAGGTAGTGACTGTGGTAAGTGATTACACAGATCATGAGAGAAGAGCCTTCGTGAATGGGATTAGCGTCCATATAAGAGAGACCCCAGAGAGCTCCACACACCCTCCACAGGGCAGGACAAAGTAAGAACACTGCCTCCAGGAAACAGGCCCCTGGCAGACAAAGAACATGCTGGGCCTAGGTCTTGGGACTTTCCAGCCTCCAGAGCTATGAAAAATAAGTGGTCAACAGATCTTTAAAATCAGATCCCTGTTTACAAATTATCGAGTTCTTCCCCTCACACTGGAGCCCAGAAATCAAGAGTTCTGCGGATATCGGATATCGTTACAGACAGGGGCTTAAGGAAAGAGTGTGACCACGAACTCCGAGCCTGTGACCAGGCACCAGTGGAAAGCACACCCCTCCACTGGGACTCCTCCCGATGATGAAGTTGCTTTTACATTCACATCAAATCTCTAAAATACCTACTGCAGACAAGGCCTGAGCGCTGTACAAGAGGGGTGATGAGAAGGCTTCCTTGCCCTTCAGGACTCAACAGAACACTGGCAGGTGTACACACACACACAGGTTACTTGAGCTGATCCCACATCCACGCCTGCAGCAGATTAACAGGCAGCCTCAAGGAAACCCTCAGGGCAGCCTCCACCCTGATCTTCCTTCAGTTAGTAGTTCTCCTCCACAGCAGTTATCCTGCAGTTTCACCCGCCTGAGTGAAAAGGCTCAAAGCAGGGGTGAGTAAGATTGAGGAAGTGTAGCGCCAGATGGACAGGTTAAGTGGGAACCACAGACGTTTGTTAAGTTTTTCTCTGGGCCTCCCCTCTGCTGGCCTCTTTTCAACCCACTCCCTGGCCCAGCTAGGCAGTTTCCTCTACACCCAGCTCCAGATCCAAGGACACTTCGAGTTAGCGTTTCTCTGATCATCATCTCCGATGTCAATGCGATTACTTCACATAGGACTCAGACCTTACCTGGAAATCTGTGCCCCTCCATTCCTAGGCCTGCAACACTGTAAATAACGAAACAGTACTGCTCAGACAGGAGAGGTACTGCATACTGGCCAGAGCAGCCTGTGTTCCACACGACTCCCCTCTGTACTGGGAAGCCATCATCCATCCTCCTCTCGTTCCATCTCTCTCTCACGTTCAAATGACATCCCAGACACTAAAGTCCTGATTCAAAGTATCAACCAAATTCTAGGAGAGAAGGGGCTTTGTCTGAACTGCCCTTGTTCACTGGGGTGTCTCCACCCCGGGCAAGGTCTGGTCCATAGCAGTTCCTCAAGGAAGGACTGCTGAAAGCACGGATGGAGGGATGAAAAGCGCCAAGTCCCCAACTGTCAACTCCTTGGAGGGGTAGCTGTGCAAACACCCAGAGGAACGTGTGAGGTCCAGAGCACAGAAAAGCATTTGGTACACAGGGCCAATTCAGCAACGAGCACAGAGGAAATCCCACCACAGGTTAAGAAGGAACCTCCCCTGAACACAGCAAAGAACACGCTTGGCCTGCAACTTCACATCTGCTTAGTAGTTGGGTCTCCGGGTGAAAACCCTGCGTCTGATGGCTCTTCTGAGTTGTGAGCGTGAGCATTTCCAGCTGCCGGCTCTGCTGGTGGGCCACGGGCCCCTGGACATGCTGTGTCACGGACAGCTCGCTGAGAGCGCTGTTATCGCTGTCCCTTGCCTGTGCGTTTGCGGTAGCAGCCCGTCAAGCCGTGGGTGGCGGCGCGGAGAAAAGACACCTGCCGTCCAGAGGAACCGGCCTCGGGGGGCTTCCCAGACCCCTGCGCTCAGAGCTGGATGACGACCCGTGTCCTGTTCTTAGGGTCCTATCACATCCCCACCGGTTCACAGACCGGCAGTTAGAAAGCAAGTTCCCAGCGCGACGATGTCACCGCGAGGCCGAGGAGCGGGCACACGCAGCAGCCGGGCCGCCCCGTCCGGCGTGCTGCGCTGACCCGACCCCGGCGGCAGGGCGCGGCTCCGTGGGTCTGGCCCTCCGGGGACGGGAAGGCACGGCCCCGGCCCGGGAGCAGCCACCGGGGCCCCTCGGCCAGGGCGCTGGCCCTGTCCTCTGCCGCCCCGCCCCACCCCGCGGCCCGGCGGCTGCACGCACGTTACCTGCGGGCCCCGGCCCGGCCCGCCCGTGGGGGCCGCCGCCCTCCGCCATGGGTGCCCCGGACTCGCCCAGTCCGTAGCCCTGGCCCGAGCGCGCCCCGCAGACCGGAAGCAGAGCCGCAGCGACCACTTCCGGCGCCGCGGGAAGGTGGGCCGCCTCAGGGGCGCGGCTTCCGAGGGGCGCGCCCCTCCCCCAAGGGCCTACGGGGCTTGGCGAAGGGAGCCAGCGCCCCCGCCTCCGGGCTCCAGTCGGAACGTGAGACTCGGCGAGGCGGGGCGCGCGCTGTCGGAAGGCGCGCCGTGTCGGGGTCGCGCGCCGGCAGCGCGGTGGTTTCTCTGCGGGAGTGGAGGAGTCTGGGAAAACACGCTCACCTGCGGGGCGGAGCCTAACTCATCCCGAGGAGCTCTGGCTGTCCGGACCCGTCCCCGCCCTCGCAAAGGAGGCGTGGCCCTCGCTGTTGTGGGCGGGGCTGAGGGCGGGGCTGAGGGCGGGGCTGCGGGCGGGGCTGCGGGCGGGTAGCGCGGTGGTTTGGGACAGGACCGCATCCCACGCCGAGCGCATTTCGCGGTTCAGGTGATCCCCGCGCTCCTCTGTGGGCTGGAGCAGGCTCGCGAGCGCGTGGATGCGAAGGTGCCGGACGTCCAGCCCTAGTCACCGCAGCAGGTTGTGCGGGCTGGGCGCCGCTGCGGTGAGCATGTATCTACGTGCTGAGAGAGGAGTGCGTTCCCTGAATCCCTTCCATGATTGGGGGGGGGGGGGGGGCTTGTCTATTAAATATTGCCCAGTGCCTCACACTAAGCATTTATTGAGTAAATTAGGGAACAAAGGAATGCATCTTCCTGCACTCTCGCGCTTAAGCGTTGTCAAACGGTGTGTATAGAGTTTGCATTCTTGAGCGCGATTCCCTTGGCTGCAGAGCTGGCCGGCCCTGCGAGGGTGTTTGGTGCGGGAGGAGGGCTTTCTGCAATGCGTTCGCACTCGATAAGGGCAGAGAGCTCCCCCGTCAGAGGCTTGGGGGTGACGCCCTCTGTCCCACAGGGCAGGGAGCCAGGGGCGTGCCCAGCCCACCGGCCCTCCACCACAGCTGCCACTGGGAACACCCAGGAGCTTCCAAAACACCCCAGCATGAAAACAAGCCAAGCCTCTGTCAGCGGTGCAGTCAGTAAACAGTGTGGTCTGGCCATCAGTAAACAGTGTGGTCTGGCCATCGTGGAATGATACTCAGCCTTCAAACGGAACGGGCATCGGGTGGCTCAGTCCCTTAAGTGTCTGACTTCAGCTGGGGTCCTGATCTCAGGGTCCTGGGATGGAGCCCCTCGTTGGCCTCCCTGCTCAGTGGGGAGTCTGCTTGTGCCTCTCACTCTGCCCTCCGCCTGCTTGTGCTCTCATGCTCTCTCTCTCTCTCAAATAAATAAAATCTTAAAAAAAAAAAAAGTAAGAATATTCTGACACCTACAACATGGATGAACCTTGAGGACATCATGCTAAGTGAAATAAGCCTGTCACAAAAGGACAAATACTGGATGATGCAACTTATGTGCAGCACCTGGAGGAGTCAAATTCATAGAGACAGAAAATAGCGTGGGTGCCCCAGGCTGGGGAAGGGGAGAACGGGGAGCTGTTTAAAGGACACAGAGGTTCAGTCTGAGAAAATGATAAAGTTCAGGTGATTGACCAATGTACAACAGTGTGGAGGTACTTAACTGTACACTTTTAAAAGGTTAAAGTTATAAATAATAAAAAGGTTAAAGGAGTAAAGTTTATTATGTGTATCTTACAACAATTGAAAAATAAATTAATGAAGGAAGCAAGCAAGCTAGCAAGCTTGGCCCTGCCCCACCCCTACTGTGGAGGTCCTGACGCAGCTGGTCTGGGGTGTGGCCTGGGAGCCCTGTCCCATTGGCTTCTGCTGTGCTGGCTTCCCCGGCTACCCGGTAGGCATCAGTGCCTTTGCACTGGGGTACATGGCTTGAGCAGAGCATCACTCTGTGCCGAGCCCTGGCCCTGAGGTTGCCCTCAGAACCCTGTTTCTTCGTGAGAAAGATCAGAGGCCCCACTTATATGCACAGTCTCCCACCCTCCTCCAAAATGCCTGCCAACGGGGACCAACGCTGTCTATACTGGACGTGGCACTAACCCTCCTCCATGAGCCTGGTGCTGTGCCCGAAACACACAGACACCCACTAGTCTCTCCTTTCAACACCCGTGTTAAGGATCTGCTGTGCCCCCACCACGGGGAGGGGGAGAGTCCCCGGTGTGGAAATCTCAGCCCTTATGCCTGAGTTGTAGGGGTAGGTAGTGACTCACAGCAGAAGCGGCAGACTCTTAGGGAACGACTCACCTGCTCCCGGGAGACCAACTTTACGGCTTTGCCCCAGACTCAGCAGGTTCCCGAACAAAGGACTCCTAGTTTTAAAACCATTGTGGGTTGGGAACCCTCCTCCCACCCCTCAGATTGCTCCCCACCAGCCTGCCTCCCACTGCCTCCCTCCCTCCCCACCAAGTTAATTTTTCCTGCTGAGCCACTCACTGAGATCAGCCTCTGTCTCACGGGGCTGACAATTCCTAAGCAATCCTCAGAAGTCCCACAGGTTCCTTAGCTGGACACGTGGGGCCATTCGTACACACGCTCCAACATCCTCCCTCCTACAGCTCCCAAGACACATCCAGAACCCAGGGTCTGCCCACAGCAGGTCCTCCTGTCCCCACATCAGCAGCCCAGGGGGCCACGTCCCTCCGGTTCCCCAGATGCCTCCCCGCCCCACCCACTGGGCAGCTGACGCCTGGGCTCTCTGCCAGCCTCCGCCTGCACATGGCCACGTCTATCTCTCCCCACCTGGGCTTACAGTCCCGCAAGGCTGACGCTATCTCTGCCAGCAGACCCGTGCTTTCCTCGAAAGCTGCCTCTGGTCGGATGGGTACTTTGACTCTCTCGCAGGACTTGTTATTGAACAGATGGATAAAGCCATTTATTGGCCAGAACTGACAGGGTGCCTTGTCCAGGCGCTGTGCCTGGACCCTCGGGCAGGCGTGAGCCCACCCGGACCCTGCCCACAGAACCCATGGCCCAAGGCAGCAGCGGGCATGGTGGCTCCCCAGGAGGACAAGTCTACCCCCTAACACCTGAAACCTGTGAGCATGATCTTGTTGGGAAAGTGGTCTTTTTTTTTTTTAAGATTGTATTTATTTATTTGACAGAGATCACAAGTAAGCAGAGAGAGAGAGGAGGAAGCAGGCTCCCTGCTGAGCAGAGAGACCGATGTGGGGCTCGATCCCAGGACCCTAGGATCATGACCTGAACCAAAGGCAGAGGCTTTAACCCACTGAGCCACCCAAGCGCCCAAGGGGTCTTTTTTTTTTTTTTTTAAGATTTTATATATTTGACAGAGAGAGACACAGCAAGAGAGGGAACACAAGCAGTAGGAGAGGGAGAGGGAGAAGCAGGCTCCCTGTTCAGGAGGAGGGCTTGATCCCGGGACCCCAGGACCATGACCCGAGCTGAAGGCAGACACCCAATGACTGAGCCACCCAAGTGCCCCTGGGAAAGGGGTATTGCAGATGTAATTATAATGTAATGATCTCAGGCACCCTGGACTCAGGCCCTAAATCCAAAGACAGGTGTGCTGATAAGAGAAAGGCATGATTTGAGACTGAGACACCCAAGGAGAAACCACGTGAGGCAGAGACTGGAGGATGAGGCCCCAGCTAGGGGAGCCAGGAACTATCAGGACCAGGAAGAGACTGCGAGGACGTGCAGAATCTAGCAGGGCACACACCTCGATCAGTCCCAGACCTCTGTCCCCTAAAGTGTGCGAGAATACATTTCTGTGTTTAAGCCAAGTGCACGGTAACTTTGGGGGCAGCCACAAGAAACGCATTTACCCAGGCATGGAACCAGAATCACAGACCACTGGCTGAGCCAGGGCTGTGAGCGGGACTGGGGGGCATGGAGTCAGAGAAGGGTGTGAAGCTCACCACAAAAGACAGGAAGCGTCGGAGCCCAGGGTTAGAGGCTCCGGACCACAGAGGAGAGACTGACAGAACCCATCCCCATGTCGCAGGGAAGTCGTCAGGGCGCAATGATGGTATCAGGTTTGGAAAGGGGCACAGTGTCTGCTGTGTGCAGGGAAAAGAGAAGGAAAGGATGCTGACTCCGATGAGACCCAGGGTGACCTCCTGCCCCCGCACCAGCCAAGAGGGGGCCTAGAGATGAAGAAACACCCACCTCCCAGAGGCATCAGGCATGTGAGGGTTACATTTGTTCCTGTGAGGCCAGACCCACAGAAGCTGGTTTCAGTTGAAAAGAGTCTTCAGGGGCACCTGGGGGGCTCAGTTGGTGAAGTGTCTGCCTTCGGCTCAGGTCATGATCTCTGGGTCATGGGATCGAGCCCTGCTTCAGGCTCCCTGCTCAGGGGGGAGTCTGCTTCTCCCTCTCCCTCTGCCTCTGAGGCTCCCCCTGCTTGTTCTCTCTCTTGCTTCCTCTCTCTGAAAATAATTTTTTTTTTAAAAAATCTTTAAATAAAAAGTCTTCAGTTTGGTT
This sequence comes from Mustela erminea, assembly GCF_009829155.1. NCBI lineage: Eukaryota > Metazoa > Chordata > Mammalia > Carnivora > Mustelidae > Mustela > Mustela erminea. Next base: position 44,394,654 of record NC_045621.1, on the reverse strand, counting down.
CAGGGACAGAAAGACAGACCGCCCTGGACCCAGAAGCTTCTCTTGACTCTTGCACTGTCTCTTCCACCCTGCTCATGTGTCTCTCTGTCTCTGACTCCACCTGCCTCTGAGGCACCGTGTCTTTCTCTCTGTGTCTACTGCTCCCTGTCTCTCCTCATCGATGACTGGTGAACAAGAACTCAGCAGCTTCCAAGGACAGTGATCACGTGTCCTCTCCCAGGGATTATGGACGGGGCCTAGCAGGAAAGGCTTGTCTTTGCCTCAGGACAGCTGAGTTCGGGGGCTGGCCCACAGGCTGGGGCGGTCAGTCAGGGCACCACATGTGGCCTCCCTGCAAGCTGGGGTTCCTTGCAACGTGGCTTCCCAGGCAAGTGTCCAAGAGAGGGAGAGAGCCAGGTGGGAGCCACTGCACTTCAGTGGTTAGAGAAGTCCCTCAGTTCTGCAGCTCAAGGGGTGCAGGGAGCCTGCCCACCTCTCAGTCAGGACCGTCAGTGTCACCTCCAGGATTGCAGGGGGCGATGGACACACATTGCTGCAACTAACTTTGGATGATTCAGTCTCTGCCTTTCCTCTGACCCCCCGTCACTCTGTCCGTCCATCTCTGCCTCTCACCATCTCCCTGAGCCTTGGTCTGGCCCTGTCCCGATGGCTCTCTCTCTCTTTGGCACCCAGACCCTCCTGCTCTCCCTCTCACAGCTCACCAGTCTCTCCTCTGCCCATGCCCCTTGGCCTTCTCTGAGCATCAGCCCCTCTGAGCGTGAGACCCTTGGTCTCACAGAGTCAGAAAGTCCAGCCTGACCCCACGTGGCCATCAGCTCAGGCAGCCACCTCCACCACAGGGCTCTCAGTTCACGTTCTTGTGACAGAATCCTGGCCAGCCAGTTGGCCAGGGTCAGGTTTCTCTGGCCCAGGGGCCCCTGCTCCAGGCCTGTATTGACTGGCAGAGCCTGACCACTTGGATAATTAAGAGCCTTGGCCGCAGTCTGTGGAGGAGGAGGTTTCCCTCCCTCACACAGTGGGTGCATGATTTGTCAGGACTTGCCATTGCAAAGGAGAGTCTCAACTCAAAGCTGCAGACAAAAAGCATCATCACCTGCGAAGCAGATGCTGCTGATGTCCTCAGGCTTTAGAACCACCACGCAAGGAGGCAAGAGAGGAAGAAGTACCTGGGCATTCCATCCCTCACCTAAGGGAGGACACACATTGTGATGGACAATGTGTGTCCATCACATAATCATTTAGGGTTCCTCAGGGACACGGAACCAACAGGATGTGTGTGTGTGTGTGTGTGTGCGCGCGCGTGCCTGTGTTTGTGTGTGCATTTCTATGTGTATGTATGTGATATATCAAGACATACACATAACACACACACATTTATATACTATACACATATACACATATGCAAAGAGATTTATTTTGAGGAATTGGCTCAGATGACAGCAAAGGCTGGCAAGTCTGAAATCCAGGCTGGCAGGCTGCAAACTCAGACAGGAGCTGATGTTGTAGTCTTGAGTCCAAAATTCACAGGGCAGGCTGGCAGCCTAGAGACTCAGACAGAGTTTGTATGCTGCAGTCTTGAGGGAGAACTGCTTTTTCTCAGAGAAACCGATTTTTGCCAGTGAGGCCTTCAACTGATGAGATGAGGCCCACCCGATTATTAAGGGTAATCTTCATGTAAAGTCCACTGATTGTAGATGCTAATCCCATTTACAAAATATCTTCCCTGCAACTCTAGACTGGCAACGCACCACATAACTTGGGGACCACAGCCTTGCCAAGTCGACATAAAATAGAACCATCGCACCCATGAAGACATCTGTAGAACAGGGATGTCCAGGACGGGCTGGTGTTTGGGCATAGCTGACTGCTGGAACTCTAAGTTTCGCCCTTAGTCTCATCCACCTTCGGGCTTGCTTTCCTCCATGTGAAGCCTCCACGGTGACACTTTCCTGCACGTGGCAACATCACACACCATCGGACACCTAGCTCAGCAGCTGCGGGAGAGACCACCTCTTGGCTCACATGCCATATCCATGCCCGGGAGAGCTGTGAGTGCCCTGCTGTGGGCCTCGACCCACCATGGGGGTTCCCACCAGAGCCTGGTGGTTCCCCACCCCACCCCCCGCCAAAGAACTGGACCAAGGGGAACAGGAAAAGGGCCAGAGAAGCCAACACGCCCACAGAGCTCCTCTCTGCCATGTTGCTCACCAGTGCATTGCTTTGATAACTTTTTCTCAGAAATCAATTTTTCTGCTGTTTGAACACAAGATGAATTTATTTTCTCAAAAGTCATAGCCAAAAAACACGGTTGCCTCAACCTTCAGCAGTCTTGATCCAGGGGACCCAGGGCCACCCCTGGACATCTCCCCGTAGCAGTGGCCGCGCTGGAGTCGTGGCCCAGGGTGTGTGCTGGCTGCTTCTGAATCCATAAAGTAACAGAAGAATGCCCTGGGTTACAATTAATAAGGATCATTGTTCCTGGACGTGAACAAAGCCGGCCTTCATTTCTTTATTTGGTGGCCCATTTGGTGAAGCAATTAAGAAGCGCCCAGGCCAACATACACACAGAGTGGTTTTCATTACATCCTGCGCATTTATTTTTCCAGAGAGAAATAGTTCTTGGGGAAATGTCCATAAAAGCAACCTTAGCGGCTGTGTGATCGTGTGTGTGCGTTTCCTGTAGGAAGTCTGTTGAGTTTAAGGCCCAGCTTTAGCACCACGGCTTAGGGAGGGAGGGGGATGGTGAAGGTCGCCCACAGCCTGGGGGATGGGGACGTCTGATGTCGTGGCCCGGGCACGGGGCGGTGGGGGAGGGCGCCCCTGAAGGCAGGCAGCCTGGCTGAGGGCAACACGGCCTCCATGGACTCCAGCAGCCCTCTGGAGCCGTTGGGACCTATGCCCACCCAACTGTGCTCGCTGCTTCATGGGTTCTTTAGAGACAATTCTAAGGGATCAATTTTACAAGGAATAATCAGACCCCAGATGGAAGGTCTGAGATGCAGGACAGAATGATGAGCAGATATCGGTGAATATGTGAATAAATTTGGACAAAATGTGGCTGCCTAAGCAACAACAAAGCAAATCGTGAGCTGAAAAAAGCAAGGTAAGATGAAAAGACCAGCTACTACAGCCTATCAGCTGGGGTTGTGCTTGTATTGTTGGAAGAAAGCTAAAGATAGGGATTAATCATAGGCTTTGTAAGCTGTAAGGAGTTCAAAGCAGCTAAGGTAATCATTAAAATAACAACTGTATGTTGGGCACCTGAGTGGCTCAGGTAAGCATCTGCCTTCAGCTCAGGTCATGATCTGGGGTGCTGAGGTCGAGTCCTGCATCAGGCTCCCCGCTGAGCAGGGAGTCTGCTTCTCCCTCTCCGTCTGCCCCTCCCCCCATGCATGCACATGCTCTCTCACTCTCTCAAATAAATAAAATCTTTTTTAAAAATAACAACCATAATTTGAAAGTTATGCTTTCAAACTAGACATATCTAGGAAAATGGTATACAAAAAAATAGGATAAAAACCTTTCCTTTTCCAAAACAAGGCAAAGAAAAAAAAAAAAGTGAAGCTGAGAAAACAAGGGAAGTGGGAAAAATAGAGCCCACGTAATAAGACCATATGGTACATCCAAATGGAACACACTCTGCAGGTGAAAACAGAATGCCCGACAGAATGCTTACAAGAGACACAATTAAAATATGAAAATTCAGAGAAATTTAAAGGCAAAGGATGAAAACACGTCCCAAGGAGAACTCCATTAACTATCACAGTGGGTGCGAGACTTTAAAATACATCTCTTAGGAAGTGAAGAATCAAGCAGGAAAAAGCATCTCCAAGAATCTGACTTCGGATAAGACAACCAACGGGCTTGACGGAACAGGCATATTACCTACAACACGGTGCCCGGGATTCCTTTCCAAAGTATACAAAACACGACAATAAGCAGTGTGGGCGAGGATGTGGGGAGATTGGACCCGGTGCCCTGCTGGTGGGACCACAAAAAGGTGCGGCTGCTGTGGAAAACAGAGCAGAGTTTCTGCAAACAGACTCCCCATATGATTCAGCAACTCCAATGCCATGTGTGTCTCCAAAAGAATAGACACAAGCAGATTTTGCACACCCATACTCACAGCAGCTGTATTTCAAGAGCCAAAGGTGAGAGCAGCCTGGGTGTTCATGGATGGATGAAGAGTTAAACAAAATGCGGCCCATCGGCACGAAGAAATATTTGTGAGCCTTAGGAAATGAGATCCTGACCCACAGGAAGACATGAAGCTGAAGACACCATGTCCCCTGAAACAGGCCAGCCACGGAAGGATAAGGACTGCACATTTGCAGTTGCACGAGGAACCTAGAGCCGTCCCCCTCACGGAGACAGAGAGCGGATGGGTGGGCGCCGGAGACTGCGGGTGGGCTGGGGAGTCAGGGTTTCATGGGGACATGAAAACATTCTGGAGACGGACTGTGATGAGCATTTACAGCACAAACGTAGTTAATGCCACTGCACTAGACACATAAAAATGATGAAAATGTGCATTTTATGTGTATTTGGCCACAATAAAAAAAAAAGGGGATAATGACATGTCAGGTGTTGTTTGTTACACCCTAGAAAGTGAAAAATTGTTGAAAAAAACTACTTGGAGCTTTTATGAACTGGAGTACGTGTGAGGCTCAGAGGGTGGGGACTAGGCAGGGAAACTTCTCTCACCACGACGCAGCCAGATCAGAAGTCAAGAATAGGAGGACCCGGGGGGTAGGGGGGTAATCTGTCAAAGAGCCAAAGGATAAATTACGATGGGCTGAGAAAATATTTGCAATGGAACCACGATAAGGTCTCCATTCAATGAAACAGTATGCAGCCATTCAAACTGTGGCGAAGAGAAGACCTGGGAAAAAGGGGGAAACGGAACAAACTGTTTATTCACAATAAGACATCAAAGTGACATTGCAATAGAAACTGTATGATCCCAAGAGCATGCATGTGTGCTTTTGTGTATGCATTGTATATGCATAAAGAATAGATGAGATTCAGGGCACCTGGGCGGCTCAGTCGGTTAAGCCACTGCCTTCGGCTCAGGTCATGATTCCAGGGTCCTGGGATCGAGTCCTGCATCAGGCTTCTTGCTCAGTAGGGAGCCTGCTTGTCTCTGCCTCTGCCCCTCTGCCTGCTCATGCACTCTCTCTCTCTCTCTGATAAATAAATAAAATCTTTAAAAAAAAATAGACGAGATTGCAAAACACGTTTTAAAGAGGAGACAGCAGCAAGCGGCATGTGGGTGGTGGTTGGCTTCAGAAGGTGTGACGATGAGCCACGTCTACCTCCTTGGAGCAGCTTTCTAACTGAACAAGTATTAAGCAAGCAGAAAGCTAGAACCACAAAGGTCTTTGAGATGAAGCAGCAGTCGCTGTCAGGGGGTCGGTCTGAAAACCAGCGCCCACCCAACTTTTAATCCACTCAGTGCCACCACTGGCCTGAAGCCCGTCACACACGGTCAACGAAGGTATTGGTGGTCAGGGAAGGACACTGGCATCACCGCCCCTGCCCTGCCTCCCCAGGTGGCAGCACCCTGGGTGGGGGCAGCGTGGATCTTCCCTGGAGTTGATGAGGCATGTTCTGATCAGTCTGCAGTGCCCCCCACCCCGTCCCATATACCCCCAAACCCCAGTCCTCGGGCTCTTTCCGATTCTAGACACACCCCTAGGAGAACCTCAGCAGCCTGGTGCCTGCTCAGTCGAGGGGAAGATGGCCACATCTAGAGCCCCCCAGTGCACCTGTTCCAGAAAATGGAGCCTGAAGCTGTGACCTCAAGAGGTGGTTTTGCTGGGCTCGGGGGAAATGCCACCTGAAGGACCAGTCATGGCAGAAGCTGGTCTGGGAGGGAAGGAAAATCCCACTCACAAAGGGAGATTTCTGGGGGGTATCCTGAAGGGGGAGACGACCCAAACCAGAGACTGTCTCCTCCCCTAGTTCAGGGGAGGTTCATTATAAAGATTAATGGTGATATAATACGGATGTTTTTTAAAAACATGACTGACATAAAGATGTGTAGCACACAATTCAGAAATCACACACGGTACTGTTTACCATCAGTTTCATACAATCAGCCCCAGAAAAGGCTCTTGTTGATTTTGCTGAACGCCTGTCCCATAGCCAGAGGCTGCGATTCCCAAGTGTGGTTGTGCTGTGAATGTGGGCTGGTGCTTTCATTCCTTTCTTTCCTAAGCAAGAGCAGAGCGAGGTCGGAAAGACACGCGGACAGGGACTGCATGCCCTGTGGTGACACAAGCAGGCTCCTTGCTGGGCTGAAAGGTAGTTTTGAATCCGGGAAGGCATCCCTGCGTGTGTCTGTACTGTCCACAAGGCGATAGAGAGGGAGAACATCCCAAGCCAGCATGCACCGTCACCGTCCGTGGGACCAGACTCCCGCCGGGGCTGAAGGGGACAGGACTGGACCAGTTGCAGGAGAGAGATGAGCCATCGGGCTACGACGAGCCTCAGGGGCTCTGACAAGCACAAAATGTGGAAGGTCACTAAGTGATGTATTTTCAGGATCGACTGACTTTGTTTTTACTGTAAGTTCTCCCCAAAATTCCCGAAGGGTAACCCTCGCAGGACCGAACAGCTCCAGCCCGCCCTGTGCGAGCGACCTGGGGTGTCACCATCTGGGGGTCTGTGGGCAGCCTGGAGGGGCAGGAGGCGCCCTGTGGCTAAGGGGATGGATAGTGAGGGGAACCCCAACACGCATGGTCCACCTCACCCCAGAGACCACCTTGCCCCTTACAAACCGTGACCTTCCTCATCCTGCTGCAGAGGGACCCAGGCCTTTTAGCCCCACACGGCTGTCGGGGCAGCTGTAAAGACAGGGACACACAAACAGTTTTGCAGGAGACGAGCCAGGCCTGGTGTGCAGGCCCCATGGGACAGCAGGGGCAATGGGGCCAGGGCAGCCGGGGACACGGGGTGGGGTGTGGGGGGCATGCACAGCGCCTCAGGCTGCCCCAGCCAAGTCCATGGCCAAGGCTCTGATTTCACAACTATCTGAATGAGCTGCACACTTAAAATCTGTGGTTTGGGAGTTTTTCTTTGAATGTTCTATTTTTAAATGCATCCCCATGTTTGTATTGAAACTGCCCCAAAGGCACTTGCCTTCAGAGCCATAATCCCTGGAAAGGGAAAACCCACCAGAAGCAGGCAGCTCTGCCGGGCTCCGGGGGTGCGTACTGGACGGGGAGGGGAGTGAGGCCAGCTCTGGGGTGGGTCCAGCCACACAGGGGCCCAGTACGAGTCCCCCGGTGCTCACATTACAACTTGGGCCTTTGTGAGCCCTTCCTCCACAGAAATTACTAAAAATTCTATTATACAACTGTGTCGATATATTAATAGCATCTATTAAAACATCTACTCTGACCTAGAAGTTCGCTCTATTTTCTGATTATAGAAGAAGTGAAAACACATTGTTGGGTCCCTACAGTACTGGAGGCACCTAGCAGCCGGGGGCCCTCGAGTGGCTGGGCCGAGTGCCAAGGGCCACCCTGGGGATGGGGTCTGGAGCAGGGCATCCGGCAGCAGCCCCTTCCCGAAAGCTCCCCGGGGCCCTGGGGCAGCCACACTCATTGCAGCTCACCCCTGGCCCATTTACCCCAAAGGTGCCAGGGACTCAGAGCCGGAAAAGGCCAGTAACTTGCTCCTACAGCTTCGGTTTCCCATCTGTAAAGTGGGTAGAAGGGCTGTCCCCCAGCCCTGGAAAGGCTCACGTGGCAAAGTGGGAGCGAAGGATCTTTGTACATAGTTCCCCACCAGGACGGGTCTTTTTTCCTGCAGCCCCCCCCAAAACAGCAGAGGGGCATCTGGGGCATTTCTAGCCCTGACTGAGGTTCAAAGCGCTGAAAACCTACAGGGCCCCTGCAGCCAACCCAGGCCCCCAGCCAGTGCCGGGCGGGCATGTGACCGCAAAGTCCGCTGCTGCCCCACAGTTTAAACGACAATCCCAGAAGGCTCTCCAATAGGCCGCTTGCGAGGGGGGCAGGAAAACCAGCAAAAGCATTTGTCCAGATCAGTACCTGCTCCAGGAGAGGCATATCTGGTCCCCAAACTGCATGCAATGTCCCCTTGGCTTCCCAGGGCCCAGAAGAAGGCCCCAGAAGGTAGCATCTGTTCAGGGGCAAAGAGGGACAGGAACCTCCTCCAGCTGGAGGAGGGCACACTGTATGCAGTGCGAGGGGCCTCACAGAGGCAGCGACGACAGCCAGGCTAGGCTGGGGGGCTCCTGAAGCTCAAGCCCGTGAACATGTTGGGTCAGCCGCTAGGCCAGTTAAGGGGCTGGGCAGGAGACCTGGGATGGTGGGGTGGTTTATTGCTTATCGGGGTAGGCAAAGCCAGGTAGTAGCCATGGGGGCAACCAGTGGAATCCTCAGCAGTACCCCTGAGAACTGGTTGACCAGTTCTGCTTGCACACCTCCTGTGATGGGGAGCTCACTATCTACCTAGACCATCTACATCATCTTGGAACCATCCTGTATGAGAGAAGACTCCTTCTTTATTCAGACCCAAGGTCTATCACTCCAAATTTCTCACCCATGAGTCAGTCCTACAGCCAGAGAGTACAGCTTCCTCCTCCCCCTCTCCAGACCTTGTATTTGAAGACAACGGTCATGTCTGTTTCAGCTTTCTACTGGATCAGGAAAATATTCCCGTCTTTAATTTTGAGAAGGACTTCCAAGATACCCTTTAAAAGAACTGGACAATTCACACCACTACATCCTCAACCACACCGTGTATTAATATAATCTAACTTTCACCAGCTGAAAACTATGCAGGTGTGGTATGAACAGAGATCAGAACAGCAGGCAGTATCTGTGTGGAGCGTACCGTGGGCCGACTGTCTATTTTTGTGCTCTACAACCAGTAATGCAACTACCCTCCGACAACACACCATAAAGCAGGCGCCCCGCAGACTGACCCAAACACAGGAAAGTGAGGCAAGAGGTTTCAGCCACTTGCCCAGTCACAAGCTAGTACCTGCGGCGTCCACAGGCCGAGGGCAGGGCCCCCTGACCAGGATTCCCACCCAGGTAACTACTGTCTGTCTGGATTCCAGACTCCCGGCCATGTTGTTTCCCCACTGTAAGGTTAAACACAGGTCTCATGCACTTCTTCTGAGAACTCCTTGTTCCATCATCCAACTGCGTCTAAGTATTTTTCTTACTATTAGAAGTCTGTCTACTATGACTATTACCTCCACTAGAGATGTTGCAAATACTTCTCCCAGTGGGACATCATTTTTTTTTTCTTTTTTAACCTTTGCTTGGCTAGAAACGTTTAATTCTTATGAGCTTATTGTTGATTTTTTTTCACCTATGGCTTCTGAAAACTAGGTCTATTTTAGAAAGTTCTTCTTCACTCCAAAACACATTTAGCATTCACTCTGCTCTCTCCTAGGTGCTTTGTTCCTATATATTACCTCTCACAAAATAAAAGTATAATAACATAAATGTATTAGCATGTCAATAAATAAAATATATCTACAAATATGATAAATACAAAATGTTCTTCAATCATTCTAGTATTCTCATATTTTTTAAGTTCTTTAATTTTGGGGGAACTTGTTTTTATATGTGGTAAGAGGCAAGAATATAACTTCATTTTTGCCATATGTATGACCATATGCTCCAATATCATATATTTGGAGAACAATCTGAAATGCTTCTCCTTTGAAAGACCATGTTTATCCGACACTAAATTCCCAATTTATATATCTAGTCAGAAGTTGATTAATGCTGTTTCAATAACTTGCATTTTTTTTCTTAGGATTTTATTTATTTATTTGAGAGACAGTGAGCACAAGCAGGCAGAAGGGTAGAGGGAAAAGCAGGCTCCCTGCTCAATAGAGAGCCCCACAAAGGGTTCAATCCTGGGACCCTGGGATCATGAACTGAGCTGAAAGCAGATGCTTAACTTACTGAGCCACTCAGGTGCCCCAGAAAGGGTAAGTTTCTTTTTCCTTTTTTTTTAAGATTTTATTTATTTGACAGAGAGAGATCACAAGTAGGCAGAGAGGCAGGCAGAGAGAGAGAAGGAAGCAGGCTCCCCATGGAGCAGAGAGCCCGATGCGGGACTCGATCCCAGGACCCCGAGATCATGACCTGAGCCGAAGGCAGTGACTTAACCCACTGAGCCACCCAGGTGCCCCAAAAGGGTAAGTTTCTTAAAAAAAACAAATTTAAAAAAAAAATCATTCTTACACATAACCTTGTCACCAGGGTGTCCTGCTGGGCTCTAAGGGATCCTGGACTAGCAGGCAGTGGCACAGGTCCAGCCAGGCTTCACGTCCTCCAGTGCCTCCCAAGATCGAAGCACCTGGCTTCTTCAGAGAACAACGGTGGCCATGGTGGGGTGGGGAGGTTTCCACTGATGCTCCCGCCCATCACATCCCAAGTGTGGTACCACCTGGACATCCGTGTCCTCACGGTTCTTCCTGTCATCTTTCACCGAGTCAGGGCTGGCCCAGCTTCATGTTCTCATGTCCTGAGTTGATGCTTCATCACATGGGGCCTGCCCACTTGTTCACACCAGTTGTGAATTACAGAGCCACTTCCCCCAGCTTTGTCCAGATCACCAGGAAAGACGTCAGAGAGAACAGACCCACCAGGAATTTGCTTCAGGGCAACATCGGTTCATAGACAGGAGCCTTTATGGCAAGGTCCTTCTACCAGCGATGAAGGCAAACACACTCCCACGTCTGCCCACAGAGAAGCAGAAACCTCGCCAGGTGTCTGAGGTCTTGAGAGCACATCCCCCCAATCCAGCTTACTAACTTCAGCAGTGGACCCTGCTGTGCGCCACACAGCGCTCCGTGGGCACCCGAGTGCCCTTGCTCCCTCTTGGCAGCCACACTCCACCAGGCATGACAGGTTTCCAATAGGAAGAGGGGCATGTTGTCTGCTGTCCAAACCAGGATGTGGCTGCAGGTGGGAGGGGGATGCTGTTAAATTCTCACTTTGAGAGCTGCACGTGCCCTGAGCAGATCAAGATGGTCAACACCCTCCAGGGGCCTGCCAGCACCCCCGGAGCCTGGGCGGGGACCGGAAGCACCGCAAGTGTCCACACCAATGACCTGGCACAGAGTCCTGCACACACCAGGTGGTGTCGTCCTGTAGAATACTGGCCTTGATGGAGGTTTTGGTGGGGAAACCTAACTGCTCTATCGTGGTGACAGCAGCATCACAGAGCTGTTCCTGAGACCTGCACGGAGATGTAAGAGAACCACAGAGGCCAGCACAGGCGCTGGGAGGTCCGGTGTGCTGGCCCCACTGTTCCACCCCTCCCGACAGGCTGGCAGGAGGCACTGGGGTCTCGGGAAAGAGCAGCAGGCGCTGACCACAGGTGTTTACAGAGCCCGACCACCTCCCCGCCCACCTCACTGGGCCCAGCTTCCTTATGGTTCATGGACTGCACTGTCTAAACCCCATTTTCTTACCAGGATGACCACTTGCCTGGTTTAAGAAGCTGATCATCAATCTAGAACTCAGCTCTAACTACGGCTTAAAAAGGTTACAGTTTAAAAACCATTCACATTTCCCTTCTCTAGCCAAATTAAAAAAAAAAAAAAAAAAAGTCCTTCCCAATCTTCCTTCATGAAAACCCACAAAACAAGCAAACAGGGCCTCACTTCTGCTCCACTGCAAGGCTGGTAAAACTACACTTACCAAGACACCTTTTGGGAAAATAGAAAAGGTTTATATAAAGTGCATCGTGAGACCGTTCAACTCAGAGCCCGAGGGTATGACACAAGTCCCCTCTGGTCCTGACGGGGCGCTCCCGCCTCCCACCTCCTGCCCTCGAGGCTGTGGCTGGCTCCTGGGGAGGCATCGCTGGGTACACATGGAAGATCATGGAGCTGGGCGCACTCTCGCAGCAGGCACGCCGACACATGGTCTTGTGCATGGCCTCCACTGAAGCCGATGCTCGTGGAAGCTCCTGCAGCTGGTCATGCCAAGCCTGTGACCATGGACATCTGCGTGTTCGCACACAGGTTGGTCTAGCCCCGCTGCCCTTGACCCACTCGTGTGCCCTGACCCTGCACGCCAAGAGCAGATAGACGCAGTCAGCTCGGCACAGCACAGACAAGGAGGGCAAGCACGCTCTGGGGCGCCTGTCGGGACGCAGGGTGGGACTCCAGACCACCCAACATCCCAAACACACTCCATGTCACTGAGTGACATCATCTCTCGTCACCAACCTGTCACCAGTATTTGTTTAAATTGCTTATTGAAAAGAAAAATAAGCATGACTATCAAAGCAGAAAGTTCACATTTTAGTCCTGAATTTTTTCCCCAAAGGTTTACACGTTTTTCTTTGAATATAAATTAATGTCAGCTCTACTTTTAGATTAAAATTCCGCAGTGAGATCCCATACTTTCTGGAAAGGTCCAAGCCAAAGCAGAGCTAAAGGCTTAATAACCCCCTTGCATACTTTCTCAAAGTAACAGATAATATCAGGACTTAATGTGTCTCTGATACCATAATCATCACAGAGACTGTCTAAAACTTCATGAGTGACCTTAAAATTTCTGACAAATGCTTATCAGTCTTATAAAGCTTTAATTTATACAGAACATGGATAAGTGTCATGATAGGAATGAAAAGATAAATTTCCCTGAACTTTCTTCACAAGAAAAATAAAATATACATGTGAAAATACAAAAATCCAAATGCTTATATTTTCTCTAGCTGTGAACTGAATTGTGCAACCCATACACTTATAGAAAAAATATGTGACTGTTTTTAATGATTTATGTATAAAATAAAAATAAATTTTATGATACAATTCGATAAACTACTTCATACAAAATTTTACTCACATAAAATGTATGCAATTTTTTTTTGCAGTGCAAAAATCCTATTCGTATGTACAAATTCATAAAAGGCAAACACACCTTGAAGCAAAACAGTCCATTTAGGGTTATGTCTAAGTCATTCAAATCCGAAGAAGAGAGACAAGTACATGGGGGACTTGTTAACGGACACCCTCCCGCCTCCAATAATGCATTTAGTACAATCTGATCAGTTTTACAGTGCAGCGTAGAAATGACCAAGTGACCAATGTGTCAAAACAGCAGAGTTTTATAATCTGATCTTAAATTGATTCAGCTTGGTAAAATCACATAACCACCTCAGAAAAGGATTTCTTTTGGAAATGACAGTAAGGAAACCTAATCTGTGCATTTGTGCTAAGACTTAAAGAAGAAGAACTTTCTCAGGCAATTCTAACATTTAAATGGCACTGCATGGTTCACACCGTATGTATCTAGAAATAATAGCATCAGGACCCAGACCATATGAACCGTATGCCTCCAAACACTGGAATCCTTTATATACAAACTTCAGACTTTTTTTAGTATTTACAATTATCAAATGTGAGTGAAAAACTTAATATAAACCACAGTCTAAAAAAAGTTGCTTTACAAAATAATTTCCAAAAAAATGGTAACATCAAAAAAATGTTGTAAATTGGTGTGTCCCCTGAAGCTGTTTGCCTCGAGCTACAGGCCTCTCTAGAAAGCACATCTACAGGAAGGACCAGGAAAGACACCGAGGCCACGGGCCCAAGCAAGTACGGGCCCAGGCAAGTACAGGCCCAGAGCAGCTCACTGCTACCTACGTGGGGAAAACCCTGGGGCCGAATGTCCATGAAGGACATACTGAAATCTCCTAAATATATGAACTTTAAGGCTGCAAACACAAGCAAGAGGCCATAGGGACGAATGAGAAAATGACAAAAAGGTATACACAGATGCAAACAGCTTTAAGAAAAAAAACTCAGGTGTACCTTGTAAAGATACAGACTGAAATGAACCCTTTCCAAGGGGAAATGAACTCAAAACAGAGCACTCATGGTCAGGCCCCATTTCTGTTTGTAAGTGCCGTCAGAAGGCAGCCACCCTTCGCTCTACTCCCTTCAGGTTCCTGTCACCAGCCCTAAAACCTGAAACCGAGGACACAGCTTCCTCGCGTGCCACCTCCACTCACCTGCTGGCGACTTCTGGCATGGCCCTGAGCACGACTGGCCGCGCGGAGACGCAGAGAACATGTCCGCACGGCAGGCAATGCCCCCACTGGAGGAAGGGGACAGAACATGGCCCTCAACACACGGATGTGCCTGCGTTTTCAGAGCTCTGCACCTTGGAGGGAGGACACGGAAAGCTTCATTTTCTCAGAAAACTGAACTGAGAGAGTGGTGACGTTCTATCTTCCTTTTTATTTTCAGACTGAGGAGGACTTCCAGCTTTGGAAACATGTGAGCTTCACCTTCTCGAGCTCAGGTTGATGCTGTAGACCATTTTCTGAATCTTCTCCTCGTTCTTCAGGATGTTGGCCTTCACGGCACAGATCTTGTCCTGCTGGTCTTTGATCAGCTGCTCCAGCTCAGCCAGCTCGGCCTTCAGGGGCTCAACCGCACCATCTGTGACGCTGGTGGGACACAACACAGGGGCTCGTGAGCGCCGGGCTCAGCTTAGAGCTGCTTTTTATTTTGATTTCTTTAAAGATTTTATTTATTCAGTGAGAGAGAGAGAGAGAATAAAAGGGGAGAATGTCAGAGGGAGAAGCAGACTCCCCACGGAGCCGGAAGCCTGATGCGGGACTCAATCCTAGGACTCCAAGATCATGACCTGAGCTGAAGGCAGATGCTCAACCAACTGAGCTATCCAGGCACCCTAGAGCGGCTTCTTGATTGAAACAATCAAAGATGACAAAAGTTAAGTTATTCACAGCATCCAAAGAAAAAGGGTAAAAATATAAACACACTTAGATAAGAATATAAAGGAACGAGGTCCTCACACCTGGGAAAAACATTATTTTACCCTCCCACAGCCCAAAGTAAAGTCAAACATGCCAATCTGCTAAGCGACATCCTCTTTCTAAAGCCTCACGTCACATACAGCAGAGAGCCCTGGGACGGCAGGGAGGGGAGCAGCGCGGCTACCAACAAGGGCCATGGCCCCGGCAGCCCAACACGAACCCCACCTTCCCCCAAGCAGGTTCGCCCAACCACCAGGGCTTCCCTACCCAGGCCCCTCCAATTCACAAGTTCCAGGCATGAGGCCTTTCAGTGCCGGGTTACCTGCCAGGAAAAATCTAGAACATATTTGGGAAAGCAAAGATCAAACTGGCCTCTCCTTTAGTTTTTTTAAATATGTAAATACAAAATAAGTACAAAAATGAGTGATGGGGACACCTGGATGGCTTAGTCAGTTGAACATCTGCCTTCGCTCAGGTCATGGTCCCAGGGTTCTGGGATCGAGCCCCGAGTCAGGCTCCCTGCTCGGAGAGAAGTCTGCATCTCACTTTCCCTCTGTCCTTCCCCCTGCTCTCTCTCTCTCTCTCTCTCTCTCTCTCTCTAATTAATAAAAATCTTTAAAAAGACTCTATATAAAAAACAAACAAAACAAATGAAGAGTGACGATTTCCAACCATCCTACCACAAAGCAAACTCAGGTTCTTTCAGGAAGAAGCATCTGCGTGCTACCTCTTAGACCTAAAATCAGCTGTAGGAAGGGCCGACAAATCACCATGCTGGGCTCGGCACCAAAAAGTTCTCGGAGATTTCCTAACTCTTCTAATGCTGGACATTTAAACTTTTAAGGGCTTTTTAGGAGAAAGCAGGCTGATAATAAAGACAGCAGCTTTCTTATCACACAGCATTTTATCGCAGGGCTTACAGACGAGCACTGGGTCCACTCAGGTCGTTTCTGGACAACAACAAGTAATAAAGTGTCATGCATTCCAGATTCCCTGATTATAAACATAGAACATCAAACATTTCCCTAAAATAAATATCTTTTTAGTAGCCATTATATTTCCTTTATAGTAGCAATTTCAGAATGGGCTCACCAGCATTTATTTCTTTTCAGAGTAAAAAATCAAAATACTTTCGAAGTACAAACAGTTACCGAACTTTGGGGATTTTGGTAAGACACATAAAACAATAATTCCCATACTGCAAAGTTCCCCGTATTGTTTACTGCCTGTACCACTTGTGTGTGAACGTTAACGCCATAACTCCTCAAGGCTGCAAAGGTGTGCCCTGTGCCATACAAAAGCAGAAGGAAAACACTTCCTTGGGGTGGGGGGTGGGGGATAGAGGGGTAGGGAGATTCCTTGGGAGGCATCCCCCTGGGCTCCCTGAGCCTCCACCCCCACCCACCTCTGCACAGCCTTGCCCCTGGTCCCCCACCAACCTCTGTTCCTTCTGCAGCCCCCCCAACCCTGGGTCCCAACTCTGCTCCTTCCGCAGCAAACCCCCCACCCCCAGCCCCTCCACCCTGCTCCTTCTGCAACACCATCCCGGCCCCCGGGCCCCCACGACCTCTGCTCCTTCTGCAGCATCCACCCTGCCCCCAGCCCCCACCCACCTCTGCTCCTTTTGCAGGGCCTCAGCATGCTGCTTGTTCTCGCTATGCCACAGCTGCAGCTCATTCTGCATGGCGTCCACATCCTCCTGGATGTAGTCCATGATCTTCCCCAGGGGGAGCGCACTCTTGCACAGGGTCTGGATGGACACGCGCAGCTTCTCGATCTCCTTGGAAACTATGTCCTTCTCCTTCTTCCACGCAGCCTCAAAGACAAGCGACTTCTCCTACAGTCAGTGGGGAAAAGGAGCAGAGAAGGAAGCATCCTCACTCCTGAGGCAGGTTGGGGACCTGCTGAGGGTAGAGAGCCATGGGAGCTGGGACCACACTGGCTCGAGCCAGCAGCAGCCCCGAGGTACCAAGCACGGTTCGGGGACTGACACCGTGCCCAGTGACGGTCCATCCCTTTTCTTCTCAGAGGTACAGGGGGTCTTCACCTGGAAGGCTGTCAGAGTGGCACAGTTCTATGTAGTAAGATTTCTTTCCCAACTGGCCAGACGCTTACTGTAGTTACAGTTACCAGAACTGAGGGACGCTGATGATTTTCCCAGACAGACTGGCAGAAAGCGGCCCTGACTCCCTGCATCTCAGTCCTTGCATGGGCCTCCTTTCCATCTCAAAGGACTCTGCAACCCATCTCCCCAAGAAAGGGGGAAAGGAACCCTTCAGAGAGGAGGAAAACTACTGGTCTGGGAATGAAGGGACGGGAGGTTTGCAAAGGAGGACATGATGGACAGCACCAAGCCGGGCAGCGGGCCCGCTGAGTAAGAAGGGCTGGACAGAGCAGGCTGGTCATAGGGCCCAGGTGGCCTGGTGCCCTCGGTGGGAACCACAGGTGTGGGGGCCAGAGGGGTGCAGCAAAAGAGACAGCAGCAACTGAGAACTTCATTCAGTTCTGGCCAGGAATTCTCTTCATGTGAGCTTTTATCACAGGCCTCTCTGAATTTCAGAAGCTGATGCAAGTTGGTGAGAAGCAATGAATGGTTTGGCTTCTTGGAAAACCTTTCCTAGGAGATGGACATCATCTAGGAAGCCCTCCCTGGATGCTCCCACTCCATCAGGCTGGCTAAGGTGTCACTGCCTCACCCACTCACAGTTTGAGTCGGCCTCTGATAATTCAAGTATAACTAATGAACTGGTTTTATTAAGTGACAAAACCATCTGCGTTACTAGTAACGCCAGCCTTAGGCTGCAGGCTCCAGGCGGGCAGGAGCCCCCGCCTGTATCCCCCCACAAGAGGTTCTCCTTAGATATTTTGCAGATGAACAAATGGAGTGACTGACTAACCCACCTGCCAAGAGGCCAGCTCCCCTGCCTCCCAGGCTTCAGCAAGCACGCAGAAAGCCCTCACATAATGCCTGGCACGCACAAACTGTTCAATAAACGGGGAGCAATGAACAGTAAAATTCATAAACCCGTCAGTTCAGCAAGGTGGCAGGAGACAAGATAAAACATACAAGTATCAGTTATATTCCTACGTACTGTCAACACATGGACACTGAAATTAAAAATAGTGTCATTCACAACTGTATATGTAAACAAAAGAGAGAAATGCCTAGGTGACTTGTGTACTGAAAATTACATAATGTGGATGAAAGAAATCAAAGTAGACCTAAATAAATGGAAAGACATACCATGTTCCTCAACTGAACAATTCAAATACTGTAAAGATGTCAATTCTCCCCCAGTTGATATACAAGTTTAACAAAATTCCTATCAAAATCCCAACCAAACTTTTTGGAAATATAGATAAGATTATCCTAAAATTTATATGGGAAGGCAAAGGAACTAGAATAGCTAGAACATTTGTTTTAGAAAAGAATAAAGAGGGAGGAATCAGTCCATCCGATTTTGGGATTTTATAGTTACAACAATCAAAACTGTGTGGTACTGGCAGGACAGACACACAGATCAATGGAACAGAATGAAAAATCTAGAAAAAGACCCTCCCAAACATACCCAACAGGTTTTTGGGTTTTTTTTTAAATTGGTATTTATTTGAAAGAGACACAGAGCATGTGCAGAGCATGGGACAGAGGGAAAAGGAGAGGGACAAGGAGAGTCCACCCTGAGCAGGGAGCCCAATGTGGGGCTCGGTCTTGGACCCCAAGATCATGACCTGAGCCAAAGTCAGCCACTTAACTGGGTGAGCCTCCCAGGTGCCCCTGCCCAGCTGATTTTTGACAAAAGTATAAAAAGCAATTCAATGAAGGAAACAGAGTCTTTAAATATGTGGTACTAGAACAACTGGATATCCACAGGGCAAAAGGAACCTTGACCTCAGTCTCCTATCTTACACAAAAATTAACTCAAAATGGATCACTGACTTAAATATAAAGTGTAAAACTACAAAACTTTTAGGAAAAAAAGTAGAGGAAAATCTTTGGAATTTAGGGCCAGAGAGTTCTCACACTGTCCCCAAAAAGCATGATTCATTAAAGGAACAATTGATAAAGTACACTCTGTCACAACTAAAAATTTTTGTTGTGCAGAAGATCCTACTGAGAGGTTGAAAGACAAATTAGAGAGTGAAAGTACATATTTTCAAACCAAGTATCTGACAAAGGACTAGTATCTAAATTTGTAAACTCTCAAAACTCGTCAGCAAAAAGCAAACACTCCAATTAGACATGAACAAAAGACACAGACCCTGCATCAAAGGGGATACATGATGGCCAATAAACACATGAAAAGAGGGTCAAAGTCATTACTTATCAGGGCAATTCAAAATAAAGCCACAATGAGATATCACTGCCAGGATGGCTTAAAAAAAAGGGGGGGGGGCACCTGTGTGGCTCAGTGGGTTAAAGCCTCTGCCTTCGTCTCAGGTCATGATCCCAGGGTCCTGGGATCGAGCCCCGCATCAGGCTCTCTGCTCAGCAGGGAGTGAGCCTGCTTCCTCCTCTCTCTCTGCCTGCCTCTCTGCCTACTTGTGATCTCTGTCAAACAAATAAATAAAATCTTTAAAAAAAAAAAAAAAATAGTGACGTCACATGCTGGTAAGGATGCAGAGAAACACGATTACTCATACCCGGCTGGTACGAGTGTAAGGTGGTACAGCTCCTATGGAAAAGAGTTCAGCCGTTTCTTTAAAAACTAATACGCAATTGGCATCTGACCTCACAACCCTCCTCCTGGACACTTAGCCCAGAGGAATGAGAAGTCACGTTCACACACTGCCTGTGCGTGAACGTTTATGAAGCTGTACTCAGAGCAGCCCCAAACTGGAAAAAACCCAGATGCCCTTCAGCAGGTGAACCGTTAAATGATCTGTGCTCCACTCACACACCGGAATCTGCCCGGCAATAAAAAGGGACGAGCTGCTGAGTCACGCAACCTCCTGGACGGCTCTCCAGACAGTTACACTGAACGAAAGGAGCCAATCTCCAAAGACGTGCTCTGTGATGCATCTGCAGAACCTTCTTGAAATGACGGTATTACAAAAACAGAGAACAGTTACTGCTTGCCAAGGGTTAAGGAGGGGTGAGGTGGGAGGGAGGGAGGAGGTGCGGTTATAGAGGGCAAGAAGGACACTTGTGGTGATGGAGCTGTTGTGTATCCCGACTGTGTCAAGGTCAGTAGCCTGGGGCTGACGCTGTACTGTGGCTTTAAAAGATGCTGCTGGTGGGGAAAACAGAGTACGTGGGAAATCCCCATCATGTCTTGCAACTGCACATGAACCTACAGTTACCTCAAGATATGTTCAGCTGAAGAAGAGTTAGTGGCCATAGAAATGCCTTTAAATTAAAATGCTAGATGACTAACATGAATTCCAGACAATAAAAAATGATTTCTCAAGAAAAAAAGTGTTGTCTTTACACAGATTAGTAAATCTCTCATTAATTTAGTTGAACACTTTATTTTTTTTTTAAGATTTTATTTATTTATTTGACAGACAGAGATTACAAATAGGCAGAGAGGCAGGCAGAGAGAGAGGAGGAAGCAGGTTCCCTGCTGAGCAGAGAGCCCGATGTGGGGCTCGATCCCAGGACTCTGAGATCATGACCTGAGCCGAAGGCAGAGGCTTAACCCACTGAGCCACCCAGGCGCCCCTAGTTGAACACTTTAAAATTCTAAAACCCATTCAAGGGCCCTGGGCAGCTCCGTCAATTGAGCATCCGACTCTGGATTTCAGCTCCAAGTCATGGGATCGAGTCCCGCATCAGGCTCCATGCTCAGTGCGGAGCGTGCTTGAGGTTCTTTCTCTCCCTCTGCCCCCGCCACCCCGGCCCTCACGCTCTCTCTCTAATAAATAAATAAACCTTTAAAAAATAAATACATGCAGTTCTACTAAAAGCTGTTCACAATGCTTATTAAGTAGTTCCTATGTGTTTGACCTTTTTGTGTTGAGTCTGATACAGAACAGATTGGGGCACGGAACTTAGGATGGGAGACAAAATCACGAAAAAGTCCAGCAAAACTGGTGAGTTATAAGGCAGACCATGACACGGAGGGTTTAAGCAGCGTAGCTCCTGCCTATCCCAGGTCACCTGGTCAAACCCCCTCAGAGTTCTGTGTCACAGCACCAAGCAGACTTGGGAATACTAGCCTTAAATTTATAACTTTGTTTTTAAGGGATTAAGAATTCAAAACAAAATGCATTTGGGCTAGGGTTATGGCAGTCAGGAAAGACTTTTATTATTGCTGCAAACAGAAAACCACAAAACACCAAAACTCTGGTGTTTAAAAAAATACATTCACTTAAATGAACGTGGCAGGGTGGAGTGGATAAGTCAACGATTGTTTGCTTTAAGAGCACACCTCTCTGACGATAGGCTGATTTATATGCAGCTCGTACAGCTCTATCAGCAAATTTCCAGGCCAACATAACCATTATAAACCCTTGGTTTATAGACTTTCAATACATATAGTAAAATATGAGAATCTACTACCATATTCACCACCCAGGAATGAGTCATATGAAATATGCTTAATTTCTGGAAACAGAAAAGGAAAAATAATGAAACTACATCATTCCACAAAGTGGGACCCACAACAGCCTGCAGCACAGGAGGACTCTGGGGAAATGGGGTGTGGGCTCCGGGACACATGCTCAGCAGGTGCAAAGCTGGTGCCGATCTGGCTTCACCACCTCCTGACTTTACGGCCCTGGGAGCCTGAACTGACCTCTCTGTACCTCGGGTTCATCCTAATAAAATGGAAATCATAATATTTATCCTGCAGGTTGAGATTAAATGGGATAATATAAAACAAGCAGCTCAGTGTTTCACACATAGTAAACCCTCAGTAAACATTAACTGTTACTGTAAATACACCCAACACAGGAACCGGGGCGCAAACCCCACAGGGGGCCGCAGGCGCACTCATCCCTCGGTGCCAGGACGTGGCTCCCTTCCCGCGAGCTATCTCACGGGCAAAAAACCGCTCCAGGTCGGGCACATTCAGAGAACACGCTCGTACCGTGTCAACACCAACCAGAAGCGTTATGTCCTGCTTCAGAGAGTTCTGCCACCAAAAACACCCCCTGCTCACTGCCACGTCCCCTTCCCCAGCTGCACTTCACAAACACAGATACCCCAATCCCATGAAACTCAACCTCAAGACCCCTTTCTGGAAGACCTGGACCTCGGCTCTGAGCCGGGCACGACCCACTGCACCCCTGCCACGGCCCCCCTCCCCACGGGGGACGCACATAGGGGAGGCAGCAGAGCATGTCTCCTGGGGCAGGCAGTGTAACCCCTACCTGCCTGACCCCCTTCTCTGGTGCAGGCTTCGTACTATGGACTACGTAACCCCAGCGTAACCCCTACCTGCCTGACCCCTTGTCTGGCGCAGGCTGCGGACTATGGACTCAGCTGCTCTCTGGCCAGACGACCTCTGACAAAGTGTATTCCAGAGGCTCGCTGGCCACTTACACCTGTGCTTTAGACAAAGCGACTTTCCAAGAATTGTCAGGGGACCAGTTACTTCTGGGACTTAATAGGATTTGCATTAAACACACACATGTCCCCAGGAATGTGAGAATTGGTGTTCACGGAGAGTTTTAAGTTTACACTGATTTATTCTAAGTCATTTAAATAAAAAATATGAGCTAAAAAACTTGTTTCTTTCAAGTTCAGTCGCAGTGCTCCATGAGAAGAAAGTACTATTTTTAAGATCATGCCTTACAAGCCCAGCCCTCTGACCCTGCCAGGAAGTCTCCCGGAAGCAGGCTCTGGGAACAAGCAGAGGGCCATAGATCCGAGAGGTCACACCCCTGAGCAGAACTCTACCCCACACTCAGCAAACACAATAAACAAAGGCCTGATTAATGCAGGAGCAGGGAGGGAACCATAAATCACAGAGCGTGAGTATTTGCTTTAAATAACATACGCTCCCATGACCTCAGGAACTGATTTATAGACAGTCTGCCAAAAGTTCATTTTCCTTACAAACTGAGGAATGCCTCTATCCAAGTTATAAGAGAAACGCAGAGACTGACAGCATAACCATTCTGAGTGTCTCGCTCATCCAGAAATATTTGCTCACCCAACTATGTCGACCAAACACGCGTCTCTCATGTGGGTCAGACCAGATCCCTTAGCGCATGGTAAAATAAAATAGTCTGCCCTCAAGTACTCCAACCCTTCTGCGCTCACACAGAAAAGCACGTAAAATGTAAATGTGTGGGACAAGATGATAAAGCGACCCCGGCAACCTCTGCCTCGATCAAGAAAGCCAACTTGGCCAGGGTCCCGAAAGCCGAGGCCGCCACCACACTGCCCGCCATGTGCTTGAGCAGCTGGTCTGCTGGGCTCACCATGTGCCTGGCTCACCCGTACGGCATGGACAGAACCACAAAGCGCACAGCCACATGCATCTGCTCTTCTGCTCAAGCGTGTGTATGCCGTTGGTATTTCGTGACAAGAACACACTGTGACTTGTTTACCCACTCTGCTGCTGGACATCAGGTGATTCAGGGTCTGGGGCTACTGCAACAGCTGCCCAGAGAAAGTGAGTATTCTGAGCAGTGAAGTTGTCAGTGACAATAAAAACAAAACAAAACAAAAAAACAAACAAAAAACCCCAGCTACGACAGTGGTTGGGAGGCACAACTGTGCTCTGTCCCAGCATACACAAGTGCAGGACTCCGGGGACACACGTGAGCAGTGGCACTGTGGCCAAAGGCTACATCTCCAACTCCATAACACAGTATCAAACGGTTTTCCAAAACGGTTGTACCAGTGACGTCAAATAGTTTTCACGCACCAGTATTTAGTTTCTGTGCATAAAATACAACAAGAGCGACTCCTGTGGCATCACCACAATCCGACAGTGGCCGGCAGAGGAGCCACAGGATCAGTACACAGGCAGCAGAGGGGGACCAGCTACGACACAGAACCTTCCACAGGAGAGACAAGGATCGCCTACGCGCCTCCAGACCAGCGTACAGGTGCAAGCAGGACACAGTCAGCATGCATGCCTATGGAGGGATGGTGTGAGGGCCGCCCAGTCCTGGGGAACATCCCACCTCTGCCACTGACGGTCTGCATCAGACAAAGGAACTCCGAGCCCTGGAGACGGGGATGGGGCTCAGCTAAACAATCACCGTGGGCAGAGCGATGTTTACCTCTCCTTCATCCTATGGAGTCGGCAGAAATGGCAACTGCTGGGACAACTGTCCACAGCTAAAAACTGGCTGGCAAGCCTCCACAGGAGGAAAAACGTGTGCCAGGCACCTCCAAGCATGTGGCACAGGGTGGAAGGCGGCTCCATGCTTTCTCCCTGCACAGACAGGAGGGTCTCTGGAGAGGAAGGGGTGGGAAGCACAAGAAAGGTGGCTTAGCCAGCATCCACTGGGGTCACTGGGGCCAC
The DNA here is from genome assembly GCF_009829155.1 of Mustela erminea. Taxonomy (NCBI): domain Eukaryota; kingdom Metazoa; phylum Chordata; class Mammalia; order Carnivora; family Mustelidae; genus Mustela; species Mustela erminea. The sequence continues at coordinate 44,370,433 of NC_045621.1, read as the reverse complement.
AGCCGAAGCTCCGTGCAGGCCAGAAAAGATGTCTCTTCAGACTGGCCTTCTGACTGCCCCGAAAATCCAAAGTAGTTTAAAATCCACCTTTGATAACATGGACAGTGGGTCAGACGGCCACTAATGGAGCCAGCAGGCAGCAGGGAAACATAGGACTCAAATTTTCAGCCCCAACAGCCCCTTCTCTATTTAAAGTCACAGAAGTGAAGAATGCGACCAGATTGGCTTAAAACTGGTCCCTTCAAACATTTTTATGAAAGCCTATTCTCACGTATTTATTCTCTCAGAGGAACTTTAGAATATTATTTGCCAAGGTCCAAAACATCCCCTGAATATTTATTGGAATTCCATTGAATTTATAAACTAAGTTGAGGAAAATCACATATCAGATCGAGTTTCCCATCCAGAAACACTCTCTCGACTTTTTCCAGGCCCTTTAAATTTCTTGGTAAAATTCTGTGGCTTCTCAAAATAGTTGCTATAAATCTCCTATTAAACACGTGGCTCTGTAAGTCACGTTTTTGTTTTCAGTTCCGAGGGGGACTTTAAGCACAATATTTTGAATGGGCTATCACTGATGTGCTGGAGAAGTATGGACTTCTGAGTGTCTGTTTTGACACTCGGCAGCATACACATTTGTTTCAAACTATTAACCTTTCAGAGATCAACGCGGTCATCGTGGTATGACAGTGATCCCATGTCCCCCATGAAGACCTACGTGCCTCGTGTGGTCCTGCGCTGGCTGGAGCCCCCAGCAGAGCTGGCAGGACCCTTCCACAGCCTCCATCCCGCGCTTGGGGGGAAACACATGCAGCCACTCACTGCTGCCCAGGATGCTGACTGCCCAGGGGACGCGCTCCTCCATCCTCATTCACTGCACGTGTCCAGTCATACGAGAAGCTGAATCCTATATGTGCTGTTTATTCTTGAGAGAAAACGCAGCTCCCAGTGACCCGACTTGGTTCAAGAACAGCTTCTCAATTAAGCAGAGGAGAAGTAAGCCATGCCTGAAGGGTGCAGCAGCCACTGAGCCCTGTTTTTAGCTGAGAAGGCCGCGGTGGCAGGGTGACAGGCAGTGCTGACCATTGACGGAAACAGAACCATACTTGGCTAACAGATGCACATCTTCGCTCCTAGGATACATTCTAGTTTACTATTAATTATATAATAAAATACACGCCTTAGGGGGAAAAAAATCAGTGGAAAATCTGATCACAAAGGGCAGAGCAAGAGAAGAAAACGGTAAGATGGAATTAGCAAGTTCTTACCTATCATTAATCACTTGAAATACAAGTGGATTCAAATCTCCAATCAAAAGGCAGAGTTGCTGGACACCTAAAAAAGCATGACCCAGCCGTATGCTTAGGCAAGACTCCTTCTCGCTTTACAGACACACAAACTGGCTCAAAGAGATGGAAAAGGATATTCAGTGCACATGGAAACTGAGAGAGAGCAGCAGGGGCTCCACACATTATGCTGGCCAAAATGGACTTTCAGCCGAAAACTGAGATGAGAGGCAGGGAAGGTCATGTCATGACCTGTGGATGGGGCTCCCCTCATCAAGAGGACAGGAGCGCTGGCAGCAGTCAGGGCCAGCACTGCGCACCTGCACACACCACACAAACACCGACAGAGGAGGAAGAGCGCGTCTGGACTCCCGCCGCCCTGACCTGAAGCTCTGTGCACTCAGAAGCCCCAGAGACACCACACACCCTCCTGAGTGCACACATGTGGTGAGAAACCCAGTGGCATTTTGCAAACAGGACAGCTGACTCCGGGGCTGCCCTCGGAAGACCAGCAGACCGGGAAGACTGGAATCGAGCCCTGGCTGGAGCTGAAATCCCATGCCGGCTGCAGCGTTCCCACGGAAGCACCCACCGCATGTCCACATGCAGCCCAAGCCTGAGTCCTAGATGTGCCCTTCTCGAGCTTCCATCCCACTGTGCACTGCCCTCGTCTCTCTAAAACTGTGTATTTGTCACGCAGGTTTCAGAGGCCCAGAGGCCAGCAGGCGTGTGCAGGCATCCCTTCCACAGCGCTGCTGCCTGGGAAGCAGAGCGGAGTGCAGGGAGGACAGACGGCTCAGCGAGGAATCCATCCAGGTCCCCTGTCCCATTCACGGGAGCAAGCAGAAGCTGCTGTAACTGGCCTGCACTGGGGCCACTGGGCAGGGCAACAGTGCACACTTCCTACTGGTCGGGAATACACCCCAAGATCTGCCTCAACTGCCCAGCTTCCCCTCAAATGAGCTGCGTCCACGGGGCACTGCCACCACCCAGGGACCCAGGTTGGGACAGGCTCTTTCTTCCCCCAGTCTTCCAAGAGGTTCAAAGGATCAGCCTTTGTGCACAGGAACCAAAGGACAAGGTAGGAAGCCTCCCATCTTACTCTTCCAGGGTCAGCAACCAACCGGACCAGAAGTTCTGGTTCCCAGCTATGCATCAGAATCACCCAGGGAACTTTCTAAAATACCAAGGCCAGGACCCTGCCCAAAGATGGGTGTCCTGGGTCTGAGAAGGGGCCCTGGCTCCAGTGTTTCATAAAAACTCTGCACGGTTCTAACATACCAGCAGCTCTAAGCAGGTGTGCCTTCAAGTAGCTTTCAAAGGACAAAAGATTCTAAAGTTCACTCTCTTTATATATTTTTTTAAAGATTTTATTTATTTATTTGACAAACAGAGATCACAAGTAGGCAGAGAGGCAAGCAGAGAGAGAAGGTGGGGGGAAGCAGGCTCTGCACTGAGCAAAGAGCCCGATGCGGGGCTCGATCCCAGGACCCTTGGATCATGACCTGAGCCTCAGGCAGAGACTTTAACCCACTGAGCCACCCAGACACCCCTCGCTTTACATTTCATAACCATTTCTCTGCTACGGGCAATGACAGCAAAAGAATCTAAGTTTTAAAATATACTTTACTCTGTGCCCCCTCTCCCAGCCCTGCCACTAATGCTCTCTCTCAAATAAAAATTTTTTTCTAAGATTTTATTTACTTGACAGAGACAGACACAGTGAGAGAGGAAAAAGAGGAAACACAAGCAGGAGGAGTGGAGGGAGAAGCAGGCTCCCCGCTTAGCAGGGAGCCCAATGTGGGGCTCGATCCCAGGACCCCAGGATCATGACCTGAGCCAAAGGAAGACGCTTAACGACTGAGCCACCCAGGCACCCCAAACAAATAAAATTAAAAAAAAAAAATACACTTTATTTCCCTTTTCACTATCATCTCTGGAAACAACATTAGGATTATTAAATTATTTTGCTTTTTATTTCCATGCCTTTATGAACTAATTGGATTTACTACTTTAAATGTCCTGCTAAAATATTCATCATTTTTTACCAAAGCTATAGCTACAACCTTTCTTCTAATTCTGGTTCATTTTATTTTTACATATTTAGCCTCCTAAATTCTCTAAAAATACCAGACAAAATAATCACACCCAAATTAACCATCAATCTTACAAGGCAGTTTCTGGGCAACGTGAAACCCACCTTCTGGTTGGCATGTGAACTGAAAAAGAGATGCTCAAACCTGTCGTAAAAGTCAGGATGTCAAAGCCTTCCAACGAAAATACATTCCACAGAATGATGACTAGAAGGCATGACTCCAAAGACTGGAAGAGCAGAGGAAAATTCAAAACTAGGACAGTCAGATCCCAATACCTTGCAAGCGGTGGGGCCAAGATGGCAATGATGCGTTGCAAATAGTGTTCTGACCTGATGCAGATAGGGGGCTGAGCTTTCACTAAACTTGTGCTCACCATACCTCGGTTAATCCAAAACCACATTTCAGTGAGCGGTTGAGGTCAGGAAGAAAAGGAAGTAGGGTTGGAGCCTGGTGGGCAGTGGGGTGGAGGACTAATGAAGCTGGCCGGGGGTGGGAGCTCTCTGGAGAGGTGGCATATGAGCAGGGACATGCATGGTGACAGGAAGTCTCTGACTAAGCAAAATCAGAGTTTTCTCTGATGGGTCCTACTACGGTCCAGCAGGCCCAAGGGACCAGCAGCCCGCCTCCAGGTAACTTTGGACTGCCAGCACAAACAAGGGCAAGAAGACATGTGGCCCACAGGAAAACAGGCCTGTAATTCTGTACAAACACCTACTCTTCCCTACTGCCCACAGACAACCAAAGAGTAATCGGGGAAGAAACAAACTGCACAAGTCTGGGATCCTGCTGAGCCCCTGCCATGGGGTAAGGGTAGCTGGACCCACTGTTCATCTCATGGCTTCCGGGGTGAGGATGGGATGGGGACTGCACAAGGAGTCACATGAGAGCGTGCTAGAGAAGGACCCTTCCAGGGCTCCAGGCCTCAGACCCATGTACCCTGCAGGCAAGAGTCAAGGAACCTGCGACAAGTCAGGAACAGCTGACCAGGGAAGCATGTGGGCTCCGAGCTCCCAGAATCTCAAGCCATGGAATGGGATGTGAGCTCCTCCTTCTGACCAGTGGCCCTGGGGAGACAAGCCCCCAGAGAGGAACAACTTCTTCCAAGAGGGAGCCCCAAGGCTCCCCAACTTCTGTGAACCAGGTCACTCCTCAGACTTCAACTGTTCTAGGACACAGGAAGTATTTTTATAAGAATTAACTACATAAAATTAACATAATCTTGATTCTAACACCTAACAACAACAGCACACACACAAAACAGGCTAATGTCAGTTGACCATGGACTTCTGTTTTAAAAGATTAGAAAGTTGGGGTGCCTGCCTGGTTCAGTTTGAAGAGCACGTAACTCTTGATCTGGGTTTTAAGTTCGAGCCCCACAATGGATGTGCATATTATTGAAAAATAAATAAAATATAGGAATAAATAAATAAATATACTAGCAAACTGAATATGATTTTGCATCAGATAAATGATAGACCATGACCAAGCAAAGGTTACTTTAGGAATATAAGAACTGCTCGACATCAGGAATTCTATTAATATGCAATAATCTCAAAAGCTGCCAAGAAAATAATGTTTGATAACGTTGCACATCCATTTCTTTTCTTTTCTTTTTAAAGATTTCATTTATTTGACAGAGAAAATGCAAGCAGGGTGCAGTGGCAGAGGGATAGGGAGAGATGTGGCACTGGAATCGCGACCCAAGCCAAAGGCAGAGGCATAGCTGAGTCCCCCAGGCGCCCCCTGCACAGCCATTTCTGATTATCATCCTGCAACAGTGCCTGCATATGCAGGTGATGGATAAATCCTAACTTAGACCACACAGTAACTTGTAATCACAAAATAAGTTTATATAAGGCTAAAAAAAAAAAAAAGCCAAATAAACACCAGTAATGTAAGAGTCCAATTAAGAAATTAAAAGGACAAAAGAATAAACACAAAGAAAGTAGAGGGAAATGAATAAAACAGGATAAATCGGTGAAAAGAATAAAAATACAAAAGAGAAGGCCAATGACGCCAAAAGCGGGTGGTTTAAAAAGACTGACAAACTTCTGTAAACACTGCTTCAAAAAAAAAAAGGAAGAAAAAGTACAAATTAGTAGTATTATTAATAAGAACAGAACAAAACAAAATGACAAATAAAGCACATGTTTAAAGAATTCTATCAAGAGCTTTTGCCGGAAACTTGAAAATTTAAAAAAGACAACGATGACCAAAACGGACTCAAGAGGAAAGAGAAAGCCTGAATCTTCCCCTAATGTAAAAATAACAGCCATGCCCTAAAAGTTCCCATCATGCTCAGATGGGTCTACACACAAGTCCACAAACTATTGAGAAACACACCATTCCATCATCTACCATCTCTTCTAGAAAAGACAGAAAGAGAGGCGCCTGGGTGGCTCAGTGGGTTAAGCCTCTGCCTTCGGCTCAGGTCATGGTCTCGGGACCCTGGGATCAAGCCCTGCATCTGGCTCTCTGCTCAGCAGGGAACCTGCTTCCTCTCTCTCTCTGCTGGCCTCTCTGCCTACTTGTGATCTATATATCAAATAAATAAATAAAATTTTTTTTAAAAAAAGCTTCTTTAAAAAAAAAAAAAGAAAAGAAAATAAGGAACTCTCCCCAGTTCACTCTCAACCTTGGCACTAATACAAGACAAGGATCATATCAGGAAAAGAAAATCGTGGGTCCAATTCATCCATGAATATAAATGGAAAAATTCTAATTAGCAAACAGAATCTACCAGTGGATGAAAAAGATAATAGAGTGTAACAACGTTGGTTTCACCTCAGACACGATCGCTTAAAAGCTGTGTCATTTAGTGAATTAAAGAAGTATAATGGAATCATCTCAATGGAGAAAAAGCATTTCATAAAATTCAACACCCATTCATGATAAAGCCCCACAGTGGGGGAAAAAAAAATCAAACTTTCTTAATCTATTTTATTAAGCGCTACAATAAGTATCATCAGAAAAGAGTAAATTCTAGAAGAAATGTCATTAAAAACCAGAAAGGCAGAAAGTGGTGCACTATGATCGTTACTAGCCCTCCGGGAGAGGAGTCCTGGAGGCCCCATGGGAGCGATCAGACAACAGGACAGAAGGCATGAGGCCTGGAGAGGAGGTACAGGGCCATGGAGACTTGGGGCGACAGGAACGAGGGCGCAGCTCACGGGGAAGAACACAGACTCGGGCCAGGTGCCTGCGTTCACATCCCAGCTCTGGTGCTCACCAGTCCTGAGGCCCTAGACAAGTCCCTTCCCGTCCTGATCCCCCAGACGGGGGTGACCACAGTACCTGTATCTCGCTGTGTTCCGTGTTTGTATCCAGTGGCTACTTCAACACAGAAAACACAAAAGAACCAACATATAGTTTTAAAACAATGGTTTGTCAAGGAAGTGGTTGTAAGTCAACAGCATTCCTCCTCACCAACAATTAGCAAAGAAATTTAAAACAGAGTATTTCCAGTACCAGAATAGCCTCTCGAGTGCCCACATACAAATCTAACAAACAGCAGACACAATCACTATAGAAACAAGCCACAAACGCTCACTGAGAGGCATTAAGAGCGAACACACGGAGAGATCACGGCTCGCCCACACATCAGCTCCCCAGAGAGTGCCCCCTGGCGCTCAATCAATAGCTGACAGCATTTCTACAGAAGCGGAATAAATAGCCAAATCACCCAAGACAAGGCCTGTTTATAAGCCGATCCGAGCAGCGTGGAATCAGGCAGTGCCAGTGGGACAGACACATACCACAGGCTGACCCGTGGCCTAGCTGTCTGTATATCCCATGAGTGCAGATCAGCTTTTACTAAACAAATAGCTGAAAACAATATTTAAAAGGTAGTGTTTTCTGGTCCATGAAAGTTCTATAAAATCTGCATTTTGGTATCCATAAAAAAAACAAATGATCGGCACCCAGCCACACTGGTTCACCGGGGGGGGGTGTCTAGGGCCGCTCTGGAAAGCTGAATAGTGGTGACTGAGCACACACGGCTTGGAGCTAAAAACACATGCTTTTGGACCCTTGCTAGAAAAGTCTGCTAACCTCTGGCATACAGAGTCCAGAAAGCACATGTAACCTCCACACACAGCAGAGCAACGTGGAAAGGAGGAAGAACTAGTTATTCATGTTAGAGGACAAATTGCACCTCGATCTCACAGAACACAGGAAAATCAGCTCCAGGTGGACTAAGGACGGAAAGGTCCAAACAAAGCTTTAAACATTTACAAAGAAAAAGTATCCTTCTGGCCTTAGGAGAAAGAATTTTTAACTAAGACACAAAAAAGCCCTGATCTTGAGAATTAATACTGAGAAATTTTAGTTACATTAAAGTTAAGACCTCAGTCCTCAAAAGACACTTCAAAGAAAGCAAATGGGAAAAGTTTTGGACAATGGTTTTAATGTGATTTTATTTCCCTTAACCCTCTGCCCCACCCACCGAGTCTTATGAGGTTTTTTTTTCCATAAAACCGATTTTTCAGAAACTGCTTTAGGGTTTTTGCACTCAGTTCCATAGTGATGGTACGATCAACTCTTTTTGCTTAACCAGTTTTATTTACTACAAGTTTCTACTAGCTTCGTGAAAAACTAAGAGGTGAAATTAATTTCGAGACATTTAACTCAATACATATAAATTACTGTTTCAATATGCACTCAACATAAAAATTACTAATGAGACATCTTATATGCTTTTTTTTCCCTAAGTCTTCGGAATCCACTGCATATTTTATCCTCACCCTGTATTCAGTCTGGCCTGGCTGCTTTCCATGTGCTCAACTCCCAAGGGACGAGCAGTGTCATGCTTGCTTTTCCTAGTTATCCAGGTAGGCTCTGTCATAGGCCATCCTCCCCCAAGAACCCCAAGAGCAGTACATTTTGAGCCCTGGAATTACCCCGATGCATCGTTCCTTATTTCTACATGTGTAATGCCAACTGGACTAAACAACAGGAACCCTGAGTCAACCTGTTCCTCCACAACAGGTTGTCTATTGTCCCCTCTTCCTTGAGTGTTTACAGCTACAGAGCACAGGTACAAGCAAATCCGACTTTTGTTATTTTGAAAAGAACCCACGGTTTCTTGCAATATGTTCTTTCCTGGAACATGAAAGCCCCTTTAAGGGTGGACTCAAAGCAGGTTCCATTCTTGCTCTCTGTTAAAGTACCAAAGTGCCTCTAAAAAAAAAAATCACACTTCGTTTAACATCCCATTAATCTAGGTCAGGAAGCTTGTCTCTCGTATCACACTTCACTTTGCAATCTGTCTTGCTGTCCAAACTCCAATACCCCCACTGGGGCAGAGAGCCACACGGCAAGAGGGCTGTGCCTGCTCCCAGGGCCTGTGGTCAGGAGTCGCGTGTGAGCAGCTGAAGGCACTGGTCAGCGAGGGGCTCACTGAGGCTACATCACCCCCGCCACATCCTCTTCCCCTCCAGAAGCACCGTGAGAACATCCGCCGACCTTCCAAATGCAGGTCTGTTTATTTCATTCTGCCAAGTGCTGCCTCATATTTGATCATTTGTTCCTTTTTGTCTCCCTCTGTCTCTTCTAACTTTTGTTCCAGGAGCTGAACTCATCTAGGCAACAAGTTAAAGAGAACTTACGTCTAGCACTGTGCTAGCCACGGGAGAGTCACGGGTCTCCCTGATGAGATTCCGTTCCAGAAGAGAGTCAGTGGCTGGTGTTTTCCTCCTGAACCACTCAGTCCTAAAGACTGTACACGGGCCAAGCACAGAAGCACCTGCACCAGGGTGGGGAGGGGGAGAGCCACGGGGCCCAGAGTAAGGACATCCATGTGGGCAAGAGGAGCAGCAGCCAGCACAGGGCAGAAGGAGTCCTAGACAGGCAAATGGCTACCCCAGGGGTGAGCAGGAGCCCACCCACGCGACAGGATATGTTGGAGCCTGAGGTGGGTGAGGTGGGTGAAGAGGGCAGGCATGTGGGCCAGGGAAACAGCAACAACAGGAGACGGGGTTGGTTCACTAAGGCGATCTACCAGGACGATGACCGTCATGCTCCCCATGAGCGGAGAAGGGAATTATCAATACAGAACGGGAGGAAATTAACATGATCCTGTGGTGTGTGCGAGCACGTGGGCATGCGCGCGCACACACACACTTTTCCTGCAGCTCTGACCACCGAGAGGGCCCAAGAGCCGAATACCACACAGGGACAAGTGTGCCCAATAGCATATCCTGCTTTTGAGACACCAACCTCCACTAAAGGGAATCAGAAGAAATGGCTGGTTTCGGGCCTGGGGCAGGGCAAGGCAAGATGAGCCTAGAAAATCTCCGTGAGCCAAAAAGGAAGGGAGAACTCGAAGAACAACAGGGCAGACTGTAAGGACATAGAAGCCAATCTGAAGGAGCCCCTGCAGGACAAATCTGGGGCAATCTGAGCACCAACACACAAGCCAGCGTGTCAGCCCCTGAGTAAGACTGGAAAGTGAGCCCACGATGACAGAAAGAGGCAACAAAACAGACAGCGAGTGAAGAGCAGGAGACTTACGCGTCCCAGAACATGCTAGTAATTACGAAGGGAAGCGGAGGCTGGAGATGGTAGAGAAGCCAGCAGAATCCACCCCCAACCCACCTGTCACGGGACAAATGAAAACATGTGCCCGGTGACAGGGTGCAGGTGGAAGAGCTGTGGGTGACTGCAGCCCAAGAGGCTCGAGCAAACATGCCTCCCTGAGGGACCCTCTCCAAAACAGCCTGCAGTCTCCAAAGCTGGCAGGGTCAGGAGAGGGAAGGACAGACGATGGCTCCGGCCTGGGAGAGCCTACAGTGAGGCGAGCACCATGCACCTGGACAGCGGCCATGGACCACGTCCCCGTCCTCGTCTGACACAGAATGACCTGGTTTGCAGAAATCCCTCACTCAAGTGCTCAGCAGTTAGGTCAGCAATCTGTAGTCAAGTAGTGCGGGGTGGGGGGTTGGGGGGGCTTCTCCGTATCAGACACACAACCTCTCCAGCACGTGCCACCACCCCAGGCCCACGTGGCAGCAACTCACCCTGCGCTGGGGCAGGAGGACCCTGGCTGCCACCCACAGGATGGGCTGTGGGGAGGGCTGGCCTTCCCAAAACAAGAACTGTGGCGGGCGCTGTCAGCTGAACCCCGACTGAGCCGACAGGACCCTGGCAACACAGACCCCGCAAGGAGGACGGCACAACACGCTCCCTCTAGACCCTGAATGTAGTGGTCAGGCATCTCTGAAGTAGTTGAGAGCTCTCAACCTTCATAACTTTAAATATCTGACCTGCTTGCCTTCAGAAGTTGTTTTTAACGTTGTATAAAACCATCAACTTTATTCAGTCTATTTAGTTTTTCCTTTTACGGCATGATTTTCTATCATTTTCCCCTGCAAACGAACTCTCTATAGTACCATAAAGCTTTCATAAGCTACCTGGAAACTTAATCAGTACCAAAAATACGAGTATTTAAAAATTACTCCTGAGTTTCAAATTCTAACCGAACTTACAGAATGCATCTTGTGGGTAACATGGAGTGTGCATATCACAGCGTAATTCAGACGTGTCCACACAGTGTGCTTTATTTACAATGTCTAAATAACTTCATATCTAAAATAAACACATTTCTGTTTTATTTTAGTATCTTTTTTTTTTCCTGTAAGGGACTGAAGAATATTCTGTGAAATTTGACAAACCCCTGACATAATGCAAGCTCCTGGCAAAGTGGCTGTCAGTCATGGCCTCAGGGACATGGCTTTTCAAGGGCTCTGTTAATTAGTAAAGGGGTCCCAGGTGGTGGGGAGGGCTCTTCGGCCAGAAAGAAAGGTTCAGAGAATTCCACCCAGAAACCTTGATAATGCTCCAATATGAAAGATCAAACATGCATCACTGCTACAAGCAGGAAATCAAAGTATTTTAATGTCCAGAGCTTCAGTTTCCCATTACTGTAAAAAGACCCAGAAACCCATCTCCTAGAGAAACCCGACAAAGCTGCGGCCCCAGTTTGCCCACATCAGCCCCTTCTGAGCCTGCTTCCTCAGGTTCAGCTGAAGCCAAGAAAGCCTGACTCAGCAGGAGAGCCCATCCCTCCAGCAGCAGCTCGCTTCACTGGAAGCCACTCCTCAAGTTGAGAAGTCGACAGACAGGAACTAGGAAAATAAAGGCATTTCTCATTTCAAACAGTGAGCACAAATGGGTGTGTTTTAGAAAGAATAAAAATAACTAAGAAATAAGGGAAAAAGTTACCAGGAAATAAATTCCTTTGTTCAAAGAGAAGCCAAAGAAACGTAGAATTTCAGGACCGAAATAATTCTGGAAGCAGCTGCTCTACCAAACGCTGACAAAATCCCTGTGTGCCACCTCCACACAGGACAGGGCCTGTGTCCCAACATGCACCTGCCGTCCCCAAGGAGCCCGTGTGCCCGGAAGCCGGATAAGCAGAAGGACACAGGCCTAGAGCATAAGGTCACAAGCGGGCACACAGCTTAGAGAGGAAAGCCACTGTGGCTCCCCATACCACTGTTACCTGCGAACCACCTGGGTGAGCAGAGACGTAGGAGGCCCTACCTGGGGCGCCACTCGCCACTCCCAGCAGAAGAGAAAGAAGCCAGACCACGCCAACAGCTCGCCTGGGCTCAGCCACAGTGCAGGGCTTCCCAAGGTCCTTTTTCCCTTACACACACACCTCATGTCTCACCAGCTGCGTTCAGAAGTATTCATGCTTCTCCAGACCATCGAGAAAGGTTCAGCAGGGGCAGGCCATCCTCAGTGTCCCCCTGCTGGGGGCCTGCACTTGCCAGAAGGCTGCAGATTCCAGGACTCATGGGACAGAGTCCCTTCTGTCCCCTTACTGCTCTCTGCACAACCTGCATTGGTTTCCACTGAGCTTCATGCATCTTTCACAGTCCCTGATTGACTTGGATTGAATTCTAATCCTTTTCATCCTGAGGCCACCAGAGCATCAACCCTCCCACCTCAGGGATGTGCCATAGGGACAATGCCCACACTCACACCCGCACCACCGGGGACCTGAGTTCCAGCTATGCACTCAGGCTGGCGTCTGTGCACAGCAATTAGGACACTGATGGAAATAAGGCCAGAATGGCTTCTCAGGCCCAACCGACTAAATCTGTTAGAGTTATAAATACAAAATGATGTGAATGTTAAGCTGGCATTTTGGGTAAAAAAATTTTTTTTTTTTTTTTTTTTTTTTTTTGAGAGAGAGTGCGTGCACATGCACAAGCAGGGGGCAGGGCAGAGCGAGAGGGAGTGAGAGTCCCCTGCAGGCTCCAAGCTCAGTGTGGAGCCCAGTGCGAAGAATAAAATCGTTATTCGCCGTATGATCACTCACTGCGCAAACATACTACCCAGCAGATGAGGACCACTCAGTCTGGAAACGTTTGTCAGGCCAGAGCTGATCACATCCTTAGAGTCCCGTTTTCTTAAGTCATGTACACATTTCCCTGCAGATAAAGTATTCTGATAGCTTACCCATATCATGGCCTTTGTATATACAAAAAAGGCCCATTTACGCATCATAATTATTGCCATGAAGTTCACACACATATAACGTTCAGATGCTTCCCAAACCACTGTCCCAGTCTATAATGTTTCCATGCCACACATCTCCAAGCATTTTTAGGTGATATTGTTGGTTATTTGCTAGCAACAATTTTATATCGGAAACCTAAAATCCCCCGCCAGCATACTGGAAGACACTGTACTACTTGGGAACAGAAAACTATCGTCTTGTTTCCTAAAATAAATAACTCACTCTTTACAGCTGAAGTCAATGTCAGCAGCAGCCGGTTTTGCTACTAATGTCTCATCATCAAAGAATGTCGTAGCATATGTCCCCTTTCTTTCAAAGCAATTTAAATGGAAACAGTATTTCTAGCAAAAGAACACCCATCCAATAATACTAGGACCACAAACATGCAAACTAAAAATACTTTCATCAGGTACAGACTTTTTGAGCTAAGGCGTGATTTCTGAGGAATCTTTTACTAATAGGGTTCAAGTATTTGTGGTGAAACTGCACCACCTCGTGACCAAAATAAGAAATAACTGGAAGGTCTACTCAGATCACCAAAGAGAAAATCAGAATGCCTGCCTTTCACAGAATTGAGCTGACGATTGTTCACTACACACGACTTGCTGTAATTGAAACAGAACATGTTCAGGGTAAAGTCACTTTATTCACCTAGAGTCATTTCAAGATGCACATTTCCAAATACACGCTTCTTTCAGATCACTGTCCAGAGACTCCACGGGACCCGTGGCACAACACTCACTGAGAAGGGCATCAAATACATACATTCACGTCAAATTAAGCACACGCTAAGGTCTCATCTGAGATGTACAACCTCCAGAGGACACGGCTTATGTGAGCAAGAAGGGGAAGAGTAAAATCACACAAGATTTAAATGAACTAAAAAAGAAACCCACTAAGAGAAATACTCTATTTCAAAATAAAGAATTTCAGTGAAAAGAAAAAGCATCTAAAACTGACATTCGATTAGAACTGACCCAAAGCAGAGAAGCCCAACCCAGATAACCTACAGGATCAGGAGTGAGGAGTGAGGGCACCGTCTCTAAAATGGCCAGCTAGCATCCAAAGCACCTTCATTTATAAAGTTCAAAAAGCAAGTACTTTTAAAGCAGAAGAAACACTAGTAAAACTGCTTTTCTGGTTGTTTTTCAAAAACTTCCTCATAAATATGAAAGAAAAAAAAATGCTAGCATGAGCTAGTACCTTACTATTAACAAAGTTTATATTTCCTCTTGAGAAGACAGCGAGTCGGCCAGGCTAATGAAGACAATGCTCCGTCTGATGCACGTTGGTTCTGTAATGGATTATTCAAGTCCGTAGGTACAGTAAGACGTAGCTTTCCTTCCAAGGCAACGCCAAAGGCTGGCCCGAGGGACGGCTCGTCTACAAACTGCTATCTCCTCGGCACTGAAAAAACAGTGCTCCCCCAAAACAACAGGAAGTCCAAGACAAGAAGCACAATTTACATGAAAAGCAGAGAAAACATCTATCATCTGAATGTTTATGTGAGACCGAAGACAAGCAATTATGACAAGAGGCCTGAGCACAGAGTCTCACCACCACCTCTTTGCAAAATCCACCAGGAGCACTAAAGTCTGGACCGAAAGCCCAGGAAACAGACGGTCTGCGAGCTCTCAGAAACAGCTGTAAAAACTGACCTCAGACCAGACCCCAAAGAAAAGCTTCAGTCCGAATAATCAATAACACACAGACTGTATTCTTCAAACATGAAATTATATTAGGAATTATCCATAAAAAGATTTTCTAAAAACCTTTATGTTTCAAAACTAAAGAACAGGCTCATAAATAGTCCACATGATAAAAAGAAATAAAGTATTTCGAATTAAAATTCAAAGAATTTTTGATATTAATATTTAATAAATTTAAATAAAGCACGCTTAAAGAGAAATGTATAGCCTTGGGGCACAGGGTGGCTCAATCAGTTGAGCATCTGACTCCTGATTTCAGCTGAGGTCATGATCTCAGGGTCCTAAGACCAAGCCCACATCCCGCTCTGTGCTCAACACAGAGTCTGCCTGAGGTTCTCCCCCCACCCCCAACACCCCCTCCCCACCTCACATGCACGCAACATGTGTGCTCTAAAACAAATTTTAAAATTAAAAAAAAAAAGTATAGCCTTAAACATTCATTTAAAGTGACAAAGACTAAAAATGGACGAGCCAAGTATTTTCCACAAGAGACTAAAAACATAAATAACCAAAGAAATTAAAAGAAAAAATAAGGAATAGAAATCAGTGAAATGAAAACCAAAGTGAGTATCTACAAGACCAGAAGTTGGTCTTTGCTAGAGGGTGTCTTTTTCAATAGTTTCTTTAAAGTCTCATCAAAGAAAACAAAACAAAACAAAAAGAAGATTTAGCAGGAAAACTATGAACTGTAGATATATTTTTATAAAATCATAAAAGCACAGGTGAACCATCTTGATGCCATGACTTAGTAAAAAGAGAAGGAACAGTTGGCTGCAGAGAGGCTGGGGAGGGCCTGGCGACGCTGGCTTCTGCTCTCCCTCCCACGGCCAAGCGTCCTGCCTTGGGCGCATCCCACATGTAGGGGACAGGCCGCTTCCAGAAACCCTTGGCCCCCAGCCAGGCGGCTGGTCTCCTCCACCCACCCACATGCCTTGCAAATACCGTCATTTTCTGAGCGCATCAGGCAGCAAGACGACTGGGCAGATCTATCCTGATCACTGGCTGAGCAAACCAATGCACTGAATAACGGTTTCACTTCACGTGCCTTCACGGTGAAGATCTGGCCGGAACCACAGACATGGGAGTAGGATGCACAACTTCTGAGAAGCCTCAAAGGGAAGGGGCGCGCTCTTGCCCTCCGCTGTTCCTCTGTCCCCTCCCTTCCTGCCAGCCGCACCTGGATGGCCTCCTTGGGCCACAAGGGGCCAAGGTGCAGGGGTCACGCACATGGGGGATGGGCAAAAGATGCCTGAGCCACTGCTACATCCACCCTCTGGCTCGGGAGCTGAAGTGCTCCCCCCTCATCTAAGCCCCTGACACTTGGGGTCTCTCCTTCACTCACAGCCCAACCCAACCCAAAGGAACAGAAAAACGGAATTTCACCCACAAGAAACTGCCTTGGTTAGACAAACAAAGGGTCAGTCCAAAAGAACAGAACAGCTACAGCAACCCAAGTCGTCCAGCTAAGAAAAGAGCAGGAACTGGTGTCGGACAGAATCACGTCAGCCATGAAGGGAACTCACATCACAATACAAGAAATTAGAGATACTGAGCACCGCGAGTGGGGCGCGGGCGGGGGAACTGCGCTTGCGGGCACCGTGGTGGGAGCAAGGAGGACGCAGCCGGTTCTCAGAAAGACCCACGCACACCGCACTTTTGCTCATCGGGTCTGCCCCAAGGGACCGGCGCTCTCCGTGCACATAGGACGCGCAGGATGCTCTCCACAACTTTCCTTCCAAAGGACTGAACCCCCAACAAACCCCACACCCTCACCCAACAAGCGGACACACACCCAGGGCACGTTCGCACCAGGCATGATCCACAACAAAAGGGAAGGAGCTGTTCCAGCAGCATCACTCCAATGGAGAAGATGACAAAGAGGGGCTAGCCAGGACAGGAGCACAGGTAACAAGCCCACACAGCCACACGTCTGGGAAACAAACCAGAGGGACCAGCAGCAGCCACTGGACCAGGCGGGAAGGGGGTCCCCTCTCGCTGGGACCTGTGGGCAGCAAGGCCCACGTCCTCCATCCCCAGCATGGGTGGCACACCCTCTCAGACACAGGAGCGCACCCGGGCACTGCTGGCCCCAGTCCCTGACTCTGGGCCCGCGCCAGCACCAGGCTGCAAAGCTTTCCCACAACACAGCCACACAAGCTCCCACTTCTGCCAGCGCTGCAGCCACTGCCAGGCTCTGTCTGTAGGGCCGAGAAGCCGTGACAGCCCATGTGGCCCCCCGCGAACATGTGCACACCTGAAGGCCGGCCGACACACCCTAGAGCCCAAGAGTGCAGGTACACCAGAGTCCCCAGAACCAGAGCTAACAAAGACCAAAGAACCAGACACCAGGTGCCCACCCTGGGAGGGCCTGGGAACAGTACGCCACCCAAGACCAGCACTGGTGTCACAGGTCTGCCCAAGGCAAGACCCACGACTGCCGAGAGCAGGCAATGGCCTTTCAGGTCTGGCTGCCGCCAACTCTGACCCAGGGACCGAGGGCCCTGGGGACAGCGAGGCTGCGGCCGAGGCAGAAAGGACATCAAGTCTCCCCGAAGGTTTTAATTTCTTTTATTTCAAAACCTCAAAGCCGTTTTTTGAGGGCCCCCGAGTGGAACTGCAGCCTGATGCCCCTGTGTGCACCGATAACGATAAGGCTGCTCATGCTCCAGCCGCGACAGACATGCGGCCCCAGCTCTGACCCGACTGGCTGTGCTGTCCTAGAGCAGCCTGTGTCCACCACTGAGGACACGGATTCCCCGCGTCTCCTGCAATCAGAGCCTCCAGCCTGTGGCATGGACCCAGAGCACTGTGCAGAGCAAGCACAGGTGGTAAATGGGGACCCCCGGAGCCTTGCCCTCGCCCACATCACAGCCCCGAACTACACACTCGTGGTTTCCAAGCGGCTCCCAGGAATACCACCAGGGCCACAGGGCAGCCCTCTGGCCACGAAAAGGACGAGGCCCTGCTAAAACCCCACAGCAAGAGGCCGCGGCCCACGCAAAGGCAGTTTTCCCTCTGGGCGAGTGAATGGGGGTGCCACCAACTAAAGCCCCAGACAGCACTCTTCTCCTGGGACTGTTCCCGGACCCCTCCGATGTTGCTCACGACTACATGGTCCCCTCACCAACTGTTTCTGGCCACGTATTCACGAAAACTAAGACATTTTAGGCCGAACCATCTCTGCATGTAAGTGTGTAAAACATACTGGAAACGTCGGCTGCCAATAGAACTGTCTTTCTGTTACAGAAGCGGTTAAGTGAAGACATATTCTTATTTTTGAAAGTAGCTGTAACAAGCCTAGCCGTGACTTCTGAGGCTCGCTGCGTGGCCTGTAGGTATTTATCCCAGGGTCACAGGCCCAGCGGTGGTGACTGGCAGGAAGCTGGGGGAGGGGGGGGTCCCAACAAGACCACAACTGCAAGGAAGGTGGCGGGGAGGCCAGGCTCCAACAGCACCTGGATTTAAGCCAGATGTGAAAATCCCCCCATCTCTTACTCTGCAATCAGCCAGGGCCAGGCGGCCCGCCTCCCAGCTCTGCAAGCAGGGAGAAGGGACTGGATAAGGTAGGAAGGGGACAGCCATGGGGTCAGAGCAGAACAGGCCTGTGACCTTGACTCCAGGACACTCAGGAGCAGCCCTGGATTTTCTATCCTTCCAAATGAGGAGGTGGGAGGGAGCGCTGAAGTCCATCAGCACCTGCACAGACATCACTCCTTACCTTCTCTCCAGGTCTGGGTGCCCGCTGAAACTTCTCATAATCTTTCTTGGTCTCCAGAATCTTTTTCACAAGTCCTCCTGTTGAGAATCAGTGGTTTTATGTTATTCTCTAGGGAGCTATTCTACTCTAAATGGGTGGAGGGGTGTTCTTTCTCTTTCTATAATGAACACAGCTTCAAATAATCTTTTTTTAATAAAAGGGTCTACTGCAGACTGATACAACGGGTGATGGAAATTAACCATAAAACTTTAGAGTGTTTCAAAGAAATTAGCTCAAAGGTTTAAAAAAAGAGAGAGAGAAAAAAACTTTGGAAATAGAGAACAATTAGGAGGAAATGTAGATTAACATTCCAGATGATAACCATTTGTCAAACAGGAGTGGCAATCCTAAACTGTTTCTAAGCACAAATACTCGTTCAATATGAGGTCAAGAGTCTTCAACCTCCTTAAAAAAAAAAAAAGAAAGAAAGAAAGAAAAAGGAGAAAAGAATTGCCTATGGGGTAAATATCAGACAAAACATTGTCTTTAGCATACGGCCTCATCCAAACACGCACCCACGTGAAAGGGGCTGTGGACACTTGGGACGGCGTCCTGTGAGCTGCGGTGAGGGCTCGTCCACACTGCCAAGGGACAAATGTCAGCACATGCTGCCCAGTCACAAGAGCAAGAGGGACACACAGAGGTACTGCCAAATACACACACACACACACACATACACACTCCACACATGTATTAACTTGTAATTTTTTAAATCAAAATGTAAGCCATATTCTTTACTGTTATCTACAGGGGGAGTGACAGGACAGGGTGGAGGCCCCAAACTCAGAATATGCCTCCTTTGGTACATTTGACCTTGGAAATGGGACTATTTTACAGAAATAAAACAAAATCATATAAGATTTTTCAATGCCTAAAAACTGAAACCAAAATGGAACCCATAAACCTAAGAACATCACACTGGCAAGCAGAGCCTAACAGAATTGTTCTGGAAACTTACAACAGAGTAGGCTGTCCATCCCTGATGGGACATACCTGAGGACAGACAGACCCCGACAGAAACCCTACACTGTCTCTGGCAAACTGATGCTGCTGACAGCTGGTGGTGTTCCAAAGGTGCTGCATGTGCATGCCAGCCCCAGGGTGAAGCAGACAGATGCCCGACACTGAGAGCCAGGATTTTTGGCGTGCGATAGACATGCATGTAAAAATCAAAAACTTAGAAGAGAGTCTAGAATAGTAAAGCTGCACTGGAAATATCAGTATGAGCTTGGATACACGTTCTCATTGTTTTTTAAAAAAAGGTAAGAATACCCTTACGAACAACAACCCAGAAGAAAAGTACAGTCAGACATCTTGGAGAAACGGAGGGCTCCAGCCTTGGGGCAGGAAATACACCAAATGAGCCTGGAACATCTGGTCCTCTCAGAAAACAAGGAAGCTGCGAAGTCTCCCAGGCTGTGTCAACAGGCCCCAGAGAACGACTCCAACAGGCACCTACCAATTACACGCTGGGCAATCTGAACATCGGTGAGAACTGATTTGGTGTGAAATGAGACCCCTCAAATGCGTTAGAGGTAAACCCATGATTTCACATAGATATCACACAGCTATCAGCAACCACCACCCCACACGACCTCTTCAATCACAATGATGGTGCCAGGACACAGATTGACTCTGAGGAAAACCCTCCTCCTAGGGGCTGTGCCACGGCATGGTTAGAGGCTGGGTGGGGTGGGGAGCTCTGCACCTTGGCATCTGCCAGCCAAACCCTGAAGAAGGGAGGGTGGATGAGAACATCACCATCCTGTAGCCCTTAATGATCCAAGCTAACGTCACAAGCAGACATCAGGAAAAACCAACACCACCTACCAGTATTTTTGCTCAAAACCTGCATCTGACCAAGTCTCTGGGACTAAGTTACAAGAATAAAAGAATATGTAAAAAACCATACCATGAGCATATAATAAGCAACACTCAACTATGGGAGACCCTAAAGGACAACCAACCAGTTTTCTCCGCAAATACATTACAAGGGAAAAGGGAGGGAGGGAACGTACAGGTTAAGAGAGACCCAAGAGTTCAATCGAATCCAATGGTAGGACTTTATTTGGATTCTGACTCAAACTAGAAAAAAATATACAAAATAACTAGAAAAACTGTGATGATATCAGGAAATTATTTCGTTTTTATGGTTATGTTTTTTGGAAGAGAGCCCTTATCTTTTAAAGCTACATCTAACATGTTAACCCAAGACACGATCTTCTCTAGGACTTGAGAACAGTCTAGGGGAGCAGGGGTCTGCAGCAGCCAGAGGCTTACAGAAAACATGAGCCAATCACCATGGATACCATGTGACGGGTACAGGGAGTTCATTGGACTACTCTCTCTGCTTCTGCAAATGTTTGGAATCAAAGAAGATACTTGGGAAAAGGAAAAGTAGTATTACAAATACCATCAATTTGGGAATGACCCCAGAAGTCTAACCCTTAATCTAAGTGCATGCCACGTCAGAAGCCACTGACAGACAGCCCCAGGGTCCCAAGGCCCAGCACCCATCAGCTCTGAGACTAAACCCACAACCGAGGAGGAGCCCATCCGTGCCCTGGTATACCACCAGGGACAATGCGGGGTGCATGGAGCTCCCGTGTGCAAGACCCTCTCACAGCCACGCCTGCCACTCACCGTGCTTCTCCTCGGCCTCCATGTCTACCGCAGGCACCTGGGCAGGAAAGCAAGAAGGAAAAAGCTGATTCTTGAAATGCTGCTTCCATGGATCTCCTCAAGGCAATGACACAGTTAAAGAAGACAGAAATCTGACTGAAAAATCAGAGGCTCGTTTTATCTACATAAACCTCAATGCTGGATCAGAAGTTCCAAGGCTGTCCAGGGGCAACGTCAGAAACAGACGCTCCCATTAACTCACCACTTCCAGCTCCGATGTCTCAGGGAGCTGGGGGGCCGCCTCCACCACAAACTGACTGTCGTCCTCATTGTCGGAGTTCTGCGCGTCTACAATCACACTGGCAACGATTTTCCCACTTCCTGTCCTAAAGAGAAAAAGGAATCAGGTTACATCGGAAGAGCTGCTGATCGCACATCCGCATCAACCCCCTGCATTCCAGGCTCCGAGAGAGGAGTTTAACCACTACCTGCCTACAAAACCCAGGTGTGGAAGCCAAGTGCAGACCCACGCCTGGGTCCCTATGAGAGTTGCCCTCTGTGCTCCCTCCACCCCGCCCCCTCCCTACACCCCTACCTCCCGAGGGCCCTCGGAGCCTCACTCCTCCCCTGGCTGCACTCTCTGGACACCAGCCCTCCACCTGCAGCCCCTCACCCGGGGAGCCCTAGTCCTCCAAGTCACAAACATCAAGGCAGGGGTGGCGATGCGGCCCCAGACCCCTGCCCCAACACAGAGGCCTCCTCCTGGCTGCAACTCCCTGCCCAGCACCACCTCTCCACCAAGACCTACCACCACTCTGGCCAGTCCAATACCCAACTGCCTGGCCCATAGGCCTGGACCTGTCCTCGCAGGTGACTATGTCCGTCCAAGGGCTCTCTTAGACCTCCTGAAGCCACCCTCTGGAATAGCCCTACCTACTGTCACCCCACTGCAGGCCACCGTCAGCTGCCCTCTGCTTAGGCCCTCACGCCGACCACACTAGGCCCAGGTCACAAGGCTCCAAACCCAGACACTCACCAGCTGCCCATCAGTCCCACCTGCCTTCACTTCTCACGTAGCAGCGTAACACAACCCTGCTTTACTGAGTGCCCTTAACCCCCAATGCCCTACGATCACTGGTACACACACAGACACACCCTCTCACTTGCTTCAGGGTAACACACAAGGTCAGCAGGAAACTCATGCACTTGGGTATGAGCTCTCAAAACAGTACACATTTCCCCCAAAACACCCTCAGCTTCTTCGCTGGGCCCTTCAACCCTCACAGGCAATGTCCTGCCTCCAGCAGGGCCAGCCTCACCACACCCCATATCTCCCCCAAGCCCTGTACCCCTCGAGCCCCTCCCACACACCATCCCTCATCAGCAAGCCCTCTCCATTCTCCCCTGCCTCAAGCAGCAGCTTCCCATGGCCAGGCCCAAAGGGACGGCAGCTTTCTTGTGCTTACTGTGTCTTCCAGATCACTCTCTCTCAAGTCTGCCAACTCTGACTCCACACCACAGCCTCTCTGGCCCCCTTGTCACCGCTGCCAGCTGCCAGGCAGCCCCCTGCACTCCTGTCTCCCTGCCACCACTGCGCTCATCTTTACTGAGAAACAGCCCTTCCCAAAGCCTAGCTTTAGGGTCCCCAAGCCCTCCTGCCACCATCCTGCTTCCATCACCCAGCTACACGTTCAGGGTCACCCTTGGGCACTGCCACTGGCAGCAAGCCCCCAACCTCAAACCTGAGCACCCCACTCTTGGACCACCATCGCCCACATTTCTGTCTCTGTGCCCGCCCAGAGCCCACAACAGGCACCTGCCCACGGTGGGGGAACAAAGTCCACGGCAGCACTTCACACCACGTGCAACCAGAGGCAGCCCAGCTTCCTGCTTCGCATGCTATGCCACAGACCTCTGGGCCTACGGTCCTCTGGGTGGGGTTGCCAGTCTGAGGGGGACTTTAGACCTCACCCCTGCCCCACTGCCCAGCTAGATGCCAAGAACATTCCCTCTAGGCCCTCCCAGTCCTGACACTACTTGGGGTCTCCAGACACAACCCCACAGAAGGCTGGGGGTTGGGAAGAGGACAAGACCCCAGATGAGGACCCTCACCCGATCTCTGGGAGTGGGGCTCTGGGCCTCCCCGCCCAGACTTGCTCTGGGTTCACAAGACAAGTGGAGCTCTGGAGTGGGGGAGAGGGAGGTCAGCTTCTATTCTAGAACTCACCTATATGCACCATCCCCTCCAAAGCCAATCCCTCTGTGTCCCCCCACCCCTTAGGGACGATGTTCCACCAATCCTCCCACCCCCGCAGCTCCTACCTCCCCAGTTCCCCATCTCCTCAGGTCGGTCCCATCAACAGACACATGCGCCCGTCTCCTCATCTCAGAAACAGTGAAGAGTAATGTTCTCACAACCTCTCCCTCCTGCCACCTCCTGCATCAATCCTTCGTGTCCCTTACAATGCAGCCACACCTGTGCCCAGTTCCTGCCTCCTGCTCTATTTTAAACCATGCCGGTCTGGGCTGCTTTATTTTTCTATTTTTATGTTTTGATTTCTTGTACTTTCCTCTAAAGATCACACTACATCCACAGGGATAGTTGTAACACTTAGAGAGCCCTGTCTGTGGCTTGCTTTCACATACTTTATGACTTTCTGACCTTTTATCTTATATTTGTGTGCAATTAAGCCTTGAAATCTTTTTTTTTCCTATCTTCCCCCTTGTTGCTTCTATGTTTAGAAAATACTCCCCCTGGCCCCCAACTTCTCTCAAAGAATAACTCCCCCACCCCCACACCATGCTATAAATATAAAGCACATTTTCTCTTCAGCTAACTTAAGTGTGTGGCTGGGGGCATGTGGCCTGACCCGGCTTCCCCACAAGTCAGCTGGCAGTGGCCCCGCCCCGCCCTCACCCCACCCAGCACAGCGCCCCCACAGAGGTCTCACCTGTCTGGTGTCAATGCCTCCACGCTGTCCTGGCGCTTCACGCGGGGGGGTGCTGGCCTCGCACTCCCAGGCCGAGGTATTCTTCTAAACCCAAACCCGGGAAAACCAAAGAGGGGACATGACACACTTGGACATTTCAAAGGGCCAACAAGAAACAAAGATCAACAATACTACTAATTTCCCGCCATCAACATGCTCGTCGGGACACATTCTGCAGAATGTTAAGAACATCCCGTTAATCTGACAGGTTTAAAAGTGTCCATCTCTTAATCTTATGTTTTCATTAATTTTTAGGCTCAAAAGGAATCATGTAACTCTCAGTAATCAAAACATAATTTATCATAATTATGAATTTCCCTAAATCTTTATAATGTCCTATGTGTAGTAACTTCTATCCAATACAGGAAAATTAAATTAAATGGTTTCTGCTTTCTTTGCACAAGTATTTCCTCATAACTGAGCTCAAGCACTAAACGAACTGTGGGAGGTGCAGAAAGAAGGAGGCGGTGGCGACCCGGGCATTGGACAGGGGCCCACAGACCTGAGGTTGGCTGGAAGCTCGCCTGGCAGCTCGGAGCTCTCGGACACCTCAGGCTTCTCTGGGCCAGAAGGTCCAACTTCTCCTTCTGAAGCATGACAATCCAGTGAGCAGTTCATGAAGGAAGAAATACAAACAGGTAATCAATACTTGAAAAGACAGCAATTCAATAATCGCAAATATACATGAGCTTTATTCATCTCTTATTTTCATCAAGATAAAACAGACAATTCATGCCTAGATTCAGTGAAGATTGGGGGAGACGGGTGCACTCAAACCCTGGAAATACAAACTGGTTCAATTTCTTAAGAAACGGAATTCAAAAGGTAGGTTCATCCAGTCAGGCAAGTTAACATAAAGGAAATACAACCTGAGAGCAACGGACACATGCGATCTGTGTGTCCAGATGTTCCCCACCCACCACCTGTTAGTGTCAACTGTGGGTCACGTCAGCAGACCCTCGGCAAAGAACAGTGTCACCATCCTAACACGAAACTGAGGATAGTAACGTATTTAATCACACACACACACACACAACACACACACACACACACACATACACACAACGGGGGTTCTAGATGGACATTCATTTAGATTAGAAACAGTGTTTTTCGCTTCCTTCTTGATATTTTTCTGCATTTAAAAAACTCTACTTTGGTTATGTGCCAAATGGTTTTTATAATCTGAGTAAAACTTTCTTCATTTTAATAAAAAAATTAAATCAGTAAGTAACAACCCCTAACTACTAAAGCACTTAAATTTACTCCTGCATTTGGGGCACCTGGGTGGCTCAGTGGGTTAAGCCACTGCCTTCGGCTCAGGTCATGATCCCAGGGTCCTGGGATCGAGCCCCGCATCGGGCTCTCTGCTGAGCAGAGAGCCTGCTTTCCCCTCTCTCTCTCTCTCTCTGCCTGCCTCTCTGCCTACTTGTGATCTCTCTCTGTCAAATAAATAAATAAATAATCTTTAAAAAAAAAAAAAATTTACTCCTGCATTTTAAGTAAAAGGGCTTTGTATTTTAGAAAATAGGATAAATCAGACTTTGAATTTAGAAATACATGTTTTATTCTCGGAAGTGAAATACATTCTTCTGGAACAAAGGATACATAAATTAAATCTTAAAGTAATATAGTTATGTTTCCTTAATTTACTTTCCCTAACTCAGTGTGTAAAACAAATCTGAGAGTACATGTTAGTATCTACACACACATGCAAAATTTATATCAAATACACCCAGTTCAGGCCGTTCCTCACCTGCATCACTAGGAGAGTCACCTGCAAAAAAAATAAATAAATAATAATAAGGTACATCAGAAAAGTGACTTCCGTGTTGGTAAAGCTCAGTGCATTAAATAGCAGGACTACGGAAAAACACAAACCACGTAACAGTGGATACCTGTCAGGGAACACATAGCCATTCCTAGTGTCCCACTGCCAAGACTTTATTTTCAAAAATCGAAAGACAGAGAACAAAGCAAGCTATGAATCCTAAAATGCTATTAATGAAGAGAGCCAACAGGAGTACGAAGAGAGTGGGTCACAGACACAAATGAGAGAGATCTGAGAGGAGGCTGTGTTCTGGGGACAAATGAGACCTATGTGGCCACAAGGACATGAGTGGGAGAGCACTGTGGTGGTGGGGGGGGGTGGACTTAAAGTCCCAAGAGGATACTCTCTGCATGACACACTTGAGACAAAGGACCAAACCCTCAGACGCACCAGGACGGCACAGGTCCAAGTCGGAGCCAAGGACCCCAGGGAGCTGCCGGGCATCCCCCATTAACTACAAACCCACCTCCACACAGGGACCTATCTCACGCACAAGGACCAGGTCCAGGGCTCCCAAGGGCACACGGCACTCCTCAGACACCACAGTTTGTCTGCTGAGGTGAACTTCAGATCTTTGTTTACTAGTCAAAGACCGACACAAATGGTGCCCTAAAGAAGGTGACTCTGGGAAGAAAAGCCAGGCCTATGGGGCAAGAGGAAGTGGGAGGCCCTGCAGGACCTCTGGGTGTGGGACACAGGAACCTCCCAGAGGGCACACTGCACAGAGAAGAGGACGGCCCAGCACCCACAGAGCCTCACAAACTGTGGGTTAGGAGGGGCCTGGAAATCACGTTTCCAGACAGCACCACTGTAAGGATGGGGTGACAGCAATGCGGGACTGGAGCTCGACCCAGTGACAGCACTGCCCCAGGGCCAGAGCAGCTAGCGGCAGAGTCTCTCCTCAACGCCACGCCATCTGGAGTGTGCTTGACAGAGCCCAGCATGTGGCAGCCAGTGTGCGACAATGGGGCCCTGGATTCCAGACCCCAGGGCACTCTTCCAAACTCCCACCATCAGTGCTGGGGACAGACTGCAAGTTCACGTGCAACTGCTGGATCTCAGGGCCAACACCCAAAGGGAGAGTGTGCACAGCGAACCCCCTGTCACAGATGGGGTCTCCCACCCTTTGGCAAGGGCTCCTGCCCCCCAGACACTTGGGTCTTCTCTGGACCCTTCACCAGCGCAGCCTCTGTCCAGCAAGGCATGCAGGCCCTCTTTCCCTCGCCCTGGAAACCACACCCCGGGCCACTCACGGGCCATCTGTGGCACAGCCCTTGCCCGAAGTAGCCCGGAACCTGCCCGTCCCCCCACCCCCCACTCCAGCCCAGGCTGCTAAGTCTCCTAAACTAACGTGACGCATATGGGACAAAGCCTCCTGCGGGAGCTTTCCCTGCCTCCATGCCAGGATGACATCCTTTGAGCCCTGGGCATCCTCCAGGCCGGCTCTGCCCACCAAGGCAAACACACCGACAGGTGCCGGCCCCGGGGTGTCACACACTGGACTACCGGGTGCCAGCACCCCACCAAGCCTGCCAGGAGCTCTGGGGCCCAAATGTATCCTTCCCCACAGCGTAACTGCTGGGAACGACGGTGCCAAAAGCAGAATGTCACCTAGGCACAGCTGAAGAAACCCAGAGAACGTTACAGAGAGAAACACTGGATCAGGACCGTGTTTCCAGCTGCTTCAGAGTCCTCTCTGAACAAAAAATGTGGGGGTGCATGGTTCGGCCCGTGGGCCTCCCCGGAACAGACCCCGAAGCTTGTGTCTGAGGCCTCTCACCACTGCCGGGCTTCATATGCAACCTCCACGAGAGCACCAGGGACCTGGGAGGGGCCGGGGCCACCACAGCAGGACCACATGCCCTACCCTGGCTGATGTAAGATGGCACAAGGGGGTCATTTGCCACATCTGGTCCTGCAGGTATGAAGAACCAGGGCCTGGACCCTATGTGGGTCAGAGAGCCGCGGTAACCCCTTCGCAGAGAGGTGCCCCCAGCATGCAAGTGCAGTGGCTCAGTCTCCCTCACTGGGAAAGGGGCAAAGACAGGGCGTCCTTCTTACCTTTCTGCTTCACTGTTGGCTCAGGCTCAACATTCTCCCGCCACATACTTGCTGAGTTATCATCTGAAACACTAGCTGAGTTAGTATTAGCTTCTTTTGTTCCTGACAGAAAACAGTGTAAAACGAGTCAGGACAATGTCCACGGCAGGCTGGTCCTCTAGGCTTCAACAGCAGAGAGCACACCTACTTGTCCACGCCTTCCCACACTGCGAGCTTACACACACCTGACCAAAGAATGTTCCTCCCAGCTGTGGCTGTGGGATCAGGAGAGGAAAGGGGTGCCCGGAACAGGAGAAGGCCCCAGGCCCACTCAGCCCAGGAGTAGGTTGGGATCCCCAAAGCCAAAGCAAACTGGTCCCTCTACCCCCATTTCCAGAAACTTCCTGACGCTACCTGTCTCCATCCACCACCTCCTCACTGCAGCCAGGCCCAGATGAAAAGCTGCAGATAAGTGACAACTATAGCAAAGCAGGAGGGAAAGAAAGATTCCTGTGCCACAGTTCACAGTCCTGGACTCACTGAAAGCTCCTAAGCCCCCGTGAACTACTAACTAATGTATCAATGTCTATAAAAATCGAAAAAACATCAAATACCCGAGAAATAATACCTTCTTTTATATTAAAAATAAAGGAGGGGGTAGGGAGGTGCTGCAGGAAAAGATTTTTAATGTGGTAGGACTCAGGGTAGAAAACTAATCCACCACTAAAGGACCCCCACTCTAAAATTAAACCAGGAGAAGACAAAAATAAAATTCAAAAAATGTTTCCTTTCCTAAAATACAATCTTATAATTTCTTAAAAGTATTCAAATAAACAGTTTATATCAGAATCAACCTATCATTATCAAAGAACTGAATTTATGTAATAGAACCTCACAGAGTAGATGACATAATTTTCTAAGGAAATTTTTTTCAATCTATAAAAATGATCATTTAAACAGTGATTCAAGTAATTATTTATTAAATCTAAGGTAGCCAAAGAATCAATATGAAATACTAAACTCTAAAACAAATGTAAAAATAAACATAAGCTTGGCAACTGTATTTTAAAAGAAAACATGCAAAAATTTTAGATTGTTACATTTTATTTGAAAGTGTCAAAAATTTCCTACACCATTCAAAACTACCAGCACAATAACTTAACTTCCAAATGTAACATCTTCTGTCCAAAGCCCAAGGGGACTGATGACACTCTGCACCATTCCTCTCTTCAAAGGTCTAGTGGCACTTTTTTTTTGAGAGGTCTATGATGGTCGTTTTAATATCTTTCCTAATATTCTTAAGTAAACTTTACTAAAACTCCAATACACACAGAGAAACAGACTATATGTTCTGATAATACCACAATCAATTCTTAATCAGAGGACAGATTAACCAGTCTGCAAAATAACAGCTTTAAAGAAAAGAAATAACACACCCTTAAAAAATAAAAATTATTATGAACTGGCAAAAAAAATCTGTTGTCCGAATCACCAGGAATGAATGAACCCATCCGGGAAGGGTGTGGTCCCGGCGTCCTGATTTCCCAGCTTGAGCAGGCTCCTCGCCTCTTCAGAGCCTCAGTTTCCCCCAGTTTACGGCACTCTGGTAATGGGAATCTGTGCTTTATAAAGCAGGGAGCACTGTGCCTGGCCAAGTGCCTGCCTGTCAGTCATCATCCCTGAAACTCACCAGGTAGAGCCCCCCACACTGCCCAAGCTGCTTCCCACTCTGCCTGCATGCTGTGCAGATGCTCACAGCACAGGGCTGCCGGTGACATCCAAGTGTAAACGCGAACAGATACCCAGGCCCTACAACAAGGGGCTCCGCCTGGCCCAGCAACCAGTCTGAGCATCCTGTTATGGGACACAGAAGCACTAGTTTAACCAGACAGAACACAAGATAAAGGCACAGCTGGCCTATGTAGGGTCAGAGCGAAGCCAGATGTTCAACCCAAAGCTAATGAGGCCTTTAGATCAAACAGAAACACGGGGAGAAGCAGGGGGAGAGGACTGTCATAAGTGAAGTGACATCACAAGGAAATGGACGAGTGTCCAGAGGGTGGAGCATTCTACAAGGTTGGCCACCTCATCTCTTCCACAGCCAGCGCGCTAGACTAAAAAAGTAAGACGAGAGCATACGGGGTCAGGGGACTATGGGAATTCAAGTCATTTAAAAAGTAAAAGAATAAAAAACATACAGTGTGTTCATCTTAATAGAACCCTGTTTCTTGTTTTTTGTTTTTTAAAATAACACTTTGGAAACATGAAGATTTCGACACTACCAGGTAACAGTAACCCTGCTACAGGGAACCATGCTGGGGCGTGTCCCAGCACATCTCTCTTGTTTTCCGAGCTGATGCTGAAGTATTTAAAATGTTAGGATGTTTAACAGACTTTGAAATCATTCATAAAAATATATGGCCCTAGACAACGCACGTATGATGAGACATGAGAACCGCTGAATCTGTGTGAGGGGTCGGAGGGGGTTCAAAGTTCTTCCTACTCCTCTGCATTTTCATAGTAAAAACCTTTACACAACTGGACAAAATGATCTAAGTGACAGAAGCCAAACAAGTTGAAGACACGCAGACGGCACAGCGTTCCAGGAGAACCTGGACCGTCGAACAACTGTAAACAGAACGAGGCTCATCACGCCGCAAGCATTCCAAGATGGAGCAGGGAAGAAGTGGCTCGTGTTTGAGAAAGAAATGGGTAATTTCCTTGTTGAGTTCTTCAGTGTCCCTGAAAGAGGAAGCAAACAAGTGGTCCTGTGACGGCCCTGCGGCCACCGTCAGACCCAGGGACAGCGGGGGCACGGTGAGACTGGTATGCACCAGCTCAAGGTGAAGGGCAAGCAGGAGGAAAGGCTCCCAGACCAGCCCAGCAGCATTGCACCTGGAAATCACACACAGTGAGAAACTCCGCAGCTGTGACAATTGCCGACAAACCCTGAATCCCAAAGTCAAATGACTGGCAGCACAGGTGACCTCTGTCACTGGCATGACAGTGACTGACAGTGATAACAGGGACCCAGGGCCCAGGCAGTGGCAGGGAGAGGGGAGGAGACACCAGAGGTCACAGGACCACCAGGACAGGGTGCAGGACTCCACTCTGACCACCAGATGGCACCAGGCTCCGCCCGAACCTCTACCCAGAACCTCACTCCCTGAACACTGAGCAGTCGGTCAGCAGTGTCTACAAAGTGAGGGTACTTTGGTAGTACTGGGTACTACAGTAGTAGTCAGTACTACTGTAGTCTGAGTGGCCTCTGCACTTTATTCTGGATCCACGTTACCAACCCAGGATGCGATGCCTCACCCTGACGTGGGGCTTGCAGTCACTAAACAGATCCACGAAGCAGATCTGCCAGGCACACATGCGACATGCCAGCCACTTTGTGGACAGACCTCACTGAGTCGCACAGCAGGCGTTTAAAGAGCCATTTACCACAAGGTCACTGTGGCTCAGAGGACGTGCCATGAAGCTAGCTCGAGGCCAAGAGGTGGGCAAACAGGAGGCACAGGATCTTCCCACTGGTCTGGGATGTGGGCACATCTGCCCACATGGGCAGCACTACCCAAGCCCCCTCCTGCTGCACAGGGACCACCTGGTGCTTCCCCTGCTCAGACCGGACTGAACCAGCCTGCAGCCCAGACAAGGCCCGCCAGTGCAAGCCCGAGGTCAAGTGAGAACTCATCCTCTGCTCCCATTCGGCACCCCCTGTCCCAGTCACCCCACACCAGTCACCACACACCACTGAGGACCTACATAAACCATGAAAAGCTGACCTGCTCAGAATAAGATCAGTGGGGACCACCTCTCAAGAGGCCCACCTTTCCCTGTGCCCCTGCTGAGCCCAGGGAACACAGGACAAAGCAGCTGCCCTGACCAAAAATACAGCTGCTCTCAGGGATCCAACCTCTTAAAGAGAAAGCGTGTGCCCAGAAGATGTTCTTCCCATGATCCTAGCTATAGGCACAGAATTTTTGAAAGTCAAAAAGATACAAGTTCAGCCTAAACAAATTCTTATCTTTTCCTGGAGTCAAGATTTACACTCTATTTTCCCCTATATGTCACTCAAGATTTTTAGTATTTCTTAAGAATTTAGTTTGACATCACAGCAAATTCTGCTCTTCATCAAGGATCAGCCCATCTGAAATCCCCAGTTCACACGTCTCACTGCTGCAGGGTAGGGATGCACGCATACCCCTTGCACCGCCTGCCACAGGGAACAACCTCCCCAACGTGCCCTGGCAAGCACCTTAAAATCCTTATTATGGGGCATTTTCTTAATACAACACAGCAGGGCAGAATGGGAGAGCTGAATGACCATTTCTCTCTCTGACCATCCACATCACCATGCGGAATCCCAACAGCAAGATAAGGAAAGCATCTTTATCTAGATGTGAAAGGAAGTCACACCTAGAAAGGCACGTAAGAGTTAAATAAAACTGAGTTAACCTTTCTCATATAATTTAGGAAATTAAAGCAAGTGGTGTATCAAGTCATTTCTGATCTTCACTAGCCTGTGGTTAGAAGAATAAAAAAATTCTCTTTTTTTTGTATTGGGGCGCCTGGGTGGCTCAGTTGGTTACACCACTTCTTTCAGCTCAGGTCATGATCCCAGAGTCCCGAGATCGGGTCCTGCATTGGGCTCCCAGCTCCATGGGGAGTCTGCTTCTCCTTCTGACCTTCTCCCCTCTCATATTCTCTCTCACACACTCTCTCTCTCTCTCTCTCAATTATGTTGAGAGATAAATATTTCATATCAAGGTGCTGAGAAATATAAACTAAAGAGTATCTTTTTCTTACCAATTTCTGAAGTTGTAGTTTCCTGATCTGCTTCATGATTTAGTCCAGACAATACAGGATCTAACATTTTAGCTGAAATACTATCTTCCTTTCTTCCTGATGTAAAACAGTGACAGATTAAAATACTGCAGAGGTTTTTGCCTGTGGGAGGCTCTGGTCAGGACAAACAGGGGTTCACACCAGGCTCACACTACCTGGTCCCCTCCGAGGTCCCAGGACACGCCCCTGACCACCACTCCTCCCTCCCGGGGCTCTCTATCAGGACCACATGCTGTACTGCCCCTCGCCATGGGTCCTGGCCGGCTCTGGGGCTCATTAACTTGATCTCCACGCTCCCCTACACTAACTTCACATGGATCTTCATGTGACAGCAGGAAACACCTTCATGGGAAAACCCCCCAACTTCTTTTTTACCTTCAGTCGCCCCAACTCCCTCCCTGAAGAGTGGGCCTCCAGCTCCACTCTTGTCTGGACACACTGCCGGGCCATGCGGTAGTGGGTGCCTCACATTCCACGTGTGAAAATTCCTGGCACTGCCCCCCAGCCCAGCAAACAGGCTTCCCCCAAAGCCTTCACACTCCAGCAACAGCACCGCCTGGGTGCCCAGACCCCTCCATGGGTCTTCTCGCTGTGCCCTCTCCTCTAACAAGGGCCACCTAGTCACAGCGACTCTTATCCCTTCCATTGAGCACATCCTCAGCAGCGACGCTCAGGTCCCGGCTGTCAGTCTTACTGGGACACCAACTGCTGTCTGGCCTCTATACTTGCCTCCACACTCTGAAAAGGGGATGTTTCTAACATCTGTCCAGTCATGCCTCAGTCCTGCTTACTGTCCTCCAAGGATGTCTACTCACGCTCACTACAAAACTCTCACCCTGCATGGCCCAACGCCTCGGGCCTGCCTATTCCTGCAGACCCTATCGCTTTGCCTCCCCACCCAGCCTCACTGCCAGGCCTCCTGCCCTCCAACAGGCAAGGCTGTCCCCAGCTCAGGGACTCTGCCCCAGCCTAGACACTCACAGGTCCTCCTTCCCCCAGTCAATTCTCTGTCCAGACGTCCCCTCCCCAGGGCCTCTCCGCCTGTGCACCCGCTCCTACATTTGACATCAGAAGACTCATGGCTAACGTGGAAGGGCACACCCTGTGGTCTCCTGATTATCTGTCCAGTCCCTCCATACTGTGCACTCAAAAGGGCAGGTCCTCCATCAGTATCTGCAGAACAAAGAAGGGCAGACCCGGGTACAAAATCCCAGCCTGTGACTGATCCGTGCTAGGCTGGTGGCTGGGGTGGCCCCGCGACTCAGCGGGCAAGGCTCACGGCCCTTCTGCCCCCGCTCCGCTCTGGGCCCAAGCCCCACGTCCAGCAGGGCAGCCCACAGGGCTCCACCTGCTCAGTGGTCAAAGGGAAGCAAGGTGCCAACTCCCCAACAGTCACAGCCCCTCTGGGGCCTGCATCGTCTTACCAAGCTGCTTCACGGTGTGCTCCTTCTTAGCTTTACTGTAGGAAGAGTTATGTTCTTTTTCAGGGGAAAGACTATTTTCACTGGCTCTAGAGCCCCTTCTTCCTGATACGAAATTGCGTAATGAAAGTACGTATTAAGCTTAATTCATAATGCTGTACAGTATACTCATTCTTAGTACCTTATTCTGCTATAATTGCCACTTAACAACAAATCAAAAGTATTGTACTTTTGAGAAGAATGTTTTTTGGATTCTATAGAGATCCTAGAATAGCTTTAAGATTCTAAATATGTTTAATAAACAGGACACCCCACACTCCAGTAAATGCAAGGCTGATCCCCTCGGGCCACGGGGTGCCTCCCCCTCCTGCCAGATGCTGGAAAGTCGCCTAAATGTGACCCATTAAAGTCAGGCAGAAGGTCAGGGTGGAGCACAGGCTGTGCTGGGTGCGGCCGCACTGTGAGATCTGTGCCCAGCTCACCAGCAGGGTGAGCCATCAGCTTGTTGGCTCAGGAAGGCTAGTATCAGGAAGGCTGCAAACCTCAGTGATCCTCTCTCTTAGTGGCCACAGAAAAGGAGCCCGTGGGCAGCCCGCTCGCCAGCAAACTCAGATGCACATGCCAAGATACTAGAAAAGCAGACAACAGCAACTGTCGGCTTACCAAAAAACACAATTCGACAGAAGAGCTGCGGGCTAATACTGAACACAACGCGAGTCTGCAGCACAAGGACCGCAGTCCACGACGCTTCTACACTCCAGCAGTCACCAGAGGAACGGACAAGGAGAGGGAGATGCCACTTTGAAACCAACCAAAAACAAACTGTCGTGATCCAGGACGAACAGACACAGCCCCACACGTGCATGGGGAGACGCCCATACTAACTTGGGGTCAGAAATATCCAATCTTCCCCAAATCCGGAAAGCGTAAGTTTAACATAGGTCCGACACAAACCTGATCAGTTTATTAGTTCTGTTTATGGGAGGGGAGATTCTTTGGCTCAATAGTTTTAAAATAATCTAGAAGAATAAATACATAAAATGGCTTCAAATGAATGATTCTGGAACACCTGATGAGTTACTCTGAAAAAATAAACGTCACCTTACAGCATGAATTAAAATAATAACTAACTAAAAAGATTAAGTACAAAAATGCATGACAAAACACAAATCTTCATCTCTCAAATCTGTGGATAAACCACCAAAAAAAAGACTGGTCACTTCCAGTGCATAAAAATTAAACACTCAGGCAAGTCAGGAACTAACATAATGAGTAGAAATGAACTTCGGGGTGAGGGGAACACTCATGTAAAAACTGGCAGATGTTCTTAATATACAGTGAGCTTATGCAAATTAAGAATAACACTGCAACGGCCAGCACAGCAGTGAGGAACCCTGCAAAGGACAGACAAGCCCGAGGAGTCAATAAAAATTACAAACACACATAAAAATGCACAATTTCCCTAGCAATTCAAAGGAGCTAACACTGCTCATTTTTCACCTCCCAGACTCAGCAAGCCTTGGAAACCGTGGGAAAGGCATAGGGCAGAGGGTTTGGTCAACATACCCCATAGCCGACACGGCCAATGTCCCTGCCCTCTGTGCCAGGCCTCCCTGGGGAACCTGTCTCTGGAGATGGCCCGCAGAGGGAAAAGCTCATGAAAGCATTATGTACTATTCTGAAGGAGAAATTCCAACCATGGTTCTCCTGCCACGCTGCTCTAACAGTTTAGAAAAAGGACCCCATTTCAGATATTACCACTGCTCAGAGTAACCTCACACTTCATCTGAAAACCTGCAACAGCACTGGTCCCCAGCAGCACTTGCCTGCCCTGGATGGACCCTCCTGTCCTGCGTGCTGGTTGGGCTGAACCAGTGCGACCCTCAAGCAAACCCCCAGCCAGGCCTGCTCACTTCAATCTCAGATCTTAGAAGCACGACTCCCAGGAGATGGGGCCTGCTGTTTTGAAATGCAGGAACATCACCTACAAGTGATCCCCGCACCCCAAGTCCTTGCTGGCCACTGAGTCAGGACTGCACTGAGCCACCACTTCAAAGACATGAGTCAACAAAACAAGGGTGACTGATAGCTATTTCTGGAAAGTTACAGTTCGATCGCATCTTTTAGATTGTGACAGATCTCTAGCAAAGAGGGGGTACTCTGCCGCTGGTGTCATGTGCTCACACATGTACACAGGCACGCACATGGGTGTGTGTGTATGCAGAGAGAGAGAGAAAGGGAGACATATCTTCATCCTTCTCACATAGTCTTTGTTCCCCCCAATGGCAGATCTGCATTCTGACCACACGGTGGTTTTTCTACCAGATACTATGATTAATACCCATATTTTCTGCTCCTTATATGATAAATCCTCAGTACCTTCCACTGCATTTTTGGATCGCCGTTTTGATGCTTTTGTTGCCACTGACCTGGACGCTCTAGTGGAAATCTCGGTCTTAAAGAAAGGAGAACAGACAGAATTAGTTGAGGCACGACACAGCAGTGCATCGAGATTTACTATGCAGACGCTGCTCGAGGAAGAACAAAGAGGCAATAGGACACATCAACCACTAACTCCGCACAGCTCAGCAGCCCAGACCTGAGGGTGAACAGAGGACTCTCAGGCCTCCCTTATTCTAAATTCAGAAATCCTTCTTTCTGCAAAGCAGTCCAAAGCCCAGCAACCCGTCAACCACACTGAGTATGGTCTTACCGGGTATGTTTATGAGGACCCCATCTCCCTTGCTATCTGCTAATTATTCGCATGCATCGTGACAGCTCTGGGTGCAAACACACACGTTTTCAAACCGAGCACACAGCAGCCCTAAGATTTTGCTCAGCCTGCCGTAACTCCCTCCTAACCAGCCTTCCAGCCTCTGTGTCACACCCGGTCCACCTTCCTTGTAGCTGCCTGGACACGTCCCCAGAAATGCAAAGTGCTTTAGGGAAGTTGGCCTGAGTCGAATCTCCAGGGCCTGGAGGCAGGGAGACGATCTGCTCTGGCCACAGGACATACGCCACCAGACCTCACACAGGCAAAACAGAACTCGAAGGGATCCCTCTGGCAGCCTAGCTGTCCCAGCCTGCCTGGAAACTGGATCCTCACCCAGAGCCTCTCCCAAATGACTCCCGCATCCCTCTGTACCCCACGTCATACCCGTCAAATAAGTATATAAGGGAAGCCCAGAGCCCAGCATAGAAATTAGGGCTCATGCATGAGCCTACACCACATCCCCTGCACCCCAGGGTCCCCACAGACTAGAGGAGACCACAGCATGGTGTCACCACGTCAACACAGCCATGGTTTATGTCTCTGGAAGTTATTCTTCAAATTTTACCTCTGTTTCAGCTTTGGAGTCTTTCAAAGATCCATCTGGCATCTTTTTGAACACCTCCCCTGAGCTTGAGGACTGTTAAGAAAAAAATTCATCATATTCTTAGAATTCCTCAAATCTGTGACACCTAAAACCAAATCGAGGTTCAAGATGTTTCTTGCTGAGCAGCAGTAAGAGCACCCTTCCCTTACGAGCATCCGTCCCCCTCCAGGCCTGAGCTTCCGCAGCTGGTATGCTGCCTGCTTCCACAAGGGCCGTCGGATCATTCCGACAGGGGTCAAGGGGGTTGGGGCAGCACCTCCCAGGAAACTCTGGGACAGCGGGACCCATGGGATGCCCACACCAGGCCAAATCTCTTGGACACGCCCCCATAAAACAGGGGGAAATCTGGAAACAGGGGAAGGAGTGAACAAGAGAAACTGCCAGCCACCAGGAAACACAGCCACAGCTCATTATGGGGCGGGGGGAGGGGGCAACTTTCCAACAGAGGATTCTCGTCAGGCAAAAGCTTCAGACTCTCCATCAAGAAATATTCTCAAAGGGAAGTACAGGGCACCCACAAGCCCCAGCTCAGAGCCACAGTCAAGTCTCTGACCAACACGTCCTGATGAAAGGCCTAGAAGAGACTAGGCCGCAGACCTTGTGCCCGGTGAAGACTGAAAAGCAAGGGATGACCGTCAAGCTCAACGATGGTTCTGAAACTTCCTGCTGGAAGCACCAGGCTCTGCGCAGCCCAGCCTGCTGTCCCCTTAGGGTGAGGGGCACCGCACCACCAGCTGGACACCTGGTCCTTTACCGCAGGAGTCATGAGTGCTGCACAGGCCCCACCCCTCCCCACGCTTCTGACCCTGAATCTGTCCAGACCTCCACTCCCTCCTTCCTGGCAGCTGGAGACCAAGAGAGTTTCACAACCCTCCAGAGACACTCTGTAACACACTGTCCCCATGAGAACAGCCATGTGCAGGGCCAGCCCCTAACGGAGACCTGAACCACCTATAGTGAACCCAAAAGTAACTTGCACATTTAGAAAACATGGCAACTGAACAAAATTTCTGGCCAACCACAAATTTACCTGAAAATTTAATTAAGCAAAAATTACAGTAATCGGAAGTCTTGTATGTATCTGCTGACACCCACAAGACCTAGAGAGGCGCCCTGAGGCTCCGTACATTCAGCCACGCCCAGGAGCACATACACAACCGAGGCAGCTTGGAAGGACTGCTCCTGTAGCTACTGGGTGGGCCCCCCATCTTCAAAAAGCACCCAGATGCACACATGCAGCCAGAGGCTCAGAACCCCTGCAAAACTGGTGTCCGTTTGGGTTTCTACTGGGAATGCCCGAGTGGCATCACTTTACCGTAGCGCTGGAGAGAAGCAGAGTCCCCATCGCACTGTGACAAAGATGGGAAACACCTTTGAGAATAATACAAACTCTTCTTAAAGACAGAGGTTTTCAAGCAGGACTTTACCTTTTTCTCAGGTTTGTCATGCTCTCTGCTCTTCTCCCTGTCAGGGTCCCTGG
The DNA here is from genome assembly GCF_009829155.1 of Mustela erminea. Lineage (NCBI taxonomy): Eukaryota > Metazoa > Chordata > Mammalia > Carnivora > Mustelidae > Mustela > Mustela erminea. The sequence continues at coordinate 44,331,450 of NC_045621.1, read as the reverse complement.
AGTGCTCCCCATCCTTCAGCTTCCGCCTGTCCCTGTCCCTGTCCCTGTCCCGGGCCTTGTCTCGCTCACGCTCTCTCTCCCGGTCTTTCCACCTCTCTTTCTCCTTTCCTCCCTCGTTCCTCCTCTCTCTCTCATGGTCCAGGTCTTTGTCGCGGTCTCTGTTGCCTCGGTCTCTGTCCTGCTTGGTCCGGTTTCTGGCTCGTTCTCTCTCCCCATCGCGGTGCTTGTCTCGTTCAGGATCTTTATGTCTCTCACGGTCGTTCTCCCTCGTCTTCTCCTTCTCTTTGTCCTTCTCTCTTGCTTTGCTCTCTTCCTTCACTTCTTCTTGCTGTTTCCGATCTCTGCTTGTACTCCTCTCATTAATTTCAGAGTTCCTTTTATCCTGAAAAGAAGGTCAAACAACAATATCACTTTTTTTTTTTTAAATGTCTTTACCTGAACTCTAGAAAGACTCATTATTTTCAAATATGTGCAACCTGCAACTCACCTCTTTATCTTTATGAACTCTGGGCTCTTCTTCTTGTGCATTCTTATTGTCCAATTCCTGAGATTTTGACATCAGTGAGGACCTTCCCTTCAGATCCCCCTTCTCTCCAGCTAACACTCTCTTCACCGCCTCGTCGCTGGAGAGCTTGTGGTCCGAATGGGAGGAAATGGAACACAAGGTGAAAATGAGATCAGCACAAGAGACCAAAGCAAGTGTCCACATTCGTGGACAGTTCACTAAACACGTTAACCACGTGGACGTGAAAGTCAAAGGATAAGCTACTAGAAGGAAATGCTGTTATCAGTCACCAAGTATACCACTCCGGACATGACCAGCAGAGTCGACTCAAGCTAAGCAAATCCCACTTCAATCCCCCTGAACTGGCTCAATTGTAGACATGCGTGTCATTGAAGGACAACACGGCTACCGCGCGTGACTCCACAGATGCCACATGGTTCCCGCAGGATCGCAAAGGCCCAGCACTGAAAGGGTCTCCCAGAATGATCTGACTCAAGCTCGACTGAACCCCAAAACCCTCCCATGGCCTCCCTGACTCCACACAGAAGCTTCCAACACCTCCGGGCAGGCATCCCTCTCACTGACATGCTCACTTGCTCCCCAAGGATACACGGAGCGACCATCACACCGGGCACCAGATGTCATGCTGAGGACACACTGGGTTTCGGAGGAGAGGACAGATGCGGCAGCTAAACACCAGTGTGCCTACCCAGTCGCGGAGAGACGAAAGGCCAGGGCTCCGGGAAACAACCTATCTACAACCAGAGCCAGATGAAGAAACGAAGGGCATGACCAAGGCCAAGGACCTCAGCATCCAGGCGCAGGTGTAGGAGCTGAGAGAGGAGGGGAGGGGTAGCAGCAACTCGAGGACCCTTGTGAGCCAGGTCACAGAGCTGGCTGTGCCCACAGACAGGCAACAGGAAGCTGGCAAAGGATTAAGCAGGGAATGTGGGAGTCAAAAGTGTTTTGAAAAAGAAGTAACAGGAAGGATGCAGGGGTGGGGACTGGGGACGAAGCCAGGGCATGGGAGAAATCAGCTGTGTGCCTCCGAACCTGAGATCTGGATGGAGATCAGGGTAGGACGCACTGGAGGCCTCCTTGATACCACAAGCTCCCATCCCCATCCTCACCCCCACCCCTGCCATGGCAGGCTGAAACCCACCCTCTTGCCTATTTTGGAAACATGGAAGGTTAGCCCCAGCCCACAACCCATCAGGTACACGAAGGGCCGGATTAGCTCTGCCCTCCGACTTAGATCCCACAAAAAAGAAAGGCCCTGGAAATGCCCAGCTGGTATCGCCAAGCCGAGATGCCCTCTGGCATCCCTAGTAAGCATGGCCTGGGCTGGATCTAAGCAGAGAGGCCAAGTCTCCAACCCACAATGAGGATCTCAGGAAGTAGCGAATCACTCCCTATGTAGTGACACCGGCTTTCTCTGAAGGCAGCGCAGCTCCGCTGTTAGTAGCCAGAAGGAAGAGGATCGGAAAAACAGAGGGCAGAGAGGAGAGAGAAGACAGGAAGGAAGGAATGGAAGGAAAGAAGCAGACACAAAAGGCTGCAAAGGCAGACAGAGTACAGGGCCATGCCATAAGCTCCGAGGAAGCAGCCCAGCAAGTTATCCAGCCCCCAGCCCCTGCCCTGGAAGGAGGCTCTAAAGGAGAAAGCCAGCAGGTCTTGGCCGCTGGGCACGCCACCCCCACCAAGAGCCAGTGTCCACGAAGTTCCCTCATTCATACTTAACACCTGAAGAACCTGGTATGGCAGACCTTTGTTTCACTGTATAGTTCTGACTCAGTCCTTCTGGAACTCTGAGGCCAAAGCACTGCGCTTGGCAGACACCACCCAGGGCTCCCTCTTCAGACACTGCCCCCCACCCTGCGGGTGCCTGTCACCCCGCCTTGTCTCTCAGGACTGCTGCATCTGTGTTCTGGCCCCTCCGTGTTACCTTGCTGAGACAGCATCTGCCAATTCTCTGCAGCAGCTCGTTTGTTCTTTCAGGCTCGTGCCCAGCCACGATCCGTGCTGGCTTTGCTGACAGTGGCTCTCCCGAAACCATCACCACCACGTCTATGGCCTTCTGAAGGAAGCTAATTTTTGCATCTTTATCCTGAAAGATTTCCATTTAAAATACAAATGAAAAACTCATCCAAGAAAGTCTCCATCATCTTCAGTTTGCTTAACAGGCACACTTACTATTTAAAGTAGGTCAGATGTGGAAATATTCACTCTTTGTAACAAAAGAAAAACAAACAAAGCATTTAGTTTGAAGTGGGAGGCTAGCAGGGACCTTTAAAACACTAGTTCCCTTTCTCAGTGGATAAAATTAGCAGGATATGCAGCTGGAAAGAATAAGAAAGTGAAATGAGAAAGAGTACAGCACAATTCATTAATTAATCAACCTTGTATTTCAACACCCATCAGCATATAAACGATACACATCCACTGTAAGGACGAGGGGTGCCCCCCGCCCCCCGGCCTACCTTAACATTATCGGACTTCATCTCAGCGTCTGTGTAGAGGCCCTTCATGAAACCGGTCATCCTAATCACCTTCAAAAGATCAAGGCCGTGGTCAGCACCTATCACAGCAGCCTCTGTGTCAGCCTCAGCCCCGGAACCGCACACCGTCAGAGCTGCCGGAGTCTGTCCATATCCAGGATTTAACTCCCTCCCACATAACTCAGCCAGCTTTTAAGTGTCTACTGTCCGGGAGACCTTACACAGGCGGAACCCAGCCTGGAAGTGTGGACAGGTAAACACTGCAACAGACCTGCAGAATGCTGAGGAAGCACAGGATCAGTCCCTGGTCCGAATATAGGAGGGGCCAGGGTGTCAGGGGAAGTTTCCTAGAAGACGCTGGATCTACACTGAGCCCACGGGCTAGTGGCAGGCAGGGGTGTTTAGGACCCATGTGCCAGGCTAAACAATCCCTACAAAAGGTCCTGGACCCAGAAGGTCCTGTTCAAGAGAGCAGAACAAGTTCAGGGCAGGAGGAGTCTGAGGCCAGAGTCTGGCAGGGCCAGTGTCAGGCCGGGCCTGATCCAGATGGCTGTCAAAGCCACCAAGAATATGGACTCTCACCTAGGACTCCGAGGAGGCCCTGAAAGTTCAGAGGCAGGGGAACAGTATCTTACGAGGGTCACTCAGGCCCAAGGGTGAGAATGGACTTTGGAAAAGAACAGGAATCTCTCAGCCTGGGTTTTGAGCCTGGACGGAAAGGTCTTTCTTCTCACTCACTTTACTACAACAGGGGGATGCTCTGTGCAATTGTCACTTTTGGTTTCTCCCTTCCTGTCCCTCCCCTCGGTCAACCTGTAGCTCCCCATTACCCTGAACCAGCTTTAGGGGTGGTGATTTTCCCTGTTCCTCCCCACGCCCACAGATAGCCAAGCTCCTCGTTCTCTCAGACCAGGGCTTTTCAAAATGCAAGCAGTCCCTATAAAGTCAACAAAATGAGTAGCAACAAGCTTTTTTTTTCTTTTCTTTTCTTTTTCCAAAAAATAAACCAGAAAGGCAAGTGCCAGCTGCCCTGTATGCAGGAAGGATGAATATACCTACATGTGTGTGTTGTGGGTGGAATTAAAGCACATGTATTCATGCAAGTCATGTTCGTTGGAAAATGGACAGTCCCATGCTAACATGAGGCAATTTCTCCAAGACCAAGCACGCCTCACTAGTAAGCTGGCTCTCACTCTCATCAACTACCTAAGAGCCATGCTATCATTTCTCCTGAGAAGATATATTCCTGACGGAATATTAAGAGTATCCTACACTTCATACTCCTAGAGCCTTTTCATTTTGTCTCTTCTGAGGTTTTCCTATATTGCTGGCAAGCAAAGGGACCAGAAACATTAAACTTACAAGATCAATGCTTTGATTTATGAAAGAAACAGTTTAGCTATGGCTAAATTACTAATGTGGTGACTTGTGAAAACAACACTCAGAGTTAAGATTTTCAGGATGCTCTTTACCTCTTACATGAAAATGCTTTCCAATATGTTGATCATTCTAAAATTCTTAACAAGCAGGTGACAATTAATGTATTTACCTTTCCACAAGCAGAGAAATTCATTTCAGCATTAGATTAGGAAAAAACCATGAAAGAAAAGCAGACCACTTGTTCTTAACTGCCTCCACACAACCTGGCTGCTGGTTCACCAAGTCAGTTCCTGCTTGAAAGTCCCTCCCCCTTCCTCATTTCGAGGCACTCTGACATTCCAGGAGACCAGTGCCACACCAAGACCCACAGGAGGAGGCCTATCCCCACGGCCTGCCTCCCAGCTCTCCACTTCAGTGGGGAGATAGGACTAACAGAAGATAAAAGCGTGAGGGTATGGTAAGTGCTGCAGTCACTGCTAACTCACTTCTTCCCTTCTGGGTTCAAGGGCACTACCTGCCTACTTCGAAAGTAATGCAGCACACAGCTGTGTCCCTTCCCCAAACACCGTCTAGTGACAGGTGGAAGTGTTGCCCCAGCTACAAGAGGCTAGGCAAGACAGCACTGGGATGTGTGTGGGATTCCAGAGAGTTCTAAGCACAGTTAGGGCTTTCAACACAGAGGTACACCTTATAAACTAAGTTGAGGCAGCAAATGATAAAGCAAAGCTTGTGGAGAATAAAATACCCAACCTGTTAGCAAGAGTAAGAAATGAAGTCTGAGGACCAATATGCAGAACCCTTGGAAATCTGCAAGTTCAGCCTAATTCCTAACTCCCAGAGACCAGAGACCACGCCCAAGTCCCTGAGTTCAATGCTCTTCTTAAGTGCACCATGGAGATGAGTTACCAGGAGCCTACACAGCCTCCTTCAACAAAGAATGTGTGCTGTGCACCTTCTGTGTACCTTACCCAGTTCAGCTAATCCAGGATATGGCAACAAATAAGTACAGTCTCCATCAGCCAGTAATTCACCTTCCACTGGGGAAACGTTACAGACGACCAATCTCAGCGGAGGTGAAGCTGTGCCCTTCATCAGCCAACATCAACCTGCTCTCGTACAGTTTTCCCCTGTGGGTCCCACTACAACCACGTTCAGCAAGTTTATCCACAGGTATTTATTAAGCATCCAAAACGTGATCACCATGGACGGAAGTGTGCAGAAAAACTGTGGATATGAGGATAAAAAATAAATCACTTAATTCCCCAATGATTTTTGATCACCTTTCATGAGCGAGGCACTGAAGGGGGGAAAAGAACCCCAGAAACGCCTCTGCCAGGCAGGATGTTAGAAGAGTGCTAACAGGTACAAGGGTAGTCTGGAAAGAAAGAATGCTCAAGGAGCCAGAAGAGCCGGCCCAGGAGAAGGGATGAGAAGGGGAGAGATGAGGGCAAAGAACTCAGTACAGAGGCACCGCAGAACTGGGCCTACTGGATGTTCCTCTAGCAGGGCCTGCGCTAGGCTATAGGAGGTCCAACTTTGACGTCAGCCCTGATTCTGGCCCCGGCCGGGTCTGCACCCCGCAACTGGGCCCTGACCTCCACCTGGGCCCCAACTCCCGGCTTGGAACCCAGCCCGCACCCCACACTTAGGCCCTGACCCCCCGCCCTGACCCCCCACCCGGGCTCGCCCTGCCCCAGGACGTCTACTTGACCCCCCACCCCCGCCCCGCCCGCTCCTGGGCCCTGACCCGCAGCTGGGGGCCCACTCCGGCCCGCACTTGGGTCCTGAATTCCGGCCCTGACCCCCACCCCGGGGTCCCGACCCTCAGTCCGCACCCCGGCCACCGGCCCGCAACTGGGCCTCGAACCCTACCCGGGTCCCGACCTGCACTCCGGCCCCCCGCCCGCGTCTGGGTCCCGACCCCCACTCGGGACGCTGACTCCCGGCCTGCGCCCGGCCCCCGGCCCGGCACCCACCTCCGTGATGATGTCGTGCAGGTAGCGGAACGGGGGCTTGCTCAGCAGCTTCTCCGTCAGCGGCGGCCTCCGGATCACCTTCCCCAGGGCCTCCTGCGTCCGCTTCACCACCGCGGAGTTCATGGCGGCGCCGCCCGCGCCCGCGCTCCCGCCGGCCAGCCGAGCCTAAGCCGCGCTCCCCGGCCGCCGCCGGCCCCGCCGCCGCCGCCCGCTCTGGCCTCGACGTGCCGCTCGGGCTCCCATCCCACAGTGCACCGGAGTCGGCAGCGGCGCATGCGCAGAGCGCCGGGCCCGCCCCCGTCGCCAGGGCGTCGCGACCTTAGCAACGGACGCGCCGCGGCTCCCCGCCCCTCCCCTGCCGGCTGCACGCTGCGAGAGGTTCGTACCCAAGGTCCTGCCAGCGCCTGGCAACCGGGACCAAGCCACGCCCTTATTCATCTACCAGGTGTCGCTGATTCCGGGCACCTGTCTTCCACCCGCCGGGCACAGGCTCGCCGCGGAATTCCTTCTGGTGATTTGGAGGCTTTATGACCTGTTTCTCGTTCTTTTTTTATAAAAAGGTGCCGATTGCCCCTGCATCTTCAAATCTTTTTTTATTGACAAATAATTGAGAAAGGAGACATTATCTTCAAGTGTACGACATAATTATTTGATCTTTGTGAATTTAGCAAAATGACCACAATGAGTCTAGTTAACATCCACCACCATAGTTACAAAAAGTTTTTATTGTAATGAGAACTTTTAAGATGTATCTTAGTACCTTTCAAATATGTGACACAATATTGTTAACTACAGTCATCTTGCAACACCTTATATCTCCATTACTGACTTTATAACTGAAAATTTACACTTTTTGACCCCTTTCATCCATTTCGTTCTTGTAATGGTATCTTTATAACTTATTAACATTTATTTTTACCGTTTTCAATGCTTTTCATTCTTTGCATAGACTCAGATTTCCATGTAGTATCATGTTCCTCTTGTCTGAAGAACTTCCTTTACTAATTTCTTTTCGCAAAGGTCAGCTGGCGATGAGCTCTATCGCTTTCCTTTGTCTGAAAGTGTTTATCACACCTTCACATTTGAAAGATTGTTTCACAGCATTTGCAAGCCTAGGTTAACATTTTTTCTCTTTCACTGCTTTACAGATTTTACTCCACTGGCTTCTGGCTTACATAGTTTCTGAAGAGAAGTCTTCTCTAGTCCTTTGTTCTGTGTATACCTGGCTGCCTTCAAGATTTGCCTTTTATCCTTGGTTTTTATAAATTTGCCCGTGACGTATCTAGATGTGGGAGTTTTTAAACTTAAAATTTATATTTGAGGGAAGCCTGGGTGGCTCAGTTGGTTAAGTGACTGCCTTCGGCTCAGGTTATGATCCCAGCGTCCTGGGATCAAGTCCCACATCGGGTTCCTGGCTGGGCGGGGAGCCTGCTTCTCCCTCTGCCTCTGCCTGCCACTCTGTCTGCCTGTGCTCACGGTCTCTGACAAATAAATAAAATCTTAAAAAAAATTATATTTGATTATTATTTATATGCAATAAGCTCCACCTATTTTCTATTTTAAGTACACTGATAGATGCATTTATGCTCCTGCACCACAACCAAGGTATATAACAGTGCATGTTCCCTAAGTATTTCCTCCTGCTCATTTGCAATCTACTCCTCCCCCACCCCAGCCCCAGGCAACCACTGATTCACTTTCTGTCACTATAATTTTATCTTTTCCAGAGTTTCATATAAATGAAATCATACACACTACATAGTCTTTTGTGTTTCTTTCTCCTATAAAGACTTTGAAATTCATCCACGTTGCTACATACAGTAATATGTCATTCCTTTTTGTTGCAAGTAGTGTTTCATAATATAATTTGTTTATCCATTCACCAGTTTATCGATACTTGGATTGCTTTGGAGTTTTGATTATTTGATTATTTAGCGCTGCTAAGAATATTCACATACAAGTCTTTGTGCAAACATAGTTTTCCTTTTGTTGCAGAATTGCAGGGTTTTTGTCTTGGGGGGTTGAAGAGTGAATCTTGAGGACACAAAAAAAGGTGAAGTGAAGTGAAAGTTTATTAAGTTAAGTTAAGAACAGAAAGGAAAAGTTCTCTAGAGTGGGAAGCATCCCAAGTGGGTTGCCACGGAAGGTTTTAATGGTCGGTCTTTCACTGAAAACTGACCAGGGAACTGAAATCTTCTTAACGTCTCTACCACTGATAGCACCAAGTTTACCTCTCCTTTGAAGTTTGGTGGCTTTTAATTGTCAGTCTGTAACTGTCATAAAAATACCTCATCCCCAGGGACACCTGAGTGGCTCAGTCGGTTAAGCGCCTGCCTTTGACTCAGGTCATGATCCCGGTGTCCTGGGATTGAGCCACACATTTGGGGGGGGGGGTCTTCTGCTCATCAGGGGGTCCACTTTTTCCTCTGCCTCCCCCTCCCTGTTCCTGCTTGCTCTCCCTCTCTCTCTCTCTCAAATGAATAAATCAAATCTTTTTTAAAAAATCTCATCTCTGACATTTAAGACAAAAGGGGTGGTCTGGTTATGTTCTCTTATCTCTGGTTTCTTACCCCTCAGCATTTTTCCACATCTGGGATTTCTGTGAGCCTGGTCATGGAACCCCCCACCTCTCTCTCCCTACCTAGCCCTGCCTGTCCCTTACTCACTTTCTCTTGGATAAATACCCAGGACTGGCATTTCTGGGTGGTATGTTAAGATTATGTTCAACTTTACAAGATGCTACCAGGTTTTCAAATTCAAGTCATCTTTCATTCCCATCAGCAATGTCTGTGATTTCCAGTTGTTTTGTATTCCTGCCAAGACCCGATAGGTCAGTCTTTTTCCTTTTTTAGGTCAGTCTTTTTAACTTCAGTCATTCTCGGCATAGTGTAGTATCTTATTATGGTTTTAATTTGCATTCCTCTAGTGATTTGTGATTTTGAATTCTTTTTCATGTACTAGTTGGATATTCATACGTGATCGGTGAAGAGAGCTCATGAAGAAGTGTCCCAGCATTAATGAATCACTTCTGTGAGCCGTGGAAAGTAATGAAAGGAAACGTAGAGAGTCCAGAGGCCAGCAGGAGGAGCTCTCACTCCCAGCGCTGGTTATCAATCGCAGGTCCAACAGGAACAGAAGGACCTTGCGCATGGTTTTAAAAGATTCTACCATCCCAGCCACAGGAAGAAAGCTTTCCCCCTCACCAGGCACCAGCCTGGTCAATGACAGACTGTTACGGTTCAGCCCATGGGAAGTCACTTGCAGCTCTCAGTTGCCTTCCACAGACTTTTTGTTTGTAAGCGCCCTTCCAACCCCCTCTTTCCTCTATCAAAGAGAATTTCTCTCTTTTGTTCTGGGGACTTACCTATGGTTCTGCTGTGACGTGCTTGTTCCTGAATTCTCTGCTATTCCAGAACCAACCCATTTTTGCTGGTAGAATAACTGACAGTTTTATTTTTAAGGTTAACAGTGCAGAGGACTGGCTAGGAGCAGGGGACTTCATGGAGAACCAGGTTCCTTCTAGTGGCATCCATCCATGCTGTCCTCTGCTGTCCACTGCTCCAGGAAATATCACTGTGGCTAGCTGCATCCTGGACCGCATGAGTTTGGTCACCTGGACAGAGGCCAGGCGAGCCACCAGAGCTCATCTCCCTCCAGCAGCGCTGATCTGGATTCTGTCCATAATTCACCACGCAGGCAGGCTGCCTGTCTTAAGACTTTACTGAGGAGTTAGGAGCCACCTAAGGGAATAACAACCCAGGAGGGAAGAAATTTGGCAACACTCACTGGATAGAGCTATTCTGTGCTCCGTGGGAAAAAAGCACCCAGCAAATTGCACTCTCAGACATGTTCCCTCCTGGGTGGCCCTGAGTTACCAGTCCTATTCCCCAGCTTCCAGGTTGATCTGCTTAGCCAAAGCACCTCCATCCTCTGACCCCTCCCTTGTCAAATCTTCCTGACCTTCTAGAAACCCCACCATCTACATATGTATCTTCCCAACTACCCCCTCTCTTTCAGCACAGGGTGATCCATTCCTGACTCATCCCAAGGCAGGGGCAGGACAGTTCAATCCCTTGGAACAGTCCAGGGTCATGGGGGACACTGTGACTCAGGGTCCTTCCGGGGCTCCCAGATCTTCATGGTTCTCCTGATTGTCTACATATTTATCTTTATCACACACACACACACACACACACACACACACACACACGTCCTGCTTCCCAAGAACAAATGTTCTCAAGCAGTTCATCAGACTCCAAGAAGAAGAACAAAACGGTTTCCCAAATGTTTCATCATTTCTGAACATCTTTGTCCACCCTGAAAGTAATATTTCGTATTCACATGGAAAACCGTGTTAGCCTTCTTTCTTCCCTTTCCCTGACCCTGCCGCTGCCCCGCCCCCCACCCCTGGCTTCCCTGGAAATCTTCTAAATAGGGGAGATGGGCCTTAGCGAGACTGTGTCCTTCTTCAGGCCTGGGCCCTTGGTCCATGAGGGCTGGCACGGAGCTCTAAAGTGATTAAGCCTTTAGACAAAGTGGCACCAGCTTGCTGCCCTCTGGGTGTTAGGGAGAGAAGCGGCAGGATGTCATTCTCACAGGATGGCCAGGCAGAGCCCTTCGGGGGCTGCACCAGATACACAGGATGATGTGGTGTGTGAGAGCTGAAACATCCCGGCCCAGACGTCATCCCTGATCTGCTCACCATGGCTGAGACTTCTGTGAGGAGCACCACCTCTGAGCTCTGAACAGTGTCTATATCGGCCTGAGTAAGGGTGGTGGAGGATCTCAGAGAGGTCACCAACCCTAGTCTCTGACCTCAAGTGCTCTGCCTTCCCAGCAGACACTGGGTACAGTGTCTGTACCTCCTTCCTCCAAAATTCATGCTAGACAGAAGCCTCCTCTGGGCCTGGGGCCCTGGGACAGCTGTGACCTGTAATGGCTTATTTGTGAGCAGTCAGTCCCCTGGAGTGGTGGGGATAGGGACTATGCCACACCACCACGGGGAAGCCTGATTCTGGTTTCTCCCACAGTGTGTGGGAAACAGCAGAGCCATCTAGGCCGAGGAGGCCCTGTGAAGGCCTGTAGGCACAGGGCTTTCTTCTGTCTTTGAGGCTGAGGGCCATGATAGAGGGTCTCTCAGAGGATCTGAGACACTGAAGCAGCATCACCAGACCCCAGTGAGAGCCTGTCTGAGGAAAGCAGACCACAGAGTGGGTATGGCAGCCTTTGGGGACATGCCCCAGCCACATAAAGTGTCCTCCTGAGGCTTCCACATTGCCCAGGCAGGTCCACGCCCTCCGCACAGGGACTGACTGGGGCAGGAGCGCAGGGCCCTGGGGAAGCAGGGCCAACAAGACCCAGCTAAGGATTCCCAACTCTGAGAGAGAGAGGTGGAACCACCTCAGGAAAGAGGGGAGCAGGAGGGGGCCCAGAGGCCAGTGGGGAGTCTCTAGTTCCGGGGCTGGTGGGCGTGGGGCCTCTGAAGCTGAATTACCTAGAGCGCCTCAGGGTCATGTAAGGATTAGCAGAAAAGAAAACATAAAAAAGAGTCACTTGTGAAAACACACAAGTGATTACATAACTATAGAAAATCACAGTAGAGATGTGTTTGAGACATAAAGAGCTGGTAGGAGATGTACTTGAAATAAGCAATTTCCAAATGAATGAAAGAGATGACAGTGGCCATGACTCACCCCAGGAGAGGGAGCTCCACAAAGCAAGGGGCTTCCAGACCCTGCCTCTCCTGCCCTAAGAGGCAAACATTCCCAGAAACAAAGGCCTCCCTGGGGGCGGGGGTTGGGGTGAAGAGCCCGGGATGTGGGTCAGCCTGTGGGAAGGACTGGGCAAAAAGGAGAAGTGGCCCAGACCCTGGACACAGTCTCATCAGCCCTGGGTCCAAGACTTAACTCCCTGGCAGGCTCAGAAAGGAAAGCATCAGTTTGCATGGCCGGTCAAGTGCCTTGCTGTGTGCTGCACACACACACACACACACACACACACACACACACACACTCACACACACACACACACACACACACACACAAACACCTCCCCCCCTCCCCAGGTGGAAGGTGACAGGCATCATGGTGTGAAGCATGAGGGGTCAGGTGGTGTGGAAGGCCTTGTTCCCTCCTCTCCCAGTGAGTCTGGAGAAAAAGAAGACATGACCTTCCTCCTAAGCTTGCTAAGATCATTCCTGCCTCAGGACCTTTGCACTTGCTGGTCCCTTTAACTGAATAAGTGGAACACTCATCACCCAGATCTTCATATCTGCATCCTTGCCATTAGTTGGGTCTCAGCTTACATGTGATCTCTCAGAAATGTGAAAAATAGACTCCATCTGAATTCTGCAGCCTAAGGCTGTCATCTTACCTTATTTCCTTTAAAGTACTTACCATTCTGTGAAAGCAATTTTTTTATTCATATCTGCCCTTTCGTTTTCTGTCTCTTTCCCCCACCATGATCACCCCTGGAAAGGGAATGCAATGAGCAGAGGGGCCTGGTTTATTTGCTCACCCCTGAATCCCCTGTACCTTCAACATTGTTGGCGCTGCTATTACTGACTGTTGAATAGACTATGTTCTTATTAAAACGGCTCTTCCCCAACGGCTGTTAATAATATGGTTTATATCAAAATTTTAAATGAAAAAAATCCCCCCTGGGCCATGAGGGCAGAGCCCCAATCCACAGGTTCCCTTAAGCCAGGTCTCCCAGGGACTGGGAGTTTGACAGGAAGACCCCTGAACCCCTGAAAACACAGCAAAACGATTCCCTGACAGTAGATTCCTGGAGGAGGCACCATGGCTCTCGTCCTATTTGTACAGCAGGCTGGATCTCCAACAGGGGCCAAGAACCCTCTGCTGTTAGATTCCCAGACAAGCCTTTTCCAGCAAACTCTGGTTAACTAGCATCCAATGTCAGTCACTGCTTGCTCTTTCTAAAAGCAAGTAAGGCCAAGGCCCACGAATGGCCTGGGAGCTTTCCACCAGCAGCCGAGTTAGCAAGAGCAGGGAATGGGGGATCCCACCTGGGCCGGGGGCCCAGAGCAGCTCCTGGAACCCACCCCTCCTGTGAGTGCCCCTTCCCCCACCCCCGACCAGACCTCAGGGAGGACTCCAGGAGCACGACTTCCCTTGGAATCACATAACACTGAGACTCCCTCCTGAACTATCCTGACCTGCATCCCTACAGAGCTGACTCCCAGTCACCCATGGACCCTTCCCCAGGCCGCCCCTGCAACCACCCCCCGCCCCGCAAGGACCTGTGCCTCATAAGGCCTCTGTCCAACTTCTTCTGGGCCACGATGGGATGGAATGAGAATGGTGTGACTGGCTGTGCAGTGTTGCCTCCCCATGGGGAAGCGGGCTCCAGGAGGAGGGAAGACACCCACCATGGGAGGCCAACACTGTGAGAGGCCGGAATGCAGGCCACGTGAGCGCCCAGGAGGAAATCTTCCAGCTCTGTAGCAGGTGGGGCTGGCCACCAGATGCCCTGGGGACAAGGCCCCCTCCATCCTCAAGGGCTCATGGCTCAGTTCCTCTCTGGGGACACCCCCCGGGGGCCGGCTTCACCTCCAGCTCCTCCTAGGCAGCCCTCACTCCGGCAGGGGCGCCACCGCAGGCCCTTGGGAGGCAGGGGTCGGGGGAGGAGCTCACAAGGCTGTTGTAGGGTTGGGGAGTCGGGAGCACATAAATCCTGGGAAGCACAGGGAACGCTGAGGGTGAGCTCTCAGGGAAACTTGTCTCCTACAATAGGAGGTCAGAAACAGCGGAGGACGATCCAAAATCAATTATGGGAGCACTGGGGCTCCAGTTCTCAACTTGGGAAACTTTGGGGGGATCAGACACCAACCTGATGGACGGAGGAAGGGAAAGGGAGAGGAGGGAGGGTGGGCCGGAAGGGCCAACTTGAAGGGCTGAGGGCTACACCTCGTGCTACAAGGTGTATGAGGCCCAAGGACATCGTGCGATATGAAACACATTGGCCGCACACAGGCAAATACTGTCGGAGTCCACGAGCATGAGGTGCCCAGAGCCAGCCAAGTCACAAAGGCAGAAGAGGGGTGGCTGCAGGGCTGGGGCCACGGGGAGTTGGTGTGGGTCTTGCATAATGGAGACAGTCCTGGAGATGGCTTGCACAGCAAGGTGAATGTACTTAACACTACAGAGCTGTAGAAAAAACACTCCTCCAGTGACTGGAGGGGAGGTGGGTGGAGAGATGGGGTAACTGGGTGACGGGTATGCTGGAGGGCATGGGATGGAATGAGCCCTGGGTGGTCAATCAATGAATCACTGAGCTCTACCTCTGAAACTAATAATACACTGTATGTTAATTAACTTACTTTAAATAAAATAAAATAAAATTTCAAGAAAAACCCTCGGGGAGGGGGGGTCGCCTACGTAGCTCAGTCAGTTAAGCATATGACTCTTGGCTTTGACCCAGGTCATGCTCTCAGGGTTGTGGATGGCGTCCTGCTGTGTGCTCAGCCGTGGAACCTGCTGGTCCCTCTCTCTCTGCCCCTCTCCCCCAACCCATCTCCACCCATAGTTTCGTGTGCGCTCTCTCTCTCCTTGGAATAAATAAATTAAATCTTTAAATGATAAGTAAATAAATTAAATCTTTAAATGATAATAATAATAAGGGACACCTTGGTGACTCAGTGGGTCAAGCGTCTGCCCTCGGCTCAGATCATAATCTCAGGGTCTTGGAATCCAGCTCCAGGTTGGGCTCCCTGCTCAGCGGGATCCTGCTTTCCCTTTCACCCCTCCACTGCTTGTACATGCTCTCTCTCTCTCCCTCCCTCTCACTCTCAAATAAATAAATAAATAAAATCATTAAATAATAATAAATCAATTAATTAATAACAATCCTCAGGATAGGTCCCACCGTTCACCCCGCTGTATAGGAGAGAACACTGAGGCCCAAGAATTTTCCAGCATCGTGCCCCTAGTCAACAGCAGGACTGGGAAGGGACTTGCTCCAGAGTTGACTCTCAGCAACCATATGGGACTATCTTGAAGGTACTGGCTCTTAGCCGATTAGAACATTTCCCCTCAGATGACACTGCAAGCGGGAGAACATCCCCATGTCTGGGTCCTTACTAAGACAGAAGCCCAGACATGATGTGCTTCTTCAGAAAAGCAATATTTAGCTAACAGTTTCGACGTTAGGACTCTCAACATTCACTTTGTTCAATCTGAAGAGATAAATTTTATATGTGCCCAATAATTAGGATAAATGTAAGACAGGTAATACTAGGCATAATGCCAGTGTCTGGAGAAACAGGGGTGGGCATCATGGAGCAGAGCCACTAAAGGATGCAGCTCCTCCCCCCTGAGACTCAGGCAGCCACCTGCGAGAAGAACACGGAACATTTTGAGGTTAAAGCAATTGTTTTTATTGTAAGTGCAGTGACACTTGACAAACAAACCAAAAGCAATTCACCTTGCGGGATTTCCTAGGCTTGCAACAAAATGCTGAGTGCTCCAGGCTGGTCTTTACACGAAGCTCTCCTTGGGAACACGGGGCTTGGCTGTGTGCAAGAGCTGACTTAAGGCCTGCACGGAGGCTGGCAGCTGGCTCTGATTCCCAGTTAGTAACCAGGCACTATGTTTTCAGGATATTTCCACTGTCCACTGCGGACTTTGTGTCTGAAGACAGGCTTAAGCTGTAACAGAGAAAAAGGAAACCAGAGTCTTCAAAATTTTCCAGAAAGAAAGGAGGTGAGCTTTGACAGGAGAGCCAGGGCTGAGCTTCCTTTCCCACCTGTTAACCCCACACCACGTCTCTTAAACACAACCAGACACATTTCAGGTCTCCCGTACCAACCGAACAAAGGCTTCACAGGCCCCAGGAAGGCAGTTACTAGAAATGGGTCAATCTTTTGATTCTGATGAAAGATGTTGGTCCCCAGTAATAGGCACCCTCACACATATACACACCCACAGCACACATACACACATACACACATACACACACACCGCCTGCTCACACTGGGCCAGGCAGCTGGAGGCCCAGTGCCACGAGGGACACGTCCTTCATTGCCCACAAAGGGCATCTTCGAGGCGCTCATCTCTGGAGTTACAGCAATGTGGCCTGAAATCTTGATGACCTGAATATTGGGGGGAGGGCGGCGTGGGGATCAAAGGGTTAAAAAAAACCCACCCTTGTGTGGGATGAGGTGAGGCTCCTCCTTGGAAAAGGGGGAATTACTCTTATTTGGAGTGAGTTTCAAACAGATTTGGAGAACACTTCTAAACCCAGAGCTCAAGTTTGGTCCCTAAGAATTAAAGAGCCTCCATTATCTTGGCATGCATGCCACTGAAAGTTGCCTCTGAGGAGTCACTGGATGATGAGTTCTGAGTTTGGGAAGTCTGGAGTCCTGAGTGAGGACAGAGAGGAAGGCAGGGATGGAAGATGGGGTCCGGAGTGGGAGGCCAGGGTACACAGCGTCCCCGTCTCGGGCACTGGGAGAGGTAGAGACTTCTCATCAGGTGACCAGCTTCACACTAAGCATCTCCCACCCAGTGCTGACCAGCGGTGCTGTCCTCTCCCAGATGGCACGCAGGGTCCTGCCTCATCGTCACTTGTGGAAAAGCAGGGCGGCCCCTGGTCCAACCCTGGAGTGTGGGGTGGGGCACTGCAGGGTATCAGAGGAGAAAGCCACTGCAAAGGGACCTGGTCCAGGTGGGGCAGAAGGAGCCCACCCCCTCAGCCAGGGTCTCCGCCACACCACCCACCCCAAATCCCTACCTTGGGGGTCTGAAATCCCACTCATGACCTATGCAGGACCTTCTAAGACTGTTTGTGTCTGAATCCACATAGGAATTAACAACCCCGTACTGTGGATTATTTGCTCCAGCAAAACAGAGCTTGGAAGACATTTCCATTGCACCTGCCCCAACAGAATTAACTCACTTTTATGTATTCCCTCCCAATGGCATGTATGTTTCATATGGTTGTATACGTAAGATAACGTACCCCAAAAACCACAAATTCTCCTCCCCTTTTCACAATATCACTGTGTCAGCTGTATTTTGGTTGCACGGTTATATACAGGCCCATCATTTTCTCTTTTTACCTCTCTGTAGCATCTGTGTCTTGCTGTGAGTCCTAAAAACCTCCAAATATCCAGTATGTTCCATCCCACAGTACGTCTCCATCCCCGCCGAGAGCTCACGGCTGTGTCCGCTGTACCTCACTGGATTGTTTTCCGTAGTTTGTTCCTTGATCTGCCGTCTGACTTTTGCTCTGTAGACCATGTCGGTTCTTATTTTTGCAAAGATTTAAACAAGAAATATAAGCGTGGTAAATCCCCAGCAGTGGTTGTTCCTATCTACCTGATTATTGAAAACAAAAGCTGGGAAATGAAGAGAAGCCAGACAAAAATAATAACTTTGCAATGAGAAAAATCTAGGCTTTTTGCTTTTTCACCGCTCAGATCCCTGTTCTCCGTCCCTATGAATAGAGCCCCGATCACAGAGCACGCCAGTCTCATCAGATACTGAACACCCTATTCGAAATTAATTTTTTTATTTTATATTTAGTAGTTTATAGAATTTAAAACTATCGTTTTCTAATAGCGAAATGCTTTTTATATGAATGCAGGTTAGATAGACCTCTAACTCACATATTCAAATATATGTAAGGTACTAAGTCCTCATTACAGACCATATGAAGGGCACTGGAAAACAGAAAGAACAAAACTAATGTCATTCATGTTCCACAACCCAGAGAAAAATCACTGTGAGAGTTCTGACGTTCCTTTTTGTTTTTCTGTTTCGTGCACATTCCCAAAAACACGCTCCCCTAAAAACAAAGACTGTCAGGTTACGTCCCTTGTCTACAAGGGAGGTCCATTTTCCTCTCCTTAATTGCCGGTCTGAATCTCTGGGGCCGATATTCCATATCAAGGGCGGGGCGGGATTCTGGCACAGGGGCTGGCAGAGCTTACCCTCCTGGCCACCACAGAACAAGCTGTGAACTTATTCACTTGGGAACTGAGACTTTCCGTGACCTCTGCCTGGCTTTTGACCCTGGTTTGGGGCTGGAAAGCCACGGTCTGCCCAGACTCCCCGCTCTCCAGGCTCAGAAGCAAGAGGCAGGCTGACAGGAAACGTCTGGAGGACCAGATCATTCCAGAAAAATGAAGCAGAATTGCCTGGCAGCCGTCAGTCCCTCAGTGGAACCCTAATGACTTGTACCAACACTTGGGTGAGCAGGGCGCTTACCCAGGGGACAGAAAGTTGAGTGGCTTCCTTTCTGCTGACAGAAAATTTTAAGGCCAAAAAGAACAGGGACACCTTGTCTGAGGACCGGTCTGTCTCTGCCCCAAACAACATCTTGAGAGCCACTATTAGAAAGCCACTGTGGACTGACTTAACAGCAGCCCTTCTCCCACAGGAAGCCGAAGTCTCAGTGACTCAGAAATACTCTTCCAATGAAAACTTTAATGAGATTACTTGGTAACAAGAGCCCCTTTCGAGGTCACCTGAACAGTCTGGAACAACAGTCTCGTAGGTGTGGAACTTTGGGAGCTCCCCCTCTCCTTGTGACTGAGCACACCCGAACTGCTCTTCAAAGCAAGCCTGTGTTGGCCACGTCAGGCCAGGCCCAGGGTGAGGCGAGGTAGGCCTCTTCTCTTCACATGTTTGGCCCTTGTAGGCATGGTCTCTTTCATAACAGTCACGCTGGTAGATTGAAATTGGCCACAGGGTGGGTATTGACACCGTAAAAATTGGCAAATGCGACAGAACTTTTCCCCTTCAGCAGGCCAGCTGTTAAACTTTTACTAGCACACTTGCTGGAGTCATCCCGAGAAACGATGAGAACCAGTTCCTGGTGTCCTGGCCGAACCACTGGCTGCTGAAACACAGATGAGTGCTCCTCTGCCAGTGAACCAGTGAGTCCTTCTCCAGTCTGCTGTCATGTGACCTTCTTTAGAGGCCTGGAATCCAGGCAAGGCGGGGTGGGTGGGAGGTGGGGAGGGAGCAGAGGGCAGGTCTTGAGAACAAGCATTTAGCAAGGAGCCTGCTCCAGGTGGGGTCTCTACCCAGGACCATCTGTTCTCCAGCAAGGAAGGAGGCCTAGCTTCTGCCAACTAGCAGGCTCCTGGGAACTCGGGGCTTTGAAATACTCAGCTCATCTCTCCGGTGGCCCACATCCACGGCCCAGGATCATTCCCTGTCCAACTGTTAACCTTGTCCAGAGGACCTCTCAAGGCTGTGGCTTGGGTCTCCATGGAGGCTCCGTGAGCCTTGCAGTCAGTCTAGTCTGAGTTCCAATGATCTACCCAGTGGCTGCAGAAGATGGGAATTTGCTGAGCTGCCCTCAAGGCCTCCGGCTTGCAGACTTTGTCTGAGTTTGGCAGACTAGTAAGCCTAGGTTTTGCTTTTCAAGGTCTCCAGAACGCACACAGGGAGCCACCTTCTCGGGGATCAGCCTCATTACTGTTGTGGCTCGCTGAAGTCCTGCAGCTTCCTAGTCCCTCAGAGCCTGGCTCTCTGCTGTATCCCCATCGTAACTGACAACTAGTGAAAACTTACAGACTAAGGGTTAGACAGTAAGTAGTTTAGGTTTTGTGGGCCTTGTATGGTCACTGCAGCATATTCTTTGGCCTTCTTTTTTCCCCTTTACCTTTAAATATTGTAAAAACCATTCTTAGCTCAATGGCAGTGCAAAAACAGGCCAAGGCTGAACCCCGGTTGCTGCCATCCCACTGAGCACTAGGAATGGGGGGGCCCTATGTCTTGGAGATGGGCAGACAGTTCAAGTCCAAAATGAACCCCTGAGAGTCTGCTTTCTAGAACCATTTTCAGTATCCATTGTGTTTGTGTAGATTTTCGCTAGAAGCACAGCCCCAAGAGAGCCTTAAGAACGAATGCTTTTATCTGGAGCTACAATCCCAGGGCAGCAAGAGTGAGGGACAAGGGAGGAAAATGCAAGAGGAGGCATTTTCATGCAGTTTCTGCTTAACGAGGGCCACGTGGGACTTTCAGCAGGTTCACCTGCTGGGCCTATGGGATTTCTCTGTCCTGGCTGCGGGAAAAACCCTGCCCAGGATCTCTGCCCACCAGAGGGCAAATGGCGAGGAATGGATTGGCTGGTGGCCTCCTGCCTCTCACGGGCTAAGCATAAGGTCAGTCTCACAGTGCCCATGGAGGAGAGAGGGAAAGAACCCAATGGCGTTTATGACAGAGACTCTTCTGGGTGACAGTGACATCTCCCTGGGCTCTGAGGTATAGTGAACCCCAGACCGCCTGGGACCCTTCCCTTTTCTGACATGCCTGGGACCCTTCCCTTTTCTGGTCTCTGCATGGAGTGAAGCATGCAGTCTGCGACCTCCCGGAAGGGAGCCAGGGGACAGGGCCTCATTCCTCATTCTTGGTTCGGTTCCTAGGACTCATACAGGGTGCAAAGAGGCCGGGAGAGGACTGGTCTCACAGGGTGAGCCCAAAGCCGCAGGCACTCCCTGCCAGAATCCCAGTTTGATACTGTCAGACTGTGGGGTGCTAGCCTTTTTGGCTTCAACTGCTGAATCCTTCAGAGGGGCTAGAAGATTTGCAGTGTAGACCTCCTAGGTGAGAAGGACAGGCTCTAATCTCCTAGGGACCTCCAGTCTTCCATGTGTCCCCTTCCTCTAATCTTCACCACCCCCCTCCCTCTGCAGACCCTAACCTCTTGCTGCCATAGACCCACCCCCTTGGTCTGCCAACCCCTTGGGGCCCAAGGCTTGGCAGGCCATCCTTCTTGATGCACTTTGTTCCCAAGCCATAGACACACAGCTTGGGAGAGGCACAGGTCCTCCCTGCTCCGCTCCCCTTTCCTATCTGAGGCAGAGATCCGGGAGGACTGTCTCATCCCTAGCCCACCTCCTGAGGACCAGAGCCCATTGTGCAATCATCCATTGCTTTCTGAGTCCAGAGCGTGTTGTCTCTCTGGACCCCCACCAATTCTTTCAGGGTCTCATGGCCTCCACGGGGTGTCCTCAATTCTGCTCAAAGTCTGAGGGAACTCTCCTGGGACAGGTATGCCAAATTCCCTCGAGCACTTGTTCTAAGATGCCAGCAGGTTCAGACCACTGACTTAATGGCAGGGGCCCTGGGTTGGTCCCCACCACCTGCCATTCGTTCTGCTCGGCAGCAGTGATGGGGCCTCTCATCATGCAGACAAACCATGCAGGCTTTCCGAGATCTCCCAGGTGCTAGCAGTGGCAATGCCAGGGGGAGTCCATCTCACCTCACCACCCCCGCCCCCGCAGCAGCCGCGTGCTCCCACCAGTACAGTGTCCCCCCATAGCGTGGGACCATAGCAACTTCCATAGTGCCACAGGGGTGGGGGTCTCCTGTTTTCCCCTCCTCCTCCCTCATAGGGCCTGACTTGTTGAGGAGCAGAGAGAGGGGCACGCGGCAGCCCTGTCCCCAAGCTTTCTTTTATAGCAGGACCACTGTGTGCCCCAAGGCTGCTGGGCTCCTGCCTTCACACCCGGGCTCAGACCCACAGTCACTTGAGCTCCTGCCTTTGCAGCTGAGTCAGGTGACCCACCACCCCGCCTAGAGGGGATGGGTCCCACCCTGAGAGTGAGCCAGTCAAACCCCTTTGTTTCTTCCCAAAAGCTTTGGTCTGGGGACAAGTGGTATCTTTTCCATGTTGGGCAGCGGGGAGAAGAAGCCAGCGAGGAAGAGCAAACATGGTGGGTAACACACTGTGAGGCACAGGGCAGATATAGTGGGGAAAAACTACAGGCAGGGACTGAGGCAGAATTCACAGAGCCCTGCAGTCCTAGGACAGGTGTCGTGGACCAGCATGGCTGCATAGACACGTGATGGGTGTCAGGAACACATGAAAGACGTGCATCCTAGCTGTCTACACCTGTGAGCCCTTTAGCTATTTGAAAAGGAGTTCAGAGGGTTCAGGCAGCACCTGGCTGGCCATGTCATAGAAGGAGAGTTTCCATGGGGGAGGGGGGATGTGCAGGGGACTGCAGGGACATTGGAGTTTGGACTCAGATCACCTGGTTCCCAGACTCTGCATGGGTGGGGCAGTGAGAGTGGCCATGAGATCATTCCATGGACATTCCTTGGTGACGTAAGACATAGCTCCACATGAGTCCTTGTGCACGGTGACATCAAGGGTGTCTTTTGCAAAGGGACAGTGGGGACCTGGACACAGGTCCTATGGAGTTGTGAAGGTTAAAGAAGAACTCACACATGAAGTGCCCGTCACGGTGCCTGACAGAGTAAGCATGTGTGGAATCACAGCTTGTCACAGGCGAGGGGCACTCGGAGCCCCGTGCCCACCCATGAGCATGCAGCCCAGACCTCAGCTTCCTTAGGGACCCGATGCCCTGATGGGAAGGGACTTCACTTGTCCCCCAATTTCCAAAACTGCCCCAGGATCTCCGTGGATGGGGAACCCCCAAGAGCCAGCCCCAGCACTAGTGGCAGAACCAAACTGAAATGAAAGCTTCAGGAACCCTCGGCGGATCTGCCAACCGAGGAGAGAGACTTCCGCCCTCTGAAGACACAACCACAGGGGACATGGGGTCACCTTGTACACAGGTGGCCTGGTCGGCATGCTGTCTTTCCTTGGGCCCCACCAGGAGACTGAGGCATATTGGCAGCCTAGAACCTTCAGGGCAGGGGGTGGGCGGGGAGTACTCCAGCTGCCAGGGACCAGCTGATCTGTAAGTCAGCCCTCAGGGTCCCAAGGCAAAGATCCGGCCCCAGCTCAACCTGCCCACTGCTGCTACCACTTCCCCCTAAAGGGGACACTTTTCTTCTCACTTCGGTCCTTGGGTTTTCTTTTCGTGGTCTCAAGACCAGGAAGTTTGAAGTTTTAGTCTCAAGTGACAGGCTAGCAAACAGTGTTTTGGTTTCAGTTAAAACCATGTCTTTATTTAGAAAGCTGATAATAAGAGTCAGTTGGGTACACATTTTAATCTGGAATCCTACAGACATAAAGGAGACGCAACATAAAAAAAAGCAGAATCTTGGACACTAATGTTTTCATTCATTTCTATCTTTGGATTTTAATTACAATAACGAAGTAAGCAAGTCTATACAGGTCATTATGTAGTAGACAAAGTTTCAGTGATTTAAATTATTTGCAGATCCACAAAAATAGGTTAACTTGGAGGAGTTACTATAAAACGATAATCATTGCCACCGATTAAAACCCCATTCTACTGTGTACGATTTAAAACCACCACCACCAACCTCTCAGCAAACTATACAAGAAGGAAACCTTGGGTCTCTGACGAAGGCCATTTGTAAAACAGATAAACACCTAAGGCTAATATCATACTTCATGGCGAAACGTTGAGCGCTTTCTCCCTAGGATGGGGGCAGGGCAGGAATGGTCTCCTCTGACCACAGCAGGTATGTCTGGCCGACACCGTGTCCAGGACATGGCTGGCTGACTGAGTGCAGGAGGGGAGGAGAGGACTGCAGAGGGGCTCTATAAGGACATGAATCCCAGGTACAGAGGGGCCCTCAAAGCAGGGCCAGGGCTGACTTGAGCCAGGCCCACTGGAGGAAACTGGTTTGTATATCTGGACTAGGGGCAGGGACAGAGCAGACTTTGGCTGGGAGGCAGGGTGAAGGCTGACACCAGAGGCCAGCTCCTTCCACTGACAGCATTCCCTGGGCAGCTGGGGAAACTGGCTTACCACCCCTGCCCCCAGGCTGCCTTCCTTAGTGCTAACACAATTTGCTTTCCCAGTGGTTTTGTGTGAGAGGTGACAGCCAACCCAACACGTTTCTAGGCCCGTGTAGGACGCCCAGGAAAGGATTCATTCCCCACCACCACTTTAGTGCTCCAACACGCGCGCGCGCACACAGACACACACTCAAGATTCTCGTTCAGTCAGAGTGTTCCCCACGGATTAGCCTGGTCCTAGGGGATCCCCTCTTCTACATCACAAACAAAGGAGCCAATGAGATACATTTTGCATGCCCCCCAACACTTAGGTGTCCACAAATATTTATGGAGTGAATGAAAGTTCCCAAAAACAAGAATTAAAAAAAAAAAAAAAAACCTAGCTGTAAGACCCTGCAAATAGGTTAGGCTCTGAAGAGTTCTAGAAGTTCATGATGTTTTGTAATTTTTTATTTTATGTTTTTTAGATGATTTTACTTATAAGAAAGAAAGAGAGAGCATGAGCAGGGAAGTGAGGGAGAAGCAGGCTCCTGGCTGAGCAGCAGGGAGCCGGACATAGGACTTGATCCCAGAACCCCAGGATCATGACCTGAGCGGAAGGCAGACGCTTAACCAACTGAGCCACCCAGGCACCCCATGTTTTGTAATATTTTAAATAATGGATTTCAACATCCTTCTACCAGATTTGTGGGTAGAAATAGAAAAGGCTAAATTTAGGGAGGGAATGTGACATTAGGCTACAGGTTGAATATGGAGCAGGACCAAGGAAAAGCTGAGCAGGAGGAGAAGAATCTGTGTGTGATCTTGGATGAGCTTTCTGTTTACTCTTGTTTCCAGAACAATGGAGCTCACCACTGACGTCAATGTGCATGAAGAAACAAAAGGCTTTTGGGTGTGTGCAGGGTGCAGCTGGACCTGGATTTGCTTGGTGTGTGTGTGGGGGGGGGGCGCCCACGTGTGTGTGTGTGTGTGTGTGTGTGTGTTAGGGAGGGGTGAAGAGGGTGTCTAGAAGTCAGTGTCAGAGAAGCAGGAGGAGGGCCACTATCCTCTTGGAGTGTGAGCTGTGCATAGCAGGCCCCCCAGGGCTTCCATGGGAAGAGCTATCCTGATGAACTTTATTTGCCCCAGTTTGCATCTGGGACTGACAAAGTTGCACACACATCTTGCCAAGGAGAAGGAAAGAAGTGACTCCATCCCAGGAATTCACGAGTGTGGGTTTGCCTGCCGGAAGAACAGGACCAGTGCAGGGACAGAACAGAAGCCCCTTCAGCCCTTCTGAGCCCAGCCAGCCCACTCTCCCTGTAAGGACCCTACATTTTCAGAGCCTGCCTTGGAGGCTGTGTGCTCTTTCATGTCCTAGGAGCAGGTCTCAGGCCTCTAGCCGGTTTGAGAGGAAGTTCCACTCTTCTGGCTTCACGGGCCCCAGACAAACCTTACTGAAAGAAAAATGGCCACGGCCATGGTGGTCCAGATCCAGCCCCGTCTCCCAGAGCCCTCTGCCCCCGGCCCGTGTTGCCTTTGTAGCTTGCGCCTTCTGAAAACCTTCCTTTCCCCAAAGCCTTTCCTTGCCCCGCTTCAGGCGCTGCTCGCTCCGTGGGCCCTCTGCGGGTAACTCTGGCCTTGGTTAATCTACGATCCACACCGCCCAAAAGACTATTTACGGTCCCTCTTCAGAAATGAGACAGTCCTTCTTCCCTGATGACGTGGTTGGGAACACGTCATTTATTTCTTTTGTACCTCCTCCTAGTAAAAATGACCCTATTTGCTGAATCAAATATTGCGACACGTGATCTCAAAAAGCAGCAAGACCGCCTGGAAGCTGGCCGTCCTGGCCGATGCCGAACGAGGGTGGACCTCGGAGCCCCGGTGGCCATGCACCGGGCGCTCCCGCCCCCGGGGCAGCTCCAGCGCCTGGCGGAGAATGACTGGGAGTGAGTAAATGAATGAATGGGAAGAAGTGAATGAAAGAGGTCCGCAGGCAGCTTCTCGCGGGGGCGCGCCCCGGGCCCGTTGGCGAAGGTGGCGGCCTTCCAAGGTCCGGGCTTCAGAGAGCGTTGGGTGTCCGCCCGGCCCGACCGAGGTGCCCTGGAGCCGGTCTGGTCCCGCGCCGGGCTCCCCCTGGCCGCGGTGGTACGCACCACTCAATGCTCCCCGAACCCGCGGACGCCGGCGGTCTTGAATGGAAGGCGCCGAGGCCGGAAGTGGAAGGGACCACTCGGGAGGATGAGGAGGGGGGACAAGCGCGTCGCGT
Organism: Mustela erminea; assembly: GCF_009829155.1. Classification (NCBI taxonomy): domain Eukaryota; kingdom Metazoa; phylum Chordata; class Mammalia; order Carnivora; family Mustelidae; genus Mustela; species Mustela erminea. The sequence goes on along the minus strand of NC_045621.1, from coordinate 44,305,182 downwards.
CTCCATTGAGGAACCGACGCGGTGAACATGGAGTTCCATGTGCGTCTTATGTAAAGAGAGCGACGGGCGCTACAGCCAACGGACACGAGGTGCTCGCAGGCTCCGCCCCCCCAGTATGCAGATAAGGCTGCGCTTCGGCCAATGGCGGGAGCCGGGGGCGGGCGCGGCGCGAGCAGTCACGTTTTCCACTATGTGACAGCGGCGGCGGCGCTGCGGGGTACGGGCTGCTGTCCGCGGCGGCTGTGGGGTGGACGGACGGACGCGCGGACGGACGCGCGGACCGGCGGGGACGCGGCTCGGTGAGGGCTCGGCGGGCGCGACGGGCGCTGCGGGCGCGGCGGGCGGACGGACCGGCGGCGCCAGGCTGGGGCGCCGGCCACGGTCCCGCAGCCGGACTGGTTACGTAACCGCCGGGATGGGCCTTGGGCCGGGCGGTCTGGGGTCCGGGTGGACAGGCTCTGGGCGGGCGGCGGCGGCTCCTGCAGCTCACGGAGGCGTGATCCCAGGATTTTCTGGGCTATTTGACTTCTTCTCTCCTTAAAACCGGCCTGGGGGGCGGTGAGGGGGGGCGAGTACTGTTATCCCCATTTTACAGATGGAGAAAGTGAGATCCAGATAGGTTAGGCAACTTGTGTAGGGTCATGGAGCTACTGAGTGACTGCCACATGGGACTGTAGTTCTCCAGATGATTTTCTTTTAAGGACCCACTCACTCCTTCCTCCCTGCGTCCCATGGAGAGAGGGCAGGAAAGGCTAAGGCAACTGAGGTTTAATCCACCGGTCCTTAGGAATATGCAGGGCCCCTTAGGGAGCTGGTTTCCTCCTCAGGAAGTCTCAGGCTGGGGAAGGACCACTGATGGACACTGGTCTAGGAGCATTACCTGGACAGCCCATGGGTCCTGTGGACTGGGTGAGCAGAGAGACAAGAAAGTTCCAGGGTCAAGCTAGGCCTAGAACCCTGGGGACAGGGAGGCCACAGCCACAATCCAACCCCTTTACCTCCCCTGGACCTCTCTGTATTTATTCCTTCTCCTCAGACTAAGTAGAAGAGGGTCCCACTTTGTGATGCAGCAATCAAATTGATTTATTTGACAGAGAGATCACAAGTAGGCAGAGAGGCAGGCAGAGAGATGGGGAAGCAGGCTCCCCACTGAGCAGAGAGCCTGATGCAGAGCTCGATCCCAGGACCCTGAGATCGTGACCTGAGTCAAAGGCAGAGACTCAACCCACTGAGCCACCCAGGCACCCCAATCACACCATCTCTTGTGGGTCACCTTGGTTGCCAAGGCACAGACATGGACCGGGGGTGGGTAGTGGCCTGCTTAAGCACTCCAGGAAGGCCAGGTAAGGGATGAGAACCCTGTTACCAGGATTTCTGTAACCGCCACAAAAGAGAGCAGTATGGAAAGCTGATTCATACAATAAATCTAGAAGAAACCCTCGAAATCATTCAGGGCAACACCTTGGCTTGACAGATTGGGAAACTGAGGCCCTGATGCCTGCTGGGCCTGGGTTTGGGCTCTCTCCAGAGTCTTTCCATATTCTGAGGGTCTTGATCTGGGTCGGGATGAGCTTTAGACATTCTACGAAAGCCTGCAATTGGGTGCTGAATGCTAAGTGGGCTGGAATTTGAGGGGAGGAGCCCCAGGTCTCCCAAATGTCAAGAACACCAGCACCACGTCAGAAGCTCCTCTATGAATACAGCTCACCTCCTGTTTCTGATACCAGGGGCCACTGCCTTCTCCCTGGCTGCAAAGGAGATATACCCCACCCTCTACCCCCATCTGGGGTTTCTTGTCTGGGGCTGGGTTTGACTGGGAATGAATAGGGCTCTCTCTGAAGGCTTTAATTGGAAACTGAGCTCTTACATACAAGGTTAATCACTTTTTGTAAGGTGTAGGAGTAAAATGAGGGAAAGGGCTCCTCTCTTTTGAAGCGGAAGCTACGTGATCTGCCAGCTCAGAGATGGCACTGTGGGTGTCCTCCGTGATCTGTCACCAGCATCTTGGTGTGATTCACTGGTACAGAACAAGCACAGCCTGGCTTTCTGTGGGGGCTGGGGTGCTGGGCAGAGAGTGGTGACTCAGCCACCGTTCTGGGACTCCGTTTTCTCATCTGCACAGAGGGACTCAGATCAGGCAACCTCCCAGGCCTGTTTCCACTCCTAGGTTTTTGGGTTTTGGTTACTCTATGGATGATTTCCTCAGGCCCCCAAGCAGGGGACAGAGGGGTCTGAGGTGACTTCAGATCCCGTAACGTTCCCCCATGAGCCACATCTGCCATGCTTCGAAGGAAGTAGGAAAGGTTCTCCTCGTTGGCACTGTCTCTTGTGCACCACTCAACTTTCAGAAAAATACTGGTGGGCACGGCTCTGTTTTTAAATGGTGATGTAACTTCACCGGGCCTCAGCAACCACAGGCTCGGCCAGGTTACTGAGTGGCTGGCAGGACCTCTCAGCATTTAGTCAAAAGAAGAGGGATGCTGAAAACTGCCCTCTTGGGCAAAACTAAGACGAGACACATAACCCCTCTGTGCACCTGCTCCATGCCCCTCCCAGCCTCTACCCCCTGGGAAGCGGGTCCACTTGCAGACCCCTGGGGGCGGGGTGGGTCTGGACAGGAGCCTCTGATGGGTACTCTCCCTGAGCTATTGTTTGGTTCCAACTCTCTAAGCCCCACGTCTGTGACAAGCTTGTTACTGTGTTTCCTCATCCAGAGCAAATCAGAAGCAGTAGGTGAGTAGGGAGGGCAGGCGGTCATGGTCACAGGCATTATCAGCGGGGAACGGTGGTGGAGGGGACAACAGCCCTGAGCAGTCCTGCAGGCGACAAGGGAGCAGTGGGAACAGCTCAGGTGTTTGCAGGCACCTGGAGTAACTCCTTCCATGGACGCTGAGGCCAGGAAGCTGATGTTTTTGCCTTATTCCTGTTTTAAATCTCATGCTTCTGCGTATTTAAGGCTTTGGAAACAGAGTTGAGAGAATCCAAAGGAGTCTTAGTGAGGCTGAGACATGCGTCTCTCCTGCCTTCCTCCCTTCCATATTTGGACTGCGTTTTCCTCGGTTACCCAGCTGTTGCCATGGAGAGCGCGGGTGTTTATTTAGCAGGACAAACATTTTCTCCAGATTACAGCAGGCTGGCCTCAGGGAATTGGCTCCTACCAGGAAGGAGCAAACATGTTACAATATTTGCAGCTATAAACTACCATGGGCTCTGAGACACAAAGTCCAGACTGCGAGAGCCCTGTTCTGTAAAGTGTGAAAACAGACAGAATTTACCTTCCTGTCACAAGTTAGGCTGGTGGTGACCCTGGAGGTGCATGATGGCTGGGAAGGCCACCAGCAGCCTCCGGGGGGACTGGTAGAGTTTTACCTCTGGAGCTGGGTGCTAGCTGCACGGGTGCACTTGCTTTGTGGACGTACATGGATTAAAGACACTGACTTTTTTTTTTTTAATATTTTTATTTATTTATTTGATAGACAGTGAGAGAGAGCATGAGAGGTGAGAAGGTCAGAGGGAGAAGCAGACTCCCCATGGAGCTGGGAGCCTGATGCGGGACTCGATCCCGGGACTCCGGGACCATGACCTGAACCAAAGGCGGTTGCTTAACCAACTGAGCCACCCAGGTGCCCCAAGACACTGACTTTTAATTTCCACAAAGAAATGCAGTATCATCCCCTTAGTCTCAAGGGCTCTGAGCGTGAGAAGCTTTCACCTGTCCCGGAGTCCTGGTGGTGGCAGTGGAGGGTGGACCCGAGGCCCGGGCTGTGCTTTCATTCCCAGTGTTTTTCCCCATTGATCACGGAAACTATGAATACATGCGAAAGTAGAGAGGATGGCGTAATGAACCCTCATGAATTCATCAGCGGGCTTTAACCAGCTGGCTTGAGGCCCCTCTCTTTCCCTGCCCCCACCCACTTCCTCCCACTCTGGTATTATTGTGAGGCCCGTCCCAAACTATGATCTCACTGCAGACTGTACTTTATAAATGTTTCTCTGTCCAGTCAAGGCAGCCCTTGCGCTTAAGGCATGGTCACGTGACCAGCATCAGGGTCCAAGCTCAGCCCTTTGCCGTCAGTCCGCCCATTCTCTGCAGCAGAGCTAATGGGTGGACATCTGCAAAGGGGGCAGCAAGGAGACTCTAGGGACAGGTCCATCCCAGCCTCCCCAGCAGCCCCTTTTCAGCCTGGCTGTCCTTTCCTTTCTGGGGCCCCCTAGGGCCCCAGACTATGAGCACTTCTCCCCAGGGGTGGAACCAGGTTTGCCCAGGGATGCCCAGGGTCCCGGCAGGGCTGGCACGTGCTGGTGCTCTGTAAATGCTTGTGGAAGGCAGGAGGCGAAGTATGCTTCCATGAGCAAGTTGATTTTGCCAACTTGGCAACATGAAGGCAACATGAAGAGCCAGTGGTGCTGAGCAATGCGTTTTCTGGAATGATGAATTTTCAGGTTATTTGGTTGGCTTGTTGCTTCACATTTCTGCCATGCTTGTCTGCCCCTCTTTGCAAAGATTTATCTCACCTAAGGTAGTCTTGTGACTCCTATTCAGTGAATCTTACTCAGACTTGCTCAAAGGGTCTGGGAGGGCAGCAAAGCCGGGAGTTCTCTGAGGAGCGGAGAGACAAGCCCCTGGGGCGCACATGGAAGCAAAGCATGTGATGCCTCCTTCCAGGATATATCTTCATTGCCTGAGCTGGGGATGGCCGGCTGAGCTCCTTGTCTTTTTAAATACAAGCCAGAGACCACTCTGGTGGCAATGAAATACCTCCTTTTAAAAAATTATTTTGTTACCCCATCTGTTTTCCTGCAGTGATTGGCAGTGATGGTAGAAGCTAGCCTCTGTTGGCTGCAGCTGTGTCCCAGACACTTGGCACACACAGGCTGTGACATTGAACCCTCCCAGCAAGCCATGAGAGGCAGGAGCCGCTGTCAGCCCTCTTACAGATGAGGAGACAGGCATGGGAGGCTCAGGGACTTGCCCAAGATCACGGGGTCAGGAAGTAGTGGAATCCACTGACGCCCTTACCATCCAGGGCAGCTCGCTTAACCCCTCAACCTTTACACCTCACTCACAGAAGGGATACGGGCTGCTTGTCTGGGGAGGGCCACGGGATGGGACGATGAAGCGCAGGGTACTGGGGAAGAGGCGGGCGGGTAGAAGAGAGGGAATGCTGTTGCCTCTGCCCCTGGGGCAGCCCCTTGGCCACTCTACTGAACTGTAGTGAGAGCCTCTGCAGAGGTCTCCTTGCCTCCGGCCCGTGAGCCCATTAGAATTTAAGTCAGATCCTGTTGCACAGAACCCAGTTTCCCATCTCACTCAAAATAAAGCAGAGTCCTTGCTCTGCCCTTTTGAGGTGCCCTGTGACTCAGTTCTGACCCCATACCACCTCCTTGCCCACTCTGCTCCAGACTGCACCACCTTCCTCAAATGTCCTACCTCAGGACCTTTGCAGTTGCCCCTCCACCCCAAGCCTGGAATGTTCTTTCTCCAGCACCCCCCCCCCCCCGGGCCACTCTCTCACTTTCTTCAGTCTATCTTCGTTTGGGTTCTCTTAAAAGCAGAACACCTGATGCAAGCATTTATTTCACTTGGGCTGGGGGGGTGGTGTGCAGTCCCAGGCAGCGAGAGTGAGCGAACAGGGGAGCAGAGAGGTTGGGACACAGGCTGGTCTGTCAGCCCACGGGGCTCATCAGAAAAGAAGACAACGAAGAAGAAAGGATAGAAAGAAGAGCTTCTGAACTCCATTCAAGGGAAGGATGGGGGAGGTTACCTGCTGACCTGTCCTATCTCCCATCCTCCACAGCCAAAGTTCACCCCGGGGGGGTGTGCTGTCCCTCTGGACCAGTTGCTTCCCTGGCCCCTTCCGCAGCAGCTGGGGAGGCAAGGGCCCACCCATATTGTGGGCCGCTTCATCTAAGGCCATGTGTGGCCAGCCTGGCCAGAGACTCCAGGCTGCCTTAGGTGTGAAGCCATGAGGATCAGGGGAGCGTCTCCTCAGACGCAGCCACAGGTTGGGGGAGAGAGCGGTCAAGAGGCTGTGAATCAGCTCCACACACGGGGGCTCAGGTACAAGGTAAAGTGCACTTGCCTTCTCCGGAGGCACTCCCAGCCTCTCCCATGCCGCACCCCTCATCTGCTCTGTTGCTGTCTCTCAGACTGCTTAGCATTCTAAGCCATTACATGCCATTCCCTTGTGGATCATCTCTTGTTCCCACTGGGATGTTAGTGACATGAGGGCAGGGAGGACATGCGTCCCATTCTCTGATGTCCAGAAGCGCCGTGTGTTGTTCGGAGCGAGTTAATCAGTGGAAGACAACATCTAGCCCTGCCTAAATGCCATCTGTCCCACTGTTGTTCTTTATTGTTCTATAACTTGTTCCTTGGTGTCCTAGAATCTTCCCCTTTCAATGTGTCTTGTTTCCCTATCTTTAGTAGGTACCTAGTATTCCCTAGCACAGATGTCCCAGGCTTGATGTCGCTAACCATATGTGTGGGCTCTGGGGATATAGCAGAGGACAACTGAAGCTCCTGCACATCGGGGTGGAGTCCAGAGGTGAGCTGGAGGACTGGAAGCCAGGCAGGGGGTGGGGGGCAGGTGGGGGAGGAGTCAGTGCTGTTTGTGCAGGATGGACAGGCTCTTGGCAGGGTCCTGTGGGCACCAGGGAGCAGCAAGTGCAAAGTCCCTGGGGTCAGAGCTCAGGGTCAGGGCCGAGGAGGCGGGCCACAATGGGAGATGCTCAGGAGGCAGCCAGGGAGGCCACACAGAGCTACAGACCCATGCAGACTGAGGCTGTGTTCTGAGCCAGGGGGAGCAGAGGACTGGGGTGGGGCCAGGGAGGCACAGGCCCCATTTGGAAATTGAGGCTGGGATTGGCCAGGGACTGGATCCACTGGCCACTGGATAGTGGACAAGATGCCTGAGTTGGGATGCCAGTAGCCTCCCTGTGGTTGGTCCTTGGATAGTTTTCTCTCTCCATACAGCACACTCCTGGGTCTTTGTGCACACGTGCAGGCATTCCTGGGAAGTGGAGAGGCCTCCTAGCAGGGGAGGGGCGAGGGTTATAAAAATGTCCTGAGCATGCCCAGAGTCCTGTCCAGAAAGACCATTAGTGACCACAACACACAATGTCCCCCACCTTGCACAAATGGACACTAGGTGCCATCTGTCACTGTCGATTCTTGGTGATCTCATTCTTTGCATCTTCCTCACGACTAATGAGGTTGAACATCTCTCCAGGTTTGTGGATCTTCAGTGTTTTCCTTTGTGGGGATCGCCCATCCTTATTCTCTGGTCTCTGTCTTTCCAAAAGTGAGCACTTTCCGTGTTCTCTTTGAGTCAGCTAAGGCATCTCTGAAATGTTAAAAAACAAGCAGACCAAACAAAGACTGAGGAGTAGACTTGCTTGTTTTGTTTCTAACTTTGGTCAGGTGTTTCACTGGTCTGGGGCTTTGGGTTCTCTGTGAGTCAGGATCTTGGCCACCTGCTGCTGCTGAAGCCACAACAAGCAGGCATGCTTCACTGGGTTTTCCTCCCTTTGACCACAACCTTGGAGACCATCTTCCGTGTATCAGCTCTGGGGCCCGTATCTTCTGCCCAAGACTCAGTGACTTTCCATTCTTTGTAGGTAACCTGTTTGTTTTTCCTGTTTGCATGTGAGTAGACTATTTTTTTCCCCTTGAAAACATCATTTTACATCGGCACAGCTCTAAGCTTGGACTCTTCATGTAACTTTGTGTGGTGTTCAAGGAGTCCTTCGACTGGCAGTTCCAGGTCTGTCTGTCTTCAGCCAGAATGGTTCTCTTGGTATGTATCTTTCATTAGAGTCTCTGTTTCACTGTTGTGACATCTCTTTCAGAAAGAGCTATTTTTACCCGCAGGTAAAAACACAGCTCTGATGTAGCTGCTCTTTTCCTTGGTGCTTTTCAAAGTTCCTTGCACTCATCCTCCACATTTCTGGGGCCATCTTCTTCGTTATCTGCTCTGGACTTGGTCTTTATGATTCTCTGTTCTACGGTGGCATTTTCCTCTCACTCTGTGGCTTCAGCTCATCCTTCATTACTTGTTTTCTTAAATCCACCATTTCTAGATTGTTCTTTATGCTACAGAGTAGGTGCCATTCTGAGTCTGCTGGTCTCCCCATGCCGTGCAGGTTGTGTTCATCTGCTTTTTGCTGCACAGCTTTTTGGAGGACTCACATTAGCTTTTCCCCATTTGTTGCTTCCTGTACAAGACAAGGTCTGATGAGACCTGCTGTTTTCCAGAGAATGGTGTGGTTGGATTCTCCATGGGTCCTCATCTTCAGGAGCAGGCAGACCTGGGATCCAGCATTGTCACCTGCCTTGTGTGGCCTCAGTCAAGTCACTGGCCTGTTTTCTCATCTCTAGACAATGGAGAATGGTTTCTGTTATGTGGTATCTGGTGGTCAATGATCACAAGGGTTACATGGAACAGTGTGTGTGTGTAGTTGTCTGTAATAACCAGGTGTCTGGCCTGTTCCTCAGAGCACTTGGAAGCTGTGGGGTGCACACTGCCTGTGCCCAGAGACTCTACTCAGTCAGGGCCCTCGGGATCTTCCCTTCCCCTCTCAGTGCCCAGGGCTGGCCTTCCAAGACTGTGCTAGTGGGTCCCCTTACTATCTGGGTTCCTGACCATGAAGGTCAGGAGGAGAGAGAAGCCAAGGGTTTATACCCCCAGCTCTGTTCCCCCAAATTACAGGTTGTCTGAGTTCCTCTGGTTTCATTAACCCTTAATTCCTGCCCTCCAGGCCTAGGGTAGTAACAGCTTCCCCCTCCCCATGCCTGCTTAGCTTCCAGGCCCAAACATCTTTTGCTTTCTGCCAGGACCCTGAGAAGACCATGATCCTTCTCTCCCAAAAATGTCTCTCTCCCCATCCTTAGGCTCCTGGTTGAACCTCTCCCACCTTGCATACTCCCTGCTTCTGCTCATCCTCGGGGTTGTCTTCCAGAATTATTGCAAAAGCCTTAGGGCTGGTCTGTCTCTCAGCCCCTCTCTACCCTCTTACCCCAAAGACGGAAGTTCAAGTTTTTATGTAGCACAGTGGTGAGGACCTTCCAAATGCAACAAAGATCACTTATCTGGTACTTCCAACCCTTTCGTGGCCTGGTGCTGCACCCTCCCACAGCCACATGCACCCCCATGCTGTGTCAGGGCTCCCACCTTCTTGGCCCCCTTCACAGAGCAACACCTGCTTCATAACCTCCTCTCTCCCTGAAGTCTCCCTGTTTCTGCAGCTTCATCTGGGGTTCCCCCTACATACAGCCTGGGCTTGGGCTCTCCTGTAGCTTGTGATAGCCATTATTTCCAAACCGTGCTGCTCCCCACCATCATCTGGGGAGATTTCCCCAAGGCTCCCCACGTGGTGGGTGGTGCCACTGACGCTCTTTCATCCTCTTGTGGCCTCCCAGCTAAGCCACCAGCAGTTTGATGACTGGAGGCTGTGGCCGCAGGATTCATCTGCCTTCCTGATTCCCGGCTGGTAGGAGAGAGGAGCTAAGAGCCCAGTGGCTAGGAACAAAGAGTACCTCTTATTGACCCTGACTGCTCCCGGTATCTGCGGTGAAATGTGGAAACAGATTCCGGGGAGCACTGTCCACGATGGCCGCAGGGCCTGATGACATTTCTCTCTCCCCAGCTTCACTGCAGAGCCAACATGAATGGATATGCCGAGTACCCCCCAAGCCCCGGTCCCCCTGCCCGGGAGCCAGAGGAGCCTGAGCCCCGTGGAGCCCAGCTCCAGGAAGATGTGCACATGCGCAGTAGCTCCATTGGGAATGAAACCGAGGAGAACCACTCCCCGGGGCAGGACTGCCAGGGCAGCCAGGAGCTGGAGATGCTGGTGGGGCCGGCCAGCGCCTCCCCAGGGTAGGTGGGGCCTTCGGACCACGGAGGCCAGGCCTCTTGTCTGTTTTCTCAGCATCTCGTCCCACTGTCTGATGGCTTTTGTGGTCTTTAAATCATGATTCCCATGTTTTTCAACATTTAAAGAAAATCTTATTAAGAATAACTAAAATTTACTATAATGATGCTGCTGTTGATGTTGACCCCCTGACTGTGGATGGGTAGATGGTGAGTGAGCATAGTGAGATCTCAGGAGCGGGGGTACTGGTGGCTCTACTAGCAGCAGGTGTCTGTACAACATGACCTTGCTCTGTCCTCCCAGTACCTGAGATTTGAAGGTCTTACGCTCCGGCTTTATCTTAACCCTGTGTTTCTTGTAATTATCTTACTCTGTGTGGGATAATCTGGATTGTCATCACTGGTTGGTTGAGGGGGTGGACAGAGCCTGCAGTCCTCTGAGACTGACCTTTATTTCTCGTGCTCACAGTCCCAATACCTTCGACCTCATGATGGCAAAGTCTGAACACAGCACATCTGCAAGTGGCTGCAGGTAAGGCCAGTCACAAGTCCCTTGCTTTACGGTCTCTGAGGACTGGAGATTTGTAATTGGAGGTGAGTTTGGGGGTATTGTGGTATTTTGCAAGCCTCTGCTAGAACCTGTCGGTCTGTGCAGCTGTCTGGGCTGGGAGCCGGCCTCGCCCTCTCAGACCCCATCTGCTCAGGGCCCCTTATGATGCTCCAGGTCTGGAGCCCCTACAGCTCTGACTTCACAGGCCTTGTCTGCACTGTAGACATGTTCATCTGGAACATTCCTCCCCCTTTCTAGGTGTGGTAACAATGGTATCCTTGATTTCACATCCACAGACATTTTCTTTTCTTTTTAAGATTATATTTATCTGAGAGAGAGAGAGAGAGAGAGCGAGCACATGCAGGGGTGGGAAGGGAGGGAGAAGCAGACCCCCCACTGAGCAGGGAGCCTGACACAGGACTTGATCCTAGGACCCTAGGATCATGACCTGAGCCAAAGGCAGACGCTTAGCCGCCTGAGCCACCCACCCAGATGGCCCCCGCAGACATTTTCGGATCACCACTGGAGCAAACTCCAGCTCTCGGGCCTGGGTGTGTGGGCATCTGGCCATCATCTCCTGAGACATGACTCCTGCTTTCTTTCTGTACTGTCTGCTCTAAACAGGGAAGGGCCCACCTGTTTTGTCTTCTTCCATCTCTGTAGCCTTATGTTTAGAGCTCTTTCATATAATTCTTTCCTCCCTATGGTCTTCCTGTGTTCCTCATTCACATTTCTGCCACAGGACACCAGTTGACTGTCCTCTGTCATTTCCATTGCTCTGTCCTTTTCTATCTGACACAGGGCAGGAAGGCACAGCTTTGAGGGGCAAAGCCCAGCTCCAGCCTGGTGGGTGGGACAAAGAGCCCGAGATCTGCAGTCCCCACTTAGGTGAGTGTAGTGGTTCTAGGCTAGGGCTTTCCATCTCCACAGGACATGGCAGCATCAGGAGACATTTTTGGTGGTCACAGTTGGCAAGGAGACTTCTGGCCTCTGGTGGGGAGAAGGCCAAGGGTGCTGTGTATCCTGCAGTGCTCCACAGAGAACCACACAGACTGAATGTCTTAGTCATCTGGATGAGAAATGGGACTAGAAGTGCAGGAAGGAGGAGTCGGGAAGCTAACATGTGATTGCCTCTTTCTTTATTGCCGTAACAGCGAGCAGTCCGCCAAAGTAGACGCGCACAAGGAGCTGATAAAAACGTTAAAGGAGCTGAAGGTCCACCTGCCAGTAGACAAGAAGGCCAAGGGGAAAGCCAGCACGCTGGCCACCTTGAAATATGCGCTAAGGAGCGTGAAGCAGGTGAAAGGTACATCCAGCTCATGTATTTGTTCCCAGCTTGTTGAAATAATGTGGATTGTGTCGACTTTCTAAAACCCAACCCTGAAATTGCAGTAGGAAATTCTAGAAGTCTGAAGTCTTTACAGCGTTTCTACCGTACTTGACTTTTAGAGGAAAAAACAAAAGAAAACAGGTAGAAAACCAGCTGATAAAAAGGAATGTATTTACGATGTGAAGGTTTTCTGTCGTGGGATGGGGTCAGGTCAGGAGAGCCCAGCATCCTCTAGGCTCTGGCCAGAGTTGAGCTGGAGTTCACTGAAATGAATGAGCAGCTCCGAGTGCAATTTCAGAGTAACACCTACAGTGTTGAGCTGAGGGCTGGTTGTTCCTTTGAAAAATAACGAGATCTTGCCAGATCTTATCCTCACAGGACAGTACTTTTGAGCTCCTGCACCTAAGACCTTGGGCAGTCCATTTCTTGTTCGTCTAGAAAGGCATGAATTTCCATCCAGATTGTCTTTTATTCAACCAGGAAACCAGGACTGAGCGCCTCCTTCCATCCCTGGCGCACAGTGGTAAGCCCTCCACGGTCCACATTCTGCTCCTGTTGTGGACATGCTTGGACCTTTTTATTAGGTGACAGAAACTGTAAGAGCTTTTAGGACTGGTCCAGGGTCTAGACCAAGGCTTTCACCTGAGAACACATGTGCGGGAGTCTTCGTAGATGCAGTGCAGGAATCCATGAACGAACACTGCAATTGCCAAAATATTTACATCATCAGCTCAGAACCTTGACATTCAATAAACTCCAAGCCCCTTAAATAACTTCCAAGAGCCCTGAGTCTTCCTTCCCTTGCTGCTGCAGCTGGACTCCCGCTGAGCAGGTGCCCTGCCGCCCCTCCCCCTCAATCTCTTGGGTCTGTCTCCAGGATAGTAGAACACACCGCTGTGGGAGAAGTGCCAGCATTTTTAGCGAATCATGAACTTGACTGCTCAGCGAACTCCTGCAGACACCCATCCCTGGAGGTTTGGGCCGTGACCCCTGCATTCAGCATCATCTCAGGATGCTTTAGCTCTAGGCGGTCAGAAAGGTCCGTGCAGCCTTGCCTCTCTGTCAGTGGTAGTGGGGATGGGAGCGTTGAGAATTTTTAAGTTTCCTCCAGCGTGTCAGAGAAAGCAGCAGGAAGCCTAGAGAAGGTATCCACGTGGGCATCCTGATTTTATAGCAGCAAACACTGGGGTGAGCCCTTTCTTGTTACACAGGAAACCACCTGTGCTTTGAAGAATTTCTTCACTGTTTCAGTACCTTATGACCAGTAAGCAGGGACAGAAGCCAGGCCAGCATCTTGTTACGGCAAGTGATGCCCTCTCCCAGCAGATGTGGGAGCCCCTCTCCTGCTCCACTTTACCTTCACGTATGTCACACACACACACACACACACACACACACACACACACACACACGCTGAGGTCCCAGGGGACTCTGCACATTGGAAATGCATGAAAGCAGAGAAGTCATGAAGGCTGAGTTCACGGTCAGATGGTGGGCTTTATTCTGTGATCAGTTTACAGATAGGGCAAAGCTTCTCACGGATAACAATGGATACGAAGTCCTATTTCAAATAGTCTTTGTGTCTTCTAAAGTTTGGACAACGTTCGTTGGAAGGGCGTCATTGCCTGTCCTGTAAGGTCTGGTGGGGAGGGCTTGCACCAGGCATGGGGGCCTGGGCTCTGCTGTGTGCTGGCATGCACTGGCCTCCTGGGTGCCCTCTGCAGCCTGAAGTTTCTCTGCCAGCTCCTGTCCAAGGCTGTGTCTGTTTGGTGAGGGTTAATACCGTGAAAGCAGACACCATGCTCAGCCAACCCACCCAAGGGTGCTCATAAACTTCGGGGGAGGGGAGAGGTTCTCTGAAGGGCAGGTCTGCCAGCACCCCTCCCTGGGGACTGCTCCCAGCCTCAGGTGCTGGGTGGGCAGCCCCGCGATAGTCTGCCCCCAAGAGCCGTATACGTTGTGGGGTGAGTGGCGCTGGCGTTGGGCTCTGTTGGGACCAGTCTCCTGCAGCGTCTCGCATCTCATGTTTTTGAGTGAGGGACTCTGTCTGGATGCGGGTGTCTGCCCCGGCCCCAAGGAGCAGGTGCAAAAACTGCCACAGCCATCCCAAGAGGAAATGTCAGCCTTGTGTCGTGATTGAGGACCTTGCTGGCAAAGTGAGGGTTAGGAGGAACTCTGTGCCCATGTTATGTAAAATAATGTGCACTTACCATCTAAAAAGTTCTGTAATCAAAGGTCTTCAGACTTTTCAGGCAAACTAAAACAGACTTCTGTTTGCCTTGCCTTCACATCTCTCCACTCGGTTCTCGGCATCCCAGGAAGATAGTGTGCGTAGCCTCCTTTCTCATGAGAAGAGTAGAGCCCCCAGCACAGGGAGGTGGGGCCATTTTCAGCCCCCCTTGGTCTCCTCCACAGCCAATGAGGAGTATTACCAGTTGCTCATGTCCAGTGAGAACCACCCCTGCAGTGCCAATGTGCCCTCCTACACCATAGAAGAGATTGAGAGTGTCACCTCCGAGTTCATTGTGAAGAACGTGGTAAGTGTCAGACATGAGTGACGTCTTCACCCAGAAAGCGGAGCTTCCCCCAGTGAGTTGGCTGGGGCTGAACACTGGCAGTCAGGGGCTTTAGGACCACGGAGTCTGGAATTTCGGGAAGTCAGCTAAGACCTTAAATAACAATGTAAAGTCCGTGATTCAGACATAGCTACTGTGTTGGACTCCCGCTGTTTTCTGTGAGTTAGTCCTTCTGTCATGGCTGATCCACCCCCAAACCTTGTGTGTGTAAGAGCGAGCCCCACCTTGACTGAAGAGTTACCAGGTGACCTTAGGCTCCCTTTGTGGGGGCAGGGGGGCTGGGATATGAACTCAGCTGGTGAGACTCCAAAGCCTGTGCCTTTCTAAGCACCCCGTAAGGGCAGGACACCCTTGGAGGTCTAGGGGAAGGGAAGCGAGTTGTCCCTTCCCCTGTGCTCCTACTTCTCAGAGAGCAGACATAAAGGCAGGTGGGGATCCAGACCTACTGGCATCATGGCAAAACTGGTCTGGAGAGTAGGGCTCCCCTATCCCGCCCATCTCCTCCTTCTGGTGCCCCCACTGTGGTGGAACCCCCTGGGGGCTCTGGGCCAGGGCTCAGGCCACTAGCCAGCTGGGAGCAAGCCCAGGTGGGAGCCTCTAGCTGCCCAGGTGGCACCTCCTCACCCCCCCTGCACCCTGGGAGAGAGAGGGGCTGGCAGAGGTTTGTGGTTGTGGGTCCCAGCGAGAGGGAAGGGGCTGGAGCGGGGAGCCCAGAGGCCTCTCCTGACCTCTCAGATCTGTGCCCTTTGGGGAGGGGCAGCCTGTCCTCATGCAGCAGCTGCTTCCTTCCAGGGTATGTTTGCTGCGGCCGTGTCCCTGGTCACCGGGAAGATCCTGTACATCTCTGACCAAGTTGCCTCCATCTTCCACTGTAAAAGGGACGCCTTCTATGGCGCCAGGTTCGTGGAGTTCCTGGCGCCCCATGACGTGAGCGTGTTCCACGCCTCCACCACGCCTTACAAGCTCCCGCCCTGGAGCATGTGTAGCGGAGCAGGTGAGGTTTCCAGGGCAGTGGCCTAGCTGCCTGGGCTTGTGCATCTGTGGTGTGGAGAATGTGGGGGCTGTTCCTTCTTGGGGGGGGTGGGGTTGGGGGGTGCGGGCACCGCAGGCTGAGCTGTGTGCCCCCTGCTGGCCCTGCCTCATGTCAGGCTTCCCAGCCAGGCTGGACAGCCCTGCTATGGCTGCAGGCCATGCTCCATGGCCTGTCTTTGTCCCCCTCCTCCCACATGATCGGGAGGATTCAGGGTCCAGAAGCCTGGACGCTCTTATCGTGGCCAGTGCAGGCCTTGCCCATATGTAGGCGCGGGACAGGATGGTTGACCAGAAAAGTCTCAGCAGAAACATGGCATGGGATCCTGGCAGAAGGTACCAGATCAGCTCAGGCCTTCCCTGCAGCTACTCCCATCCCCCAACCCCACCAACGCTTTCAGTGAGCAGAGTGGCCAGCAGAAGCCCGCTCTTGACCTGTGAGTCTGGCAGCATCTGTCTGCCTGCCCCTCGCTGGGCCCTGGTCCCTCAGAGCTGAAGGTGAACACATGGGCAGAAACACTAAGCAGCCAGGACAGGTGACGGGAAACAGTGGGCCTGGGAGTCACTCAGACAGGCGTGACCTCAGTCGTGATCTCCTGGATCACAGGTCCCTCTCCGTCGCACACACCCCACCTCCTCCTGCTTGTAGTCAGCTGGCTGTCCAGGCTGCCATTCCACCACCGCCCAGCGCCACCACCGCCGTTCCCCGGCTGTACCTTCCTGACAGTGGGCCACCTGGGTGTTAGGATCGACTCACAAAAAGAGATGGTCGCTTTTGGTTTGGGATATAAAGCCGCCCACCTTCTCCAGAATTCCCCCCAAGGACTGCCCAGTCAGGTCCCTAAAGCTTGCAGTGTGTGTCATGAGAACCCGTAGGTCACTGCATGGAAGGGACATCACTCCACATGTGGGTTTATGGCACAAACGGGCCGGCACTGGCTCCCTGGGATGATTGCCTCCGAGTTTGTGTCTGAATGAAAAAGAAGGACCAGCTGACTTCTCTAGGGGCTTTCCAGGCTGGAGATTTTATACCATTTTCCCCTACTAGTAATTTCCTACTTCTCCTCTTTCATTTGAATAGAGGAAACTTTATGTGAAATATCAATGTCTAGGATTCCCTTTTTAAAAAATCCTATGTTGTGAAAACACCATTTCCTCATCTTTGATGATGCTGCTGGAGTGACATCATGTTTTTGCTAGGCATTTCAGATTTTGAAGTAGGTTAACATTTTAACAGAAAGATTGATATAAGCTTTGAAGTGACCTGAGTTGCTTCTGTTAGAACTGAATATCCCCCCAAAATACGTGGGTTGAAATGTTTGTTTTTGTGCAAAAATTCTACCCATCAGTCAGTCTGTCTCCTGGAGTTAAATTTTTAGTTGGTGTGTTTGTGGGAGCCTGTGAACTGTTTCAAAACTGGTAAACAGCTGGTGGTAAGCTTTTAGCGTTCCATAATTTGGTATGTGCTACATTCATGAAATATGTTGACTTTAGTCAGAACCGTGAAGAATGATCCCTAAGGGCTTCGCTTTCTGCTCATGTAAATACGCATTCACTTGGGGCGCCTGGGTGGCTCAGTGGGTTTAAGCCTCTGCCTTCGGCTCAGGTCATAATCTCAGGGTCCTGGGATCGAACCCTGCATCAGGCTCTCTGCTCAGCGGGGAGCCTGCGTCCTCCTCTCTCTCTCTGCCTGCCTCTCTGCCTACTTGTGATCTCTCTTTCTGCCAAATAAATAAATAAATAAATACGCATTCATGCCCTGACTCCATAGCTTGGGGAAAACTGAGTGCTGTCTGTACTGTCCTGTGCTCTTGGATGGCTAACTTTGGACTCTCTCTCTCAGATTCATTTACTCAGGAATGCATGGAGGAGAAATCATTCTTCTGCCGTGTCAGGTAAGCCTGTGACAGGTGTTCCCCAACTGGGAATGGTACAAGCCTTCTCTCCTGAGCATCTCTTATGGGGTTGAGGAGACGTAGGACTGCCCCCAACCAGTTCCTGCTGTGCTGTGACCTCTGTGTCCCTCTGCACCCCTGTACTTCAGGGTAGAAGCTTTTCGAGACACGTGCCCCTGCCATGTGTGCGCATATTCCTAAAAAGTCTATGTGAGAAGATCATTTCCATAACAAAGTATTGAGACAGCCTGGTCAACAGTGGGGTGATTTCAGTGCCCCACAAGGAGAGCCTGGGGAGCCTGGACTTGGTGTCTGTCACCTGGCAAGCTGCCTAAGGACCCCTCACTGGGAAGGCATGTCCCCCAGGGAGGACGCAAAACACACATGCAGCCTTTAGTTCAAATGTATGTTTTCCCAGGGAGAGCCCACAGCTCTCCAGCTCTCCCAACAGCAGGCTTTTGGCCCAAAACAAGGTGACTGCTTGAGTGTCCAGATGCAGGGTCAGGAGCAACCCCTGGCCAGGTCCGGGCGCTCTCAGAAGCAGGAGTTGGGGCCTCACCATTGAAACAATGTCCATCCCCCTGATGGAAGTGCTCTGGAGCAGGGCTCCTGGGAGACCTCCCACCGCCCAGGGCTGTTCACTCTCCCGTCTGCCCTTGATGTCATGGGCATCTGAGCATGTGGGGCCAAAGCACACACCACAGGCCCAGGCCAGCGTGCCGAGCTTGCCCAGGTTACCAGGCAAGGGGCCTGGCTCTATGTGGCAGGCTTCTAGACAGAATATGAAAGGACTCTTCTGGGAAGAGCCACTACTGGGGGAGCAGTGACTAGCAAGAAAGGACAATTCCTTCCATCCTAATTGCAAACCTCTAACTGGGCCTCCTCCACAGCATTGGGAAAACCCATGAGAACGAGATTGACTACCACCCGTTCCGCATGACGCCTTACCTGGTCAAGGTGCGGGACCCACAGGGCGCTGGGGGCCAGCTGTGCTGCGTGCTGCTGGCAGAGAGAGTACACTCGGGCTACGAAGGTAACTGCCTGGCCAGGGGGTGGGGGGCGGCTCTGTCTGGTCCCTTGTCGATGGTCCTGGTTCACACCTAATGTCGGTAAGGCTGACCGCCAGCCCTGGTCTCTCCTCCCAGCCTTGGGCAACGTCTCCCTCTTCCTCTAGATGCACACCCACATTTGCCCCCTGGCCTTCCCCGTACCCGGGGCCAAACCACCTCCCCATGTCTGTTACAGGGGTCCGGGTGCTGGCATCTCCCACCCATGACCAGCCTGTTGCCACAACCCGAGTGCCCTTCCCCCTTCCCCAGCCACTGCCTTCCATCTGTGTAGTGAGAATGGCCCTCAGCTCCAGGTCCCCAAGCCCCTGCCACCCTTATGCACCCCCACACCCGGAAGAATGCCCGGACACCACTGCCTGCTCAGAACCCAAACCACGCCCCCCCAACCTGGGCCCATCTACTGTCCCCTGTGTTCCCCACCCTCTCCGCTTGCAGTGGCTTCTCTAGGCAGGCTGGCCCACTGACTCCCAGTCTGCTCCTGCTCTCTCCTCCCTTCCTCCACACGTGGAAAGCCAGTCATCACAGCAGGCTTATCCCACCTGCCCGGCCGCAGTCCTGCTCACTTCTCAGGCCATCCCCTCCCCACATTTGAAGCCCAAATGACCCCAAGGTGTTTGGCCACACTGATTCTGTCCTTCTGGCCACCTCCTCCCACTGAACGGCATCATGACGTGGTCCTCGTGTGGTACCAGCCCCCATACCTGGCCTGGAACCTTCCTCATCCTGGCAACTCAGCCACATGGCTTCAGAATTCTCAGAGGGCAGGCTCTGTCTGTAACTACCAACCACAGGGACCCAGTCCAGTCCACGTTTCCTGGTACTCAGGACCTTGTCCCAGGGGTTGATGAGGTCATCTTTTAAAAGGGTGTTTCTTAAAACTGAGGGAAATGTTTGGTGAGTTTGTCTGCAGAGAACATTCTCTTCCACATGGTCTATAAAGATTTAGAGGGGTTACTTAGATTTCAACAAATTATTCCCCTGATATGATCTGAGTCTCCTTCAAGAAGGAAGCTTTGGATATTTAGTGTTTTGTCCATGAACTTGGTGTTTGAGAGAAATTCTGGATAGATGATTTCCTTTACGCTAATTATTCCACCATCTTTGCCCACCAAGTCCCCAAGACAAGGACGTTTGCTGAGAATTTTGAATCTAAAGACTTAACTCATTTCTTAAAACAATTTGTTCAGCTACCTCTCGGATCTTAAAAATCATGAATTTGGCCTTCCCCCATGATTTCGTTGAGAGATGCTTATGTGTCATGACACGGTTCTGTGTATGTTGATTCTTCACTTTCTAGACTAAACCCTCCACAAGGAGGTTAAGAAGGCTGGCTGGCGGTCATCGAGTGTAGGGTCTGTTCCCCGTGCGGTGGGCTGTCTCCTGGGTCCACTTGTGAATTTTCTTCCTTTGCTGCCTATCCATCTGAATCTATGTGGTATTTTCTAGTAGCTGTAGTAGAACTGTGCTAAATGTGTATTTGTTAGAATCAGAAACCTATATAAAATTCTATTCTTTCAGCCCCTAGAATTCCTCCTGAAAAGAGAATTTTTACGACCACACATACACCAAATTGTCTGTTCCAGGATGTGGACGAAAGGTAAGTGTGCCGTGACACTGACCCATCTGCCTCCCCCCCAACCCCCACCTCCTCCTGCACTAGGCTTGTCTTGAAGTCAGGACCGTACTCTTCATGGAAGCTGACTCGGTCACATGCTGGTTAGTATTTCACCATGATCTTGGTGGTTCCCTCATGGCAATTAAGTAAAGCTCAGTGAACGTTCCTGCTTTTGACATTGAAGCTGTGTAGCTAAAATGAAGGCTGTGTGTTGGTTTTACAGAGGCGAGAATCCACAAAAATGTTGAACTATAGGCAATGAAATCCTTCTGGAATTGCACTAAAAATCTCCTGCGATGTGAATATTACGTAAAGGGGGTGTCTGGGGTAGCTGGGCATCATTCTCATTAAGTGTATCTTTATCATCCTGTTGAAACTCGTCTTAGAATCACACGTGAGTGAAAGATGGCACAGCCATGGGTGGTGGGCTTGGGACAGGGTTAGGATGGAAGCTGGAGACACCATTGACAGGATCCCAGCAGAGCTGCACCTGCCGGCCTGTGTGCCACAGACTGCTCCCGGCGTGGGGGCTGGAGGGGTGCTGTATCACCTCCGTTCTGGCCCGGAGAGTCTGCTCTGTCTCCCACCCAAGGCGCTCTAGCTGGAGCGGCAGCACTGTTGAGAGAGTGTTCTGAGTTGGCTGGCTTTGGGCGAGGCCTGTGGAGCACCTTCCCCCAGCTCCCCCTGCATGACACCGAAAATACCATTGGCTGCTGGCAGGGGTGGGGAAGAGCTTTCCTCAGAAGCCCCAGGGGGAGTGGACCTGGGTGTACCGGCACTCTGGGCTTTCTCAGATGGGCCAAGGGGGCTTCCACAGGTGCTATCAAGGACCCAGGCCACCCCCTGCCTACACCTGGCACAGAGGCACCAGGCACCCACCCTGGACAGGCCACAGAGCACAGGACAGCTGGGCAGGTGGCCAGGACTCCTCCCCGCACTCCCCCTTCCTCCTGCCTTCCCTCTGCCCTTCCTCTCTTCCTTCTCGCCCCACACCCCGTCCTCCTTCCCCCTTTCTTTCTTCTCCTGTCCCCTCTTCCGCCTCTTGCTCCTCCTCTTCCTCTCCTTCATCCTCCTCTTCTCCTCATCCCCCCCCTCCCCCTCACCTTGCCAAGCCTTGACCTGGAAGGGTGCCAGGAACATTTTGTACATCCTGTCAAAGGAAAATATAGGCCTGGAGAGAGTGTGTTTTGGACCAGGAGGAGAAAATTAAATAATAACACTGGGCCCACAAGAAAGTTCCATTCTACTGGGAACAAGCAAGCTTTGCTCTAAAGGCTTAGAGAATGTTCTTCCACTGGAGCTGAGGAGTTGGAGGAAACCTCAGCTCAGAGGCAAAAAGACTGGCCTCCAGGGGAAGGCTGAGACCCATGTCTGGGAGAGGGAACAGTAGCTGAGTGGGCAGAGGACGCCCAACAGAGGCAGAAGGGGCACCAGGAAGTTCACCCCCAAACCTTCTCCTAGAAGGTAGAGTAGCAGTGGCAGGAGAAGAGCGAAGGCGCCCAGCCTACGGCGACTCTGCGGGACTAGACAGACACAGTGGCCAGAGTAATAGGAGAAGGGAACACTCTGGCAGGTGGAAAGGAGACAAATAGAGTTTTCCAGAGTCCATGAAACACTTTTTTTAAAAAAAGGCCATGCCAGCCCCATCTGGTTGAACTTGCTAATGACACGAAGAAAGAAAAGATCTTAAAAGAGGAACAACAAAAACATGATCATGATTTATTCTTTCAGGAGCTAAGCCACACGGCTACAGACCTGAGCCTGTACTGGGCAGGCCTCATAGGGCCAGGTTTTCTGTCCTAGACCTGGGGGGAGGCTTCTGTTTGCTAATTAATTGAAACACTGTTCTCTGTCAGCCTCATTCCCACACCTTGATCTTTGGGGAATTGGGAGTCTGTGACTTTTTCCCAAGGAGCAGGAGGGTTCCCAGAGCCAGTCTGCTGCTCTGCCTGGAGGCGGTGTTCTGGAGGGGGTCCCTGGAGGGTAGCAGGGGCGTTGAGGCCCGGGGGGGCTGCCCCTGAGCACAATGCCTGTGCTTGCCTTGCAGGGCGGTCCCCCTCCTGGGCTACCTACCTCAGGACTTGATTGAGACCCCCATGCTTCTGCAACTTCACCCAAGTGACCGGCCTTTGATGCTCACCATCCATAAAAAGAGTAGGTCCCATTTCCTGGGAAAGCTTGGGATCAGTGCCCTGTGTAGATGGGTAACATCAGTTTCCTGCATGTGGGGACAGATGCTGTGGCTCTGTGCCCACTCCCTCTCTCTGTCAGTTGAGAGTAATCACCTCCCGTGCATCCCATTGTGGGACCTGAATCTTTGGCACCTGGTTTTACTGTTGGCTTCCCTGGCAGGTGGGGGGGAGGGCAGGTTCAGCAGTGGTGACAGAGGTGATGACCAGGCCAAGGGAGTGGGTGATCCGTGTCCCCACCAAGCCCAAGTTTTGCAAACACAGGGAACACTGAGCATGCTGAAGACGACCAGTCAAGGATAGCAAAGATGCATGTCCTGAGATCTGTGGTGGCACTTCTGGAAACTTCTGGAAATACTCCGCTGTTGCAATTTAAAGCCAAGTTGTGTGTGGAGGGGGGTGTTTGAAAGCCACAGGGTTGAGGAGGTTGGCCTCTTAGAAAGTTCTGAGCTGACTCCAGAGTGGAGTGCCCCTCAGCTCTCCTCTTCCCAAGAGCACCAGACGCCTGTCCTCATGCCCACGTGGCTCCCACTCTCACAGTTGTACAATCCGGTGGGCAGCCCTTCGACTATTCTCCCATTCGGTTCCGCGCCCGGAACGGCGAGTATGTCACTCTGGACACCAGCTGGTCCAGCTTCATCAACCCATGGAGCAGGAAGATCTCCTTCATCATCGGCAGACACAGAGTCAGGGTGTGAGTGCTCCCAGGGCCCGGGCCAGCCTGGGGACCCTCATTTCCCCCACCAGCAGGTGGCAGAGGGCAGGACTGGGTGGACAGGACCCAAGCCACCTCCTGTTATGTGCCTGTGACTCCAGGTGGGTGGGATCTCCTACAGCAGAGCAGCGAGCAGGAGGGAGGGGCGGGTAGCAGCCCAGGGGTGTGCAGGGAGGAGGCCAGCCGGGCTGTGCATCAGGGGGCCCAGCTGACAGACCAGTTAAAACTGCACAGGGGCCCTTTGAATGAGGACGTGTTCTCAGCTCAGTCTCCAGTGGAGGAGAAGGACCCGCCCCCCAGCATTCAGGGGCTCACAGAGCAGATCCACCGGCTGCTGCTCCAGGTGGGTATGCTGCCTACACGCCCTCCTGTCCCCCTGTGCCAGTGGCCCGGAGCTGCCCAGAGACCTGGGCTGGCCATCTCACTCCATCCAGCTCTACTCTGCGCCCCTGGCATCCGTGGTCTGGGCCTGGACAGTCGGGCACACCTATGGCTTGCACAGTTGGGGGTGGCACCCTGGCATATTTAGGGTGCCTATGTCTGAGCTATAGCCCTGAGCAAGTGACTGAAAGACACACCGAGCCCCCGAGTCTACCCCTGAGGTCCTGCTGCCAGCCCACTCACGGCCCCCAACAGGCGCACTGGGTGGGAGGGGGTCACTGTACCAGGACCTGGGAGGCATGAGGATACCTTTTCCTTCTTCCGGGGGAAGTAGTTCTCAAGAAGACAGTGTGAGCACCAGTCCTCCAACTGGGCAGCTCTGCTTCTCTATCTCCTGAGACTGCGGCAAAACTGCAGTGCGCCTTGTCTCTAAAACCCCTGGATAGATCCTGGACTGGCCCATGCCGTGTGAGCCGCGGGAGAGGGTTAAATGAATCCTCTCTCAGGGGCACCCCGCAGCCTGACCCTGCCAGCCAGCCCAGCCCCACCTGTCCTCACACAGCACCCCAGGCAGGTGACGGCCTCTCTGTGAGATAGGTGTGGGGGGGGCACTAACCCCACAGTGTCAGCCGCACACACCCCCTGCACCGCATCCAACACCTTCCTGTCTGCTGTGTCCCCAGCCCGTCCCCCACAGCGGCTCCAGCGGCTACGGGAGCCTGGGCAGCAACGGGTCCCACGAACATCTCATGAGCCAGACCTCCTCCAGTGACAGCAATGGTCATGAGGACTCCCGCCGCAAGAGGACCGTAAGTCCCTTCTGCCCCTGTCTATCCCTGTCCTGGGGAGACCTGGCCGCCCACTCTCAGAACCCTGTTCCCTGCTCTACTCTGCAAGAGAGGGGTGGGGACAGCCAAAAGCTGTGGGCACGGTTTGGGTGAAAATGACTTAAAGCAGGCAATCAGGCAAGAGTGAGGACATCACAGAAATGCCACGTCGTTCTGCATTCCTGAGATGGCCAAACGTGTTTTCTCCGGCGCTGCCTCGCTCCAATTTCTGCGGCTCTCCTCTGTCCTCACCAAGAGGACAGGCTGAACCACAATAGGGTGTCCTAGAGGGAAAAACATGTCCTTTTGTTTCTCCTCCAGGAAATTTGTAAAAATAATGGTAACATCAAAAACAAAAGTCATCCTGGGGAATCTGGAGAACAAAAGGAAAAATCTGCAACAGGTAAGAACTTTCTCTCCATCTCCTTGACGAAACGTTAGTGTGGCTTTGAGTTTCTCCCTGGATGGCAGGGACCTGACCTCCTCAGTGAGCTGTCTCCCCTCCCCTGCTGGGCAGCTGGCTCTGTGATGGCGCCGGGCAGCCTGGGCCCTTACTCCATCAGGCTTGCTGACCCTTGTCACCAGACGCCCTTGATACCTGCTGAGGTGGGCCGAGGCCTGTATTTCCACCCCCGTGGCCCCTGCTGTCGCTTGGCGTAGTGGCCAGAGTGTGGGTGCTTACACTCACGTGAACACATGTACACACTCACCTGAGTTGGGGGGACTGCCCAGCCAACCCACAAGCAATTGTCTGCGTAAATGGAGTGTCCCAGGGGGACAGCACCAGCTTTGTTCATGGGCCCCCTGCCCCCTGGGGAGCCAGAGGCACAGGGGGCTGTCCACCACCCCACACTCCCTGAGGCCACCTCACCATGTTGCGACTTGGCACCCTTGTGCCTGGGCTCCCTGTAGCCTCTCTCCCTGCAGGGTTCCTGCTCAACCCCTGCACTCAGGGCTCACCTCCTCCGGGAAGCCTCTGGTGGCTGCCGCATATCTCTTCTTCACCAGGAATTTTGGCACCCGGGACAAGTGGGGGTGCACACTGCCCTTAGTGGCCGTGCTACAGCCTGTGTGGGTTTGGGGGGATGCCACGGGGAGCAGGACACGGCTCTGCCCCTGGGGACCCCTCAGGGAACAGCAGGGGGTGTTTATGGAGAGGGCAGGAAGAGAAGCATCCACAGCAGTCTGCCCTGGGGACACAAAATCGTTAGCGACACCGGCTCACGTTTCTAGGGTGTCTCTCCTCTCCGAGACAGGAACTATCCATCAACCCTAAAGTATCTGCCATCTTACTGGCCCTGCACATTTCAGGAGTTCAAGGAAGACCTGGCCTTTTCCACTGCGGAGTCCTTGAGCCTGGGGACAGCCCTGGGGGGAGGCGGCCCCCACCTGGTGACAGCGCCCTCCAGCTTCCCTCTGGGGGTGTCACAGGGACGCTCGCCCCCACCAGGCTGCCTGAAGAACAGGCTGGCCCTGGGTTTCTGTGTCTGAGAATCACAGCCTGACTTTTAGGTTGCATGGAAATGCTGACTAGAGAATCCTCTTTGGGAGACACAAGTTTTACCCTAGAGAACCGTTTTGTCCTTTCAGAGACTCCGAGTAGTTCCTCTGCTCAGATAAAAGCTGTCCCTGTGGAACAGGACAGCTCTGGCACTAGCCTGCCCGTGGGCGGCTCTCCCGAGGAGCTGGGCTGCAGGAACCCGCCCGCTGGTTCCTACCAGCAGATCAGCTGCCTGGACGGTGTCATCAGGTGCGTTCACCTCCCCCCCCTCCCCCACCTTCCCGGCTCCTCCACGTGCCCCTGGGGCTCCCGTGTCCCACGAGGCCCTTTCCAACCCTCCATGCAGATACCTGGAGAGCTGCAGTGAGGCGGCCACCCTCAAGAGGAAGTGTGAGTTCCCGGTGAATGTGGCGACGCAGAAGGCCAGCGATAAGCGACAGGCAGTGGCCAGCCCCGGGCTGCCTTCCGCAGGTGTCTTGTTGCTTTGAGCTGTGCTGCATGCGCTGACTGGGGTCTTCCATGGTGTGAGGGGGTCAGGGTGTCACTGAAGGCCTGGAGCCCCGCCCCCTCCCACAGGAAGTCTGAGCAGCTTCAAGGATACAGTATGTGGGTGTAGGCTGGTCTTTCCATGACCAGAGTAGCTCAAAACTTAGGATCTTCTTACAAGCTGGAGGTAAAGGTGATTTGGGACTTTGAGACTTGGATCTTGCTGGGGCTGCTGGAGACCTGGGGGCACCTCACCCTGCTGTTCTTGGGCGGGTCTTGTTTCTGTGGTCTCTCGGAAGAGCACAATCCTCCGAATGTTAGCACACCTGAGTCGGATTTCACCCCACAGGCCTCTCGAGCGTTCTGAGTGTTACTGCTGGGCCTTACCAGGACCAGACACTGGGTAGCCCCCTGTTGATGGAGCACTCGTTGGGCAGTCCCACTGTGATGGACAGTCCCTGCCCTAGTCCTCGGGGACGCAGAGCCAGCCCCTGGCCAGCACCCTGCGGATGGTGGGCTCCTGGCCATCTGCGGGCCTGTGGAAGGGCCCCAGGTCCTGGTTGGAGGCCCAGACCCAAAGTACCTGCAGCTGCCCAACCGTCTACCTCCTATTAGAGCACTCAGGCTGTGTCCAGTTCAGACTTCCCTCTTCTCCTGCTTTACTCTGTGAATAAAGAGCTAGGGATGGGCCGTTATGTGCCCGGGTATATGCAGGCTCTATGGGTCCCCAGGGTATTGGTGCACCGCGTAGACAGTGGGGTGTCTTGTCTGAGCAGTTTGCTTTTGTTGCATTTCTGTGTCTGTGTCCATTTCCTCATATAAAGAGACAGCGTCATCCTCCAAGGTGAACAGCCACGCGGGGGTCAGCGCACACCTGCCATCACTGACGCTGCCCAGCAAGGCGGAGAGTGTAGTGTCCCTCACCAGCCAGTGCAGCTACAGCAGCACCATCGTGCATGTGGGTGACAAGAAGCCGCAGCCCGAGCTCGGTACGCTTGTTGGTTCACCAACTATGTCGGGAGCGGTCTGATTTTAACGATGAAAATTAGAAATTCAGGTGCAGAAGCAGGGCGGGGTATAGCTACCCCTGTCCTGGTCCCAGCCACCCCTGTCCCAGTTCCAGTCCCTCCTGGTCCCAGGGCCCCTGTCCTAGCCCCCACTGCACTCCAGGTCCACCTGGCGGCAGTTGTCTACTCCGGCGCCTACCGGGCAGAGGCCATGGTGGTGCTGAGCCCCGGCCTCCCAGGGAATGAGTGAGGGTCCTGGGCCTCCCACTTCTGTGGGGTTGAGGGTCCCCGCCCCCTCCCCTGTTGGAGGACAGGAGCCAGGACAGGTCCTACCTGCCGGATACCATCCCTGAGTTACCCTGTTCCTCACAACACCCACGAGGGGATGGAAACCCAGATTTGTTCTGTGCTGGGAAGACAGGGACATTGAGGGGAGAGTGCATGGGAGGGAGCCGGCAGGTCCTGAAGAAGGACAGGGGCCCCGCGCCGGCTCAGGATGTTGTGCTCTCAGAGCCAAGGACAGACCAGGAGCAGCATCTTCAACGTGGGGCTGAGACCCCAGGTACCCCACATTTCAGTTTGCTTTGAAGACCAATCCTGGAGCTGCCCAGGCAGTGAGGCTTTCTGTCCTTGTCTTGTGCCTTTGATGGTGAACTTTTCTCAGAGAGCTGCCTGAACCGTATCACAGGTTTCAGCCTCAAGCTCCGGCAGCACGAGGAATCGCACATGTATGCGAGGGGCTACCTTCTTCAGAGACGCCAGGTGCGTTTTTCTGTTGTTTTAAGCCCCGGTGCCCATCTTCTGTTACAGAGCTGGTGGAAGATGCCATGAGTGGGCCTGAGTCTCTGGACGGACGGCCCTGCATCCTGGGCGCGGAGAAGGAGCCCCTCAGGACGCTGGGCCTTACCAAGGAAGTGCTGGCTGCCCACACCCAGAAGGAGGAACAGAGCTTCCTGCTCAAGTTCAAGGAGATGCGAAAACTCACTATCTTCCAGTCTCGCTGCCATTATTACTTACAGGAAAAGTCCAAGGGGCAGCTGAGTGAGAGAGGTAAGTGGCAAAACCACATTTTAAAGATGTTCTTCTTGGTAGAGTCCAGGGCTCCTGTCGATGTGTGGAATGGCCCCAGTTAGATATGGGCTGGAACTTCCCAGTGATGCAGTCTGTTTCAGTAGAAACAGGTGTCCTGGCAACAGTGCTAGCAAGAGCAGCGACAGTCCCAGGCTGGCCCCCATGGAAGTCAGAGCTGCCACCTCAGATATCTCTCACTGGGTGACTGTGAGGGGCAGGGGACTTTACCCGCCCCATAGGACTGACGGGGCACATGGCGTCAGACTCCTGAGGACACCATAGGAGGGAGTGACCCCCTTCTCCCCAGATGCCTTCCTAACTGGGGGGCCTTAAGGCTGGAGGATAGACCCCGGGAGTACAGAAAGCTGCCTTTCAGGCTGAGAGCCTGCAGGGGATCGAAGGGCATGGGGTGAAGATAGACAGGGCTGGACTGATCAGAGACACCACCTTTTCCCAGGGCTGCCCAGGCCAGACACAGGGATCAGAGCTAGTGATCCCAGGAGACATATGCACCATGAGAACCCAGCTTCCCCTGGATCTCTAGGCAGACACACCACAAAGTGAAAATATGAGAAGTAAAAGAGACTGATGCTGCCAAGGATTATGTCTTTTCTAGTCTTTTCCTTTTCTTCTTCTTCCCCAGACTTAGGGTGACTGTTAGGCCTAATTTCTTTGGAAATTAGGAGAAAGTGTCATCCCCCCCACCTTGGGCAGACCCACTCTGTGGGCCTGATTTACTACTGAGTTTCAGCTCCCTCTTGCCTCCCTTGGCCCAGCAGTTTTTGCAGTGCACAGACTGTGCAGCCGTCCACAGCAATCCTTTTTAGACCCTGATGTGCAATCCCAGGAGCCCAGTGCTTCAGCCAGTAATCCCACCAGGGGACATATTTCCTATAGAAAAAACAACAGGTGAGAATCTGAGTCACAAAGCCTTTACCCACTTAGCACTTTGCCTTGGATTGGTCCATTTGTCTTCAGCATGGAGTAAAGGTTAAGGGAGCACCTGTTGGCATTGCTGACAGAAGGTGTCCCCACATACCTGCTGCAGAAGCCCAGAGTTATCCTGTGTGACAGGAGAGGAGAAACTGAGGTTCCTGGGACCATCCCAGGCATGGCATGACCCCCCAGCTCAACCAACATACTTCCCCTGCTAGCCCAGGCCCGAGGGTGGAGTGTGGGGACAAGTCCAGAGTCCCTTCTGCTACCCTTGGAGACTTCCAGCCTTCTGAAGAAAAAAGCATTGCCCATCAGAGAGAAGGAAGGTAGTTCCAAGAGCATGTGCTCCCTTCCATCCTCTGACTTCCCTTTGGGCTGGAGTCCAGGCTCCCTCTGACAGGCAAAGCAGGAAGCAGCTCATTTTAAGGAACAGTAGTGATGAAGCTCATAAAATTGAAAAATAGGTTAGATGATCGGGGTGTTCACCTTCACATTTCACAGACCAGTACTGGGGAACAGCTGACACTTACCAGGCTTTTTACTGTTTTGAGCAAATGAAATCTTTTATTATTTATTTATTTATCTATTTAAAGATTTTATTTATTTATTTATTTATTTGACAGAGAGAAATCACAAGTAGATGGAAAGGCAGGCAGAGAGAGAGAGGGAAGCAGGCTCCCCGCTGAGCAGAGAGCCCGATGCGGGACTCGATCCCAGGACCCTGAGATCATGACCTGAGCCGAAGGCAGCAGCTTAACCCACTGAGCCACCCAGGCGCCCGAATGAAATCTTTTAAATACAACTTTTCATCACTATTATTTTGTCAGGGAAAGGGTATTTTAACACCAGATGAAAAACAGGGCATGTGATCTTGCAATTAATGGCCGTCCTTAAAACTGGGTGACTCTGGTTTTAGGAAGATTTTGCCCTGATTGTTCTCACTTCACTGAGGGCCGGGCAGCACCTGATGGTGGCCTGAGTGGCCACAGGCTGACATTTGGAAACACGGAACTGCTGAACTGGGATGTGTCCTCGTGTTTCCAGGGCCTAGGAGTCTGAAAACTGGCAAACACATAAATGTTTGCATCTTAACTCTGGTGTTTTCCCATTATTTTAGCTGCACCAGGACTAAGAAATGCTTCTGGAATAGATTCATCTTGGAAAAAAACTGGGAAGAACAGAAAACTAAAGTCCAAACGGGCCAAGCCTCGAGACTCTTCTGAGAGCACTGGGTCTGGGGGCCCTGCGACCCACCGGCCCCCGCTGATGGGCCTGAATGCCACAGCCTGGTCACCGTGGGACACGTCCCAGTCCAGCTGCCCCACAACGCCCTTCCCTGCCTCGGTGCCTGCTTACCCCCTGCCTGTGTTTCCAGCCCCAGGAATCATGCCCACACCAGGGATGGTGGCGTCGGCACCCCTGGCTCCCCAGGCCAGCTTCGCAGTGCCCGCCGTGCCCATGGACACCCAGCATGAGTTTGCCATCCAGCACCCGCCGTTCGCTGTCCCCTTGACCCCAGTCATGGCATTGGTGTTACCCAACTATTCCTTCCCTTCAGTGACCCCCAGCCTGCCCCAGGCCTTCTTCCCAGGCCAGCCTAACTTTCTGTCTGAGATGATCCCTGCCTCGCAGCCTGAGCTCCCCAGCCGGACCTCACCCCACAAAGCACCATGCACGTGTCCTCTGGTGGAGCGTGGGCTGGCAGCTTCTCGCACAGCCACCCCCGTGTCCCCACCATCTGCCTCTGGGCCCCCGGGCAGAGCCTCCCCTCCGCTCTTCCAGTCCCGAGGCAGCTCGCCTCTGCAGCTCAACCTGCTGCAGCTGGAGGAGGTCCCTGAGGGCAGCGCCGCGGCCTCAGGAACGGCAGGGCCCGCAGGGACAGTGGGGACAGCGGGTGCAGGGCCTGACTGCAGACCTTCCACATCCTGGGACCGGCAGCCGAAAGCCTCGCCAATCGTAAGCATTTCCTGTCTTCCTTACCTAAAGCAGGCAGTGGGGGCGCAGGGACAGGGTGAGCACGTGCGTACCTGTCTCCCCTCCTGCCACACGGTTCCAGTTGTGACCTAAATACATGGGCTGGACGGAAATGTTTTCCAGCTCAGCGACCCTGTCAGAGTAGACCCCTGGCAGCTTCTTATTGTCTGGGGGTCCAGATGAAGGAAGCCACTGGATTGTCTGATGGGGGACACGGGTCCAGGTACACACACGTGACTTCATGACTCGCTCTGGGCCCCAGTATTTTCAGTAAAACTCTGTGGATAAAGCACAGTCGGGTTGAATGCCAGAACTCAGACCCCTTGGAGGGCAGTGGGGGGAAGGGGTGTTGGCCGCAGAGGCACCCTGGGGGGCAGGGAGTCAGAGGCCTCAGCTCTGAAACCAGGCCACATGCGCCCCTCCTCCCAAGTCCTACGGGATGCTGGTGTGCTGTTCTTGTTCAGTTAATGAAGTCGTGAGCTGCTTCCGGTGAACCACTGGTATGTGGTGACCACACTGAGGGGTGCAGTGACCACGCTGAGTGACCGGGCTGAGTCACTGTGCTGAGGGGTGTAGTGACTGCGCTGAGTGACCACACTAAGGAGTATGGTGACCGCACTGAGTGACAACGCTGAGGGGTGTAGTGACCACGCTGAGTGACCGGGCTGAGTCACTTTGTTGAGTGGTGTAGTGACTGCGCTGAGTGACCACACTAAGGGGTATGGTGACCGCACTGAGTGACTGCACTGAGGGGTGTAGTGGCCATGCTGAGCTGTGTAGTGACTGCTCTGAGTGACCATGCTGAGGGGGGCGGTAACCACACTGAGGGATATAGTCACGCTAGCAGGGCAATGCGGCCACTGGCACCCCTGCCCTTGCTCCCGGGAGGGGAAGCACAATCTCGAAGTCTCAAGTAAATACCTCCATGTGCCAGGGGGCCCCCCGACTCCTGTGTCTGGGGTCCTGGGCCTATCGTGCTGGTTCTGAGGGTCAGAGGGTCAGGATGCTGTCAGGTCAAGGCCATGCCCACTGGGAAGCCAGATTCCCCTCCCCCATCCCACAGGGCAGCAGTCACTGGGGTGCTGCTGATGCGCTTCCCCTCTTCCCTGTCTGCCAGGGTATGGGAACGAGCAGAAGGCCTTTCTCTCAGGGACCCAAGACGCGCTGTCTTTGGTGTGACCTTCCCAAAATTAAGGTTATTAGATGACACTCATAGACCACTAGCAAGGGTGTTGCTGTAGACTTAATAACCGGGGGGGGGGGGGGGCATGTTCGTTTCGTCTTCTTCATTGGCGGTGAAGGAGGACCAGTGACCTAAGGAGGGTGGCACTTTGCTCTGTCTCTGAGCAGCCCTGTGCAGATAGCGCTGTGCAGCTCCCCCGAGCCCTGTTCTGTGTGCTGAGCCCTGACTGTGCACAGAACCTCTCTCTGTATGCAGAGCCCTGACAGTGTGCAAAGCCTCTCTCTCTGGGCAGAGCCCTGACTGTGTGCAGATCCTCTCCCTATATGCAGAGCCCTGACTGTGCACAGACCCTCTCTCTGTGCACAAAGTGCCTGACTTTGCGTAGAGCCCTGACTGTGCACCAACACCCACTCTATACATAGAGCTCTGACAGTGAGCAGAGGTTCTTTCTGTGCACCAAGCCTTTGACTGTGTGCAGAGCCCTGACTGTGCACCAACTCCCTCTCTATACACAGATCCCTGACTGTGCACTGAGCCCTCTCTGTGCACTGCACCCTGACTGTGTGCTGAGCTTCTCTCTGTATGCAGAGCCCTGACTATGCACAGAGCCCAATTCTGTGTTCTGTACCCTGACTGTGCAAAGAGCCTCTCTCTGTATGCAGAGCCCTGTTCTGTGCAATCACACCCTAACTGTGCACAGAGCCTCTTTCTTTATGCAGAGCCCTGATGGTATGCTGAGCCCCTCTGTGTATACAGAGCCCTGACAATGTGCAGAGCCCCATTCTGTGTGCCGAGCCCCATTCTGTGCACTGAGCCCTGACTGTGCTGTCTTCTCCCTGTTCCTAAAGCATGAGGAACCTGCAGATGCCCGGAACAGTGATGCCCTCTCCACATCCAGTGGCCTGCTGGACCTCTTGCTGCACGAGGACCTGTGCTCAGCCACAGGGTCGGCCCTATCTGGGAGCGGAGCCTCTGCTACATCCGACTCCCTGGGCTCAGGCTCACTGGGCTGCACTACATCCAGAAGTGGAGCAGGTATGTTGTTGGCGCTGTGTTGGGTATGTTTCAGTTGCTGGATTTCAGGTTTGTTTAGATGATGGCCACCTAATGTTCTTGGGCATCCGCAGCTTTTCCTGCACCCCAGGCCACAGGCCTGTGTGTGCTCAGGGCCTGGTATCCAGTGCAGACCGGGTCCTCACGGGCATCCAGCTGGTGCTCCCAAGTGCCTCCCCAGAGCCTGCAGCCGTGGCTGCCAGCTGGTTCAGGCTCTGTCCTCCTCCCTTGCCCTGCTGATGTGCATCCCCTCTGCCCATTTGCTGTGGACATTGCTGTTATCACAGGCCTCCATGCCGCCAGCCCTTTTGGACCATCTTGGACCATCCCTCAGAGTCTCTGGGCCTGCCAGGAGGGCCGGTCGTGCTCCCCTTGCTGAGTTAGCTCCCCTCACGTGAAGCTAGGGTGTGGGGGTGTGCTTTACCAGGGAGGATCACTCAGGTGTGATCTGGAACAGCCGCATCCTCTCCCCACTGACTGAGCACCCATCTTCACCTGTTCTCTGGTTTTGCTCCCCACAGAGGCTGATGGCAGAGTGTGCCAGGCCAGCTGTCCTCCACTGACAAAACCAGCTTCTCTGTGGCCTGACCTAGTCAAGGAGCAGGAGCATGATTTCTTTTGGCGGGGGGGGGGGGGGGGGGGGGGGGGGGGGGGGGGGGGGGGGAGGGCGTTGCTTAAAGGGGAAGAGGGAGAGAGAGAATCTGAAGAAGGCTCCATGCCCAGCATGCAGAACCTGATGTGGTTCTCCACATCTCCATCCCATGACCCTGAGGTCATGACCTGAGCTGAAATTAGGAATTGGACACTTAACTGACAGAGCCCCCAGGCACCCCGAAGGAGCACGATTTCTAAGACGCAGCCCCATCTGGACTTCTCAGGGCTGACCCTGGAGAGAATCGTCCCCATGGTGCTGGCTGGTATTATCCAGATAATTTGAGAACTGAAAAGAGGAGGCAAAACCTACCTGTCTAGGCACTCGTTACCACGTCAAACCCTTTGGTTCCCTAAAACTGCCATTTTATGAGGCTTAACTTCACATGAAAGGTTTTCACTTGCCACGTATTGTGTTTTTAAAGGCAGTAGTGACACAGGTCACACCAGCAAGTATTTTGGAAGCATCGACTCTTCGGAGAAGAACCACAAAGCGAAAGCAAAGGCAGATATGGAAGAAAGTGAGCAGTTCATCAAGTATGTCCTGCAGGACCCAGTCTGGTTGCTGATGGCCGACACAGATGATAGCGTCATGATGACCTACCAGTTGCCTTCCCGGTAACCCCCGACTTCTCCTAGGGACATGGGCTCACTAAGCAACAAGGCCACCCAGTCGGGGAGACTTCCCACTGAGAGCCTCGCCTCTGATTATATGAACAGAGAAGGAGGGTCACTCTGGATGGTTCCGTGGTCCCGCGGAGAACTGCAGGTGACCTGCTGTAGGCTGGGAGGAGGACAGGCTCCCTTCCAACCCCCGTCATATTGCTGGGCTCACAAGGTGTTTGTGCCAACGTCTCCCTTTGGCTCAGTTGCCTGTTCCCCTGTGGGCGAGATGGGCTGTGTCCATCCTGGAGTTACAGGAGCTCAGGGAGGTGAGCAGCCTGGGCCACCAGCTCCTCTGGGGTGAGCAGGTCTGTGCTTCTGCCCCACGTCAGTCTGGTCTAGGGACCGCTATGGTCCCTGTGCCTCGGAGCCCCATGGTGGGAGGAGCCAGGGAAGGAAGGAGGGATTACTGCAGAGGCTCAGGACTGCCAGGCTTCTGGGGGCAGGTGGGAGGGGGGTCTGGGTTTCCTTGTCTGGGGCAGCTTCCAGCCAGCCCAGTGTCTGCTGGGGAGCTAGGACGGTTATCCCACCCGCTGCCTTGTTGGTCAGAGTGTCCAGCTAACCAGCCTGTGCAGAACCAAGTGTCTGTGGGTGCCCAGTCCCGCTAATTTCAAATAAAACCTAGATCGTAACTTGAGTTATTTTAATAGAAAAACTACAGATGATAGTCTATGGAGGTTAAGGTGCCTTAAGTAGGGTAATTTATTTTAAAGAAAAAAGAAATTAGCATTAAACAAAATCATCTAAAATTAATCCTGAAAGAGTTGCTAGAAAAAGAGGTTTTTTGTTTTGTTTTGTTTTGTTTTTTTTAAACCACAGAACCCCCTTCAGGTACTGTACAGCTTACCTGTTTCTAACTGTTTTGTGAAGGAATCTGGAAACAGTGTTGAAGGAAGACCGGGAGAAGCTGAGAGCCATGCAGAAGTCCCAGCCCCACTTCACTGAGGGCCAGAGGCAGGAGCTGCTGGACGTGCATCCATGGCTGAGGGGCGGCCGCCTGCCTGCCGCCCTGGACCTCACGGTGAGCTCAGGATGCTTGTGCACACTCCCCACAGCCCTTAGCTCTCTCAGTACCCCTCAAACTTCCAAAGCTAGAAAGAGTCTGTTCACGAAGACAAATGATCCCAGGATGCTACTGAGTCTACTTTAAGGAATTTTGCAACCTTGTTCCCGAAAAGATCTTCTGAATATTCCCTCTCGGTGGCATACTGAAATTTGAATGTTGTTTCTTTCTTTCACTTATTTGCAATTTAAAAAACAAACTAGGAAGAAGCTTTCCTACCATGAGCCCTCACTGTCTGCATTGACCATTAGTTAACGGTGGGAACACCACTCCTTCCAGGCCTCAGGGACCTGCAGCCACACCCTCCTCCTCCACAGGACTTGCGGAGTCATGTCTGTGCCCATCCCCATGCCCTGCCCACCCTGCGCCCCACACCCTGGAAGCCATTCACTTCAGGGTCTCCGTGTCCTTCAGCCTCCGAATGCACTGCCCTCTCAGTCCTCCGGCTTCAGGACAGGACCCTGACACCCCCATCCCCTCCAGCACTGTCCACTGCTTCAAGCCACAGTGCTCTTTCAGCTGGATCTTCACAGCGGCCTCCTCACTGCGCGTCCTTCCCCCTTGTCCCTACGGTTGTGTCCCTGGCAGCTGTGCCCCAGCCAGTTAAAGTGCTGCAAAGCCATAAAAATCTGATATGTCGCCCCCATCTGCCATCTGCCATTTCTCTTCCCTCACTCTCTGCAACCACGTGGGCCTCTCACCTGTCCCTCCTGCCACCTGGCCTTTGCACCTGCCCTTCCCTCTGCTGGGAGGCCCTTCTCTCAGTCACATGGCTCCTCCCGGCTTCCTTCAGGTCACATACCGCAGGATTGGCTGTCTATCACCTCCTAGCAAAAACCCCAAGCCTTAGTGGCCTAAAGCCGTGAACACTTACACTGTCCCAGTGTTTCTTTGGTCTGGGAATTAAGGAGCAGCTTGCCTGGGCAGTTAGGGCTCAGAGTTTCTCGTGAAGTTGAGGGCAAGATGTCAGCGGGGGCATCTGTCATCACCTAAAGGCTAGAAGCCCCACTTCCCAGGGAGCGAGACTCTACCCTGTGAGGGGAGGGTGTCACAGACCCCCTGCCCCAATCTCGGGCCTTCTCTGGTTCTGAAGGCCCAGAATAAGATTGTAGGTCTCGTCCATGTACCATGTTCCTCTAGGCTTTCATCTTGAATATGCTGGGGACACCTGTCACTCGGACTATTGTCCCTCTCTCCTCCCAGGATCTCCCCTCCCCTCTTCTCCAGGGCAGAGATTTTCATCTTTGTTCGCTGGAGAATCCCAGTCCTTGGGACCTGCCTGGAGCATTACAGGTGATCAACAGATAGTCAGGGAATAAGACAGTACTTTGTTGTGCCCACTTTCTGCACAAGAAAACTGAGGTTGGAGAAGGCAGTTAAACTGGACTTTGACTGTGGTCGCACAGGCAGGAAGGGGAGGAGCTGGGACAGAACCTCCAGCCTACGGGTTCCACTATCCTGTCACCATGGAGAGCTGCCTCTCAGATAAGGGCCTGGATGCTCCCCTGGCCTTGGGGAACTGGGGAGTGGGGCCTCTGGGGAGCAGCTCTGACCTCCCTCAAGAGCAGGCGGGGTCCTCAGCGGCTTTCCGCCCTCCTCACTCACCACAGCTAACCCCAGGTCACCTGCACCTCCCTCAGGTCAAACCACTGTTTGGTAATGAAGAGGTCATTTTTGTTACTGACCTTACATCTTTCCCTTTAAGGAATGTATTTACTGTGGGAACAAGGGACAAGACAACATCTGCCCACCCTTCGAGGAAGATACCCCTACTCTGGGTCTCAGTGAAGCCACAGATGCCAAAGAGGAGGAAAATGGAGCCCCCTTGAGTCACAGAAGTGAAGAGCGGACCTAGCTCTCCTCCCTGCGCCCCGACAGCTCGTGATCTACATTAGATGGTGCTCAGAAGTGATGAAAGATGTTCATATCTGTTTGTAATGAAACGGACAGATAAACTTATGTCGCTTTTTTTGTTTTAGAAAAAAACATAGTTTTCTGAAGGAATGATTTAAAAACTGTGGAGAGTGGGAAGGGTCGGGGAGGAAATACACTTTGGTATTTAAAACATAAATACAAAGTTTGGGACAGATTTCGTTATTCCTTAACTTGAGAAAGCTGGAATGCCCTCAGCATGCGGCAGGGAGGTTGCCCTAGGGCTCTCAGAGGTCTCTGCCCTGCGGAGGCTTCTGGCTGGCCGGGGGGTTGTCCAGAGACATCTTCCAGCCTGCAGCAAACAGCTGGGATGCTCCCGGTCTTTCCGGAGCTGCCCCCAGGTGTGTTTGGATCAGATCAGATTCTGTCCTCTGGGGTCTGCTCTGTATCTAGATCACCTAGACATCATCTAAACAAACTAGATGTTTTTGGAATGTACCAAATGGAGATCCCAGCCTCTCCTAACTTTCTGTCGAAGTGTTTCGCGTGTGTCGCTGTGAAGTGTACTTCGGCAAACCAGCAGCTTCTGCTTTGGCTACTAAATGTTGGCAAACCTTTCAATCTGATGTAGCTTGTGTTTTGCCCAAGCCAAGGAGAGATGCTCACTCTGGAAAGAAGAAGCCCCGTGGTTTGTCTGACCAGCTCCATCAGACTGGCACATACCCAGAACCTTCTGTGTATTTCTACATCATCCTTGGGTCCCTTTCAGACCATGACCCATATGTAGATAAAATATGGTGTTGACTGTCTCTGTGGCGACTTCCCTTTGCAGACCGGTCTCCAGTAGCCACATTTGGAACCCGTTGGTGTCTGTCCTTCAGCTGGAGCCCCCCAGACACGAGCTCTGACACTGAGTTGGTGACCCCATCTGTGCTTTCCTGAGTGCCGTGAGCTTGCCTCTCCCCGCACCCTTGGGCTGATATGCCAGCCCTTGTTCTTTCCATGAGCCTGACCTCACTCGAGGAAGCTTCTGATCCCAGCAGTGACAGTCCTCACGTCACCAGCACTGTCTGGTCACTGGGACACCGGTGGAGGAGTGAGGCCGGTCTGCCCATTTCCTTACAAAACCTCATGTTGCATTGTGGATTCCAAGGATTGTTTGGGGGAAAGCTATATTGGTCCCTGAAGTGAAGGTTACCGCAAGAGAAAGAGCTGACTTAAGATCGGGTTGAGTTTGTAAAAACAGAAAAGAAAGCAGGCTTCCTCCCATCCTCTGATGGAGAAGTGGCTGCAAGAGTCAGTGCAGCGTCCTTGTAATCTGCTTGGTTTTCAGTCTTACATTTGGATATTAATCCGGTTTTTCTTAAACTCCAATGTAAGAATACTGGTGGGTTTTTAAAATTATTTATAAAGTAACAGCACCTTCAGATGCCCAAAATGAGATGGTAGCCTGTGTATTTGTTGGAGAATAGATGCCTTCAAACCTACCCCCTGCCGCTGAGGTCCAATCATTAAGGGATTAGATGCTAGTCAAGGTTACGTGTATGTTACCTGAACACACAACTGTCAAAACATTGTTCACGGTTATGAATGTTTACCATCAGCGTTATTTTATTATATGATCTATGCTCATTGATTGTTAAGTGCATAGCTTAATGCGTGCTGGGCAGTTGACAATAGGAGCATTTTGTGAAATTGTTTACATGGTGCCACGTATCAAGACGTGTTTCCCTTAGTATGTGTGCTTACACAGGGGTTTTAAAACCTTGTTCTCGATTTTAAACTGAGCCTTCTTTTTAATCTATTCCTGAAAAGACATGTAAATAAGCTCTCAGAGTCTGTGTAATGACTTGGTCAGCCTTGCCGTTCACGTGGTTTGTTCACACACAGACCAAAATTTCTTCACCCAGTGCAATATGTTTGTTTACTGCTTGTGTCTTTTTATGACTGTTTTTGCTTTTTAGAAAATTGCTAAATAAAGCAAGTATATTTTTGTTGTTAATTGTATGTACTTTTTTTTAAAGATTTTTATTTTATTTTATTTGACAGAGAGAGACATCACAAGTAGGCAGAGAGGCAGGCAGAGTGGGGGGGGGGGGAAGCAGGCTCCCCGCCAAGCAGAGAGTCTGATGTGGGGCTCCATCCCAGGATGCTGAGATCATGACCTGAGCGGAAGGTAGAGGCTTAACCCACTGAGCCACCCGGGCACCCCTAATTGTATGTACTTTTAATGAAGTAC
This sequence comes from Mustela erminea, assembly GCF_009829155.1. Lineage (NCBI taxonomy): Eukaryota > Metazoa > Chordata > Mammalia > Carnivora > Mustelidae > Mustela > Mustela erminea. Next base: position 44,265,434 of record NC_045621.1, on the reverse strand, counting down.
AGGGCCAAAACCATAGAGATCAAAGATTACCAAAAGATGAAACAAGAAGGAAAGGAAGAAAAAGAACTTCAGAAATGCTGTGTGAGGAGTCACGTCAGTCTCAAAGACCTGCCGCATCTCTTCCATGGCACAGCTGGTCCCTTCCTGCGCATGCATGTGGGCATCTCCCTCCCGTACCCCCACTGCTCGCTGCCCCAGCTGCCCAGGGAATTCTTAGGATGCAACATCACAGAATGTAAATCTAATCCTGTGACCCAGTGCTGCCATGGGCTTTTCACTTGCAGACACAGGGGTGGGGCTTCCTGACTCGGCCCCCAGCTCCAGTCCACTCTGAGATGGCCCCAGGCACCCACTCTCTTCCCTTTGTGCCCTGTGTTCCTCCTGGGCTAGCTGGCAGTGTACTGGCCATGGGGCTGAAGGCAGAGGTCAGAAGGATGCCAGCCAGAAAGGTCTCGTGCTCCATCAGAGACCATAGAGGCAGCACCGCAAAATCCCCTCCCCGCATGCAGCCGGTTCTTGCCATAGTGACGGCTCCTTGCCAGGCCCGCAAAACAGGAGAGTGCTGCTTCCAACTTCCTCCCACTTTTCATACCCATACCATGGGAAACAGAGCAAGGAGAGGAATGGATCCTGGACCCAGTGCCCAGCCTCCCAGAAGCTCCCTGAGTAGGAGGGAAGACTTGACTCCCTGCCTCCTAGCCTGGTAGTGATGGGGGGATGGGGTGGGGGTAGGGGAACAAAGGCAAAGTCCTCCAAGTGGGTATGGAAGCCTCCGCAAACTGGCCTTAAATGGCCAGATATGGCCGTTTCACCGAACTGAATGCCACTGGGGACTCTTAATTGCATTTTCATTTACCATATAACCCCAAAGTCACCCCCTGGTTTATTTCCAGACCAAAAGGAGCTTCTCCAAGCTTTCTAGGCTGATTGCCTACAAGGGGCCTGAACGTCCATAGGCTGGCTGCTGCTTTTGTTCCCTGGGGATTTATGGCCTGCCACCCCTGCCGCTAACTGGTCCCCCTGTGGCCAGCACAGCCCTGCCCAGACTCTGCTGGCCTCTGTTCCTGGATCTGGGGGATCAAAGGGCCCAAATGCTCAGGAAGTCTGTGCTCAAGCAACCTTTGAAGGTAGGATCAGTCCAAGGGACAAATGGCAGGAAATGGGTCCACTAGGGGAGGCCATGCAAAGGAGGGAGAGAGGGCTTGGTGGCCCTGAGATGGAACAGCCAGGCTTCTGGGAGGGCCAAGCCAGCCAGCCAATGGACCCACTAAGGGAAATGGAGGCGAACTTCAAAGATGGGTCATTGGGGAACTTCTGGTCCAGCCAAACATCTTATTGACTCCTAATACCTTGCTCTATCCTTGTGCTTTTTTTCCTCAGCGTTCTTGGTCACAATGAGGCATACCCCAGCACTTAATTTCTCCTTCCTTCAACTCTATAGAAAGCATTCCTCAAACCCCACCTTCCCATGTAAGACTCTTGAGGTCCCTATCTCTTGCTTCAGACTCCTCCCTTCTCCTGACAACTGTCATCTATCCTTTTGTTTTTACATAGTCAACTTTATATCATGTTCCGTAACCGTAATTATAAGTCTTCCTTATCTTCTCTATAGATTGATTATAAATGTTGAAACCTCATGAACAGTGTTATATTGTTGTGATGGTGAAAGAACTGTTAACTCCTAGGTCAACAGTGTGCTGAGATTACATTTCTCTTTGGGGGGAGCTTTTTGTTTTTCCTGGAGTTCCTAGTTGCCTCTCATTTTTTGCTTGTACTATTCACATTTATCAGGCCTTCCTCCCCACACCCATGCCCCATCCAATCAAGTGTTCTATTGGTCTTTTCCCAGAGGCCTCCCCCAGGGTGTTGACCATCCTGTTCCAACAGGGACTGCCTTTCATGAAGAGCATTCTAAAATACCTCTTTGGCTTTGTTCAAATAATATAATGGGTAATGGGAGACATATGCATCAGACTACAAGCAGTATCACTGAGGTGTTTTTTTTTTTTCATATTTCATATTCTCAAAGTAGTGGAAACTTAATTGTACTTACTTAAGGGTCTCCTTCCCTGGAGCGATGTCGCAGTGGTAAAGAATAGTAAAGTCACAGGCCAGTTATGGGCTCTCATGAGGTCCACAGTGAGCTCCCTCCCCTGTCAGACCCACCACCAGGAGTAAGGAGAGGAGAGAAGGTGGGTCTCTGGGCAGCCAGGTGAGGGGGAAGGAAGAGACCTGAGCTTTCTGGCATGCAGGGGAGATTGAGAACAGCAGGGGATGACTGAAGTAAAGGAATAGGTTTCTCTACCTGGATGAGCAGTGCTAGGCTGGGGAGGTCTTAGAAGCCTGCTCATAGAGAAGCAGATAAGAGGCTGAGTGATAAGAGGTGATGGGAGGTGAAAATCAGCACAGAAAAAACTCTCAGGGTAGTTATAGATAGAGGTCTATCTATCTTTAGATAGACTTTGGGAAACGTCAAACCTCTTACCAAACCCACCCTGTCTGTAAAGGTCCTTCTGGTGGGGAGCCCAAAGTGAAATAGTCACAGGGAGTAAGATCCATCTTCAGATGGCTAGGGTGGGGCCTATCTGTGGCCATACCTACCACCCACTGCACTGTAGTCTGTGGATGTTTCCTTCCCCTACTGCTTTCCAGCCAGGCTCCGGACAACCCCTCCCCTTCCCCACCCACCCAGGCTTCTGCTGAGGCCAGGCTCTGTGCTGGTTGTAGATAGGAGATCCCGGGTACCCTTGACAAGGGATGCTTACAGTCTCAAGGGCTGCAGAACAGACCCTGACAATCCAGTCTCTGGTAAGTAGTACAGAACTGGGTAACGGTGCAATGTGACTGTGGGGAAGGTGCCCTCCCCCCACCCCCCCCAAAGAAGAAAAGGAATAGGGAAGCTGTGGCCTAAACAGTGAGGAAATAGATATTTGGAGGAGTGTTGAAGAATGTTCCAGGTGGAAGGCTCAATCTGTGCAAAGGGCTGGTGGCCAGAGTCCATCTTGCCATTCCAGCTTTGCTGCACTGGGAAGTGTACATAGGCCAGTGGAGCAGGGAACAGGTGGCGGTCCCCACGGTGCTGCCCAAGGGCGCGGCCCCACGGTCCACCCACCCCACCCGCAGGGAGGCCAGTCTGGCAGATGGGCGGCCCTCGGTGGGGGTGGCGGTCGTCTGGCGGACACAAGCTCACCCGCCACCCGCCGCGGGACAAAGCAGGCCTAGACAAAGGCGCGGCCAACACCTGTCGCTCTTGGCGCGGCCCCGCTTTTCTCCACCGAAGCGGCTGCAGCTGCCAACTGTCATGGGCATCAAGTTACGGGGACCAGAAGGGGGCCTACGCTGGTCTGTTGAGGGGAGGGCTGGGAGGGAAAGGGAGTTGAGGGGGAACGGGGCGGGGGGCGGGGGACGGGGGACGAAGGAGACTGGCCTCGGTGAATGAACAGGAGTGGGGACCACGGAAGGACGGTCGGCCAGGGAGCTGGGAGAACAGGGAAGAGTGGGCGGGGAGGAGGACCAGAGAAGGGTGGGGAGGAGTTCAGGGATGTACAGCGGCGGCCGGGGGTGGGGGGGCATGTTTGTGGCCGGGAAGGAAAGGGAGGTCAAAGGGGGGCAAGAGAGCGAAGGGGATTAGGGGGACATAGGGAGCTGGGTGGACAGCGATGATGATTAGAAGAGAATGGGTGGCTGCTGGGGGTGGGGGGTGTGGTACTAGGGAAAAGGGGGCGGGCGGGGGAAGGGTGACCTGAGAAGGAGCGCCGGGAGGAGGGGCGGCGCCGGCGGGCCGGCGGGCCCAGCCCCGGTAGGATCCCCGCGAGGGAGGAGGGCGGTGTCGAGGATCGAGTCCGGTGTCTGGACCCACAAATGCGCAAGAAACTCAAGGGAGCTATGTGGCCTCTCCCATCCCCGCTACCCATGGGCCCCCAACTCGCCGGGACTCCGTAGCTATCCCGGGCCGGACCCATAGACCTTTCCAGGTCCACAGACCGCGGCCTTGTCTGTGGCTCTGTCCTACAGAATCCAGCACCCCGACACTCGCGCAGGAACGCGCCTCCCGGGAGGCACCTTGCAGGAACTAAGACAAGTGTGACTGCATGAATGCTGCTCCCACGCACAGCAGACCTGTACGCCTCGCTCAGGTAGGGAGGGCGGCAGAAGCAGCCCTGACCGCCGCCCTGCGGGTCACCGCCCCCTCGGGTGCCCCAAGCCTCTGGGGTTGCGGGGAGGCCGGGCTGGGGGCCGCGGCCGCCGACCACGCCCCACCAGCTGCCCGCCGGCCTCGGAGCCGGACAATGCGCGCCGCTCCTATTGGCCGCGGTACGCCTCCAACCCGGCGGCTCTGGCCCGCGCGGCCAATCCGTGCATTGAAATGCAAATGAGATGCTATAAAAGGGGCGGGGCCGCGGTTGGCGGAAGACGCGGAGAAGCAAGGGCTGCGGCGGCCTCAGCTGAGCGCTGCGAGGGGCGTGGGCGCTCGCCGCGCTCGCCGCGCTCTGGGCGGTGCGGGCCATGGCTAAGGCCCTGGCCCCCGGCCGGGACCGTCCGAGCCGGGAGAATGAGGACGGCTGGGAGACCAGGGGGGACCGCAAGGTGCGGGCCGGAGCCTCAGGGGAGCAGGGGGGCGGGCGGGCGGGAGGCCCGGGACCGGGGCTCAGCCGCCCGCTTCCCGCAGGCCCGGAAGCCCTTGGTGGAGAAGAAGCGGCGCGCGCGGATCAACGAGAGCCTCCAGGAGCTGCGACTGCTGCTGGCGGGCGCCGAGGTGAGGCGGGCAGGCGGGCGCCCGGGGACCGCTGGGCCGGAGAGCGGGGTTCGCGGCGCGGCCTGGCCTCACCGACCCCCCCCCCCCCCACGCTCCCCGGCTCTCCCGCTGGCGCAGGTGCAGGCCAAGCTGGAGAACGCCGAGGTGCTGGAGCTGACGGTGCGGCGTGTGCAGGGCACGCTGCGGGGCCGTGCGCGCGGTGAGTGGCGGTGGGGCGCGGGGCGCGGGGCGCGTTCGCCCAGCCGGCCCGGGTCGCGGACTGGGGACCTCCCCTCCCGGCGCCCCTGTACTGTCGGCGGAGAGGGCGACCTCCGGGTCCCCTGGGTGAACCCTGTCCCCGCGGGCTGGGCGGGCCTGGCCACCGCAGTGGTAGCTCACTGGACCGGGCGCCGCTCTCTCCCTCCCACTCCTGGGTGCAGAGCGCGAGCAGCTGCAGGCTGAAGCAAGCGAGCGCTTCGCGGCTGGCTACATCCAGTGCATGCACGAGGTGCACACGTTCGTGTCCACGTGCCAGGCCATCGATGCCACTGTCGCCGCAGAACTCCTGAACCACCTGCTTGAATCCATGCCTCTGCGCGAGGGCAGCAGCTTCCGGGATCTGCTGGGGGACGCCCTGGCAGGGCCTCCGGGAGCCCCTGGGCGCAGTGGCTGGCCCACGGGAGGAGGGGTCCTGGGATCCCCTATGCCCAGTTCCCCAGGCCCCGGGGACGACCTGTGCTCCGACCTGGAGGAGGCCCCCGAGGCTGAACTGACCAGAGCTCCTGCTGAAGGGCCAGAGTTGGTGCCAGCAACCCTGGGCAGCTTCACCGCTGCCCGCACAACCCAGAGCGTCTGGAGGCCTTGGTGACTAACACCACCCCGGCTTTTGCAAGGGTGGGTGTGGCCTTCCCTTGCTCTGTTCCCTCCTCCCTGCGGTCCACAGGTGGTGGGGCTGGGCCCCCCCGCTGGCTCCCAGGTCTGCGGGCTCTCTTCCTTCAGTGGCTGGGATGCAGGGCAGTCTGGGTGACCAGCCCTAGCCCTGTTTCTTAAGAAAGTATTTCTTATGGATCCCACAGCCCCCCAGGAGTGGGTGGAGGGCGGGAGCTGCAGGCAGGAGGAGGAATCTCACCCAACTACTAGGGTTCTCCAGGGTTTAACTGTCCCAGCCTTCTCAGGTACTGTGTGGATCTGGGGGCAAAGGTGAACGGAATGGTGCTGAAGCTTTTCTTGGTGCTGGGCACTGGTGACGGGACAGAGGGACACCTCAGACCCTGACAGCCCTGGCCTGAGCGGAAGCTTGAACTTGCCACTTGAGTCAGGACACAGGGGAGGCAGAGGCTTTCTGTGGCATTTCCTCCACCTGCCAGAGAGAAGCAGAGCTCCCTGGACCACTTGAGTTTGTGTATTGGGTTACCATCAAATGTTCCAGTTTTATGAAATAAAGCATTTTGGAGAGTTAGTTACCCTTTTGGAGTAAGACTGAATAATGTGATCTCCTTGATGGGTCTAATGGGTAGATACTAAACTAGGGAGCGGTGTTTTTCTTATACTTGATGCTGGCAAATGTTTCTAAAATCTCCTACCCTTTGTCAGCACCATGACAAGAACAGTGGTGGTGGAGAGCAGACACCTGTGGCATGTCTCACGGTGGACAGCGCTCCCACCTCCCCGAGAACTGTGTGCATCCTGGACAGGGACACCATTGTCATGGGGTTTGTCTCCAGAGTAATGAAGTAGCAGGGGAACAGCCTGTCCCCCACCATTCTCCGGTTCTAGAGCTTCTAGGAATAAAATAAATGCCTACTTCCTAGCCATGTGGTTTGGAAGTTTCCTTCGAAGACCTGTTTTAGGATCCATGAGTGTGATGCAGATGGCGGTCTACTTATGTGAGGTGGTCACTCTTCCTGACAAGAGGGATCTTGCCCCAGTACCAGTGAGTTCGGGGACATGGAGACCCGCCCCATTCATGGTTTGAAATGAAATTGTCATGGTTCTACTCAGCTTGGACTAGAGGTCAAAGTGGGCCCAAGAGGTCAGAACCTTGAGAGGAGGGGGATGGGATGGGCAGCAAGAGTTGAGGGAAGTTCCCTCCTGGGGTGGGCCAGGAACCGCAGACAGCATGGGTCAGCTGACAGCAGCCACTGCCAGAGAGAGCCCAGCCTGGTCACTCCTGCTCCAGGACCCCAAAGCAGCTTGGGTTGCCAATGCCCAGACCAGGGCTATGATGTGACAACTCAGGATTGACACCTGGGTCTCCTCTCTGGTTGGGCACCTTTGCTTCAAGAACATCTTTTCCAGCAACCCTTTGACAACACCCCCCCCCTACCACCACTACCAGGAGTCTTGGCCACCAGGGGTGTTTCACCTTGGCTTCTCTGTGGTTCAGTCTCAGACCTCAGCCACTAGGCTATAACCAGATGCAACTTATTTTTAGCAACTGGGGAGAGGTTGGGATGGGCTGGGGGAGGCAGCTCCATATGGTGGGGTTCAAGAGGGATTGGAAATGTTTTTCCTGGGGTGCTTTTAGCTGCCCCAGACAGACTGATGTAGGGTGTATCCACAAGGACACAGATGGAGCATAGGTGCCCATGCAAGACATCTGTTGCCTGTGGCTTGAGCAGCACCCAAAGGCAACTGTGATGCCTTCTGATGCCATTTAGGGGAGGGGACATCCTCCAGGAACTGTTCTGAAGCATCAATACCTTCCTTTCATGCCCACACTTGTCACATTCTCCCAGAGACCCTGGAAGAGGGCTAAGGGGACCCAGGACTTGGGATGCAAGGTGCAGGAGGCTGGCCTGGGGGGAAAGATGTCACTGGGACCAGGACCCTCCTGAGGTCAGAAGCCAGAGCTCTGGTTCTGCGCCCCCCTCCGCCCACCTATGACTGAGTCAGCTCCTACTGTGAGCCTCAAGAGCAGCCTCTTTTCTCAGACACGTAAGTGCTTCCCAGAGCAGTGACCACTATCAGCCTCTATGGGCTGACAGCCCCTCTCGCCTCTTTGCAACCTAGACCATTCCTTCTGAAACTCTTTGCAAATTTCCCACTCTGTCAGACAACTATTTCCTACCACCTCCTCTCTCTGAAACCCCCAACTCTCCCTCACAGGCCTTGCTCTTGACTTTGGTAGCCTTGCTTCGTCCTTCCCTGAGATGTGCCTCCTTCCCCCTTCGGGCCCCTGGTCCACTGTATTAGTCTTCTGTGGTTACCATACGTTGCCACAAACTTGGTGGCTGGAAATAACACTAACCAATCATCTTGCATTTCCGTAGGTTAGAAGTCTGACACAGGATTTACAAGGCTAAAGGAGAGCCTAGTGCTTTCAGGACAGCTACACTCCCTCCTGGAGGCTTGAGAGTGAATCTATTTCCTTTCCTTTCCCTGTTTCCGAGGCCACCCATATCCTTTGGCAGGTGGCCCCCTTCCTCCACCTTTAAAGCCAGCAACAATGCATCTGTTGCACCCTCCTTCCATAGTCACATCTCCTTTTGACCCCTGTGCCTCCCTCTTCCTTCTACTTTTGAGGACCCTCATAATGACACTGGGCCCACTGGGATAATCCAGGATAATCTCCTTATTTCCAGGTCCTTAGTCCTCAATCAGATTTGCAAAACCTCTCTTGTCCAGAACACTCACAGGTTCTGGGAATGACGATGTGGACACCTTTGGGGGACCATTATTCTGCCAAGCATACCCATGTGGGCCTCTGCCCGGGCATCCTGCCTCCCATCGTGGTGCAGTATGGTGTGGGTTTTCCATGCAGGCATTGGACTCGGTCCCCTCTGACCTCTCAGTGACTTTGCTGCATCACTAATCTCCCCTCCCTCTGCATCATTTTTTTAAAAGATTTTATTTATTTGAGAGAGAGATTATATGAGAGATCACAAGTAGGCAGAGGCAGGCAGAGAGAGAGGAGGGGGGAATCAGGCTCCCCGCTGAGCAGAGAGTCCAATGTGGGGCTCAATCCCAGGACCCTGAGATCGTGACCTGAGCCGAAGGCAGAGGCTTAACCCACTGAGCCCCCCGAGCATCCCCCCCTGCATCATTCTACAAGAAGCTGAAACATCTCCATCTAGAGAAAGAGGACACAAAACTTCCCTAGACTTGCCATACCCCATTAGCCTCTGCTTCATTGCTCTGTTCCAAAGCAACATTCCTCATGAGCACAGTTTACACTACTTGTCTCCATTTGCACACCTCTCACCCCCCTTCACACCTCTGCAGTCAAGCCATTGTTCCCTCCCCTCCATTGACCCCGCCCTGGTAAAGGTCTCCAGGGGCTGCCATGTTTCGAAGTCCAGCTGGCCTGTCTTAAGTTTCTGGCTTACCCTTCTTCCAGTAAAGCACTCCTCATAAGTTATCACTCCCTCCTTCCTGAAACTCTCTCTTCTCTTGACGTCAAAAAACACCCAGTATCCTGGGTTGTCACAGGCCATCCCCAATCTCCTTTGCTAGATGTTCCTCTCCTAGATGTACACTTGAGACTCTATGTCCTTCCCTATCACCCCTGTCCAGACTCCACCTGGTCCATTTGGTTTGTCCCATCATGTGCCCTTGATCCAAAGCCCCTCTCTGTCTTAGGGGAGTCCTCCTGTCTGCTTACAATCTATACTCTGACATCTGCTGGGCATCACAAACCACAGACCAAGCGCCACAGACTCACCCTTCCCAGGCACTGTCACTGCCCACTCGCTGCCCATTCATGGCTCCCCACTGATTAGACCAAAAAATCTATAGAAGCTACACTCTCTGTCTGTCATCTAACCTCCAGTCAATGCAGTGCATGAGCTATACTTTTCTTTTTTTAAAAAAGATTTATGTATTTATTTGAGAGAGCACAAGTGGGAGGGGCAGAGGAAGAGGGAAAGTCCCAAGCTGACTCTCCACTAAGAGTTCCACAAAGGGATTGATCTGACCATCTGAGATCACAACATGAGATCACGACCTGAGCCTAAACCAACAGTTCGGCACCCAACGGACAGCGCCTCCCAGGCACCCCATGAGCTCTATTTCTAAATCCAGTCTCCAGTTGTCACCTTTGCACTGACAGAGTGCTGGGATCCTCATCTCATCTTGAACCTAGACTTGGGCAGCAGGGCTAAGTCGCCTCCCCACTTCCTGGTGGGGCTCCTGGCAGCGGCCTTCAAGGCTCTACCAGAGCCAGCCCGGCCGCCTCCGATAGCTCTGTAATGGGCGCGGGCCTTGGCGAGCGACCTGGTTTGGAGATCCGGCCGGTCTCGCTCAGTGCCATTCCTGGTCGGCCTGGAACCGGCGCTGGGGAAGCCGGAGGGATTTGGGAACAAGGGAGCGGAGTTTCAGGGGTTTTCGGCTGGACTCCCGTGGCTTCCAGCTCGCGGAGCTGCTAGAAGGCTGCTTGGGGGCAGGCTGGTGACAGTCCGAAGGCTTTCTGCGTTCCGGGGGGTGGGGGTGGAGGGGTAGGGGTGGAGGAGTAGGGGTGTGCCCCCCCGGCACTAGCCACGCCCTGGCCCCGCCCCGTCCGAGGCGAACCGCGGAGCCTCCTGGGAGATGTAGTTCTTCTCCTTCCACTTCCCTTCTGCGAGGCCGCTTCAGGGGGAGCCGGGACCGCGACTCCCAGAAGCCTCCCGGCCCGGAGGCCACGCCCCCTGCCGCGAGAGCCCAGAGCCGGATCCTCAGCCGGACGGCGTCCGGCTGCCGCAGTGAGGCGCTTGCTGTAGGTAAGGGACTTTGCGGCAGGCCGAGGCTGGGCTGCGGTCTCTCCAGCAGCCCTGCGACCGGGAGAGGAAGAGAGGAAGATGCCTCGAGGCTCGAGCCGCGCATCCGCGAGAGGGCGCGCAGGCAAGGGCGCCCTGGCTGGTCTCCGCGCAGACAGCCTCCCGGGGTCTCGGGAGGGCAGGAGTATTGACCGCGCAGCCAAAGCCACCAGCGGCAGGTGCCGAGGATGGCGGGGGTCGTCTCAGGCTGCGGAACCGAGGCGGGCTTGTTGAGGTGGAGCACGAGCCTTGCGGACGGGGCCCGAGCCCAAGCCCCAAGCTCTGCGCGGTGTTCATTCTCCACCTGCGCCGAGCACCTCTGCCCCTCCCCTGCGGCCGAGATAGACTGACCGTCATGGAATTTTCATTCCCTGAAGATGGCCCAGAGCCCGCAGAGAGCCACAGGCCATCGCAAACTGCCCAGAGGTCGACAGAGGCATCGCTTTGATAGCAGCCAGGGAAGCCCCTAGTTTATCAGATTATTCTTGTCGGTCCTTGGGTTTAGGTGGATAGAAGGAGAAGGGATCAGGTTTTAAACTGGGGACCCAGGGGCCTACCAGCTTCTCGTGGGAGCGCCCAGGCATCTTACTCTGGCTAGAACTGTTCTGCTTTGTGGTTACCTCGACCATCAGAGGATGACATTTGGGGTCCTCTCCTCTTACCCCTCCAGATCCTGCCCTCCCTTAAGCTCGAAAAATCTAGTCTGTGCCCGACATCTCAGTCAACAACCATACTGTGGACCTTGTCACCCCTTACAGTTAGGCTAGCTCCCAGCCTGTGCTTGCCTTCTGTGTTATCCACTCTCCCGAGAAATTTGTCAGACCTCATTGAGATCTCTTAGTCTTCTCCCCATATTTCTTTCACAGTCATGCTTCTTGAAAATTACTTCTGTTCTCATTTTCTGCATTTGTTCACCTGTTCACTCATCATAAAATTTCACTCTGGCCCACATTTCTGTTCACTCTACTGAAAACTTCTGGAAGTCTCCGATGGAGTCCATATTGCCAAGCAGACTCTCCAGATTTCTTCTTACATAAATATTGCAGTATTTGGCACCATTGGTAACCTCATGCTTCTTAACAGCCTGTTCTCGGTCTAGCCATCCTGCTTCCTTTTCAACAGTTCCTTCTCAGAACCTCAACAGGGCTCTTCTCAGACTTTGCTTTATTGCTCTCCCGTGTTTCCTTCCTTAGTCCTCTTGCCTCTAGACAACAGTCTGTATGATATCCATGGCTTTCCCTCCTGTGTCACTGACTCCAAACTGACTTCCAGCCCAGCTGGTCTCTCTGGAGCTCTTGGGGCATTTATCCAGCTGCCCGGGGTTATTGGCTTGTACGTCTCCCCCAGGTTCTTCAAACTGAGCAAATTCCATGTGAACCCAGCTCTTCTGCAGGACCCATACCTCCTTTTGTGTTCTGGATCCCTGAGAGCAACATGGCCATCCTCAGCCACCCAGGACAGACGCCTGACAGTCAAGGAGACACCTCCTTGTCCTTAAGCTGCACCTTGTGAGCAACGTCCAGTAACTGTCAGTGCTGCCTCTTTAGTCACTGTAACGAATGAATGAGTTGGCATCTCCTTTCTTGTCCCTCTCCCTCGGTCCCTGCTGCCACGTTCTTAAGGTCAGGTTCTCAATCCCCAGCTGGAAGATGGCAGTGATCCCTAGGAAAACTACACCTACTGTTACCTCCTGAACTGCAGTCCTTCAGAAGCCCAACACTGTACAGATGAGCAGAGCTCAGGAGCCCCACGATGGCCCTGGCTCCACTCAGACCTTCAGAGTTCCACCTCTGAGCACCTCTCCCCTGTTACCGTTCATGTCTCCATCTGCTTGCCAGGTGTGTGGCTGCTGCAAGTACGTACGTACATACGCACGCGCACACACACACACACACACACACACACACACACACACACACACACACCCCTGCTCTCCGCAGTTGCCTTCAAGGCTTCAGGGTTGGGAAGGATTTCCTGGTCACTCATTTTTAGGCAGTTTTCAAGTTTCTCTCTTTCGTTTTCCTGATGGCATAGTTCAGACAATGTTTGTTTATTCTCTCACGGTATTTCCTGGATGCCTACTCTTTGTCAGGCATGATTCCAGTTGCTGGAGATAAAGTGTCTTCTCAAGGTCACACTGTTAGCAGGGAACCAGACAAAACAGAGATGATGTGGCCGGCAGCGTTTCTGTGCCAAGAAGAAAATAGAGTAGGGCAAGAGGACAGGGGGGAATGGTGTGGAAGCAGGGTGCAGGCATGGTAGGTTGGTTAGAGACAGCGTGTCTGGTAGGCTTTATTCGAGCAGAGAAATGATGATGTGGAGGAAGAAGCAAGCAGCTCACCCGGGAAGGGATGTACCCCGGGGAATAAATAGCAAATGGGGTGGGTTCTGGGGCCTGGGAAGCTGGGTCCACATAGTCTCCTCACAATCATTGTGTGTCTGCATCTCGTTCCTTGAGGACAGCAGTGTCATCCATTCATTGACACCAGGTGCCAGGGCCCTCAGGGTACGTGGTCTTATCCATTCCTCAGATGTCACAGTGACCCCTGAGGGAGGACCTGAAGCTCAGATAGGTTCAGTAACTTTTCTTAAACTAGATTTTTTTAAAAGATTTTATTTATTTAGGGACGCCTGGGTGGCTCAGTTGGTTAAGCAGCTGCCTTCGGCTCAGGTCATGATCCCCGCGTCCTGGGATCGAGTCCCACATCGGGCTCCTTGCTCAGCAGGGAGCCTGCTTCTCCCTCGGCCTCTGCCTGCCAATCTGTCTGCCTGTGCTCGCTCTCTCCCCTTCTCTCTCTCTGATAAATAAATAAAAAAAAATCTTTAAAAAAAAAAAAGATTTTATTTATTTATTTAACAAATAGAGATCACAAGCAGGCAGAGAGAGAGAGAGAGGAGAGGACGCAGGCTCCCTGCTGAGCAGAGAGCTGGATGTGGGGCTTGATCCCAGAACCCTGGGATCATGACCTGAGCCGAAGGCAGAGGCTTTAACTCACTGAGCCACCCAGGTGCCCCTCTTAAACTAGATTTTAATTTAAAAAGCCAGACACACTTCCAGGAAAAGTCAAGCATTATGGAAGGCTGGCCATGGAAAACCTGGGTCTTGCTCTGTCTTCTCACCCCATCCCTTCATCCCCCTCTCCAGGAATCTCCACAGTTAACCACTTCCTGGGTGGCCTTTTTGATGCTTTCCATGCATCTCAAGCGTAGATATCTAGGATAATTTATTTTTCTGCAAATGGGACCATTCTGTATGTACTTTTTGAACCCAATGGGACCATTGATTCAGCAGTGTGGCCCGTGCATCTGTGATGTGCCATGCTCTTTCCTCAGCACCAGGACACCGTGGTGAGGAGGACAAGCCCCTCCCTCGTGGGGCCCACCTGACCCATCACGTTGCTGTCCACAGAGGCTCCCCATGCACGATGGCCTCACCCAGGGTGTAGAGAGGGTTTCCACGCTTTTCCAAGACCAATACTCAGTGAACAGCCTGTGTAGTTTGCAGCATGTGCCATACATTTCTAGAATTAAGATGGCATGTCATTGAAAACGTGTACGTGTCCGATCGCTGCCCTGAAAGCCTGTTTTGCCTTACACTCCCACCTTCAGTGGAGGAGGAAGCTGTTTCCTGCACTCTCATTAGTAGTAGACGTCCCTATTTCACCAGTTTACAACTGTGAAGAAAAGTTTTTTTAAGGGAAGGACATTGAATTTTGTGGGTGCAAAACATGCACGGGTCTTGGTTAAAATTCCCTCTTTGTCTCTACTTTGTTTTCTTCTTCTTGCTTTGCTCCCCTCGTCTCTGCCCTCCCCCATTGCACCTGTCCTCTGCTGGGCCCTGAACTGACCTCCCTGGCACAGGCTGGGTGGGGGGGGCAGGGAGCATGCACAACTCTAGAGAGGCTGAGAACACATCCTGGGGGACAGCCTGTGCCCTTGTAACCAGGAATAGTTCCAGCAGGAAGTCCCACTGCCCAGAGCAGCAGGGCCTCTGTGTTAAGGACAATGTAATTTCAGGGGATACAGATATTTCCTGATTATTAATGTATAAGAAACAAAGGCCATGAGAGAAGAACAATAAATAGGGTTGGAGTGTGGAGGAAAATGTGACATGACCTTCCACCGGCAGGATCCTGAAGGAAGGCTTCCTAGAGGAGGTGGCATGTGAGCCCTGTAGGACAGGCAAGTTCTTGACAGGGGGAGGTAGGAGGTTAAGCAGAGGAGGACAAATTACCTTTAGACCCCAGAGGTCACCATGGTCCTGAATTTGATTTGAGAATTTCCTGTGACTATCTCTGGTCCCTGAAATGACACCAGAGAGTTGAGAAGGGAGAAGGGGGAGGAGGACAGGAACCAGGAAGTTGAAGCACACGGGCCTCCCCTGGGAGGGTATCCTGGAGAGGGAGTGCTCCCGCTGGAGAGGGAGCGCACCTGCTGGGGCTTCATTCTGCTTCTCCCCTCTTCTCTACGCTGGCCTCATGCCCATGTGAGCTCCCTCTCCAGCAGATTCCCAGGGAGAAGCTTCCTGGCAGTCAGTGGGGACTGGGATGGTTGGCGGCCCTGCAGTCCAGCCATGCTGCTCACCCTCCCTGAGCTCTAGGAGCCAAAGCCCAAGCAGGGAGGGTAGGCCGAGCCAGGAGTAGCAGGAGCCGGACAGGGACTCTGTACCCTGTAGAAGGAAAACCACAGAAGTGGACGAGCAGAGAGTTACCTGTTGCCATGTAACAAGTCACCCCACAGGTCAGCAGCCTAAAACCAGCACATGCTACGCCCTGGCATCCAGGCGTCAGGAACTAGGTGCGGCTTCATCTGGGGCTTCCACCTTTGGCGTATGTCTGAGGCCACCATTGGGGTGTCAGCCAGGTCCTTGTCAGAGGCTCCACACAGACCAGATCCACACACAGGCTTCCTCCATGGTGGGTGGCAGGGTTCAGCTCCTCCTGGGCTGTCCAACTGAGGACCTCGTCCTGTCCTGCTTTCTGGCTGGAGGCCTCCCTCAGCTCTCCATGCCCGGCAGGCGGCAGGCCACTTCCCTCTGGGGGCAGCCAGAGAGGGTGGATGAGGAGAAGGCGACATTTTCTGTAGCCTCATTTCAGAAGTGGCATCTGTCTGTCAGGAGCAGCCTGTACCCCAGGGGAGGGGATCACACAGGACATGGGGACCCGGAGAGTGGGGTCATGGAGGGCCACAACCTACCACCCACCGCTCTGTCTCTCCTCCTCCAGCGGCCCCCGGGCCTCCAGACATCACAATACTGGGGTCACTTCCAGAGTAGAGACGATCACCCTCGGCACTATGAACCCGCCCTAGAAAACACAGACCAGGGGATCACGGTACATCGTTTTCATGGACAAGGCTCAGCCGTTCCTAAAGGCGGAACTGCTTTTGTGAGCGGCGCTGCACCAAACGGGACTCACTCTGCAGGCATGAGGTCAGGTGTGACCGCTAACAGTTCAGAGGAGTCTCACCAACATGGTGCTGAGCGAAAGAGGCAGCATTGGAAGAGCACATACTGTATGATTCCATTTAGTGACGTTCAAACCTGGGAAACGTGAATCTGGAGCACAGTGTTGACCCTGGGGGCTGGTGACAGGAAGTGGCTTCTGGGATGCATGAAATATGCTGCTTTGTGATCTGGGCCCTAGTTAGTGGAAGTATGTCCTTTGTGAAAATTCATCAAGCTGTACACTTAGGATTTGTGTACTTGCTTGTAAATACGGTTTTATTTCAATAAAAGAAATTTACTTTAAAAAATCAAAGAAATCAATCATTACAAGCTGCAGAAAAATTTATACCCCATGGAAATAAAGTAGTAAAAATATTTTTTATAAAAAAAGTGAATAATATTTTTCACTGTCTTATGTGAATAAAGTATAAAAGCTTCCTAGTAAATTTACTTCCCTGGTTAAAAATTCTCAGAAAATGTTAGGGCAAATCTCATTTGTGAAAAGTCAAATATATTCATAAATAAGATATGGATTGCTTACCTCAGCGTCTGAGATGGGGCCCAGTAAAGCCTTTTGAGGAAGTGACCTTTGAGCTGACTTTGGGGGCTGATCAGCCACTTCCAGAGTGGGAGGAAGTTGTTCTAATCAAAGGGAATGGCAAGGACCCAGGCTTGAGTTCCAACAAGCCTGCTGTGTCCTGGAGAAAGAAAGGAGCCCAGAGGCAGCGCCACAGTCAAGGGATGGAACTCATGAGGGTGGAGGAGAGAGGTGGGGAGCTGACCCCATAAGCATAGCAGGGACTCTGGATTCATACCAAGCAAATGGGAAGCAATTGAGAGACTTAAAGCAGGGGAGGCAATAGGCCAAGTTATGTTTAAAATGATCTCTTTCCCTTTGTGGAAAATCAGCTGTAGGAGGGTAAGAGTCTAACAGGGAGGAGGCAGTCTCAATTGTCTAGAAATGTCGACATGCCTCAGAAATATGGGGGTTCAGTTCCAGAACACTACAATAAATCCGATATTATGGTAAAGTGAGTCAAGTGAACTTACTGGTTTACAGTGCATTTAAGTTATGTTTACATGGCACTGTAGTCTGTCAGATGGGCAATAGTATTATGTCTAAAAAATATACATACTTAAAATGTGTTTTCCTGCTAAAAAATGCTACCCATCATCTGAGCTCTCAGTGAGTTGCAGTCCTTTCGCTGGAGGAGGGGCTCACCATGATGTCCGTGGCTGCTGATGGATCAGGGTGGTGGCTGCTGATGGCTGGGGTGTCTATGGCAAGTTGCTAAAGTAAGACAATGATTTGCCCATCGATTGACTTCCTTTCTCAATTTCTCTGTTGAACGTGATGCTGTTGATGGCATTTCACCCCCAGGAGAACTTCCTGCTGCTGCTTTAATGCCTAAATGAACATCATATCCTAAACCCTCTGGTGTCTCTTCAACGGTCTTCACAGCATCGTCACCAGGACTAGATTCTGACTCGGGAAACCACTTTCTTTGCTTGGCCCCAGGAAGCAACGCCTCCTCCCTCAGGTTCAACCACAAGATTGCCGCGATTCGGTCCCATCTGCAGGATCCACTGGGAATTCCAGTTCTCCTGCTGTTTGCAGCCCCTCTGCAGTGATGTCCTCCACAGAAGACTTGAACCCTCCATGTCATCCACCAGGGCTGGAATCGTCCAGACTCTTATTAATGTTGCTATTTTGACCTCTTCTCATGAGTCACAACTGTTCTTAATGGTTTCTAGGATGGTGGATTCTTTCCAGATGGTTTTCAGTTTACTTCACCCAGATCCATTGGAGGAATCACTTTGACAGCTGAGCCTTGTGAAATGTACTTCTTAAATAATAAGACTTGAAAGTCAAAATGACTCCTTGAATCCACGGGCTGCAGGAGGGATGTTGTGTCGGCAGGTGTGAAAACAACACTCATCTCGTCCATCTCCATCAGAGCTCTTCCGTGACCCAGGACGGGGTCAGTGAGCAGTTGTATTTTGAAAGGAGTCTTTTTTTTTTTTTTTTTTTTTTTTTTTATGAGTGGTAGGTCTCAACAGTGGGCTTAAAATACTCAGCAAACGATGTTGTACACAGATGTGCTTTCATATTTATAGAGCACAAGCAGACTAGATTTCCCTTAATTGTGAAGGGCCCCAGGATTTTCAGAATTTTGGATGAGCACCGGCTTGAACTTAAAGTCAGCAGCCGCGTGAGCCCCTCGTGAGAGAGGCAGCCTGTCCCTTGAAGCTTTGAAGCCAAGCACTGACCTCTCTCTAGCTGCCAAAGTCCTAGATAACTTCTTCTTCCACCATAAGGCTGCTCTGTCTACGGGGGAAATCTGTCGTTTAGTGTAGCTATGTTCACTCCTCATCTCACTAGGTCTGGACAACCTGCTGCTTCACCTTGCACTGGTATATTATGGAGACGACTGACTTCTTTCCTTAAACCTCCTGCATCAGCCTCTGCCAGCTTCTGGCTTCTCTCCTGCAGCTCCGCCTCCTCTCTCAGCCTTCACAGAATGGAAGAGAGTCGGGGCCTTGCTCTGGGTGGGGCTTTGGCTTGAGGAAGTGTGGATCTTCTATCCGGACCAGGAAAACTGTCTCCACATCAGTAATAAGGCTGTTTTGCTTTCTTCTCATCATGTGTTCACTGGAGTGGCCCTTTTAATTTCCCCAAGAACTCATCTTTTGCATTCACAACCATTTGGTACAAAAGGCCTAGCCAGTTTCAAAGTGCCTTCCTCATTGTCATCATTTCTAGCTATTGATCGAAAGTGAAAGACACGTGCCTCTTCCTTTCACTTGCGCACTTAGAGGCCATTGTAGGGTTATTAACTGACCTAATTTCCATACTGTTGTGTCTCAGGGACACAGGCCCCAGGAGAGGGAGAGAGATGGGACTGGCTGGTGGGTGGAGCAGTCAGGACACACATGACATTGACTGGTTATCTGTTGTCTTATATGGGCAAGGTTTGTGGGGTCCCAAGACAATTACAGTAGTAACATCAAAGATCACTGATCACAAATCACCATAACGAATATAATGAACAAGTTTGAAATATTACAAGAATTACCAAAATGCGACACAGAGACCCAAAGTGAGCAAATGCTATTGGAAAAATGGCGCCAATAGACTTGTTTGACACTGGATTGCCACAAAACTTCCATTTGTAACAATGCAGTGTCTGTGAAGCCCAGTGTCTGTAGAGCCAAGTACAGTAAAATGAGGTCTGCCTGTAATTATATCTGGGATCACAGTGGCAGAAATGGGATGTGGAAGAGTTTTGGAAGTAGAACAGGCAAGATCTACTCCTGAATTGTATGTATGGGATGAAGGAAGGTAGGAATCAAGGCTGATGCCCAAGTTTTGGCAGGAGCCATTGGGTAAATGATGATCTGACAAAGATGAGGTTGAACAGGTTTTGGGGAGAGGACAGGAGTTGTATTTGGCATATACTATAAATGGCATAATTTGAGATGCCTACTGGATATCCAAGTGGGGATATATGTAGGTACAGTTCTGAGAGGAGGTCAAGACCAGAGTTATGTACAGATGTGTCATCAGAATGCAGGTGTATTTAAAGCCAGAGAACTAAAAAAGATGATTTTGGAAGCAAATAAATTAAAGAC
Source organism: Mustela erminea (assembly GCF_009829155.1). Classification (NCBI taxonomy): domain Eukaryota; kingdom Metazoa; phylum Chordata; class Mammalia; order Carnivora; family Mustelidae; genus Mustela; species Mustela erminea. Next base: position 44,245,888 of record NC_045621.1, on the reverse strand, counting down.
AAAAGAGGGTCTAGGACCACACCCTGGGGGTGTCAGTGTTTAGATAAAGGGAAGCCAATCCAATGAAAAGGGGGCTCAGAGTGGGCCACATTTCCCTTCTAATGTGAGGTGGGTGGGACTCCAGGATCTAAGGATTACAACCCCCAGAGGGTTTCTTTCCGCCATGACAGTAGCTGGCTTTATCATTCCAGGAAATGGCTACAGATTGCGATCAGAGGGTCAAGTAGAGCATGAATCCATCCATTGCCTTTTCAGGACACTGAAATTTTTCTAACCATGAAAGGGTCTATGGCTCTCCCACTGAGTTAAACTCACCCGTTTAGCATTTAGGAACCCTTGTGAAATGACCCTAAGTTAGGTTGGGACCTTAAGTCCTACCCAACTACCCGACCCCTCTCCATCCATTACAGAGATGTGGCGGCCCCACATGCATGCCATTGTGTACTGCCCTCTACCCAAGATGAACCTAACATTCACACCTGACTTTAAAAGCCCCAGAGAGAAGCTCTCCAGTCCAGCCTCACTCACAGCCCTTTCACCATTGCTGTGCACTCCACACATGCACTTGGACGCCTGTGTACACACATCTCTTGTATTTTGAGGATTGTCCAGTCTTGGTCCTGTATGAAGTTTGAGAATTACCAGTCCTGTTCCCTCCTGACTCTTCTTCCCCCAGCCTTAGGTGGTTATTGTATCAAGTGCTCATCTTTCTCACCTGAAGACATAAGGAGACCACCCCTCCACCCCCGCAGACCTATCCAACAGGCTATAGTACTTTCCTCCAAAGGCTGTTAAGAGATTATATCTAATTAACACATGCCAAGTGCCTAACTAGCACCTGGCCCCAAACAGGCCCCCAGTGTTCTCAGTTTTCTGCTCCTTCTTCATAATAAATATAGCAAAGTGAATTACTTTTGCAGAGGGTGAAGCCTTTTCGACATTTATGCACACTTTCCCACACCAGAGTTGCAATAAAATCCTTCCCGCTGCCTGAAAAACAGTACAGTTGTCATTTTCTTCATTCTCCTCCTGTACTCCAACTGCCTGCTGCCTTGGCCCACGAACAGGATCTTATGTGCTGGGTATTTGAGGTGTCAATATTCCACTCTGGACCACAAGCTCTTCCAGTTATTATTGCTCTGTAACAAACTACCCCCAAACTTAGCAGCTTAAGAATCATTTTTGCTTGTCATTCTGGGGGTAAGGAATTCTTGAAGGGCTCAGCTGGGCAGTCCTTGCTCGAGGTCTCTCACGAGGCCAGTCAGATGTTGGCTGGGGCAGGAGTCATCTGAGGGTTCCACTGGGATGGATATCCTTGATGACTCACCCAACAAGGCTGGCAGCCAGCGCTGGCTGTGGGCTGGGAGCTTGGCCCGCATTGTGGAGGGCTGTGCCTACATGGGGCTTCTCCAGCATGGCAGCCTCAGAGCAGCTGGACCCCTTGGTTGTGACCAACTTCCCATCAAGTGTCTCCAAAGAAGCGGGCAGAAGCTGCATGGACTTTCATGACCTAGCCTTGGAGATCAGATAGTGGCACCTCTTTCCTTCTCTGACAGCCAAGTGGTTACAGTTCATGCAGCTTCAAGGGGAGAAGACTCAGAGCCTATCCCTGAATGGAAGGGGGCAGGATACATTTTAGAAGAGCATGAGGGATGGGGGATACTGTCGCAGCAAACTTTGGAAAATACCGTCGGCCATGCAGGCTGCTGGTAATGTCCTGGGACAACAGATATTTCCCTTGTCTCTAGACAGTTTACATTCTTAAAATAAGAAATTGGGATTTTTTTTTAATAGCAAAATAATTTAGTTTGGGCAGTCCTGAGCAAGCTTGCAAGAGGCACCACTCTCGGTTCCAACCTTCTTGACAATCCTGAAGTAGGAAGGCTTGTGTCACCCACTCTGAGCTTCAAAAATTGACCTATTCCTTCATTTATTCATCCAACCAATATATGTGAGCACCTATTAAGCGCCAGGTGCTGGGATTACAGTTATGTGTAATACCAAGATGTGATTCCTGACCTCCAATGGCTTACAATCTGATGGGAGATACAGCTCATGAATGAAACACTTACATAAATACCTGTAAGACTGTGATGCGGACAAATCCTCTGACGGAGAGGTGCAAAGTGGGATCATGCTTAGGGCACTCTGGAAAGGTTTTCCTGAGGAATGGAGGACTCAGCTGAAATCTGAGGAATGAAGGGGCTTGGTGATGGAGGTTGTATCAGGTAGCTAGTGCTGCCTAACAAATTACTGCAAACTAAGCAGCTTAAAGCCACACCCATCTTGTCCCCCACCATTTCCACAGGTTGGGAATCTGGGTCTTCTGCAAGGCTGCAGTCAGGTGTTGGCCAAGGCTGGGCTTTCATCTGAGGCTCAACTAGGAAGGCTTCTAAGTCAGCTTCTAAGCTCAGATGGCTGTTGGTGGCATTTGTCTCCTTGTGGGGTCTTGGGATGAAGGTCTTAGCTTCTTGCTATCACCTGGAAGTCATCCTCAGTTCCTCACTGTGATTCTCTCCACAACATGGTAGCTTGCTTCTTCAGAGCCAGCAAGGGAGGGAGGATCCCCAAGCAGGATGGGTGTCACAGACCTGTGTCAAAGAATCACATCCACATAATCACATGTGTCTTGACACTTTTGCTAGACTCTGTTGGCCAGAGTAAGTCATGGTGTTGGTCACACTCAAGGGAAGGGGACCACACAAGGGTTGAATCCTAGGAGATGGAGATCATGGGGGCCACTCAGAGGCTATCTTCCATAGAGGGGTTCTGCGATAAGAGCACAGGTCTGTGTCAACCCAAGAAGGAGAACAGACTGAAGGAGGTGGGAGCAGGAAGAGAATGGTTCCAGCTGGGACACGCTGAATTTGAGGCATTTTTGAGACATGCAAGAGGTATCATTCTCTCGTACTTATTTGAACCAAAAGGCAAAAGTGCCTCAAATTCAACATGTCCCAACTGGAACCATTCTCTGCTACTTACTGAACCATTCTCTGGTACTCATTTGAACTCATGATCTGGAGCTGGTATGAAATATAAATTAATAACCCATGTTCAGATGAACAGTAATTCAAGGCCAAGTGTGGAGGAAATTGTCCAGGGAGGAAGTACAGAATGAAGAAGACCCAGGATCTAGTCTTAAAGAATTCCATCCCTCGTAGCCAGGCAGAAGGTGTTGGGCCTGCGAAGGAAGCAGAGACAGAGCCACCAGAGAACAGGAATAAAACCAGGAGAGTGAGGTGTCTCACAAGCCAAAGGGAAAGAGGCCACCAGTGTTAGTACCGCTGGGAGTCATGGAAGATGACTGCAAAGGTCAGTTCCATCTAGCAACAGAGTAGAAAGTCAGAGGAGGTCTTAGTGGGAGCTATTCTGGAGATGTGGTGAGGTCAAGCTGGGTTGGGGTCAGCTGCCCTGTGCAGGGGTGGCAAAGGGAACAGGAGACTGTGAGTATTGTCAGAGTATTTCTGCTGTGAGGGAGGAGGAGGCAGGTCCTCTCTGAAGGGTAAGAAGAGAGCAGTGAGGTTTCACACACTGGTGAGTGACCTGTGGTACTGAAGAGAGGCATGGAGGCTTGCTGGGCCCTGCAGAGTCCCCACACCAGACCTAACGAGAAACACATCTGCAGGGGAAACAAGCTGGGTTTCTTACTCAGGGGCAGCACTGAGGGAGACCACTGCCCTGGGACACCTAGCTAGAGGGATTCCGGAAAGTCCTCAGGAGACGGGGGTTTGTGGCCGGCAGTTTTGCGGAACACTAAGGATGCAGAGCTTTGCTGGGGATTGGGTGTCAGCAATTCCTGGTGGGGATGCCTTCGTCAAACTTATCTAAAAGGCGGGAGACCCGGACAAAGTTCACTCGTACTGGGCAGGACTGAGGGAGGTCCGGTCACTCGTGGCTTGGACTGCGCTCCAACATTTTGTGTGTGTTCGGACACGATAAGCACGGCCTCCTTTTCTTCGTCAGTCGAAGGCAGATGTCCACGTTCCCTCGAACTGCGTCCATTCAGCAGGAGGACGCCAAGGCCTTGCTGTGTGCCCAGCCGGCAGAGTCACCCGCTGTTCCTCGGGGCACCTCGTGGAAGCGCCCTCTTTCCCGCCCGCCACCAGCAGGCACGGGCGTGTACGGGTCGAGGGAAGAGCCCTGCACCCTGTGTTTTCCGGGGCCGCCTCGGCTTCTCTGTGTCCACAGCGGGCCAAGACGCGGGCCTGCCGAACCGGTGTGAGGACGAAGGGACCGAAAGCCTTCCGGGACATCAGGGCCCGCTACGCTGCCACTGAGCTCCGACAGTTTCTTTCCCACCCGCCTTCTAGAAACAGGACGCGCGGCCAAGCGAGGGCAATTAGGGCCGGCCCATCCGCCTGCAGGGAACGTGGCGGCCGCTGCATCGCCTCCGCCCACCCAGGCGAAGACACCCTGCGCGCACGCGCGCCGCCCTACCCGCTAGCGCGCAGGACTCTGGGGCGGCCAGGCCACGCCGCGCGCCGATTGGTGGGGTGTCGGGCCCGCCTTCGGGTGATTGACGGCGCCCGGGCTGCCACCGCCCCGCTGCCGCCGCCGCCGTCGCCGCAGCCGTGCCGCCGCCCGCGGGCTGCGCGACTGCCACCGCCGCCGCTGCCGCCGCCCAGCCTTGGCCATGGACCTGTTCGGGGACCTGCCGGAGCCCGAGCGCTCGCCGCGCCCGGCTGTCGGTAAGCGGGTGGCCGCCCGGCCGGGAGGGGAGGACAGGCGGCGGCGGCCTGGAGGCCCGCGGCGCCTGAGGCGGGCGGCGGGGCGGAGCGGGGGCGAGCGCGGCCTGCCCCGGGCCCGGCCGGCGGGCCTCCGTCATGTCTGCCGCGCACGGGGGAGGCCGGGCTTGGGAGCGGGCCGCGGGCCGTAGGCGGCCGCGTCCTTTTGTGTGCGGCCCGCACGTGCGGCGGCGGAGGACGGCCGGCTCGGCCCAGTCCCGCTCCCGAGCCCCGGCGCCCTCGCGCGCGGTCCGGCTCCGCGCCCCGCGGCCTTCCGGTCGCCCCCCGCCGCAGTCCCCGCGGGCGGGACGGCCGCGGGGCTGCAGGCGGCTTTGTGCTTACCCCGGCGCCGCGGCCCCCGCCGGCGTCATCCTTCGTGTCTGAGGCCCGAGGGGAGGGCTCGTCCTCTGCGGTTTTAGCATTTTACTTTTCGCAGTAGTTCTCTCTCGCGTCCGCGGCCCCCAGAGGAGGAGCTCTAGCGCAGGTGCGCGGGTCCGCTGGGCGCCGGGCCTGGGCCGGTGCGTGGAGCCCACGCGCGAGCAGCCTGGGACCAGGCCTTTGTTAGCACGGTGTGCCCAGTGCGCTGCGCTCGCTGCGGGTTTCACTGTGCGGGACTTCCTGGCACTTGCCCACGCTCGACTTCCAGCGGACGCTGCCCAGCAGGTCCGCAGTTCTGAGCCCATCTCGGCGGCAGACAACCTGGAAAAGTTTAAAAGCAAGTTCAGGTTTCCAGGCTCCCCTCCGCCCACGAGATCGGAAAGCCTCAAAGGTAGGGCCCTGGATGTGTGTTATTCAGTCCCCGGGGGATCTCGACTGGCCCGCTCCGCAGGAGCCTGGAGATCGTGGGATTGGAAGCCAGTGTTGGACGGAACCAGAAGGGGAACAAGATCCGGCCTCTGCTTTCAAAGAGCTGACGTCTAAATGCAAGTGGTTATAATTAAAACTGGCAAAAGTTAAGGACTGTGGGAAACACGGAGCGCCTGGAGGAGTGTTTGCAGTCTGTCCAGGAAGAGTGGGGAAGGAGGCGGTGCTGGAATTGGGCCTCCGACGATGGGTAGACTTGTGCTGTGCAAAGATTCTAGGCCCGGGAACCGTGTGGTGGGGTTGTTAAGCCCTCTGGATTGCAGGAGCGTTGCACGGGGCCTGGATTCTGCTTGGGTGTGAACAGCCTCGCCAGGCTTTTGGGGCCATTATTCCCAGTAATGGTAGTTACTCTATCCCCGCTCACCACTCTGATGGTACAGAAACATCTGAATAATTGTCTGTGAGCCATTCACTTTCTAAATTGTTCTAGTTGTGGCTAAAATTGTTTTGCCTGTAGGTGGAAACTCTGGCTTTGTGAACACCGTCTTTTTTTTAACCGTGTTGATGGAGTATACCTTCTTTCTCTGAGTATGTTTGGGGCAGAGTTTGGATTTGCAGATGTGCATGTAAGCCTATCATTTAAAGAAGTAAGATCTCCATAACTTTTTATCAGAAATTAATTTGTCTGCTTAGGAGAAGCCACCCTTTATATGATGCAAAATCTGACAGCTCCTAACTCTTACAAGTTGGTACTTGGCAGCCTATCACTGAAAACAGTGAGTGGAGAGGGTGTCTCCAGCCCTGCCTGAGATGCCAGGGCAGCAGAGGGACTGCACAATGTTTAAAACCCCGTTCCCTGGAAAGTGGATTAGTGAACTGCTCCTGGGATGGGCACTGATGCCATCACAGGCCCTGCTTGACTGAGCTTTTTTTTTTTTTTTTTTTTTAAATAGCTTTAAAAACAAAGAAGGCGTGCTTTCTGAATTAGTAGATGATAGGAAGCTGAGCGGGATAAGTACTAAAGTGAGTGACAGAGCTGGGATCCCAGGTTATTTTGACGCGCAGTTAGTTAATACCGACAAGATGAGATTTAACAGGTTAAAAAAATCGTTTGAAGAAAAACAGAATGATTTCACAATCTTGTGAAAAAAACCCTGATTTTTGAAAAACTAGGTTAAGCCATACTTTGTTTCAGAAAGTTGATGATACTGGTTGATAAAATTAAAAATGGAACAAATGAAAGGAAAATAAGGTTTTCCTTATTTTTTGGTTTCATAAAGTGGTTGGAAAGATGAGCAAAACTGCACCATTGTGACCCTCACACATGATGTACAGGTGCTCATGTTGTGAGTACTAAAGACCTAGTCATTTTCACAGTCTCAGAGAGGAGTGGTTTTGGACATGTAATCAAACTGCCTTGAGATCCACTAACTGCCTTCTGTGACTCTTCCCGCATCTGTAAAGTAGGACTGCTGCCTCCTACTGTTAGTACATGTGTTATAGAGTACTGCATGCTTGGTGCTACGGAGTACTGCGTGCTTGTTGCTGCACAGTACTATATGCTCGGTGCTACAGAGTACTACATGCTTGTTGCTACAGAGTACTGCATGCTCAGTGCCACAGAGTACTCCATGCTCGGTGCTACAGAGTATTACATGTTCAGTGCTACGGAGTTCTACAAGCTCAGTGCCACACAGTACTGCATGCTTGGCACTACACAATACTACTACATGCTCGGTGCTTAGCGTACGTGCTGCACATGGTCAATGCTTAGTAGATGCTAGTGCTTAGATGTTAGTATATGAGCTGTTAACTTTAACAGCTATTTAAAAGGAAAAAATGGGGACACCTGGGTGGCTCAGTTGGTTAAGCGGCTACCTTCGGCTCAGGTCATGATTCCAGCATCTTGGGATCGAGTCCCACATCGGCTCCTTGCTTGGCGGGGAAGCCTGCTTCTCCCTCTGCCTCTGCCTGCCATTACGCCTTCCTGTGCTCACTCTTTAGCTCTCTCTCACAAATAAATAAATAAAATCTTTTAAAAATAAATTAAAAAAAAATAAAAGGAAAAAATGCACTCTGAACTGGATTTTGTGAGTGTCTAAAGGGAGGAACTTTCATACTGCTCAGATTACATCAAGTATATTTTGTTCTTTGATTTTTGTTTTAAATATTCCATCTAGGGGCACCTGGGTGGCTCAGTGGGTTAAGCCTCTGCCTTCGGCTCAGGTCATGATCTCAGGGTCCTGGGATCGAGCCCCGCATCAGGCTCTCTGCTCAGCAGGGAGCCTGCTTCCCCCCTCTCTCTCTGCCTGCCTCTCTACCTACTTGTGATCTCTCTCTCTCTGTCAAATAAATAAATAAAAAATCTTTAAAAAATAAATAAATAAATAAATAAATAAATAAATAAAATATTAAAAAAAAATAAACATTCCATCTAATGTTCTTGCCTCCAAGCCTCTGGATTTTTATGGTCTGAACAAAAATGTAAAAGGAATGCATTAAATGTTTTCAGATTTTGTGCTAAATGAGTAGTTTTCACGCCAGCATTTATAGATTTGATTGCTGAGGGAATCAAGTTTTTGTATGTTGAGAGTTGACCTAAACGAGTAAGTATGCCCATTTCAGACAGGAATGAAAACTCTCTGCTCTGTCACACTCCCTAAAAGTGCTACCTTGATGTCTTTAAGATCAACAGCTTATGCTTGATAAGTTAAAGGTGTCCTTTAAGGTTACTTTGATAGTAAGTTGGTTTCAGTTTTATAGGGTGGTTCTTTCACTTACTTAGTTGCTACACCACCGTACTTTAAAACTGCTTTTCAGCTCTCAGAACTAAGCAATTACTGCAGGGTAGGCCATCTTCAAAATACTTCTTTCCAAAAAAACCCTGGAGATCTAAATAGAAAATAAAGTTTAAGATACTAGAAAAAAACACTAATTGTAAAATTTCAGGAGTAAGCAAGAAAAAACTCATAAGAAATTAAAATGGATTTTAACTATGTAAAAATTAAAGTTTCTGCAGGACAAAATACCACAAAGCAAAAGACAAACAAAATAATTTCATAGGGGCATCTGAGTGGCTCAGTAGGTTAAGTATCTGCCTACAGCTCAGGTCGAGATCCCAGTGTCCAGGGATAGAGCCCCACATTGGGCTCCCTGCTCAGTAGGAGTCTGTTTATCCTTCTTTTTCTCTCAAATAAGTAAGTAAGTTTTTAAATTATCTGTAATTTTTTAATAGCTCTGAGGGATGTGAACCCTCTTCTTCTTCTTTTTTGAGAAAGAATGAGCAGGGGGGAGAAGCTGAGGGAGAAGCAGACACCCTGCTGAGCAGGAATCCCCAACGGGCTCAATCCCAGGACCCTGAGATCATGACCTGAGACCAGTGCAGCTGCTTAGCTGACTGAGCCACCCAGGTACCCTTAAGTAGGTAAAGTCTTAAAAAAAAAATGATTTCGTACACATACAAATGATCCCTAATAAATGAAAGGCTCAAACACATCAGTAAGAAAAAGACAGGTAGCCCATTTGAAATTGTCAAAAGCTATATGTATCCTGGAAGTTTATGGAAGAAGAAATGCAAATGACCAGTCAGTTAAAACCAGTGCTTAGCTTCCTAAGTCACTGAGGAAAGGAGTAGCAAATCAGTGATGCACCATGTTTTTACCCAGCAGATTAAAAATGGGCATCATTGTGGTGAGGATGGAGAGAAGTAGACATTCTCATAAAGTGTGTTGGGGGTAGACATTCCCACCACTTTTTGGAAATAGTTTTGGACATCTATTAGATTTAAACCATTTATATGCTTTGACCTAGCAGTCTAGCAGATTAAGTAGGGATATATACGTAAAGTTGTTTACTGTGGCATTATTGTCATGTGAGAAACTGGAATCAGCCTGCGCGCTCATCAGTAAGGGGACTGGACTAGTGTCTGGCAGTGCCTCCCACGCAGATCAGAACATAGCTGTTGGGAGGAGTAATTAGACCCAGACGTGCTGGCCTGGAATGTTCCCAGAGGGCTCACATGAATAAGGGTATAAGGAGAGTGTTATGTATAGTGTGCTTCTGCGTCTTAAAGAGTAAAATGCATGTACACAAGTGCATCAGTTTAGGAGAAGGTGGAACATACCCACTCAACTGTGGTGGGGAAGGGGAGCTTTTTCTAAAGCCTCTGTGGTATTTGGAGGCGGTACATTGCTTTTGTAGTTGGAAAATTCAGGTATAAAGAACATTTTGGCAAAATATGTGATTTGTACATAGCAGCCTTTAGCCAAAGTGAATATAATCAACCCAAGAGTATTTTTCTCAGCACAGTATATAACTTTCAGTAGACTTAGCTTCAGAATATGGAGAACTCCGAACAGAACAGAACAAACCGAGATGACCTTAACTGTAATGAAAAATGGTCTTCAGTCTTGTTTTATTCTTTATTCGGGTCTTATATTTAGAATTCAGGGGGCCTTCCTCCAAAGTTTTGGGTCCTAGTTACACTTCGTCTAATTATTGCTGACCCAAATACTTTGGATTACTGTTTATCCAAAATAGAATGTTAGGTTCTGGCCATTCAGACATTTCCATTATAGGGTCTATCACCTACAGATACATATTTTTTAAGATTTTATTTTTAGGGGCGCCTGAGTGGCTCAGTGGGTTATAGTCTCTGTTTTTGGCTCAGGTCATCATATCAGGGTTCTGGGATTGAGCCCCGCATTGGGCTCTCTGCTCAGCAGGGAGCCTGCTTTCCCCCCACCCCACCTGCCTCTCTGCCTACTTTAGATCTCTGTCAAATAAATAAAATCTTAAAAAAAAAAAAGAGAGATTTTTAAGTAATCTGTACACACAACATGGGGCTAGAACTCAAAATCCCGAGATCAAGAGTTGCATCCTGTACTGACTGAACCAGCCAGGTGCCAGATTTTTATTTATTTATTTATTTTTTAAGAATCCAAATACAGGCTATTCTAAGAGATCCTTTCAGTGATGCAAAAAGTATTCCAGAGATCAAGAACCTTGGGATTATCGACGTAGGATTGTCAGGGTTCAATAAATGGTATGTGGAGGCTGTCTGGCACCTTGTAGGGGCATGGATGGAAACCAGGAAGCCTGGATTTGACTGCCCATTCCTCACTGGCTGTCCCTCAGTTTCACCGGATTGCCTCAGTCTCCTTATCAGTACGGAACTACAGTAACAGTACTCACCTCATGAAACCGTTGGAAGGAATGAGTGCTTTGGAAACAGGTAGAGACGACCGGAATCATGCCCGGCAGGCTGTAAATGTTCATTATTCCTAAGAGCCGTTCTCAGTTGTGACCAATGAAAATGAGACGATCCCGTTGTGTTTAATTGAAATAGCACTTACCGTATTCCAGAGTGTGAAAGAAGAAATGGGGAGGTTCATTCATTTGGCATGAAGAGGTGGGCCCCTATATGGGGACAGTGCTCAGATCGGGGCACTATTCTGAGTGTAGCCAAAGGACAGAGGCCAGGCTGGAAGCCCTATGATGACGAATGCGTGCAGCAACTGAAAATGTCTTCCCTGGGAAGGACGACTTCCTCACTGGACACTGGCAGTGGAGAGACTTGATTGAGGTGGGTGGTTTAATTTGGAAATTAAATCTGACCTGACCCAAGGGTTGGTGGCTGTTCAGGTTGGCCTCCTCCCTGTAATGTTCTCTCTCTCCAAGATGCCCGACTCTCCGGCCCCACTGAAATAGTGTCCTTGCTCTTCATCATCCCATACGGTTCTGAAAATGGGCATTTGATGGTTAGACCCAGCTTGGCTTGGATTCCTCTTGGAAGTGCCCTGCTAGAATATTAGGGCTTCTCGTAGGAGGATAACAGAGTGAGTGAATGGTTGTTCTAAATGCCATTTAATGTCCTTGTGATGCTCCTGTTTGAATACCTCCTGTAGAGTGTTTATGTCACTTGTGAGAAAAATGAAAGTATTGGCAGTTACTTAGTCTGTTTGGAATCCTGAGTGATAACAGTGTAAGTTAATGGAGTAGACATTTCCCATTTGATTAGGGTATAAAGCAGAAGAGTTGCTTTTTGTTAAATCAGGAATTTGTAAGGTATTTAAGATACTTTTGACCCAATAACTCCTGAAGAAATTTCTTTCCTTGGAGTTTCTAAATTTTAAATTAAATTTTTGCTTTTACTTTGTTTTTATTATTTATTTTCTTAAGTAGGCTGCCCGCCCAGTGTGAAGCCCAGCGTAGGGCTTGAACTCAGGACCCTGAGATCAAAACCTGAGCTAAGATCGGGGTTCGAATCCTTAACTGACTGAGCTTCACAGGTGCCCCTAAATTTTTGTTTTTAAAAGAGCAGACTTGGGGGCACCTGGGTGGCTCAGTCGGTTAAATGTCTGACTCTTGATTTCACCTCTCAGGTCATGGTCTCAGGGTCGTGAGATTGGCCTGTGTGGGGCTCCACGCTCAGCACTGTCTGCTTGTCCTTCTCCCTCTGTTCCTCCCACTGCTCTGTGCTTGTGCGCTTTCTCTTGCTCTCACATGAGTAAGTAAACAAATAAAATCTGTTTTTAAAAAAGTAGAATTGCTATCCAGCTCATTTCTACTTAGAGGCAGAGGGTTGATGTAGCCGGGGCTTTTGGAGCATACAGTTGAGCTGGTTTTTAAATGAGGATGTTTCTGTACTTGAACTCAGAGGAAGGTGAGGTGGGACAAACTTCATAGGATCGGAGTGTGCATGCCTAAATCTTCAGCCCTTTGTTTCTCCCATTTTCTATGTATCAGTTCCTGTATTTAATAGCTTAAACAGAAATTTTTGGGAAAGCTGGAGAATAAGGAGTGGTTAAATTTTATGTGGAAAGGGATAATTGAGTAAAAAACATTTAAGACCGGTCCTCTTAGTGTATAAATCTTCAGGTTTTTAGATTTAAACAATTTCCCTGGCTTTCTTCTGAGTTTAGGTTGGAGTGTCCGAAATTCCTCATTTTCTCTATACGTAGTAATTAAGTGGGCACTGTGTGGGGATGCCAAGTCCACACAGATTTGCTTCCATCAGCCTTTTACCTCTGAGCTCGTTGTTTAAGATTCTAGTGGGTGGGTGCTTCAGAATGCTGTTGAAATCGGACTTTCTAAGACCACAGATCTTTGGTCAGATAGCAATCCCTCTGTCTTTGACCTTTTTCTTTTTTTTTTTTTTTAAAACATTTTATTTATTTATTTGACAGGCAGAGATCACAAGTAGGCAGAGAGGCAGGCGGGGGTGGGGGGGGGAAGCAGGCGCCCCGCTGAGCAGAGACCTGACGTGGGGCTCAATCCCAGGACCCCGGGATCATGACCCGGGCCGAAGATAGAGGCTTTAACCCACTGAGCCCTCCAGGCATGCCTGTCTTGACCTTTTTTCTGGAAGGACCATGTAATTGTTTTCTTGTTCTAGAACCAGTGTTTTTCTTCCCAGGATTCATTTTCTTAAAAAGGTTTTTCAGTGTTTGGTGCTTACGGGAATGAAATTATTGAGAAAAATACTTGTTTTCCTCAGGATACCCAGTGGCCCTTCAGATGCCTGTTGGGTCATCTTTCATTGCCTTTATGTTGACTGTAACTGTTGGAAGCAAATGTCTTTGTTAAGTAGCTGCTGAGAAAATACTCTGTAGAATTTGGTCCAGTGAGGAGGAGAAGGTTTGAGTTTTAATAGCAGACCTCTCAGAAGGCCTCCCCCTCTGAACCCACCGTCCTGGCCGATGACTGGATGCTGTCTAAGCAGGCGCTCTGTGTTGTAGGCAAAGAAGCTCAGAGGGGACCTCTGCTTTTTGATGACCTCCCTCCGGCCAGCAGTACTGACTCAGGTACAGTCTTCAGGCTCTCCCAGGTGTGTGTCAACGTGTCATCCTGGGGTTGTAGTTGTCTGAATCTTTGTCCCTTTCCCCCATTTTCAACACACAGATGTTTTAGGTGTTGGACTGTCTTAAGTTTTGAATCCATGGCATCAGGTAAGGCAGAAAAATCCGCTAGTTGCTGGCCCTGAGGAACTGCGTAAAAATGTTGAGCAGTTTTCTCTGGTTCATTTGAGTGTTTATTTTACTAGCTGAAATAAGGTTTAACTCTTTCCGGCAGATATTTGTTTCCTTTGAATTGAGAGGACCTTAAAATAATATAGGTTCGAGACATTACTTACCGAAGTATGATTTGCCACTGGATTGACACGAGAGGTTTTGAGTTTATTTCAATGACCTGCATAGGTGTCCTGGTGGGATGGGTTCTGAAACTTGAGCCTCACCCGGGTTCTGTGGGCTCACTGAGTGTTCTGCTGTGTTTCAGGGTCCGGGGGACCTTTGCTTTTTGATGATCTCCCACCAGCCAGCAGTGGCGATTCAGGTAAGTGGCTGGGAAGAAGTTTGATGTGTCAGTGGGAGTAATACACAAAAAAATTATTCTTATGTAAGATGTACTTATTAATAGATTTTAACAGGGTTTAGGATTATATTAAGTATGGCATAAGATTTATTAAAATAAAAAATACATAGGCAGCATCAGGTGGAAGCGAAAAGATTATATACTGCATCACTTTTTGGTGATTATTTTTTACTTGGGGTTCAACCTCTTGCAAATAACTTTAAGAATTAAGAATTTAGTCATTTACTTTGAACTTTGTTATTAACAAAAAACAATTATCTCAAGAGTTTGCCTCTGCCTCTGTCTGTTCCTGATAGACTCAGATATATTCAGCAGAAGTATCTGACATATGAAAGAGTTAAAAAACTTTCAATATCCCTGAACCTGTAAATACAGACGGTCTTCTCTTTTATGGTACTTGTATTAAAAAGACTTTGATCTTAAGAAAATGAAATCTGGGGCACCTGGGTGGCTCAGTGGTTAAGCCGCTGCCTTCGGCTCAGGTCATGATCTCGGGGTCCTGGGATCGAGTCCCGCATCGGGCTCTCTGCTCAGCGGAGGGCCTGCTTCCCTCTCTCTCTCTCTCTGCCTGCCTCTCTGTCTACTTGTGATCTCCCTCTGTCAAATAAATAAAAATAAAATCTTTAAAAAAAAAAAAAAATGAAATCTGAATGACACTGGTTTAGTGACTGGTACAGACCACATGCAGGAATTTCTTGAAATTCAAGACTTTAGTTGATTATTTTCAGTCAGTCCTTACAGTTCTCAAGAATCTCTTTATTGAGCTGAGTTCATTTTTGTCAAGCCTGTTAACACTGGTTGCACTCACCTATAAATATGTTTTCCTCTTTACGTCCCAGTTAGGGAGAGGGAAGAACAGAGCAGATTCCTGTTGCTTGTCACCACGACGAATCTGTTATTCCATGTACTCACTGAGCGCTTCTCACAGGGAATTCCCCCAGGTCGGGGCAGGGCCGCGGGCACGGGCCCTGCAGTTGGGGATGCAGGCTGTGTGGTTTCCTATGCAGTTATCTTCTGGTGTAAGAACCTTCCTTACGTCATCAAGTGGAACACTTGCTGCTTTTTAAGTAGACTTTTTTGTGTTACTAATTCATTACATAAAAATCAGGATTAATCTAGAATGTATGGATTAAATTAGTATAGTTCCTATATTTAGAAAAAGTTATTATAACCATCATACACAAGAATTCTCAGGTCTTCAGGCCTGTGGGCCCATGCTAAAATTGTACAGCAGTCTCACACAATTAAGCCCAAAACCTTCCCAATAAAGACAGTTTTCTTTCTTTCTTTCTTTCTTTCTTTCTTTCTTTCTTTCTTTCTTTTTAAGATTTTTATTTATTTATTTGACAGACAGAGATCACAAGCAGGCAGAGAGGCAGGCAGAGGCGAGGGGGAAGCAGGCTCCCTGCTGAGCAGAGATCCCAATTTGGGGCTCTATTCCAGGACCCTGAGACCATGACCTGAACTGAAGGCAGAGGCCTTAACCCACTGGGCCACCCAGGCGCCCCAGTATTTTTTTTTAAGATTCTGTTTATTTGGGAGACGGCATGCGGGAGCAGAGGGAGGAGCAGAGGGGAGAAGCAGGCAGGGCTCAATGCCAGGATGCTGAGATCAAGACCTGAGCCAAAGGCAGGCACTTAAATGACTGAGCCACCCAGGTGTCCTAAATAGTATTCTTATAATGAAAGTTAATATGTGCCAGCAGGGTTCTTAACAGATTTAATAAAAGAAAGAAATTTACTATAGCTATGTCTTAGTTCTTCATAGGGCAAAAGACAGTCAACTAGTAACAATTTAGAAGATTTTAGCACCATTAGTAACAGGCTTGATTTTTTCGGATACAGAATCTAACCTTGCATCCAATGTATTGGGTTTTTTGAGAAGACATAGTCACATTTACAAAAATCAGCTACATTTTGGCCATAAAGTAAGCCCCAATAAAGAAACTGATTTCATACACAGACCATATTCTCTGACTTCACTGTGATTCAGTCAGGAGTCAACAGCAAAACTGTAAAAATGTCTCTGTTTTGCAAGTTAAAAGAGAGGAAGATTGTTGTCCGTCCACACTGGGAAGGCTGGAGCAAGCAGTAAGTGACAGCAGGCTACCAGACAGACCTCTGGGGCAAGCGTGTTGGAAACATTCGTGAAATCTTCTCCATTAGTATGCCCCATTATGTGGGAAAGGACACACGTGTTAGGTTCTACTGTTGCAGACATCCGTCCTTTTGCAAGTAATTGACTCTTCTTGAGGGCAGGGACATTTTCTTCCCTTTTCTTCAGAGCCCAAAAATGTCTAGCACATGGTAGTTGAGTAACGGTTGCCTGCTTTCATACTGAGATGCGGAGAATATAGAGAGCCCCTTATTAAGACCATGGCTGCCGTTCATGGGATACGTGGTGAACCAGGCACCGTGATAAATGCTTTACATGCCTCGTCCCCATCGGTTTTAAAGCCACCTTCCAAGATGACAGTATTCTCCCTGGGTCACAGATGAAGAAACTGAGGCTGGAAGGTGAAGTATCTTGCCCGGAGGCACACCTCCGTGAGTGGCAGGACTGGGACTTGAAATGAGACTTTTCTCCTCCCCAAACGGGCTCACACTGCAGCGCTCTTAGCATTGGCTTTGAGCACGGTTCATCCCTCCATACCCATGAACGGCCTCTGCAGTCCTATTTTGCCTTTCATGATACTAGCAATTCCTGAAGCCGGATGTTTGCCTCCTGTTAACCCCCTTCTGGCACTTACTACTTTTTTGACTTCCTGAAGGTGTGTCACTTGGCAGATTTTGGGAACTTCCTTCTTGATAGTAAGAGCCTGAGGTCTGAGACGTGTGGGTGCCATAGCCCCAGGCCGTGGGCTCTGGGTTTACCACTGAGAACCCTCCATGACCAGTCCGCTTACAGTGGGTCTGAGCAAGACCTTGGTCGTGACCTGTGCTTCCCCCATTGGTGCCCCAGGCACACTGCCCCGCCCCTCAAGGTAGCAGCCTGGAGCCCTGCGCCTGCCTCTCTGTCCAGGCTCCTACACTGTGTCACTGTGTCATGTTGTCTCTCAGGGGGTGGGGAAGGGGGGCTTGTGGCTGGCAGCTGGGGACTTTCCTGCCCACCTACAGCTGTGTCTCTCTCTGGCTTTTCCTTGTGTCCAGGTCCTCTCGACACTGCAATGTCCCAGATGGTAAAGAGCGAAGAGAAAGGAGCAAAGAGAAAAGCCCCCGAAGGAGAGAGGAATGGCAGTGAAGAGCTTGTGGAAAAGAAAGTTTGTAAAGGTTTTCACACAGCTTGAAAACAAATGTATTAGCCTTCCTATTTTAAAACAACCCAGAGCAAACCCGAGTTCCGCTTTCCCATTTATGGTGCTTCCTTTTTGTGTCTATACTTAAGAAGCCAGTAGGGTTCCCTCTTTGCAGATGGACCTCCCAAGTTTACTTTTGCCTCTGCTGCTTTCCCCATTTGTGTGTGACCCTCCCTTTGGTCAGACATGAAACCCACATTTGTTCAAGGGTGGAAACACCAGGTGGACTTGACTTTACCTTCTCTAGTGAACAGTTGGCTTACTGACCACCACCTTCTCCCTGACCCTGTCTTTGCTCCCAGCCTGCTGATGAGTGCCCCGAGGTCGGTGATGAGTTTAGTAGGCAGCATACCAGGAGAGAGCCTGAGGCTGGAAAAAGCAGTTGGAATTCATCCTCAGCTTTGTGACTTGTCAGAGTAGAGAAGTGAGAGGTTCCATCAGAGAGAGGTAGCTGTGGGTGCTCAAGCCCGGTACCAGCACAATTCATCCCCTGCTCCAGAGATGCCGGGTGAAAGCCACAGGCATGCAGGCCTGGCAGCTGTGCGAGAGACTGTCTAGTGTGCATAAGGACAAGGCCTTGAGCGAGCTTGTGGCTGCCTTAGCCGCAAAGGCACAGTGCCTGCCAGCAACGGCTCTGCAAAAAGTGTTCACTTTAATATTTACGGGGCCCTGCAGTGTCCGCAAACGGCTTCTTCCAGCCTCGCCATCAAATATAGATAGGCTGCTGTGTCTCCGCTGGGCTCTTTCTTCCTCCTTGTCCTCAGGTAGAGGAGAAGCAGCCGTCTTAGCATTTGGGCAAGTTCTTTACCAGTCTCAGGCATGGAAATCGCTATTTTCAGATATCCCACAGGGCATTTGGGATAAACTCTGCTTACTGGCATTTCCCTAAAATTGGAATTTTCTGCCCTCATTAATTCCTGACACGACTAGATTTCTGCGTAATTCCTTGCCGCAGTTCAGGATGACCACACCTTCCCTGCTCTGGTACTAAGGTCTGACGGCCTTAGCTGGAGCCGTTGATAACTAATGTGCCATCGTCTGCCTGCTATTCACAGCAGAGCCCTTGCAAGACTGTCCTCATCCTGCATTGGTCTGGTTGCAGTTACAGGCGTGCAGCTGGGGACACAGATGGCTTGAGAATATAGCTGCTCTGTGTGCACAGCTAGGATGTCACTGAGTAAAACAGCCAGAGTTCCCTCTTACTTGCTCTGGGACTAGGGCTTCTGGTGGGAAGAGCACAGTTTTGTATTGGCTTTTGTTCTCCCTTCCTCAGCCTCCTCAGTGATCTTCGGTTTGAAAGGCTATGTGGCTGAGCGGAAGGGCGAGCGGGAGGAGATGCAGGACGCCCATGTCATCCTGAACGACATCACAGAGGAGTGTAGGCCCCCGTCGTCCCTCATGTGAGTGTCCGTGCTCCAACAGGCCTGGGGGACACAGAGGTCCCTGTCTGATGGGGGTTTGGACTGTGTTCAATTTCTGTTTACTGGAAAGAATGGCTTGTCGCCGGGACTACTTGGTTTGGGGTCAGTGGCTCTCAGCTGGGGTTGGTTTCGCACAGTACTGCCCCTCCCTGACATTTTTGGGTGTCACATGGAGGGCTGTGTGACTGGTATCTGGTGGCAGGGGGGCAGTGGGATGCGGCCGAACAGCCCACAGTGCACAGGACAGCCCTGCAGCAGAGAACTGTACAGCCCCAAGTATGACTCCTGCTGAAGTGAAAGGGAAAGGAGCCTCCATGTTGTGGGTCTTTGGGGTGTGGCCTCTTCCTCAGTATCTAAAGAGCTTCCAGCAGAGAGACTCTGACTCTCTGAGCCAGGAGGCAGAGTGGGAAGCTGCTAATCACAGCACACACGGGAACCAAGGAGAGCTAACGTAATGGGGCCCAAAAAGAGAACAAAAAACAGAAATGGCATCAGGGAGAAGAAAAGCAGGGAGAATTTTCCTGCCCCTTTGGATAAGTTCTTAGGCATGGAGGAAAGCCATCAGAAGGTGGGACATCAAGGTGTGTCCTATCGATTTAAATGAACATGCATGATACTGACATGTACAGTTGGTTACATAGTCTGTGCCCCATCAGGTTTCCGTCATCATATCATCTGTGTGTTATATTTACTGACACCAGTTGGTCCTTAACGGGCAGTGTGCCAGAGCCATGGCTGCTGGTGGCTTTTGTCTGGGCAAGGAAGTGAGGTCCCTCCCTGCAAAGCATCCGCTCATGGGCCAAGGTGACTGTATACGTACGTCCGCTCACAGTTGTCCAGCCGCCCTTGCTCACCTGGAGTGTGCTTGGAGTTAACTTCTGCAGCCAGGAAAGGGACTTGGAGAGCCCCAGGGGAGTGGACCTCATTGGGATCACCAAACATTACTGAGCAAGTATCATGCCTAAGAGAAGGGTTCAGGGTTAAGAACCCGATGAAGTTGTGTTTTCATGGCCCAGGATGCCTCCGTTCAAAAGGAACTTGGAACATGTTTAAAAAGCAGTTTTGCACGGTAAATGCCGTTTCTCATAGGTGTTTTCATTTTTCCTTCTCAAAACAGTTCAAGTCACTAATGGCATTTGTTCGATATATGCATGTTTTCTGGCAAAATTTGGAAGAGGAATAGGGATAGGATAAAAGCAGTAAGATGGGCCTCAAGAATTAGATGTTGGGTCAGTCTGAGCAGTAATTCTGGAATTACCCTCTGTTCTCTTAGTTGTTTCTCATTGTCTTGGATTAGTAACTGTTTTATCGAGTATGTTAGCATTTCAAACTAAATCTGATTTAAATAGAAAAAAGTTTATTCTTCAGTGAAAGATCGGTTAAGAGAGCTCGATATTTAAAAAACATTTATTTTTTGTTAAAAAATGTGTTAACAAATGTTTAAAAAAAATGTGAGTCTTCCAACTCCTTTTTTATTATTTTTAAGTAATTTCTGTCCCCAATGTCAGGTTCAAGCCCACAACTGTGAGATCAGAGTCATACACTCTTTGGACTGAGCCAGCCAGGCACCCTAATTTTCATGGTGTTTTAAATTAAAAGTTGAAAACTTGGGGCTCCTGGCTGGCTCATTCGGTGGAGTGTGAGACTCTGGGTCTCAGGGTCGTGAGTTTGAGCCCCATTAAATCAATAAACTAAAAAAAAAAAAGAAAATACCATCAAAATTATTTCAACATTTGTCCCCATTAGTGCTGTGTCCTTTTTAGTCACTTGGGACAGTGTGGTGTCTTACCAGGGGACATCCTCTGTCTTGTGAATGCTGACTGTTTGAGAAAGATATAGAGGCGTTGGGGCACTTGGGTGACTCAGTCATTAAACATCTGCCTTCGGCTCAGGTTGTGATCTCAGGGTCCTGGGATCGAGCCCCATGTCGGGCTTCCTGCTCAGCGGGGAGCCTGCTTTTCCCTCTGCCTCTGCCCCTTCCCCTGCACACATGCACTTTTCTCTTGTAAATAAATAAAATGTTAAAAACAAATAAAAACATTTAGCGCCTTAGTGGTGAGGAGCAGTCTTTGTGAAAATCTCGGTAACCATCAGTTCATTCTTCCAGTACCCGGGTTTCATATTTTGCTGTTTTTGATGGACACGGAGGAATTCGAGCCTCAAAATTTGCTGCACAGAATTTGCATCAGAACTTAATCCGGAAGTTTCCTAAAGGTGGGACTGAAAAGTGGATCGGTTTGGGTCCCTCTTGGTGTGTGTTTGTGTAAATGAGGAAGATGGGCGGCATTGGAGAGTTCTTAGTGGCTCTATGAAGGTGGGGCCAGAGGCGCGTGGGCTCTGAGGTGAGCAGGTGGTGGTCGCAGAGAGTGTCTGATGGCACCTTGCATGGAGAGTTTGCGTGGGGGTATATATCTTGCCTTCACGCTCAGGAGATGGTAGACCAAACTCAAATGACCCTGTCTCAGAGGTGGGGAAGCAGAGATGTTCTTGGTCACAGTACAAAAACAAAACGGCAGCAGGGGGAGAATTTCTTCTTCCTGAGAGTTTGTCATCTTGTTCGTTCTGTAATAGGAGATGTAATCAGTGTAGAGAAAACCGTGAAGAGATGCCTTTTGGACACTTTTAAGCATACTGATGAAGAGTTCCTTAAACAAGCTTCAAGCCAGTAAGTGTGACCTCGTAAAGATGTGTGAGTGGGGTGTGCTTGTGTGTGGTTTTCCTTAAACACAGTTTAGGTCTTCTGAAGTATTGGTGCTCGCTGTCTGAAAAATTCCTTGCACTGAGTAAGCTCTTGTACTGCTGACTGACCCTGAAACAGTAAAAAAGAAAGTTATCCAGCAGCTTCCATGTTGAAGTGTAAATGACACTGACCATTCAGCTCTGAAGTGCATCTCCAAGCTGCCAGCCTGTTGGAGGTGGCCATACTTGTGACGTGTGTCCCTGCAGGAAGCCTGCCTGGAAGGATGGCTCCACTGCCACGTGCGTTCTGGCCGTAGACAACATTCTGTACATCGCCAACCTTGGAGATAGCCGGGTATGTGGCTAGCCGGGTGTCCTGTGCCAGCGCCCCTCGGCCAGCGCGTGTGTGGTGGGACGGATGTGCTGACTGGGGAGAAGTCTGTCGTGCTGTGGGCCTGCTGTGGGGCTGCTGCCGGGGCCTTTGCAGACTCCACAGTGGTGGGGTGGGGAGCAGCAGCCACGCTCTAGGCACACGCCCGCACAGCGTGCATACACTCTGTCTCTGTGGTGCTGTGGGCCAGCGGCGTGCCAGTTGCTTAAATATTTCCCAGCTGTGTTTCTCTGACCTCAGACAGGAGCCCTTGCCTCTCCAAATCATTGTGATTTCAGGAAAAGTAAAAACTAGTTAGATAAGTGCTAGGTGATATGCCATTTGTCCAGAGCCTTGGCCACTTGGAAGAAAAGAAAACTCCGTTGTTTCCCACTGTGACACCCGTGTCAGCCCCAGTTGTGGAGAGTGACTTCAGGGTGGAGGGCAACACCCTGCAGCCAGGCTCCCACTGCCTGGCCTCCCTTCAGAACCTGACAGTCATTTCCTTGGCCCTTTGTGGCAAGCCTGGTACTCCATCAGTAGCCACAGGGACGGAGTGACCCTTCCCACTCTAGTGGCATCTGCTGACCTGACCCACCCCATCCCCTAGAGTGACTGGTACATAAATGCTAGGCACCGGGGGTGCAGCAGCAAACCTCACAGGCAGTCCCTGTGCGAGTTGGGTTTATATTCTGGTGATTTTCTAGTAAACGGTCCCAGTGCGTATGTTGTATTTAGGCTAAACAACAAGTAACATGTAAAATCAGCAAAAAAAAAAAAGACTTTAGAGTCAGATCCACATTGCTGTGCTGGCTGTGTTCCTGGCTCTGCTCTGTGACTATAGGCATGATACCTATTCTCTTGGCCTCATTGTCCTCCTCTGTAGGACTGGGGTTTTCCCAGAAGTCACCAAGTGAGGCAGACGTGGCCGTGGGGCACACGGAGGCACATGTGGTCACCCCCTCCCCATCTCTGCCTCCCGTGGATTGATGGACCAATTCCACATGGAGGGGCTTTGATCCTCGGCAGGTGCCTCCCTTCTGTGTCACAGGCGAGAAGACAGTCCATGGAGGGGGCATGGTGCTTGGCTGGTTGGGCTGGGACCGGACTTGAGATGCCAGGCAGGGCTTCTCTCCCTGGCTGCTGGGACGCTCCTTTGCTGCTTGAGCCTCTAACGTCCTGTTTTTCAGCAGGAAGTGGACTCTGAAACTCGGCTGTTAAGCTTTGTTTTCCCCTGGTAACTTTAAGTTTCCTGACTGTCATAATCTCTACGTTCCCAGGCAATCCTGTGTCGTTTTAATGAGGAGAGTCAAAAGCATGCAGCCTTAAGCCTCAGCAAGGAGCATAATCCCACACAGTACGAAGAACGAATGAGAATACAGAAGGCTGGAGGAAATGTCAGGTGACGGGCACTGGCGGGTGCTCCCAGGGGGAGGGCTGTACCCTGTGGAGATGGCCAGGGACTTCCAAGGGTAGAACCTTCCATGTAACATTGACTACAGGGAGATGAGGCTGTCCGAGGTCTAACTTGGGGAAGCAGAGGAATGGATATTTCATGATTTCACATTCTGTTCAACTGGGAGCAAAGGAGGGTACCGGAAACATGGCTCCCTGTGTTCACAGAAGAAGAGGCCTGCCTCAAATTCAAATTCTCCATCTGTAGTGTTTTCTCTGTGCCTAGGGACTTTCATAAATGCTATCATTTGTCACACCTGAATAAGCTACAGTTTTAGGGGAATTCTCCAGAGAGGCAGTCTGAAGGGGTGAGGACAGTGGGTGTTTGTAGCACATGCTGAGCATCTCCAGGCTTCCCGGCTGGACGGCCCCGACTGACCAGCTCTGTCCACGGCTCCATTTCACCTCTCCCCATCTCTGACCACCGCATGCTTGTCCTGGCTTAGATCTGCTGTGTCTCCGAGGTAGCTGGTGGAGGTTGGTGTCTTCCCTGAACCGCGGGAAAATTCCACTTCAAGGACACTGTGCTAGGAGTCTGGTCAGAGCGTCCCTTGGTTCATTTTACAGTTTGACCATGAGGATGTTCTCTTCTGTTGGGACAAGAGACCAGTAAGGCACCCGCGTAAGACAGTAGTTGCTTGTCTTTGGAAGGGCAATTCTTCCCTGTCGTCAGTTGTGACTGCCCTAGCCGGGTGCTGGCTGGTTCAGGGCTCTCTGGGGGCCAGTCAGAGCTCTTAGACTTTGTCCAGAAGTTTCTTAGAACCTTAAAATTCTGCTTTTGCCTGACCTCCATGGAGAGATTTTGACATTGACAGTCCTATGGCTGGCAGTTATTTTGTCTCCTGGTCTGTACAGAATCAAGAGCAGGTTCGCGTGCCTTAAAGATGTGCTTAGACAGCATGGCTTCATGTGGGCCCCTCATGGCCAGGAGGGGAGGGAGGCTCCGAGCAGCAGTGCTGGGCTCTGGTTCATCCCTCCCCAGAGGCCAGGACTGGCCGGCTGGGTCTTTTCCACCACACCCTCCCACTTGTATTTTTAATACATTCGTTTGAAAGATTTTGGAAAAAATTTTAAAATAATAGAATAGTTCATTATCAACTGCCTAGAATCAGTAACATTTTGCCCTGCATGCTTTGTGTGCATATGTGAGGCCAGCCCATGTGAAGGTTGGACACCACACCGCAGGAAAGAGGGACTGCGGTGGCTGGCTTCTCTCCTGCCTTGTCTAGATCGCTGTTCCCTAGTTTGAACCCAGCGTCATCTGGTCTGCGCTCAGCTTACCTCAGCCTCCCACTTCCTTGTGGCATGGTGGGCCTTGTGGCATGGGTGTGGCATGTCCCATTTGCCTGCATTCTTTCATGGGTCATTGAAGTGACTTGCGTTGCATTTCCCTTCTGCTGGGAGCCAGGCCTGAAGGACTCAGCGCGGTCAGCTCGTGCCGTCG
The DNA here is from genome assembly GCF_009829155.1 of Mustela erminea. Classification (NCBI taxonomy): domain Eukaryota; kingdom Metazoa; phylum Chordata; class Mammalia; order Carnivora; family Mustelidae; genus Mustela; species Mustela erminea. Next base: position 44,221,323 of record NC_045621.1, on the reverse strand, counting down.
TGTTCTGAAGTACAGATGGCTGGTTTCTGGGTCCACGATTCCCTGGGCTCCTGCTCTCCCCTGTCCCTCCAGCAGGATGGGGAGCATGAGGCCCGCTCGGATGGGACTCTGCCTGGGAAGCAGGAAGGCAAGCAGCAGCTTCTGTAGTGTGGCTCAGGGCTGCTCCTGTTCTCTCTCTGGGCTTGGCGGCATGAACAGGTCTTTGGGACCTGCCACTCAATCTTGGTAAAACAAGCCAGCTTGGTGACTCACATGGGGGGTCCACACCTGGTGCCTTATCACTTGGTCACTGAAGAAGCCCTCCATTGGATTCTCATGGTGCTTGTGCCCAGTGCTGCTTCTGCCCTGCTGCTGTACCTTTGGCCGCTTTCACTGTTCAGTTCAGGGATCGTGCTCGAGAAGAGTGCTCGGCTGCCCATAGGTGCCAGCAGGTCTGTGGTGACAGCTGTGCCCACAGGGAGGGTGACTTTGTAGCTGCAGTGATGTGCCGGCAGCTACACGGCAGCCCAGGCCAGTGGGGCGTTTCTGGCCGTGCGCACTCATCCGCCTCGCCTTCCAGAGCTCTCGTCCGTGGGAGAACCCCCACAGACCTCTGCCTACAGCGCTGGGTTTTACTGGGCGCTCCCGTGCCTCTTTGTTTGCCTTCTCCTCCGGGTGCACACGATGGTCTGGGGGCCTGTGAGCTTGCTGCTGCCGGAGGCCCCACCAGAATGGTTCCCAGGGCCCCTGAGCCGGGCTCTTTGCCCCGCTCCTAGAACTCTGATGACAGGCACCCCATTTAGAGGGCGCCCTCCAATCTCCGAATGCCTCATTTAGAAATAGAATGGGTGAAAGTGGAATACTGTGCAGAATGCTACAGTTAATCCGGTTTAAATCCTGTCTGTAGCTCATGTGAAGAAAAGCTGCGTCAGAACCTGAAACTCATCACTTTCAGGTGTTTTCCAAGTCTGATTAGGTGTAAATGAACAATAATCTTCCTATTCCAGCTGCTCTTAGTTCTGGCTGCGTGCTCAAATTACCTGAAGGAGCTTTGGGATAAAAACACAACAGGAAAATAAAGCCAGGTCCCAACCCAGTACCATCAAGTCCATCTGGGCTGTGGGCAGGTCAGGTTGGGCTGTGGGCTGTTCCGTCAGGGTGCCGCCAGGCTGAGGCGCCAGACCAGCAAAGATTGGGCACGGACCGTGTAGATACATCTGTGTGGAGGCTGAGAGACGCAGTGCTGGTTAATAATGCGGACCCCGCAGGCTCCATCTTTCCTTCTGCTTAGACGATGCGCTGGAAAGTTCCATGTACCCATGATCTGTCAGATGGAGTCTTTGTGTTTCCCTCCTCTCAGGGACGGTCGTGTCCTGGGTGTGCTGGAGGTGTCCCGCTCCATCGGGGATGGACAGTACAAGCGCTGCGGGGTCACTTCTGTGCCGGATATCAGACGCTGCCAGCTGACCCCCAATGACAGGTAACAGTAGCACAGCAAAGGCACAGGGCCTGGGCACGGGCTCTTGGGTCTCTTCTTGAACCTGGAGCAGGTGGGGACAGGCCTGGCAGGTGAGGGTGGACAGACTGTCATTTCTGCTCTCATGGGCCCCCCAGTCTGGTCCACGAGCGTACATACAAGTGAGTGATTCCGGCACCGCATGTCTGGGGTGCTCTGGGAGACGTGGGGCACATTCTGGTTGGAGGAAGAAGGGCTCTCCAGTAGAGGGAAGACCCACAGAGCCCTTACAGGAGGATGGTGGGACACATGGCCGGGCAGATGCCAGTCATGGAGAGTGATGGAGGAACCATAGCAAGGTGCTCTGGGAAAGGGTTGGGAAGGGTCCCGAGTCTGGTGTGTGCTTGCTGGAGAACCAGGGGTGGTACTGAAGTAGAGCTGGGCTAGGTGGAGAATGAGGGGGCCGTGCCCAGCTGCCTGCTGAGATGGTATCCTGCCCATCCACAGCCTGGGGAAGCCCTCGGCGAGGAGGCCTACTGGCCCTGCTCCCTGTGCCATGTGAGGGGGCCTCCCCATGGCCCTGCCTACCGGGCCTCTCCTGGTCTCTACTCCTGTCTCTGCCTGTGTGGTGGCTGCTGTGCTCTTATCAACCTTAGGGCCTTGGGACACTTCCACCAGCCCCTCTGATTGTCTGAACCGTGCCCCAGGCCCCCTGTTGTATGCACTGTGCTAGCACCCCTGCTCTGGGTTATAGTCCTGGGTTTGTGGGACAGGTCGCTCAGCGTCTGTCAGCCAACTGGAGGGGGCGGGAGCGTGCCTGCTGGGCTCCCATCAGAGGAGGAAGACCAGGACCTGGGTTAGATGAGCAAAGAATGAGGATTCTGCTTCTGCGCTGTGGGGAAGCTCACATCATTCCTCCGTTGTTCAAGGAGCTCCCATGGGAGTCCCAGGGAGGGGCTCTGAAGAGAGCTCATCCTGGTTCAGACAGTGGAGATAGCTGAGTGTTCTCTCTGCAGTCTTGGACTCTCACAGAGCATTCACGACGCCCTTCTATGTAGGTCTGCACTGTCGTGTGGTGATAGGAAGTGTGTGTATTTGCCATAACACATTTTTTACTCCACGATTTTTCTTAAATTCATTTAAGAAAGTGCAACACCTGGTGTTTGGGTTAAACCATAATCATATTATTGGTGATCAGGAGGGTAGTCTCAATTCTGATGGATAATACCCCAGTTGTATTTTTTTTTTTAAGTAGGTTCCTCTCCCAACATGGAGCCCAACATGGGACTTGAACTCACAACCCTGAGATCAAAACCTGAGCTGAAATCAAGAGTCAGACGCTCAACTGATTGAGCTACTCAGGCACCTGTTTTATGGTTTTTTTGTTTTTGTTTTTTCCCTAGCTGTAAATATTTTTAAGTGGTTTCAACTTCCGTGTCATAAAAGTTAAATTGTTTTTTTAAAAAATTCCTGGCTGGGTCACTGGCTTGATTACAGCTCAGGTCATGATCCCAGGGTCATGGGATTGAGCCCTACATGGGGCTCTGCTCAGCATGGAGTCTGCTGAGAGTCTCCCCCTCTCCCACTCCTGCTCCCACTCACACGTCACTCTCGCTCGCTCACTCAAAAAAGCAAATGCCTTAGCCTTTGAGTGCTGGACACGTATTTGTTTTACCTCCACTGTCAGGCTATTTTGTAGTTTGCTGCCACAGCCCATTTCTGCTTCCTCCATGTTTTAGGTTCATTCTGTTGGCCTGTGATGGCCTCTTCAAGGTCTTCACGCCAGAAGAAGCGGTGAACTTCATCCTGTCCTGCCTGGAGGTGAGAGAGCTCCCCAGCGACTGGGAGCTGTGGGAGCTGCACTGGGGGTGTGGAGACGAAGGTGTCCCCTGGGGCACTGGGCCACCCGGAGCTCCCCGCCACGGGGACCCAGTGCCTGCCCCGATGGCAGCTGGGGAGCAGCAACTCCTCGTGGAGAGGCCCTGAGGGTGTGACAGGGATATCCGCTCAGTGGTGCCCCCTCTCCTGCCCGCTAGGATGAGAAGATCCAGAGCCGGGAAGGGAAGCCCACCGTGGACGCCCGCTATGAAGCCGCCTGCAACCGGCTGGCCAGCAAAGCGGTGCAGCGGGGCTCGGCGGACAACGTTACCGTGATGGTGGTGCGGATAGGGTCCCCGTGAGGGCCGGCGGGGCTGGGCGGCATGGCGGTGACCTTGCAGGTTCATCGTGTGTGTGTGCACATTCCGTGTGTCTCGTGTACTCCTGTGGGACTCCCGTGGTTGTAAATAAAGGTTTCTTTTTTTTTTTCTAAGTGTTTTATTTTATTACATTTTGAGCAATTCTTGACCCTTCAAATGTTGTGTTTGCTTTTGGATACACTTTGGGTCTTTCCTTATTAAACTGTCGTCGGCTTCTTGGATTGGCCCATGATAGTGACCCACTAGCTGCTCAGTGTGCCACGTTTCATAGTTCCTAGCACATTCCCTGTGCTCTCTCGCCCTTGAAATGACCCTGGTTGGGGAAGTGACATTTACAGGAGGAGAGGGAGGTAGGAACCCACCTAGACAGGCTGTCAGAGCAAGAGGAAGCTACATAAACCTCACAGGGCAGGATGTGAGGCTTTGCTGCGGGGAAGACTGGGTGGGAAGTTACTGCTTTCTGGAGTGGTGTGCCTCGGGTAGGCCCTCCCGGAATGGCATGGAGTTTGGCTTCTTTCTAATTCCATTGGTAATAGATGCAGGGGAGTGGGCAGTGTCCTGCCTTGAGTGGTCAGGCTGCCGTTTGGATCGGCCCCTGAAGTCCAGCTTCCACTTTGAGGAAGGTATGTGCATCCGCTGCGCCCCGCGCTGGGCTGAAGTTGGGCTTTGCGGAGACACTTGAAAGGGATCCTTATGGTAAAAATGTTAACAAATGCTTAACTAGCCCATTCATAAGAATAAAATGCTTCTCGATTCCTTGTGTGAAACAGGTCACCCCATCGCTGTCATTTGTATTTCAGTAACACGGCCCTGAGGCCTCTGTAGGGTTTGCCTCAGGATGATGTAAGTTTCTCAGATCTTGCCTGGACGCTTCCAGGCAAATGCTTGTGCCCCCACCCATCCCAGAGCGCGCCTTATCACCCCTTTAGCTCCAGAGCCCGAGTCCCCGCTGCCAGCACACCCTTCCCCGGAGAGTAGGGCGCGGGTTCCATCCCTGACGTCGTATGGGGGAGCAGGGTGCACCACTGAAGGCAGGCTCCCAGCATCCCAGAGCTGGAAAATAGGACAGCTGATTCAGTCTGCATCTCCCCACGGCAAACCAGGCACCACTAACTCCGCGAACGCCACTGCCCCAGAGCTGGGGGCAGCTTCAGCGGAGGCTTCCCTGACAAACCCCCACTCCACCACTGTCTTCATGTGGTCCAGCCCCAGCCCCCTGTGCTGGGATGGGGGGGTCACCTTCCACCTCCCCTCCCCGAGTCCACTGCTCGCCATTCCCAGTGGACCTGGGCGAAGTGATGAAGGTCTTATTTTAAGGTCTGCCCTTTGTCTTTATAACTCTGGATAGTCACATAGCACGAGAATTCTGAAGAACATCTCATCCAGTCAGTTATATATATAAATACATTCCATCTGGCAATATTATACAATAAATATTTCAACAAATTGTGGTATAATACACTTAGGTTAAGAAAAGGAAAGATCTGTGGCTTTTTTAAGGAAAAAATGTCTGAACGATCTGTGCCCGCTGGGTGCAGAAGGAAATCCAGGGAAGGGCGTGGCCCCCAGCTCTTATCAGACTGCGAGGGGAGGCAGGACGTGGGCCAGCACTTCCCGGTAGGGCGGGTACCGTCCCTACTGAGAATCCTGCTGGGCCTGCCAAGGGCACCATGTGGGGCTGCTCTGCGTGTGGGGTGTCTGGGCTCCCCCACAGCCAGGAAGGATCGGGGAGTGGGTTCTTAGTGGAGATGGAAACTGAGGACCCTGGGGGTCCATCAGACCTGGGTGTGGTCACCCGCTTCTGAGGCCATCTGGATAGTCCAGGTGACTGCAGCCACTGCCCTCTTCTCTTCAGGCCTGATCACATCCTGTGGTACCAGATCCCTGCAGCCACGTGGAGTTTGGGTGGGGTTCCCTACACCTTGGAAGAAACCTGCACACAGATGCCCATGTTCCCCCACAGGTCCCATCACTGCTTTAGCATCACGGTGGACTTGGGACCCAGGTCTTAGGGAGCCAAGACCAGCTTTCTGGGCATCCTCTCTCGGTCTGTTTGTTCTCCGCCTGAGCTCAGGGCCGCATGTGTCCCCAGGTGGGGAAGATGCTTGGAAGAACTGCAGAGCTGGCTGGTGCTCGTGGGACCACAGGTGGGCAGCGGGAGCTGTTGGCTCATGGGAGGCCTCTGCTCTTTCTGTTCAGATGAATGGGCAGGGCCTGCTCATCTCTAATCTGCAGAGATATTCTAGGTCTTTCATTTGGTGGGTGGATCCTAGCGGTCAGAACCTCATAGGGACTGGGAAGAGGCACCTGTCTAATAGGAGCAGTGCAGGGCGCTCTGCAAAGGCCATCTGCAAGGTGAACTTAAGCATGGCAGACTCTCACTGTCCCCCATTAGCCCCTTTCCAGTGTTGCTCTGGCACCTGGGGCTTCTGGGCCAAGGGGCTGTGAGACTCTTGAGTCCTGTGGTCACTGCAGGAAATTCAGGCCAAAGGCACCACTGGGGAAGGGCAGGTGGGGACCAGGAAGCCCCAGGTGGAGACGAGGGAAGCAGTGTGGAGGCTGCTGCGCTGGCCAGCATGCTGTCCCTAGAAAGCCCTCAGACCCTGTGCAGGGCACCCAGGCAGGTGACCAGCCTTTCCCCTCCCTGCTGGCATCCGGCAGTCCACAAGAACACTGGAAAGATGGAAAAGGTGGGGGCCGGGCCAAGGCGAAGAGGCTGAGGCTGTCTGGGCAAGCTGCCTCATAGGCCAGAAGGGGAACCAGTCTGTAGCGAGGAACAGAGCAAGTCCTCCCGGGCACTGAGCCCCACTAGAAACATTGGCTAAGCAACAGCCCAATAGGGCTCTTCTCCTTTTGAAAGACCGCATCCTGAGATTGCTTCTGGTTCTGTGGCTCCCCGTCTGCATGTCCCCTCCCTAGGCTGCCGGTAGTTGGCCACTTCTGGGCTGACCTACAGGGGCAGTGCGGGCAGCTCCAGGGAGCCTCGTCTTGCGTGTGGCCTTGCCACCGAACACCGCCCAGAGACTGGACCCTGCTTCCGCTCACTGGGCAAGAGGAAGGGCCTGGTGTGTCCACTCACACGCCAAGGAGGACAGCGCTGAAGTGGGAGCCGCTGCGCACGGTGAGGGAGGAGCCGCTGGCGTTGTCCAGGAAGACCGAGGCATACTGCCCCGTCTGCGGGGAAGGGCAGGGTCAGCCTGGGCTCTGCCAGCCTGCGGGTGCGCCCCCCAGGTGAGCATGCCACCGCCCATGCCACTTGGCCCCGCAGGGCTCTCAGGGTCAGCAAGATGTTCCAGACGCAAAACAGGTTTCTCTGTGGCACGTGCTTCTCTAGACTGGGGTGAGGGGGGCCCTTCCCCTCAGCCTGGCCTAAAGCCGCTTAACAGAGCCTACCTGGGCCGGGTACTCCGGCCTGCCTTTTCCGGGGGTGGCCCGCACAGCCCCAGGCACACTTCCCCAGAAGGGCAGAATCGGGGGGCCCGCCCACCTTCTGCCTCTTAGGACCCCAGGTGGGCCACGTGGCCCCAGCAGTACTGGGGACCAGACCCTCGAATGCCTTCTAGTAACCACAGCCGGCTGGCTCAGGCAGCCTGGCCTCCGATTCCGCTTGAGCATGTGACTTAACCTCTCTGTGCCTTAGTTACCTTCTTTTGAAACAGTGGAATCACTGCACGTCAGCTACACTTCAGTAATGTTTTCTTTAAAAAGTGAATAGACAAAAAATAGGACTACAGACCTCAAAGCACTGATAATTAATTTCTGCAAAGAGCTTAGAATGGGGCCTGGCACGGTGCCAGGGAAGGGCCAGGTGAGATTCCATAGGTCTGCACTTAGGTGTTTTCTTGTTTAATAAATCCCTCCTTTACATCAGTTTCTCAATCACTTGCCAAAGGCCCCCCAATGCCAGAAAGAGATGGTCAGGTATGGTTCTGTGTAGAAAGTAGACCTCCTGCCTCTCACAGTCTCCACAGACCCAGGGTGTTGGGATGGCAGCCTGAGGGCGTGGAGCCCACATCCGCTCCCTCCCGTTACACGGAGCGCTTGCCCACCCTCAGTGCGGGATGATGGGCAGGTCTGAGAACTACAGCCTGAGCAGCCGAGCATGGGCTGTGCCTCTAAGGACCCCAGGGGGACCACGTGGCCCCTGGGGAAGGGGACCTGGAGGTGGCCCCACTTCACCTGAACCCGGGGGAGGCACCCTCTCCCAGGCCTGGAGTTTGCTGGCACTGCTCCCAGAGACCTGGAGCCCCCACTAACACCCCCTCTCTTCCTGGTCACCCCCCCAAGTCGTGCCCAAGCCTGCCCCACGCACCTGCAGGTACAGAACGCCATTGACCGAGATGGTGAAGAGCTCACTGCTGCCCTCCAGACCCATGACGGCCTCCAGGGAGCTGTGGTGAAACAGTAAGAGGATCAGCCCTCATCCCCCAGGCCCCACCAACCTCACCCACTGATCACCCCGGCAACCAACTCGGGCCCAGCTGAGGGCAGTGCTACAGCTGTCTTGGCCAGGTCTTATGGTGGAGGGTAGTATCTGAACAGGGTCCTCCAGAGGAGTCAGGAGAGTGTCCACAGGGCCAAAGGGGGTCTATGGGTGCCAGGAAAGGCAAGCCGGGGCCCAGGCCAGGAGCTGGAGCAGAGCCAGGTGGGCAGCAGCTGACACTCAAAGGTGGGTTCAGACCAATCCCTGAAGGCTTCCTTCCGAATGCAGAGTACAAAGTTTGAACTTCATTCCCTTCTACAGCTGTTGTGGGGTGCCTGCTCTGTGCCTGGGCTCTGCTGGGGGTACTGGGGATTTTCAGGGAGCCCACCACCAGGAGGGGGGGCGTGGCTGCAGTGGTCAGGAAAGGCCTCTCCGAGGAGGAGCCTGTGGGCCTCCCAGCGACAGAGAGTCAGCCCCCTGCAGGGGTGAGGGGAGCCAGGAGGCTAGGAAAGTTTGGGTTAAGAACAGGAACACACACAAACCCCCCACTCCCCGCCTTACTGGAAAGGGAAGGTCCGTTGGGTACCCAAGCACTGACTGGGAAGCTAGGGAGGAGGTGATGGAGGATGGGGCGTGTCCTGACGCGGCGCAGGAGGGGGCCACGTGGGGGCGGGTCTGGCGCCGGGGTCCCCACTCTGCCCCAGCGCCCACTCACGCGTTGCGCTGGCACCGGGACTGGATGCAGATGAGGAGGCGCAGGCGGTCCCGGGGGCGCGGCGGGCCCCGCCTGGGCTGCTCTGTGAGCGCTGCAGGGGGAGGAAGGCGGGTGGTCACGGCCCGCGGGGGCACGCACTCTGGGGCGGACCCCCCACCACCCCAGACCTCACCGGCGTGCAGCGTGGCGGCGAGCGCGTAGAAGCCGGCGACCGGCGCCGTGTACTGGCCGCTGGTCAGGTTCAGGCCAGGGCCGCGGCGGAAGGAGCCCTGGGCGTCGGGCTGCGGGACGCACAGATGTCAGCCAGGGCCCATCCGCCGCCGCCTGCCCGCGCCCCGCCCCCCGCCCTCAGGCCCAGACTCACCAGGTAGTAGCCGCCGAGCTCGTGCAGTGCGCGCCGCTCCACCAATGCGTCCCGGCGCAGGCGGCCGTGGAAGGCAGCCTCAACGCGCGGCGCCCACGGACCCGGGGCCAGCGGTGCGGCCACCAGCGCCAGCACGCTTGCGTCCCCCGCCGCCTCCTCGTCCTCCCCGATGGTGGCTGTGCCCTCGGGGGGGCCATGCGTGCAGGGCTCGGGCTCCATGCGCTCACGCTGCCGCACTGCACCTGGCACAGAGCGAGCAGTGGCTGCGCCCGCCTGCCCTCCCCTGCCTCTTGATGGGAATCCGCCTTCTGGAACCCTGGGATCCTGCTGCCAGGCACCCGACCAACTGGGGCTTCCTGAGCCCGCTGCTGCTCCTGCTTCCCTTCAAGCTTTGGCTACCAGGGAGCTTGGGGCCCGGTGCCCTGGTTCTCCTGCCTCCTCTTGCCACTCCACCCGCTTGTCCCCCTCACGTTGCTGTTTTCTCTGCTTACAGTATTACTGTACCCAGAATGCGGTACAATAAGCAGCCCGCTCACTTTTGCAAGGAAGCTGGGTGTAAGTAAGTAAGTATGGCCGCGTTGCTGGAAATAACATGGAGATCCTTCAGTCTCCAAAGCTCGTGTATTTAAATAAACAGTTCGTGGAAGGGGGGAAAGGCTCTAAGAGTTCCCATGATAAAGCGAACTCTAGTAAATATAATGAGCCATGGCTGGGCAGCTGGCCTCGCACAGGGTCATCTCCTGGACAGGACACCTCAGCTGTGCTTGCCCTCCCTCTGCTGCCTCCAACTCAGCGGCCACAGCCTGGGCTGCACCTGTGCTGCCCACTACACAATCCTTCCTGCCTCCACCACCCCCCAAACCCGTGGGGGCTCTTGAGACCACTGAGACTGCCACAGACACAGGCAGGGACACAGGGGATCCAGGGGAAGAAGCTGGGGTCTCCGTTGTGGGGCCCATGTCACCTGGGGTGCGTATGAAATCCCCATGGTCTCTTTGTGATCTGAGAAGCACTTCGCAAAGTTAAGGACCTCTGATCCCTCCCTGACGATCCTCACTTGGTGGAGGTTGGGTACAGGTGTCCTGGCCTTGGCTGGGCTCACCGGACTCCCAGAGGAGCAGTGGGTCCTGGTCCCCAAGAACCCACTGAACACCCAATGGCCAGTCCACCTTCTCTGCGAAGCCCCCACCTTAACACACTCCTGCCAACACCTGCCCCTGCCCCTTGGCCTCACCCGCATCCGCTGTGGGCTCCTGAGCCCAGCACGGAGGAGGGGCCTCCTTGAATCCTGGCCAACATGGGGACATCTAACTGTCTTGGCTCCTCCAGGAACCCCTCCTCCAGCCACCCGCACAGGGGCACTGCCCCTACCTCTCAGCAGCAGCTGGAACTCCTTCAGCAGTACCTCAGGTGGGATGATGGGACCAGGGGGGCCCTGGGGACCAGGGGGACCTGGGGGTCCCGGCAGACCAAGCTGAAAAGGAATAAGGAACTTCATCAGTGAGGCTATCTAGCAGAGAGGTGGGGGACAGTGGGCACCGTCTGCAAGCTCTTGCAACTAAGAAGCAGGCTTTGACCTGTGGGGTTGAGGTCAGCTCCTGGGCCTCAGACTCCCCAAGAAGGCAGCAAGGCTCCACTTTAAAAGCCACTGGCCCTGAGTGTGAGGACTGCATTGTGCTGGAGGCCCAGGACTGACTGGGTCGGTGGGGCCCCTGGGAGGTGGGGCTCCCAGCAAGCAAGAGCACCACATGGGGACACAGAGGGGTCCCTGGATGGAGTAGGGAGGTTAGCCAACGTCAGTGGGTTCTCTGTGCCTGGCCCCATGTCGGGACCTGGGACCCTCAGGGAGTCCACCCTCGGCTGGGATGGGACCCCAACACAGGAGCAAGTCAGTCCCCTGCAAGGAAGGGCACAAGGGAGCCCCAGCTTAGCCGGGGGTGGGGCCAGGTGGCTCCAAGGGGTGGCAGTGAGGCGAGGTCATGGTGACAGCCCAGCGACCTGCCTGTGTCAGGCTCAGAGCCTGGTGCTCCAGTGTTGGGGCTGAGCTGGGATAGGGCGAGGCCAGCCCTTGTTGGGGGGGGAGGGGCAGAAAGCCCGAACCCAGTTTGTGAGCAACACAGCCGTGGCCCAGAGCTCCCCACCCCAGGGAACAGGTAGCCATGAGGACCAGATATCAGGCTTCTGGCTAGGTTGAATGACAGTGGGAACCCTACAACAGCCAGGGTCCCTGGGCTCCCCATCTCCTGGGAACCAGCTGGTATGTCTGTCACTCCAGCCTGACTGCAGTCCCTCCAGTTCGGTCCCCTACTGCCCTGCCAGGCCAGCCCGGGGCCTCCCTTGCTAGGATGCAGAGGGAGGAGAAGCGGGGGCTTGGGGGGGGGGATGGTAACTGATGGGCCTGCCTAGAAAAATGATCAGAACAGACCTCAAACTCAGGGTTGCCTGGGCCCCTCAGCTTGGCACTTCCTACACTCTCTGACCCCAGGCCAAAGGGGAAGGTCTGTCCTCACTGGCAAGGCCCAGGGTGCACCAGTGGGGCTGGTGAGGGGTGCAAGGGGGTGATGGTGGTGGGCTGGGGGTACAGGGAAGCCCTGCAGGGGAAGGCTCCTTGCTCACCATCCCCCGCCCTGGAAATACACACCCACCCACCCACACACACACACACACACACAGAGCTGGGGCTCTTGTACTCACCTTCAGCTTCCTGGCCTTGCCTCTGCTTCCCCTCTTGCCATTGACGCCTTTTTCGCTCTGCCTGATAAAGAGCATCCAGGCATCCCTGGGGTCAAAGCTACGTGCCCCCTCAGCGGTGGGCTCCTGGAACACAGTCAGCCCCCAGGTTGGTTCACCTTCCCCAGTGGCTGCCCGCCAAATACATGGAATTTGTCCAGACGTCACCGAGCCCCTGTCCTTGTCAGCAGTGTCGCTCAGGGCCCTGTCCTTGTCAACAGCGATGCCCTCCAAGTCAGCACAGCTCTCCCTGCATGCTTCCCTCCCTTGTGACACATGGAGGACGACCAGGCCACACCACGGCCTGGGCGTTGTGTGAGTAGACGACTTTGTGAGTGCAGGAAGATGGAGTGCAGAGCTCTGGAGCCCCTGAGAAGCCAGAACCCTGGCACGTGGGCCACCAGGCCTCTGGCGGTCTCTGGCTGTAGGAGCTGCAGTGAACAAGCCTCCTTGGGAGACTCAGCAGCAGGAAGGGACCACCAGACTCACAAGTGCCAGGGAAGAGACGACTGTGATCATTGGGGCCCTCTGGGTGGCCCCCTCTGACGTTCGGGGGATGCCCATTTCGGCCCTCGGGGTACCCACAGCTTACCCTACGAGACAGTTGGGGGGCTGGTGGACTACCTCTGCTACGTTTGCATTGAGTCAGTCAGCTTCCTTGGGACCTCTTAGACAAGGGCGGCGAAGGTTCCCGAATCCATTCTCCCCCATGCTGCATTCTGACCAGTCCTGACACGGAGAATTCCAGGAGGTCCCTTCCAAGCAGAGGCCTTTGGCCCATTACTTAGTGGGCCTCCGGCAGTCTGGGCCCCAAAAAAGGCCTCCAGCTGGGAAGGAAATCAGCTGGAGGGCTTAGATGAGGTCACAAGCACCACGCAGGCAGCTGATAGAAGGACCCAGGGTTTTCGAGCTGGCTGGGACCTTCCTTAGGAGACAGAGCCAGGGGTCTCCTGGCTGCTCTGCAGGGCCAGGTGCCTGCCCTCGGGAGCCAGTGTGCTACGGGAGAATTGGAGGAGGACAGGGCCCTCCACATCAGAGGAGCCTGGGGTTGGACAGAGAAAAGCCTCAGAGTGCCCAGGACCACCCCACAACCTGCTGACTGCTGGCCCTCCCATGTGCTGTCTTGCTGGTTGCTCACTGTGGACACAGGACTGGAGTCCACTTGACGGCCTCACTCAGCCTTCGGCAGGGCCATATGCCGGCAGTATTCCACGTGGGCTGGATGGGCGTGCCAAGCTGACCGCCCCCACCCCCAGCTGGACTCGGACCCCGGTTTGGTCTGGGGGGAGCGGAAACAGGCTGGAGCCATGTCAGCCGGGGACCCCAGCAGACAAGCCTGTGACAGTGTGGGTGGGTGCTGGGCAGCAGTCCTGGCCCCACCGAAATCCCCAGTCTTGAGGGGCTCTCGGGAGGTGGGGAACCTCTGCTACCACACCGTCCCCCAAAGACAGTCCAAGGCCAGAATCCTTTCTAGAAGCACAGAAGGCCCCTTGCCTCCTGGGGACTCTCCTAACATCTCCCTCCTCCAGAAGGTGTGGCCAGTTGCCTGGGTGGGGTTTGCCTTCCCCGACTCCTGGGGTGGGGAGGAGGACTTGGGAGGGGCTCCTCCCAGGGAGCCCACAGGGCTGGCTGCTACCTTCACCCTCTTCAAAGGAGGTGTCCTTGGTCTTCGTGGCTCCAAGTGTCCGCTGAAGCCCAGCTGTGCCCGCAGGGCCCCTGAGCATCTCCTCTGACAGCTCTCTCCCCTCCCTTTCTGAGAGGTCCCACAGGCTCGGAGCCTCCTTGGAAGCCCCTGGACCCCCTCTTCCCCCAGCCTGACCACTCTGCACCACCCTCACGGGAGGGTACGGAGCAGAACGAAAAATTACCCTTTCATGGTCACACGTCACAGGACCCCTTGCTCCCCATACCCAAAGAGAGGCACTTTTGGGGGTTTGTTTCTGGGACAGAATTTTGCCTAATAGTCTGGAGGGAGGGTGGCCTCACAAACAAGTTCCTTCCAATTTCATGAGAATCAAGTTATTCACATTTTACTCACTTCCCAACTTCCCTCTGCGCCGGCCCCCTCTCCCGCCCCCGCCCCTGGCCTGGCCACAGGTGCTCTGATGCCCCGGAGCCATCCCCAGAGCGCCAGGGCAACGCCAACTGGCTGCGCAGAGGGGCAGCGCCCTGAGTCTTCCCCTGCCCCGCAAGACAAGTGCTTCTGTCCCCGCTTCGGAAGGGAAGGCCCCCAGGTCAGCCCAGGTCCCTGCCCGCAATGCCGCGCCTCCCTCCGCCCTTAGAGCATCCGGACCCCAGGGAGGCGCGGGCTTGGGCTGGGGAAACTGAGGCCCGGGGCGTCCGGGGCGCTCTTACCAGCGTGCGGGCGGGCGGCCCTGTGCGGCTGTCCCCGGGGCCCGCGGGCAGCTCGTTTCCGAGGCCCGGCTCCGGGCGATTGCGGCCGTCCACGGGCTCGCCGGGCTCCGAGGAGCGGAGGCCGGCGGCGGCGGCCAGCAGGCCGGCACAGACGAGCAGCAGGCGCGTCCCGGCGGGGCGGCGGGCTGGGGCCATGCGGGCGGCGGGTCCCTCTGGGCTCGGAGCGCGGCGTCTGGGGATCTCTCTCCCGCTCGGCGCCTTATAACGCGCTTGAATCCCCCGCCTCGCCGGCCGCGCGTCACGACTGTCCGCCCTCTGCCGGCGTCGGCGCGAACTGCAGCGGCTGCCGGGGCACGTGCTCATGCGCGCGCGCGTGCGTGTGTGTGCGCGCGCGCGTGCGTATGCCTGCCTGTGGGTGTACGTGTACTATGCGCGCGTGTCTGCCTCTGTGTGTGTACGTGTACATATGTGCGTGTGTCTGTGTGTGTGCACGCACGTGTGCGTAAGTCTGCCTATGTACGTATGCGCGTGTGTCTGCCTGTGTGTGTGATCACATGCTCATGCATGTCTGCCTGTGTACGTGTACGCAAGTGCATGTGTCTGCCTCTCTGTGTGTGTGCACGCATATGTCTGCCTGTGTGTGTACATGTACATATGTGCGCATGTCCGCCTGTGTGTGTGCACACGTATGCGTCTGCCTGTGTGTACGTGTACACATGCACGCATGTGTCTGCCTCCGTGTGTGTGCATGTATTTTGCCTGTGTGTACGTGTACATATGCACGTGTGTCTGTGTGTGTGCACGCACATGTGCGTATGTCTGCCTGTGTACGTATAGGTATGCGCGCGTCTGCCTGGGTGTGTGATCACACGCTCATGCATATGTCTCCCTGTGTGTGTACGTGTATATATGCGTGCATGTGTGTGTGTGTCTGGCTGTGGGAGGTGCGCAGAGGCAGAAAGTGGGGAGGGAGGGGTCGCTGCAGAGGATTGGGCGTGGAGCGAGTGAGGCCTGCAGGATGGGGCGCGGAGTAGGAAAGAGGGACATGCGGTAGAGTGGGGGTACAGGGGACTACCAGGCGGGGGGCGGTACTCTGTCACATTGGCTAGAGCGCCCAGTCCTGTTCAGCAGGTCTGGGCTCCATCTCCAGGCCCCAGATCCCCTCCCTTTGCGTTGTCCAGTTCTCTGGAGAGCCAGGGTGCCCATTCACCTGGTCCTGGACCCTCTGCCCTCCTGACACCCTTTTCTCTCCAGGGAGCTGGGTCTCCTCCCTCCTCTGAACCTGGGGGCAGCCCTTCCAACATCTGTTCCGCTCTGAGGCCTGTAGGGACTAGGAGGTTTATCCTGGTGGCACCCTGTGAGGTCCAGGCCTTGCCTACACAGCTTTAGTATGTGGGAGCAGGAAGATACTCAAAGCCCCTCCCCAGTGCCTCTTTCCCATGTGGGGGCCCCCTCCCTTCCAGGGTTGCCTTCTCTCCATGGTTGGGGTGCCCACAACTCAGAGTGGGCTGTCCTTCCCCATCCCTGTGCACCGGAAGAATCCACACTCTGGGACAGTCACCCTGCACCGAAGTGGCTGAACTACAGCCCAGGCTTGGAGGACTGAGCCCTGTGGTGACCTGGCCAGGTGGGGGACTAGAACCTAAGGTCCAGCCCAGTGTCCAGCTAGAGTAGAGGGAAAAGACCCTGCAGGCATGGATCCAGGCTCCTCTCTGAAAAGAGCCAGACCACCCCTCGACTCTGGGCTGCTTTGTTCTATTCCCTGTCCACGGCCTCTCCGACTCTGGCAGAAGGTGTGAGGGTAGCATCAAGGTGCCCACACCTGGTGGGCACACTGTGTACTTTGTTCAAGAGTGGGAGAAGGCGCAGCTCAGGGATGCACCTTCCGAGGCCCGCCACCCACATCAGGAGATGACTTCCTCCTCTTCAGAAGAGGGGAGGCCTCACCCAGGCCTATTTCGCAACGTAGGGAACTGAAAGTAGGTGGTGCCCTCCCTAGCCGGGGGGAGGGGAGCCAGGAGCACCCCCAACTCCTGCCCTGTTTCAGGGTCTGGCTTCCTGTACCCAACGGGGGGTGGGGGGTTCAGAGGAAATATTTCATGCTTTAGAAAAAACCTCATATTAGGTGTTCCTTGTTCTGTGACTCTGCCTCTTTTCCTGTAGGAGGTGAATATGGTGATCGAATTGGGGTTTTTTTGGGGGGGGTGTTTAAACAAACAAAATACCGGGCCTACCTTGAGAGTCTGTCCCCCAAGGGGTCTGTGTGTTCTGTGGGGTATCCTTCAGAGACAAATTAAGACTGGAACAAAGAAGTTCTGTCTGTATTTTGAAAAAAAAATTTTTTAATTATCGGTAGAATGAAAACTTTGAAATTTCTAGAGAAACTGCAGATCCCCAAGAAGATATTTGGTAAACACTGGCTTATGTGAGATGCACTCAACAAAATACATGAACTTCTTCCATCTGCAAACATTCAACTGTTTTGTCACTAATAAGGAATCAAATTGGTTGAGGCTGTTTTAAAGCCATCAAAGAATTAAGGATTTCTTGGGTGGATTCTCATTTCTTGTCCCCCAAGGAAAGTCTGTTAGGAAGCTGGGTGTGTGGAACTTTGTAGTGACATGTTTGTGCTGGGACATGGGCCTTGGTGTGAACTACTACAGTTTTGTTCAGTTTCCTTTTTTCAGGAAGACTTTATCTGGGACCATAGGAGGCCAAGTGTGGGGCGTGTTCTGTCTCCCAGTCTGCTGGTAGAGAGAGGCTCCTGGCCCAGGGAGAGGCAACTTGAGATCGGTCATTTCATGTTTCTGAAAACGCACGTCCACACCCAGCCCCTCATCTGCTTTCCACCGACCACACTGAGACCACATGGACTAGTCCCACAAGGCAGGTGGCTTACACAGGGACACCCAGCCCGGGTTTGGGGCCAGGGCCAGGCCTTCTTGCCCACTGGGCATGATCCCATCTTCCCAACCACATGTCTTGCCCATTATGGTCCTTCCTGTTCTAGATGATGAGAAATATGAGCTACATGATGATCTTGAAGGTTCTTGGAAATGTGGCCCTGTCCTTTCCCTTAGATAAGCTGGTATCCCATAGGCATGGGATTTTCTGTGGGGGCCTGGCTGGGAGGGAGGGCCAAGGAAATGCATGTGGCTGGCCACTCTTGAACCCAGCAGGCTCACCCACAGAACAGTCCAACCTTGGTTGGTAGGTGGACCGTCCCAGGGGCAGCCCTGCAGCGGGAAGGACAGACTTCTCTTGGGGGCCACTTGCAGGCCCTGACTCTGCTTCCCAGCTGATGGTGGCCAGTTTGTGTCAGAGCTCCACGGAGTTTTCTTCTGGTTTCCTTGCCTGAGAGCTGAGATCAATGCACACGTGGCTCCAGGCCTGCTCTAGGGTGAGCTGAGGTCACGGTGGGCATTGTGTAGGCCTATGAGTGAGGCCGCCTTGCCTTCTAGGCTGCATAAGTGGCGAAGGTCCCTGACCTAGGCCATCAGCCCCATGTCATGGAGGGCTGCCCTCAGACTGATGTGAAGACAGAGGCTCCAGGCAGAGCGTGACTGGAACACAGGACAGACTGACCCAGCCATGGGTCTGCTCAGCAAACCTGGCTCTGGCTTGGCCATTTGGAGCAAAGGTCACATCTGGCTTTGGAGGAGGTGTTCATTTCTCCGAGACTCAGTTTCCTGGTCTGTAGAGTGGGCATGATGGCTGTCGGCTCTGAGGCTTGGTCTGGGATCCCATTCATAAGTGAGGTGTGAGCAGGCAAAGCCAAGAGCCTCAGCATGGAGGCCGGGCTGCTTGGATGCCCCGCTTCTGGGCGGCTGGCCTGGACTCTGTCTGCAGGGACGTGGTGCGTACTGCTCTCAGGACCCAATACCATTCAGCCCAACTTATGCTGTGGAGAGGTGAAGCTCGGGCTCTGTCCCCTTTGGCCATGCTGTCACCTTTCGGCCTTCTGGGAATGGAAGGATCCAGTTTGGGGCATGTGATCCTCAGATGTTCGTGTGACTTCATTTCCATCTCACAGTGGGGGGCCCCAGCCCGCAAGACACCAGCTTTGAGGACAGGAGCTGTTGCCATGTG
The DNA here is from genome assembly GCF_009829155.1 of Mustela erminea. Classification (NCBI taxonomy): domain Eukaryota; kingdom Metazoa; phylum Chordata; class Mammalia; order Carnivora; family Mustelidae; genus Mustela; species Mustela erminea. The sequence goes on along the minus strand of NC_045621.1, from coordinate 44,203,014 downwards.
AAAAACGGTTATTTTCCCAAACAGCGGACAATCCTAGTGATGTCATGGGCCCTGCTGGCAGACCCAAATCAAATCGGTTCTGGTGCTGGTACAGGCTCCCGTCACACGGTCCCGAGGTGATGACACAGCCTGGCTCCGGGGCCAGAGAGCACAGAGGGCCAGGGCCTTGCGTGTTTCTGGGGTCCCATTTCAAAAATGAAATCCACTCAGAGGAGGGCGGGGCTTAGGCAAGAATCACACAGGTCAAGGACCAGCAGAAACCAGGTTCCGGTGGCACCCAACGGCTTGTCCCCCTGCAGCAGCTGCCCCGGGGTCAGAGCAGGGTCCGCATCTGGGGCTGAGGTCCTGGATCCCAGGGTGGAAGTACTGAATGAGTGGCCGCAGAAGGGGACCTGACGAAGCCCGAGGTGTCCTCCCCCATGTGCCCTCATGCCCGGATGAAACTTAATCCTCATTCTTGGGCCCTCATGTCATGGCCTCAGCCCTGGCTTCCCATCAGCCTGCTGTACTCGAGCTGTTCCCACTCTTCTCTTTTCCTCCAGAGGAAGAACCTCTGCTGATGAAGTCATGGGAATAAAAGCTCCCTTTGCCCCCGAAAACAGTGGGAGCCTGGCGTCAGCCTGTTGTGTGGCCTCTCCATGACCAGGCAGGCGATCTTTGCTGCTTACTGGAACCTTCCAAACACATGACATCATCTAAATCTCAAATCCTGTGATCATTCCCATTGCACAGATGAGGAAACTGAGCCTGAGATCTTGGGACTGGCCCAAGGTCACTGGTCAGGCCTTCGAAGCTTGGGGTCAGTAGCTCATGCAGTGAAGAGTGACTCATTCCTGCTGAGTACCAGGCATGGGGCAGGAGCCAAAAATAAGCCACGTGCATCCTGGACAGGTCTGTGGGCAACCTCAGCTCCTGGGGGGGAAGGGTCCTTTCTCACGTCTACCCAGAGCATCTCTTGCCTTATGCTCTGCTCATTGTTTCCATGCTTTCAATTAATTCACTTAAAAAACCAGACTAGCTCACCTCTCGGTTTTAATGTAAGAGGGTAGATTTTGGTGATAGTGGCCCAGGCTGTGTTCCTTCAGCAAAGGCCCCAGATCCTTGGCACTCTTTCCCTCCGGCTCTCTGTCTGGAGGCTGCGTCCACTCCTTCCCATGCAGAGGGGCGGAGGGCTGGTGACAGCTCCCCCACTGTTGCTAGGTGCCCCCCCTGGAGGCCTCTTCAGCCCTCCCTGGACTCCCCCTACCTGCCCACACCTCGGAAGTAGCCCTTTGTTACACTGTCTTCTGTTACTCTATTTCAGGGGTCATCTGTTTCCTCCCAGGACCCTGAAGGACACAACTGGCCTGAGCCAATGAATGGGGGTGGCTCAGCAGATCAGATGAGGGGATCTGGCACCCAAATGTTGAGGACCAGGCCCTGGAGTGGGCTGAGCTTCTCCTACCCCAAACACGAGCTCCCCACCATTGCCCCCCATGGTGTGCAGGAGCAGAAGCCGGTCTTATTCTAGAATACCACCCTTCCAACCCGTTTGTGATAAAAAGAAGTCCACAGACACGTTGAGTCTTTGTTTTAAAACAGTGTTTGGCTGAGTAGCTTCAATAACTGGAAAACATTGCAGGAGATTTCCATATGGAAAGATTCAGGGATCCCAGAAACCATCATCTTCACGTCCGTCCACTCCCCCAGCTGACTAGACGGCCTCAGATGTGGGGCTCATGCTTCTTTGGAAGCAGACCCCCAGGATGCCCTACTCTGTCTAACCCTTGAGGTGCAAATTCTATTCTCCCACGGGAAATGGGCATGAGGCTTCAGGTCTGGGAGCAAGGTGGGTGTGGAGGGACTCCAGGATTCCCTCCTTGGAGCCCAGGGATGCCAGAGGCCTCTCTGGTCCCCTGGGGGTTTCAAGGAAGAGGCTTCGAGGAGAGGAAACTCAGTCCAGAGGGAGGTGGGAGCTCCTGAGGCGTCAGACGGTCAGTGCCAGAGCCGGAACCAGGTTGGACCTAGGACCCCCCCAACTTACAGCCCTGTGTGCCTCCATGAAGCTCACAGAAAAAGGGGAGGACCCCTTAGCACCAGTGTGAGTCCTTCAGTGGGATACCTCATCAAGGACCAGTGAGAAGGACCGGGGTGGGGAGTGTGGGCACCAGTTCTCCATGGGACCCCAGGCAGAATCTGGGGGCGCAAAGGCAGCCCCACACTGTGTGCTCGTGGGGGAGCCCATGGGGGCATTGCTACCCTCGCTTAGGAGGCCACCTGAGAGCAAGGCATCAACCCGCCCAAGAGGTGTTGTCAGAAATCCCTGTAGGACCCCCACCTCTCCCTTCATGGGCCTGCTGCTGGGACTCTCATTCTTGCATTGGATCAAATGACCCTGAGAAACAGGGGTGATCCTGGCCAGAGAACACGCCTTCCTGCTCACCTCCCTGGGAAGACTTCACTCATCCTCTCTCCCCTCAACCCCCACATGGGCAGCGGACCCTCTCTCCTGACCCCACGCCCTGCTCCTCCCTTCCCGGTGTGTGATGGACATGGGGCCAGAGAGGGGCAACTGCCAGATGTGGACACACAGCTGTGGGCCAGGCAGAAGCGGGCTCACAGTAGCCCGGGGCCAACCCACCCCAGGACCTTTGCTCTGGGTTGCAGTTTCCTGGACCACTCCTCCCTTGTACAACACCTCCCAAAGCCACAGGTAGGACACACGGCTGGGGGCGGCCACACTGCATCTCCTGGGCCCCTCGGCTCCTGAGTCTCAGGCCTCAGACCCGCCAAGGGCAGGAGAGCAGCTTCTCCCTGCCGTGCAGGTGGTGGGAGTCCAAGCCCTTGCTGCCACTTTGTGCAGTTAGTGCGGTGGCTGCGGGGACTGAGGCTATGTCCTCTGATGTCCCCGGTGGCCCGAGACCAGCACTTAGTGGACAAGGAAGCCCAACCCCAGAGGGGGCTGTCCCTCAGGGTCAGGGTGCAGCCAGGCCCGGCTCCATGGGACGAGGAGCTGCTCAGTGCTCCTGGGCCGGGCTGAAGGGCTGGGTCCACTTGGACACGTCCAGAAAGACAGTCGAGGCCCCGTGGTAGAGCCAGAGGCGGGGCAGGGAGCCGTGGCGGGTCCAAGCATCACGCCCCCGGTCGTAGGCCTCCATCTCTACGAGGTAGTCGCCATCCATGCCCTGCCAGCGACCGCCGGTTACGTACAGTGCGTCACCTAGTGGCACCAGCGCGCCGTTCTCATGCAGACTGTGCAGGGACTGCACCTGTGGGGGGGGAGCAGTGGTCAGGGGCCCTTGGGGGGGTAGTGGCAATGGCCAAGGGAACCTCATGGGGCAGGGCACAGGGGACATGCAGAGAGGACAGCCAGCACCTGGTCCTGCTCCCTGGGACCTCACCCTGGCTCCCTGTGACCCTCTCCCCCGGGGCCCTTCAGACTGTTCCTTTAGTGCTCTCCTCTCCAGCTCACATCTCCCAGGATGATGTGTCCAGGCTCCTTGATCTCCTGGGCCCCAATTTGGCCATATGTGGAGTTGGGGTGCCAGATGGGGCTGGGGACATGGAAGCCCAAGCCTGGAGCTGCTCCCCGGGGCAAGTTCTGGGCTGGGCCTCTGATTCTTGGTTGTTCTCTTGGAGGGGACAGATGTGACCTCAGCTCTGACAGACAGACACACACACAGACACACAGACACACACACACCAGAAGCCGCTCGTGCCATGGGGAACCTCACTTTGCCCCTGTACCTCCTGCCTCCGCCCATAGCCTGGGCTGGGGCTGTGAGGTGGGAGCCAGAGGCCAGAGGAGAGGTGGACCCTTCTGGAAGAGCCCAGAGTGCGTGGGAAGGAAGAGGCCTGTCTGTGGCCTGCAGGTGCAGACGGTCAGGGGCAGCCAGCCCCCAGGAGGCCTGGAGGCCCAAGTGGAGCCCTTTGTGGCCGGGAGGCCCCCGAGCAGAGGCATGGTCCCGGCAGAGGCCTGGCTCTGGCCCAGCTGGGAGGCCCCGAGAGAAAGTGGCGTCCTGGCAGGACCCACGCAGCACCTGTCTCACTGCAGGGTAATGGGGCCTCCCGTCAGCTGGGCGCTGACACCGGGGGACAGCTGCAGGCGGCAGGATGGCGAGGCCCCACTGTGGGCCAGCCGCCCCGGGCCGGGTGAGTGCAGGAAGCAGGCTGCCCCCTCGGGCCTCCAGGAATTGAGAATCTTAGGGCAGGTGAGGCAGACCCGGGGTGTCTGGCTAGTGCTGAGGCCACTGCCATGGGCACTGGGCACCATCCCTCCTCTCTCCAGAAGGAACACACAGAAAGGCTCGGGCCTGAGATGCCCAGCATCTGCTCTCTCCGTAGCAAGGAGGGAAATGGAGCACCAAGATGTGGGCCGCTCCCACCCCACCCACAGCCAAGGGCTCCTCTCCCTTGCTCGGCCACCCCCTCGGGTAGGAGGTGCCCTCCCTCCGGGGCCTGGCCCACACCAGGCTGCCCCTGAACGCTCCCTAGGCTGAGCCTGGTTTTGCCCCAGAGAAGAACAGACCACCCCGGGCCAGGGACAGAGCACCCATGGTGACTAGGAGCCCCCGGGCCTTGGCTCTCCTGTCTCCACAGGGGCTCCGGGCCTCATCCGTCCTTCCACTGCGGTAACAGCCCCAGGCCCCGCCGTCCCCAGGCTGGCTCTCCGCAGTGTCAGGGGTCCTGGGTTGGCAGAGCCCGAGGCTCACCTTCTGCCACAGGTTGGCCCCAGGGTCGTACACGTAGACCTTCTTGGTGTTGTCGCCGACCAGGTAGAGGGCTCCCTGCAGTGCGGCACAGCGCGGAGAGGACAGGTACTTGGGGAGGAAGGGCGAGGCGATCACGCTCCACACATCTGCGGGGGGACAACACGCTGGGCCCACCTTCACCTGGGGGCCTCTGCCTCTTCCCCGCCCACTGGCCGGGTCAGGTGACTAGGGGCCCCATCTGACCCTGGGTACTGTCAGTCTCCCATGGGACTCTCACACCCACCCTGCAAAAATGGGCTCTGTGATCACCTGCACTGTCCAGAGGATGAGAGGGGAGAGAGGGGGCAACACGGAAGACCCCCTGGAGCCCAGCTCTGGCCTGGGGTCTGGAGCCTAAGCCAGCGGCCACCAAGGCTTGCAGGTCCGGGCCCTGCTCCTGGCCCGTGGGGCAGGTTCTAGGCAGATGCCGCAGCCGGCAGCTTCGGGACCCGGAGGTGGGCTCCCTGTCACCTGCCACCCAGCCCCTAGTCCCCATTCCCCCTGGGCCCCCCCAACACTGCCTCATCCACCTCCGACGGGGCCATGGCCCTTTGGAAGAGACCTGTGGCTGCCTGCTCCCTGTCCCGACACCCCACCCCCCAGGCCCTGCGCTGCCCACCTGTGACAGGGTTGTAACACTGGAGAGCCAGGGCATTGTACTTGCAGGCGCTGGAGCCCACCAGGTACAGCCGGCCCCCGCAGCCAGCCGCGGAGAAGTTGCTGACATACTTGAGGGCAGGGCGGACAGGGGTCCAGGCGTCCGTGTAGGGGTCATAGCTCTCCACCTCCACCATGTCCAGGGTGGTGCCTGTCGGAGTGGGGGAGGTCAGGGCTGCCGGGGGCCAGGGACGAGGGAAGGGCCCCGGAAGCGCAGGACTGGGGGCTTTGCAGGGGCAGCCCAGGGCTTCCTCAGAGGGGAGAGGAAGGTGAGGGAAGGAAGGCATGGCCTTGCGAGGCTTGTGACTTAGCCCCTTCCACAGCCGGGGAGCGGAGGCAAGGCTGCTTGCCCAAGGCCACCGCGTCAGGTGGTGTGGGTGTGGGCACCTGGACCCGGGAACACTCGAGTCCAGGCTGCTTGCCGGGGGCCCCCACCTGCCTGGGGCTCAGGACCTTGTGTGTGCTCTCTGCTCTTGGCCTTGGGCTTGGTAGCCACTGGGGGTGCAGGGGCTGGCCGGGACAGCTGGGGTACTCAACAGTGGCCTCAAGGCCCATCTGTCACCCACAGAGGTTTTGGAGAACTCTTGGTCAGCCGTGGTCATTTTGTTTTTCAGTATCTGACTGACCGTAGGGGTCCCGGGGGTGACCCCTTGCCACAGCTCTGGGGCATAATGGGGATTAGGTGGGCCTCTGTGCTCCGGCTGGGGGCATGGCGGGAGTAAAGGGGACAGCAAAGGAGAAACCATTGTGGGTCCCCTCAACCCAGGGGCTCCACAGAGGGGGTGACCCTGAGCAGAGGACTGAGCTCCCTGTTTTGGGGATGGGAGTGTTCATCTCTGCTGGAAGCTCAAGGCTCCAGCACGCCCCACCATCATTCTGTTTTCAGAATCCTTGCTGGAGCTTGCTATAAAGGCTCATGCCTGAGCCTCACCCCTGGACATCCAGGGGGCTCTCTGGTCCCTGGTGAGGACATGGGGGTGGGGAGACACTGTTGCGGGACTGAGAGGCTCCCAGGCTGCCCAGAGGTGGTGAGGGGCTGCCATGAGTAGGAGGCCGCTTGGGGCAGAGGGAGGGGGAGGCCTTACCGCCGATGGCATAGATCTCCCCATTGAGTGCCGCGCTGGCGTGGTTGGTGCGGGCCTTCAGCATGGGGGCCACTGGCTTCCAGGTGGCCTCCTTCAGAGGGAAGCTCCAGGCCTGGGTGGTTGACCAGGTGTCTGTCTTCGTGCCCCGAGAGCCACCTGTAGGAGAGGTCCTGTCCCCTCAGCCTGGGGTCTCCAGACTAGTGGGGGCTGGGTACCGAGGGTCTTCTCTCCTTCTCCCCATGCCAGGCCCCCATGGTGCCAGATGCTGGGCTGGGTGGTGGGGGAGACTGCAGGTGGCACAGCCTAGCTGTGTGACTTGGACAGGTCCCTCCCTACCCCGTAAACAAGGAGGACAAGATCTATGGTTTTAGATCTTTACCCGTGGCACAGCTGTTTTCCTCAACCAAATTGGGTACGAGCCTCCAAGTTCCCGGATATAAATGAGCAGGTGACCCTCCCACCTGCCACACAGTTCCTTTGGGGGAGACCCCGGCTGCGGGAGCCTAACAAGTCCCCCCTGGCTTTCCATGTTGGACAGAATACGGGACGGTTCCCTGTACCCACACGTGGACCTATGGATTTTAAATGTCCTAGTTTCCAACTCATGGAAACGTCTAGAAGAGTCCTGCCTGAGCTGGAGGGGACAGCCGATTCTCGGTGGCTTCACGGCTTCACGGTCATCAGCTCCCTGGAAGGCCCTGCTGGGAACCCACCTGTGACATAGACTGTGTTGTTGAGCGCGGCGAGGGAGAAGCCCCATTTGTGATAGTCGGGGAAGTCCGGGAGCGCCATCCACCTCTCTGGCCAGGAGAGAGAGGGGCAGAGGGTCAGCGTGGCTGAGCTCGCTGCTGCTGCCTCCCCTCTCCCCAGCACCTCTTCCCACAAGCAGGGGTATTCCCTCACCTGGGGAGGAGCACAGGGCGGGATTCGGCTGGCTGCCGTGGGGTGAGGTGGGGTTTGGGGACACCTCGGTTGCTCCACGTGCCCCTGCCAGGTCTGGTTCCCCAGGGCTCCCACCTCCCCACGCCGCCCCCCGAAGCCCAGCATGCAAACGGGACACAGGACTGCACCCGGGGTGTGCAGGGAGGTGGCCCGGGCTCTGGGCCCCTGGGTTGGGTCCCACCTCTGACACGGGGTAGTATGTGAACGGGCCTGACCTCTGGTCCCTGGTGGGTTAGAACATGAACATCATTCATTCACTCGTTCCTCAACCATCATTCCTTCTTCTCCCTGAGCACCCAGTGGGCCATGAGCCGCCACGGGTGTGCAGGGGACATGGGGAGATGTGGGCCTTGCAGCAGCTGGGGCGAGTCCAGACCCCCGCTCTCATGCACCACTGTGGGCCCTGGGGACGCATAGCCTCAGCTTGTCCTCTGTCGAGGGGGCTAGTTCCCACCTCACTCGGAGGCGGGGGGAAGCATGGATGACCCGTATTTGTCAGGGGGCTGCTACTCTGTTAGCGGACCTGGGGATTGTTGCCACAGGGGGGAGGGACAGAGCCATACACCCACTTCGGGCCCACCTTCAAGGAGCTACATGAGGGTAAACTGAGACAAGTGATGAGAAAATGCTTGAAAAATTAAAAATGAGAGAGTCAGCGTGGGAGTATGTGAGCAAACGGACACATTTTGGGTGCTCGTGGAAAGCTGTGAGGAAGACCCAGGCCTCTGGGAGGTCCCCTGGGAAGATTCTGTGTACTGTTGACAACCGGCTTTAGGACACGCAGAACTCCGGTCTTGCTGGGCACCTGCCCTCTGGGCAGGGACTGCGTGTCCCCCTGACTCATGTCTGTGTCACCCCAGGGTGGGGACGGCCCAGCGGTCACCAGGTCTTGGCCTGCTACTGTGCTCCCCGCTGTCCTCCCCTTGGGGTTGGAGGGACAGCTGTTCCCGGGTGGAGCCAGCAGAGCTCATTTCCTGACGTCAGCCCCCAAATCCCCTCGTCAGCCCCTGACCTGGGACAGCCGGTCTCACGCTTCCTAGAGCCCGCCAGCCACTGACGTCATGGGGGTGGCCGGTGACTGGCCCAGTGGGCCTGGGACACCGGCCAACGCTCCTTAGAGCCTTCAGAAGAGATTTCCAGGGCCAGTGTAGCCCTCCAGAGATCCTGCTGTCCTCCTACTCCTCCCCATTTTCTGGGCAACCCTGTAATGGGGCCCTGGGCAGAAGAGGCCCCGTCCCTGCCCGTCAGGTCCGTGCCCTCACTACGTGAGGAGTCCTTTCCACAGATGAGGACCGGCTTAGGGCAATGAAGTGAGCTGCTAAAAGGCTGGAATTAGAACCCTGTTTGAGTTGACATAGTCCTTGGGTTCCTACCCTCTGGGCCACTGCTCCCAGCTCCTCATTCTCCCCCTGGGGCCAAGGTTCCACGGGGCATGCAAGCCAGTGACTGTCCCCCCACACGGGGTGGGTTGGGCAGCAACACCCTTTACCCTGGACTCGGGACCCCAAAAAGGCCAAAGTTGGGGGCTGTGGCTAGAGGGTGAGGAGGCCACCGTGCCCCCGCTGTCAGCCTCCCCGCTGCCTGTGCTGGTCCCGGGGCTCTCCTGCAGCCCTCTCCCTGGAGCCCCTCAGTCCCTCCACCTGCATGGCGTACACGAGGGCCTCGTGGGCTGCAGGGACGGCGCCAGGGCTACTCACGGGCCTTGCTGTTGTAGAAGGCAAAGTTCCTGGGGTGAGGAGTGGGCTCCTGGGCGCCCTCCTCCTCCTCCTCCAAGGCCCGCCCGCCTACCACCACCAGCACTTCCTCCAGCTTCTGCGGGAGGGCCAGCTGTGCCTGTGGGGGAGGAAGGCTGGGTTAGAGGGGCCGGTGGCTCTATTCCCCATGCAAGGGGCCCCGGGGGCTAGCAGGCGTTTTCTGGGGCTGGACTTTGGTGGGGCAGCTGTGTTGGTGCACACGCATGGGGGCTGTGAGCACGTGTGTGAGCACGTGTGTGTGTCAGCATGTGTGTGTGTGCACCATGGTTGCGTGGGGCCAGACATGGTGGTAGACTCTCAGGACGGGGAGAGAAGGGACAGCAGGTGCATTTGTGACCCAAACCTGAGCGCTGCTCCCTCCCCGCAGTCCCCGCATGCAGTCCCCACATGCCTTCCAGAGGCGTCCCCGCACCCATCTTTGGGACCAACCCTGACTCTGTCCCCATTTCCTCCCCTGTGCCAGCATGCAGGTGCTGAACTTGGATGACCCTGGCTGGGCGGGAAATCCCAGCAGGGTTCCACCCTGGCTGGTGAGTGGCCAACTGCTCCAAGCTCCCAGGCCCCTGGGGCTCCCCCATGTCTCTGGCCCCTCCTGCAGCAGGCCTGCACCTCCCACTCCGGCAGTTCCAAGGTGATTGCCTGGCAGGACAGGGCCGCAGGCAGCTGCCAGCACCAGGACGGCCTGCTGTGCCCGGTGGCGCCGGACAGCAGTGTGGGTCGCACTTGGTCCCCTCACAGCATGACCCTGGCCGGAGCTACAGCTGTGTCCCCAGGCCTGGCCCCTGGGGGCTCCTCCAGAGCAGGGCCCCGAGCCGGCTGTCTAGCCACAGACAACTCCTCGGCTGTTTGTCGCTGTGTCTGGAGCTGACCCTCTCATCGCGGCACCAACAGGAAACCGCAGCCCGTGAACGCTCGACCCTGTCCCCAAGGGGCAGGAAGGGGCCTGCTGCATTCTCGGCCCAGGCCCTCTTCCTGCCAAGCTCCTAGCCCTGCTCTAAGGCCCAGCCAAGGTGCCGCCTCCTCCAGAGAGTTCTCCCTGACTGGCCAGCTTGCCCCGGATGCCCCCAGCCCAGCTTTGGCCTTTCTCACACGGCCTTAAGTCTGTTTCCAGGTTTGTCTGCACCAAGCTGTGGGCTTTGACCAGGGAGAATTCAGTCACTTCTGGGTTCCCCTCCCCCTCACATCTGGGGTGTGAGATATAAGCGGCGCCCTGGGGATGAACAGGAACGCCCTCACAGGTAACCAGCCCAAGGCAGGGAGAGCTGAGATTTGGGGCACGGGGGAATAGGTGCCCTGTACTCCCCAGCCCCATGCAGGTTGGGGTCTCCGGGGCTCCCCTCCTTGCCCCTTGCTCACCTCATCGTGGCCCTGCGACAGGGCCACGCGGCACATCTCCGACTCCCGGATCAGCGGCTCGGTGGCCAGCAGCTGCTGCACACAGGGTCTGGGCACGGCGTCCAGGCGCACCAAGCCGAGGAGCTCGGGGAGGTGGACAGCCCGGGCTTGCGGGTCATGGCGTACCCAGCGCAGCAGGGCCTCCAACCGGCTCTGCTCTGGCTGTACCTGCAGCAGCTCCCCGGTCAGACAGGCAACCAGCCGGTCCTGGGGCAGCTGCAGGAACTCGTCCTCCTGGGCCACGGCCTCGAAGTTCTCCCGCAGGAAGGCCCAGGCCTTGGCGGCCACGCCCAACAGCCCCTGCTGCTCCCCAAACTCACAGATGCCCAGGCAGTTGGTGGCATCCAGCTGCTGCTGCAGGTAGCGGCCGCACACCTTCTGTACGGCGGGGAAGTGCAGGCGGGCGGCCGTGCGGGTCAGCGCCTCCACATTGCCCTGCGTGACCGTCAGCCGGCCTGTGTACACAAAGTCCACCAGCTGCCCCACTACGCCGGGCTCCACGTCCCGTAGCTCCACGCGCGCCGAGAAACTCTCAGCAAAGTCGCCCGCGAACATGGCATGGAAGTAGGGGCTGCTGAGTGCCAGGAGGCCTCGGTGGCAGGGCAGCTCCCGGCCGCCTACCAGAAGCGTGACATCGGCCAGCTTGGGCTGTGAGCGCAGCCGCCGCAGGCCATCCAGCATGTCCTGCGCGTGCGACGGCACGTGGAAATCCAGGTCGTCCACATTCCGCACCATGGCCACCCGCACCACGGAGAGAAGAGCTGGGCCCGGCCTGTGATCCTGGGGACAGAAGAGGGCAGGGTCAGCCAGGGCAGGGCATGGCTCTTTTGCCCGAGTCACCCATCCCAGCCGGCCGCCCTTTCCATCTTCCACCAGCACGGGCTGAGCATCACAGATGTGCCAAGTGCCTTGTTCAGCCCCGTCGCCCTGCACAGTTGGCTTAGCATTAGGCCCATTTTATGGTCAGAAGGTTGAGGCTCAGAGAGGGCCAGAGACCTACCCCCAGCCAAGTAAGCAGAGCAGGGCGACACCGGCACAGAAACCATACCCTGCCCCCTCCACAGTTCTGGGCTATGCAGAGCAGATCCCTATCCCTGGGGCCCCCCCAACTCCAAGTGGCTTCCTCTGTTTCCAAATCTGACCTTGCTGGGGAGGGTGATGAGGGTCTTTGGAAGTTTTCCTGCCCCACCGGTCCTCACTGTCCACAGTTACATGGAGCCTCGGGCTGCCATGACCTTGCTGGGTGACCTTGGTGCCAGTTTTCTCAACTGCAGATCCAGAAAGGACTCTGTGGTCACAGTGCTCCCCAGGGTCTAGGCCACTTCTCAAGGGTGGCGTGCCTTCCTCACGTGGGCTGCATGACACCCAGGGTCTGCATAAACGTGGGGAAACACAAGCATGAGAGACTCACATCCCCTGTCCAAGATCACACAGCTAGAAGTGGGGGAGCCAGGCTCAGGTCCCACGTGCCAAGCCCCAGGTTACAGGACCCTGGGTGTATGTTGGTAAAGACAAATACGACTAAGGAGAACTCTCTGGGCAGTGATTTCGAGTCCATGTGCATATCATCGGATTCAGCAAGTGTACTTCTGGCTTATTTAATTACGTGCGTATTCTTGTATGTACTCCTGACATTTTACCCCAAGAAAGTTGCCCCAGATTTCACCTGGAGCTACCTACCTACAATGGTTCAAAAAGCTGCCCCGGGACATCATCTGTCCACCAGGGGGCGCCTTGCAGAGCCAGCAAAGGGAAGGAAAACGGACACCGGCCCCAGGCAGGGACCAAAACCCTTGGTGAAATAAGTAAGATCAGAATAACTAAGGTCTGTAAAGAGAACCGTGACCTGTGGATGCCAAGGGGCAAGGAGGGCCCTGCTGACTTCGGTGCCGGTGCCAGGGTCGGTGGCAGGAGCTGAGGCCCTTCCCTACACCCCCTCTCCCAGAGCACAGCAGTACCCAGGGAGCCCAGCGAGGACGGGACAGGTCGGGGGCCTGGCCAGCATCCGTTCTGCCTCCCAAAGAGGCCCTCTGGCTGAGTGAGGACAGAAGACGAGCCCTTGGCCACTGCCCCCCAGGCCTCACATTCCCGTCATTCCTGCGTTCCCTGTGGCCAGCCGCTATGGCCTCGGGGGCAGTGGGCAGAGTTTCCACCCCGCTCCTCCCAGGGCCTCAGCTGCGTTTGCTGACACCTGCCACCCTGTGGTCCCGAACGAAAGGGGTGGGGGCTTCTGGAGAGCCTCAGAGCCTCAGCCTGGTGCCTGTCCAGGCCAGGAGTGAGGAGGGCTTCAGCAGGCGGGACACAAAGGGCCTAAAGCCAGCTGCCCCTAGAGACTAGACCCTGGGGTCCTGGCTGCCGCTGGAGGAGGTGGCCCAGCCTCCCCGTTGCCCACCTCTCCAGCCAAGACACTGAGGGGAGTGTGCCGGCTGAGCCCTCAACATACTCCAAGGGGCCCCGCTTGACTGGGATTAGGGCTCTGTGTCCAAACACCCAGCACTGTGATCTCTATGCCCCGACAGGCTATCCCACTCTCCCCTGCTGCTCTCTGCCCCAAATCCCACCTCCCATTCCCCGATGTCCACACTCCAGAGTCCCGGGGACCCTACCTCTCAGTTGGCCCTTGGTTCTCCGAGAACTCAGGCCGGAGAATAGGACTTCCCAGCCAGCCAGGGGTACGGATGGCCTGCTGGGCTGGGCTGGGCTGGGCACCACGTGGGGACGGACAGAAGGGTATTTTTAGCGCTGTCTGCTTTAGGAGGGAGCGGGGGAGGGAAGGCCTGGTGGGGGAGGGAGAGAGGTGATGCCCCTCCCAGGCTTCAGATCTGGAGGCCCACACTGGCCACGTCAGGAGGGCTGAGGTCTCCCAGACCCCAGGGACCAGGACAGACAGCAGAAAGCACTGCAGGGGGACAGTGGAGGCTGGGCTGGAGACTCAGGGGGCGCATAGAGGCCCCAGCTCAGGGCCTGGGTGTGAGCAGGACCTGATGGTACTCACTTCTCTAATGGACATTGACAGGTCCCCAAGTGGCCTTGTGTTCATCTGTCAACTGGGGAAAAGTGACTATCACAAAGACATGCCCGTTGGTGAGCAAAGGCTTTCAGAATTTGGGATCTGCGGTGGTGGTCGGGAAGCCTTTGGTGGTTAAAGCGGTGCCCAGAGAGGTAAGGAGGCCTCCCTGAGGGCTCCCCTGGGCTGGCGACGGGGATGCCGGAACCCGAGGCCCCAGGTCATGGCGTGGCTTCAGCCCTGGAGCAGCCCTGGCCTCCTCCTTCCCTGTGAGAGCCAGAGGTGGTGAAGAAATGAGATCATCTAAAAATACAGCCGCGGGGGCATGCAGCCTCCCCCGCAGCCTTGGTTCACAGTGGCCACAGGGGAACCCCTCACAACAGGAATGCAGCGGTGCCCTGGACCCAGGCCACTGAGAGGGGGTCTGTGGATATCTCTTCCGCCAACGGTCAGAGCAAAGCTTCCCAGCTGAGGATGTGCAGGTACACGGGAGGGAAGCCAGCAGCCGGGGAGGCCGGTTGAGGGCTCCACCTGTCGTCCCTCCTTCCTTCACCTGTGTGGCCCTTGTTAATACCACCATTCTCCAGGCATGTGGGATGTGGAGGGTCGGGGAGGGCCGAGTCTGATGGAGGCCCTGGGATGCTCCCCAGGGACTAGCCTGACGCGGCTCTAGTGCAGGGAGGCTCTGGGGATGATACCCCCACTCCTGGAGAAGTTAGGTGATTTCTCAAGGGTATTAGGGTATCATGACAGCTTGGGTCCTGGACAGGTGACCCCTGTCCTGCCAGTGTAGCCACTGGTCCTGCTCCTTGCTTGGGGGATGGTTGTGGGCTAGAAGCCACAGTCCTGGTCCCACTGTGTACGCTGTCTGGTTAGAATTCAGTCCTTACACAAATCACTGCCACGGCTGACTAGGTAATTACGAGTTTTCAAGGTGCTTCCAAACTCTGCTCACTCGTGCTTTCTGATTCCATGCTGCCCTCCCCAGCCCTGTCCAGCTGAGTCACAGCCCAGCTCAACCTTCCCAGTCTGCTCAATTCAGCCCAGTTCATCCTAGCCCAGCCCAACCCAGCTCAGCCCAGTTCAGCCTAACCAAGTCCAGCCAAGCCTGCCCAGTCCAGCCCAGCCTACTCTAAGCCCAGCCCAGCCCAGCCCAGCTCAGCCCAGTTCAGCCCAGTCCTGCTCAGCCCAGCTCAGCCCAGCCCAGTTCCGCCCACTTCAGCCCAGCTTAGCCCAGTTCAGCCCAGTTCAGCCCAGCTCAGCCTAGCTTAGCCTGGTCTAGCCCAGCCCAGCTTAGCTTAGCCCGGTCTAGCCCAGCCCAGCTCAGCCCTGACCATTTCAGCCCAGCCCAGCCCAGAGCTCAGTCATAGCCCAGTCCAGCTCAGTCATAAACCAGCTCAGTCCTGCCCAGCCCAGTTCAGCCCTGCCCAGCCCAGTTCAGCCCAGCTCAGCCTAACCCAGTCCTGCCCAGCCCAGCCCAGCCCCTGCTTCAGATGGTCCCAGGAGCTGCACCCTGGCCTTCAGCATCAGCATCCTGTGATCACAGAGGGAAACGCTCATGGGCATCTCCAGCTCTCTTACCCAGGACCATCCTGAAGACACCGCTGCAGGGGGAACAGAGGTGTTACTCCTGTCCCCCCCCCCCCCTGCCGCCCCGTGCTTGTAGCCAGAACAGAAAGGGTTAATGTGCACGCAGCCCAGGCTGGAGGAGAGAGAACAGGATATTCTAATGACAGGGTCCCTGTGACAGGGAGCTGACCACCCCCCCCCCCTTGTGGGGAGAGAAGACATACTGCCTCATGGCCTCATGTCACTGGTCTGTTTGGGAAACTCGACACCAAGTGCTTGAAACAGATCTTTATCTCAGATTGCTACAGAGCGGGGCAGTTTTTAAAAACACATTGCTTGTTTCTTTTCATGATGATAAAAATAACACATGTTCATCCTGGAGCGTTTGGAAAACACAGGAAAATCCGAAGCAGAACACTTTGACCCGTAAAAGAGGATCCCCACGAACACAGGGGCAACTCCCCTCCAGTCTACCCCGAGCCAAAGGCTGCGGGATCGGTGCGGGTCCTGTTTCATCAGTTTATGTCACCTCCCCAGCATTTCTGATGCCATCAGTCTTTGAACGTATCATCTTGGATTTCATCATACTGTGACTATATCACACTTTAAGAATTCAAAGGGACATCCAGTTACTTTTATTAATGGACATGTGGGTCGTGTCATTTTGGGCTAAGATAAATAACCACGGCGCCACCTCCGTGATTCAGAGTCAGAGAGTGAAGTCACGTATTAGAGTGTGCGCAGCCCAATGCACCTCTTGGCCGGTGAGCCTGGGGGCCGGCATGGGTGACTGAGGCTTTTCCTCCAGTGGGAGGGGACGCTGGTCCCTATGCCTGGCCCGGCACCCATGGGTGGTGAGGCCCCTGGCACACCTGACCTGCCCAGCCCCTCCTCGGGGGTTTTATAGCTTCACCTGCTTATGGTATCTCTTGTTCCATCTGGGATTTATGTGGGGCAGGTCCTATTCCCCCCACCCGCAAATAGTTTACCAGCATTCTGGAGACTGCTATCAACCATTCCTTCTTTCTCCCATGGTTTAGCTGTGGTGTCTTTGTCTTAGGGCAATGTTTTCCGTGTGAAACATCTCAGATTTCTCTGCTCTGATCTGTTGATCGGAACGAAATATACTTAGGGGTCTGAACCACCCGGTCTGAGGGACTACTGCTCTACAATTACGCGATGTCTTCACGTCTGAAATGCCTCTTCCTCTTTAATCTTTTTGTTTGCTGGATTTGTTATCTGTTGCTGCATAACAAATGACCCACAATCGAGTGTCTTTTTTTTTTTTTTTTTAGGATTTTATTTATTTGAGAGAGAGAGAGAGCACAAGCAGGGGAAGAGCAGAGGGAGAGGGAGAAGCAGGCTCCCCGCTGAACAGGGAGCCCAATGTGGGGCTCGATCCTAGGACCCTGGGATCATGACCTGAGTTGAGGCAGAGGCCTAGTTGACTGAGCCACCCAGGTGTCCCCCAAATCTAGTTTCTTCAAACAATAAACATATGTGATCTCACGTAGTTTTCTGGCTCTGGGAGCACCTTACTGGGGTTTCTGCCTTCAGATTTGTCCTTAGCTGGCACCATGGGTCAGCCAGGCTGTCGTCATCTGAGGGCCTGACTGGGACAGGAGGCCTTGCTTCTCCCTGCATGGACCCCTCTTACGAGCCTGCTCCCAGCATGGCCCAGGGCTCTCCTCAGAGGTAAGGGAGCCACAAAGATGGGAGTCGTTATTACCTACTTGAAGCAAGAGCTCTCTCTTCTGCCATATTCTGCCAAACAACACAGAGGGGCACACATCAGAGGACGGGGACGCTGGGGGCCTTCTTGGAGGCCGGCTTCACAGCTGTCCTTATTGACCGTTCCTTTCAAATGAAACTCAGAGTCAGTTTAAAAAATAAGGAAGAGACTGTCTCTGCATTTAACCGGTGCATTGAGATGGGAAGAATTGTGTTATTAGCCATATTTATTTAGTCGTGAGGAAAAAGGCAATGTTCTTTCAGCACCTTTGGTACACCTTCATTTTTCTTCGTGTTTGTCCTGCACACATTTATGGGCCTGGGAGAGAGATGGGATGCCCTCTGTCCAGTATTTTGCTGGCTCGTTAGGGAGCTCCTGGGCTGGCACTGGGGACAAGGTCACCTCACTGCATCTGGTCCCCTCACTGAAGTCTGCAGCCCCAGATGCCTGAATGGGGCTCTGGGGTTGTACCAACTGGACGACAGGGTTACAGGCACCAAACAGGCCTCAGAGCTGGGAGTGTGGCCTTGCTGGGGTCAGCCTCAGACTCCGACAAGGAACATCTGCTCCCCGCTGGAGGCTGCTAGTGGGCTGGGGGTTTCCAGGCCGCTGAGCATCAGAATCACCCAGAACCTCTCAGGAAAACACAGCTTTCCCAACATCAGCTGTGGGGCAGGGGCTTCGAATTCCTAGAGCCACTGCCCAGACCCCTGGGAAACAGAGTCCACAGAAGGCATCTGGGGAGTCACCCCTGAGTGCCCAGCAGAGGTGCCTACCCCATTCCTCCTCCCCCAGCACCTCCAGCTTCAAACCTGGATCTGAGCCACCGCCTCACCCCAGGGCTTCCTGGAACCCATTATGGTTGTGGGGCGCCCCCTGCTGGCCTTGGTCTAGCCCCACCGCTGAGAAAGTCCTGAGGCCTGGGAGGGACTTGCCCAAGGCCCCAGGGAATGCTCACAGACCAGCCCCTCAAGTCAGGTGTGCTGGCCCCCTGTCCAGTACTCTCCTGACCACGCTGGGCTGGACCACCTCTGAGGCCAGGTCTGTGTCTACTGCCCACCCCCGCAACACCCCTTCTTCTGTGGCCCAGCCCTTGGAACAACAAGGTCCTGCAGGTGGCACAGGAGGAGCGAGGGAGACATCAGAGTATCTGGCACCTTCTGACACCCCAGCGCCCCCAGCCCCACCCTCAGACCTGCCCCTCCCCCCAGGTCTAGGCAGTGACAGTGTCCTGCAGACCAGCCCCCTGTCTAGCTCTGTCAGTTCCATCTGGGGACCAAGAGCCTGGAGGTGGCACCATACTCCTTTCCCCTGCTCCATCTCAGGACAGAGATCCCTCCCACAGGGGACTGGCACACCCCCTCCAGACGCCAGGGGTGGGCAGGTCGGCACCACTCTCCATTCTGCAGATGAGGAATGGAAGGCCCTGTGGGGCTAAGGATGTCGCCGCCTGCAGTGGAGCTCAGATCAGGACTGGGGCTCCATGTCCTCCCAGTGCGGGACTCCCTGGGGCACAGGTGGCTCTCCCTTGCTGAGGGCACGCGGGCAACAAGCACAGGCAGCCCCAGCTTCACCCCCTCCGGAGGGTCCCGGCAGGCTGGCTACAAGGGCTCTGTGCCCCCTCCCGCAGCCTGCCCACCACCCTCCAAGCTCTGCAGGCTTCTGTCCCGAGGAGGCGGGGCTGCCGGGAGGGGTTTCCCAGAGAAAGATCCTGAAAACTCCTGTCCACGCACCACCTGTTGGGGCCACTGCACAGCTGAGCCATGCTTCTCCTCTGAAGCCCCCTGCTTTCGGGCCAGCCATCCTTGGCACCCATGGCCTGGGTGGGGACCCATCCTCTTGGCTATCATGGGGGCTGGAAACAAGCCACATCCCACGGCCAGCCACACAGGGCTTTGTCCCTAGTGCTGCTAGCGCCCTGTTCACTCAAGGCACCTGCGAGGCCCTCTGAGAAGATCCAGCTCTTTCCCTTGGTCCCCCTCGGAGAAGAGTGTGGACGACATTCAGGGCCACAGAAAGGGCCACACCTTACCTTTCCTCTTGGGTGTCTCCGCCCTGCCATGAGTCATCTGGGTCTAACACTCCCCTTTGCCGGGGCAGGGGGATGGGTCCAGTGCCCTGTGCTTGAAGCCCCTGCAGCCACTGCTTCTCTGGGAAAAATTCTTTATGTCCTTGCTCTCCCGAGCCGGCAGCGGAGCCCTGACACTGCTTTGAGCCATGTGGCCCATGGGGCTGGTCAGCTGGATGACAGGAAAGTAGGCCCACATGGAGCCTTCCCTTCGGGGACCAGAGCCTCTGCAGTCCCTGGGGTGGGAACAGGGCACAGCAAGAGAGCTCGTGTCTGACAGTGGCTGGCTGCCCTGGCCGGCAGGCACCCCCATGTGGGCCAGCTCTCTGACCTAGAGAATTTGGGAGGGCCTGACATGTAGCTCTGACCACAGCTCTCCCATTTCACTGATGGGGACAGAAGCTGGGGGAGGGAAAGGGGAAAGGTCACCAGAAGGAGGAAGACAGAGGCTCTGGCCTTGGCCGGGGCCACCGGTGCTGGAGGAACAGAGGGGAGGGACAGCAGGTGACTTGGGCACTGGAAGGAGGGCCCACGGGAAACGGGCTAGCAGCCCAAGTGCCTGCAGGGCAACGGGGTGGAGGGTCCAGGGCTGGGAGGTCAAGTCCTCTAATTCTAGGGCTGATGGGGTTCTGGGTGAGGTTTCCGAAACTGAGCTGCACAGCCAAGGATGAGCCTGTTGATGTGGGACGGAAGGTGGGCGTTAGCACACAGAGTGTCTGCCAGCTTCTGCCAGCCTGGCCTTCCGGCTCAGCTGGCCGCCAGGTGAGTGACAAACGGGAAAAGAGAGCAGAAAACATGAAATCACCCCAGACACTGCATTTCCAAAAGCAGGCAGCCTGCCTGTCTCACTCTCCAAAGCTGAACATCTCGGCTTCTTTCTCCTTCCAGAAGGCGAAGCTCCGGTCGATGTAGCCGCAGATGTCCTCACTGTTGAAGCTGCCCCGCTGGTGGCCAGGCCCTAGCCCTTGTGCTACAGCCTCTGGGCTGCTGCTAGCGGTGGCAGCATGGGGCAGGGGCCCAAGGGGCGTCAAGCCTGACTTGCGGCCGGGCTCTGGGTCCCAGGCGGGGCTCCTGCTGGAGCCGAAGAAGCGGGCTTTGATGTCCTCGAAGCCGTCGGTCCAGGCTCGGCGGCCAGCAGCCACCTCGTCGGTCACGGCCTTATGGAAGGCCCGAGCGGTCTCCCAGCCGTGGGCGCCCAGGTGCTCAAAGACCTCGAAGCAGAGCAGGTGGCGCATTTTACGCTCCTCGGCGGGCAGGTCGCACTCCAGCAGCTGGAAGTAGCCCAGCATGAAGAGGTCCAACGTTAGACTGCCATAGGGCACGGGAGCCCCACCCACGTGCGGCAGGAACTGCTCCGGAGACAGGGGCCCGCGGGGCCGCCGGCTCAGCCGCCGCAGCTGCCGGGCCGGTACGTGCGCCAGGATGGCCTTCCAGTTGCCCAGCAGGTGGGCGATGATGCTTCGCTGCTGCCACAGGTGGCCGAGCCGGGGGCCCGTGCCGGGCGGCGGGGAGGGCGGCGCAGGGCCCCCGGCGGGCTCCTGCACCCGCGGGGTCCCCCGGCGGGCCTCCAGTGTCCTGCAGGCGGCTGTCTTAAGCGCGGGCGTGTAGGCCGACTTCTTCCAGTGGCTGAGGAAGAGCATGACGATGCGCTCCTTGCGCAGGTTGGCCAGGTCCGGGTTCGGCCCCACCCCCGCCTCCGAGGGGGCCTCCTCGCAGCTGATGCCCGAGTCGCTGGCTTCCTCCGCGTCCCTCGGCCCGGGAGCCCCTCCGGTGCGGGGCTGCGAGGCTGCGGGCCCGACGCCTCCCCCGCACTGCCCGGGCCGGGTCGCCGGCTCGCAGGGACCGGGGTCTGGGGCGCAGGGCGGGCCAGGGGTGGACTCGAAGTTGCCGCGAAGCGTCCGCACGGACACCCCGCACTCCTGGATCTCGCGCTGCGCGGCACTCCCGGGGGGGCTGGCAGGGGCCTCCCCGCGGGCCTCCTGTGGGGGCCGGACCGCGGGCTTCTCCTCGCCCTGTACCAGCCCGTTCATGCCTTTCAGCAGCAGGGACATGCTGCGCACCAGCCGGGCGATGTGGCCGCACCACATGGGCAGGGGCTGCTCCCCAGAGGCGGCCTCCGCGGGGCCCTGGGGCTCGGCCGCGGGTACAGACACCTCCTCCCCATCTAGCGCAGGCCCCCGGGGCAGGAAGTGGCTGTTGACCGTGATGCGGACCAGGGGCGCTGGCAGCAGGGCCTGCAGCTCGGCGGCCAGACGGCCCAGCTCGCTCTCGTACTCCTGGCAGCGGCGCCGCAGCTGAAGGTCCGCGATCTGCTTCTCCAGGTACACCAGGTCATCCTCCGTTAGCAGCTCCCCGAAGGGGCCCAGGATAGCCTGGTGGGTCTGTGAGTACCGCCAGGCCGCCTGTCCCGCGGGGCCCACGCTCCCGCTGTCACCCTGGGCACAGGGAGGCCGGGTCAGCAGGGCCGAGGCCCAGGGTGCATCACAGCTGGGAGAGGCGGTGTTCTGGCCGGACACAAGCTCCCGGAGAGTGGTCTGGACCTAGGTGCCCCCTGGGAGCCCCAGGCTCCTACACACCAGTGGGCCCTCACTGGGACTTAGAGCATAAACAAGGAGGCTGGCCAGCCCCAGTCCTGAGTCTGAGGCTCAGGGCAGCTACTCTGCCCTGTGGGGGCCCAGAAGACAGTCCCCTGTTCTGTCACCCCCACATTCTCCTAATCTCAGCTCATCACTGTTCAGCCCAGAGGGTCTCTGTCCTCAGAGCCCTCCCAGGCCCTCCCACCAAGCTCCAGAGCCTTTTGTGGTTAGGTAGCTGAGACCAAACAGGGCGGCTTCTCCCACTCTGCTCTGGCTTCTCCTGGTGGCTGGCCTGGCACCAGGATCCAGGCCTGTCCCCCGTGCCCACGGCCTTTGGGACAGAAAGACAAAGAGGAACCCTGAGCTGGGCTCCCTCTGGGCTGAGGCTCTATGCCAGCCTGTTTTATTATAGCTCAGAGCCCCCTGAGGGAGGGGTCCCAGTTCACCACAGCAGGACCCAAGCCTCCATCTGCTTGCTCAGAGGCCCTGCTCTGCCCTGGTAAGTTCTGATTCCTTGGCACAGCAGACCCAGGGCACGGAGTGTTGCTGCACAGGGATGAAGCCTTTGGCCAGGCTGAGATGCCACTTCCCTCTAACTGGGGCCAGCACTGCCCAGCACGCTGGACGGTGAATGACACGTAGCCATCAGCCACCCGTGGCTACAGAAACGGAATGTGGCTTGTGTAACTGAGGAGCAGGAGTTTGACTTTTGTTTCATTTTAATTAACTTAAGTGGTCACAGGTGGCTGGCATGATTGCGTGGGACAGGGCAGCTGGGACCCAGGGCTGTAGAACACTCACCATTCAGACAAAATCCTATCCCTCTACATCCCGCACCAGCTAGAGGAAGCCTGCGACCACCCATGTCAAATCACAGCTTCTCTGCTCAGATTCCCAAAAGCTCCCCAGGGGCCTGATGGTGAGCAGCCCTTACGACTCTGACCTCACCTCTGCCCATCATACCTCATTCACTCCGCTCTATGGTACCAGCCTGTGCATGCCTTAGGACCTTTGAACTTGTTTTCTCTGACTAGAATCACTTGTCCCAGATTCTCACAGCGTTCCTCTCTCAGTACTTTCTGCACCCCCCACCCCCGGCTCAAGGTCCCCTCCCCAGAGAAGTTGCCCCTGAGCACCCACATGGAATCCCCGCTCCCCTTTGCTCTCTGCTTCTCTCCCTGGCGCCTGGAATCACCTGGCCCGCCCCGCACACACCCAGTGCAGTTGCCAAGTCCCCCTGTCTTTCCTGCTGGAATGTAAGGGCTGAGAGGGCAGGGCCGGTCCC
Organism: Mustela erminea; assembly: GCF_009829155.1. Taxonomy (NCBI): domain Eukaryota; kingdom Metazoa; phylum Chordata; class Mammalia; order Carnivora; family Mustelidae; genus Mustela; species Mustela erminea. The sequence continues at coordinate 44,180,214 of NC_045621.1, read as the reverse complement.
CTTCACTGCCTAGCACGGGGCCTGGCACGAGGTAGAGGTGGGATGAAAATAGTTAAGACAGAAGAGCACGTGGATAGACCACCTCTGACGGGGGAGGCCGTGGGGCGGGGGGATGGAGTGGTGGGTGAGGAGGCGCCCAGCTTCCAGATCTGGTTCCCCTTCATGGTCTCCCAGAGGAGGAAGCTGGGGCCACAGAGGGGGCACGCGATGGGGTGCCCGTGTGTCCAGACTCGACGTGTAGGCCCAGGTACCGCACCTTCCACGTCTACTTTCCAGGACAAAGCCCCCCCGCCCAGCCTCCGCTCTACCCAGTGGCCCCACTCCGCCCCATTCCCGCCTAGCCCCGCCCTGCCCTGCCCCACCGGGCCCCGCCCCTCTCCCACAGGGCCCCGCCCCTCACCCGCCCCGCAGCGCCCTGCCGGGCCCCACCTGGACCCGCGGCGCCGGATCCTCGCCCAAGCGCGCCTGCAGCTTCCGCACCATCACTTGCCGCTTCCACTCGGGGATGGGCCGGCCGTGCTCGTCCTGCGTGGGCACCAGGCCGTCGAGGTCGCCCGAGGGCAGCCTGTCCAGCTGCAGTGCCACCAGGCAGTTCGGGGCGTCTTCCGCCGCCATCTCCTCTCCCTGTGCAGACTGGGGGTGGTCACTCAGGGCCCGGAGGGGATCCCACCCGGCATCGGTGGGGAGGGTCTCACGGGAGGAGGGGTGGGGGGTAGCCCAGGGAGGGAGGGACAGGGAAACCCAGCCTGGTAAGCGTTGGCCTCTGAAGACAGGGATCCCCGGTGTCCACTGTGGGACCCAGGTATGTGCATGGGGGGATCGCTGGCTGGGAGAGGCAATCAGAGATTCCTCCCCTCTTCTGTACATGGCAGAGAGGTTGACACCTGGATGTACAAACTCGCTTGGGGTACAGTTACATGGAGAAAGTCTGGTGGCCAATTCTGAACCGCAGGACTTGTCAGAGCCTTTAACCTGTGCTCTGTAACTCTCCAAGAGAGGCAGCACCATGCAGCACTTCCCAAACTTGCACAGAACCTCTCAGGGGCTGAGAGTTCCTGGGACCCATTCAAGGAAAGGGTGGGTTGGATTTATAATGGCCTCATGCCCAGAAAGAAAAGGAGAAAGAGGAGCCAGCCTCCTCCAGTGGGTCCTAGGCTGGGTGGGAGACCCTGAGGAAGGAGGGCAGCAGACCCTAGGCTCACTCACCCATGGACAACTGCATCTCTGCCCCAGAAGTGACCTGGCCTGGGCACACATAGGACTCTGATGAGAGGCCAGCTGGGCTCTGTGGGTTGGTTGGGGAGACGGGGTAACAGGGGCATGGAAGGGGGAGGCGTACCGTGGGGACGGCCATGGTGCTGGTGGTGACCCGTGGGGGAGCTGCCCAGATTGTCTGCTCCCTCAGAAGAGGCTGGTCAGGCTGGCCAGGCCAGGCTGGGCTGGGAGTCACCACTGCTGGGGGAAGGGAAGCAGAGTCAGGGGGCTTCCCAGACTCTGAGAAGGCCAGGGGGATGAGAGGAGAAAACCCTGGACCTGCGGCAGAACCGGCCTTCTGGAAGGACCACTAGACTTGGAGTCAAAGACCCAGCCAGTCTCCCAACAAATGGCCCAGGACCCGGGACACTGATTTATCGCCCAGCATCTCTGGGCGCCTGCGGTTTACCCCCTCCCCCGTTGAGCAGGCAAGGGCAGAGGGTTGGGCCGTCTGGGGACCTAACGCAGCTCCATCAGACTGCAAAAGATCAGAACTCTCCTCTTCCCGGCCCTCCCCAGGACCACACCCCAACCAAGAAACACACCGTGCACCATACACACACATGCACATACACGCACTCCTTCATAGGACTATGGAGACCTGTGCCACGAAGCGGGGCTTACTCTCACGAATATGGGGACTGCTGATATTTTTCATGCTGTTCTATTTCATTTTGCTAAAATGGTCCCAAATCCTTAAGAGTCCTAGCCTGCCTCGGCTAGCCCGCGGATGCACCACCTGCTGGGCTCTTCAACCAGCAGCAGCAGACCCAGAAGAGCCCCAGACCCCAGAGACCTGACCTTCGAGATTTACCTCTGGACAAACTGAAGCCTGGAGAGGGGACCAGGCTGCCAAGGATCACACAGGCAGGACAGCCAGGCCCTGGGGGCTGGGAGCTCACACAGGGACCCTGGAGGGGGGAGCAAGGGACCACTGATTTGTAATTATAAGCATGTGTCATGGAAAATGTTGATCCTCATTTTAAAGAAGCAACCAGGGCAATGAAAGAAATGTGGAAGCAGCTGGGGCTGGGAGACAGGAAGAATGGCTCCAAATCTGTCCTCACCGTGTGGCATGCCCAGCGCCTGGAGTCAGCTGCTCCTGCAACCCACCCTCTCGAGGGACCTCTGAGCTGAGGGCAGCAGCACCCACTCCTGCCCTCCATGGTCCAGGCCAGTCTTCCCTAGAGACTTGTACTCACAGGTGGGGCTCCTGAGACCTGAGCCCCTTGTTCCTTCCTCTTGGGAGTGCCTTGCAGCGGACAGCGGAGGAGGGGGGAATGGAGGCGGCGGTGGTGTCATCAGGAGCGGAACCTGGGGGCAGAGGGACCCGGTCAGCAGGAGGTCCAGGTGGGCCTTGGCATGGGCCACCAGCGAACCCACTGGGGCAGTAAGGAGGCACAGAGCAGGCTAGCCCTGGTCCAGTCTCCCAGGGGACTGGGAGTACGGTGGGGAGTGGAAAGCTGCCATCGACACCACTGACAGGGGAACGGCACTCTTTATCTAAGGGCCTGGCTCCCGGCCTCTGGAGGTGCTGGGCCGGGGCTGGTGTCAGCTTGGCTGACCTCTCTCTGGCCTTATGAGACATGTGTGCACCCATCACACACACACCCATGCATGCATGTACACACATGTAATGGATACAATACATGTGTACATGTGCACACACACACACACACACACACACATTCGTGCATGTGCACAGCCCTCCCTCGCTGTCCTGGACTTCTGTGCTGAGACTGCCGGCCTGGAGAGGAGCGGGGAGGGAGCATCTTGAGGCATCTGAACACTTCTCTGACACACCAGCAGGGGCCTTGTGGCTGTGGCCACACCTCAGAGCGGGGTGCTGTGCCAGGACCCACCAGGCAGTGTCCAGGCCAGGCCCCTCCCCAAGGCCACAGGGAAACGGAGATCACCAAGATCGGACCCCCAGCACTGCAGAGACCCCCAGAACTCACCCATGTACCCTGCCCCACACCCAGGGCAAGGCACAGACCTGACTGTGGCCACCTCTCCTGCCTCCCCAGGGACACTGGTTGCAGCCAGGAGGAGCCCTGGACCTGGACGAATGTCCCCAGCTCACCCTGAGCAGTCTCAGCTCTGGGGACTGACCACCCGAAGCCAAGACTTCTGGCCCAGCTGACCTAGCAAGCAGGGGCTGTGAGCCGCGGGACCGCACTCATCTCTTCGTGTCCCACCGCATGCAGCAGAGAAATTCTCCAGAATGACACCAGAGCTAGGCTTGTCACTTTTTGGCTGAAAGCTGAAAGTTGAAGTCGGGCCAAGCCCATCTCAGAGGGCAGACTCCCATGCTCCCTGCTCCCCTGGTGTCACCGTGATGCCCTTCTCCCTTGGGGCTGTCCCCACGTGCCTCTCCACCTCACAGGGCCACAGCTGCCGGCTGTCGGAGCACCGCAGCCTGGCTGTCAGAGGGCAGCTCCTCACCCCTTCTTGCTGTGGGTGGCAGAGGGGGGATAGGCCTCCAGGCTGGTGCTGGAGAGAGCCCTGAGCAGGACACGGCTGCCTGGCCTGGGGCTGGGACTATGCTGTCACTCAGTCTCCTTCTCTGTTCTTTCTGCATAAGAAGCCCAGCGTTGCTGTGGCCGGTCCTGCTGGGGCAAACCGCTCGGCCACACTGAGTGTCCCCGCGCTCAGTCCCACCTCCCAGCAAGGAGGCACAGATCTTAGGGAGCTACCGGAGCTTGGTGGCACCCTCAGGAGAACCCCTGACCTGCACCCGCTGCCTTCAGCCCCTCAATTGCTCCCCTACCCAGGACCCTCTGCCCCCCATGGCCACTGGAAAGGAACACAGCCTGAAGCCCCGTCTGCCAGCCACCACGCACCTCACATGTCAGTCTTTCCGGGAATCCGGTGGAAAGCCCAGGAGTCCCGGTGCTCCATGGGTAGGGGAGTGTCTGCCAGCCCCCGGCCCGGGGGGAGACCCACAGAGGCAGGGGCTGGGTTGAGCACAGGGAGCTGCCACAGAACTGGGCTGTCAGGGCTGTCCCAACTGCCGCCCCCAGGAGCGGGAGTCATCGCATTAATATTTGAAGACTCAGGTATCAAGTGGCCAGGCGGCCTTGGGGCTGGGTGCCGGATCCCTTACCATGGCACCTTAACCCTCAGTGGGGCAGGGGCCAGAGGAGCAGACCCTCTCGGGATGTGGGCGAGGCTTGAGATCCCTGGGTCATGGGAGAGGGAGAAGCTAGCCAGAGGAAAGCCCCAGTACTGTACCTCCAGCCCCAGAGTAGCTCCCAGGGCACAGATGGAGAAACCAAGGCTCGCTGGGATGTGGGGAGAGCTGGGATCAGAATCTTATTTGAGACCCCCAGTCCTTGCTCCAGGAACCCCTCGAATCACTGCTCTTTGGGTCGGGGGCATCAGCAGTGGAGGAGAATGCTGATGGGGGAGCCTCTGGGGACTGGGGAGGCCCTGACACTGGTTGGGTTTCTTGCACTCCTATTGAGGATGCAAAACCCTGGCTGCTCTTTATGTGGCCATTTCTCAGGGCTGCATCTGGAAGGAGGGACCCAGAGGGATCTTACTGCTCACTGTAAAATGGGGGTTCCCCAAGCTCAGGGGTCCTCAGCCGTGACACCAACCTCCTGTGGGTACAGTAGCCATCTGTATCCATATCGCATTATGCAGGGACCTGGGGGGGCAAGGGGACCCAAGCAAACATAACACTTGCTCTCTGCAGTGGTCCTGGACGATAGTGTCTTCTTCCAGCGTCCATGACACAGACCTTGGCTGGCTTATGAGCTTTAAGCAGGACCAAGTCAGACCCTGGAGCCTGGGGCCTCCCCCTGCTATCTCCTACCCCTCTCCCTAAAGGAGTCGGCTCTTGGGGTTAGAGGCAAGAAGCTTCCCTCCCCCACCAGAGCACAGGAAGTTGGTTTGGGGTGCAGAGGAATGAACTTGGACCCCAGTGCTGCACCCGCAGCCTGGGGGAACTCATGTCACTCTCCTGGCCCCAGCTGCACCCTCCCCAACCTCCACGGAGAAATGAGGGGAAGTCACACCTGGGGCCTTGGTTTCCCCTCCTATAAGTCAGGAAGATGACAAATTACGGGAGGTGCCTGACGGGCCAGTGTGGGGAGCTCACACCTCATCGGCGTGTTCTCACCGCAGAGCTCTACCCGGCCCCGTCTGCTGTGCTGTTTCCCTGGCACCGGGAGAAGCGACATCCTGACACTAACCAAGTCTGTAAGGAGCTGAAGGGGCTCAGATGTGGGGCTCCGACCTCAGGGTCCTGACGTCTGGGCACATGCCCCACCCCCAAATTGGGCAATTGCCCTGAGGTCATTGGTTGGCTCGGCCCTTTCCGGGGCCTGCCATCTCCTTTCCTGTGTTTTGGTGAGATTTGAGCAATGCTGGGTCTGCCATGCATTATATATCGAGGACAGCTGTCGCGAGCCGGGTTACAGGCCTGTAATGCCACCCGGGCTGAGAAAATCATGACCCACAGATGGGCGCCGGACACCGGTCACCACGGCTGAGATTCAATTACTGGCGGCACCGCCAGGCCCCACCCCTCACCGGAGAGGAGGCTGCCCCTGGGGAGTCTCTTGCCCTCTCTGGGCCTCAGTTCTGCAGCAAAGACGAAAGGGTCCTGGAGCCCTTGTGACCTCGGGGAGGGAATGAGCACCCGCTGGAGACCTCAGGAGCATCTCCCGCCACCACTCGTCCTTCCTGTTTCACAGATGAGAAACTGAGGCTTGGAGATGCCGCGACCTCACCAGCCAGGAAGAGCCTCTCCAGCCCCAGTGGGTGCAAATACAGGGCCAGGGCCAATAGGACCAGCCGGTGCTATGGTGGGGGATGAGAGGCTGCCCCACCTCACGCCTGTTTGGAGGGTCGGGCTTACCAGCCCGGGCTGCTATTTCTAATGCCACCATCTGGCGGGGACCTCACTCAAGCCTGGGCCCTGCAGCCAGAAGCCTACCCCGTCCGAGAGGACCAACCCTTCGCCCAACCCTTCGTTGTGCAGAGGGGGCCCAAGGGCCAGGTAGCAGGAAGACCTGGCAGCTGGACTGAGGCAGGGCCTGGCCTCCCTGAGCCGAGGGTAGGCCTGGGTACTGGGCAGCATGGACCCAGATCCTGCAACCCAGTGGCCGAGGGTGCGCTTCCCACATACACAGCCTGGTTCCCCAGGCCACCTCTCCTGAGACCCACAGCTCTCGGGGGCAGGTGCGGCCGCCCTATATGTCTTCCACCACCTCCCCTGAGCTCGGCGTGGGAAGAAGCCGGCACGGCGACCTCTGGATATTATGTTTCCATCAATATTGCATAAGGCGCCCGGCACCCCCCTCCTCAACCGACACCCCGCCCTCCCACTGAGCCAAGTCTGCATGTGAGGCAGGTGGCCTGGGGGGGACCCACACCCCCAACTGCCCTGGGCGCTCACTGAGGGAAGATGGGAGGCTCCAGGCCTAACCCCAAGTCCCACATGGGCTCCCCAACTCTCTGTAGATACAGCAACAAGCCTCAAAAACCAGGGTTTTGTGGATGGGCTGGGCCCTGCTGGTCACAGGCTGGGGAGCTGGGGAGTCCTGAGAGAACAGAATTCTGCCTCAGATCCTATGGCAACACCAGGGACACAGTGAGGACAGCCCCAGATGGGCCGCTTCTCCACGGCCCCAGGGCCATCGGGAGAACACCCAGAACCCCGCCCCTGGCTGCTCAACCTGAGCCAAGTGGCCAAAAGGTTCTGACAGATGTGCCAGGGCCTGGGGAAGGAGGGCTGAGGTCAGAGACACTGCCCAGACAGGAGGCCCAGGAGTGACTAGACTGGGGACTGGCGGGGACCTACCCACTGGCAGCAGGGCCACGCCCAACCCCCTCCTGATCTCAGCTTCCAGGTTGGCCACAGGGACCACCGAGGGGCCAGGAGGGACCCAGGTGGCCAGGCCATTCCCAGCCTGTAGACTGTGGAGCTCTGCCCGCTACACCAGGAACCTATCCAGTCCCACAAACTCCTCACACCCGAGCCCAAAAGACAAACTTTTACCAAACAGTAACCAATGGAACGTCTCGTACATAAATCGTGTCATAAAGAAATGACTTCCAGCAGTCAGGGTAGTCCTCAGTTCTTAGACCGTGACATCAGCACACCCCTGTGCTGCCCCAGGCCACAGCAGGCTGGGAGGCAGGGGGTGGGGGAATGATCGTCCCACAGGCCCAGGACCAGGGAGGACCACAGCTCTGCCTCAGTTGGCCCAGGATGCTCCTGAGGGAAAACGAGGCACAGGAACCCCTCGGTGAGACCTGGCATGGGGGGGGGGCGTGTCACACCTCTGGACCTTGGTGCTCTCACCTGGAAATGGGGCCACATGATCCCAGGGACACTTTCTAAAAGGGTGGCCACTAAATTGGCAAAAGCTGTGGCCAGTTGGGACTAATTTGTCATAGCAGCTGCCTCGGACCTGGAATGGGGACAGGGATGGGTGGGAGGATGCTGGGGGTCCTGGTTTGATGCAGACGTCACCCCTGTGCGCCTGCCCACGTGTCTGTGTTTGTTTACTTGCTCACATGGCCACGGATCCTCTCCATTCAGCGCACGCTGTGGCCTATTGTGCACAGGGGGCTGGGGACAGCAGGACGGATAGGATTCTTGTCCTTGTGGATGGGAAATATCTCAGCGAGGGGTAAGCCACGAGGGCCACACCCAGATGGGAGCGTGGGACCAGAACTTGCTGCCTTCTGGACAGCCATGTGACTCAGAGCCCTGCTCCCACCCCCGGGTACCCTCAGTCCGACAATGTCACCCCTTAGGCACCCCAGCCATGGCCCAGCCACAGGCCAGCTCTGCTCCCTGCCATAGGATGGCCCAGTCATGACCATGGCCCTTGTCTTGACCCCTGCCACTGCCCCTGTGAAAGCCCCAGTCAGGCCCTCTGTCACAGTCCCAGTCTTGGTCCCTGTCATAGTTCCAGTCACAGTCCCTGCCACAGCCCCAGTCACGGCCCCTGCCACGGTCCTGTGACAGCCCCAGTCATAGCCCCGTCACAGTCCAGTCATGGTCCCTGTCATGGTCCTAGTCATAGCCCCTGTCACAACCCCTGTCACATCCTCAGTCAGGGCCCCTGTGACAGCCCCTGTCACAACCCCATCACATCCACAGTCAGGGCCCCTGTCACGCCCCTTTCATGCCCCCTGTCCCAACCTCTGTCACGGCCCCTGTCTCAGCCTCATCATAGCCCCAGTCACAGCCCCAGTCACAACCCCTGTCACAGTCCCATTCATGGTCCCTGTCATGGTCCCAGTCATAGCCCCTTCACAGCCCCAGTCATAGCCCTGTTACATCCTCTGTTACAACCCCTGTCACATCCCCAGTCAGTGCCCCTGTCACACCCCTATCACACCCCCTGTCCCAGCCTCTGTCACGGTCCCTGTCCCAGCCTCTGTCACGAACCCTGCCATGGCCCATCACAGCTCCTGCTGCAGCCCCATCATGGCTCTGTCATGATCCTTGTCGCAGTCCCTGCTGCAGCCCAGTCCCAGAACTGGGCCAGCTGACTTGTGACACTGGCTCTGTCCTGGCCCAAGACCATTTCCCTGGGACCAACCTGGTGTCCATAATGAGCTTTCTCCATAACTTGTTGTCAGGGGAGCCAGGGACCCTGTCACCCCAACCTCCGGGGCTGGGGGGTGGGCACTGTGAAGCTTACCGGCCCGGCTGTCTCCCGCAGGAACTGGGCACAGTCCTGGTGTCCATGGTACTCTGCCAGGTCTGCCGCCGTGTAACCATCTTCATCTCGTAAGGAGGGGTCCACATGGTGGGAGATCAGCGTCTGGCAGCACTGCAGGGAGGGGACACATGTGTGATCACTGCATCACCTGCTTGTGCCCACAGCATTTACCAGGTGTGATGCAGGGCAGGCACCGTGCTGGTTTCATCTCACAGGTGGGCAACTGAGGCCACCAACAGCTAAGGAACTTACCCAAGACCCTGCTGTTGTTCACTACGGGGCCAGGGCTCGAATCCCCAAGGCCCACCCACCACTGCCTCATCCAGGCAGCAGCAGCGCCAAGCTCCACAGGCACCAGCACACAGTCCCAGATGGAAACCGAGGCACCCGCAGTCAGGAACTGCCAGACGCTCAGCTGCTAGTAGGTGGTACAGCTGACACCCTGGCTGGGCAACCTGATCCTGACCTTGCCCTTGTAGTCCATGCCGCGGGCTCTAAAGGCAGAACCGGTGTCCGTACAGCAATGCTGGGAGGTATGTGTGTCATTTTCACAGGAAGAAATGGGAAGATGGAACCATAGCCTGAGCACTGTGGGATTTGTGAGCAGGGGGTGAGTGATTGCAGATGACCAAGATCTGTGAGGTGACTGTACCAGAAGCAAAGCAGGTGGGCAGATGGGTCCCATCAGGGACTAGAGAAACAGGTCCCCAAGGACAACATAAAATATGCATTAAATGTAAAGTCACCTTCCTAAAGCATCAAAGAGGCAAAAAGGAAGTGAGGAATTACCAAGCCAAGCTCAGGAGTCAGGGAAAATCTGGAGGGATAAACCTATCACTCAGAAGTGTTTCTGCACTGACAGCACAGCCTCACAGGACTAGGGAGACCAGGAAAAGCCGAGGGTCCTCCAAAGGCGAGGGCTCCAATTTATCACCTAGCACTGTAGGCTGAAGGTTCTACCCTCAGAGTAAAGGTAAACCAGAAGCCAGCCAGCCCTCCGCTTCCCTTCACTCAGTGGCCCAGGGAACCTTGAACCTGAAATGTGGAGTGGGAAGGTCCTGGGTTCACAATTTCCATGGATGCCTGACAACCAGAGGCAAATAATGTTTCACCCAAGGCCTCACATGACTCCCACAAATTGTTTTTCAAATATAAGTTCCAGCATAGAGTCAGACAAAGCCGGGAGCCCAAAGAAATAAGATACCAGAACAAGAGCCAGAAGACCCAACTCACCAGGAAATAGACCCACAAGGACCCAAGAACTAACAGAACACAACTGGGCTTATTATTTTCAAGGGAATAAAAATCAAGCTTGAAAATTTAGGCGTGGAATTTTCAACCATGAAAAGAGACATGGTGCATTTAAATGATGATGGTTAGTAGGTCAGGAACATAGAAATTATGACCACGTGAAAAACTGAAGCTGTAAGACAAATGAGCAGAAAATCAGTCAGAAGCAGCCATCCAGATGCAGCACAGAGAGACAAAAAGCTGAAAGCAGAACCTGTCTGTGATACTGTTTGTGGCAGTAAACCCAGAAAGACGAGAAACAGAATGGGTGCTGAAGTCACATCTGCGGGGATAATGGCTGGGAATTTCACAGAACTTAAGGAAGCACAAATTCAAGATGCTCATGCAATCCCCAGTGGGAGAAATAAAGAGCAATCTGCCTCACGTCATCCCCATAGTAAAATTGTAGGAAAGCAAGGACAAAATGAAAAACCTTAGAAGTGACAAGAAAAAGAATGATTATCTTCAAAACAGTGGCTCCTCTCAGCTGACTTCTTTGTAGAAGCCACCAGGCAATGAAAGAATGACATTTTTCCAGCACCAGAGGAAAATACGTGGAGATTTCCAAGCAACGATTCTATACCCAGCAAAAATACCCTTCAATAGTGATCATGAGATAAAGGTAAACAAAACAGGCAAACAAAACAAAATGAAACAAAGAATTTGCCAGCAACACTCCCACACTAAGGGAACATCTGAGGCATTGGCTTTAGACTGAGGGGAAGAGATTCCACAGAGAAGGCCAGAGATGCCAGGAGGAATGAAGATGACAAAGTAGTAAATTTGTGGATAAATTCAAATAAGCCTTTATTTTTTGACTGAATGAAAAACAATAATGTCAGATTTTTTTTAACTGTAGAAATAAAACACATTAAAAATGGTGCGACCCCATCAGCCTCATCCCCACCCTGCAAGCTTTCCTGCTCCCTTTGTCCTTGCCACTAGTCTCTAGGCTGTGCCTTGAAAAGCTTAAGCCATCACAGGAAGCTGGGGGCTGCTGGGGACCATTGTGCTCACAGCCTGGAGGCTTGTCTAAAAGATGGGGAAGTGAGTCCTTCCGTTACCATTCTGGAGTGACACATGGACCACTCATTCAGCCCCAGTGTCACCCTGTGAGGTTTATTACTGTGCCTGCGCTACACAAAATGACAAGAGGCACGGAAAAGGATGGGAAGCCTCCCCAAGGTCATCCTGCTAGGAAGTGGGGCAGCCTGGATTCAGAGCTGTGTCTCTAGGAGCCTGTGGTCTTCATCACACCCGAGACAGAGGAGCGTCCCAGGACAGCACAGGGCCTGAAGGCACCTCAAGGATGAGCTGGTCCAGGATCCTCCCTGCCATCAGTCCCAATGCCCTCTTTTTTTGCAAAAGTTTCCTGACACTCTGCTGCTCTTCTGGCATGAACACAATTGGTAATACAAGTTGCCTGCACACATAAATTTAAAATATTATGCTCTAGGGGCGCCTGGGTGGCTCAGTGGGTTAAGCTTCTGCCTTCGGCTCAGGTCATGATCCCAGGGTCCTGCGATCGAGCCCCGCATCGGGCTCTCTGCTCAGCGGGAAGCCTGCTTCCTCCTCTCTCTCTCTGCCTGCCTCTCTGCCTACTGCCTACTTGTGATCTCTCTCTCTCTGTCAAATACATAAATAAAATCTTAAAAAAATATATTATGCTCTAATGTAAAGGAGAAAAAAAAAGTTTATAATTTAAAAAACATGCATGTTACTATGTGAGTATTTGGTATTTGGTGCATGGCTGCACCAAAGACAAAGTCTGCTGTCTGTACCAAGAAAAACGAAGGAGGGCACTCCAACAGACAAAGCAGATTACTGAGTGTCCTGCTTACGCTTCTGGTTATTGTCTCTTTCCTTCACTACCTTAGAGCCAACTACTCTGCAAAGTGTATAAAAATGTTCATGTTATAAGGGCTCCTGGTGGCTCAGTGGGTTAAGCCTCTGCCTTCAGTTCAGGTCATGATCTCAGGGTCTTGGGATCCAACCCTACACCAGGCTCCCTGCTCAGAGAGGAGTCTGCTTCTCCCTCTCCCTCTGCCTACTGCTCTCCCTGCTTATGCTCTTGCTCCCTCTCTCCCAAATAAATAAATAAAATCCTTTAAAAAAAATGTTCAGGGGGCTCGGTCAGTTGGGTGTCTGCCTTCAGCTCAGGTCATGATCCCAGGGTCTTGGGATCGAGCCCCACATCGGGCTCTCTGCTCCATGGAGAATCTGCTTCTCCCTCTGCCCTCCCCATGTTTGTGCTCTCATGTACACATGCTCTCTCTCTCTCAAATAAATAAATATGTTCATATGATAAATGGCTTTTGTCCAGGGAAAGCCTAAATGCAAAATGTGTACAGTGGAATGCAGTCAATGATCTCCCTTGTCAGTACTGACTGGTTTTGCATCTATTTGTGAATTCACGTCATTATCCCTTGCTGGTGAAATATTTGTTTTATTTTACTCCTGGTTATATGAATTACTTGCTTTCTCCTTAATTAATGAGGTAAATAAAAATCTTTGACACAGGCTCATTTTATAGTTGAATGAGCATCATGATTATGAGCACTTTCTAAAATTATCACTGAGGGCTGCAAATAAAGCAAAATACTATCTTCCCTTGCCATGACAGTAGGATCATTCTTGGAAAAGCCTTACATACACTGACATTATGAAAAATACTGGGATGTGTGTAAACACACAATTGAATTTAGGTTCTAAGCTTAATTATATACACTTGGGAATAGCAGGTCCCCTTGTGTCCCCTCCACCATGGGTGCCTCAATCACTGGAAAACCAAAAACAGTCCTGAAATTTCCGACACCCACTGCAGAGGGTCCTGCCCTGTTGAGAACCAAATGCTCTTGTGGTTCTCGAATCCTCGGTCATGTCCTAAGCAAGTGCGTTCAATAACTATGTGTCAGGAGAGTGAGTATCCGAATGGAGGAGAGTGAATGAGCGGACGTCAGAGGCTCTGACGATTAAACAGGCCTTCACCCGCACCTCTCATAGGAGCAGAAATCCCTGAGGCAGTCGCGCTCCCAATACCTCTAGGAACTCAGAATACTCAGTAGTAAGTTCACTTCTTGAATTAGCGGCCACAGTAAGTTAGAGTTAAAACTGAGTTAAAACCACTCATCAGAACCCTGAGAGAGTCTTATTTACACCTGTCTTCTGTCGTTTCCTTTTCAACCTCATCAGCAAAGCCCCAGACGACACCCCGTCATATGGCAACTTCCTTCTCCAAACAGCCATGGCATCTCACACCCTCCTCTCAAGATTTCCCAGCAGTCTCTTAACTCAGCATTAAACCTCACTCCACACTGTCACCAGCGAACCCTTACCGCCAGCCCTGGCTCCTGCTCTATTCTGTTCTAGCAGCTGACTGTGTCCAGTCGTCTCTCCCTTGCCAGAAGTCCGGCTCCTTCTCCTGTTCACACACCGCTGTAAGATCCACTGTCTCTGAATTCTTTCTAGATTGGCTGAGCCAATGCTATGCACACAGGTAGTTCTTGAAATTGTACATCATAATCCCCTGGCGTGTTTTAAAAGTCCTGATACCTGGGGTCCCACCCAGAACCAATCAAATCAGAATCTCTGGGCAGGTGGAGCCCAAGTGTTCGGATACTTTAAACCTGTTCTGGAGATTCCCAGTGCACAGACAACCTTAAGAACCACCACATAGCACTATACACTGCATCTAAAATCCCAAACAAAAAGTTAGCTATTAAATTCAGCTATGTAGAAGAGACAATCTATCACGGTCACTTTGCATTTACTCCAGGAAGGCAAGGGTGGTTTAACATTTTTTAAAGTAATCAGAATAGAAAGAAAGGTCCTGAGATGTTTGCCCGCCTATGTTCACTGTGGCACTGTCCACAACAGCCAAGTGCGAAAGGCAACCCAAGTGTCCCCTGATAGGTGAAAGACCAGAGACAATGTGGGTCCATCCACACAAGGAAATGTGACTCAGCCTTAAAAAGGAAGGAAATCCTGTGTCCTGCTACACCATGGTTTAACCTTGAGGATATAACTTTGAGTGAAATAAGCCAGTCACAAAAAGATAACTGCTATCTGATTCTACCCTCGTGTTGTTCCTCGAGTTGTCAGACTCATAGGGACAGAAAGTAGAAAAGTGGGTTCCCAGGGCTGGGGGATGGGGAGCAGGGAAATGTTTCATAGGGACAGAGTTCCGGTTTTGAGAGATGAAAGCCGGGAGGTCTGCTGTATAACAATGCATATAGTGAACATCACTGCACCATACACTTAGAAACAGGAGGAGAAGTTGGCGTTTTAAAAGATTTTATTTATTTGAGAGAGAGAGAGAACTAGCGCATGAGGCAGGAGGGGCAGAGGGAGAAGCAGACTCCTTGCTGAGGGGGAGCCTGATGTGGGGCTCGATCCTGGGAGTCCAGGATCATAACCTGAGCTGAAAGCAGACACCTAACCCACTGAGCCAACCAGCTGTCCCAGGAGGGTAAGTTTTATGTAACGTATTTTTAAACTTCAATTTAAAAAGTAAGCAATTGGTATAATTCAAACCATTCGAAGAATAAAGACTGTTGATATAGTAAAACAAAACATGTTAAACAATCATTGTTCCCTTTGGAGGCTGCTGGGGCACCAGCTCTTTATTCTGAAGTTTTATTCCTAAAAATGAGGAGAATCTGTCCCAGCTAAGGAGCCTATGGAGACCTGAAGACTACATGTAGTGTGGTATCCTGGAGGGAATTCTGGAGCAGATAAAAAGACATAAGGTAAAAACTAAGGAAGTCTGGGGGTTGTCTGGGTGGCTTTGTTGGTTAAGCGTCCAACTCAGTTTGGGCTCAGGTCATGGTCTTGGAGTCATGAGATCGAGCCCCAAGTTGGGCTCTACACTCAGCATGGAGTCTGCTTATCTTTCCCCCTCCCTCCCCTGCTCATGCTAACTCTTGAGCACACGCCCTCTCTCTAAATAAATAAATGAATAAAGAAGCCTTAAAAAAACTAAGGAAATCAGAATGGAAAAAGTCCAAAGTCCAAAGTATGGACTTTGGTTGGTAATACTGTATCAGTTTGGGTCCACTAATTGTGACAAATGCACTAGGCTGATTAAGTGGTTAATGCTGGCGGAAAGGGATGTGGGTCTTTGGGTTCCTCTGCCTGTACTAGTGTCTCGATTGTTCTACAATCTAAAATCATCCTGAACTACTCTGAAATAAGAATTTATTTTGAAGTTGCAGGGGAGATCAAGCACTATCCTAGGCTTCTGGGACAAAGCAGATTTCTGGAACTGCGAATGGATTAGCAGACTGCCGTGGACAAACCAGTCGTGTGCGGTTCCTGTTTGGCCTCCGAGTCTGGTGCAATCCGGGAAGTAGATACCTGACAGTCCAGGCAGGCTGGCGCAGAGGTGAGAGTAGGACCTCACTATGAATTCTTGTTAGGTGTGATACTGGTTTGAAACTGTGTTAAAAAACAAAGGGGGTCCTTATCTCTTGGAGATGTAGGCTGAAGTATTTCTGGATAAAATACCGTGAAGTCTCTAGTTCACTCTTGAATAACACAGCAGCCGAGGGGGCGGCGGAGGGGCGGGGCGCCAGCCAGGCCTTGCGGAGCTCAGGCTCTCACGTGGATTCAGGGTTTCCGTCAGAAGAAGACTGAAAGCGGATCTGTTCTGGGCTGTGTGGCCTGAGTTATTCCGTTTCCATATGCAGAGCGGGTGAGGACCCACAGGCTCTGGGCTTACCTGTTCAACTCCTTGGGCTCATAATGAGGATTTCATTTGCAGAAAGCCACGGCTCCAGCCGCCTTCCTGAGGGTCCCTTGGGACTTGGGGTCCCTTCATACCTCCAAATCTTCTGTTGTCCCTGTCCTCCGGCCCGCTGTCCCCCTCCCTGGCTAGGAAGGGGTGGAAGCTGGGGAGACAGAGCTGGGGGAGCGAGCCTGCAGGGTTGAGTGGTGTCTGAGGAGGAGGGAGGGAGTGTAGCTGGGGTGGGGAGTCGGGGGAGTGAAGAGTCAGAGAGAGACCATTTCACAGCTGCTGTGAGCTGGGGTCCTGTCTCCTTTGCCTTCTTGCAAAGGAACAGTGCCTTCCCGTGACTGTGCTTGCTGCAGTTTATTTTACCTGACTCGGCTGACACTGGGCCACGAGCCCCAGCCCTACTTTGGGTTCCAGCTGTGAACAGCTGTCTGGAAGCAGAGAGCCCGACTGGGGCACTCAGCTGTGATCTCAACATCACCCTCCCTCTGGACTGAGCTGTGGGGGGCTGAAGGAAGTGGATCCCCCTTGGGGACAGTGCTCCGTGGGGCTGGGTTGGGGAGGCGGAGGAGGAAACCTGTGTTTTGCTCTCAGACTGGCCTTGCCTTTCCATGAGGTCAGTATGCAGGGAATGCACGGGGCAGGGGTTCCGCATGGTCTATTCTCACTGTTGGACCCTGAATATTTAAATGTCACCCCTGCTGACTCCGGGTTCCTCGTGTTGTCTCCTAGGGGCTGGGCCACACGAGTCCCTGAGATTTCTTGGATGATAGCAACAGGGCTACCCTCACGCCTCTGAGCGCAGCAGCCGAGGGTTCTCCTGGGCAGATGACATACCCCGGGGGTCTCTGTGCAAAGGAAGGGGTCCGCACCGAGGGAGAGCCTGAATTTGGCCCCCAGGTAACTCAGAGTCTGGGCCCTGGGCAGTGACTGCCGTCTCAGCCTCACTTTACCCACCAGTAAAAGGGGAACCGTGACTCCTCTCCCACTGGGCTGCTGAGTGGGTTATTTCTGCAGGAAGTGCGGGAAGGGGGAGCTCCCAGACCTCCAGGTTCTGGGGGCTCCCAGTCTCTACCTCTCACCTTGCCGGCCTTACCTCCATGTGCCCGTTCTCGGCTGCATCATGGAGGGGGGTCCCTCCCCAGGAATCTGTCGTGACAGGGGCGCCCATCAGCAGGAGCCGGTCTAGAATGGGTGTGTGGCCGCCTTGAGCTGCAAAGTGGAGGGCTGTGGCCCCCTCATTATCCCGTGCTGTCAGGCCAATGTCGGTGAAGGTGACCTGGGGAAGGTGGAGGAGGAGGACCCGCTGAGGAGGCGACCCCTCGCAGGGAGGCAGACAGGGCGGGCAGTGAGCTCAGCACAGAAGCGGGAGGCGATCCTCCCCAGAAGCCAGTGAAACTCCAGGAACCACTTCTAGGAAAATTCTGCCTTCCTGATGGAAGGGGCTGGTGGCTGTGGTGTCACCCTGTTTCTCCTTCCTCCGGCCTTGATGTGGCCAACTTTCACCATAAGGGAGAGGCTGGGAGAAGGCAGAGATGCAGCCGAATGGGGCTGGGTGTCTGACCCAAAGACAGCAAAGCCTCCTGCTGCTCCTGCGCTCCTACGTGGAAGGGACCCTGGGAAGGAGGTTCAAGTTCCATTGTGACCTGCAGCCCAAAGTGTGCTGGTCGATCTGATAGTCAACTGTGTCTGCTGGGAAAAGACCGGTGAGCCGGGAACAGAGGCCCTCCTGTCAGCTGGCTCCCCTGAGGGGGAGGACGCCCTGCTCCCAAGTCAGGGACCCAGCTGGGAGGCTGCAGTGGGAGTCACGTTGGAAAGGCCTTTCTGGCCCTGAGAGCCCGTGGCCCTGGCTGCTCCTTCCCTTTCCCTGGGATGAGCCCCCACAGTGCTCCCTCCTGCCACCCTCCCTGTCCCCTTGACACCCCCCAAAACACTGAGCTGTTTCTCCCCCAGCACACCACTGTGGCTCAGTGCCATGGCCAGAGACGCCCGGTACTCCCCACCCGAGGGACCAAGAATCCAGGTGCGGAGACAGGTACATTTCTGGGGGGGCCGCATTCTGAACCGGACGGGGTCAGAACAACAGGAGAGGGAAGGTGAGGACAGCTCCAGGGGAAGGCCAGGGTGGGGATGCTGGGCTTTCTCCTGGGAGTGGAGCCGCTCTCAGCGGAGCACCCGTGGGAAGGTGGCTGGGGTAGGGGGGACCAAGCCTCACAAAGTGTGTGTGCCTCTGGTGGGGCCTCAGGGGCGAAAGGGCCAGCCTGGGTGGGAGAGCGGCCAAGGGAGGCTGGAGACCAATACTGGTGGCTCAAAGACCAAGGCAGGTGTCTGGATTTCATCATTAACTTGCTGGGTCAGTGTCTCCAGAGCCTGTGCTCCACGCCAGGCCCATGGATGCGGTCCTTGCCTCCCAGAGGTAAATTTAGAGTCTATCAGGTGCTGGTGCCATGGAGTGAAGACAGGAGGACAGTGGGACAGAGGGCTGAATGGGGTGGCGCCGTCCTAAATGGATGGGCAGAGAGGGCAGTGGAGGACGGGCTCGGCGCCCTGGGGACACTGCTGGGGAGAAGGCCCCTCGGGAAGTATGGGAGGTTCTGAGCAAGGAAGGGTTTTCTCGTCCCCCCCAGTGGCCAGTGTGGCCTTCAGAGATGCCAGTCACATCCTGCCATTCTTGGCTCAGGGTTCGGCAGGAGCTCCCTGTCCCTCAGGAAAGAACCCTGGTCCTCTTGGGGCCTCTGCCTGTCCCCACTCCCTCCGTCCCCCCAAACCAGGCTCTCTCCAACTTGGATTAAAAGCTGGGCCCTCCTCATCTGAGCAAACCCCCCTTGCCCAACTACTTCCTGCCTCTCCTCAGGGAGACCCCCCTGACTCTGAGATCTCCCCTGGGCCTCTCTAATGAACTCTCCAGGGTCCCAGAGACCTGGCCTGGTCTGGTTTTCTGTGGTGGAAGCAGGAAGTCCCCAGCCCATGCTGGGAAAATGCATCCCCCCCAACCTGGGCCACTATGTGTTTTGGGGTCTCAGGACTTCCTTCCAGAAAGAGGATTGAATGCCCTTTTTCCGGGTCCAGAGGGAAGAGACCGGGCGTCGCTTGGGGCTCTGAGACATCAGAGCAGGAAGTGGCTGAATGCAGGGCCAGGAACAGCCAGCGTCCGCTGGGGGCCACCCGCACTGAAGACTCCAGGAAACACCCCAAGACTCCTGGGAGAGGGTCATGAAAGACCCTACTGTCCTGCAGGGGTCACTGCCCATCAAGGCTGCACTCCTGGGCCCAGCCTGGGCCTATACACATGGGTGCTCCCAGTGATGTCCTGGGAACATCTGATCGCCCACAACCTCAGGGGTCCCCAGGGGTCCTGCAGGCAGATGGAGATTCCCCAACCCAGCAGGCCCTGCTAGCTTGGAGCGAGCTCTGGGACCAAGAGGGAAGCAGGTGCCAGCCTCCTCGGACCTCCCATGCCCCCAGCACCCTCAGGGGCCCCTTACCAGCCAGACGACCAGTGAGTAGTGGCCACAGGCAGCTGCAGCGTGGAGCGCACTCATGCCATCGAGGGCACGCAGGTGCACATCAGCTCCGCAGTCCTTCACCAGAAACTGGGCCAGGTGTAGGTGGCCCTCCTGGCAGGCCAGGTAGAGTGGGGAGGCTCCAGTGCGCGTCTGCCGGTTCACACCACTGTGGGGGAAGGGGAGGCTCAGAGAGTGCTTGGGGGTTCTTGTAGGAGGCAGACCTCCTCCAACCCCCCAAGGCCCAGATCAAGGGGCGGAAAAGCCCAGACCACCTTACTGGCTGAAGGGCCCCCTAGCGGGTCACCTGCATGGGTGTACAGGTTATACACAGCCTTCTTACTCCCAACCCCTCCACCCCCAACCGCTGAGACCCTGGAATCCAGCTCTGCACACTCCCCTTTGAGTCGACCAGCTATTCCCAGGGCTGGGGCTTGCTGGTGGGTGAACAGCCTAGTGGGGCGGGTGGTGGGCAGGTCACTGAGCCTCCAGAGCCCAAGGCCTGCTCTGCAGGAAAGGGGCATTGTGAGCAGTGCCTGGGCCTGGCATCCAAACTCCAGGCTCCAGCATAGACGGACTGGAGGAGGGTCACAGGGCTCCCCTGATCCCGCTCTGTCTCTGAGCTGCCACGGGGCCAGGTGAGTTCTTGGTCCCCAGTGGAATTTTGCAGGGAGGGACAGTCTCTGACCCAGACTGACCCCAGCTCCTGGTGATGCTGACTTCACCTGTGGCCCCATGGTCAGTCCAGGTGGGAGTCAGGTGCTGGGCACGAGACGCCACACACTTGTGTGTTTTCATGTGAAGTCTCCAGGTTTTAAATGGTAAAAAAAAGACTTTAAAAATGGAGTCTAACGGACCCTCTGTGGCTGGCCCGGCGCAGGGCGCCCCCAGTGTCTGCAGAAGCAAGTCCCAAAGACCAAGGGGGTGGGCTGAGAACACCAAGGGAGAGACCGCTATTCCAAAGCTGAGCTGTTGGGCCTTGTCGGGGAGCAAGTGTGGGGCAGCCGGAAGAGCCAGCCCCTCAGCCAAACAGGAGGCCCCCCCAGGAGAAGAGGCACGACTGGAGGCAGGTGGGTCATCAGGGGGAAAGGCTATGTCAGGTGAGGGGTGGACACTAAGTCCCACACCCAGCCAGGCCAGCAGTCCTGGGAATGGGGGTAGGGAGGCCATGAGCATGACGTCCCCAGATGGCCCATCTTGGTGCCTCTGTGTGGGCCAACGACTAGACAGGCTCTCAGGATGAGGAAGGAAGTGGGGCTGCCCCCTTCCCCAGCTGGCCCCATCCCATCCCTGCCACACCCAGTGTGCCCAGCATCCATTCTGGGCAGCAGGCATAGGGCCACAGGCATGAGACTGGCTGCCCTGGAGGGGTTCCCAGTGCGGGGGAGGGAACAAAGTGGCAGGACCATCCGGGTCACCTGACTAGGGCCTCAGGACCCCCTGAGGGCACTGTAGGCCTCTGCTCATGACTGGAGAGCGTACACCTTCCCAGCTGGGGTAGCATGGGTCCTGACATGGCCCCAGGCAGACCGGGAGAAGCCTGAGTGGGGGGTGGGGCTTCCTGGCCCCCCATTGCCCTGCTCTGTGCAGCTAGACACTGCCCTCGGTCTATAGGATCAAGATCTGTCCCCCTGGTCCTGAATCTCATGGGCCCTGTCCCCCTGCACTGGCCCCACACTGGGCCCTCCCTGCTCCCCCAACCTTCCCGGGCGCACTCTGGCGGACGACCGGCAGGCGGCGCTCTGGCGGCTCACCTGCTGTGGGCTGCGGCCAGGAGCTTCAGGCAGGTGAGGTCCCCACTGACGGCGGCATGGTGCAGGGGCAGGGCCCCCTCCAGGGTCTCCAGGGTGGCCGCGTGGCCCTCCCGAAGCAGCCACTGCACCAGCAGAGGATGCCCGAAGCGGGCGGCCAGGTGCAGCGGGGAGACCCCTGAGTCGTCTTGGTCCTACTGGGCAAAGAAGGGCAGGTGGCCTTCTGTGGCCGGCCGGGACCCGTCCCAGCAGGGCAGTCCCAGCGCCCAGGAGCCCGCCGCCCCGCCCGCATGCTCTTCCCTCCCTGCCGGCTGAGCCGGGTGGCCTGCTCAGAGGAAAAGGCATGGCGGGGACGCCAAGTCCAGGTCTTCTGAGTCCAAACCCATGATCCCGCTGCTCCCGGGCCCCTCTCTCGAGGGCAGTCACAGCCCTTTCTGCCCCCGGCTCGCAGTGGGAAGGGCTTCCACAGGCCCAGCCTTGTCTGTGTCGGGCTCTGTGGCCTGCTGCCTGTCCCAGGGCCCTAGCTCTGGGCCTCTGTCCCTGACGGGTGCTGAGCACCTGCCTGCCAGACACGAGTCCTCGCACTGGAAGCATTCCCACGGCAAGCAGCTGGCAGGCCTGGGCATGCCCCCAGGCACAGAAATGGGCACCGCTCCCCCCACTCCGCCTCCCAGGTTGTGGGAAGAGCCGATGGGACCCATGAGTCCTCCCTGTCTGGGACCCAGCACCCCTTCTCGGAGAGTGCCCTTACATGCCCCATTGGAACTCGCCCACTGTCCCACGTCCTCCAATTGCACAAAGGGACCCCAGGTGGGCAGGAAAAGGGAGAGGGTGGGCGCTGCTGGAAATGCCATTGCCTAGATAATCCCTGAGCCTGGATACCCTCCTTCTTCCCACTGCCCCCCACAGTAGGGCCTGGGCTGTCAGGCACCGAGGCCTCCAGCTGTACAAGCTGGGCCCCAGCTCCTGAGCCCGCGTGCCCACCATGTTCCTCTACACACTCCTGTGTGGACCCTTTGGGAAACAGGCCCCCAGATCCGGGCTGATGGAAACCCTGGCAGGCCCCGCTGGCCAGGTGAGGCCAGGCGCTCTGACCTGGGGGAGGGCAGGAGGAGAGCTGCTCTGTGCCAGCCCGGGAGTTGGTGCTGGTTTGGGGCAGGCGGGTGTGCCCATGCCATGCACACCGAGTCCCTAGAACTTCCTGGCTGCCGCTCCCTCAGTCCACATGGACATCAGCCCCTCTCACAGGCTCGCCGCACTCACCTGCAGCCCGCAGCCTCCGTCACGCACCAGCCAGCAGAGCTCAGCCAGGCTGCCTGTGGCTGCGGCGTCATGTGCCGGGGTGGCCCCGTTGTGGGCCCGCTGGTTGCCGGGCAGCTTGGCCTGCTGTACCAGGAACTTGACACAGGCCAGGTGGCCAGCCCGGCTAGCGTGATGCACCAGGCCAGCCCCCAGGGCGTCAACGATGCCTGGGCCCAGGGCCCCGGCCTCCAGCAGCCGCTTCAGGGTGGCCAGGTCCCCGTCCTTGGCAGCCGTGAGCGCCCGCTGCTCCTCCATCCTCCAGCCCAGTCCACTGGTGGCTCTCGGCGGCTTACGCACAGGCCCAGGCTTCCTGTTTCAGGCGTGGACGGAGCTCCCAGCTCCTGTTACCCGATAAGCAGTGCACAGGGCAGATGGGAGACGCGTGGGGGGGGGGGGGCGGGGACGGGGCGGGCAGGCCTTGGAGCCTGGGCCTCGCAGCCCTACCGCAGCCACTCCCCAGTGCTGTGGTGGGCAGAGTGCCCTGGGGTCAGGTCAGGGGTGGGTGCTGACCAGAAGGTGCTTATTGTGACTGGGCTGGGCCTTGTCCTCTTTCCAAGCAAGCACTGGGGAGATGTGCCGTGTCTCTCACCCTGAGAAGGACTTCCTGTATCTAGTGGGTGTTTATAGTTCCCAGGATCCTTCCAGGAAGGCAGTAGGCTCCCCCAGCACATGCTTCCTCTCATCTGGGCAGCAGCCCCGAGGGCCTCTTCTCACGGAAGGGAGACCCATCCACAGTGGGAGACCCGTCCACGGGCGGGGGGAGCCTCTCTGGGGAACTGATGACCATGTGTGCTGGAGTTCCGCGAGGCCTTCACCCCAGGATCCCAGGGCCCACCTGCCTGCTGGCAGCACTGTGCGGGATCCTGGCCCTCGGCTGGCCTAGGGCCCAGTAGCTCCACGAACGTCTGAGGAACAGCAGCTCGCCGGAGCCAGGTGTGGGCCCAGGGCCCTAGCGTGGGACAGGAAGGCTTCCGAGGCAAGTGAGGATCTCTGAGGCTGTGGCTGAAGGTCAAGGGGCTTCCTTGAGGGCAGCCATGCCTCTTTTCCCAGACTCTTCCCTTCAGTGGTGCTGGGCACCCACAGCTTTTTCCCGGGCCCACTGGGATCAGCATGGCCTCTGCCTGGAAGCAGCAGGATGCTGACTTTAGTGACCCGTTTTCTAGGGACTTGCAGAGACACAGTCTCAAGCAAATTTCTTCAGCTGAAGCCTGATCGTCCAGCGATAAACTGGGGTCACTACGCACCCCTCGCACACCAGCTCAGACACACCAATGAGCCCCAGAGAAGCGCCCAATAGAGAGACTGTCAATGTCTAATACTAGCATTGGAATATTTTATTAGTTCACTGAATTTCTGACAGTGGTTTCCTCAGAGTCATCATGAAGTTCTTGGCACCTTAAAACCACACGTTAAAAATGTTTGGCTAAGAAATCGATCCTACGCAAAGGGTCTCTGTGAGTCACGCCCTCTGAGGTGCATCGGGATGTCACAGAGGACATCACATCGGGATGTCACAGAGCTTTGGTGAAGACAGAAGAACCCATCTGGGAACAATATTATGATGGAGCGGAGCAGGGGACGGGCAGATTTCCCACCACAGGAGCCACCAGGGGTCACGTAACCCTGGTTGCCTCCCAACTCCCACACCAGAGCTGGAACACTGAGTGTATGACCACAGAAAAAAGACAGGGGGGACTTTGGGGCTTTGGGGGCTCTGGGTGGCCACCAGGCTGAGTGAGGAGGTCAGGTAGGGTGGGCAAGTTGGGGGATACAGAGCAGGGGGCTGACCTTGGTGGCCCCCCTGCGGAGGAAGGGCTTGGGAAGAGCGGAGTGAGATCAGAGGGCCCAGGGGTGGACGGACCTCAGCGCCAACAGGCAGGGGAGGCCATGACTGCAGCAAAAATCAGGTTTCCTATGTTCATGGTAGCAAGTGACAATGGTCTACAATACTAGGATTTTATCTTCCAGGGGAAATGCTCCCTTCCAGGGGGGTAGCACTCCCAGCTCCCCACAGGGGATGCTTCTGCTTCAACCTGCGCCACCGGGCGGCAGGGACAGTCCCACACAGGTGTGTGTGGCCCGTTGGGTCTGCCTGCCCGACAGACGGGCTCTCTGCCGATCCGGGGATGTGGGACAGGGAACGGGGAGACGGGGATGGGGAATGAGCGCACCCACTGCCTGACACCATGTCAGACACTGGGACAAATTAGGAGAGCCATCCTGGCCCAGCACTTGGAAGGGCTTCCTATGGGGGGCGTCCTTGGCGCTAGGCCTGGCACTCCAGCCGGGCCACGGCCTGTTTCAGGTCCTGCACGACGAGGTCCACCTCCGCCCTGGTGGTGCTGCGGCCCACGCTGAGCCGGAGTGCGTTCCTGGCCACGTCGAAGGGAATACCACAGCTCAGCAGCACTGGGGATGGCCTGGGGGTTGGTGAGAACCTGTGTCAGCTCTCTGTGCTCCCTGGGTCTCAGAGGAGATGGAAGCACAACCGAGGGCACCGCCAGTGTTCCTGGCAGCTCTGGCACCCCCCCCCACCGCCACCAACCCTAGCAGGTGTGCAGATCAAGGGCCAGCGGGCACCCTGCAGAAGCAGCGCAGCCAAGGTCTCTGTCACATTACAGAGCTCCTGAAAGCCATCCACACAAATGCCCCCCTCCCTGAGCACAGGGCTAGGTGGGAGCAGGGACTTTAATCGCTTTGGTTCCTGAGGGTCTGGGCCAGAGGCCCCTGCAGAGCAGGGGAGAGAAGGGCCAGGGCCCACAGCTCCTGGCCCCCTGCCCTCCCCTGGGTGGGTGGTCTCATTCCTATTCCAGGGGGCACTCCCCCTCCCACCCTCACAGGGGCCACATCAGACACCTGCCCCCACCCAGCTACACCCCAGCCCCTCCTCCTGCCCCTCGTCCCCTCCCCTTCACCTTGTGGCTGGTAAGACCACAGACTACACCCGCCTCAGCAACCCTGTCTGGGAAACGGGCCACACAGATCTTCTGGAGGGCTGGGGGAGCATTCTGTGAGCGCCCTCCTGCAGTCCACGCTCACCCCGCCTCACTGCCCCTGACAGCCACTTGGCCACTCAGGCTGCCGCCTGCCGGTTCCTGGCCTCCCCCACCCTCGTGCAGCCCTCCCTGACAGACCTCTGAGCCACGACTGGGCCTGGTCATCAGCCCAGCCCTCGGACCCTGGGAGCCCCCTGGCCTGAGGGGCTCACGCACCACGCCAGCCAGACTCCCGGACAGCCCACTGCTGACCATGGCCTGGCTCCTTCTAGGGTCCTGGCGGCCTCACCCAGCACCACACCCAGCTCTGCAGGCCCCCTGCTCATGGTGAATGAAAAACCGTGGCCCCGCTCTTCCTCCACCAGGGTTAGGCCAGTCTCGGGTGCCCGGGCTTCACATCCTCCCCTCCTGCCCTGGCC
Organism: Mustela erminea; assembly: GCF_009829155.1. Lineage (NCBI taxonomy): Eukaryota > Metazoa > Chordata > Mammalia > Carnivora > Mustelidae > Mustela > Mustela erminea. The sequence continues at coordinate 44,154,277 of NC_045621.1, read as the reverse complement.
ACGGGGCTGCTCTCCTGGGATCACCCTGCACTAGGCAGGGCCACCGGGAACCAACCTGGCCTGTCACAACCCTCCCAGAGCCTCTCACTTTCCCAGGACAGAGGGAGCTCCTGCAGCCTGCCTAGCCCCTCCCAGCTGACCCCCACTGAGGCTGCAGCTTCCCTCCTCCCCTTGGAAGCCCCAGGCCCAGCAGCCTCCTCTGGCCGTCTGGCAGACAGGCACTAGATACTGTGGCTCAGGCGCGGGGCACTTACCGGTCCACGTGGTCCGAGTGGCATGCAGCCCCCACGCTGGCCAGCAGCGTCCTGCACTGGGCCAGCACTGCACGCCCTGGGGAGACACGGCATGTGGCTGTGGGCAGAGTGTGCCAGCGGGGCCCCACCTGTCCGCCTCCCCTCTGCCCTGCTGCAAATTTGGAGACTCCCTCCCTTGGGCCCCCTGGGGTTGGGGGGTGGCCCAGGGCCCAGGCCGTCTCATCCCTGGTGACAGTGCAGCAGGATCCAGACAAGATGCTTCCTCCCAGACACGATTCCACCCTAAAATCTGGCTTCGAACATGTTATTTCCGGTCCGTGGCCAAAGAAGACCCCAGAACTCTCATCGGCTGCCTCACTTCCTACTTTGTTGTCCCGGCCATGACGCTGAAACTTAACATCTGTGTTTTCTAGAGGTGGAGACACTGGGGGGCTGTTTTGGTTAAGCCGGAAGGCACGTCCCTCTACTTTCACAAGCACAGATATTAGAGTAATAAAGCCACTGGCCTAATTAAAAGAATCTGTCTCATTTAAATGGACACGGGCCTCACCGAAAACAATACATCGATCCCCACAAATACAGGGATGAGGACTTGATGTGCTCTTCTTCCCACAGAAAGAAGAGCCGGAGCAGCGGCCAGCAGCGAGGCGGCAGGGTCCCATCCCCCAGCATAGTGACACCTGCCCAGGGCCAGTCTGTGGTGCAGACACACAGTGCTCCCCGCGCCATCCAGGGAGACAGAGGGAGCAACCCCCTCTCCCCTAGGAACTTCCCCCAAACCGCTCTGTGCTCTGCGGACGTGCTTCCCTCCTGCTCAGGGCACAGAATCTCCTCTCGGTGGAACACGGCTGGTCAGCGCCCTGGGTGAGCCGTGTTTTGTCTTCTGGATTCCAGCGATCCTGCTGGTCCCCAGCCTGGAGGCAGTTAGCGCGGGAACTGAGAGCCCCACAGGTGTGCACGTCATCCTGACTCTGAGCCAGATTTTAAAGTTAACTGCCTCTCTTCTCCCTGGTCCTCATCACGTTCTGTCAAACTTGCTGATGGAAATGGATGAAGGAGCCCAGAATTCAGTCTCATCACCCTCTCTGCTTCAGTGCCCACGAGTGCGGGGCACAACGGCAAGCCCCCCGGCACCCACGTGAAGAGCCCGGGCAGGGAGAGCAGGAAATGGCCAGATCAGTGCCGCCTTCTGGGGACACCCACCCTAGGGGGCTGCTCTGCTACCACCACCCTACACGGGGACCAGGAGACCCTTGTCACCTTGAAGCTGGGGTCCCCGGATGGAAAAGTTGCATGTGTTGGGGAGTCGCTCAGTCCCTGGAAATTGGCTGTTTAGATGGATTCTCTGCTTATCAAATTCAGCCTGAAAAGGCAATGAAGACTTCAGAGATAGTTTCAAAGCGCACACCAGCCTCCCCACTCCCCACCCACAACTAATGTCTGAGCTTGAGCCTTTTCTGGAAAACAAAATTGCAACCTTGACACATAAATTAATTAGTTCATCCATAAGCATCTACCTATAATAATTACAGGGACCCCCTAGAAAGCAAAATTAATAGGAGAAAAAATTCCAAATACTTGTGACCCTCCACCATACAACCACCGAAAAACCAAGCTCCAGTGTATTCCTAACATGCCTCTTTGAAGATTAGCCACTTGTCCAGAGCCCACCTTGGAGGCCCTGGGAGGGGGGGGGCTCTCCTGACTCAGACTTCTGTCCTCTAGCCTCTACCCTGACTGTCCCCAGGGTCCCCGGACCAAGATCCAAACAACCCCCATCCTTATCCTGCCTGCTGCCTGGGGCGGTACCAACCCGGACCCTCAGCTCGCCGGAGGAAGCATGGGACCCCCAGACTTCAGGCTGCCCCACTCTCACGGGCCCCAGGCTCACCACCAGCCGCTCCTCCAGGTAGTCTCGAACATCTCTCATGTGGGCCTCATAAGCCTCGCAGTTCCTGGTCACCAGCTCAGCGGCCTGGGGACAGGGACGGCGGCAATGTGAGACAGCATGTTCAACTGTCATAAAGCAAGGAGAATAAAACAGCCTTCCAGCGCAGAGGTGAGATTTCCTGATGATAGAGAAGTGACACTTCCTCAACTGCTCTCTTCCTGGAACATTGGGGACAGTTGGTATTTACTGAGTGCGGCCAGGAGACGGGGGGGGGGGGGGGGTGTGCTTGATAGGAGCCTGAGAAGGGTTATCTTCCCTTGTTCAGCAGTAATTTACTTTACCAGGTGCTTCCAGCTACCTCCAGGCACCAGAGATAACTGCCCGTGATAGCAAAAAGCACTCCCAGTTCTCAAGGCACAACCAGCCCAGAGACCAAGGGCGGCAGGGAAGAGGGAACAGCATCATACCGAATGAGGAGAGCGCTCTGGCGGGTGCACGGGTCACGCAGGGCGGGCATGAAGCGGACAGTGCATGAGCTAGGGTGCTCATGGCCATGATGAAGGAAGAGGCAAGTGCACTCCTGGGATGGAGTGACCAAGGGGGACAGGGCCCCGGCACCCCACAACAGGTGGGGTCAGGCACTAAGTGCAGCAGCACAGATGCACGTGGGTTTAAGAAAGAGGCGAGATGCCCTGACTTGCACATGTAATGATCATTCTGGATGCTGTGCAGAGTGGAAGGGACCACGGCAGGCGTCCAGATTGCAGATGGGGACGACCGGGTCTAGAGTCAGTGGCCACAGAGACACAGAAGACACAGATCTTGACATCTTGTGGAGACCGGACAGACAGATTGTCCCAGACAGACTGCCTGCTCATCAGTGAGGGAGCCAAGGACCAGGTGGGACTGAGGCACTGCCTAGACTTCCACAGTGAGGTCCAGGATGGCAGGAGGCAGGATGGGGAGGGAAGGGAAACGAGGAGGAGACACACACACACACACACACACACACACACGGGCCCGGAGGGAATGTCCAGTAAGCAGGTGGGGACCTTCGTCTCTCAGAAGAAAGGTCAGGGCCTGCCCTGAGATGCCAAGTTCAAAGCCCTGAGCACAGGCTGGTGGAGCTGCAGGACAGGGTGAGTGCCACAAGGCAGCAGCTGTGGACAGGAGGCCGGGACGGTGCTGGGAGGCCCCTGGCAGGTGAGGAGGCCAATGCCTGACCAGGGCAGAGGAGAAACTAGCCAGACTGAGGCACATGGTGAAACCTGGGACTTAGGCCTGGAGTCTGAGGGGGTCTGCGCAGGCCAGTGCATGGACCTGAGCCCTGACTTGTGGGTTCTGATGCCGTCTCCAGGTAGCCAGTGTCAGAATTGAGTTCAAGAGTGGGATGCCTGGCTGGTACCACAGACCCGCCCTGTGGGGGAACCTGCCCCCTACCCCATGTCAAGGGTCGGGAGCCCTGTGCGCCGGGCGGGCAAGTGGGAGTAAAGGCGACTGGGCCTGGGGAAGACTCCAGTTCTCCCGAACCTGAGACAAAGCGCCGGCTCCATGAGCCCCCGCTCACCGAGGCTTACCTTCCCAAGGCCGGCAATCATCGGCGTGTTCTCTGTCCTGCAAGAGACAAGGGAGTCAGTCCTAGTTCCATGCAGAGCAATGAACCAGTGTCCCAGGATGGGGTCTGGTCTGTTAAAGTCATGAGTTCAGCTGGAACCAGAATCACACCTGCACCTTTCCCAGGCACGGGCCACGTCCTCACCTCCGTGGCGGCAGCGGCCCCCCCAACCCTCTGATGCTAAGCTTCCTGGTCCAGGCACCATCGCCATGGCCCACCTGGGGCAACCCTGGGACAATCCCTGGGTGTCCTCAGGGATGATTCTGTCTGGACCCTTCTCCTGTGCAGGAGTAACCCCTCCTCCAGCTGCAGAGCCAGGGCCCCCCTGTCGAACCCTGCAGGGGTCAGAGAGCCCAGTTCCACGCTGTTCCCATCAGCTGGCCAATCAGTTGCGCTCTTGACTGTCACGAGGGATGAGTTGTGGGTTACTAAACACTGTGCATGTGCAGGAAGGGGCTGCAGTACCCCTGCAGACCGGAGGCTTACACTCTGACCTAACAAGCTGAAAACACAACTCTTCACTCTATTTTCAAGAAAAACAAAATAAATCGCTAACGTCATAATTTTCTGAATTTTCAGTTTGGGCTGAAGTTTGCTTAAACCTTTGGAGCTGGCTGCTGCTCACTGACCAGCAGATAACAAGATAAGCAAAAAGGAACACAGGGCATTACAGGTAATGTGATCCTGCTGATCTCTCTTTGACAAGTTCATTGGTCAGTTCTGTTCCTGGAGACAGGTTCTGGCACCTGGGGTGGTCTGGGGAAGAGCAAGGAGCTCTGGGTGGAGAATCCAGATGTCTGAGCTTGTCCTATACATGGAGTCCTAATGCCATCCCCTCTCTGGGTTTCATACCCCTCATCTGCGGGATAGCATGGCCAGACCAAGAGCATCTCTCAAGGTCTCTGCCTTATGAGTGCCTGGAGAGGCTGCCCAGGTGGAAGAGAGGGGACCCTGTGTAGAACCCGGCACCTGTCCCATCCTCCCTCCCCCCAAGCATTCCGTCAGCCACCTCTGCCTCCATCTGGAGTCCTGCAAACCCTGCTTCCCACTCCCAGTCCACACACTGAGCCACCCTATTAGGGCTTCCTGAACACATGGTGTTCTACTTCTTCTTCTTTTTTTAATTAATTTTCATTAATATATGTGATTATATTAATCATATATATCACATATATTCATATGTGATTAAAAGAAATAATAGAGACATCCTGTGTACCCATTACTCAGCTTCTCCCCAGTAACACTGTAGTACAAGAGCACAATCAGGATACAGATGAGATACAGAACATTTCTACCACCTCAAAGGTCCCTCCTGTCAGCCTTTTATACCCAGACCTGCTTGCCTTCGGCCCCACACCTTCCTTAGCCACGTGCAACTGCTAATCTGTTCTCCATCTCTAATTCCATCATTTCAAGAATGTCGTATAGATGGAACCCGAGTTATCATTTTGGGGGACAGTCTTGTTCCACTCTGCATCATTCTATGGACATTCCTTCCAGGCTATTGTGCGCATCAGCAGCTAATCCCTTTCCATTACTGAGCAGTGTCCACACAAACTGTGCCACAGCCTGTTAAGTCTCATTAAAGGACATATGGGCTCCTTGCAGTTGGCGGCCATTGCCAATAAAGCTGCTAGACACACTTGTGCACAGGCTCTTGTGTGAACTCAAGTCTGCATGTCTCTAAGTGTCCAGGAGTGAAATTCCTAGATGGGATGGTGGGTGCATATCTAGTTTTAAGAGAAAATGCCAAACTGTCTTCCAGAGCTGCTGTCCCATGGCCATTCCCATCGGCCATGTTTGAGTGAAACATCTGTGTCATCAATGCACTCTGTGTTGTCTCTGGTTTTTGTTTTAGCCATTGTGGTAGGTGTGATGTCTCACTGTGGTCTTAATTTGCATTTCCCTAACAGCTAAAAATGTTCAAGGTCTTCTCACATGCTTATTTGCTGTATGTCTATCCTCTTTGGTGAAATGTCTATGACTGTCTTTTGCCCGTTATGTGACTGAATTGTTTGGGGGGTGTTGGCTGTTGAATTTTGAGAGTTTCCCTTATGTATTCTAGACACTAATCTCTTGAGGATACATTCTAGTGCATAGCTTGTCTCCTCTTAAATTATCTTGCAGGGTGAGAGGTTTAAATTTTGATGAAGTTCAAGTACCAATCTTCCTTTTTATGGACGTTTTTGGTATCAAGTCTGAGATCTCTTTGCTGAAGCCTAGAGCCTGAGGATGTTTTCCTGTTTTTTTTTCCCCCCTAAAAGTTTAGTTTTTTCCTTCACATTTAAGTTCACATGTATCCTGAGTTAATATTTTACAAGGTGTGAGACTTGGGTTGAGGATCATCTTCTGCCTAAGGATGTCTAATTGCTCCAGTGCCATCTGTTAAGAGTATCTTTTCTCCACCAAATTACTTTTATATCTTTGTCAGAAAATCATGTGGGCATATTTCTGGTTGTATCTATTCTGTTCCACTGGTCTGTTTGCTGGGCTTTGATAGAAATTGGGCTCAACTGATTTATCAATTTGGGGAGAATTGACCTTTACAATATTGAGTCTTTTAACCCATGAACATAGTATGTTTCTCCATGTATTTCGATCTTTGCTTTCTTTTAGACACATTAGTAGTTGTCAGCTTACAAGTCCTATATCTGAATATTTCTGTGTGATTATCAATTGTACTGTATTTTTAATTTTGTTGTTCAGATGTTCATTACCAGTATGCAGAAATACAATCAATTTTTGTATGTTTCTCTTATAACCTGTGATCTTGCTGAATTCACTTATCAGCCCTAGGAGTTTTCTTATCTGTTCCTTGGGACAGAGACCATCTTGTGAACTATAAAAAGGGGCAGTTTTACCTCTTCCTTTCCAAACTGTATTCCTTATATTTCCTTTTCTTGACTTCTGCACTGACTAGAACTCCTAGCCCTGCTGAAAAAGAAGTGAGAATGGACATCCTCGTCTTGCTCCTGGTCATAGCCGTAGAACATTCAGGCCTTTACTGTTGAGTGTGATATTGACTGTAGGATTTTTTTGTAAATGCTCTTTCCAAGCTGAAGTTCCCCTCTCGTCATACTGTGAGGGTTTTTAATGAATGAATGTTAAATCTTATTAATGCTTTTTCTGCATTAAATTATGTTATATTTCTTCTTTTTTTTAAAGTAGGCTTTATGCCCAGTGTGGATCCTAGCATGGGGCCTGAACTCACAATCCTGAGATCAAGACCTGAGCTGAGATCAAGGATCAGATGCTTAACCGATGGAGCCACCCAGGCACCCCAATTTTTCTTCTTTACTATGCTACATTACATTGATTGATTTTGAAATACTGAAACAGCCTTGCATCCTTGAAATAAACTCCATCATGATGCATATATTATTTTTTATATATTGCTGAATTCCACTTGCTAATATTTTGTTAAAGACTTCTGATTCTAAATTCATGAGAGATATGTGGTTCATAGTTTTATTTTTTTGTACCATCTTTATCTGGTTTTAGTATAAATTGATAAAATGAACCAGGTAAATATTTCCTCCTCCTATTTTTCTGGAAGAGACTGCATAGAAATGGTGTTAATTCTTTAAATGTTTGGCAGGATTTTCCTGTGAAATTATCTGGACCTAGAGATTTCTTTTTGGGGAGTTTTAAAATTACAAAGTTACTTTCCTTTTCCTAATAATTATAAAGCGATTTAAATGATCAAGTGTCGGGGCGCCTGGGTGGCTCAGTGAGTTAAAGCCTCTGCCTTCGGCTCAGGTCATGATCCCAGGGTCCTGGGATCAAGCCCCGCATTGGGCTCTCTGCTCAGCAGGGAGCCTGCTTCCTCCTCTCTCTGCCTGCCTCTCTGCCTACTTGTGATCTCTGTCTGTCAAATAAATAAATAAAATCTTTAAAAAAATGATCAAGGTGAGTTGTTATTAAGTGAGTTGTGGTAATTTTTTTTTTAATTTTATTTATTTATTTGACAGAGAGAGATCACAAGTAGGCAGAGAGGCAGGCAGAGAGAGAGGAAGGAAAGCAGGCTACTTGCTGAGCAGAGAGCCCAATGCGGGGCTCGATCCCAAGACCCTGAGACCATGACCTTTAACCCACTGAGCCACCCAAGTGCCCCTGAGTTGTGGTAATTTGTTTTTTGAAGAAGTATTCCACTTTATCTGAATTGTCAAATTTGATATTGGCAATATATTTCTTCCTTCCTTTTTTCGTCAGTCTTACTAGATGTTTATCAGGTTTTTAAAAATTATTATTAAGTTTTTCTTTTCATTCCAGTATACTTAACATACATTGTTATGTTAGTTTTAAGTGTACAATATAGTGAGGGATTTTTCAGTTTTCTCAATATTTCTAAAAGGCTATTTCTTCATTTCAATTATTTTTTAAATATTATTTTTGTGTTCAGGGTGTCTGGGTGACTCAATTGGTTCAGCTCCTGACTTTTGATTTTGGCTTGGGTTATGATCACAGGGTCATGGGATCAAGCCTTCCAAAAAAGACTCTGCACTAAGCAGAGAATCGCATCCTCTGCCCCTCCCACTGTTCTCATTCTCTCTCACTAAAAGAAATACAATATTTAAAAAATTATTCTTGTTTTCAATTTCACTAATTTCTGTTCTCTAGTATTTCCTTATGTTTGCTTTAGAGTATTTTGCTCTACTTTTTCTAAGTTTTTCAAGTGAAAGCTTATTGACTTCAGAGTAATCTTTTTTTTTTTTAATTAAGATTTATTTATTTATGTAGGGAGTGCCTGTCAGTAGGGGAGGGGCAAAGGGACAGGGAGAGAGAGAACTCAAGCAGACTCCCCACTGAGCTCAGAGCCCAACATGGGGATTGACCTCAAGTCAGGGATAAAAGAGGTGAATGAACACCCAGGGAACCCACTACCATGTTGTTCCTGTTTCTCCTTGTTGGAATGTCTGATAAAAGGTGTGGCCCTGGCACCACCTCATTCCCTGGGTACAATGTCAGCTTATATCACAGGGACACAGGAGCTGTCAGAAAGGAAGCTAGGTGCTTCTGTGCAACTCTGCTCATCCCATCATCATAAGAACAGCAGCACATCTCGGCCAGGAGGCCTCCAGCTTTGAATCATCCCAACAGAGACTAAAGATCTGTAAATGTGCAGAACCCATCAATGGAGCAAATTCGGACTCAGCAGTGATGTAGAAAGTGCCATTACAGTTCTTCCAAGAGACAAGGAAAAGCTACCGCCCTCCAAGCCAACAGTTGGGCTGGTAGGTCAGAGACTTCATTAACCTTCTATCTTACCCTGGCCTGAAATTCCGTTCTTGTCCACCTCCAAACAGCATAGGGTACAGAGGTGTAAGTTCACCAAGCCCTCGGACATAAAGTGCTCCAATCCTGGGACCGTAGAACTGAAAGGAAAAATCAGCCATTTATTCAACAAGAACCTTCTGAGTTCCCACTTTGTATGCACTCAGAGTGCTTAGAAGCACACAGAGAAAGACTCTGTGTCTTTCCCAGTAGCTGTGCTACCCATCACCACTCCAGACATATCAGAGTCACAAACCTTGGGGGTGCAGGGCAGAGCCTGGACTCTTGTTCCTAGCCTGAGAGGGTTGACTGCACATCACAGAACAGAATTTGTAAAAGGAGATGGGCTGGAACTTGAGACTGTCAAGGGTTTTTCTGGGTAGGACTCCATGTTTTCAAACTGACACTGCAAAAATCATTAAGTGCCACAGTATCAGGTCAGCACACAAACTCCTTCGGAAACTAGCTGAGCACCATGCCTCAATACAGAGGACTAAAGATATTTCAGGTCCTAGTCAGCTGCCAAAAAGATGAGCAAAGTCTCAGAAGGGTCTTCACTCTTATTTACTGTTTTCACTACCACCCTGAAGATAAGAGCTGCTAGATCCAAACCTTTGCATTCAGAAGTTGCACTTTAAATCAAGTTAGAGAAAGCAACATCTTGAGTCTCTCATCTTCTGTCCTGGGGGTGGGGCCTATGAGTGGGCTGATGAGGGGTCTACAGGCACTCTCTGCCCAATGCAGAGAATGCTCAGTATCTGGCTGAAATCACCTGTCTCCTGTCTCACCTGAGGCCTCCACACCCCTCCACAGCTCTGCCTGGCCACCCCCCTCTTATCCCAGGTTGGGTTACTGTTGGTCTCTCCTCCTGCCGCTCGTGAGGGTGGGAGCTGCAAGTTTTGTCACTTTGTCCCCTGAGAGCACTGGACAACAAATGGATGATTGCTGGTGCTGTGGTTCTGCTCTAAGGTGAGCCTTGAGGTCATGGAGGGAAGGAGGCCTCTGCGGATGCACCTTGTGCCCCACGATGGTCAGGAAGTCCACGCCCAGGTCCTCCACATCCACGCGCCGTTTCCCCAGGGCCTGTGCCGCGTCTGTGTGTAGCAGAATGACAGGCAGCCCGGAAGTTGCCCGCTTTTGGTTCAGGGCTTTAATTCGCTGACTGATTTCAGAGATGGGCTGAAGTAGGGAAAAATAAAGAGTTGAGTATGCTGCTTTGATTTCATGAAAACTGAATGAAAGAAATCAGGAGTCGTTAATGAGGAGAGGAGGAAGAAGAGGGAAGAGGAGGAGGAAGGAGGGAGGAAAAGAAAGGAGAGGAAGGGAGGAGGAAGGGAGGAGGAAGGAAGGAGGAAGGAGGAAGGAAGGAAGGAAGGAAGGAGGAAGGAGGCAGGAGGAAGGAGGCAGGAGGAAGGAGGCAGGAGGAACAATGAAGGAGGAAGGAGGCAGGAGGAAGAAAGAAGGTGAAGACAATGACAAAGACGAAGAGGACAAAGATGAAGAGGACAAAGACAATGAAGACAACGAAGATAAAGAAGAAGAAGAAGAAAAAGAAGAGGCCTCGGGAGAGATGCATGAGAATATAAAGTAGAGCCTGAGCCCCCTTCATTCCTACTAGACTTTTTTTTCCCTCCTCTCTGGATTTTCTTAGAAGGATAACTAACTCAGGGCACCCGGGGTGGCTCAGTTGGTTAAGTGTCTGTTTTCGGCTCAGGTCATGATCCTGGGGTCCTGGGATTGAGTACCATGTCAGGGAGCCTGCATCTCCCTCTGCCTGTCACAGCCCCTGATTGTTCTCTCTCTCTCTCTCTGACAAATAAATACATGAAATCTTTGGGGGGCGGGGGGAAGGATAACCAACTCACCATGATGACACCCGTCTCGTTATTGGCCAGCATGATAGTCACGAGGCACGTGGCCGGGCGGACAGCTGCCAGGATGTCCTCAACCTCCACCTGACCATTCACCTTGGATACTGGCACAAAGGTGACCGCTGAGGGAAAAACACATAAACCAAGGTTAATCTTATAAAACAACCTGTTTGGGAAGTTCATTTAGATACAGCCTAAGAAAAGCATTCTCCACATTTTAAAAGTAATTTATTGTAAAAATTCAGGAAATGATAAGGGCCCACAAGGAGGTAATACACTTTTAGTTCACGAGAGCATCTATTTAAATTTTTAAAAAAAAATTTAATTCCAGTATAATTGACATACAGTGTTATATTAGTTCTGGGTCTACAATATAGTGATTCAACACATCTATCCATTACTCACTGCTCTTTATGGTAAATGGACTCCTAATCCCCATCACCTATTTCCCCCATCCCTCCACCCACATGCCCTCTGGTAACCATCACTGTGTTCTTTATATTTAAGTCTGATTTTGGGGTTTGTCTCTTTTTTAATTTGCTTGTTTTCTTAATTAAATGTCACATATGAATGAAACTATAAAGTATTTGTCTTTCTCTGACTTATTTCACTTACTACTATACGTCTAGATCTATCTATGTTGTTGCAAATGGCAAGATTTCCTTCTTTTGTATGGCTGAGTAATAGTCCATTATATACACCACATCTTCTTCCATCTATCAGTGGAGACTTGGGGTGCTTCCATGTCTTTGCTATTGTAAACAATGCTGCAATAAACATAGGGGTGCATATATCTTTTTTCAAATTAGTGTTTTCATATTCTTTGGGTAAATACCCAGTAGTGTGATCACTGGATCATATGATAATTCTACTTCTAATTTTTTAAGAAACCTCCATACTGTTTTCCACAGTGGCTGCATCCCACCAACAATACACAAGTTTTCTTTTTGCTCCACATTCTTGCCAACCTTGTTTCTTGTGTCTTTGATATTAGCTATTCTGACAGATGTGAGGTGATATATCATTGTAGTTTTGATTTGCATTTCCCTGATGATGAGTGACATTAAGTATATTTTCATCTGTCTGTTGGCCATCTGGATGTCTTTTTTAGAAAAATGTCTGTTCATTGTTTTAATTGGATTATTTGGGGTTTTTTTGGTGTTGAATTGTATGAGTTCTTTGTAGATTTTGGATATTAACATTTTATCAGATGTCATTTGCAAATACCTCCTTCCGTTCAGTAGGTTGTCTTTTCGTTTTGTTGATTGTTTCCTTTGCTGTGCAAAAGCTTTTTATTTTGGTGTAGTCCCAACAGTTTATTTTTGCTTTTGTTTTTCTTGCCTAAAGAGACTATCTTGAAAGAAGCTGCTATGCCAATGTCAAAGAAATTACTGACTGCTCTCTCTTCTAGGATTTGTATGTTTGAGTCTCACATTTAGGTCTTTAATCCACTTTGAGTTTATTTTTGCATAGGGTGTAAGAAAGTGGACCAGTGTCATTCTTTTGCATGTAGCTGTCCAGTTTCCCCAACACCATTTTGTGAAGAGACTGTCTTTTTCCCATTGCATATTCTTTCCTGCTTTATTGAAGATTAATTGACCATACAGTTGTGGGTTTATTTCTGGGGTTTCTATTCTGTTCCATAGATCTATGTGTGTATTTTTGTGCCAGTACCATACTGTTTTGATTACTTCAACTTTGTAGTGTATCTTGAAATCTGGGATTGTGTTACCTCTGGTTTTGTTCTTCTTTTTCAAGATTCCTTTGGCTATTTGGGGTCTTTTGTGGTTCCATACAAATTTTAGGATTGTCTTTTTTAGTTCTGTGAAAAACGCTACTGGTATTTTGATAGAGATTGCATTAAATCTGTAGATTGCTTTGGGAAGTACGGACATTTTAACAAATTTGTTTTCCCAATTCATGAACATGGACTGCCTTTCCATTTGTGTCATTTTCAATTTCTTTCATCAACTTTAGTTTTCAGAGTACAGGTCTTTTACCTCTTTGGTCAGGTTTATTCCTAGGTATCTTACCATTTTTGGTGCGATTGTAAATGAGACTGTTTTCTTCATTTTTCCTCCTGCTACTTCGTTATTAGTATATAGAAATGCTATGGGATTCTGTATTTTGTATTCCACGACTTTACTGAATTTGTTCATCAGTTCTAGTAGTTTTTGGTGGAGTTGTTAGTGTTCTCTATATAGAGTATCATGTCGACTGCAAATAGTGAAAATTTTACTTCTTCCTTACCAACTTAGATGACTTTTCTTTCTTTCTTTCTTTTCTTTTTTTTTTTTTTTTTTTTTTTTGTCTGATTGCTGTGGCTAGGACTTTTAGTACTGTTTATTTTTTGCATACCTACTACTGGTTTTTGATTTGTGGTTACAATTAGGTTTAAATATAACATCTTATGCATAATAGCAGTTTGTAATAAGTTGATGGTTGAACTCATTCTTAAATCACTAAATTTTCCCTCCTCTCCCCCACACATTCTAGGTATGTGGCATCATACTTTACATCCTTTTATTTTATGAATCCTTTGACTGGTTTTTATATATATACTTAATTTACTGCTTTTGTGCTTCCTACTTTTCTTATTTGTATTTATGGCTTTTCTTTTCTACAAAGAGAGTCTCCTCCCCTTTAAAATTTCTTATAGGGCTGGTTAGGTGCTAGTGAATTCTTTTAACTTTTGTTTGTCTGTGAAACCCTATCTCTCTTTTTATTCTGAATGATAGACTTGCTGGATAGAGTTTGTTTGGCTGCAGGATTTTTTCTTTCAGCACTTTGAAGGTATCATGCCACTTTCTTCTGGCCTGCAAAATTTCTGCAGAAAAATCAGCTCACAGCCTGATTGGGTTTCCCTGGTATGTAACTGCTTCATCTTGTTGCTTTTACAATTACCTCTTTATCACTACTTTTTTGTCATTTTAAACACTATGTATCTTGGTGTGGACCTACTTGCGTTGATTTGGTGGGAGCTGTCTCCTGGATCTGGATTTCTGTTTCCTCTCCCAGATTGGGAAGTTTTTAGCTATTATTTCTTCAAGTACATTTTCTGTCCCCTTTTCTCTCTCTTGTTCTTCTGGGATTCCCTACAATGCCAATGTCATTACTCCTGATGGTGTTGCTGAGTTCCCTTAATCTATGTTCATTTTATATTATTTTTTTTTTCTCACTTATGTTCAGTTTGATTGCTTTCCATCTCTGTCCTCCAGGTCACTGACCCATTCTTCTACTTCCCCTAGTCTGCTATTTATCCCCTCTAGTGTATTTTTAAGTTACTGAGTTTTTCATCTCCTCTTGGTTCTTTTTAATGTTTTCTCTTTATTGAGGGTTTCACTGAGGTCCTCCACTTTCTTCTCAAGTCCAGTGACTACCTAATGACCATTACTTTAAATTCTCTATCAGGCATATTATTTATCTCCATTTGATTTAGCTCTCTAGGTCCCATGGTGTAATGGTTAGCACTCTGGACTTTGATTTAGCTCTCTTGCTGTGATTGTGTCCCATTCTTTCCTTTGGGACAGATTCTTCTGTCTCCTGATTTTGTCTAACTCTCTCTGTTTCTCCATTTCTGTGTGTCAGGAAAGTCAGCTATGTCTCCTGCTCTTGAAATTAGTGGCCTTATGAAGGACAGGTCCTATAGTGCCCTCCTATGCAGTGTTCCCTATTCATTAGAACCTAGAGCTTCAGGGGTGTCTCCTATGTGCACCCTGCTATTGTAGCATTTGCCTTCAGTCCCAACTGTCTGCAATGGCTGTCTTTGCCTGTTGTAGACAGGGTTTGGTCCCTGTGTTGTTAATGCATGGGTCTGCAGGAAAACATGGCAGTGGGACATGCAGTGCCAGAAAGGTCTGCACCAGTCCCCTGCAGGAAGGGAACTGCTGCTGCCCAGGAAAACTACCCAGGCCAGGATGGAGGATGTAGGTCCACAGAAGAGTGTGGGGGTGGGGTACACTGTTAGCAAGCTAGGTGGAGAGTGTTATACTACACTGGTTCCCACAAGTGTCCATGTATCTAAGCTGGGGGATGGAGGAAAGAAATGGCTCCCACCAGCTCCTTTGTTCTTGGAGAAGTCTCCCAAAAGACACCACCCCTCCAGCACACACTCTGAGATTAGTAAATAAATCTCCTTCCCATACACCCAAGGAGTTGATCAAACTGCTGTTTCTATGCTGTATCTCCAGGGGCTTGTTAGCTCTACTATCTCTGTAAGGGCGGGGCCTCAGTTTCCTCTTGGGTCTCCCAGCTCTTCCAGAGCCAAGCCTGTTGATTTTTACAGTTCTAGGTGTTAAGCCCCACTGATTGTAAGAACTCATGAAGTGAGGCCCCTCTAATTTTCAAAGCCAGTGTTATGGAGATCCATCTTCCCAGGGCAGGTTCTTCACACCTGGGGTGCCTGGATGGGGTCTGCTCCTCTCCCCTCGCTGAGCCCATGCTGTCCCTCCCCACCATGCAGTTCCATGGGTCCATCTGGCTTCCAACCATGTCTTCACCTTTCTATCCTCTTTGACATAGCCTCTTCTCTATGTTTAGCTGTGGAGAATTTGTTCTGCCAGTCTTCAGGTCACTTTGGGGGGTATCTACACTGATGGGGATGTTATCTAGGTGGATCCATGGGACAAGGTGATCCTAGGATCTTCCTAGTCCACTGTCTTTATGAGAACACCTTAAAGGACCAAAGTACTTAACTTTCACCCACTTGACACTTAGCAAACATTCATTAATCACCTACTAGGTTCTAGGCACTGCTCCAAGCTCTTATAATCTCATCACCACAGACGAATAAATGAAGGTGACTGATTCAAGATTTTGGTTCAAAATGATATAAGATAAATGTATCCACTCTCCCCTCAAGGTCCGAAATGAGAGAACAAATATTTTCTAAATTAGGGGTATCCTCCTGTGGGCAAAGAATTTTGAGGAATTCCCAGAATACAGAAAGATGATAGATTAATAGGAATAGGAAAAAAACACTCAGATCAGTAATAGGCGAAAACCATGACCGGATCTAGTGATTATCTAAGTGCTGGGTGCACAGCGTGGAGTGCTGGGAGGGAGAACTGCGTGGCAGGCAGGGGCTGCGTGTAATGACCTAGCACCCTTACCAGCTACCTCGCAGGTGAGCAGCGGAAGCACTGGCAGTGACTGAGAAAGAGCACACGTGCCCAAGAGAGGGCTGGCAGGCCAGGGTGGGCTCCAGGGATAGGGCAGAGACCAGCAAGAGAAGGGTGGAGCTCAGGTATCCATTACAAGACTTCAAGGAGAGCAAAAAAAGGGCCCCTCTGGCCAGGATTACTCGTCTTGGGGATGTCTGGGTGGCTCAGTAGGGTAAGTGTCTGCCTTTGGCTCAGGTCATGATCCCAGGGTCCTGGGATTGAGCCCCAAGTCGGGATCCCCGCACAGTGGGGAGTCTTCTTCTCCCTCTCCTTCTGCCCCTCCCCCTGCTCATGCTCTCTCTCACAAATAAAAAAATACTTTTTTAAAAAAAGTATTACTCATCTTATTAAGCACATGAAAGGATGCTCAACATCATCAGCCATCAGGGTAATGCAAATCAAAACCAGGAGATACCACTGCACATCTCCCAGGATAGTGGCAATAAAAGATAATGACAATCGCAAATGTTGTCAAAGATATGGAGAAATAGGAATCCTCGTGTCCTGCTGGAAAAAACAGCAAAGGGTGCAGCTACTTGGGAATACAAAAGTCAGCTCAAAAGGTTAAACACAGAGTTAGTCTGTGACCCAGCTGTGCCTCTCCTGGGTGTAAGTTCAAGAGAAATGAAAACATACATCCACACAAGAACTTGTACACGAAGGTTCATAACGGCATTAGTCATCATGCCAAATGATCATCAAAGGTTCATCCACTGATGAATGGGTAAATAATGTATTATTTATAGAGACTGGAATTCACATAAAATGGAATATTATAAATCCATAAAAAGAAACTAAGTACTCATACATGCTCCACCATGAATGAACCCTGAAAACATGCTAATTGAAAGAAATTAGTCAAAAAGACCACTTGTTCTCTGATTCCATTCTCACGAAAGTCCTATGAAATAGGGCAGTCTTTAGAGATGGACATGGATTAGTGGTTGCCTGGGGGTAGATGGAGGCAAATGGAGAATTACAGTGGGTGGGCACAAAGTTTTGGGGGGTCATGAAAAGTTCTGTAACTGATTATGATGATGGTTACACAAGCAGGTGAATTCACTAAGAACCACTGAATGAGAGAGGGAGAAGCAGAATCCCCAGTGAGCAGGGAGCCCCATGCGGGACTCAATCCCAAGACCCTGGGATCATGACCTGAGCTGAAGGCAGCTGCTCAACCGATTGGGCCACCCAGAGGCCCCAAAATCTGTGTAATTTGAGCAGGAGGTTAAATGCAACAGCAAATAAGAATGATTCGTTGCTCTTCCCTGTAAGTTCGGAAAAGAAAGAAAGACAGGGGGATAAAAAAGCAACAGGGATTGAAAGGAACAAGAGCTGAAATAAGAACATCAGACTCGATCTCTCTCTGTTTTTATTGTTAATGTAGTGCATCTAGGTAAGACCAGAAAGAGAAAAACTCCTATAGTAGTCAAACAGGAAAACCCACAGAAAGGCTTCACAGTCAAATGGAGCACTATGGTGCTTTAATCTGGGTTATATAAGTACTTTCTCTCGATTCCCTTTTAGATTTCCAGAAAGATCAGAAAAGCTGAGGGGAAAGTCACTTTGCTTCAAGGAAAGCATTCACCTCGGCTATCTTGGGCCGTGGTCTGTGCCCGGTGTCTCGAGGCTTCCTCTCATGGGAAAAGTGAAATGTCAGAGCCACTGCTCTTGCCCACCAAGCTCGGCCGACCCCTCAGGCTGCCTGTGGGCTGTCTGCCTCTGGGCCCACTGGTGAGAACCCCCTCCTGTGCAGAGCTGAAGTCGTCCAGCAAGAGCACATTTATTCTGGTGTTCACCCCCTGACGCTGATGTCCACCCCTGCTGCTGATGTCTATCTGACCCTTGTCCTTCCTACCTGAGGAAGTGGAAGCCAAGACTTAATCCTTAAAATCCAAGTGAAAAGCACCGTTTAGCATTTATAGGCTTATTATTTCATGTGTATATATTCATTATACACAAGAATCTGAAGTATCATTCAGTTGCTAGATCCAGACTAGACTAGAGCTCCATGGTGATGACCCATTTCTTCCCTAGGGGACACTATGGCAGCATTCCCGGCTCCCGTGTCCAGACAGGCTGTGTAACCCTTGCACCTGCTGACCTCCAGGGAGGATGCGAGTGGAGGGTAAATGATTCACCGGGTCCTGGAATCAGTGTGTGGTGGTAGGTGGAGCTGGTCACTCACCGGCCGCTCGTTCTTTGAGCAGGTGCTCCAGGGGCAGGCGGATGGAGTCGTGTTCCACGGTGCAGGTGATAAGATGGGGCGCGGCCCCGTCCAGCAGGCTGCACAGATCGGCCGGGCCCCCCGCAGAGGGGCGGGTTTGGTGGAAATGTTTCACCATGGAATGGATTACTAAATTGTTGGACTGCAGAGAGCAGAAAGAGCATTTACGAGACCTGGGCTAAGGGGAGAGCCACGGCAACACTTTCTCGGCCTTCATTTTCCTCATGGCTAATGTTTAAAAAAGGGGAAATGGTCTCAAAGTCATACAGCTTCTGAATGGCCAATGACAAAACCTTCCAAAAAGGTCAGAATTCATTTCCAGTCAATTAATGCCTGTCTTATTAAGCAATGTTATGAATTTTTCAATTTTATAAATTGAAAAAGCAGGTACCCACTGTTGATGGGAGTATAATCTAGCATATGAAGGGCCATTTGGTGTATCTGTCAAATAAGCCCTCTGACCCAGCATGTCTGTGTCTTGGACTTGATCCTATCATTTGCACAGAAGCAAAATGAGGTACAGAAAGGTCCTTATTAGGTAGAGCACTGTTTGTAATAACTCAACCTTGGAAAGCCCTTCAGTGTCCACCAATAAAGGGATTTGTAAGTGCCCAATGGACACCAGGAATAAATATCAAGGAAAAGCTTTATGTGTAGAGACCCAAAGATCTCAAATAGAAATATAGTTCCTAAATAATAATACAAAAAAAGGTAGCAGACATTATATACAGTATTCTACCCAATTTGTATATAAAGGGGGAAATACACACGCATTTGCTCATATATGCAAAAATATCCTGGAAAGGGTACACAGGGAAGGAGATTAAAATATATAAGTCTACATAGTTATTTGCTTTTAACGCAGAGACTCTCTGGAAGACACCAAGAAGCTAACAATATTGGTTTCCTAAGCCAGAGTGGATAACATAAGGGTACAGGGTAGGAAAAGACTTTAAAAACAAAACAAAACAAAAAAATTTTTCTCTTACTTTAAATTATAACATATATACAGGAAAGTGTATAAAATATAAACCTAAGTTTAACAGAGAAATGAGGCAGTGAAGACTGAAAGACTGTTACCTGATCAGACAGTGGACACTGCTCCACACAGAAGCACCGGGGGGTCCCCGCAGTCACTGCCCCTCTCCACCCCCTCGGAGCTGTCTCCCACACTGATACGTACAGTAATCATTCCCCTGCTTTTCTGGGTATTCTGACTTCCTAAGCAAACACCTGTAAACAGTACTGTTTATTTTGTCTCTTTTGGACCTTGGCATGAGTAGAACTGAACGAACTTTTTCTCGGTAAAGATCCAATCCCTTGGAGCATTTGGGGGTCCCCCACAATGAGACGGACAGAGCCTGCACTGGGCTGAAGCGCCCACGTGCTGCTATTCTGCATGCAGAGGACTTAAGACAGTATCCAGCTGGGGGGGGGGGCACCAAGGCAGCCCATGCTGTGGCTCACTGATGGGTGACATGTGGGATCAGGTAACAGGGAGGAGGTGGTCAGGGACCCACAACTCAGATGGGTTCCTCCACCCAGTGGCAGCTTCTGGAGAGGTCTCGGGGCACATCCTTGTGGGAAACACTGCTGCCCCATATAGCCATTCTTTCCAGAAGACAGGTTCCCTGGGGGCTCCCACGGCTGGAGAGTCCCCACAATCCCATCTGAGGCCCCCAGGGATGACAGTGTAAAAGGTGACCCAATGACTGTGAATAGGATGGAGATGCCCAAGATCCTCCCACGTGCCACACGTGTCCATCAGTTGCTGCCAAAACCTGGAAACGGCTGCCCTGCCCTGGGCCACAGTGGGAGTGCAGGGGCCTTGGTGGGAAACAGTAGGTCCCATCTGAAAATGAACCGTGTGCTCGAGGACCACGAAGGTCCTTGGCACCAGATAAGACCAGGATGGCCCTACCAGGCAGCTGGGGCCGAAGTAGCTCCTTGTGGGCCACCAAGAACCTGGCCCCAGGGGTGGGCATGGGGCCCAGGGTCATGGTGGCAGCTTCCCGACCCGTCACTCAAGATCCCTGTGCACTGCTACAGGTGGCCGTGTGACAACGTATTAACATTGGGCCGTGCTAATTTTGAGGGACACTTGGACTGCTGTTTCAGGCTGTCATGAATGGTCTTCACCTGGCCCTGGTGCAGATGAGCCTCACTTGTCTAGGCTCCACCCTGGGCGCGGGACTGCTGGCCCCCAGTGCAGGCTCTCGTCCTCAACTTGACCAGATAGTGCCAACCCCTTTCCCCAAATGGCATTCCAGCCTGTGCTCTGCCATCTGTGAGTGCTTCCGGCTCCACGTCCTCTCCACACTTACGGCCACTGTGATGCTTAATTTCTATCATTCTGATGGGCGTGTAGAGGTGTCTTGATGATTTTTACTCTGAATTAGACACCAAGTATTTTCACCTATAGAAACTGTTTGGGCTTCTGCTTGGTGAAGCGTATACTCGAGTTTCTTGCCCATATTTCCATGGGGTTACCTGCCTTTATATCCTAGATGCTAGTCTTTTGTCAGTTAAACGTTGTGAATGTCTTCTGCCATTGTCTCACTTGTCTTTTTGTTTTCTTCATTGTACTCTTTGATGAAGTAAAAGTCTGTTTTGTGGCGGTGGTGGTGGCACAATTTATCAGTCTTCTCCTTTGTAGTTAATGTTTTCTGTATTGTGTAGAAGAAATTCATTGTTCTTAATCATCACAAAGATATAAGCTTATATTATCACCTGAAAGCTTTCTAAATTTTATTTTTCATAAGTAGGTATTTATTATGCCCAAAGTTATGATTATTATTTTGTTATGAAGCAGAAATCCAATTTCCTTTTTCTTTGTGAATATACAGTTGTTCCAGCACCATTTACTGGAGACCATTCATTCCTCCTGCTCTCTTAGGCTGCCTCAGTCATATACAGTGATCATAAAATCTAGTGTCTGAGCCAGAAAAAGTTAAGAATAAGAGGGTACTATTCAATTATGTAAGGACAACAGGTGCATCCTGGGACTGTCCTGAGCAAACCAGGATGTGTGACTACCCAGTCATATGACCAATGCTGACACGTGCACGGTGCTGTTTCTGGTCTACTGTCTGTCCCTGCCTGAAGACCACCTGCCTTAATTAGTAGAGCTTTACAGACGGCTGGATGTCTGGTGGAGCAAGTCACTTCACTATGTTCTTAATCTTCCAGAAGTCTTGACAGTTCTTGGCCATATAAATTAGCTTGTGAGATTCCACCAAAAAAGCCTCAGGATTTAGACTGAGGTTGCACACTGGATCTACAGATCTATTGAGGTGGTTAGAACACTGGGTCTCCGGATCTGAGAGCACGGGGAATTGCTCCATTTATTCAGAGCTTCTTTGAAGGTGGTGTGCACTAATATTTCTATTACTTTCCTGGTGCGGCCAAGTCGATGAAAACGGTCTTACAAATTCTTTTTTGTAATATTTATTTCTTAAGTACTTGTTATTTTTCGTGCTCTTGTAAAAACGAGAAACCGCTACAGAAACACAGAGATGGTTGGCAACTGAGAGGATCACACTAATGCTCCAGCAAGGTTTGACTTTATTTTTTTTAATTTTTATTTTTTTTAATTTTTATTTTTTATAAACATGTATTTTTATCCCCAGGGGTACAGGTCTGTGAATCAGCACTCACCAAAGCACATAACCTCCCCAATGAAGGTTTGACTTTAAATGGAACACATTTTTCTCCTCCTCATTCTTGAAACCACCCACCCCATTCTCTTGCTTTTCTGTAGAATCCTTTGTTCTAGGAAGTTGGCATCAACACTCAGTAATGAGACTTGGATGGCCAGCGCCGATGCTGGTCATGAGACCACTAAGGAGACATGATGAACCCGGCTGGCAGGAGGCACCAGACTCCTATCGAGGCCGCCCAGGCCCTGTATTTTCCTACGAAAGCCCTCAGCCTTTTCCCCGGAGTGGGTCTGCCATTCTGAAGGCATTAGCCTGCTACAGCATCATTTGCCTGGCAAGGTAATAAACTATTGTTCCTCTTTATCCCCAAACTCCGTCTTCATGTCACATTTTGGCTCCAGAGCAGAGATCGATTTTTGACAACACACCTGCTTGTCGCTGGTATAAAAAACACGATTGAGTTTTGAATCTAATAACTGCTAAATTTTCTTATTAACTCTAATAATCTGGCTGCAGATTCTCTGGGGTCTTCCATGTGGACCGTCACATCGCCTGTGGGTGACAATCATGCCCTCCTTCCCAGAAAGGGAGACAGAAAGTACTGTTTGAGCAGAAGCCTGTATTTCTATCAGTCTAAAAGTACATCTGCAATGGGTCATAAACCTCAAACTTCTTTTTAGAAAATTTTATTTATTTATTTGACAGAGAGAGACAGCAAGAGAGGGAACACAAGCAGAGGAAGTGGGAGAGGGAGTAGCAGGCTTCCCGCTGAGCAGAGGGCCTGACGTGGGGCTCGATCCTAGGACCCTGGGATCATAACCTGAGCCAAAGGCAGATGTTTAACAACTGAGCCACCCACCCAGGCACCCCTCAAACTCTTCATAAGGCAAACAATTTAGTAGGGATTTAAAGGGATAATTCCAGGGAAAAATGAAGGGGAAACTCTCTGTTGAAATTAATTTACACATCATGTTACAAATATCCTACCAGCCACCTGGAATTTACTTTTAGGATAAATACTGGCTAATTATATGAAGCTAATTTGCAAAAGAGAAAGACCAACACCAAGCATACCTCTTCTTTTAAAAAATAATACCAAATAGGAACCATGTATATATACCTTACATATAATTGACAGTTAAAAGACTACAAGCCTGTTTAGAAACTTTACCTCGGTGCCCCCGGAAGTGAAGATTATGTCCTGAGGTTTCCCACCTATCATCTTCGCGACGTTCTCCCGAGCTGTGTCAATAATGTCCTTGGCCTTCCTACCTTGAGAAACCAGAATGAGAACTCATTAGTGTCACTTTACCAAGCCCAGTAAACACATGTTTAAAAGAATAACCAGACAGACATGGGGCGCCTGGCTGCCTTGGTTAGTGGAGTGTGTGACTCTTGATCTCAGGGTGGAGACTCCGAGCCTCATACTGGGTGTAGATGACTTAAAAATACAATCTTTAAAAAAAAAAAGAACCAGACACGCAGGAACAACTCTAAGTGGGCAATTCTAAGATGACCCATTGTCCTGTTAATGTGAACACAATAGGCCACAACCTAGGAATAAGCTGGAGAAGGGGCAGCAGCAAGATAGGAGCAACTCAGTGACACCTACTGAGACTTAATAAGAAGTGGAAACAGATACAAGGGGGACGCGCGGGAACCCTAAAATCCCCAAAGACATGGGCTTCCTCTTACCGGATGCTACAGGAGAGGGGAAGCTGTGGCCATCTGCCTTGCTCCCCATTCATCAAGACAGGAGGGTGAAGGGATGAAATAATTTGCTTAAGATCACGCTGTAAAACAACAAAATAAGCAAAAAGAATGCTCGTGACTCCTCAACACAAGGCGCAGTGCTGCATGTCAGCGCAGGCCCCCGGGGGGCACAGGAGAGGCCCCTCCCACAGGGGCCAATCTGCCGTCCCACGGGGGCCACGCAGCCCAGCTGTGAGCTAGTTCCACCATCTGGCATGGATGAAGGGACCAAACTGTATGTGGCAGAGAAAGGAAGGTGCCAGGACGGGATCTATGACAATAACTCCATTCTTACTTGGTCTATAGACCAACAGTCTTTGAAGTGTGTTACTATTCAACCCTACTTGGAAGAAAAGAAAGGCACCAAACTACACACATTCTCTCTGCGGTTCCGTGCATGTGAATCACACCCCACTAAAGCTGTTGGAGGGGAAGGTCATACAGGATGTGGACCAACGAGTCCTGGCAACATAAGCTACTGGAACACACAGAATCATGTCCACTGGGGACAGGTCAGAGAACTTCCAGAAATGACCCTGAGGTCGCTCTTTTCATTTACTTACAATTCACATTTTCACTAAGATCTAAGGCCACTGGAAACAAAAGTGCATACTCAAGGAGATTAGAACATCTTATTAGAATGCTAATGAGATGCTGTCATTGGACTAACTTTCCATCTGTGAGCTGGGACAGTGGCCTTGTTCTTAGGTGTTTAGGAGTGAAGCTTCCTGTTAGCAACTTACTTCCAAATGATTCAAAGAAATGATAGATCCAGATAAAGGAAATAAGTGCAGGTGTTCACTATACTATGATTTTAGCTTTTCTGCAGAGGTTACATTCTAAAATAAAACTTTGGCCCTAAGAGTTAAAAAAAAATAAACCAGCCATGGGATGTTTGCTAGCAATGGCTCTCTCCCCCACCCCAGATACTAATTCAGTCTTTATCTTTTTAGCAAGTAATGTCCTCAGTTGAGGAAATTAGGATATGGCCTGAATGTCAGAGCAGGACCTTCCTATCATGTTCTCAGGTTTGCTGATGGCACTGTCACGGGAGAAAGTCCCTTCTCTTACACATACACAGGTGCTTCCTTGTGATGGGAAGTATGCCCCTGCCCACAACTCATTCTCCAGGGTTCATGAAAAAGCAGTAAATTTAGAAAAACAGAGATGGAGGTAACATGGCAACACTGTTGGATCTAGGTAGGAGACACACAGGTTTTCTTACTCTTAAATTTCCGGAATGTTTGAAGTTGTTAGTGTTACTAAATGTAAAGGGTGGTTGGTAATTGTAACTGACATAAGAGAAGACTCTGAAATCTGCCTTTCAGGCCATAAGAGGGAGAGTAAGGGGCACCTGTGGGTCCCATGATCCATTAAACCAAACCTCCTTCACTTGGCTGTTCTCACACCAGAGCCCCTCTACTACCTCCCAGCAACAGCCCGTTTCTCCTTTCCCATCTCCACCCTATTCCCGTTCCCTCTTGAACTCACTGGCAATCAGGTATTCTGGTCCCTGGACTCCCAAACCCACCCTGACCAAGGTCGCCGTGTGCCACATCCAGGTCTGCGCCTGCCCCCATGCCAGCAGCGCTCCCCCAGGACTGCTCCCTCCCCCTCTACGCATCCCTTGCTGGGCAGGGCTCCACATCCAGATGGCGGATGGCCCCTGCCCTGGCCAGCTCCTCGAATCCTCTTCCCCTCAGCAACTCCAGACTGATAACCAGCTTGGTGCTGCAGACTCTACTCATTCCACCTGGAACCCAGCAGATTATATACATATATCTCCGGTAGACATCTGAAACTATACTTGCTCCAAGGTGAATACATGATTTCTCCCCCAAACTTGTTCCTCTTACCCTTTCCTATCTCAGTAAATGGCGACTCAGTCCTTCCAGGGGCCAGGGGCCAAAGGCTTTGGCTCTTGCCCTTCTCATACCCTGTTATCCAACCCCGCAGTAAATTCTGTAAGGCTCTGTCGTCAAAAATACCCAGAAGCTTGCCCCACCTCTGCACTGCCTGGCCACCTGCTGAGTCAGGGCCACCGCTGAAATAGTCTAGCAGGCTCCCAACTCCACTGACCCCATTGTGGTCCATTCTCTAGGGAGTGGCCCAAGGAATGCCCTGAAAACACCATACCCTTTGTACCCTGTGCCTTATCCCTCATCACAACAGTGCTTGGCATGCAGGAAATACTCAACCAATATCGGTTGAATCAGCTGTTCTCAAAATGTCATCTGGGGAGCCCTTGGGGCGGGGGCAAGGCACTTTTAGGGGTCCATCAAGTCAAATCTAGTTTCATAATAACACGAAAACATCATTTGTCTTTTTATTCTCATTTTCTTGAAAGTATAGAGTGAAGCCTTCCAGAGGCTCCCTGATGTGAGTATCACAACAGATTGGATGCAGAAGCTTTCAACCTGCTTGGGTCCTTGTGCTTAAGCTACTGTTACATGGAGGTTTCTGCATCTCATAGCAAAACAATAGATTCTCCAGATTTGCTCATACACAATTTTTCTTGAGAGGTGGGTATAAGAACCAAAGAAACCATACTGCGAATCAGGTTTCATAATATGGCTTTCCCCCTTGACCCAGATGCTGCTACTGTGTGTCTGCAGCACGGCTCTGACAGGGCCCAGAACTCCACTCCCAGCTTCAGCCTACTCAATGTGGTCAGTCCTTGACTCACGGACCCTGATGTTATTTCTAGATTTTTACTCTCACAAGCACAGCTGTGGTAAACATCTTGGGTATCTAAACTCTTTCCATGTGTTCTTAACATTTTTCCCTAACTAAATTCTCCCAAAGGAATTATTATCATTATTAAATCATAGTATTGTGAAAATAATTAAATCAATCTATCATAAAGGTGATTTTCTTTCCTCTTTTTTTCTTCCCCTCCCCCCACTTCTACCTGAGTATTGAAAAGTGAATTGCAGTGCATAGTTTAGTTATGGTTCTTAAAGAAATGAAGGCCATCAGGACAACCAGAAAGCCACTGACAGGTTTCATCAGGTCAGGAAGGGGAATTTTTCCTTCAGCATTATTCCTAAAGTTCTTTATAAGAAATGCTTTCTATTAGCATTTACTTGCCCTCTGTATTCTCAAGTTTAACGCATCAGGAAGTACAATTTTCCTAGAGGAAAAATTAGATATGAGGCAATGTCCAGAAGAATGGCCAAAACAAACATACCAAATAAACCAAGAAATAAGTTAATGAATGACTAGAACCTGATTTCGAGAAAGCTTTTAGTTATGAAGTTGTGAAATTCTTACTAAACAGATATGAAAACCCATGAACGTCTGTAAAGTTGTATATAAGTACTATTAAATCCTAGGGCTTCACAGCAGTGTCTGAAAGCTCTTTTAGTTCCTCACAATCCACAGTTTCGACAGTTTATCTTAATTATCTCTGATAAGCATTAAGTAAGAAAGGGACAGCCAGCTGGCCATCTGAAAAACATAACGTAAATGGTGACATAAAACTACATATTTAGAGTAAATAATTTTCCATAACTGCCAATTTAATGATCTGTATTAAAACAAGAATAAATGAGAAACAAGAATTTATTATAATGAAAACAAAGAATTTTAAACTAATTTTCACTTAAAAAAAAAAAAGGCCAGGGTGCGCGTGGGTGGCTCAGTGGGTTAAGCCGCTGCCTTCCGCTCAGGTCATGATCCCAGGGTCCTGGGATCGAGCCCCGCATCAGGCTCTCTGCTCAGCAGGGAGCCTGCTTCCTCCTCTCTCTCTGCCTGCCTCTCTGCCTGCTTGTCATCTCTCTCTGTCAAATAAATAAATAAATAATCTTAAAAAAAAAAAAAAAAAGGCCAGGATTATATGCAATCCTGATGATTTCAAAGATCTGTTTTGCAAATTTTTCAAGGAACCACTGAGACAGATACATGAAAGGGTTTTAATGGGTACTGTTATTACAAATAGCTCTTAATAAGACATCTTTTTCATCTGGGCAAGGAGGATGGGGCAGTGTATTAAAAACGAAAGTTTATGCTATCAACAGGCTCCATGTTCAAATTTGGACTTCTCTGAAAACTAACCCACAAAAATTTCTACCTAAGGTTTGTATTTACAGAAAATCTATTCAAAAAGCAAGTGATCACAGGTGCTGTACAATTTCTCTAAGACTGCCGCTGCCCACCTTCCCCATATCTCCGGATCTGTGAGCACCTTCTAGGATTACCTGCTGGGTAAGGACTGCTGGGATTTCCCCAGGCTTCCCTCATGGCCTCGGTCATGGCCTGGATGACTTCTGGCTCAAGGGGGGTGGTTGCATTATAGTCCATATAAACTTTCCTGCTGGAAAGAAAACACAGATGTGCCTGTTATGGACAAGGAGATGGAGTATGGGAGCACAGCTGCACTCTGTCAGCTTAAGAGAGCAAACACCGTCAAGGTCAAGATACTTTTCTGAATTAACACCACGCAGCATTCCACAAACTGCACTTGGACATCCCCCAATCTTCATGAATTATGGGAAATATATGCGTAATTTCCAATAATCTAGTATTTGCTAGTTTCCTTTATATAATCGCTAGACCATCCACTTAGATTTTCTTTTTTTTTTTTTTAAGATTTTATTTATTTATTTGACAGAGAGAAGGAGATCACAAGTAGGCAGAGAGGCAGGGGGAAGCAGGCTCCCTGCTGAGCAGAGAGCCCTATTCGGGGCTCGATCCCAGGACCCAGAGATCATGACCTGAGCCAAAGGCAGAGACTTTGACCCACTGAGCTGCCCAGGCGCCCCTCCATTTAGATTTTCGAAAGTTCTTTCCACCCCTTGGTAGGATCAATGGCCCCTGAGCCTCAAAGTTTCCCCAAGGGCTCTGAAGGACAGATCGGCTCCTTGCCTCCAGACGGAAGGAGGGGAAAACATGAGCACCTAGGGAGCCGCACCTTCCTGAGGGCTTCCTAACTTCATTGGTAGTTTTTCTTTATTTCTCTATAATCTCTGGGCTGGTGGAAGGCTCAGGTGATCTAGGCACCCATTCCTGCCCACACCCTCCTCTTTGCTCCCTGACCCTGGGCAGGCCTACTTCTCCCCTCCCACTTTCAGTTTCCAGCACCTGGCATGACCGCACCCCCACCCCACTTTCCTTCTTAGGTCTTTGTTTCCTCTTGACTTTCTTGTGAAGCTCCCTGTAGCTCTAAGTAAAATTAGAGCCCCCAGTCCCCTTCCTCCTTCCTCTGTCTCTCCATGGTACTCCTCAGTGTGTGACACACTAGACTCTGGCCCTGTTTACCACTGCTGGCCTTAAGAGAAAGTCATACATCAGCTCCAGAAGCTCACAGGCTTTGTTTCCCTCACTGCTCTGTCACTTACACTGAGAACAAGGGCTGGCACACAGCAGGGGCGGGATTTACTAAAAAACAAAGTATCACAGAAAAGCACAGCTCCTGAAAGATTTTTACCAATATCAAAAACCTTCAGAAACTTCCATATATATATATACATATGTGTATATATATATATAGAAGATATATATATCTATATATATATCAAAAACCTTCAGAAACTTATACATATGTACATATATATATGGAAGTTTCTGAAGGTTTTTGATATATATATATTTAAAATCAGTATGTTTAAAATATATAAAATCAGTAACAATGTTTAAACAGATCCATGTGAAAATTCAAATATAATTACCAACCATGGCTGTTAAAAGTTCTTTTTTTCCCCCTACCACAGAGTGTTTTATTTATTTTTAAATATTTTATTTATTCATTTGACAGAGAGAGAGCAGAAGCACAAGCAGGCGAAGCAGGAGGCAGATGCAGCCTCCCCACTGAGCAGCGAGCCCAATTCGAGGCTCGATTCCAGGACTGGGATCATCACCTGAGCCTAAGGCAGATGCCTCACTGACTGAGCCGCCCAGAGCCTCCAAACCAGAGAGTGTTTTTATGAACACCTTGTTCATAGCTGTCCAAAGTCACCTGATAGGTTTAAGGCTTTGGGAAGTTAGACTGGCCATGGTTGGCCACTCTGGCATTGGGAATCTCCTGGTCCCGCTGTGACTTAAATCTGCATGCGCCCTTAATCTTGCTTTCACTTCCTACAGCACCCCACATTTCCTCAAGCTACTCGGGTCTGCTCAGTGACTGCAGTTTGTCAATCTGCTGGCAGACTGAAACATTTATGCCTTGAATTTCAGATTAACGTTTTATAGATAACTCTGCTCCATGACTTGCTTCCTCCTTAAAATGCTCTCATTATTAGATGGGAAAGCTCAACTCTACTACGCTCAAAACCAAAATATCATAAAGAGGTATGGTGAATTTCCTCTCCACTACAGTCTCCCTCAGGGGCTTTTGCCCAGCTCCCTTTGCTCAGGCTCAACCAAAGTTGACTGCCTCATCTAAAAAATGTTCAGGTTTCGGCCTGGACCCGAATTTTAAAGACACACTCATCGCTCAGGTTCAGGCAAAGGGGACTGCCAAAACAGAGGAAGCAACGTCTCAGCAACCAGAAAATGCACAGCTGCAGCGAGCTGAAGACACAGTGTGCACTGGAAGGCCTCCCTGCCTACCTTCCCACTGTCCCCGCGGCTCAGGCCGGAGCCTGGGGGCATCGGCCTCCGTCCCCCCTTTCCCCGCACCAGTGCACCAGCCAGACCTGCGGCTTGCGTCCCGGTACTCGCACTGCTCCGGCCCGCACGCCGGGCCGCACCACCGCCCTCCTAGATTTTACAAAGATGTCCGGCGTGCCCCTGCTTCCTCACCTGTCCCGCACCCACCCGCCCCTAGAACGCACCGCGAAGTGCGTCCCGAGCTCCGGGGCTCTGCTCCCTGACCGCAGCCCCGCCAAGCCCCGCCGCCCACGTCCGCAGGCTGGGTTCAAGCCCAGGGGCCTGCGCAGCGACTGTTCCCCTGCCCCGGCCGCGCTTCCCCGGACGCCATCTCGGCGGGACCCCTGCCCGCGCCCCGGCTCCCACCCGCAGACCCGCACCGCATTCCCGCGCGGGACGCTCAGGCCTGCGGTGACCGCCAGCTGGCGACCCCTCTGGGCGGGACCCCTCCCCCGGACAGACCACCGGGCCCCACCGGCCCCCCGCCCCCGGCCTCCCCGAGCCGGGCACCCCTCGCCCCGCAGCGCCTGGAGGGCTTCCCAGAGGAGGGCGCCGGTCGTCTCCCCGTCACGGAGCACACCTGTCTGGCGGGCTCTTCTCTCCGCGGCCGCGGGGATGACTCGCTGCCCGCTCCCGCGCGTCCCTGCCGGGCGCCGCCGCCGCCTCCATCTCGACCAGCCCGCGCCCAGCGCCGCGCGGACCCACCGAACGCGCGGGTCTCGTCGGGGTGCGCCGGCCCGGAGGGGGGCGGGGCCGCGAGCTACGGGCCGCGTCCGGATTGGCTGCGCTGTGCACTCTAGCCAATGCCGGGGGTCCGGCCCCGGCGGATGGCGATTGGCTGCGCGCGGTCAGGTGACGGGGGCGCGTCACTGGGGGCGAATCAAGGAGGTCCGGGAGGCGGGCTGCGGCGCGGAGCGTGGACAACTCCCCCGGAGCCCTGACTCTACGCGGAGCCCAGGCCCCGAGCGCTAACGCCCAGGCTGCCCGGGGTCGGCCCTGTCGCGGCGTGCTTGCGGCGGCGGGAGGCGGGTCTGCAGAATTCGGGGCGTGGGGGACGCGCAGTCGGCGGAATGGGTGCGGGAGCTGAGGAAGGGGTGTCGGGGCCTGGTGGGGGCCGAGGAGCGGGGAGGGGGCTCCGTGACCCGGGCGGCGGGCGCGTGGGCTGCTGCTGCACGCGGCCGACAGCCGTGAAGTCAGCTGTGCACGGGCCGGCCCTAACGGAGCCCTGAGCACGTGCACCTTGGTGCGCACGTTCGCTCTTCCCTAATTTAATCCCGGGAACATCGAGTGCGCGCCGTTAGTAGGACATCGAGGGGCACAAAAGTGGAGCTTCTTGCCCGAGTTCACACGGTAGTGAAGGAGCCAGAATTTGAATTCAGGACTGCTTTGCCAAGAAGTTGAGTTTTATTCGGCTTTTCGAAGACTTTCTCAGTTTGATCCCCTGCTGGGGTCCAGAAGTTGTCTCTTCCAGCTCTGCAAGTCTCTACCTTTCTGGGCTCCTTATTTCCTTTCATTCTTGGTTGCAAACTGAGCTCATGTCACATGTAGCCAGAACACTACAGTGTCTGTAGCCAGACACTTTTTTTTTTTTTTTTTTTTTAAGATTCATTTGCCAGAGAGCCGGAGGAGGGGCAGAGGGAGAGAATCTCAAGCAGACACGGTGCTGCGTGCAAGAGTCCAAGGTGGGGCTCCATCCCATGTCCCTGTGATCACGACCTGAACCCAAACCAAGAGTCCACACTTAACCCACCTGGCCACCCAGGGCCCCAAGGACACACGGAAATTTAAGAAGCAAAGAGGTACACGGAGCTCAAGGAAAATCCAAAAGAGGAGGAAAGGAAAGGGAATTAAGAAAGAATGTCCAAGAACAGATGAGAGTGTAAAGTGCAGCCGAGAGGACGTGTGGCAAGTGTCTACCTTATACGAGGATTAGGAGGCTCTGATGGATTTAGTTCAAGAAATTTTAGTATGGCAGTGGGGAGAGGGCAAAAGAGTGTGCAGTGAGTTGAGGGATGAACGGAACATGAAAGAATGAAGAATATGCTCAGCCCTTTCCCAAAGGCTAAGAAGGGAAGGAGCCAGAAAGGGGGGTACAAGATTAAGGGAAATATTTGAGGGCCTGAATGTGTTTATATGCTGAAGGGAGGTAGCTGACAAGGACACTGGAGGTAAGAGTCAAAGCCCTGGAAACACTGAGAAGGCATGGGATTAAGAGCAAAAGTGGGGGGCACCTGGGTGGCTCAGTGGGTTAGAGCCTCTGCCTTTGGCTCAGATCGTGATCCCAGAGTCCTGGGATCGAGCCCCACATCGGGCTGTCTGCTCAGCGGGGAGCCTGCTTTGCCCCCTCTCTCTCTGCCTGCCTCTCTGCCTACTTGTGATCTCTGTCAAATAAATAAATAAAATCATAAAAAAAATAAAAGAGCAAAAGTGGGTGGGGAAATTTTAAAGTAGGGGACAGGTTTCATTCTCTGAATCTGCAGGGGATGGGAGCTGGAGGGCCCCCAGGGACAGCCGACAAAGTGATTCATCTCAAGCCCTTCTTGGACCAATTTGGCAGTAGTTAGAGGGTCTGTGTTTCAGGGTGGAGGTAGTAGTAGTGGAGTCAGAGAGACAGATAGTGCCCACGTGGCTGGTGAGACACCTGGAAAGAACAGAGCACCTGCGAACAGAGGACTGGCTGCGGAGGCAACAACTGTCCTCACTCTGACTAAAAGCAGCATCTGGTGCAACAGGCAGCAGCCACCACCACTAATCCAGGTGGACTGGTCAAACAGGTGCAACAGAAGACCGGAAGGATGTCTTAATTATGGAGATAAGTGCTCAATAAAGACCAAACATTTGAGGAATGCTATCTCCCTGAAAACAAGATAGTGAGTACAACCAACAGAAATCAGGCCTGAGGGCAAAGACAGTAGTATCAGCAGAGTAAATTTTTAATAGAGGAAACTCCATAAGGAGGTAAATGGCTGGTTTTGTTAAGGTAGTTAGTAAAAAACAAATTTAAAAAACACGTTGGACAAAAACCATAATCAAGTTTTATAAACTCAGTAGAGTAGCTGGGGGTTGGAGGGAGGGAAGAAGGAATAGAACACGGGATTTTTAGGCTGTGAACCTATTTTGAATCATAGAGGCATACCTTGTTTCATTGTTCTTAGATTTTTTGTGCTACTCAGATAATGGGATTTTAACAAATCGGAGGTTTAAGATTTCCATGGAGGACGTCACTGCAGAGGGGCTGCAAACAGCAGGAGAACTGGAATTCCAAGTGGAGCCCTTAGGTGGGACCGAATCGCGCCAATCCTGTGATTGAACCTGAGGGAGGAGGCGTCGCTTCCTGGGGCCTCGCAAAGAAAGTGGTTTCTCAAGACGGAATCTAGTCCTGGTGATGATGCTGTGAAGACCGTTGAAGAGACACTAGAGGGTTTAGGATATCATGTCCACTCAGGTGCTAAAGTGGTGGCAGGAAGTTCTCCTGTGGGTGAAATGCCATCAAACAGCATCATGTGCGACAGAAAAATTGAGAAAGGAAGTCAATTGATGGGCAAATCGCTGTCTCAATTTAGGAATCTGACACAGGCAGCAGCCACCACCCTGATCGTTGTCTCAATTTAGGAATCTGACAACAGGCAGCAGCCACCACCCTGATCTGTCAACGGCCACGGACATCGAGGCGTGACCCTCCTCCAACGAAAGGACTAGGACTCGCTGAGAGCTCAGGTAATGGGTAGCATTTTTTAGCAATAAGGCATTTTTAAATTAAGGTATGTACAGTTTATTTAGACTTAATTCTATTGCACACCTGATAGACTACAGTACTGTGTAAATGTAACTTTTATATACAGTAGGAAAGCAAAAACTTCATTTGAATCACTTTATTGTGATACTTCCTCTCTTGTGGCGTTCTGGAACAAAACCAGCAATATCTCGGAGGTATGCCTGTACTATCATAATGGATACATTTTAGTATCTATTTGTGAAAACAGTTCACACTAAGTGTGAAACGCCAGTGAAAACTACTGACTTCAGGTAATAATGATGTGTCAGTAAAGTCTCATCAGCTGTAGCAAATGTTACATTTGTGGGATGTCTACAGTGGGAGAGGTTGTACATATAGGGGGCAGGTTACATGAGAACTCTACTTTCCACTCAGTTTTGCTGTGAACCTAAAAACACTCTAAAAAATAGTCTATTTTGGGGGTGCCTGGGTGGCTCAGTGGGTTAAGCCTCTGCCTTTGGCTCAGGTCATGATCTCACGGTCCTGCGATCGAGCCCCGCATCGGGCTCTCTCCTCAGTGGGGAGTTTGCTTTTCCCTCTCTCTCTGCCTGCTTCTCTGCCTACTTGTGATTTCTCTGTCAAAAAAAGAAATAAAATCTTTTTTAAAAATAATCTATTTTTAAAGGTTTATTTATTTATTTATTTATTAGAGAGAGAGCACAAGTGGGGGGCAGGGGCAGAGGGAGAAGCTGAGCAGGGAGCCCCATGTGGGACTCAATCCCAGGACTCTGGGATCAAGACCTGAGCTGAAGGCAGATGCTCAACTGATTGAGCTACCCAGGCACCCCAATAAAGTCTATTTTAAAAAAAGAAAAACAATAAATGGGAGGAATAAAATAGGCACAAGGAGAAACTTAGTGAGCTGAATGCCTGAGCATAAGAATTCTTTTAGATTATTCCTCAAAAACACAAAGGGATAAAAAATTTGAAAGAAAAGAAAAATCTATCCAATACAGTGATTTTCAACACAGGGTGACTTTTTCCTCCAGGGCACATTCGACAATGCCTAGAAATAATTTAGTTGTCGTAACTGGGGATAGGTGCTTCTGGGATCTAGTGAATAGAAGCCACTAACATCCTATGATGCACAGGATTGCCCCCAAATGGCAGATTATCTGGCCCACAGTGTCACAGCACTGAAGGTGACACCCTGGTGTGGTTCTACATTGCCATTCCGTATTGTATTCCATCTGAGGACGTCATTCAGAATTTCTTCTAGTGCTGGGGTGCTGGTGCAGCTTTCAGTCTTTGCATGCATGAGGACAGTCTTTATTTTGCCTCCATCTTTCATACTTTCCCTAAAGAATTTTAGCTTGACTATTTCTTTTTTAAGATTTTATTTATTTGAGAGAGAAAGCACTTGCTACACAAGCAGAGGGAGGGGGCCAAGGGAGAGAGAGCAGACTCCCCACTGAGCAAGGAGCCCAATGAGGGACTCAGTCCCAGGACCCCAGGATCATGACCTGAGCCAAAGGCAGACCCTTAACCGAGTGGCTCACCCGGGCACCTCTGGAGTTTTTTTTTCTTTTAGTAAAGATGTTTCTCCATTTTCTCACTTGCATTGCTTCCAATGAGAAACCAGCTGTTAACCTTCTTTTTCTTTGTGCCTCTGAGCATCATGTGTCTTAATTCTGGCCCGATTTTCATAGTTCTGCTCTGTCTGATTTAAGCAATTTAGGGTGTGATTTGGTATGAAGAGTGGGTTCCATCTGTGTCCCAGACATTTAGGAGATTGTAATGTAAGTTCTGTGTAAATATTTCATTTTAGCGGGCAGAGGTTTGGTGGCCAGAGGTTTTTGGGGCTCAGTGTGGAATTCCTTTGGCAGGTGCTGTCTGGCTTCCCTGGTGCCTCTGGGCAGGGGTTGGGAGTCTCAGACTTACTGAGATAGAGGCTTCTGGGCTGGGCTGCTTGTGGCAAGTTCTGGATTTTTATTTTCTAAAGATTTATTTGTTTGAGAGAGCTTGCACACGTGTGTGAGCAGGGGAAGGGGAAGAGGGAAAGGGAGAGAATCTTAAGCAGACTCCATGCTAAGTGCAGATCCTGACACAGAGTCCTGTCCCACGACCCTGTGATTATGATTTTAGCTGAAATCAAGAGTTGGATGCCTAACCAACTGAGCTACTCAGGTGATCCAGGATCTGGATTTTAAAAACTCCTGATTGTCTTTGTTCTGGGACACAGTTCATTTGAAACAACTTGATCCTTTTAAGGCTTGCTTTCCAGACACTTAGGTAGGACTAGTGCAGCCATGAGCTTCTATTTTCTCATTACCAAGCTCATCCCTCTCCAGCACACTGCAGATCACAAATCCATTGCGGCTCATGGGAACATGAACTATTCCTGGCCTTCTGTGAACTCCAGGAGTCATTTTCTCTTATCCTATTGGGTGATACTCTTCCCCACCCGCAGGCAGTTTCCTCAGGGACACATGTTGGTTGGTCTCCAAGGGATGCTCTGGAAGGACCCCACTGCAGGTCTCCAGAGCGGGTTCTCTGTGCGGCCCTCTCCGCTGGGAACTCTAGCTCCTCTGGTCTTCCTACATCATTAGTTCCATCTCAAGGTCAGTGCCTGCTGGGTTCCACCTGGGCCTCCCCTTCCCTGGTCGGAGCCAGGCAGGTCTCACTCTAGGTCTCACTCTAGGTCTCACTCAGGGATCGCTGTCCTGCTTTGCCTGTGTCTGACGTCAGAAAAATATAGTTCTTTCTCTGTTTTTTGTTGTTTTTTTTTTTTTTTTTTGCTTTTTGAAATAGGAGGGTTCCCCAGCCCTGTTACCCCATCTTAGGCTAGTACAAGTGTCCTTTCTGTTCTCTTGCTTCTGATGGCTCCTCTTTGTCATTCTCTTCTGCACACTGGAAGAATCCATCAAATGTGTCCCCACACCATCATCTCTTTTTCCAGCATCTGCCCTGCCCTGCGGTGGAGATGTTGCGATGGCTATGGTTTCATCCTGTTGTCCTTTCATTTTAGCCTGTTGTCCCCTTAAGACTTTCTGATTCCAACTGAAAAGGTGCAATTCACTGCATTTTCCTAAATATGTGGTTTTCTTCCCTGAAGTCTCTTTCAATCCTACACACTCCACTTCCAATGTCCTGTTCATCCTGCTTGGTATTATTTCTTCTCTACAGAATCTTTCCACAGAATCTTTCCAGCTTCCTCAGACTGTTCGGACTTGGCATGTGCAAGCTGATGGACAGAGGCAGCAGGTGCCCCCCACAGCTCTTGCCTTGCTGAATGGCATGCCCAGCTCCTGGTGACAGGACTGTCTTGAGCAGACTCGCCAGTGTACTTGTGCTCCAAAGCTCCTGGAGGATGTACTCCATGTGAGTGATGGCATTGTACTAAGCTCTTCAGTTACTGCGGGATGGCTAAGGTCCTGTGCATCTCATGCCACCTGACACCTGGGACAGGCAGTACTGCATATGGAAGCCTGGGCAGGACAAGTATGCCCCGGGAACTGCCCATCTGCCTGTAAGGTAGGCTTCCCAGTGGCGGCACCACATGACCTGAAGGATCTTGAAAGGATACACAAGACAGCTGTGGAGCTCATCACAAGGCGTGGAAGCACTGAGGCCAGGCAGGGTCATCAGGGCAGGGCTGGCGGAGTGGACAGGTGACCAGTGACAGTGTGATCCTACGCTAAGCACTGGGGGCTTATTCTGGAGGCAATGGGAAGATGTGGCTTGGTGAAAGGCTTGGTGAAAGCCCTCTGGCGGCAGGGTGGGGTGGACGTGGAGGCCATCCCACCAGTTTGTCCTGGTCTCACTGGCATGTCGGCCAGGTCTCCCTCTGTCGTGCTGCTCTCCTGCAACTGTGGTGTTTTACACACCTCACTGACTGGTCTGGCAAGGCGCACAGCAACCACAGTGGGATCCATGCTCACTGGACTCCACCTGCTCCCGATCCATCCACAACCAGCCCAGGGAGACAGGTTGTCTCTTCTCAGACTCACTTGAGGCTGAAATGCCTCAGGAACAGGATACCGGCTCTTCACCCATGGGACGGCCCCCACCTTATGGCTCCTCAGCCTCACCCTGGTTAGGAGTGGGGGGTGGAGGGAAGGACACAGGTGAACGGGGCTCTTGAGGTTGGAATGAATTTTTAAAGAGATGTTTGGGAAGAACAACTGACGAGTACCACGTGGTGTGCATGGGAGCAGGGTGGGGAGCCAGGTCAATGCGGTCTGACCCCAAGAGGATAAAAACCCAACACTGGAAACTGCACCAAGACGAGTCAATCCTGTGAGGCCAGAGACTGAGCAGACTCCCTCTGAGCGGGGAGGAAACACTGCTGGGTGTGAACTATGGACCAGTGGCTCAACGGGGAGGCCACACAAGGGGCTATGCCATCCATGGGTACAGTTTTCCCGGCCAATGGCCCCTGACAAGTAATTACCGCACCCGCCCTACCGTGCTGGGGCCCGGAACCTGGTCTCTCCTCCAGCACTGGGAACACTTGGGCAAGCTCTTCTTCCAGAGGGCCCTGACATAAGACAAAAAGTGAACTTACTGAAGAACTCTGGCTCAGTGAACTTGGCAATGAATGAATTGAGCCCTAGGTGGATTAAGAATGAATGAGCCCTAGGTGGATTAAAAAAAGATTATAATTCAGTCCTTTATACAGCTTAACATGAATAAATAGACATTCTTAACAAAGTGAGGTCCCCAAATGCCTTCATCACTGTTTTTTTTTAATCACTGGGCTTTTTGAAGAAATTTTTTCAAACCACAATTCTTTCAATTCATCAGTTTTGGTAACCCACAGAAACCCAGGGCATGAGTGGGGCCTGTGCACCACGGAAGCCTGTGAATTAGCCGCTGTTACTTTGAGGGAGGAAAGGGGAGTAACAGATGCTCTCATTTTACAGGTTCTTTGGCAAAGGGAAAGGAAAAAACGTTATTTTGCCAAGACTGTTAGCATTTTGCTAGACACACTTTCATGAAGAATAATGAACTTATGGCAAACCTGACTTTCCAAGGAGAAACATTTTTAAGTGGATGAAGTGAAAACACTCCTGGAATAGACTGTACTTGCTGGAAGAGTTTCATTAAAGGCTGCAATTGGTGGCTAACCAGTTTTACAAATGGTTGGAAGTTTACATTAAAAAAATTCTGGTAGATTCTGATATATCTGCAACAAGTCTGATTTTGTAGGAATTTGCGATTTTTTTTTCACATCAACTTCTTCAAAGGCTGTGAGAGGTAACAGAGCAACCCTAGAGAACAGCGGGCGTGTCCTTTGAACAAGTTTAATAGATCTTACAGATGGCCACTGCCTGGAGTTTGTTTGCCCTCTGGGATTTTTTGTTATTGTTGTTGTTGAACTCCGGAGCCCAGCAGAAGGGCTGTTCCATCTGTTTCCGATGCCATTGGAGGAAGGCATGCTGGCTCTGCTGCCAGGTGGCCCAGGACTCTGTGGACTGGTCTGGCTGCAGCCAAGACCTGACTAGCATGCTTTTGCCTCCCGTACCCACGACGGTGTGGAAGTTTGGCAGATTAAGGGCACAGGAAATATGAAACGTTTAAACTAGTAAATAGCAAGGTATATATTCCTTTTAAAGACTGTATGTTCAAACTATTTTAGCTCCTGCAAATGCTCTACCAGCTCTCTGCAAAGCTTTCTCATTTACTTCTGTCACACGACTGCTTTAGCAGGTGCCAAACCTGGCTTCATCTGCAATGGCAGAAATCACGAACAGCCCTCTGAGCCTGTCAGTGCTTGTAAATGATAGTAGATGAAACAGGGGGTCTTGATAAACAGAACCCAAGGCACTGCCCCGAGCCAGAGCTCTGCCAACACTCCAAATACAGTAAATGAAAACACAGATGAGAAGCAAGGGACACAGACGCGTTAGCACTTGACACTGGAGTCATACACTCGCCCCAGCTCCTTATGAAGACTTTGAAGGGAGGTAATTTGCAGGTGGTATGCTTGAGGGAAGGGGAGATGTGAGCCTTTCCTTCTGACAGGTCTATCCTGGAACTGTTTCCTCCTGAGTACGCCTGAAAAACATGCTGCCGACCCATCAAATTCTAAGCAGCAGAGTTATGGGGACACAAGTGGACATCGGAGAAATCTTGGAGCTTCACGTCCCAAGGGCCTGCTCTACTCCTGTCTGGCTCAGTATACCCATCCTGGGAAGAGGAGAAATCTACTATCACCGGGCTGGTGGAACACATGAACCAGAACCTGAAGTGTTCCTTTGGCCTAAGTGGGGAGGAGACCTCAAGAAACCAAAAAGTCCTGGAAATCAGGGTTCTGCAGCCACTAAAAGATGCTATGCCGCTCCCCCACCCCACCCCCCCTCCCTGGCCAAGTAGGCAGCACAACATCAGTTCTCTGCCTCAATGGGCCAGGCTGGATGGTGTTCTTAACAAGATGGGGTAAGGGGCAGGGCTCTGAGGGATTTCCATTGGACAGAGAGGGATGATTCTGTCACACAGAGAGGTCATTTTTGAAGAATTACTAGATCTCTGATAAGCAAAGTTATTTGTCTATCAGAATCCAGAACAGCTGTCCCTTCCATTCCTTTACCTACAACACCCGTTATTTCCATTCACCCGTGGGCGCTGACATCACTTCTTCACCTCCATCTGCACCGCCAGCTGTGCAGCCTGGGAGCTGCCCCAACAGCTGTGAGGGGCGTCAGGACTCAGGTACGTGGGCAGGCCAGCTGCTGGCTGCAGACCTACCGAGCAAAGGCCAGCCCTGGGTCCAGCTGACCAGGTTCCTGGTGAACACCAGACAGAGCTCCAATTAAAAGTGTCTCTCGCAGGCTTTAGGAGGGGAGATTACTGTTGTCTTCTCACAGGCCCTGAGCCTCCAAGAGGCCAGTGTGCCCTTGATCCAGCCCCACTCTTCCTGCTCTGTGCACTAGTGTGGCCCATCAATCAGCCCCCACCCCCCCCAATCTAATGGGAAGCACAACATATATTCCTTCCCTGCCATCTCCAGGAAGACTGACCTCATAATCAGACTGTATTACAAATTAAGAACAACAATCCAGACTGGGCAGATGGAAGACGGGGGAATCCAGAGGTCAAAGGAGGCTGTCAGTGAACTGGAGTGCGCCAGGCAGGCAGCAGGTGAAAACCATACAAACATTTATTTTGCATTTGATTTCACTCGTCCAGATGTCTAAATGCTGGAGTAATCCATCTGCCTCCTTAGTTTTCTTACCCAGCATGGGCCTGTTGGAATATGGATGGCTACGTGCTGCTGCTGCTTCTGATTCCTGGCCCCCAGACCGCCCGGAACCACAGCAGTCTCAGAAAGCCACAGGTACTGTCTCAGTGACTTCACACACTGGTGGCTGATTACTGAGGTATCCCTCCTGTCCCTCAGTACATGAGGCTCTGACTCTCTGGCATTGCCCACTGGCTCACAACGACAAGACTGCTGTGGAAACACCAAGTCCCTGGCTGGTCTGGGTTCCCACCAGTTTCCTCTGGGCAGCATGTGAGAAAGAGCTCCCTGCCTTTTTCCTTTCCTTTTTCTTTTTCAGGTATCATCCAGATCTAGCGTCCAAGGGTTCCAAGACTTCCTCATCCCATCTGGACCCAAAAGCAAGAGCTGATTTTTAAAAGTCAAATTCTTGTTTCATTTGGACAGAAGGAATAATGTGTCTTTCATATTTTCTTTGTATTTCTCTTCAATAGTTGCTTGACCCAATATCTGTCTGCTCTATACAATGAAAATACAAACTAAATGAGAATAGAAAAAAATAATTAAAGCATTAAATTGTACAAATTACAAATCTGTTCCAAAATATACTTACATTAAATAAAATACGCATTTCAGTAAGAGATCTACAGTGAATGACTATGCATTCTGGGAAGCTTCACAACATCTAGGCAGGGCCAACATCCGTGGGAGGAGCTAAGAGAATGTGCATCCAATCACAGTATGTAGCGGGTTTCTTATTGCCCCTCTGCGAGCTACACTGAGCACATCATCAGCATCACTTGTGCAGGGAAGGACTTTGGGAAAAGGGGGAGAAGCAAGCGCTAGTCTCAATTCTGAGTTCGTTACAACTTTTCAGGAATCTCATCAATAGCCTATACAGTACAGTTTCCAAAAAGTAAACATGTTAAGGGAAGCAGACAACTCTTTAGAACCCCAAACACATTTTCTTGCTGTATTTATGTAGGACTCTCCATCTACAATGGACAGTCGTGAAGAGGTTCTTCCTTGGGACAGCATGGTCACAGGATGTGGATGACCCTGTGGGTCTGAGGGGAGCACGAGGACTGGGGAGGGGGAGCTCCCTCTTGGATGAGATTGGAGACAAGCCTACACACAGTCCACAGCCCCACCGTCTCCTCCTCCTATCATCTGGCATAACGCTTCATGTAGTCTTCCACTTTATTCCGGAAGTCCTCCTGTGGAGCGAGAGGGATCACAGAGAGAAGGAAGAAGGGAGAGCGAGTTAGCGAGCGAAACACAGAACAGAACAAGTAGGACCCGCCCAAGTCAAGAAGCCACTGTGAGCTCTCCAGAGCATAGGAAGGACTTGGCCTCCAACCCCCACCCCACCTCCCACCCCCCAGCCACCAAGGCTGCAGGATAATCAGAAGCCCAAGGAGCCCGATGCCCTCTCCCTACGACTCCAGGGGCCTGCTATGTGCACTCCATGGGGCCACTGTGCTGGGAGGGCTGTGGGTGGGGACCCAAACACAGAAGCTCTGAGTGGAAGGCAGTCTAAGACCCTTTATTTTGCAAATGGCGAAAGTGAGGGCCAGAGTGTGGTGTCAAGGTGGCAGTGTAGGTCAAGACAAGGCTCTTGACCTCAAATGCAGATGAGTCAGAGTTGCTGTTCTCCCAGGACGCATGTCCAGATCTGTCTTCCTAGAACAACCCCCAAGACCCTGCTGCCTACTTAAAATGTGCCCACTTTTCATGGCATGAGTGAAGCCCACCATCCGAGTGACTACTGGGCCCAGAAGAGCAAACCCCACCCCCTGCCAGGCATCATGCAGAGGCCACCTGGGCGCCTGGCCTGATTTCCTGGTGAAGACAGGACAGTGTGGCCCTTGGTGTCCCCAGGCCAGTATGGGCAGGAAAGTGCCCAAGGTGTGCCCCTCAGGTCTAATGTTAAGACCAGAGTTCCTTGGCCTTGTAGGACTGAGCAAGGGCCCTCCGGGGCCACATGCGCCATGAGGTACTTGGAGCTTGCCCACCCAGAACACATGCATTCAGTGTTCAAGACACTGTGATCTGATAGGTGGAGCTCAACCCTCTTACTCCCACAACACGGCTACTAGGTGTTGTAGGATGGCCATGGGGTCACACGGCTTCAGTCGCATCACGTGACAGGTAAGGCCACAGGCCACAGAGCCCCTGGTAGGCGCTTTGCTGGCTGCACCCTCTTGTGGCCAGTCCTTGCCTGGAGCAGCGTCTAGAAGGGGGTAGAACAAGGAGGAGGCCTCCTCTTCTGCCACACTTAATTCACATGGTGACCCTTTCCAAGTCAGGGTGGGTTCCTGGTTTTAAGGTCTGAAAATGGTTTGGTGGCTTGTCTGCCATCTCAGGTGAGGAAATGGAGAGCTGCTGAGCCTGCACTTGTGGAAAGGACTCCCACGAGCCCTGACTTGGCCATTCCCACAGCACCCAGAAGGCAACAGCACCATCAGCCACTAGGGAGCCATAGTCACAGCTCGTGGGATGTGAAGACCGCACAGGCACTGCTCCCCCTGTCCTGCCCTCAGGTGCTCAGTCTCACCCCCTCTGCTCTCTCCTGGTCCCGGAAAAAGCCCAGAGCTCATGGCCTCCAGAAGCCCTCTGTGCTCAGCCTCTGCTGCTTTCCTCTCCTTCCTCTGCCTGAGGGCCCACAGAGCAGAGGCCACAGGAAGACTACAGTCTCTGGAGCCAGACTGCCTGCATTCACATCTTGGGTTCTGCCCCTTCCTGGCAAGTCTGTTACCTCCATGGTGGCTCTGATTCCTCAGCAGATCAGGGATAACAAGAGTCCCTCCCTTGTAGAGATGTCAGGAGAATAAATGCTCTCTGGGATGTGGGTGGGATAGAGCTTGGGAGGGCCGCCGGGGGATGCTGCTGCTGTCCAATCACCGCTGTCCTGCCCCCCAGCTCTAGTCACGCCAGCCTATGTCCTCCTCCCTCAACACCCCTAGCACATTCCTACCTCAGGGCCCTTACACTACTATAACATTCTCCAGAATACTCTTGCCTGATATCCTTTTGGTTCACATCCGATCTCTACTCACATCTTGTCAGAAAAGCCTTCTCTGA
The DNA here is from genome assembly GCF_009829155.1 of Mustela erminea. Classification (NCBI taxonomy): domain Eukaryota; kingdom Metazoa; phylum Chordata; class Mammalia; order Carnivora; family Mustelidae; genus Mustela; species Mustela erminea. The sequence continues at coordinate 44,109,963 of NC_045621.1, read as the reverse complement.
GCACGCTACATAAAACGGCAAGACCCACCACTGTCCCCCGCCCCCAAGCCTCCATCCGCCACATGCTTATGTTTCCTCATCTATGCTCTGCCTCTGCTAGCATGTCCGCTCTGTGGGGACAGTCCGTTCATGACTTGATCCTGAGCATCAGCCCCTCCCCTGGCACTTCAGTGGCCACCAATCCAACTTGGCGTGAACAATGAGCACAAAATAAAGCAGCAAGTTCAATAGCTGTCGTCATGACTCAGCATGAGGACGGGGCTGGGGTCTGGGGATTCATGTGGAGGCATCAATGTCTGGAGGATTTTAGGTCCACCATACTGGGGCTAACAGTTCATATATACAAGTCTTCCCCGTATTTCACACGAAGAGCAGGAAGCAACATTTGAAGAAAATAAAAGGATAGACCATTTATAACTGGTCTTTCTCTACCTGGCCCTGTAAGTGTTCCCATCATTATCGATTTCTCTTCCTGACTTGGCCTATAAGACAGTGCTCAGCGGGGAAGTCCATGTCAGGACAGTGACAGGTGGAGCTCCAATGTGAATGGAGCCGCCTGATGCCACAGCACACCTGCTGAAGGCCTCTGCTGTTCCCAGCCTCCTCTGCCTGAGCAGAAGCACCCACTGACCCTGCACGGCTCACGGGTCCCTGCTGTGCCTGCTGGTTTGGTGAGCCCCTGCCAGGGTACGTGCCGAGCAGTGCGGCTCTGGTGGTGCCTGCTCTTCGGTAGTAGCAAACATCACACATGGCACATTTAAAATGCCCCCTGCTCTGGCCCGTCACAGGTCTCCCAGAGACAGAGGCCCCTGCTCTTCAGCACTGTATTTAGGACGAAGCCGATGGCATTTAGAACTTTCTAGACTCCAGGCAGGTGTTGGGTAACAGCCTCGGGTTGCTGATTCCTAGGGTGGCAAGGATTCACAGGGAAGCTGGTTCAGAAAATGAAATTTGAGGCTCTAGGACTAAACCAGGTTAGCCCTGCAGGCTGTCTGCTGAGGCCTTACTGGCTAAAGAGCCTGGCCCCAAGTGAAGCTGCACAACCTCAAATAGCCTTGCTCCGATCCCACAGCCATTCCCAGACTCCTACTACTGCTCCCAACTCCTTGTCCACGCACTTTTAAGGATGTGCACAAGAGGGATACTGACTGCATTATCATCTGTAGTTGGAGGAAGAAACCACCTATGGGGAAAACCTGAGCACCCACCACTCATGTATGGTAGAGCCACTTTATAGACTATTAGCTCCTAGAATGGGTAAGGGTTTACGCACTGATTTGGAAGAAAAAAGTTTAAAAAAGAAAAAAAGGAACTGATGATTAGTAATAATAAACAGGACCCAATTATTTTGGATGGAAACGCATTGGGCACCATAGTGCACAGGCACGCTGGAGGACCCGACCGTGTGAATGCTGTATGTATCCCCATACTGTCAATCCAGTGAAGTAACAGTGGCCTGTTTTAAATCCCTCAGACCGAATTCTACTAGGAAATCACATCTAATAGGAACACTTCTGTCTGACCTTGGGACAAGCACTTTACTCACATTTATCACAACACGTTACTTTATCAATCAACTACTTTCAATTCCAGGCATGGACCTACCATTCTCAGCCTCCTACTTATCTAAACAAGAGCCGCTAATCATCTTTTTGGCAAATCCATCAACCTCAATCACTACCATTAGCTTACCTTGTCCCTCAAATGATGTTCTGCAGCCTCAATATTCAGTGGATCATCAAAATTCAAAAGATCCTTAAAAAGAGAGAAACCCAAAGTAAACAAAAGAAAGAATCTGTTTTTCTGCTGTCACAAGTCTTCATTTTCTGAGCCAGATGACAGAAGTCTACTCAGCAAACAGGAGAAGCTGGAGAGTAGAGCGATCCCATTATGGATCCCAGGTCCTGTGATGGACGCCCACAGTCTACGAGGTGCTTTCTGAACGTCGGTGAACCGCTGACTGAAAGATCATGATGTTTACATACAACTGTCCACAGTTTGGTGAAAATGAAGGATAGTGATCACATTAAGTTCTAAGGCTTTCTGATGTAAAGAACCACTCTCATTATGAGCATTTCCAAATAAAAGTCCCATTTTTTTCCTCCAAAATTCATTTCTTCTTTTAATTTGTGACAAGCAACTTTGCTTCTCTAAGTTTGTGGCTTCCACACTGACCTTAACCAGATCTTCCCTTTATCTTTTTATTCCCCTTCACAGCATGACACTCATACCCAGCAGAGATGGGGTGTGAGCCTGATGAAGGCAGGACAGCGCCAGGAGGACCCTGTCCCCAGGCATTTCTACAATAGAAAACCCTGAGGTAGGGGTGTGTGCCTGGCTGGCTCAGTTCTTGGAGCACGAGACTCTTGATCTTGGGGTTATGAGTTTGAGCCCCATGTTGGGTATAGAAAGTACTTAAAAAAAAATAAAATCTTAAGAAGAAAACCCTGGAATGGCTACTCCCCTCTCCCCATGAGAAACAACATGGATTTCATATTGGAGGCCATGTCTTATCTTTATACTGCCTACTCCCTTTCTTAAAAACCAAGGTAGTGAGATTTGTTCTTATGAGAAGTCACTGCTTTCCAGAGTCATCATCGATGGTCACTGTAAAGACAACTGTACTTCTCCCTCAGGAGAAATGTTTAGTTTGGGGGCTATATTTCTGATTTGGAAATAAATATGAGGTATGACCAATATGTTAGAAATATAGCAAGGAAAACTCTTAGGTCTCTATGATCACTTGTAAAGTTGAACAATTAGACTTCAAGTCCTAGAAACAGGGAAAAATATAAAGCACATAGATGAGATGCCCAGTGCATATGAAGACCACCAGACACACCAAACTCTCCATCTTTCTTACCATGTATCTGACCTAAGATGAACATATTGGCTGGAACAATCACTACAGGCTTAATCAGCAATTTCGGTTGGCCCTCTAGAATGTGGAGCACTGGAGAGAGGACTGCGTCAGATTAAAGGCTCAATCAATGAAAAAGCAGTGTGACCTGCTGGAAAGATTTTAAATCTTCCTGCAGCCTTCATGGCTCTAGAAGTAAAACTGTGCACATCCATGAAAAAGCCAAACCAGGACCACAACAGAATGACAGCACTACCTTCCCTGGGGGTGAAGGGAGGGCAGAAGACAGAAGTGCTGGGCTTGCTGCTTCTGCTACAGGGATCACCTGGGACAACAGATGAGAAGCAGAGTGAGGCAGGGCCCTGGGTGTCTAATTTTGAGGCTCTGCTGCTTTTTACTTTGCTGCTGGTAAAAGAATAGCTCTGTGACCTAGGACAGCAGCCTGGCCCCAGATGCTGGTGTTGTGTCAGCACACCTGCCATGGGCCAGGAAGCTGCCCCTCCAATGACCCACCCATTCTGAGGGCTGATGGGGTGGGCTTGTTTTCATGGAGGGTCAAGTTTTATCAAAAGCAGCACAGCTTCCTGCCCCACCCCACAGACAGATCCCTGAGGCTCATTTCTTTTAAAGTTCTTTTATGATCAAAGAGCAATAACTCAAAAGAATAAGATTATATTAAAAAAAATCCAAAGAGCAGCTTTTAGCTTCTCCCTGACCCCCTCCTGCCCTCCAGCCCCTGCCTGTGACAGGCTGCTTTCTGCAGACAGCGAACTTCAGCAGCTCATCACTGAAGAGAGAATGGTTCTAAGGTTCTGGGTTTGTGAAAAGCCTAGAGGTCAGGTGCCCACACTCCTACACCCAAACCAGGACACCTGGGAGGGAAGAGGGCTGATGCCGAGGGCAGACATGGAGCGGGGTGGGCCCAGCGTCCACAGAGGAAGAGCCGCCTCCGTGAAGGAGGACATGGCCCCGGCCCTTCCCTCCCTGACGACCTTCCCCGGGTGCCACCCCAAAGCCCCCTTGGTTCCCATCTCACTGTTCCTGTCTCCTATAAATCCTACAGAAAGGAGTTGTTCAGTGTCTACAGGGTGCTCTTTTTAATCTCTCTAGGTTATCCTTAGTGTGATGTTTAAAAGCAATAGTCAGGGGACTCAAGGAAAACGTGGGGTTCTGGTCAATATACTTACAGTAAACAAAGAGTTTAATCCCCAAACAACATCCTGGAATGAGAAAGAAAGAAGAAAACAAGTTTCAGGCTCCTGTGCACTTAGTATTTCAAACCCTTGACCGAGAAATATAGACTGTGGTAGGTCAGAATTTATCTTTAGTGTGCTGTTTTTCCTAAAGACAGAAATTTAAAACAACTTCTCTCCAATATGACAACAGGCTTGGGAAATCTGGAGGGGGCAGTCACAGGAAGTAATTACAGAATCAAAGTGCCCTCGAGACCCAGCCCAGGGAGCCCACAGGCTGTGTCTGCTCAGGAGAACCCCCCCTTCCATCACCTCCTCCTCCTCACCTTCCAGTACAGTTTGGGACTTCTGAAGAGTCATCTTTACAACAAAATCTGTTGTTTTTGTGCTCTCTTGGGAACTAGAGATAAGCTAATTACCCACAGTCCCACCAGCCTCTAACCATTTTGCTCTAATTACTTTAAAAAAAAAAAGTGATAAACACTTCCTAACATTCAAAGGTCAGAAATTCTCATTAAAATAAGGTGGAAAACCAATGTATTCTCTCTGGACTGACTTGTCATCCGTGATTCAACTGCAAATTCCCTCTCAGCCTTCCCTGTCCCCAGCTCGAGTCTTGTCTTCTAAATTAGGCCAATTCTCAGCCCCAGCTGATACTCTGCTACTTGGCAATTTTCATTGCCACTTCTGCTTTGGCTCAGCCATCCACCCGTGTCCTTTTGGGGTGAGCTGAACCTGGGGCTGGAGCTGGGGGTGAGCACACATTCTCTGGTGGAGAGGTTGGTCAGACAGGCGTGTCAGCAGAACTCCCACAGACGTGTTCCCACAGAGTACCCAGCAGGGAGGAGACACTTCCCAGAGGAAGCAGGGCCTGCCGGGTAGAAAAATGGCAGGAGGAAACACCTTCCAGGTGGAGGAACCCCTGTGCCAAAGCTAAGTCCCGAGTGGCAGTAGAGACCACACCTGGGGAGGACCCAGAGTCAGGCCTGTAGAAAGTCTGCAGTGTCCTCTTAGGGCAGGCTGCAAACTCCTTTCCTGTGTTCTTCCCCCAAAGCACCTACTTGGTGATACACCATAACACTGCCTACACACCAGAGTTGGCAGCTCTCGCCTACAACGTGTGGTCATAGACAGAAAGAGACCTGGCCCAGGACTGGGGCAGTTACTGGTGGGCTGCTGTGACCCATGCATACCTCTCCGGGCCTCAGTGTCCTCCTCTAAAAGCAGTGGGGCTGCCTGGGAGCAGGGGTGGGAATGAAGATGGTCTCTAAGTGGTGAACCAGAAAGCTGGCATATACGGAATGAGGTCAGTGTATCCACAGATGCTCTGTTCAAAGGCAGGGCCTACAGAGTTAAAGTATGAAGGACACTGGGGAGAGAAAGCCTAGCACCTGTGTGCAGGGCAGGGCCCAGGCCTATCTAGTTCCACTCAGGCTCCCCTTGGGGCCCAAAGGACAGTAACTGATGCAGCATCTGAAGTGCCAGCCACGTTTATGTTGTGTGTGTTTGGTGCAGACTTCGCCTTACAAATAGTTTTAGCTAAAATGACTTTCATAATCCATATGTGACTGGGCCCAAGTTAACACATGTGCAACAATGCTGCTCTTGAAAGAGAGAGAAAGATGGGGAGAGGGAAGACAGAGAGGAAGATGGCATTGTGCGACGTGTCAGGCAGTCTGTGAGTGCCACAAACATGCTACTCTGACACCCATAACCCTTTCAGGTTGACCTGGCACAACTGTCAGCCGCAGAGGAAAAGGACACAGTCACCAGGGAATACAGGCCGGGTCCGGATGACAACGCCTTTGTGCGGAGTCCCAGGCTAAAGAGACGCACAGGCTGGGAACCCAGCTGCCCTCTGAGACCAGGAGCAGGAGGGCACTCTTTTGGGCAGCATGGATCTGGCACGAGAAGGGCCAAGGTTATGATGACTGCATGGATAGCTTCACTAGGCAGCAGAAACCATGGCCGGAGTCAGGCACTGTTCACTACAAACTGAACACCAGCCAAAAGCCTTGACTGCCTCTGACGAAAAGCTCAGGCAACAGGAGGAAACTGTAGGTTTCCTACAGATACCACGGCAGAGAAGCCCTAAGCTGAAGCCGCAGCTGGTGGCCTCATGGAGCACCCACAGAGTATATCCCCAGAACCAACTTGAGCTTACACCTCAGAAGCAGCTGGGGCCACTTGTTCAGTCCCAGCAGCTGCCCTCTCCATCGCCCTCCCCTGGGTGGGGTCCTCCCTCAGGGCACTCCTGGCCTCTCGGTTGCCACCCATCTGTCCAGACTAGCTCAGGGGAACTCAGAGCAGATGGAGGCCACACCTGCCCTTTCCCTCCTCCCCCTTGTCCCACCCTGGCAGCTCTTGTCTCCTCTGAGAGTGAGGCACCACATAAGACTGGGGGACAGAGGAAGGAAGAATAGAAACCACATGATTTGAAACACAGACAGTAAAGGGCAAAGGGGAGAGATGGTAACTTGAACCCCCCACTGCCCCGAGATGAACTGGGGGCAGAGAACTGACTGAGGCAAGGGCTTGGTCATGCAGCCCCACGTGGGCAGGTGGGAGCAGGGTGTGCCCGGCCATCTGGGTGGACGGGACAGTGAGGAGACTGGTTTCTGGAGGGAGAGGCCTCCAGGCCGGGGCTGTGCTCAAGCGCACTGCACTCTACCTTTAATGTCCTTGTGGGAGCCCAGCCAGTGCCGTCAATTGAATGTTCTCTCAGTAAACTGAAACAGACAGAAAGGCACAGCAGTCAGCAAGTCAGTCAGCCTCCAGTCGCATGAGATGTAGGTGTGTCAAGCCGCGGCTCCCAAGCCCTGTGGGCCCACGTCTCCTCTGCAGTGCATCTGCTTTCCCCGGGCCCCATCTCTCTTCTGGGGCCCATCTCCCTGTACAAGGCCACCTCTCCCCCCAAGTCTAATCTCTTGTGCCACGTTTATTGCTCATACACCCAGGTCTTTAATCCTGCATGCACATGAAGTTTTAAGCAGGAAGTAAGGATGCTTAAAATAATTTATAAAGAGCACTTGTCAACTTGATATTCAGAAAATGACAACTGATGCTTAGAGCTTCCTATGTGTTTTAGCACGATCCTAACCTCACCTAATGCCTCAACGACCCATGAGGGAGGTGCTGCCATCTCTCTAATGGAGGAAAGCAAGCGAGGCACAAAGCAGCAAGGGCACAGGCCTGGGGGGACAGTCCTTCAAACTCAGGCAGCTTCCCTGGAGCTGTGGGTGAACAAGAGTTCCTAGCACATGTTCTAATACTTTGTTTTTATTTTTTTTAAAGTTCAAAAGGGAAAAATGAAGGATAAAGGTAGATTAGCAAAAAATTCTGGTTGTTCTTCCCCAGTGGGTGGGAGGACCATGTTCAGGGCAGGTGCATATGCGTTTTGGAGGTACTGTGAGGTCCTGTTTCCTAAGCTGGACCTGAGGGTCATTTCCATCACTATTCTATCAGCTGTACGTGCACATTACATACTCTCACAGAAATGATTATTCCACATTTTGAAAAACTACAATTTACTGTCCAGTTTCCTTCTGGGGATAAATTAGTTTGGCACTGTTGAGCTGTATCTTGCTGCTGCTTTAGTACGTATGGAACCGTTCCTAAGCTCACACGGCAGTATCAGGCCCTCTGTGCTTTAGAGACATTCTGGACCAGAGCGTGTTCAAGTTCACATAAGTCAGTTAAAATCAGGAGAAAATACATCTGTGCTATAATCTTAATTGCCAGTGAAGCTCAGTTAGAATAAATAAAATCTCAAGTTGACCACTATCACTTACTTACAGACATCCCCCCCTGCCAAGGGGCAGGCCTTGTTGCCATGAAAGCTCTGCAGCTTCTGAGTAACTATTCAGGAGCCACGTGCCAGGCCTAGTGGTCCATATGACCCAGTGAGAGGTCTCCTCACTGAGGCAGGAACAGGAGTCAGTTCTGATTGTCTTTGTCCTTTTGACAGACCTTAGCCATCTACTGGCTCACTCATTCAATGCCTGTCTCCCCAGAGCCGGCAAGCTCCACAAAGCAAAGAATGCCAACTGCCCCCACTGCGTCTGGGCACGACCACCAGAGGCTGATGGTGGGGTGGTGGTGGTGGTGGGGGACAGCTTCACTGGCTGAGCAGGCAGTATCCTCTGACCTCTGTCAAGAGCATAGCCAGAGCAGGAGGGCTCTGAACCTGGAAGCCAGCTGTGCCCACCCAGGGCGATGGCAGGTAAGGGGAAGATAAGATGCCTATAATCAGGCAGGTTGTGCTCAAGTCTATAGGTCACAGGTCTGGGCAGAGTGACACTGTGGAGGGAACACACCATCACTGTGCAAGTTCCAGCCCAGCCTCAGCAGGCAGGAATCCTGCAGGAGCTCAGGTGACAGGCCCTCAGAAAGGACACCAGGCAGGGGATCAGACAGTGCCTCAGGGGCTACACTGGAGGCACGGAGCCCGGGAGAAAAAGTCTCAAGTGCAACCAGCAGGGTCCTGGCTCAGGGCCCTCTAATCCCATAGACATATCAGACATATCTGACCCTGAGCCCAAAGCAGGCAAGGGCCCCTGGTGGCAGGGCAAGCCTCACAAAGAGAGCTAAGTGGCCCGTGTACTAGACAAGGCTCCACAGAGAGCTAGGCACTGGTCAGAGCCGCTGAGTGAGGAATCCAGGTAGATGCCACCGGGCGGCACTGTGGACCAGGAGAGGCTGGCCCAGGCTCATCTTTCTCTGTTCAGGAGATGCCACGAGTCAGTGGTACATTAAGCCCCTGCTAGACACTGTCTAGTTTTTTCATAAACAATGACAAGGTCTTTGCATTTTAATCTGACACATTCTTTCCCACAAATAAACCCCTACAAGTGTAGCTGACAAATCCAAAGGTAAATTACAAGTTGAATGTAGACCTTAAAGCTGAAGGACCAATAGAGGTAGATCTCCCGTGATGAGAGAGAGCCCGTTCTTCCCCGTTCTCTTCTCTCTCTCACAGCTCCCCACTTCCCCAGTTCGGGTATTTGCTTTTGCACCAGGGCAATGTGAGGAGTGGTGAGAGGCATCTTGTTTCCACAAGCCTCTCTCTGGCTACTGCTGAGATCAAACACCCCTCAGGTGCTTACCACCCACCCAGAACTCTCCTTTGAGTCGCTACTTGTAGCGGGTGCTTGCTTTTCCCAGTGGCTGTGTCTGTCTTTTTTATCCTAATTGGCAAAGACCTTTACACATGAAGGATGTAACCCAGCTGGTCTTTTGTGTTTTGTGTTTTTAATTTTAATGTGGCTAAATCTATCAATGATCTTCCTTTAAGATTTCTGGCCTTTGCTGCTGGCTGCTGCCCACTGAGTTCTCCTCATACTTCCCTAACAACCTGATTTCTCAGAGAGAGCAAAAGTGACAAGAGAAATTCCTGCTCTGGCATTATCTCTGGTGGAGGGCCGGGTGTGACAGGGAGGTGGTCTGCAATGGGCTTTCAGGAGAGCGAGCACCAGCGATGGCCTCTAGCCTCGCGGGAGGAGGCTGGAGAGGATGCCACCTATGGCCTGAAGCTGGAGGAGTCAGATTTTGTAGGTGTGATACTTCAGGGACAGAAGGGGAAAAGGTAGCCTCTTGAAAGTGCATTTGTAACTGTCTATAGAAAAAGAGGCAGACAGGAGAACAGGGGCACGACACACAAACTGCATGGGGAGCCGGGTGCTAAATGTTTTAAGAAGGACAAGGGGGGGGCGCCTGGGTGGTACAGTCTGTTTAGCATCTGACTCTTGATTTTGGATCCGGTCATGATCTCAGTCCTGGGATCAAGCCCCACGTGGGGCTTGACGCTCAGCAGGTTGGTTGCTTGTTGCTCTCCCTCTGCTCCTCTCCCAGCTTGCGTGTTCTCTCTCAAATAAATAAGATAACCCTTAAAAAAAAAAAGAAAAAAGAGGAGGGGGAGGAGGAAGAGGAGAAAAAAGAGGGGTCCAGCTCTGCCGGCACTACGGGCAGTGTGTAGCTCCCCATCACAGGCAGGGCTGGTGTTCCTGGGGTGGGGATGGGACTTGACAGGGCACCGACTTAGTCACAGGAGGAAAGTAGAATAAGGCGCTAATGCTAATGTTGACTCTGCGTGGGTGGGGGCTGAAGGTTACATAACCTGCCCAAGTCCCCCGCTGCGGGTGCTGCTGCTGCTGGCAGAGGCACCGGGTTCCAGCCCAGGCCGTCTGGCACCACAGCCTCACAGCCCCACTGCTGCCTTACTAGATAAAGTGATGAGACACAGGAAGATAAAGCCCAAGGGCTAAGTTTACTTAAGAATGACAAACCACACACCTTCCCCAGTTCCCTACTTTAGTGACCAGCAGCCTCGAGAAGCAGGAGTCGCAGATCCCTGATCATCAGCCACTGCAGTGGGGGTGGGGGGATCACAGAGGCCACAACCGACATGAAGCTCTGGGAGAGCTGTCCTGCTTTATGCACTTCAAGACAATTTCGGTAAAGAGAGGACATCTTAAATACAAATACCCAGGTCTTAAACTTGCCATCTACATCCCCTACCCCCGGATTTTATAAATCCTACTTTTCCTTCTTAGCTAAAATCAGCCATGTGGAGAGATTGCAGTCTCTCATTACAACAGGAAGGGAAAAGGGTAAGGAGCACCAGCAGGGGTCTTGGCCACCGGAAGGCCCAGGAGGATGTGGGTCTGGAGGTGGCGGCAGCCTGGGGGTGGGGTGGGAATGGAGATCTTCCAGTCACAGGAGTGCAGCCCAAAGGCCTGAGGCCCAAGGCCCAGCCTCAAAATTTCCTCTCAGTGAGACTAAGTGTTAGAAAGGCCAATGCTCACACACAGTGCTCACAAACACAGAAGATGGGAAAGAAGAGAAACCCACCTTAGACATATTTCGCCTGTCTCTGTGATGTTGGGGTGCCAGATCCTGGTCAGGCATTTCACTTTGGGAGGCTGCAACACAGAGAGAAAGAGATAACAGGCTCTCCAAATCATGCCTGCTGCCACAGACCCATCTAGCCCCTCATTCCAAGGCTTACTTGGAACTCAGCTAGACTGGTCCCAACCCAGCATTCAATTCTGGACTCTTGCCCCCCAGTGCACTAGTGTCCCCACACTGCAACTACACATGCTAGTCTGCCCATACCCCTAACATGACCCTTCCACAGGTCCCAGGGCTGGAAGATGCGTGGTGCTGGTGGCAGGGCCTCGGCCTCCTCTGACCCTCTCTGCCAGGGCTGCAGAGGAGCCCGCAGTGCACTCCAGGCCCCATTCCCACTGGGAGCCTACAGATGCGATGTTGTACACTATGCTGCTGAGCTGTGGCTGAAGTTACTGTTCCTCATGGTGGTAGCTGGGTCCCTGTGCACGTGTTTCTGAAGATGTAACTGCCAAGTACATTGTCCTACCTCCAAGTCTAAGTCTGCTCTGTGCTTATAGGAGGGAGAGAGAACGAAAGCGAGCACGTGGGAATGTGGCACACTGACATCGCTGATGACCAGGCATATTTGGATAAAGGTGTTCTTTTAAAGTGACTCTATGATACAAGCAATCCATACTCATGTAAGACAAAAAGACAATGAAAACAAAAGGCAAGATCTCTCTCTGTCTTTCCTTTTGTTATGTATGATAATGCCACCCAGAAATAATCTAACCTGTGAGCCTCTTTTCTAGGCACCACACAGAGATGCATGTGTGTGCACATTCATTTTTCTTTATAGAAGGGGGGACATGGGCTCTCTATATTTTCACATTCCTTTCTGTCACCATTTCAGATGGCTTTGGGCTTTCTCGCCCTCCATGGTACTAGTTCTAGCATTTCACAAGCTAGTTCCTATTATTGGACATTTAGGCTGCCTCCCACCTCTACCACGGACTGCGCTAAATCACTGTGCTCATCTCTTCACGTCTGTAGGAAAGGTCTGCCCGGGAGGAAGCCCAGGTAGAGGGACTGCTGGTCAGAGCACAAAGTGTCGTCTGGCCGAGTCTCACAGACACATCATCTTGTAAACATTCATGTGTCAGCCCTTTGTCACAGGGGGCCATGCTTTTCATGTTTATCATTTGGTATTAATTTGCATTTGGGATGCTACTCTTTTGTAAAGCCTTTGTAATCAGATTTTTGCCTTTGTTACTGACCACCCAAATACTCTGTACTTCTTCTAGTACTTGAATTGTTCCATCATCTTATCTGTACAAAACAGACATACTTTTCCGGCACTCCTGTAAGTTTTCCTACTGATTTTAAAACAGCACGACATCAAGAAACTCCCCCAGATAATTAATCCAAGTATGTAAATGTAGGTGTCCAAGGTTAGGATTTAGATTCAGAGTGAGTTTCAATCTATTTAATATGCTCTAACTTGGTTTTCTGTAAGTAAATGTAAGAGCATTTGACAGAAAGTATGCTAGTCGTTGTGCCACTTCCAGAAAGGCCTTCAGGCTGAGGGAAGGCTGGCACTGTGGGGCTGTATGAATCTAAGTGATAATACAGTTTCCATACTGGATAGACTGAATCACCAACTTGGCATTGGAGGGAACCTACAGGCTCTATCTCTCTCCCTTCTAGAGAGTCCATGACATACCTGTTACCCTGCCTAGTGTTGTTCACCAGATCTCCAAGTGTCTGGCTGTTATTTGCCCCTCCCCTCCTTGTCCCTTCACATCGCCCATAGTTAGATGTTAGCAAAGACACCTCCCCTGCCAGCAGCGGTCCTCCTAACTGCAGTCCCCAGACAAGAGAACAAATCAGAACTGTGGACCCACATTCTGACACACAATTTCCCAACAGATCTTGTAGACCGGACCCCACCCCTAAAGTCAGACAAACAGGAAATACCCAGTTCCACCTCCCACTTGGCATTGCCACCTGCCCCATCACAGTCTGAGAGCTTAATATATGACAGCCACTGCACTGCAGACCAGCGGGGAAAAGGGATTCTTCAGTGAAAGACCGGCTAGCAATCTGCAAAAACATATCTAGACCCCCACTGAAGAGCTGTACTCCAGATGCAGTGAACATACATGGTACAGAACCATTAAGAGCACTGAAGAGAATGCAGCTGAGTTACCCTGGGCTCTGGCAAGGAAAAACTCATGAAAAAAAAAAAAGCAGATTTTAATACAGTGGTGAAGCAAAACAAAATAATCCTCTCCCCACAAAAAAAACCCTGAAGTTTTACAGAATAAAAACAATAAAAAACAAGGGAAAAACAGAAAAATCTTTACAGTACAACTAAGAAAACTAAGTTTAGTATGTGCCACGGTGAGCGCTGTGAATTGTGTAAGGCTGATGACTCACAGACCTGTACCCCTGAAGCAAATAACACATTATGTGTTAACAAAAAAATAAAACTCTAGCTGAGAAATCTTTTAAGAAAACACCTGTGGCCACAGTTTCTTAATTTCCTACAAAGTACACATTACCTACAAGAGGGGAGTGGAAGTTTAGTTCACTTTCAGTATCTCTGGCTCCCCCTTACCCTCTCGGGGCTGGTCATGGCCATGTTTCTTGATCTGGTTATGTTGTCAAATATGTGTATGGGGGGCACCTGGGTGGCTCAGTAGGCTGAGCGTCAGACTCTTGGTTTCAGCTCAGGTCATGACCTCGGGGTCCTGATATCAAAGCCCCACATCAGGCTCCACACTCAGTGTGGAGTCTGCTTGTCCCTTCTCCCTCTGCTCCTACCCCTGCTCTCTTTCATTCTCTTTCTCTCATAAACAAATAAAATTAAAAAAAAAAAAAAAAAGTGTGTGGGACATAACATGTGTCCCTTCTAGAGGAAACTGGAGGCAAAGAATGAAAAGTCGTGTCCCCCTTTCCTGCTTCAGTGCATAGTCTCCACGACTGACCATGATCCAACCATGATTGATATGCCACGGGGGCACCGTAGGATGTGGGGACTGTGACACCACACTGAGCCCTGCTCTTTCTCTGGGCTTCATGATCGCCCAGGGATCCCCAGCGCTATGTCACCACCCTAGCTCATCACCATCTGTGCTGTCTCCCAGGAGACCAGGCTTCTTAAAAAGCCAGTGTCTGACAAAGAACCTTGCACATTTTAAAAGCTTACTTCATGTCACTAAATACTTTCAGCCAATATAGAGAGATCACAAGGAGGGCTTGAGACTGTGAGATAAAGTTCAGGGACAAAAGGACAAAGAACCAAAGGGAACTATGAACTTTAGCTGCTGGGGTGTGGGGGAATTTAGGGGGTAGGGAAACCAAATAGAATTTTCTTTATTTTAAAAGTTTACTCTGAAATAATGACCTGTTTTATTGATTAGAAGTTTTTCAGAATGACAATCTTAAGTGTCTTCAACTGAAGAAGCTTTAAGTGTCACAGGTTTTTAAAAAGTCCTTACCAAGCACAAACATCATATAAAGACATGGAATAAAGGCAAATGAGCCAAGCCTGCTCCACAGAGGTCTCCTAGGCTGACCTACAAGCTGGCTGTGTCCTCATCCAAATAAAACACAGGTGCCTGACATTTACTCTCACATACTCTGCCCCAAATGCCTGCAACCCGTGTATCCTCTGATGCTGCTTTCGTCTTCCACAGAGTATGTCTGTAGGGGCAGAGCGCGCCAACCGCTGGATAAACGTGAACCGTGTGCTCTCGCAGAGCCCTGGAGATACAGCGTAAGCCACTCCCACTCTAGTGGACACACACACTATGGAGTGATAGAAGCAAAGATTAACTACAAAACAAGTAATCCCAAATACCTGTCTCAGGCACTGCATCACAGGGTCTCCTGGGGATGGTGTCACCCCCACTCCCTGCCCTGAGCTAGTCATAGTCGCCGGCCTGTTGGAAAGGCTGCAGCCTGAGCCTGGACATGGAGGTAGAGAGGACATGCAGGTGCCAAGGGAGCGTACAGCAGGAGAGGCCCTGCTGACAGCAGGGCAGGATCTGGGTCTACCCTGAGGGGCTGGCCTCTCAGGGCCCTTGGCTAGAGAACATGGGTTTCATTCCTGATGAAATCAAACCAGTCCATCATTCAGAAATTTCTCAAAGGAGAAAGAAACTAAATATAGTGTAAAACCATAAGTCACCAACTAATGTAAGAGACATGTCCTCGAGGCTCAGTGGTTTTCTATCCTGTGTATTCTGTATCCTAGTTCTCTGTTTCTTGAAGAGGCCACATAGGGACAGGACAAGATGACAAACATTTTCTCACACCGAGTGGCCACTGGGTTTGTGGGAAGGGCATACATCCTGTGGCTGGGCAGCCTTGGACAAGAATCTGCTTTAGCAATGGAGCCTTTAATTCTGGCAAAGCTAACGAGGTATATCCTTAACTCTACCTCTCTGGGCCCCACAGGGGAAGTGAATGGGGGCACCTGGTACATAAAAGCACAATAAAGATCGGTTCCCTTAGTGTCTTCTCATGCTCTGCTCTCTTCTGACACTGGACTGAGAAGCTCAGCCACTAAATGAAACCTGATGTTCCTGAAACAGTGATCCTTAGACTGGCAGGCCTTGTCTGAAAAGTCCACCAGCTCATGCTAAGGCCCTCCCCACACCATCCTCCTCCTCAAACACTCACTGCCTCTCCGAAGAAAAGACTGTGTTACATACCACCCTTTAGCATTCCTCCAACAAGGAGTCCTTAGAAATGACCAATGTCATTTCTAAGTCTGGACAACTAAAAGGTCCAGACTTAGGTGCCATATGCCTGGCTATTTCCAGAAAACATCACTAGCCTCTGGAATTCTAAACATCTGTACTTCAACCAAACTTCTCCAAATGCATCTCACCTGGGGGAGTCCAGTGTCCTGTCAAGCCAGACTCCTCAGTGTGTGATGAGGAAAACAGAGAAGTCAGCAGGGAGATGGATGGCCAAAGACCTGAGATGCACATTTTCCTGTCTTTGATTAAAAATTCATTTTTTTCTTCTTGCATTGCCAACTCTTTCCCATCCTCAAAAACTACATTCAGAAAGAACTTTTAATGTAGTAGCCTAGTAAAGACCAATTTCTTAGATAAAGGTTTGGCTTCAAATAAAAAAGTGTGCTAGTCACTGAACTATACCTCGGTGGTAGGACCAGGGCCCGGGGCAGGGGGCCTAAATACCACATGCCAGATAGTAGGACAATCACTGAAGGCAAACTAACAGGGCACATGGGGTCCCCCGTACCCACAGGCTCAAATTAACAAGAGACATAATTTCACCATCAATTTTTTTTTTTCCTATTTGATACACCTGGAGAGGTCTAGGAAACATTAGGGGGATGTTTACATATACATACACCTACACACACACACACACACACACACACACACACACTTACACAGAACTGTGGAGCTGTTCAGAACTGTCACTGGTTTCTCACTGCCAAAGTGAAGATGCCCCCAAATCCTCAAACTGAGATTCTCATTTGTCCTCACTTCTCCCCAACCCCACTTCTTCCTTCAAGTTGACCTGGTCAATCCACCACACACAGCTGCTTGTTCTCACTTCTGTACCTAACACAGTTCCAGAGATTCTGACATCACACAGACCACCCTCCCTTGGGTTAAAAGTCAACCTAAGTCAGGACAACTCCAGTCCCATTTTTCCTGAAAAACTCAACTGGCTGGACAACTTTCCCAAAGTGATCTTCTCCTTTCCTTCTCAGACTTCCTGTGCATGTGTTTCCTGGCTCTGCTCCAGCTGTTATCTGCTACTTATGGCTTTTGTCATTTTATGGTCACTTTCTACACTTTTTCTCACCTTCCTAATT
The DNA here is from genome assembly GCF_009829155.1 of Mustela erminea. Taxonomy (NCBI): domain Eukaryota; kingdom Metazoa; phylum Chordata; class Mammalia; order Carnivora; family Mustelidae; genus Mustela; species Mustela erminea. Next base: position 44,093,216 of record NC_045621.1, on the reverse strand, counting down.
GTTAAGTTCCTTAAGAGCAAGGAGAGAATGTGACAATACTTGGTATAATTATTACCTAGGTGGGGTCTTTGAGAGATTAACATATAGCTCTGGGGGCGCATGGGTGGCTCAGTGGATTAAGCCTCTGTCTTTGGCTCAGGTCATGATCCCAGGGTTCTGGGATCAAGTTCCGCATTGGGCTCTCTGCTCAGTAGGGAACCTGCTTCCCTTCCTCCCTCTCTGCCTGCTTCTCTGCCTACTTGTGATCTCTGTCTGTCAAATAAATAATAAAATCTTTAAAAAAATATAGCTCTGGGCATAAACTACTTATGGTTTAAAACTATGAGTTTGGGCGCCTGGGTGGCTCAGTGGGTTAAGCCGCTGCCTTCGGCTCAGGTCATGATCTCGGGGTCCTGGGATCGAGTCCCACATCGGGCTCTCTGCTCAGCAGGGAGCCTGCTTCCCTTTCTCTCTCTCTCTCTCTCTCTCTCTCTGCCTGCCTCTCCATCTACTTGTGATTTCTCTCTGTCAAATAAATAAATAAAATCTTTAAAAAAAAAAAAACAAAAACAAAACAAAAAAAACTATGAGTCATTTCTCTTTTCTAAAATACATGTTTCCTACACCCTGGGAATTTTGGTATTAAACCATAAACCAAACTACAGTTTTAAATAAAATGCTTTCTTTTTCAGTGCCAGAATTTAACAAGTAAGACTGGTGCGAACCACATGGGCAGCTCACAGCGAAGGTGCCAGTCTCAGGACAGTCTTGGCTGCGCTGTGGCCCTGGTGCGCCCCACCTGACACAGCACTCACAAGTGCTAATCGAAAAACGAATCTCTCTCCTAGGGCTCTGAATGCTACTGATAAGCAACATTAGTCACAGAAATATCGGCTGTTTTGTACTCAGCTCTGGGACCGGGGGTGGGGGAGGTGGGGGGTCGGGGACCCAATGCTGGGGGTGGGGTGGGGCAGGGCCCATGAGGACCACCAGACCACGCCAATGGGGAAGAACAGCTCAGACGCAGGCTACTCACCACCATGTTGTATGCATCAGGAACTTCAGTTTCAAACTGAAATTTTCCACCCTGGTAGTAACCCTCATCTATCGAAAACACAAAACAAAACAAAAAATCCTTTAAATTAAAAAAAAGGAAACAAAAAGCAAATACCGTGTTAGGATATGGCAAATACAGAGAATTAAGAGTTAAACAACAGGACTGCGGGGTTCCTTGTTACTTCATCAAATCCTGCCCCTGCTCTAAAGATGAACCCCAATTAATGCCCTGCTGATCTTTGTCACCCCACTAGCTGTGCCCCCTCAGAGGAGGCACAGGCACCCCCCACCCCAGGGACTGCTTCCTCTTCCTCAGTCTCCCAGGACCCATCCAAGGAACCCTGTTCTCACCTCGGTCCACCCAACTCTACATTCCAGAACCCATGGGCTCACGTCATAACAGGTAACCATCCTGTTTGAGCTGCAGGGTCGTCTGTTTGCTCCTGGTCGCCCTGTGAGAATGTCAGTTCCAAGCGTACCCCAGGGCTGGGGGACAAGCAGTGAGGCATACGGACAGAATCCCTGCCTGAGAGAGTGCACAGGCGACACTTCCGGGCTGGCTGGCTGGGTTTTTGAACAGAGCACACCCTCTGGAAGGGGGCTAATGGGCATGCAGGGGGATGTCTGGAATCAGGGTAGCACTGCGTCAGACCCCAGGATACAGTCTCAACTCCCACAATGGTGTCAGCCACCTCCCAGTCTCTGTAGGGTCCACCCCGGGGTGAGCCGGGCCTGCGCCTGCATTGTAAATGCTGCTAGGGCTGCTGTCAGAAGAGGGCGCTCCACCATGAAGGTGCTCAAGCCTGAGAAAACTGTCCCTCCCCACTGCCCCACTGGGGCAAATTACTCTAAGCTCCCCAACTTGACAAAATTAATACCATCTTTAAAATGAAAGTTCAACTTCCCCCCAAATATTTATCACCGTGAACAAATCAGCAATAGTACATCTCATTGCTTCCCTCAGCTATTTATGTAAAACAAACATTTAATAGGAAGTTGTTAGTTTCCAATAAGTCATCACTAAAAAGTTTTTTGGGAATGCGTCAATATTTATGTTGTCCAGCAGGTAAAACTAACATTACCTGGACCCCAAAATTTTCATTCTTTGCCAGTATGACAGAAGAGAAAGACTGTTTCATTTTACATTCATCTGAAGAAAAGTGGCAAGGCTGAAATTTATTCATATGGAGTCCTTTTTTCATAAGAATGGAATGACTGATGTTCCATAAGTAGCCTTGTATTACTGAGGTACCCATGTTTTAATTACAATATAAAAAATCTCTGAAGAAGATTAACCTTTGCCTTTTATATTTGTTATAATGTTTCTTAGTCTGTTGCTTGTCTTTTGGTTTTGTGGTTCAACTAGTTTTCACTTTTGAGAAGCTCTTCTTTCTGTGGTTTCTGTCTTTGGAATTACCCTTAAAAAGATCTTTCCCAACCAAGATCACAGAAACACTTGATCTCTGTTTTCTCTTAGTGATCCTGTGGTTTCACATGTTCCATCCGCTCATCCACTCATCTAGAACAAGGTGGTGTGTTTTTTCTCTTTGTGTGGTGGTGTGTCTTTCTTTTTCTCTTTCTAATCTATCACATAGCATTTACTGTTCTACCCTCCCCACTGATCTGATGCGTCTACTTCTAGTGTTTCCAAGTGTATCTGGATTCATGACTGACACTACCAAGTCTTTGGAAAAGTCTCTGGGGAAAAATTTTACCTCCAGATACAAGAACTTTCCTAACAAGTGGCATCTCAGATATAAAATAATCAGAGGATACCTTTGCTCACCAGAGGTTCCGTGTTGCACAGCGGTCACTGCAGAGTGGCCTAGCGCTGGGCTCTGTAAATGACACCAGAACCCCAGCTTCGGGTGCAGAGCTCCAACTGCTCTCCTCTCTTCTTGCTCCCCAAGGCTGTGCCCCGGCCACTCCATCCTGCCACACCACTGTGGTTTTTCTCTAGCTGGCTTTCCGTGCCACAATTGTATAGTTTCAACTCTATTTACCAGTTTCAAAAAAACTATTATTTGGTCTAATGGGGTTTTGGTTTTACCATATTCCTCTGTCCTAGTTCTCGATTAGTAATTATTAGAATTATATAATCTCTGAACCCACTGAAAATCAAGAGCAAACAGACAGTTCTAATTTTTGTTCTATTTCATGAACTACGCTTTCAGGAAAGATTATCAACTCCTGATCCAGAACTTCGTTTTTCCTCTTCTAAGGTATGTAGCTTTCCCAATCCACCCTGTTTATCAATTTGTCTATAAGTGCCATACTCCCACTTATGCTGAGGAGCAGATCGGACTGAGAGGAGACTCAAGAGCATCTCTTGTTTCCTGTGATTTTCTTGACAAAAGACCCCAGGGAAGAGTTCCTGCAGATCCACCTTCCGGGTCTGGCTCCCAAGCTAGCACTTTGCAGTGCGGAGGCTGAGAACTGCCTAAGTGGCTTTGGAGCCAGTGGGCAGAGGGGTCATTGAAAGCATCTGCAATCCAGTGTGGACCACATCCAAGTCGGGGCCCGGCCCACTACGGCCATGACTATCCATGGCTGCTGCGGCTGAAAACGTCCTTCTCAGATAACTGGACCTTCAGGTACAACAATGAAATGCAGAAGGAAAGTCCTGGCATCCAGCTCTCACTGGGCTGGCTTATCCCTGCCACCCATGTTACAATGACAGGAATCCTCTCTTTCCCTCCTCTTGTATCCTGGAGCCCAACCCACTCCCTCCTGCCTTCCAAAAATCATATATACTATTTCTGTGCCAGGTGAGGGGTATTCCTGGGAGAAGACTGTCCAAGGTGTAGGTGGGTAAACAGTTTCAGGATAGTCCACTTCTAGGTGGTCAGCGTCCAAGTGCATTCTCTCCTAAAATGACATTGCCTGATAGTCTCAAGAGGGCAGAAGTCCTGCAGGCCTCCCCTTCCCTTTCCCTTCTCACAGCTGCATCCACTTAGAGCAGAAGGCTAATGTCTCAGCTCTTCTCTTACCAGGACATACTGCCCCCAAGGTCCAAACATCCCAGAGGACAAAGGTCACAGGAAAGCCCTTTGAATGGAGGCACATGGCAGGGCTGTACTTATCCTACACCCAGTTCTGTTAAGGGCAAAATAGGGCCTTATAAATAAAATATCCCAGTTCATACTGGAATGTCTTAAATTCAGACACATCATAGAGTTTGATGGCAGGGATGATTAGGATTTCACTTGGCACCTTCAATCCCTAGACTACTATCAAAGAACACATTATCCTCACGAGAAGCAAGCAAACAGGGAGCCAACAAGCCACAGGCACAGCATCTTCTTCCACCCTAGTGACTGACTCCATGCCTCACCTAACTGCTAGGATTTAAACTCAGAAAAGAGGTGGCTGACGGTACATCTTAGAAATAAGTAAGACTTCTGCGAGTGAGTCTGACTGATGACTGGGCTGACAATTAGAACTGGTTCTGCCCATTTATGCACTGGAGATAATTCTGATAAACTGAATGAGCTAATCTGCAGTTTCAAGCTTTTGAGAAAATATAAAGCATACATTTTTATATTGATAAAGGTATGACAAAATCAATATCACAATATTCTCAACTCTTGCTGAGAATTTCAGGTAAAATGACAGATGTTTCTAAGTGAAGACAGGTCTGACTAATGGTCAGTTGACAGGTCTTGGGAAAGTGGTTTTGGTAAATGCCTCAGAAATTGTGATGCTAAAGGACTCTGAAGACTGTGCTTGGAAAGCCTTCTCCAAGTCAGGTGGGTTCCAATTCTCTGCTTTCAACAAAATGGAAGGACCTTAATCAGTAATCAGCAAAAAGATCAACAAAATATCTTTTACGATATTTTTGGCCTCTAACTTTGAAGTCCAAGGACAAAATGTCATAGCTATAACAAAACACCTTCCAGGCCTGTCTGAACAAGCAGTCCTCAGTGTCTACAACTACAGAAACAAAAAGAAGGAAAATTGATACTGAACCCTTTTTTCTAGCATAAAGTCATTCATTCACAAATACATCAACTAAACCAGAGAAACATCCTAATAACTCCATCATTCCCAGATACATGAAATGCTATTTTATGTTTAATAACCATCAAAGCTTGCAACATATTATTTAAAGTCATTATTCATTCAACAATTATTTGATGAGTGCTTATGATGTGCCAGACACTGGTGACAGCAGCAAAAGACCTTCTTGCCCTTACAAAGCTTACATTCTAGTGGAAGAGAGACAAAATAAATAAGGAAATCATATAACAGAAGGCGAAAGATCTAAGGGAGTAGGAGCTGTGATTTTAAATAGGGCACTCAGAGAGCGCAAAGGCCTGAAGAAAGAAGGCCACTGGGGTGAAGAACACTCCAAGCCGGGGGGAGGAGGGGTTGCGGGTTGGTGGGGGGGAGCTGAGGCTCAAGAGGCCACTGTGAGAGTGCTAGCTTTTATGCAGAGGGAGACAGGGAGCCATGGGAGGGGTCTGAGCAGAGGAGGGACAGGGTGGAGGCCCTGTGAGGCTATCTGCTACCATGACTCTGGTGAGACAATAAGCTGTTAGGACCAGGGTGGAAGCAGTGAAATGGGAATACTCTGATGGGAGACACACCAGCGTTTGCTGACAGATTAGGTGAGGGGTGGAGAACAAGGAGCCACAGAAGAGCTGAGCTCTCTGACCTTGCAATGCCAAGGGCAGGGTTGCCACCAGAAGATAAAAAGGCTATGAGGGGCACCCCTGCACCAAGTTCCACGTCAGACATGTGAATCTGAGGTTTCATGTCAACAATCAAGCAGAGGTGTCCATTGGCAGCTAAAACATCATTCTGGAGTGTGGGGGAGGTTAGGGCTGGTTGAGGTCGTTTGGGAGCTGTTCAGTAGATGGAAGCACTCAGATTTCATGAGCAGACTATGGAGGTCCAAGGACAGGACAGAGTCTGAAGGGCCCCCACCTGGAAGGGTGAGGAGAGGAGCCAGGAGGGGCAGCTGGCACCATTAGAGGAAGACCAGAAGCCAGGACTGGTGCAAACAATGACTAACAACCATTCAAAAGAAACTGCTTAAGGCCTAAGAGTCTTAAAGAAACCTTCAAAATAATTTTTATATATACATATACATGTGCATTGTATAAATAAATATATATATTTTTATAGAATAGCAGGACAGGGTGACAAAATACTTAGCAGAAAAATGTTCACACTGAGATAAAATTCAGTAGGACACGTGGAATAAAATGAAGAGTGCCAGGAGAAAAGGCAGCATTGACCACTTTCCAATAACTGCAGTAGAGCTTGCTCATGTTTCTCCAAAAATGCATGATAGTGGGAGTATCCTTTTAGATTCTACTGGAAACATTTTAAAGAGCAATAGAATACTTTTATCTTTAAATGTCAGTATTTACAGTGGAAATTATACTGTATGCACATTTTAAACCTAAAAGGGAGAGCACCATCCCTGCCAAGATGAGCCTACAGGCTGGGGTCAGCACACTTGTTCTGTAAAGAGGCAGACAGGAAGCACTTAGGCTTCGGGCCATAGGTCTCTGTCACGCATCTTCTCTTGTTTGTTTTTTCATAGCTCTTTAAAAATGTAAAAGTCATTCTCAGCTTGAGGGACACACAAAAACTGGCCCTGGGCATTCTGGCTCACCTTTGGGATGGGGTCTAGTGTGCGGACCCCAACATGAAAATGCACAAAGACAAGGGGTGCCGGGGTGGGGGGGGGGGGAGGGCTCAGTTAGTTAAGAGTCTGCCTTTGGCTGGGGTCATGATCACAGGGTCCTGGCTGATCAAGCACCACACTGGGCTCCCTGCTCAGTGGGGAAGTCTGCTTCTCCCTTTCTCTCTGCTGATCCCCCTCCCCCTGCTCATGCTCATGTGCTCTCTCTCTTTCAAATAAATGAAAATAAATTTTTTTTTTTTTTAAGATTTTTTGTGTATTTGTCAGAGAGAGAGAGAGAGACAGAGACAGAGCACAGTCAGGGGGAGCAGCAGACACAGGAGAAGCAGGCTCCTTGCTGAGCAGGGAGCCTGACGTGGGACTCGACCCCAGGGACCTGAGCTAAAGGCAGGTGCTTAATGGACTGAGCTCCCCAGGCATCACATAAAAAATATCTTAAAAAGAAAAAATATACAAAGAAACTGTGGAGCTGACCTTTGTGATGGTGACGCATTGTGACACAATGCGCATGAAGCTGGCTCACTGAAGAGGGGAAGAAGCTGCTGTGGCTTGGATTACTCAGGGGAAACCTGGGGGATACACAGTTAGGTACAACCTGAAATCATTATGACAACCACTACAATATTAAGCACACAGACACAGGGAGCATGGAACACATGGTCACTGACCCAGTCACCACAGTGCAGTGGGAGGGGCACAACACTGCTTCAAAGAAGAAACTGGGGCATGTGCAGTAAGTAACTGGCTGCAGCCCCATGGCTAGGAGGGGCACAGCCACTGCCAATCAGGCTGTCTCACTGGGAATTGAGGATGAGCAGGGCAGAGGAGGGGAAGACAAAGAGACAGTATCCATTAGAAGGCGGACCGGGAGCAGAGTCTCAGACAGGACTGGTGAGCCAGCTATGGCAGATGTGCAGCCTGGAGCCAGCCATGGAGGTGGGCAGGTGCTTGGTGGTGACATGGGGTCAGGAACCAGCAAGGAGCCGCAGATAGACACTGAGTCAGCTGTCATGAAAAGAGGGTGAGATTTAGAGGAAACCATGGGCGTAACACAAGGAAAGAAGCAGTAACGATGAAAAAGAAGCAAATAAAACATCAACAGGTTAAAAAAAATAGTATCTGAAATGAAAATTTCACTGGATATGGTGCATAGTAAATCAGACCCTGCAGAAATAGGAATTACCCACCACGAAGCAGAGAAAAAAGTGAACAAAGCTAAAAACTTGTGATCCAATGAAGGTACAGTTTCCATGCCGAGGTAATATACATGCCAGAGTCCCAAGAAGGGGTTTCAGAAAAAATATTTAAAGAAATGTTGATCAAATTATTTCTAAGTTTCATGAAAACCAAACTCACAGATCCAGCAAGCTCAACAAGCCCAGGTGATGTCAACAACCACATCAAAGCACATAACAGTCAAACTGCTAAAAATGTGGTAAAGAGACTCTTAAAAGCAACCAGAGAATAAAAGGCACATCACATAACGTTGAACAAAGAATCAGCAGTAACTCAGCAGGCAGCAGGAAAGTGATGCTGAAGCCATCACCAGCAGGGCTGCACTACAGACGAACCCAAAGGTGTTTTTCAGGCAGAAGGAAAGTAACAGGAAACTCAGACCTACCACAAGGAGTGAAGGTCACTGGCAGTTAGTATGTTGGTAAACACAGAAAGAAAGCAGACTGTCTAAAGCTGGGTTACAACATACATAGAGGAGACATGAAAAGTAGAAAATGAAGGCTGGGGTGGGAAAATGGAAATATCTTGTTATCTGTCCAAGCTTCCACCTTCAGAACCAGAAAAAGAAGAATTAAACTGAAAATAAGCAGAAGGAAGGTAATAAAGATATGAGCAAGAAAAAAAAATATGTTAGGGGAAAATCAGTGCAACCAAAAGCTGATTCTCTCCAGAGACTAAAACCAATGATCTTCTAGCTAACCTGATCAAGAAAAAAGAAAACATTTTCAATAGGAATTAAAGAAGTGTGATATCACACAGACTCCACAGAATTTTATAGGGCAAGATATTAAGAACAACTTTACATCAACAAATGTGAAAATGTGGAAGACATGAAAGACATAAATTACCAAAGCTCACTTGAGAATGAATAACCAGAATAGCTCTCCACCTACTAAAGAAACTGTATTCATGCTTAAAATGTTACCACACAAAAAAAAGACACCATTCCAGAGCTAGAGGACCTCCCTGGTGAATTCTACCAATGACTGGAGAATTCTACCGCTGAGTACAGAACCGATACTAACTCTTCATACACTGTCCTGGAAAGAGAAGGAAGCATGTCTTTCATTCAACGAGAGCAACAGAAGGGGAGAAACAAGACCCTTGTCCTGCACCATATAGAAAATGAACTAAAAATGGATCACAGACCAAACTATAATATCTAAAGCTAAAAACTACTTTAAAAAAACAAGAGGAGGTCTTATTTCTTAGAGCTCTTAGGGCACAGAAAGCACAGCGCTCTGTATTTGCTTATATGGTCGCTGTAGGTGAATTACTACAGTAATTCACCACAAAATCCGTGGCCTAAACAACACGAATTTACTAACTTTTGTTGGTCAGAAGTCCTAAATAGGTGGCATGGGGCTAAAATCAGAGAGTGGGCAAGGCTGTGTTCCTTTCAGGGAGCTCTGGGGAAATTCTGTTTCCTTCAGTTTCCAGCTTCAAGAGGCTCCTCTTCCTCCACCTTCAAATTCAGTGAGGGCCAATGGGAACAATGACACAGGGCAACACACGGCGGAATCCCGAGAGCACTGTGCTAAGTGAAAGAAGCCAGATACAAAAGCTACATACTTTCAGACCATTTATACGGCATTCTGGAAAAGGCACAATGATGGGGGCGATGGCTGCTAGGGGCCAGGGAACCTTTCTGAGCTGACAGAAACATCCTGTACCTAGACTGCCCTGGTGGTTACACACTGTGTTTGTCAAAATGCAGAAAACACCCCAGAACAGTGAACTGTCAATCAGATCTCTGCTACACATGATTTTTGAAAAAGATTTAAAAAAAAAAAAAAAAAAAGCCCATGATACTTAAAAGGGACTAACAGATGGGACAAGAAACCAAGAGTACTGGCAATTTTTACAATACGCCAGAAAGCTCAGCATTTAAACAGCTTTATACACATTACACGGGTGTTTACTGGTGACAGTAAGAATATACATTAGGCATGGTAATGAACAGCTTTAAAAAGAATAAGTCAGATATTTCATCTCTCTGTCACTGGAGGAAACTTGAGTGTCCCCCTTGGAGTTACATGCGAGGTGAGGGGAAGAAATCGGCGCAAGAGCAGTGTGCATCAGACACATGGGATGGTGTCAAGAAGTTTACCTGTAGTGTCTGGAATGAGCCAAGAAAAGAGCAGTGGATGTTTTCCCAACAAAGGTTAGCCAATGCATAGGCAGGTAACAGATAGTCTTAAAAGCTCACGTTGTACTTCTATTACATACCAAAAGAGAAGAACTGCCACCTCTATTTCTAGGGTTTAACTGAAAGAAAAGACCTCACCAGAAAAAAGTCTGTTTCTCTTCAAAATTATCCCTTCATGATGGTTATCTACATCTTAAAATTAAAAGTCAACCTAGAAACAACCAGGGAGAGTATGCCTTCTGGGTCTGAAACTTGATGTGCTAACCATGAACGACTGCAGTGTAGGTCAAGGCAAAGGGCCTGCTTCAGTATTCTGCTCCAACTCAAAAGCTTTTAAAATCTCCACAATTATTTAAATGTTATTCCAAATGTTCAAGGGTGAAAAGAAACCCATATTTCAGGCTTATCAACATTATTTCTTTGTTCAGAAATTAGGATCTTACTGTATTTCACATTTAGAAAGTTTCTGTAAGTCCAAAACTCTGAAACAAAGCTAAAAAGGGGCATTAATCAAATTAATAGGGGTTAACAGATAAAACAATTAGAATTTTATGACTTAATGTATGCTACACTTTTATTGTCATGTACCAATTTGGGAGTTTTTATAAATTAAATGTTCAAATTAAAAAAACACAAATAACCTAACACACTTAGAAACCAATTTAGGTGAACACACAAATACACAAGATCTACAATGCAGCTACAGAATTCCCTAATCAGAATTTTATATATGTAACATTATTAAAAAGATGTTATTTAATAAAGAACTTATATCCAGTTGCATAAACCTTACAAGTCAGTAACAACAAGAGAAGCAACCTAATTTAAATGGGAAAAATATCTGAACAGACACTTGAACAAAGAAGATACACAAATAGCAAACAAGCACAGGAAAAGATGTTCAGCACTGTTAGTCACTAGAGAAATGCAAATAAAAGTCACAATGAGATATATACCCACCAAAATGGCTAAAATTGAAAAGAATGACAATACCAGTTGTTGGCAAGAACGTGAGGTGAATGGAATTCTCATTCACTGCTAGCAGGACTGCAAAACAGTACTTATACTCTGGAAAACTACATAGCAGTGTCTTATAAAGTTAAACTCGCTCTTATCACTTGACCCAGTAATTCCATTGCCAGGGGAAACAAAGACATAATGGCAAAGACCTGCACACAAAGGTTTTTATAGCAGCTTTACACACAATGGTTCCAAAGTGGAAACACCGGTTTATCAACAGGTGAACTGATAAACTTGTATACACATATAGGATAGAATACATTCATCAAAAAAAAGAGAGAGATACAAAATACTGACTAATGCTACAACACAGGTGAAACTCAAAAGCATTATGCATTAAAAAATGTAACTTACACCTCAACCAATATTGCTTTGAAAAATTTTTTTAAATCAATGATCTAAGTTTCCACCTTAAGAAAGCAGAAAAAGGGGACACCTGGGTGGCTCAGTAAGTTAAGTGACAGACTCTTGATTTCAGCACAGGTCAGATCTCAAGGTGGTGAGATCAAGTCCTGTGTTAGGCTCTGTGCTCAGCAGTCTGTTTGAGATTCTTTCCCCCTCTGCCCCTCCCCTACTCGCACATATGCCTGTGTGGTCTCTAATAAAATCTTTTTAACAAAAGGGTGGGTGTAGGAAAAAAAAAAAAAGCAAATTAAACCCAAAATAGAAGGGATGAAATAATAAAGAACAGAAATCAATGATATGCACAAATAACTGAGAAAAACAAAAGTGAGTTCTTTGCAAAGATCAACTGGATAAACCTCAAGCTAACATGATCAAGAAAAAGAAGACCCAAATTACCAGTATCAGGAAAGAAAAAGGGGACATCAGTAAAGATCTTATATACAGTAGTGGAATAAGAGAATATTCTGAACAACTTTTATTATCAAAAATTCTACAGTTTAGGTGAAACAGACAAATTCCTTGGAAGAAAAAAATGACCAAAGCTGACTTAAGAAACACAGATGAATAACGCTATATCTATTTTTTAAAGTAAAAACTTTCCAGAAGGAAAACTCAAGGTCCAGACTATTTAACTGGTGAATTCTACCAGAAATTTAAGGAAGAAATAATACCAATCCTATACAAACTCTCAGCAAACAAGAGGGAACACTTCTTCATTTATTCTACCAAGCTAGCATTGCTGATGCCAAAACCAGACAAAATAATCAAAAATACAAACCAACATTCCTCATTAATATGGACATAAAATTCTATATCAAAATATTAACAAATTTAATCCAGCAATAGAAAGAAAATGGATAATATATCAAGGCCAACTGGGGCTTATGGCAGGAATATAAGGTTGGTTTACAATTCATAACTTAAATGTATTTTACCATACAAAATAAAGGAGAAAAAAATCATATGATCATATCAATTAGTGCAGAAAAAAGTATTAGAAAGAACTGAACACATATGATACAAACTCTCAGCAAATGAGAAAAAAAAGGTAACTCTTCAACCTGAAAAGGACATATTTTAAAAAAAAACCCAGAGCTAACATCATATTTAGTTAGTAATAAGTGCTTCTCCCCCAGGATTAGGAACAGGGCAAAGACGTGCTCTCACCTCTATTCAACACCATACTGGAGGTCACAGCCAGTGCAATAAGAAAAAGAAATTAAAGGCATACATACTGGTAAGAAAGAAGTAAAAACGTCTTTATTACAGATGCAATGATCTTTTTTTTTTTTTAAAAAAAGATTTTATTTATTTGGCAGAGAGACAGCGACAAAAGGAAAACAAGCAGGGGGAGTGGGAGAGAAGAAGCAGGCCTCCCGCTAAGCAGGAAGCCTAATGTGGGGCTCGATCCCAGAACCCGAGCCAAAGGTAGACACCTAATGACTAAGCCACCCAGGCACCCCCAGATGCAAGGATCACAGATATAAAAATCCCAAGAATATGTTAAGAAGCTACTAGAACTTAGGGGCACCTGGGTGGCTCAGTGGGTTAAAAGCCTCTGCCTTCGGCTCAGGTCATGGTCCCGGGGTCCTTGGATCGAGCCCCACATCGAGCTCTCTGCTCAGCAAGGAGCCTGCTTCCTCTCTCTCTCTGCCTGCCTCTCTGCCCACTTGTGATCTCGCTCTGTCAAATAAATAAATAAAATCTTCAAAAAAAAAAAAAAAAAAAAAAGAAAGAAACTACCAGAATTTAGTAAGTGAATTTAGCAAGATGACAGGACATGTAATCAATATATTAAACAATCAATTGTACTTTTATATAATTAGTAACAAGTAAAACGGAAATTTAAAAAATACCATTTATAACAGCTTAAAAAGAAATACTTGGTGTTATATTTGCAAGACCTATACACTGGAAAGTACAAAAAAATTGCTAAGAGACAGTAAGGAAACTCTGAGTAAGTAGAGACATTCACGTGCTAATGCATGGCAAGACTCACTTGTGAAGATGCCATTTCCCACAGAACTGATCTATAAAGTCAACACCATCTCAGTCAAAATCCCAGCACTGGAGAAAGGCAAATTAAAACCACATCGAAATACTATTCATATCCAAATACTGAGAAATATGTAGAACAACTGGAATTTCTCATACATTGCCGGTCAGTATATAGTACAACCCCTTCAGAAAGTTCTTAAAAAGCTAAACAAAGATCTTCCTGTGACTCAGAAATTTCACTTTTAAGTGGAATTAAAGAGAAAATGAATGAACGTGTGAAAATAGGAGTATAAAAAGGATGGTATGAAAATGCTAATAGCAGTTGTATTCCTAATAGCAAAAAGCTGGAAAGAATTCAAATGTCTACAAATAGGAAAATGAGCAATTATGGTATACTCATAAAACAAAAAGAAAGAAGCCACTGATACAACACATGTGAATTTTAAAACAACTTATATGAAAGAGGCCAGAAAAAGAGTACATATATAAGATTCCATTCATATGAAATTCAAGAACTGACAAAAGTCATTTATGCTAACAAATCAGAAAGGAATTTTGGGTGGGTAGCCAGGGGCAAGGAATTGCCTGCAGAGGCAGAAGGGAATTTTGGAAATGTTGGAAATATCTTTACTAGGGTTGTAGTTATATACAGTCCAAATTAGTATATTTTATTGTTTATTATCTTATACCTCAGTAAAAATCTACTTAAAAAGTAAAAACTAAAATTAAAAATATTGTTATTTAAGCCCCTGTTCCTCTCTGCCAAGTCACAGTGAGGCAGGCTGAGGGAACCCCCCCCCCGCCCCCCACCAAGTTAGCTGAGCAACAGGTTTTCACAGGGTCCTTCGAACTTCACCAAGATTCCCAGGAGTATCTCAGCAAGTCTCTAAGTGTTTGCTTTTTCTCAATTCGTTTCACTTACTAGTATTTTTTCTTACTTTGTGAGTTGATGTGGAGACTTTCCCCCTCTTAAATTCAGTTCTTTTCTTTTCCTCTACCACCAAAATACATGTCCATCTTTTCTCCAAAGAGTACATTTATTCCTAAGCACAAAAACAGTCTGAAAACAAAACTATGACAATGTTACCCAGTATTAACAGGAACTATCTTGCCAGGAGCCATGTGAAAAAGAGTTTTGAGCTTCAACTACCAATACAGATCTCCCACTTTGACCATCCAAACATCTAGAACTTACTAATGCTGAGTGTGTCCACTACTGGCGGCTGCTAGTGTGCCACTTTCCAAACCTTCTGCTTCAGGCCTGGTTAAAACTTCTATCAGTTAGGCAGGTCTCTACAGTTTCTTCCCAATACTAAGAGGAGTAGGACTCTAAAAAGCTGTTTTAAGACAAATTTTTAGGGTTGGCAAGTTTTTAGGGTTGGCAGATCTCTGCCATGTTTCTCTTAATAGCAAAGGGCAGGAACCAGCAGCTTTCTGACACACTAACACCACAAACCATGGGCATACACACAGCATGGGCAGTGCAGGCTGAGCACACAGCTCAGTGTGATAATTGTGTCCGTGATGTACACGATTATACAAATATTACAAATTACAAATATAAATGCTAAAGTACTAAATAGTTACAGACACCAAAACACAAGTTACTTTTTAATTTGATGCAACAGTGAATATCAAAACAACAGCAACTGTGGTCCACTTTCAAGAACAATAAGAACATAGAAGATGGTGTCATAATCTCAGTAATCATAACATCCATGTAATTCCGTAAAAAAAGCAAAAGCAAAAGGAGAAACTCTTATTCAGAGGGTGGACTTGACACAAACCCATGTAAGATGTTAACAAGCCCGGCAAACTCAAAAAAGGTCTCTGAGTGGCCGGGAAGGACCACGGAGCCCACACCTCGGCAGGGAGCAGAGCAAAAGAATCTCTACCAGCCACTGAAAATGCCCTAGAAAGGCAGAGGGAAGTAAACACGTTTACTGCACACAGTCTAAGACCACTTAGTACACACAGAACCAATCTCAACCACCACAATAATTTCTGAAAATACTCTGCATTACTCAGCAGTAATAGTAAATGATGTTCGGAATGGTGACCCTGAGTCACCAAGGAATATTAAAGTGCTCAATATCCCTTGCTAAAAACAGCACAATGCACCATGTTTTATGAAGGTGGCCAAAGAATGGTTACAATTTTCATCACTTCCTAGCTTAAAGTCCTGAGCTATGGTTATCTCTCGACGTCAGGCGCGTGCAACGCCCCACCTCCACCAGCTGTGCTCTGATATTAACTCCCTCCTGGTGCCTTCCTAGTGTAAATGGTACCAGATTGGGTTTACGGACATGTCTGGATATGTCTGTAGAACCACTACACAGACTAAATGAGTTTTTAAGTTTTCAAGCACATTTTGAAAATGGGATTTCTCCTGTTACTATAAAACATCTTCCACAGAAAATAATCCATCCTACCTGCAGGGAGACAATTGTCAGGTCTTATTTGTGGGTTCATTATCGCCTACTGAAATTCTGTATTCTCTTGCACTTTCTAATTAGCTAGTGATTCATTATTCTCAATTGTTTATTCCCGTTTCATCCCCCAAATAAAATAACACCCTCCATTTCCTCCACAGCCTACCCCACCTACCCCACAGCAGTACCGGCTGCCCACAGCATAGCACCCTCTGCCCAACATAAACACCGGTGGTCCATGCCAGGCTATACTCTGCAACATTCAAAGCTGAACTGTGGCAAGATAAAACCCAAGCCCTCCATCTTGCTGTCTGGTCCGATCAAGGAGGGACAGGTTACTGCCCCAGGGCACCTGGAGCTTGGAGACTTACCAGTCCTAATGAGGACAGCTGGTAATCTGCTTACCTCCCTGTGCCAGACCCTGGGCTGAAATGCTTCACACCCATTATCTATTTAATCATCATAAGTGTCCTGTGAGATAGGTTCTATTTGGGCCCCACTTTCTAGCTGGGTGGGCTGTGCGAAGAGGCAAATGAACCATGACCACACTGCCATGAAATGGCAGAGCAGGATCAGAACCCAGTTATGATTTCAAAGCCCACACTCTTCACCGTACTAATAGCTTCTGTGGCTCTTCACTCCAGTAATTAAAGCTATACTTCACTTCCAAGTATACACCGAATGCCACAGATTCCCTGTATTCAGCTTTCTTGACTGCAAAGCACTTATCTTGTCTTCGTGTGGAATAGTTGTAACTGTCATCACTTTCAAAAGTGAGAGGATAAATCGAGCCAAAGGTTCTAGATTTGGGCAGCCTTTCAGCTTTGCTGTCTGAAAAATCACTTTAACACTTAAGTATGTAAGAGTATTACCTGGGGTTACAGTTAGCTGAAAGCAATGTAGCTTGTTTGGATCAGGAAAATGCACCTTACATGTACCTGCAAAAGAAACAGCACATCAGGAAGGTCTGAGAGCTAGCAGCAGTCCTTATGAGGCTGACCTTGAAACATAGACATGGAGTTGAAGGAGGAGTTTGTAGATGCTGCCTTGCTCTTGGTTTGACAAATATTTGTGCCACTGTGCTAAAATTGCAAACCAGTGATTTTTGCCATATAGTCTTTTATTTGCTAATTCCAAATTGAGATGGTTTCTTTCAACTTTTAAACAGTCACTAAAAATTGAGGTCTTTCCATTAACTTCAAGAATTATGCTAGTTTACTTTGAAAAGAGAAAACCACATCTCAAGGAGATGAACACATGTGAGTAAGGCAAACTAAACATGGCAAAACCAGAAGAACCCAGGCCAAACTTCTGGGCTATTCACCCACCACCATCCTTATTCACACCCACCACAGTAAAGTGTGCCCATGAAGTTAACTCACACATAGAGTTTACCATGGCATTAAAAAGGAGGGGAAAAATGTCTCTACAGACCAACTGGTAGCTAAGTTTGCTTTGTTGGTGAAATAACACTCTGCTCAGAGGGCAATGCCCTACGTCCAATGCACCACATCCGAAGGGGTCTGGGGCATCAGGACAAGGCGTTCTCACAGGGAAAAGAGCTAAGGGCTAGTGGCACGACAGAGCAGCTGGCTAAATCTGTTTCCTTCAAACAAATGATACCAAAGAATGGTAAATACACAAGGAATAAATACCCACTAAATTAGGGATGAATATATGTAGAAATTGTCTATTATTCTATAAACTCAGAAAATATTCTAAACTCCTTGGGTCACTTTCTGACTTTATTCTTTACAAGTCCCATCACTGAAAATATTTGTCTAGTTTTACAATGGTATGAAATTTCATCAAAATAGGACGATTCAAATTAGACTTAGATATGGCTCTTAGAGATCATCTAGTTCAATGTCCTTAAGCATGAAGTAACACAAAGATCCAAAGAGGTTCAGCAACCAGCCCAGGATCACACAGGTTATCAACAGAAGGTTTGTTCCCAAATTAAAGATGAGTTCATGACTCTTCTCCCTATACCACACCTCATTTCATTACTTCATGAACATGCCAGGCGTGAGGCATAAAAACCACACAGAACTGTTAATAGGGCTTTTTTTTTTTTTTTTGCCAATCCCTCAGAAAATCATTGTAGAATAAAAGGTAACTTAATCTAGAAGAGCGAGAAGGGATCTTAGAGATTACATTGTCACATTTTTAATTTTATAAATAATGAAGCCGGAAGCCATGAAGTTCAAGACTTTTGCCTGAACCACATATGTGAATAGTATATGGGCTTCATTTCTCTTAATCTTTTTTTTTTTAAGATTTTTATTTATTTATTCAACAGACAGAGATCATGAGTAGGCAGAGAGGCAGGCGGTGGGGGGGGGGGTAGGCTCCCTGCTGTGCAGAGAGCCCAATGCAGGGCTTGATCCCAAGTCCCTGAGATCATGACCTGAGCTGCAGGCAGAGGCTTAACCCACTTAGCCACCCAAGCGCCCCCCTTTCTCTTAATCATGACTTGAAATGAGAAATGCTGTCTTTCCAGTAAGATCCAAGCAACAGAAATGCAGGACAAGGGCTTAGGGAATGTCTCACTGATTGGCAGAAGTCAGCAACATTCCTTTGTTTTCATACTTGGCATTCTCCTTCATTTCAGGAGAAGGATAAACAGAAATCCATCCTTCTAGAACAGATTGGCCCCCCAATAATAAAGAAGTTACCAAGGGAGATTAACAATCAATACAAGTACTGAAAAGAATCAAACATTTTAAAGCTCAAAAAAGTCTTAACAACAACAAGAAATTAAGAGATAG
The DNA here is from genome assembly GCF_009829155.1 of Mustela erminea. Lineage (NCBI taxonomy): Eukaryota > Metazoa > Chordata > Mammalia > Carnivora > Mustelidae > Mustela > Mustela erminea. The sequence continues at coordinate 44,074,514 of NC_045621.1, read as the reverse complement.
GTTTTGTTTTAGTTCAAAGCTTTTCCTCTGTCTGCAGGCATGGGCTAACATCTTATAATTCCATCTATCTGAAAGAGGTATTTTTTGCCAACAGAGAAATGTCTCTGAACTTGCATATACACAGCTCCAAACAAGTTCTGAATGGCTGTTAAGTAGCACTGCTACATAGCAAGGTATTTTGTTTTTCTTGTTAATGTTTTAGAGATATTATTAATACTAGGTAAGATACTAGAGATTTCTTTTTTGGTGGCTTCTTGTTTCCTCTTCAGAATAATGAGTTGCGTACTTTTGGAAAGCATGGCTTCCTTGTATAAACTAATTTAGACTTCTCCTATGCTGATAGCACAGAGGGCAGGGAGAAAGTGAGAAGAAACAGATAGCATGTGGTCTCTTTAATCAGATACTTGAACCAGAAATGCTAGGGAGATGTCTTTCAAACCTAAGGTGTTTAGTTAAAATCCTGGTTTGAAAACCAATTACACAGTTTGTTTTTGCATTTTTTTTTTTTTAAAGTAGGCTCCCTGCCTAACATGGAGCTTGCACTCATGACCTTGTGCTCAAGAGCGTATGCTCCCCCGACTGAGCCAGCGAGGTGTCCCCCCAAAATTTAACTGTTCTCAAACCAAAATTTCAGAGAAGGTTAAAAATATTCTCTATGGGTTAAAAACCAACAATTTCAGTAAGACTCCTATTTGAGGACAAAATGAACTGTGTGAAAGTAGTAAGTTTTTGTGGTCTTGATTACATATATGCATGTGTGTATAAATATATGTACATATAAACCCTTTACGAGAACCCCAAAACACTTCCTTCCAGTTCTGAATAGAAGAAAACTTTGAGATCAAGCAATTCAGGGATTTTTAAGACATTAAGACATTTAAGACATTTTGACTGAGACCCACACTAAGAAACCTATTTAATATCACAACCCACCATTCCCATAGATAAATAGCACACATTAAAAATAATTTTCCAAAAAAAATGTGTACTTACCCTTAACAAATGATTGTACAACCACTTAAGGTCACACCCACTATCACCCTTCTAACTGCAATTAGTGGCAGGAATGGGCCTTCTCTTCTCTGGGTCAGGTGGGCCGGAGAGACCAAGCTCTCTAGAGTATTCACCCAGACCAGGAGACCCACATATAAAACATCTCACTCACAGTGATAAACATCCTCAGCCTCAGAACTATTTTTAACCAAACATGATGATAAAAAGTTCTAATTTTAAAAAAATACTAAAATGGCCAAAACGTTCAGGCTTTAATGGTATTACTAAAATTTGGCAAGGGATTAATAATAGGAAAAGAAAAGCAACCCTCTGACACCTCACACAAGCTAACTGCCCAGTAAGCGAACTTGCTCACGAGTGAGAACTGCACAGTGGGTCTGTGTGTCCAAGGGGGAAGGACCAAAGTGAGGACACCTGGTGACATAACGGGTGTAGTTACCCCAGCTCATGCATAGAGATGCATTACAGGCAAGCACCTTCTGGACCAAAAAGGTGGTACTGACACTCATGAAAACAGGACCATCTGTCACTGATTTATAGATCTTTTCGCTCAAAGAGGACACAGGACAGAACACTGTGGAACAAATACGAAACCCAGCTCCGTCCCCTCTCCTGGTAAATATCTCACTCTCACCTGAGCCTCGACAAAATTCTGCTACCTGTCTGCACAAAATTAAAACTTACTCCCAACACAGGGGAAAACCAGGCTTTGGGCTATGCAAGGTTATTAAAACATGAAAAAAAAAAGCTTCTCCATGCAATGACTTTGCAGCACTTACTGTCTGGGTGGGATGCTATACTTACACGGTAAATTAGCTTCAAGCTCTGCAACCTCTGTGGAAACAAAAAGACTATTGTTAATATCAGTCAAGCCTCCACATAAAAGCACCAGCTCTAAACTGGCAACTTCTTCCCCGATGCTCAGGAACGAAAGGGACCAAAGTAACTAACACCTACCCTGGGTCTGATGTTTAGACTTTAAGCCATGGAATTGTTTCAAAGACACAAAGGTACCTGTAGGATGCCAGGAAGTACAGTCACAGGCCCTTGAAAATGTACTTAGTATAAACGAAAATCATTTCAAAATTCACAAAGAAATCACCCACAGGTAAACCGGTCACTAAAGTGTTTTTGAAAGTCTTCTTCCCCCGCATAGCAGAACTGCTGCCCTTGGAATGTGACTTACATGTCTCTTCCAGTTCTTTTAGACCTGTCTTCCCCTGCGGCTCACCCAATGTGAGCTTGAACTTCTCCAGTGAGAGAAAACTCTGCCTCCTGCCGGGGCCCCAGGCTGTGCTGTTATCCAGCTATCTGTTAACATCTTGCTTATGGCCCCAGAAAGGGGGGCTTGGAGCCTTGGCCCTTTGAGTCATCACTCATTCAGTGTTTAAGCCCCACACCCCTTGGCCAGGACAAAGCCGCAACCCCCCACCACTATGACTATTAAGAGCTGAGGTCTGGGGGCACCCAGAAATAAGTGGGCAGGCAAATCAGTGGTGTCTCAGACATAACAGAATGTGCTCTGGGGTTCTGGGAGCACAAAGATTGCTCCCAGCTGTGGAGACTAGAAAAAGGAGGTCTATGGGCCAGGCTTTAAAGAATAAATAGTATGAAGGCCAGCAGAAGAAGAAGAATGCATTCCTCGAAGCTAAGTTAGTGATGTGCAAAAGCACAGAACACAGACAAGCACAGAAACCAGAAGGCACACAATGCAGCCAGAGCAATGGGTACGAAGCAAGAGAGCAACAGGAAACAAGGAGGAAAAACAGGGCCAGGATCTCGGAGGGCCTTGAGTGCCCAGCTTAGGATTCTCAACTTAAATCTGCAGCAGTAAGGAGCAGCGGGACACTTCTGAACAAGCTTCCAAACTTTCCTCAAGAGGACAATTTTAGAAAGGGCAAAGCAGAGGTCAGTGACCTGTGAGATGGGCACTCTGCAAGACAGCAAAGGCCTAGCAAAGGCAGGGAGGGTTGTGGTGCCTGAGCACATGGAGGACAAAAGATCTGCCAGCTGTGAGGGGCAGGAGGGTCAGAGATGGCAGAGGGCTGACATGCTGGGAAGTCCTGGGAGGAGGAAGCTGAAATCTGGGTGCGTGGCTAGGGCCGAGGAGTCCCCGCAGAGATGAGACTGACAGAGGGGAGACTAGTGAAAAGAATGAAGTGTGGCAGAGTAGAAGACAAAAGCAAGGGAGTCCCTCATGAAAAAAGGTGGAAAAATAGGAGACACATGGGCAACACAGTGACTCAGGGGACAGACTGATCCAAGGGAAATGAGGACCCAGTCAAGGCCATCCCATGTGGATTAGACATTGCTGAGGGCACTACAAACAGCAGGAAGGCAGGTGACAGGATGGAAACCAGATTACAAAAAACTAAGAAGCAAATGGGTGGTCAAAATATACAAGCAGTAGATACGACAATTCCTCAATTCCTTCACGTCAAGTACAGAGTGGTGGGCAGGAGAGGGCAAGAGGCCATCATGTGGCACAGCTGAACACTTAACGCATTAGTGGGAACACTGGCGGATAGCTCCACTTCGGGGCCAAGGATTTGAGAGACTCCAGACCTTTAATAGCAGCCATTTGAGAATCTGGGTACAGACAGGCAGCCCACTAACTGAGTTGGCTCTGGGTTCCAGGTATTTAGAATGGGCGCTCAGAAAGGTGCAATGGGGCAGAGGAGGGAGGAGCAACAGTGCCATGTGGGCTACAGGGCTCTACCCGATGCTCTTGCCTGGGAGAGACAAAGAGCAGGTCTCTTCAGTGGAGCAGGGCACCGGGAGAGGAGTGACAGTTATCCTCTTGCTGTGTGACTAGAAAAGGAACAAGTCTGTGATGATGTGCAAGCCTGGGAAGCCTGTTTTCTTGGCTGCTTTGTGTTGTGGTACATTTAAAATACAGTCACTTAACAAAACTGAACATATTTAAGAATCCTAAGAACTGATTATTATTCTTCTAATGACCACAGTGATCTTTAGTTTTGTCTTTCTGACTGGCGCGTGCGTTCTCACCCTTCCTTGGAGCAGGGCACTCACTAAAGACAACAGCGTGCGGCCAAGGGGGGCCGAGACCACAGGGCTAGCGCTCTGACGCTGCCCGGAGCCATGCTCTCCTCTAGCAGCTCACAAGCATTTGTTTTATCAAAAAAGCCCGTATTTTATCAAATGACTCATTCATTAATCACTTTAAAATAAATGTTCCCTATATGAACTGTACATTTTTCAACTACATGCATTTGTGTCTTTTATTATAGCATTATTTAGCTTGCTGGTAAAAACTTAGAAAAAACTGTCTTTGGGGGCCCTTGTTTTGAGAGACCGACGTTAGAACTGGCTTTCCCTGGCAAGTCTGTCCCATCCACAGCTGGGAGAACTCTGGGAGTCCAGCTTTAAGGAATACCCAGTGAAATGAAAACATGCTCAGAGGATTTGAGGAGAAGGGGCCATAAAACAGAAGCAGAATGTTTGAGAAGACTGTCTCCTGCCAAAAGATGGGGAAGAGGGAGATTACGACACAAGAGGACAGCAAAGCACTGACCAAGGGTGTGGTGGTGACCAAGCAACAGAACAGACCCCTGCACCAAAGGGATGGGACAGGGGGCAAGAGGCTTATGTCCCCAGGAAGCCTGACTGCTGTACAGGGAATCTCTGCCCTACCTGCACATCACTCACCTTGGGAGTCTTTTGCTGCACCCCCTCTTTAAAAAATACCTGTGGTAAGGTACAATTTTCTATAAAATAGACCCACTTTTAGTGTACGATTCAGTAATTTTTAGTAAAACCTGCAGTTGTGCATTCATCCCCTTAATTCAGTACCTGCTGAGCTTTTCACACTGCTTGTCCTACACAGATCCATCCCACCAGAAGTCTGATGGGGGATCTAGGGCTCTGAAGTTCTTACTCTCCCCAGGTATCAGAAACTGCTACAAGCTACTTGGCCGTGTTAAAATACCCACACACAGCTATTTACATAGATGGATTTAATAACTTCACTTTATCGTCTAGAATTCAAGTCCAAAGATGAGCTTATGCTTGCATTTCCAGGTACAGTGTTAGTCAAGGGGAGTGGACAAGGGCCAGCAGAGCCCCACCACAGTCAAGGCCTCCGCAGGCTTTGGGTCCAAGAGCAGGCAAGAAATACAATCTTGGGAGCACAAGACTTTCAGTAAAGATACTCAGCACTTCAGTTCAGTCCAGTGCAGAAGATAAAAGAGCCACATACCCTCATGGTGTTGTCACAAATGACACACAGTTTCTCTACACTTCAAATGATGGTAAATAAGAATTCATTAATATCAGTAGCTATCGCTTTAGAATCCAGGTACAAGTCTATGGCCAAAGAAACAAGCGAATTGCTTCAAATGCCTGAGAGGCCTCTTTGCAAAGCAGCAGCCCTTCCCTGCGTGACCTCACTGCCTGCAGGACACAACCCCTCCCTGTAAAATAGCAAGAAGTTCGGGTATTTTTAACCTGCTAAAGTCTCGCCTGTTCCAAGATGCTAACACCTCTACCCCTCAGCGGCCCAGCCTTTCTGGGGGGCACCTTGCACAGTTACGAGGCTGCACAACTTCCTTCTGAGAAATTAGACTCTTTTCCTTTCTAACTAAAGAGCAAACCACAGAGCCCACTTGAAGCACGACTGCCCTTAGATATCAGATTACAAAATCCACCCAATGACCACAGTGGCCCCCACACGACACATCTTCTCCATTTTCTGCCACAGGCTCCTCACAACACAATGCTCTTGTTGTTTCTACACCGGCTGCCCCTCAAATCTGCGCGTTCTTCAGGGTAAGGACTGTATAGTCTGACCCAGCCCCCAAACCCTGGTACTTGGCCCTGGGCTTGGCACACACAGGGTGCTCAGGAAACACTTAACAAATAAGTACTCTCGCCAGCAAGCTGCCCAAGCTCCTGGTGTGCCTGTCCTGAGATGTGAGAAGCCTTTCCCCTTGTGTAGCTGGCCCAACGCATTCCAAAGGGGCTGTGGAAGGGGCTGTGTTCCCTCAAAGTTCCTATGTTGAAGCCCTGCCCCTGCCCCGCCCCCATGTGATGGTATTAGGAGGTGGGGCCTTTGGGAGGTGGTCAGCATTAGAAGTCATGAGGGTGGGCCTTCACGGCGGGATAACTACCCTTGTAAGAGATACCCGGTGCTTGCCGGCCAGGAAGGGGTCCTCACCAGGAACTAAATCTGCTGATGCCCTGATCTTGGGAGTCCCCAGCCTTTAGGACCATGAGAATAAACATGTGTTGCTGGAGCCGCCCAATCTATAGTATCTGCCTATGGGAATCTGAGCTAAGACAAAGAGCCAATCAGAGACACAGATGGCTCTTGGCAAGAGCCAGCTCCAAGCCCCATGGGGCAGGACAGCTGTGCCATTCCACCCAGGGAGAGATGCAGCTACTTCCAGAAGACTCGATTACCTCCTTCCACCTGAACACTCTCTCTCAGATTTTACTGGAACTTTCTCTCTTAGCTTCCCGCCTGTCTTCATACATTAAGTACCCCCTTCTGCAGTTTCAGCATCCATGCACAGTATCCTTATCGGGGAGACAAATGAACTAGGGTAATAGTCCCTCCACAGAGCGGAGGACTGAGGACATTATGGAGCCTCACATCAGCCCTCCTACTCAGGCTAGGCCCAGAGCACTCACAGCGCCCTCCACACTCTGAGGGAGCAAGGCTGTAACCCTGAAAACCAGCAGAGCTGCTACAGCAGAGACAGGGTACCAATGTGAATGGAACTCAAGGCCTCATGCCACCCGTGCTTTCAACACGATCTGACGAGGCCAACTTGAAACCTCATCTGTCTTCCACAATCGTCCTTGCCTTACTGGGCTACGAGGCACACCTAAGTGGGGCCACCAAGCTTCCTGGGCAATCTGACTGGTAGTTAACCCTTCAACAAAGCCTTTTTAAAAGGTTAACCTTGGAGCCAGCTGCCTTAGCTCCATTTTACCAGGATTCTTCTTCTCTGGGCCACACTGATCCAGCTATTATTTTTTATTTTTATTTTTACTATCTTTTAAGATTTTATGTTTAAGTAAGCTCTACACCCAACATGGGGCTCAAACTCACAACCCCGAGATCAAGAGTCATGAGCTCTACCAACTGAGCCAGCCAGGCACCCTTCAGGTTTGGTTTTTGTGTTTTTTTTTTAAGATTTTATTTATTTATTTGACAGAAAGAGAGATCACAAGTAGGCAGGCAGGCAGAGAGAGAGAGGGAAGCAGGCTCCTCACTGAGCAGAGAGCCCAATGTGGGTCTCAATTCCATGACCCCGAGATAATGATCTTAGCCAAAGGCAGAGGCTTTAACCCACCGAGCCACCTAGGTGCCCTACTCTTCAGGTTTTTAAAAATACATACTGTAATGCTGCTAAGTGCTCTGAATATTCTGCCAGCATGGCAAGCCCCTGAGCCCACCCTCTGAGTCCTGGGCAGGGCCTGGGACAGAGAAAGCAGCTCTGGAGAACAATAAATGGTTCTCTTTCCCCCATTCTTCCAGGAACTCCATCGGAATAGGGCCCTTCCTATCCCATCCCATGACTGCTCATGTGGACACAGCAGCTGACCCAAGAAGGCACCTGTATCCTGGACACCGGGAAGCACATGTAGGTGGGCAGCCAGGCCTGGAGCATGGACATACCACACCCCCAGAATGCCAGGAACCACCTGAGATGTGAGGACTGGGATGGATAAAGGCACACACAAATTCATTCCCTCTTACTCCCCTAATTCCAGAACTGGCCCTGAACTCAGCTCAATCCAAGTCTCCACATTTAACAAAGACTAATAGAGGTGAAAGGGTCCTGCCAGGGTGCCTGGAGCCCTCTGGGATCTTTAGGGATCACTAGCAATAGGCTGGCACACAGCAGGGATATTCAAATGCCTGCTGAACGAAGAAATGAAAGAAGACACACACAATCCCATTATACAAAAAGTGCCAAGCTTGGGATAGCTAAGACCCTGCTATGCTTTTTTGGCAGGTAGGGTGCACCGTCAGACTTAGAACTTTTATGGGCTCAGTGGTCCCACAAAGGTCCACCAGGAACTCAGCACCATCTGCCCTGTGATTAAAAACACTGGTGATAGCTCCCCAGTTAGGACCAGACCTGCACAGATCTCTCTCCAGTGACCCCAGCTCCTAGGATTCAGGGCAGACAGCAGCCCTCAGTCCTAGTCCAGAAACACTCGATTATTCCACACCCTCCAGGGACTGCTGCTACAAGCATCCTTCCAGTTCCAGTCTGGAGGATGTCCCTGAGTTACCTAAGGGGTGCAAATGAAAAGCTGTTGTGACCAAGGTACCGGCACAGCAGAGGCCTCCCCCAGCCAGCTGCTCCAAGGTAAGCTATGGTTTTTCCATGGACAGTGGATTCCAGCCTTCCAAAGGCAAGAAAAGGAACAGGAGCTACAGCTCTGCAGCCACTACCGGCCCTCACCGTTAGCACCAACTGTCCCTGCCAACCTCCAATCTCCCCCATCTATCAGCTCAACCCTATTGCCATCTGCACCAAGCCAGATCCCGTACCTTTGGGCCATGAGATACATAGCCTTCCCTGCCTCCTCAGACCTTCACAGGGTTCTCAGCAGATGGCCTTCAGCCCTCAGTCCTTCCAGGACTGTGTAGGTTGCACAGACCCCCTCACCCCAGGCTCCTCACTCCTCTCAGGGCAGCCCCTCTGGCAACTGATCCATGCAGAGCAGGAAAACCTGACCATCTCACTTGACTGGGTACTGCTCTGAAGGCTATGCTTGCCCAAAGCAGAAGCTGTCTGGGGCCTTCCCCAGAGCTTGATTTCTTGCTCTGCCTGTTCCTGAGTCCTTCACCTCCCTCCATGGGTGTCAGTCCCGGGGATACTCATTTTTAACTATCCTGATACCAATTCCCCAATCCTAGGAATTCAGCCTATGGCACTGAATCCCAAGACGTATTAACACACTTTTCTACAAACTAATGATCGTCATGAGTAACACTCCCACATAAGCCAAAGCCACAGACCAGGAGGACAGTGCTGACTATAGCAATCTTGTTGAACTCAGACATCCAACTTCTCTCCAAGTTCCCAAAGGGGACATTCCCTAGAAAGAACTTCACCATGATCACCCCTCAAGTGCCCCACAAGGCCATGGACTCTTGGACTCCACACACTTCTGCCATCCGAAATCCCCAGAATGAAGACATCCCCCAAATCCAGCCAAGCAAAGGAGTGCTCTAGGTGCAGATTGGGCATTCACGGACCATCAGAGCATCCTTCATTACACGTCTGCTCTTCACAGCCCCCTCTCTCAGGCCAGGCCCACCCTGGCTCTCTACCCACACTCCCCAAATGCCCAAACTGCTCACCACTCAGCCAGCCCAGCCTGGTCCAACAGTCCCCTGAGGCAAGAGGGAGCAGGCCACATGAGGTGTGTGTTACACTGAGCCCTGCTGCCTACAACTACCCCAGAAACCTGATCATCACCAGTGCCCTGGGAGGATGGAAACAGGTGGCCCCACAAGGTAGTTTTGCACCTCTCTCTCTGATGAGTCTCACAAAGTCTAAGGACCTTATCAAGGCCCTGTAAACCCAGCCAAAGACATCTGTCCTGGGAGCGGGGGCGGAGTCCAGCTTTATGAGCCTCCATGGGCTCCCCAGGGCTGCATCAGGCCCTAGAGCCATTTGAGAGCTGCCAGGAGAATCCCTGAGCAGGGTGGACATGTGCAGAAGCCTCTGAACCTCCTTGAATGCTCTCTTCAGTGGACGTGCCCTTCTGTTCTGCTCAATCAGTTTCTGCTTGTTGGGTCTGCTCCCCTAGAACCTACCCCCCCACCCCCGAATGTGGGTCTGGCTGTGCTGCTACAAAAAAGTTATAATCTGGGCACATTTCTTAACCTTTCTGAGTCTCAGTCCTTTAGCTCCAAAATGAACCACCCACCTGGCAAGGCTGAGCAGAAGTCAAACAAGAAGTGTCCTATAAAGTGTCCAAAGGAGGGCCTGGTTCCAAGTGCCCTGTGTACAAAAGCTATTAACCACGACAAGGACATAGTGAAGAAGACAGAGGACAGCCTACTTGCTGCTTCCACCTGCTCCTCCACAGCTACTACCTGGGCCTTCCTCACTGTAGCTCCGGGGCACTAAACACCCTCCACTTAAGGACCATGACATCACATCAAACCCCTTCCCCAGCTTGCTTGGATCCTGGCTTCCTCCACAGATGGAACCCTCCAGCCAGCATCTGGGAAAGAGACTCAAGTTGTATCAGGACCATCTAAGCGAAGAGCTGTAGCTCATGTCCCACCCTCTTGACCCCTGCAGTGCCATCACAAATTATGAATTTAGTCTGACATAGTGGGTAATGTCAAAACCTAAGAAATGATTCTTACTCCATCATTAGTCAATCATCCATCAGGCTAGATAAACCAGAGCCAAGGCCAGATTCAGGGGCAGAAAGAATAAGGAAGAGCGCACCACATTAGACTCCCTAAAGCTGAGGCCTTCCTAGTGCCACTCCTGCCAAGCTCAGCAGTGCCTTGTTCCCGAGGATAAACAGTGCATCCACCCACACTAGCTCTCCTGCCGTTATGTCTGTTTCAGGACACACAGATGCCAGCCAACTCATGGTGTCTACCTGATACAACATGAAAACAGGCAGTCCTAACCAACTGTAAAGCTCATTGCTTCCTAGCTCCTTTACACTTAAGAAATGTAGACACATGCCATAAAGTAGAAAGTGCTGCAAATTCTAAGCTCCTTAAGGCAGGAACTCTGTCTTCCTCCTATTCTGTAGTCCTCATGACCCCAGGAAACTGCCTTTGCACTTGACAGTTAGAAGTTTGATTAATGAATGAATGCAAAAATGCCATACAAACGCATGCACATTCACACACTACAAAAACCCTTCTCCAAAGACTACAGCTCTAGGACACTCAGTTATTAATTCTGTGAAGGGAACTAATTTTGTACAGACTCTCTTCAGGCTGTGACTTGAATATAGTACGGAAGGATCCTAGAGATTACTGAATTCCACTCCCTCCCTTTACAGACCAGAAACTTGTGCTGAGGTGTTAAGAGAGGGAGTCTGGAACTCCTTGGGACCGAGCACAAGAAAGGAAGATACACGCCCCCTCCCCACTCCCAGCCCACAACCAGCCAGACATTGACAGCACTGAGACCAGAGTACCAGAGTCCTCCCACAGGCATTCTGGCAGCCCCTATAGAGCATATTTGAAGTGTGTAAGCCGTACCACATTTTCTTGTCCTCAGTATTCCCATAGTGCAAAGTTTTTGAAAGTGATAGGCAATTATATTTTTAGATATTTTCAAATAGGTATTCCTACTCAGCAAATGGGTGCTTCATATCTCCAAAGAGCCTCCAGTCAGAGTTCATTTTGTTACAGGAGAGACATCAGCTCACAAGGATTACATTACCTTTAACAAGCAGCCTGTCTCTCACAGACACTCTCCGAGTGGAGTCGGAGGCCGTGGCTGACGTCCGGGACCCTTTGAGACCGTCCTCCCGCTTCAGTTTGCTTGCCAGCGTCAGCATTACTGCTGCCTTTACCCTGAGACAGACCAAAGGCAGGGTTATGGACACGTCTCTAGACAATGACTGGAAATTGAAGACAAGGCCATAGGTGGTTGACTTTTTCCTATAATTAAGTCACAGAAAAATTCAGCAGATAAGGCGCATTCATAAGACTGCATTCCTTTATAATTAATTTGGGAAATCTCCATGCCATCCTCTGTAAGTCTAATTTTTTAAAGTACACAAAAATTTTAAGAAGGGAGAGCCATGCATTTAACACTCATTGGGCACCAAGCCCTGGGACACTGTGGTGACAAAGCTCCCATGAGCTCGTGGTCTAGGGGAGTCTCCACCAACAGGTTTCATGTTGGCCCACCCCTGTCCTCTAGCTAAGGGTGCCCCTCTCTGCTGCAGGGACCATGCACCTGTGTGTGTGGTGTCCCTTGTGCCTGGCCCATCGCAGACTGAAGGGAGCATCAGCCCTGGGAAGGAAGAAGCAAAGCAATGCTTTTTCTTCTTCCTCTAACCAAGGTATGGCTGAAACCTTAAGAAGCATCTTTGCATTTATTTATGTTATATCTTATTTACATTTTTTAGGCAGTATAAAGATCAGTATTAAGTCATAATTAATGCCCCAAACTAAATTCTCTTCAGTGGCTGCTTCCAATCCATCTGTGCTTCAGGCATTCCCTAAAACTCACTGAAAGCTCACTGTGAAGGACAATAAAGACCAAACACAAAAACTGGTCACCAGCCCAATATTCCCATAATTCCTTTGTTCCTTTCATATTATTTCCTTTCAACACCATTCTGATTGTTTTCAAAAGAAAAACGATCTAAAACTTCCAAATGAGAAACTTGACCCAAACACAAAACTTTTATTTGGAGGCCAAGATACTGAAAGCTAAAATAAGAATACGCTTCCTACACTGGTATTTTTAACCATTTTTAACCCAGATTTTTCACTTCTCATATTATCTTATTCTGTGTATCTTTCCCTCCTCCAAAGACTTTCAGATTTTATTTTCTATTACTTATGCCATAAAAAAGAAACCTAGTGAATATGATCTTCCATATACTATATGACCCACACACAAACACACAACTAATCCCTTTTAGAATCATTGGTCGAAATGCTTCAAAAGATGGTTCTATTGCACATTAGCATCCAATCTCCTAAAATTTCAAATCTGGGAAGGACTTCCCCCTCCAACCCCCAAGTTCCACTCTTTTTTTTTTCTTTTTAAAACTGATGTAGATCCTGTGACAATGGGAGCCCGGGAACTGGCTTGGATGAGGCCACTCAGTTGCCAGAAGCAGTAACCACAGAAACATCAGTAAAAAAATTTTCAAAAGGTTTTCGCAAACATTTTGAGTGTGATGATGGTTTTAAGGGTATAGAGATACACATCAACTGATCTAACTGCATATTTTGAATATGTGCAGTTTCGTGTACTTCAATCATACCTCAACAACGTGGACACAAATGTGAAAACAAACCAACATTAGTTTCTTCATTATCACTTGACCATGCCATCTCCCCAGATGAACATACACAGCGGCCTGGACCATAACCAACACACATCTCAGCTTTACCCAGGGCAGGGAGGTATTGGTTTGGTACCCTCACAACGGGGTGGGGCTTGGGGTGGGCATAGTCAAACAGCCATAGGGGCTCCAGCCTATACCTACCAGAAACAGAAGCACCATCCAGAGCCAGGTTCTTTTGCTCAGCCCCCACCTGGAATAATCTTGTCAGGAATCCCTTAAACAGATCGGGATCACAATAGGGAGTTTGTCACCATAGCCAAGTCTACCACCACACACCCAGATTTGAGCACATCAGTCCTGCCACCTGGTTAGGGTTGCCTGAAGATGGACCAACACAAGCATCCTTCACAAGGTCCAATTGGTTTTTATCCTCTAGCTGACCTTGGCAATACAAATATGGCAAAAAATAAAAAAGCCCAGCATGAGTAAAGAGAGTTCTGTAGGCAGAACTCTAGGAAAGTCCTAACAAAGAGCCCCATGGAGAAGCAAGTGCCAGGGCACATGCCTGGTCTACACCCAGCTCCCTGAGGGCCTGCCCTGAAGGACCCACTTGGAGGGTCCAAGTCAAGACTTGTTTACAAAGGCTCACACCAAGACACTGTGTCACTGCAATCTGAGAATTCTGCCTTTTTTTTTTTTTTGAAAGAGTGAGAGTGTGCACGCACAGGGGGGGGGGGGGGGGGGGGCAGGGTAGAGTGTTGAGAGGGAGAGACAATCCCAAGCAGACTCCCTGCTGAGTGAGGAGCCCAACTTGGGGCTGGATCCCAGACCCTGAGATAAAGACCTGAGCTGAAGCCACAGATCAGATGCTCAATTGACTGAGCCACCCAGGCTTCCCACTGCTTATTCTTTTTTACCCCTACTACTCCACACTGAAACCTACTCTGTGGGCATAATATGCCTCATACTCAACTCCACTAAGAGCTGGATTCCTGGCTTGCAATCTTCAAGTTTGTGGCCCTTAATAAATAGACGGGGCACTGACTGAAAGGTATAAAAGACAAGGATACTCATGTATTGTTGTCTATCAAAGAGAACACTAAACCCACTCCCCCAGCATTCTAGGATCTAAGTGTATACTGACCACCTATTTGTCCACCATCTGTATTATTACTGCATGCCACTGCAGGGATAAACCTAAGGCCTAATTTGGAAATGTTTCCTTAGCTGTTACATTAATTCTCTATAAAGAGATCTGAACAAAGAGAATTATTCAAACTGTCAAGAAGTTTGCCAAACACCTGTAGTTGCTTCAGGATTCTCCTTTCCTTCCATGCAGTGCTTCACCCATAGAAGGCCCCAGAGCTGCCCCTTGACTGTGAAGTACACAGTGTTAGGGCAGCATTTCTGCTGACAAGATGAGCTGCACAGAACAGCATGCTCAGTTTCTTTATTCCACAAGTCCCAGTCAGCCGGTTTAGTCCATTTAGTTCCTCCTCTGGGTGGGACTTGCTCTCGGGCTGTTCAAAGAAGACTCCTGCATGCAATTACTGGTCTCATCATCAAGTCATATATACTTGGCATTCCTGCCTGTAGTAGCAACATCGGGCCAGGTCACCTGTGCAGGGAGGGATACCAGGAGCCAGTCAGCTCCTGAGTGAGGAACTCCAAATTTGCAAATCTTCCTGCTGTGGAAAAGTCCCAATCTCAGAGTAAAAGATGGGACTGCAGGTCACTAGGGGACAACCAACTTCTCTGGCCAAAGAGGCCCTTATCAGGACACAAAAATGTCCACACTGTACCCTCCTCCTTCAGAATGCCAAGGCCCAGAAACCTCCCACCTGGCAGGGGAGTCACCTTGGTTGGCAGACCGACCTTTGGAGCCCAACCCTTTATTTTCATCAGTAAACATGCCCCCTCCTGCACTACCTACTACCTGAAGTGCAGGCAAATCTGGGGGGAGGTCCTCAAGCCACACACCAGCCAGCCCAGTGATGATTTGTCTCTGAAGGTCTCTCCCACCCTTCTGACCCCCCAGAAATCCTTTGCAAGCCGCCCTCCTCCCTGCTCCTCAACATCAGCTTTCCCATTTCTGGAATCTTCTGTTTAATCTGATGATACCCAGGTCTGGAGTGCCCTCCTTCCCTTCACCGCGTACTCCCATTCCTTCCTCAGGACACCAGATTCCTATCCAGGGTCCAATATCTCCTCCAAGAAACCTTCTCGAGCCACTCCAATCCATCCTGCGTCCACTCCAGGGCCCGAGCGACTGCAGACAGGGGAGGGCCCGTCCCCTCATGTGACAAATGAGGAAACTGAGCCCTGGAAGGGCAGGGCCACACCCAAGATTACACACCAGCGGAACCGGGTCTAGAATCCAAGACCTGTTGTTCAGATCATTCCAAGATACCCTTCCCCCCTCAACCCCCCATGCGGGCAAAATCCTCCGAAGGAGCCGAGGCCGTCCCCAGCCGCCGGGCAGCTACCGGCGGGTTGGCGAGCCGGGAGTCCCACTCCTCACCCCCGCCGCTCTCCGGGCCTAGCCGGACTCCCGAGGCGGAGGAGTCGGACGGCCCGCGTCCGAGTCCCGCTGCCCCCGGCCCCGGCGGGCTGGTGACCTTGGGCTCCGTTTCCTTCTGGACAATGCGGCCCGCGGCTCCCCCGCGACGGCGGGCGCGAGCGAGGCCGTGTGGGCGCCGGCACAAGCAGGCGCTGGCTGCGGGCTGCCCCTTGAGCCCGGCGGCGGCCAGCGCCCCGGCCCTTTCCCAGTCAGGCGGTCCGGCCCCGCGCCGCCGGCGCCCGGCCGTGAGAAGCGCGCGGCCTGAGGCGGCCCCTGCGCCGCCCGCCCTCCGGCCCGCCCGCGGTACCGGCGCCGCCCGGAAGCCCGCGGCCGCCCCTCTCCCGCCGCGGGGCCACGCGCTGCTCACCTGGGCACCCCGAGACAGGCGAGGCGGGCCCGGCACCCAACACCATGCCCGGCCGGCCGGCGGCGGCGACACACGGCCCCTCACAGCCGCACCGGCTCCGGGCGGCGGGACCGGAAGTAGCGGGGCGGGGACTCAGCGGCTCTCGCCCGCGGCGGCCGCGACGGCAGCGGGCGCTTTAAAAAAAAAATTCAAAGCCCGGACGAACTTTATTTGGAGCCTGACACGCGAACAGCGGCGTGCGCCGGCTGGGGCTGGGCTCGGCAGCTGGTCTCCCGGACCTCGCTCATTGGCAGAAGGCGCGGCCGGGGGTGGGGGCGGGCGGGCGTAAAACTCGCCGCCCCTGCTGATTGGCGAGTAGCGACCGGGGGCGGGGTCCTCCCCACAGTTCTGGAGTCTGCGCACCCCGGTGCCCGGGGCTCCGAGCAGCGTTCCTACCTCCATTCATTTCGTGGTGTGTGGCGTCTGGACCTGCGCCTCAGAGGTGGTGGGCGCAGCCTGCGATGCAGGAGCGGCTGGGCCTGAGCTGCCCGCCTCGGTGGATGGGGTGCCCGCTCTGTGCGCGGCACAGTGCCCTGGGGGCGGAGGACCAGGCGTCAGGGGTGAGGGGCGGGGCGGTCAGGTGTGCAGCAGCCACCCATCAACCCCGAGGTGTGCTTCGGGGCAGCCTGCAGGAGTGCCTGGACCCTTTCCTGATCTTGTCTTTCTCCTGTTACACGTGTGTAAAATACCTGCTTTATCTATTTCTAGCTTGTTGAATACAAATTCTCATGTCCATTTGTACCCCTGTGATCGGATCGAAATAGGCGCTGGGGTGGAGGAGTCAGACAAGAGGGCTCCTGAAGGAATGGGTCGTCGAAAAGATGAGGTTCACCACGTGGACCGGGAAGAAAGAGCCAAGGAGTTAGAATTTTATTTCCAGAAGCCCCATTGAATGGTTTTAAAACAGTGGAGTGACTAAGTTTTCTTTCTAAAAGAAGCTTCTGGCTCTCATTGAGCTCGTGGGAGGTGAGCCAGGCAAGGAGTCAGGAAGACCAGTGAAGAACCAACCCATGGTATTCCTTCTGTTCTGGAACACTTCCCACCTTCTTTGCCTGGCTAACGCTTGTTTTCCTAAACTTAGACACTGCTTGCTCAGAGAGGCCCCACAGTCTGGGAGGTGCAGGTGTCCCTCAATGACTTTATGGGAGTTCTGTGCTTCCCCTTCTTGGTGCTGGAGACTTCCTGTCACTGCCTGTTTCCCCAAGTTCAGCTCCTCAATCCCTCCTCTGCCATGTTCCCCATCCTTCTATGTGCCCCCCCCATCCCGTCACACAACATGTGGTCAAAATCCATCTGCTTGATAAGTACTGCATGCACATGTTGCTGGAGTCCTGGTGAGAGAGGATAAGACCGTGCAGCCAGGCAGCAGGTGAAGGGACCATTAGAATGACTTGAAGGCCTGCCTCACTCACTTAGGGGCCACTCTGTGTAGGACAGGCTGCAGTGCCCAGTGCTCCAAATCTCACCACTGTGGGTAAATGCAGCCATTTCTAGCTCCACTTCTCGAGGCTGCCTTGCTCCTTCACCTGATGTTTATTTCAGGCTCCCTACATTGTAAACTCACAATCACATCCTGAAACTGGTATTTTGTTACAGTAGTTCCCCCCACCGCTTATCCGTGGTTTTGCTTTCTAAGGTTTTAGTTACCCTCAGCTCTAACTGCAGTCTGGAAGCAGGTGATCCTTCTTCAGATGTAGTGTTAGTTGATCAATAGTAGCCTAATGCTATGTCATAATGCCTAGGTCACTCCCCTCACTTCATCTCACTGTGAGAAGAGGAAGGGTGAGTACACTACAATAAGATATATTGAGGGGCGCCTGGGTGACTCAGTTGGTTAAACAGCTGCCTTCAGCTCAGGTCATGATCTCAAGATTCTGGGAACGAGCTCTGTGTTGGGCTCCCTGCTCAGTGAGGTGTCTGCTTCTCCCTCTGCCCCTCCCCCAGCTCACGCTCCTCTCCCCACCCTTGCTCAGGCTCTCTCTCTCTCAAATAAATAAATAAAATCTTCTAAAAAAAGATATTTTGAGAGCGACCACATTCACATAACTTTTATTATAGTATTGTTACAGTTGTTCAGTGTTGTTATTGGTCATTAATCCCTTACTGTTCCTAACTTATGAATTAAATTTTATCATCGGTATGTATGTATAGGTAAAAACAGTCTCTGCAGGGGTTGGTAGAATCCATGGTCTCAGGAGGGTCTTGAAATAAATCCTCTGCCGATAAGGGGGGACTACATATCCCCATTTCATAAACGCAGAAACTGAGGCACAGATGTAGGCTGCCTGACATGCCAGAGCTGGGGTTTACCCTCAGCTAATGCCCCATACCCCTTAGCATCTGGTGGTCCCAGTAGCCAGGAAAGGAGTGGAATAGACCTTCATGCTTCCTTTGGAAGCAATTTGTCCTCATCCAGGGCCTCTTCAGAAATGGAACTTGCACTAGCTTAAGCACAAAAGACTGAGAAGGCTGGCGTGCTCACAGAAGCCAGGGAGGTCAGCTCTGGGGGCCTGGGGGCGGGCAGCAGGAGAGCTTATTGTGGGCAGACCTCTTGTTCTTAGTGTTTCCATCTCAGTCTCGGCCTCTGGAGGCTGGCCATGTCCTCCCAGAGGCCTCCTTGGAGCTGGGGTCTGGCTTCAGACACATCATTACAATCCAGGCGGTCAAGGGAGCTACCCGCTTCCTCCCAATCTCACATTCTCTGGGAGGGTAGGCTGGGCTTGGATCCCACACGTACTGTGTGTGCACATGGGAGAAAGGGAGAGGGTCAGTTGTGAGCCTCCCAGAGGGGTACAGGTGCCAGAGGAAGAGCAGGCAGACAATTCACCAGATGTCCTTTTCACTTACCCTGAGAAGTTCAACCAGGACTTCCAGCCGGAGCATGGAAGGGGAGATGGCCTCTGTCTGTTTTCAGCTGGGCTTGTCTCTGGACACACAGGCTGCATAGTGATCCCAGGAGTTGTCTTGGCTTGGCCTGGGGATCACTAACCTGGACAACATGGTGTTGGCAAGCCAGGGATCCGGGAACTCTTCAGCCCAGGGAAGCAGATCAGCTGATTAACAACATCTATAGCAAGGGTGTGATTGCCTGGTGTGAGGTCTGCTAGGTCAGAAAAGTGACCTCTGCTGGTATGCCCGGGAGGGGCAGCCTTCCTTAGCCACCCATTCTGGGTTTCCCTCTTGCACTCACTGTGGATCAAGCAGAGCCCTCCTGCATCAGTGGTACCCCGCTGGGGCAGACATTCCTGGCTCTGTGTTTCAGTGAAAGGTAAAGCCCATAGCCTGTGTGAGTTGACATGAGAGCTAGGCCCACAGGTCCAGTGTTTTTGCTCTCCTGCCCTGCCCTGTCCTGTGGACTCCAAGCTTTCCCAGGGCAAGACCTTCCTAATGTGTCAAAGCCAGCCCCTTGCATGGATTGGGAAATATCCCTGGAGGCACTTGATACCAGATAGATGTGGGTATAAGGGTCCAGTTCAGCCCTTAGCTAGTACCCACCTGTTTCAACCTGTTCTGTGTTGTTTTGGTTACTCTAGGGTGTGCGTCCTGCCCCCATCCAGGTCTGGTTCTCCCTGGGAGCAAAGCCCAGGGCACTGGAGAGCAGGCCTTGACATACACAGGGCCCCTTGTTCCTATGAGTCTTCTGAAGTCTATGCCAACAAGTCAAGAACTGTATCAAGAGCATCTACCAAGTGTGAGAGCCTGACAAGGACAGTGTATAAGCTGTAGACCCCTGGCCTCCAAAAACATGCGCTCCCCAGGGAACTAGTAGTAGGTAAATCCCACAGATGGGAGGGGGGAGGTTCAGAACGGATTCCTGAGGTTTGCTGTGCAGGGGAGAGTCTGTCCCACTGGAGTTTAGAGATTGTTGGGGGAAGATGGGGAGAACAGCTAGGCTGATCATAGCCCTTGCCTTAGAATCCAACTGGAGAGGCCGACAACAAATGTGTAAAACCCCAGGCCTTGTTGGTGCCTTCTGCTGCCTAAAGTGGAGACAGGTTCCTTGTTTCTAGGAAAAGCTTTACTGGGGCTTTCAGGAAGAAAGGGCCCTGGGTCTGATCTAGAGGGGGGAGAATAAGGCCCCAGTGAGAGCAGACTGAGCGGCTAGAAGTGGTTATGGGGACCTGGGCAAGTGGTCTTAACCAAGACCCTCAGCGGCCTTGCTGACCCAGTTCTGACATCCGCTGTGGCCTGAGGGAGGGTGCAGGCTCCAGGGCCTTGGGCCAGATGGGAGCTATGATGATGGTGATGGTGATGGTATGATGGTCATGTCCAGGGGCTATCCAGACAGCAGACAATTCAATTCTAAGTACTGTGACTTTAATTACATATCCAGTATAATTAACTTGTGACTGCTCTTATAACTAGCCCCCAGGGAAAACATCAGTTTCCCTTTATTCCTTTGAAAGATAATAAAACAGACTGTGACAGCGATCCCGGAAAACACAGTGGTGTTTTATATATTATAGGCCTGAGACTTTCTTCATTCCCCCTAAAACAACACTGGGCACATTTTAGCAGGAGTTCTGCATCGTGCCTGGAATGCAGGCACAATTTGTAACCGATCCCCTGGTCCATCCCCCTCCACCCCTTCCTGCAGGCTGCACTTCCCCGCTCCAGGCTGCCCATCAGATCAGGCCCCAAAGCTGGCAAGGCTCTGAGGGAAGCTGACTTCCTCCAGAGCCTTTTGCTTTTCCTTTCTTGCAGGAATGTATTGAAATGGCTGCCCGCCTTTGTGACACTCTGTCCTGTTTTGCATTTCATATTCTTTTGTATTAGTCACTGACCAAGGTCGATTCATATTTTCAGGTGTGTCTAGGTTGCTGTTGCAGAGTGCTGTAAGGCTTAGCTCCCACAGAGGACTTCAGTAGTAGGAATGTGTGCCTGTGCGCATGCGTGCATGTGGGGGGCGTGTGCTTGTGTTCGGTACATAATAGACTTGTCCTCATTTCTGGAACCTATGAATTTGTTACTTTACATGGTGCAGAATGGACTCTGCAGATGGGATCAAGGTGGGTGCCATGACCTCAGGGCTCATTGGACAAATCCACGTGGATTCAGAATCCCGAACCCACTCTTGCAGTGAGGTCCCGCTGCCTTTGTTTTATATTTTGTATAGTACCTGTAGTTTTCATTACTTTAGGTATCTGACTTTGTCCGCTTTGGGGACTGCTACGGGCAAAAGGCCACAGAATGCTGTTTTCCCTTAAACATGATTGATGGTGTTTACCGTTAGGGTTTATATAAACACTCCAGTGAACAAGGCAGGAACATGGTCAGGAGGGACCTTACCACGTTCTGAGCATTTATAACAGTCCAGGATGGTGTCCCTGAGTGCATCTCGGGCTGCAGCCCTTACGGACACACTGGGGCCACCCAACGCAGTCCCACCTCCATGTGTCAAGCCTTTTCCCCTGCAGCCACAGCTCTCTCTGACTGGGGAGTGGAGTGAAGAACGGACATTCTGGTGACTCCTTTCCAAACCATCATAACTAAAACCCTACTCCAGAACTCTGGTGACAGCAGTGCTCTGACATCTATCTGTGAAGAGAAGGAGCCACCATTCAGAGTGGAACTGGGCTGCTGCTTGCTCTGCCGGCATCAGGGACCCAGCACAACCCCTTAGGAAGGCAATAAGATTCTTTTTAAGATTGTATTTATTTGGGGCACCTGGGTGGTTCAGTTGTTAAGTGTCTGCCTTTGGCTCAGGTCATGATCTCAGGGTCCTGGGATCGAGATCCGCATCGGGCTCTCTTCTCAGTGGGGAGTCTGCTTCTCCCTCTCCCACTCTCCCGCTGTGTTCCCTCTCTCGCTCTCTCTCTGTCAAATAAATAAAATCTTTTAAAGAAATAAATAAAAATCTTTTTAAAGAAAGATTTTATTTATTTGACAGAGAGAGAGAGAGAAAGAGCATGAGCAGGGGGAAGGGCAGAGGAAGAGAGAGAAGCAGACTCTCTGCTGAACAGGGAGCCCAATGTAATGGGGCTCAATCCCAGGGCCTCAAGATCATGACCTGAGCTGTTGGCAGATGCTTAACCATTGAGCCACCCAGGTGCCTCAAACCTTACCTTCTTTTGACGCAGCAATTCCACTCTAGGGATTGGCTTGAGGCAGTAATCCAAAGACAGAAAAAGCCGGGGCACAAAGATATTCACTGCACATGTACAACAGAACTTGAAAGTGACCTCGTGCTCAGTGTTAGGGAACTGGTTAACTGAACATAACCCAGCGATGAAGCTTGATCATTATGCAGATTATGTAGAACCATGAACATACTGATTAAATTAAATGAAGCAAACAAGGCTCAAATTGTAGAAAAGCAATGCCTACAATTCTGAAAAAGACAAATAGGCAGAGACAAGTAAATGAGCAAAAATGAACATAATTTTTGTGTCAGGGTAGTAGAACTTGGAATTTTCCTTTTTTTTTCTTTTTTCTTTTTAAGCTTTCATTTATTTTGTTTATTTGTTGTCTTATAGCAATATGAAGGTCTCCCTTAAACATGATCGATCCTTCACTCGGAGCACAGGTCTAACCAAGCAAGTGGCTTGAAGGCTGCTACTCACTACAGAAATAAATACAGAGAAGCATAAATTCTTCCCTAGACAGTGTTTAAAAACAGGTGATGGGCACCTAGGTGGCTCAGTCGGTTGAATGTCTGCCTTCAGCTCAGGTCATGATCCCAGGGTCCTGGGATCAAATCCCACATCAGGCTCCCTGCTCAGCAGGGAGTCTGCTTCTCCCTCTGCATCTGCCTGCTGCTTTCCCTGGCTTGTGCTCTCTCTCTTGCTCTCTTGATCTCTCTCGCTTTCTTGATCTCTCTCTCTCTCAAATAAAGAGATAAAATCTCAAACAAAAACAAAAACAAACAAACAAACAACACGGAGCCTGGATGGCTCAGTCGGGTAAGCATCCTTTGGCTCAGCTCATGATCCTGGGGTCCTGGGATTGAGCCCCATGTTGGGCTCCCTGCTCAGCGGGGATCCTGCTTCTCCCTCTTCTCCCCCGCTTGTGCTCTCTTGCTATCTCTGTCTCTCTCTCTCTCTCTCAAACAAATAAATAAAATCTTTAAAAATAAATATATAAAATAAAAAAACAAGAGGAGGCGCCTAGGTGGCTCCGTGGGTTAAAGACTCTGCCTCCGGCTCAGGTCATGATCTCAGGGTCCTGGGATTGAGCCCCGCATCGGGCTCTCTGCTCAGAGGGGAGCCTGCTTCCCCCATCTCTCTTTTTGCCTGCCTCTCTGTCTACTTGTGATCTCTGTCAAATAAATAAATAAAATCTTTAAAAAATAATAAAAAATAATGAGAAACAGGGGATCCATACCACGCTTCCAAACCCTTTCTGAATTCCCAGAAGACACAGTTAGTTTGAACTAAATGATGACTGATAGAGGTAATAGATTAGCTTTAGGTCAAATCCACGTTGTGGTAGAATCCGTGTGCTTTCCAGACAGCACATTCAGGCTCACTCAACAGGATGCTGAGCGTACATTTTCTTTTCTTTTCTTTTCTTTTATCTCCTTCCTTCCTTCCTTCCTTCCTTTCTTAAGCAGGCTACATCCCCAACATAGAGCTCAATTCATGGTTTGAACTCACAACCCTGAGATCATGACTGGAGCGGAGATCAAGAGTGGACCTCTCAACTGACTGAGCCGCCCAGTTGCCCCTGAACATACATTTTCTACAGGAAGATACAGTCTGCCTCACAGCCATCCCCAAACACATGGAAAAGCAGACGCTATCTGCATCCAAGAGGCTGGGAACACAGCCCTTGGGCTCCCTGGTGCAGATTATCATGAAGAGAAGATGGAGAGGGGACAGACAGGAGGATGAAGACAGACACAGAGACATCCACCCTTGCCCGGTTTACCTAGTATTATTCTGGAAGTTCTGGCTAACTCAAGAAGGCAGGCACCAGAAAAAGAACATGTTATTAGAAAAGAGGAGGCAACATGACCATGACATAATGAGACAATGTGATAGGCTCCGGGAATATCCAAGTGGCAACTGAAAACTAAAAGGGAATAGGGGAGATGAACAAAGTGACCCCACTTAAAAAAAAAAAAAATCAACAGGTGTATTTTCTGTATCAGCAGTTTCTGATTAGAACTTATCAAGCCGCCCTTTTTATAGTAGTGGGGCAAGAAAGACACTAAGGTATTTAAATAAACTTACTGGCAGCTAGGCATGATCTGGATAAAGAGATGATAAACTTTAGGTTTCTCAAAATGTACATGGCAGAGTCAATAGTGTTCACGACGCCCGCGCTAGGTGCTGATACTTGAAGGAACCGACCACGAATCCACTGGCAGGGACCAGGGAGGCCCGAGCCCCAGGAAGACTCCTGCTTGCCTCTAAGGGTCAGCCTCCGCAAGGATGGCCAGTGGGAGACAGTGGGAATACCAACACCCTTCTCTGTTGTTCTCAGCAATAAGTCTCCCCCACAGGGCCCTGGGTAAATAAAGGCAGGGGGCTCTGGGAGTGAGTCCCAGCAGCCGCCCACAAGAATGAGCAGCTGCACATCACATGTGGTAAAATGGAGCCATCAGCGGCACGGGCATGAATAATATCATGGTGTTTCTGTAAAAACACTGAGTGTAAATAGAGATACGTTTCCAAACGACTAGAAAATATTGACAAGTGTATTGTATAGGACTTTGCAAGGGTTGCTGAAAGAAAGGCTACAAATGCTGTGGTTTAAACAAAAGTGTATTGCTTCTCAGCTCCGAGGCTAGAAGCTCAAGAGGAAGGTGTGGGCAGGGCTGGTTTTCTCTGAGGCTATGGGGGAGGCTGTGCAGGGCCTCTCCTGTTGGCATGTGGGCCCCCTCTTCTCCCTGTGTGTATGCCTCTGCCTTCAAATTTCCCCTTTCTTATATGGAGTCAGCCATAGTGGATTAAAGTGACCCCCAAGGACCTCAATTAAATTTTATCTCAGTAAAGCCCCCATCTCTAATTAAGGTCACATTGTGAGGTTCCGGGGACCCCTGGGCCACCAAGGAGGTAAGGTAGCTGGCGGCAGAACAGCATCCAGTCTCCTGTGGGCATCCCAGAGAGACTTGGAAATAATCTGGGATGCTAAGGGTCTGATGCCAGAACTATCCTGGGAGAAGCAGCCTCCCCCCACCTCCTGCCACTCTGCATCTGTCCACTTGCGGGGGCGCCGTCCTGTCTTCGGTCACCAGGAGGAAGGACAGCCAAGGGCACACCAGGTCAACCTCCAGCCCTCAAGGGGCAGCCAGCTCCAGCTTCCCTCCCCTCCCGCCCACGCCACAGATACGGGGAAGGGGGTCGCAGGGGGAAGGCTTGAGGCGGGGGTTGGGGGAGAAGGGGGTGGTCAGAGAAGGAGGAGGGCAAAGTGCCCGGCAGAGCTTGGTCAGCATTTCCTGACCTCCACCCCGGGACCCTGGCGGCTTCTGGGGCCACGTGGTTGAGGCTCCGCCAGGGCAGCCCAAGGGGACGCAGCGACATGCGGGGTTCTGACTCCCCTTCTGGGGCTCCCACCCCCCCCCCACCGCCCCGTCCCCGAACGGTGAGCACTGTGGCCTCGCGGGAGGCCCACGCGGGGAACGGCCCTGGCGCCGTGGGCCGGTGGGCTGCGTGTCGTGGCTCCGGGGCCGCACTGCGCGGGTCGCGCTCGGGGCGGGGCCCCACTGGGCTCGCAGCCAGGGCTTCCCCGGGTGCCCGCGCAGGCCCGAGGGCAATAACCTGCGGCTGGCGTCCCTGGTCTGGGAGGGAGAGGGGAGGAGCTGGCTGCCCGGCGGGACCAGCCTGCAGGGGGCAGGTCAGAGGAGCCCTGGAAGATCGAAGTAGAGGAAAATTTGCAAGGGGAGGCGCCTTATACACAGTGGGGACTGTTACTCCTCAGGCTGGGCTTCAGGACCCCTATGCCAGCCCGCTCCCCTCCCCATTGCTCACCACCTCTCAAGAGAGATTGCAAAGGAGCTTACGGTCCAGAGAAGCTGTAGTTCTAAATGGGAAAGGTAAAGCCATAAACTTTTGGAAGAACTTATGGAAGAACCATAAACTTTTGGAAGAAGAATACGTTCATGCGGAAGGCAAAGGTTTCCTAAACAGAACACAAAAAGCACTAACACTAAAGGACAAGAGAGATGCCTTGAATGACTCGACTGCATTAACATTTAGAATTTCTCATCAAATGACCCCCATTAAGACTGTGAAAAGACAAGCCAGAGAGTGGAGGAAGGTATTGGCAGTATGTATATCCCACAAAGGGCTCATATCCAGAACCTATAAGGAATCTATACATTTACAAGAAATGGCAGAAATTCCCAAGGGAAAAAAAATACAGCCACGGATTTGGACAGGCACTGCATAACGGAGTCCAGCCACACAGCAAGGAGCACTGATCTGGGTACCCCCCTCACTGGTCATCAGAGAAGCGACTAGAAGCTGCCGTGGGCCCTCTCAGCACCCCCCCCCCCCCCAGAATCATTAACACGGAGAGGGTGGGAATGGGAATCTCAGCCAAGCATGCAGAGTAACCATGATCCTCATGCACAATAAAAGAGAAAATAAGTCCCATGGCTTTGGAGAATAGGTAGGTTCTCCTAAATGAACAAATGCTCACAACCCAGCAGTCCCACCCTTGGGTATATATACATAGAGTCAGGGGGGAAAAGGCATTTATTCCATCACTTGGTTTTTAAACTTCATACTATGGTTTTTGAGCTCTATTCATATTGCCACGTGGAGATCCTTAGTGTTCACTTTAACAGGCACCTGTTATTCCTTCGTAAGAGTAGTTCACAATTGTTTATGCAGTTTCCTACTGGTGGACATTTAGGTCATTTTCAGGTATTTGCTGTTACAAACAGTGCCACTGCAATAAGCACAGTGGAAAAAGCAACCTGCAACGCAGGGGCAGAGTTTCTCCAGGGCTGGTCCCCAGAAATGAACTTGCTCGTTGTTGGAGTACCTCATTTTCAGCTTGGCTGACATTGCCAAACTGGGCTTCTAGGTGGTCCTACTACTTCGCATGCCCACAACCAGTCTATGGCAGCTTGCCTTTCCCTGTACCTCTAGGCTCTGACGGCCTTGTGAATTTTGCCCGCCCATTGCCATGTATACAATGGTGTCTCTCCTTGGTTTTAATCTGCATGTCTCGAATGATGAATTTGTACTTTCTTGTTCTAAATAATACTTACTTTCATCCCTAACCTTGTGGTTATAATTGAGTATACTTTTTAAAGAGGCCCTCCTGACACTGTGACAAACCCCTCCAAGTTCTATAGGCACAGTGGGAGGCAGGATAATGCCTCCCCCTCATACCCCGAGATGTCCACGTCCTACTTCCTTGAACCTGTGGATATGTGACCTCACATGGCAAAAGGGATTCTGCAGATGTGATTAAGAGAAAGAGTTTGAAATGGGGGGAGATTATCCTGGATTAGCCTAGTGGGCCCTAATTGTAAAGATAAGAGGGAGGCGGGAGGGTTGAAGTGAGTGAGTGAGCTGTGAAGATGGGAGCAGAGGTCAGAGAGAAAGAGATTTGAAGATGCAATCTGAGAGCTGTGAAGATGGTAGAAGGGGCCACAAGCCAAGAGACGCAGGTGACTTCTGGAAGATGAAAAGGCAAGGAAACTGATTTTCCCTTGAAGCCTCCAGAGGGAGCACAGCACTGCAGAGGCGGTGATGTTGGTATCCCACCTGCTGAACTGTAAGAGAACAAATGTTTGAAGCCACCAGGCTTGTGGTCATTTGCCACAGCAGCCACAGCAAATGAATCCAGCCTTGTGTCCGTATCTACATCAGAACATTTCTGGGATCCCACTTTACAGAAGCCCGGCAACTGACTTTCCCTTCTTTGCCCAGCTAGCAACAGATACCCAAGGTCTTTTACACACACACACACACACCCCACCCGCCCACCCATGCCCTCGCTGAGAGGCGGTGATGCTTCCTTAACATTCCTGTCGCTCCGCACAAGTCCCAGCCCCTGCCGGTAGGGGGGGCCAGAAGCCATGGAGACACAACCGGAGCGCGCAATCTTGTTGAGTCTCCAGGCGGCAGACTCCCACTCCCCAGTGGGCATCAGCGGAGGGAGGGAGCTCCGCAGAGAGGTGCAGAGCAGAGCAGGACTCGGAGGACTCGGACGATGTTAGTTGCTACCTCAAGGTCCGTCCTTCTCTTCCTTCTCAGTCACAAAGCTCTATTTCTCACGCGGCAAACTGCTTCATCTCCCTTGGCACTAGAGTGGTCTCGTGTCTGGGTTGTGGGTGGAAGGCTGCTCCCGTGGGTTTGACTCAGGTCAAACCTGAGCCACCCGGGTTCTTGGAAGTGATTCGGGGAAGCAGGCATTTTAGAGGCCAGAAGATTCTCTTTATCCATTCAGTCGGCTTAATTGAGGTGGTGGTGGGGAGGACCTTGTCAGCATTGCCAAGTGCTTCCCTGGTACCAGAACCCTCCACACCTCCACCCCTATCCCTGCCCCTACCCCCACCCCAGCCCGGCCCGCCCTGATGCAGGGTGGGCTTGCCTCCTGGTTCTGCGCAAGCTCAATTACTCCATTACATTAGCCAGGGGGAGAGGGGCGGGTGGAGCTTCTGGGGGCTCTGGGGTCTGGCGTGTGAATGCGACGGCACAATAACATGTGCACCCCAACATGGCTCCTCTCTGGGCCACACAGAGAATTCACACGTTGGTCCTGCTGCCCTGCCTTCCGTTCTACCCGCCATCAGTCCATGCTGCGCTACTCAAAATTCTTTGGTAGCAGCACACAGAAACCCTCTCAGACTTGCTCCAAACTTAGCATCTCTTAACTGGGGGCAGGTCAGGCGGCAAGTGTCAGGATTTTAGAAGGCATTCAGGAATGGAAGTTTCTGTGGCCTGCGTGGTCTCGCACACTGCTGCATACCTCTCCCTCTCTCCATCACTCACTCCCCTTCCATCAGGCTCCCCCTGCTTGTGTGAAGTCTGGAAATGCCTCCCTATTCCCATGACCATCTGCCTGGCCGGTGGGTGCTGAGTCAGCCAAGAGGGGATTTATCTGTTCACCGAACTGATTAAGAACACACCATGTGCCAGACCCTCTATTAGGCTTAGCAGCCATGCTGATGAAAAGACGAGGATGGCTCTGCTCTTGTTGAAGGCGTTGAGGGCAGGCAGTTTACAGTTTAATGGGATCTGGGCAGCTCTAGATGGGAATCACAGAGGACTAGAAAATCTGCATAAAAATCCATGGCTCAGAGGGAACTCATTACCCACCATCACAAAATTAGATGAGAAATCAGCTGATAAGAAAATAACCACCGTCCACTTATAAAATGAGCCTCCTTTGTACCATCTAAAAATAAATATGGCAAGTGACATGAGTGAAGCTGCAGTGAAGATCTCTGAAATTCTGTCCCTTTGAGAAAGCAACAAAATGCTGGCGAAAATGGTCCGAGTCAACTTGTTGGAACTCTGGAAGTTAACCAGAGATTTGTAAGAACTCAGGAAGCACCTATCCAAAAGAGCAGCTGCATCTTAGTAAAAACAGTGGACTCTGCATTGTCTTAACTTACTCTTGCTCCATCCCCTGCTCCCAGCCCAGCAGCAGCCTGGAATGAGAGACTAAGACTCAGACAATGGCCAGACCACATATGAAAATGGAATGCTGATCCACAACCGGCAGCAACCTGCCCAGGACACTAACCTCTGTGGACCAGGCTCAACCCAAGAAGCCAGCCTGCTGGAAGTCAGACTTGCTGGGAACCAGACTGCTATCTCCAAGAACAATCCAGGAAACTAAGCGATTACTTCTGTAATGGTCTGCATGGTCAGGACAGGACACTTGACACCTTTCCTAAGTTTTGTCCCCACTTCCAGCTTAGGATCAACCAGTATGTTAGCAAAGCCAAACATACTAACCAATCCCTTGGGACAACCTACTTCTAGAGGGCTGCCTCCAGCTTCCCCAGGCCAGGGGCTCCCATCAGGATGCACCTGGAACCTTCTTTTTTCTCCCACTCCTCTGCCTGCCCGTGAGTCTCTGCCAAAATGTAAAGGAAGGTGGCTGATTTCCTTACCAAAGTAGGTTCTGAGAAAACAGCCTTTGTTTTTCTCATTTGGTTGGTCTTTATTGATTTCTACAAAATAAGAGAATTCATAAAGAATTGTCGTTATTTGATCTGTTGGGTAACTCTCTGAAAGACCCCTGGAAAGGTTTGTCTTTATTGTTTTTTATTTTTTACTTTTTAAAATATTTTATTTATCTACTTGAGAGAGAGAAGGGAGAGAGACAGTGCATAGGCAGGGAGGAAGAGAGAGGGAGAAGCAAGCTCCCTGCTGAGCAGGG
Organism: Mustela erminea; assembly: GCF_009829155.1. Taxonomy (NCBI): domain Eukaryota; kingdom Metazoa; phylum Chordata; class Mammalia; order Carnivora; family Mustelidae; genus Mustela; species Mustela erminea. The sequence continues at coordinate 44,044,239 of NC_045621.1, read as the reverse complement.
AGCCAGACACCACACTCCATCCCAGGACCCTGGGATCATGACCTGAGCTGAAGGCAGATGCTCAGGTGCCCCTGATTTGTCTTAATTTTGCCTTACTTGGACCCCATCTAGTGCCAAAGCCAGTGCCTCTCGCTTTTGTGCAAGCTCCCATTTCAACAGGGAGAATTGGCCATCCACCGACTGACTTGATGGTTTCTAGAATCCGTGTGCCTGTGTGTTTTGTCCCTTTGCCTCTAGTCTCATGTCCAAAGTGACCCAGGACGGCACCTTATCCCCACCTACTTCCGTGAGATGACGGTTAGATCCTCTTGCCACAGTCTCCATTCCCTCTGGAGTCCCACAGCTTCCCCAGTGAGAACACCTCTAGGAAAGCAGCGTGACTTGTGGATAGTAATAGGCATCCTGCCATCTTGCTATAAACACTCATTTCGGAGTCTTTTTGTCAATTCTTTGGGATTTTTACATAGATAATCTTATTTTTTTAAATGATTTTATTTATTTTTCTGACAGACGGAGATCACAAGCAGGCAGAGAGAGAGAGGAGGAAGCAGGCTCCCTGCTGAACAAAGAGCCCAATGTGGGGCTCAATCCCAGGACCCTGGGATCATGACCTGAGCCTAAGGCAGAGGCTTTAACCTACTGAGCCATCCAGGCACCCCTAGATAATCCTATTTTAAGGATATAAATCTTTTTATTTTTAGAGAGAGGAGGGGAAAGGCAGAGGGAGAGAGAGAATTTTAAGCAGACTCCACGCCTACAGCGGAACCCAACATGGGGCTCGAGCTCATGACCTCAGGCCAAATCAAGAGTTGGATACTTAATTGACTGAGCCACCCAGGTGCCCCGAAAGATATATATCTTTTTATTATATGATTATATAACTATATACTGAATGTTATAGTATTATATAATTATATAATTTTATATCATATATTATTGTTTTATAAATACAGTATATAATATTGATATAGTATTTTGTTGTGTATTTTATAATTGTAGTTTACATATATTAGTTATATATACATAAAACAAGACAAAAATCTCATGTATTTATCCACATCATGACTGTTTCTGATGTTCTTCATTTCTCTGTTGTGGGTCCATACGTCCAATCCATCTGGTGTAGTCGTCCTTCTTCCTTTAACATTTCTTGTAGCATATGTGTGCTGGTGATGAGTTATTTCAGTTTTTCTATATCTGAAAATATGTTTATTTTGCCTTCATTTTGAAGATATTTTCTCTGGGCACAAAATTCTAGGTTGCCGGTGTTTTCATTCCGTATGTTAATGACGTTGCCCCACTGTCTTCTCCCTTGCATCGTCTCTGATGAGAAATTTGCCCTCATCCCTGTCTTTCTTTCTCTGTGTGTAACATCTTTTTATCTCTGGCTGCTTTTACGATTTTCTGTTTAGCACTTGTTTTGATCCTGTTTCTTATAACTGGAGTTTGTGGAGATGCATGGATCTATGGATTTGGAATGAAATCTGGAACCATCTATGCTATTATTTCTTCAGATAGTTTTTCTGTCCCCTGGCCTCTCCTCCTCCATCAATCTCCAGGTTACACATGTGTTAGATTGCTTAAAGTTGGTCCCGCAGCACACCGATACTCACTTTTTAAAAATTTTCTTTTCTGGGGTGCCCGGGTGGTGCAGTTGGTTAAGCGTCTGGCCGTTGGTTTTAGCACTTGGGTGGAGATCTCAGGGTTGTGGAATCAAGCCCCGCTTCCAGCTCTATGCTCAGCAGGGAGTCTGCTTGAGACCCTCTCCCTCTCCCTCTACCCCTCCCTCCCCTGCGCTCTCTCTCAAATAAATAAAGAAATCTTACAAAAATAAAAAAAACTCTCTTTTCTCTCTGTTTCATTTTGAATAGTTTCTATTATGTCTGCAAGTTCACTCATCTTTTATTCTGCAATGTCAAATCTGCCATGAATCCTATCCAGTATATTTTCCACCTCCCACATAGTGATTTACATCTGTAAAAGTTTGATCTGTGCCCTTTTTTCTTTTTTTTTTTTTAAAGAACACTCCATACCCAGTGTGGAGCCCAAGGTGGGGCTTGAACTCATGATCCTGAGATCAAAACCTGTGCTGAGATCAAGGGTTGGATGCTTAACTGACTGAGCCACCCAGCACCCCACTGATTTGTGTCCTTTAAAATACCTTTCATATCACTACTTTCTTTTTCAACATATGGAATCAGTTACGTATCAGTCTGTACTCAATAGGATATAGAAAACACACAGAGATTTAAAAAGGGGAAGTTTAGTATAAAGAGGTATTATATTCTGATAAAAGAATGATTATAAAATATAAAAAGGTTGTATATGGTGCTCTAGGACCAAGGGAGAGGGCCCCAGGAGAACCCTCACCAAGGCTGGGGTTTGGAATTTACTGGACAGATTGTAGGTTCAGCCCACTGGAGAACAGAGAACTTTACTGGTTCATCCAGGCCAGAGCTGGTCTGTAACCACTGGGCTAGCAGGAGCCCATCCCCCAGACTTCAGGCTAGAACTAGACCATCAACCAATGCTCAGGCACATTGGCATGGGGAGGGAGTGGGTTCTGTGCAGGTAGATGGGGGTGAGGGCTATGTACACAGGTGAGCAGAAGCCAGCAGAGTGCTGGTGGAGGCAGGAGGCCCCCCGTGCATAGTGTCTGTGTCAGAATGGTCATAGGAAGGGTGTCACCAGGTCAGACTGCAAGACTGCTAGAGGATCCGTGTGTTCTGGGCACACATGCTGGGGGGAGATCACTAACATATATTCTCACACAAATCCCGCTGACCCAGCCTGCAGCAGGTGGACACAGTAGAGAGCCCGTCTGCTTGAAATGTCCCTCCAGGGTGCTCTGCTGTGAAGGCTTATCACTGTGCTCATGGCCAGGGAAAGGCTTAAAGGAATTCACCCCATTCCCATAGAACATGTACTGAAGGGGGAATTTGGAATTGAGAGGTAATAAATTGATTACTGACCTCAGTTATGATAACTTCCTGAATATTCTTGTCTGTGAATTTGAAAATCTGTGTCAACTCTCCATTAGTTTGAATTGATTAGTGTTTGTCCTCATCATGGGTCACACTTTCCTGTTTCTCTGGGCACCTGGTAATTTTTGCGGGGGTGGGGATGGTGGTGGTGTCTGTATTCCCATCAATGTCCTTGAACTTCATGCTGGGATGCAGTGAAGTTGCTTGGAAACAGTTTGATTCTCTTGGGTGTTGTTTTGAAGGTTTGTTGGTTGGACCAGAACAGTGCTCAGGTTAGGGCTAATTATTTCCACTCCTGAGCAAAACCCTCTGTGTACACTCTGCTATGTCTCAGGAGTTGAGCTTTCCAATCCGGGTGGTGGGAACAGGCATGACTCTCAGATCAAAGTGGGCTCTAGACTGTTTTCACTCTACTCCTGGCTGTTTCTGCTGCAGGTAGTTTCCTCACACACGTGTGCTTGAGCCCTCTCTCTTCCTCTGCCCCTCTCCTCCCCCGGGGAGCTCACTGTCCTGTGTTTTCTGGTGTGCTGTGTCTTGAAAACTATTCTTTCTACTTATTGGCCAGGGTCAGAAGTGTCCTGAGATGCTTAGCCAACATCCAAGTGGAAGTATTGAGATGGTTCCAGTGAGGAATTCTCACTTACTCCTCACACGTGTCTTTGTGCTGCAGGTGAGAGCCAGGCTTCCATGCCAGGAAGACCATGCCATCCCAGTTTGACCTTCAGTTGACTGGGGTCTAAGCTGCTCTGATCCACAGTTTTCATCTTTTTCTCTGTACTCTGGGCATCGTAACAGTACCTGCCTCTGGGGACTGTCAGGAGAAGCAAATGAGTGAAACATGTAAAACACAGCGAGCGCTCAATAAGCAGATGGCATTGTCATTATGAGTTATAGAATTGGCAATGGGGGCGCCTGGGTGGATCCATCGGTTGGGTGTCCAACTCTTGATTTTTGGCTCAGATCATGAACGTGGGGTCATGAGGTCGAGCCCTGTGTTGGACTTTGTGCTGGGTGTGGAGCCTGCTTGGGATTTCTCTCCCCTCTCTCTGCCCCTCTCCCCACTTGTGCTTGTTCTCTCTCTCTCTCTCTGAAGAAGAAGGAGGAGAAGGAGAAGAAGAAGAATTAGAAATGACACAGGAGAAATGATAGATTTTCCAAAATCCTGCACCTTCTGTGGTTATCATTAATTGAGAAAGAATCTTTGGCTATGCCAAAGACATATGGGAATTCATTGTATAGTCGGAGAGTTGGAAATATGTCCGTGATATGTAACTGTGACAGGGCTACTGAGATGTAGTGGGCAGGCTGTCCCTACCACATGACAGCTGTGACCATCACAGCTCTGGGAGGACCAAGGTCTCTTCTGAGACCCCAGATGACTTGGATACTCCTTTTCTAGAGACCACCCTGCAGTGTGGGAGAAGAAACCCCAGAAGCTGGGGTTTTGGAACTGCCTTGGGTGAAGAGTAGTAAAAAAAAAAAAAACTCCAGAGAAAATATTTCTAGCATTCTGGGTGTGTTTGAGGAATAGAAAAGTCAAGGACTGGTCAGGAAGGAGGCTGTAGTGTAAAGTTAACTCAGGTACATAAACATATGGTTCATTGGTGGAACTCGAGTTGCACCAGATAATTAGTCCTCGGGACATCTTGCTCAGAAGAAGGCTCTTATCTGCAGGTGTGAATCAGGGCTGCTGTGGGCAGGTGTGCAGGTGTGCACTGCATAACTCAGAGCCACTATTAACATCATACATAATCATTACATGGCCAAGATTTGGCTAGGGTGCAGTCTTTACCATGTCAGATGCCTTTGTCTTTCTGGACTAGTCACGGGAAATCTGAGAGCCTGCCAGAACACAAACCCTCTAAGGCTCCCCTCATCCTGGGAATGTGTCACCCTACAACTCTAACACAAGGGCCCTACCAGGGACAAATTCAAAATCTCCTCATTAGGGGATGTGGCAGACAGATCCTAGGGCATGTGAACAGACTCTTCAGGAATGACCAAGTTCTTAACCTTGTAATACATAATTTCCTCCCCCTGAGTGTGGGTGGAACCTGTGACTTTCTTATAACCCACGGAATATGGCAAAGGTGAGGATGTCACTCCCATGACTACCTTCCCATATAGATATGGGGTGGGAGGGGGAGCAAGAGAGGGCATCCTCCATCTCACCAGCGCACACTAACACACTGGAGAGTCTCCTTGTTGGCTTGATAAAGTAAGACGCCATGGTGTTTGAGTTCATATAGTGAGGGACATAGCAAGGACCAGAGGGACATAGCCAGCACACAGGGTTCTCAGTTAGCGGAAAGAAGAGAAATACTGACAGCAGCCTGAATGAGCTGGGAAGCAGGTCCTTCCCCGGCTGGGTCTCCAGATGAGAGTGCAGTCTGCCCAACACCTGGATGATGCCTTCTGAGACCCCGTGGTTTCAGAGGCCCTTGCCAGGCTGTGCCTGGATGCCTGGGCAGATGAGACATGTCTGTTGTTGGAAACTGCTGAGTTCGTTGTGATTTGTTACACAGCAGTAGGTAACTAGGACGGGGATCTTGGGAGCACAGTTCAGTTGGAAGGAGAAATTGTCTTCAATGGTGAGGGGGACTTGTGTTCAGGTGGTACACATGCTATCTTGTGTCCAGCTGTGTGTTTATTTGGGGCGCTTTGGGGGTGCAGATGGACTTATGGTAGGTAAAGTCCCTTCAGGCCACCTTGGCACTTGGCGATTGGCCCAGGTGGTTGCAGGAGGAGGAGGGGCAGGGCTGGAACCCCGCTTGTGGGACAGGATATTTGTTTGGAATGGTATCATATAGTTAACTGGTGTGCAAAGGGTTTATGTTAGTATTTTAACTTTTGGACCCAGTTTGGTTAGGTTAGCTATTAAAAATTGTAGTGTACGGGGCGCCTGGGTGGCTCAGTTGGTTAAGTGACATCTTCGGTTCAGGTCATGATCCTGGAGTCCTGGGATCAGGACTCCACTGATGTGGGATCAGTCCCACATCAGGCTCCCTGCTCTGCAGGGAGTCTGCTTCTCCCACTGACCTCTCTCCTCTCATGCTCTCTCTCTCAAAAAAATAAATAAAATCTTTAAAAACAAATTGTAGTGTAGTACATGAAAAGTTGGGCAGTATGCAACTGCCTAACACACACACACAGCAAAAATCCAAACAGTTCAAGAGGACACACAAGCTTCCTTCCTAACCCAGTCCTCAGTAACCTTTCCCTGAGGCAACCTCTGTTAAGTTTCTGGCTTGACTTACCAGAAATTATCAGTGGACACGTGGGATCATATTGTTTTGTACTTTTCACTTAACAGAACATTGTGGAGATTCATTCCCTATTGCTGTTTATGCATCCTACTGTTCTTTTAAGGGACGGCACGGTTGTCTGCTGTGTGGGTGGATGTGTGTGGCCCCTTCCTTGCCCTGCCTGGGAATAGCCCTCAAAAGATCCTCCAGAATGAGCCACAGTTCAAGGTCAAGACTGTCTCAAAGCACACACAGCCAAAGCCATCTACCCTCACCTGCGAAAGGAGAGCAAGACACCTAGACACAGCTCCGCTCAACCAAACCCAAGCCTACCCCAGGCCAGAACCTATAAGGCTCCTGCCAGCTGTGCTTATGTCCCAGTTTGCCCCAAGAAGAATTTCAGGAGCCCCTATGAGGCTTTTGTAACAAAAAGCCTATTGGATTTCCCAAAGCACAGAAACAGGCTGTCCTGGAGCCAGATAGCTCCATCCTAGAGGTGGGGTGGGCGTAGGGGGGTGGAGGGAGAGAGGAGGGTGGAGGCGGAGAGAGATGAGGGGAGAGGGGGTAGAGAGATGTTCGCTACTTGCATAGAATGGACTGCCCTGTCCCCTCCCATCTCTCCCCATCCTCCCCTCCCAACTCCCACACGTATGTCCAGCCCCTTCCCTGCCCTATGTGTGGGGTGCATTGGTTACCATGGAGGTTCCCTCACTCCCCAGGGAACCAGAGAGGCTTTACAGCATTCACAGTGAAATATTTGTTCTTCAAGTCGTGACTGGCAATATATTTAGAGCCTGGAGCCATCCTTTAGCTGTGGGGGTTTGGGGCACTGGTGTCCCTCCTACAGAGAGCCCGGGGGTGGCCTCAAGCGATCTGGGTTGCCAGGTTGTCACAGGCTAAGCTCCAGGAACTAAGACCCATTCTTTTCCCAGAGCGGGTGCCACCTGCTGATTCTTCAAACAAAGAATCCCTCAAGTACTACTTGGGGTTTCCACAGCCCAGAGGACAGCTAGCTTGATGGGATGTCCTTTCCCACATGTTTGACTTTGCCAAGAAAGAAGGTCATTTCTGCAACTCTACTCGATCAGTTGTCCACAGTGCCTCTCTCAAACCTGTGATGTTTAAACCATCCTCCTTGGCACCACCTGCATCATCATTTTTGCCATCGGATTTGAATTGCCGTGTTGGATATTTTCATCCGACAATCTACAGGGAGACTGACTCACAAAGACTGGTGGGTGCAGGACAGCCACTGTTTTTATCATTTTAAAATAAATGTTTTTATTTTAGAACAGTTTTAGATTTACAGAACAGCTGCACAGAGATGCAGAGAGTCCCCACCTTCCCCGTACTGTCAACCGTGTTCTTCACATCCCACGTACGTGGTGCTCTGGTTACAGTTAGCCAGGCAATATGACTACATATCAGTACTAGCCCAACTTTCTCCTTTGTTCAGATTGCCTTAGCTTCCCCCTAATGTCCTTTTTCTATATTCGGGATCCCACCCAGGATACCACATGAATTTCCTTGTCCTGTCTTCTGAGGTTCTTCTTGGCAGTTTTTCCAAACTTTCCTTGCTTTTTGAGGCCCTAGACCATTTCGAGGAGGACAGGTCATATATTTTATAGGAATGCCTCAATTTGAATTGGCTTGACGTCTTCCTCATGATTAGACAGAGGCTGTGGTTTCTTGGGAGGAGGCCCACAGAGCTGAAGTGTCATTCTCGGCATGTCATACTGAAAATACATGTTATCAACACAACTTACCGCGGATGATGTCAATGGTGGTCACCTGGTTGTGCTGGTGTTTGCCCGATTTCTCTACTGTAAAATGACTTTTATTTTACCATTACCTTTTTTTTTTCAATTTTGAAAATTAAGCTATAATCCACTGGACATAAAACTCACCATTTTAAAGTATCCAATTCAATTTCTTTCAGTATATTCCCTATTCTGAGCAGCCACCGCCACTAATTCTAGAACATTTGTATTATCACCCCGAAAGGAACCCCGCACCTGCTAGCAGTCACTCCCCATTCTCCTCTTTCCCAGGCGCCTAGCAATCACTGATCTACTTTCTGTCTCTACGGACTGGCCTGTTCTTCACGGTGCTCATAAATGGAACCCTATAAGAAGTGGCCTTTTGTGTCTGACTTCTTTCTCTTAGCATGTCTCCAAGAGTCACGTACGTTGTAGCACGTATTAGTGCTTCATTCTTTTTTTATGGATTAATAACGTCCATGGTAGGGAAGGATATGTTCCATTAGTTCATCCATTCGACCCTTGATGAACATTTGTGTTGTTTCCACTTCTTGGCTCTTCTGAATAATGCTCTTAGAAACATTCATGCACAGATGGATATGTCTTCAGTTCTCTTGAGTATTGACCTTAGGGTGGAATTCCTGGGTTATACAGTGAATTGAAGAGTTTAAGAGGTTCTCCCCAAACCTGATAATTATTCACATCTCCGTTAATATTGTCATACTGGATTTTATCACTCATAAAATTTTGCCAATATGATGTACCAAAAAATGGTATCTCATTATTGCTTTAATTTGCATTTCCCTGATTGCCTTGGGAAAGGGTGTCTTTTGTCTATTTGTCATATATCTTTCATGTTTATTCATATACTGCCATTTCTCCTCTGTGTTTCTCATGCTCTGTAAACCATTCCAGAGCATAGTATAAGATGGCCGTTTTCCAATTCATTTCACAAAGGTAACACAAGCCAGAGAGCTCGCAAAATCCTGAAAAGAGGATACCCCAGAGAAAAACTACAGACCCATTTATGAATAGATATGCAAAAAGTACTAAAGGAAATGGAACCATTTTGTGCATAAAACTCATTCCTGAAAACGTGTACACCCTCAGATCACCAAGCAGAGTGCTATTATAGAGTGTAATAATTTGTTTATGGGCAAAGGGCTTGTGCAGAAGTCTCATGAAGAAGACTCCTCTAGCCAGAATCCAGAGGAGAGAAGGCTGGCTTCTCAGTCACCAGATGTCTGTAACACAAACAGCAGTGAGAGTAACTGGAAACTGACGCGTGCAGATGGGTGGGGGGTGGTGTAAACATTCATAATGGATTTAATAATATTTATAGAGCATTTATAGATTGATTTACCCTGAGCATTCCATTTCTTTATTTTATTAAAGATTTTATTTATTGATTTGTCATAGAGAGAGCACAAGCAGGCAGAGTAGCAGGCAGAGGCAGAGAGAGAAGCAGGCTCCCTGCTGGACAAGGAGCCCGATGTGGGACTCAGTCCCAGGACCCTGGGATCATGACCTGAGCCGAAGGCAGTAGCTTAACCCACTGAGCCACCCAGGTGTCCCTGAACATTCCACTTCTAAGCACTTGTTTTTAAGGAAGAAAATAAGGATGTGCACATTAGAGTGTTATGAACAGCAATAAGCAAATAGACAAAACCATTGCCTTTAGGAGCTTATAAAGACCATGTAGTTGTGTGTGCATGTATGCATGTGTGTGTGGTCACTTTTTAAAGTGACTTTTTTTTACACTGGAAAAGTCATTTACAAAACACCGTGAGCCACTTTTTTTTTTTTTTTTTTGGTTTATCTACCATCTATGTTCCTAAGTATGAATTGCAGTTAAGAAGACCTTCTACCATATATACTATATGTTAAAAATTACCTGAATGGTAAGAATTACCTCTTCTTATTTATTTGTTTTGTTTACCTATATTTTCTATAATGTATAGGCTACTTCTATAATTAAAGAAGTTATTTTTAAATAGTATTTGGCATGACAATAAGAAATTGAGAGAGGGACCCCTGGCTGGCTCAGTTGGAGGAATATTCAACTCTTGATCTTGGGGTTGTGAATTTGAGCCCCACATTAGGTGCAGAGATTACTTAAAAATAAAATCTTAAAAAAAAAAAAAAGAAATCAAGGGAAACTGCTAAGGTGTTAAATGCCTAACAAAAGAGAATTGGCTGGTGAAGTCGTGGTTTACGGAGTTACAAGTACAGTGAATGAATTCAATAAACCCCTTGGAGTACCTACCACGTGTGGGCTCTCACAGTGGTTCTGTGGCCATTCTGGGCTGTAGGTGTGATCATGCTTGTAGTGAAGAAGAGAGGGAGTGGAGTAAGAGAGAGAGAAGGACAGCCTTGAGCTGGATGGGTGGCCGGAGGCAGGTGCTGTGTCTTTGTCTAGGAATGGCCTCCTGTCTTGGGGGGGAGGGTGTGGGGGTGGAGTGGGGGTTGCTGCTGACTTGCCTGCACCCCTAGCAATAGGCCGTATGCCTTGTGTAAGTGTTCTCCCCCTGTTCCCCAGTTGCTGGCCCTGGATCAGCTGCACCCCAGGTGCTCTTTCCTTCCAGAGCCTCCAGCCCTCTGGGGAGCCCCTCGAGGGACCCAGCCAGTGGCAGGGGGCAGGAAAGGCACCCAAGGCACAGGGAGTGGCTTTGGGTTGGCAGTAGGTCCAATTTATTCCCTGAAACACAAAATCACTTACAATTGTGTGTGACCATCTCCTGGGCTAGGACTCAACAACTAGAAAATAGTTTCCGTTCTCTTTTTTAAAGATTTTATTTATTTGTTTATTTAGACTGTGAATGGAGGTGGGGCAGAGGGAGAGAGAGGATCTAAGCGGACTCCCCTGCTGAGTGCTGAGCCCCAGGAGAGGCTCAATCTCATGACCTTGACATCATGACCTGAGCTGAAATCAAGCATTGGATGCTTAACCAACTGAGCCACCAGGCATCCCTGAAAAGCAGGGATCTTCTTAAAACCACGAGGAAGGAAACCATGGACAAAGAAAGTCCCCTTTCTAGGCCCAGCAATAGGAATTCACTGTTATATGGATACCGGTTTTGGAAAATTTGTTATTTATTTATTTATTTATTTTTCACCCATTCGATATGTATCATTCAGTGGCCTTCATTGTGTTCATCAAGTCGTGCGGCCATCATCACAATCAAATCTAGAACACTCTCATTATTCCGAAGAGAAACACCACAGCCTTCAGTTGTCACTCTGTCAAACAGCAGCCCCCCACCCCGTCTCCCCTAAGCCTACACGAACATCACTCTACTCTCAGTCTCTATAGATTGGCTGTCTATTTAGGACATTTCATGTAAATGGAATTATAAGACACACAGTCCTTGGTGGTCAGCTTCTTACACTCAGCATGCGTACAGGGCTCCTCTGTGTTGTAGCATGCATTGGTACATTGTTTCTTTGTAGTGCAGCAAAATAGTTCCTCGCATTATTTCATTGCAGTATATCCCACCCCTGATTTATCTCCATCTATCAGTTGATGAGAGTTTGAATTGTTTCCAGGGTTTGGCTCTGATGAATAAAGCTGCTATGGGCACCTAACTTAGAAGCTTTTGTGTAAACGTGTGTTTTCATGTCTCTCAGGTGTAAACCTAGAAGGAGTATTACCCCGCTGTGTTGTAACTCTGTTTAACCTTTTGTAGGGTTGCCAAACTGTTCATTCCCTGCTGGTGGGAGTATCATAGGATGCAAACATTTTGGAAATTTTTTTAATTGAAAATTGGGGGTGGGGGAGAAAGAAGGGTGCCGGAAAGACTGTTTTCCCGTCAGCAGCTTGGGTTAAGATGAGAGACAGCGGGCCTCTCAGCGGCGGGAGCTAAGCGAGGCAGTCAGCTCCGGTGGAAGGTAGAGTACACGAATCAAGAGACCACTCCTGGCCCTTGCCCTACTTTCTTCTGCTGGGCAAGACCTAGAGCCTTCCTTGAACCCGATCGGCTGTGGGGAACCAGAGTCCAGGGCAAGGGCTCCCCAAATTGGTCTCCATCCAGTGGTTTCCTAAAGGGATTAGCTGGGCAGCACTCAGGGACAGAGGTGGCCCAGGATGGCTTAGGCTGGAAGGTGCGAAGGTCCTGCAAAGGGAAGCCTTCTTGGACTTAGGACACCTGGAGTTGTAAACACCTGGTTGTGACCTGTCAGAATGCACACACAGCTGGACGCAACTGCCTCTGCCTGTCCTCACCCTCCCTGAACCCCCAATTCCTGACTTTTCTACTCTCCTGGAGCCAGAAAGTCACCCAGGTGAGTGGGAGATTGGAGCTCTGGGGGTCAGAGGGCCCTGGCTTCAAACCCTGGCTCTAGCACCCACATTTAGTGACCCCCTGGGCATGAGCTGTCACCTCTTTGGGCCTCAGTCTCTTTATCTGCAAAGTGGACATAATCTCCTGTACCAATGCCTGCTAGCAGAGCAGACGTAAGTCACATGAGCAACCCTTGGCAGCAGCTCTCTATGCTTGTTCCTTGGCCTGCTGCCAGCAACACTCCCCTCCTCACCTCAAAGCAGGCCCACTCTTTTCTCTTCCTCCTCTTTCCTCACCCTTCATTTCTTTGTTCTATTTCTGGACCAAAACCAGAAGAAAAGAAAAATCACCATGCAGGAAACACTGGCATCAGGGGAGAGGAGAACCTTCCATTTTTCTGAGAACCAGACAAGAGGAAAAGCCAGTGTTGGCCGCTGCTGGTGTCCCTGACTGCACAGGCTCTGGGAAGCTGGAAGATGGTCCCTGAGATATGCCCCAAGCCTTGCCACCTTGTGGCCCCCATCAGGACTGGGCCGTGCATCTTGAGGCAGGCTGTGGCCCATCACACTGTTTTCTACTCATTTCCACGGTGAGTTCCAGCAGTTCGGTGTCACAGCAGCTTCAGGTGGCAGCTTGGGCTCGCTGGAAAAGGCAGTGGCCACCTGAGTGTTGGGGGAGGTGGGCTGTTTTAAGGGCCAAGTGGGTCCCTGCCCCCTCCCCTTCACAGGGGCGAGTCTAACCCTCAGTTACTCATAATGTGACTCTATTTGGAAACAGGGTCTTTAAGGAGGTCCTGAAGGTGAAATGAGGTCATTGGGTGGGCCCTGATGCCATGTGGCTGGTGCCCTTGTAGGGATCCGACAGAGGGAAGGCCACGTGAGCAAATGGAGAAGACGGCCATCCACAAGCCAAGGAGAGGGGCCTCAGAAAAAGCCAAACCTGATGACACCTTGATCTCAGACTGTCAGCCTCCAGGGCCAGGAAGAAGCACGTGCCTGCTAGTCAGGTGCAGGGTCTAGGGTCCTCCCGGTAGCCCCAGCGGAGGGATCCAGCCCCGCTCCGCGCTGCCTGGCATGGGCCCCGAGGATAGGAGAGCATCCCAAATGTCAACACTTGAATATTTCTATTATTATCATCCTGACTCCTGTCCCCTGGACTCGCCTCCTGCTCTCTGTGTGATGGAGTGGGGACCACACCGAGGGACAGAAACAGGTACGCAGACATGTGCATTCATGCGCACGGGTCATTCTCTGGGCCCCAGGTCTTCACGATCGTGCATCACCACGGCCAAGTTAAGAAGGTTTATGATGTGTTGGGCGCAGTGTGGAGGGCTTTCTTCTCAAGGATCCCCTGAAGTACGCATAGTCGTCGCTCTACAGGGGAGGGAACAGGCCCAGGGGCTTGAGAGGCTGGTCTTGCCCTTTTCAGTGGGCGGGGCTAGGATCCGATCTGCTCCCAGGCGGTTTGTAGCCTCTATGCTACAACTAGGTTTTTTCTTCTTACTCGGAACTACTTGTAAGGACAGGGTGCCAGGGAGAGAATTGAGGGACCTCCTTGCGTGTCCTTGGGGGGGCCTGAGCCGGTGCTGGTGTGTGGGTGTCGGCACGATGGGTTGCAGGGAGGACAAGAAGCAGTTGGCATGCGCCATCGCCGCCTGCTCCCCACACCCCTGCCTGCTTCCTGCCCCTGCCTGCTTACCCCCCCCCCCGCACCCCTGCCTGCTTCCTGCCCCTGCCTGCTTACCCCCCCGCACCCCTGCCTGCTTCCTGCCCCTGCCTGCTTACCGGAGCAAACCGCCCCGTACCCCTGCGGGTGTGAGTGTTGGGGAGCGGACGCAGCTGAGGCAGCGTGCGCCCACGGCTGACCCCAGCTCAGGGACTGGGGCTGGTGTGTGTTGGGGTTGCAGAGAGAGGAGGGGTGATCACGGCCTCCGTCCGGGAAACTTCACGCTGCACTCAGTCTGGTCTTCCTTCTACCTGAGGCAGGTTTACGTAATCCAACTAAAGACCGTAACCTCATGGCCCATCTCAGCATGGTCGCATGAAGACTAAACAAAAGCCAAATCCAAGTTCACCTCCACCAATAGCCTTGGGAAGTACTGTAGGTCTTTCCGAAATTTGTTCCCAGAGGGCAGTTGGAACCAGAGGGCAGTTATGCTCACAAAAGAGAGGAAAGCGGGGCGTCTGGGTGGCTCAGTGAGTTAAAGCCTTTGTCCTTCCGCTCAGGTCATGATCTCAGGGTCCTGGGATCCAGCCCCACATCTGGCTCTGCTCAGCAGGGAGCCTGCTTGCCTCTCTCTGCCTACTTCTCTGCCTACTTGTGATCTGTCTGTCTAATAAATAAAAGCTTAAAAAAGAGAGAGAGAGAGAGAGAAAAGGGTCTTAAAACCCCTTTCCTCTTCCCTCCCAAAGTCCCCAGACTCCTGCATGCTTTCCTCCCTCGGGCTAGCTTCCTGTTGCTCCCCAGACCCACGAAGCCTCTGGCCACCAGCCTGCTCTCTGGAGCTTCCACGCCGTCCTTGGGATGGGGCCCACGACCCACCGGAGGCCATCTGTCCCAAGTTTGTAAAATTAGCAGAGAGATGAAGAAGCTGTTTAAAGTCCCACTGCTGGATGGGGTCCAGGAAGACCGCAACAAGCCTGCCTCTCCCATCCCCGGCATTGAGGGGCCTCTGGGACCACAAAGTGATGTTCTAGCAACTGGGACATGGTGGCCTGATCCAAACTGCAGTGTCTTCACTGCTTCTCTGAGCCCTATTAAT
Organism: Mustela erminea; assembly: GCF_009829155.1. Lineage (NCBI taxonomy): Eukaryota > Metazoa > Chordata > Mammalia > Carnivora > Mustelidae > Mustela > Mustela erminea. The sequence continues at coordinate 44,029,209 of NC_045621.1, read as the reverse complement.
AGGATCTTCCCGTTTGATAGGGCCTGGATGTGCTCACACAGCCCACACTCACTCACCCCATGCTCACCTATCCCACACCCCCATGCTCACCCACACACACACTCACTCACACACACTCACCCATGCACACACCCACACCCCCATACTCATGCGCACACTCACCCCCACTCACTCACTTATGCATACATAATCATGTACCCTCACCTATACACACTCACCCCTATACCACCTACACTCATACGCTCAGTCATACACAATCACACAGACTCATTCACACATTTACCCCACACCCACACGCAAACTCATTCAAACACACCCCACACACTCACCCGTACACACACCACCCTCCCACACTCTCACCCCACACTCATATACACTCGCACACCATCACGCTCACACACATCGCCCACACTCACACATTTACACACCCGTACCCTCACAACCCCCCACACTCACATGCATACACACACGCCATCCCAAACTGAGACAGTCTGGCTTTCCTATTTTGTAATCTGCCTTTTTCAATGAACTATACCGTGAGAAGATTTTCCCAAGTATTTAATTTTAGGAAACTCTTCTCCCATCATCTGGATTTAACCTAATCGAGCATTCCTCTAGCGTGGGCACAGAGGATGTTTCCACTCATTCGCTCGTATAAATAACCCAGACTGCAGTCCTTTTGCGGGTCTCCGCTTATGTCCGGGGGATAAATTCCTCGGAGGGAAGCTACTGGGATAAACATTTTGACTGACGTTTCACGTGGGAGGACTGAGTTCTCTTCCAGGAGGGCTGTGTGCCCATCCAGCCCCAGGCTGCGGCCTCCTCACAGAGTGGACTGTCCGGTCTGCAGAGGGGTCAAGTGTGGCAGCTGCCCTAGGAGGACTTGTGCCCTGATGGGCTCATTACCACGAGCCACTCTGGGAACAATACCTTCTTGGCCACGTCCACTTCCCAAGTCCTGTTCCCTTGGGGTTTTTTTTGTTTTTTTTTTTTTTTGGATTTTGACTTCCAACCAATTCTTTTTCTATGGATTTCCATGACAAAGCTCTGGAGATCAGGCTGTTTTTTCCAGCTCAGGACACAAATAAAACTAGTTAATCTAATTTTTCAAAGTCAAACTGCCCTTAGCTTCCCCATCCAGCTCAGTGGGAGCCGGGTGAGAGGGGGTGTGAGGATGCAGGTGAGTGCGGGTAGTTGTGGGAATTAGTGTGTGATTGTGTATGAGTAAGTATGTGGGAGTGTGGCGTGAGTGTGTGCGTGAGCTTGTGAATTTTATGCATCTGTGTAAGGGTGCATGTGAGTATGGGTGTGGGGTGTGTGTGTGTGAATGGGGATACGAGAGTGTGGGGATGAGTATGTGTGTGAGGGGGTGGGGTGAGTGCGTGAGTGTGGGGGTGTAGGCTGGGTAAGTGTGTGTGTGCGTGGGTGAGTGTGGGCTGTGTGAGCACATGCCCCAGGCCCTATCAAACAGGGGGAGATCCTATAATATGACTCATGACTCATGGGAGCAGCAACGACACTGCGGTTTGGATCAGACGGCCGTGTCCCAGTTGCTGAGACATCACTTAGTGGTCCCAGGAGCCCCTTGATGTGGGGATGGGAGAGGTAGGCTTGCTGGGGTCTTCCTGGACCCCCATCCAGCCGTGGGACTAAGCAAGCTCTCTTTGTGGGCTTCCCCACCCAGGATATCAGAGGAAACCAAAGAAGGGTGGCGCCTCCCACCCAGCCTCCCTATCCCTGGGACCCTGCTGCTGGGCCGGGCACTACATGAGAACACAGGGAGGGTGACCTTGTGTGACTGGTGTGCAGTCCTCATGGCCCCTCTGTACTTAGCAGGTAGCCCTGGGACAGACCCCTGAGGAAAGCAGACCCCTGAGGCAGAGCAGGGCAGGCTGAGGGAGCATAGGGGGCCTGGTGTTGCTGCGTGTGGGTGTCACCCTTGCACCCTGGGCTCACTGGACCTGAGCAGTCAGTGCCCTCGGGGGGGGGGGCTGCAGCTCCTGCTCCCCCTTCTACCCCAGAACGGATCCCCAAAGACTTTTGGTGGGGAGTGGCAGGGAGCTCCATGCCCCTCTGCTGACCAGGCCACCATGCTGTGCGTAGCAGCCTTGGGATGTCCTGCAAGGCGACCTTGGCAGGTGCATGTTTCGCACACAGCTCCCTGATGGCGCTCTGGCTCCCCGCCAGCCCCTCCCTGGAGGGTGGGTTACCAAGAACAGGGATTCCAGGACCTGTTCTCAGGCCCCTGGAAACTCATTTTCCTTTAAATGTGAACTGCCTCTTCAGTAACCCTCAGAGAGGTCCCCATGCCCAGGGATGTGGGACAGAAGGGGCTGAGAGCCAGTGCTGCCTGGGGTAAACATGGAGGCCTCCTTGGCCTCAGGAAGTTGGGGCTGGGGGCCGGGATGGGCTGCCAGAGGCCTCCTCTTACCACACACGGTGCACACCCTGCTCCCCCTCCTCCCCCTGACACAGACACAAACATACACACGCGCAGACCTGGTCCTTGGCTTTAAAAGGCAGACCCGAAGCTGCCATTACAGGTGGACTGAGACCGTCCGTGGGAACAATGGCCCACACCCGAGCTTTGGGAACAAAGCATTTTTCTCAGGAGCTCCTGGGACACCCGGCCTTGCTCTGTGTTCCGATTGGTTGGGCTTTGGAGATGCTTTCGTGTCAGATTATTATCAGTTCCCAAAATTGTCCCATCTTGGAGAAGTCAGGGAGAACCGAGGCCCTTGAGTTTGCTGAGTGTCCTGGATTGAACACTAGTTCCCCAATTTGTGTTCACCTGGAACCTCAGAAGTTGACCGTATTTGGAAATAGAGTCTTTGCAGATATAATTTGTTAACTTCAAATGAAGTCATAGTGGGTTCAGGTGGACTCCATCTAATATGACTGGTGTCCTTAGTAAAAAGAGAAGATGGAGACACATAGAGAGAAGGCAGCTGGGACTAGTGGGCACAGCTATGAGCTAAGGAACACCAAGGAAGGCCCACAAAGACCAGAGGCAGGAAGTGGCAGGAAAGATCCTCCTCGAGAGCTTCAGAGAAAGCACAGCCTGCCAGCACCTCGATCTCAGGACTCCTAGTATCCAGAACACTGGGAGAATAAATTCTGTGACTTAAGCCGTCCGGTTTGGGTTCATTTGTTAAAGGCAGCCTTAAGAAATGAATAATGAAAGACTTGTTTTTTATTCATTTGCTTATTTATAATAAGGTCTCAATCATACTAACAATATAAAAAGTCTGCCTCTAGTCATGCAATTTAAGCACCTTATTTGCTGGCATTTTGTTTCTTGCCCTCTGCCCTTGGCCATGAATGCAGACTGGATAGGAAGTGCACTGGCCAGGGTAGAGCTCTGCCTCCATCCAGCCACGCACCTGCTCACTGGTGACCTGCTGAAGAAACCTGAATGCTCTCTCGGGTTCCTTCCTAGCAGAACTATTTCACAGGAAGGAAACTCAGATCAGGTGCATGTATACGCAAATATACTTATAAACACACATTGCAAAGTCAAACCTAAATATTGAAAAATTATCCACCGGAGCTAAGCTATGCAATCAGCATAAATGTCTGTTGGCCGATGAAAAGTTAATGTGTGATATAAGCACACAATGGAATATCATCCACCTTTAAAAAAAAAAAAAAAAGGGAATTCTCTCCACTGGGCAGCATGAAAGATAAACTTGGAAGAGATTGTGCTAAATGAAATAAGCCACCTGTATGATATATCTGAAGTTGTCCACTTCGCAGAAGCAGAGAGTAGAATGGTGGGGGGGGGGGACTGAGGGAGGGGGAACAGGGGGAGGAGAGAGGGGAGGCGCTAATGGATGGGCCGAAGGTGCCAGTGAAGCAAGCTGATTGGCTCCAGAGTTATGCGGCTCGACCCCCGACCTACAGAGCACATTGTATCGTACTCTCAAAAATGTCTCAGGAGGGTAGACCTTATGTTAAGTATTCTTACGACGATAAAAAGGAAACTAGCAAAAAGAACTTTGTTTTTAAAGTCAACACCCGGGCGCCTGGTGGCTCAGATGGTTAAGCATCTGCCTGCTACTGCCCCTCGGAACAATTTGTTACTTAAACTATAACCCCCGGAGGATTTTACTAGTTGCCAAGCACATTTAGATGTGGCCTTAAGAAAAACCTATTCTGGCAACAGATCTTTGGGGAGAAGGACGATATACGACCGTGAAGCTGGGCAGCCCGGAACGCCCGGTCAGCTCAGGGAGGAACGAAATACCACCTGCTTCCCTTTTTCGTGATAGCTCCTTTCTCTTCCCAGAAGCGCCCGTTGTTAGATGAGTCCTTCGAATGTGCTTGTTTAACTATAAACTTTATCCTCCTTCTTGCTTGTCCGCAAGACAGGTGACTAACGTTTGACCTTCATTGGTACTTCTGTTGGCTAGTGTTTCTGTCCAATAAAAGTGAGACTGTGGAGTTGCTCGTGGCAGCAGTCCTTTTCGACTGTTGTCCCCTGCTCCCAATCTCTTGCAGCTGACTTGTTTGTGCCTAATTCTCCCGTCGCTGACTGGAAACGGCATCTGCCTTTGGCTCCCGTCATGATCCTAGGGTCCTGGGATCGAGTCCCGCATCAGGCTCCCTGCTCAGCGTGGAGCCTGCTTCTCCCTCTGCCTCTGCCTCGTTCTCAGTCTCTCGTGAATAAATAAATAAGTAAATACATAAAAATCTTTAAAGTCGACACCCAACTTTCGTGTACTTTAATACACGTTTCATGAAACCAAGATACTTAAAAATGATCCTTCTGTTCTCTTCCATTAGCTTGGATGGCTTTAAAGTGATCACACTGTTCAGTGGTGGTACTGTGAAGTGTTTCTGTCCTAACAATTGTAAACGAGGGCGCTGCCCCAGGGCCCCTGCTGCCACCAAAACCCTGTGGCCTTATCTCAGGGCAAAACATCAGGGGCTGCTCCCCAAATCTGGGCGGGTGAGGTCAAGCGAGGCCTGTTTTCCCAGGAGTCCTTTTGGCCGGTGTGCTGGCCCAGGGACCCTCTGACCCCAGGGTTCTGCCCAGCCTTCTCAGAGCACCTCCCCCACAGGGCTTCCCTCCCTGGCCTTTGCCCTGATGCCTGCAGGCACCCGGACCAGGACACATCCCGAGTTACCTCAGTACCCTTGAGGGGACACCCTGCCCTCATCCCCATTTCATGGATGAGGACATGGAGGCACAGAGTGGGCGGGGGCAGCGAGGAAGGGGGCTCACTTCTGAGGCTGAGCTCGGCCTCTTCTGCTAGGTTTATTGTAATTACTTCTTCACAGCTATGATGACAGGAAACACATTTTTTGAAGGTTTAAAAATAGGCACACAGTTATTTTTCCAGAACACCCAACATTATGAACTTTATGAGATGTGGTAAAATCTCTGAGCAGACCTTTTAGATTCATCTGCTCTGAAAACACGTTCTTACACATACAACGGACCTCTTGGCTTTTCAGTGACCGGTTCTCTTTAGTTTCCTGTTCCTGTGACGACGGCTTGTGAGGGGCTTCCTGTTAAGACGTGAGCATCAAGGGTCTGCTGTCCCATGAAAGGTTACTCTCCTCGGTCAAAGCTGAAAGATCTTATTAATCTGCAGCAACCGGCACCAGCAGAAGAGAGCATCCGCCTAGAAGAGGCGTGAGGCAGCGTTTCCACCAAGCGCAACCCCGCAGCAGCCCCCTACTGCCCGGACCCAACAAACCCGCATCTGACTCTCCCACGAAGCCACAGAAACTGGACTCATTCCTCCTGGAATGTCACCATGTTTGTTAGCACGCACACACACACACTGCGCACACCTCCCACACACCACATACCTACACCTCACACACCACACACAACATATACCTCATACACACCACACATGCCTACATCTCACACGCTACACACCATACACACTATACACACCACACACACATCACATACCCTGTATGTACCATACCACCTACCTTACAACTCACACACCTCACACATACCTACACCTCACACACATCATACACCTTACACATACCACATACGCATATACATCACACACCTTATACATACCACACCACACACACCACTCACCCACACCCACCACACATATGCCCACATACACCCACCACACGTACCTCACATGTACACACTCACATCACACATTATCAGACAACCCACAGCACACACACTACACACATACCACACACCTCACACACATTACACACCTCACATATACCAACCCCCTCACTCCCCACCTACACATACCATGCACCCCCCACACCACATCCTCCCACACCACATACATCGCACACATAATCCCCACACACCTCACATCCACCCACGCTCTCACATCACACATACCACACACATACCTCATGCCAGCAAAGCACTTAGGAAGAAGGGGGGGGGTGCCTGTCCTTGAAGATGCCACAGCCCTAAAACTGATTCTGGAAGGATTCCTCACTCAGCCCCAGTGAGGCAGTGGGGCTATGTGGGGCGCTAACCACCTACAGAGGCCTGAGGATGATGGGGCTGCCCTGGAAGCTGGGGGCCTGGGTCCCTGTCACCAGGAGTATGATCTTGGACAAGAGGGACTCCTTGAAAGTTGCCTCTGGATCAGCACTGATGGGAGCAGGACCTGCAGGCTTGTAAGACCAGTGCCTTTAGTGGATACACACGTAACTAATGACAGGAAAAATGACTAGCGAGGTCAGGCTGGGGGCTGTCCTCTTACCTCTGGTTCCTGTCACCTTTGCTCTCGGTGACGGTGTTTATGAAGACCTCCTCCAGCCCATGACACCCCCTCCTTGCCACCTCCTGCTCCTGAGGTCTCGCCCGTAGCCAAGACCCATGGACACCTGGAGCCCCAAGCTCTTCGTCCACCAGCTTCCTTGCCTATAGCCTGAACCATAACCCACTCATACCACGGCTTCCTCGGGGAGGAGGCAGAGATGAAGGGACACAAAGGCCCATTTCCTTCCAGCTCGTGTGACCCCAAGTGTACAACATGTGAAGACAGAGGGAGCTGGGGCCTAACACTACAGCCTGACCAGCCCCTCCCCGAGGTCCTCATATATGGACATGGAGTCCCTGTTGGTTCCTGAGGTGATTATCCTGCAGTTAGGATCACTTGGGCTCCTTTCCTAGAAGGCAAGACCATGCTGGGTACCCACAGTTCAGCGCAGAAGCTTGAGAATCTCCATGAGGGGAACCATCTGCAAACCAGAGGCTTGCCCGTGCTGGGACAGCAGGTGCTCAGGAAGAGGCTGAGGGAGTCCGGTTGGGCACTAGGCTGCTGAGTGGGGTGGTGGGTGACCCCACGTGGTTGTGGGCCATTGTGCTGGACATTCTAGAGGTAATGGCGTTGGGCCCGTGTTTGGGTGGGCTGGCCTGCAGGGCAGAGGGAGACGTAGAGACTGAGGTGTGTGTGTGTGACATCCCATCAGTCATCCTGAGAAGGGGCAGGTCCTGGGCCAGGAGGCCCTGGAGGGCAGGGCAGGCTGGGGGCTGCAGGGGCCTCAGAGGACAGGTCAGAGCTTAGAAGACATCGGCGAGGAACAGCATGGAATCTCCCTTGGTGGATTCAGAAACTTCTGGAAGGAAGCTGTAAGCACGGGTTAGAAAGAATTGTGAATGGGAGAGCAGCAGCTGCCTGAAAACAGCCGGCAAAGCCCTCGGGGACAGAATGGAGGTGGGTACTTGGACCTGAGTGCTGGTGAGGCGTCTCTGAGGAGGGTCCTTAGCTTGGCTATGAACCGCAGTCCTCAGGGCTAGTGGTTCCAGCTCCTGTGGTGAGGGTGAGGGAGCGCGGGGGCATCAGGGTCCCTCAGAAGCCTCTTTGGGGCACACAGTTCCTCAGCTGCCCATCATACCCCCACAGGGCCCTGGGATGGTCTCTTCACACAGAGGCAGAGGGAATCTGAAGGGGCTGGTGTTTCTCCAACCTTCTTCCCTCAGGGATCCATCCCCAGAAATAATAATGCTGCCCACATTTGAGGACATCCTTTTAATCACAAACTGCTTATCCAGAGTCTGGCTTGAGGTTGGGACACTGGGAGACAGAACTTGGGACCCTCCCCAGGTACAGTGATGGTAACCCTCCTGCTCCCTCCTAGCACTGGGGATCCCCACCACGGTCGCTTTGACCTCCAGCCTTTCTATGTAAATGCCTGTACTGCAACCACCCTGAAATTCTTATTACTCTTTCTGGAGAGAAGTGAGGGGGATCGGGGGCCTGCACTGACATTAGGGCCCCAGAAGCTCTCCCCAGGCCAGGCTGGGCCTCCCCACCTTCCCCGCCTGGCCCCCCGGGGCTGCGCGTCTACACGATGCCCTCCGGACGCTTGCTCCTCCAAACCACCAGCGCTGTCACCAGCAGGGTCACCAGGATGGGCACCACGATGAAGGGACAGAGGATGTTTCGGGGCGGGTCCCGCACAGCCCTGCCAGACGCAGGGCAGTTTTTGAAGTAGTGCTGGTGGATGGCCACGAAGAACGTGTCCACAGCCGCGTTTGGCCAGAAGCAGTTCAGCTGGGTCGCCACATTCCTGGTGCAGTCTGTGAGCTCACTGTAGCTCCTGCAGATGGGAAAGCAGCTTATCAGCCCCTGAGTGGGCTGAGGGCCATGGGAGGACCCAGTCGCCCACCATGGTGAGCACTCCCGGAAGTCCAGGCCCAGAGGCAGCAGCCCTGGCTGTAGGAGAGGGGGGCCCCAGATGGGGGCTCCCCAGATGTCCTGCACGTGGCCAGGCCCTGGAAGGTGAGCGGGGTCTTAGGGCCATCCCTCCCTGCTTCCGGGGTGCCAGGGACTAGGATGCCACATGTAAGGGCAGCCTGAAAGGTAGGCCAGTCAGGCCCACTCAGACAGCAGCCTGGGTCAAAAGCCATCTGCACACAAATCCGCAGCTTCTCTAGCCTCTCCCCGTGCCTGCCCCTCGGCTTAGAAGGCAGGGGCCTCATCTCCCAGCCCCCATCTTCCCACTCTCACTGGCATCTCCCACAGGGTCCATCACCCTTCGTTGTACGGAGAGACGTATGTATCATGTGTAAGCGCCCTGAGGACAGGGCCGGCCTGCTTTGCACACCTGTAACCCCAGAGCCTGGAAGAGCAATCAGCACACGCCAATCACCAGGCAGTTGTTACTTTCTTTCTTTCTTTTTTTATTGTGGTAAAATTTAAATAACACAATTTCATTTTACTATTTTAACCATTTGTTAAGTGCACAGTAAGGGGCTGTAAGTACATGCACGCTGCCATGTAGCCATCAGCACCATTTCCAGACCTTTCTCAGCTTCCCTAACAGAAACTCTGTCCCCATGAAACATTGACTTCCCGTTCCCCCTTCCCACCCACCAAGCAGCTTTTTATCTCTGACTGTGACCGCTCTAGGGACCTTGGGTAAGTGGAATCATAAGGTATTTGTCTTTTTGTGATGGGTTTATTTCCCCAAGCAAAGCGTCCCCAAGGTTCATCATGTGGTAGCAGGTGACAGACTCCTTCCTTTTCAAGGCGAAATCACGTTCTGCTTGCACCTACTTCATTTTGTTTATCCATTATCAATGGACAACCTGGGTTGCTTCCACGTTTAGTGACTGGGAGGAACATAGCTGGTACAAACACGGGTGGGCAAACGTGTCTTGAACACCATGCTTTCGATTCTTTTGGGTGTACTCCCAAGTGTGTAACTGCTGGATACGGTGGGTCTACATTTAACACTTTGGGTAAATTACTTTTTAATAAGTGAAGAGTCAATATGGGTGGAAAGGAAGATGTAGTTTCCAGAAGGGAAACCACTTCTGGGCAAACATCTCTTGAACACTGTGCTTTCAATTCTTTTGGGTGTACTCCCAAGAGTTTAACTGCTGGATATGGTGGGTCTACATTTAATACTTTGGGTAAATTACTTTTTAATAAGTGAAGAGTCAATATGGGGGGAAAGGAAGATGTAGTTTCCAGAAGGGAAACCACTTCTGCTTCTGCTTATCAGGTAGAAAGCTGCAAAGCGTGTTGCTCTTACTTGAATGATAACAAAACAAACAAACAAAAAAAGCCAAAGAGACTAAGAAATGGTATGTTTTCTGGAATCTGTCAGAGATCTGAGACTGCAAAGCAGTGAAGTAACTTATTTCAAGCCAGAACTGTCCCACCTGGGGCCACGCGTGGGAAAGAGACACAGCTGCCATACCAGATGCGAGAAGAAATCCACTTGTAAAAAACTGTCAAAGGCCAACTGTGGACTAGAAGGTCAGTTTGGAATTTCTGGGGCCCCAGACACACTGACTCATCACGTCTTCCCATGAGGCGCCAAAGGGCGTTCCTGAGGACTGGGGCAGGCAGGAGACTGGCTGTCACACTTGGCCAGGCACACTACATTTCTTGAATACTTCTCATGTAAGAATTGCCAGCCTTAGACCCCTGGAGGAACAGGAGGGAACAGACCCATAGCCCTTCTGACATTCCCAGGCCCTACTCTCCCTGGGAGCAAAAGCCTGAAGCTGCTGAGGGAGGGATGGTACAGCCTGTCAGCCCAGGACACAAGAAAGATGCAGAGTGGCTGAGGGAAGGATGGGGAAAAGACTGTCTTCCCTTGGGAGAGCAGCAGGAGCCCATCCTGGGCCTAGGATCCTGGGTGATACCAAACAGAGGTCTTCTGCTGCTGGGAGGGAGGCAGGACTCTCCCTGCCAAGGCCCCACAGATACAGGGCAGGGTTTGGCCACCATGGGAGAGGCCCAAAGACAGGGGCCTGTCTGAACTGAGGCTCTGCTCCCTCATATGGGCATAACACAGACTAATAAGCAGTAACCATCTGCCGCCCAGACAAGGTGGGGAGAGACCCACTGTGTGTGGCCCGGGCATACAGGGTGGGATGTTGCACTGAGGACATGTCACCAGGCCCGACTCTGAGCCCAAGGCTGTAGCAGCCTGTTGCTAGAGGTGTAGAGGGCTGTGGTGTTCTGAAACTCTCTGCCGCAACCACAAGCCCTAAGCCCAGCCCAGTTCCTGACAAGACTGACTCAAAACCCCACCCGAACAGCCTGGCAGGAGCAGCTCACTCATTTCCAGGTAGAAACAGTAGTTGCCTCAGTCTCGGCTTTCCTATACATGAATGTTCAGTATTCAATACAGAATCACGAACTTTCATTCCAAAGAACAGAAACCAAGCAACCCCTTGTCAAGAGATACATCGATCCACAGAATCAGACTCTGAGATATCATAACTATCATGCAGTTTTCCTCAAAAGGAAAACTATGATAAAGGGTCTAAGTGGGGAAGGTAGCCAACAGACACAAACAGAGAAGTTCAGCAGAGATGCAAGGTGTAGAAAACAAACACACAAACAAACAAACACAGCATCAGAGAGAATTCCTTTGATGGACTCATCAACAGACCTGACATCTGAGGAGTGAACTGCTGAATCTGAAGGTAGGTCAGAAATTACTAAACAGAAACACAAAGAGAAAAAATAGAGCATGTCTGTGGCGAATTAATAACACTGCCAATGATATCAACTCCGGTTTGTAATCTGAGTCCCAGAAGGAGGAGAAGAAATGGGGCAGAGGGGCCCCTGGGTGGCTCAGTTGGTTAAGCATCTGCCTTCGGCTCAGGTCAGAGATCCCAGGGGCCTGGGATCAAGACCCACATTGGGCTCCCTGCTCAACAGGGAGCCTGCTCCTGCCTCTCCCTCTGCCCCTACCCCTGCTTGTGCTCTCTCAAATAAATAATACAATCTTTAAAAAAAAAAAAAAGAAAGAAATAGGACGGGAAAAGTTTTTAAGAGATAATGGCTGAAAAATTTTCAAAATTAGTGACATATCAAATTGCAAATCCAAGAAGTCAGAGAGCCCCAAATAGAGTAAAAACCAAAGTGACAGCAACAGCCAATAAACAGCCATATAGACACATCAGATTCAAACTAGCAGCTGAAAACCAAAGATAAAGGAAAAAAAATCCAAAAGAAAAAAATCCTAGAGCCTGTCAAGAAAAAATACACCTATGGAGGAGCAATGACAGGATGTCAGCAGACTTCTGACCTGAGACTGTGCAGGCCAGGGGACAATGGGGTGACAAAGTGTTGGGAGTGGCAGTGGGAACACACCTCTGTCTGCCCAGAATTCCACACCCAGCAAAAATAGCTTCCACATACGAAGCTGAACTGAAGACTGAGAGAATTCACTGCCGGCAGATCTGGGTTATAAGTAACGTTTGAGATTTTCAGTCAGAGGAACCTAGCAAGATGAAGAGCTCTGTGAAAAGTAAAAATGAGGATCTTTAAAAGATATATTTCTGATCTTCCTGATTTTTGATGTAGAAAGTGAGTAAAGGGAGCAGAGACCACAGAGGAACTACTCAAGGAGGCTTGAAAAGGCTGCATGGAAAAGGCCAGGGTGTCTCCAGCCTTGAGCACCCCTCTATGTAGCTCCTTTTAGACTTGAAATCGCTAAGTCACTGTTTTGTCTGCCCTGGCTGCTCTCTGGGTCACTGCTGCGAGCACACAGGGACCATGGGGCCCCCTCAGTCCATGTGGGAGGGCGGGGTGTGGAGGCCCCAGGAGGGGGAGAGTGGGCTGAGGCGGCAGCAGCAGACCTGCAGGGGTCTGCAGGTCTGCACCCACCAGGGTGTGCGGTTTTCCCAAGTGAGCAAGGACTCATGTTTCAAGTAAAAACAGAAGTGGGAAAATTGGCAGGAAATCCTGACAGGCTGGGTCTCACTGGGTGAGGGAAGAAACCAGCATGCATCCAGTGGCTGGCCCAGGGCAACGCTGAATGTGTCACATATTGTAAAAGCCCCAAGTCCAGCCTTCTGGGCTGGCTGTTGGTCAGCCACAGGGTTACGTGTTATAAGCGCTGGTTTAAATGACTGCCTTCTCCCCTGCCTCAGGCCCAGCAGACCCATCCAGTCAGCGGGACCAGTGACAATCCATCCTAAACATTGTTCCCCATTTTCTGTGCCTAAAGGAAAGGAGATGGGATGTCCCTACAAAGAGGGGTTGGGGTTGCCATGTCTGGGCTGGCCAACCAGGATGGGGAAGAGCTCCCGACCTAAGAGACAAGACTCGTCAGACCCCACACTGAGGCCATGCGGAGGGTGAGCCTCTGGTGGGCTATTCTGGGATCAGGCGCTTTCTCCTTGAAATGTTATCCCTCCAGTCTGCAAAGCCACCCCTGTCTAAAAATATCTCTAACATGCAGTTGGCCATCCACATCCTGTTTATTTATATAGAAGTGACAGCTGAAACTTTCAATAAATATTTTTGAGCCCTGTCAGCAAGGGTGTGATAAGAGAATTCCCCTCAGAGTGCAGACATTCTTCTCTTCAGCAGAACATAGTACTGACTGAAGGACCCAAAATAATCATGAAAAATATTCTTGCCTTAACCCTCTATTTTCAGTTCTCACGTAACTGAACAATTACCTTTTTTCTTTTCTTTTCTTTCTTTCTTTTTTTTTTTTTTTTGTCTGAGTCTTTCTATTCTGGGCCCTTAAGCAAACTTTGCTTGGCATGTTTCTGAACACTATGGTGGGAGCTTCCCATATACTTGGGTCCCAAGTCAAGAGTGCCATGACTCACGGGTGTTTACTTATTGACAAGAAGGCCGATGCCCACAGATGCCCCAGACAAGTGGTGTACTCTGGGGACACTTGTGGTTGGTGTTTTCCCCAGCTAGTCCTGACCAGCCCTGATGTGTGGGGTATCTGAGTCTGAGCCCTGACACCCCACAGACCTGGATTCAAATCCCATCTCCATGACTATCACGCGTGATCTTGGGGATCTCATGACCCCTATCAGAGTGAGCCCTGGCCTCCTTCTATTCTTTTTTTTTAAGATTTTATTTATATATTTGACAGAGAGAGATCACAAGTAGGCATAGAGGCAGGCACAGAGAGAGAGAGAGAGGAGGAAGCAGGCTCCCTGCTGAGCAGAGAGCCCGATGCGGGACTTGATCCCAGGACCCCGAGATCATGACCTGAGCCGAAGGCAGCGGCTTAACTCACTGAGCCACCCAGGTGCCCCTCCTTCTATTCTAATGAGGAGACTACCTGTCAGGGTTACAGGGCAGATCAAGTTAAATGAGGTCAAGGGCCCAACATACAGCAGGCGCCCAATAAATGCATGTTACTTCATCGCTTCCTCCCAGACAATTGGCGTGTGACTCCTGAAGTACACGCTTCTTGTTCCATCAGCTTGAGCAAACGCTGACCAGACAACACGTGTCTCAGCCTCCAAAATCGGAGGAGGAAGTGCTTTTGGACTTAGGTTTAGCTCATCTGCCTCAGTATTTGCCTCCACCTGTCCAGGATCATGTATTGTGCAGGGTTTCCAGTGGCTCTGCAACCCCCACCCCCGTGGGGAGGGGAGGTGGTGGCCTGGCAGCCCGAGTGAGGTTGGCCTGAGAGCCTGTCAGAGTGCCAGATGACACGGGACAGGGAGGCTTTCAGGGAGTGGGAGAAGCCTGTGCGTGGGTGTGAGACACAGAGCCAGATACCCGTGACGCCCCTGGTGAGACAGCTCTTCTGGAAATCCAAACAACTAATACGCATCTGTGAAGAACTTTAACCTCACTGTTTAGGAAAAAAAAAAAAGTGAATTCCTAGATTTAAAAATAAGACTGCACTGACGACAGTGTAGTGGAATGAGGGGGACACATACATCATCACTAATCAATAAAATGACATTTATCTGGGAGGCAATTTGGCAGTACGTGTCAATGACCTCAGAACTGGGGATACCTTCTGACCCAAGAATTCTGATTCTGGGAATTATCCTAAAATAATACCATAAAATGTAGACACATGTCATGTAACGAGATGTTCACTGAAACTTTCTGATTGTGAAAAACAGCCAACAGTTGGACAGGGGTGAAGGAGACTGCTTCTAAAAGCTTCCTCTGTGCTCCTTCTCCTGGGGGCTCCCAGCCCCACCAACGGTCTCCACGGCCAGCTCCAGCCGCAGCCTTTCAGGAAGGCCACCAGAGGGCGCTCCTCCTAGGCACCTCCTCTTCATGGCCTCTCCTGGGGATGCTTCTCCTGACTGCTACCTCGTCCCTTGAGCCTTTCCCCTCTGTCATCAGCCTGACCTGTCCCCACCGAGAGGCTCCCCTGTCCTTGCTACCTACCCGTGCGGGGAGGGGTGTCCATACTCTGCAGGCTCCTTGGCTCGTGGGCCAGCTGTGACCCTCCACACCTGCATGTGAAACTCGCTTCTGTCCACATCCAGCTGTCAACACAGCTGACTTCCAGGCTATCCCTGCCTCAGCCCCATCTCCCACCACCCGGGAAACCTTGCCCAGCTCCTGAGCCATCATGGGCTTCTCCTTACCTCCTCCAGAGGTGTCCCCCCTCTTCCTGTGTGGCTCTATCTCTAGGCCCAGGAGTAGGCAGAAGTGACTTGTCTTCATGGGTTATTACCCACCCTCAAACATGTCCTGTCCTTCTCACTGGCTACATGCTAGCTTGGCTGGCTAACATTTCTGTCTCAGGATATTTGCACATGCTGCTTGAAAGGTCTTTGCTTTCTGCATGGAAGGCTCCTAACCCCATCTTCCCAAGGCCAACCTTTGCTCATCCCTCAATGGAAGGGCGCCAAGTGCGACATTCCCACTGTGACAGTGTTCTGAGAGCTTCCTGGTGTACAGACAGCCTACAGGTGTCAGAAGCACAAGATGGAGTTGACCACACCTTCAAGTCGGAGACTTTAACTCCCTTTCAGGGCTGAGCAGATTAAAATCCATATAATGTGAACAAACCACATTCACTGAAGCATTGTGATGTGCCTGGTCGGCAGAGAAACAATCACCTTTTCAAAGGCCACAGATTCTACTGCAGCAGGAAAGAACAATAACAGAAGCCCACAGCAGAAACCGTACATCAGTAGTCTTTGACTACAATATTCAAAAGTAGAAATTAGTAAGAAAAGGATAAGTTAAAAAAAAATCAACTGACCAGAAATTAAAGACAACTCCTATAATTTTGAGGTCTGAGGAGAACTTGACAATTCATTTATGCACTATTAAGAAGACAATGGCAATACTATTTGTAAAAGTTAAGGAGATGAAAAAAAAAGTTAGGGGATGGCCCACAAACAATCCTGAGAAAAATCCGCTCTCCTAAACTTACTTACTAAACAAAAACATATGAAATTACACAAAGAAAGTCTCCAAATCAAGACAGTTTTAAAAAGAACAGCAAAGTAAATTATTCCAAAGGATAAATCATTTAAATGCACTACTAATTGTTAGAAACAAATAATTAGGGATATTTTAAAAAATAGTAAAATGAATCAGCAAATTAAAATGCTGATTGTTGGGGCGCCTGGGTGGCTCAGTGGGTTAAGCCGCTGCCTTCGGCTCAGGTCATGATCTCAGGGTCCTGGGATCGAGCCCTACATCAGGCTCTCTGCTCAGCCGGGAGCCTGCTTCCTCCTCTCTCTCTGCCTGCCTCTCTGCCTGCTTGTGATCTCTCTCTGTCAAATAAATAAATAAAATCTTTAAAAAAAAAAATAAAATGCTGATTCTTTAGAAAAATAGTTGCAGTGAAACCAGCCATATTTCTAAATCCTATAATGTAGAAGAAGAGTAGGGGTGGGGCGCCTGGGGGCTTAGCTGGTGAAGCATCTGCCTTCCACTCAGATCATGATCTCAGGGTGCTGGGATGGAGTCCCACATTCACCGGGCTCCATGCTCAGCAGGGAACCTGCTTCTGCCTCTCCCTCAGCCACTTCTCCTGCTTGTGCTTTCTCTGACAAATAAAAATAAATAAAATTAAAAAGAAATAAAGTAATTATCTATTAACATTCCCATGTTTCTTCTCATATTTTTAAAAAGATTTTTAAAAATTTTATTTATTCATTTGAGAGAGAGAACAAACAAGAGTACAAGCAGGGGGAGGGTCAGAGGCAGAGGGAGAAGCAGGCTTCCTGCTGAGCAGGGAGCCCAATGCAGGGCTTGATCCCAGGACCCCAGGATCATGACCTGAGCCAAAGGCAGACGCTTAAATGACTGAGCCATCCAGGTGCCCCTCACTGATTTCTGATTTCTGATTAAAAAGAAACAACCTTGTAAAACCACAAAGAGTTTCTTTTCTTAATGTGATAAACTTCTCCCACAGCAAGGGCACGTCCTGTTCATTACTGGAACCCTGGGGGCATTTTCATCACAGGCCAGGGGGACTTCATCTTCAAGTGGTCATGTCTTCTTCCTTGTGGTTTCCGCCTCTGGGGTCAGGGCTCCGACCTACAACTGGGTCGTCACGCGCAGCCTTTCCTAGGCAGGACGGGGCTGGCCACCCCTGGGGCTACTTCCTTTGGTGATGCAAAACCACACAGCGTCAGGCCTGGAGTAAGCGTGCCAGGCTGGCTCATTGATACAAAGGGCCTCGGACCCCAGGGAGACCGGGGGCCCCCCCAGGTGGCTAACTGAGCCCACGTGGTCTCTATCTCTGTGGGCCCCCACACAAGAGGACTCAGGAGCTGGCCCTCTTGCCCGGAGGTAGCACAGGATGGGACATCTTTTGTTTTTCTTGATGCTGGGGTATGTCAAAGGAAGTCTGTGACCAGGTCCAGGGACAGGAGGCCTTGAGCATCTCTGCAGCCCAGGGCTGAGCCACAGCGCTCAGACAAGAAAGCTTTGGCGTTACTGTGACCATTGCATGCAAACACGTACTGGAAAAATGCATATTTCCAAGGTTCCTCCCATGGTGGATCTCCTTATTTTGTAGAACGGGGACCCTGGACATCCTGGCAGACCTGTGTGCCCAGGGAGCTTGGCCCATGACTCGCAGCATTCACGGGCACAGACTCAAGGTCTCTACCAACACTCGGGCCACAAAGAACCGAAACAGCTCTACAGGCTTCATACAAAACCCTGTGAGCGGCGGAGGTAACTTCACATCATGTCAGCTCCCTGGTCAACCATACCTCCCTGACCCCTGGGCCCTGGCCGAGGGAGGTGGGCAAGTGCCATTGCCTCAGAAAATGAAGAACATGAACAGAACAGAGAATAAACAGCCTCGGGAGGGTTCCAGGGAAGAGGAAGGCCCATGGAGACTGGCTGGCATTTTCATGCTGGCTAGGAGGCGACAGTCCCGAGAACCACTTGCCCCCCACCCGGGGTGTGCGTCAGCTGATAAATAGCAGAAGGGGGTCAGGGAAGAGCTGTAAAGACCTCATCCTGCTAGGCCACTGTGGAACACAGATGTGGGACAGCCCTCTGTGGCCTCCTCGAGCCAGGGCTCCCCCTTCCCACCCTGCTGCGCCTTTGGCTTCCCATCTCCTGGCCCGAAGCCAGCCTGGGTTCCCATCCCCAGAGACATTCCACAGGGGAAAACCGCAAGGCAGCGGTCTAGGGTCACCCCACTTCAGTCCCTGGGTGTTGGCCCAGAAAGATGCTGCCTGGGGGAGGGCAGTACCCTCTCACCCAGTTCAGATGAGGTCCTGAGGGCCCTGCCCCTGGAAGTGACCCCCACCACCCCCCATCCCAACGGCATGTGGGCGGTAGACACTGGGAGCCTGAACCTGGCCCCTCTCCCACGTTCTGCTTTCTGCCTGCTTCTTAAGACGCACGTACGCACGACCTGCTCCATGACCCCATCCCGTGAAGAAAGGATTTCACGGTTCCTTTCCTGCAGAGGACTGGCTTCCCCCAACCGGGCTTCCACGCAGGGTGGCAGGACAGGCCTGCGGCTCTCCTCCTGAAGCCCCCCGAGCCCCCCTGCCCGTGTTCTTCTATTTCCTCTCAAGACAGGACTCAGGCCTGGTGCTTTTGGTATGCGTGCCCTGGCTGAGTGCCCTGGCCTTTGGCGCCCCTCTCCCACATCCCCCATACTATACCCTGCAACCAATTGCAGCTGCCTGTCTGCTATCTGCCTCCCCACCGGACTGGGATGTTGCGAGATGGAGTGGCTCCTCTCAGGTCCCCGTAGAATCCTGTCCCTGGGTGGGGGCACAGTAGGGCTCGGCGCACAAGGCTGATATGCTTGTGACTCTGGGCCCCCCCAAAGGAACCACCTGGAGCCCTTGCTCCCCAAACCTAGGCCAGGAGGGAGAGGTGGTAGAGGGCACTGTCCCTTCCCACCTGGGCTGTCCTGGAGCTCCTTGCCTGGATACAGGGCCCGTAGGCAGGCCCAAGGCCCCTAGACCCATGTCTCAGAAGCACAGACCCGCAGTCCCTACACACAGAACTGTGTGTTCCTGTGCTAGCCCCAGAGCCCACCCTTGGGCCTGGATCCCGGAGCACACTTTGAGGGAGCAACAGGGGACTGACTCCCTGGGAACATTTTTCAGCTTTGCAACCAGGCTGGTTGGCACCACCTGAAAGCAGTGGGTGGGGATCACATGGAAGCCGTGCGGTGCATGGGGCCCTGTGTGGAATGGGGAAGAGCGCCCCCTCCTCCAGGCAGGCCATGTGGCTTCAGCCTCCACCTTGGCTAGCCGCCCTGTGAAGGATCCAACCCTCCAAGCTGCAGTGTGTCCTTGGACAAGAGACTTGGTATCTCTGGGCTGTGGTTTCTCCATCTGAGAAGACCATCACAGGGCTGAGCTGGAGACCAGGAAGCCAATGTACCCAGAGGCCCTCATAGCCCCCAACCCATGGAGGAAGCTCCAGTCAAGGTGACCGCTGTCTGTTGAGGGGACCCCAGTGTTTTCTGTGTTTCTGGAAGATTTAATCAGAGTTTGGTGGACAATACAGCTTTGCTGTCATACCAGACAGCTCTAGGCCCAGCCCTGGTTTCCTGAGCTTGGCCCCCAACAGGCCAGAGTATGGCTTGAGCACCCTCCTCTCAGGGTCTGCAAACAGAGCAGCAGCCTGCAAACACTGGTGGGTAGGACGGGTGGGCCTAAAGGGACTGGGGCACCACAGGGTACTGTGCTGGGAGATCAGGCTGTGGGGACCTGAGGCCACAGAAACACAGAAGGTGGTAGGGCAGCTCTCCAGCCGCCCTGCTGGGGTTGGGCTGTGGGTTCCTGCTGGGAGCACGTGCTGCCTGGCCCTGGGGTCAGGCCAAGCCCAGTCTTTGTCCCCTGGGCGAGGGACACCCTGAAACTAAGGAGGTCACAGGGAGCTGTGGGCATACAGAATGGGGACCCACTTAGGTTGGGGTGTCAACAACACACCTCCCCGCAGCTGAGGGCAACAGTCCCCACCCAGGACTGCAGATGCCCTGGCTCTCTGCCCTCCACAGGCTAGGAGATCCTAGGACACATTCCCACAGAATATGGGAAGTTACTCCTTGAACCAGCGTTCTGAGCCTCTTACAAAGTGGGCTGCGGGGGTGGCCCGTGTGGGTGACCCTGGGTGGCAGTGAAGGGGGCACCCAGGGGTCTGACCCATGTCTGCTTGGCTCCTCCATGCACGTAGCTTCCTCCTCTGCTTGGCCTCAGAAGCCCCTTTTGGGGAGGAGGCGCCCAGCTGGGGCCCGGCCTCATTTGTCTCCCTCCGCAATTCCTGCCCCGTGGCTCTGCGCCAGACAGCTTCTGGAGCCTCTGCTCACACTAGGAGGAAGCAGAGGTTTCTAAATCCATTCCTGGCCCTGTGCACAGTCTGTGCTGGCAGCAGACACAGCGCCCAGGATGCTGCCCAACCGGGCTCCCCACGGAGAGGGCCTGCTGGGCGGGCGAGGGCACAATGCATTTTCTGAGAACAGGCTGGGGCAGGAACCAGGCTCCTGGGGTCTGGAGCTCAGGGCGATGAAACTGCACTTGTAAAATCCAGCAGGCGTCTGAGAAGCTAGGGGACTGTGGCTGATCACCAAGCTGTGCCTGCTGTCACCCAGGCATCGGTGTGAGCCCCCTCCCACCCTTGTCCTTGCTGGAACTCCTGTGGAGATCTGGGACCCCCGTGCAGACACCAGGTCTAGGAAGGTGAAGCCATCACTCCCACCCTTGCTGGGATGTGGGTGTGCATGAGTCTGTGTCCCAGGATTAGGTGGACAGTGGGGCGCTATGTTTGGACACTGACACCCCAGGACATTATCCTTGTGAAGCTACGCAGGTCATGGGAGGGAAGGGCTTTTCCCTGGAGCCCATCCTTGTCCCACTGCTCTCTGTCCCACTGCCCGTCCCGCCCTGGAGCCCCTTTGTCTCTGTGATGCCACTTTCAGCTGGGACCCCACTCCGCCCACCCCCGCAGGGACACCTGTCCTGCCCTCCCGCCATGTCCCACCACTTGTGGCCTACTCGTCCAAGTGGCCCCTGCCACCTGTGCCCTCACTGTCCCAGTCTTACTGCGTTCAGAGTTTGGGGCGACACCAAATACAGGGGGAAGGGCAGGGCCATGGAACATTCCACACCGCGGTATCCAGCCTGGCGGTGAGACTGAGCACTGAGCTGTTGTGCTTTCAGCTGTCAGGGGGACGTAGCAGCTCCCAGCTAACAGCAAGTTGGGGAAACCCGCTCTGAGCTGGACACTCCCTGCACACATGGCACCTGGCCACTGGGGACCCCATATCTGTTGGGGAGCCTCCGTCTCTGGCCTGGAATTCCTGTGAGGCCAGGCACCAACTGTCTCCCCAGAACCGGCCTGGAGGGAGTGTGCCTGAGGGAAGGAAGGAACAATCCTCTCCCTCCTGACTCTGCTGAGACCTGCCAGCACCGAGACCCTCACCTGTGGACCCTCTATCTACTCCCGGGGCTCACCCTGAGGGAGAAAGAGGGGCTTCCCAGCAGCCACCGTGTAGCAGGTGCTGAAGCCTAAACCCGAGGGGGGTGCAGCCCCAGGAGCGGGGGAAGGTCCTGCCCCTGGTTCCCCACCAGCCACAGCATGGACCCACCCCCTGTGGGGTCCACAGCAGAGGCTAGCACTTAAATATCTGGTTCTGAACTCCTTCGTGGTACCCGAGTGCCCTCACCTAACTTTTTAAGAAGGAACCACAACTGGGACTGGGTAAGAGCAGCCACCAGTGGCTCCTGGCCTGCCAACGCTCTGTCCCACCTCCTGGTGAGTGTGTGCTCTTCCAAGCCAGGAGGCTGAGGCTGCCCACAGTGAGACAGAAGCTTCCAGCCATCTGCCATGCTTCTCTGTGATTAGGAATCAGCCTGGGACAAGTGTGTACCTGGAGCAGCCCCAGCAGCCCAGGAGGACAAGAACACAGAGACATCAAGGTCACAAGGACCTGCAGGCCCACCTAGCTTTCTGGAGGGGGTCCTGAAGCCCCCGGTGGCACCAGGACAAGCTGGTCCTGGTCCAAGGAGGGGAGTCAGGCGTTGGTCTGAGGATCAGTCCAGGGCCCGAGGGTCTATGTTGGACGCTGCCCAAAGGCTCCCCGAAGGCAGTCCCTAAACAGTCATGGGGCTCAGGGCCTGCCTCCTGCCTACCCCATGCCTTCACAGTCCCTTCCCAGTCCTTGCCTCTAGCAACTTGCAAGCAACCCCTCTCCCCCAACCCTGGAAAGCAGAGGTCTTGCTTACAAGATAAGAAACCATCTCTTTGCCTTCTCTGATGACATGATAAAAACCCAGAGACAATGGAACGCCGGCTACACCAACTTCAGAAAACGGGGCTGTTCATCACACTGTATTACCTGCCAAGCTGTCACTCCTGGAGAAAGGCAGCTTTTTAAAGCGCCCTAGAAAATTTTTGCTTTTGAGAACGTATTAATCATACAGTTTATTCCTAGGATTTACTTCGAATAATTGCCAGAATCTAAAAGGCACATGTGAAAGGGAACGATGAGTTAAAAATAGTAAGACATGCTTGAGTTAACAGCCTATTTGCAAAGATGAGTAGCCACGAGCCGGATCAGACCAAGGGTTATTATTGACAAAAGTCAGAACCATGCAGGGTGAAAAATAAAAACAAAATAGAGAAGAGAAAGACAAAGAAAATACTAGAACATTAACCCAAATCAATGAGGAGAGAGAGAGAGAGACAAAGCAAAAGTCCAGGAATCCAAAAACCCAGAGAATCTGGGGAGGCAGGGGAATCTTCCACGGTTCGGTGGCTGCGGGGAAAGGCCAGGGTATGAGGTCTGACCCTGTAAGAAAACGAACACAGGAATCAGAGCATCTGTGTTTCACATTTCACAGCTGGTTGAGTGAAAAGAAGTTTTCCAACAGTCAGCCTCATCAGAAAGATAAAAGAAAAGACATCACGTTTCAACAATGGGAAGAAAAAAATAAATCAGCGTAACATAAAAAATCAAGACAAAAAAAGGAGCACCTGAAGGCTGAACAGAAAGGACAAATACAAGGTCATTTCTCAGTTATGAGGCTCACGGCTCTCCCTGCGGAAGCATAAAATCCAGCAATATGCTGTTCACAAGACACACCAGAAGAGGAAGAGGAGGTGTGAGTAAGCTTCAAGGGGCTGCAGAGTGGGGTTTCAGGGCTAATACCAGGCCGAGATTAACACAGGCAAAAACCATCCCACGTGGCAAGAGTCGTAAACTTACGTCACGGTTGATGTCAGCAGCATAATCGTGCGGCATCTACATGCTATAGTAACAGAGCAGGATGTATGCATGCACACCCGCCGGGAGAACGACGCAGAAAAACCATGCCAGTTTGGCCAGGACTGAAGAATCCACTGCTCATTATCAAACACACAGAAAGTTCAGGAACACGGGAAGGAGCTGAGTAGCACAACAGTGCGGGGTCCGTTGCTGTTTCAGTGGGAATGAAACGAGCAGAATATGGTTCGTTTTCAAGGTCTGCCGGTGTGTTTATAGAAGGTCGTCATGTGCAGGATCTCAAGGAAAATCTCAACAAAAATATGGAAGCAGAAACTGTTTGCTCTCTGTTCTCTTATTCTGTCAAGAGAAGAAGAGAGTAAGAACCAAACAGAAATACAACATTTGAGAATGAAAATGTATTTGTCTACGGAAAAATCTGTCCGGTACGACGAAAACACAGACATCTCAAAACCAGCAGAAAGTGGTAAAGAAGGTCCAGAAGGAGAAACCACATGGCCTCATTAGGTTCAAAGAGAAAAAAATGATGATGCAATAAGCATCAAAATTCTATCTCGTGAAAGAAGCAAAAAAAAATTGGGGGGTGGGGGGGGAGCGAAAAAGAGGGAAAAGCAAATGATGAAAGTTAAAGCCAAAAAATTTTTAAAAGACACTGCTCTCTAAAATCTAGCCCATTTTCTAAAGACCTTTAAGAATGGGCACAATGGGGTGCCTGGGTGGCTCAGTGGGTTAAGCTGCTGCCTTCGGCTCAGGTCATGATCTCAGCGTCCGGGATCGAGTCCCGCATCGGGCTCTCTGCTCAGCATGGAGCCTGCTTCCCCCTCTCTCTCTGCCTGCCTCTCTGTCTACTTGTGATCTCTGTCAAATAAATAAATAAAATCTTTAAAAAAAAAAAAAAAAAGAATGGGCACAATGAATAAAAAAATGGGCCTTGTCCTCTCTGCCTCTGCTGACCCAGGTGGCCTCCATACAGAGAACACAAAGGGCGGGAAAAACACAAAGATTAGACGAAATTTTGAATACAGAAGATCTGAAACATGTAAGGGGACGGTATGTGTCATTAGGTTTCCGGGAGAAACGTGAAGAATCCTGACCCGATAGACACCGGTGAAATAACGAGCACGAGACAGAAAACAGCCCAAATCGAGCAACAGTGAAACTAGAAAAAGAAATCCTCCCCACCCCGCAACACAGTTCTGATGGTTTTAGTGAAGAATTCATTCACATTTGCAAGGGATGAATAATTATCACGTCAGATAAATTATTTCCCCCTCTTGACCCCAGTAGTCAGCTGAGCACATATATTCCATGAGGCAACTATGACCCTAATCCTAGAACTTCCGGGAAACTTGTATGGAGGGAAATGAGGAGATGGTAAAGAAGTGAATACTTTTATACTCATTTTCCTGGGGAGGAAACAGAGGCCTATGGAGGGTAGGCAGGGACGGAATCGGCGGGGTTCCTGAACGGCAGGTCCCATTTGAGTTCTATGCTCAGTCCACTGTGCGAGTTCTGTACTAACTGCTGAGACAACATCTGAAGGTAACAGCCAATGAGGCCAAGTAGGCCTGCCGCCATTCTTCAGGACTCGGGGGCCAAAGACGCTCGCTGTGGGAAGATCCCTGCTAGCAGATGGCTCTTCTGTAGTGGACTGCTTGGTGATGTCCATCTCAATTAGAATCTCAGTATGACCTCTGATGGAACTTGGCAGAATGGTTTTTTTTTCTTCTCCAAGATTTTGTTTATTTATTTGACAGACAGAGATCACAAGTAGGCAGAGAGGCAGGCAGAGAGAGAGGGGGAAGCAGACTCCCCACTGAGCAGAGAGCCCGATGTGCGGCTCGATCCCAGGACCTTGGGATCATGACCTGAGCTGAAGGCAGAGGCTTTAACCCACTGAGCCACCCAGGTGCCCCTGCAGAATGGTTTTTCACTCTTTTGGAAAACAGGCAGAACATATATCAAAGAAAGCAAAACGTAATGTGAAATGCAATGAGAACGTACACACTAAAAGCAAATGAGATCGTCTAAACTGTAGAAAATATTACAGAGCACGGTGATGAGAAGCGAGGGTATGGCCCCAAGCCATAAATAAAAATCAACTGATGTGATCTTAATCCACGCACGAATGTCTTATGTTTTAAGCTAAGCTTACCAAACAGAAGTAAGAAATACTATTTAACAAATGATGTTAGCATCATCGAAGTAGGAAGGAAATAAATTTTAATTCAGGTCTTAATGTAAACTACTCACTGTGTTAGGAAGGAGAAATGTTATTTCAAACCACGTGACAACTAAATAGAAACAGAACATAACATTGTGGCCATAGGACTCCCTCCAAATTTCGACAACTGGATTTCCAGAACAGATAGGACGGTGGCCAAGTCACAGACCTCTGAGGAGTGAGTCAGGGCACACGCGTAAGCGGAATAATTAATATATCACACACGGAACACAAACAGCACCGCAGTAAACACAAGGGACATGTGAAGAGAAAACATTTAGAGCAAAACAACAACTAGCTAACTTCTACCACGTTCAGGAGTCTGTAAAATAAGGTTAATAAAAGTCCCAGGGACTCCGAAGATAAAGTAGCTAAAGTCATGCTCAAATACTTTGCGCTTGAGAAGAAACAAACCGCAGAGAACTTCAGAAGAACAGTTCTCCTTCCCGGCAGCCGAAGGCAGGCACAGCAGACGAGAGGCGGCTCATTTGAAACCTGCAAAACCAGGATCTCTACAAACTCAATTCTCACGGACATGTGAGGAAATCAATAGTTTCGTGTGTTGCTGGTAATAAAAATTCGTAGAATTCTTTAAAAGGGCAGCTGGGAGGGCAGCTCTTTCTGTCCACGAGTCCCATGCTTTAATAAAACCACCTCTGTGCACCAAAAGAAAAGAAATGAAATAAATAAAATAAAATGGCAACTGGGCAAAACTTATCAAGAACCACAGAATGGGGGCTCCTGGGTGGCTCAGTCCACTAAGCATCTGCCTCCGGCTCAGGTCATGATCCCAGGGTCCTGAAATTGAGTCCCACATCAGGTTCCTTGCTCAGTGGGGAGCCTGCTTCTCCCTCTGCCTCTGCTGCTCCCCCTGCTTGTGCTCCCTCTCTCTCAAATAAATAAATAGAATCTTTTAAAAAACCTACAGAATGTTCATGGCACAGGCTGTAGTAAGTCCATTTGCAAGGATTCTTAAAGAAATTAGTCAAAAAAAGAAGTAAGGCTGTATGTAGAGAAGCTCTCAGAGCTGCATCATTTACAACGCAAAAACCTGGAAATGGCCCAGCATAACAGGATTGCGAAAATCAGGATGTTAACTTGGCCTTCCTGCTACTGAGTTAGGCTGCGTCCAGCTGGCCCGGGGCAGTGAAGGTAAACTCCCCTCTTACTACTCGGAAGGAGTGTATTTTTAAGAAAATGGGTTCTCTGGTTTTTGTTTTAGTTTTTGTTTTTTTGGCTGAAGGAAATGGGAATGCAGACCTAAAAGGCACCTGAATGTGTCCCATAGGGCACCCTGTAAGACAGCGTCCAGGGCTGAAGTCCTGTGAGCCACTGGGGGAGAAAGCTGTCTATATAATAAGCGCGGGGAAGGTGGTCGCCACCCTATGCCACAGCTCCCCAGGGCCCTGACAGTCGATGGAATGTTGCTGGGCCCAACCGTGCTCAAAAGACGGCCACCAACAGAATGATGGATGAACAGAGGGGTCCTGGGAGACCCTGGGGGCAGGACCAGGGCTGGGCTGAAGGTTATCAGTGGTGGGAGGGGGCAGCTGCTGCAAACCGCGCCCCCCCCCCCCCGCCACACCTACTAGTCCTCCCCACTTCGTGCTCCCTGCCTCTCCCAGGTGCGCACAGCCCTGGGGGGCCTACCCTAGAGCAGGCTCAGGGGAGACCTTTGTGAGCCAGCCTGCACCCCTCCCTGACAGCAAACTCCTGTGCTCACAACCTGGAAGTCTCTGAGGCCTTCCTGGGGGGGGGGGTGCGGTGTGCGGGGAGTCACAGCAGCATCTCCAAGGTGGGAGCAGAAGGCACATTGCCACAAGTCCCCATCACTAGGATCTGCCCCACCTGCCTGCTCCTGTGACCCCAGCCAGGATCTGCTCAGTGTTGCTCCATGGCTGACCTCCCACACTGTGACTTCATCCCCAGACCAAGGAGGTGGGGAAGAGGGCAGTGCATCCCGTAATGGAAACAGATGTCAAAGCAGGCTTGGTGCTACGGTGCTACGTGGTCACCGCCGTGTCTGGGGAAGCATCCGTGCCCGCTGTTGCCGCCAGTGGACAGGAAGGGGGGTCAAGCATGAGGTGGTGGCCCAGGGACATGGAGGAATGAGGGCCGGTGGTCCTCCTCCATGGCTCCCAGCGTCCCCCCGCCACATGGGACTGCTCGGTTTCTGGCCTCTGTAGACACACGTTTTGGGAGCTTTCTCAAGGAGGGAGTGGGGTTCTTCCTCCCTACTCCCTGAAAGCTTCCAGTCCAGCAGGTAGCCATCCATAGACCCTCTGTGATCATCTGAGAACCGCCCCCACCCCCCCACCCCCCCACCCCCCCGCCGGAGCAGGCACACAGATGAGGCAACCCCAGCCCGACATGCTACTGCTGCCCCTGAGGGCTTCCCACCCCCAACATGCAGACAGCAGCTCTGCCTGCTGGGGCACAGCCAGAGGGCTACCTTGTGGGGGAGCAAAGACGCAGTGGGGGCAGGGTGGGGCCAGGAGCCACCGTCGGAGGCTCTCCCCAAGGGGGTCCTTAGACTCTTTCCCATATCTGTCTGCCCACGGCTGACTCTAGGTGCACGCTGGGGGAAAGTGGATTTCCGGAACCTTCTGCTCCCCCCTCCCCCCCGCTTGCCTGTGAACACAGATCTGGGTGCACAAAGCCTGAGAAGACAGCCTTCCTCAGCCTGCCCTGCTCCCCCATGGTTGGTCCCATTGCCCCAGCCTCCATCTGCTACCACAGGTCGGCTGTGGCGGAGCTCCTGACACAGGGTGGATGGGCCTAACCGGCCGT
The DNA here is from genome assembly GCF_009829155.1 of Mustela erminea. Lineage (NCBI taxonomy): Eukaryota > Metazoa > Chordata > Mammalia > Carnivora > Mustelidae > Mustela > Mustela erminea. Next base: position 44,000,813 of record NC_045621.1, on the reverse strand, counting down.
GACCTTGCCGCCTGCATGGATACCCCACTCACGACAGCGCCCCCCCACCTTGCTGCTGTGGGGTCCTGGTGGTGCGTGTAGTACACTTCTCCTCAAGATGCCACCTCGGTGCTGACTTTCTAGAAGCTGGATTCGAGAGGGTGGAGGAAAAGGGCCCCCCTTTTCTCTGCCTGCCCACCGAACTCTGATTCCCACAATGCCTCTCTGTCACAGCTTCGGCCTAACAAACTCCAGAGGTGGCTGCTGGGAGCTCCGGGTCCAGCTCAGGGGTCCTTCCTCTCTGCGGACCCCAGCAATGGAAGAACACCCATCCTCCATGGCTGCACACCTGGAGCACTGGAGGGGGAGCCTAGACGCGTGGAGAGCTGTGGAGGACCACCGTAGACACCCTCACCCAAGGGCACCCACCCTGGCGCTGGTAGGCGGTGTCCACACCTTTTCCCACGGGGCTGGAGCCCCGCAATGAGGCCCCGGGGCTGGGGCACAGGAGGAAATGGCCTCAGCAGAAGGAGTCTGGCTCCAAAGGCAGGCTGGGTCACTTTCCTGGGACAGCCCCTCTCCTCCCTGAAGGCCTGCAGAGGTCAGGATCCCTGTGCGCCTGGGCTCTGCAGACACTAGAAGGACTTCCCCCAAGCCAGGTGGGCAGAGGGGCAGGGGGTGGACACCTGTGCTGGGGCCTGCCGACGAGCAGGGGGGCCGAGCCTTCGTGAGCATGGCGCAGGTTCTCGAGGCGGAGGCCTTACAGACCCACCATAGTGCTGAAGCCAGCCCTGGAGCCAGCCACGCTCGCAGCCTGGTGGGAGGTCCCCATGGGGACAGGTGTCCCATGCCAAGTGGCCTGCAGGCTCCAGAGAATGGCGTGGAGCACCCTGGATGTGTTCCAACCTGAGGTCTCGGCCACATAGCCGGGTGCAGCTAGAGTCCCTGGAGGACACAGCCACTGCCCTGGGGAGACCTCTGCACCTGGAGAAAGATGCCTCCCTTTCAGTTCCTGTTGGGATTCCTAAGAAGAGCAGCTACTCCGGCCTGCTGCCTCGCCAGAACTCCCTGACTTGACTCTGAAGGGAGACACAGAAGAAGGAAGGCTCCTTGTGCAGCAGAGAGCAGATCCCGAGGGGGGCCAAGGTGCCCTGTTCTGGTCCGCAGTCCCTGAGGAACGGGAGCTTGGGGTCTGTGCTCCTGGACACAGCACGGCAGCCTGTCCCCTAGAGCCCCGCTCTGTGTCCTTCCCTTGACACACCAGGCTGCCCCCCACTTCCCAGGGTGGGAGAGCCCTCCTCGGAATGATGCTCTTTGGTCCGGGCTGGAGGGCTCTCCACACCCTGCACAGGTCTGCACATGGTAAGGGACTGCAGGGAGGCAGACCAGGCCGCCTGCTCTGGGATACCGTGTTAGGGAGCTGCCGGGCACTGAGCCGGACCCAGTCAGCAGTGACAAACCTAGAAGCTTCCAGACAGAGACAGGAGGGGTGCCTTGACTGGTGTGAAGGTGAAGTTGGGTTCTCTGATGGCTGGTCATGGAAGGTGGTGACCCACTCCCTGGGGACCCCTCTGATATCTTCCCCTGTCCAAGGTGACACCTGGGAGCCAGTGACGGGGCGGGAAGGCAGCAGCAGCAGCGCCTCCTGAAGCCCCCCAGCACTTTCCGTGTTGGGGAGGAGATCCATATGCAGGTAAATCAAACTGCTTGAGTTCCTCACATTCGAGATTCTTCTCCTTATCTGTTCTGCTCTTTCTCTCCCTCCCGAAAACCTGCAGGAACATCTCTGGAGATGAGAATTTCTGATGACACATTTTCCCATGTTCTCTGTAGCTCCCTCAATTAGATTATACTCCCAGTTAATACATTAAATGACCTTTCATTTCCACTAGCATGCCAGGCCTGCTGTTTAACAAGCTAACCCCTGGGGAATCATGGGCTGGGCCTGGATCCTGGGGGGTGGGGGTGGGGAGGGGGCAGGGCAGTCTGTCCTGCTGAGCACATTTGCCCTGAGGAGACCTGGGACCAGGACAGGTCAGAAACCGGGGGAATCTGAGAAATCCAAGGCATCCCTAGACAAGAAAGGACTCAGGAGCAGCCCCCAAGTCACCCTCAGATGAAGAGAAGGGTCAGGGTCCAAGGCCATGGACTGATTGAAATGCAGAACCATGCTGGACAGCTAAGGTCCCAGGATAAGCTCCCTTATAACTCTTGAAATGCAAAAACAAAAAGACCCACAGTCCCAGGGCAGGTCATTGTCCTCTTGCTGGAACATGGCCCAAATGCTCTTGTTAGCCCTCAGCTTTCTCTCCAGATCTCTCTCTCTGAGCAGTGATGCACACTGCTGCTGAGAAGTACTTTGGAAAGAACCCAATGTTTCCATCCAGTGTCCTAAGGGAAGCAGGGCAATTGAGGGCCCCCCTCTCAGTCTGCCGTGACGCAGGAGGTGGCACTGCGAGCCTGGGGGCCAGAGGGCATGAGCAGGTCCCCATGTGCCCCACAGAGGATTTTGTCCCCATCTCCTCCAGAGCATGCATCCTAAGGAAGGCTGGCAGGCTCCCATTTGTCACTTGGGAGGAGGGGAAGTTCCCTCTGCCATGAGGCTGTTTTAAATCCTCTGACTTCAGAGTATGATCCAGAACATCCCTCGGCCATGTTGAAGCCACCGCAGGCCCAGCCCAGTTGCTAGGACAGCCATCACCCCGAGCAGCAGGCATCGGGGTCCTCTGGCCTTGAACTCCCTTTGGATTTCTCCACCCGCAGCATTAGCCTGGGGGCTCCATCCCAGGCTCCATTGAGTTCCCAGGTCTGCTCTCAAGGCACTGCCTGCACCCCAGCAACAGGCCCTGGCTGCACTTGGTTCAGGGAGGGGGTCTGTCCCAGTACCTGCACCCTTTGTCAGACCCCTGCCCTGTCTGCTATCCCCTGGCTCCACTGCCCCTACTGCTCCAGGAGACTCTGGAGAGTCTGCTTTTGGCCTGAGTACCAGGCCCCACCAGGCCCCCTGGACATTGGCAGAAGCCAAGATGGCCACTGAAGGCCATCAACCACCTCCCTGGGGCGTCCCCACACTCCCCAGAGAATCAGGAGGGGGCCATCTTGTACCCCTGGGGAATGTCATGAGTTGAGACTCTGGACCCAAAGAGACCTTGTGAGCTGTGCCCCTGGGCAGATAAGGCAGGGATTTTGACTGTCCTACCATCTCCTGAGGTTGCCGCTTACTTACAAGAGATGACGGAGTCTGAGGGATTGGCACAATGCTGAGCTCACAGTAGGTGCTTAATAAGTGCTAGCTATAATAACGAACTCTTTTCTTGAAATGGTGTGAGTGATAAGTAAGCCGTAGGTAGGCAGTGAAGACCGACTGTCCTGGAGGAGAATTCAGGCTGTAGATGGAGGTAATAGGAGAAGGCTTGAAACACGGAGTGTTGATGAAGGTGCGGGCAAAGCGTGGAGGGAGATGACACAGGACAAAGCGTGGAGGGAGATGACACAGGACAAAGGGCCATCACAACCCGCGGTGGGCAGAGATGGGCTCGGGAATGAACAGGACAGCCGGGCAGCTCGTCAGGAAGAAGACAGAGCGCGCTTCCTGGCGTGCCTTCCATCAGAATGAAGCGCAGAGGCACCAGGGTCAGAGATGTGTCCCCCAAACCACACGGACTTGAGAGGAAAGCAGGGGTGGATCCTCTGGAACCCTGGCGTGGGGAGAGGCCATGCAGCTGTGACTCGGATCCGGGGGGTGACACGCTGATGTGCATGGCTACGTGAAAACAAGGTTATGTGGCAGCAGGAATGGCAGAAAGGGAGTCAAAAGACAGTGCTTGAGTTGGGAGAGCACTTCTCAGGCACAGCAGACAAGGGTCTGAATTCACCTCTATGGGGCACCCAGCTGGTGTGGTCAGTAGACAGGGTCGTGACTCTTGGTCTTGGGACTGTGAGTTCTAGCCCCATGTAGAGGGTAGAGATTACTTAAAAATAAAATCTTAGGAAAAAAAAAAAAACCTCAGGATCAGAAACCTGGGCGCCTGGGTGGCTCAGTGGGTTAAGCCGCTGCCTTCGGCTCAGGTCATGATCTCAGGGTCCTGGGATCGAGTCCCGCATTGGGATCTCTGCTCAGCAGGGAGCCTGCTTCCCTCTCTCTCTCTCTCCCTGCCTCTCTGCCTACTTGTGATCTCTGTCTGTCAAATAAATAAATAAAATCTTAAAAAAAAAAAAAAGGATCAGAAACCTGACAGAAAAGGGGGAAAGACACAAACATTCACAGAAAAGAGAACAGAAGAGGAACTTGTCACTGGAGAAACCCAAAACATACCAGGGAGACACTGTTTCTGACTGAGCAGGCAGCAAGGACTCAAGCCTGACAGTGGGGTGTGCGGGCGGGTGGTGGGAAATGGCTCCCTCATGCTGCGGGTGGGGCTGCCCACTCCTGGTCCTCCTGGAGGGCAAGAAGGTGTGCTCAGCACGGCATGCTCCCACCTCGCACCTGGGAGCCCTGCACCCAGGGCATCACAGCAGGGACACAGATCCCACAACATGAGCATGACTATGCACATACACAGGTCATTCCCTTCAACATTCCCTGAAATTCGGAAATACTGGGAAAACCAAATCCGTCCTGCTGGGAAAGTGCTTGGAAAATTATGCACAGAGCAACATTATTCAGCTGCAAAACTGCATGCTGCAGCTCTCTATGCACTGATTAGAATGGGTTTCCAGCATAGACTGGTAGGTGAAAACAAAATGCCAAAGAATATCTGTATAAAGGGCTAGTATCCAAAACACACAAAGAACTTACGAAGCTCAATACCCAGAAAACAAATAACCCAGTCAAGAAATGGACAACAGACATGAACAGACATTTCTCCAAAGACATACACATGGCCAACAGACCCATGAAAAAATGCTCAATATCACTGGGCATCAGGGAAATATAAATTAAAAGCACACTGAGATACCACCTCACACGCATCAGAATAGCTAAAATTAGCAACTTGGGAAGCCACAGATGTTGGTGAGGATGCAGAGAAAGGGAACCCCCTTACACTGTTGCTGGGAATGCAAGGTGGTGCAGCCACTCTGGAAAACAGTATGGAGTTTCCTCAAAAAGTTGAAAATAGAGCTACCCTATGACCTGGCAATTTATAAAAAAAAAAAAAAAAAGGAAAGAAGCAGGCTCTCTGCTCAGCAGGGAGCCTGATGCGGGGCTTGATCCCAGGACCCTGGGATCATGACCTGAGCCGAAGGCAGAGGCTTAACCCACTGACCCACCCTTGCACCACTGACCCAGCAATTGTAATACTAGGTATTAAACCAAAGGGTACAAAAATGCTGATCTGAAGGGGTCCCTGCACCCCAATGTTTATAGCAGAATGTCCACAACAGCCAAATTACGGAAAGAGCCTAGACATCCATCGACAGATGAATGGATAAAGAAGAGGTAGTGTGCATATGCATGCACACACACACACACACGTGCACACACACACACACACACTGGAATATTACTCAGCCTTCAAGAAGAATGAAATCTTGCCATTTACAATGACATGGATGGAGCTAGAGAGTATTATGCTGGGTGAAATAAATCAACTGGTGAAAGAAAATTCTATATGGTCTCATTCATATGTGGAATTTAAGAAATAAAACAGGATGAGTGTAGAGGAAGGGAAGGAAAAATAAGATAAGAGGAAAACAGAGAGGGAGGGAAACCACAAGAGCCTCTTAACTATAGGAAACAAACTGAGGGTTGCTGGAGGGGAGAGACGCTAGGGCGATGGGGTCACTGGGGGATGGGCATTCAGGAGGGCACGGGATGTAATGAGCACTGGGTGTTATATGCAACTGATGAATCCCTGACCTCTACCTCTGAAACTATTAATATGGAATATGTTAACTTAATTGAATTTAAAGATTTAAAAATTTAAAAAGACTTAAAAATATCTATTGTATAGATTTAAAGATATCTATTGTATAGCACCAGAAATAATCTGTAGTATAAGATAAGGACATAGCATAGCAAAGTTAAAGAATATCTTTATTTATTTATGATGGCCAGGTCTCTGTGTCAGCCTGCCGGCCAGCAATACCACCTCTACATGCCTACCCTACAGATTTTGGACTTTCCAGAACCCCAAGCCGTATAAACCAATTCCTTGAAAGAAATACTGATGTGATACCAACAGCCTTCCCCTACACTGACCACGGGGACCAAGGGAACCAGCAGAGACACCCCTCTAAGCGGGGGCATCTGTCACGGAGACTCAGCCCTGTGGGCACTAGACCATCCCCCACGCACCTGCACTGGGATGGGCCACACGCGTCTCACAGGAACATGGCCCACACGGAACCTTCTAGCCACAGAGGCGTGGCTGGACACGGCCCGGCATCCCCCCTGCCCCCAGGCCATCATGGACATAGCCTCCTCTATCCACACTCACTTGCTCCTGGCATTTTCCTTCACCCTAAGACTGTCCCCGCCCGTGGCCATGTTCTGTCACCCCAGACCATGGAGTAGAACCCCTCACGGTGGCCTTGAGTGGACTCCTCACACCAGGCCTGGAGCCCCCACCCCAGCCATGCCCACCCCCAAACAGGGGACACACGAGACTCACCTGATGGTCTTGCCCCAGTCACACCACAGCGTCTTCCCGATGGCGTCCATGCTCACCTGGAACTGGCTGAGGCAGAGCTCCTGGAGGAGAGGGCCGTAGCTGGCGTCCTGGCAGGCTGTGGCCATAAGTAGGGGGTGCACTGCAACGAGAGTGTCCAGAGACCATCAGCCGACCCCCGCCCACCCTCCTCTGCCTCCCCTGTGCACCCACGAGGGGCCTGGCCCAGAGCCCACTTCCCCCGATCTGTGGAGAGGAAGCCTGGGGCTCACGGATCCAGCACAACTCAGCCAAAGCCCTGCTTGCTGCCTGCGGGCCAGATGGCGCCTCCCAGAGCTCCGAGTGCACAGGGCCAGGGGATCGCAACTCCCCTCGCAGCCGCTGACCGCCAGGCGCAGGAAGCCCAGCAGCCCAGTAGGGTCTGACACTCAGGCACCACTCCATCCTCACTCCAACTCCCCAACACAGCCCCCAGCACCCCCCCCTTCACACGTGGGGAAACTAAGGACCCCTGGGATTGCAAACAGTCCCTCCCCCTGGATGCCACCAGGCCTCTGGCCGATTTGGGCCAGAACATGGGGTCCAGGCTCTGGCTCTCAGTCCCAGGGACAGCCCACCTGCCTTGAGGAGCCCCAGCTCATGACGCTGAGGTCTGGATACTTACTGGCTACAAAGCACACCCACAAACTGAGATGTGAAACCTGCTCTATCCCCCAACTTGATATATATGAGCTCAAAAAGGTAAGGAAGGCACTGCACAAATCAAAATTCACTCCCTTCCCCCCTAAGCCCACAACTGGCTCAGGTGGCTGCTGGCAGGTGAGGAAGATTTCCCCCTGGGTCCCCACCCCTAGGCCTCCCTGCTCTTCCTTTTCAGGCTGGACATCAGCCTCCTCTGCCTGTCTACAGGACCAGGCAGGGCCAGGGGCAGTGGGGGTCCTTCACAATCCCTCCTCAAGGCCTGGCCTACCTACTGCCCCTCAGGCTATCTTGGCTCTCTGCCCACAGGACCCCTACCCTCATGGCCTTTCCAGATTCCTGTATGAGGCCTGGAGCTGGAAAGCCAGGGCTACCCCAGGAATTCTTGGACTCCACGTCAGGCCTCATGGGCATGTGTGGACACCCAGCTGCTCCTTGCAGCTCTTGGGTCTGGGAAGCCCACAAGGCAGTAGGTGGGATGGCCCACCCAAGGGGAGGGTGGTGGCCCTCCAGGCACTCAGACTATGCTGGGAGCTCTGGGGTCTGACTCTGAAACACGGCCTAGAAGGTGGTGTGTATGTGAGTGGGCTTGTCCCACAGCCCCTCAGACTCTTGCCCACCCCCCCATGTGACTCCATCTTCCAGGAGCAAAATGCGGAGGAACTGGTACTCCAGCCCCTACAATACATGAGCCTGCTCAAAGCTCTCTACATGTACTCAGATCCTGCAGGCAGGTCCTACTGTGATCATGAACTTACTAGATGGGGAAACAGAGGATTTGGGATGCAGAAGCGGCCTAAGTTCCCAGCCCAGAAAAGGTATAGGCTTGACTGAATTTGTCTCACCGGCCTTAGGCCCCACACTCAACCAATTCCCAGTCCCAAGAGGCTGAGGGCTAGACAAGGAGCTGGGCAGTGCAGTGGAGGGCCTGACCTGTCTTTTGCTGAAGACCTGGGGAGAGGGCAGACCATGAAGGGGCAGGCTGTGAAGTGTCATTCTAGAATGCAACTCCTGGGGGCTCAAT